>NC_067116.1:28129971-30584138 GCF_021347895.1 Acanthochromis polyacanthus | reverse complement strand
TGATGGGTTCAAGCACAAAATACCGGAGAAATACAACAGAAAGGAAAAGCACATGATTATGCGATATGATTCAAATACCACACACACACACACACACACACACATACACACACACACACACACACACACACACACGTTTGTACTTCTATCTTAGTGAGGACATCCATAGGCGTAATGCATTTCCTAGAGCCTTACCCTAACCTTAACTATCACAACTGATTGCCTAAACTTAATCCTTACCCTAACCCTAACCAAACCTCAATTCATACCTGTTCTCTAAAAACAAGTCTTCACCCTCAAACATGGCTGTTTCAAAGTGAGGACCGGTCAAAATGTCCTCACTTTGTAAAAATGTCCTCACTTTGATAGTTAAATGCAGAAAATGGTACTCACCATGTAGCAAGTACAAGAACACACACACACACACACACACACACACACACACACACACACACACACACAGTCTGCTCCTGGCTGGGAGTGTGTTTTGGTGGAGCGCCGCGGGAAGCTGTCGTCCCAGATTAGAGGAAAGCCCCCCTCCCTACTCCCCCAACCCCCACTAACACCCCATGTACCATGTGAAAAACCCTGTCAACCCTATTGTAGCAGTATGATACAGCAACTCCAAAGACACATGGTCGAGCAGTTGCATGGTGGCGTGCAAAGTTCATGCAAACTGGAGGGTTTAAGCTCCTGACAGATAAATCAATCAATCATAATCAACACATGCATGTTGATTTTGCTTAGAAACACTGTTATCATTAGAGCCTACTTAGGCTTCCATGCAGATACATATCGAGAAAGTAGCGAATGCCAGAGTTGCAAAGGTGTTCTTATTTTGCTACTTTCTAGTTCACTTGGAGGACATGTCCCATACATGTGCAGTGAACCGCCGTCAATGTATCCCAGCACATGTGCAGTTGGTGCACTTGTAGTGTAGTGAGCAAAAAATGGAGTATACATCTTCTGATAAGAAAATGTTTGTCACTCAGACCCTAGTGGACACTGACAGACTAACATTATTTTTACACAGTCATTTTGCACATTTGGGTCACAAAAAATTCGGAACCCAGAGCAATTTCTGTCCATTTTTCATTGTCAACAAATTTTTACAAGTTTCAATACTTATCTTCTATCTGCTCTGTGTAAACACTACCTGCAGTTCAGCCCAGCTTAGCCAATAAGTTTCTGAGTTTTTGCCATGGAACTATTGGTTGCAGATGAGTCACTAATGGCATCACAGTTGCATCAAAGAGTGTAGAATTTTTATTTTTATTTATTTTTTTGCAGTTTCTGTTTCGTGCAAACGGTGAACTTTTAGGTATTCTTTAAATCTGTCAAGTAGAATAAAGTGATTTTGACAAAATGTCACGATTTCAAGCTTAGACTGGGATCACTTTACCGACGGAATGATATGTCGCAGGTATGTTGTCTAAGGCCTGTAAGAACGTTGAAAATCAGACCATTCTTTTTGCTTTTACCATTTCTCTCTCTAATAAAAGGTGTGATTTCACGTTTTTTCTACACAAAACATGCCTCCTAAACCTGCCAGCAGGCTTTTTGGTTCAACGTTTTAAGGGATTTATACCAAATATCAACTGTTACATGGTTTTCTGATTTCAGGTTCCTGAAACAGTCAGTCCTACAACTAAAGTGGAACACTTAAGAATGATGAAGTATTTAATAAATTAAAATAAATCAAAACATGCATCAGTTCATGTCAACTACTTCATCAAACCACCCTTGCAATGTATATACTGTTGTGTCAAAGCGGAGTAAAGCCATTCCTTCCTTTATCTGTCTCTTGAAGCAGGCAGATTTGTCCAACTGACAGGTTCTTAATTTAGACTGATGTGAGCATTATTCTTATGCACATGTGCACACTACACAGAGTTCATCTGTGAGTGAGGATGTTTGTCAGTCATTGTGTGTGTGTGTGGGAGGGGGTGATGACGTGTTTACAGAGTTTATGGCATGACAATGACTGGAATGATGGCAGCACAGCCCTAACAGAGCATGACAGACCCTACTGATTGTGTTACCCCACTATTAGACACAAACACACTCACTTACACTCAGTTACACACACACACACACACACACAGTCAGAGAGTGAGCAGCGTTCAAGGGAGCTCACAATGCATTCCATACACATGGGTAAATGGGCTCAGACTCAGAGAAGCTGTCCGTCACCGCAGAGAGATCGACCTGTGTGAACCTACACACATCCTGACCTCAGAAAGCACTAATACAGTTTGTCTCCGTCTGTCTCAGACACACTAACACAGTATTAACCCTCTGAATGCCAAAACCTGTCAGTGGGTTTGAAAGACATACTATATTTAAATAATTGCTAAAGAAGACACCATTTATCAGTGCCAACAGCCACAAATTCAGAAAAAAATGTTCAGATTTTCAACTTTATGATGGTCCTTGAACTAATCACATGTAACCTTTGTTATGAAAATTAACCAGATCGAAGCTTAAAATTGTGATATTTCATCAAAACAATTTTACTCTTCATGTATCATTGGCCAAAAATAAACCATTTATAATAACTAAATTTCATATAGTACTAAACATTTTATGCTCTTCGGCATAACTGAGAAGTCATTAATGACTCAGCTGCGACCAACTGTCAAATGACAAATATTCAGGGACTTTTCAGTTGAACTGGGTTGTACTGCAGGCTGTGCTTACACAAAACAGACAGTAGGCAAGTATGAAAATTCTTCAAAAATATATTTTGTTATTTAGTATGAACCCCTGTGGGCATTTAGAAAATGTTGTACATGTTGATGCCAGATTTTTTTCAGTTTCAGTAAAATACATAATCAAATAAATTCAGCTGTAGTTTTTCTTTTTTCATGACATATGGCATCCAAACTTTGTTGTACTTTGCAAGAGACATGTCTAAATTCTCTCTGCTTCAAGTTGTGCTGTTTCCATAGAGGTGTAGGGCTTCATATTGCAGAAAAATAAGCCCACTGGGAGTAAAAATGTGGCGCGAGCAAAAAGATGGACAGGAACTGCTTAGAGGCTTGAAATTAATACTTCACCATCACTGCAAAACAAATATCCTTAAGTGTGTATATATTGGCAACTGCAAAAGATGATGTAGACAGTGTGCTAAGTAGAAAACTCTGGGAAAAGGGTGGCCAGTAAAGTTCTAATAATCTGAAACCGGATCATGAGTCGGAGACATGGCTCTTAAAGGTAGTAAAACTGAAGACAAGACCTCTAAAAGGCATCTGAGACTCTGGGGAAAGTCAGATGGACAATTTTTATTATTCTCTGACATTTTATTGACTGACCAACGAATCAACTAATCAGGAAAACAGCAGGAAAATTAAGAGATAATGAGAAGAATCCATAGCTGTAGTCAACTGCAGACATTTCCGGTGTTTTTCTGGCTCAGAATTGGCCTTTGGGAGGTGAACAGGCTGGACAACAATTGATCTGCATATAATAAAGGGAATGAGTCTATTTTATCTTATTTCACAGACATCTATGCATTTATAAACATTTGATAAACAAAAACATCTAATAAATTGAGTAATTTAAACCCCTTTTATACTGAATTTCTATAATTTAGGTGTAAGCAGACATCCTTTAGTTCCAAGTAAAAAAGTCTTTGGGGGGGACAACATAAATCCCTTTATTTAGGGAGAAAAAAACATGATTTAAGCTTGATTTGGATGGAACCAGTCTACAATGTCCTGATCTAGCTCAAAGTGTCAAACTCAAGACCAATCCATGCATCCTTTAATGAACTGGTGTAGACTGCAAGCCAGATCGGTTCCCATTGTGTGTTTATTTGTGCAGGTACACCAGTCAGAAACACACCAGTGGACACCCATAATAGTGCAATATGACAGAGGTCCAAAACTCAAAGATATTCGGTAGATGTATAAAACAAAGAAGAGCAAATAATCCTCATAATTAGGGAGTTGGAACCAGAGAATGTTTGGCATTTTTGCTTGCAAATGGACTAAAAGAAGAAACTGAAATGATTACCAAAGCTGCTGCAGAATCACTTTCTGTCACTCAACTACACGATTACTCCAGTAACGATGTCAGCTCTAAAAAGAACACAGGGATGAACAACCACCGCAACCCGAGCTCATTATCTGCTGTCAAAAATATTCCAAGTGTTTACGGATTTAACGTGCCTTATATACACTGTAGCAACAAGATCTGTACAGATGTTGAGTGTAAATAACGACGATAATGATATGATTAAAGTTTGTAAAATTTACTCTCCAGACTTGGTTAGTCGGCTGCAGCCTCAAACGTACCAGAATCTGCTTGAGATCTTTAAGTAGCAACTAAGGAAACCTGTTTAGACAGTGATAACTGCTGCTGGGCATCACCTGAAATTTCTGGTGTGCAGTGCGATGTAGCAGAACAGTAAACAGCAGCGGGCTGTGATGAGGAGTGTTGGCAGAGGCAGTGAAGCACTGAAGTGTGTGTTTCCTCGGTGCCAGTGTGTTTCTGCACAGGAGGTGTTTCTTTTCCAAGGAACAAGTGTGATGTTCCTCACACAGAAATAGATAGATTTAAAAAGGGCATCAAAATGGAGCAGTTTGCAATCACACAGCAGACACAGAAGCACCATACAATCTTTTAATGTGGACTTCAGACTTTGGAATCTTTCTCTCTTTTTTTTTTTTTATTTTTTTTTTTAACATAAACAGCTTGTTTAACCCCCTGAACCTCAAAACCTGCTAGTGGATTTGAAAGATATGTTGTCGGTACAAAATCAACAACAATCTACCATTTATCAGAGCCAGAAACTGTAAAAAACAAAACAAAAAGAAACCAAAGAGATTTTAGATTTTGAATTTGCTAATGGCTTGTCACTATTCATCTGGAAATTTAGCCAACTCACCACTTTAACTCGCAATATTTCATCAAAATCACTTTATTCTACATGTCTCAACTAAAAAAGTGTCAAAAAAATTAACCATTTGCTTTAACCGGATCTTGTGAAAAACAAACAGCTTGCTTCTCAGCAGGTAAGTTGCTATTAACTCTGATGTCACCAGCAGTTACATGTTTGTCATGTAACTGCTGGTGACTTTTCAGCAGACTTTTGTTGAACTGCAAGCTGTGTTTACACAGAGAAGATTGTGGATGACTTAGGTAACAAATTAAAAATATAAGTAGTAAAAAATGTAGTCTGAAGTCATATTTTTTTCAGTCCTGGTACCTTCCGGTGGAGACTTGTAACAAAATCATTCATGTTGATTCCAGGTTTATTAAATATCCATTAAATCAATCAAAGCAATACACATTTAATGTTTTATTTTCTATGATTAATGACATAACTGTGCCATGCTGCTTCCTGTCATGTTTGCTGTTTCCATAGAGGTGCAGGATTCCGGGTTTAGAGGTTTACTGAGCAAACTGTAGTTGATGATAAAGATTATGAGTTACTGTTAAAAACAACAGAAGAAACTAGCAACTAAGAGTTAGGTCTTTGAAGTTTTTTTTTTTAAAACTGTCTAGAAAGTGAAGAGTGGCTTTTGGATTTCTTTGCTTAAGAATGATACTGCAGTCCGAGGTGTCCTGAAACAAAAATAATGAAGCCTCACTGCTTTGTGTTCAAAGGCCACAGTCTCCCTGCAGAGCGCACACTTTCAGTAAATTGTGATTCGTTTCTGTTTTTCACAGAGCATGATGAAAGCTCACAACATACGCTCAGGGTCTCAGTGTGATAAAGCATCTGACATGGCAGCACGGTGGAGCAGTTGTTCACTCTGTCGCCTCTCGGCAAGAAGAACCTCGGTTCAAACCAGTGATGCTGCAAACCCACAAGCAGGAGCGGATGTATTTTTGCTTGCTTAGCCGAAAAAGCCATTCACATCTGGCTCAAACTGTTTCTCAAGAGATTTTCCAGAGCATCTCTTTCCTAATAAACACACTAACATGTGCACAGTGTTGATACTGTTATGCTGATATTTAGCAGGTAAAATCTTAACCACACCCAGCATTTTAGGTGTTAACAAACTAAGATAGTTAGCACTTGTGGTTGCACGTTTATGGCCAAAATGTTAATCATGAATATCAATACTGAAAGTTAGTTATTATTATTATTATTCTTTGATATTAGGGTCAAAATATGTTTTTGCAGTTTCTCATCTGAACAATCAAACCATGCCTTCCATTTCCATGCTGTGCTACATTCCTGCTAATGTACAAATCGTTGCATCAAAACAACAGTGCGTCTCCTTGAAGAAAAATATAAATAAAATTGTACATAAACTCATTTAACAGAAACTACAATCTATAGATAAAGTCTTCAAGTCTCACATGAAGGCAAAGGTAAATGCTACTCCAAGGCTATGCACAGAGAAGCCTCTAGTGTCCACTTAGTTACTGCACTGCAACAGCGTAGGTGGAAAACCAAAAATTTGTGTGAAAAGAGAAAACTAAGGGATTCTAATGGCGGATTTACACAAACGAAAACCAGGGAATTTTATCAATTTGGACTGTTTATATCAGCAGAGTATAATAAACATCTATATCACGGTTAGTCATGTTTATTTAGTCGAGGGAGGCAAAAATGTTGAGAATGTCATTACTTCTGCAGGTTTTTGGTCATAGATCAAAGTTTTGCCACATGTTGACCTGAAATCACTCAAAGTCTTTAAGATCCATCTTCTGGGGATAAGAAGTGTCTGAAACTGGCTATGCTGTACCGCTGTTCGCTATCTTCATTCAAATCCCACACAATCAGGTCACCAGACACTGTTCTTAAGTTCTACTATAATCCCATCAGTATCTGTTTAAGCTGCAGACGCAAATCTTTTCTGCAAGTACAGAAAATCAAATGGATGAACAGCGATTTCCTTTTACACGAGCACCAAAGTGCCCAGACAACCCGAGCTACACTACTCATAAAAACACACGCGCGCGCACACACACACGCACACACACACACACACACACACACACACACACACACACACACTCATTAGTCAGATGTGAGGTCAGGCATGCAGCCATCATTCATTTAACAGAAAATGGCTGCGAGACAGAGACGGAGAGGGAGATGGGAGGGAAGCAGAGAAAGACAAATGGGAGGACAGGATTTAGTTGAACATGAACAACCACAACTGGAGGAGCACCCGTGGGAGTACACACACACACACAGACTCACACACACACTTACACTCATATATGGACGTATGGCTATCTTTGCGAGGACATAATGCATTCCCTCGCCCTTTAGAGTTATCCATTACAACCAAATGCCGAACCCCAACCCCCTACACCCTAAAACAAAGTCTGAACCTTCAAAGAACCTCTTAAACCAGTCTGAGATAGTGACAAACAGCCAAAAATGTCCTTCACTGGTGTACAGCTCCAACGGGTCCTCATATAGATACCAAACTGCGTTACACACATTCCAGCCCTATCTGTGGAGCTGAGAGTTGCACTGCCTGGGGTTTGTCAGTTCAGCACACAAGCGTTTGTATGAGAACCAGACCCGCAATCTCCTCCTCCACACAAACACAGCACATAAACACACACACACACACACAAAGCATGTTTTCGGGGAAAGTGGGCCTCCTTCAGTCTACACTGTGCAGTTAGTGTGTGGTCTCTGACGGGCTCCTGAGCATTTTTTCATGAGTCACGATGAACAGAATCAGAAAAGCAGAAGGAAAACAATAATCTGCTTTCCTCAAGATCAGCAAGAAAAAAAAAAGTACAACTTGTGAGAGAGAAAAATAACTGCATTTGTCTTTGAGGAAATCTGTTAATGCAGGCATCTGTCAAGCAGTTATGACACAGATGCGGTTTAGCCTCATGGGGAAAGAAAATAGCGATGGACTCAGATGACTGCAAAATATGTGACTCGAATAAATGTCATACATGCAGGACTAAGAGTGTCTGTACGTCCCCACGGTGGTGGTACGGCTGTTTCTTGCAAATTGGAGCAAATCCAGGGTTATTTGTGTGCACTTACAGCAGCATCCAGAGCATCCATGTACTTCTTCATTTGCTTTATAGGAAGAAAACGATACAAAAAAAATCACAAGATAACAAACCAACATTAGCTCCAAACTGAGTCGTATTTGTGTCTGCCCTGTGAATTTAAGTCAATATTCGTTCTACTTTCAGCTCTACTTGGTCTCCATCCACCCGTAAGAAAAATGTTTGGCTCTGTCGCGACTTCTGTAATCATTCTGTTCAGTTTTCGTTGGAAAGAAGAGAGTAATTTTATTCACATTTTACTGCACTCTGACGGAGCTTAATGCAACCCAGAACACACCAAATGGGAAATCACCTGCATTAGTTTGTCTCACAGGAGGTATTCATTTTGAATTTAGAGGAAATTTTCACTCAAATTTGAACTGCTGTTTGCAGTTTTTGGGACCAGCTGTACAGATGTGAGCTGGTTATACTCAGAATGTGTGTGCTGCGTGTTTGTGCTTGGTAAATTCACATCTTCCTCTCAATTCAGGCTGAAACAACTTCGCAGCGGCAACCGAGCTTTCACACATTTTTGCCGAGGCAGATGGCAAAACACGTTTAACCTCTTCAAGTGGGCAGAAATAACACGGCGCAAGGTTCATTCCGACATCTCCACTGCGGTCTGAACTGTTCACGGGAGCTTCATCGCAGGTAATTTGTTGCTGGTGTCACATTCTGAAATGATGTTCAAGTCTGAAAGTTGCTTATCTCAACAAGGCCGACGCTCCTCCTGCTCGACCAGACACACGCGAACATCGCACATCTTCATGCTTTATCTCACCCTGCTTAATCTCAACTGGTGTCTCATTCAATTCGCACACTGCCACCTTCAGCACAATGGAAACATGTCACTCTGTCAATAGCGCCATTATAAATCTTCACATTTCAACTGTGATATCAGGTGGTTGCTCACATTATATGATACTGAATTTAGAAAGTGTGAAATAATGGGAAAAAAGGAACATACGCTGTGGACGTATTCCTTTCAGATTTGGATGTCAGTATTTCCTGCTGCTGGGTTATGATTTGAGCCTCTGCATTCCCGTGGTCGAACTCGGATACCGCAGGAGGAAACACGCAGATATGTGTAACAGAAGAGACAGAATATATAGGAACGTGTAGTGTCTATAGCCGATTATACCAAGAGTTCTGGTGTGACCCTGTATTCATGAGTTTAAAGTGGCATTTTAAAATGCTCTCTATGAGAGATCTTAATTACAGTGTGGGATGCACATTCAGTGAAGAGGCTAAAGAGGGAGAGTACAAGCGGAGGCTGATCTCTCCAATAAAATCAATGGTTTTTTGTGTAGGTTTTGACTTTTAGTACCGTTAAAGGAGTAGGTTCCCCTTTTGTTTGCACATCATTCCATACACTACATTACTTGTTCATATGAACAAGAACCAATCTGTTTTTAAGAAAAAACTGCCAAGATTCTCTGATTGCCACTTCCTAAACGTGAATATACTTTGGATTCTTTCTTCCTCTATGGCAGTAAACTGAATATCTTTGGGTTGTGGACAAAACATTTACATTTGAGAACGTTACCTTAAGCTTTGAGAATCGCTGATCCGAAACAATGAAAATGAACTTTAGTGGCAGCCCTGCAATACAATTTCTTGTCAACAGTTTCATGTAATTCTAGTCAGTGGCAAGTTCCAGAGGTGCACAAAGAAATGCAGCAATGTGCCAACAAAGGCAGGGAAGTATGATGCAGTTGTTAAATTATTAAAAAATCAGCTCACAGATGTTTTATCAATAAGGAAATGCACTCAACATTTTATAAGTACACATGCACTTTGCTGACACCTAAGCAGCTCTTGATTATTATCTATACTGTGAAAAATGGAAGTTTCTCCCTTTTTTTAACTGTATTTTAAAAACTATTTACTGTTGTTTCAGATTTCCCCTGTTTTTCACCAAATTCTAGATAATAAGTAAAAATCACAGAAAAACACTTGGCATTGACCCCTAAAAACAAGTCAAAAATGGCAAAATGTCCACAAATCTAAATAAATAATTTTTTTGAATTGTTATGTACAGATTTCCCTTGTTCTGTTAAACGACAGATACTATTTAGGAAAATCACAGAAAAAACATTAATTTACATAGTTAACTTCAAAACAACAGGAAACCCTTGTGCATAATGTCCACATCAAAAATCTGCATTTTCACAGATAGTAATTCATTCTTGTGCAACGTGTGACAATAAAATTACACTTTCTTACAGTATATAAATCAGGTAAAATAAGCATAATTGTGTAAATATCTTTTGTTATTTTTATTGTTTTACCGTTTTTGAATGTTACAGTACTCCAGGGTTTTTTAACACATATTTTTTTTGGCACCCTTGCTGCCAGATTTTCACAGTTTCACACACCACTGTGACACTAGACTACCTGCACTTTTAGAGAAGCATCTCTGCGGGAAACTAACAACTGACTGACAGCAAAGCAGCTTCTCCAGTCTGAAGAGAACAACAAGAAAAGGGAAATAAGGAAACAAGTCAGAATACGAGATCGCAGAAAGGACAGACCTCAAGACTGAGACCAGACTGAGGTACTCCAGCTGGAATCTGCAAACTGTTCAAGAACAAGGCAAAATGTTCATATAATTTACGTACAATTTTTCTAATATATAAGCATGTGATGAAGTTTTTCTGGTTATTTCTAGGCACCTCAAAGCAGATAGTTACGGATACATATTGAAGAAATCAGCATTGATTGGAAATAAACCCAAGGAATGTTGAATCCCAAACACCAGCAAGTATTACTTTAATTGGATGTCTTAGTGCTCATCTCATGGTTTGAACCTTGCAAAGTTTCAAGTCTAAATTTCTCTTTTTCTGAAATCACTCCATAATGAGTCCAGCTGCACTACAGCCTCAGTGCTTTTCAAACACCCTTTTGGCATCTATGGCCACCAGCATCACGCTCACATACAAACCAGGTGTGAAGCTGCTGCTTAATGCTGTTTATGTTTCATATGTTCCTGCTCCCTGACCATGGGCGTTTTTTATTGATGATGATGATGGGAGAGGACAGATTGGTTTTAGCCACCAAGAACATGAATGAAACCCTGATTGGCTGCGACAGAAGCTGCCCTCCTCCCTCCTCGCTGACCACTGGCAGTGAAATAAATGGGCCGTCGTCCTGATTGGTGCTGACAGAAGCCTCCCACCTCTCCGTCTGCGGCCCCCTTTTATTGTGTTTAGCCGTTTAACCGACTCTGATCCAAAAGCGTTTCCAATTGTAGCCTCAGGAGAATATATGATGTGGAAGAAAAATAAAGAAATGACGTGATGCATTCCTGGAACTATATCTACCTTTTAATGGAAGAATTGCTTTTGAGGCCCTTTGAAGCTTTACCCCCAGTGAGGTAAATAATTTGGTGGTGTCCTCCTCTAGCTCCGGTCCTCTACCAACACCTGGAATTTTGGATTTTAGCTGTTTCTAAGGCTTCACTGGTTTTGACAGAGACCTCAGATATTGTACTTCAATGCGAGTCACTCTCCCAGTTTTGGGGTCACAGCCCTAAATGCACCTTCCTCCACTGGGACCCTTTTGGCTTTCACCTCCCACATCTGTTCCAGTTGTTCCTTTATCGCCTGCTACTTCCTGATCTTCTCTTGCTACTTCTTCCTTATGTTGCTGTCAGCTGGGATAGCCACATCTGTCATGGCTGCCCTCCACTGCTTCTTGTCAATCACCTCTGTGTCTGGGTGGTTATCCAGCAGCTGCTTGTCTGTTTGAAACTTGAAGTCCCAAAGGATCTCCACTCTGCTGTTCTCTTGGCGAAGTGTCTCATGGGACTTGGTGTACTTCGAACTCATACTCTGCACAGATGTTCCTGTACATTATCGCAGCCACTTGCTTATGCCTTTCACTGTGTCCCAGTTAGCATCTTACACCCTGCTACTGCGTGCTGGACTGCCTCTGTTGCTATGGTGCTGTATTTACTGTACATATAGAGCTTATTCAATCTCAGTCAATGCAACCTGGGTGTCTGGAAAGAGTCACCCATGATGGAACAAAACTATTTCTTTGCACTCACGCATTCAAATTTTCACTCGTATATCACAAATAAAATGCAATGCTCACATTTTTGAATCCAGCTGTCATTGAGGAGATCATTGCTTCAGCACGAGCAGACTGGAATGGGCTGCACGCAGCAGAGAACACTAAAGGTACCAGATTTTGACGAGCTATATTTGAGCCAATACATTAAAATTGCCCCAGCCATATGATGATTCTGAGGGTTAGTTTGGATGACAACTACAGTTTTATCTATCATGAACTCACAAAAAAGACCAAACACAGGGCCAATTACAGTCTAGGGGTATTACCAAGGAAGAATGATACTGATCACCTGTGTTGTAAAATTTGGTGAACTGGTAGCACACTAGAAGGACTCAGAGGTCCTTCAAATTGAGGTTGGTCGATTTAGTTGAAAAATGTATCGCAAGAAATGCTTCATTTCATTTGATATCATAAGTAAAACCTAGAAGTGCACAAAAGCTGCACCACACTCGTGGAGACAGTTGGGGATAGGCAGGGGCCGGTTACCGGTTTTAAGGTATACCACGGTATGAAAAAGTCACGGTCTCAAAACCACTAAAATTTTCCATCATACCGTTCCTGCGGTATGAGCGTTTTTTTTAATGTGACGTCTCATCGGGGAGAAAGTAGAGGTCCCTCACGCTGTGTGAAGCTGCAGCCTAAAGCGCCCCTCCCCCCGCTCACCTGCGTTTGTTGTGAGTGACAAGCAGGCAGCTCTGCAGGCTGTGTGATGGCTGAAGGAGGCGAGCCCCCGGAACTTTTTCCGCCGTCCAAGCGGACTAAGTCGGCTGTTTGGGAATACTTCGGCTACCGTAAAAAGCCAGACGGCCACGGCTTGGAGGAAGAAGGTCGCCGCCCGACGTGCAAAACGTGCTTGAGGACAGTGGCAGCCCGAGGAGGCAATACATCGAATATGATAACGCATCTACGGGAGCACCACCCATCGCTGTATGCTAAATTAAAGGTAAAGTTAATGCTGTCTTGAAATGAACGAGCGTATTAGCGTCTGACAATAGTGAAATGAGCTTGTTACTGAGGCAGATATGGTAACTACCATATCTTATCTTTTCTTCATCTCTATCTTTTAGTAACTTTTTTTATATTTTAACTGAGGCAGATATGGTAACGAGCTTGCTAAGGATTTATCTTAGCATGCGAGTTACCATATCTGCCTTAGTTTAAAAAAAAAGTTATCCACAACTTTTTTCTTTCATCAATCTTTATTGCTAAGATGGATAACAACAGCTAGTTTACTCTCTAACATTTTAGAGCTGCAATCATAATACCGTGAAACCGTGATATTTTTGCCTAAGGTTATCATACCGTCAGAATCTCATACCGGCCCATGCCTAGTTGGGGACACAGGGTCGTAGATGGATATAGACTATGAAGCTGGTCTCTGTTACCGAAGGAGGTGTTTGGGTGCACACGGAGGTGACAACAAATCCACTCAGCTGCAGACTAGCATCCCTCAGGAGACCTACCGATTGATGGAGTGCGAATGGGTTCCATTACTGAGGTATCGCAGGCTGTTTATGAGTCAGGGAGGGAGCACACTTGGGATTTGTTCATCCAACTGAATGTTTTCATTATGTGTTTTCTTGGCGGTTTGAATCAAATGCACTTAAGTGAAACTATCCAACATTCTATCAAACGGTCTTCTGACTGATGAGTTGTCCATTGCTGGTACATCTCGCTCTCACTCTGGAAGTGGTGTTCACCATAAACACGAAGCATCCACCTCTGGAGACCAGAAAAATCCACATCAATTTCAGCATCAGTCTGGTTGGATATACGGCTGAGCACCACGATGCTGTACAGATTTGTCAGACAATAAAGATTTATGCCGTTTCTACTGAGGTCGCCAACCCTGTAATATCTGGAAGGTTTTTTGGCTTTTGCAGGCATCAATAAGACGGACCGCTTTATGATACTGGGTTTACAGCATTAATGTGATGAAGGACCTGTCTGTCAGATATATAATTCAATGTTATAGCCAAAAGCAGGAAATCCAGCCTGCTTGATTTTTCTGTAAAAAAAAAAAAAAAAAAAAACAGATTTCCAGAAAATGTATTGTATAGCAATAAAAAAAAAACTATCGTGGCAGAAGGATTTTATCGGTAGATGGTGGGCAGCATCAGTCAGAAGCAACATGAAAGTGCTGCTGACATGCATCCAGCTAATCTAAAAATGAAATGAATCATTTATAACTTGGAGTGGCACAAAGTGAGTCATTACTACAAAATTTAAGCAACAAACACAACATTACATTAGAGGTGAAGACATGTAAGAGCAAACAACATCCTGCTGCGATGACGTTAACAAGCCCCTAAGAGAAAAACAGCGGCTGGATCAGGAATCAAATGAGAGGGAGGAAAGAAGCGTGGGACTGATTCAGATAGAGATAGAGAGGGAGAGAGAGAGAGAGAGAGAGAGAGAGAGGAAGAGTTCCCACTCTGTATCTCGGCCGCCCTTCCCGAATCCGGCTGCGAGGGGAGACAGTGATATATGAGGTTAGAATAAAGTAGGGCAATCCCCTGCATGACAAGAGAAAAGAAAGAAACGGGGAAAAGAAAGGGAGGGAAACAAGAAAGAGAGGGGGATTTAGAGGGAGGATGCGGGGTAGATGAATGTGCTCAGTGTGCTGTTCACTGGTGTTATAGGGGTTTCCACAGCTGTGTACGGCAGCGCTGACCGGCAGACGGCTGTACAAGGCCGTATCACTGACTAACGCCTTAATAGGGAGGATGGATGGGAAAACCGGGAAGGTCAGAGCAGCCAGGCTCGCTGCACTCAACAGGAAGCACAGGATAGCTACTGACGTCCGCCTGACTCACACCCACACACACACACACAAATATTGTATCCACATGCAAACACAGCATAATCAAGCGCTGAGGCTCAAATTCACACGCACAAGAATAAGCATCCAAACTGTATCTGGAGGAAGTAACAACACATGCTGAAGTGATAAATGCGAAACACACACACACACACACACACACGTATGCAGAGTCATACAGAAATACATGAGAAACAGGAAGAGGCACACCAACACCTCCATCATGCCTTAAAAAAGCAACACAGACACACACACACACAGAGGGACTGTCCACTGACTCAAACACTGCTGTGGTACCAGCTGAATCAACTTTCCACTCCACTGATTATTTTCGTTTCCGTTCCACAGAAACCAAACTCACACATAACTGCTGTAAGAGCATCAGACTTTTAGTCTGGATTCGTAAGACAGTTTCAGTTTAAATGTTTAACTTGCATTGGTCATTAACTTTATTGGTCATGTCTTAACTTCCGCAATAAGGGCGGCTGCCATTTGAGACATTGTGCTTTTAGGATATCTTTCAGCACTGATCCCTTTTCCTGCTGTCTTACTTTGATAAAAAGAAGTATGTTTTACATTCAAACCAATTAATAACGGCTAAACATCTCTGATATGAACACAAAAATAAAAGATTAAATCTAAACTTCACAAAACCTGCTCCGAAATCAGGAAGCTCTATAATGTTCTCAAAACTACTAAATGCTACAGACTACAGCCCAACTGAAATATCACTCACCGATAATATTGTATTGGCATATACATATGTTGTGCAATATGGGCCACTATGAAAACGTATTTTTAACAGAACATAATGCAGAAAAAGATACTTGGAAGAACTTAGAAATGGTGTCATTGTATGTATAGTTTGTTGTCTCAAATCCAAATAGTTTGAATATACTTTTTTGGTATCTGCCCCTAAAATCCAGCATCATTCAGACTTTGCTGCAGTACTTTGTAGTATTGATTTTCCATAAACAGCTCAAATCTCTTGATGTCATTTGAAATTCTGGGAGGTCCCAAGCTGATCCCAGAACTAGGTTTGGTCTTGATCCAGGCAATTTTTTTAATATACTGTTATAGGCCTTATAATAAACAAATGAAGTGATCCGTTTCCAGAGGATCTCTTTTTTTGTCATTTAACTCTTACAAAACAATCAAAAACTCATGAAGACTGCTTTCAAACAAATTGCCTGTACTCTCAGCTGCACTTCCTGTTTCCTGCTGTAAGTCTGACCGACTCTCTGCTGCTGATCTCTACCTCTATCCTCCTTTCATTCACAGCCATCCCCCAGCCATTCCCGCTCTGTCTGCCTGTTGATAATTATGTCTCTAGCCTCCATCCTCTCATTTATCATTCAGTTCGATTAAATAATTAACAGCTCTGAGCCATCAGAGGGTGACCCAGCAAAGACACCAAGCACTGGCCCCCAAATTACAGTCTATTTCCCCAAATAGCTCAGAGAGTCTCTCACTCGCCACCGCAAACAGACCAAAATCCTCCAACCAGTCTTGGCTTTTCATAGTTGTGAAACGAAAGTGATGCTAGTTTTATCATCATTGACTAGTCATTGATCTCATGTTGTGACAGGATCAGGTAGTTTCTCATAGCCTGACATGTTTCCATTAAAATCAAGCAAAGGCCCGGTCAGTAGTTAAACACTAAATCAATGTTCTTGATGTATATTTAATATAATTTAGCTATGTCAATGTTAATTTATAATGTTCAGAACCTTATTCAGTTCAGTTTATCACCCAATATTACAAATACAAACACATATAAAAAATAATCTTACTCTCGTTACTTTAATTAGAAAATAAGCAATATTGCTTCCTACTATAGTCGCAGTACAATATTGTATCAAGAATTTACTTTGAACTTTTTTTGTTGCACAATGGCATATGATTAGGGCTGCAGGACTTCAAGCAAAATGATAATCAAAATTATTTAAGTCAATATTTATCATGATTATTCATTGATTTGAGCGATGGCTTTCACTTCTGTGTTGTGCTAATGTAAAAATATACACCAAAATAGGACTTTAAAAAAAATTCACTTGAATTAAGATCATCTCCAAGAAGTAAAATATAAATATACCCTATTTGGTAAGTGTCCATCGACACTACAATTACCACTTTTACCAAAATGCCTTACATGCAGGCTATGTTAGATGCTAGCTGTGCAACTGTGCACAGAGTAGCCTCTAGTCTCCGCTCAGGTACTGCAGCATAGCAACAGGTGTGTGACCAAAAATGATTTTGTAAAGACTGAAATAAGATGTTCCGATGTCAGATTTATCCAAGTTCGAACTAAGTTATTTTATCTGCATGCCCTGTTTTCTATGAGTGGCGTATTTTTAACATAAGTGTAACAGCTGATCATGTTCATGTAATTGTTGAAAGCTAAAATATTGATTATGATTATTACTTGACTGATAATGCAAGACCCTGCAAGACACTGTGGAATGATATTTTTGCAAAGTTAATATGAGAACTAAATGGCTACCAGCTAATTCTAATAAGATAGTTGACTAACACTCACTAATAGCAGAGAGAGAAGAAAAAATCTAATGAAATCTAAAGAAAAATAAAGGGTCACTAATTTATTGCTAATGTGTAAAGTGAAAGAACTGTAATGCACGGGAAAAATAAAGTTATCATCATGGCAACATCATCTGAACAACTTATTCTTTCAACTATTTTCAGTGACTAAAGTTTTGTATAAGCTCAGCTGTGTATTAAATAAGAAAACCAGGGCTCTTTATCTCAGGCTGATTCATTATTTCCCAGGCCACACTGATGTTTTTCGGGGTTGACATGGATTGAACAGAGAGTTTTCTTTTAAGAGCTCGGGAAGTTTTGATGGTGGAAAGACAATGACCAGCACAAATCTTTCTCTCTTCATCTTTCCGGCAGCCTGGCTGCATACGAAGCAGCAATTAGTATCTGTTAGACTGTATAAACACAGCCTTGTCCTTTGTTTCTGAAACCCCTTCACCTACACAGACACACACCCGCACACACACCACGAGCATCACCGCAGAAGAACAGACTGAAACACACTCTCTTCTTGTTCCTGCAGCCGCTCTGTCAACTTCAGTCACTGCTGCCTTGTTACACTTCACAGAGCCCACACATGTCCACTGAAGCACACAAGCATGTGATCACACACACACACCATCTCGCGGCTGTATTATCGTTGGGGTTTTGCCTGTAACTTGGATGCAGTTTGAAAAAGCTTGTTTTGCTGTTTCATGCAGTCCCTCAATATAAAATCACAAAAGCACAACAGATACAGATTTGATTCCAGCAGAGGAAAATCTTCAGAGACCGAGGTTGACCTGTTCGACCACAAGCTTCATCTCAGCAGTGGATGTGGGGACTGGAAACCTCCTGCCATCAAAGTCCTACCATCGGAGCAGAATGAAGCTAAATGATCTCTGTACGCTGCAGTACTCACAATGCCTACAGTTCTAGCATTAGGACATGCTAACTTACAGGCTTCCAAGGGTCTGAGCTCTTTCCATATGGAGAGAATAACCAGAGGCAGCCGCCAGACAAGACATTTGTGAAGAGATATGAACCGTCAGCATTACTTCTTTTACAGGCGCGTACAAACATAAAGCAGAGAGAAACATGTCAGTGGTGAACAAGTATTGCATTCTGACTCAGTAGAACATGATTGAAACCATATCCAAAGCATTTTTAACAGCTTAATCTCTGACTAATTTTCTGTTGAAATCATGTTTCTACAGACTGTAAAACCACAGACAATGTTGGCAATTTTAAGGATTATTTTCTGGCATTTTGTCCTTAACCCTCTGAACTCCAAATCCTGCTTTGAAAAGCATTTTATCTGTAAAAGATTGCAAAATCTTAAAAATACGCCATTTATCAGTGCCAAAAACTGTAAAAATCACGGGACTTTCAGCAATCCTTGAAGTAATCATGTGTGACCTGATGAAAAATAACCAAATTTAAGCATAAATTGTGAAATTTCATCAAAATCACTTCATTCTACAAATCTCATTTAAACATTTACCAAAAATAACCCATTTATACAAATCACAGTCTGTAAAAAATAACAAAACAATTTCTGCATCTCTGTGCAAACAAAAAGCCACTATTGACAGTGTTGAGAAAAAAACAGCCACATTACAAAGTCTGAGACTTTTTAGCTGAACTGCAGGCTGTGTACACACAGAGCAAAGACATGTATGAAAAGTAATTCAGAATTTAAGTAGTAAAATATAGCAGTGTGAAGAGCCCCTTATTTTCAGTGTTTGTCACATCTGTGGGAACTTGGCAAATCTACATGTTGATTCCAGGTGTATTTCATTTTGTGAAATGAATAATCAAAGAAACTGAACTTTCTTTTTAACCTTTATAATGCTTTTTCTCATATATGCTCAGATATTTATATTCTTTTTAATATAGACATTTTTGAGTTCTCTCCACTTGGTTGTGGTTGTACTGTTTCCATAGAGATGCAGGACTTTATACTGAGGTGAAAAATTCACTGAGGTTCAGAGATAAACAGGAAATGTGGGGAAATAGAGCAGGGGAATACAGTTTAGCCAGCTAGGAATAGAACAGGGGAATGACTGCTGACAGCACTTGCACCAACTGGGCATGTACACGAACCACTGAGTTATCGGGTCACCCCTGGAGACATCTGAAAAAAAAAAAAAAGTATACAAAAAACCCCCGAAGACTTTGTTCAAAAGGACTGCAGATGCATCCAGAACAGCGACGCTGCCAATAAAAAAGCCAACCACTGACACTCAGCAGAGGCCACACACTCCAGTTTCTCACCCTTCCTACAAATATACACTGTTTATTGATCTGCCTGCTGCTGATACCTCGGGGCCGGTCAATGGCGATCACACAGCCCCTCTGATACACACAGCACAGAGGAATATCATGCTGATTTATCCAACTTCATCAGGTAAACAACACCAGGCTTTGTAACCCGTGTTAACACGTTGCTACAGACTTGGGGTTGACCTATTTAGGTTTCTGAAGGCCTGCAGACATATTTTTGGAACTGAAGATCAGAGGGAATGTTTGGGTTATAGAAATATGCAAAACGGTTGACTCTGAAATGACTACTTTGTCTCCTTTAAATCCAGATGGAGTATTAGTAATTTTAAAGAAAAAAAATGTTCCCCTTACAAATGAATATGGGGAATTTATAAGCCTCATAAGCATTTGCTGCTACAGTCTTACTTGTGGAGGCTAATAGAGACCAATGGGAGCTAATTTCAGCATCTTTTGATAGATATTGCTCAATAACTGGTATTACTGTGACAGTAAATGCTGTTAAAAACTGTCTCAGGCTGTCTCACACGCATCATTACAGACTGAATATTGAACTTGTCATCATATTGGAACAATGGAGCCTTACTGTGAAAATAAGCAGGGTAAAGGTTGGAGCTGTAGTGTCCAGAATGATTGGTGGATTAGTTTGTCAATACGCTCTCATCCAATCAAAGTGTCATCTGTCAGACAAATGGCAGTGTTCATTTTATGCAGAGAAAAGCACTACATCAATAGCCGACCAGGATTAATCCATTATTTTTGGCAGGGGAGGAGCAGAACACCCCCGCATTTTTTTAATTTTAAACTGGTCCAATTTAATGCAGACTGCTCAGCTCCAAACTAATCGAAATCAAGCAAAAAGGTCAAATGCATGACCAAAAAGTTGAGTGTAAACTTTGCAAACAGCAGTTTACATATCCCTCAATAGTCCTTGTGCTGGGATCACAAGTTGATGTAGTTCTATTTTGAGATTTTTAAATCCCCCCCCCCTGCAATCAATTGTTTACAGAGTAGATACAACTTAAGCCAGCCAAGATTTCCTCTGGTTGAACACAGCTCTGGTTAAAGGTTCAACTGATCAGCTCAAAGGCCGCAGAAGTGAAAATCCTTCACAACACTGATGCAGATTTACACTTCCTTATGTTTAGACTGCGGCATGAGCCACTGCAGTTATCCACCCACATCCGAAGCAGTTTGAACAAATATTTAGCTTCATCCTTTGGTGGCTTAAAGCAGTAGACTTGTGTGGCTGCGATGGGATCAAAACTCTGAGACAGGAGAGACCGGCATCCGACTGCTTTTTACAAAAACAAAAAACCCAATCGCAATCATTCCTCATGACAATACTGAATACTGATCGGACCAACGCAGGCTACAGCACATTCATCCCAACAGAAGGACAGTATCGGCTCAGTATATCAGTCTAATCCACACTCAGTCTTCGTAAAGGTCAGTCCTCTTGAAGCTCCATTATGGTTCAAATATCTGCAGGACTCTTAAACAACCCCCACCCAACAGCAGGGGATTATTACTGGAGCTGTCCCGGCTCCAAGTCTGTCTGTGTGTAGGAGGGTGTGTGTGTGTGTCTGTGTGTGGGTGGGTGTGTGTGTGTGCTGACCGTTGAAGACAGCCTGTCCCTTTGCCAGCTCTTGGTCCATTTCGATGATGTATTCCTCCTGTGTAAACCCCCTCGTGCATGGCAACGACCCCTGCTTGCTTGACAACGACCGCTCGGCCTCTTCGCCCAGAGCACCAACCTGAAGAGGGAAGGAAAAGGGAGATAAAAAGGACATAAAAACAATATTCCAACATTTGCCTGTATCTTAAGAGTACGTTTTGAATATGATGAACTGAAGCTTGGGTCCTGATGGCCTTTAGAAAGCTCATTCAAAACTTCATTTGCACGCTGGAAAAAAAAGCAATTTTCAAATAAGTAAATTAAGACAAAATACTTATTTCTTTCTTCACTGGGCTGCAGTCTTTGATATAAAGTGACTGACACCACTGGTAGTATTAAGGCTGAATATTAAAAAATGAGAAACCAGAACAAGGAGAGAAGCAATTAGCACAGACCAATCATTTGCTACATTTTTCCATATCTTCGTAATGGGGTTTGTTATTTTGTCTCGCAACAGTTAACTGAAGCACGAAAAAATAAAAAAACTAAATGTTGCGCATCAAAGGGAAAATAAAATCCAGTTCAGCACCAGTCCAAACCAAGAGAGCATTATTAATCACCATGAGTAGCAGCAGACAACTGGGTCAATTAATTTTGATGATAATTAGCGTCTAGACTTTTGTCTCTCCTGTTGTTTGAGCGTCAGCCCAACATGAACCCCCCTCCAATCTCCCGTCCGACACACACACACACACACACACACACACACACACACACACACACACACACACACACACACACACACACACACACACACACACACACACACACACATTTGTGCTTTCTCAGTTGAAGGGCAGCATAAAAGCATCTGTTGTGGGTTGGTAGAGTGCAGGAGGGGGGGTCTTCTGTGATTAAAGTAATGAAGCCATGCAGCGTTTTGTGATTTGCTTCCACTTAACCCAAAAACTTTAAACCCTCATGTCCACGCTGCCCATCCCGGCAAGTTTGGAAGGGTGGGGGGCGGATTTAGCACGCCTGGCTTTCATCTCTTCCCTTTATTAGCATAAGGAAGAAGGAAGTAAACACACATAGCAAGATTCTGGTCTGAGTTGGCGTTCCTGCAGAATGAATGTCACCACTGAAGCCTATTTCTGTGGTGACCTTTTTGGCAAAAAGTGGAAGTGAGAGGAAAAAAGAAGTGCCAAAAAGGTTATGCAAGGACAGTGGTTCCCAAACTTATTTAACCTGCAGGACCCCCCCCCCCCCCCCCTTTGGAAGAAAAAATATTTTCTTATTTTTTTTCTTATTTTCTTTATTTTTGGGCTGCAGATTATATCAAATCGAGGCTGTGAGACTGGCCCTCTTATCTCATTTTCAATGTCCAGCTTTGATCTGTGTTTTGTCTTGATTTAGGCAACTGCAGAGAAACCTCTCATATACAGGTAAGATGTGGCAAAAGGAATAAGTGTGGTCAGGGCTCTCTGCCCAGCAGTGGGTAGTCCATTTCCGCTCCAATCCAAAATGCAGCCAATGTCTTTGAGTTAAAGTGCAGCCTCAATGTTGAATCAAGTGACATCAATGAACCGTTCCTCTTCTGCAGCACTGAAGTCAGCTGCTGGTGCTGAGCTGAAGGGTCACGGATCCAGTCATATTCAGTAGGATCTCGCACTGAGAAATACCTCAGAAATTGTTCTGTAGGGCAGAGATGTGGCTTGTCATGCATGGGATGAATGTGTTCTGCAGCTTGTTGGCCTCAATGAATGACTTCAGGCTCTCAAATGAGTCTATATTCCCTTCTTTCACTCGCTTCTCTCACATCTCAACTTTTTTGTAAAACGTGATTGTACCTGCAGCTTTAGAAGGTGTGTTTTAGTGTCCTGCATATGGAGATTTAGTTCATTGAGTTTCTGAAACATGTCACTGAGGGACGTGTGACTGTAATAACTTTAATGAGGCAATACAACTTTCATGAGGAAGTTGTTACTGCTGAACTTGTGGGCAAGTTCATCACCTTCCTTCTCCAAAAAGATTTTGAGTTCACTGCGCAATTTAAACACCCTGGAAAAACCTTCTCATGACACAACCATTGGGACTTACTGTGAAACAAAACAGCGGATCCCAGTTCCTCGCAGAGAGCTGCAAAAGTCCAGGCTTGCCTTGTTTTGACGTATTTTATTGTGTCAAAGATGTCTGTCATTACGTCGTTCAGTTCAGGACCCAGCTTTTTAGACGCCAGCGCCTCTCGATGTATCATACAGTTTGTCCACTGACATCGGGAGAGACCCGCCTGGTGAGCACTTGCAGCCCTCCTCGTTTCCCAGACATTAGCCTGAGCCCCATCAGTGCAGATCCCAAAATAAGTGTCAATGATTTTAAACAATTCCTCTGCAGTGGCTCTGTTAGTTACACTTTTGCAGAAGAGCAAACCCTCCTTAAATCATTGACACCAATGAATCTGATGTATGTTATCAGAAAACAGTTTTGTTAGTCACATCATCCACTTGTAGGGCAAATGGTTGTCTCTCATCTTATCATTAAGCTGCTCCTCTATGTCTTTGAAATGTCACAAATGCGCCTGTCGATAGTATTGTCTGACAGAGGAATTGTCACGGCCCCTTCCTTGTCGCTGCATCCGCCCCCACCTGATCTCCCTATATTCTCCCTGTCCTCCTTTTACCGTTTCTCCCCTGTTCCACCTCTTCATTCTCCCTCTCTCTCCTGTCCCTGTCTCTCTGTCTGGCTCAACTGTGCAGCTCTCTGCAGCAACTAATTGCAATCAGTCTCCTCTGTTTCATCAGCAGAACTCCGGGCAGCTGCGGTACAGCACACCTGTCCCTTATCCTCAGCAATAAAAACCGGTTCCACCACTCCACACCCTGCCAGATTGCAGCTTCAACTCCTGCGGTTAGTTTGGCTCCTGCACATTCACTCTTGGTGCTTCTTGTGCTCTTTCTAATGCCTCTTTCCCTGTTGACAGTCACTCGCTGGTGCTGCATCCCTGCTCTGAATTTGGACCCCTGACCTAGCCTTTGCTTTGGATAACATTCAGATCTGTTTCTGCACTCATCATACAGAGCTTTGTAGTGTTGATTGTAGATAGTCAACTAATTAGTTATGTTGCCTTGTGTCCTAGCAACAAGACATTGCTGACAAATTGTCTGGTTTCTATCAACATCATCCTTTTGTAACTGAAATATTTCCATGCAAGTGACATAGCGTTTGTTTTTGCAGCTAAATCTCCTGTTTCACTCATTTTCCAGTGCGTATAAGAAGTCTGCATATGAGAAAACCCTGATTAAGTAAAATTTTAAAAGCTCCGTGTATCCAAATACCAATGAATCCGAGTAAATGATTATGTATAAGAGAATCTCTTATATATCTGTGGATCAGTCATAGAAAATGAGAACTGGTGAGTTTTGTTTTCATATTAAGCAGCAAAAAAACCAAACAACAGGTCTAGCATGATGTGTTTGAATTCATTTTCCTGACTTTACATCCTGCGTCCTGCAATGCGACTATTGTGCATGTGCACACACTGATGTTGGAATGATATATTAGGCATGAAAATACATGAACAATCCTTAGTAATTTCAGCTCCAGTCAAATAACCTGTTAGTCTATTAAGAATTCTGACCATAAAATGCTAAACTTTTACTGGCTTTGGTTTGATAACTGTCAAAAAAAAAGGTGCGAAACTGGGAAAGCAAACGTCTTAAATGTCATTTTAAGTTGTGTATGTCTGACCTTTTGAACAGCTGGCTATTTCCATAGACCACACAATCACTGCGGTTTATAGAGAAAGTGGCGATGATGATTATGAAAAATATCCAATTCTATTTTTTCTGACAGATATCAATTTGATTTGCAATCAAATTTTCAAGCTCCAGTTCAATATTTACAATAGATTTAAAGTTGTGTCGGAGCATTAAAACATGAATCAGCATCTATAGCATGAACGGTCACAAAGAATTACTGATTTGTAACTAATTGATATGGACAGTTTTCACTCCAGGTCAGTTTACAACTGCATAATATGTATCTTCAAATTGCAGCCTTGCAAGCTATAACCGCCATGAAAGTCACATCGGCAATTTTGGTTGAGATTAATCGTTCATCATTAACAAGCAGGCACTCAGGCAGATTAATTGACAAAAACACACTTTAGCAAACAGCGGTTGTTTATTGTTTAACATGGAAATTACAAATGCATATTGCATTAGTGGACTTCAGTTATTAAGGCCTTGATGTCTGTACACATTCTGTGGCATCCTGTGCACAGTAATTACAGCCACAGCAGGGTATGTGACAGGGGATGTGGACGGCAAGGATATGAAGGAAACGGCTTTCTGAAATGACTTTCTGCTGGATGATGCTGTCATTTGGGGAACAGACGTCAAGAGAAAATGGAAAACTTAAAAGCCTCAAGGTTTAATGCAGCAAAGAGACAGGCTGCCTCCTGGTCTGTTATTCTGTATGCATGTGAAGCCTGGCTTGAAGTCCCTCTAAAATCTGCTGAGACCCTATTAAGTTCTGCTTGGAGCGAGGAGCACTGCCAGACTGACCTCTTTATTAGAGGGAGGGATCCCATCAGTACATGCTTTAGTAAGAGAAAAACTGCCGAACGACTGGGCATCGGCTTCATGTGCATACTGATCTGTTGGCTAGACATTTATGACAGGAACTCTCACCTGGTTAGATTATGTCGTCAGAGAAAAGACGATCAAAAGGGCGCAGAGGAAGAAAGGAATCCGGTCATACTGAGAGATAAACCCTGGACAGTGTATTTCATTTAATCAGGCTGACACTGAAGATCATGTTAGAATACAGAGTCTCTCCACTGACAAGTCCAACGACGTCTGTACTTGTGCAACACTGACACGCACAATGACCTACATGTGTGCTGCTATTAGAGCAGAAACTGAGGATTGTTTTCATTACCTAATGAGCTTTTCATTTATAAAAGAATTTCACTTGTTTATGATATAAAATGTGAGGAAAATAGAATCTCATCAAGTGATCATTGTCTGTTGATGGACTAATGGTTGTGCTGCAGAGAACCAACATTTTTTCAGATTTTGATTCCCATCACAGACTCAGTCCGCTGATTTCTATTAGAAAGGAAGCACCGTAACCTGCTGAAAAGCCTGCAGGGTTTGTTTGGTTTTCCTGAACACATGGCTGGAAACACCTGGACTAATACATTACTGATTCATTGTTTCCACAGCTATTATGTCTTTGAAACCAGAAAAAAATACTTGCTGGGAAAAGCATTTTTGTATGCGCCGCTCCCTTTTTTGTTTAGTATTATTCATACTCCTATTAATACTCACTAGCTAACAGTGACAAAACGCAACTAATAGCAGTGCTATTACTAACACCATAGACTGTACATATAGTGGACGTAGCATCTGGCTCCAGAATTGAAGCCAACCCGGAAGTGTCAAAAACTTGCAATATCACGCCGTCCGCTAGGGTTGGCTCCAAAAAGCTTTTTCTCCATAGATCCCAATTCATTTTTGGAAAAAATAAAATTTGATAGACTGATGTTCTACAGCTCAGGACTTTTTTCCCATTAGTTTTCATGGTCAAAATGAGAGATCAGGTGGCCGATCTTAAAATAAATCAATACTGAATTTTAAATAAATCGTTAAAGTTGGCGGAGCCAGGGGAAGTGGCTATACTTGATAGACAGCAACAGAAGCCTCTGCGGTACAATGTGGGCGGGATAAGAGAGTCCTCAGCCAATCCGGCCCCTAGTTGCTCTCCGGTCCAGTCTGTTTGATGACGCTTTTTACGTCACTGGCTCCAAAAAATCCAAAACGGCGACCAGGAAGTAGCAAAATCCGGGCTTCATTTTCTCGGCGTTGAAACCAACGGGTGACGTCACGGTTAGTTTACGCCTGACTAACACAAACCACAAAGTTAGTGTAGCTCTATTGTACTGTGAAATGTAAACTAAGCACCCAGTGGAGTGTGATGGCGGGCTGATATTGACTAATATTGGCCTATCACAGATACATCAGTATCAGCAATATGTTGACCGATGCTTTCTACAGAACATAATACAGAAAAAGATGTTGTAGGTAATTTAGTAATTGTGTTATTGCATAGTTTGTCCAGCAAAACCACTCTGACTCCGCTGTCTGCCATACTCTCAACACTGTCTGCAGCACATGTAGCAGAGCAGATAGTACACCAAATATTGAGCCAGGTGGCCCCAGACTAGCATGCCTCAGGAGACCTGCACAGCCCCCAAGAGGAGAGTAAGAAAGGAGGAAATAACTCCACTAGCAAAGGATATAATAAGCTACTTATGTGCCAGGAAGCGACAACATTTCGCTTTGCATTTTCATAATGTACTTTTACAGGAGCTTGCATCTGATACATTTTAAGTGAAACTACAGAAGATTGTATCAAGCAGTTTTCCTGTTGTTATTAATTTACTGTCTATCTGGGGTACAGATAGTTTTATCGCCCCACACCTAACGGGGGGCCTTGTTGGCTGTGCCTCATTTGCAATAAATTGAGGTCTAGGCTACTTTATGCAATCGGCAGGCATCCAGTGAGACTCACAGCTCTGGAAACTCCAGAAAAATTTTTAAACCAACTTTTGGATGTGAAATTGAATGACAGATTCTTGGCTTAATTTTTCACCCTCAATCATTAACTATTTTTGTCCATCTTTGGTCCACTTTGAAATGCAGGAGCACAAAGCCTATGTCTAAAGTGTTGTAGAAGAGTGTAGCCTATATTGGTTTCCTTGTGGAGAACATCCATCAATCATCTTAGACACTGCCCAGTCGCACATCCACCAAGCATGCAATGCTGGGATGTGTCATGGCCCCTCACATCCTAAAACACCCCTGTGGACATTACGTAAGTTTCTCCAAGAATCCTTTCTTGCCTAAATAGCCTATATGGAAGCGGTGTGGTAGCATAAAAGCTCACATTAGCGATGCCCGCAGTAAACCCAAAATAGACTCATCACATGTTTGCCTCTTTCCTCCCTGTCTCTGGGCCTATTCTTTAAAATGTACACACATCAATCACATGTAAACTACAGCACTCAGAAGGGACGCATTTGTTCAATGATTAACTTATCTAGAAAATGTCCTGTACAGTGACAAATGGGATTGAAAATCACACTGCAGGCAGAACATTAAACACACCTGGACATGTGCTCCAACTCCTTCGCTCGTCATTTGTTTGTTAATTATGTGGCTTTCCAGCACACATATATAGCATTTCAGTTAAATGCATGCGATTACCTCGAATTTTCTAGCGGGATGAGCTTTTCAAGCTTTGCTCAGTGCGCAGTAAACCTGCATGTGAATATAGAGCACACAATTCAAAATGAAAATTATTTTGCATCACCACCCCCAATATTCTCTCAACGCTGGGAAAGAGGTCAACAGACAGAGGGGCATTATCAGAAAGAAAAAGAATATTTTGTCTCTTTGGAACTTGTGACAGCAGATAAAATCAAACCTTAATCAACCTTCCACCAAACATTTCTTTCCCCTGCTACTGGATGCTGTTATCTCCACAAAACTGTCTTTTGATGGTTTATCTACTAGCCTGTGAACCGTTCCACGTTGATGCTTAACTAACTAATCAACCGTATCACCACAGCTGACATTCATACGTCCCACAACCCCAGACAACGGCGTTCGGCAGCAGTACCCTCAGGTGGATCATCAAAGCTAGATGAAAAGCTACAAATTGCAGCTACGAAACAGGCGAATCAAAGGCTTTTAGGGGATTTAAGGTAAGCCTGAGAGAGTGCTGACCCTGCTGTTTTGGGGGTAAGGCATTGGTGATGGGTTTATTTTAGGACCTGACCTCTGACCTTTTGCCACAGCATTGTCTTCTCTATTGATTTTTGCACATGGAGGATCGCCTCCATTGTGCCTTCATTAAATTCAGTTCAAGCTCCATCCAACCTTTGAAGCTCACACACGACAGGCGCCAGAGTGTTTCTCATTTAATATAAATGATCTTCAACACTGCTATTGACCAATTTACAAAACAAAACACAGTATATATTTTATCATCTTTCAGTCACCAGGCCTCTTTGAATTGGATCACAGATTTTAGTGGTGAAATTGCTTAAAACTCCACTAACCCCGCAAAAAGCAAGCAAGAAATCCTGTATTTAAATTTAAAAAATGGTGGTCCTTCGTGAAATGGAGAAGCCACGAGGGACTATTCGGCTGAACTGATGCGGGCTGTTGCTGTCAACAAGCAGGAAACGTGGAAGTATAAAAAGCCAAACTACATGAAGGCGGTAGAGCAAACAACGATAAATAAAAGAAAATTGTATGTATGGTCTGTCAAAAACAGCTACACAAAGGAGGGACGCTGCTGTGGGCCGATGTGTTGCAGCATGGAAGAATGCTCCTTTCTAGAGGCAGAGAGGAGTGTGAAAACACAAAGAAAGAGAGAAGTCAGAGGAAAAAGGGTGAACAGCTAGAGTGTCGTATAGTAATGTTGGATCACGGTTCCGATTTTTTGATGCTAGTTATCGGTTAACACTATTTTGGCCACTTGAGAGAAAATGTACTATAATTCCAGTTTATAAAAGGAAGACTTATTTTTGTTGTCCTGATGTTAGATCGCATTATGAACGGCTTCTGTTGTTTTTCCAAAAGGAGCAAGGTACTTTATTATTGCAATGTGTAATATAAGGGGAGGTCAACAGTGAGGAAAAATGTGACATGCGTGAAGAAAAACGGCCAGAAACTGCTTGGGATTCACAGCCTAAAACAAAGAGCAGCCTGATCAGCAGTTACATTGACTGTGTGTGAGCTGTAGTAAACAGAATAAAGCATTAAACCGTTGCTATGATCCTTTAAAAGTTGTGTGAATGGGCATCAGTGTTGGGACTGTGGCCCCCCTTCAGATGTCCTGCTTTCTCTCAAGGCGCAATTGTTTCTCGCTTGATGCCAAAGCGGGCAACGCCGGAGATGTCATGCACACTGCTGCAGCACTTTATCTCAGTGACACAACGGTCCACTTCCACACACACACACACACACACACACACACACAAAATAAGCTGCGTATTCCCACGTACACAGGCCAAGTGGCGACACAAAAAACGGCATTAGCCTCAAAACAAGCACAATGACTGCGCTCCAAAAAAAAACAAAAAATCCCAAAAAAAGCAGCGTGCAGGACGCAGGCGGCTGACCGGACTATCTCCACTCCAACAAATGCAGCTTTGCACTGTGAGCCGACTGGGAGCCAAGCCGAAAAGGATCAGGACACGACTCTGAAAACCTTAATGTCGGATGGGTAGCCTAAGAGGACAAATAAAGATCACCATCTTTTTTTTAAAACGGAGATTAGAGATGCAAAACACAAAAGGAGAGAAAAAAACGCGCAGGATCGGGGTCTCGATTGAGTCAGATGGAGCTGTATTGCAGCCCAGCTGAAAGTCAAGTGCGTTATTTTAGCAGAAAGCGACGTGAACGGTGCCACAAGAGGGTCCGCAGCCTGTCACCGAGCCCGGATGGATGTTCCACAGCCTCCCCGCTCGGACTCCTCTCGGCTGCAGCTTTCAACAAAAACGCACGAAGCGTCACGCACCAAAATGAAAATTCTCTTGTTTGTTTGTTTGTTAAATTGCCGGCGTGCAGTGGCACCCGAGCGGGTCTTGAGATCAGCTACGTTATTGTTTCTGTTTTTTTTTACCCTTATTATTCTTTTGTGAACACCGACGGTCGAGTCTGATTTAACCAGAATCGCGGACAATCCCTTCTAAAATCAGTGATTTTACACGGATGCGAAGCAGCGTACTTGCATTGTCCTCCCTTTCTCCGCGCATCGCTCCTGTCTATCTTCCTCCAAATCACTCTGTTCTGCTGCATCCTACCCGCTGGAGAAAAAGGAGAAATTGTATTTACCTGCACAGTCGCCATCAGCATCCACACGCAAAAAGAAGCATTTTGATGTGCTATAATTCCTCCTTCCGGAACCGTCAGATTGTTTTTTTTTTCTTTTTTTAAATCCCGGTAAGCCCGGCGGCATGAGGCAGCCTTCCTCCCTCCACCAGCCCTCTTCGGTGTCTGTCTGCTCTGCCCGCCTCAGTGGCACTCCAGCCTGCCTGGGACTGGCTCAACGCCGGCCCCTTCCGCGCCTCAGTGTCGCCCTCTAAACGGACACCAGGTGGATCGGACTGGTGGAGGATTGAGGGATGCTGAGCCAGATATCAAACGTAACTACAATCTCCAAATTCTCAGAAAGATTCGACATTTCCAAACTTCTCATATGGATGCACATTTTTTAGGCATCCACATGCGCACATTGACGTTATTTCAAACTGATTTTGAAAAATTCGTACAGGAAAGTAAAGCTTCAGCTCATCCCAAACCAATTTTGGGATTTACAAAGATGCTTGTTTGATCAGTGTGTTGTTTCTGGGTTGGCAATTCTATTAACAAGTGACGGAAAAACTAAACATGATGTTATATCTGTTCGCTTTTTACAATTTTGGCTTTCTCCTTTATTTTCCATCACAGCTATCGACAAGACTTTTGCACATCTATATTCAGATGTTGAACCACTCCTTGACCAAACTGCCTTGCTCATTGGCCCACAAACATCCATCCTAATAAATCTAAATAATTCTGTCTAAATATCCCAAGCAGACACTCAGGGGCGTAGCCAAAGGGTGGCCATTTCAAACAAAAGATAAAAGTTTGGGTGGTCAGCGGTCAGAGGGCCTACACATGCACCTATAGACATGAGAAAGGAGTTACTTCAAATAGCTAATATTTATATATACACCGCCCTCCATAATTATTCACACCTCTGGTTAAGATGTTTTCTTTAGCTTCTAATAACTTCATTTTTTCTAAATAATATTGGACCACAATGAAAAAAGAGGAAACTCCAACCTTTAATTTAAGTGCATTTATTCAGTGGGGAAAACATGACACATTAAGAAATAATTATTTTACTTCAAATCATGTGTGCCACAATTATTAGCACCCCTGATAACACTTTGTACAACCCCCTTTTTTCCCAACAAAACAGCACTAATCTTCTCTTATAATACAGTCTTTCAACAATTTTCAGTGTGAGAGTATACTTCTGCAATAAAAAATGAATTTATTTTCAGGCTTTATATATATATATATATATATATATATATATATATATATATGTATAGAGAGAGGGAGAGAGAGAGAGACAGAGTATATGATTACAAAAGCCCACCCACTGTGCTAAGATCGTGGCTCTTGTCTGATGAAAGCAATATGAAGTCTTCACAACCTCAAGAGGACCATGCAGGGTCAAACATGGTGGTGGTAGTGTGGTGCTTTGGGGGTGTTTTTCAAAGTGTGGTCCACACAACCTTGTCAGTCGTCACATCATGAGCAAAGAGAACCACATTAGGATGCTGGAGGAAATCACAAGACAGGCTGTAGAAAAGCGTGGCCTTGGGCAGACCCAGGAAAAAATGGCAAAGAAATGGTTAACACAAAGTAAAATCAGCAACCAGCCAGTCCAGACCTGAATTCAGTCTGGAACTTGCGAAGGGAACTGAAGACCAGAGTGATGGAAAGGAAGCCCTCCACCCTGCAGATCATCACAAAAGAAGAGAGGTCCAAAACCCCAGTGGAGACATGCAGAAAGCGTGTTTGCAATTCTAAGATCTGTCTGATAGCTGTGGGGGCAAATAAAGGTTTTGCTTATAGTAACTGAGAAATAGTATGGATCATTTTGTACTTGGCTTTATTAATAAAAATGGAAAAGAACACAGAAATAGTCAGTGTTGGTATCATTTTTATCTCTAGCACATTGCCTTGCTATTTTTTGTCACATGGTTATACTATTTCCAGCCAGAGTAAACCTATTGGCCAAGAAAATATTCACACTAAATCAAAATTGAGCATCAGTATGAATCATCTGGGGCTCTACTGTAACACCAATTAACTCATTTTGAGTAGTCTCAAGCTTGTTTCTGACTAGCTGTCAAGATCTGCTACACCAGAAGGTGGCAGCTCAGATCAGATCACCTCAAAGACGTGTTTAACAAAATATTAAGTGACACAAAATTTTTACCATTCTCATTTGTTGTGTCATTAGAAATATGTTACGTGATAATCAAGTGGCTGTTCTGATAAATAGGAAGGACAGAGAAGTGAATGGCAAATCCCTGCGACAGGCTCAAGCTATTATCGAGGAAAGTGTGTTTTTCTTTTTCTAAGTGGAAAGGTACCAGTAATTTAGTTCACGTTTGTAGAAAAAGAGAGAGAATTATAGGCATTTAGCTGTCAGAGTGGAAAAATAATATTATTGCAGATGCATTGCAGTTCTTTCTGGACTGATTCAGCCTTGATACAATGAAACTGAGCTCCTATAAACTCTCCAAGCGCCAGCTGCTCACATCTGTCTTGCAGCTACCTTCAACAACTGCAGTGAAATCCTGTTTTCAGAAGAAGCAGAAGCTAAACACTAAATGTTAACAGTTCGAGCTCTGCTGCCTCTTGATCTTCACTTCAAATAGACGCTGTGAGAACAGTGAGGTCGACACGCACATCTTTATTTCATCATCGATGATATGCTGGAATGTTTTATCACTGTATTTAATGAGATTAAAAAATCACCAGGGGTGTGAGTCTGGAGCTAATTTTCCAGTCTTCACACATTTTTAATTTAACTTTATTAAGGAAAGAAATAAAAATAGTAGGATGCAAGTCATACTTTGCAACATGGATTCTGTGCCATGCAGAGTTGACCTAAACCTAAGAAATCAGATTACATTTTTTTTTCGCCAGGAATCGGAGGATGAACAACGTGTTGTTGATAGAAAGCACTGAACTCTGGGGAAGTGTCAAAGCAGAGTCATTTTTCTGTCACGCTGAATATTCACAATGTTTCAAAGTTAGAAACTCACTCACAAGTGAGACCTTAGTCTGGCACTGCTAGCTGGCACTTCTGCTCTCTTCATAAATTATAATATAAGCAAATTTAACTGACTTTTTTGGACAGTAGGAAAAAAGACCCTGAAATGAAACTGAAGCAGAACAACTTAAAATTAATCTATGAATATTCAGCACTGTTAGAAATGCTTGATGGGTGAGTCTTGTACATAAACGTATGATTCAACAACAACAAGATACACTTGTGCTACTTTCTGCACTGTAAAAAATATTGGGGAAAAAAAGGGTAATATTCAAGCAGCTGTCAGAGATCATGTGTACTGTTTGGCTTCCCGGTGTTTAATGACAAATATTTTATAAAAACAATTAAATGATAAAAGTATTTATCACTTGGATGTATTTCAGCCGATGGACCACACACACTGTTAACTGTTACAAAATGTGCAATGTTGCAAATATATTTGCAGTATTAAACTTTAATTTTCTTGTGTCAAATAAAAAGGAAATATTTGTTAAATTACAAGTATTTTGTTGTCGAAAAATTACAATTTTTCTTTAAAAAAATGAAACAGTTATGAGTTTTGAATTCCATTTCAGATTAGGAATGCCAATTTACATTCTATTTTTGAAATCGGATTAATGTGTTCATGTGTTTTAAGCAAATTCAGAAAAATAATCTGTACAGTTGGATGGAAAAGTTCTGTTAAATTACTATTTTTTTTAATATAATTTAAGGCTCAGTCACCAGTAAGTATAAGTTACATTTCAAACAAGAGAAATTGACTCAGAGTGTTTTCTAATTGAGAAACACTGTAGATTTACCTGAAAAATTTAATTACATTCAATTTTAAAATATTATACAGAGAGCCTCACGGATTTTCTGTGAACAGCTCTTGGTAACAGTTGAAAAAGAACACAGAGTTAGGAGGAAAAGGCCTCGAGCTGAACCAGGTCCAGGGACGGTGGTCAACTGCCACAAATGCTTTGGCTAAAGGGTAGTAGGATTCACATTATACTGACAATAAGAAATTCACCAGATTTTTCCTTCGATTGGGTGTATAATGAGGGAAGTAGAGAGAAACAATGAAGTGATGAAAAGAAAGAAACAGACGGACAACAAACAATACAGAAGGGAAATATTTGCAGGAGGGTTAAGGCAGAGAAAGGACAGATTATGGGAAACAATTACCTGCAATATAGGAACATAAATGCATGATGGGCAAGTATGGCAAAAAGAAACTTGAGTATAAACACACATTAAAACTGCCACATGAACGGAGCAGCCAAGGTAGAACATATTGGTGAAATTAAAAAGAGGTAAAAATATGAAATGTTATTCAAAACAGGTAAACACCGAGTAAAGTGTTTCCATTCAGGACAAGCTTCTTGTCTGTGCGAATAAATACAAGTCCTATGGTCTGATTTGACAGAGAGTTATACAATGAACTAGACAGTCAGTGGTGTGTCAACTTTGAAATGTCTCCAGAAATTTGGGTTCCTGTTCCTGTTTGTTGCACAACTCTTTAGCATTTAGTGGTTTTCCATGTTCTTTTAACATGTGAATGCACCTCCGCAGATGCTGAAGACTTTTAAGGCTGCTACCAACAACAACAACAATCTTTCACATTCAGTAATGTCTATCCACGCCATGCTGAGGCTTAAAGGAGCACTTCATCAATTTCTAATGCCAAAGTTGAATTATGATAAGTGTTACGCAGCCTGTGAAGAGAGATGGAGAAGATATCTTCTGTGGCTCTGGAGGAGCTCTTTTTAGGTCTCAGGTGACATCGCATGCACAACCAAACCCAGGGATTGGAGGGAGTTTGACTTAAAAAGCAGAACTAAAGTGGTTGTCATTCTTTAAGAGAAAAAAGACACCTGTCGAGCACTGTTTTCTGATTCTTTGTGTTTCTAGCTTTATTCTTTGAATGATGTAACTCGTCTTTGAATTGAAGAAACTCCTCACAACAACTGCCTAAAAAAGTTCATATTTAATTCCACTTTTGTTATGTGACTGCTGTACACTGAGCAGATGGAGGCTCCAGCTTCACTGTTGGCCCAGTTGGTCCTGCTGTTCCCACAAATTCTCTACATTAGTTCAGTTCGTGGAGACATAGCTGCAGATATTCACATCAAACTGTTGAGGCTTCACGTTTGTTGGCAGTCTCCGATTCCTGCTGGTTTTTCTTCATTGGAAAATGTCATCGGCACAGCTGCCACCAACACTTTAAATGTGCACCTCTGCTGTGTGGACCTCAAATTCAGACTCTGATCACTTATTGCTCCTGACATTTGTCACTTTCTATCTTGTGGACACTAGATTAAAGAAAATGAAAACTAAATGTGAAAAACAGCAGAATTTGAACTGTACATAGATTAATCTACTGAAGGTCATTCATTTTTCTCATCTATAGTCGGCTACAACAACTAAAATCACACCGAAACATACAGCTAAATAAAGCAACAGCTAGATTACTAACCATATGCAAGTGAAACTGTTGTGCTCGGTACTGTATGGAGCAAAATCAGGTAGGAAATGCAGATGTGCATGACAAAAGTGCAGAATAAATGAATATTATTGTCAGTCCATGTTGGAGCTTCTTCCTGCTACATTGTAGCACACCGTCATAACTGTGGCCCTGTTTTTTTCCCTCTCATTTCCTTGTGTTTCTCCTGTTTTTCTTTTCTCTGCTTCTCTTCCTGTTGTTTGTGCTGGTGTATTTGTGCCTCTCGGCATGGCGCTCTGCTGCTTCAGTCAACTCACCTGCTCCACTCTGCGCCTCCTGCTGATTGCATCAGCCAACTCACCTGCTTCTCATCATCCCACCAGCACACAGCATTTAAACCCAGGCCCTCCACATTTTTTGTCTTGTTTTTGCTCAGTTCTTTGCTTTCTCCTGTTTTGTCTTTTCAGTACATCGTATCTCCGGTGCTCCAGGTCCACTTCTCACACTGTCAGCCTGCCTGCTGCTCATCCTCTCCCAGCCTTGGTTACACCTCCATCAGCCTCCCTTCACTACTCTTTCTGCCGTGCAAACTCTCCCTGTCTGCCACTCCGCTTTGCAGAGTCACTACCTGTTGGGGCTGAACAATGTAGCTTTACTGTATTGACAAGTGCGATGTCAGTGCTGCACAATAGTCACATCACAGGAAGGGCAATGTTTCAAACTGTTTCTGTTTTTTTGTGGTTACCATTAACATTTTCCATGACTAATGCACAAGAGAGGTCTGTGTGATAGAACACGGTCTATTCAGATTCAAGGCTTGGTTCATAAGTTATGGTAACAATTATTTTTTCAACTTTATTCATGAGACAAAGAATGTGGATCAGGAGAGAAACACTGAAAAGGAAGATCTAGTTGCAAACAGACATGCAGCTTTAGTTGTACGGAAATATTTCAGCGAGGATGATGTTGATCAAAATCAGATCATTTAACTAATTTCAGTTAAAGTTAGGTTTGTTTATATAGTGCCAGTTCACTGCAAATTGTATCTTAAAGCATTTCATCCTTGTAAGGTGAAAATTTTACAAAACGATTGTGACAAACCTAACATCCAAAGACTCCCTGGATTCTCTTAGAGCCAGCACTTGGCAACAGTGAGAAAGAAAGAAACCTCTGGCAGGAACAAGTTCAGGGAGGTCGACAATCTGGCTTGACCAGTTGTCGTTTGAAGGAAGGGGAGAGAGAATGGCATAGCAGACTGAAATTAGACAAACAATAGGAGAACAATCAAAACTCAGTAACTGCAGATCAGCGACATCTAGCTCTGCAGCCAGAGACACGTGCAGAGAGGACAAAGCGCAAAGTGTATACAGCAAATGCATGGAGAGAGGAGTCAGTTGTGGAGGAGAGCTGCTCCGTGGAAGTTTCTCCAGGTGTCTAGGCCTATGGCTGTAAAACTAGCAGTATCATCGTAGATAACACGATAAATCTGGTTGACCATCAGGTCTACAAAGCTCTGTGTGATGAGTGCAAAGTCAGATCTAAATGCCACCCAAAGGAAAAACTATTGGATGTCTTTGTAAGTATTATACCATATAAATAAATTTTAAAAAAGAGATTATTTTCTATGCAAATGCACACCACACAAAATCACTTTTGAAAAAAATCTTATCAAGTGGAGTGATTCAAATTTTCTGGTGAAAATACCTATATTTTTTCATATCACAATATATATTTCAGAAAAACAAAATATGGCAGTTTTTCCAGTATTGTGCACTCCTACTGCCTACTCACCTCTCATTCATTCACCCTGACACACCTTCACTCTCAGCTCCATATCTCGGTATGCTCAGCCTTATGCCATCCTTAGTCCTCCACATTCACTAGCTTGCTAAAATTCTTCTGTTATCTTATTGTCCAGATGGCATAGTTCCAAATAAATGAGATCTGAGGTGATCAAAATGTTGCTCATATCAACTGAGTCTCATTCAGTTGTCATCATCCAGTTGACAGCTTTTAAAGTTTAATTACCCTGAATTTTGCCTCTCAGATTACATGTGGGTTGCCCTACCTTTTTTGATAAAGGTTGACTGATGTGCATGCAGTTAGAGAGGAATATTATCACACTACTTGTGACCCAGATTTTTAGAAGCTGAAAAATAATTTAATCTGCATTTTTATTTGCAGTTTATATTCCCCTGAAAATAATCAAGGATATATTAGAGACAATAAATGACATCACTAGAAAGGATGGATGGCAATACAACATTATCTATCTAGTTAACATTAGCATTAGGATTTCTGCAGCTTTAACTGTTGCTGTCTGTTGGGTGGTTTCGTCCAAATCAGTGATACACACCGAGGGGATCACGGCTGTGTAGAAGTGGATCAACAGCTGCCGAGGCAGGCTGAACTTCTTGAACTGGAGCATGTGATACATATTCTGCTGGACCTTTTTGATGATGAAATTAATGTCGGTCTCCCAGAAACCTGAAATACCTGTATCTGTCTGTATGCAGACTCATCTGCTCATCGTAGTCTGCTTTGGTGCAGGCACCAGTGTAAAAGATAAGAAACATCAAGGCCATTACTGGTAAATTTGTGAAGTTTTTACTCAAAGTAATATGATGCAATTCAAAGACTGTAAAGGTAAAGTAAAATGATAAAAATATAGACACATAAGGTCCAATATTGCAGTTTAGTGTTTGGATTTATTATGAAAATATACGATTAGCACTTTAAAGGAATTAAAAAGCTGATTTTAAAACATTTAAAATATAAAATACATTAATAATTCATTTGACAGGTTTCATTATATTGTAATATTTTGTGGAGACTGACCAGCCAGTTTATCCCATGACAGGGGAACAACCAGTTGGCAGAATGAACTCTTTAATTTGCACAATAATGACCCTCAGTCATCATCGAACAAGAGCACAGATGGCCCCCCCAACATTATTCAACAAAACTCTGCAAAGCCACCTCTGATACATGATTAAACATGTTAAGGGCACTTCTCGAGCCAAATGTTAATCGCATTGTGAAATCAAATTTTGAATTCCTCTTTAATCCACTCAATGAGTTGGCACCAATTTAGAAGCATCTACAGTGGGTACGGAAAGTATTCAGACCCCTTAAAAATTTTCACTCTCTGTGTCATTGCAGCCATTTGCCAAAATCAAAAAAGTTCATTTTATTTCTCATTAATGTACACTCAGCACCTCATCTTGACAGAAAAATCCAGAAATGTAGAATTTTTTGCAAATTTATTGAAAAAGAAAAACTGAAATATCACATGGTCATAAGTATTCAGACCCTTTGCAGCGACATTCATATTTAACTCACACGCTGTCCATTTCTTCTGATTCTCCTCGAGATGGTTCTGCTTCTTCATTGGAGTCCAGCTGTGATTAATTAAACTGATTGGAATTTATTAGGAAAGGCACACACCTGTCTATATAAGACCTTATAGCTCACAGTGCATGTCAGAGCAAATGAGAATCATGAGGTTGAAGGTCGAAAAATTTCAAGGGGTCTGAATACTTTCCGTACCCACTGTATATACTGGAGAGCGGCTGTTTTCTTTGCTCATATCTGTGCAGAGCACGAAGATTATTTATAAGGGCTAATGCACCGGTGAAATCTCTCATCCTGATGACTGACGCCATGTGACTTTAATGACTGGTTTGATACTTGACTGCCAGCTGGAACCCCACAGAGAACAGTGAAAGTCTCCATATTGTGCTCCTCCACCACTACAATTGGTGCTTACAAAGCAAATTAATGAGTGCCCTTTTCTTAACATGATTGGCTTTACAACAGCCTTAATATTGACAAATGGAAGATGATCTAGTTGAGTGCTACACACCCCAACAGGAAGTCTACCACCCAACTATAAGCAGCAAAGTTTTGTTAATATTTAATCAAAAGCAACCAACAGCAATACTTTTGTCAATGCTGCTTCCATCTGACAAGGTATTCTTTGGCGTTGGTGCCATCTACACCTGTTTTCCACTGCAGGAACTTTGTTTTTGGAAGGACAAACCTTTGTGTGTGTTCTGACTGCAAGAACCTTCACTGTAGAACCTGAGTGGTCCTGACAAACTGGTGTGCCACTCTTACCACTGACTGGTTAAACTCAGAGAAGAGAAATTCTGATTGGCTTCATTCAGAGAGGAAAACAAGTGTAATTTTTCTGTCCTCTTTATGTCCTTGTCAAGCAGCATTCTCCTCCTTTCTAACATCGCAACATTATAAAATTGTTCTATTAACAACTACATGTTGCTGGCTTGCTGCACATAGAGTTGAAATCACAATTAAAACTGTTGGATCTCACATTGGAAAAACAAAGTCTGAAAGAGCTGATGAAGGGGCCTTTCCTATAAATGAGCCGACGAACTTGTGTCACTGAGTTCCTGCAGTGGACAGCCAATTTATTTCTGACACACAAGAGTCAATCACACAGGATTCATCTCCTAAAGCATAGTCTGTTTTATTGCGTTTTCGTCTAAATGGGATCATATACATAATAAAAAATACTGTTTTCTGGGATACTTAAAACTAGGGATTGTGATCATAAACCTATTAGAAAAATCTTTACTAAGGTAGCAAATCAAGTGAGAAATAGAGCCATTTTCTCATAGATGTACAACCAGAAGAATCACCCCCTGCTGGCTGTGAGGAAGAATGCAGGTTATCAGGTTTCACTTGTCAGATCATAAGTCACATCTTTAAGATACAGTCTATAGACAGAGGGTAACTTTCTCATTTCATTACGTTTTTACCATAGAGTACTGAATTCCTATTCCTAAATATTTCTGATGTGATGTTAACCTGCTTCAGCTTTTAGTCAGGAGTCAAAAGCGCAAGGAAAGACTTGTTTACTGCTCCACTTGTGGCTAATGTTAGTATTACCAAATGAAGGGGGTTGCAAGCAAAACACAACAGCAAGACTCGCTTCACTCTACTGATAAACTGATGTTGTGATGGCCAGCGCCTCCCTGATCTAATCTCAGACACATCGACATTCAGATCCAAGCTGGTATCAGATATATTTACAAACAGATCCGAGACCTGTGGTGGTAAAATGAGAGCTTACCCAACTTGATTAGATTGTATGAAATCCGGACCTGTTCCAACCCAGGTCCATATCTGAGGCATCGTTCTTTAGAATTGATGGACCTGTGTAAGTCTCCAATGCCCAATCAGTGTGGTCTGTGTTTTAAAGCACAACTTTGTCTCCTAGCAACACTGTTCCTATACAACTAAATGATTTTTCCTGTGAAGTAATGTCATATTATTTCTGGCTTACATTCAAAGGCAACCTTTTTTTTCCTGAGTGAAGGGCGTGTTACTTTTATGTCTTGTGTCAGAGTGGAGACGAAGTGGTTGGGGTGGATGGCAGGCGTTCATTAACAGAGCATCTAATCCTCTGAAGGCAACCTTTAATGAGGATGTCTGAATGAAACTACAACAGGGGAAGAACAAGATGCCATTCCACAGAATGAGCTGACTGGACCACAAATGTGCTTCAAAGTGGCATTTTAGAAAAAAAAAAACTGAAACAGTAGTGTAATGCAAATTACTGAGTGACTGATTTAAGCAAAACCAACAGCCAAGAAACAAAGGAATGGCCTTGAGGGATAATCTGCATAGAGGAACTGAGATAGTCTGAAAGGAAGCTCGTGTTTGTTTAAAGAAAATTCTGAGGAGCCCGAGGAGAAAGAAAATCACTCTGATGTGAGACTGTTTGTCAAAAGGCATGGATATATCCTGCAAAACACGGTGATTTTCTAAGCAAGTGCTGAGGCCTATGATTCCCTGAGGTGGATGCACTCTGCCGACAGGGGAAAAAAGGAAATATCTTCAGAGCTGCAATGTAAGGACCCATAGGAGAAAGATAAAAAAAAAAAAATATCAATGACAAAAAAAATCCCAGAGAAGATAAAGGATGAAGAACAGTTTAGCTACTGGACGACATCCAGCTAAAAGTTATTATATATTTAACTGTAAAATTTGTAGAGAGTGCAGCCGCATGTTATCTGGACTGAAAGGAAAACTTGGAAATGCAATTTCACAGAGCACAAAATGCCATTGGGGAGGAAGTCATACTTTTAAATGCATTACAAGTAAGAAACAACAATTTAGCCTTGTGATGAACCTGCTCGTGTGTTGTGGAAAGGATAATTGGAAAGCAACATAAAGCAAGTGTGCAGCATGGGGAGAAGGTGCCATAAAAGTTGACAGGTTGTCCAGAGGGAGCTGTGTGAAGTCTGATAAATGGCCTCAATTGATGTCACTTGAATCAGGGTTTTGTCTGAACGCTACAGCCATATTTTAACTGCACAGTGGTGGGTGTTCGGTGAACCAGCTGTGGGTAGCTCTTAGCTCAACAGCTTTTTTTGATTCTTTTCTTAATTTATATATTGAATTTTAGCGAGCCGTAATACTGGTCATCACACCAGTAACAGTGACATATAGCGACAACAGTGCAACCAATGAAACAGGCTTCTTCTAGACTTCACATTATTGTTGGAATGATGCAGAGTAACACAATGTGAAAACACAACACAGCCTGAGGCAAATGATGGATTTTTATTCAACTTAAATAATCTGTTTACGAGACTGCATCAGTTTGAGCTATTTGACTTTTATATCTCACGTCCTAAATGGTCACATCATTCCGTAGAATGTGACACGAAAGCATTTGCATCCTAATGCATTTGAAGAATAAAACTTGTGTAAATCTTGTTTAAATGGGCTGCTAGCAGATAATCTCCAGTCTGACTCAGCAGATGAAGTAGACTTTGAGTATAAGCATGCCATTTCTTCTTCTTCACATTTCACTCGGCTTTCTCCTCCTCTTGAGCTATCTGCGTGTTACTGGTTTTTAAAATCCTCTAAGCTACAAGGAACAACAACAACAAAAAAATTAACAACCTCCAACAACAACCTACATGCTGAAGATAGCTGATTTTGATTGTGCAATTAGGCCTGCTTGGTTCAAGTCAGTTAGCTATTGTAATACCAATAATAACCTTATTTATAGAGCACTTTTAAAAGCAAGGCTGTTCGGATAGATACATGGAATTGCAGGACACCTAGAAAGCAACATTACAACAATTAAGAAAGAGTGGATGGAGGTCAAAATACAATATGTCCACATTAGTGAGGCTGCCGTTATTTAAAGAGAACGCTGAGCCAAAGTCCCCACTTGTTGAGAAATAGATTGACGTTTGGAATTGAGCAATCAGGTCAAAGATTAAGGTTAAAAGACCCTACAATAAATTGAATTAAACAAAGTTTACTGGACTCATTTGAATATTAAGTTTAATACTCTACAGTATTACATAAAATACACACTACCCTGACTAAAAAATTGTACATGGAGAACCTAACAAATCCAAAGATTTAGAGATGAAAAGTCAACAAAGTCAACAAAAGCGCTAACTGAGGTCCCACATGGTGATGTAGCAACGTGATATAGTGAAAAAAAAGAGAACTTTTAAGTGACACTGGCTTTTAAATGGACAAAGACAACAGTAATTGGTTTAAGATAAGATAATCCTTCATTACTCCCCATGTCAGGAGAAATTCCCAGTGTTACAGCAGCAAACATCTTTCAGAGCAACACTAGGCATTTGTACAGTAATGAAAATAATAATAATAATAATAATATGTACAATATATACAAGAATGAAGAATGAAAAATGAATAAATACAATATTACTACACTATAAGTGACATCACAAAAAAGTGCCTTGAGGAATAAATGTAACTGTAAAAGTGTAAAAAAAAAAAAATACCAGCATTGCAAAGAATTGTGCAGATTTTACCATGATTGAGGTTGATAGGATATACTCCAGTTTATGTTAACATCAGCCAGTGATGCTGACGTTGTACAGTCTTACAACGGATGGAATGGATGGCCTGCAGCACTCCTTGCAGGATGGGTGTCTAAGTCTGCTGCTGAAGGAGCTGCTTAGAGACCCCACTGTGTCATGCAGTGGGTGAGAGGGATTGTCCATGATGGATGTGAGCTTTGCCAATATCCTCCTCTCACCCACCTCCTCTATGGAGTCCAGGGAGCACTCCAGGACAGAATCGGCCCTCCTGACCAGTCTGTTCACTCTCTTTCTGTTTAAAGAAACACAAACAAGCCTGTGCAAATTTTTCCCCATAGCAAAGTCAGAATGGGTGCACCCAGACCACTCTCCAATGCCGACACAGTGCTGTGGAGGTTGCCTGGCTATGTGATACTACACCCTGTTGGTGAGTTGCACTCCTGTGTTCACTTATTCATTTTCTGTAGTTTTAGCGCTACAAGCAAAGCCACATGATGAAGATCATCCAGTAGCAGCTTATTTTAACAGATGAAACTTGATGATGTCTCCAAAACTAGACATTTACATGCTTTTGATATAACGTGCTACGGACTAATTAGTCAAAGTCAGCGTTATTAGTCCACAGTAACAGACGTGTTTGGTGCAGCTTTTCAGGAGAAAAATGTCATTCCAATTGTGAAGCATGGTGGAGAAAATGTTTTGGTGTTGCTTGGGTAATTTAGGGACTGGGATGCTTGCAGTCATTGATTCGAGTATGAATCCCGCATCGTATGAAAGAGTGCTTGAAGATAACGAGTCCATCTGTTAAAAAAAATAAAAAATTACCCACAAGTGGACCTTTCAACTGAATAATGATGTAAACGCTCCAAGTGCCCACAAATTTCAGCAAGCTGATGTCAGAGACTGGTGGAGAATTCTGCAAAATGCCTACGAGTTATTTCTGCTAAAGGGAACAATACTAACCTCTGAGATCAAGGGTGTATTTACATTTTCCAAAACAGAATATTATGTTCATAGATGTTTTTAGTTGAATAAATTATTTTAAAAAGTAAATGTGCCTTGTGGTTGCATTCAAGAATATAATTTTTTATCTGTTGGCAGTTTACTTCACTAAATATGTCAAATGATGCAAAAATTTTCATGCAAGATAGCTTTATTTTTAAAGTGACTATCTAGTTTGCAGTGTCTGTCTGTCTGTCTGTCTGTCTGTTTTGGTGTCTGGTCTCTCTTCACAGACTGAAGCCTTGGGGCATGCTGAGGAGTAGGAATTAGATCGCTCAAGCACCCTGTGCTGCTGCTCCCGTGTCTGCTCTGCACAAACACATCACAGAGCATCAGAGTGTCTGGGTTCCAGGCTGAGAGACTAAATGTCTGCTTCTACATCACCTTAATAATGGCGTCACTGGTGGGATATTAAAATACATGTACATAAATGTGAAGGATGAGATGTGAAAACAGACAGTTTGATATGCAGGGTGCTGCTGGGCTGGATTACACCGTGTGTTATAATGGTGTCAAGGAAAATTGAGTCCTCAGCCTCCCAAATAATCAATGAGTTTGCTGCTCATGCTACACGGCAAGATCATTAACAGCATTAGCATTTTCTGTTCAGTGTTTTAGATGCTCATTAATAACAGGTTGAAAGCGACAGATGAAAGTTCAAAGGATAATGATTCGTTCTGCAGGGTGAGCTACTGTATTTCCTCCTTACCTGCAATGTACAATATTGTTGTATAGTCTATGTATGCGTCCAATGCATGCAGGAATTCGGATGTACTGATATATATGATGACACAAATATAATGTGACTTCTTATTGTCTGTTTTCACAGATCTGGGTTTTGGTTTTGTTGTTCGGTTTGTCTGTCTCCGTCTGTCTATATGGAGCTGTTCATGCAGTGTTTCTGTTACTTTTTGATCTATTTTGAAATGACTTCTTCTTGTGTGTCGCTTGATTTTATTTGTCTTCTTTGTTCCTCTTTTCCTTTTTTCCCCATTAGTTTCTTCCTTAGTTTTGCCTGTGTCTTGTCTCCTCAATTAGGCCTTTGTGTTTGAATGATGTCTTTGTTCAGTTCGTCCTGTTCACCACCCTGTTTACCTGCTGAAGTTATCCCTTGTGTTAACGAGCCTCTGTTTCTTGCATTTAGTTTTTTGAGTCTTTCGGTTTGCTTTACTGATTTATTTTATTTAAAATGTGGTTTTTGTCTCTTCACCTGTCATTGTCTGAATTTGGGTCTTGTTCTCAATAATTCAAAACTTATTCTTCTGAAGATCAAGATTATAGAATGACTTCAGAAGAATGAAAGATGCTCAAAGGACATATAAATAGACTTGAAGCTACAGTTCTGCACTTACAAAGACAAACAAAAGTTAGAGGAGTTGTTGGTGGTGATGTAGCACAACAGAATTTATATCAGAAGACTTTACTTGTGTCTCAGCCTGTAGTTAGAATGTTAGCTTTTTGATTTAGGTCTCCTCTTGACTTTTATTTTCACTCACTGTTTTTCAATAGGTGAATATTTAAGCTTTCAGCAACAGACTTTGTCTAATTTTTGGCACCAAATTCACTTGCTTAGGTTTGGAAAAGGCTATGTTAGTGTAACTCAGCTGACTTGCAGCCAGGAGATCTCACTTTGAGTCCAATCACAGACCATTATTATAGTGTATTTTCTTTTTTGAGGTAAGTTTTGTTTAAAATTGAGCTTTTTCTGGCCATTCAAAATTTTGTGTTTGCTTGCATTTTCAGTCAGCGTTTGGGAAAAATTGGACAACAAAACTACTCAGTTCACTTTAGGCACCAAAACTACAGAGTAACTTTTTGAAAAGGATGATGTTGGGGTGTAAATGCATTCTTCAGCTGCATTTCCCACAGGTTACAAAGCAACACAGTGATGACAGCACTGGAGATTAAACTGCACTTATTCGCATGAACACAAAAGATTGCCAATGTTTTCTGGGTTAGTTCCTGTTTATCAGTGATCAAATTAAGTGATAAAGACCTAGTGTAGGACAGTTCATGTTTTCTGCATTACCAATCCAGACTTTCAAAGCGGATGTAGTTCTGTTGAAACACATTGTGGTTTTTTTGTGTTTCTGAAAGGCCAGCTGTGACGTGGCACTTTGTAGAGGATATAGCTAGTTACAGATTGGGCTTTTAGCACAAAGTCAATGTGAATGTTGAGGTGTGCAAAGCACAGTGGGGAGACATATCACAAGATCGCTGGAGAACTGACAATTTCCTGCTGTGTTTGAGCTTCGTCAGATGTACAAATCAAAGCTCTTCCAAAGTCCTGCAACAGCTACTCCAATTACAACTCTTTTACAGATGCATTATAAAAGTATAGATGACAGAAAATCCACTCCTAAAGTCTCTCCATAAAACAAGCATTTGTTTTCCGAGTGTAGTGCATGGCGAAATTTATATAAAGCCTAGCAGGCCCTTAAAGACTTGAAGATGTGGAAATCATTAATTGGTTTTTAGAAAATGGAAGAGGTCCCTACTGGCCCATATTTAAGGGAATGATGTGCAGTTATAATGGACATTCAATGGACTGATAATGTCTGAATTAGATGCCACAACAGTGTTATAGCATCATTTTGATTGGGACTAGAAATCATCTTCCTTTAAAGCCCTGTGCATGTGTGTATGTGTGAGCTGTTTGGAATTTGATTACGATGGTGATCTCTTAAATCCCGTCATGATATTTTATGACTGCTGTCACAAAAAGATTTGAAAGGGGACTTTTGGTTTTTAAATTGGTACTGAATTCCAAGAGGCATTTGGAACGTCATAAAGTGTGGCCCTTAAGAGCTGCAGAAAGCTCCCCTGATGTAAAGACATGACAGGGCTGACTGGGAAGCTGACACCAGCTGACCTGACCGTCTTTATTGCACAGCTCTAAACTGAAGGCAGAGCGGCTGTTAGAGGAATTTTCCTGTGTGGCAGCTACAGATGAGAGCTGCTAGCAGAAGAGGGCTGAGGATGAGTTTAACGGTGCAGCAATACCCCAGACCCCATTAGAAGCTATTCAGTGTCAGATCAAGTTTAAGTCCTCTGGCCATTTACAGAAGAGGCAGACCATACAGTACATTAAGTAAAGCTTTCTATGACTGGGCTGCTTGGTCAGTCGTGATGCTAACTGCTTGAGTCCATACCATTATACCTTCCATCAAAGCAAAGTGTAGGGTCACTAAAAATAACTCCCCAATACATCGGTTTAGACGGAGCTCAGACACTTTGTCCAGCATGTACTGCTCAGCTGCTCGGTGAGCGCATGCAGCCGAGACTGTTGGAATGATTTCCAGGCTCCTCCTCAGATAAATGCACCGTGCCTGGAGGCAAGATTAGTCATGGCCTTCTCATCTTTTAAGGATCGTTAACCATTTAGCGCTGTGGCCCCGGCAGGCTCTCAGATAAACTAGGCCAACTTTTTGAACTGCAAGACATTTCAGTAGCATCACAAATCTCCCAGTAACCATGGCCGCCAATAATGCTTGTATTGGTCATGATAAGTGATCATTCTGAAGTATTAAATCAAAATTATAAGATAAGAAGTAAATCGATATGTTTTGCTGAGTTAAGTTGACACTGAGGCCCAGACTGCACAGGATCTCTGAAGGTGTCCTGTATTTATTTGGCAGCAAGACATTAGCAGCTGATTCTTTTGGTCCAATAAGCTGAGAGTTAAAGTCACTGTGAATCAGACTCATTTCAAAACATCCCAGTTCTTGGTTTGTCCCTTCTCAGACAGGGAGCACAAAGTAGAACAATTTTGCACTTGTCAAATGGCTTAGGTCTTTTTACCTGCACATTTATCTAGGATCCAACACTATGAAAACCAACTATTCACTAATATTATTTTACTGTGTAGCTTATTTGCTGATGTCACTGTCTCTGCAAAAAAACAACAACATTCAAACAGGAATTCATAGCTGTATAGCAGATGTGCTGCATCAATTATACTTATTTCTTGTTCTGTATTCTAAAGAAAAATCTAATTGTGCCTCTCTCCACACCTTCCTTTTCAATCCTCACTTTGGCACCAGCTGACTGCTGCTGTTCACACCAGTGATGACTGACAAGGTGACAAAACTTCTCAAACTTAGAATATCTGCTGTCTTATATTGGATACGCATGTTTTCAGTTATGACAAAATAAAAAGCACTTTTCAAAAAAAGGTACTTCAACTCAGTGAATCTCAACCGAGTATATAAATAGATTTTTTAAATATAATTTTAGTTTCCTTAAAAAGAGAACAAAACTGTCTTTTATTTGACTTGTTAGGTAGACTTAATACTCAGATGTTATTATTTTGTTAATATATCAAAGTGTTGATTTTGCATATTGCCTATTGGTCGACTGGAACACAGATTTTCATCATGGTGTTCACCTGTTGTGTAGGTGAATGACAAAGTCCATCGATTAATGAAAAGTGTAGCGACTGAAATAAACATTTCAACTTAAAAATGTAAGAATGACGACAATTTTAGCCAAACTTAGTTTAACACCAATACGTAGAAAGCACTTTGATATTTCAAGCTCTCACCATGGGACTTTGGTTGAGTTGTATACATGATCATTGCAGTTTTCACTGTGCACCTGGTGCAGGCTGGAGACAATACGAGGGAGAGACACAGAAAGGAAATATTATTTATTTATGCGTTTGGAATAAACAAATTATTGACCTCCTGGCCTTTTCTGCAGTGCACAACGTAATGCACCTTGGGGAATGTTGAGACAGCTAAAGTAATATTTTTACAAGAAATCCCACAATTACTGATTTTGTTGTGCTGGACAACGCTGGTCATGGAAAATTTAGTGGAAAATTCTTGTATAAATGATTGATTTCCTTCAGGGCTAACCCAATGTAATATGAAGTGAATGTGTCGATTTTTAGTCTTGCTAGCATATTAGCTCTGTGGATGAATGCCAGTCTGTCGGTTGGTTGCTCAAATAATTAGTTTAGGTTAGTTTACAGAGAAATAACTCGACAGCTATTGGATGGATTAAATGGAAATTTGGATCAGATGTTACCGTTTACCTCAGGATGAACTGAAATAACTTTGGTCGTCCTCTGATTTTTCAGCTGTGTGTTGTAGCTTTACACACACGTTCACACAACGCTCAATGAGTCTATAAGCAGATTGAAATCTGGGTTCTGTGGAGACATTTTTCATGCTGGCATCTCAGTAGGAATGCGAATCATGTGTCACATCACACTAGTCGTTGTTGGTTTGCCAGAGCTCAAGTGAGCAGCAACCAAAGCAACTGAGACAAATCAAGCCACAGCAACTTATGTATGAAGCAGCCAAGAACCATTTCTGATTCTCCAGATGTAGAAGAAAGAGAAAGAATTACAGTTTAAAAGACAAAGCAATCAGTGGTGAGCCAAATGTTATAAATACGTGTCAACAGTTTATGTAGTTATTCCCACTGTCAGAAAGGGGGTGACAATAATTCCACATAGCTTGCGTTTAAATGTTATTCCCGGTTAGTAAAAGCAGGTTTGCATTTAATTCATAACACAATTGTCTTAAACTACAGCATGGCTGTAGATGTCTGTTTACCTGTTTGACTGTTTGACACTCAGGCAATTTCATGCTTCCCATGAAAACTCACTTTTATTCATGTGCTAACATAATTGCACAAGGGTTTAGCCTTTCAGTATGATTAACTAACACAATGTGTCATTAGAACACAGGAGTGATGGTTGCTGGAAATATTCCTCTGTACTCTTATGTAGATATTCCATTAAAAATCAGAGGTTTCAAGCTAGTAATAATCACTGACAACATTAACAATATCTAGATTGTATTTCTGATACATTTAATGTTTTCTTCACTAAAAAATTGCTTTTCTTTCAAAAATAAAGACAATTCTAAGTGACCCCAAACTTTTGAACGGTAGTATATGTGCACTGAAAGCTACTGGAATCCCCAGAATTCTTATATGTTTCTGTATTTTGCCAATAAAGCTGATTCTGTTTAATGGGCATATGTTACATTTCACTTATTCTCCCACTAAACCTTCTGGTTGGTGTTGTGTTTGCCAAAACTATAATGAGTCATACAGAACAGAGGAATATAAAGGCAAGTCATCGGACTAATACATTATATCTGCAAATCTGTTAAACCTTATGTTTATAACGCCACTGAACAAAGCTGTGCAGTTACATTTGGCAAACTGTATACGCTGCGTTGCCACGGGAACCTACATGCATGCATTCACTTGGTGAGGCAGAAAACACTGACATGTATGATTATATGCTTGATCCCGTTTTGCTGCTCATTCCCTTTTACACATCTAGTATTTCAGCTGACAGAGTATATTCAATCATTAACATTTATTTTACTTCACCAAAAACTACAATGCTTTCCATGTATCCTACATAATGGCACAGCACACACCTAGACGTATCTCTTCAGTATCATGTTTAAATGTTTGAAGTTTAAGAGGTCTAATGTGTAGCTCTCTTGTTTGAAGCACTGAGTGGTAAAATGAATCTATTCACTTCCACGATTTACAATTTTCTGCCAGCATTCCGCTCTTGAATCATTTGCACTAACAGTGATGTTTCATATTCCTCATTGCTCTCCACTATAACAGTCTGTTCCTCTTGACTGAAATATGGTGCTTGCATCAGTCCATTTTATGCAGAAGAAGAAGCAAATCATGCATCCAACGCCCTCTTTTGTGGGAGAGTGTACAGAGCCTGGTGAACAGAACAAGGGTTGACATAGAAAGTTTACATCCGCTACTCATTATCTCTAATTAGGGTTTTAGGTTTTATCGAGCCAGCTAACGCAAAGAAAGCCTGGATATGACAAACTTACATCATAGTGTACCTCTTGGGAAGAGGAAAAATCAAACCCAGGCGCACAACAAACAAACAGTGACTCAGACAATCCTAACTCTGAGTGAAACCGGTGCTGTTCAAGAGCCAGCTGTTCATCATCATTTAGCATGGATATCTGTGCAGTTGGAGGTTAAATGTCTCACTTGAGGGCCCTTCATTAGTGGCTGTGTACGGAGATAGAGTGTTGGGCTCCTGTTTGAGTGTTTGATTTAAAAGAGTCTTGAGGTTTTTCTTTTTTTGCACAACTTTTTCTCATAGAGTGGAAAAGCATTATGCGATGGAACTCTTTCCCATCTCAAGAACCCTTTATGCCATGTGTCATTGCCTTGCACGCACACACACACACACACACACACACACACACACACACACACACACACACACACACACACACACACACACACACACACACACACACACACACACACACACACACACACACACACCAGGGAGCACAAACCCAGCCCATCAGCTGAGATTGTGGTCTAATTCAAGTTGGCAGATAGGAGTCGGGATGAGAGCAACGAGTAATCAAGGAGACAGACGAGAGAGAGGAGGAGGTAAGTGCAGCGAGAAAGAGAGGGCAAACTATAAAACATGAAAGTGGAGGAAGGAAGAAATTCGACTCGACAGTATCTGAGTCTGCTTTGACACTCAGAAGAGACAAACAGGAACAGAATTAGAAGCTCTATAGCCGCCAAAAACCAAAACCGGCGCTGCAGCTTGTGCGGTTTGACACTGGTTCACCACAACGGCAAGAGGAGAAAATAATCAAATTGCCCAGAATTGCTATTACATTTCCTCCCTAATGGAAAAAGAAACATAAGAAAAGCGTGCTGACATATGATATGTATCCCTGGTGTGGTATAAGTTCAAAAGTTCCCAGCAAGTATTAGGACAGCGGATGATTTTTTGTACTTCAGGCTCTGTGCTTCAGAACTTTCAGTTTTGAAGTACAATAATGGATACTACATTAAAGTCTCAGCTTTAACTGTGTCTCCCACACAGTTCTTTATATCAGTATAGAAAGGGCTCTGCGGGAGACATTTCCTTTTAACACTCAGTGTCCAAATTGCAGGAGTACAAAAGTAATTGGACACTCAGCTAATGAATGTTTCTGCAGCAGCTGTGTGTCATTTAGACATGGATTCATGAACAAAAAGCTCACTTGTGGCTAAGAGCTGATTGAAAATTTCCATTTAGACTGAGGTCCCAGTTGTCTGTCATTATGAGGAGAAAAGACATGGCCGTACAAGTTAAGATACTAATAATGAGGCTCAAGGAAAGCAAAAATCCATGACAGAGATATCAAAGGCAGCTGGTTTCCCAACAGTCTGAAAGCAGATGTTCACAGGAAAATGTTAAATGAGTTGGTAACTGAGGAGCACATGTCTGTGGATGAGCTGAGAAATCATCTACATAGCGAAGAAAAAAAATCTCTTTAAGACTGCACAGAAAGTCAGAGATGCTCTGCAAGATGTAGGCGAATGTGTTCCCTTGTCATTGATCAAAAAAAGACTTCAAAACTAGAACATCGGTGGGTTCCGCACAAGACACAAATACGTGGCAAAAGTCAAAAACAGAAAGATAAGGCTGCATTTCACCAAAACATACAAAAAAAAACAGTAGAGTTGTGAAACAAGGCTTTATGAATTAATGAAATAAGAATCAATCTCTATCAAAAGGAGCAAAAGAGAAAAGTGTGGAGGAAGAAAAGATAGAGCTCATCTGTCAGACACAGTGGTCCTTCTGTTATGGTTTGCTCATGTATGGCTGCCAACGGAGCTGGCACACTGGCCTTTATTGAGGATTTCAGTGCTGACTGAGGCAGCAGGATGAATGCAGAGGTATACAGGAGTAATCTGTGTGCTCACATTCAGCCAAATGCATCAAAACTTGTTGGACCGTTACGATCCTGAAAATAAGGCCAAAGCAACCAAAGTGTTTTCATGGTGAAGAGCCGGAATATCCTTGACTGGCCGTCACTTGAGTCAATTTGCAGAAGACTGAAGACAAACAGACCCAAAAGCAAGCAAGAGCTGCAGGAGTCTGCAGTTAAGGTTTGGGAGAGCATCTCCAAGTTGATACAGAATCTGCTGAAGTCTGAGGCATGACAGCACAAGATATTAAATCTGATGATTCCGTCTTCATGTTTACAACTGTACAATCACTTTCCAGTTGAAACTAAGGGAATTCTGTGTCAAATGGTCTGTGTCTACCACACAGTTCTTTCTATATTGATGTAAGCATACTAAAATTAAAGTTGTCATTTTAGTGTAGCATCCACAATTTTATTTTAAACTTAATCTGTTCAAGCACAGTGCCTGGAGAAGAAAAATAAATGAGCAACTGTCTGAACAAGTAAAGACCAGACTGTATAGAAAATATTATCTGTGTTATCCTTTAAAGGCTCTGTATTATTACTGTAAATCACCCCCACACCACAAAACCGACATGCAGTGTACATCTAATGACTTGCTTTGCAGAGAAGCAGCACAACATACAGTGTGTTTGCAGCTGACAAGATGCATTCAGAATGAGGAGAGAGACTTTAGAAAGTGAGTGTAAAGGAGAGCAGAAAAATAAATAAAACAGAGAGCAATGGAGAGAAAATAGATGTGGTTAGATGTAGAGAAAGGGGTGCCCGAGGGGAATTGGAACGATAGGGAAGAAAAAGGCTTTAAGAGAGTGAAGGCTGAAGAAATGGAAAGGACAGGAGAGATGGGGGAGAGGATGTTTCAGATAAAGAGAAAACAAAGCAAGGGGAGAGATGGACAGATAGACAATATAAAACAGCAGCAGAGAGAGGAGGAGGAGAGCTGGGCCATGGGAAGAAGGTAGTGAGACAGTAAAGAGGAAGAGAGAGATGAGAGGAGTGAGTGAAGTAGAGGATGGAGGAGTGCAGTGATCAGTGCTGGGCTGCGACCCCACTTAGTGACCAAGCTGAAAGCTTTCCACTTCAGCAGCCTGCTGGCTGCATGCCTGGTACCACACACACTCACACACACTCTGTGACTGATCCCTACTTCACATCACAACACAGTTTAAAGCAGCACTAGGCAAGATTTTTGGATAAAATCCCAGCTTTCTTATCAGTCCAAATCACAACATCAGGCTCCATCTATCCCATCCCTGCTCAGCGCACACACTGCACATTCCCCCTCCACCCAAATTAAATCCTGCTATTGTAGTATGTTGCCAGAGCTGATGAGTCAGTTTAGAAAAGTGCCAGAACTGTGGCAGTTCTCTGATGTTACCTTTCAGGAATTATGGTTATTGAAGGCTTTACAGTTCTGTTAGCTCTCTGCCAGTTTCCAATATGACAGGATGTGAAGCTGCTTGGTAGCTTGGTGCACATTACTTTGCATATTCATTCAAGTTCAAATCAAAATCTGGACAGATGTACAATACTGTGTAAAAGGTTTGAGATGTTTAGATTCTTCTCTATCACCATTACCACTAGGAGAGGTATGATTGTGAACTCATTGCAGTAGGACAATGAGCCCAAACATCCAGCCAGAGTCAGAAAGAACTATCCATGTCATGCAACAGCTAGTATGGTCCCAACAAAGCCCTGATTTCAACAACATAGAGGGAGTCTGAGATTAAAAGAAGACACAGAAGATACTGACAAAGTATAAAGAAACAGAAACTTTGGCAAGTTCTGAACAATCTACGTGCCAAGTACCTTGAAAGACTTTGCAAGTGTAATGAGAAGAATTGCTCACACCATATATTGCCACAGTCTTTAGCGCACTTTGTATGGAGTCAATTGATCAATAAAAACTATTCATTTGAAGCAGCTGCTCATTATTTCTAAAAACAGCGTCACATCACTGTAGGGGTCTAAAACTTTCTCACAGTACCAAACATGGAAACACCATCTTTAATATCCAACCACGCAGCATTAAAGTCATTGGTATCACCTGCAATATACAACAAGTTAATACATCCTTATGCAAATTACTCAAATTTGTAACTTCTCTTAAAATTGCATTTGTGCAAAACTGTAAAATGTGTTGCTTCACATGACCACACCACATGTACACATGTTCAGTAGCACAACTACACTCTATAATTAAAATTGCACTCATTTACAATCAGGGACTCCACTGAATATAAAATTTGGTGATTGGCAGTAGAGCACATCCTCATAAGAACCATCAAAAAACAATACTTTAGAAACACTGCACTGAAAATGCTGGCTCTAAAGGGCAACAAAAGTGCCTGTGATCACTGACACACAAAGAAATTCCTGATCATCCTTCCTCTATACACCGCTTGATCCCCATTAGGGTCACGGGGGTGCTGGAGCCCATCCCAGCTGACTTGGGGTGAAGGCAGGGAACACCAAGGACAGGTTGCCAGTCTGTCGTAGGGCTACATATACAAGCAAACAATCACACTCGCATTCACACCTACAGGCAATTAAGAATAATCAGTTAACCTCGACATATTTTTGGGCTGTGGGAGGAAGGTAGAGTACCCAGAGAAAACTCATGTATGCACAGGGAGAACATGCAAACTCCATGCAGAAAGTGCTAACCACTACGCCACTGTGCAGCCCAATTCCTGATCACTAAGAAAACTGTGTTGCATGAACATGCTTTTAAAATAACCTGGAAAAACAAGAACTTGCTCAGTTTTAGATCCATGACCGTGTCTCTCCGTGTTTCTCCTGGTTTGACATGTTAAACTTCAGATGAACCAAAGAAGATTTTCATTGTCAATTTCTCTATATATCCAGGACATACAGAAGAACCGAAAACATATTTCTTTCTCACCTTTGTATTAGTGCCATACATTTTAAAAAAGAAGATCAAAATACAGTTTGACTAAAATAAAGTAAAATAAAATATTTAAAAATCAACCCATGTACACTGGCAGCAATGCAATATAGCGATAGCTTGTTGACATGATAGTACAATATCAGCTTGCTGAGATGCACAGTAATACAAACGAAACACAGAAAAATGATACACAGCAACATCTTCTTGAAATGTCAGAGAGTTATCAATGGAAATTAGCTTCTGTAACAGCTCAGACAGTGTGAGACATGGTGCATAATGTGAAGCTCTACATACGGCGTTCAAGTAACAAACTTGTGCTCACTGAATGAAACTGCAAGATCAAGCTTTGCTAAAGAGCATGAAAAGAAGCCTGATGAATATTGGGGCCATGTTTATATGAAAAATGCTACATAAATAGAGTTTGATTGATTGATTGTTCACATGAGCCAAAAATGTATGTGGCTCAGATGGGGCTCACTGTGTTTGCTGTAAATGTGACCAAGAATACCACGCTGAATGTACAGTCCCAACAGTGCAGCACAGACGTGACAGTGGGATGGTATAGGGCTGCATGAGTGCAAAAAAAATGTAGAGTAAATGGCATCTGTAGATGGTACAATGAATGCCTGAAGATTTTTCAAAACAGTGGCTCACAAGATGACTCCTGGTCTGCAGAAGTTTGGCAGGAGAGGAATATTCCAATATAACAATCTAAAGAACACTGCCAAAATCACACAAGAGTTTGGAAAGAAGAAAAACATGAAAACTATGACTTGGCCAAGTATGCTGTCTGACTTGAATCCAAGAGGACACCTTTGAGGTATTTTAAAGGGAAAGGGAAAGCAACCAGCACCTGAAGCAATGAGAAAAAAAATAGTATCTGAAGAATGGTAGAACCGAAATTTGTGCAGCACTGGTATCCTCCATGCCTAGAAGGAATAAGTCAAAAATAAAAGTGGACCCACAAAGTACTGAAACCATGTGAGATGCATTGGTATTCTTTACATTAAATATGGTCAAATCTTCCTCCAAGTTGCAGTTATGAACAAATGCATTGTATTTCAATTAATAACATGCAGTATTGTTGTTGTTCAATCAGCCATTTACAGTGTAAGTTGGAAAGGGTATTCAAACCCCAAGGCCAGTGACAGAAAATGGCCAACTGCAGTCAGGAGGTACTGCAGTCAGCAAATCTGAAGTCTGATCAGCGAATCAAAACTGGAAGTGTGGCTTAGAGCTACTTTGACTCACAAAAAAAAAAAAAACACTAAAAGTTGGAGTTTTCTGTTCACAAGCAGCATGTGCTGATGTGAGATAATTTGCAAAAGAGATCTCACTTCTTACTGTCAAGAATTCTTGATTTGCATAAAGCTGAAAAGAGTTACAAAGTAATGTGTTTAGATATTCATAGAGTCCTCAGTCAGACAAACTGTCTATAAATGAGGATGATTTAGTTCTGTGGCTGCTCTCCTTAGAAGCAGGCGTCTAGCTAAGACTCTAAGAGCACAACACAGAACGATTACTGTGGTGAAGAAGAAGACCAGAGTTACACATTTAAATAATTAACTGATGCAAAAATATCGAAGGCCCATAATTTAAATCAAAACACATCAAGCAGGCAAAGGTTATAAAAAAAAAATCCAGAGTTGTAGCAAAGACACAAAGAACAAAGTGAAGAAAAACCTAAGCACACAAACCAGAAAAGCATAGACACGCTGAGAAAACTCACAGAGGGAGCACAGATAAACAGGCAGCTGAACAGATGAACTAGACACTAAAACACTGAAAGAGACGACTATGTATGAACAAACAAGTGTTAAGTGGAAAATGAAACACAGATGGAAACAATTATGGCAGTACACAATCGCTCAGGTGGGAAAACACAACAAGTCAAATCATGATATATATGCATGGAAGAAAATATCTGACAGCAACAAATGCCAAAAAGACCGTGACAACCATTCTCCATGAAAATATGTATCTAAATTTCAAGTTGACACTCCACAATGCTTTGAGAAAAATGCTTTGTCAGCCTGAATTTTTGTTGAGGGACATGAAGCGTTGTCTGTTTTTTCAAAAGGAATTGGATACCAGCATGAAAATATCACCCCAAAGGTGAAATACGATGGAGGAAGCTTTATTATTGAAGTTGTTGGGGGTTTTTTCCATCAAGGTTAAACAAAATTTGTTAAATGAACTACCAGAACATAAAGTCCCAGAAAATTCTGTTTTTAAATGACATCATTTTCGGTAAGCACAGACAAAATAAACACATGAAAATTGAAAACATACTTTTTGACCACAAATAATTTCACCTAACCTTCGCTGAAGTCCATTTTAAGGTTTGTGCAGTGAAATGAAAAAGGGATCTTAACCAAAAACAGAGCATTATATTCAATGGTGCTATGCATGAGGAAACAAGCCAGCCCTTTTCTTGGAAAAAAAAGTCAATAGTTTATATTATTACACCCTGTAACAACTACACAAAATGGGCATAAAGCAAGATGGTAATTGCATAAAACATGGTACGGCAGAAGGAACTCTCTGCAACAAAATCAGAAATCTAGGGTTTGGCAGAAGGAAGCAAGTCAATGAGCCATGACACAAATACTCCAAGCGTATTGCAAACATGGTTATGGGGAGATCAACGTGGCTTCTGGGGAATATCTTCAAAGAATAAAAATGTCATTTTCTCACTGCATTTGGCCCCAGAAATGTTAATTATTAACAGCTTGATTGTATTCAATATTCACTCAGAAACTCAGAATAAAATCAGACTAGAAACCTCCGTTGGAGAAAGGAGCCTTCAGGCGGCAGTGAGCCAGAATATGATGCATTGGAGGCACAGTACAAAATTCAATCCAAGGCATGTTTTCTTTTCAAATCGTCAATAATTATGTTCTTCTTTTACCAATGCTACTTCATAGTATTACATTTTACAAGTGTTTTAAACTGTAAATGCGGTAAGAACTGAAGGACAGGCAAAGCGTTAATGAAAGATTTAAGATTTTCTTCTGGTTGGTTTAGATTTATAATTGTTCTAGATGGCCTGTTTGTTTCTTATTTAGTTATCATTCATTTTGTTTTTTCTGTATCTTGCTGAGAGAATAAACTGAGGAAAACAAAAGAAGAACAAACTCAACAACAACATAGTATCTCAAATTATTTAATCTGGCATCTCAAGCTCAGCAGAAGATAGAAGATGCAGCAGGAGTATGAACATAAGCATGGAAATACTTGAACATAAACACAAAATATCAATAGATGGAATATTCCTCTGCTGAAAAAGTTGGCACACTATAGGCTTCAGAAGTTTGTAAAACCTCCATTAGGAGAAATAACTTCTCATTGCGTTTTCTTGCTGACATTTATCACCATGTAAAATCCCAACTGTTGTAAGATGTGTGAGGGTTTTCCTGCATGTTCTGCCTGCTTCACATCCACCCACAACATTTCAGTGAGATTCAGATCTGTGCTTTGACTTCTTGATTACATAACACTCCACTTCTTCTCTCTGAACCTCCTCAGTGGATCTGTTAGTGCCCTTCAGATCATTATCCTGTTGAAAGGTACACTTCTGGTTTAACTTTTGGACAGACAGCCTCCTATTACCTTCAAGCACTACTTGATATGATGCAAAATTCACACTTGAATCAATGACTGGAAGCCACCTGGTCTTCACAGCCAGTTTGAGGTTCACACCAGACACCCAAAGAATTTAGTGGAGCTGAAGCAAAAATGGTTTAAAGCTTCTCCTGAACACTGTGCACATCTGAACATACCAGAAACACTTAAGGTTACTGCTGCAAAAAGAGGTTTGGAAGAGATTAGTTCACCTTTTTTGAGCGATAGAGTGAATGTTTGAATTATCTGCACAGCAAAGATACTGTTTGTGTGTCTATGCATATCAATAGTGTATTCTTTTGATATAGAGGGAGATCAGACTTCATTCTCTGACCAGTTAATGCAGATAACCATGTCGTTCTGTAGTGTTCCCAGACTTTCTTTTCTCGCTGCTGTTGTGACTGTCATATTCAGTCGGCTTTGGTCTCAGTAACAGAAATACAAAATATACAGCCCGATCTCACGAGGATTCGTGAAACTGTCACGTAAGTTTTAGTTTCGGTTTCGTGCGCACCAACACGATTTCGTCATGTTTTTCGTGCCGCTCACCACGAAATGCGCACCAATGTATTTTAAACGGCGGACTTTTCGTGCCACTCAGAACGTATTTCAAAAGAATGTGTATATTATATTTTTAATGTAAAACCGTGGCGAATCCAACGCTATATTTTGCATGACATCGTCCCTAAACATAACCCTAACCATAACCTAACCATAACCTAACCATAAGCCGGTGGTACACTTACCAATTTGCATAGGAATTTCAAGAATGTCCGGCGGCCGGCGGCCGCAAACGCGATCACACAAGCAGTATACGCCGATGGACAGCTTAGATCGTCATGAATCCGCCGGTATAAACCACTTTCACATGTGATTACCACAGCGAAAAACATTTCGTGGTGAGCGGCACGAAAAACATGACGAAATCGTGTTGGTGCGCACGAAACCGAAACTAAAACTTACGTGACAGTTTCACGAATCCCCGTGAGACCGGGTTGAATAGCCAGAACTATTTCTTTCTCTCCCTGCCAGTCAGCTATAGTCATGCCACAATTCATTCTTTCAGTCAGTCATTTTCTGTCATAGCTTTTCTTGAGCCTGTCAGTGTGCCAGACCTTCTGATGTGCCTTTGGATTTTTGTTCTCTGATTCTACTTTTCCAACAAAAAACTCCTGATTCTACGACCAGTTTCATTCAGGAGCTGGGAAAATGAGGTGCCACCTCGCGAACCAGCATAGCAACATAATTTGTACCTGCAAGCTTTTATTTTATTATTTCATTTTGTTGGGAAACTTTGACTTCAGGTCTTGATATTATGGGGCTCCTATCTGCACCTGAATCTGTACTGCATTGGTGGTGTTATTGCATCCAATTCAAGTGCATCAAAGGCTACTAGTAAAGAAGTAGACAGACAAACAGAGATTAGACGCTGTGTTGCATTAGCCTTGCTCATGCTTAGAAGGCTGCATTTGTTCCTGTTTCTCGACTCTTGAGGATGACCACAGCAACCCTTTTGCTCAGGTTAAAGCTGTGTAGAAAAGACTCAAAGCAGATGAAGAAAACCAAGGTGGGCATTAAAACATAAATATTGTAGCTCTACCTAAGGTACTGATAACCCAGACCAACAGTGACAGTTCCTCTGTTTAGTTCTTTCAGAGTGGCTTCCTACAGACTCCCCTACACTGGAAACAGGTCAGAGATCCATCATTCTGGCTCCACCTTCTAACAAGCCTCCTAGAAGAGCAAAATGACATTCCTTTTAAACTAACCTCTATTCTCATATACATTTTGAACAACACGTCATTTGTTTACTGAAACACGTTTTTTTTTTTTTTTTTTTTTTACAAAGGCTTCAAGTCTGAAAGGGCTACATTTTCCTTGTAAGAAAACTGGTGAGAGGGAGGGAGGTATAGGTCAGCAATCGGACACTCACTCAAGAGACCAGGGTTAATTTACTGTGTGGGACCATTATTCCTGAGTCTTATTTCTACTTGTTTGCTTTCAGTTTTAACCTACTGTTTGTATAGGTTTAGGCCAAAACATTGCATGGTTAACTTAGGAAAACTTTGGAAAATATAGTTAAATGCAGGCCTTTTACAACATGTTTGAAGCTTCTCTTTCATTTTCTGGGTTACCATGCTGATGAATCCTGCCCCATCTAATATTTGATGGGTCGGCTGAAACGGAAAGACAAAGTAATACAATACATGACATACATATATGTTGATTTTGAAAGTTCTTCTAAGATAAAAGAGGAAACATCTGCACTGGTGTAGAAGTTTTGTATACCCAGCCTGGCTAAGGTGTTTGCATGAGTCAGCCACTCCATTCCTCAAGTCACTGAAAAGACTGCCTTGAAGGACAATCACGGTTTATATAAACCTTAAAGATTAACCATTACTGTCATTATTGTGTCTCTGTGACTCATTAAAACTCTCCACCTACATTAAAGAGATTCACAGAAACGACTAGTTTACTGTTTACAGTTTACAGCGTATACTCAGGCAACAAGTGCTGGCTTTCCACGGCTTTTTTTTTAAAAAAAAAATCAAAACTATTTGGTCATGATTTTAAATCTTTGTTTTGAAGTCTCACTCAATACAACAGAAAAAATCAGCCATCCGCAACAGCCACTTTGGATATAGCTTTGGCAGGCAGTGGCAGCTTCCTAACAACTTACTAAGCTGCACTGCAGACAAAGTCACGTGTCATGATAACACTAACACATGCTGTGCCATTCTAAGCTTCAATTTCAGCTTCTATAAACAACACATTTAGCCTTACTGTAAGACAGTGGTTACAGGTCTGGGATCCTTACTTATTGTTATATTTATGTTGTTTGCACATAAAAGCATTATACACATTGGTGCTCTGTTCTGTTCCATATTACAGTCTCTCATCTTGTAACCCCTGTCATTGTGCAATCTCACTTGCTGGATTTCTGGAGGCATGTGGAAGTCATTTCTGAAGTTTATGTCTCTGGTTCTTAGTGGTCTTAAGGAGCGATGGTCTGTTCCATGTCTATTGTAATTTCATAGACTGTTAACATGCTAAACTGCGACTTATTCATAACTTCATAAAAGCTCATAAAAGAACAGTTTCCATTAAGTCAACAGAATTGGAAGGGCCTGGCTTCTGAAATGGATGAAGCAACGAGCCTGAAACATCGTATCTGCATTCTGTTAACATGGAGCAACATCCATTCACTAATACTGCACAGAACAAGCACACACTCTTGCTAAGCATAAACACTGAACCTTTTATAACAGAACAAGTTCAGAGGATGGACGTTTAACATCTTAAACATGCTGTATCAGAAAATAATCTGTCATAAAATAGACAACAAAGTAAATAGCTGGTTGAGAGGCCTCGAGTGAGTGAGAACAATGCTTTCACAGCAGTTTTGTTTTAAGCTTCCAGTTTGTCAGTTAAACACTGAGTGATGTTTTTTCCGTGTATAATTAACCACACAGCAATGTATTTTATTCACCTACATCACAAACATTGATTTCAAGATGGATTCTTGAGACAAATGCAGATAAGTCTGTTGTTTCATCATAATTCCCCTTGTAGCTAAAATAAAGTAGCTTCGGAAAGACAGGGTTTACCTTCCTCTTTATTTTACAACCACAGAACTTCATATCAGAAAATGCCAACAACATCGAACTTTAATTTTGCCTTGCTGAGGTGACAGAAAAGAAGAGACACGATATGCAAGAATAATCGTTTTCTCTATTGTGTTTTCTGCTCTTTGTGTACATCTGACTTCAGCAATAAAAACTTCATGTAATAGCATTTTCAGAAAGATAACTTTTCATTTAATATTTGAATGATGGTTTAAACTACAGATGGGTAATAAACTACAGAAAAATCACAAAAAGTAAAGGCCTCTCGAACTGCTCCAATGGTCCTTGACATTGATTTTCAAAGGCTTCACTGGAGGAATGAGCATCATTCTTCTGAATTTTATTCCTCTTGGTGTGTTTATGATGGTGCTGGTCCAGAATCTCCCATAGGTGTTTAACTGGGCTGAGATAACCTGGATTGTCATCATGGAGGAAACCACTCCCAAGAGGATAGAAATGTTTCATCATAGGATAAAGGTGATGACTCAGAACAACTTTGTATTGATTTGCAATGAACCATCCCTCTAAGGGGGACAAATGGAGCCAAACTATGGCAGCAAAATGCCCCCAAAGACTTATCTGACTCACCAGACATCTGAGAGTCATCAAAACCAATCGCTACAGGCAATTACAAAACCTCTGAGCCGCAAGACCACACGCGCAAAAATGTCAAGTTTTGTAAAAGTTTTAGACAATATGCAATAAAGTAGCTCTGCCTGCAATTTTTTTTGGTAAATTTGCCATGTTAATGATACAGCTTGACTCACTGCCTGCAAATGTTCCACCAAAACAACTCCCTCATTAATATTTGCAGGGACAACATTGCTGCATCTTGGATTAGCATCGAACAAGAAAGTGATTGGTTGGAGCATGACCAGATTGTAATGTGGTCATAGGTGCATGTTTTTCCCTTAAAAATTTCACCTGTTTGTATCTCACATGGTTTAATAGCATGAGCACATTCTGTTCACAAAAAAAGCATCCAGATTTTACAGCTGTAAAACCATAATAACTCATGTTGAAGATTTTTGTAGCCTCTTAGTTGTGCCGGCACACACGCTGACCTTGAAGTCGACAAAGACCCTGTCAGTCTTTACAGCTGATCAATAAATCCTGTGCTTGTGGGTCCATTAACTTCCTTGTACCCTCTTCACAACACATACAAACAAAACAAATACAGTGTCAGTGCAGTACACGTCAGCATACTGAAACCGTCACTCTTTACTAAGATAACATGCTGTAAAAATAGTCCATCAGATATTATATCACAAAGTAAGAAGCTAGTTGTGAGGCCTCAAGTAAGTGAGAAAAATGCCTTCAGCGCTGTTTTGTTTATGCCTTCCAGTTTAACATCGAAATGCAGATTTTCCTTCTACAATTATAATAGTAGAAATTAACAAGATATGAATGGACTTTTTATTCACTTATATCTCAAACACTGATTTTCAGATAAAGTTTTGATACAGATCAGAATAGGTCTGCTGAATATTTCCATCATCACACCCCTTGCACATAAAATAGAAGAGTTCATTTAAAGGGGAACTTCGGTTTTTTTCAACCTGGGGTCTGTTTTCATATGTCATTTCATACATGTGAGTGATGGAGAAATGAATTTTCGACATAGCTCCAGTATTTAGCCAGGCAGGCAGCTTAGCAGCTCAGCTAGCAGCTCAGCTAGCGAAAAGTATGGGGCAACTTGCCCCCCCACGTCAAAAGCCGCCCTAACATGCTTTTTTTCCCCACACTGACCGGCTCAGATAGTCTCAACGAGTGTCCCACAACATACTAGAGATGAGAAGTGAACGAAAAACCTCCACATTACCTGGCGATCGCTGTTTGTTGTGGTCTGTATCCAAATCTCAGGATGCTAGAAAGCACCAAAACCGGTGTTTTGGTGATTTCGGAATGAGATTTGCTTTCCAGACATGAAAACAGACCCCAGGTTGAAAAAACCGAAGTTCCCCTTTAAGGCCTTAAACCTCCCTTTAAATTACAACCACAGCCCTGCCAACAAACAATCAACAATAAATAAATAAATAAATGAATAGATAAAGTCAGCATACGCTTGACAAAGCCTGCGTTACTGAGGTAACAGAATCTAAGACACCCAATATGCGATGATGGTCTTTTTTGCTCTTGCAGTAAATACTCTGCAGACTGCACTGACCGGTTCTATAGCCATCCGACTTTCTCCATTACAACTTTTATTTCATGGGCTTTTAAAAGATTAAGTTTTTCATTCATCACATGAATGATGCTTTAAACTTAAGACGAGTAACAAATGAAAGAATAATCACAATTAATATTTATTTGGCAAAGAATTGGATTATGCTATAGAGCCATTCTGCCAGGTTCTTTTGGTGAATTAGCTGCTTTGATGACACCTCCTAAGGTGATAGACTACCACGTGAAACGAGAACAGCTTTAGTGCTTCTTGGAATTTATTCTAAAAGTCCTTGAAACTGTACTGGATGGATGGATGGAATGCCAGTCTTCCTAAAGTTACTCCCACATTCCCTCTTGTTATTGTGATGGCAAAGGTGGAAAGCACCATCTAACACATGGGTCTTTTCCCATATACATTCAATTCTGCTGAGATTTGGTGACTATTAAGGCCATGCCACATTGTTCACGATTTCTATCCTCATCAAACCATTCAGTGACCCCTCATGCCCTTTGGCTTGGGGCACTGTCATCCTGGAAGAGACCATTCCCATTAGAACAGAACTGTTTATCATAGTTGATGACTTAGAATAACTTCATGTTAATTTGCAGTGACTTATCACGCTAAAGGCAGAAGTTGAGGGAAAACCATAGCATCAAACTGCCCCCCCACAGCATCTTCTGACTAACTGTTGTGCCATTTACATGTCATCATTTTTAAAATCCTTTTGGCTATAGGAAACAACAACAACAAACTTCAGCAACCTACATGCTGAAAATGGTACGTTTTGTCAACAACTTGCATAGTGCAGTGAATAAGCCATTTAAACGACATGCAAATGTTCCACGAAAACACTTCTCCCATCAATGTTTTAAAGGGACAACATTGCTGTTTCCTGCCCAACATGATCGTGACTGGTTTAAAGCAATACAAACAAGCCAGAGAGGTTTCCTCCCATTCATAGCAGAATGATAATGAGGTGCAGTTAGACCATTCTGCAGCAATGACACAGCACTGGGAAGATGGGTCTGGCAAGTCTTCCCCACAATATAATGAAGCTACCAGATCCTTTCATTGTAGGACTAAAGCGTTCAATTTATCACCCGTCTGTATTTCACATGGTTTAACATATTCTGTCCATAAAAAACATCTAGATAAACTAACTCAAGGTGAAGATGTTTGAAGCCTCTTAGTTGTGCACATACAAGCTGGCTACACACTGACCTTCCAAGCGACAGACCTTATCAGTGTCTTTACAGCTGATCAATAAATCCTGCGCTTGTGGATCTGTTAACTTTCTTGTACCCTCTTTAGAACACATACAAACAAACATTCAGTATCAGGGCAGCACACATCAGCATAGTGAAACCTTCACTCTTTACTTATGAAGACTTTTTATGGGCCCCGGCACAGTGAATGCAAACTTTCACAAGCAGCCATACTCCTCAGATCAGATCAAAGATGCCGTCACCACCCTGTGGAATGGGAGGAAGGAAATTATTTATCACTCAACTACATGAAACATGGTTTACACAGTGTTATTCACCCTGATGGGTTTGCCCTCCACGGCGAAGCGGATGCCTTTAATTTTCAGGCTGTCTCATCCATTACAGGGTGGAAATGGAATCATGCAGGCACTGATCTATTATTACCCCCCTACACACACACCCCGCCCTCACCTGTCACCTGCTTAAGAAAAGAAGAGGAGACATAGGTGCTGAATGGGGGAAAAAAACTGTTTAGTTTGCCTTCACGCAGGAGCTGAGATGTCACGCATGTGTGTCATGTAGATTTGCAAGAGAAAATGCTGCACATAAATGTGTTTTGTCTAATGAGACAGGGTGTGTTTGTGATAGAAGCGCTAACAATGTGTCGTGTTGCTCTGCAAACACCCACTCACATCCAGCCTCTCCATCTCTGACACTGTGTGAATGTGATTAAAACCTCTTCCTGGTGGATGGCTGCCTCCCCCAGTCCCCAGCCTCCTCCAGCCTGCAGGCTTGAGTGGGTGTCTGCATGTGAGCATTTCCATACTATCGGCTAAGATTTGAAGAACTGAATTACTGTACACAACGCAGTGAGTGGCCTGTTAAACAGTGATGTAGGAAGCTCATTATTAACCATGACCACACAAAGGGATGCCAAGTAATAACGGAAAATAAGCATTTGGCTCTGCAAAGAGGTTGATAAATCATTATGTACGGACAAATTGCGCACGTTAATTTGATGTAATGTCACTGTATGGAAATTTTTAGGCATCAAGTTTCTCATCTTTCACTGTCAAGATAATTTTGCAGCAGCATAATGATTACCCAGAGATATTTTTTAATCAATCCACAATTACAGATCTGTGATTCACAGATCTTCTTGCGTCCTACGGCTCATTTCAACATTCAAGTGTTTGTTCTAGAAATAGAAGACACCAACAGAGATAAAACACTCTGACATGTACAATGATATTTGAAACTTTGAAAACTACATTTAGCAGAATCTGTAACATCAAAAAAAAAAAAAAAATGCTTAGGCACGTTTAAGGCCAAACTTTGGACTTTAGACCCCTCTTGTTTTCTTCAATTTCTTGTTCATTTTGATGCCTGGTACAACGAAAAGGTACATTTGTTTGGACAAATATAATAACAACAAAAATAGCTCATAAGAGTGTAATTTAAGAGCTATATTTAGCCATTTTCCATTGTTTTCTTCATAATAACCACTCTACGGTTCTTACATCAATAGCTATGGCATTATCCTGCCAAAAACATTACTTTTCGGCAATCTATATTTTTCTTTCTGTCTGTTTTAGTCACATGATACACACAGGAGTTAGTACATGATTCCATAACCATTGTTATTTTTAAAAGTTGTTTTATTCACCTTTTGTTGGCTTTATTTGATAGGTACATTTGAGGTAGACAGGAAAGCAAGGAGGAGAATAGGCAAAAACATGCAGTAAAGGGCCGTGAGCTTGAATTGAACCCAGGCCACTGCATACATACGTCACTTGCCAAACCAGTTCAGTTATCTGGGCACCCATAACCACAGTATAAAATGGATGCAGCAAAGTATAGGGAAATCCAACAGGACAACTTAATGTAGTCCGTAACAAAACTGTGTAAGCAGTTGGAATTAAAAGCAAATCTATGGGAAAACCTCCACTGAATGCGTTAATACTTTTCAGCACTGTATCTTAATTCACCATGGTTTCCTGGTTACTATGAGGCCTTCCTAGGATTTTAAATGAATGGCGTACTTGCTAACCTCAACTTATTAACTTAAATATCATCTTCTCCAGCTAGTCCAGTTTACAACAGAATAGGGCACATTACTCAACTGCACCAATTTTTCCAACTAAAGTTACTGTCATCTGTGTTTGGAATTCATGTCTTCCTATAGCATGAGGACCGTAATTGGGTGCAGAATTTCCGTCAATCCCAATGTATGACATTATCATCATCCCAAACTACTTGACAACCACTAAATCACTGCAAAAATAAACGCCAACACTGCTGCAATTTTACAGTGTGCAGGAGTCTGTTTGAAACCAAAAGTCATAGGTCACTGGATGCCATTGTTTACCTGCATAAGTCAGAAAAAAAACTCAAAAGTTTTTCAGATCTAATCTACAAACACACTTGTCCATTCAAAATCTTCTTTAATAAAATCAATATATCGCTCAGCCATGCAGTCACAAACTCTCATGATGCAACACCAGCAACTATTCCCTTTAATTTTTTTATTAGCAGAATTGACACTCACCACCATCCTACGATCACAGCTCCATTTTCTTGGACTTTAAAGCCTTTTCTCTCTCCCTTTTGAAACGTATTATCACACATATAAACCACTGAACATGTCGCTGAGGCATTATTTTCACACACCAACTCAAGGTAGGTGATAGTCACTGTTGAATCCAGTATTTTATCAATATTTCATTGTTCTGTGGTCAATGACTACCATTCTTTAAACGTGCTGTCAATCAGTCATTGATGAAAAAAAACAACAACAATATAAAAGCCTCCTATTGTCTGGTTTCTTATCTGATCACTCCTATATTTATAATTTCTCTGTAACGCAACATTTGGCAACCATTTCTCTGAAAACAAACTGATGTAACTTGGCATTTATTGAGGTATTGAATACTTTTTCCACCACTGGCAGCAGTAGCCTAAAACATGCTGTTGGTTTTAGCCGATGTGGGAGCTAACAGAAAGCAGCTACCTGCAGAGCGTCAGCATGTGGGCACGTCTTCAAAGTTTCAACATACACTGAAATTGCTTAATCCTCATGTATGATACTGACCTGGGAATTAAGCAATACCCTTTGTGCAGCATTTCAGTGAATAAAAAAAAAATCAGAGGGAGAAACTGAGCAAAGCTTGGAAGCACAGCAAACATTTGCAATGACTGACTCACCGTTTAAACACTGCTTGTTATGAAGTTAATTGAGATCACTCATTGCCTCATACTTGACAACAAACAGGCTTTTAGACGGGAGAGATTTATTAGTTGTACAGTAACATTACTGCTCTCTTCACGTATGAACAACATCCTCTCTGGAGAGACATCACTCTCCTCCTGCAGTTAATCAACACAGTTGCCTTCCATGGCAAGTAAACTAGTGAATGCATGTGAATCCTCCTCAGAAACAGCAACTATTATGTCACCGTATCTTGATATTCTCGAGGGCAACTCTGTTTACCCAAAACTCTGTTTCTAACCAACTAAAATGCATTTTCAAATATATTTGGAATGATGCATATCTTCTTCTTTTATTGCTTTACTGTCACTCCTGATCAGCTGTTCAGCCATATGTTAGAAAGACAGAAACTCATCGCCGGTAACCCAGAAAATAAAGATGAAACTTTAAAAATGCTGTGAAATGTTAATATTTTAACTCAGACATTGATATTTCCCTATTCCTGCCCATGTAGCTTTGGTGCCTAAAACTGAACGACAAGTGAAAAATGAAGGTAAATTTGTGAAAATGAAACTTCAGGAAAGTGGTCCCATGTTTGATGTGAGGAACAATCTCTTGGGTGAAGATCCCATCACTGACCTATGGCTCCATCATCACCTTTGATCTTCTTCTGCTGACTTTGTTGTTCTTTCCAACTGTACATTGCAAACTGCTGCATCAGTGGTGCAAAAATATGGCAGTTTCACAACAAAACTGACATTGACAAAAAAAATAAATTCATATAAAAATCTTCCTTTTCACTACTCAGGAGACAGTTTTCATTTTATTCTGACATTGATTTCTGAATGAAGGCTGCCCAAGAAAAACTATTTAGACCCTCTGTAATTTCTTTCCAAATTGACTTCCTCCTGTTCTTTGCTATCAAGTTGCTTGGCCATCAGTGTGTTCTTGTGCTGACTGTACAGCTCCAATTTTCTGATTTCTATGTCAGTGAAACTGCTTCTTTTTTCATTTTATCCACAGCCAAAAATTGCGTGGGATTTCACATGAACCCACACTGCTAAGACAGGGCATTGTTAGGACTAGGCTCAAGCTTCATTGGTGCAACAGACAGATGTAGTACTGAAGCTTAGAAAGGACCGATTGGTGCAACCAGGATTATAATTTACACTGGTCTAAATCCTAAAGAAGGTTGTGTGTCACTTTACTGAATACCTCTTGATTCTACACTCAGTATTTTGGTATCATGTTAGACAACAGATGCAAAAAGTGCAGCAACTATATAAACTGAAGGTCCGCACAACTTTCTACACACTTCACTACAGTTTCTCCGTCGTTCTGGCAGCAACTAAACCTCCTGTTACTCCAACTGGCTTAAAAAAAAAAACATTTCCTCCACTTTCTTCAAACATGTCCTCCTGGACTGCCTGTCGGTGAGTGAAGCAGACTTGCCTGAGCCTCTCGCTCCATAATAAGTAACCGTATCAAGATGGAACTCATCTGATGCACAGACTGTCTGTTTAAACCTTCAGATTGCTGCAAGCAGACAGAAGATACATAATAATATAGCTTTTTAACAAGTGCTCGTTGTGGCATCTTGACGGGCACTCTCAGGTTTTGCTTGTCTTCACACCAAAGCAGCTTGCATTCTTAAAAGTCAGCCTCAGTTTCTACCTTGGGGCCCATTTCACCAACTGTTCCTCCATATTTATGAGGTGTAAAAACAAAAAGTCTCAGCCTGAGCCATGAAACAAAGTTCTTAAGTACACTGCTGCCATCCCAGCCGGGTTACTCGGGAGCTTCTGATGCAGATCGCTTGCTGTAGGGCATGTTTCACAGCCCTGCATGATATTATCTGATTCTGAAGGAGTATCCGATTCTGGATATAATGGACTGTAGCTCCTGGTGTTTGTGTTGTAAGTGTGGGTCAGGAAGTAGCTGAGCCTTTCTACTGCAATGTTATGAAAGAAACTAAACAAGAATCCCTGCTCGCTGGGTCATCAAACTGTCATCTTTTTGTGTAACACACTGAATGGAAACACAATAAAGCAATAGCAGAACTTCATTTTCTCACTTTTGTTTCCTCATTAAACCTCTTCATACCAACAGCACACTGATACTGTGACTATATTTTAAAGGAATTGATACCACTGTCTTGACCAAGATAGCTGCAGAACATATAGCTTAGAGATTACAAAATATTGAATATAGGCTTATACTATAGACCAAGTATGAAGAAAGCAATCAACAAAACACTGAGACACAGCAACCAGCAAAATCTGACAACAAAAATGAAACAGACATTAAAAAATAAACATCGCCTCAAGGAAGCATCCACAAAGAATAAGAAAATACAATCATAAAGCATCCTACAGTTCCAACCAAATGAACCAAACAACAGGTGCACAAGTTGATACTCAATAAAAAGATTTTACAGAATGCAGTTCAACAATTTAGGCTCTGCTTATTTGGTAATCTGATGTCAAGATTGGTATCAATCTGCCGGCTTGTGTGTTTAAGGCAGAGTTCAGGGCAGGGTCAGTCTATTTTAGCATAAACAAGTCACACTGTTGCCAGACACAGTCAGGAGGAGGCTGGTCACAGTCACTGCACAGCATTCTTTTTGCCAAAAAAAAAAAAAAAAAAAAAAGTTCTAGCACGTAACGCCCCCTAAAACCACAAATTGCCGTTCTTGCTTTTCTAATTATGTATGGGTAAAAATGAATGAGATTTGATAAGTGGTGGGCTTTAGAATGCAATGCAACCCAATTAAGCAAAGCACCGGCAAATATACATTTCTGGTAGATGATTTTGTAAAGTGAACAGCTTATTTACACAGCAAAAAAAAAAAAAAAGATTTCTGTGAGTTTAACTTTCCATAGTTCTAAAATCTTCATGGATTTGAAGCTCAAATTGGTTAAAACTACACACCCAACTCCACAATCTGCAGACCCACTGTTTCACTGCGGGGCTGTTTGCAGTCGGAACGCACAGTTTTGGTGTTGTTCTCACCTCACATGAAACATGAGATATATGAGAGGTGCGAGTGTGGTTTTGTATGCTAATTGGAGTGTGCAGGTTCTGGTTGACGATTGGTGGATCAACTGCCAATTGAAAGACGACTGGCTTCAGGGCAATCACAGCTGATAACCAAAGGGGCTGAGATGGCGCCATCATGGTGTGAAGAGTCACTTCATCCCCTTGGCATAACCAGGCTTTGCTTGTGTAAACTGGCTCAGGCAATTGTCGACTTCCTTTGTTGTTTTCTCTTCAGACTCTGTTCATGTTCACAGAAAAGGGGGTGTTTACCATGTCATGTGACCCCCTTCTGCACAAAATGAATAGATGGCTTACCCCTACTTCAGTTAGACCTATATATGAGACCTATAAAGAACATCATCGTGTATTAAGGGCAAAAGCACTGCTCGATGATTCTTAACAATATATTTCTGTTTATCATTATTGTTTTTATTGCTTATTGTTATTGTACAATTACTTGTTTTACCCTTATTTATTTCATTGTTCATTTATCCTTTTGTCAGTTTCTTTACATCTTCATATATTAATTTTACTTATTTACTATTACCGCTACTATTATTCTTTTATTCCACTTGGTCTTTCCCTGACTTGGATGTGGTATTTTATTATTCTATTTTTGTTGTAGCACAAATTTGATTTGAGAATACATGAACTGACGAGGTTTCTGTTGTTCATTGTTCTTTATTGGTCTAGCAGTTTGTTTTTAAAATGTGCTGTATAAATAAAGCTATTATTATTATTATTGCTTTTGTTTTTATTTCTTTGTGAAGAGGAGAATGTTAGTAAAAAGACTTAGTCGTGTAAGTTGATATATTTTATCCCTTGATACAGTTTCAATGCAGCTACTTATTTCTAACGTGACAGCTCCACATTAGAGGTCTTAAAACTCTAAACTTCATATGTGGCATTAAAGTCATTTTGGTCTGATGCTGTTCCATAATGAAGCATGAAATCACTTTAGTTTTTTTTGCTAAATCCAGGTAAAATTAATGTTACTGGCTGAATATGCTCTGTGACAAATACTAACAGACTAATTGACTTTCTAATCTGTGTTGTATTGGCTGCAGCACTAGTGGTGTAGTCTTATTCGCAAATCAGGGTCAAGCTTTAAAAAAACATATTCATGAATTTTCTGAATCACCAGCTGAATGAATGTAGGTTCCTGTGGCAACGCAAAACACAGTGTGCCATACTGTAGCTGCACGGCTTCATTAAGTGAGGATTACTAACAGCTCAACAGGTTTGCAGATATAACATGTTCCCTGAGAATCTCATTCAGAGAATCACTGGTAAACAATTCAGAAAAAGTGGGAAGCGTCTTACGGCTGATTTGAATCTGAAACCGGACAGAACCTGCTCTGGACCAGGTCAGTTGTACAGCGTCAGTTACCATGGTGATCTAGCAGGTAGCAGAGAGAACCTTGATGACATGAAAACTCTGGGATTTAGACTTTATTCTTGTTTTATAGCACACCCCTGGTGCATGTTGTTTTGGCCTGCAAATTTTGAAAATAATCAGATCTGTACAAGGTGCCTCTGTGGCTGCTTGGGATCTGGGGATGATGGGTAACTTTAATGTTGTGTCTCAGCCACTCACAGATAGATGCTCATATCGTGAGTGGATTTTTGGAGCTCTCTTAATGCTAAACTAGGCTAAAGACATCATGACGCCAGCTCTGTACTTAACAGAGACATGAGATGGATACAGGATCCATCTGAGTGTCTCATTATTGGACTGAAATGAATAAAGATAAAGATAAAAGTGCTCCAATGGGTTGAACACATGAGGGTAGCAAATGGAAAAGGAGAGCGAGAAAGAGGAGGACAAAGCTTCACTCCTCTCTCACTTCGGCACAGCAGGATAGTCAGGACGTGAAGTGAGCATAAATGATGCAAGGTTGGCTTTAAAAAGTTACAGATGTTCTTGATACAAAGCAGTGTCTTTTATTTGTTGAAAATTGCATTCCTTAAATTCTTCATCTCCAACAGTATTCTGCTGTCCAAATGTAGAAAAGGAATAATGGCTCAAATGTATTCGATTTGCATCCTGAGGGAAGTGACAGACATTTTTATATACTTATGTTCGTATAAAAGCTTTTAGTTTGTGGAGATTCAGAACCACCTCAACTGAAAAGCCTCCACAAAATGCTGAAAATGCCTAATTTGCCCATCGACACTCAACAGTGGACATCCTTTGTACAACAACCATAACCACGTGACAAGGATTAGTGATTTCTGATTTAGGTTTAGTCGGCTTCACTCTATAAGAAGTTAGAGCTGCTGTATGCAACAGGAGAAAAGGAAAATACTTATCTGATATGTTTAAATAATTGTAAAAAGAAACAAAAAAAACCCCAAAAAATTTAATTCCAAATACAAAATTCAGAACCACGTCAGAGAAAAACCCCTGACTTCAAGGGTTAACAGTACAAATGACTGCTGGCAGTTGTCACCCGGCAGGGAAACACATATTTTTCCCTCATTTTTATATGTTTTCACTTTGTAAATTTTAAAGAACAATTATGTCTTAACGTGAACAAAAGAGCTTCAGTGCTTAGCTACAAGAAAATGTCCCCTCTGAAGAGGTGCAGATGTCCCCGAAGGACTGCCACCTCTGTAGCACGACACCTTGTACCTTAAGATGACAAAAGCATACTTTCATATTCAAAGAACATGAATACATAAATATAAATGAACATGCATAGAAAATGTGCTTCCTCTTGCTCTCATATTACTTTTTTTTGGTGCAAATGAGGAATAATGATTACTTAAACAATGCACTGTAGTCAAGTAGAGAGAACTATGGTGGGTCTTCAGCTGCTCACTGACCTCACTGGAAAATGCTCAAAAAGCCTCAGCTGACTTAAACACCTGTAGCACAGGTCTTAAAAAATAGCACTCATCTCTTTGACAGTCACGCGCTTCATTTTGTAGCCTAATAGATGTGAAATTGTAGTGTGAAACGAGTTAGGAAAGGTGTGTTGGGATTTTGGCACACCAACTGTGTCTTAAGCCTCCCTGTGATGCTTTTGGAGGAATATGGTGCTGAAATGTGGAAAATCCTTCCCTAAATCACTTCACACAACTCGAAGTCCTGTTGCTGGTGTGTACCTATCTGTTTATGTAACAGTTCATCTCAGACGAGGAAACTTACTTAAACATTCAGACATGACGTCGACACGTTAATTTGCCTCCACATGACCAGAACGGAGTGCATGTCATGGACAGGTTGCATAAGAAGCATTAATCCAGAGTGCAACTAGATCACACCTCATTTTGAACTAATTTTTGATTGGATGTTTACAGAAAAATCAACAGCAAAATCCAGATTTTCATAAGTGTTACACACAGACTGTATATAACAGATCAGGTCAGATACGGCAGCCCTGCCTTCCACAAATTATGTCATGCATCTCAGTTAAGCTTTAAGGGAAATGCATTTTCTGTCACATTATTGTGAGATATTAAAAATATGTTTTTTTTGCCATTTATTTTATGCTGATTTACTGTTGCTCCTTTTTAATCAACCAGTCATGCGTGATATTAGATGAGGTGGGTTACCCTGGTAACTCAGAAGCATGAGGAGGAGATTCACACACTGGCTCATTAGTTGTATTTTTTATTTTTTTAAACTCAAACCGTATAACTTTCTGAAATCTAACCATATAGTTTTGGCATCTAAATCCAACCAAATAGCATGAAAATGAAGCTCAAGTCTAAGAATGTTTCTACAAGGGACATGAACCCTGGTGTCCCTTCTGGGTGAAAGTAGTGCTGCTGTCACCACCTTATGCGGGCTTTGTGATAATTTCAAAATAAAAATCTTTACTGCTATATAACAATCCTTGGTTTCAAAGTGAACAAAAATGCAGTGAAACAGGTTTGCTTTTATTTCTTGGTCATTATTTATTATGCTGTTTCTCCCAACCCTTTTATTTTTTCATTGCAAAATTCAATTTCAATGAGCACTTCAGCACTTCAACAAGGACCTAGCTACAATGTAGTCAGCCATGCTTTTCCATTTTATTAAGCGTAGTGTGAGTATAAAATATTTTCTGCTGCTGTACATCCTTGTGACTGGAGTCACCCTACATTACTGTGTGCTGATCCTACAGAATGCTGAGCAGTACCTGTCTGACCAGACCTCAGCCTCTCTAACCAATTAGAATATCCGTCCTGCGTATTGATTCACTGAAATTGGAGCTGACTTACAGTGCCATATGGACCGGGCAGATGTAGGTGCCACCACCGAGGGACATGATGAGCTATTTATATGTCACCCGCTCTCTCCCGCTCTCACACTCACTCTAAACTTCCTGGCTGCGGGCTGTGTAGTCTGAGCTTTAGCAGAGGGAGCATGTGGGAGAAAAATCCACTCAGGTAAATTATTCATCACAAGGCTTGCATCTAATAGAGGAAGCTGGAAGCGTGCAGCACGTGGCCCAACAACGGCTTAAAAAAGTGGGATAATATTTGTTAAGATCAAAGTGACACAAGCCAGATTATAATGGATGACACTAAAGGCGGTGACATTGCTCTGCTTAATGATCAAAGACAGACTAACAAGCAGCGCAATCAGTCAGGACCGGCTGCCGCACAAAGCTGTTCCAGCAGGCTGGGCTGAGGCTATACAGGGCAGGAGCCAGCATTCAGGGGCCAGTGCAGAAACACATGCAGCAGGCTCTTAGTTCAAAACTGCAGCAGCAGCAGCAGCAGAAGAAGAAAGGCCTCTCTCACTAGAGTAGTTTGAGTAAAAACAAAAACAAAAAAATCCTCCATATTTTCAGTTACACTAAAGATATATTGAAACTTCAGAGATCAACATGGGAAGAATGGAGCTTATCTGCACAAAATCCTCTTTAAAATTTGCTAAAAATAAACAGCACATAGACAGTTGTGAGGTTTACATAATAATCTAAACATATGCAGGCAATTATCCAAACATACTAAGTATTCTCAAGATTAAGGCTTGATCAAGTTGAAGCAACTCTACTTGGATTCTTTCAACTGTAAGCATAATCTTTCACTCAACTGTATACATTACCCCAAAATGATGTGTCTACACAACTAAATTGCATTCTCAATTACATTCTGAAAGAAATTTAGCTTCTCCTTGAAAGGTAAAACTGTGACACAAAAAAAAACAAGAGGGTACTGGTGATGTAGCAGCTTTTTAAGTCCTGTGTTTTTTTGTTTAGTGTGTTTTTTCTTTGCATCTAACATTTTTACAATGGTTGGTACTGTTTTTTCTCTTTTTTGATAATCTTGGAGGAATGTGAAGTGGAAAGGACCGTTGCTACCGTTGCTAAGCGGAGTTCTCTGTGTGGAGCAACAGAGCCAGCCGGCTATTGTTTACTCTTAGCAGAAGCTACTTGATGTCACTGAATTCGGCAAAACTGCCAGGATGAAACGTGATCTTCCAGAGGAATTACTATGGAAGAGACATAGAGGGAGATGAGCAGGAGTAAAAAGGAATAGGAAGAAGGGGGAGAGAGTCTCTTCCGTCTGTTATTTATGGGAAATATTTGCTCCATGACAAACAAGATGGAAGAGTTTGAGACACTCGTCATCAGCCAAAGACTCTACCGAGAAAGCAGCCTCATGTCTTTATACGGAAACATGGCTGGAAAACTGTATTATCGAGAATAACACCAGAGTCAGCAGCTTCTGGACTATATGAGCAGACCGGGACGCCACAAAGTGCTGTAAGAGGAGAGGTGGAGGACATCCTCTGCTTGGGACTGAGATGATAGATGATGTAACCCTGCACATGTTGCCATCAAAGAACAGATCTGTAGCAGGGACGTTGAACTGCTAGCAGTGAGACCACACTATCTGCCACTGGAGTTTACTGTGATTGTCGCCATTTTTGTTTACATTCCCCCTACTGCAAATGCTGAGACTGAGGAGACCAGGATAACCTTCTCCTCCCACCCTCCTCCTTCAATCCAACATCCTTCTCTAGCCCAAACTTCTACATTCATTCTCTCAAGCTTGTCCCTCTTCCCTCCTCCACCAGCTCTGGTGTCCTCCATCAGCTCAGTCCCACCTCCCCTCACTCCTCCTTCTCTGTTGTCTCGGTTGTCTATGTTACCCTGCTGCAGTTACAAATAATTTCCTTTTAAGGATCACTAAAATATATCTTATCTTATGTTAATTGGAATGGTTTGTTTGAGAAAATCACAAAGCTCATGTGAGCAGGCAGGAGTAGAAGATGGACACATAAGTCAGCAGCAGGACTTTCATCCAGGAGACTGGATTTTATCCATAAAAAGTCCTACAACTAGCAGGGCCACCTTACTGCACAATCCACATTCTCTGCGAAATCTGAAATTTTCAGCGAGGTGCATCGTTAGCCCAGAGGTGGTGGTTGTTGTTTTCTGAAGCGAAGTGGATTTCTATAACGGCTGCATGCAGACTATGGAAGGAGAGGAAAAACCCAACTGAAATGAAGTACCGATTTCTGACTACAACATTCGAAAAAAGACAGCCAGTGATCTAATGACCACATGCAGTTTTGCTGAAAAGCACACAGAGATTTAAAAGCTGACCTCGAGAGACAAGTTTGTGGGATTGTGCAACGGACATGAAGCTCACAATTAAACAAATTGACCAGTAACCAATCTTTCTCTTACATTTTACTTGTTAAATAACAAGGTTCTGTACCTTCCAGTATTTGAAATGAACCTTTCAAGTATTTGCCATGAAGGACTTAGTTTCAGTTATCTGATTCTGTAAAATCCTTCTATTTTCTGATATGTGGCTATTTGTAAGGCCATTTATACAAAGCTCCACTGAGCTCATAAATAACCACCATTTTTCTCCAGCTCTGCGCTCCCTCGTCACGTACTTGCAGGTCAAAGTTCTTCTAACTTGGACGCTATCTCCAACATTTGTTTTTGTCTTGCAACAGAATCCCCCTATCATCTGACTGTATGTTTATTGACCTGCAGTGGTGATGTCTTCATGTTCTCAGATCTCACCAGTTACTTGGGACTGTTGTTATTACTGACATAATTGATGACTTTTTCTTTGTCTGCGTACGCCTGTCTGGATGGTGTGCTGGTTTCTTTCACGGGTGAAAAGCTGCAGGCCTCCTCCCAAAGCACGATGGGATACACTGCAGCTCTTCCACATCCCTGAAAATTCTTGGTTTGACTTGAAGCTAGCAAGTGACATCATAATACATTTTTAAAGAGTGCCTCACATTTGCATTCCCATATTTGAGAATAAAACACTGGAGTGTTGCCTGACCCATTTAAGCGGTTTTCTCTCAGAAGAACATGTAACAGAAAACTAAAGCAGCACTTAACATTTTAACAAAGACAGACAGCTTTGCACTAGTATTCCCACATGGCTTTTTCTCCCGCTGTGGCTCGACGACGTGCTGCCACAGGCCAGTGGCCACCAGGACCACAGTGAGGGGCTATCATATGCTGCACAGCAGGGTCATGGGGGAGCTGTAGCGCCTGGCTCAGTATCAGGCTTCATTAACACCACAGTGTCAGCCAGGGAGGAGGGCAACGCTCCGCAGCAGCTCTGAATTCACTCAGCCGAATCTTCACATCAAACGCTTCTATTCTGTTTCACACACTCTCGACTTTTATTCAGCTTCGAAAACACGCAATTGTGATGTCTGCCAAAGTCGTGGAATTTGACTTGTGTTTGAGAGTTGGAGAACAGAAGGACTTTCCCAAAGAGGTTTTCTGTTACAGAGAATTAGGTTAATATCACTCAGCCATTGATTTCCTCTGGACGCTGCTATCAATGTTTAAACAGCGTTTTAAAAGCAGAAGTTGATTTTTTAATCTTTAAAAAGTCTCGAAACTAGAGCGTGCTTCTGTCCCTGCTCAGCTCGGCTCACATGGCTCCCCGCAGAAACGGAGCAAGAAATCTTCTTCATGCAAAGGAAACTATCCCAGTAAATGTGATATTTTATTCAGAGCCATTTCTCTTCATCATCCTCAGCCCTCCTCCCACACTCACAAAAATCTGAATCTACTTCCACAACCTGAAATGTACCTCCATGACAGTCTGGGCTGCGACTGAACCTTTGACATTTTGTTGATTTTCCCTGCTTGTGCAGATGCATGTTGCTAAGCCAGGCAGCCAGTGTATTTGTATGCAGCACAGATGCTTTGATCAACATAGCAGCTCTGGCTGAAGGGGGAGGGTTTGTCAAATTTACATTCTCACTCATGGACGGAAAGAATTTGGACTCCAGAGTCAAAAGGGCATGTTCAGTGGCTGAGCTGGAGATGAAGCTCTTGCAGTTTAAGCAGCATCAGCATGTGGAGGAAGTTAAAGGCAGTTGACTCTGGATGACTTCAGAGGGTGGATAGTTAATAACAAATCAATACAGACAGAAAAACTGCCATTTGGGAGCAGGAGAACAAGCAACAAACAAAAGGCTGAAATATTATTATGCACCATTAAATTTTCATGGTGAAGGTGTTGAAAAATATATAAGGTTCAACGAAAAAATAAACTGTGTTAGTATTCTCATTGAGAAAACAGTGCTGAGGTGGAGAGCCTAATGGTACATGTCCACAGGAATGTTTTTACATGCAAGGCAACCCTTGATAGGTGTGTCATTAGTGGGTGTGACAACATGGCTTAGCTTCCCCAGAACCAGTCCTGTAGAGGCATTGGAACAATATGGTGACTTAGTCATGAATGTTCTTTTTTGAAATGAAAACAGTTAAAAGAAGATAAGAAATGCATCAGAAATACGCTATACAGTTGCTGAATCTATGCTTATTTTAGTTCAACAATGGCTAGTTCAGAGGTTTTCCGAAAGTTTCACGAGATGCCAGACCTCTGCTCAATGCCCCTTATTTGAGTGCTCAACTTTATGTGAAAGGGGTGCAGGCACCTAGCAGAACAACAAGAAGCCCCATCACTTGAAATACAACATAAAGCTACTAGAATGCAATGTGTTTCACATACACTATGAATGGAAAGCGTTAAAGTGACAGATCCTCTGGACATGTACCATTAGAGTTCCGCTTAACTAACCAAACCCAAAAGAAGGAAACAAACCAAACCACCTTGGCTGGCATCTTCTGCTAAGCAACACTGCCTCCACTACAATCTCCCTTCAGATATCCAAGCTCCTCACAATTTCTAAGGCTGAGCCCAGCCACCCTATAGAGGAAACCCATTTTGGCTGCTTGTATCCACAATCACAGCTCATGATCATAGGTGAGAGCTGGAACAAAGACCAACTAGTTAATCAAGAACTGAGCTGTATAATCCCCACAACAATCCAATGCTGCCCCAATACATCTGCCCATCTCATGCTCCATTTTCTGGTCACTTCTCAACATCTGCAGATCTTTTTCTCAAGTTACACTGAGCACAAAGTTCTGACCCTGTGGAAAAAAAAGGCAAATCTTACCAAAGAAAGACTCTTATTTAGAGAATTTTAATGATGCTTAAGATAAGGCATTAACTGACACATTCAGAAATTGTTTGTAGGACATCATTAGGGGGACAGTGCATGCTACACGATACAAAAGGAAGAACATTCTCAAACCGACATTCGAAAATGTTGCCGAGCCTTCAGAAAACCTTCCAGTAAAAAAGTGGAATATTGTGTCTTCAGTCTTCTGAGGATGTTGTTGAGGTAAGACATCATTCTCCAAATGTCAAACAATATGAAAGGAAGGATTTTCTTAATGCAAAATTTAAAAATGTTTTAACAAAGTGAGGCCACGACACTAACATTTTTAGAACGTCTTTCAAAAGTTTCTTTTTCACTTGTGTACTTTTAGTTTTCACTTGCCGTTTGGTTAGGTTTAAGCACAAAAGCTATGTGGTCTGGTTTTAAGAAAATAACATGCTGTGGTTGAAAGTACAACCTTTTATGGGGCGGTATGGCTCAGTAGGTAGAGTGGCCGTCTTGTAACTGGAAGGTTGCCGGTTCGATCCTCGGCCCGTTGTGCTCATGTTGAGGTGTCCCTGAGCAACACCAAACCCCTAATTGCTCCTGGTGGGTCGTGGTTAGCGCCTTGCACGGCAGCTTCTGCCATCTGTGTGTGAATATGATGTATCATGTAAAGCATAAATACAACTGTTTGGAAGCTTTACTTCATTTTCCAGGGTTATCAAGATGAAGAGTCCCACTCCAGCTAATCAATGCTTGGTTGGCTGAAAAGGAGGAACAGTTAGCAAAAAGATAAATTACAAACAAGATATACTGACTAAAAATGCATTTGTGGTATACCTCATATAAACTTCTCTGATGGCAATTATGCTACCCTCAAAACATAAATAAAAATTCTGTTTAGTTGTACAGGAACATTGATATTCTGAGTTTCCAGAGAAGCAGGGATTTTTAAGTAGAAAACACATCTGCAGACATTTTACCTGTAAAGTGTCTTTGAATAAGCCATGCATGCAACTGCCAAGATTTATGGTAAACACATCAAACTGCTCCTTCCAGTTTTTAATTAAATATTCTCTACTTGGTATCTTTTATCAATCTGGATAAACACTTCTTAAAGCTCCTCATCCTTGATTAAACTCCGAAAAGCTCATCTCTGTATATCAAAGTTACATATTTGTGTCAATAATACCTTTGTCTTAAAATGCCATGAAAGTATCTCTACACTATTGCTTCTTTTAGAATGTGCAGATCTATAAAATCTCTGTCTCTCTCTACATTCACCCCTCCCTCCCCGTTGCAGCTTAAGCACACCAGCTCACCACTCTGCTCAAACACTGTAAAATTAAACTACACTTACTCAATGGCAAGTTGCAATATTGGAGTTATCCAGTCATACACGTTTGAACAGGAAACCGATTCTGAAGAATAATAAGACAGAAAGCCCCAGCCTGCAAGATGACAGGATTGATTCATTTGATTTGTTACATATGAGCATCTTGAAGTCTGAATCCATGTTTTTGAGGCTGTAATTTGAATATAATGTTTCAAGGTGGAAATAGTCAGCATGCTTACATCACTCAATGATACCAACATAACAAATAAATCAATAATAATATTAAAAGAAATCTCCATGTTTTTGACATCAATCTAAATTAAATTGCCCATAACAATGTCACTGATGGGAGTTCTAAGATTTTACAACTTAACCGTGAGTAAACACCCCGAGCTGTAGTTACTCTTTCAGGACATAAAAGTTGTCTATCTGGGGCAATTAACAAATCAGCACTGGGGGATATTTTTCTTCTTCTTTTGTTTTGCTTCAAAGCAAAAGTAATTGCTTTTAGAAATGCACAGCATCATGCATCAAAGTGTTTTTCTTTTACCTGAGTTTTTGTAAATATTCAGCACTTGCTTTCTAAAGAGGTGCTTTCCCTGAGATGCACCTATAATTTTCTCAGCACCACTGACACATTTTCACTGCAGATGATACATTCATCTCTTTTTCTTTCTATTAAAAGTGGTCATCAAACTCACTGCAATCTTTGCATTTGCAATCACAGTGACTATTTCTGACAAAGGACAGGCAGTAGCTTTTGAGTACAATATATTTGAGTGTTTTTGTGGTGATATCCTTTTACATTTTATTTAAGCACATTTTTCGAAAGAAAAAAATGTTTTACTCGAGTTCTCTCACTCATTGTTTTCTGCATTCATGCACAGTTCATTAAGAAGTTGGTGGTTGCTGATGTTAGGTCTGTTTTCTTGGGCAGATGTCTGCCTTCATTGCTTCTCATGTTTTCCTTGTCCATGGAGTTTGGAGGTTGGCTTTTAAAGAGCAACAGCGGAGTGTGCAACGGGAGAATGAGTGATTGCTGCTCTGAGGTCAGCGCGCCTACATCACAGAACACTGTTGACACTAACTGACAGAGCAAATGTGTTGCGATGCTGCTAATGAGTCTCATGCTATATTTACATAGTATATCAGGCTTCAAAAGTCCGCCTGCTGCTTTTTGTACTAATGTGAATGATGCATCTGACAGAACGGATCTTTCTGATTGGATCAACTTTCATCATGTAGCTTGAGACAGAACAAGAGCAAATGATGCATATGATCAAAAAGAAAAAATACTTTTATTTAATGTCAGCATGATTTTGGTCGGAACGGTTGATTTTTTTTTATAGCCGAGCTGAATATATTGGAGTACATTATGTGTATTTATACAAAAACATACATACAGTATGCTGGAATTGTACTGAAAATGAAAAATGGAGTCTTTGTTTATCCATTTTCCAGCAATGTGTTTCATTCACTGGTTGGCAACTTATCATAAAGTCAAAGCTTGACCGGTCAACACTGTCTGCTCATTAGTGATACATGCTTGGCTACACATGCTGCAGATAGAGCTAAAATAGGGTAAACAAATGGACAAATTATGTGACGATCTGTATTGTGAAAAAAGTTTTCATATTGAACAACATATAGGCCAATACAGATATATTTGTGATAAGTAAAAGTCAACCAGTAATATTAGCTGACTAATCATAAGTCAAACACAGAATGTCTCCCTTTGTAAAAGTGAATTAGGACTAATAAACTTTAATAAAGAAACCTACTGACAGGTTAACAGGTGGACAAACAATATGAGATATCAGACTTATTCATCCAGGGATGAATAAGTCCATAAATTAGGAAATTAAATCAAAGACACGGGAGGTTGAACAGACGCAGGAAACACATGGGTGAGCAGACAGGCAGGTGAATCCGGGTAGAGAAACAGATGAACTGGCAACTCAAGGAGGGAAAGATGAAACTATTTATACACACAGAGGGCTGATTAACAAGGCACTGGTGAAATGAATGAGGGCGAGGAAGACAATCAAAACTGGAAGGAAAGCGCACAAAGGAAGGAAGTTTTAACAATAAAAAGGGGAAACAAAACCGTGATAGTAAAACACTTGTATTTAACACCCTGGAGTTCCAAGACCAGGAACCGTCATGTTCAAAAAAAAAAAAAAAAGCAAAAAGGATTAATAGTTGAGAAACTGTACCGTGCTAGACTGACAAGTAGCTTCCTCTCACCTCAGAACACTGAGCTAACACTTCTCAGATTTACGCATGTGATCCCTGTGCTGCAGCTGAACAGCTTCAAGTGACCTTAAAGGCTAAAGAGCAGCTGCACATCTTCCCCTTGGAGCAGCTACTGAAGACGAAACTCTAGCAGGTGTCTCATGCATGAGTTCTGTCCCACCAATTCACAGGAGCATCCTAAACTTCACATCTTGGGCCATAAACATTTTGCTTTCCTGTTCGAGTTATTATTTAACACTGGCTGTAATGAAGACTGAGCACAGGGAGTGTCTGCAGCTGGAAATGACCTCAGACTCTGCATGTCAAGACAGTTTTGAAAAATTGAGAAAGTGACAGAAACACAAATCTCAATGATTTTAAGTTTATCACTCTGAATGTAAAAATGGAGCTAAAATTTTGCAGAGCAAATGCTACAATGTTTTCCGTAACAGTTCCTTTTTATAATTATGATATGGTGCGACAGTTAGGAGAGGTCTTCTGAAAAATTCTTCCCTTCTAAGGTCTGTGGTTGTGTTTTGCAGGCCTGTGAACTAAAGAAAATGGAAAAAAAAAAAAAAACACCTCTGTCTTAAGGCACCCCTGGGTGTTCCACTTGTTAAACACGATGTTTAGGACCTGCTGTTCCTTAAAACCTCCTCCTTTTTTATGCCTCCATCTGTGTTAGCTGCCTGGTTTGAGTATTCTTTCAATAGCAAGCTCCTGCCCATTATCATAGATGTACACTGTATTTACATCCTGAGCTTTTATTTGTATGATTTCAGAGTGTTTTAAAAAAAATTTAAAAAAAAAAGCTCAGCACAGTGCCGCCTTCTTGATTTGATTATGCTCAACGTCAGACAGCACAAGTCATATGGCGACTGAATCTTCTTCCAAGAATACAAGTAAAACATACGGCCAGCTACCCATGTCAGTTTTGCGGTCTTCTTAAACCATCTTGAGTCAGAGTGATGTATTATGCCGAGACTCTTACAGCTGACTCGCAGCTATATTTGGTATTATAATTGTAATAGTGTCTGAAAGTAATGAGATTAGGCTCTGTTGGACTAATTTAATCTCATGTTAGTGATTGCATTAGTAAGCAGGTAATTAATAATGTCTAACAGATTTAGTGAAGCCTGATGGCAGAGCATTTAAACCGCCGCAGCCGAGTCTGGCGCCACGCTGACGCCTGGTTGAAGATAAGATTGATTTAAATAGCCTCCAAATATCACTGAAAACATTGCACAGCGACTCAGCATGACTCCGTAAAATGAAGTAAAATAATATTAGGGTATTTTTGGCTGAGAGTGGGGCTGGAGATGAATTGGAATGGAAATGATTGGAAAGGATTGATGAATCATTTATGAGCATGAGATGGGCCCAAAGCAGAGCACAAAGTTAGACTACATCCCCACCCTCACCCCGCTTTTTGCAGCAAGGCAGGGCTGAGAAGCTAAGTGTGTCATTTCTCTATAATTGGCTGTTCTGTTGTCATCTGGTTAACAGCCCCAGTGGGAGGCCAACTCTGATCATCTGCAGCATTCCAAACTCACTCTCACCTCACTTCCCCCATTCTCCCCCTCCAGCCTCCTTTGTTTCATTTTCCCACTCATCAGTCGCTTCCTCCCTTCTTCTGTGCGTCCCTTCGCTTCAGACGCTACACTTTGCTTGGCGGAACAAGAATCCTTTGCCTCCCACTCGTCTGGGCCTTGACTTCGCAACACATGTAGAGATGTTGCTAATGTCTGAATAAATAATGAACGAGTCCAGTTTGAGATGTTCGTATGTAAAGCTCATATGTCTGAGAGGATACGGTGTCTTCAAGGATATCGCACACTTTAACTGTAGAATACGGAGCGTACAGACACGACTGTATGGAAGCCCTTCTCGCATTTAGATGTAACACATACAAAAAAAACTGCATGTGCATAAACCTTTAAACAATCTGCCGTTTTCAATGCTTTAACTACGCTTTAGCAGGAGAACAGTGGTTCACATGTCATGTACATCAGCTTCTGCGAACCAAGAACTCCGTCCTCCTGTATTAATCCAATTTGAACATGGTAAGTAATTATTTGTACCATATCTGCATGTGGCAGCTACAGTATGGCTCATGTTAGAGGAAAATTATGGCAAACAAGCTTTAATAATACACAATACTTACACAGTACTTTTCAAGCCACTCAAAGACACTTTAAAAGGTGGACAAGAACACACAAAAAAGTGGAGAAAGTAATATACAGAAAAGGGGATTATGAGTTGTAGGCAGTTTTAAAAGGGTGTACTTTTGTGGATTTTTTGAATATGAATAGTGAGGTGGATTCTCTTGGCTTAAGTTTGCTTAAATCTGTCACTGTCATTGGAGGTGTGGTTAAGGTTACACAATCAAGTGACTGCAACAGTTTCCTCAGTTGCAGTTAAGAAAACTAGGGCTGAAGTCCTTTTAAACATTTAATATATTAACACACGATTTATTTTTCATATTTTACAAATCCTGCCTAACGGGTTTGACTGATTGTAAAATAAAGTTGATGTTCTTCTTGGGCACCTGTTGGTACAATTCATAACTGCCTCTGTGGACTTTTGGCTTCTTCTGTGTGCAGATCTTGCAAGTGTAAAAGTTAATATGACTATAATGAACAGAGCCAGTGTGAAAACCTTGATTTGATTTACTTTTCATTAATAAATAGAAATACGTGCAGCAGGTGTGACGTTATGTGTTAATCGCGTCTCAGTTTTATCCAGTGATTTTACATTTGGGAATGCCGGTTTGCACTCTGAACAGATACGATGAATAAATAATGAGGTACATGAATCATGTAACTAAAGCATTAATGAAGCCTCGAGTGAGGAGATAAATACATGATGAGGGCAGCAGAATTTTCTTAACATGAACACATGATGAAACAGTAAGGTCATACTTTCACCATGTTTTCGAAGTTATTTTTTTACGGTTTGGGATTCGTCTGGCACTGACTGGAGAAACCAACCAGTTCTCAATTTTCGGGTTAGAGATGGAAAAATAAGCACCTTTAACATGTTATTGGAATGGAAATTGGACAGAACTTGGGGCCTCCAGCTTGGTTTGCTGCCAAGTGGCCAAAGGGAAAAAAAAAAGTAGCTTTAAAGTTGAAGTTTGGAGCTTGTGCCACCCCCTTCTGGCAGTGACAGTAATTACACTAACACTGTCACTGTGCTACCAGCTGCCGCAGCCTAATCCATCTAGATATCCTCATCAGCTCTGGAAAACCAATCATTTTTGGTTAACGCATCACAACCAGAGTCCCAGAGTGGAAATGTCACAACTGATTTAAAACTCTGGTAGGAATACAGACAGATTTATCTATTGTTAATAGACTTAGTCATTGTGTGAACTGGTTTGCGAACATTCACTTAAATGTAAAAGTCCTGCACTCCATCTTTAAGTCCTACCACATTAATTATTTATGTGTTACGTCTCTCTCAGTGGTCTGTAGTCTTTAACCTTGCAGAGCTCTGTGCTCGAGGCTCCGCGCTGTCTGTCATTGTCTACACAAGAACAAATTGATAACTTTCACAGCTGACCAGCCGCCCACACGCAGCCTTTGGGTAAGACTACCACCAGGGTCGGTACTGTGGGTTGCCCTGCACACAACAACGCACATTGCAGGGAATTAAAATCTTCAAAATGAAACTTCTAGACTGAATTTATGCCATTATACAAGTTTTTCCTTTGTCCAGTTTTACAGCCTTTTCTCTTTCTGCTGCTAGGACTTTTTTTTTTTTTAGATTAGGCACACTGTTAAAGTACAATAGCAGCAGTGATTTGGATTGTGATCAAGATTTAATTCACCTGAGCGGGAGCAGTGTTACCATGGCAACTGTACAGTATTCCTGCTGGACCGTGAAAAATCACTCATTATTTTTTGCCTTTCACCAATTCAAGGTGCTTCTTGCAACATGCTACCTGAAATGTTCAGGGAAGTTCAAATTTCCATTTTAGGATAAATTTGAAGGACAAAAAAGTTTTCCACCGCTGTGCTCAGCTAGTTAGCTGCAATCATCGGGATCCCTGGTGTAAATCTCTTCCTGATTGGATGGTGATAAACTGAAAACCAGTCGAGCTGTGGGTGCTGAGGACACTGGAGACCACTGATTATCATCATCATCAGCACAGTCACTAAGAGTATTTCCATATTTTCCTTGCAGAAAGAGCTCGACATGCCTGGCTGATAACTGGATAGGAAAAACAGGAGTCTGCCAGCAGCAGCAGAAACTTTTAATGAGCCTGAACTATATTGGGATTCTAATTCGCACTCTCACAGCCAGGTAGGAGCACACACACACACACACACACACACACACACACACACACACACACACACACACACACACACACACACACACACACACACACACACACACACACACACACACACACACACACACTTGAAGACCCGCAAATACAATACAACAAGGTGGCACTATTTTTGCGCCCTTTTTTCACTTGTACACAACGGGAATAGGTAGACACACAATTTCCAGCCCATATACTCACCCCCATGCACATACCCACAAACACACACATTTACAGGTGCATTCCTGCCCTGATGAACAATAATAGCTCTATTCACGGCTGTTGGAATTATTCTGGATTTTATCCAGGCATGCATGTGTCCATGTAATTACCACACACCGCGAGTGAGTGTGTGTGCTGCAGCGCTACACAACAGACACATTAACAACCCTCCAACTGCTGCTGGAACGTCTGCTGCCCACACGTATATATGTTTCTCATTATTAGACGCATATATGCAGTATGCTGAAACAAACACTCTTTCATATGTTGCAGCTAGGGCTGGAATGCACAATATGTGTAGTCCCTGAAGTATTCACTCTTTTCAAGTTGTTTTCCTTTTTTTCACACTTTTGAATCACAGTGGATGTAATTACAATTTTTCAATGCCGATAGACAGCAAAAAAAAAACAAAAAACCTTCATTTCTACTATAAACTACTTTCCCTTCTGTGGATATGTGTACACCAGGACTTCCTTCTGCAGTTACCACATATACCAAGAATGAGAGAATGAGTTCTGCTAATTTAAACACATTAGTTTGAAGGGGAAATACAAAGACACTAATTGGGTTACAAATGTGTTAAATGTTTTCTCCTTCATAATGTCCCCATATAGTGTTTTTATTTTTGATGCTTTAAGACATATGATAAGTTAAAGACACATTAGGAATGAGCATTTTAATCTTCAAACTGCAGTGTATTGTTGACAGTAGCAAAAAAATTAAAATAAAAAAATACAGACTAGGACTTTCTGGATTTCAGATGTAACAAACCCAAGGAACCAACCCTGTGACCTTGCAGAGTGGAGCTTTCTCTATCATTATTCTTATTCAGAATCAGTCATTGGTTCTAACTGGCATGGCTGAATTAATCCAATAATACCATTGTGTAACAGAGCAATTTTGCAGTGCTCGAGTAGAGTCGTAGGTGAGCTGGTGTGCTCCAGCTGCAGTGAGTATGGATGGGTGGAAGGAGAGAGAGGTAGCGACAGAAGGCAATGGTGTAGTTACATCTGGTACACTGTAAGGCAGGAAAGTATTGTTTTCATGGAGAAAACTTCTAAATACAGAACTTTGACGTACAGTAATGAGTTTTTTGGGGAGCATTAGTTAATCAATATTTGGAAAGAGACAGACTGTTAAACTTCCAGCTATGACAGGTTGACAACACGTTCAGACCCTTTCACTTGACTAAAAACTAACACGCACAGTCAGCAGCTTAAAGAAGCAATAGATGAACAATCAAACATTCAGCTCGTTCCTATCCAAGTAGGAGTATGAATGCAAAAATTAACGAAAAAATACATAAAAGACCCAAGAACCACAGTGTCTGAAGGAAGTGTTCTAATGTTATCTTCTAATTTAAAAAAAGAGTTAACTTGTTGAATTTCATGCAGTTTTTGAGTACCAGTTACATTTTCATTTGCCGTTGGCTTATTTTCCACTGTAGTATAACACACTGTGACTCCATGGAAACAGCACAACCATGACTAGAAGTGGAGAGAACTGAGAAACGTCTTTTGTGCATTATAGCACACTTATGTCCTATATCACAAAAAGAGAGGAAGAAAAATATTGAAAAAAGCTGAATTTCTATTGCAAATGAAAAAAAACTGGAATCAACACATTCAACATGTCAAGTGCCCACAGATGTTAATAAAACTACCTACTACTTACATTTTTTACAATCTCTACAAAAGGAGGAATTTTTTCAAACTACTTTGCACACACATTCTGAAAGACGCTTCACAGTGCTGAATGTATCTTAGTGTTTGCTTCTGATAGAAAGTGACATTTTGTCAGTTTTCCCCAAAAAAACCCCAACAAAAAACATGTATTTTAAACCTGCCAGCAGGTTTGGGGTTTCAGAGAGTAAAATAAGTCTCAGAGCACAAACATGAACAAGAGTCATATCTTTGGTCCTAAACTATCTAATTTAATTCATAAATGCAGTCTCTATAGCTGTGACATACCTAAATCATCATTTATGTGTTGCTGATAAATGGAATATCAAGTGACTTTAGTTCTTTAAATCACATGTAGGTAGTATATTTTTGTCCCTGGGAGAAAATGTTCTACCTACTTTTCAGCTGATTTTAATTTGAGGAAATTGAGAGAAAACTGGACCTCTGCACCTCTTCATGGTTCTGTTTTCAGGTTTTGAAAAGCATGGTTACAAACTAATGTCATGTCTGTAATATCTTAGAGAAGTACAACCTATTGAGATTTGAGAATTTAAAAAAAATGTAAACTTGCTTGTTTGATCTACAAGGTGTTCCATGGACTCCTTTGTACACTGTCCGTACCCAATAAGGAAATAACAAAATAACAAATACAAGTTCCTTGCATAAGATAACACACAAAAGCAAAGAAATAAATGCAAGCAAACAAACAACTAAGAATGGAAAAAAGAACAGCATACCGGAGGCGTTCCAGATGGCATCAGTCCACAATGGCTCTTGACCACACTGCTCTACCAGATTCATACTACACTGACTTGTTGTGGTTTGAAACACACCATCCGCTCCAACTCACCCTCGGCTGTGGTTTTCTGATCAGGGTAGCGTGGTGTTATTAATGCCCGAGAGTGAGGTCGATGACATAGTGCATCTGGTTTGCCTGCTGGATACTGATGACTGAAAGATCCATGAATAAATTGCAAGCCATCACCTAGTCCACATGGAGGAAGGCTGGCTTAAAGTTCACACTCATACATAGGCTATCGTTGTGGTAAACCCTGTCAAAGCGGTAAAAACTACAGCTGCATTTCCACAAACTATCCAAGCAAAGCACATGTAAATATGAGCAAGTGATCATGTTTCCCAGGTTAAACACACTTGGAAGGTTTAGCTGCAAGCTAGTCAGTTTCATAACATTACCCGAAAAGTGCCAACCAGTAGGATAACTAGAAGCATCACTAAGTGTTGGGTAACTTGAGACAGGGGGTAGACCAACCATTGCCATCAGAGACTAAAGCACTAACCTGTCCCAGTCCTCTATACCCCAGAGTTGCTAAAATGGCCATTGATTCTTAGGTAACTATTATCCTACAACACTGTTTTTAAGCAATTTTCAATGTTTGGTCGTTTCCTGGCTCCAAACAACCTAATCTAATATCCTCAAAGAGCCTATGGGCTTCAATACATGGACTCACAGTGGAGTCCATGTATTGAACAGAATCAACAGAACTTAGAATAATTATTTAATTAAAGAAAATGTACAAAGACAAAGTGGTGTTTTGTCATTGGTTGCTGTATCAGGCATGTGAACGGAAAAGGTTGTTTAAAGTATTGGCAAGCCATTCCTTGGAGATCATTGAACTGACTTGTTTGAGTCGATTGGAGATTTCCCTTGTATCATGAATCATTTTTTTTCCTTCTTTTAAGTGTATGAGCTACTTCGTGTACAATGATGTACATCCAAAGTTTGACACCAGAAGACTGTTTTTAAATTCTTCCTATGAACAAGGAAGTCTTCTCTGAACTTGAAGACTTAAACCTACCCAAGTAGCCTGAAGCTCATTCAGGTTCAACAAGCAACTTACAGCAGTGTGACAGAGGAATGTGAAGAATGGACTTCGAGTGATGTAGGAGACATCGTGTATCATATTAAACCTTTTGAAAAATATTTGCACATTTACATCTTGAGGGAAGTGTAAATGTTATTTTGGGAATTTATAACCAGGTGACTGAAAATTTTTATGGAAACAGCTTGTCAGACACAAATTATTATTTAAAACAGAACATCTATACAACTAACAAGCCTGGAGGGGATTTTTAATTTATCCCTGCACTCTAGAAATAGAGAAAATTCCTCTTTTGAAACATGTGAAAGCTGCTTCACTGCGGCTGTGTTGGCAGGAAACGTGGGCTTCACTGTGTCACAATGTGGCAGCATCACTTTGCTCTTATTGGATATTTCACTGTAGTTTTCATGCCATTGTGTTAGTACCGTAAATGTCTTGCTGAACTTCCAATAAGGCTTCCATCATAATATATTAATGACGTGTAATTAATGGGTTTTATAAACTTTAACAAATGATAGATTAGTTATTTTTTTTGAGTTCCTTCTGCTGGTATTGTAGATTTCACAACATGGCAGCCCAGTAGATGTATCATCACGCCAACTACTCCATCTTAGAAACATTTAGAAATGTTGCCTTTTAAAGAAAAATCCACATCAAACAGTAAGCTTTGGTTGTCTTCAGTTTTCATCTGCCATTGACTCTTAAGAAGGTGTGGTTTGGCAGAGGAAGGGGAAAAATCTGAACAGAAGGAAACATAAAAACACACATCCTGCCACAGGATGAAAAAAAAAAAACACAACAGACGCAGCAAAATCAATCATACAAACAGAGGAAAAATAATTACCACACTGATTAGATCACTTAGTGTGATGGTTGCTGCACACATGCCTAAACACCTTTATACACTTTTTATAGATGGGACTTATGTAATGCAGATAATTTACCAAACTCATAAAATCATATTTTTGCTTTGCATGTGTCATTGTAATCATATTCGTTTATTTTGTATGACACACATTTTTCACATTATCGAGCTAATATTTCTTGCTGTTGCATTCAGATTTACAGTATGTTGCCAACATTATCTGCCGATTAACTGGCAAACACTTACAAACACAAATCACTTTTACTGTGGTAGAGTTTATACAACACGGCCATGAGTGATGTGTGCAGTAGATTGCTGTTCTGTTGTCATGTGACACTGCGGTGCCAAACTCATGGACTTTGATTTTTTTAGTCTAAATATATAGTTCCATTCCTCTGCCATTGGGACCCTGCAGTATGCTCTGCAGTGAACCCGATGCACCATGAACATATTGCTGTAACATAAAGAAAGTTTCCTATCCTTGATAATGTCATAATTTATTTATTGCAAAAACCCTCTGAACACCAAGAAGTTCCTGGCTGTTTCTTCTTCCTGTCACATTTTTATTTACTGTGGCCTCATTTTCACTGCAATTTAAAGTTCTGCACATCTATGGAAGCAGCGCAAGCCATGGGTGGAAGTAGTGAGAACTCAAAAGTATAAGAGCAGTAAATCACAGTTATGATGCTATAAAACATTTAAAAAAAAATGAGTTGAATATTTTTGATTATTTATTACACAAAAAAAAAATCAAAAAGAAAAAGGAGGAATTCACTTGTATGCCATTTTTCCCCAACTGCCCACCAGTGTTACTACCACTGGGTAAAATGGTAATGATATACATTATAGATATACATATAGCATAGTGGTGTAGTGGTTAGCACTTTCGCCTTACAGCTAGAAGAGTCCCGGTTCACATTCTGGGATCTTTCTGTATGGAGTTTGCATGTTCTCCCTGTGCACGTGTGAGTTTTCTCCAGGTTTTCCGGCTTCCTCCCACAGTCCAAAAATATGCTGAGGTTAATTGGTTACTCTAAATTGCCCGTAGGTGTGAATGCAAGTGTGATTGATGGTCTGTATACGTAGCCCTGTGACAGACTGGTGACCTGTCCAGGGTGTCTCCTGCCTTCGCCTCAAATCAGCTGGGATAGGCTCCAGTCCCCCACAACCCTAATAAGGATTAAGCGGTGTATAGAGAATGGATGGAATTACTTACATTTTGATTTGTTTCCATGCTTGTCTCCATTCTGCTTGGTGTAAAATACAGCCTGCAGTTCAGTTCAGGTCAAAAACTTGGAACAAGTCCCTGAAATTTTGTCACGTTATTTTTGGTTGTAGCTTCATAGTTGCACAAAAGACCACAGAGGATTTTTATTTTTTAGAGAATCTGATTTGCGCAAGTCATTTATTCAAAGCACATTTTAAAATGAGACATGCAGAATGGAATGATGTGACAAAACATCCCTAATTTGAGTTTAGATTTGTTTACTTTTTTGGATGGAACTGCCTGCCGAGTACCATTGGAAAGCTGAAAATGATGTCTTCCCGTTTGTACTCTCTGGTTCTGATAAATGATTAGTAGGTAAACAGTTTTGGGGTTCAGAGGGTTACAGAAAACAGGAAAACACAGAAATACCAGCTATTCATACCGTGGAAATAAAAGACTAACTCAAGGCTCAAAAATTGGTTGTGCATTTGGATAAAAGGAGAAATCTGACACTTAAAACCAGAAATGAATTCACTGGTTAACGCCAAAGAAGGGGACTGGGGGTAAAAGTCAAGATTTCCTAACAGCCTGATGTTCAGCACTGATTCAGACTAGGTCAAGCTGTGCCATAGAAAGCTAGCATACAGAGCCCCTGTACTTAAAGTTATCAGCTCAGCAGTCCCACTCCTTGCTTGCCACATACAGCTGCTTTGTCAAGACATGTTTGTGTCATATTTGAAAGCAATGAGTGTCCTATAGAGTGATTTTTCTACATGCAGAGTAGTTTACAAAGACCTATACAAATACTCAAATGTCCAAGGCCAAATGTTCCGCTTCAGTTTTGTCATTCTCATTCATTTTCCAGGAACTACGAAGCCTGTGTTGCAATGCATGGTTAACATAGTAAAAGAGTGTATTTTAACCCCAACAATGGTCTGTTTCCAAATGTAACCAAGCAGTTTTGGTACCTCAACTTTCTTCCATGAAAATCCTCGACCACTTCAATCTCTCCTTGAGGCCGTTTACAATTTGGAAAAACTCTGACATGTCAATTGGCAGTGAATGTTGAGGCAGACAGAATTGATTCCAAATCTCTCAAATGCCAACAGTTGGGACAAAATGACAGTATTTGATGACCTGGGAATGAGAAAGTGTTTGTACCAGCAGGGAAATTTGAAGACTGGAGGAATGCATTTGAGGGTTTAGTCAAGTGGTTTGCAAATCTGTTAGCTTATTTAGACCTGGATGAACTGAGGACTCCCATTTAAACAACCAACAGGTGTGATCTCTCAACTACCATTAAACACATGATATTCAGCAGTGTCACACTGGCCCATAACTGAACCGGGGGATCTGCTTTGCAAGCGCTATTGGTCGTGAACTAGGCAGCGCTTCACAAATGATCGCTCGTCACAAATGAGATAGGCTCAACTCATATTTGCAGCGGCCTGCCGTTTTGACTCCTCTCACATAAAGCAGGTATGCAGCCCACCGACTGGAAGATGTGGAATTTACATCATTAATTGTTCTTCACAGGCCTTGTGATAGCTGGCTCACACTCCATTGCTGCAGCTCTGAGGAACATGAGGCAACTTTGTGAATACAAACACCTTTTATAGATTCAGTGTGATAACAGCGTTGTAGCTGTAGAGAGACAAACCTTTGTTTTCACATTTACACCGCTCCACTTATCCGCAATGTCTTGGCAACAAAAAGTGTTATTTCCTCCATTCTATTTTTCTGTCTTTCCCAGATCTGTTAGTTATATAAATGTTCTTTATTTGAAGAACACATTTCTTCCTCAGTCCCTGTTACTGTCTGAGCCACAAAACAATATTTTGATTGTTCAATTTTGTATGTGCACGCTTACATAAGAGCTCCACAGTTATCTTCAGGTGTAGACTGTGGCTGTTGATTATTTCACATCATTTCTGTTATAGCTTGCTGCAGTTTCTTCTGCGTTTTCTATTTCTGTTATAAAAAGTAACAGTACATTAACATTTGAAGAATTTTGGAAAGCTGTGTTGCTATAGAGACTGTATTCTTTATGCTTTTACCTCAGAACAGAAATGTAATTTGCCTACGATAGCACAAATTTTTGCATCGATTCTGTATTTTCTTACAACTTACCACAATTTTTGTGAAGATGATCCAATGCCCTATTTACAGATGCAATTTACTGAAAGTTTTCCAGTACAAGACATAAATCATGCACAACAGAATCTCAAGCTACAACAAAGAAACAATACACCGTCACATTATTATTTAAAGTAACACTGTAAGTCAGATTTGTAGGTGTACAAAATGTATTTTATTCATCAGAATTTAGCTGGTCTTTTATAGCCTTTAACAGCATGAGTTATCTTTTCAGAAAAATGCTTTAGTGGATAATCATTCAAAGAGGTTTTTCTTAAATCATACCCATTATTCCAAAAGTGGATGAAAGGTTCAGTTCTGATTGCTGCCATTATAAAGCAGACCAAAATTGCACACCTATTACTGTTGGCAATTTTATTTCTTTTGAACCATCATTCACAACTTCTTTTTCAGTGTGTTATACAGTTTCACTTCCTAAGTCAGAGGTCAACTTCTGAACTGAATTTGGTCATTGACCTTCCACCATTACCACAAACTCTAAGTACATTTTATTGTTGGAAGACTGAAATGTCAACATTGACAACCAGAATGCTTAACTTGCATCAGAGTTTCTTGATCTTATCTATTCTTTTGACTGCACTCAGCATGCCTCTGGGCCTACCCATCAACATGATCATACCCTCCATCTAAATATTACATCTGGCTTTCATCCAGAAATCTCACAGACTGTAAATGTGTTCTGGCAATGCTGCTGTTCTTTTCAGTGTTTTTCTCGTGCCTGTGGTCTTTAACCCGAATAGCCAACGCGAGACCCATTATGTCATAGACCATTAAGAATCTCCTCTAACGCCTACTATACATCTCTACAGCTTGACCTGCTACGTTTCTCTGGTATATTTTGAAATGCATTCTGACACTTTAGATGCTGTAGCTGATGTAGATGTGTAAAGCATCCAAAATCAAGTTGGAAATTTAATGCCATTAAAAAGCATTTAGAACAGTTTAGCACTAAAGAAGGACCACACTCCTTACATGTCGTAGGTACTCATTGTCAGAACACCGAAGCTACCACTGAAGTCAACCCGATTCCAATGAAGTCTCTTCTACTGAGAAATGCAAGAAATTTCTGTTATCTGTCAATAATAATTCCAGCATTAGCACCCAAATCATGCCATTTTTGTTTGTTACCCCACACAGGAGTGTATCAGATTTTCATTTTATCCTTCCAGTCAGGTTTACAGAGTAAAATTAATGGCATGAAATCCTCCTCCTCGCCTTCAGATGTTTTGCCCACATGAAATGTAAAAAAGCTTTGCCTTTATCTACGGATATTTTTTTAGGTATTATTCCACCAACTTTTAAAATGCCTGTTTAACTCCTACTGAAAAAAAAAAATCCAATCCTTGACACTGACAACTCATATGTACACACGTGGACAAAATTGTTGGTACCCCTCAGTTAAAGAAGGAAAAACCCACAATTCAAAAGTAATGGCTGTTTTTGATTATTTAATTTTCAATAATTTTTTATTTATTGTTACTTTTGTGAGTTTCAAGTGATTTCAGTGAGAATTGTGGGTTTTTCCTTCTTTAACTGAGGGGTACCAACAATTTTGTCCACGTGTGTAGATGAACTTTTGAATAACCACTCTCTGTGATAGCATTCTGTCCAGTTATTAAATTCACCAGAAACTGCATTCATAAATATCTTGACATTAAACTCACTACAATAAATTCAGATGCGGGCTGTTTTATGTAGTGTTACACAGTATACAGGAATTATTTTTTATATATACCTGGATGACCACTTTGGTCATACACAGGCTACTCAAATTCATGAACAGAAACAAAAGAGACGAAGTTTAAAATAGAAAAAAAAAATAATTTGAGAGTTTAGATCAGAGAGTTGCTTAAAAATTCAAAATAATAAGTGAAGTCTTTATGATTTTGCCCCAAAATGTTTACTATAACAGTTTAATTGTGTTTAGCCATGCAGTTCTTTTGAAGAAAACATTTCCAGGACAATAAAATTTGCATAGAGAAGGTAAAATGGGGGTGGGAAGCAGCAGGGAAGCCAGTGATTGCTTTAGGTGTTCCAAGAGTGCCACAATTTATCCAGCACTAACTTTGGGCAAAAGCAACAACTGCTAACACGTGTATAATATAGTGTCCCAGTGCTCTTACCACTAAAACATAGGAATAGGAACCACACTAGAGCATCTAGCCTCTAAAACCAGCCAACAATCAACTCCACTGGTGGTCAAACAAAAACACATGTTACAAAAAAGCAGTTAGGTCGATCTAAATAAAAGCAAAACGAGCAAGACAAATCAGCAGCCCGGAAGAACATACAACACAAACAGAAAACTGCAAAACCACCATTGACACATCAACACATTTATACCATGTAACCTCAGGCATGAATCATACCCTTCTGTTCACTGGCTAAAACATCCCATACCTCAACACAACAGTGAACTGGACAAGCAGACTTGAGGGGTTTAGCAGCATCCACATTTCCCAAAGCCAGACAGAAACTTTTGCATTCCAAACCTCAGCCAAACACGCACCAATATGATGTGGCAGACAGCAGACTGTCACAAACAGATGCACCGCAGTCACAAAATTCACACAAATGAGCCAAACAATTTTCAAAACAACTAACAACCTTTAAACAATCTTTTCATCGTGCCACTTACATGAGAGTCACAGAGAGGAGTTCATGTGGTAACCAACAAGCAGAGACAAAGGGCAGCCATGAAGCTACACGTGCCTCAATTGGCCTTAGTTAAGGGACGGGGCCATGTGAGGAGTTGACCCAGTTCTACAGTCTGCTGTTCAGCAGTTATCGAGAAATATCAAATGAACCTGAGTGATCTGACTAAACTTAGTACCACTTATTTAATTGACTGATCAGAAGTGTTTTCAAAAGATCAGCATTTTCTGTGAGTGAAGCAGTGTGCGTGTGTGTGTTTGCAGCACTCTGCTTCCACACCTTGCAGGCATTCTAGGCATGTCAACCACTTTTTTCTCTCCAGCAGATTATATAGTCCAAAAATATGGTTGCTAATCCAAGTGCGGATGTGGACCGTACACAGCCCGTGGATATGTCAGATGCACAAAGCAAAATATGGAGCAATTTCACTTATGTAGACGACAGTAAGGGAACGCCCCTGGATATCACAAAGCCCCACTGCAAAAAATGTTGTAAAGCTATGCAGACTGAGGGAGAAAACAGATCCAACATAGTGAAGTACATCACTGAGAGACATCTCAAATAGTACAGGGAATTCAAAGAGAAACAGTTCAATGAATGAGACTGATAATAATAAAAGAACAAGCAAGTGGGGTTAATTTGGTAAATAACCATTAGACTAACTTACCATGCACCAAACATCACTACATGCAAATGTGTTTACCCTGATAATGTTACTTTGTTAATGTCAACAAGCTGCTCAAAGGCAGGACTCTGTCTCAATGGTGTATGGAAAACCATTCATAATGAACTCCTGCAGAAAGAGTGAAACTGGGTGTTAAAATGTGCACTAAAGTTATGTTACATTTATCTCTGCAAGGATTTAACGTTGTTTCAGACAGCGTCAAATGTTTGGTATTGCAACAACACCAGTTCCACTGTTCTATTGTACAACTGTGATGTTTAATACAGTTGATCAAGGCATTTTATTTAACCAACTATAAAACTTGGTAGGTGTAACTGGGACTGCTAAGATTGCTTTAAGTCTTCCTTGAGTCACAGAATCTTCATTTCATTTGGAAATGTCTTCTCCAGTTTTTCAGATATTCCTTGTGGCACTCCCTAAGTTCTAATCTTGGGTCAGTTTATGTGCAAGTCAGGGGCGGCTGGTCAATAGAGGGCGCTAGGGCACCGCCCCCTCTGTCTCACATCATGTAGAGCAGGGGTCGGCAAGCAGATGTGGTTTCGGTCCAAAATGTTTGTAAGTTTGTAAACAATCGAACAGCGGGCCAACCTGCAGGGGGTTGCACTCCGATTCCGCGAGTGGGGGGGGGGGCGATACCGCCAGCAGCAGAGCTTCTACTGCTGATCGCTGCTGCTTGGGACACACGTCTCAATTCTGATCACAGATGTATTAAAAAGGACTCCTGAGACACACACATGTTTTGCACAAACTGTTGCTCAGTGAAATCTGGCTGGTACAACCATGTCCGACCAGTAGCGCAAACGCGGAAATGCCCGGCAGCAGCCGACCACGCGAGTTTTATGTTGCGGTGACGGACTGGCTTGGCTCCGTGCCAAATCAAATTTTAAAAATCATCTGGCGGGTAAGATATTATTCCTGACGGGCCAGTTTTGGCCCGCGGGCCGCCAGTTGCCAACCACTGATGTAGAGTCACAGCCCTTCCTTTAATAAAACGTTTTTAAAATTACATTTACATGTATATCCTATGTTTTTAACAAACAAAATGGATAATAGAGCCTGTAGAGAGTTACTAAAATGTATAATTTATAAAAAAAAAGTCAGATTAGAAACGTCCGACGTTGTCTACAATTCCTAATAGTGGACATATGTGGCCGGGGCGCACTCATCTTTCCCCATTGACTCTCGTTATAACTTTGACATGCGCAGTTTGTTCCTCTTCAATACAAGAGATAGGAGACAGCAGAGTGCAGGCTGACCGCACCCTGCTGTCTCCTATCTTCATGAGCAACAATCTTCAGGACACCTTCTCAGAGACTGTGTCTCTCCTGAAGATCCTCATCACAACTCCAATGACGACAGCTGAATCTGAGAGGTGCTCAGGGGCGAATTGAACGTTATTTCATTCGGCCGTTTGACCGAAAGGCCGGTCCACATGTGGGCCGGTGCGCTAGTATTTATTAAATAATTTTGTTTATTGGGCACCCAGCGCTTGTATAGCTCATTGGGTTAAGCAGGTGACCCAAGTACAGGGGCTGGTCTCTGATGCAGTGACCTGGGTTTGATTCCTGCTTGAGGCCCTTTGCTGCATGTCTTCCCCCTATTTCCTGTCACTCTTCACTGTGACTATTGCAAAAAAATGAATAAATAATTTTGTTAATTTATCCATATGTGGCCGAATGGGATGAGCGTCCAACCATTCATCAGCCCTGTACAGGCACGCAGGCACGCAGGCACGCAGGCACGCAGGCAGGCACGCAGGCACGCAGGCACGCAGGCACGCAGGCACGCAGGCACGCAGGCACGCAGGCACGCAGGCACGCAGGCACGCAGGCACGCAGGCACGCAGGCACGCAGGCGTCACACACGCACGAGCTCTGGAGGTGCTTCTCAACACTAAAAAGAATCAAGACCTTCCTCAGGAACACGATGTCGCAGGATCGTCTTAATGCACTGGCCATGCTCTCTATGGAAAAGAAACTTGTCAGAGAGACCCCAGATTTTAACCATAGAGTCATTGAGAAATTTGCATGTCTCAAAGACAGAAGAGCAAAACTTGCATACAAAAAATATCACAGATGTAGAGGTGCAGGCTTTAATCTCTAAAATGTGAGGATTTACTTTTTTGTACAGGCCCAGACTGGCAATCGGGAGAGGCGGGACTTTTCCCGGTGGCCTGCCTCCTTATTGGCCTGCCTGGACAGGCCAGCCACGGACTGGCAGGCCAATGAAAAAAAGTTGATCGGCTTTTTGGCAGACAGGCCAGAGACAGCAGCGCTAGAAGCCTTACAGAGTACACGCCCACCCTCCTGTCACTCACACAAAGCAAGTGCTCTGAGCTCTAAATCAGAAGGATAGGGATTGGTCAAAGTGACATTTTTTTTAGAAGAAACGTGCCATGATTGGTTAGTTGCTTTATGGCCCGCCCCTTCATAGCGAGAACAGGGAAGCATGCACTGCAGAGCGGTGATATGAGAGTGAGGCGAGAGAGTGGAAGGAGCGAAGATTATGGAGCACCCTTAAGTTTACAAAGGGTCGGTTCTTCTCACAAATACATAATCAGAATTCAAAGGCCAAAATATAATAAAAAATGATTGGTATATTATTGATTTGCTTGGCTATATTAGAAAACTTTGTTTTATTTTGTCAGTTGCAAGTGACACTTTGTTAAACCACGCCCCCTTGGTTACTGTTGCTACGCCTGTCAAGCTTTCCCTTCTAGAATGAGAAATATAGAGTTTTGAGTGAAATCGATGAGTGTTATTCAAATATCTGAACAGATTCTTCAGATACTTTAGAAAGAAGTAGCCAGAAAAGGTCTCCAGTATGTTTCAGAGAGAAACACATCAAATCAAATGTTGGCAGAGTTAAAGTGAAATCAACACAATTAAACCAAGAACAACAGTGTTCTTGTAGAGTAGGGTAAGTCGATATGTTCTGTTTAAATTGAAATTAATTTTAATTTGTCTTTCATTGTCATTGTGTTTGCCCATTTCTATGGTGGCCATTCACAAAATGCTAAACTGTTTCTGACTGTATGGAGCTGTTGTTATGCTTGTGTTTAATAGATTTACTGTCTGTTTAGTAGTGTTGTAATTGCTATAACATAACTGTAAAAGGCATATTTTTGGAAGGAAAAAAAACAAAATTTTGGTGCATTATCCCACGTGACACAACCCTTGCGGTGGCAGAAGTGGCCTGACTGATTGGAAATCTCCCGGCCTGAATTTCTTTCCCAGTCCGGCCCTGTTTAATAATGTAAATAGAAATGTTAGTTGACACAAGAGGCACTTTAGACTGAAAGCCTGTTGATTTTCATATGTTCTGAAATCTGAGGGATTACTGTTTTTCTTTATTTTCATTGTAAATATTTAATGTTAGTTGACAGAAGCACTTTGGGCTCAAAGCCTAAGATAAGATAAGTGCACAGTTATACATAGCATAATACCTAATGGTTTCAATATTTTTTTTTCAGGCAAAGTGACAATTTTTTTTTTTTGCTTTGAGCTTAAATATGCAGATTTGCTGTTTTCTCATTGTCATGTAAGGTTGTTAATGTAAAAGTTAGCTCACGGAAGCACTGTCTGCTTTAAGGCTTAAAATTATTATTTTTTAAAACAAAATGTCCAATGTTTGTTGGTTTCACAGGTATGGATTTATTTTTGTTTATTTGAGTATGTAAATATAAATATGTTGTTCCAAAGATTTGATGACCATGTGATATTTCAGTTTTTCTTTTTTAATAAATTTGCAAAAAATTTCTCCATTTCAGTTTTTTTTCTGTCAAGATGGAGTGCTGAGTGTACATTAATGAGAAATAAAATGTACTTTTTTGATTTTGGCAAATGGCTGCAATGACACAGAGAGTGAAAAATTTCAAGGGGTCTGAATACTTTCCGTACCCACTGTATCTACTCTTATTTATATAATTCCAGATCATCTTTCTTTGATCTTTGTTTATCTTGCCAAGGTGTTTATAAAATCAGTAAAATCAGGTGTCACTGAAAAACATAACTTCCACTCGGATAGTGTCACAAAAAAGAAAATCAAGGAGTGGAAAATTTTTGCAAGAAAGGCAGCAAACTTTAAGATTGAGAACAACGTGTATATATATATATATATATATATATATATATACATATGATTTTACTGATTGATACAAATTGGTCTTCTACTTACATTTGTAATCAACATTATAATACAGTCATATTACCCAGTCAAAATTTTCCAGATTCACTTTGTTATAATTTTCCTACAACTAAATTTCTCAAAGTTTTTGCGTATTTAATTACTGTAAACAATACATAATGATTATTTTTACTTTTAAAGTGGTTCGTTAACCAACATCGTCTATCACATGTTCCTCATTTGTAACTGTAAGATCCAACACACATGGCCTGTTGCTGCGGTCTTGGTTTATGTACATGTTGAAACAACAATGTGGGTAACTGAAAAGCAAGTTTTTTGGCCCATCATTGCATTGCATTGTAGCAGTCTGAAGCAAAGTCCACAGGGTTCATCTATGGCACAGCAACTGCATAAAGTATTCAGTCAATTCTGCATAAAGCCACTCAGCTGTGGCTTTTGTGTGATTTGTAGATCATCAAGTATTTTTTTCTCAGTGTCTGATACGCTTTTGCATTGTTAATAGCATTGGTTCTGCCTGAATACCAAATCTAGGCTGTTCCTGAGTCATTAAAATGTCTTCAGTTATACCCACTAAATGGTTTATAGCTCTCATTAGGATGTTGTATTCAGGAAAGAAATAAATAAAAAGTTCAGTTTTCAACTCTTTTCCATTTATTTGCTGTAGACACTGGAGAATAATGCTTGATTTGGAGCGATTTTACCCTATCTTGTGCTCTGATCCCTTGGAGTGGTTTTCTACCACACTTATTTACAATAATAATGTGGGCTTGCAGCCATGACATAAGGCTTTCATATTACTACCACCAGGCAGGAATGCTGTGTTGTGCTCAGTGTTTTGTTTTTGACCCCTCCAGATATGTACACAGGTTGCATTAAACCACGACTGCTAATTGCAATTGGTTGTAAACAGGTAATAGCAGCTGCTATGCAAGAAATGAGGAATGAAGAGATATGATTGAGTCATTCATGGCTGGTCCGGGGTCAGCTTTAAATGAAAGTATCATTGACTTTGTGAGTGTATGGTCAATCATAAGACTTGTTCCAAATCAGTTCCATACCATTTCTGTTTTCATACAGAGGGGGTGCAGGTGGAAGAATGCTTTGAACACACAAACTGAACACTGTGAATGCGGTTGCGTCTTTTGGCTAACCTCCACAGGTAAATGATACATGCTATACAAATATGCTACCTACGTCTCCTTCCTGAGCTCTGTCTTCAAGGTTAGCAGCATTCAAATGGACCCTAAAGAGGTTAAAGCTGTCATGAACTGCCCTCAAAGAGCTTTTGGAGATCTCTTTTTGCATCAAAGGCTCCCCTTGGGCCGGCCTGCCCTGGACTCATCTAGAATACTTGATTTTAAATACATATTTGCAGATTTCTTTAAAATATTTGACGAACTAATGCCATTTTTTGAAGGCCATGGATAGCTCTTTCGACGTTGGCATGATGATACAGCAGGGTATCAGTGTCACAGCTTTAATTAGAAAGGTTCCAGCAGTGACTTCCAAAACAGGTTCCAATCATTTGATCCTAATCTGGAATTGTTGATTCTGAATGATGTAAAGGTGTGATAAACATAGAGCTGTACACACTTTTCCATGTGACTTATCTGTTCATTGTATTCATCGAATTTGTGAAAATGACTATTTCACATGTACTGTATGTGTTGGAATTGTAAATAAGCTAACAAACAAGCACAAACAAGCTTGCGATGAGTTGTCTGTCACTTCCTGAAACTCACTTTATGTCTGTCCGTAATGGCACAATCTTTCTTTATACAGGAAAGGGGACTTCACCGACATGTAAAGGTTTTCTGTTCAAAACAAATCTTTTCATCTTCTGTTGCCAATCAAACTAACAAAGAGAGCATGCTGTGGTGGAAGACAATCACTCATAGCTTTCTCTTTCTTCTTACTTGCTGTTAGAGTTTAAAAACATTTTCTACATCATCTCTCTCTCTCTCTCTCTCACACACACACACACATACACACACACACGCACACACACACATCTGCATTGATTTGATCCCTTTGTTATGTGTTTATCTTCAAGTATTGCTTTTTATGCATTTTTCTCTGAGCAGGTTAACACCCTGTTTTGCTGAAAAATATAAATTCACTGCGTAGTTCCAGTGAATGTGCTTCCTCTCTCCTCTCTACAGCCTGTAGATTAGCCCATAATCACTTATTAGCAGAGCTGTACTGAACCACAGTTGACCTGTGATCCATATTGACCCCCACTCACAGTTTCCATGGATGAATTGCAAAGTTTTTTCAATCACATGAAGTTGTATATCTATTGCTGATACTTTTTAAAATAATAAGACATGCACTCGGACAGTACAGTTTTCTGCCAAGGTCAATGCCGCGTCTCCCAATTTAAAGAAAGCATCCAGATCTGCACCAAATTTTAATTGGCCATACACCACCTTTGTCTCTAGTGTCATGAAATCCAGGCTGGTAGTTTTTGTGAAATCATACAAACAAACAGTACTGAAATCATACGTCTGTTTTTGTGATGTAGAGCTCCCTTAAATCTTGATGCAGAGTTGCGGTAATATACAGGCAGTCGTGTGTTTATATGAACAGCAACACTGACTGTCATGGCAATATTTGTCTCCCCATTCCTTTTTTCTTTTCTTTTACAGATTGAGTCCTTGAGTCAATACTATGAGTTTTGTGATTCATCGCAACTTGACATTTTATTTTGTATTCTAAATTAAAGTGACTCTACTTTGTTGCCGTGTTGCATGTGTCCTCTGCCAACCCGGTCTCACGGGGATTCGTGAAACTGTCACGTAAGTTTTAGTTTCGGTTTCGTGCGCACCAACACGATTTCGTCATGTTTTTCGTGCCGCTCACCACGAAATGTTTTTCGCTGTGGTAATCACATCTGAAAGTGGTTTATACCGGCGGATTCATGACGATCTAAGCTGTCCATCGGCGTATACTGCTTGTGTGATCGCGTTTGCGGCCGCCGGCCGCCGGACATTCTTGAAATTCCTATGCAAATTGGTAAGTGTACCACCGGCTTATGGTTAGGTTATGGTTAGGTTATGGTTAGGGTTATGGTTAGGGTTATGTTTAGGGACGATGTCATGCAAAATATAGCGTTGGATTCGCCACGGTTTTACATTAAAAATATAATATACACATTCTTTTGAAATACGTTCTGAGTGGCACGAAAAGTCCGCCGTTTAAAATACATTGGTGCGCATTTCGTGGTGAGCGGCACGAAAAACATGACGAAATCGTGTTGGTGCGCACGAAACCGAAACTAAAACTTACGTGACAGTTTCACGAATCCTCGTGAGATCGGGCTCCACTGCAAGTCACAAGTATGTGTGTGAGCTTTTCAGTTGAGTGGGTGAGCAGTTCATTTGCTTCAAGAAAGCAAACTATTAAAATCTCACTATTCAATCACAACGTAGTCTCAAAGTGCTTTACAGACTTTTAAATTCTTAAAGGATTTGGAAGAAAGTGAGAACATGTGGAAGATTCATCCAGAAGAGCAACTCTCAAACTTTTGGAATGAGATCTGTTCTCAGGCTCTGTGTCACTTTGCCCACACAAAACTCACTGAAGAGGAAGACTCAGAGCCCCTCCTTCATGAAAAATGTAGCTGTAGAATGTTAAATAGGCTTTCTCTGCCCACAGGACAAAGTCTGATCATCAAGCTTTCTTACAGAGCACGAAAGGCACCATCCGTGCGGCTTTAGTTCACAAAAGAGCTTTACTGTATGTTGAGGTTTTGCCTTGTTTACTTTGCTCTACAATTTTACACCAGCAACAAGACAAGCTCACTAATCTCTATCTCAATCTCCTGCTGTCACGAAACGTATCAAAAAATATTAACAGATTAACTCAGGTTTTGTTTGCTAGCTTTCAGCTGTGTGTAGGAGTGCAGTTTGTCATGCAGCAGCCGGATCCATAGGCACATCTCCAAAGTGAGAGGCAGTTCATGCACAACCCCGGCAACTTCATTTATCATTTATAGCTATCAATTACCCCAACACCGAGACAGGATCGGTCAGGGTCTAACATAAATCACATTCTGTACTCTACACATCAGACAAGTCAGTCGTAACACACAGAGTCACAGTTTACAACCTCAAAGCGTCATGTCTCCCACCAGGCTCCTGTGCTTTCACTTGCTTTTTTTTACTTCTGGTCATTTCTCAATTTGTACATCCTCGATTCATTTCTGTTGGGTTTTTTTTCAGACATGTAGAATTAAAGAGTACTGACACACATTTGTCAGTGCTACCTCCTAAAATTGTTTATTCAGGGAGTGTTACGCCTCTTTTATACATCACAGGTGCCAAAAAGACTTGCATTAAGCATACACCTGTACATCCTCCTCCCTCTTCAAGATGCCTTTTAGGAATTGAGACATGCTTCAAGATGGCGTGCTAATTTCCGGGTCACAAGCAGGCGGACGGAGGATAATGGAGACAAGATGAAGAGAAATGAGATGAGCTTCCTGTTGTGTCCCTCCTGTCTCTTGTGTTGCACTGTGTGTGTGTGTGTGTGTGTGTGTGTGTGTGTGTGTGTGTGTGTGTGTGTGTGTGTGTGTGTGTGTGTGTGTGTGTGTGTGTGTGCATGGGTGTGGCTACAGCTGGTGCACCTGCTCTTCATTACCTCCTCAACTCCTCTCCTACAAGTTCTTTGGCCAAATCGTTCCATCACCAGCTGTGGTGGCAAGATGCTCTCAGTCCAACTCTTTCCAGCTCATTCTTGTTATCAGTGTTTCTCACTGTTCCTCTCTGTGCGTCATGAGCCAGTCAGAAAACCTGACTCCAGCCATCCCCTGCCAGCTTTCAACCGTCAAGACCTCTGCCAACTTGCTCCAACCCGTATGCCCGCTGCCCACAAGTTCCCCTCTCCTCCTGCTCAGACACCGGATCACTCAATCCTCACAACTCCCCTTCTGCTCAGTGGATCAGAGCTCTCCAGCACATCCATCCATCTCCAGTCGAACCATCATCTCCCAGACGTCACTTGACAATAATCTTTCTTTACATGAGTCAGTGTGCTGCTTTGGCTCCACCGCCTCCTTCCTTAAAACACAAAGCTCCGAAAAAGTGGTAGCTTGTGACTGGAAAACCTGCCTCATCAGACTGACAGGAAACATGTTCTCTGAGTGGTAATTGTTGCTGTTGAGATTTAAAATCTAAGTTAGAAAATGTATGAGCTTCGATGTCATTCGGCTCTCTGGGTTCATGGGATTCACTGAGTTTCAGAGATTTACACTTCACACTGAAAACAGAGTGATGTTTTCCTTATAAAAGGTGATTAAAGGGCCGCATTTTTCCCTGTTTAACTTTTTCTATAGCCATCATATCAAACTTTATATAAATAATCGCTGAACTCTACAATGATACAATGAGTAAAGATATAAAGTGTTAAACAGCAGAAGAGCTTTCCAGGTACAAAATATAACTACATTACGGGTTGAGCTCTGATGGTTTCCTCCATTATTTTGGTGATTTATTAAGACAGTCTCATTCCATCTTGCAAATGAACAAACTGCAGAAAATCAAATGCAAATGTTCTGAGATCGGAGTCATTATTTTATTCAGCTGGCCAAAAAATGTTGAATAAAAACAGGTTATTAGTAAGCGCTGACATTATCAGCATGTGTTTTTGCAAATATCAGATGGAGATACTGGAGAGTTCACTTGTAGTAGAGATTTATCCCTGCAGTCGTGATTGTGAGTGTTTTCTTCTTTATCTTCTGTTGTCTTTTCACTGCAATTACAAGGATGATTTGATGGGAACTGGGACATAAAATTCAACCAAAAGGAACTAAAACTAGTCAAGATGAAGATTATAAGGAAGGCTGAGACCGGCAGCATGTGCAAGTAAAAAATACAGAAAGTGGACAGATGAGAAAATTATGCCCATATGTCTGTAAATGAAAGGGAAAAAAGTTCATCTGAAGGAGAATAAACATTTGAAAGTGATGCAGAATGCCTAAGAAGTTTATTGCACTATATACCTTAACATTTTGCATCGTCTGCCGAGGTAGAAATGGAACAAACAGATGCATGAAATTTCACCAGAATGCAGAAAATGAATTGTTTGATGTTCACAATCTTTTGAGGAGGGAGCCCCCCACTAATGTTAAAACAAATTTTACACCTACGAATGACCATGCTGTAGTTCTGTCAAAATGCACTACACTGATTTCACACATGAGCTACTGATTATTGAGCTACTCCACCTGTAAAAGCAGGTGTATCAGGTATTCTGTCTTCAGTCTAAGAAATTAACCCTGATAGTGTGATCCAGGTGATGGCAGCTTGGGTTTGGAGACACATTTATAACAGAAAACTTGACTTATATTGGAAGCATGGATTTTAAAGATATGAGCTCCTAACAATCTTATTGGACTGCATTATGAAAAATGCAGGATGGAGTGTTTTGAACTTTGACCCACATTAAGGACTAGGAGTGAGGGTATCAGTTGTGACTTTGGTGCATTCTCTCGGATACATTTTCACACATTTAGTGAAATAGAGATCATCTGAATACAGTGAATGTGTCTCAGGTGGTTCTGGTATAAAACACCTGCAGCCAGAAAATCTAGTCTCTGGTGAATCAATACTCCTGGCTATAACTACACCACGAAGACAAAATAGCACGCAAATAAACTCTGTGAAAAGGTTATTGAAAAGCATATGTCAGGGAATGGATACTGAAACATTTCCAAGTTGCTGTATATCCCTGGGAATACACGATAATCCATCTTTAGGGAATGGAAGGAATACGGCAGGAGCCAGGAGCAGTGTCTTCACAAACTGAGTGATCGAGCAACACAGAGACTAGTGAGGGAGGCCACCAAGACATATATTTGCAGCTGAAGTAGGAGAGACTATGTCTGCAACAACTGCTGCTCAGGTTCTTTGCAAGTCAAAGCTTCTGGGGAGAGTGGCAAAGACAGTCTCCCGGTAGGAAAAAAGCTCATATCGCAACAAGAGTTGGTCAGAAAGCATGTGGAAAATTCTGCGGTCAACTGCTAGAAATTATTTGATGTAATGAGACCAAAATTGAGCTTTCTTGCCACCAGATGAGACACTATGGTTGGCACACACCAAACACTGCACCTCCTCACAAACACAAAGTCCCCATAGTGAAGCATGGCGGTGGCAGCATCATGACTTGGGGATGCTTCTGAGCTGTAAAGGTTGAGAGTAAAATTAATACAGCAAAGTCTTAGAGGACATCCGGATGGAGTCCTCATGAGAACTGTATGAGAGAAGATCTGTATTCCATCAAAGCATTGAGCCAAAGCTACACAGAAATAGTGCAAGGCTGATTGACACCTATTCACACAGTCTGAACACTATAATTGCAGCTTTAAGGGCAGCTACAAAATACTGGCTTCAAGTCGGGGAATATATATGCAATTACTTATTTTACCTTTCATATTTTGAATTCACCGACAAGATTTGTAGAAATTTGGTTTCACTTTGATATAAAAGTTTTTTTTTTTTAATTCTTGTTAAAAAAAGCCAAATGATATTGACCATATTTCACTATTGAGAAGCAACAAAAGGGAGAAACTTCCAAAGGGCGAATATTTCTGCCAATTGTAATGGAAATGAAATGACAATAAGAAAAATATCAGACTATTGCCAGGCTTATCTTTTAAAGCACTGAACATTTTTGTGCTTCAGAGCATTATTGCGTTGGTGACTGAAAGCAACAGAATGGACATTTAATTTAAAATGCAGAAACTATTATCGTAAAAGCTTTGCAAAAATGTCCATTGTTTCCTAAATGACTTCAGTCATTAAGGCACACTCAAACATTCTTAGATGTTATTAACAGTAAATTACTTCAGATAAAATCTTGTTTCTATTCAAATAAAGATTTTTGGTTGTCACATTGATTTTCCTTCCATTGTTGTTGCTGTGAAGCTACTGTATTTTGTCCTGAGAATAAGCATGTCATGCACACATATGCACGCATACAGCATATATATATATATATATATATATATATATATATATACATCTTCCCAAGACAGCTCTCACAGGACAGGTGATATCATCTCTGTGCTTTGGGCGATGCAGGCGCATACATTAATTAATGCGGCTACAACAGCATAGATGTGGTTTTGTGTGTGTGTGTTGTACGTACGCATGTGCATGTGTGTGGCTGCCTAAAGGGAGATGGATTAGTGCCGGGGCAGCAGGGCTGTCATAGGTAATAGCGGAGCATTCTGAATGAGTAAAGAGGCTATAATGCTGATGTGATGTTGTGGCCTTTGGCACTGGACTTAAATGGGCTGATTCTTTACGGCTAATATCACACCATCACAACACATACACACATTAAGAATCACACAGACACACTGAAGTTGTGCCACAGCAAACAGGCAGTAGAAATAGATATGAGACAATCAGGGTTTGCCCACTAATATTGCAACATAGTGAATATTTGACTCTGGCTGGTTCTCTAAGAGACAGTGCACATTCACTGGAGGAACTCTTCTTGAAAATCGCTTCTTTACACATTCATGTCTCTCCACCTTCATGTCACACTGCTGCGTATTAAAGGTTAAATCCTTACAGAAGTAAATGGAAACAGCATTTTAGTGTACATTTTAATAACCCTGTTTCACTCTTTCTGTGCGAATTCAATTGATCATTTAAGTCTGGTGCAGTTGATCTGCATATTTGCTTGATTTTTAGGAGCCTTTTAGTAGCACGAGTTAATGTTACCCATGTGAACACCTCATTTAAAAAAAACAAAAACGTTTGCCACACTGGCAAGTTAACAAAAAAGAAAAGTTTAAGTTATGACTGCCTTTAACGACTTTGTCAAATTCAAATGATGATCACTTGTTTGACTTATATTTGAGGGGCATGTTGTAAGTATGGTATCGATTATAGTTTTTAAATCATCACTCTTGGAATCCATTGAACGATTCAACGCATCTGTAAAAGAGGTGCATTGCCAAGTTTGAAGTATTAACTGAGTTGGTTCAAAACAGCTTTTTGCAGATGAGTTTTGTGGTGTCTGTGGGTTCGCCCTGACTATTGTCTGTAAGTGAAATAGTGCCATACTTTTGAAGGCAATCTGTGGATGGCTGGCAAGAGCATGTGTTTCTGCAGCCTTGCCTCTTGTCTTGTTCCCATTATGAGAGAGGAAAAAACAGTTGCCCACCACATCAGGAAGCAAATACAAATAGTCCCACTGTCACACATTGAAGCATCTCAGGTAATATGGCTTCCATAAAAACATTGCCAATCTTGAAGCATCTGTACTATAAATGTAGGGAGTAGTATGATGTTGTAATACTTTTCTAGTATGGGCCTCCTGTACAACTCCAGAAGAGAGAAGGTGTGGTGAAGCTAATTGCATTCCAAACTTGGTGTTAAAACTGAAACATCTTGCACCTGTCTACCACCTGCTCCAAGCAGGTTTACTGCTCAGGAAACTTTTGTTTCATGTTTGGATCAGTTATTTTGTACCTTTTATAACCAGCTGGCATGTGATCACACAGACAGAAATATTCTATCTTCAGTGCCTCTTTCTGCAGATATCTGAAAGCAGCAGGTAGCTGTTCCATCTGCAGTGTCAAACTGGAGTATTTTTGCACACTGTCAGACTACAATTATACACAGCAGATCTGCAACTTGTTTATTTTGTCTGCTCACAAAGAAAAATCTGACAATGACACACTGTTGTTTTAAGAACATTTACATGCAACAGCTGGTCACAATAACTTCCTGTAGTCTTGCCATCAACTTGAGGAACTCTCTCTCTCTCCACCACCTTAGAGATGGCGGCAAGTGTGTTTTTGAACAATGGATAGGGATAGGTCTAAAAGCTTGCTTTATGGTATGCTGACAATGTAGTTCCACAACAGACAGATGAAGTGGTACTGATCTTCTCATTACATTTCCAGCAAGATATAAAAGAAATTCATTTCCCAAAATGTCAAACTGTTCTGTACTGTACTTTATAAAATAGAATGATTAGCTGTTGCTCTGCTGCATCAATTCAGATTTTTTAAAACTGCATTATACATAAGTATGTTTATTCTCAAGACTACTGAGACCACAGTTATCCTTTAAACATAACAAACTAACAACTCCAACTAAATGCCAATACGATTAACCTTTGGAAGGTGCAGAGAAATACAGTTAATGTTATGTGTAATACAGGAGAAAATAGGCTCCACTGAGCTCTCAAAAATAGAATTAATTTCCAAAGTTTAATTACATAAGGGCCATAATTACACTTTCAACAAGCATTCTCAAGTACAAAATGATATAATTTCAATGCATTTAAGCTCATTAAAACCAGAATGCAGCATTTTAATGGGTGATTTGTGTGGGGATGAGTGCATGGTGGGAGACGAGTTAATTAGTATGCATGCCTGTGTCTTTGTATTTAGCATATGTGTGTGCATATGTGTGTACTGCATGCGCACGAATCATATGCAGGACTTGTCTTTGAATCCCTCCTTGTGTGAACCTTCAGTCCTCTGGAGGAGAGCCAAATGAGATCAACTGCAGTGAAATTCCGTCGCTTCTAGAGACACAAACACATCAATTACGGCACACATCTCATCCCACCCTGGCTCTCCTTCTGATCCCTGCCATCCCTCCCTTTTCCCCCTCAACTCGCAGCGCTCCTCTCATCTCAGTCATCTCCCTCCGTTCGTTGTTTCCATGGGAGGAACCAGAGGGAAATAGGCAAACATATGCAAAATGCTCCAACATATGTGTTCCGCCCGCCTTTTTTCTATAAATGGAGTTTTGAATATGTAATTGAAACATGTAAATACGAAGGCAGGCTGGCGACTTTGCATGTTAAAACATGGCCCATAGGAGTAGCCTATCTGCACATATTCAACCAAAGATTAAAGCTTTTAGCATTATGGGCTTGTCTGCATTTAGAGAAATCTGTGCTTTAAATCCACAAAAAAAATTAAACTTTAAATTAACAAAGTGTATGTATTATTATACAATTAGAAAGAGCCAATCACCATAGTTTGCAGTGGCATTCAACAAAGCTGCAATCCCTGACGCCCTCATTCTTCACAGCAGAAATATTAGCAAAGGCAGCGATTGGCAGTTGATAATGTTAGCGTGCCCTTCATAACACTCGCCTGATATTACCACTGTTGCTGATTGAGAAACCACACTCGTATCCAATTACATAGGCGTACCATTTCTACACATCCTGTGCTAATAAATGCCTTGGCTTCACGAGGGCTTAATCTCAAGGGAAACACATACACACACAGAATGAGATCTTGAATGCAGCAGAGCTGAGGAGTGTACTTTTTATCGCTGGCCACCCACACACTGAGCAGAGTTAGTGGCGTCGTAGGAGACAGAGCTGACAGGCTGACGGAGGAAGGAGTATTCAGCAAGAAAGAAGCTTCTACCATAACTGCTCACGATATTTTCATACTGACTCCAAACAAAGAAAGATCTAATTAATTCAATAACTCACAGTTGCATAAATAACTGAGTGTTTATATTTGTCATACATGCAGATACAGGCTTGTTCCTCAGTGTCACAGTGCTGCTGAATTGTCCCAACCACTATTTTAACACTTTGAACAGTTTCTGGCCATTTTTTTTTTTTTTTGCTCCTGTCACATTTTTAACTCACTGTAAGATCAATTTTAACAGCAACATAAAGTCCTGCAGCTCTATGGGAACAGCACAACCACGGCTAGAAGTAGAGAGAATTTTGAAATGTCTCACAGTTAGAATATCATAAACATGAGAAAGATAAAAAACAACAAATACATTTCTTTGATCACCTAATTTAAAACCTTTAAAAAAACATGGAATCAGCATTTAGAACATTTTCCACAAGTACTGGAATCCTGGAAAAAAAAAAAGAGGACTCCACATGCTATAGATACACATTTTTGACATATCAAATCCTGAAAGATATTTCACTTTGCTAAATGTATCTCTCAACATTTTTTTCTCTCTGTATACCATTTTTGTTCCAGAATAGAGTGATGTCGATTAAATATCACAATTTTAAGCTTTTTTTTTTTTTTTTTTTTTCAGTTTCTCTCTGTGGTAAATGGTATAATTTGAGAACAAAATATGTGTTTTAAATCTGCTGGTGGGTTTTGGGGCTCAGAAGGTTAACAAGTCTCACATGATTAGTCCACATATTATTACTGCTTTATTTAGAGTTGTCTGGTTTGCATGCAAATCTGGAAAAAGTGTGCTACAAAAATCTATCATATGTACCCAAGAATGATTCATTTTCACCAAAGACTTATATTTCATAATTACATGAAATGTAACATGTCTGGCTACAGAGAAATTCAAATGATGCTCATACACACAAGGCAAAAGTGTCCCAACCCAAGTTAGAACCAGATCTGCACTTTGTTTAAGAGTTCTGGACCTTTCAAGAGAAGATATTACAATTACAGACACTATTCCATAACAAACTAGATTCTGTAATCTGACTCCATTGCCACAGCAATGCCTCTTAAATAACTCTTAAAATGTGTAATATTCTGACAGCAGAGGTGCCACAAAATGCTGTATATAATGTACAACAACAACAGCAATAATAATAATATTAATACAACATAAATATAATCTGATTAGTAAAAAAATGTTTATTGAACATCTTTGTGGCAGAAACTTTACTGTAATTATACAAAATAAAATATCTCATTTAACAAAGACATCTATGTGAAACTTTAGAACCAAAGCTTTTTCTGTTAATTGTCACTGGTTATTTTCAGTAAAAGGTATTTAATTCTAATTACAGCAACGCAAGCCTGCGTAAACTCCAGGTTGCTTATAATGATGCCATGAGAATGCTGCTGAGAAGACCACGATGGTGCAGCGCCAGCGAGATGTTTGTGGCTGCAGGTGTTAATACGCTGCATGCCACACTGAGGAATTCTACGTATAAGTTTATATGTCGACTGAATAACTCAGAGAACAGCATAATTATGGCATTGACTAACATCAAATTTAGCACTGCACGCTATCTGTCCAAGATATGGAAGCATTGGTATAGTAATCTCCTCTGAGGTAATTGATTTTTTTTATTTGTTTTTTAATTGTTCTTTGTGTATATGTTGTGTTTTTATTTCTTTTTTTATGTACTGTTTTTATTTGGACCACTGTGTCTGTAATAAAGTTTATAGAATTCTATTTCACCTTAAAGATGTAAATACACAAATTATTTTTGTAATTTTATTGAGTTTATTTATGCATTTAAATATTGTACTGTAAAAGTAGAAGGAAAATGTCCATAAAATTACAGACTTTGTTAAAATCTTATTTTCTAAATTTCTTTTACATTGTACAGTCTAAAAATAATTTTAAAAAACATCAGCGTTTCACTCTCCCATGGGGTCTAAGTCTTCTTCATGAGCATAGTCTGCTGTAACCTTGAAAAACGGCTTTCAATGAGAGCATGCCAACTAGAGGAGTTATTAATGTGCACACTGAGTATTTGTAAGAACAGTCATGATCGATGGGAGAGCCATGAACAACTGCTTGACTACAGTATGATCACCTATTGATCTGGGATCAAACATCATCTCTTCAGTTTTTGTCATGTTTACTATGAGAGTCACAGCTTTTTAAAAATTGCTGTGTGGTACCATGATTCATCTCTGTCTGTGTCAGAAGCCAAGAACGGCTGTATCATCACAGGATTTTATGATGTAATTCTGGGGATTCCTATTAACAGTCTTTAATGTAAAAAGGAATAAAGAACATCCTTGAAGGGCACCTGTTTTTATTGCAGTTCAGGAGCAGAACCACTCCTCAGGCATTCCTCTTCCTGCCATTCTTCTTCCTCACCTCTCTCCCCTTTCTGTTAGGCAGGGATATGCCAGCATGGGAGCTGCTGCGAGCCTCAGCAGAGCCCTCCCCACAGCACAGCACTTACCTCACATCCAGTTAACATCACATTTATTGTTATTTAATAAACAATTGTGTGCTTCTCACTGATTATGGGGTCCTTGCTTGCAAAAATAAATTCATAAAGGGTTTAACACTCATATTTTACATTTTCAAAGTCATAAACAGGGCAGATGAGTCCTAAGAGCTGAATGAAAATCAATAAAAAGTCAGCATGCATATGCTTTTGTGTCCTCTAAATGCCTAATAATAAAATGGGTGATAGTTTAATGACATCATCCTGCTCCTCCCTTGCTTATTTGCACATTGGCAAAAGTCCAGAGCTGGATTAATCTTCTTTCTATTGGGACACAATGTACACTGATCAGTCTTAAGATCACAACCACTGACAGGTGAAGTGTATGACATTGATCATCTCATTGATCATCTCAATTAAATATCCCTGCTGGAAAACCTTGGATTCTGGAATTCATGTGGATGTTACTTTGCCACCTGCCTAAAAATTGTTGCAGACCAATCACAGTTCCCCATGCTAAAAGCACTTCCCGACACCAGTGAGTTCCCCAGCAGAACAATGCACCCAGACACACAGAGAAAACTGCTCAAGCGTGACTTCAGGAAGGGAAGAAAGAGCCAAAGACGGTGATCCAGTCTCCAAACACCCTAGATTCTAATCTGATTGACTTTTACCACAATCCCATTATAGAGAAATACATGGCACAAACAACAATGCCAAACTTCTTTTGCGAGTAAAAGTATCTTTTGCTTAAGCACAGAAACTAAATCACCATCTGTTTCCCCGCTGTGTCTTTTCTGTCCATGCAGACATCGAATAAGTCACTTACTGGAACGAGGAAGGCCAAGTGTTCTTGAAACCATATACTGGACATTTGGGACTCAAAGCTGACACTGACATGGAGTTCCTCCATGTCGCTTCTTTGTGACTTTGCATTACATAGAATCATGGCAGGCAATGGGGGTCTTCATAGAAGCTGTCTGACCCCCTCTCGCCTACACTGTCTGCACAGTTGCTTGCCATGTTCAGTCTGCACACGTTCAGCTTCAGGAAGGCTTGACATTGCAATCAAGTCAAATAACTAGAGCAACCACCAATGCATTTGGGGTGTAGATGTGGCAGATTGGCAGAAAATAAAACTATGTACCAACATGAACTTTCGGTATGAATTTTCTGAAAGCCAAAAAAAAGTGTTCAGAAATCCCCACTTGGCTAACAATCTGCAGGAAATTGTGAACCCAGGTCACCACCTGTAAATGATGATTGGACTGGTGAAGATAGTTTTACTAGTCTGACAGTATATCACCGGAAAATTGTTTCTCTCCAGGTCAGATTATATTTAGTTATAGAGTATAGGGTATTATTTTAGACATTGAGATGTTTTCTGAATATGTAAATACTAAATTGCCTCTTTTGCATACTTTGGAATTTTAAATATAGTTTGTTTTATATGTACATTCCATGTTCTTATTTATTGTTGTTAATGTAGCTTGTTTTAATGCACCGTCCAGTGGCAGCTACTTATATTTTCATCATAACTCCATGTATGATGGCAATAAAGCCATTCTATTCTATTCTATTCTATTCTATTCTATTCTCAATACATTTCATGAAGGTAGTGGCATCAAAGATCAAACTCTGTTTATTCTTAACATGGTACATGTGGTTTGAATATGATTATGAAAATATCCATTACACTGTTGATGTCTGTGAGTAAGTAAATAACTTTACAGAGAAAGGACAGATAAATGGCAGACGTACTAGTATCACCCAGTAATAAGTTTAGCAACTATTCACTACATAACTCAGGATGAGGGGAAGTTTTTGATAAGTACAGTAGATTTACCGTATGTTGTTCCTGATGTGTTCCTGTCTTGCCCTTTAGTGCTTACAGACACACCAAATTATCGTGTAAGTGTAGAAGAAAACATTGAGTTTAACACAACAGGGTGTGTAGAAACCACATTACATCGCATCACATCAAAAGCCCAACACAAACTACTGTCCTGGCAGGACTCAGGGCCATGTATCCAGTTCCTCTGAGTCCCATCAAGTGGGTTAAGTATCTAGTGAGCGGGAAGTGACACCACCTGCCATGTGATCATTCCCCTAAAGAGTGATAACATCTTTTGTCGAGAGATGGTTGTCTCTAAATTTAAACCCTGCAGCTGGGATTCTACCTGAGCTGGATTTATAATTTAAATTGCTCACTGGATGAGTATGGTGACTCTGCCAGGAGGCATTGGCGCCTATTGAAGATGAATATCATAGACATCATCACGAGGATAGTCCTTTTAAGAATTCTCTCTGTCATATATAAAGATGCCACTGGAGTTGGACTTGACTAGAAATGACCAGTTACAGACAGAGTGAAACATACCACAGATTTGTGCATCTGAAAGGCAGAATGGTACTTTGAGAACAGCAGCCGGAATTCTTTGAGAAATGGTGGCAGGGTGATTATTGGGATTCTGACAGCAGAGAAGATGAAAGTGTAAAATCAGGCCTACAGAAGAAATTCCCAATAGATGGAGGTGGAATAGGGAAAAGATGTTCATTATTAAACTTAAGACAGCTTCATTTAAAATCTAGATTTAATAGCCAGGAGCACAGTCTCTTCTTGTCATTTACTGGTGTAGCATGATAACATGTGGCCAGCAGTACATAAGTGTAAGCTTGGACTGGCAATGAGGTTGGCTGAGCATTTCAGCAGCATGATTCGAAGAGCATGAGCTCAGCAGTTTAGACTGACAGTTGAAGAATAGGTAGCACTTTATAATAACTATACACTATTAAGCATTAGTTAAGCATTGGTTAAGCATAATTTCAGCATTAGTTAATCCTTAAATCCTCATGAACTCATCATGAATTCACCATTAGTAATGCATTACAAAGCATTAGTAAAGACAGTTTTAAATGTTCAACTAACAAATTATTAAGCATTAGTTAAACATTAGTAAAGTCCTTAATTCATCGTTAACTCATCATTTGTAACTAATTAGTTATACGTGCATAATTAATCATGAATTCATGATCTGTATGACATTTATTATGCATTACTAAGCACTTAATAAATCCGGTTAAAAATGTTTTGTTGCTCATTGATAATCTCAGATGTTAATACTTTATAAAGGGTTAGCAACTGTGTTAGTATATGATTTACAAACACATATTCATCCTCAATGAATAACTTATTAATGCGGTTACTACTCATTAGTTAAGTATATTCCGTGAGCCCATCTAAAGTGAGGACTATCTATGCTTTATAAAGCATTTATAAAGGACACAGAAGCAAAGATATACAAAGTGTCAGTTTTATTGGTCCCAAACAATACAAGCTCTTTTAAATACACACTTTAAACAAATACAATCTATAAAATTTCAAGTAAACTTGACAAACATCTTCAAATAACAACAGTCTGTGATCGTATAAAATAGAAAAATAAAATACAAGCTCTTTTAAATACACACTTTGCAATCCTTAACATTTCAAGTAAACTGGTGAACTATCTCTTCAGGGCACACACACACCAGAGGTAAGTGGCTGCCTGATTCTGGGATTCCGCCAGTGCATTTCAATGGTGTGCCCTTGAAGTGCACAAAGTGCTTTACAGTAAAACAAATATACCGTTTTCAAATATTGCAAGATAACACTAGATAATTTCTGCAACCTGTTTGCCTCTACGATCAGCTGCCATCTCCCCAGCGTGATATGGCTCTCTCTCCGACTTCCGCATTTCAGAAAAATTAAAAAAAACCCGCGCGGTCTCGCTCTCCAGAACCGCGGAGGAGGCTGGGACTTGTAGGACTCTGGGACTCTGGGATTTTGGAGCATGCGCACTAGCATTTTTGACGGTAAGAGCATGCGCAGTAGCGTCCTACACGTCCCAGAGTCCTACAAGTCCCAGCCTCCTCCGCGGTTCTGGAGAGCGAGACCGCGCAGATTTTTTTTAATTTTTCTGAAATGCGGAAGTCGGAGAAAGAGCCATATCACGCTGGGGAGATGGCAGCTGATCGTAGAGGCAAACAGGTTGCAGAAATTATCTAGTGTTATCTTGCAATATTTGAAAACGGTATATTTGTTTTACTGTAAAGCACTTTGTGCACTTCAAGGGCACACCATTGAAATGCACTGGCGGAATCCCAGAATCAGGCAGCCACTTACCTCTGGTGTGTGTGTGCCCTGAAGAGATAGTTCACCAGTTTACTTGAAATGTTAAGGATTGCAAAGTGTGTATTTAAAAGAGCTTGTATTTTATTTTTCTATTTTATACGATCACAGACTGTTGTTATTTGAAGATGTTTGTCAAGTTTACTTGAAATTTTATAGATTGTATTTGTTTAAAGTGTGTATTTAAAAGAGCTTGTATTGTTTGGGACCAATAAAACTGACACTTTGTATATCTTTGCTTCTGTGTCCTTTATAAATGCTTTATAAAGCATAGATAGTCCTCACTTTAGATGGGCTCACGGAATATACTTATCTAATGAGTAGTAACCGCATTAATAAGTTATTCATTGAGGATGAATATGTGTTTGTAAATCATATACTAACACAGTTGCTAACCCTTTATAAAGTATTAACATCTGAGATTATCAATGAGCAACAAAACATTTTTAACCGGATTTATTAAGTGCTTAGTAATGCATAATAAATGTCATACAGATCATGAATTCATGATTAATTATGCACGTATAACTAATTAGTTACAAATGATGAGTTAATGATGAATTAAGGACTTTACTAATGTTTAACTAATGCTTAATAATGTGTTGGTTGAACATTTAAAACTGTCTTTACTAATGCTTTGTAATGCATTACTAATGGTGAATTCATGATGAGTTCATGAGGATTTAAGGATTAACTAATGCTGAAATTATGCTTAACCAATGCTTAACTAATGCTTAATAGTGTATAGTTATTATAAAGTGCTACCGAAGAATATACCCCAAAACTAATCTTCATCCAAGGAGGACTGGCATCTACAGCATCACAACTCTATTCCACCCACCCAGTAAAGCACCAGATTAGACACTGCACTTGCATATGTGAGAAGAATACTCGAAGTGTGAAATGCGTATCACAAACACTAAAACTTCGCTTGCACACTGGTGTCATGATTTCCTGGCCTTGCGGTGGCAGTGCAAGAATCTTTGTATGGTGCATGGGCTTAACTGTCTTAATTGTCCATACCTGGGAAGTGGTTCACAATATGTATTGTAGAGATGATCATTGAGTTCTTGCATTAATTATCCGATTAAAATATGTTAAAAATTAAAATTATAGGCAGAAAACTGAGGATATGCATGCAAGTAAATTAAGTGTACATTTGTTGTTGAACCTGTTTGCACTAATTGTACAGACTATGAGCAGTTCTATGTTGGCAATGTGAGAGCATTGTGGAGGTTTAGCTCAAATTGGTGCACTATGACAAAGACTTCTGCTCTAAATGGCTGGCAGTCAGTGGTCACAGCGTTTCCAATGCTGGTTAGCTGCTGTAAACAAAGGTAGTGTAAACAGATACGGACCTGTATCCGTAGCCCACAGGCTATGGGTACGGCACTTTCCATTTGCCAGACAGATACGGACCCGTACGCGAGTCTTGCGAGTCAAGAAGCTGCTAACCACTGCAAACTGATGAAAGGTAAGCAAAGGTTAAGGTTAGGGTTAGTGTTAGGGTCAGGTTTAGGGTCCGTACCTGTAGTACCAATGCTACGGGTCCGTACCGCTAGTGACCAGATCTCGCGTATCTGATTGGCAAATGGCAAGTGCCGTATCCGTAGTCCACAGGCTACGGGTACGGGTCCGTACCTCTAGCAACAACCGTAAACAAATTGTTTAGGACAAGAAAATCACATCTGTTGCTGAAGATGCTAACTATGTCTGCAAGAATGTCCATGATAGTTCATTAACGGTGACAATTAATTAGTGATTGATGACTCTTTTTGAAAAAAACAATATATCCCCAATATATTAAATAGCACTTGGATGTTAAGGACCAAAGATATGCAGGTTTGCTTAATATATCAGAATAAGAATCAGAATCAGAATCACTTTATTCATCCCCGAAGGGAAATTCAGTTGTCAGGGTTCTTATCTGTTTAATTTTGAATTGAATAGCCTGACTGCTGATGGCAAGAAAGATTTCCTAAATCTTTCGGTCTTGCAGCGCAGGGATAGGAACCGTCCACTGATGTTTCGTTGTTCATTGAGGCAGATGTGAAGTGGATGATCCATGTTTGTCAGAATGGCCTCCATCTTGCTCCGTGGCCGTCTCTCCACCTCATCCTCCAATGTGTTCAATCCGATTCCAACCAAAGAGCCAGCCTTTTTAATCAGTTTGTTCAGACTCCTTGCATCCTTCTGCTTTATGCTGCCTCCCCAGCAAAATGCAGCATAAAACAGTGGGAGCAGTATGTCATATGAGTGTAGCCTCAGATTTGATCATGGCTGCCTGAACCAACTTGCAAACTTTGTGTCATTTGAACTTAGTGAAAATGATTACACTGTAACTTCATTTACACCCTAATAGCTGCCTAAATATGTTATAGTGTAACATTAATGTTAGTCATTTTCCCACTGTTGGGCAAGAATGATGCTCATGAATTAAGAGTTTAACATGCTTAATCTTTATGTGCCAACAGGTATAAACTGGCCAACTGTGGCCTCGGGAGATAATCTGGACTGTTACACTGGCTGGGCTACAGACTTTAACCCTCCTGTTATGTTGCAGGTCAAATTAACGCATTTTCAAGCTAAGAAATCTAAAACAAAAACAACAACAAAATGTTAAATTTTATTTTTTGTATAAAACTTCTTCTGCTTGGCTTGGTAAGTATAATCAACTTATAAAATGTAAATGGTTCATTTCATATATTCCTGGTTCAAAAACAGTGCTTAAATAAAGTTTACTTTCAATGCAAATCCTCATGACTGATTTGTCAGTACTCTAGGGCTTTAGATTACTTAAATACCAACATGAATTGTACAAATGGACAAAGTTTAAGTGTTATAAGTGAATAGGGAAGTGACTGATGACGGAAGAGAGGACCTTGTGGCAGTACTTTAGAATACTCTCTAAATAAAATAATAAATAACAAACTGAAAGATGAAGGCCAGCCCTTTACATATGTAACTGTAAATGTGAAAGAAAGCAGGAGGAATTATGGTCTCCAATTGAAATATGATATGGCAGTGTGAGACAGAAGCAAAAATAATGTTTGCAATGGCCACACCGTTAGTTTTATTATACTGAGATATACAAGATTAAAAAAAGAGATAAGAAGATAGCTAAGATTAAAAAATATATATAAAATAAATTGTGTCAATAGACGGTAATGTGTAGTGGCAGAGTGGTAGTGTATTCCTGGTTGCTTCTTCACCTGCTATGATGAGAGCTGGCAGTGTGTCTGTCCACAATGGGGGACTGAAACCAGATGTCTTCCCTGGAAACATGACACAGAATTCAAGGCCAAACAGCTAAAATGTAGTTTAATTGAATTCCAGGCTAATATAAGTAAATCCATTTCAGTGCTGAAACCAAGGTTGCTCATTCAGAGGATGTGCCTGGTTGCCGTGAAGAAACTCACAAGACACACAATCAATACACAAAGCAATACAGAACTGCAACTCCACAAATGTTCCACAAAAACACTCAGTCAAGCTCCAGAATTGCTACAGATGTGTGTCCTTCCATATAAAAATATCATTACCTGCAGCATACTCATTGTACACCGTTATAATAGCAATCACGTCACATATGTACTGGGTTGCACAACTCCTAAATACAGCAGAAATGTTAAAAAAGAGAACATCTTGGAGAGGCAAGCATTGCTGGTCAGCCACAACAGTCTTATTGATATCACAGCTGGGAGTGGCATCAACAGAAATGCTGAAATTCTCCAGACATCCTTCCAATAAATTAGGAAGCTGAAATCAAATAATTGAGATATGCTGCTATAAACAAATAGTGCTGCAAGCTGCAGTATTCAGGTGTGAGGGGAAATCAAGCTTGTGAATCATTTGAGGATGTATGGAAATTGATGGTGGAAACTGTTTGTACTCATAAGAATTATATAAACTTGGTATGGGAAATAGAGAAATACCAGTGGGTTGAAAATCACACGAAAAATTGCAAACTGGTCAATTTATGTAAGATGTTAAAGTGTGAGGTTGCCTTGTGAAACATGAGGGAAAATCAAATCTCATTTGGGTAAACTGACTCATCAAGCCCCTTGAGCAGGTACATGGTGAGATCAATGCTGTCCTGGAGTGGCCCCAGGCTACTGTACACCACAGAGACAACAAGCGACACAGCCTCCTCTAAAAATCCAACACTGTAACGTACAGTTCTGATTAAATTTTATTAAACCCAGCAGCAAGGGTCACTCATGGACATTCTTTGTTATACAGAGGATAAAACAGCGGGAAATTCTCCAGGTTCAATGCGACAGTGGGAAATACTTCATTAATGTGAGGAGATCTTGGTCACCATGTTTCCTTTTAAACCTGGGATATGACGCCAATTCATGATGTCTCTTTGAGGAAAGCTCATCTTTCATGAACTAAAAGCAAGAAGTTGGTCTTCCATCCAATTAGGTTTGACCTTCCTTCTGGTGGAAACTTACCTCTGGCCCAGTCTCAGCCATGGGCTAATTACCTGATGAAGTGGCATGACCGACTGTGACTAAACACAGCTTTATTTTGAAAGCGTCATCACAGAGATGTCAGGCTAATAAGAAGCAGGTGTGTGAGTTGATTGCATTAATCAGTCTGGTAATATGACAGGCCTATGGGGTTTAGGATCCAGTTCCAGAAGGAAAAGTGCTCGGTCTGTAGGGTGTTGCATTGTCTGATCTCTTTCCCGAGGCCTGTGCTACGAAGCGGGATTTGGGCTTAACATGCCAATTTCAGGTTTAACCCTGGGTTGTCATGAATTACTGGTTTGTTTCTTATCCAGGTATATTGTTCTCTTGGAAAACTGCATCACAGTTTCAAGAAGATCCCTTGCAGTTCAGTGCACAAATAGCAAGAGAGAAATGGTAAGAGGTTTTAGAGACTGCCTCAACCCTCCAGCTTTTCCTATGGATATGAGGTATAGGTGTGTAGATTCTCAGGGGAGGGAACTCCCCCCTCCCTGCTGGTATTGTTTTTCCCTGTTGGCTGCAAACAATTTCAAAACCATTGTTCTATAGGATTTGTGGCTGTATAATAATAATAATAAAACAGAGAGCTAAAGCGCTAAAGCCTTGTACTTGTTGACCTTGTGAGATCTGCAGTCTACTTAGCACTTTGACTGATGTTTTCACCTTTATTCTTTTCAAAAACTATGCAACACTGCCAGAGTTGCAGTGGTAAGCATGAGGGCAATACAGCTTCATACGCAATACAATGTAAGACTTTGCCAAAGCAGCACATTAAATCGGAATACGTTTGTAAGGATTAGGGTGTAAAATGAGATGTACTCATGGCTTAATGGTGTGACAGTTTATATATATATATATATATATATATATATATATATATATATATATATGTATGTATGTATGTATGTATGTATATTTTAAATATAGAAATAGACTATGCATGTATGTATTTTATTCTGTTTTAACATTTAGTGACAACAGAAAAAGAAGGAGTGGTTCTTTAATTTCAAAATAGATTTGTTTGTTAAATACACAACATTTTGGATAATGACAGAGATTTTTATGATAAAAATGTTAAAATCTATGAGCATTGGCAATACTGTCCTTGGTATATGAGCTGAATATAACTTACCAGCCAGATAAATGCCTTCCACACATCAAGACTCTGAAGACCTGTGATTCCACAGGTTTGTGGACATCTCAACTCATTTTCTGAGATTAATTAAATCCTTTGTAGATGTTGCTCTTTTTACCATTACAAGCTGTATGTATGTGTTTTTTTTAATGTCAACATGTAATACATGACAACATATTTTAAAAAGAATTGATTGTCTATGCATCTGTTTATCTGTGATTCCTCTCATATGAGCTTAATGTGTAATATTAACAAGCAGCCATTGGTAATGCTAGCTGGAGAAAGTTTCAACAAAAACAAATTTCCCAAATGTAATACTGTTCCAAAAATATACCTTTGCAGTTGTACATAAATGGAAGATAGATCACCACATACCCATAATGCTGCCAAAGAATTACAGTTTCCTCTTGTTCCTTCCTTTTTTTTTCTTTTTTTTTTTTAGAAATATGTAGCTCTATACCTGTCCATAGTTACAACTATTCGTCTGGTGCCACTGTAAACACACATTGCAGGATTCAGGGACCCAAGTTTGACTTATCGTGTTGATAACTTTGTGTGACTGTTTGTCATAACTGTTTTTGTTAGACAAAGTGGAACAAGATGACAAAAAGATGTCCAGGGAGACTATAGTTGTGTTGAACTGTGGTCTTCGTGGTGGTGAGGAGGGACGTGACGTGACTCAGGTCAATTTGGTGACAAACTGTGTGATGTCCCTCCAGATCATATTCCTCATATGTTACACTTCCTAATTTTGTCATCAATAATGTCTGTTTTGTCAATGTACCATGTTGCTCTGGGATCCCTCCACAGTTTCTTCTCCTGAGGTTACTATCATTTTTCTTTTCCGGTTAAAGGTTTTGTATAGACATATGTCCTTATCTGTACTGAGGCTTTAGGGACACAAGGAGTCAAATGTTTAACAGATTCTTGAGGCAAATTTTAGATTTGTGATATTGTGCTGTACAAATAAAAGTAGCTGGACCTTTGGCAGTGAAATAATGCTCAGTGCATTGTGCAAAACTTTATTTGTTGAATTTATATTGACTGAGTGATGGAGTAGAATGAGCGTTATTGTCGCTCTGTTGTTTTTTCCTAATCTCCTGCAGCTGCAACAAAGCTACCCGGAGAGGAGTAAACATTGTTTTCCCTGACTGCAAAAAGAGAAATGAGTCAGGAGAGGGTTGATAAATGTTACAGAGCAGTGATACAATGTATGCTGAATGCCCTGCAACCCCTTCAGCACATGAAAATGCTCTGGTATAGCTTTAATAGTATACTGCCCTCGTTTCTGTTGTCGTGTTGTCTAGTAATTGGCCCTAAATCACCTTTAGAATTGTATTATTATGTATGTATATGAGATTAGAAGAAGCTGAGATATTAAGTCCCACAGAAAACTTGACATTTGTTCTATTACTGAGTGAAATAAAAGCACGACTTCTCAACTCAGTTTTATTTATATACCACTGTACACACAATGCAGTTGATCCAGAATGCTTTTTAGCATACAGAGGGAAAAAGGAAGACAGAACGAAAGATAACTGAACAAAATTCAAGAAAAAACAGTAATATTGCAATATTAATCATAGACATGGTCATACATACACAGCACATCAGCAAAACTGGAGCGAGCTAAGTTGCCACAGCTGAGGGTGAACACGCAAGTTTTGAAAATCTCAACAGAAGCGGCGAATCGTTCAGCAGCATTCAACAGTGTTGGAGCAGCCACAGATAAAGTCCTGCCCCGATATCTCAAGACAAACAAATGCCTAGTTAGAAGTTTTCAGGTTTCTGACGGTGTGCTACGTGGATGGGAATACTGCATCACTGTTTCACACTTCATAGATCAAGAGAATCCATTCTGCTGCAAAGAGGCAAACAGTGTGAGAAGTCAAACATTTAGTAGTGTGCTTTCTATTTTGGCCTTGTTAAGACTTTTGAAGCCGCTTTCTGTGACATAAAAGAAGAGTCCAGGTGAGGCTGCAGACAACTGATTACAACATGGAGATGATTAAAACTTTATTCAGTTACCTGATAAATGCGTTTCTTAAGCCTAAAATGAAGGATGACTCTGTTTAAATGTGGTTTGACGATTGGGGTTGGCTACCAGTTGGCAAGTTTGCAAAAAGTCTTGTGTTTTTATGCCGTGAAGACCATTATTGAGGTGAGTGATCCTGTTCACACATTGCATTAACATAAATCTGTAAGAATGCAGCTGCAAGAAGAGGCGTTAATGTATCCAAGACATTTTGAGGACACAATAAGGTCCAGTCGCTCAGAAAACATATAAAGGTGTTCTGTTCTGCTCTCTTGTAGACGTGTTTGCAAATGTTTTCTGTGCAACACTGAAGTACCACCCACTCAATGACATCCTCTGTGTAACCCACAATACATAGTTATTCTTTAGATCATGTTCACTGAGTTTGTAAACAACATCTGAAAATTTTGGGGGGAAAAAAACCTCATTGTGATATATTATGAGTTTGTCGAACAGCTTGGGTGATTTGGTTTTCCTTAGACACACCAACGCACTGGTTAGAAACAGCAAAGCATTTGATCTTTGCACAATGAAATTATGTACATGCTTATTTGCATACAGAGCAGGGACGTGAGATCTGATCACAAGTGGTCACCAACCGGGTCTGAACTGAAGTACCACCTGTTTGTTTTGGGATCAGATCACCCTTGATTCACATTCATGTCAGACAAGACTAGCGATGATGTTTAGGGAAAACCACAGGACACAGAAACTGAAGAAAAAGAGGGGTCGCCACTTGACACCCCAAAGGATCTGTTGGGTAAAATGAGGAAAACCAATTAAACACAGAGCTGGAGATCCCGCTCAGTTTTTGGCCTGTGAATATGGATGTGTAGTCTGCAGTGTGAAAGGTTTCCTGAGTCAACAGCTCGGAGGAGGTTGTTACTAACTCTCAGTAATGCAGATTGTTGTTTTGTTTTGAAATCGAAATTTGAGTCTATATTCCTGAGTACAAATGGATAAAGGTTCTGTTTTCGTAGCTAGGCAGCAGCATGTTTGAAAGATTGTGGAATATAACTGGTTTTCAGGGGACTATTGATGGCTAACAGAACGCTGGGGCCAATAAAGCCAATAAGTTCTCTAAAGAGTTTAATTGGGGTTATGGTGAAGGAGCTGGTGGGGTTTTCACGGATAAAATGAAACTACAAGAGAGTGAGTTGGAGTTTCACTTTGCTCAATAGTACACAAGCTCCCCAAAAAGGAGACTTGTGAAATTCTGTATTATTATCATCTTGGATAATGTGTAAAATCAGGCAGATATCAATGTATGATTCTAGCTTGAGGGCGATTCCATTTTCCTTGCCAGAATCAGCAGATGCAACATTTTTCAAGGACTTGATATTCCTTCTCACCTTTGTAAAACCGGAAAGAAAGCATTCCTTACTCAACCTGTATTTTATCTGCAGTAAAGGGTACTTGAAATAAGATAAACAGTGTTTCTCTCTGCACTCTACACTGCTGTGGTTCTGAAAGAGAACAGATACTTTTCATCTGCTATGTTAGACTTTGCATTCACATTCTTTTTATTAAGAAGAATACAGAATAAAAGCAAAATCAAGTATGATGTTACTGATGTTGCAGTCAAAAGCCACGGAGTAGTTCACACACAATGTACACCCCTTGTCGAAAGTTTTAGGACACTTTCTCATTCAAATAAATTAGAACCTGTCCTAAAACGTTTGACTGGTGGTGTAAGTGTGATAATAATGGGCTTTCAAACTTTGTTATCAGAGGAGATGCACAAGCATTAATATTACAGAATTTCTCCCTCTGATTTTGTCAATGTCACCATATTTTGGAAACACATGAAAACTAAGTGTGAATTTGTGATAATTCATGATTTATGGTAATGTAAAATAATCTTAAAAACCCGTAGCTGTGAACAACCGCAACCAGAATATTCCAAACATCTTGTATTAAATGGGTGAGGCTATTAAACTCAAGTTTAAGACTGTAAAGATTTCATTGAATTAATGACAATTAGCAGGAAAACAAGTTTTCATTTGGTAATTGCTGGTGCTAATTTTCTGTTTCTTTTTTCACTTAATTTTATTTATTCTTTTTACAGTATATTGAGCAGCAGATTGTAATTTAGGGGAACAGAATGTAACAGTAAAAAATATGGTGGGATTATAATCTTAACTGAGATCGGAGAAATAATACGCTGCAGTATTTTTTAACAAATAGCTCGTATTTTCCCGTGAGCTCATCAGTATTTGAATGAGCACTGCAGTTTATCCATGTTATCCATCTGTTTTCAACTACCAGATGTCCCCATTCCCTGTCAAACAAGCTACAAGATTCAATAAGGGATTTGAGAGGATTCGATACGCAGATTCTGACCTCCTTTCGAAATCAATAAAATGCTCTTAGACCTCATTCATTCAGAGCCACACTGGTTCTAAGATAAAACATTAACCCATGTCAACACCCATCACTTTTCACATTATGTAAACCACTTCAGTTCTTTAGAAGCTTTTATGCCAGCTGTTCAAAGTTTCTCTCTGCTGCTGAAAGCTTCTTTCAGTTGGAGGACGCCCCAGTATTTATTTTGGTCTTTTACATCTGTTCTTGTACAATATATTGTCAACAGACTGATTTCTTTTTTATGAATTTTCTCCTGTGTTGTTTCAGATGTTAATACTTTGAACAAGGGGCTTCATGCTGTCAGTTTTATGTCTGACTTCATTACATGTTACTGTATTGGATTCTCCTGGGTGTTCCCTTCATGTGCTCAGGAATGAATGTGAGATCTTGTGAGAGTTTGCTGTCTAGTTTTTGCAGAACATGGTGACTCCATATTGGGATGTCATTGTGTTGTGAGGGGCAATTTTTGTCAGCTGAAAACCAATGCTGAATTTAAACCACTTTTATATTACAAGGACCTGGACTCCGATATCCTGGCTGGTCCACTGTAATTATCTGTATATGGGGCTGACACAGTCCAGCATTACCTGACTACAGTTAAATCACAATGCAGCCTTCAGCCTCTGTAATGGTACAAAGAAATGACAGCACGTCATCCCAGGTCTGGTTCATTTGAATTGGCTCCCAGTGACATTTTGACTCAGCAGTTGTTGCTTTCATGGTGCTATGCAAAAATGTAGGACCTATTCCATGCCATGAAGCCTGTAAAGTCTTTTTAAGACATTAAGACATCTGACCCAAAAGATTTAGTCTGCAACTACACTATCAACGATGTATTAATGAACTATTGTTCCTGCCTCATCTTCATTTGTGAACACAATATGAAATATAACACATTAAAGGCATTAGAGGAGATTTAATTTCCTACGACTTTGAACGTAGCATGCGCATGCGCACATACAACCTCTCCCTCACCCCTCTCTAACCTCCCCCCTCTTAACATTTACAAAGAAACGCCCCCCTCCAGAAACTTGCGTAGCACTCGTAAAGTTGTCTTTTACAGCTGGGTCCCCCTGGATCTTTATCTGCCTTTGTGTAAAAAAAGATGAGCAAAACAAGTCGCCAGCTAACTACGAAGCTATACCAAAGCAACACATACAGAAAACACGTAAGTCCAAGGCGTACGTAATCTACGTAACTAGGCCTGAGGAAGATTTTTGATTGACAGGAAAGTGAGCAAACCAAACGCCTCGGTCCGAGCGCATTGATTGGCTGATGTTTTTCAGGTCCTGCCATGTCCACAGTTATTTTTTTTTATTTTTTATTCTTTTAGAGACCATGCATACAAGTCCACTAAAGGTCAGTATATTCATTTTATGTGAATCAGACAAATTAAACAAACAAAAAAAATCCTTCATAATGCCTTTAATGCAGAATTATGAATAAAAATGTGTCTCATGTTTGTTTAGTTCATTGTGCTGTAATGTGAAACCTGACGAGCCTGTTTCAGAGCAGCTGAAGGATCTGACCTTCATTATCTGTGATGTTTGTCATCTTTTTCTTTTATACCTGCATCTCATGTCCACAGCAATGGACTCCGATGATTGAATTCATTAAATTATTAATTAACAAGTAACTAATCACGCTCCTGATATTTTTAGCTGTTGCTCTACCTCAACCCGCCACTTTTGATGGCTTTAAAGGAAATCTGACAGCTGGAGACATCTTGGATCAAATCTGCTTTTACACATGTTAAATATTAGTGAATCCTCTAGAGGCATATGAATAAATGTCAATGCATGCATAGAATTAACAAGATGATGAATCTCATTTGCTCGTACACTTACAGTACAAAGACATTTACATTCCTCCAGAGTGACTTATTGTGTGTGAAAGTAGCTAACGACTTTGCAATCATACAATTAGGTATTATTAGTGCGTGCCATTGCTCGGAGTAATGAGCATAGTGGACAACTGTTCATTATCTCAGAAACTTTCTTTGACGTATGTGTCGGGGGCAGCGGTAAAAGAGCTGAATTAAGTATAGTGTTGTGTACGGGTCAGTACTACAGAGCTAGTTCTTTTTTTTTTTTTAAATTAATTGAGTATGGGGGTAGCTGAGTAAAATATAATTCACATGATGGCCAAATAAAGAAGTCACATACACAAGATGCACACCCGAATTTCAATACTGCAGAAAATATAACTGTCTTAGTCAAAGCAATTAAAATAAGCGGTACAGAAGCCTTTAATTATTCAGACAGATTACAGCTGAATGTCATTAACAGATTCTCTGGATCTCTCAGGTGCTCAGTGATGCGGCGAGAGTAAAAAGATGTAAACAAGGCAAAGATGATTACCTAGATTTCCAATAAAAATGGAAATGTCTCCAGTAACGATATCTATTATTACATGGTTGATAGCAGAGTTGCATTGTGTGCCTGTAATTTAGGAACCAATTTACCTGCAATTACATTTGTCTACAATGAAGGAGGCTGCTGGTATATCAGGAGGAGCTCTGGAGGTGTGAAAGTGAGTGAATGTACAGTTAAGGCAGTTGATAAATGAGGCGCCTGGACTGGAGCAGTAAGAGGACATGGTTTAGAGAGATTTTGGATGAATAAATAAAACATTTAAGAGTAGGAGGACCCAAAAAAAAAGTTTCTGAAAAGTGGAATTGGTGCCCTAAGCTATGCCTCCACTGACACTTTCAAGAAAAATTAGAAGACGCACATGTATATATAATATATATATTTATATATAATTATTTTATTTTACAGTTTGATTGTACCAGTTCTTATCCTGTTTTGACTTGTGTTTGATGTAATGTATTCAGTTTTATATATTTGTTTATACATCTTTATCCTGTTTTTTTCTTGCCTTTTTGCGTTTTTTTGTTGTTGCTGTATGTCTCACACCATGTACATCACAACTCTGCTTCCTTTAAAAAGTGCCACACACATAAACTTTATGTGATCTGATCAATGAAAACACCTTGGCATAACACAGCAGCGCACACCAGGCCACACAGTGCAGTGTTGGCTGTAACAAGAGCTCCTCCTTCCACGAGAGGATGTTTGAGGGAGAAAGAGAAATGTCTATACTTGCCAAAGGGCTGAGATTACAGGAACAAGCACTTTCCACTTCAACCAAAACGCAGGGTCCAGTGTCACAGATGACAACACTCAGCATCAATATGGATGAGGAGGAGAGCTGTGCTGCTGCTGGAGCCACTGGAGCGAGGCCACCCGGTCACTGCAGCGGCAGCGGTGACAAACTTTCCTCTGTACTCACCAGTGCAGCCAAATCAATCCACTCAGTTGAATACAAGGGTGTGTGTGTGTGTGTGTGTGTGTGTGTGTGTGTGTGTGTGTGTGTGTGTGTGTGTGTGTGTGTGTGTGTGTGTGTCTCCTGCTCTCAGGCCTTTCAATAATTGCACAAACCCAGAGTTTGAAACAAAGATGGTTATTATATGACCACCTTGGTAATGACTTCAGCACTGGCTGGCTACTCTCCAAAGTGAACGCAATCAATCGCGGTTACAATACCCTCACAAAATCTTCAACTTGTTCCTTTATTCAGTATCGCCGACACACCAGCAGACTGCTTCAAGCTACAAGGATGTCTGTTCTTCTGTGAGAATGCTGGGAATGTGTTTTAGTGAGTTAGTTTGACTGTATTGACATATTTAATAGAAATGTGAATGTTTCTGCCGGCTGAATACAGATGCGAGGTGTTTGTGCGTTTGTGTTGTGTTATGTAAACACTTTACTAAGACTCCACTTCATTATAAGCGCCTCTCCAATCTATCCCTCCATGACCTTCCCTTTTCTCTTCGTTTATTTGCTCTGCCTCAATCGTGACTTTTTTTTTTGCACACCACAGGTCATTGTGCTTTTCTTTCATGAATGTCGGTAGCAGCCCTTTCAGCCGAAGCGTCAAAGTCACATTGCCTCCGTGTTCTGCTTTCCAGTGTGAAAGGTTTGAGGGTCACAAGCCACAAGCCTAGACTTCATTTAGCTCTAAGAGCACACAATAAACTCTCGTGTTTGCTTTTTCACTGGTTGAAGCATTTGGAGTTCAAATACACAGCGCATCTTTGCAACAAGTCGCAACTCTCAAAGCGATCAGTGAACAGGCTTTTAAAGGCTCTGTGTGTGGGAGCTTTGTGCAATTGCAGCATCTTACAAATAGTCTTGATTATAAAAGATAGCGAAACAACACAATGCCAGTGAAAATGAGCACGGTCGTGTTTTGTTTTCAGCCCGTCAGTGGGTCAGATCAGTTTGCCACATTGTCCAGTCTGATGCTCACACACAGGAGAGCAACAGGACCAAATATTTTTACACACAGACGCTTTCACTGTGACATGTCAGCTTTGAGTTTGTGCCATTTTTTACAGACACAACTGAAAGAGGTGATTACACACAATCAGGAGCCATTTTTAAAGCACAGGTTTGCACCCTCAGGTACCACAATCTGGAAGAGTGCCAGAAAATAGAATGACATTTTCTGTGCTTAATTTCAGGCACCTAATGTACCTTTTAAAGATCCCCTCCAGTGACAATCCTAATAGCACATCCTTATGGTGTTTAATATAGGCTGGAAGACACATAAGTGAAAAAAGCAGTCAGCACTATTTTCACTTTGATGTATCGATGACTCAAAAACACAGGAGGAGTCAGTTTGCAGGGCATTCTGTATCATTATTCAGAATTATTATATTAGAATTGATTCTTGGTTAGAACATGTATGACTGAATTACTCCAATATTACATGCGTGCTGCTTTAAGTGAGGCAGAGGCTTCATAGATCTGCCATTTTAGAGAAAGAAAAGGTAAACATCCAGGCAATGTTAAGGCAGAAAGGGATTACGTTTCAGAAAAAAAAAGAAAAACAGAAAAAAACATTTTGATGTGATAGAGGTTATTGTTGGAGAGGTTTAATCAGTGAATGACTGTAGAGAAACTGTCACCATCACCCAACATTTGTGTCATTGTATTTGCTCATGTTACACCAAATGTCTGAAGGTCAAAAAGGCATTTTAATCATTTCTAAAAATTTGTCTGGGGAAATGTAAAGTAGAGAATATTAAAAAGGGCAAAAATACTGCAATTAACAAGTAAATACAATTTCCTCAAATCCACAAATTCTCAGGAGAAAAACTAAGAAGATAATCACTATCCTCAAAGCTAGTGAACAGTGGAGGCACTTTATTTGCCATCCTGAACGTGCAAAAACCACATTGTTATTTTCCTTTCATGCCTTTTCATTGCTCAGACAACTTCCCGGCTGCTCTCAAATAATCATGCAGCAGGATAATAAAGGTACCCTTATTCAACGGGTATATTTTAAATTTTATAAATGCACCTGAACTATTTGAAACAACAGCATATTTTTTAATCCTAGCAAAGGCCTTTCTTTGTTGATGCAAGGGAAACATTCTAGAACTGAAAAAGTACCTGTTTTTATCCACGCCAGGCCTTCTCTCTTCCATTAAAACCAACCACACGAGCAATGAGCGCTTCCGATATGGACTCCATGGGGATGTATTCACTAGTGATCAGGGGCCTATTTCACGAAGCAGGTTTAGTGAAAACTCTGAGTTTGTTAACCCTGAAATGAGGGAAACTCAGAGTTTTCCATTTCACGAAGCGAGGTAATTCTAACCAGGGAATGCGGGGTAACTCTAGCCTGTTTCACAAAGAGGGGTAACTTCAACTCTCGGTCAGTTACCGCAGTAACAGACTCTATGACTCTAACCTGGTCGCCAGCAGGTTTATCTGAGAAAACCTCGAGTTTCTCTCCGTCTCCGCCCTCTTTCAGCCACACACGCTGTTTCATTTCCTCATTCATTCAGTCAGTAAGCGAGCGAGTTTTGGCGTAGAACAGCTTTTATGAACGATCCAGTGGATAAAGGAGCAGCATTACTGCACAGATAATTAAATATTCGTCGGTAGATTGTTATCAGACCGCGCATAAATGTTCTCGCATTTCCGGACAATTATCGGTTTGAGCGGTACCGTTTCGTATTCGTTTTAAGTCCATAATCTACATAAACAACCTAATCTGTCCTCACATTTACATTACCAGCCGCAGTCATGCTCTCACATCCAGCAGATATTGTGTGTTGCGCTGCGGTTCTTTGCAAATGGAAGTTTTTATATAATGTCAGAGATGCAGAGTACTACAGTAAGACAACTGTATGCAGGACAGTCAGAAAAGTTTTCCTGGCTCTGAAACGACTTTTACTCGTCATTGTGGTTTTCCTGGACATAAACCTGTCAGAGCATCAAGGAGGATCCATGGGATTGCAGGTGAATGATGTAGAGATCTGTTAAATTCATTTTAAATCATATTCTGTTAATGACATTGTACTGCAGCCTCAGACTGAGATTAGTCATTTTAATTTCTTTTAGGATTTCCCAGTGTGATTGGCTGCATAGATGCACACACATCCCCATCACAGCTCCCTCACATCATGAACAGGAAGTCCATTCACAGCATAAATGTGCAGGTAGGCTACAGGTAGACTGACTACTGTTTCTAAATGTTAAAGACTGCATCATTGTTCAACATCTGTCATTCTCTGCACTGTCCAGATCATATGTGATGCTGCACACATCATTTCTAATGTGGAGGCCAAGTGGTCTGGGTCTGTTCATGACTCCAGGATTTATGGAGAGTCTAACCTGAGCAACATACTGCAGTGTGGTCAGCAGCCTAAAGATTTTCACAATAGAATTCTCTTGTCTCTGTCCTTTAATATACTCTAATGTATCCACTATACATTACAGGAGAGTTTGATGGCCTTCTGCTGGGTGACAGGGGTTACCATGACAACCCAGGCTGATGACCTCATACCCTGACCCTGAACCAGGCCCCCAACAGAACTTCAACCGGGCTCACTGCAGGACCAGAGCCCGGGTGGAGATGACCATAGGCCTGCTGAAAGCCCAGTTCCAGAGCCTACGTCTCCTCAGGGTGACCCCTGAGAGGGCCTGTGATATTACTGTGGCATGTGTTGTTCTTCATAATATTACCACTATTAGAGGAGAGCAACACCCTGCCCTACAAACTGAAGACCCAGATGATGACCCCATCCACCTGCAGCCATCCAGGACAGCAGAGCAGTCAGAGACACCGTATGCAATAATCACTTTAGAGTTTAAGTCACCATCATCACCACCACAGCAACATGATACACATTTCATTTGGTCTTCTTTATTTCCCACAAATAAAAGAGATAGTTCAGTTCATGTTCCAGTAGTTAACATAATTCACCTGTGACCATCACCCACCTCTAACTTGTGCTCCAGTATTTCAATTTCCAGATCTGCCCTCCTAATCTGTTTTTTTGGATTTTTCTCAGCAAATGCAGTTTGTAAATCTGTTTTACTGATAACTGGGAATACATAGAGGACATTAAATTATACAGTTGCACATGAATTCCACAGAATGAAGCTCTGGTGTTTCCTGAACATCCATCTCACTGTGTCAGTCTGTGCAGTGGAAGTTGAGGAACCATCCTGCTGCTGTCCAGCCATGCTCTGTTAAAAAGGATGAGAATGTGCAATACTTCAGTGTAGGCTAAATGACACACTCTATATTCCACCCAAAATCTGAATGAGAAGAGAACTATCAGTAACATACCTCTGTATGCCTTTCTGGATCCCCCTCTGTAAAGGCAGCAGACACAGTTTCATCCTCTTCATCCTAGATCAGTGACATGTTTCAGTAAACTTAAACTACCATTTGGATAAATCTTTGGAGTGTTGCCTACTTACAATTACAAGGTATATATATATATGCATCCATGACATTTCATACCACCGTTTTACAGGCATCTGCTTTCTTTCTGTTGGCTGAGCAGAAGTCTATATTAGTTTAAATAGGCTTAATTATTTAACAGGACATGATATGGATGCAGACATTTAGGCTATGTGCGGATAAAACAACTGCACAGTCAAACAGTCACTTAATATTTAGGCTACTTTACAATGTAAAACATGATCAACATGAAGTACCTCCATGAGATAATGCCGAGGTCTGACCCGTTTGAACAATGTTTTTATATTTCATCTTAAGCTGCTGCCCCATCGGGATTTCACCTAAATGAAATAACTTACTAGGCTGCCATTCAGACAGTTATTCCCTGTAATATTATTACGATTACAAAGGACTACATTTAAACTTACGCATTGATCAGGGCAGCAGTGTTCTCCACGCCGTCTCTCTCTCTTTTGCAGCTGCAGCAGTGTTGCACTTCTTTCTAAAAACGTGTTCAAACTCGCCATATGAGCGCGTTAAAAACTTCCAGTTGAAAAACGCAGCCTTTCGCTTCCCCGTTTCCATGGTGACTCGTCGAATCGAGGTTCCATTGATGCTGTCTTTTCAGACTTGCGGTGCACGCGCGTAACTCCGGGTCAAACTACTCCGAGTTGATTAACCCAACTCATATCAGCCGTTGTGAAACTGAAAACTCAGAGTTTTCTATCTCAGAGTAGATCAACTCAGAGTTGTGGAAGAAACTCAGAGTTTGTAAAACCTGCTTCGTGAAATAGGCCCCAGATAAACAGCCAAAAAATAAACAAAACATCTTCAGTCTATGAGAGGCAATAAGCACATCCAGCAGTCCACAGAAGTTATTATTGTTGACATTAGCAGAGCAACATTGACCCTTACGTCTCAAACACATCATAGGAAATCAATGCAAACACAGATCACATCATCTGAAGCTGAAGGACATCCAGCTGACCACTGCCAAAGATGGGCATCTTGATTATTTATTCCTTTTTTTCAATGTGCATTCAACATTTAATCAACACTTCCTATCTATTCTGTTGTTGTGGATACAGTATGCAGTATGTTTGCGTACTGAGCTTCTTTGGTGCACTTCTTTGAGGATGTATCAAAGTGTGATGCTGTTTTTTCTGCAGATGCCACACATTGCTTATTTTCTTTGTTTTCAAGCACAAAATATGTTGTTTAACCCACACAAGTTTACACTATATTACGCTAGACTGTGACCTGAGTGCCAGATGAGGATGTTGACATCAAAGGATTCTGCAAAATCCTGTTTTATGTTCATTCACTGTTTTGATGTCCATTGCATCACTCTCTACAGCATCTACCTTTACATGCAGAGTGTCATGTGAATTAGTGTTATGGCAAATAATATGGGTTAGGTACCTAAAAGACCTTGTTCGGACTGCGGAATGAATTAGGGTATATTCTAATTGTATGTCTGTGACGAGATGTGAAGTCATTATGGAAGCATGAACGTCAGTAGCAGCACACGTCACACTCAACACTGCAACCTCCCCCGCCTCATTTTCTACCTCACTGCACAAAGAGCGCACTGTTTGTTGCACTGAAAGTGAATGTGGGCACTGCGGTTGAACTGATGCTTTAACATGTATTATTTTGATTCCATATGTATTGCAGATGTCCAGAAATCAGCTCTTTGTGGTCTAAAAGATTATTTCAGGAATCCACACTGACATTCTTCAGGTCAGAAAACTTTTACTGGTCATGTGAATGTGGTTTCTCATTGCAGATATCTATTTCATGTCAATCTTTTCCACCAGAGTACTCATCATTTCTTCTTCTGACACTGTTCAAATGTTGGCTAATCACATGAGAAGTCTCACATGAGGGACATCATGAACAATTAGTCTGAATGAAGAAGGACACATCAATATCACTATCTATCTATCTATCTATCTATCTATCTATCTATCTATCTATCTATCTATCTATCTATCTATCTATCTATCTATCTATGATTTCATGTTTTTTTCACATGTAAATATAAAGTAAAGATGTTACTCTACAGTTTTTTAGTGCTGCAGCTGCTGTGATATGACCTGTTTTCTGTTTCATTTTTAAAGTGCACTCGCTCATTTTGAAGAAAAAACAAGAAATGGGAAACACCTACAGAACTGTGTTATTTGTGCTGCTATTGTGGTTAAAATACAACCTTTTTCTGTAATGCACACCAGGACACCTGCATCCCCACTTTACTGTTGCCGATAGGAGGCGAGCATAAACACACACAAACACACACATGCCATCGTGTGTGCGCACATGTACACCCTTCCAGCTCCGCAACAGGCACATACTAGCGTGTGAGAGAGTGTGGCATCAGCGCTGAGTGACACACTCACGCAAACACACACACAGAGCAGCGTGCTTCAGTGGTGTGTAAATGTGCCTCCTGCTGCATGTCTTGACAAAGATGGCGATGACAGCAGTAGTGTGTGTAAACCTCAGTCGGCCTGTCAGCTTGCTTCTGCCACTGCTGATCAAAGTGTAGAGAGATATATATACACATGTACAGTATGTGCAAGGAAAACACACACACACATACACACTCCTGCATAGGAAACAAAGGCACTAGAGGAATCTCATGCAGCACATATTCCATCTGCGGGGATAAAGATAGTGCACATGACCCAAACTACTTCCATATTCTGAGAACCACGGCAGAGAGGTGTCACATCAAGCTTGTTGGCTTATACTTCAAAGAATAGTGGAACAATCTGCAAGTAACATGAAAATATCGACTTTTCTTCTGCCTAAAATGACAAAATGACAACTACCAGCAAGCTTATACATATAATTAATGTGCCCAATGGGAAATTTGTTTTATGGCACACAAAGCTGCTTATTTTAGTGATGACAAACAACTACACATTGAATACAGAAACATCTGGACCAGAATAATAAAAGTGCAAAACACACAGACGACAAGCAGCAGAGAGACACTTTATGTAAAAAGTTTTCACATTCAAATGACAAAAAAGGTAAAAAAAAATAATAAATAGGTGCAAAATGCAATAAACTCCAAAAACTAGATCTAAAACCAACAATGGTTTTATAACTCTGCATGGTAGATGCAATTCTAGGTGTTGGTGCTGTTTAGAAGTCAAAGCTTGCAGTCAAAAATGTGTGTTCACACTGAATTTTGCATGCATATTTAACAGGTGACAGTTCCTCCATGGACTAGAGGGACTGATGTTTTTGTCTAACAGTGACCTTCATGGAGACGGTGGACCATATGGACCAGCTGCGACTGAAGCTGCTCAGACAGATGACCAAACCAGGCCTTCTAATGGAAATATAATCTCTGTTGCAAGCGTCAGCACAGGATCTCCACATGAGGTCAACAGCTTCGATTGATGCCCCCCCCCCCCCCCCCCCAATATGTGGAGACATGTGTAATGGGCATGTCACAAATAACCACTGGCTTGTGATCATCCACTGCTTTGGGATTAAATATCTTGTGTTGTTTTTTCCTTTTTTCAATGATAACAGTGCCATATAAGAGAGCTAGTGTCTTTGTGAAGCAAACTGATATTGGTAATTATCTGGTAATTAGAAGAAAATGTAATTTGATGTTTTGGCAGTTAATTAAGTACAGTCTTGTGCAATAAATAATAAAAACATTATTCTGCTTTAAGAGACTCATAAGTCAGCATGCATGACTATGAAGAGGAGACATGAGGAGACACACAGAGCCTGTGCCAATGGAGAGATGTGAGCTGAGCTACTGTCAAAATCTGGATGGTTTATTCTTCAGGCTCTGGGCTTCAGCACATTCAATTTAAAAATAAAATAACTGATACAACATTAAGGCGCCAAGCCTCAGCTTTCATTTGAGCCTGTTTAAAAACTGTGTGGGAACTTTTTCAGCACATCATTCAGGGTTGAAAAGTAATTGGACACAGTAAATGTTTCTGGGGCAGCTGTGTGTCATCTTAACATTAGGTTATGAACAAAGAGCTCACGTATGGCTCAGGAAAAACTAGAAAGATGCTAAGATAGCAGGTAATTGTGGAGCACAAGTTTGTGGAGGAGCTGCAAAAATCAAGTGACTGTGGTGGATCCACTTGGTAAAGGAGAAGAGACATTCACCAAAGAGGACTTGTGCCTTGAAGAATCTAGTTTTCCGGTTCCGGGATGTCTGGCGGGTTATGTTTTAGGTTTTTGCCGGTTAAGGTACCCACATGTAGTGGTGTTGAAGGTGTTGTGAAGTGGAGAGAAACCAGTAAAGTTTTCGACTCACCTACATCCCCCGTCTCGTTGTTTCAACTCCACATTGGTGACCCCGACGTGCACGAACAATGTCCGACCACGAAGCCGTCCCTGTAGCTCCAGTCCAGGTAGCTGCCGCCGACGCGGTTAGCGGGAATGCTAACAACGTTTACGCTGCGGCAGTCAAGCTGCCCGACTTTTGGCAACATAACCCACGGCCGTGGTTCCAGCACATCGAAGTCCAATTTCAGCTGCGGGGGATTACGCAGGATGCAACGAAATACTTCCATGTGGTGGCGGCGTTGGATGCTTCCACCACGGCGCGCGCCATGATGCTGCTGGAAGCTCCACCAGCAGCCGGCAAGTACGAGGCATTAAAGACATTCCTTCTGGGGCTGTACGAACTATCGGAGTTGGAGAAGGCTGACCGCCTGCTTTCCCTCAACGGCCTCGGTGACGGCAAGCCGTCGGAGTTAATGGAGAAGATGTTGGCTGTGCTAGGATCGGCTGATCCTTCGTTCCTTTTCACGCATATTTTTCTGCGTCAACTCCCGGCGCCTGTTCGTACGGCGTTGGCCAGTTCCCCTCTGTCCTCCGGCAAGAACTACCGTGCTCTGGCGGCAGAAGCGGACAGGGTTTTCCTAGCCAACCGCCAACAGTTCGTCCATGCCGTGCTGCCCCACCAGGACACCCCTATGCCGCTCCCGGAGGGTGGTGCAGACACCGCGGCTGCGGCAACAGCTCGCCGCCACCCCGACGACGGTTTCTGTTATTGCCATGCCAGGTTTGGAGCTAAGGCCAAACAATGCCGCAAGCCCTGCAGTTTCAAGGTTCGGGGAAACGCCGGAGCCGGCGCTCGTTAGCGGCTCTGGGCGTCGACGGTGGTTGCAAGCTGCTGTTTATCACTGACCCGTCCGGCCGGCGGCTGCTGGTCGACTCCGGCGCGCAGCGCAGCATCCTGCCGGCTCAGACCGTGGACACCATGGCCGGTGGACACGGACCGCGGATGGACGCCGCGAACGGTACGCCCATCCGTACGTACAACACCAGGTCGGTGGATGTGTGTTTTGGCGGACGCCGTTTCAGCTGGGACTTTGTTATGGCTGGTGTGTCCACACCGCTCCTGGGCGCGGACTTCCTCTGCGCTTTCAACCTGCTTGTGGACGTTAAGAACTGTCGCCTGATAGACGCCGTCTCTTTTGCCTCTTACCCATGCACGCTTGGGGGAGCGGGAGAACTCTGCCTGTCTAACACTCTCGCTGCCGGTAACCAGTATGAACGTCTGCTCGCCCAGTTCCCCGACCTGACCACGCCCACCTTCTCGTCTGCTGTGGCTAAACATGGCGTGGAGCACCACATTACTACCGTGGGCTCCCCAGTCTACGCCAGAGCCAGGCGTCTCGACTCGGCCAAGCTTGCCTTTGCCAGGGAGGAGTTTTCCACCATGGAGCGCCTTGGCATTGTGCGCCGCTCGAACAGCCCGTGGGCTTCCCCCCTGCACATGGTTACCAAGGCTGATGGTGGGTGGCGGCCGTGCGGCGATTTTCGTCGCCTGAACAATGCCACTACCCCTGACCGATACCCCGTCCCACACATACAGGACTTTTCTGCCCACCTGGCGGGGGCCGTCATTTTTTCCAAAGTGGACCTGGTTCGTGGTTACCACCAGGTGCCGGTCCACCCAGCAGATGTTCCAAAAACGGCTGTCATCACGCCCTTTGGACTTTTCGAGTTCTTACGTATGCCGTTTGGCCTCAAAGGCCAAACGGCATACAGACGTTTCAGCGCCTTATGGACTCTGTGTTACGAGACATGCCGTTTTTGTTCGTGTACTTGGATGACATCCTCGTGGCCAGCGTTTCCCCTGAGGAGCATATGACACACCTTCAGCAGCTCTTCCAGCGGCTCACCGACCATGGCCTCATCATCAACCCAGCTAAGTGCCAGTTTGGTCTGTCCTCTATCACCTTTCTCGGACACCACGTCACGCCGCAGGGAGCCGTTCCCCTTCCTGCCAGGGTGGAGGCGGTCACCGCTTTCCCCCGCCCCCGCACCGTGAGGTCCCTGATGGAATTTAACGGCATGGTGAACTTCTATAACCGCTTCATTTCCCGTGCCGCCCACCTCATGCGTCCGCTGTATGCGGCTCTGCGGGGCAAAGCGCCTAAGGACGTGTTGGACTGGTCCGCGGACATGGACGAAGCTTTCGTCGCCGCCAAGGCCGCACTGGCCGACGCTGCTCTGCTGGCGCACCCCTCTTCCGCTGCTCCAGTGGCGCTCACAACGGACGCCTCTGATTACGCGGTGGGGGCGGTGTGTGAGCAGTGGGTGGGCGGGGCCTGGCAGCCGCTGGCTTTCTTCTCCAGGCAGCTCCGGGAGAACGAACGCAAGTACAGCACCTTCGACAGAGAACTGCTGGCCCTTTTCCTTGCCACTAGACACTTTCGGTTCCTGTTGGAGGGTCGGCGGTTCACTGCTTTCGTGGACCACAAGCCGCTGACTTTCTCCATGGCCAAGGCCTCGGAGCCGTGGTCTGGCCGTCAGCAGCGGCAGCTCTCTGCGATCTCGGAGTTCACCACTGACATCCGGCACTTGTCCGGCAAGGACAACTTTGTCGCCGACTGCCTCTCTCGGGCAGTTGTGGGGTCTGTCCACCTGGGGTTGGATTATGCCGCAATGGCGGCGGACCAAGCCGTGGATTCCGCGGTCCAAGCCTACCGTTCGGCCCCTACTACACTGCAGCTGACCGACGTGGCGTTCGGTGTGGCCAACGCAACCCTCCTCTGCGACACCTCCACCGGTTGTCCGCGCCCTCTGGTACCTGCTGCTTGGCGCCGTCGGGTTTTCGACGCCATCCATGGTCTTTCCCACCCGGGTGTGAAGGCCTCGGCTAAGCTGGTGGGCGGCAAGTTTGTTTGGCCCGGCCTCCGGAAGGACGTTAGAGCTTGGGCTGGCTCGTGTGTGCCGTGCCAGCGGGCCAAAGTGCACCGTCATACCAAAGCCCCTTTGGCGCCTTTCGTGGTGCCTGAGAGGCGGTTCGACCATGTGAATGTGGACCTGGTGGGCCTCTGCCCCCCTCCCACGGATACACTCACCTGCTCACAATGGTGGATAGGACGACCAGGTGGCCCGAAGCTGTCCCTCTCTCTTCCACCACAGCAGCGGACGTCGCCCGGGCGTTCATCGGGTGCTGGGTGGCCCGGTTTGGGACGCCTGGTGACATCACGAGTGACCGGGGCCCCCAGTTCACGTCAGAGCTCTGGACTGCGGTCGCTGACCACCTGGGGGTGAAGATTCACCGCACTACGGCGTACAATCCGCAGGGCAATGGACTGTGTGAGCGTTTTCATCGCGACATGAAAGCCGCTCTTCGGGCCGGTCTTACAGACTGTAACTGGGTTGACCGCCTTCCGTGGGTCATGCTTGGCCTTCGCTCTGCCCCCAAGGAGGACCTCAAGGCCTCGTCCGCTGAGCTGGTGTACGGTCAGCCCCTACGGGTCCCCGGGGAGTTCCTTCCCGACACCACGGCTCCCTGGTCGGCCGCCTCTCATCGTACTGTGTCCCGGGCCGCTGCCGACGCCTTCGTTCCTGTTCCGACAGCTAGCCACTGTCTTCCACAGTCCTACGTGCCCAAGGACCTGCCGTCCGCGAAGTACGTTTTCATCAGGCACGATGGCCATCGGACTCCGCTGCGGCCCCCCTACGACGGGCCCTTCCGCGTCCTGGAGGCGGGTGCTAAGAACTTTGTCGTGGACGTGGGCGGTAGGCCAGAGCGGGTCACTGTAGACCGTCTCAAACCTGCCCACATGGACGTGGAGGAGCCGGTTCAGTTGGCCCTTCCTCCGCGGAGGGGGCGCCCTCCGGTTTCGGACCGGGCCCCGCCGCCAGTCGGGCCTCCGGCCTCCGGTGGCCCCGTTCCGACGCAGCGTAGCCGTTTCGGGCGGCTGGTTCGCCCCCCACGTCGTTGACTGTTTCTTTTGTTTCGGTCCCTGTGGTTAGTAGTTGCACTGTTTTTGATTGTCGGTTTTGGTGAATTCTGGGGGGGCCTGTGTGGTGGATCCACTTGGTAAAGGAGAAGAGACATTCACCAAAGAGGACTTGTGCCTTGAAGAATCTAGTTTTCCGGTTCCGGGATTTCTGGCGGGTTATGTTTTAGGTTTTTGCCGGTTAAGGTACCCACATGTAGTGGTGTTGAAGGTGTTGTGAAGTGGAGAGAAACCAGTAAAGTTTTCGACTCACCTACATCCCCCGTCTCGTTGTTTCAACTCCACATGACCACATTTTCTGTCCCTGTTAAATGTTGATTCCATTCATTCACAATGTTTCTCTGCATAAAGTTTTAATAAAGAGGAGAAAAAAATGAACAAACTCACACTGGTGGGATGAATTCAAGCTTCACAACAAAAAATATAAGCATCTTCTTGGACACACCCCTGAACTGGTGTTCACTAAAAACTGCTGTTTGGTCTCTGGATCAGAGCCTTGCATTAGCACTGATGTTTGCTCTCTGCTCCAGTTGGAGGTCCATGGAGAAAGCACAAATGCCCACAAGCCAAAAACACATCTCGCATGAGGGTATGATTATTATGAGAATGAAAGTGATGCTCAAATGTGGATGGGATGAAAGCACATAAAACATGCTGACAATAAGTATTCACCGCCACTGTAATCACAAGGTGAATCATTCTCTGTCTCCACACGCACACGCCACATGTTCACGTGAAGTGTTGTCATTTCATTCATGCTTCACGTGCTTGTGCGACTGCTGTAAACTAACACCATTCTGCTTATCGTTATTATTGTAATTACTTTTGTTGTAGCAGCACAGCTTCCTGATATGCTTCATGCTGAGCGCTGTATAAAATGATGTGCCTCACATGAAGTCTCCACCTTCATCTCCACCATCTGTCTGTCTCAGACCTGTTTACGCTCCAACACATGATGGAATTTGACGCAACACTAGAATTTAAGAGAGGACATTGTTTTGTGTGTGTTTTGACGGGGGAAAAGTTTTGTTTAAATAACAGACTGAAATCGCCGATGTACAAGAAGTTTGAAACTAATAATCTCAAACTGAGGCTGTTGCCTGGTGGGAAAATGAGTTAAATATACTTTTCTTTGAGCGTACTTATCTGTCTGATCGAAAGCTATAACGTATATCCATTATACTTAAACATGTGGATCCTTAGGAAGAGTTTATTACAGTGAATGTTTCCAGTCTACTATGAATTCCCAGTTAGCAAATTCTTCCATCTCACTTTTACAGCTGACTTGCGAAGACATTGATACTCTATGTAAACACATGAACATCAGTCATTTAAATTGAACAATGCTTCTGCAACATCTGCATGATAAAACGCAAAATAAACACATAAACACTTATTGTGTTTATATCGGCCAAAATTGTAACTTTTCCTCAAAGGATTTTATTTTCCATTGAACAAATGACTCCTGTCATTAAATCCTCATTTTAGATAAAGAAAAACACCCACCGCAAAACCCTTACCAGGGGAAAAAAATGGAATAAACTTCAACCCAAGTAACTCTCTTCATCATCGACGGACAGGGATTAAATGTGGTGTGTGCAGGACAGCAACACAAAAGTTTAGTATACTATATGCAGACCTGGAAACAGGACAAACAACGCAAACGTTCCCACGTAGAGAAGAAAGGAAGCAACACATGAGTAAATTCCAGCACAGAGAGCGAAAAGAGAAGACGTGTGGGAAGACGAGAAAGCAAAAGAGAGACGTGACACAGAATACCGGTAAACTTGTGTGCTTCAGGGACAACAAACAAAAAGGGTCAGAGAGAGGAATGGTTTTCATAAAGTTTACATTACGCTTGTCAGTGAAGCAACATATTCTACAAGCACTAGGCTTAGAGGATCCATTGAGACAGAGGCTAGCTGGGACTAACAGGTACAATGCCACAAGTATGAAGGAATAAGCAACAAACTGAAGGCAAAAAGCTGAGCTTCATGTTGTGATTTGAAGCCCACATCAGAGTCAGACAGGCAGGAAAAAGGTGAGATGGGATGATATCGTGAAGCCTGCTGACTGCTGGCCTTCAGAGCATCAACTCAGCACCAGCCAACCGTGGACCATGTGAAACACAGAAACAGGACCAGTGTTTATCTATCGCTGTCAATACTGCAATGATGTTAGCAATGCAAATCTGCTATAATGAGGGCTATTAGCAATTCAAATCCAGGAGGCAGTGAAGCATTTGTGTGTGTAATGGTGTATCCAGGATGCATTCCTCCTCCTCATCAGTCTCTGTCTGCACACACCATCCTTACAGATGCATCACACTGGTGACACTGGAGATCTGTCACTGACACTGAGTTGAAGCTTAGCAGCTCGATCTCTACAGCCATTCATTACGTTATCATACAGACACTGTAGTCCTCAAAGGCAAGGGGAGAATAAAATACCCTCAGAATGGGATCTTCTTCTCACAACTGGTGTCATGTATTGAGATCAAAACACTTGGAGCTAGGAGCAGCGTGGATGCGAACCATCAAGAAGAAGAAGAGGAATATCTACTTCAAGGTGAGCAAGACAAGATGTTGTGCTGTGGATTCACCGCTGCTTCTATTCAGTCTTTGAACTGCACACATTTGCCACAGTTTGGCTGTGTTTCCCGGTAAAACAGTCAAACAAACCAACTTCCAAAAGTTAGTTTGTGCAAGAGCAGCATCTTCTCCCCAGATAATCAGTCTGAATGAAGAGCAGCCTGTACCTCACACACGTACACACACTCATGGCTGCATAGAATGTAAGTAAGTGGAGGAGGATCTGACCCACCACTGGTGCACTATTAGTTTAACGGAATGAACAAAATGCTACAAAATGCGGAATTGAGTTTTGTGTCATACTGTACACATCTTCATGTTTAGTGATTACATTAATATTCTGTTTCCCAAAGCATATGCTCAGGTAAAAATAATGAATGTTAAAGATGTGTTTAGCTCTGTGCTTGTAGTGGCATATTTTAATGCTGCAGGCTTTAGAGGATTCAGTGTCTTTTTTGCCAAAAAATACCAAACTGCAATCTGTGAGGTTGGAAAAGTAAGCTAAATCTGTGTCAAAAGCTGCAGTTCTTCGAATGGCCATTCAAGGCTGGCCCCAAAAGGGAGTCGGTCCCCATAGACCACTATGTTTAGATGCCCAACCTAACAGCAGAAATAAGTTTGAGACCTGGTGCAAAGAAATGTTTTGTTCTCCGTAGTTAATTTTCACATTGATGACAACTATACGAGGGACGAATTTTTATATAATTTCTCCATTTATATTATTTTAGGGTTTAATCTTCATTCACAATTAGGGAGGTGACAGCATTGACTGACAGGTTAATATCATAGGGTGGTCGATGACCCTGAGACGCTTTCATGGCTCACCTCAGGCCCTTTCACCCTCCATGGTTTTGCAAATTTTTAGATATGCTAGGAGTTAGGAGGATTCAGGCACTGCCACAATGGTGACAGCAGGAGCTACCATACTAAGCTTCAAAAAACCCTCATCAGGAAACCTACAAGTGATGCCATGGAGGATTTATCCATCTTCACTAGCGACAAATGCAGAAGAATGCTGTCAGAATGATGCAACAGGGGTTGTAAAAGCTTCTGGATGTGGGAGAGACTCAAAGGACTGAAAGAATGATGTAATCATGAGTCCAATCACATAGTAGATCTCATGGTGACGTCATCATTTTAGGAGGGTAGTGGTGCCTTTGGCTATAGAGGAATATCCCCTGGTGTAGAGCCGACACTGGCTGTGAATCAGGGGCAAAGAACGAGAGTAGTGTGGAGCAGGGATAATGATAAAATCAGTAAATATTTCATATTAAATACAGGTTGTATAACAAATTACAGAACAAGGTTGCAAACAACCTGAGGTATAATAACCGTTATCGTGACATGTGAGAATAGACAACAATAATCAGTCTGTAAAAATATATTTTCTTTACTATCACACAACTTTGCAAAAACACAGGTGGTTTGCATAACCACTATGAGGCTTTAATAATATTGTTGAAGCCAAACGACATGAAAGGACACTACTGGTGTGCTAGTATCCAACACGAGTGGATTTACAGTAGAAATTGTAGAAATAATAATCTAAATTAATATTTTTACAAGTCTGATGAGCATATTTGAGATTTTTGTCATTATTTCACGAGAGTTTGATGCTAATTGCACAAAAACAGATGATCTTCTTGTTTTGCTTTGTGTTTCTTTACTGTGTGATGTGTCACCACAATAAATCAATAAATCTTACGAAACAAAATTGTGCTGAACAGTTGACCTCTGTGCAGGCAGGCAACAGAGTCCAGAAGATGAACGCATTCAACTGAAAACTGCATCATCAGTAATGCAGGAACACCCAACTGAATTAATTGTAAAGGACTTTTGACATAACCGCATGTAACCCATTCTCATTCCCACTGCATCAGAATTGCTGTTTGAGATGGTGACAAGGTGTCCTTTGGTGCTGGTGCCACCCACATCAATATTTGATGCTGATGCAGTTGTTCCGTTTAAAAGAGGCTCATAACGAAGGCTGAGGGGTAGAGGTGGCATAAATCACACGATTTTTACCCCGGAGATGGAAGTTCGTGCCTTGTCTTGGTCTATTATGTTTTCTCTTATATTCATCTGATTCTCATTTTCAGTCACTGTTTGATTAGATTTAGGCACCTTGACAACTTGGGTGGGTTAAAATACACCCTTTCGCGGCATGGCAAACTTATTTATCGAAAAAGGATTGACAATTACGATACAGGTAGAGAGCGTTTGAGTATGATGTCTTATTTCCAATTTATAGGATATAGGGTAAAGATAAACCTAGGAATGTCCAGATTAAGGCCAATCAGAGCATCTTATAACTGATAAGTACTGAGCAGGCCATGCATGGTTCCAATGTTCTGGTTCTCCATCCAGGCTTCAACTGACCTTGTGGCAAGGGGCATTGCGTTTTTGGAAAATCCAGTCATTTAAGGCAGGAAAGAGTTTTCCAGCTGATGAAAGAAGACTGTTTTCAAGAGTAGCCCTGTACATCACCTGGTTCATTCGCCCTGCACACAATTGCAATTGATCTGCTCCACCTATACTGAAACAACCCCAGATCAACCATGTCCCTGGTCCACCCCCATGTTTTACTGTAACATCAAGACAGTCTGGTTTGTAGGCTTCTCCAGGCTGCCTCCTAACCAGTAAGGTGGCTGGAATGGGCATCAACTGAAAATTGGATTCATCACTGAAGAGAACCTCAGCCCAGTTATCAACAGTCCAATCCTTGTGACCCCTAGCAATGAGTAACCAGGCTTTCCTCTGCCTTTCATTGATAAAGGGCTTCTTCTGTGCCCTGTGTGACTTCAGACCAGCTTCAAGAAGTCAGTTTCCAACTGTCCTTGGCCGAATAAGTCACATTTCTCCACAGTGTTCAATCATTTTTAAGGTTCCTGGAGGTCTGATGACGATTCCTGACATAGGAATGGATGAGCGCACGGTCATCTCATGTAGCAGAAAGATGTTTCCTGCTTCGACCAGCTAGCAATTTGGTACCATGTTCGGATTGTTTTTTCTTAGTATAATCCCTACCTGTCTTTCACTCATGCCAGTTTCCAGCAGTGCCAAGATGGATGCCTTTGTGGCTTCACATAATTCTTTTGTTTTAGGCATTATGTGAGAGCTGACAACTTCTGAGTTGTGCTACAGCTTGAATGTAAGCAGGAAACCACTCAAGGCCTTTGCATGTACAGTGCTGCTTATGACATGAAATGGCCTCATATACTCTGGGAATACGATTACATTTTTGTCAAAAAGGACATTAAGTATTGTGTAATCTGCTGCATTTTTTGTTGTGTTCATTGTATTCTTCAGGTAATATAACTTTAGTGGTACGAGGCATTAAAATGAACAAGAAATTAAAGGAAAAAAAGGGTGGCCTAATCATTTTTCCATGACTGTATAAATATAGTTCCCATATAAATATATTTTATATGGGGGCTGCGTGGCTCAGTGGGTAGAGTGGCTGTCTTGCAACTGGAGGGTTGCCGGTTCGATCCTCAGCCCGTTGTGCTCATGTCGAGGTGTCCCTGAGACCTAAGACACCTAACCCCTAATTGCTCCTGATGGGTCGTGGTTAGCGCCTTGCATGACAGCTTCTGCCATCTGTGTGTGAATGGGTGAATGTGATGTATCTTGTAAAGCGCTTTGGGTACCTTGCAGGTATAGTAAAAGCGCTATGTAAATACAGACCATTTACCATTACCATTTTTATTCCAGTCAAACTAAGAGTGTTCCTGGAGAGGGCGTCAGAGGGATACACTTCAAAACAAGTTAAACCTACAATCCCAGTCAGAAGTAATGAATATCATGATGGTGGTCATCAGTTGCATTTACTAACATAAATAGTCATCAGTGTACCCAGATATTTTGGTTCTGTTCACGCTGCTCTAAATGAAGTCTTTTGCTATACCGTGTGATGCTTCTCACACAAAATGTACTGATGCTAAATACTGCAGTCCTAAGGAAGAGATTGTTATCATGGAGATCTACAAGGAATATATAAAAAAAAAAAATGCAGCCAAAAGCAGCACTGTTACTGCAAATGCTGCAAGAGAGGAACTGTGGTAAGAAACTTTTATTAGTGGAAAATAATATATCTTACCACTTAGGTGCACCTGCTTACGTCTGACATGGCAGTTACACATAGAGTTCTTAAACTTTATACATAATAACAAGATACTTAAGATGTGCATTTAGGACTGACATTGTCCCACAATGAAAGATAAATGGAAATTGCTTCAATTTTTGGCTAATTTAAAGTGAAACTAACACGATTAAGCAAATATCCTCTCTGAAAAGATCAATTGATCAATCATTTCTCTAATCAATGTCACAGCAAGATTTGTGACATTCAAACTCAGACTTTAGGGTCAACAAAGCTGCTAACTCATTTACCTGGCTTTGTAGTACACCCCAGGACTTTATAAATGTTTCAAAACTGTGAGGCTTTGTTTTTTTCTCCTTGCTTTATTTTCCTCTGTGTGTTCTCTGTGTCCCATAATGAAGGGTACATGGAGGTGACTTCAATTTTTTTTGAAAAATCAAATTAAAATTAGTGTTAAATCTTAACTATTACTTGTTATAAATACCAATATTTTCATGCATTTTCTTGCCTGTGTTCTATTAACTACAATACCATCACACAAAACAGACTTAGAAGAAAATCACTGCACAACAGAAAAAAACTATGATATGATTTTGCTGCATTATGGCTATATCCATGTAGATTCCCAATGCAATGAGACACAGGCATTTTGTGCTGATCTAACTGCTTTGTTCAGTTCATTTATTATTGTGGGGTTCAACAGATTTGCGGATATAAGTTACCATGGTGATCTGACCAGGTTTACAGAGCCACCCTTGCGACACTGAACACTCTGGCTTTAGGCTCAGCATTCACTAACTCATTAATCTCACTGCATAATAGATCCCTCAGGTCACCTGCTCTCAAAATGGTGAAGGACCTCTTAGGTATTCACATAATCATCTAGAAATTAGCTAGCTAAATGCAAATCTGAAAACACTTTTAAAAAACACTGATTCCCCAGAAAATTTCATATATACATAATTTACGATTAACATTTTCAAATAGACTATCTTCTGCATTAACTTGTCACCATTGTTGTCAGGCCTTATTCCGTATCGACTCATCAACAGGAAGTCGCATGCTATAAAATTAGTTGCATCATTTGCTCATATTTGGCCTTCTCTGTTTTCTCCTGCAGCTGTAGCTAATGTTTTATCGGATGGAATTTTTTCTCTCTTCTTGCATGCTGTTGGTGAATTTCAATTTAGACATTCTTGCAGATATCATTATCTTTGCATTGTCACTGTGTCTTTTTTGCTGTCACAGCAGTCGCATCAACCTTTAGGTGATCTGTTGGTGTTGTGTTGACACTTTGTTGCACTGCATCCAAGTGGCAAAAAATCTCTGAATGCAGATGAGTTCAGGATTACAGGTGGTACAAGAGACAAATATGTTTATTTGTTTTTAAAAAAAAAAAAGTAGATCTCTCTAATCCAATCACAATGTAACACCGACTGTCGATTTCTGCATGTGTGTGTGTGTGCGTAGCCATATATGTAGCGGGGGATAAGAGTGGGTGACATAGGATGAGTAAATTTTTGTGCTGGAGGGTGAATTTCATGTCATTTGTAATGTAATGCTGCCATACACGCACATATTTTCACAAATCAGTCACACTGAGGTAGCCCACCACTCTGTCTCTCAGTAAGACGTGCTCCCTTCCACAGATGATCAAAGGAGAATCACTGAGCCTTTGCTGTAAAACATGACAGCGCTGCATGCAGCCCGCTCTCACAGACAAAGGTAATTTTTTTCCATTTGTCATTTCATTTCCTTTGAACATAGCAGTCATACAAACACTGTGACACGTGGAAGAAGAACAAGGACACATATCCATATTTGTATAGCAGTGACTTTGACATTTTAACAAACACATTTCAAAACTGGTGTGTGGATAAAACAGTTACGGCCAATGTGAAAGAGAGTTAGCAGCTCCAGTTGTCATCGCAGAAGCCACAAATCTGAAATTACTGATGGAGATTCTTCTTTTATGCTTTTTTAACAAAAGAATGAGTGCATTTTTTTTAAATGCCAAATGAAATTTTTAATTCAATCTGTGAAAAAAAATTTGCATGGGTTTCAGAGTATTTCTTTGCAATTGTTTAGCAGCAACATCAGCACTCAAGCTGAATGTTTGATTCTCTCATGAATGCATACATTGAAGTTGAGGTCAATGATGATGTAAAGTCCATGACAGTCTCCTTGGTCTTTGGTTTTCAAGGCAAAAGTTTCAGGTGTGTTTGTGTCTTTATTATACTGCTGCAGTATAAATCTTCCATTAAGATGCAAACCAGAGGGTGGAGACTGTCTCTGAAGAACTGATTTCGTCTTTGTCAGGGTGGAGTCGATTGACTGCAGGTGTTCAAACCTGGGTTTGATCCCATGCAGTATCATTCTTTTTATCACTATTCGCCTTACATATTCTGTTTCTGCCACTAATCTCTAACTACGATTCATCAGTCAATAGGTCTTTTTTTCCCCTCATCCACTGTGAAATGATGGTGTTGCTCCGCAGCAGTTGGATATAAACTACAGAGCTGTTTGCTTCTAGGTTCGTCAAGTCAACTTCAAAGGTGATGATGTGTCAGTTTTGTGTTCAGAGCTTGACTCCGCTGCCCCTCATTTGTCAAAAAGCTTTAGAGTCAAACTGAAAAAGTAATCCAAGCAAAATACATCGACTGATGCACCATCTGTACTGTGTGCATTTCCACTCAGTGCTCTACAAATATCTCAGCTTCTGATGAAGCCGTATATATCCATAACAGCTCTTCTGAGCCATAAATATTGTATTACAGTGTGGATAAATAACCAGCACTGCTCCAATCTTCATTAGCAGCCAGCAGGAAGACGGACAGGGAGGGAGTGATGGTATGAGCCTTTTAATAGAGGAGTTATTTATATGGAAGAGAAGGAAGAGCAGGAGATTTAGGTTATTTACATGGAGGAGGAGGAGACGGTGGAGGGGGGAAGAAGATGAGATTATTTACATAGGAGGGAGGTAAGATTTTTAATATCAAGCTGTTTATGATAGAAAAAAAAATGTGCTCTTGCCGTCAATATGTGCTTGCCTGGCTGTATTAAAGTGCCAAATATAATATGATATGGCTGCTACTGCGTGGGCTGTTACAGTACAAACAGACATTATTATTTAGTCCAGCTCATACCTTCATCAGCACTACTCCTGTTTTAACTTGCCACCCTTTTAGAAAATATTTTAACTTTAATATGCTTTTAAATATGTAGACCTTGTCTTACAGGACAAATTCTGATTGAAAACATGATTTAATATTATATCCAAATGTAAGAAAAAAAACAGGTATTTACACAACAACTTGTTTCCCACCAGCTTTAAAAGTTATTTGATCAGACAGTTGCATCCACAAGTACGTGAGTCATAAAAATATCTGACAATTAGGCTTAAAAATCACCATGGGCAATGAATGGATCTAGCCTGAGAGCAGTTTGCTGTAAAGTGGGAAGGTGCACAGTCCCTGAAACTAGTTCTGTTGGGATTAGTGCATACATATGGAATATCTAGGGGTTGGCATAAATTGGATCATGCAAAAAACGAGAGTGGAATTTAGAAAACAACTAATTTCAAACTTGAAAAAGTTTAAGATGCATTAATAGATACATTTTAAAAGTTTTATAAATATCTGCATATTGCCAGTTTGATTGAAAACAGCTCTGTATTGTCTTAATCAACAGATTTAATGTGAAAACAGATCAGCCATTCAATGTGTAAGTTTTCTCTTGCTCTGTTTATATTTGGGCCCTGCGGTGGACTGGCGACCTGTCCAGGGTGTCCCCTGCCTTCGCCCAAGTCTGCTGGGATAGGCTCCAGCACCCCCCGCGACCCTAGTGAGTATAAAGCGGTGTATAGAGAATGGATGGATGGATGGATGTTTATATTTGGACTCGGTGGTTAACAGTTTCACCCTGTAGTTACAGCCATGGCCATAAGTTTGGACACAAGTACCATAACGCTTGTGAATCTTAGAAAATACCACAAAATTGTCACTTACAATATAAATACCAGTCATAGCCATCAACCAAAATGAAATATATTTCATTATATATATATTTCATATATTATAATATATTTCATTTTGGTTGATGGCTATGGTATTTTCTAAGATTCACAAGCGTCATGGTACTTGTGTCCAAACTTATGGCCATGGCTGTACTGGCCAATTGTCACGAACTGTCAGAATCTCCACTGGGTCACGGTGTAACAGATTAAGTCCCACCATAGTGTTTCTTTTATTGCACAGCCTAGTTATGTGCTTGATATCTTTTTTGAGTAAATACAGTTTTATCAGTTGGTAAATTTTACAGGTAGAAGCCATGGCAACATAGCTAGACACAATGGAACACTGTTTGAGAACCACAGTGTCCTGACTTCTTGTCTTTGCAGTGAAGGCTTCATTTGTATCTGTTATTCTCAGACCTGTGCATACAGGCAGCTGAAGTGGGTTTCCTATATAGGGTGGGTGGGATTAGCCTTAGAACATCTTGGAGTAGAGTCAGTGCTCTTTCACATCAAAAGGAGCCAACCGAGGTGGTTCGGGCATCGGATTAGAGTGCCTCCTGGGTGTCTTTCTTTGGAGGTTTTCCAGCCCTGTCCACCTGGGAGGAAACTTTGGGTGAACCAGGAGCTTGCTGGAGGGATTTCATCTCAACCTTGGGGTCCACCAGGGAGAACTGAAAAATCATGCTTGGGAGAGTTATTTCTGGAACACCCTGCCTCGCCCGCTGACCCCAGACATGTGGAAGACAGTGGATGGAGGGATAAATCAGACTCATCCACTTTAATAAATTTGCATTGAGCTTGTTTAGATCATGGTTTACCCTGCAGATCAAGTGAAAAGCACTTAACCACTTTCACCTAAGAAAATTGTGGTTGGGCTTATCCCCCAGGTGACCTTTCAGTTCACTATCTCTCAAAATCATCTCATCCCATTATTTTATATCTGAAACATTCACAGATAATGTTTGAAACAAATACAACAACCATGTGAGAAAATTAATTTGAACAATTTCAGTATGCTGGATTAATCCCAAGAAGACCAACAGGCCCCACCTGGCCAGCAGTTGGGCATAATTCACTGAAGCTAGCCTTGTGAGGACCTTTAGAGGCCTGTAGATATTTCATTCTGTCTTCTGATGGCACATTTGTCTCCGAGGTGCTGACTGGGTGTATAATTAAATGCTAAGAACTGAGATTCATGGGTATTCAATTGATACCTTGGTACTGATCCATACTTTGAAAGCAATTGCATTAAGCCAGGAGGAGAATGGGCTGGATGTGCCAAATACACCAGGACATCGTGTGCAAACAATATTATTTTGTATGCAGTGATATTCCATATATTTCGTCTTTGACATTAGAAGGTCTATTCAAGGGGAAAATGAGATAGAACTGAACAGACATCCCTTGAGGCAGTGACACTCCTCTTCCTGGTTTGCATGAACAAATGACATGTAAAGTACATTGGTTAGAGGTGACTTTGTTTTATGAAGCATGTTTAATCGATATATACAATTTCAGGTAATGTCGCACAGCCTTCTGGATCTATGAGTTAAAGTGAATGCTTAAAGTTCTGGTTTAAAAGGCTTACAGGTCTTGGGTTTGAACAGCTCATCATTTTCTTCCTCTGAGACAACTGGTGCACTTGCCTCCTACCACGAGAAGGTTTTTACCTTTTAATAGCACCCAATTAAACATCTTAAACAACGGTGAGCAACATTATACTGCATACCTGTCCAGACCAAGAATTTTATTAAACTTGACCCCAGAAATAGCAATTACAAGTTTTGACCTGAATAAAGCTGAAAGCATCCTTTTGGTTTCAGGATACTGTTGGAGGGTTGTTGGAAGGTGCCAAGAAAAGACTAGGCTCCGTCATTATTTAATTTTGGCAGAGTGCAAACTATGGATGTCACAAGAAAATAAGTTTCAAAACTTTTGCTAATGCCATTAAAATCCTATTTTATTTCAATGTCATAGGGATCTCTTTTCTTAGCAATAGCCCTCTCAGCGGTCTGTTTATTTAGTCTTCTCTAATTTTGTTGATTTTCTAACAAACCCATAGTATATCTATGTTTTTCGATCAAATGTCTGAGTTTTTATCTGATGCATTTCTTTAATCACACTGCAATTCAAAGTCACTTTGTGCTTCCTTTTATGTCGAGAAAGGATTAATTCTACTTCTAAACTAATTAGATTTTTTTTAAATGAAGCTGCCTTAGCATTTAGTTTCCCAAGCCGAGTTTTCAAAAACAAAAAAATTAGAGGAGAAACCTCATCATTGTCTTCCTAAGGACTTCCACTTTCATCTCTTCCTTCATCTCTTCATTCCGTACAGATGAAACGAACCTCCATAAAGAAATTAGGAGGCACAGAGGTTGAGGACAGAAACAACAAAAAATGTGATTTGGTTGAGAGAGCTGGACAAAAAGAAAGACAGCCTGTCTTGTGTTGTAATGTGCCCCTGCTCTGACAGACGTGTCACAGTCAGAAAGCCTGATGTGGGAAATCAGCAACAGTGTTGTCCAGCTTAAAGAATGCACATCTGGAGAGTATCTCAGTGAGACCATCCAGCAGCTGTCAGGTCCAAGCAGGGAACTGGTCTCTGCATGACCAGAATCAGCTCAGATTGCATGAGCAACAGAATATAGTTTCCCTGATCAGATTCTTCTCTGTTTTTTCTGGGTGCATACTGTACGTTGTTTGCTGCACGACTACTGTACATGCTGGGGCCTGATAACAATGGATGATGTGTATAGTCATGAAAATGTGTTTGTTTTTTTTGTTTTTTTTACAGTAGTGTCTGCCTCCAGCAGCAGACAAATAAAGCAGGTACTGTTGTAAAGTGACTGCATGGCATGAATTGTGAACTTCTAGACTGAGTGCTGCACATAGGGCTTTGGTTTCTGGTTAAACAACTCCAAGTATTAAACATTTGTGTTGTTTTCAACACATACACTTTATGATGGATGTTTTAAGTTCATAGCAGGGCTTACAGACAGTTAAATATGTCTTATATCAGCTTCATCCACAGCTCCACAGTCAAGGCTGAGCAGCTCTTGTGAACTCACTTCATAAGTGCTGCTTTGGGAAGTGTGTAGAAATCTTAGAAAATCAAAGTTTGACACTCATTATCAGAAAACAGTGCCCTGAGCTATTGATTCCTCATTTTTAGCGAAAATCTAATCTGTACAATCTTGTTAGAAAAAGAAACAGGGTTTTAAAGATACACTGACGAATGGATTCAAACATTCAATACAAATGTTAAAGCCAGTTTGTTGGCAGGTTGAAAAGATGTGTAAAGAAAATATTTTATTCAGTGACAAATAAAAGGCATGCCAATGCACTACACCACATGTATACCCATAAAAAGATTTCTTGTGATTGATAAGATAAGATAAAACTTTAATAATTCCAGAGGAAACAAGGGACTAAGTCAAGAGTAGCAAGTGTAAAGTTTGGCAAGCAAGATGAGAATAGTAATAAATATGATACATTTGGTTTAAAAAAAATGACCAAATGAAATGAAACTAGTATAGAAAAGCAGGAAGTAATACTGGCAATGACAACGATGAAACAAAGTAACGTTTCACATGATTATGAGAGATTTCACATGAAAATGAAACACTGTGCTTCCTGTTATACAATTTAACAGTAGAAACAACCTCTGCGGTCTCAGCCTATGACTGAAGGTGCTCTGATGTGATGAACATCTCTTTCAAGCAAACAAATTTCAATGTTTTAGTTAAAAATGTGCTTGTGTGGCTCACCGTTTTTATATTCAATATCTTTAGTCTGTGTAATTAATAAGATAAGACATTTGAATCCGTTCTGCATCACTCTATGAAAGCAATGTAGACTCAACAACCAATCAAACAGCAGTATGTTCTCTGGCATCCTGCTGTCCCCTGCCTCCTTGGAATAGAAGTAGGGTTGTATACTGAATCATGGCCAGAACCCAACTGTTTGGCAGCCATATTGACAGCAGTGACCAACTGGCTGATTTGACCGTGTTGAGTTCACTGCTGTTCCAGTGTTGTTCTGCCACATGGATCCAATTCCGAACAGGAACTTAATGGAGACATATTATTATTGCTTGATGTAATGTATAGTGTTCCAACAAGGGAATTACTTCTGCTTTTGTGGGTATTATTATCATGATTACCATTATTATTGATCATATTATTGGTAGTTGTACTGGTAGCAATAGTTGATTTTATTCCCGTGTAAGACAGGAATGGACCACATGGCATCCAGTGTCACGGACAGTAAGCCGCACAACATAGTCAGAGGAGTGCAACTGCCAGAAACTGCTGGTAGCAAATTTTGTTCCTTCAAAAACAAATGCAGAAAATAAACACAAAAATGTAACTGAATGAAGAGTTGAATGAGCAACTCTTTCAAGCAAACACATCATAAAGAACTGGCACAGCTGCATGAAACACAACTGTGAACTGTGTTGTAAAACGATCAGCTTTTCAAACACATCGTACTTCCAAAAAAATAGCATCACATGCTTTTAAAACTTGTCTAAGGCAGAATGCAGGGACCTCTTTTCAAAGCCCGACACTGCATTTGAATAAAAGGAGGGCATGCAGGGATTGTGGCTTCATCAGTCTGCAAGCTCCTGTGTGGTTTGCTCTGTTCTGCACTTGTAAACCATAGACAGTATACAGTCTATGTTGTAAACCCAGATCCATGCTTACTGGTTGACTGTCATACTGTCAGCTGACTCTGGCTGGCAGGTAGGAAGCTGCATATTTTGATGCAGAGTGTGTGAACCAGTTTGTGGACCAGAAGAGTTCTGTATTAAGTTTCAGCTGAGGTTTATGACACAGTTAAATTCTATGCTGGGTTCTTTATTTCTCTCTTTTTTTGCTGGGTTATGATATATGACATCAGTATGTGCGGATCAGGCTGACAGTAGTTGAGAGTGGTGTCCTGCTTGTAGTGTCATGAGAGTGTAAGTAGAAAGAAATACAAAAATCGACCATGTTATTTTTGTTCAAATTCTAGAAACCATTTTTCTTTTTTAAATATCTATACGTAAAGCTTTAATTTGATTATTTTTTTAGCAGATGGAACCATAATGCACTCATGGTATATTCAATGCCTATCAAAGGAACTGACAAATTGGTTTGTTTTCTGCACAAATTTGTACTCTGCCATTGCCATTTTAGGGATCTTTTAATGAAAAGCCTTTCAACCTTGCCGATCTGTTTTGGGGGTTTGGAGGGTTAACGTGTATTTTGATTCTGATGCTTGTGCTCGCTCCACTGCTCATCATCAATCATTCTTCTCACTGACAGGGTGTCAATGAAGGTGTGTAGTTTTTCAGCAGCACAACAACTGATAAATGGACTGCTATTACACTACACAGCGCCTTTTCCCACTAATTATCACAGGTGGCTGTCAACCATTGGTGGTGATATCTCAATCATGATTATTCAGAATCAGGAGGATTAGTGACAACTTAAAGGAGCTCATATTGAAACAGATAAAGGGGCTTTCAAATGTCATGATGAAATGATGGCTTCAATTTAAATAAAAGGACGGCTAAAATGTCTCACAATAAATGATTATTTACCATTAAATTACAGTAAATGTGCCTCTGATTGACATTTCTTTAATGATAATGTTGGATCTTGTCAGTATGTATAGTTTTAGCATCATTTATGCTTATGGCTTTTACTGTAGTGCTAATTAAAATTGTATGTAAATATGGAGACCGAAAATGAGGGAACATTCTTATCTTTATGTTACCATAAAGATGACAACAGTGACTGTACGAGCATTGAGGACTGAAGTCTGTGAGACACCTGCTTTTTTTTCTTTTTCAAGAAGCTTGTTTTTATTCGTTAATATATGGAGTGATCCTTTTCTGGCAGGTGTTACCAGCTGATAAAACTTGACTCATCTGGTTCTGCTGTTGCCAAAAGGGGTAATTATTCATGTGACGTCAACCAAGAATGAATTAGATTCACACACATAGAGTTGGATTTGTCTCGACGCACACTACAGCAGTTCCAGTGTATCTGACAATTTTAACTTTAATATTTCAAAAGAGCAGTACAGTAAAATGTGGCATGAAACACCTCAAACAGAGTGGTTACAGAAATGAGGCTAATATAATGTGTAGGTGCAAGGATGTCATATTCTTCACAACTTCGCTTAATGCAATTTCCAAAGCATGTTATTTCTCTGTGGTTAGGGTGAGGCCAGATGTCTACGGAGTGTTTTCACTTGGCTAAGTTTGCTTCCATCTCTGGTGAGGTGAAGCATGTTCCTGGTCTAAGTCACACTGCAAAGGCAATTAGCTGATGTTTTTCACAATCTCTTTGATAAATGATCCTACATGTTTAACAGTACTTTGTGTGCAGTATGCATCATATCTATTCAACAAGCTTCATATTATGTAGATCCTGTCGTACTGCCAAAACAGCTCTGACTCATTGGGGCCTGGACTCCATAGACCCCTGAAGATGTCCTGTGATATCACACACCAAGATCTTAGCAGCAAATATAAGCGTTAATTGCTGGAAGTTGTGAACTGTGGTCTCCATGAATCAGATTTTTTTTTCCAGCCCATTCTGCAGATGCTCAATTGGAGTGAGATGTGGGGAATTTGGAGGCCAAGTCAGCACCATCAACCCTTTGTCGTGTTCTTTCTACTACTTCTGAAGGTTTGCATTGTGGCAGAGAGCATTACCCTGATGAAAGAGACATCAAGGAATTCCACTGCCATTAAGAGATGTATGTGTGATATGCGATAAATAAGACTGGAAAACATGAAGTCGTGCTCATTCTACAAATGTTTTATTCATTACTGAATAAAACGCTACACCGGATGGTCGAGATGGACGTTCAAGATGGGTAATGAATTGTCACCCTGTTCTAACAAGATATTCTTCAGAGGTGGGACAGAGTTGATCTGGGTTATACTGGGAAATAAGATGGTCAATACAAAACAAGACATGGAGTTCCTTTACCAGCTCTGGTATTAAAAGAAGAACTGGGCCTTCCAGAATAAAAATGATTTTCAAGCTGTTTATTTTATTTTTTTAACAAAGTTCTATTCATGCAACAGATTTCTGTCTTGACTTCATTATGACTGCATAGTAGTTTGGAACAATGCATTTTGTGTTTCCAAAATATGAAAACATCTGTTGTCATTATCAGTCATTTTTGGTTGAAGTGACATCCACATCATAATATAACTGTTAGGATTAAAAAAATGAAATAAAAAATCCTTAATCGTGTTGACTGGAAAGTAAACAGAAAAGCATCTGCATAATAATTTGGAACATGGTGCGAGCTGTATCATGCAGAATATAACCAGGCAGATGAAGAAAATCTGAAGCTGAGTATAAAGTGAAGTTTGATGTGACATACATATATTTACATACTTAAATTTCTAGCAGCTCCTTTCTGTTGATTGAAAGCTTTGAATTTACCTCAACTGTCCATCTAAAGATTGTTTAAAAAAAACTGCAATTGCCACTGCACTAAGAAAAAAAGAACACTTGTGAAGTAGTTGTAAAATTGGCAGGATTCGCATTCGCAAATTTTATGTTGACGTGAACTAAGCAGCCTGACAACAAATCTTTAAACTGAAGTGTAGAAAGTGATTTGAATCAGCACGGTGAATTTATAATTACCATCTCTGAATTATCACTGCCCTGCTAGATATGATATGTTTTTAGACAGTGGTCAGGTAAAGGCATCAAACCTTGAAGGCCGATCCTCTTTCCTAACATATTTTTCTTCACCTCTCTTTGCGTCTTTTATGGGAAATGGATGGACTTGATACACCTAAAAATTAAATTTCTGTATTTGACCTTGAACATTTCAGAAACACACTATCTAAACCTATAGTTACTCTGGATGACATTTCATTGGCAGTAATATATGGAACCTTGGAGTTCTATTTAACAAGGATGTGTTCCTTTTTCAAGGACGGCCCTTTCACCTGTATGGTTTTGTCAAAATCAAGGTCATCCTGTCTGAAAGTGAGGCTGGAAAAACTCGTCCATGCATTTGTTTCTTCTAGGTTAGACTACTGTCATTCCTGATTATTAGGACTTCTCAAAAACTTCCTCAAAACCTTCATTTGATGCAAAAAGAAGCAGTGTGCAGACAGGAACTAGCAAGAGAGATTGCATTTGTCCTGTATGAGCTTCTCTTTAATTGCTTCCTGTGAAATCCAGAATAAAATTTAAAGTCCTTCTCCCAACATGCAAAACCCTTAATGACTAAGCTCCATGTTACCTAAAAGACCTTACTGTACCTTAGTATCCCATTAGAGCTTTTTTCTCAGAGTGCAGGCTTACCTGTGTTCCCTAGAGCTTCTAAAAGTAAAAAGGGAAACAACTTTCAGCTATCAGGCTCCTCTGCTGTGGAACCAGTTCCCAGTTTGGGTTTGGGAGACAGAAACCTTCTCTACTTTTAAGATTCGGCATAAAACTATCCTGTCTGACGAGGCTTATGGTTAGGTCACCCTGAACCATTCCTTAGTTACGCTGCTATAGGCTAAGACTGCTGGGGGATGTCCCATGAGCACCTTCTGCTCATGCTCCTCTTTTTCTCTCCATATAGTATATGCCACCACTGCATATCGCTAACTTTGCGTCGTCTCTCTGTTGTAGTTTGTGTTTTGTCCTCTCTCTGACTGTGCAGTTACACATTTCTGACGTGCAGGCCCTGGACTTACCAAAATATTCGTTGTTATTTGTTCTTCAATTGCTTGTCTGATTTCGTTCTGCTATCCTTTTCTCTCCTCCGAGGATGTTGGCCACCTTCCCTGAGCCTGGTTCTGCTGGAGGCTTTTTCTGTTAAACGTCGCTTATTTTTCCCCTCCCACAAATAGCTTGCTCACAGGAAATGTTTGGATTTTTTGGGTTCCTCCTTAGACTTTAATTTTTTCTTCAGTTCTTCACTTGAGCAAAGTGTCTTGAGATGACTTAAGCTGTAAATTGTTTTTATATAAATAGATATGAATTGAATTCAATTGAAACTTCACCCTCGATACCTCACACACAGAGTGAAACAAAGGCAAGTGATTTTTTATCTGAATATAACTTATTTCAATGTGACTTAGTATTTTCCTGTTATTGTCACTGTTGCACTTGTTTTCTCACCTACAAATATAGTAGCTCTGAAAGCAGTTTTCCCATAATCTTGCTGTTACCGGAGAACTTTTAAGTAGAAGAAACGGTCTCTGCCAATCAATTAACAAAATAACTCCTGGACAGATACGAGGGCACACCCAAAAGAGGGATTTTTGCCCCTAAGTCCTGCTATGCTTCCATCAGCTCCTTGCACAGTATACCTGGTGTTCAGTGTGAGAATAAGTACAGCATTTAGAGCTAAGAGTGGGAATAAGCCCGCAATGTAGCATGTAGAGGACCCAGTCCATATCAGGCGACTGCAGCCTGGCTATGGGTGGAAAACTTTCTCCTGATACTGTGTATTTGCTGCAGGACTCTGAGTTAGATAACCAACACCTCCACCCACATCCACATTTTGCAGCTTAGTTCCAAACTTTTCTGTCAGTTTCTCACCCATCTGCACAGGACTGCAGTATATTAACGGTTCATCGTTGTAACAGACTCACATATGTGTACGTGAAGTACTTAGTTTCTGTCCATTTAGTTTTATTGTCAAATGAATTACTATCTTAATGCATGGCACTGTAACTGGGATTGTTCTGTTTGTCCAGTTGTAGTGCAAGAAATTCAAGCAAAGCAATGCAAGTCAACAAGTAGAAAAATCAAATTTGAAATCTGTCTGTTCCAAAACAAGCTTCAAGCAGTCTCTTCTTTGGTGGAAAATCTAGCTTGAAACATACATACACACATACATACACACACACACGGACACACACAAATACACACATTACTCCAGGTGGCTGACCCATTAGGCCTCCACTCAGGTGGCCCCTGTCACAGGTAATCCTGCTTAACAATCTGAATCAGCCAGGCAGCATGTGTGTGTTTGTGTGTCTGCATGCACTTGCGTTCCCATCTAACAGTGGCCTTTGCCGTCATATAAGTGGTTTGTGTTATACCATTAAAGCAGACCATACTAACATATCATTAAGGCTGCAAAATTTCAGAATTCTGAAAACCCCAAAAATGTTTTACACATTTTACATATGTATTGAAAAAAAAATCTGACAAACTGGAATTGGTCAGACATGGACTTTTTTTGTATTTCTTAAATTGAGATGAAATTATCAATGAAGGATAGGTGGACTGGTTTCTGTGCACTATTAAAAGGTGGCCATAATTTATATCTCAATCCCGCACGTTACTAACTCATGGCTACCCAGTTATATTTGTCCATCAATGCCACCAGTGTTTCTTATTTTACAAGCATTTACTTAAGACATTAGTGATGATTTGAAAACAAGATAATAAAAAATAATTCTGCTTCATATTCTTATTGACCACATGGCTTATATAACATCATTCCTTCCCGTGTCAATAAATGTGGTACACACTGCAGCCTGCTTTCTCAGCTGAAAGCTTACCATAAATATGTCTTGTTTGTGTAAATAAGCCGAAGCTACTGCAAAGTGATATCCTTCGGTGATTTCAGTGACCCAAATTTGTGCAAGAGCTTGGGAAGCACAGTCACCACAGGTTTTATACTTGGAACGAAGGACAGCAAGTAATTTCTGTGGGCCTGACCTAAGAGCTCTATTCCAGCCCGATCTCACGAGGATTCGTGAAACTGTCACGTAATTTTTTGTTTCGGTTTCGTGCGCACCAACACGATTTCGTCATGTTTTTCGTGCCACTCACCACGAAATGCACACCAATGTATTTTAAACGGCGGACTTTTCGTGCCACTCAGAACGTATTTCAAACGAATGGGTATATTATATTTTTAAAGTAAAACCGTGGCGAATCCAACGCTATATTTTGCATGACATCGTCACTAACCATAACCCTAACCATAACCTAATCATAATCTAACCCATAACCTAACCATAACCCTAACCATAACCTGGTGGTACACTTACCAATTTGCATAGGAATTTAAAGAATGTCCGACGGCCGCAAACGCGAACACACAAGCAGTATACGCCGATGGACAGCTTAGATCGTCATGAATCCGCCGGTATAAACCACTTTCAGATGTGATTACCACAGCGGGTTTCGTTGTGAGCAACACGAAAAACATTTCGTGGTGAGCGGCACGAAAAACATGACGAAATCGTGTTGGTGCGCACGAAACCGAAACAAAAATTTACGTGACAGTTTCACGAATCCCCGTGAGACCGGGTTGTCTATTCAGGGTGTATGGCTGAAGGAGGTTGGAGATACACCGTGGTGACTGGCCATGTAAAGCCTTAAAAGGAATCCCCATTATTTTAAAATGTGCATTGTAGATTAATATCGAAAACATCAGAACTATGGAATTATGTTGTAAACAAAAAAAGTTAATCTTCAGTATTAATCTACAATGTAGAAAATAATACAAATAAATAAAAATGCATTGAATGAGAAGGTGTGCCTAAACATTTGAGCTGAAGTTGTTTTGGTAGGACTGTTGGTGAGGGTAGAAGGTGACAACAGTCGATGGGGGGCGATGCCGGAATAGCACCTGCTGAGATAGACTGTCAGGGGCAGTTGGGGCCGGAAACAAGGGTATGAATGATGCGAGTGAGAATGAGTGGAAAATAGAATGCTGGCTGTGTGGAATGGTGTACATTGTAAGATTTGGTGAGGTTTCTTAGACTGTCAAACATGTACATTCAGCACAAACTAAATATGGTTGATGAAGAGGAATAAAGGAACAGACAAACTGGCTTCCCCGTGTCAGTCATAGAAGTTTGCAGTTATTGAAATAAGGAAATAATGAAAGAAGAAAATGACATCCCGATGTCAGAAACAGAGATTTTTTTGGACCAAATTCACACCACTATATAGCTAGGTTGTTCATCAAAGCAGACTATATGCACATATCAATGAGCCAGCAGAAATTCAAGACTCTAGCTACATTATTTCTCAAGTTATGGCACTTGAGGCATAGCTCCACAAATTTGTTTGAAGAAAACAATAAAAAAAATCAGCATGACCCAACCTTTCATAAGAATTTCTAACCCAAAAAGCTACAACATCTGTAATCAATAGTTTTACATTTCACTGAATAACTTATATATGCACAGAAAAAATCTGACACATATGAGAAGGTCGGGTGTGAGCTTTTTTTTAAAATTTGGTGAACTGAGGTAAAATGATCCATGTCTGAAAGGTGGGTCTTGTGTGTTGACTGCATTAACAGGTGGCCACAATTTATTTATCTCAATCCCACACATTACTAACTCATGGTTAGTGGTTCAGTGGTTTTAATTTAATTATTTTCTACATTGTAGATTAATACTCAAGACAACAAAACTATAAAATAATACATATGGACTTATGTTGTAAACAAAAAAGTGTCAATCTTCAATATTAATCTACAATGTAGAAAGTAATACAAATAAATAAAAAACATTGAAAGGGAAGGTGTGTTCGAACTTTTCACTGGTTATGCAACTCTACCGCGTTCCTTGGCAGGATAATAATTCTGCTTCTCATTTTTATTGACTCCATGCTTTTTAAAACATCATTCCTTCTTGTGTCAGGCAGGTGTAAATGTGGTGTACACTGCAGCCTGCTTTCTCAACCTTTAAGCCTACCATGGATCTGTTTTGTTTGTGTAAATAAGCCAAAGCTCATGCAAAGTGACAAGCTCATGCAGAGTGACATCCTTCGATGATTTCACTGACAGTGGCTAAAGAAAACGCCACAGAAAATATTCTCAGCTGAGAATACACAGCAGTGACCATGGAAAGAATCCTCATCCTAATTATTTTTTGCATTGCTGCTGAGGGAGAGAGACCAAAGCACATTTTCATCCGTAGAAAACTGAACTGGAATGAAGCTCAAGCTTACTGTCGACAACATTACACTGAACTTTCCTTTTTCAATAGCCAGAGTGATATCGACAAGCTCCAGAATGATACAGGTGGAAGTATTAACCATGGATGGATTGGCCTTCAGCGAGATCCCAACAACAACACGGCTTGGATGTGGTCAGGAGGGGGATACATTACATATGAGAATTGGCATTCTGGACAACCAAGTAATTCTCGGGAGAACAAAGGAAACATCAGACCAGATGGAAAATGGAATGATCGCATCGGCACAAATCTCCTCCATTTTTACTGCATTGATGTGACTGTGGAGGAGAAGATGTCCTGGGAGGACGCACTGAGCCACTGCAGAGAGAAACAAACTGATCTCGCCAACCAGCTCTCTGAGGCCGAGCTCCACCTGGCCAAGGTTAAGGTCAAGAACATCACTCAGCGATTCTGGATTGGCCTGCGTTACCTGGCTGACCGCTGGCTCTGGGTGAACGGTGAGCCTCTGGAACATGAGTCCTGGTCCCAAGGAGGAGATCAGGACCACCATTGTCCAATACAGAAACGCTGTGGAGCTATACACAAAGAGGGACTGTGGGAGAACTGGGACTGCCAAGACAAACTCCACTTCATGTGCATCTGACAGATTGTGAGAACATATTAACAAACACATATACTGATATTTGAACGATTTACTTTGATCCAAAATGATATCTTCCATTTTCTTTTCTGTTGAAATGTTATATTAATTTATTTAAATACACATATATATATATATATATATATATATATATATATATATATATATATGACAATTTGTACCTGTCAGGTGAAGTGTTTCATCTGTTTTGTGATGTAAACTAAAATACATTGTCAGCACATTTAAACAGATAATTTCCAAATTTCCTGTGGTTACATTGTTGCAGAATAAAGTTACAAAGACATTCAACATAGTAACGTGTTCATAGGTTGCTATAAACAAAGAGCAAGCACAAAAAGAAATATCAAAGCTGTATTCTGTCTTTTCTTTCATTTTTTGTAATTGATGTATTTAAAAGGAACATTTTACTGCTCAAATCAAAATGTCACATTTGATGTGCTTTTTAGTTTTTTTCTTCTTTGGTGGCTTGTACCTGTCAGGTGAAGTGTTTCATGCATTTCATGACCTTGTCTTGTATTTGAAATCAGAAAACACTGTCATGGTTTTGAACAGATCATTGATTTTCAAAATATTCTCTGGTTGTGTTGTTGTAAAATAAAGTTACAGTGACAATAAACATGTTGATTCTATTTACAAGTTGACCATTGTAGCATGTTATGATCAATAAATATGTAAAGAAAAAATTGTCTGCATGTGTCATTTGTAATGAAAGCTGTGTATGTCTTAGGCCTCCCCTTTAAACTAAAATTGATGTAATTTAACATTTTCATATTTTGGTGGTGAGCTCAATCTATTCTGATCTGGCATCAAGCCTTTTATTGCTCATCTCATAAATCCTGAATCTTATGTCGAAACTTTGTGAGTCTGAACGTAATCTTAAAAGAAATGAACTGTTGTGTGCAGTGTTTGTGCATTGTATTATTAAGCATGACTGTATTTATACTGGAGTCCTTTTCAGGGCAATGTCATTCAATGATTATGCAGCACTCAAATAACATCCTGAAAATTTAAATTTTTGTATGTAAATCCATCAGAGTATCTTGGAGGGCAGAAATGTCCACACGGCCCAGCCTATCCACAGGTGTTCTTCAAGAGTCAGAGCCCGGTTCCATCCTCTTTTCAATATAAACAACTTCACCTTGCACAACCATCACTGTCATGGTTTCTTATACCACTGTTAAGCTGATGACACCCAGGTCATGCAGTAAAACTCCTGGTACAGGCTCTCGTAATTTCACACATTGACTACAGCACCACAGAAACTGGAATGGTGGACTTCATGGTGAGGACAATTATGGTATTGTGGTGGTGGCTAACAACAAACCCCGGATAACCAGCGACTTGAAAGCTCTTCTCAACAAAAAGAAGGGGGCTTTTAGAGTGGGGAACCGAGCAGTACTCAAACTTGTACAAAGGGAACTTAAACACAGACTTAGCGACAGAAAAGATGCCTACAGGAGAAAACTGGAGGAGAAGTTGGGGAGGAACAAGGTCAAGGAGTGGTATGAGGGAGATCACCAGCTTCCAGAGGAAAGGTGGGGAAGGAGGAGCAGCCGAGTGGAATACACAGAGGCCCAATGTGTATTCTAGTTCTTTAACAAGTTCGACTCCAGCTAACCCTCCTCCATCAGCCCTCACTCTACACTTTTGAACACCGTCCCTCACTCCCGAGGCAGTCTTACACCAACCCCCATCATGGACACTTCACTAGTCCATCACAACCAGTCCCCTCCCCCAACTCCCAGGCTGGACTACGCATCGCAGTCCAACAGGTGAGGAGAGAGCAGGAGAAGCTCCACCAGGCAAATGCTGCTGGACCAGACGGCATCAGCCCTCGAGTGCTGAGGGCGTGTTCCAGTCGGTTGAGTGGAGTACTCCAGCACCTCTTCAACCTGAGCCTGCACCTTCAGAGGGTCCCAGTGTTGTGGAAAACATCCTGGCTGGTCCCTGTGCAAAAACCACAACAGGGCCCAAGGTCAATAGCGAGACTCTTCTCTTCTGTGGTTCCCCAGTGGTGGAATGGGTTACCAAACTCTGCTTGATCTGCAAAATCTCTCTAAACTAGCAAGCTCTTCTCTGAACACATTTGTACTGAACAAATTACAAAATGAAAAAAAAAATCCTATTTCCTCCCGCACTGTCCGTTGGTGCCAATGTCCAATCACATTTAAACTTGTTGCAGGGCACTGATCCAGGTTGTTTTCTCCTGACTAGATCCTTGCTTGTATTTATTCTCAGATGTACATCACTTTGGATAAAAGCGTCTGTTAAATGAAATTGTTGAATTGTAAAATTGTTATCCAGAAGCCAGGACAAAACGAGTATTTTAAAAAATCTGAAAAAAGATAAATAACCAGCACATAAAAACATAAAGTATTACCAAAGATAAAGATATATTTTCTTTCCATAGTCAATACAGATTTTACATTTTTTTTGTCTAACATTAAAACACACTGATGACTTTTCACAAGAACAACAAAAAAAAAAAAGTCAAGTCAGTTTGACTTGTTTCCATAGTACATTTAAAGAATGTGTTTTCGGACAACAGCAGCTCCTCATGGACCAGATCATATGAAGTGAATATAATGATTATTGGCATCTTAATCTGTATGAATTGTATATAATTTGCATATATTAAAAATGGCCATCACTGCATAATTTCCAGTTGCTTGAACTTACAGACTTTCAAAAGCTTACAAGGAAAGGAGGCAATTTGCCAACTGAGCTTCTGGAAGATTTTTTTTTTTTTTAAATTTTTTAAATTTTTTATTCTAAAATTTTCTTAACGTGTCACTGAATGCATCTCAACACCAATTCAAAAATAATAAAAATAATAAAGTGAAAGAGGCTTTAAGTGCATATTTACATATGCTAGGTTTTTGCTGAAATAATTCTTACAATTTGGGCATTGTTTTTTTTTTTATATTTACAGTGGAATTATTATTGTGCAGTACTGACTCACATGAGGATAGAGAGAAACAAACAACACAGGATTTTGCTCCAAGCTAGCTTTCAGGCTCGAGCCATGAATAAACTATTAATATTCATCTATGTAATATAGTGTGTACACTTGCACACAGGGGGTTCATCCATATGTAAACCAGTAGTTCTTACGTCTCAGAGAGGAGAGACGAAAAGTTCCTTCTTCTCCCTTTTGACCAATTCCCAAACACTTATGTTTTTGTCTCTAAAACATGTTAATTAATCCAACAAATTATGGAAATCTGTAGGAAAAACAAACAGGTTTCATTTGTTTTATTGTTGTTCCTCATAATTTGTTGAAAATACTGTGTGTGAGAGGTTTTGCTGTTTGTTGTCTCTCTAAATTTGGGATAGATGAGCTGCTCAAAATGTAGGATGATGCAGCAGCATGATGCATAACAGATTTCTGTCCAGCTTGATCACAAATCTCTCTGACATTCTGCAAACAAACACAAATATGACCTAATGAGATCAAGGCAGCTGCAGGTTTTAGAAACAGTCATCTTTAGAGAATGCCTGGATCTCCTCTGATTGAAGAACTGAGTAGTTAAGATGCTACAATAACTATATTTTGTGGAGCCTTATGTACTTGTATTGCATCAATAGAATAAATTAGATTGGCTAGTGAGCTGTTCGGTATTGGTGTCGTGCATTCCTAAAGCCAAGGGTGTGGTGTTGTGATTGACCTCAGATTGGCTTCGTGTTTGAGAAGCTTGCTTATGCTGAATTTTGGTTCTATTTATTTTTGTAAATAAATAACTTTTTGTTCCACAATCAGTTTTCCTGACTCTTTACCCAGTTTTTCTTTATTCTTGTTCCTCTCCTCAACCCCTAGCTCTCAGGGACGTAACAACGAAAGTGACGGCAAACTTTCTGGGAGGTGACCTTATCAGTGTGGTGTAGGTGCTTGATAAGTGGCGTCTCCGACCCTCTCCTCTGTTTAGATAAGGCTCTTCAAATTTAAAATGGTTGTATTTATATAGCGCTTTACATGATACATCACATTCATACACTGATGGCAGAAGCTGCAATGCAAGGCACTAACCACGATCCACCAGGAGCAATTAGTTCGGTGTCTGGCTTAGGGACACCTCGACATGAACTTGACGGGCCGAGGATCAAACCAGCAACTTTCCAGTTACAAGACAGCCACTCTACCCACCGAGCCATGCCGCCCCCATTTGACACAGATGGCTTCCTTCACTCCTCTCTCAAACCATCTGTCCTCTCTGTCCAAAATGTGTACATTGCTGTCCTGAGATTAGTGTACCTTATGCATCAGATGCAGGTGAACAGCTGAGTATTGTCCTGAGACATGCACTTTTGAAGCTGCTGTTTAGTCTATAATTCTACAATTTCATTTAGCAGACGCTTTTATCCAAAGCGATGTACATCTGAGAGTAGATATCAGCAGGAATCTTGTGAGGACAACCTGGATAAGTGCCATAAAACAAGTTCAAATGTTTGCTCTGTACAAATCTTCACTGCATTGGACCACATATACAACATTACTCTGCTTGTGTGTTGGCGTTTCATTTTTGGGGTGAACAAGATTTTGCCTCAGAGTGTTTCTGGGTCTGTAGTGCACCAGCATGTTCTGTTTGGAGAAAATCTCTCTGAATTTTTCAGATACTTTTCAAGAAGTCCAGTTGATTTCTACTGAAGCTCCTGCAATTACCATAACCTGGATGACTGGAAATGTACACAAAACTATTGTTTAGGACTGTTTCTTTTTCTATTTTTAATTTCTATTTTAATTCTTTTTTCAACATGTCATGTTGTTTTTGCACGGCCTTTTCATGTCACTGCCCATACTACGTAAGTATGTGACAAAAGTCTTGAATCAGTTGTCCTGTATTTCTCGTTTTTCTCACTCCTCTTTAATTTGAGAGCTAGATATCCAGCAATTGATGCGCGTCAGTTGATATACACACTGCATACTGATATGACAGCTACTTTCCCTGAGAATTGAAGTCTATCTAGATTTTCATGTAAAATAATGTGGTAATATGAATGTTCAATCATAAACATTGTGATGCTCACAGATTACCTGAGTAGCATTTTAATAGGCTCAGGAAATGTTTTATTCTCTGTCCAGCTACAGTTTGCAGTATTTGTGTCTGGTGATGTCCTCACGGATGCAGCACTGAAGTGGTATTTCCCCATAATTAACTGGGGTATTTTCTTGGTCTGCACTGGCTTGGTGGTTGATGACTTTGCTGTGAGCTCTAATGGGGGAAGAAGCACAGTAAAAAGGTGAGCTAGTGTTAATCCACTGTATAAAATAAGTGTTCATCTGCCACCTTCTTCAGTAGGTCTACTCATTAGGAGATTTTGTTGCATAATGCTCCGTCATGCATATGGCCAAGGCACATTGATTTAAACCTGTGTGTAGTAATACAGTGGGTTTTACTGTACTCTGGTGACTCGAATAAGGGGCTATCAGTTGTTTTTACATGTAAAACGGCAAAATCTCAATCATTTGAAGCTTAAAAAATACTGAAGAAATAAAACAGAATTTCTACTTATTTATTCATGACAAGTCACAGCTTGGTATTGAGTTGCAGATGGTTACCGTATGGATCATTATGATGATAAATCAAATCGTGCACTGTTGTGTGAGGAAAACACGATGACTGGAGCATGTCCAAAGTAAAATCTACAACAGTCAACATCTGCTCTTGTCCATATATTTGAGCTGCAGTATTCATATGTTTAAAACTCAGATGAATAAGTTTCCTCTGAGGAAAATGCTCAACAGGATGTCGCTGTGTGAATCTACCAGAGAGTTTTTAAGGGGGCAAAGGCAGTGAAAAAGATTTCCTTTGATTGTTCTGCCCCCTATCATGCCCACCTGTAATGCATCATGTTGTATTCTCTTTTGTCCCACTTTGTTTGAAAATGCACCACAGGTCACAAAATACCAAAATTAGCTTGGCACAGCCCCACTGCACTTGCTGCAATCCGTGCCAAGTTCATAAAAACAAAGTCTAAAATCTGTTGTACCTGATAATAATAAACAAACTTTCCATCCTGAATCCTGTTACATTGTTTTCCTATTTTTCAGAATTAGCTAATTATATAGTCGTAGCCAGAAGTCATATCAACGAACATGACGCATGTCAAAGAAAGTGATGCAGGATATTAAGGAGAGATCAGAACTGTGTGGAACAGAAGGAGGAAGCTGTAGGCACCTTTGGCCATTTGTCAGTAGTCTTGCTAAGTAGACAAATGTTACTTATACTGCAGGAGGTCATTCAGAGTCATTACAGAGAGGCTTTGGTTCTTTGTTTGCTAATATGGAGCCTATTGCCAGAAATCTGGGAGGGAAATCTGATTAATATCCAAGTCTTGAACCTTAAATCAAATCACAGATGCTTAAAAATCATTTTCAAAAATTAAAACCTACGCTCTGCACTTGATTGAACACCCGAGTCCTGGTTTCTGTCTGTGGCCTCCTCGTTCATTTTAGAATTCATTTCAGGATTTTACTGATCACTTTCAAAACACTTTTCATTCTGGTTCCAGGCTTCCGAGGAGAAATGTTGACCACATATTAAAACTAAAGGTGACAGTTACTTCGCCATCAGGACACCTCACCTTTGAAACAACCTACCTGACAAGGTAAGGCTCACAGAATCAATGATTTGCTTTTGTCGTCTCCTGTTCCAGTTAGCCTTACAGACTAGTTTTGCCTCTTTCAGCTCATTGCTTTGGTTGTAGCCCTCAAAACCCCCAAAGCAGCAGTCCATTTATGAGAGCCAGTAACTGTCAGAACAAAGAGAATTGCCTGATATTGAGCTTTCCAGTGGTCTTTAAAGATATCATTTGTGATGTGTGGTTCCAGCAAAAAAAAGTGAACCAAATCTAAGCTTAAAATTGTGATATTTTATCAAAAATCACTTTGCTTTACATGAGTTATTTACAATTCACACAGAAGTCTTTGCTCTAACCAGATTCTGTAAAAATAAAAATAAAATCTGAATTCACTGGTGCAACTGTGAAGTCATCAGTTATCAAGAGTGACCAACAGTTATGTGATTTCAAGGACTTTTCCACTGAAATAAGCTGAAGTGCAGACTGAACTGAGCAGACAGGAGAAAAGTGTGGAAACAATTGATGTGAGGTATAAAAAAATATGTAGCATGAAGAGATACTATCTTGTTTCCAGTGTAGGGGGCAAGTGGAAAATGCATGACAGTGAGTTGTTTTTTTTTACTGCCCCACAGTGAGTAAGAACGTGGCAGAAACTAAACGGCCAGGAGCTGCTTGGGGCTGATAAGGTTAAGTGATCAAACTGTACTATTTTGGTTCATTCACGACACTTAAACTCCATTTTGAGCAACAACAGCAAGCAGTTTTTTTCAGTGAAGACACTGTGCGCAGTCACAGAAGCTTGCGTTTAGCAGCTTGAATTCATATTTGTCAGGCAGCTCAAAGCAACTGATAGACATTTTTTCCTTGTCTGCTAAAGGTGTGACTCGACAAATGTTGGCTATTATGCTATTCATACTGACTTCATACAGTGACAGTTTGACTTTGCTTTACAATGTGGTCACGTTATCCAGATTATATTTACACGGGCTGGATATCATCAAAATGCAACTGAAACCACTTCCATGTGTGGTGTGACAGATTTCAGAGTTTAAAATGTTCTGCATTTTCTGTTTACATCTGCATTAGCAAGTAGTTTTCCTTATCCTGCTAAGATGCCCAGATGAAGTGAAGAACACAAGTCACCTCTTTTACTCTGCACTGCCTTAACAACCACAAAATCTTCACAGCATCAGCCACTAAAACTGACAAACACTGAAGTGAATTATTGATCATCCTTGACAACGTTGACATCGCTGTGTCCGAGGAAAAGCTGTTCTGGTGGTGCGACGAGGGAGTCGCAGTGAAAGCAGTAGCAACAGTCAGTGTGTTAGTGAAGGTCAGGACAGGCTGGCAGCGTGCGGAGACACCGGAAAGATAATAAGCTACTATTGCCTGTCTATCACTCCCTCACACACTCTGTTTTGCATCTGCTGGTGCTCATCTTAGTCACCTGTGTGTCAGTGTTTCCAAAAACTGAACCGTGTAAAATGAATCACAGATGGCTTCCGGGTATGAGCTTAACTACACTTGGATTCGGTCTTCATTGTGGGATGAATAAAATGGTCATAATGGACCTTGAATAAGAGCGCCACAAGGTTTTATTTTCAGTATCACAATCACAGACTGTCCTGCTGATGGGACACGCTGGTAACAAACACCTGTTCCCCGATTCTTCTCAAAGTCCTCGCCACAATACGAGCCCCCTCTGAGCAGTTTACCTCAGTGAACTCATTTTCAATGACATGAAGAAATATGAGGTGCAGGCTGTCAGTCGTAACCACTGGCTGTCAGGCTGATTAAGCATTCTGCTGACACTGCTGCTGTTGTTTATATACTTCCAAAAAATGCTTCACCGAGGCATAAAAATAAAGACTTAGCATAAATGCATCTTCCGAGTGCCAATTAAAATGTTTCATCATGCGAAACTGTTCATATGTTCAAGCAGATATGAGAGAATAACAATATCTGCACATATGGAGGTAAATACCACCAGCACTTACTGGGAGATCGCCGCACTGATCACCTGACACACATCACCAACAAAGGCTGCTGGAAAACATACGGCAGACTGACAGAGACACTCGCTACTCATAAATCCATGATAACAAGCATCGAACATGAATAACCTGAGACAAGCCCTGGTACATTTGTAGCAGCTGTTACATTTTAGATTTGAATGGCTTGTTGTGCATGCAGTTAGTGAAAAACAACACATCTCTCCATGACTTGCTTGCCCACCTCAACACAGGCAAAGCCACAATTTTTTATCTTGGGTTAAAGCTGGGTTCGTTTCAGGCTCACGCTAATTCCAAAAGTTTGTGTACTTTGATTAATGAAAATTAGTGCTGGGCAACAATTAAAAATTTTAATCACAATTACTTGCATTGCGATGCATAAAATTAAATAATGAATTTAAAAGTTGTGTATTCCGCACTTTTATTTTTAAAGTGCTGCTATGTGAATAAAAATACAATAACATTTGGTTTGCAAAGACTTTGAAGAAATAAAGTGCTTTTTAACAGCAGTCTTACCTTTACATAGTAGCAGTTAACATATTTCTTGTAAATCTCAACTTAAACATGAATATAATCAAATCAAATAAAACCAAAGCTATTTGCCACTGCAAGAGCATTAACATTTATCTGGTTTCTTAAAGAAAAACAAGTTACCCTCAGAGTCCTGAGCCACAATCATAAAATTATAATAGAAACCTTTCCAGCAACAGCAAGTTAATATTCATACGTCTGTTTTCTTTCTTTTTTTTCTGAACAGGTACCAGCAGAAACATTTTCTTTTATCAGGGAGCAGCATAAACAGTCTATACGTCAGTGACTATAGCCCTGTGCATGGGTTGCAGGCTAGTGATGCCGGTTGAGGCTCATACGTGCCATCATCTGTTGCGATCTTAAGAACGTTCCACAGACCGACATCTTCCACAATACTATTTGGAGTGCAGTGTATAGCTTACTACTTTGCTACGGCATTTGTTAGCTTGTCTTGTTTCAGTTTATCTTGACTTCCCCCACACGCTACATTAAAACTAAGCCTCCCTCCCCTGTTCGTTTGGGTGAGATGTGATGACGCCCATACCAGGTGCCGATTAACATCCGCCCTTCTGTGATCCATGGTTTGTCTGTATGTGCATTCAGAGCCAGTGAGCAACGGACCACCACAATAATAACAATTTTTAGAAACTGCGTCAACAAGCAATGAAATAATTGTCACTTTTAATTAATTGGGCATGTGTTAACGTGTCCAGCCTTAAAAAACATGAAATATTTCATTTATGCCACTCGAACGGAATGTTAAAATGTCCTGAGGTGAGATGAGATGAGACTTTATTACTCCCACAGTGGGGAAATGTGCAGCTATTGGATCATCGTACAGTTTTGCTGAACACAAGGAGCATAATCTTAACATACATACTATTTTAGTTTACATTTTGCTCCCATGCTGCATATTCCTATATATAGCTATGTTTAACTAAACTGCCACAAATGACCTCACTGCCAGATTTTAAAGTCAAAGTACTGGTAAGTCTCTGAGCTCATAATGAAGCTGTCCTGCGTGGTCTGTTGGGTATGCGCACCCACTGGGAACCTACTAGAGGCTACATGAAGCCCTACAACTGAATATTTATTCAGAATTAAATTATTAGAAATGATTGTATCGCTCTGGAGGTCACAGCACCATTTTTTCATGCTTGACAGTTGCAAAGTAAACAGCTTGCACATCATCCGACGTATAATCATCAAGCGACGTGTTTGAAAACCAACAATAACATCATGAAATTATTATTGGTCTTTACCATCAGTCTGTGCAGCCTTTCCTGAGGTGTCATTCAAAGAAGAGCCCACGAGGCTTGAAAGAAATAAAGACAAAAGAACAAATACCAAGAGAATCACCATTCACAGGCAGACAGACAGCAGAGCTCTGCTTGTGCAGCACTTATTCCAACTGATGCATGAGCATCTTGAGTAATGACTATATTTTTTGACACACACCATTTATATGGTTGTATGTTTGTGAGGACAATGCAGTTGGATTCAGTCTCAGGGGGCTGTCCTCAAAAATCCAGTGTAATACACTGAATCAAATCCAGATTATATCACTGAAAAGTCTAAATCCAAAAGGCTTAGGCTCAAACTCTCTGTTGAGGAAAGGCCAAAATATCCTTCAAACAACAGCGGAAATCGATAGAGAGGTCCTTACAAGGATGAATAAATCTAAACACACACACTGCATTTCCAGAGTCAGCCAGGCAGAAAGTGACTGGTGCCAGCACGCCGGACAAAGACAACCTGTACATCAATCTCACTCCAAAGCAAGATAAAGAGTTGTCTGTGCTTATGTACTTGTGTGTGTGCGTGTGTGTAGATGTGTGTGGACTGAAAAATTTGATGTTCATAATATATTTAGTCCAAGTTAGCTGTAGATGACTCAACACAATCAGTCGACCTGCAAATCACACACATCCATCAGGAGGCACAATGGTCAGTGAACAGTCCAGTCAGCTACTTCTAGTCTGAACAACAAGACAGGAACCACTGTGTCTTCATCACAACAAAGAACAACAAGATGACATCAAAGTGGAGCACACAAGGTGCTTATTATGGAGTTGAGACATTGATTTTAACGTTCACTTGAAAACATCACATTGAAAAAATTGTTCTTTCCCCAGTGGTCGAGTTTTGCAATCTGCAGAGAAAGGTCACATCTTGAACCTCCAGATGTTCCTCCACAAACCTGGGTGACTTCATCAACTCTCAAGCAGAAGCCAGACTGTTCAGGTTGGGCGAGTAAGGTTCATGAGGCAATGGTTCTAAGCCACATTTGGCTGCTTGTGCCACCTGCGATGTGTGGATGGACTCATTGTCCTGGAGCAAAAGCACAACAGCTCAAAGCTTTTCTTTCCTATTTTTTCTTTCTAAACATTTGAGTTTCTGTGGACTGTGATACAAGGCTTTAGAGTATATAGTTATGCCCAAAATAGGAGTTGCATCCCTTGCTTTTGGGTGACCTTGTTGAAGTACCCTCATATACCAGATTCACCATCAAGTGCTGCTGGATGAAATCTCTCCAACATCGACTATCTCAGGATTTTTCTCGTCCATTTTTCACAGTGGCCCAAGGCACAGAAGCATCTCTCCTTGTCAAGCCCTTACTTCACAATCATTTCCAAATAGGTCTCGATGACAAGTTCATGGTCTGTCCTCATAGTCTCAGTGCTCTTCTTATCCAAAATACTGGATCACAGCTTTTCTTTCATTCAGAGGAAAAGCATTCCATTCAGTCACAGTGTCATTACAGCAAGGCTGTCTCAGCTTTGCTTGACATCTATGAACACTCTATCCACAACAAACTTCAAACCAATTGCACTTTCAACATCCTTACCTGAGCCACCTACGTTCAGGATCATTATTCCTGATGGCATAGTGCCTTCACCTCCTCTAGGTCCACATCTACCATCACTGACTCCTCCTCGCAGGGACCAGGTTGGACATCGTCTGTGCTTGCTTCTTTCCCAGCTCACCACGCCATTCTTTTTATCCTTGTGTTTGCAGTCATCACAGAATCATCCACTCATTTACCCTTTTGTTAGCCATGCACAATAACACTGTTCTGGCTACTAACAGCCTCACCCAGTGACTCCCACCTCAGATGAAGCAAGCCAACTCTTTTCAGCCTAAGCCCGTAAGTTTTTTATATTGATGTGGCTTTCAACATTCTTTACAGGGTTATAGTCCTGTTTGGAGAGCTGGGGGTCAGGAGCCAGTTGTCTATACTTAGCGTTGAAGGCATTAATTATGTACTGTTTGACAGTGGTTGGTGTTTTGTACCCCAGATGGATCCATATGGACCACATATAATACTTTTCCTTGACAACAGATGTAATTAAGGTCTGAAGTGTTGCTTGGTGTTTAGACTGTATTGGAGTCTGATGATCAAAAGAGACACTGAAATTGGCTTAAAATTTGCCAATGTGTGGAGACAAAAAGGAGGGGAAAGGAAAAGGTTGTCTCCCCATTTACACTTAGCAATGTTTCTGAGTTTGCTTATTGCATGCCAAGATATAAACTAAGGAAAACAAATAAACATAGTATAGTATAGGGCATTATTGGCCTCTGACAGGCAGAGGATACCCAGTATGCTATGAACAAAATGGATGCAGCATTATTTTGCTCCTTTTCTATTGCATCAAATTCTTTTTTTCTAGTTTAGAACTTTTAAAAGCAATCCAGCAGCATCAGTGCGTACTGACTCTGGCAATTGTCCACTCTCTCATTACCTCCACCAGGAGGTTATGTAATCACCGGAGTTTGTTTGTCTGTCTGTCCGTCTGTGTGTGTGTGTGTGTGTGTGTGTGTGTGTGTGTGTGTGTGTGTGTGTGTGTGTGTGTGTGTGTGTGTGTGTGTGTGTGTGTGTGTGTGTGTGTGTGTGTCTGTTTGTCTGTTAACAGCATAACTCAAAAAGTCATGGATGGATTTTCACCAAATTTTTACAGGATGTCCGGAAGAGCACAAGTAAGAATCGATTAGATTTTGGAGGTGATCCGAATCACCATCTGGATCCAGGAATTTTTTGAAGGTCGAAGGACAATTGAGACAGAGATTCTTACTCTTGCTCTTCCGGACATCCTGTAAAAATTTGGTGAAAATCCGTCCATGACTTTTTGAGTTATGCTGTAAACAGACAAACAGACACACACACACACACACACACACACAGACGGACAGACAGACAAACGGCATGGCGGAGGTATGCGCTCTCCGAGTGCTTTTCTAGTTTAGAATTTTGATGAGTATGATGGGTGTTCATGACACAGTTCAATCATTCTGTCATTCTCCTTGTTTTTGCTTCACATGAGTTTGTTAAATGTGTTGGTTTGTTTCAAGCTTGATTAGTCGTTAGACTGGGTACACCACATTTTTGTACAAAAATATGAAAATATAAGCCAGGCAAAGAGTTGTCGAAAGAGGAAAGTTGCCAGTTATAGTCATACCAATACGTTTATGGAAGCCACTTTCATGCTACATACAAGAGCACAAATATGAATGGCAAAAACAATAAGAAGAATTTTGATCTACAGAGCATCTTAGAAAGTGCTTCACAAGACAATAAAATTCCTAAACAACAAATTCATTAACAAATTGATGGAAGTGACTGTATAAAATATTGCTGGAAAAGGTAAAAATATTTATAAAAGAAAAAAGACAGTCCAAAGAAAATTAAAGCTCAGATAAAATCAGAAAACCGTCTTTAATTTAGTATGCTTTTAAAAGGGGACTGGAAAAAGATACCTAAACCAGCCTACATTATTTCCTCTGTCAGAGTCTCACTGCCTGGACAGCAAACATCCCTGGAACAGACAAAAGATCTTCGTCTGACGACCAAAGCTTTGCACCGGCACGATCATATGAAGAGGTCATAGACACAGCTGAGAGAGATGACAGCTCAAGCACACCAGCTCACCCATGACTCTGCTCAAACACTGTAAAACCCAATGGCAAGTTGTAATACTGAAGTAATTCAGCCATATTTGTTTAAGCATGCAATGCTATGCATATTTGTCCCAAAATTTTCAAACTAGAGCGATAAATGATGAGAAAACATATGTTTTTATACCAAATGCGAATATGATTGTTTGTCTGTATATGTAGCACTGCGATGGACTGGCAACCTGTCCAGGGTGTCCCCTGCCTTCACTCTAAGTCAGTTGGGATATGTTCCAGCCTCCCCGTGACTCTAATGAAGATTTAGCAGTGTCGATAATGGATGGATGGATGGATGGATGGATGTTTTTATACCAGCAGCTGTGTGAACATCGTCCCCTATTCCCACAACAGCCCAGGTTTTAAACTCATGTCGAAAGCAATCACCCCATATTATAAAAAGTTCCCTGTCATCTGAATTTCTACCAGAAAATTGTAACTAGAAAAAAAAAACTTCATAAACAAGCACAAACTACATTTGTCCACAACTGCATCTGCTGTTTCACAACCACTGGGTGGACATCTTGGGCTCCTGAGAGTTACTTGACAGCAGTGGCACAGAATAAAAAAAGAATCAAAGTAGCAGTTTAATGTTATGCGGTTCTTGTTTCCGCTGTACTGAAAACGTACCGAACCGTGACCTCAAAACCAAGGTACAAATCAAACTGTGATTTTTGTGCACTGTTACACCCCCTAAATCAGCTTTCAAGGGAGATCTTAAAGTAGTTCCTTAGATTTAATATATATGAAACCCCCAGAAGTTTGATTGTTTCAGTGTGGGAATGCATAGTCATGGCATTGGTTTATTTCACTCATGTGGAAGCCTTTATAAAACACCATATGGACATGTTACTGAGATAAAATGAAACAAACAAAACAAATAAAACAGAACTTTCACTGGCAGGAGTCTTTAAAAGTAATCAGTAACATCCTAAAATTGATCATGAAATATACTCGGAGCCAATGTAAAGCAGCTAAAACAAGATTAAGTCTTGAGTAGCTTTTATTTATTTATTTTTTTACCTGCCTGAGCCATTTGTTGACCTCAGGCAGTGATCCAGGTTGCAGTAGTCCAGGTGTGATGGGGTGAAAGCATGTAAAATGATAAAATAGCCACAGTGTTCCCCCGATTACAGTTTATACTGTATATGTAGGTTCACCCGGAGCTTTGTAAAACTAGTAGAAACAGTTGTTTTGACTGCAAGGAGACCCAAACAGAAGAGCTCAGCTATTTTTCTTGTTGTTACTGTAGCCAAAGATAGACTGTGACAGAGAGGAGAGTATAGGTGGAGGCAACCAGAAGGAGCGACTGAGTAAGCACTCCTCCTCGGGCCTGACAGCAAGAGTCGTGTGGTGGTAGTTCACTGCCTCATAAAGTTTGCAGTTGGGAACAAAAAACAGCAACAACCGCACAAGACCATCACTCAGAGGATCTCTGTGCTGCACTGCAGTCTCAACACAAAGCATAAAGCAGATTTATTGACATGTCAAGGAGAAGTAATCTCTTTAATCAGCGCAATCTTATCGCCTGATGAGGAAGTGGCAGCGCACAAAGCAGAATCGTTTATCCTGCCGTTGTGTCGGGCCCTGAGCTGCTGATGGGGGAAGCCAGGAGTAAAATTGAATTGGGAATAGGGCTGGGATGATAAAGCTGATTATAATGCATGGAATAAAGCACTTAGATGTTGACATTATTACAATACCCACTACTAATTAGTTACATCCCAGGGAAAACTATTGTCAGAGGAGAGCGCGTGCACACACCCACACACACTTAGCATTCACAGCCACATTCAGAGATACTGTACGTGTACACCGAGGAAACAAAGCATTAATAAGGACAGGACAAACAGTTTAGAGACAATCTGTATGTGGCTATAAATGCTGGTGTCTATGAACTGCTGCCAAAAGTTAAATGTAGCAAAATAAATCACCATCTTGAGAAAAGTACTGTAACCATAAAAGACTATGTAGCATCTGTTCCTTTGCTGTGCAGATGCAAAACTTTCTACTTACCCACTGTCAAAGCATTATGTTTTACTACTGTCCATGAATTCTCATCACACGTGTATTTCTTGTTGAAGAACAGAAGGACGGATGAAGAGCTAAATGATATTCAGCGCAACCACTGTTCCCAGCAGACCATGACAACTATAGATTGATCTAGCAGACCATCTTTTTTTAGTCAATATGCTGCAGAGGTTTGGTAATCCATCTTCACATGTGAGTATTAAGACGGTGTGTTAGTGTGGCATTAGCTATTAATGACAGACCTTATGATGCAACCACATTATTCATCTCCTCATTTTATTTGTGCCTTCCATCCAAACTATGATTACATTCTACTCCCCAAAATGAAACTTTTCCAACATGACATGCAGAATGGGTAAATCTGACACCAGAGTTAAAAGAGAATCTTTATTCTAGCTCTCTACTGAAACTAATGTGCAAATCATTTACACACTGAACATTTTGATGGCTCCATGTAGATGTAACCCAGATTTTTTTATAGCCCCTACTTATACAAACAGGCAGCCATGTTTTTATTGCTGCAGAAGGCATGACATCGACTTACTTTCATCCTTGAGGTTTACCCTGAATGGAAAGCTGCCATTACTCTTGACGCATTGGTCATTGCGCCTGGCATCAGTAATGTCAACACAGTGACATATTTTTTTATACTTGTGCTTGACTTGTTGCAGTCCTCTCCTAAACTATAAGTGTCTGCTGAGAGAAATATAATGTAAACCAATGGAGCAGGAAAAGAAGAGGTGATGTACAGGAAGTACATTAAAAGGAAGTCAGTCAGAGGTTTTTCTGTACGTTTCTGCAGAACGTCTTCTCCAATTGTTGCTACAATCTTCTGACATCAGTTCTGTGCCATTTAGGAATCCCCAGGCTGTCACTTTGATAAACTGCAGGAATGCCTGTAGAAAAAGACCAGTTCATAACTCCACTTGGTCCATTTTGCGTATGCGTCAGTCACGCCCCAGTACACACCAGGTTAGAAAAATTGTGATGTTCGCAACCAGTCGAAATGGTACCAATGCACACAGAGTACCAGAAGGAAAGGCCATTTTGGTGCAGCATGCACAAATTCAGCAACTGATCATATCTTTTACTGTACTGTAGCAATTTTCAGAATTAATGTTGGTCTTATCACAGAGAACATTTTGTCACACAAGTGTGTCCATGCTTAGGACAACACAGCCTGAAGTCAGAGCTGTAGCACTGTGTTGGGATAAATGGTTCAAACTTGCCTGCCCCAGTAGAGTCAGATTTGGCCTTCAGTGCACCATTGCACTGTAGTTCTCCCAGTTCTAACTGTGAGTGTTCTGCTGTACTGTCTACATCAACTGCAAGTGGGTTTATAAAAAGGTCAAATCTGTATTTCTGGGTATAAAAGTAGTCAAATCTCCACAACTGTGAGGTCAAATGCACAACTTCTATGGATCAGAGACACGTGGGACAATTTTAAAATACAATAAGACACTGATTCCATCACCAGATCAGTGTGAGATCGAAAAAACTGGAGTCACAACTGGAATTTTGCTGATTTGCATGTGCATTAAAATTGAAAGAATTCAGTTGTCGGACAGAGAGACAGAAAATACTTTTGAATTTGTTCTCAAAATTTCTCAACTACAACTCTGACAAACGTGAATCAACAGAAATTAATGACAATAATGCTGGATCCATTTTAATGATCGCAGTATGGCGCAGCCTGTCCACTGGTAGTGCCAAGTTTAGCAGCCTTCCTAAAATGGCTAGCAGGTTGCATTCAAATAACAGATACAGCCACCACTGTATTTGGAGGAACAAAGGAATTACTGAACATGAGTGTCTGAACTCTGTCACTGTCTCTCTGTTCATGACCTCGACAGAAACAACTCAAAAATGTCTTCTGTGCAGTATGAAAAAAAGTCCTAGTACCTCACATCATTAAAAATGGTGACTTTGCATAATATATATATATATATATATATATATATTTTTTTTTTTTTAATTTTTTTTTTTACTGCTTAATGTGCTTCTATACTTGTGTCTTTTCAACCATGCGGAAATAATGCCTGCAGTTCAGTCAACAAGCAGCTGACTCATTGGCCCCTGACCGGAGTTGCTAACTGTTTCACAGTGGCGCAGAGGAGTGCAGAAATATTAGATTTTTTTCAATGCAACCTTGTTCAAATTGTTTTTTTGTTTGTTTGTTTTCAGTTTCTGGTTCTGATGAACTGTGTCATTTTGGCTTTATATTTTAAGGGTTTTGGGGTTCAGAGGATTGTGTTCAACATGTTTCAAGACCATTACTTTGAGCAAAATATAGTAACTGATTGACATGATTTACAAAGCTATAAAATACACCTTCAGTAGTAATTAACTGATGACATTGTTTAACCCTGATAAGAACTAAACTGACAGATCACAGACTAGATTTTTCTGAAATCTCAGATGGGAATTGTAGTGACACCAGAAGTCCTACATCATCTCTGGGTTTATTCAGGACACTAGTTATTCACTGTGTATTGTCTGACAATCCTTGTTCAGGGAGTTGAAACAGGGTGATTCTGATTGAAAGGATTCTTTTAGCTCGTCTCAGTCCGGCCGCAATTATTGCTGCCATGGAGTCTATCACCACACAAACACACCTTTTATAGTCCACTGGAAATTAACTTTGGAGGTAGACACATTACATGCAACAAAAGGAATACATAATCAACCTTGCAAATGGGAAAAACCTCAATTCTTCCTTTGTTACATTGCTTTGTATGTCCTGGAGGCAGAGAAAATCGGAATTTGAACACTGGCAAACACTCTCAGTAGACACATCTGTCCAGAACTGGACTAATGGAGCATCACAATCTCCTTTCCCCTTTCCCCATTGAAGGAAAAGGTAGCAAAAATGTACCAAATGCTTTTTAAAAAAAAGTAACATCTCAGTCACAGACACATCAAAAACTATTTCGAGTGAATGGTTTCACAGCTAGATTCAGTAGAAGGGGCTCTGTTGTAAGAGGAAGCTCTTAAAGCATCTGACCAAAATCATAACACATTAGGGCCTCCAAACAATAAAGTCACTGCAATCTGCTCTCCTGAACATTCAGCCAGCATATGGCTATTTCTCTTTTAAGCTTTCTCATAGCTCAGACAACATAGGGGCTAAATAACCATGCAGCAGGGTACAAACAATAAACTCAGTGGTAGGAAATAATATTAACGTAATGTACTTGGCCTGTGCGAAGCAACAGCATGTTGCAGTTGCCCTTGAATGCTGGCAATGGCCTTTCTCAAATCTCAAAAGTAATTCAGTATTGATTCAGATGCATTGATTACTTTTAGAAAAATGAGAAGTCTATAGTAAATAATTAAGTCATTGCTATTTAAAGACCACATTGCCATTACACATTTATCTAACATGATTGGATCTTAAAGCCCTGTAGTATTATTCCAAATACAAATGTATCAAAATACTGAGGTTAAGACCTTGCAATATTACATACTTTAACAAATGACCTGACTAATTAAGATCACCACCCTTGAGACAAACTTGACATCTTTGTAGTCTTTTCAACAGTAAGGCAGGACTGCAGAAAATACATGCAGGGCTTACGTGCTTTTTCAGGAATTAAATCTTTCTCAAATGCTACTGAAGCGTAGAAAGGGAAGCTGACAGGGAAGTGATGTTCTCACTTTTTGTTTTTACCAACAGTTGTGCATCAGCAGAGTGCTGAATGATACATGTGGCACGTCCATAAATAATCAATAACCAAAATAACATTAGGCCACATGTATCAATACTGAACGAACGCTTTTCTTCCCTGATGGCACACGGACCAGCATGAGGCAGAGGAGGCACTTTTACTGCAAGTGAAACAGCTCAACTATCTGCCTTGTGGGGCTTCTGTTAACGGCAGGAGGTGCAGCCATAATAAGGCAGTAGGGTGAGACTAGTCGAACTGTCATCGAAACACACTAAACATGGATATTATGCCTTTTTCTAATACAGTTAGAGAGGGAGATTCTTTTGGATTTGGGTGAACAGCTGAGCCTCATTGATTCTGACCAGGAATGACAGAATTGATGCAGCATCTATATTTTAAAAAAAGAAGTGACAGCACCAGTAGTATGTTTACAGCATCTCACTCCTCCCTGTGACACAGTCCTCTGGGAGCGATGACGAAAGTGATGAGGCAGAGACATTAAACACGTTAAATTGCTTTCATATGACAGCAATCTGAGTCGTGATTTACCCTGAATTATGCATGCTTGTCGAGTTATTACCTTAGAGGAGGCAGGAGATAAATAATATAAATAAGTCATCTGTTTGGAGCTGGAATCATCAGATGCCGAGTTAGATTGTTACATCCTCACAGAGAGAAAGAAGAAGAAAGATTTGTTCTCTGTACCTGGGAAGGTTTTGGAAGATCACAGCTTTAGAATCTGTGGCACCAAGTGGGCGAATGTTTGTATCACACTAAAGTAAACATACATAAGTCAACTTGTTTGGTGTTTAATGCCTCTGCTCTGTTGCTAGATGTTCTGTATCTCAGCCTGCTCCCTCTCTTTTACACTTAGACTGAGAGTCCTGATGTACTATAAAACCAATAGATGTGGGCAGCAGCCGAGCACGATGCACTGCAGATGCTAGACAGTACATCAGATGTGGGCAGTACTACAAAGAACACAATTTAGATTCAATACTATTCATCTATAAAGATATAATACTCACAGGATATTATTAAATTGATTTGTTTTTCTGGAATCGATACTACTAGAACTGGTTTCAAAGCAAGATCTAGTGTTTGGGTTGCTGCAGCTAGCCTGTTGTATCATCCTGCCCTGCTCCAGCATCCACCATAAGGTGTCACAAAGGCCCTCCCTCGCCATGATTCATAAAGGTTCACCGTGAGAATACAGAAGCTCTGGATCAATTGAAGTCTATCCTCAAACATCTCCCAGACTTTCCCACCAGGCAGCACTTTGCATTTCCAAAACAAGACACAGAGTACAGGTGTCAATGCATATTTCTTTGTACCTGGTGACATTATGCAGATGCAGCGTCTCCATGGACAAGCTGAACAGGGATAAATATTCGCATTGGAGCCTGGGTTGCCGAATATTCCTTATATTTAATATATTTAAACTGGCCACCATGATTTTGACCGTTGGACTCAACTGCTCTTTCATCTGGGAAAAAGGATAATACTGCCTGCCAGTATGCAGCGCAGGGAATGATGATCACGCCACTATTAAACTCTGAGCCGGAGGAAGAAGATACAACCATATCATCCTCTTCTTCCTCCCAAATAGGGAGCAAAATATATCTTCTGCTATATTTCCTCCACTGAATTTTCATTTGCTTCAGTGAAAATTCTCTCTCTCTTCTTATTATTAAAATCTGATCATTTTCTACAGCACTTTCCAAACCTCTTTTTGACACGCCTCAACCCTGAAATAAAGACTACTATTTTTAGGATCATTTTACCATATTCACCACCTTAGCTTGTCATGTTAACATCTTCTGATTTTGTTAGCAAAGTAAGGCTGCAGCTAATTTGAATGTGATAAATTTTGCAGAACAAATTGAGAGTTGCCCAGTTTGAACTGAAATGGAAGAAAATCTCAGTTGTTAGGAGCATCTTGAATAAAAGATACTAATAATTCATCTAATACCTGTTGAGAGTCTGTACCAAAGCAACAGAGTGAGCAAACACTGCTGTTGCCGAAGCCGTGCTGCCAGTGTGACTTAAAAACAGCAAAGAACAGGTCGGCATGAAATAACTGTTGATGACATGAGCAGATTTTACAAGTGGTGTGACCACATGAAGTCAAAAGACAAAAACACAACAACAAATATGTTAATTTGGAAAGGCAGCATGAATTCATAATAACATGAGAGAAAGAACAGAAAAATAAAAAGTTTGAGTTCTTGATAAGATCTGAGATCAGCCATAGCCTAGTCTTTTATTGTCACACTGCGCACATTCAGTCAGTACGTCGCTACCGTCACAGCTAACGTCTTTACATTTGGTGCATGGCTGTTAGTGATGAATAAAGAGTGTAGGATCAACCAGCCATGATGACTTGGAAAAAAGAAACAGCCGGTTTTCTCCCCGTTCTCTAGCTCGTTAGTCGAGACAAACTGGCATAAGTGTCCATTTATAATCAACAGATGTCCTACAGAGCGCAGGAAACCAGGCCAAATGCGAAACCCAGCAACTTCCCACTCCATTTGCTAGATTGGCGTCAAGTTTTTCATCTGGAGAGGAGGCCATGGAAAGGCAGACCTCCAGTGTGCATCTTCAGATATGGACATCCAAAATGTTTATTTGGCCACATTTTGGCCAAGTGATTGGCTCATAGCCCCAGTCACCATCAAAAGCACTAAGAGCTACACAGCCAAAAGAACCACCAAGACCAGCTTTGGAAACTGCAGGAAGTAAGGGTCAAAATCTTGATAACTGCATCAAAAGAACTCCACTCAATTCTGATCACTGAGCAGCTATTGGAGCTCAGTGGAGGCCTCTCAACCTCGACAAATTACACCAAGCTTATGTCGAGACAAATAAAAACATTTTTTCCTGTTTTCTTGAACTTGGCTTTTCTTGATATCAGCTCATCTACTAAGTACTAAACACTGAAGTCAATACCATCTTTCTGCTTATTTACATAGTTTCTTTTTGTTTTTTGTGTGTGGGGCATCTGGATTTTCCTCTCCCCAAGAGAAGAAGCACCAAACCCTGTCCTGGGTTGATAAAATGCAAAAATCACTTTAAATGACTCATCTGTAAAGCAGCATTTGAATTTTTTTGTAACCAGTACACAAAGAGTTTCTCGAAAGAAAGAAAGCTCCAGTACAAAGAGCACCAGGGAACCTGTGCTTTTATATGGTGGAGTATGACGAGTGGATTTGGAACAAGTGGTTGATTACTGAATGGAGAGCAGGTGAGGAGTCAGCAAGCCTGAGGCAATGACACGCCCACTACAGAGACAGAGCAGAGAGGGAAGAGAGGCAAGGAGAACAGAAAAACAGAATATTCAGCAGTCACAGAACTCATTAGAGCATAAATGTATCCTAAAACAGAGAGTAAAAATATAATACTTGCACTGAAATTCAGACAGATATTAGCTGTTTTTTGTTTTGTTTTCAATGCATCTTAAGAGGTACCCTCATGATTCACTCTGGGAAATGCCATGTAATATGTAAATATTTCTTGATTTGAGTTGTTTAAAGGTTTAAAAAAGTGCCTCCCTGTAAGCTGTCCAGAATCACATGCCACCAAGCTTGTATGTCATTCACTGTGCTTCAAAACCTTCAAGTTATATTGCAAGTCTTATAAACAAAGGTGAGACACTCGTGATGTGACTAGTTCGTAAAAGAGGTACGCATGCCTCGAAGTTTCAGCTGCTCCATAACATTCAGTGTTAGTTTACTGTCTGAAGAGTATTTGTGCATGTTTATGTTGATCTCAAACGGGTTTGTCAGTTGGTTCTGTACTTGCCTCGACCCCTACCGGACATCACAGCTTGAACCTAACTCAATTGCTCTGCCTTCTACACTGGAACCTTGTGTTGTGACAATGGAAAGCTGCATCTCTCTTCATCCTGAATAACAGCACTGCCGCTGACGGAACGTGTTGTAAACAAGTGAATTTAATGAAATCTCTTATCGGAGGAGCTCACTCGCCACTGGGGACACCCAGCGTCTAATGCAGCAATTAATTCTGCAAATGAGTTATGAGTGAGTTATGCAAGGCAATATTGCCCATTACTGCTAGGCTGATTGCATTATAGCTGGGATTTAATTGAGATGCCAGAGCCACGAAGGAGAAGCTGCTGAGGCTTCGGCAGAGCGACCGAGGTTCACAATGCAGCATTCATACATGACTTTTAGGATCACAGTAAACAGCTGAAGGATATAAAAGATATACAACAAACAGAATAGAGTGACAGCAATGCTGGAAATCTTCAATAAGCAATGCGACATCCAGCTTTTATGGTGGCAGCATAATCCTTCCAGATTTAAGGGCTTGTGTATTCCGTTTGTCTGTATTTCCACTGTTGCATCTCATTATTGTTCATGTTAAAGCTAACTCAGCTAAGCAGACATCATGACATTTATCCCAGGTGAATGACAGAAGATTTATTCGCTGTCAAGGCAAAGCGACAAAATTCCAATCCAAGCATTTAAATACAAGTTTCAAGTATGTGTGACAGCTTGAATCTGATTTTGTATCACATATTTATGTGGGTCAGATGGCCATTATGACTTTGTGTTAGTTTCTTGGTTACATGCTTCTAACACAAATTAACGAACCCTGATTTGCCCTCATTCACACATGAAAGACACCACTTGTAAGAAATCTAACCTGCTACCAACACAGTCACAATCATATTAAAAGTTGCATTTCAGTTTTTAGCTGTACTGAATTAAAAAGTGTGGAGAAAACTAAACAGATGGAATATAAAACATGGTTTGTGAGTTTGCAGAGCAGTCAGTGTGCCTCCATCAACTAAAATGTGTCTTTTACTCTTTTTCTGATGTTTAGGAGTAAAATTTGGTTCTCAAATGTTGGGGGAAAATATATATTCATACACTGTCCTGTATGTGGGCAAATACCTGGCTATTTTAAATATTCAGGTTGGTCAATGAGCTGCCCTGTGAAAATTCATAACCATCATAATGGCTTCAAAACAGCATTCTTCTGTCATTTATTGCTGCAGCAGTTATGTTAATAAGTGCTGAGAGGTCCTTGCTTTAATAGTCAGTCTTCAGTGTTGAAACAGAGACACACATATTATGCTAAATTCTGGTATTCTTGCATGTATTTTTCTCAGAATTGATTGTGGTGAGAAATCTCAGGGTTGCCGTTTGATTTTGGTTGTTCTGCACATGAAAAGAAATCAAAAAGAAACCATCAGAGAGGAAGTGACTAACCTGCTACCAGCAATGCTCAGCAGGAAAGACAAAACAAAACAAAAACAAATGGAGCAAAGACACTGAGCTAGTAGACCATGGTTGCCACTCCTGTCTTGAAAGAAATGGCAGAAACCAACTCATGACTCGTCATACATCATGATAGTTAGATCATCCAGTCCACATGTGCCGATATGCGTTTTTTCAATTGACAGTGGACTTAGAGAAAGCCTACGGCAAAGTCCTGCAGGAAGTCCTGGGGAGTGACTGTGCGAGTGCAGGGGGCTGAGGCCATTACTGCGAACCATCTAGTGCTTGTACAACAAAAGTGAGAGCTGTGTTGGTATTCTCAGCACAAAGTCAAACATGTTTTCTCATGGGTGTTGGAGTCCACTAAGGTTGCTCCTTATCTCCCATCTTGTGATATTCATGGGCACGATCTCAAGCTGCACCTGGGATGAGGAGGGTGTCTGGTCTCAGAACCTGCAGATGAAAGGGTTTTGTTGGCTTCTTCAGACCGTCATCTTCAGCGCCACTGGGATAATTTCTGTACATGTCAGACAACAGCTGGCTGTGCAAACGATCCTGTACACGGCAATGGTTTCTGAGGAAGACACCGCCTAGACATAACATAGCAGCACAGTACTTACATACCTATCAAGCATCAGATACTTTGAAGCAGTGCGAGCCCACTTATCCATCCCTGTGGAGACGTCCCATAAAGGTCAGAACACCAAACATGGCTCTTGCACAAAGAGGAGCAGAACTGCTAGCCTGAGAATTCACATCTGGACCCTGAGCTGTGGGTCAGATAGGAGTCAGTGAATGGCTCCACCAGAACATCTATACACATTCAGGGCTCCAGACTGCGACTAAATGGTCACATTTTGCAAACAAAATTTGAGCAAGTGCGAGTAAATTTTTCATCTACTCGCGCATGTGCAACCAGTAAATTTGCCGATTTTTTTTAAACTGCTATTGAATATTTTTTGATGCTGACAAACTTCTGCTCCACACTTCAGCGCAGTAGATAGTAATGCGCAAATGAACTGGTTTGCCAACCGACATTAACTCCAAAAGAAGAAAGGAGACGAATACCAAAGAAGAAGAAGGCGGGCAAATGTGTGTGAGAGCAGGGGGCAAAATGACAGTAAGCTACTGATGTCTCACAAAGCCGTTATTCACGTTCAAGCCTTATTTTGAACACAAATTCACCTTTCTGTCCTTCCCTCCTTTCTTGTCTCCATTCCAGCTGCTTATAAGTTTAGACACATCCTTTGCTCGACAGCAACAGCTGGAACCGCTTTCTTTCATCTTTATGTGAATTTTTCAGCAGCGTTTTCGTCATGTCAAGAAACCTCTTCTTAGAGAAACACTTCCTGTGCCGCTGAAATGGTTACAAAATAAGAGCCCGTAGCATTAAAACTACGCCTTCAAAATAAAAGCCTGGAGGAAACTGTCATTTTAACACTAGCAAAACAAAGGCTTGCCAAAATTGAATAACTGATCAACAGACCTTTATAAGAGTAATTTACATGTGATTTGGTATAAATACATGGCGTGCACATGCATAACATGTGGGCAGTCTAAGGCACACCTGTGCACTAATCATGGTGTCTAATCAGCATCTTGATATGGCACACCTGTGAGGTGGGATGGATTATCTCAGCAAAGGAGAAGGGCTCACTATCACAGATTTAGACAGATTTGTGAATAATATTTGAGAGAAATGGTGATATTGTGTATGTGGAAAAAGTTTTAGATCTTTGAGTTCATCTCATAAAAAAATGGGAGCAAAAACAAAAGTGTTGCGTTTATATTTTTGTTGAGTGTAAGAGGTGCAGCTGAGACATGTGAGTTGTCATCTTTTGTTGCAATCAGTAACCCAGAGATATGAAATACGTTCACAGGTTGCTGTTGCAGACATCGGCTTGGTTCAGCAAGGTAATTTGTTTTGTCGTAATCATTCTGATGGACTTGGCTGTATAAGACTCAAGAGGTGCAGGATGGGTTATGATGGTGGTGAGTTTGGGATCCAGTCAGATCCAGGAAAATTTTGTCTCTGGGGGTTCTCTAGGGTTCCAGCCCACATAACAGAAAGGAGCAACATATTTTTAATACTGGCTGCATTACACTGGGTTCCCATTCAGTACAATACAATGAAAGATTATGTTGAACACTTTCAAATCACTACATACTTTTGCTTCGCTTTCTCCAAACCTTACCACCATATTCTGCATCTCGACCCCTCAGATCTGATGATTGCTTCACCCAGATGTATTGCTGGTGTATTTCTCTCGATTTGCCATGATCCTGCATGACACTAGTTCATAAATCATTGCTGCAAACCACTAAATGTGATGCTTGGGATGCATCATGTTTGGACAAATTTACTTCCTTCTTCATCAGTGTCACTGGTAATCTTCAGAAACATCTTCTGTTTGTTGATCCCAGAATACATGACTGTAATAAGTGAATTTAAAAGTCTCTGATTCTATGAAAAATTGTTTTTGTTCTCAAGGCCGATAATTCAGATTTAATCTGCAGTGTGTCATATTTTTCTAGTGTTTGTTTACAGATGCTTTAATGTGCAGTTTCCAATTTGGATTCATCACATCCTTTATGAGTACAAGATATCTTCCCTGTTATCTGATCCCTTGGTTTATATGTAGTAAAAGAAAATTTCCCTGTTCTTCTTCTCAGACATATTGAAGTTCCACACAATCTTTAAATGTGAAATCCAGAGCAGAAGTTGCCTAGAGCTGTTTCACAAAGAAGCTATGCACACGCTTTGATTGCTGAACATCGATGAAAGAAACATCATGCTACATATTTTGTTGTTTCTTTGCGGTCTGTTTGCTATGGCTAGTGTTAGCCATGCCACACTCCCGTAGCTGCGGGGACTCTTCCCATTCTGTAGGGTGCCTCTGCTGGAGGTGCTGAAAGAGGTTAGTTGTGCTGCTACTCTTTGTTTTCACAGTACTTTTGCAAACCTTGAGGCCCTTTTCTCGCAACCAACTCTTCATCTGCTGCTCTGTCCGCCATGACGGCGGTATGAGTGTTTTGGCGGAAGGAGATGAGAGGTGGAAGCAAACGCCAGTGCACAAGTTGTGAAAGACAGAAGAAGAATCTGTATTGTTATATCTTTAAGCTCTCCTTGATTTTACGATTTGGCAAATTTTCAAATCGTCAGGTTTTAAAAAGGCGAATTAATCGAATTAATTCCATTTATCGCCCAACCCTACTACATATATGTAACCTTTAAATCAAACATTTAAGTCCAACTTTGTTCACGGTGCCAGTTTTTGCTTTGCTGCAGGAGGAAAGGTGAGGAGTGCAGGATGTTTGCTTGTTTGTTATTGTGTGCTTTGAGGGGGAAAAAAAAGCAGTTTTTGCTGTGCTGGATCTGTGTATCACTGAGTTTTTGCTGAGTGAACCCACAGGTAACAGCAGCATCTGTTACACCCACTTTAGTTGCTGATTTAGTCATCCCAAGAGTTATCAGGACAGCAGCAGCAGCTTCAGTGCTTCATCTGTGTCACACAGGAGCTGTTGAGTTGCAGGTTTCAGCTGTAGGTCACCTGCTTTAAGGAGCACTCAGAGCCAATTAAACAAAAACCAGTGAGTAAAATGCCAGAAAAAGGGTTTGCATTCATGAGCGTATAATAAAGGTAAATGACAGCTGGAATAATTACAATATGAGCACATTTGTTATGGTTATGGACAAATCACAGAGCAGGAAATGGCACATCTTCATATTCATAGGTGAAGTAAGAAGGAGACTCCAGCATTAAAGGTGTTGCTTGGTGATTGTTTGAGAGTTTGTGGTTTTTGTACTGTGTAGCAGCTGCTGTCAGGCTCAGTGTGGCCATCTGCTCTGCCTCTAACAGAACATTGGCCTTATTGTTTTATACAAGATTTGTTTGACGAGGCTGTTTCCTACAATTAGGTTTACATATTACTAAAATATTTCCCTGAAATGCAGTCCAGACTTTAAGTATTTGGACAGTTTGACATTTTTTTGGTTCTTCAGACTGTGTTTCAGCTTGTTAGATTGGAAAGAAAATAATGGATGCATTAGTACAGTCTCAGCTTTGATTTGAGCAGGAAACATCACTGTAGAAAGAAGTGTGTGAGTGATGTAGCCCATTTTAACACATAGTGACACATTTTTAGGGGTAAAAAAGGAACTGGACACTTGCACAGAAGAGCTCAGGCATGTATCAGAGTTGATTTCGAGCTGCCATTTGGATTGAAGTGAATCTGTCAAATTGATGAGTAAAGAGGTGGTCACTCTTCCTTTATTTTCATCTTCGACAAGTGGGCTGCAGTTCAGTTCAATTGATTCTGCCCCTATTTCTTGCACAAATACTGGATTTAACTGCAGACACACCTTGTGAACGCTGGAGCCAATTAGCAAACAAGAGGGGTGGATGGACAAAGCCTATCAATGACTCACATTCTTGGCTGCAGTTGGAGCCAAAATCTGTGTAGTTTTAATTGAGAAACACTTGAACCCCACTGCCTCAGTGGGTTTAAAGGGTGGGAAGAGCACAACCAACAAATCCCAAGGTTCAGGGTCCTAGATACTGAGGGGCTGGGAGCTAGCATGCTTCATAAAATGGCAAACTACTGCCAGGCTGATCACCAAGTCCCACGTGGCAAAATGAAATTGCTGCCAAATAGACCTTAACTGTGGGAAAGGCCACTCTTTCACTGAACAATTCCTAGAGGAAACAGCACATCCCCACAGAGAACTAAAAGGGAAGAGTGTGCCTCTCCTCAAAAACCTGCCATTTACACTGTAAAGAGAGCTGATGGACACATTTTGAATAGTGCTGATGACCTCCAGGGGCAGGCCTGCCACATTCAAATTCCATCTTTCACATGCCAAGTACAGAGGGCTTCACAGTCTGTGTGAGAATGGTAGAGCTACCCCTGCGCCTGAAACAGAAGGTCCCTACAGATGGGGAGAGAAATGGTTTGTCTGCCTGAAGCTGAATTATCTCTGTCCAGTGCTTGGATGACTACTGAGCTATCGAGACTGTTCCCCTACTCAGGTTAGAGTCAGGGAAATTAGACAGATGCGGGAGAGCATATAGGAGAGGAAATTGGTGTATTTGCTGGGGAAATAATCAGGCACTAGGCATCAGCTCATGACAGCTTGCAGCTAATGAGTGTCAGTCGTGGCTGTAACAGTGCAAAAGCCAAGGGGCAAGGTGAAGCAGGCAAGGTTCCCGACTGCTGACTGCCGATACTCTCAGCCTACATTCCAGGATTTTTTCTCTGTGAGAAAAAGAGAAGGCCATCCATCCATCCATCCATCCATCCATCCATCCATCCATCCATCCATTCTCTATACACCGCTTTATCCTCACTAGGGTCGCAGGGGGTGCTGGAGCCTAAAAGGAGAAGGCCACTATGGCCCAAATATGTTTAATTAGAAAGAAGTGCAATACAAACTGAAGACTGTGTTTGCTGATGTGCTCCTTAACAGATTGTCTGAGGTTATTTCCATCATGAAACACTGAGCGAGAAAAGTCCATTTACAAATTTTGTCTTCGTTTTGTCTTCAGTTAAACTGAAGAATTCCCAAACAGCGGAGGTCTTCAGCATCTTGTCTTGTGTTTATGTTTCATTACAGGATCATGTCAGACCTAAATGCACTTCTTGAGTATCATGTTTAAATGATCAGTTTAGGAGCTCTAATGTGCATCTGTCACATTAAACATAAACAGCTTTAATGAGAATGCACTGAATAGTAAAATAAATACATTCACTCGCACCCAATCTTCTACCAGCATCCCACTCTTGCGTCATTCACAGCAACAGCGTTGCTTTTCACCATAACAAATTTTTGTGTTCATCATTGCTCTCCATTATAACAACCTGTTCTTCTTGATTGAAGCAGGTGACACGCCATCAGAAGAACAATCACACAGTGCTTTTAAAGGAGCCCACTTAAAGCCAAGTGAAGAAAAACACCATTGTCATATCATTATCTCTAATGGGGTTGTAGGTCATTTCGAGCAAGCTTACACTAGGAAGGCCTGGAAATGTCAAATTGCTCTCACGAGAGGCAAAGTCCAAAAAACAGTCAGTGCACAAAGAAAGAAAGAGTGGAATCAAGTGTGCAGAGTGGCAGGAATGATCAGCTAATGCAGCAATCGAGAAAACAGAACTGTTGGGAGTGGCTGGCCTCAAATGACAAGACAGTCGATCATGTATACAAAGGCTACATTCCAAAATCCATGCTACCACAGTATATAGTCTACTAGAAAAAGATTTGGTATGCTCCAATACATAAAATGTCAAATGCAGTATGTCAAAAACACCTGGATGTTCTACTACTAGACTATTGAAGTATTCAGGCCAGGTGGATGCTGTTCTGAACATTCTGATCCACAGTCCTCTGCAGTGGTAGAAACAACGTATAAGACAAACTGCTTTACAAGTAGCAAGAATGCATCCGCTTTCTGCTGGGTACAGCTGCTGGACATAAAAAGAACTGATTTTAAGCACATGAGCATCATGGGCAGACCAAGTAAACCACCGAACACATCTATGAACTTTCCATGACGGCCACAAATGATCTGAACCTGGATAGATGTGATCAGCCTCTTTTTGAAACATGGCATCCTCTGCAGGAGTCTAGATCCATATGTGGCAGCTCTCAATGGCACCAACTACTACTACTACTACAGCTACTGGAGCTGCTGCTGGATAGGCTGCTAACCAGGCATTAACATTACCAACATTCTCAATCTGTTCTGGTTCAGCTGACTGGACAGTCTGGACAGTAGATGGGTTCCTTTTAGGAAACCAGCTTTTAGGAACTCACCTAGCCCCTTACTGACTTATAGATTATTCTGTGGACTGTAGTCTTGGGGATGTCAAAAACCTTTGAGACTATTCTGTAGGAGGCTGTATGGAAAGCCCAGTACAATTCTTTACTTCATCCATGATTTCATCTGGAAGAGCTCCTTTGAGAGCTGTTTGGATTGTCCCGCAAAAGTGCGGGTAGAGATTGGACACAACAAGTCCAGAATGGGCAGCTCTGGGTTCAGTTGGAAGCATGTTGTTGGGTCTACATGTACTGACATTGACAAATAAAAGAATTCAGTGTAACACAAGAGTCCCATTTCATATTTGAGAAATCGTTTTCTGCCAGTCTGCTGTCTTATAGTGGTGCCACTATTTTAGATTTCATAACTATTTTGAATCCATCCAACACTGTTAAGAGTGTTTCTAGACCTACAGTTTGATGCAGTTTTACATACACAGACACTACAAACTAGGACTGCAATATTCTAATTATGCACTGTTCACATATTGGAAATATATGCAGTCGCACGACATCACAAAAAAGACCAAGTAGTTCAAGGTTCACAGAGCTACAGTATGTGATGATGAAGAGGCATGTCTCGACTGTATGGTTACTGCCTGCATTAAGACATACTTTTGAGGACAGCTGTAGTACATACTTGAAATAAAAAGAAAAACTTTGTGATTTAGAATGCAGCAAACACCAGAGTGTATGAATTGGCTGACTGAAAGACCCAAAAACCCAAAACGGTGACACTGATTGCAAGCCTGTTAGTATTAGCATAACCTCATTAGTAGATGGCACAGGGTTTGTTCCCTGTCTGCCTGTGGAGCACAAATAGCATCCATGAAAACAAGAAGCTTTCTACCTCTCATAGCAGAAATGTGTATTTAATTAAAAGTGTGCGTTGTCTGCTGTCAAAGCACTTGACAGCTATGCAATTTCTCAAAGCCTGACATCCTAGAATTTTGGTGATTTGATTTGCTTCTAACTTCTCTTTTTATCAACACAATAAAAAGATCATCTGCTTACTTGCAGAACATAGAAAAAACTTCACTCTTTTCTTTTCAAAAACTATTCACACCTTTGTAATGTTAAGTCTTAGTGTAATATCTTCTGTTGAGGCTTGCATTGTGCTAGTACAAAACACCTTCAAAGGGTTCAGAAAGCAGCACTTAAGTTTTGACTAAATCTGACCAGTTACACCATTTCTTGCTTCCCTTCATTTCTCCGTATTCATGTCAGATCAGACTTTAAGGTGCTTTTGATGACTTACCAACTTATAAATGGGCATGCCCTGTCTGATCTCCTTAAACTTTATAATCCATCTCATGCTCTCCTTTCCCAGATCACAAGGCTCCTGTCTGGCTGTGGAGTTAAAAGAAGTTAGCGGGCTGCAGGGCCTCTTCCGATCATGTTTCCTTCCTCTGGAAAAACCTGCCTGTAGACGTCAGACGGCCTGCTGAGGCTTTTAAACCCTAAGCTCATCTTTTCACCTTGGCCCTCAGTTTGATGATTATTCCTTGATGCGCCAAGCCTTCTGCCTCGTAATACCATCCCTCCAGCAAGCCAGATGAATCCACTAAGCTTAGTACGTATAGTATAGCCCATGCTGTCCTAACAGTTAACGAACCGCAAATTGTCAGAAAACTACTGGATCTCCGTAAGCCTATTTGTTCATTGCAGCTCAAACACAAGAGAACTATGTGTCATCTCCCTCTATCTCTTCTCCCTCTCTCCTCTGGCTGTGATTGCCTCACTCCAGACATTTTGGATCTGCATTTTTGTCTTCCATGAGGTTCATTTATGTCTACAAGGTGTGCTTTAGCTTGGCTTCTTGAGTGATTGTATAGTGTCTCCAAACTGCTCTGTAAAAATGCATGAGTACAAACATTATGAGTTTACACTTTCATAATTTATATAAACTTGTATTCCTGTAAGTATAGCGTCTACATGGATAGGAGTACCTACACTACAGACCAAAAGTTTGGAAGCAAGGCCAATGCAGACCAAACATTTGGATGCAACTTCAAATTTCACGATGTCTTTCTTAAATATGGTAAAAATGATAAACCAGTATGAATTCTGTGGATTTTCGCACATATTTACTGCATAATCAGACCTTGCTTTCATTGATATGCACCATTGTCCTCAATTTATCTTTAGGTATAATTGATGTTGCCAGGCAATTGCTGAACAAATCTTAACTAAAGAAAGTAAGGGCTTAGTTTTAGAGTTGAAAATGTAACCCCTTCCTGGCGCTGAAAGTATATTATTAGGCTAGGTTACTATTTTAGCCTTAATGAACAGGATCCTGAGTGTTTAGCAGTTGATGTTGAATTAGCTAAATCCCCTTGTTTAAAAAGATGCTATTATAACGGGCAAAATCTACAAAAAAAATAACAATAGCGCAGTGCGTCCACTGTGGAACTACTTAACTCAAAAATCTATGAGTTACATGTGTATTTCCCAGAAACAAATAATAAATGTCTAAAATTTTACTAAACTCCAGTAATATGAAATATACAGGTCAACCAAATAACATGCATAACAATAACACATTAAATATTTAACAACATGAATTATACCTTCAACAAAGGCAGCTTAACTGATTGGGGCAACAATCAGACAGTCTTAACAGTGCTCAATGTTCAGTTTTGTGTGTATACAGTTTTAACAGTTTTCAATGTTCAATTGTGTATGTATGTGTGTGTGTGTATTCACAATGTTACCACTCATGGCAGCAATAGCAACAGGCTAATTAGCATGCACGGTCCTCCAGCGAAGTCCTCAGCTCTCCCGATCCTCCTCAGTCAATGTGGTGGCTGGTGTTGATAACCAATTTTCTCTGATATCAATACATGCTTAAATGTCCACATCTGAGTCCACGCCTAGACTTTTTCAAGCTACTAACAAAACAACAACCGCGACTAGCCTGGCTGCACTTCACTTTGAACTTCGGTAGAGTGAGTCGCTAAACTGCAAGTTTCACAAGACAGAAATCTGCTAAATAATTGTTGTGCCAATGCTTCAAAAGTATGCAGGTCTACAACTTTTAATCAACTGGACATTAAACTTAGTTTTCCCTGCTCATCATCTGCTGTTCTCTCTCCCTCTTTCTCCAATGTTGCTCTCATGTCACGCCGTTTTTTCTCTTCCTGTTTTTCCTACTCCATTCTCCATTCTCTATACACCGCTTAATCCTCATTTGGGTCACGGGGGGTGCTGGAGCCTATCCCAGCTGACTCGGGCGAAGGCAGGGGACACCCTGGACAGGTCGCCAGTCGGTCGCAGTACTACATACACAGACGAACAATCACACTCACATTCACACCTACGGGCAATTTAGAGTAGCAATTCACCTCAGCATGTTTTTGGACTGTGGGAGGAAGCTGGAGTACCCGGAGGAAACCCACGCATGCACAGGGAGAACATGCAAACTCCAGTTTTTCCTTCTCGCCAACAAAAAATGTTCTGATAGGCTAAGAGTGCAGCTTTACCGGAAACCCTACTGGCTTACAATATATCACTCAGACACCTTGAAAATACATTGATTGAGTAAACATAACATTATACATGAAAAGAATCATGGACAACGTAGCTTTCACCAGTTACACTCATACATATTGTAAAACACATTTCTTTTAACTGTCTGCATTTTGCAGGTTGTTACAAAAATATTTGAAAGAGTCACAACTTCAGTGCAAAAGTAAAAAGCAAATTTTGCTTTATTCACTTTAGCTCTTTGGGTTTTGGGAGTTTAAAAACAAAAATCCCAATTAATCTCAGCTGCATCAATTTCTATAGAACTACCACCGAAATGACTAGAAAGAAACAGCTGAGTCAAGAAACAAGAGTACAGATACAAATACCTGATAATTATAGTAAAATATATTCGAATGAGTGACTCTTTATATAATAGTCATGTTTGTTTTGTTCCAAAGTATATCAATGAAACTATGGTCTTTTTTTGAACTAGTTTGATCTTGCTCCCAAAATTTTGGCCTGTAGTGTATACATCAGTTTAACATTTTGCTCTAGACTGAAATATCTCAACCTTTTATTCAAGTTAGGTTTTCAGCCTGGTTTTCTTTACAATTTAATTCTATAATCTATTAACTGTCTTTTAGTAAGAATACATATGTTACATGTTATACAAGACTTTAAGAATACATTGCTGTCAATAATTTCCTTTGTGCAGGTTCGAATAGTCATAATAATTATAAGAAAATGATGCTTAGTGGTAATGATCATGGTTCTGAGGTCATGTTGTGTTGGTTTGTAGAAGTCACTATTAAACTGAGCATGGTGTCAGCTTTTGGAATCTCAGAGTTGCGCTTCTGCTTTTTTCAGATGGTGTTGTTCTCCTGACTCCATCAGATTGTGACCTTCTGCACACACTAGAGTGGATTGCAGTTGAGTGTGAAGTGGCCATTACAAGAGTCAGCACCTCAGTCTGATGCCATGGTTTTCTGACATAAAAAAGTGGATTGTTCCCTCTAAGTTGGGGGTAAGTTACCGCTCCATGCAAAGCAGCATCTTGAGATCTTGATTACAAATGACTATAACATACATAGTGAGATGAGCCCGAAGGCAAAGCTCTCAATTTACCCGTCAATCTACATTCCAGCCCTTACCTATAACTCTGAGCTTTGGGTCGTTGACTGAAAGAAAGAAATGATGGAAACAATGAGTTTCCTCTGTAAACTGCTTTAGAGAGAGGGTGAAGAGCATGAACATCCATAGGGAGATTAAAGCAGAGTCACTGCTCTGTTATGTCAAAAGGTGAGGTGAGGTGGTTCAGGCAACTGATTAGGATTCCTCTCGGCGCCGTCCTCTTGGGGCTTCATGGGGCCATCCAACTTGGGTAAACCCAGAATTTAGATTACACATCTCACCTGGCCTGAGAGTGCCTTGGGATCCCTAAGAAGGAGCTGATTAAAGTTGCTTTGGATAGGAACGTCTGGAGTGACTTCCGTAGTTTGCTTCTACTGCAACCAACCCCCGGATAATGGGAATAAAATGAATAGATGGATGGTCTACAAAATTCATTTTGACTAAGGTGGCTCCAAGCTGATTGTAAACCCCTCCATGGTGCTGTTCTTAACATAGTGGAACAGACCTCGAAGCACCGGTGATACTATTATGGGACACTGAAACCAGCACCATCTGCTAAACTCAGTTAGCCTAATCATAGCACCACTTACAGTTACAATGCAGCACCAAGAAGTATGTATGTGTCAGAAAGTCAATTTTCTCTTAAAGAGACCATCACAATGTAGTTGAGCCACTGAGACAGTCCCAGTGCTGTCAGCAGCATTCTCTTTACTCCATCAGAGCAGGCCACTACAGCATCTGTGAGTGTCACTCAGCCAGTCTGATCACACAGCATGTCAGCCTGCACCCATCAGAAGCCAAAAGTGCTGCTGATATGCAATCTTTTAGATCTGTCTCATCTGATAATGAAACAGTGGGGCAGTGTCAGTGCCTTTCACTAGTAAACACACAAACACACTCACATTCACACACACACACACAGTTTGAGAGGATTACATTTCAAGATACTCGCTGACGTTTGGGTCATGATCTTTGTGCTCATCAAGTGACAGGAAAATGAACAACCACCCTGGACTTGACTCTTCCTCCGTCTCCATCCACAGTTTCCTTGTATTCATTGGAAAATACATACAGACAGAAGAACCTCCAATTCGATAAACCCAAAAGTTCTCCTTGTTGCATAATTTGTTCCGTGCCACCACTGTGTTCAACAAAGCCTTCAATCTGAAAGACATGGAACACAAACCAAATGCCTGCAGACAATGTTGTTACTGAAGAGAAACAAGCACAATAACAACACAACAGATGCAGAATATCTGAGGTACGAATGACTCTGAGACTGTGCGCAAACTCGTACATGCACAGCATGTTCTCTGCAAACTAAAGACAAGTCTACTCTGTATAGTCTATTCAGGTCTCTCTTCCACCAGACTTTCATTATATTTCACTGCAACAATAACAGAGTCAAGTCAAAAAACAAGCAGACCACAGCTGGCAGTGTGGAGAGAAGCATTTTTGGGAAACCAAAGTCCTTATTTTACTCACACGGTTCCTACAAAGTGGAAAAACAAACATTTCAGTTTGTGATCTGACCATTATCTGCAGCTCACAGGGCAGTTTACATGCTCACAGTGCCAACATAGTGACAGCTAGCATTGAAATTGAACCAGATTTGCATATCATTTGCTTTGCAGGTATTTGGTGATAAACCAAAGTATTGGACAAATAAAAATGTCCCCTGATGATGGAGACAGGTGAAAACTTACTATAAAAAATGCGAAATCAGTCCTGTTTAAAACAGGACTTCCTGAACCAAATAGTTTTTTTGTCAGTAGTTATTTCTTTGTAAAACTGCATTCAGATGGCTCAGCAAAGTGCAGAGCAAATCAAAAGTATGCATTTGTTTGTCATGTAAAACTAGAAATAATCCACAAGTAAAATGAAAATAGCTCCAAATCTACTCTTTGTCTGTCAGAAATCAAACTCATCATATCAGTGGAGTGACCATGTTAACTCCTTCGTACAAAGATTAGACTTCTTTGAGTGGTATCCTTCCACTGAAGCAGATGTCACTGAGGCGGATTTGATCACCTCAGCAGAGGCTTGGTCAACTAATCAACATGCTTTTCATGTGCTAGGAGGTTCTGCCTCAACTTTCTAGCACAATATTGCTCACTAAGTACCACTGTGATCGCAGGAAACATGGCATCAGGACAAAGTGAAAGTGTCAGAAGTCAGAAAAATTATTTTAAGCAAAACATGGCTTTCTCAATGTCACATCATGGCTTGACTGATTGTTTCTGAAGTGGTAGTGCATGGAACCTCAAGACACTTTGTTGTATATAAAGCAGGATCAGACAGACAAGAGGCTAGCACATCAGTGATAGATCAAAAATCAACGTGATCACAGATACAGAATATCCTAAAGAACACAAGACTCCAGTAAGCCAAAAGCAGACTGTCCAGTGGTGTGTCAGAGAACAAGGGGCATCTTTAAGCCACTTCTCAGGAGTGGGAACAATGGCAGATGCTTGGGGAGGGCTAAGACATTTCACAGCGGATGATGGAAAAAGGTAGGTGTCCTTGCTGTTGTCATGAAAGGAAAAGGAGGCAAACAATTACTTACAAAGATATTCTGAAATTCATCAAACTTTTTAAAAGATGAAACTTCAAAATTCTGTATCAAAATGAAACTGACTGAACATACAGCAAGTTTACCTCATCAGTCACATTGTTAAAGGTTAAAGATAATCATAAAGAGACATTTCTACCTAGAAATAGCTTATTTCACAGCAGTATAGAAATTTCAGGCTCACCAGGGGAAAGGTCAGTAGAATAACCCCTGTGGCGAAAATTAATGTCAGAGCTAAATTTCACACCAACTCATGCATTTGGTATCTATCTATCTATCTATCTATCTATCTATCTATCTATCTATCTATCTATCTATCTATCTATCTATCTATATATATAATAAAAAGGCCAAAACAGTTGCTCTATCCTTCACATTAGAGGAAATTCTAAAAAATAATACAGAAATTTACATGTATTTTTAAAAATTAAACTACTAATAATTTGGAAAGTCTGCAATCTTATTCCATAATGTGCAATTTGCTAGACTGATATGACCATATAAATGTAGGAAACAAGTTCAGCCACAGTATTTTTGGCGGTGATTGACTGATTATCTGTAATTCCTCACAGTAATGCATTCACTTCTTTTCTCTCTTGTGTACAGAAGGCTATATTGTTTTGGGTTTTTTTGACCGTTCTTACAATGTCATCTATTCAGTAGAACAAATTATATTACTAACATCCATTCAATGCATAATATATTCTTATCATATCCTGCTCTGTGCTATATAATTTGCCTTTGATTCATCCATCCATCCATCCATTCTCGAAACACCGCTTTATCCTCACTAGGGTCGCGGTTAATTTAACATCTTTCTGACAATAGAAATTGGATTTTTAACTATTTCTCTAAGTCAGAAAAGACCATTTGCATGATGTGTTTACATTATTATTCAGTGTATTTGGTCTATGAAAGAAACCTGTACTGTAACTACACCTAACTACTCTGAGCCCTACTCTTAAACTAAACCTTGCCTCCAGCACACCTAACAGAAGTGTTCTCATCATCTCATCTGCTGCATCTCATCCTCCTCCTCCTCCGCCTCTTCTGTGCATCTCCATTCATCTGGCAGTAATAAAGCCCCTGGAGAGCTCTGCACTGAGATTAATATAGGCAAGAAGAGAGTGCCTTTAAGCTCTTGGGTGCCTTCCTGTTTATTTACCTCCCTTGTGAAAAAGAAGGAACTTCCACAGACTCATTGCATAGTAAACACCTGCACACAACAGAAACTGCTGCACAGCTACACACATTTCATTCAAACTCCATCACTGTTTCAGCTTTTCTAATACCACTCACAGAGGCCTCTGGCTCAATGATTTAATGTGATAATAAGACTCACTGATTTCCACTGAACAGAAACAGAACTGAGGATTACATATGATACCTGTGTAGCAATACTGACACACCACTTTGTGTTCTTTTGTTTCAAACAGAATCCATCCATTCAGTTTCTGCTACTAAATCAAGTCCAGGTTGTGGTGGATGCTGACTAAACAAGGATTGCTCAGATGTCTTCCTCCCCAAATATCCTGCTGTTCCTCCTCCACCCGGATCCTGGGGTTCCCCTAGTGTGCTAAGGCTTTATCACGCTTCCTTTCAACTGAAAATCCTGAGAGTACGACAACGGCAAGCATGCCAATCAGCTGCCACTTCAGATACAGTATTCTACACTGCTCACTCAGAATTCCAATATTTATTGTGCAATATTTTATGATTACTAAATCACTAGCTCAAGCCCACAGCGGGCCTGGATCCATTGGCAGCTCCAGTCTGCACATCCACTGATGCTCAGTCATTGTTTGTCCTGACACGTGGTGAAGAACACTGGTGTCAGAAATGACTTTCCTTTTGGTACTACTCAGAAGACACACCCATAAGAGAGAACAAGATTGCATGTTGACTAGTAAACAAAAACTTGGCCTTCCTTTTCGGCTCCCTTTCAAACATAATAGTGGTACAGCACCTGCATCATGACAGATGCTGCATTGGTCCATCTGTCGATCTCCTACTCCATCACCTAAAAAAATATACCTAGATTTTCTTCAGTTCCTTCACTTGTAGCAGCAACTCATTTCCATCCTATAGAGGGAATCCTTCTTTCTTTCTGGTGGTGCAGCAATGCTTACGATCATAAAGTCTTTACTCTCATTCAAGTTGCAGTCGAATGAACTTAACAGAATGGTATCTGCAAACAGTAATGTTAAAGACTAGCCTATGAAGATAAGATGTAATGTAAGCTACTTTGACGACTCCATTTCACTACAGACTGATTCAAGTTTTTTCCTGTATTTTCATTTATTCTCTTGTTACTGTTTTCTTCTTTAACCTGTGCCAACTTAAAGGCCTACATGTTCCTGACAATGTTATACAGAACTTAACCCTGCATTAAGTCAAGTAAATGGAACCTTGCTGGTAGATTCCCTGCCTGTGACCCGCAGTGTACAGCTCTTGTTTGTCAGACCCCAAAACAGACTAAGTGCTTTGCCCAGATCCTTGACAGTCTTACCAAAAATCTGTAAACCTTTTTCTACTGCATTGATGTGACATGTTTGTTTCCATGTCCCCCATTAGTCATACCTCCACTCACCTTCCCATCCACCTGTGAGCTTCACTTGCCTCAGCCGTTTCTTCACTGAGCTGCAATGAAGATCTATGGATTATCTTGGGTGCCAAACCTAAGGCTTCCCCTCCAGTGAGCTCTCACCACAGTGGACTGTGGTTGGCTGATACTTGCATCACCAAAAGCAATCTTTTGGCTCACACCAGACTGACAGCATAGGTCAAACGTCAAGTTCTATTCAGACTGTCAAACACAGGTCAGACAGCAGTTTCAGTGGAAAAATACTAGCACAGTGAAAAATTACTATTAGAACTCGCAGTATTACTATTACAACAAGGATGTCTCCTGAGTGCCTCCCTTTGGAGGTTTTCGGGTCCAACTGGGAGGAGACTCTGGGGTAGCCCCCGATTTTGCTGGTGGGATTACATATCTCATCTGGCCTGGGAACTCCTTTGAATCTCCCAAGACTAGCTAGAAAGTGTTGCAAGGGTGAGACACATCTGAAATGCCCCACTTGGCCATAAAGTGATAAACAGAGTAAGATGGATGAGGCAACCAATTACAGAGCAGCATCGGGTCATCTGCGTGTCAGAAGTTCAACAACCTCCATACACATCCATTATCCTGTCGCACCTCACACACTACATTCAGTAACTGCTGACAGGCCAGCCACACACATAATATACATATACATAAAAAATCCCACCACCAGCCCTCTGGTTAGCAAAGGAGCTGCTCTACCTCCTGAGCTACAGCCACCCCTAAGAGCTTCATGTCAGCAAAATAATTTTGATTTCACCCATTTGTTATCTCCATTTGAATTCCATCGCTGAGGTAATGGTTGATAACAGCTGACACAAAGTATATGGGTGATATTCCTCCTTCCATACCCTGCTGAGCTGAAACCTAATCATTGTGGTGGGAGGAGAAGCAGTCAGCGTCTGGCATAATGGAAATACACTAATGAGATAATTATTTCCTCCTTCTCATCCCGCTCCTTTTCTCTCACCAACAGTCATCATCACCAGCACTGACTAATTATCTCCTGTCTCCTAGAGATTACTGATTTATTAGTTGTCCCTGCTGCACATTTCTATTAGCTTCTCTGTCTGCCGTTAATGTTTAGTTTTCAGAATGTGTCACAGCAGCTCTCTGTGCCGCTGATCACATCACCTCCAAAGATAGACTGACCTCCGATCTTATTTTCATCCACTGATGGACAGAACCTGAGCCATTACAGCTTTACTAAATCACTCATTTTTACTCAAAATTGCATAGTTGACTAATTATAATGCTCGTCACATCACTAAGAATAGGTCAGCACCTCTTTTGTTGAACTGCTCTGGCTCTTATACACACCAGCAGAGTACGGCTAAAGATGGACTCCCATGTGCCATTACTACACAGAGTTCACTAATCACAGGGTTGGTAGTTTAATCCCTGGCTCCTCTTGTTCACGTGTTGGTATGTCCTTGAGAAAGTCATGCTGATCTCCAAATTGCTCCTGATTGTCAGAACGGCAGCTTGCATGGTGGCTTGCTGCCATCAGAGTAGGTGTGTGTGAGTGTGCATGTATGGTTTTTGTGTGCGTAAATGGGTGAAAAAGAGGCAGCGCACATAGAGAGGATGTGTCAATACCCTACACAATGCACTTTTTGTATGCAGAGGGGCGTATTGGATCCACACTTTCAAGACGGTGGAGCCTTGTAGCATTAATGAAGAACTGAATTTGTCATGTTTCTTCAAAGAAATCGCACTTGACACATTCAGAACTGTTGTAGTGGAGGTCTACAACTGTACCTTCGTACTTTCATTCTTGTTCCTCTAAGAGAGGGTTGTTTTATCTCTGACATGAGCCCTTTGCCCTCTGACATAAAGGAATTGCTTGATTTGTCATGTTTCTTCTGGTTTGTCACCTTTGACAGATATTTGTTCTCATATTTTTTTTCTATGTTTATCTCTGTAACTTAAAGAGACATATTTTCTTGTGTCCCTCACATGAAATCCATGATCTGAAGTCACTGTTCTCCACCCAAGGACAATTGTATGTCTGGTTTAGAGTGAATGTATTTGTTTGCCTCAAGTCTTTTCCCACTCTGTCTCTGATTAAGACACAAGAGTGTCGAGGAAATGCATTTTGTGTTATTACTATTTCAACATGCGGGGCATTATACTATCCGAATAATGTGTAGAAAATTTTTTAAATATTTCACATAAAGGACCCAACACAACATGTGTTGAATTAGTGTCCAATCACACAACAGAATGTGGTGCCCACTCCAGTATCTTAAGCAGAAGTGGTCCCAAAGTGTATCCTTTAGTTTTTTTGGATTATGGCAGCAGGGTTGGAGTGTTGAGATGAGGAAAAAAAATCGATGACAGGTAAGTTTTTGTGTTAATGCTGCAGACAATGTCTGCCCCAGTTTGTGATATTTAAGCAGGGAATTTGTTAGAGGAGCTGTAGTCTGGAAAATGCCGTTTTTGGCACTTCTGCACTGGCTTAATTTTTTATCACCAGATGTTGGCACTAGATCTGCTCTGTCTTCTTGTGTTTATGCCCTCTTCATAGGTTAGTAATTAATATACACAGTGTTACAGCAAGACTCGGTCATTCCAGTTTAGAAAAAAGAGAAGGGAGTAAATTCACTTTCTTTCTATTTATTCTATCTATCAGAAAAACACAAGCAATCAGTTAGCTACTGTATCCACCAGCCACTATCAACATTGAAGCAGAACCAGAGCAGGCTTTTGTTTATCCCCCCCACCTATAACTCTGAAGTCCTAAAACCTCTGCAGCCACAGGTTGGAGACGGGCTCCCCTTTGACCGCACCAGATGTGGAACATATCTGGCACGAGGGCACAAAGCAACAAGTCAGCAGGAAGCAAGCATGAAATCAAGCTTTAAAGGACTCCTCTTTACAGACCTGCAGGATGTATATTGGGCCTGTCTTAGCTAAGAGACTGGTTTAAACCCTCAGTCACTACCAGGCCTACAAGGGACCAAATGGCTGCCAATAAGCATTCTGAGCCATTGATTGGAGGGGGGTGGGGTGGGGGGGCCTCAGGAACCTGGATGACAACTTAAAAGACATTCCACTCACTGACAAAGTAACTATGAACTCACATCAGAACCAACAAAGACAATCATCCCTCAATTCTAGACTTAATGTACATTTATTTCACAGAACTAATGAACTTTTCAATCTGATTTCTTTTCTTCTGATTGGTATCAGTATGATAATTGGTAACATGTCTGTCATCCAAATGATCATATTTGGTATTGTTTTGAACCCCTGTCTGTCAGTAATGCACCTAGGTAAACCATGTTTACCAAAATACAACATTTTAGTGTTCTACATACCAGAAAATGATCTGCAAATGTATTTATGGGAGGGACATCTGACTTTTAGCCCTCGTTAACGGAGGTTAGTCCAGATGTCCCCTTCCCTTAATGAGATGGAAGAATCCATTTTAAAAGGCCATGCCTGAAAGCACCACTTTAAGTTCTCCTGACTATTGAAGTCTGCGTGGTATCCGTCGTTCCGAGGCTCCACTCTGTCCACCTCTGTTCCGACTCGCTTCCAGAAAGGTAATACAGAAGCGAGAAGACACACATTTAATGACATGTAATGATGGCATATAAATGCATTGGGAGTAAAATGAGTAGAGGAGAGGTGCTCAGTGTATCATGGAAAGTCCCCCAGCAATAGGCCTGTAGCAGCATATTTAAGGGATGGTTCAGGGTCACCAGATCCAGTCCTAACTGTAAGCTTTATCAAAAAGAAAAGTTTTAAGTCAAATCCTAAAAGTAGAGAAGGTGTCTGCCTGCTGAACCCAAACTGGAAGCACAGGAGCTAAAAGCAATGCTTCCAATCCTGCTTTTGTAAACTCAAGGGACCTCGAGTAAGATTGCACAGGAGGTCTTTTTGTCTTTTTTTTTTTAGGTCTTTTAGTCTTCAAATTGTGTGTGTGTGTGTGTGTGTGTGTGTGTATGTGAGTCAGTATATGTTCTTTGGGGTAGCGAGTAGCTACAGTTATAGATAAGTCCCCAGTATATTGACTCAAATCGATATCCTCTGGAGTGATGTAGACACAACTATATGTGTGTGTGAGCAGAAACACGGGAATAAAATCTTCTTTTTGACAGTTTAATAGTTTAATTTTGTATTCTTGGTCAACAAATGGCTGATCCTGGTTATTAAAGGTCCAATGTATAAATGTTTCACTGCCCCAAACCAGCAAGCGACCATAAAGCATGTGGGAGTTGATGGGATTGCTGATCAATACCAAATTCATTTCATTTTTCGAATCCTCATTAGCAGCAGCTGGAACAGCAGCTATTCTTTCTGTGGTCCACAGAACAGATTGTACAGGCTGCAATAAAAAACAGGCTGCAACAGACAGGTCGCAATGTAAATAAATACTGTGGGTCAATTATGGTCACTTTTGACTTTCAAAACTCTGCACTCTCCAATATCTGACCAGGCCAGTCTCAGGAAAAATGGACCTTCTCAGTTTACTTTCTTGTCATGTCGGGCTCAGCCACTCCCACTATTTCCCATCGGGCCATCCAATCTTCTTCACCCTGCAACTCACCTATTTCCACTCACTTAATGATCCCTTCAGTACGAGCTCATTAAGTTTGGTTCTTCACCAGACTGTCTTTGTGCTTTTGCCACAGTCGTCTAGCCATCCCTGTGTTTTGACCACTGCCTGTCTGAAACTCTTTTAAATCCTTGAAAGCTGCTTTCTTATAAGTAAACTTCAAGTTGACTTCTATCTGCCTTCCATAGTTTTGTGTGCTTTGGCCCTAATCTCTCATAACGCTTAACAGTTTTGTGTCCTCACTTAAATGACTTCCCTGCTTGTTATCCTCTCAGACCAGAGATGTGGGGGTGAGATGTGATTGCTTATTGATTCATGGACAAACATTTATTACTCTCCAATTTCCTGCTCACAGATACACTTTTGCAAGAGAAAGGTTTTACCACAAGAGGGTGCATGAGGTTGGATGAGAGTTCTGTTCACATGCCATCACACTGTGTGTAGTTACTGTATGCTTACTGCCCAGCCAAAGTGTACATTGGAATTTTCAAAAAGGTTTCATTTTCCCTCCTGCGTTCGTCAGTCTCCATCCACATGGAAGTGCAAAAATACAAACAAAGCAGTGTCAAGACTCAAACTAACAGGTGGCCCTAACCCAAAAGCCATGTCAGTTGTTGAGAAGACAGAAAAACTGTTACAGATTCTGATAGGCGATCAGCGATGGTACGATAAGAAAGGGGAGATACATGCATGTGGATAGATTCTCATCCTTCAGTATCGCAGAAGAGTAACTCTACATTTTTTTGTAAACATGTAAAAAATCTTGTTCGAAAGGCAAGTGCCAGCATAGCTTCAGGTGGGTCAGCCATTGATCAAAATCACCTCATGCAAGCAAAGCAGAAAACGATGCACAATCTGACATCACAAGCGAAAAACTAAGTTTTCTCTAAGCTTTCCCAATACGAGTAGTTGATCTAAATAAAAACTAACGAAAAAAATCCTGAGCTGTAGAAAAGTAGTCTGTCGAATTTTTGGTTTTCCCGTGTAGAATTGTTGTCTATGGAGCCAGAGTGTTTTGGAGCCAGCCCCTGGCAGACGGTGTGACATTGCAAGTTTTTGACACTTCCGTGTAAGCTTCGTTTTTTGATCCAGGTGCTGTGTACATCTTTATATACAGTCTATGACCCAAACGTGGTTGCACAACACCAGCCACTATGACACGCAAATTGATTTTGACGTCAGCAACAGACCAGAGCGAAGCAACCGGAAGGGGCGTGTCCTCAGAAAGAAAGAGTGTACAGAGGGCCACTATCCACCTTATGTAGCAGGAAGACATGCCATGATTGGCTTACAACTCCAGTACTGCACAGGAGAGCACAATAACTTGCCCTGAACAGAACTATCCTGCTACATGAGCAAAGGGCCAAAACACATAAAAGAAGCTGCCGTTGAAAGAATATCCATGTACATTTCCACAGGGCCTAAGAGTAGAGTGAGAAAGTCTGCTTTATGCCTCCTTTCAGATAACAGTTTGGCATGACTTTGGCCCTTAGCTGAGTCAGCACAGCCGCTCTGACAACTTTTGCTGAGTCTCTTAAGATGTGGCTGAAGATTTAAGTGACCTTTGTTTCCCCTGACTAGCATTTAAGTGAGCAGTGAAAAACAGGATTAGGAGAGAATGCACAGTTAACCTCAGTTCAGTCACTGCACTGTATCCACAAAATACATTCTGAAAGCTAAACACATTTTGTCCTAAAAGCCACCCCTGTCCCTTGATAATGCATTGCAAGCTGACATTTTACAGCAAAGAATGCTTAATGCCGGTGCAGTTCTTTAAAGAAACCTGATAAATCTGTCTGGCAAATCAGATAACAGCACCTACGTTCAATCAGAGGAATATATGACTCTACTTCATCTTGAAAAGTGGATAATTTAAATGGAACTGAAGAGTCTGTGATGCTATCTCAGTTAGGACACAATAAAAGAGCAAGTCAGTAAGTTTGTCACAGAACATGGCAGTATGAGTGCCTTATAATAGTGAAAAAAAAGTTTCCTCCACTACTTAAAAACAACATAGAGCCAGTTTGTCTGGAGTCTGTGTTGGCTGCTGTGGAGTTGGCCAAGATAAACAGAGTGCTTTATTTTATATCTGAAGGAGACATCAAGCAACCTTCAAGGAAAACAAATCTTATTTACCTGATTTACTTAGCCTAAGAGAAAACTCAGAGTCAGTATCATTAAAAAAGCTTCCCTCAAACTCTTTCATTAGCTGCTTCTAAGTATTTAATTGATCTCCTCCCGCATTAGTAAGAATGATCCAGTAAATTGATTACAGATCCTGCAAAGGCAAGATGTGTCCCATAACATAGCAGGACTACTTGAAATGAGGTAATTTTACTCATCGTTAGTTTTAATTGCCAGATGTCTTTTATTATGGATGCCTTTTTCATCCACAGTATACAGAAGATGATTTATATGAAGTAAAACACAGACTGCTCTTTTGCTGCCGGCTGGCTTTGTGTGTCAGGTTTAACATGTCTACTGCTGTGCTAGGGGCTGAAATGATCATGTAAATAAAACACATTTTTAGGTTGAGAAAAGATGAGTAGAAAAGTTTGTTTCTGACCATGAGCAGTTTTGGTGAAGTCAAAAGGTAATAAGGCTTTTGGTAGCCTGTATGAGCAGGTGCAGAACTGGAGTTGGTACCAGTGTGGTGTAATCTTTTTTGTAATCTTGAATGTAATATCTTGTATGTTTTGTTCATATGATTAATTGTGACTCTGTTTTTTTAATTAACAAGGTTTTGGCTTTGGTGAGTGATAAATGGGCTGATCTGAAGGCACAGCTGGTTATTTGAACTCTCTGGCTAAAGTCTTGTCCTCTGCTGTCTGTCTCAGTCCTGCAGCCCAAATAACTAACTTTCTGTATTTTGGTCCATCACCTTGCAGTTCTTTCAAGGTTTTTCCTAAACACATTCCTGATTCTTTTTTACATCCTTACGTTATTACCGTAGAGATGGGTGAAAAATAAAAGGAAAAATCTGAACCTTTGAACCCTCCTTTGATGGGATTCAGTGACTCTGTTGTGCTTGTTTTGTTATGCATGTTTTTTTTTGTCCACTTGTCTCCTTGGAAGTAAAGGGCCACTGCAAATCAATTCAAAGCTATTCTTTTACTTCATCCTTTTTGATAAAAATGATGTGAATCATATGCTGTGGCTTTCTGAGTCACCAGATGCCAACCAAATTGAACACCTAAGAGATTCTTCTTGTGAGACCACGCTCCATTTCTATGGAGCAATAGGAGTGCCAAATCAAAATATAAATAAATAAATAAATAAATGTGGAAATATAAAGAGAAATAAATAATTAAATAAATAAATGTGGAAATATAAAGAGAAATAAATAATTAAATAAATAAATAAATGTGGAATATAAAGAGAAATAAATAAATAAATAAATAAATGTGGAAATATAAAGAGAAATAAATAAATAAATAAATAAAAAGGAAAATTTTGTCTTTGCTTTTACCTTTTCTGTTTTTTCCTTTTATTTATTTATTTCTCTTTATATTTCCACATTTATTTATTTAATTATTTATTTCTCTTTATATTTCCACATTTATTTATTTAATTATTTATTTCCCTTTATATTTCCTCAGTCCACCAAGAAAAGGAAAAATGCAAATCAGTTTGCTCTGGGCGGGGATTCTGAACACAGGAGTCCTGCCTGACACCAGCTCCCAGCACGGCTGAAGTGAAGCCATGTCACCGTTGAGCTTCGGCTGATTCTGCCACTGATAAGAAAATAAACATTAATTTACCGAATTAGCAGCGTCCTTTCAGTGTCTGATGGCAGAATCAGCCGAAGTTCCACGGTGACACGGCTTCACTTCAGCCGTGATCGGAGCTGGCGTCAGGAAAGAAGCCTGTGTGCGGGTACGACTCCCCACCCTGAAAAGGAAGCCCCGCCCAGAGCAAACTGATTTGCATTTTTCTATTTCATGGTGTCAGGCATTATGAAATAACCACCAAGAAATAAAATGCAAATCAGTTTGCTTTCACTTGGTGGGCTGAGCTGTCAATCAAATGGCTCTAGGCGGGGCTTCCTCGTCGTTCCTGATCACAGGCCGCTCAGAGGGGCGTGTCGTGTCTACTCTTCATTTGCCTGTGATCAGGAAGCCCCGCCGAGAGCCATTTGATTGACAGCTCAGTCCACCAAGTGAAAGCAAACTGATTTGCATTTTATTTCCACATTTATTTATTTAATTATTTATTTCTCTTTATATTTCCACATTTATTTATTTAATTATTTATTTCCCTTTATATTTCCTCAGTCCACCAAGAAAAGGAAAAATGCAAATCAGTTTGCTCTGGGCGGGGCTTCCTTTTCAGTCGTACCCGCACACAGGCTTCTTTCCTGACGCCAGCTCCGATCACGGCTGAAGTGAAGCCGTGTCACCGTGGAACTTCGGCTGATTCTGCCATCAGACACTGAAAGGACGCTGCTAATTCGGTAAATTAATGTTTATTTTCTTATCAGTGGCAGAATAAGCCGAAGCTCAACGGTGACATGGCTTCACTTCAGCCGTGCTGGGAGCTGGTGTCAGGCAGGACTCCTGTGTTCAGAATCCCCGCCCAGAGCAAACTGATTTGCATTTTTCCTTTTCTTGGTGGACTGAGGAAATATAAAGGGAAATAAATAAATAAATAATTAAATAAATAAATGTGGAAATATAAAGAGAAATAAATAATTAAATAAATAAATGTGGAAATATAAAGAGAAATAAATAAATAAATAAAAGGAAAAAACAGAAAAGGTAAAAGCAAAGACAAAATTTTCCTTTTTATTTATTTATTTATTTATTTATTTCTCTTTATATTTCCACATTTATTTATTTATTTATTTATTTCTCTTTATATTTCCACATTTATTTATTTATTTCTCTTTATATTTCCACATTTATTTATTTATTTATTTCTCTTTATATTTCCACATTTATTTATTTAATTATTTATTTATTTATATTTTTGATTTGGCACTCCTATTGCTCCATACATTTCACCACCATCAAAGCACCAAATAAAAGCAAATCCTTTGAAAAAATGATGTATCACTTCCAAACAGAGTTTCAGAAACTTGGAGAATCAATACCTTGGTAAGGCTCACTGAAGCTGTTCTGGCAGATCTTGGTGGCTAATCACTTTACTAAGAGATTTTTTTTCCATGTTTTTTTCTCTAATTTTTCTCTGTCAATCCTAGCATGCAATGACAGTACCCCCTCAATCCCACAAGTAAAATCTTAACAATAATTCTATCACTAACTGTTTGAACACAATTTTGTGTAGAACATATATTAAAGTACCTTAAATTTAAATGATTGAATGTATGAAAAACAGTATTTGGCAATGTAGTCTCTTGGTATTTAAGCACAATGAAGTTCTAACAACTCATTCTGGATGTTGAATGTCTAGCATATCATTTTTTTGGGGGGAAATTCAAATAATTTTGGAGGTTAAACTTTCATATAAATAATATCGCAGTAACCAAATAACTACCAGTTGTGGTCGAGTGACTGTGCAGGACACGTCTTTCATTAAACTGCCTTAGCTCATCATGAAGCGCCCTATTTCTTTTGCTTTTTGTCTTTTTTTCCTGTGCATTTTTATTGAAAGAGATGTAAGTATGCCACAACAAGTTGAGCATCTGTGCAGACCAAATTGAATGGAAAAAGTATAAAAAAAATAAATAAAGAAAAATTCCTCCATCAAGATTCATCTCAAGTTTCAAAATATGAGCTGACAACCCATTTAGTCCCATCTTAACCTTGTAAAACCCTGTTGTGTTGTAAATATGAGGGCTCTAGTTATGAAAGGACAATCAGTTGATGTAAAATAAGTTTCATGTGCTAAACGAGGGATTAAGCAAAATAAGTATAAAGAATTAGAGCATATTTTCATTTTAATTATGTTCGGTCAAAGAGGCTGGAGATAGTTTAGCGTAGCATTTTTAGGGAGTTCATTCATTTACTCCTTTGAGATTATGCATGCTGACACAAAGAGTAAGCATGATGAAGAAGGAGCATGACTTTCAATAAAGTCTGCTTGTTCTTTTAAATTATATTAGGTATTACCTCTTCGAGATAAGTAGCTAACACTTTGACATGAATATTAAACAGCCTCGGGAGAAGATAGAGCTACCAAAAGAGGGGTGTTTTTTGAGTAATAAAAAAAGAGGAAATGAATTATGTTTTAACTATTCATCATAAACAAACAAAAGGAGAGGGGTCACTTTGCTTCATGTTTTTTATCTTTTCACTGAATCCTGAAACAAAGCCATCTAACCTGAGGCTTTATGGGTCTGAAAGTTATCATTACATATCAGTCGTTCTTTTAATAAAATGATCCTTCAAGTTTGGTTTTTCTGTTTTTCATAGATCATCACTGCTTATTTGCAACATAACTTTTGATTTACATGTGCATCAGGGATGTAAACAAAATCAACAGCTCAAGCCTTTTTACCTCCGCCAAGGAGGTTATGTGACACCCGGCGTTTGTGTGTCTGTCTCTCTGTCTGTCTGTCTGTTAGCAAGATAACTCAAAAACACCTGGGCAGATTCAGATGAAATTTTCAGGGGATGTAGACTATGGTAAGAGGAAGACCTGATTTAATTTTGGTGGCAATCTGGAAAGGATCCTGGATTCTGGATCACTTTGAATTTTTTAGTATGTTTTATTTAGTATGTGGTCTAAAATAGGACAAAAACAACATAGGTTAGTATGTCGTCCAACAAACTGCAGCAAGGTGTCTAGATAGCTCAACTGGTTAAGAAGGTGATTCGTAAACAGAACTGTGTCAGAGATGCAGGGTCGATTCCAGCTCATGATCCTTTACTGCAGGGGTCGGCAAGTAGATGTGGCTTCAGGCCAAAATGTTTGTAAACAGTGGGCCAACCTGCGGGGGGCAATACGGCTGATCGCTGCTGCTTGGGACACACGTCTCAATTCTGATCACAGATGTATTAAAAATGACTCCCGAGAGACACACATGTTTTGCACACACTGTTGCTCAGTGAAATCTGGCTACAACCGTGTCCGACCAGTAGCGCGAATGAGGAAATGCCCGGTAGCAGCCGACCACGACAGTTTCGTTTTGCGGTGACGGACTGGCTTGGCTCTGTGCCAAATCAAATTTTCAAAATCATCTGGCGGGCCAGATAGTATTCCTGACGGGCCAGTTTTGGCCCGTGGGTCGCCAGTTGCCAACCACTGCTTTACTGCATGGGTTTCCTGTTTTCCTCTCTATCCTTGGCGGAGGTCTGCACTCTCTGAGTGCTTTTCTATTGTTTTAATGTATTGTGCAAGCGCTTGGAAAATACAGGTGACCTACAACTTTTACTGTGCCTGAGTACATGTGTGCAACTGCTTGAGTACTCAGAGACAGGCAGAGAGCACATGTGTACATACAAAATGCACACACATACACGCTCCAGTGAGGTAGATGTTAGCTGAGACGAACAGGCAACAGATTTTTAGTGTGGGGCTAATTAAAGAATTAAAATAGCGCAGGTGATGAATGGGGTGTCAAAGACATGTCAAGGTCTGAGCCACATTGCTGTAAGAAAAGTGGGGCTAAATGAAAAGAGGCCATTAGGGATGTGTGTGTGATTTTAATCAAATTTAATCAAGCTGTGTGTTTAATCTAATGGAACCAGTTTTACTATGTTACCTTAATTAGCTCCGGCCCTAGTCAGTCCTCTGGAGGAGTTTGTTCAATGCAGAATATATGTGAAAAGCATAAACATAATGACTGCATATCTGTAAGCTGTATAACCTGCTTGTATGGAGATTAATGTCTGTTAATTAGTCGTAATCTTAGACTTTCACCATTTATACGTATCAGCCATGGCATTAAAATCACAGAGGTGGAGGTGAATAACATTGATTATTTTGTTAAAAAACACCTGTCAAGGTTTGGGTTAAATTAGACAGCAAGTGAACAGTCAGTTTTTAAGGTTGAAGTGTTAAAAGCAGGAAAAATGGGCAATATGAGGAGTCTGAGTGACTTTGACAAGGACCACACTGTGTTTTAGGGTGTTCCTGGTGTGCAGTGGTTAGTCGCTCCTACGTAGTAGGTCCAAGGAAGGACAAAAGAGTTACTGTTGGACAAAATGAAGACCTTAATGCTGCTGTGATTTAAAGGTGTATGAGGCTGCATCACAACAGACCAGTTAGTGTCCATGCTGAACTCTGTCCACCGATAAAATGCTTCCAACAGGAACTTGCTCATCAGAATTGCACCATGAAGCAATGGAAGAAGGTGGCCTGGTCTGATGAATCAGGTTTTCTTTTGGACCGTGTGTGTGTATGTATCAGTTCCATGAGGAAGAGAAGGCAGCAGGATGACTTTGGAGAAGAGGGCATGCCAGAAGCAGCACTGTGATGCTCTCAGAAGTGTTCTCTGAAACCTTGGAACTTGCATTTATATGGATGATGCATGTCCAGCCCTTCATGACAGCACAACTCCCTGATAGCAGTGGCCTCTTTCAGCAGGATAACAGTCTTTGCAAAACACTGCAAACATTGTTCAGGAATGGTTTGAGGAACATGACAAAGAGTTCAAGATGTTGACTCTGCCTCCGTATTACCGAGATATGAATCGGCTAAAGCGTATTTGGCTGGAAAAACAAGTTTGATCCATACAGGCTCCACTTCACAGCTACCAGGACTTAGACAATCTGCTGCTAATGCTGGTCTCACAGTACAGGAGTTTGAACATTCTAACATATTTTATAATTAGTTTGCATCACACACAGAAGGAAACATCAGATGTTCTTCTCAGATATACACTCACTACAAGATTTGAAAAATAATGGTACATCACAGAATGCAGGATGTCATAATATTGGACCAAAGGGAGCAATCAGGGAGTAGAGCATCATCTCATGTGATCTCATGAGAAAACAGATGAAATCGAAACTGCAGGCCACAACTTGTTCTAACACTAATAAAACTTTAGTAGATAGAGAGAGAATGGTTGCGGAGATGTGGTCAAAACAATTTGTGTCTTCTTCAGCGACAACTCCAGTTAAGATTTTAAGTTTTAATATCGCCGCAATGGCTTGAATGTTTTGCGTTGCTTGGCAACAGCATCCACTGTTAAGGGTGCTAATGTAATAATCATAACAATTCCAGCTTTAACTAGTGAACATGAAACATTCTTGATATTAATCCAGGCAGCTCCAATGAGTCTGTGAGCAGTTTGGGAAGTTTCAGATTGGTTATATCAGCCCCTTACATTACCAAAAAATAAACATCCAATCATTGGGACAAGAAATGGGGGGAAATTGGCACAAGCTCCTGTAGTGTGAGCCCGGCCAAAACGTCTGGGTTCCTGATCACACAGGACTCTTTCAGAGGTCAGTGGACTCCAGGCCTCAGTGGGTCAGAGCGGTTGTAAGGGAACCTACACAATATTAGGCTGTTGGTTTTATTGCTGGTGATCTTCAGTGTATAGCAATATTCAATTAGCAGTTTTAAAACATTTTTGAAAAAGCAGTTTCAAATAAAAAAATTAATCAATTACGCATCATAAACTCATTATATAGTACCATTATAAATAATAATGATTCAATTAACATTATTTACCAATTATTATGAACCATGTTGGCAGACATCCTTGGCTGAGTACAACAAGTTTCTGTGTTTCATGTTTAAATCAGTGCCTGCTGACGCATAAATGGGCTTTTTCTGTAATGGTTGCAAAGCTAACTAACTAGTAGCCTTCAACACTTGGATAGTGTCCAGACACATCTCTTAAAAGATTCATGAGGCCAAAAGTTCATAGGGAAAAATGTGATTTCCTTGGCCGTTTCCTTTGAACAATAAACACACACACACACACACACACACACACACACACACACACACACACACACACACACACACACACACACACACACGCATAAACACAAAACAGACTCTAGCATGGTTTGTACTTCAACAACTTCCCAAAGAAGCAACAAAATAGTTGGTGATGATAAACAGCTCTTAACTTTTCTTAAAAAGCAGAGTGTGTTTGAAGACACAGAATGCTGTAGGGCATTTCAAGGTCTTGTCTATTCTGTTAAGTTATTCCGCAAGTTAAAAGCCCGAGAAAAAAAGAGAATTGTGAATCTCAGCGAACAATGACACTTCAAACACCACATCGACCAATAGCGCCAGTGTTCATACATAATAAAATACTCCATTAGAAGACGAATTTGCTTCTCAGATGCTTTTGGTCCATGCTGTTGAGCAAAGCCTGAAACATGAACCTCATGACTAGACCTCATTTAGATTTCTACTTCAAAATGCATAAAGACTGCGGAGAGCAGTGTGTTCTCTCGCACTTCCTTTGTTTTCCACACTCAGACGTGGATTTGTCATGTTCCTGATGGGATCAAACGTATCCTCTACTTGAAAGCTTGTGGCTCCTAATTACATTCAGTGTTCTTGACACAGGGGGCACAAGGGAAAAAAAATGAAATCTAATTAGATAGAAACCTACTGGCATCCTGTGTTTCATCTCAACAATAAAAACACTATTTGGATATAGAGACGCTCAAATATAAGGCAGCTTGTTGAAGATGTGGTCCACTCCACATCGCAGTGCGATCAATTACAGACAGCACTGAGCTTCTGGTGGTGAATGAGGGAAGTGCACTGAGGAATGAAAGCAAGGTAAGGTGTGTGACAAGCTGAAGCTAAGGTTGTGGTCTTTTTTTTTTTTTGAAGGTTTCTCACAGATGAAATGACCTTAAAGTACCAAAGCTGGTCGATTTCTCTACATGCTGTGGAAAAGGTACTTCGGTGCTTCCTGTCTCCCCTATTTTAGAATAAGATACACCAGCTCATCTTTAACAAAAGGAAAGTAGATAATGCCGTCCTACAATTCTTTGAGGTAGCGACATTCAAACATTCATAGCGATGCACCATCCACTGCAGACCCACATCTACAATTGTGGACAAAGGTTTTCACACAATTTTCACATACTTGGTGATTCTTGATTGACTTCTAACCATCTTGACCAGTTGTCTCTCAGCAGCAGATGATAGTTTGTAGATTCTTCCTGATCATGGCAGTGACACAGCTGTACTATGCACTTTACATACAGTTGATTTTGTGATCTGTAGCTGCTTTGAAATGGTTCCAAGTAATTTTCCTGACTTGTTTAAGTCAATGATTTACTTCTTCAAATCATCGCTGAGCTCCTCAGACTTTCTAACTGCAGTGTTTGTGGTGGAGTCTAATGAGTGTATCAAATGGGCCTTATTTAAATTTGCGTAGAGAAGTCACCAGCTGTCGTCAATTATCACTAATTAGAAGTAAAGAGGCCATGCCACTGAGAAAATGTGATCAACAGAACTTTTTGCATCACTAAAACTAGTAATTCAAGTTGCTGTGTGTATTTTTTTGACTCAGGAAAATAGTTTCACCGTTCCAGTATACTTATAATAAGTCTATGAAAGAACTAAAATGCATGATTGTATAGATGTAAAAAAAATTGCATTTTTTGTTGTTTTTGTGACAAAGACGCATGGGTTTTTTAATGATTCCATCACAGAAAATTCAGCGCTATAGAAGTAATTGGAAATCCATAACTGCTATCATATATATGGTTTGCTTCGAGTACATGTAAACTTTTGTCCATGATACATGATAATGTAGCATACTGTAAGTGCAGTAAGATTCTCTTAGCATTATGGTTGTCTTTTTCTCTGTCCTCACAATTTTTTCTTTATCACTTTCCTTAACATTTTCCTTTGAAGCCAAAGAAAAATGTTTAGGAGAAGAGATAGGATGCATATATTGTTTAACTATTTGACCACAACTCCTTATTTCCACCCTGTGGACCAACAGAGTTAGTCTCTGTGAAATTTTATTCAAACACGTTCAACACCTGTGAGTCATAAATTAAGGCACTATTCACTTTATTCTTCATAAATTCAAGTTCCTAATCCCGTAACCAGTCTGTTAATAAATTAGTTTTGCATTTTACAGGCTGGGCTCACATGTTTATAAGCTGATCCTGATACATGCTTCGTGAACGCATGATGTTCCATTTGAAGTCACTTGCAATAATGGTGTGCAGACGTGGAAGGACTCCACAGCATGGGCAGGGTGATTGGGCTCAAAAGCGCAGGACTTTTGCTGAAGTCCACTCTCATCGCCACTGTTTTCAAAGCATTTAGCTCCAACTTTTCCAGATTGTCTTCCACACCATAGCTTGTTTCTGCCTGCCTGCTCTATCTCTGTTTTCAGCAACTCGCCCATCTGTGGACTCTGATGTCTGCTTGCTACTCTTTGGATTTGTTTGGTTTCTGTTTGCCCTCCTGGTATGAACTTACTGTACCACTAGTAAACTTGGACTTCTGCTTCACCTTCCTGTCTTTGAGTTTTGCTTTTGGGTCTGTCAGATTACTGACAGTAAACTTGGCAGCAGATATGACCTGAGGTCAGCAGCAGTGGGAAGAAGAGAGAACATGAACACACAGCTTGCTGTACTTCATGATGGTTCAACTTTTTCAACTTGCCGCCACGAGCCATGGTGTGACCATGGCAACCACAGAAATAAGGAAAGGGAAACAATGCAGGAGCTTATTTTACAGGTACAAAAATTATCAGACCTCTTTGCAGGAGGGAAGAACCAAATGAGTTTAGAAGAACTATTTGGTGAAAAAGCTTCTGGGAGGAATGCAGGGGATATGCCCCTTCCATTTGTAACCCTCAAAATAAAGAGGAACGAAATAGAAGACTTTAAGAAAAAAATAATCCAAGACAATATCCATAGACACAACAATACAGACACATGGAGAGAACACATAAAAAAAATGCAAAAAAAAGTGGTGCAGCAATTCACCAGATTGCAGGAAATGAAGTGCTGAATACCTAGAACCCATAGTCAGCGTATCCACTGCAGCGTTTAAACTATCCTGATTGGAGCAACATCAGCTCCAAAGTCTAACTATCCAGTCTGGACGACAAACAATGCTTTTGATGCTAGTTGCAGAAGTTTCTGTATTAGCTAACTAGTACAGAAAATTGACACACATTGCTGACTGTCTCCCGTATTTGACACTACAGTTCAGTCCACTGTTTTGCTGTGTGAAGCGATAACACTTCGTGGATATTGAATAGCTGCAGCCTAAAACTGTACAGGCTGCTAGGATTGGCAGTAGCTGGAAGCAACAAACTGACTGAAGCACAGGAGTGAATCTGTGAAGCAAATTCAGACAAAAACAGCCACAAATAGCCAAACAAACTGATTTACGTAATCTGGTGATAATGGGAAGGTGACTTGATGTCGGCAGACTGTAAGACTCAGGATGTCAAACAACCAAACATGCACTAGATTCTTTTTATTTGGCTTCTCACTTCGCATACATCTCTGGCTCGGAGATTCACCATAAGGAATCACTTCGAAGAGTGCGTCTCAACTGTCAAATGCATGTACAAATAACTCAGCAACAGTTTAAACAAAAAAAGCACCTTTCTGATGTCTGCTATTCAAAAGCTGAAGGCAGAAATATATTACAACATATGGGCATCACAGAATGAGATCTGTCTGTTTGTTTGCTCATCTGTAATGTATGTTTTTCCCGAATGAGCCAAAATTCACTTGCAACAGAAAACAGGAAGAAAGTATAGGAATGAAGCCACTGGTGGTGCTTTCAGATGTTTGTTTTAATTTTATTTGTGGTAACATATAAGTTATGTTTTTAGGATTATTTCGCGGTATGCTTTGCCTTTATGGGATAGCTGATAATGAAGAGATAGCCAGAAAATATGAGGTGAAATAAAGGGATGTGAAATGCAGGATTCAAGATGAACCAGCTCCACAATCTGTATCCTGGGCAGTGATAAAACAGAACAAACTAAAACTGTAACTCTTCAGTTTTGAACATACACCGTGTGTGTTTTGTTCCTCAGGGAAAGGCACAGAAAATTTCTCAAGTTGCAGACATTTTAGACTTGATGTCAAGACACTACTGAAACCACAGCCTGTACAAGGCTAAGCTTTTATTTCCTCGGGGAAAATAATGGTCATTTAATTAAGCCACAATGTGCTCTACAAAAGCAAAACCACATCAAAGTGGAATAAAAACAAGAGATTTCAAAATAATGCAGCAAAGACCTTAGATGCACTAAGACAAAGAAACACAATTCTGAAATTCTGAAGGAAGAAGCAGAGCCTTGTTGCTTATTTGTTCCATGGGTAAGTGGCCTTGAATGCACGGTCTTACTCCGGTTTTTGACTTGACATCTATATCGGACCCCAACTGCAGGATGTCATGCCGCACTCAAACTCTATTTTATCTACATACAGTGCCTTGCGAAAGTATTCGGCCCCCTTGAACTTTTCAACCTTTCGCCACATTTCAGGCTTCAAACATAAAGATATAAAATTTTAATTTTTTGTCAAGAATCAACAACAATTGGGACACAATTGTGAAGTGGAATTAAATTTATTGGATATTTTATACTTTTTTAAAAAATAAAAACCTGAAAAGTGGGGTGTGCAATATTATTCGGCCCCTTTACTTTCAGTGCAGCAAACTCACTCCAGAAGTTCAGTGAGGATCTCTGAATGATCCAGTGTTGTCCTAAATGACTGATGATGAAAAATAGAATCCACCTGTGTAATCAAGTCTCCGTATAAATGCACCTGCTCTGTGATAGTCTCAGGGTTCTGTTTAAAGTGTGGAGACCATCATGAAGACCAAGGAACACACCAGGCAGGTCCGAGATACTGTTGTGGAGAAGTTTAAAGCCGAATTTGGATACAAAAAGATTTCCCAAGCTTTAAACATCTCAAGGAGCACTGTGCAAGCAATGGAAGGAGTATCAGACCACTGCAAATCTACCAAGACCCGGCCGTCCCTCTAAACTTTCACCTGGAACAAGGAGAAGACTGATCAGAGATGCAGCCAAGAGGCCCATGATCACTCTGGATGAACTACAGAGATCTACAGCTGAGGTGGGAGAGTCTGTCCATAGGACAACAATCAGTCGTACACTGCACAATTCTGGCCTTTATGGAAGAGTGGCAAGAAGAAAGCCATTTCTCAAAGATATCCATAAAAAGTCTCGTTTGAAGTTTGCCACAAGCCACCTGGGAGACACACCAAACATGTGGAAGAAGGTGCTCTGGTCAGATGAAACCAAAATCGAACTTTTTGGCCACAATGCAAAACCATATGTTTGGCGTAAAAGCAACACAGCTCATCACCCTGAACACACCATCCCCACTGTCAAACACGGTGGTGGCAGCCTCATGGTTTGGGCCTGCTTTTCTTCAGCAGGGACAGGGAAGATGGTTAAAATTGATGGGAAGATGAATGGAGCCAAATACAGGACCATTGTGGAAGAAAACCTGTTGGAGTCTGCAAAAGACCTGAGACTGGGACGGAGATTTATCTTCCAACAGGACAATGATCCAAAACATAAAGCCAAATCTACAATGGAATGGTTCACAAATAAACGTATCCAGGTGTTAGAATGGCCAAGTCAAAGTCCAGACCTGAATCCAATCGAGAATCTGTGGGCAGAGCTGAAGACTGTTCACAAACGCTCTCCATCCAACGTCACTGAGCTCGAGCTGTTTTGCAAGGAAGAATGGGCAAGAATTTCAGTCTCTCGATGTGCAAAACTGATAGAGACCTACCCCAAGTGACTTGCAGCTGTAATTGCAGCAAAAGGTGGCGCTACAAAGTATTAATGCAAGGGGGGCCGAATAATATTGCACGCCCCACTTTTCAGGTTTTTATTTGTTAAAAAAGTTTAAAATATCCAATAAATTTCGTTCCACTTCACGATTGTGTCCCACTTGTTGTTGATTCTTGACAAAAAATTACAATTTTATATCTTTATGTTTGAAGCCTGAAATGTGGCGAAAGGTTGAAAAGTTCAAGGGGGCCGAATACTTTCAGAAGGCACTGTAGCTAAAATTAATCTTGTCAAGGATAGTAGGCTAAATGGATTTCTACAGTAAAATTCTAAAAAGAAGGACATGGAACTTCTTCAGCAATCCATCCAGGCAGCAGTGCCAAGATCCAATTGGAGCCACCAAGCCACTTTACACCAAGCAGATCAGCAGCATGAAGCATCCCGACCAGTCACGAAATGGTTCTGGATCTGATGAGTACAAGAGCTCTCCAAAAAGTTCTCAGCCTCAACAACAACAACAAAATGTCACAGGAAATAGACTGTTCTTGCTTTATTTATCAATAAATCCCCTTTAACTTCAAAGCACAATTTGTCCATCAATATTCAAGCTTTACTATCCCTTCATGAAAGCATGCATTCATGACTTCATCATCTAAAAATGGCGACCACACAAGCACAATTTCACTTTGGGAGACAGAAGTCAGACTGTACAGGGTGGGTGAGTAAGCTTCATGGGGCAACAGTTCAAAGCCACATTTAGCTGCTTCTGCCTCCTGTGATATGTGGGCAGACACATTGTCCTGGAGCCACAGCAATCTGGCTCAAAGCTTTCCTCTCCTTTTTTCTTTGATAGCCTCAAACATCTGAGATTTTGTGGACAGTGGTATAAGGCTTTACATTGTACAGATATGATTTCAAAATATTTACGCTCTGTGTTTCTGGATGAGGCTGAGAACTTTTTGAAGTACCCTCATGGTACGCTTGTTGAGTGCTGAAGATACCTGATTAGCTGACCGGCCCGCTAAAGATGACGACTGCGACCACAGTTTGTATCTACTTTCGGAAGCCAGGTGAAACTACCTTCCAAAAATTATGTATAAACCACAACAAGACACTAATTGTGGACAGCTGGAAAGAGCTAACTGAGCAAACCTGAATCTGGGAATGTTATGGCAAATTAAAGAACTTGTTGGTGAAAAGTTTTTTGGCAAGTTTTACAGTTGCACAATTTTCTTGCGCGCATCTGTAAGGACGTGTGTTCGCCTTGTGTCAAGGTAGATGGCCGCCCTCCCTGCATGTGGTTCTGCTGAAGGTTCTTCTTTTTAATAGTATTTTTCTTTCGACTGTCGCCAAGTACTTGCTCAAAGGAACTTGCTGAATTACTCTGTGAAGTGCCCTGAGATGACTTATGCTGTGAATTGGTGCATTATAAATAAAAATGAATTGAATCCTCACATAGAATACAGACATAGAAAATGCATGAAACTGAGGAATTCATAAAGCACCTTTACAGGACCATTGCTACTGCCAGCGCCAGTTAAACCATTAAATCTTTTCTAGTGTTGGTCTAAAACCATTTTTTCTTCCTGTCACAACAACTACTCTGCTGCTCTCTGTTGAAACTTATTGCTTTGCATGTGGTTAACTCTGTGACCTTTTGTGGTGCGTGCTCTGAATCCAAACTGAGAGCAAACAGACAGAGATGCAGACATGCCAACAATCATTTGAAAAAAAAAATTAAAAAGATAAGTAACCCAGCCCTGGGAATCCAGTTATGCTTACTCTGATTACTACCTTAATGCATGTAAGATAACCAGGTGTTTACATGAGTTGCAATAATCACAGTATTGCCTTGCTGTGGTTGTAATCAAATTATTAAAGTGCACACTGTCTGACTGAGTCTGATAAGCCTGGAGTTGCCAGAGGCTGGAGAGCAGGCTTCAAATTTATGAACAAATTACACTGCATGACATACGGTTATGGTCGCATACTGCTGAGGCCAGCACTTACACTGCTGGGAAAGCACATACACACACACACATACACACAGTAAAGGGAATACAAGGATTATTCAGATCCATTGAGCTGATATATTATCCTTTGATGAAAACAGAACCTGGTTCACTCTGATTGGATAGACACAGGTTTGTCTGTTGGACTGCAGTCTGTTGGAAGGCTTGTTCCAACTTGTGTTTCATATTAACAGCTTAATCTGTTGGTTATGATAGCATTGTCGTCTTGAAAAAACAATTTAAGGCTGGCCTTATAAAAATGCCTTCAATTAACATTACCACAGCAACAAACCCTCAAGTAAGTCAGCTTGTCAACAATGACACCAATATAAGTGGTTCTGGATGACTGGTGCGGTAAGTGGTCAAATTAATTTCACTGAGATACAGTGTGCTTTGAAACTAACCATAAAGTTACATTTATTGTTTTTGCTGACTGAATTTGAGTTACTAATATAACACAGTGATGACACAGTTCTAACCCTCCAACTACACCTGGACGCCATGAAACGCTGGATGGCATAAAATTTCCGTTAACTGATTGGAAACAAAACTTAGGCAATTATATCTGGTCCACCCAGCTCTGCTAACAGCATTACCAATGCAACTGGCACTCGGTCAGAAAATGTGCATGATGTCGACAAAATTATTTACGCATTCCTGGACTCTTCTCTCCATTTTAAGATACAGACCAGCAGCGTTGTAAGCTTTTGTCAGCTCAGAACCACTGAGAAACTTAAATCGATTTTATCTTACCAGGATCTAATAACTGCAGGCATTTGTTAGTCCATGGCTTGACTACAGTCCAACATTACCCAGCTAGTTATTTCAGTATGCAGCTTCCAGGCTCTTAACTGGTACCAGGAAAAGATAGCAGCCCACCCTGGATCTGGCTCATTTGCATCGGCTATCAGTGCAACACAGAAATGAGTTTAAAATTTTACTAGTTGCTTTTAAAGCACTTAATGACTTCGCTCCTCAACACATTACAGATACGTTAGCTCCGTTCTCTGCCTAGAGGAACAGTCTCCAGTTCCACATGAAATCCTGTCCCACCACTGGCTATTTCAAACAAAAATTAAAGCCTTTTCCCCTCCATTTGCTTTTAGTTGTTCCCTAAGCTGCAGTCATGATGCCCACTCTTAGTTGGTTTTCACTCCTCTGCTGTTTTGTCTTGATAAGTAGCATGATTTGCTCTTTTCCTTTTTACTTTATTGTTATTAGGGTTTCACCATTTCTTCTTATCCATCCATCGTACTACACCTTGGCTATCCTGGTCACATGTGTTCGTACATCTCACTTCCTTCATTTCTCTCTGCTTTACTTTTGTCTCTCTAACATACCCTCACCCCAAACAGGTGAGGCAGAGGGTCGCTCTCCCTGAGCCTGGTTCTGCTTGAGGAGGTCTTTGTCTCTACTGCCACCCATATGCTTGCTCACAGGTCAGCTTTGTATTTGCAGTTTTTTTTTATGCCAAATTTGTAGAGTCTTAACTTCAATTTTTAAATTAGCCACATGCATTTCAATAATTATTTATATTGTACAGCCTGAACCATACCATTTAATTCAATCACGTGCAATTATATTCAATGTAATTTTTACTTGTAATATTTAATTTATTTAAATTAATTATTTCATTAGTTAATATTAGTAAAAAGTCAGTGGAGAGGAATGCCACAATTGAACAAAAACACACTTTTTATTTCATATGGAGACTTGGTTTGAACATTTTTAAACAGCCTCTAATGGAAGAGCCTTGACCAGCAGAACCTGTAGGTGCTGCTTTAACAAGACATAGCACAAAAGGTGGAAGAAATATCGTCACATTCAAGTGGACACAAAACTTTACAAAAAGTGAAATCTGTGGATAAGAACAGGAAGGTGGAACATTAAGGTGACGGCCAGCTGTCTTTGTGAGTCAACCTGCATTTAAAGTTTCTTTACTAAGGTCAGACATACTAGGCACGACAAAGCTCTACTCCATCTCATCTAAATTTCCTTTTAACCACTGTGTCAAAGCACAGGCGTTGTGGCAAAAGAAGCCAACGTGTTGCAACTCTTGAACCTTCGGAACTCAACTTGAAAGACTCTGGTGACATCTAGTGGCTGAGATAGGAACTGCGCATAATGAAAATATGAGAAGCATCAGTTGACTGTTACAGATGGCTTTGGTTACATTAGAAACTGGCTCATGAAGATGAAAATCGCATAATGCAAACAGCGTGCAGGAGTGATGACCTGCCACTGTGTTTTCGGAAAGCTCCCTCTCATTGCTCATAATGTTCAGTCTGTTTTCATAATGGTGCGGGTGATTAACTCGAATTTGCACACTTCAAGGTTAAACATCAGATGCAGCATGATGTGGGAGGCGGGAATTTTGTCTGTGCTGATGTGGGAACAATAAGAAAGTGACTGATGGCAATATCTGGGTTGAGTGAGGTCATTTGAAAGTGAGGTTCTCACTGGTTCAGTGTGACTCATCGCACTTGTTACAGGAAAGGTAAGAAATAAATTTAAACTGTGTCCTTAAAGGATAGACTTGGACTGCTTTTCTTGACAGCATACTCGCCATGACCAGCACAAGCAGTGACTGACAGCCTGGTATTTTCCTGACCTTAAAACTCTCTCGGCCTTTCGGTGTGGCATTTTGGTGCCCAGAAACCTCAGCAGACAGGTGAGAGGAGAGGAACAAACAGGTGGGAGGTTAATTTGAACAAAGCAGCACCAAGCAGGTTATTGGTTTTGTGGGGGGAGAAATAGGTCTCACGGTGCCCTCAGAGCTAAATTAAATTTCCTTTCATGTCCATGTGAACTTAGAAGACACATTTACTTCTGGTAATGACTTGACCCACCTCCTTTGACTGTTCTGGAGGTCAGTTTGAACTTTGATCTCAAAACTGTCCCCCTCATCTCATTTCCAAGTTTCTACATCCTTGCTTCTTTTCCTCAACTTGTCTTCTTTGGGTCACAGATTTTGTGACTGAGTAACATGTCGACGCCTGTCACGGTTTGTATATTCTAATTGTGTGTCACAGGTGGTGCGACAGCTTCATAGAGAATAGATCTGTGCTTACTGGCTCACAGCTCCTCAATCCTCAAGATGCCTTTTCAGAACAGAGATGCACTTTGTGATGGAGCACCAAGATTGATTAGCGTCTCTGTCCTAGAGGTAGGACGGAGACGAGGAGACTAAAAGTAGCTAAATGACTCTTGTGATGTTCTCTTGTGCAGGCTAGTTCGAGAGAGAGGGAGGATGTGCTTTCTAATTATAGAAATGTGTTGTGATTATCTAAACAGTACAAATAACTGCTGCTCAGATGATACACACAGCTAAGAAGAAGAAACGATGCTGCTTGATTATGACTGTCGGGGCAGTGATGTTGCTTAATGACTGTAAAAAGATTAAAATAAAAAGTTTAGTCCCTGCAATATAATGTGAAACTCTGCAGTCTGCCATCATGAGCTGGATAGAATAATCTGCTTTTATCGACACTGAAATCATCAATAAATTCCACTTTGCCAGATGCATTGACAGGAGGCACACATGGTCAGGCCCCAACAGAAAAACATTCTGCTCGACACATACGATTGCTTGCTTTGAGCTTTAAGCTGCACATTTTCTCCACATTTTCTTCTTTCCATCATTTTATATACTGATAGATAGATTCACATTTCGAAAGTTAATCTCTTGTTGTAGATGTCCCAATAATGAAGTTCAAGGAAACAAATACTGAAAAGATACAAAAAGACTATTTATTACTTTCCAAAACTCAAAAAGTGTACAATATGTCGATCAGTAATATATTGAAGTGCTCCTCAAGTGAATTGTGGCGATTTGTGAAAGGTAAACATCATAATCTAGTATCCACAGCTGGGAATGCTAAACTACAACTCTGAACCGACTCACATCAGAGTGAGGTGCTCATGTCTCTGTAAGGCTGCTGGTCCTGATGGAAACAGATGACAGTGATCTTTTATGAAGGAGATGTTGCTTTGTGGAGTTTCAGTTCTCAGAGGCCTGCTGCATGATGACTGAACACAGACTCAACATCTGCAGGTACTCGTCTGCGCCGTCTGACAGGCACTTACTCACAACCTGAACCAGAGAGGAAACAAATACAGACTGAGGGATTTTTTTTTTTTGCCAAAAAAAGCAGATCTCCATGCACTTATTTAAGCACACAGATTCACCCCTCTGAATCTCAAAACCTTCTGGAAGGTTTGAAAGACATGTTGTCTAAAGAAACTGTACATTAAGAATCATCAGATTTTCAACCTTCTGATGGCTCCAAACTACTCATCTGTGATGTGTCCTTATGTTAGGAAAAGAATCCAAATTCAAAGATTAAAGCTGTCATGTTTCCTCAAAATCTACACGTCTCATTTAAAATTACACCAAAAAGATCCTGTAAAAAAACAAAAATTCTCTGCTCAGAGTTTAAATACTTTTTGGCTGAACTTCATGCTACTAAATAGAAAATTTAATTTTTATGCACTCATAATTTTTTACAATATTGGGGACACCTGTAGGAACTTCATTTTTTTAAACGTTCTTTCCATAGAGGTGTCGAACTTTATATTTCAATAAAACATGAGCTTCCAGTGGGGACAGATGTGACAGGAGCAAAGAACACCCAGAAGCTGCTTGAAATTTAGAGGGTTAACACAGAAATCATCAAACAAACATTTTATAAATGTCGCCGTGTAGACCACCGGGGGCCACAATACAACAAGCACACATTATTTTGATTTATAGGTATTTTACAACGCAGAAATCTTTTTAAGTTGCTTTTGTTTTGCGGATAATTGAAACAAGCTATAGCTGCTTCAGGCAATCGTTTGTCAATGTTTGTCATAACTGCAGACACAAACATGATTCTAAGATTTGTGGGGGGGAAAAAAAACAAAACACAGAAAGTCAGACAGAAAAATGTCAACATAAACCAGCTCCGCATGAGAACACTTACTGCCATTTTCTCTGTGATGGCTGACTTCTGCTTGTCATTCAGGTCCTGCTCTATGATGGAGTCATGCAGCTGACTTAGGATCTGTGTGGCTGAGTAGCCTTCATCCACGATGTCCTGACAGAACAGACATTCGACATGGATGTGCAGTGAGTGAGGGAAAGCTGATTACGCCTATTAGTAATTCTTAAAATTAAGCCCTCAAAACTGTAATTTTTTTCCTTTTTTTTTTCATTGTTAAAGATCAAAATTTTTGGCTTGAAAATTTCAGTTTGAAAAACATCACTAAAAACGACAACCAAGAAAATGAACAGGCAACAAATTCCTTACTGCAATGAAAGAGCTGCACATTTAGGACATACAGTAGACACAGTGTCATATCAGAAGGCCTACCTTGACTGCTACTTCTAGTTTCTCAAATGTTCCTCTGAAACAGATCTGCAGCAAGTTGTCAATCATCTTGACAGGAACGACCTATAAGAGAGCACACGCAGAGCAACATGAGTGGACTACAATGAGGCAACGTCTCAGGTGTGCAGTGCATTATAACTGCAGTTAATAAAGTAGCCATCATCAGTTCCTCCAGTCTCCTCTGTCACAATAAAAGTTGAACTCACCCCAGCTATTTCAACGATAGCGCGGTCAGTGATTTCCTTGTCGACGTTGAGGCGTGCAGCGCTCTGGAGAAATGTGATTGCTTTCCGTAGGTCTCCCTCGGACACCTGCACCAATGCTGTTATACTCTACAGGAAAAAAAAAAGTTATCACATGTTCAATACTCCAGGTGCAAAGAAAGCAGGTACAGTGATCTTATGCAGCTGCTGACCGCAACACTGAATAAAATTACAGAGCATCTTTTACATCAGACATGCAGTGTGCCCAAGAGTAGAAAAACATGACTGAAATGCATCCTGTGTTGACGTGGCTGAAGTTGTCTGACTGAACAAAACTATCAAATCTACTAAATCAAGCAGGTTTTACAGTTGATGAAGTGTTTTTTATAATATTTTAATTCTTAAGCTTTTAAGTTTTCATCCTTAATAACTTGGCTTCCTTTTTAAAATCTGGGGTGAACAAGGGATTGTAATGATCAACTCTTAGTGAATTAATTGTTGTTAATAATAGCCGATTAGTAACTGATAAACCAGCAGATAAATGATGTTTAATTTAACAGTCAAAAAGTGTGTTGTTGATCTGGTGTAATACCCAACTGCACCATCAAGTGGCGCTTTTCAGAGTTTAAATGAAATGGAGTTGCAATAAAGCTGCACAGTGGGGTAGTGGTTAGCACTTTCACCTTGCAGCAAGAAGATCCCTGGTTTGAGTCCTGGCCTGAGCCCGGGATCTTTCTGCATGGAGTTTGCATGTTCTCCCTGTGCATGCGTGGGTTTTCTCCGGGTACTCTGGCTTCCTCCCACAATCCAAAAATATGCTGAGGTTAATTGATTACTCTAAATTCTCCGTAGATGTGAATGTGAGTGTGTAGCCCTGTGACAGACTGGTGACCTGTCCAGGGTGTCCCCTGCCTTCGCCCGAGTCAGCTGGGATAGGCTTCAGCACCCCCCGCGACCCTAGTGAGGATAAAGCGGTGTATAGAGAATGGATGGATGGATGGGAGTTGCAATAAATTTCGCTGAAACAAGCACACCTGGGTGTGAAGAAACAAAAGTTATCGATTGCCTGTTTTTGCAAACTGTGAGTGTTGATAAACAACACAGAGTTAAGTTCCTGCAAATTATTTTCTGGCAGCAGCCTAGTTTAGTCAAATGCAAAACAAGTAACTAAAATTGACTTTTATTTCCAATACAATTAAAACAAAAGGCTACCTTATCAGCAACGCTCTTCTGCTGAAAACAATAAATTCAGTAAATACTGAGTGTTTCCAGGCCGTGATCTGGTGCAACTAAATGTGAATTGTTCGATCTGAGCAGGTGTTTCCAGCAGCTGAACTAACATTAACTACAGTGAAAAATGCTTCAGTCACTCCCATCACCTAGATAAGATATGATTTTTTTTTTTTTTTTTTGGTATTTCAAAAAAATACTACACAAAAGTAGCATGAGTAAAAAAACACTCAAAAATGACCTGGGGTTCAGGGGGTTTGTATGAGATACTAGAGGTCTATTGATGAATTTTTACATTGTTTTTGACATTTTATAGATGTCAGGTATGACATTTATTCAATACGTAACACCCAAACCTGCAGATATACTTTCACATTTGAAGACTACAGTTGTTTTGATCTTGGAAAATGGGTCAGTTTTGGTTTCATTTGTCAGATGTGTCCAACACTCTAAAATTCTCAGGCTCCTTTCAGATCAAACTTGTCTCACAAAGCACCATAACTTCAGACGCTCTTTGAAGTCATCATAGATTAACCAATGGTCTGTTTCTTTATACAGAGCTAATAGCATCTTTGGAATCTCTCAGACGTGCAGGGCAGACCACATTTTCTTCTAAGTTCATCCTTTGTTCTTAAGTGCTGCTTTAGAAAAGAACTGCAGTTGAACAGCTTCATCTGGTACGCGTTTTTCAGCAGCGAGTATAATGGCCGATTAAGGGCCAATACAAAAAGGCAAGAATTGATCGTTTTTTCTTGCTTTGGACCAAATGAACTTCAACATCCGACAGATCCACATTACACAAGCATATTCTTTCTCTTCTACCTCTTTAGTGTACTTGAGGTTCTCCTTTTTGCAGATCTCCAGCAGACGCTCTTCTTGGATCTGGTTGGCTAGAGGTTTGAAGCGGAACTTGGAACATCTGGAAGTCAGAGGCTCAATAATCCTAGAGAACACACAGGCATTAATAAGCAGGGTCAGGATCAGTCAAACATACCGTGTGTGTTGATAATTCTGAGCAGTCAGCTGACCTGCTGATATAGTTACAGATGAGACAGAAGCGGGTGGTGCGAGACTCCTTCTCCATGGTTCGTCTGAGAGCAGCCTGAGCCGGTGCCGTCATGGAGTCTGCTTCATCGAGGATGATGATCTTAAAAGGAGGACACAGCTTCCCACTAGAGGAACAGCAAAACGCACGGACGTGAAGTTTTGGAATTTGTTTGGCTTTCACCGACAGTCATGGTATTTCTAAAAAAAAGCATCAGCACAACACCGTTCACAAACAGATATCCTAAAATATTTTCAGCATGCTTGGACAGCTTGTCGGCCATTCGCCTTAAAAACATGGAGGTAGTGCTGTTTTAAAAGCAGAGTGCTCACACAAATAGCTCTGAGATATTTTCCTGCTTACTAAACCTTGTATGAAGTTCTTCAACACCAGTGATGCATGGTGTTATTTCTGATAGATTTTCATTTAAGTTTTAATGCCCAAGACATCTGCAGGGCACTGCATGTTTTCAGGGAAACTTTCACATGTAGGATCTCGTTAGTCCTGGTCACAACTGGGCCAACAATTCGAGGACGACAACAATTTATGACATTAATCCCTTTCCACAACTATAAAGAACCTCATCTGTAAAAATTTAAATAGTGCAGACCAACACTTCAGAAATAACCTATTCTAACAGTGTAATGTAGTGACTATAATTTACTTTTTGATGCAGCTATTGTTCTAAAAGGGTGGTAAACTACCCCTTCTAAACCCTGTTTAAAACACATCCATGTGATGGAATCAGTGCAGACTCACTCTGTCCGAGTCCCAGCTACAGTGAGCTGAGCAAAGTTCTTGACCTTCTCTCTGATGACCTGGATGCCTCGTTCATCTGAGGCGTTCAGCTCCAGCACCCTCTGTCTGTACAGCTCTGGACTGAGCGAGAGACAACGGAGGAGAAGGAGATTCACACACGAGGGAAATCCAGTTATACAAATCATGGATTGATCCAAGTAAAATAAACAAAAAGGCAGCTTACAGAAACTGACTTACCCATAAAGTTCTCTGGCAGCAGCTAAGATGGTGGAAGTCTTTCCTGTTCCAGGAGGCCCATAGAAGAGCAAGTTTGGAAGCTGCAAGTAAAATAAAACTCTGTTGACAATTGGAGATACGAATTTAAAAAACAAACATTGGAAGTTACTAAAAATGTTGAGTCAGTACTGAATAAAGAGGACACTGTTCAAAATGATGAAGCAATTTAGTTCTATTTAACCTTTAACATTTGTAATAATCTAATAAATATTTCTGATTCATTATTGATAATATGACAGTAAAGGTAAATGGTTATATTTTTGAAAAATCTTCTATCTTTTTTTTATTAGCTAACTGGGCACCACACTACAAAAGTGAGCTTGCCACGTATTACTGATACGTAGATCCAATTAATGAGAGCCCTTCACAGTGTAACTGCATAGTGAGGCAGGAGGATGGATTTGTCGGAACGGAGAAGGGCCAAGGAATCAGGGTGTCAACAAATTGTACAAACAACACAAAAACTATTAGAAAGTCAGAATGAATTGTCCATTTACAATTTGAGGGGATATAAAGCAACTTGTAAGAGCTGTCGTAACACAGTGGCACTTACATCTGCTCCTTCCAGAGATTTCTTCAGCACTGCTACAACCTCTTCCTGAAAAGCCACCTCATCGACACATTTTGGCCTGCTGGAGGTTGAAAAAACAGAATGGGTTAATATATTTAGCATGTTGGTGCTCACTAACGCATCTCGATATTACCTAGCAAGGCTACGGTTCAACATCAGTATTCCCATGTACATTCAGTAGCCACATGATGTGGGAATATTTATTTTTTTGGTCTAAAATGCACAGAATTAAGACTTCAAAACCCAGGAAGGGCTGCTAAGTTTTTTCAGTAAATTATACATTTTAAATACAGACATTGACATTTGTATGGCCGACAAAAGGAAAGCAACCAATACATTGTACAAAAGAATACTAAGAGAATTGTTTGTACCCAGCGTGTGAGATTCTAGTGGACTAGTCTATCCAAACAGATGTGATGTAAAACGCATCTTTTTGGTGCACACTTACTATTTTTCCACCCAAGGTATCGCCTTGGCTTTCTTCTCTGTGCTGGGTCCTGCTGCCGCCTTGTCTTTCTGAGGTCTGGTTGCCTGAACAGTTGCTCCTTTCAAAAAGGCCTGCATGATTCCTCCTGATTTGGGTAAAAACAGAGGAGACTTATTGGTATTAAGGGACATACAAATGCTGAAATGGACATACTGTAGACAAAGCTGCAGAGTAAAGCTTCCCTTGGACAGAAGATACAGTGCTATTATTTATTTATTTATTATTTATTATAGATATTTTAAGTTTATTCGGAGAAACAATCTATTGCACTTACAGGGAACATTTTCAAAAGTGCACTCCAGCAGTTTATGTGAAAGTCTTGTAGACTGCTAGTATTTAGCTCACTTGTTCTGACCACTGTATTGGTGGCTGTGACTTAGGGGGTAGAGTGTACTAATTGTAAGGTAGGTGTTTCGATCCCTGGCTCCTTTATGTGCCAAAATGTCCTTGGGTAAGTCACTGAACCCCAAATTGTACCCAGTGGTAGGTGAGCATCCGCACTGCTACTGTTGGTGTGTGAATGGCATTTACCATCTCAGACACATTGCCCCCTTGCAACCTTTCCTGTCTAAGAAATACAACAAAGGATGTTTTCATGCTTGTATTTCTAGCTGACCTGACTGTTATTAACACTTCGCCTCTGGCCAAAGAAATCAGAAGATCGGACATGCAGCAGCACATTTTTCCCCCTAAGATGCATGACATGCTACATTACTGCATCGCTAACGCAGTGACATTCAATAAGCTTACAATACAATAGATAACACTAAATCCCAAACACCAAGCTGATTATGAATAAAGTAAGTGGTCGAAGCAGGACCGAAGAGTTTAAAAATGAAGTCTTTTCAGGCGTAGCATTACGAATCGTTAGATAGTTCATCACACATAACTAACACATGAGCACAATTAGTCTGTCAAGTTATCCAGTGCTAGCGTGTTTACTATAAGCTAGTAGCATTAGCATACTGTTAGCGGTTGATTTATCAGATGAACGCAACGCGCTTATCTTATCAATGAACCGGTGTTGAGATAAACTCTCACCTGAAGATCACACAGTCGGTGTTATTAAGATCCACGGTCTCCCTGTGAAAATAATTCTGACAACCTCCTGCCTCACTTTCAGCTGTATTCTGTATTACAAACGCATCACCAGCAACAGCGTCTTTCCCGCTCTGGCTGCGAACACCAGTTCCGCTGACGACATCTGATATCTACCAATCAGATGCCGCGTCTGCCCCTCACTTCCTCACTCAGGACTCCTCCCATCCTTGTCTCCTTTCCTCCTCTCCTCTCCTTTATTGTCCGCGTCTCTCCTCTGTTTTTATCTCCTTTTCTCTTCATGCTCTGCTTTGTTAATGCAGCTACTTTTGTTTTCAAGCTGTTTGGCTGTTGCAAAAGGGGAGCATATTTGTAAAGGATGAATCTGAATTGACAAAAAGCAAAACTGTAGTGATGCTGCACATTTGAGCACAATATTGCTTAAGTGGATGGATAAATATGATGCAGTGAGCAGGCATTGCATGAGGATTATGCTCTGCTTTGTCTGGTGGCTGCTGTGCCTTTTATTGATGCTGACTGTTGTTTGAAAGTCTCCGGCCTGTAATTGCCTGGATGGGAGGAGATAAGTGAGTGTCAGAGTGAAGATGAGCGCAGATGTATCTGGGTAATTGTCCTCTCCACGGCAATCTCCCCAGTCCCAAGAGCATATGGCCACGGAGAGATGCTAATGCTCCTGCCTGGCATTGTTTGCTTTCATCAAAATGTGGAGCAGGATCAGCAGAGCGACTTTGAATGAACCCAGGGAGTGAGACAGTGAATGATGGGGGGAGGCTCATGATTTGTTTTGTTTGAACTCTCATGAGATGATGGTGAAATCACAGATTAGCAACAATACTGACTTTAAAATGCTTTAAGCAAAAAATAAAATAAAACCAGGGAATAGTGTGTGTTTGACATGCTCCAGTCCGTTGACAGCTGAGCTCCAGGCACCAGGATTTCTCTCTTGGACCTATTAACCCCCACCCCATCCATCCACCCTCAGCTGCGTCTCTCCCTCCGCCCTGCAGGCAGGTATAGCAGCTCTCTGATTCATTTTCTTTCTTAGTGACTCAGCTTCCTTATTAGAGCAAACAGAGCATCATCAAAGCAGGAGCAGCAGTCCTTTCCTCCCCATCAAGCCTGAAGAGTTTCCCTAGAAGTGGAGAGAACTCAGCTGTCTCCTTCCTTGTAGTGAACCTTCTTTCTTTTTTACTGGTCTCTTAAACATGTTTTTTTTTTCTGTGAGGACTAATGTGTTTTTAACTGGAAAGCTCGGAGCCTCATGAAGAGGAATGGATAACCATCTGTGTACTGTTTTTTGCTGAATAATTGGCTTTTAAGCTAATTATTAAGATACTTGTTTGTTCTCTGATCAAATTTACTTACAAAGGGACTCACTGCCTTGTTCGCTTCCTGACAGGGTGGCAAACAAATTGTCTCTTTTGTTCTCTGACTGAGTGACTGGCTGTGGTGTTTATTGTCTTTTTGACTGCCTGATTAAGTACTGTGTTTTCACTGAGCAACGGATGACTGCTTATCTGACTCCATGACTGATTGGTTGAACTATTCGCCGTTTCCTTGTCTTTATGTTTTTATTCACCTGTGCTTCCTGAACAAGGTGATTATCTGATTCCCAACTATGCCATTTAACTGAGTGGCTGGGAGTGGCATCATCATTGTCATCCTCAAGGCTTTGAGACTGTCTGGATCTGGAGGAGCTGTCATGAAGAAGAGGAGAGGAGAGGTGTGAGAAGAATTAAATAAATTTAAAAAAAAAGACCCACAATAAGAAGCAGCAAACCGAAAGGCGGAGAAACAAATCTACAGGGAGGAAATTAGATTAGGGGAACAAACGGAGGAGAGCTTGTCAGAGGCGGAAAGGGTGACGAGAGGAGGCGTGGCAGTCGAGAGAGAGAGAGAGAGAGAGTGAGACAGAGAGCGACACAGAGAGGAGAGTGGATGCAACCCACACCCTGAGATGCTGTGCTGGCTGAGAGAGGACGAGATGTCGGTTCAGGAACTGCTACAGAGGGTGCAGTGTGTCATCACTCATGTCGGTAAGTCGCCACACGTCTTCCCCTGTTTTTCCCACCTTCAGATGGTTTGTTCAGAGCAAAGATAGCTCATGTTTTCAAAAATAAGTCGACAGAAAATGCACAGAGATGCTGCTTTTCTTAGAGAAGCCCCTTGTTGTGGTGTGGGATGTGCTTCAAGGTTGTATCTTTACCTGTGAGTCCTTGAGCTGGTTTAAAATGTGATAGAAATCAGATGAGATGAAATGGAGGCAGGGGATTTCCATCCTCTCATCAGGACCACTCAGTGAAGAGGGATGCGGTGGGATGGGCAGAGAGAAAGTGTGTAATCACCAGAGGAGTCGCTGCATTTGATCTGTGGTGTTTTCTGTGGTTTTCAGCGCAATCAAAGGTACAATAACTGAGTCTGTGAAGTCATTCTCTGTCTGGCAGCATACATTATCTGTCTGGATAATCTGAGTGAATATTTGCTTACACAATCCTGTATAGAGCACCTATGTCTTGATGATGGCTTTCAGTACCTACAGTGTAACTATATGCTGGCATTTATGATTTTATATACCTTTAGAAGCTCAGTGTTTAATAGATGTACAATCAGTAAATCTATGTATCACCGTTTTCTCTATCTGTTTGCTTTTATGTCGTCTCCTTTAATTTCTCCTCTTCCTAGTCATTTGTCTTTCGCTCATGACCCTTTCCATACCCTCTACATCTACTATAATATCCTTTCAATCCATCCCTTCTGCATCCTTTTTTCCTCCATCATTTAATTTCTCCTTGCTCTCTCCTCCTCCCATCCTTTTTTCCTCCTCCTCTCTGGTTCTGCATCCGGGTTGTTTCCCGGCTCGTTGGGAAGTAGGTTATTGTGCCACGCTGGAGTCTACTGCACGTTAGCCTCCATCACTGCACTGCCTACACTGCATAGTAGTGAGACGGAGGGAGGGGATGAGGTGCCGGGGAGCAGAGGAGAGCCTGTGCAGAGCGTTACTATGGAAACAGAGGCTGATTTCATTTACTGGAAATCACCCGGTATGGTACCGGTCTTTGCAGCATAGATGATGGCGTAAAAGTGTCATTTTAGCTGAATATTTTGATGCTCATTATCTCTGGGTTAACAAGTACTTACTTATTATATCCACTGTATAATGAGGGAACCACATTTATGTAGAGCTCACATACCAAAACAAACTGCAATCTACTGATGGTCTTACTAAACTTAACAAAACTTAAGTTTAACCTAAAACTAAGTCGTCACCCTAAATTGAATAATTTACAAAGTGGCAACTTGCTTTTTGACCCCTATTGTGGCACATGAGACCCCGACAATGTGACTGTATAGACAGATTGAACAATTGGACACACACACGTCACACAGCTACAGTTGAGGATCTAAATCCTTATACCTTTTTTTAGTTTTTGTTATAATAAGTATTTTTCACAATAGGATTGCTGTCTTAATGAGTATGCCACTGCATACACACTGCATCAAGACACATAAATTAACCAAATGCCTGCTTAGGGCCCCTGTAGCCACCAGAGGGCCACCAAGAGAGCTTTAAATGTTCTTTAAATGCACACAACAGACACTGAATTTTATTTCATACATATTATTTCTCTATGTGACAGTTTAACACCTTTGAATCTTGTTTGTTTTGCTCTTTAGCAATAGTTCAAATTTGCCATCAGCTACTACAACTCTATATTCTACAAGCTACATGATTTGTCATATTAACTGATGTGTTTACATCCAAGAAATGGATTCTTGTTTTCTGTCTTTCCCAGTATTTGCCATATTCCCACAAAATATAGCCGGGCATATTTGGCATGTTTGGAGACTATAATTTGAAATAAAGTTGAAAAAGGTGCAGTTTAAATGATTTTTAACCATCAAGGTAATACAATAGGTCAGCAAACAGTTGTATGAATCATTTTGGAAAACCCTTGGAAAGGATTGTCAAATGATTCTCTTCTGCCTCTATGCATTGCTTTGGAAATCAGAGACATATTTTGTAACTGAGTTTTGCAGATTTCTGTCTGAGGAAATGTCTGAACCAATGTAGATAATCAGAAACGTGGATAATGTTTTAGTCATTTAGAAACATAGTCAATGCTCCATGCTAATATGTCTCCTAAATAAACAATGGTAATTTACGAGGACCTGCATTTAATTTTAATGAAATCATGCAGATTTTCATAGCTGCAGTACCTTATGTACTGTCTTGTTATTTACATGTTTCTATTCTTTACTTTTCTAACAACACAGTGTTGAGTCACCACCAGGGAGCTCACTTGTTCCTGCATGAACCAGGACCAAAGCACAGCTCCGGGTAGTGGTTATATTATTATATCAGATGGCTGCATACTTTAAATGTGGGCCATTTACATAACTTTGCAGTTGACCATATACATGTGTTCTTTAGGAATATAGATGAAACAAACAACAAAGGCTCTTGATAATAGAATTCTACCTCTGCTTATTGATTTTAAAGTGATGACAGCTCACTGTCTTCACTCTAATGTCTTTGTCCAGTCATTTTGAAGACTCCCAGGTTGCTTGTCAGGCCGACCCTTTATTTTGATATGGTACAGACAGAGCAAGACAAGCAAAAAGCTCAAATGATTGACTGTAACTGATCCACTCTTTTAATCAGCTCTCCTTGGTGTGTGCTACTTCAGTGCAGACTGATCATGATAATGTGTCTCTGTCAAATGAATACGCCCTTCAAGATGAACTGAGCTTCACCTGGAAACCAGACCAGAGCAGGTGGCAGCAGCAGCAGGAGGCAGACAAACAGCTGCAGCCAAGTCAGACAGCTTCCTGCAAACTGTTAGCGCTGATCTCAGTTTGATAAAATATTAAGTTTGCGCACAGTCTCCAATCGTTTTAATGATGTCAGGGTAACCAGGTAAAATGCTATACAGGTGATCTGTCTTCATGGTATAAATACCATTTTGCATAAATTCGCTCATAAAGGAGCTCTTTTTAGTTTGCTGTTGTGTATTAATCAATAGTCAGACCTAACTATTCAAAAAATATTCAAAGAGATAAGAGAGAAATCACCTTGTAAGGACTGGAACATCCACACAGATGGTATTTTAAGAATCACTACATCAAATTTAATAGATGTTTTTTTCTGTTGCTACATAATTTGAGCATTTAATCAGCGGTCTAACAGTTAATACATAAGTACATAATTTAGTAGGACTAAAAGAATTTGTGCTGTCTGTGAAATAAATGAATTCTAACTCGCTGACTGATAAATGTCACCATTAACTGTCAACGGAATTAACCTTCATAGTGCAAATCAGACTCAATCAAAATCTCTCTGATTGAAGATAAAATGGAAAATTTCTATAAAAATGTCTAAACCAATCAGCTTTTTGTTCGGGTTATGCCCAGGTGTTTCCAATCATGCCCTGAGGTCATGGAGTAGGTGGACAGAAACTGCTTCACCCAGCCCCTCAGAATGCTTTGATCTCGTCAGGCTGTTGCTGCAAATATGCGTGTGATGTCAAGATCAAGTTGAAGAGCCGCTATTGATGGACCTTTGAAGGCGCTCCGTAGTATCAGGCACAGACATTAGCAACAAATTCTTGCAAGCTGCAGCCCCTGTGGATCTGACTGACTTGAATACTCCAAAAAATAAGTAGTATAGTTATCTGAAGCCAAAGGTTCATGAGGATGCTTCATGGACTGGGTTTGCAACACACTTAAGCCTTAAGAAAGTCCAATTTGTCTTCAGGCAGACAGAATAACTCAAGAAATGAGAACCAGCAGTGTTTTAGTGTGGATAAAGGAGACCGCAGAGCCAGACACGCCTGCTTTCCATTAGTCCTTTATAACAAAACCATTGGCCAATTTGAAAATCCTTCACCACACAATATCCACAATATTACCCATAATCAGTGTCATTGTCAGTAAGCAAACAGATCCACCCTGCTGCAGTGACATTTTACTTTGCAGACATCTCTTTTTACATCTCTACTAATACATGGTGTCATACTGTATGTACAGCATGCTCAAGATTTGTGTTTGGTTACTCAGGGACCCCCGCCTAACAACACCCCCAACAGCTCCCAGCCTTTGTTGTCATGACGTCAGAGCTGTATTCTCTCTGCTTCCTCTTCCTGTCTATCCTACAGAAGTGGTGGTTGGAGAGGGGAGGGCCACCATATCCTTTGGAAAGTGTTTGTCTTTATTTCTGTCAGCTGGATGGAGGCCAGCTGAGCTCACACCAACAGAGCTGAACAATAGGATTGATCTAATGCAGCACCAGAAAACTCCGATTTCATAGTCTGGCCTAATTTTCTCTACACGCACATTTTTTTTGAAGCGCCGTTGAGCAGATTGGGTGGGCCAAAGTCAAGTAAGCTGGTGATCGACTTACTGTTGACGAGACGTGAATGACTGAAGAACAGGCTTACTGAATGAGGCACTGGCTTCCAGTTTTATGGAACTCGGTGCCTGAATGTGAATGTTTAACATCCTGTTTGGCATGGAGGTGCTTTATATCTATTTGCTTCTCTCCTGCTCTCTGGGCTCACATACGGTCATTTAATACAGCGGATTTCTTAATAAAGCTGTTCTCATTTACATATTTATCTGTTTCTCTTGTCATGCAATACAATGAGAGTAGGATGTGGACTAAAATGAAGCCAACTAAGAATACACCAGCGGTCTTTTCCAAGTTGCTGCTCTGCGCTACTGAAACCCTGATTTTATATCTGTAGCGTTGTCTGACAAACTTAAAATACACAGTGTATGAATTCAGCTTATTTTCATAGAATTTGAAGATACTACCAAAATCAGGGAATAATGATGCAATAAGGAGGAAAGACAAGTCTAATGATCAAATTTATTTAAATTAGCAGTTTGCAAACCACAAAAGTTAAACAAATAACATCCAAACCATTCCTTGATTTATGCCTTCAATAGGCCTTTGCTTTTCAATGCAGCTTTCAAAGTATTAGGTAAATATTTTAGGGGTTTACTGAAGTAAAGATATGTTATCTTTAGGCATTTTAGCAAACAAATGCTGTCATGGCTCTGTGAAGAGCACTGTGATTAGTTTGTATAAACCAACTGCTTTCACTTTTGATTTGTCACTGGTTGCCAGTAATGATGATTGTCTGGAACCAGTTCAACAGTAACTGAATCATAATGGAAATACATACAATAAAACAGTATAATGATAATCATTATATTAAAATTAATACAACAACAACATTCTAAAACACTGCTGGCAAGTAGCCTTCCCCCATTTTGGTTTAATTCTCCAAAGGAATAACTGAGGCAAAAGCAAGAGCAGAAAACAACATCTGTTCTTTTTAGCAGAGGGACTGCTGGGAACATCCTCGTCATCAATTATTCAAAGTGCTGAAGTGCAGTGTATGAAACGTCACTGACTGATGACACTAATGTGCTTACATGTTATTGGTGTGGATCCTGAAAGGCCTGTGACTTTAAATGTTTGGCTGGGTTTGTTGTTTCCATTCAGTGACGTTTTATTGATTCCAACAGGAGGAGGTCACTCCCAGTGAGTTAGCCAAGGCCTGCGTGGATGTAATCCATGATGTCATGAAGCCTCTTCGCAGTTTCTTAACAGTCAAGACAGTTGTTGACAGGCTTTTTTCAAAACCAGACCAGCTGGGCACAAGTCTGTTGAGTATTCTTCCTGTTGACGCTCAGTCCTTACTGACTCCTCTGGATTTCTGACTCATATATACAGAATCTAAAATGTTTTGTGTTGGATTTGTCTTGATGCTATACTAGAAGTACACAACAAACTGAAGGTTGAAATGATCGAAGAAAATGTAAACGATCCAAGGAATCAGTCTCCACCCTTCATTGTCTTGTTTCTCTTTCTGGTGGATTTGAAACTTATCACCCAAGAATCTGACATGAATATTGTGTCCCCTCATTTTCACAGACTTAATATTAGGTAACTAATGATGACTGTATTGTTGCTGGTCTCAGGATTCTGTGCCAATGTGCCAAATATAGAACAATGGAACTCACTGTCACTTTTAATCAGAAGTTATAATCACAGTGATTTTGACAGAATTTTTTCCTCATTTTTGCCAAAACACATTGATTGATGGGTCATGTTTCTGTAAGTGACGGCATTCAAAGATTTATTTGGTTTGAATGCGATTTGTATTGGGATTATCCTACTGGAGTCTGCTTTGGCAGGACTGAGAATTTACACTATTACTGTTTGGGTGGGTTTCCCACAAGTCTGTTTGGTCCTCTGGCCCGAACTATCTGTTCCAAGAGTGAAATGAATGTTTCACAACCTTCAGCTACCAGTGAGAGTTATAGTGATTCGTTGGTACCTGTCTGGATGGATAAATAGCCTAGCACTCAAGGTTTCTGAGAAAAGTCTGTTTCAGTAGTATTTGGGTGAACCAATCCTTTCATTTGCCCAACAAGAGAGAAAATGTGGTTTATTTAAAGGGAAATACTTCACCTTCGCAAACCCACAAGGCAAAAATAGACCAAATAATTAAGGTGTCACTTCAAATTTACTGCCTGTGGTTAGTTTGATTTATGATTTTCATAAAGCTCAAAATCCTGTCCAGAACTGGTGCTGAACTGTGGAAAACCTGATGTCTGCAGAGAATGCCTGTACAACTATATTTTTTCATGAAGGAGAGGTTGGGGGATTCCTCTTATTTGGCCTGAAGCAGAGTAGAACAGCAGGGGAGCTGGCAAACCTGCACAGCTAGAGACAACATGGTCATTCTAACTTTGCACAGACAGGAACCACAGGCCTTTGAATTTCAGAAACACACTTTCGAAGACAGCTAAAGGTCACTGATTAACACAGTGAACACAGCACACTATAACAACCAATCACATGCACTCTTCTCATTCTGTTTAAGAGGTGAAATCAATGGAGACAGGCTGAGGGCTCTGACAGAGATAAAGAGAGAGTCTTACTCCACTGGCCCACATATTTTATTAGTGGTAGAATGAACCGCCAGTTAATCTTTGTTGGGGCCTCGGCTAAAGGATTATTGGTGCTGCTGATCATACTGTACACACATTTAGTTTGGGCTAATTAACCTTCTAAACCTCAAGCAATTTCTAGGCATTTATTGCTTGTGTCACATTTTTACTCATTGTGGGCTTTTTATTCACTGCAATATAAAGTCCAGCTCCTTTATAGAAACAACAAAATCATTACTGAAGGAACTCAAAAATGTCACAATATGTCCAAATCATCAAAAAAGGAAAAACAAGTGTTTTAATTTCTTTGAATTCATCTTTTAGGCAAAAATTGTTTACAACAAAAACACTAATTGTCTCGCAGTTGTGCCAATGAGGGCAGAGTTCTTTCACTGGACATTGTTGCATTTTGCTTTAACTGATATCCTTTCCCATCTCAACCAAGTATAAAGCATTTTTAAAAATATTTACTACAATCACTGGTGACCTTAAACCTCCCGTCTTTGAGGGTTTCTGACCAGGGTTGGTGCTTGCTCTTGTTCACTTCCTGCCAGTCATTTTGACTGATTGTACTGGAGCTCCAGTCCTGTGCTCTATTCCTTGTTCTTCCTCCCGCCTACCGACTTGAATGATTGGACTCCTGTTAGGAGTGCTCCAGTTAGGTGGCAGCAATCACTGCACCTGGTTTAAAAGTGCACCTCATCTGTCAACAAGAGAGGATGTGATTCAATGTGAGAAACACTTTCCTTTCTGTAATCACTTGCTAGTTGTTACCTCTTTGTACTTGCATCTGCTTGGTTGAGGTTACTTGTTGATTTTGTGTGTTCTGTAGCCTCATAGCTTTGAGTTATTGCTCCTCCTAGATACTAGTCCAGGCTTAGTTTCGCACACCTGCACCCACTTTGTGAGCTCCAAGCTCCATGCTGGACACATGAGTGGCAAAGGTAATGTTCTCTTTGCATTTCCGTTTAGGAAGCGAGTAGCTATTTCAGTCTGTTTTATTTTGTACTTTACTTCAAAAGTTTCTCTTCTGCCACTTTGCTTTTGATTTTATTCATTCCTGTGATTTAACAGACCCAAAGGCCCCATTTTCTTTTGTAGTTTTACATACTTTGTTCATTTGTTCATTCAAACACAGGTAGCAGGTAGTTATATCTTACTTCCTCTAGCCTGGAAGTTGCAATTTATTGTTCAGGGTAAATTGGAATTTTGTAGAGAAATAGGTGAAAGAACTGCATTTACTGACAGCTGACGACTGTCACTGTTGCTTTATAGTCGGTGTAGACAAGTTGTTGTGTACTGAAAGTGCCACATTCTACATTGGGAATGTTTCAACTTCGTTTTAGTCACACATGTACCCGATCGTAAGTGTTTCATGTTTTGTTCTCTTCAGCTACATTTTAACTGCGATTGCATTTACAGTAGGATCATTTTTACTGTGACAAAAAAATACAGTACCCTGTTACTGTGATTGCATTTACAGTAGGATCATTTTTACTGTAGCAGCATTTATAGTCAGAATTATCTTACTGTAAATGGGTACATAGGTACTGTGATTAAGTGTACAGTAAGCTTACTGTAAAACATTCTACAGCAACTTACTTGCCAAATTGCTGCCAGTAAGTTACTGTACATTTTACGGTAAGCTTTTTACTGTGTATACATGCCATATTTATAGACCATGTTATACATTTTCCCAAAGCTATATGTATTTGGACTAAGTTACTGGAAGTTCTGAAGTTCAAGAAAGTAAAAGCTTCATCTTTCTTTTAAGAAAAAGGTAAGACTGTCAACCTCAACTTACTGTATTTCTTTTTCTTTGCTCTGTTGTTTGTTGTGAAGTGTGTGACTTCACAAACTGAGAAGAGAGGGGAAAAATGGGTGGAGAAGCCATATAAATCATTTGGAGTGGTGTGTGTGTCGGGGGGGCATAAAAGAAGAAGGATGGGGGGGGGGGAGGAAAGCTGGGAGTAAACATGGAAGGATGCGGTGGGGAAGGGAAGTCCCTGCTGCCTTATGAGAGTATTGTTGAGGATATTTGTGTAAACCGTGGTCAGAACTCAGCTGCTAAGCCGGTCACAAGGCTGCCAGGAGAGGCTCAGACCCCGGCTCTGACGAAAACGCTCAAATTCACATTCCCCCTGTCCCTCTCTCACTTTGTCTCGCTCTCTGACACACAAAAGAGGAGGGCTTGATTCTGCAGTGTTGAGGGCAATCAGGCAGCCTTGAGGACTGGACTGTAGTATCACTGGACCTGTGAATGTGTGTGTGTTGTGGGTTCTGCTGCTGCTGTGGACGCTGGACTGGATGCTGGTTTAGGCCGTGTGCCTCGGCCCCTCCTGGACGCTGTTTGACAGAAAGAACAGTCGCGACATGGGATCAGTGATGTGTAAGTGATGAACATATTGGCTGTGTGTGAATGTGGCTGACATGATTTGTTATGAAGGGTCAACACCTGGGACAAGGTTGCTTGCTTGAAAGCGATGGAGATTAGACTCTCAACCAACCAGCTGATTGTGGGAGTGTGGTGCTTTCATGCCATTTTAGGCGGAATAGTTATGGATAAGTGCTTTTTTTTTTTTTTTTTTTTTTTTTAATGTGGCCCTATAGGAGCTTCTTTTAAATGTCAGTAATGCTAACTACAAACTGTAGGTCCTGGATAGGAAATGAAATGATGCTATAGGTGTGTTTTTTGTGTCTCGAGTAAATTTTTCTCATTAATGTACAGCATACACGCTTGTTGAGCATTTAATATTGTAGATGTGGAATAGTGTTGTGCCGGAATTTTATCTGCATCAATTTTGTCATTTGTGTTTCTATTGTTTTCAGATGCGCCAAATGTCTTAACAGACCGATGAAAAACAACACTTAGCACTCCATGCAAAGTAAATTATTTTTAAAAAATCTTGTTAGGTTAAGGAGTAGGGTTATTTATTTTATGCAGTGTTTAAAACAAACAGGTTAGATCTATTATGTTAAAAATATGGGCCCTGATGTACATCAGTTTACCTGTAACTACAGCAACAGAGATCATTACCTCCGCCAAGGAGGTTATGTGACACCCGGCGTCCGTCCATCCGTAAGATAACTCAAAAACGCCTGGGCAGATTCAGATGAAATTTTGAGGGGATGTAGACTATGGTAAGAGGAAGAGCTGATTTAATTTTGCTGGCAATCCGGAAAGGATCCTGGATCACTTTGAATTTTTTACTATGTTTTATTATGTGGTCCAAAATATGACAAAAACATCATAGGTTAGTATGTCGTCCAACAAATTGGAGCAAGGTGTCCAGATAGCTCAACTGGTTAAGAAGGTGATTCATAAACAGAACTGTGTCAGAGATGTAGGTTCAATTCCAACTTATGATCCTTTACTGCATGGGTTTCCTGTTTTCCTCTCCATCCTTGGCGGAGGTCTGGACTCTCTGAGTGCTTTTCTAGTTAAATATGTGAAATGCTTTAGCAAAGTGTTCAGCACTTTTGAGAAAAGTGCCACATAGATAAAGTTTGCTCTTATATTATTTTTATGATCTACAGTGTGTGGAATATGGAGTTGTAATTTTCTACTGATGTGGCTACACATTTGCAGCACTAGAAACCAAAACCAATTCCCCCACAGGCAATAAATTACATTTTATTGTATCGTTAATTTCAAATGAATGCTAACTGTATGAATAAGTTGATGAAGAGATGAGTGAACACCACATCTTCCTCAGTTTTGGCCTGAATTCTAACATGCAGCATAACTTCATGTAGTCAGTACCTGCCTGGACCAGTAAAAAAAAAAAAAAAAAAAAACAGACTTCATTAGAATTGCAGATGGAACAAGTGCGTCATTGGGCTACTAATTATAAGCCAAAACACATCTGCAGCAGCGGTTAGGAGTTACAGGAAGAGCCATGCTATCAATAACAGAAGCTGCAGTGGTCATCCTTGAATACTGACATAACAATTTGCTATTTATACGGCACTGCATTAAAAAAACAAACAAGTGCTTCTGATTGACTGTAAAAACTGGTGTTTCAGTGATGGTCAGACATTGTGGAGGTCTGTTGTCCTTTTTACCAGTGGATGACGAAGAAATGAGCTGTTATGTCTCCAATATGCCTATTTTTGCTTTTCAAGGGTGAAAGGTTTTTAAATTTATGTTGCTTTATTGTCTGCACAAAGTCTGTTTAGTAGAAAGAGTTACAGCTCTTGCTGTAAGAGGCAAAGTGACAAGGATTGACAAAGGTTATGGCAGGTGCTGAGAAGCTGGCTCAAGTGAATTAAATCAAAGCCATCGGTGTGTACACCCAGTCATCAGATACGCTGCAAGCTCATGAGAGGAGAACTGATGCCACTGATGTTGAGCCATGAAATGACCTCTCCAGTCACAGAGAGTTCCACTCAGAGTCCAGCACTCTGAGACTGTATGAGCAATGTAAAGAGGGAGGGCAAGTATCAGTTTGTTCTTGGGAGGAAACCAAGAGCAGCCATTATTACATCAGGAAGATGACTCCCCCCGAGTTGATCTGCTTAGTGAGTACCTCTGGGCAGTGTGAGGCAGAGGATGATGAAGAGGGAAAGGAATTATCATGGAGCCCTTCCATGGGCAGATAGATGAGGAGAGCAGATAGTAGCTCGAATAGGCCAGTCTGGAGAACAATCCACCTGCTCTGGTTATGCTGATTAAGCCCTAAGCACCAGAGCAATAAGCAGAAACAACTAAAGGTGCAGGTCATATAGATGAAGCTAAGACGGTCCAGCACAAAGCACAGTGTAAGATGCAAGATTAGTTTATTATATGTATGAATATTCACAATAACTGTCATCATTTAGTCCTATTTTCTGGTTGATTTAGGCTGTATAAAGATGCTTGTGCTCACTGGTTTCACATGTTTGTTTTCAGAGATGCAACATAGTGATGGTTTAGACATATTAACGTCACTTGAGGCAACACAAGTTTGACATGCAGCCTTTACAGCTCTTTGATATAGTGTATTGTAGGGACTGCATCATATTTATTTGGAGACACATTTCTTTTCTTAAGTTTAGTAATTGTTCAGTTCTAGTTTCTCTTCCAACTCTTGAAGAAAAAAATCTTCCCATTGTTTCACTGACTGTCCATGCATGTATCGTGGGATGCTAGTTGTCTAATCATTTGTGTCTATTATTATTATAAGCTGAGAAGTGAAAGGGGCTCTTTAGGGTGTCCTTTTGTGCCTGAGGCTTAGAGCTAAAGGCATATCAAGAAGAATGACATTTTTGCACACAATCTACCCTCGCATAGACAGACTATTCTCCACAGCGGCTGTTTCAGCACTGGAAAATGTTCTGACTGCAACTCTGCTACAGGGTATAAAAATGCTCAGGTGTGTTTGACTTTCTTTTATCAAGACACACTTGTTTTGGGTGGTGCTCAGTGTTGGTTTCAGCAGTAGTAGCCTAGCAAAATAGTCAGGGAAATTGTTTTAGTGGAACATTTGCATGCAAGGAACTGTTATTAAAATGAACAATTCACCGAAAAACCAAGCAGATCTGTGTAGGTTGCTGCTCAGAGGTGGTGTTGGTGGTTTCTTGTGGCAAAGGGGATTTTGAAAACTGTAACATGTAGATGGTACAAGGGAAGGAGAAAGCTGCGTGAAATGTGCAGCACAAATGTCAGGTTTTAAGCCAAAGTCGACACAAAGCGAGTCAGAAAACAGATGATCTGGAAATTGAATGCACTGACAAACCCCTTTGTAATAATGAAAATCAGATCATAATCTTGTTAGTGCATGGTCCAAAAAAATGAATGAGTGTGTTAGATTAATGAGTTTTGATTTTTTGATTTTTCGTGCAACTTTTTCTTAGTCAGTGCTTTTTTTTTATTTATTTTTTTTTATTGCAAATAACAGACCAGTGTTTTCTTTCTCAGTTCTAGTTTTGCTCTAAATTTTGAAAGTCTAAACCACACTCGTGGCTTCATGCAGTAGGCAGTGTACACCAATGTAGTATCTTTCTGGTCTTTTTGTAATCTTTGATCAGAGCTCTGAAATGAGTGCTGATGGACATTTCTCACACTATGATCTTGGACCGTTATTTGAAACATATGGCACATTGTATAAAGACATTAGGGCCCCTGGGTCTTTTGATATTGTAATGAATTGCTGTAGTCCGAATCAAACTTTCAGATAATAAAACTGCCACAAATCAAGTGCTATCTAGCAAGCTTGAGTTTTTTTAATCAGTTATTTTCAGGTTAACATTTTCCACTATATTTGAATGTGATATTTCCATAAAGATGGACAAATGCAAATCAAGTTTTTGAAATAAGATTCCGTGTCAGTGTCTAACAAGGATGTGATTAGCTAGATGTCTGTCTGGACCTCTAAAATAGCTTGAGTAAGTATAAGAATTGACTGCATTACTGTAATCCAGTCACTAAAAATAACCTAACTTCAGCAGGCCGACCTTTTCCACAGCTGACATATGTCCCAGCAAGAAAAGCAGAAGTGAGACTGAAAATAATTAAATAGTCACATTTCCTTGAGATGAGTTAGTTCCAGGGTGCTGATATTGTGTATATTGGAACTTGATGTGGACACTGAGCTATCATTAATGACTTTCTTCTTATCCACGCTTTCCTTTTTTTTTCTTCTTCTTCTTCTTTTGGAAAAAAGTGTATAGAATGGGGATAAACCACCTGTAGAGTATTCACAGCAGGTTGTAGTTGTTTGAGTCACATGGGCTAACATATGCAAATGTCCTGTAATAGGCTTTACTTTGAGTCCAGAGATTATGACAGAGGCAGAAGCACACTCTCACACAGGTTAGATGCACCTTGCTGGCTTTAGAAGACACCTAAGAGCAGCTCGAGTAGTCCTCCTGAGTGGCAAATGAACAGTTTGACAGTGAGGAGCTGACGGCAGAAAGTTTGAAGAAACATGGATTTGCTGCAGCAGAGCCGGTGTGAAGGCTGGGTGGGTCGATACATTAGACAGGAGCACACTCATCCCTGGTGATCTTGTGTGGAGTAATGACTGGAAATTGACTGTAGAAGAAGAATGCACTACCAGACGGTCACTTCTCGCTGTCCCAACTGTGGTAAATATGGAGAATCCTATTCCACCGTGCGGATCTCCACTCCTGAGATGGAGTCTTACTACCAGTTCCTGCGGGTGTGTCAGGAGACCGAATCATTCATACTAAGAAGTACGTCAGCCCTTTACATTGCATCTCATGGTGCTCTTTGGCATGTCTGTGGCACATTTTATTGTCAAGGGCTCATGTTTGTGTGAAACCCAACACAAGTTGTGAAAAGGAAGGACGTTTAGGTGCTGAAACTATAAACCTGAAGCTCTGAAAATCATGAATTACTCACAGTCCAGCATCTGATTTTCATTTAAGGTTAAAGGTCAGAAACAAGTAGTTTAAATAATGAATTCACTCATACCTTTTAAGCAGTGTACATTCATGGAAAAGGCAGTGTAGATATTTTAAACATGTTTTCGTAAAGAGGAAGTAATAGGTTGTATAGGTCTGTTTCCACTGCAGGAACCTGGCTTTAAGCAGTGTGAATGTTTACAGGAACTGACCCATAATCAGCCCTTTTATTGTGACAGGAGTTCCAGCAGCTTTAAGTCTGAGTGTACATTGGAAATAGGATATAGGAGGCTTGTTTTGTTAGTCTCTATGATGAATTTTTTTTTAATGCTTCTTATTGTAATGTTAGACAGAATGACAACAAGAGAGCAAAAAAACAATAGTTTGACCAATCAGCATTTCTCTTCTTAGTTTTATCAAGCAGCTTGGAGTATTCAGTTCCTCTTAGAAGTACTTACCCAGCAGTAGGTACTTTGTTCGGCCCCAAAAATGGCCCAAAGAGGCATTCTGCAGAGGCGGTTCTTGTGGTCGCACATGCATAAAAATTTGAACCCAGGTTCCCAGGAAAATTCCCTATTGTGACCCCTGACTTTTTGATTACAGCAGAAATGTCTCATAGCTTGTAATTGGGCTCAGTGAATTCAAACTAGATCCAGTTTAAACATTTGGTTCATATTTATTTCTGACTCAGAATTTTTATTAATATTTTTTTACACTTCCAGTACATGTAGAAATTTTAGATTGGAGAAAATGGGACACATTTTGTCTCTGATTTTACGAAACTGGCAGCAAATTCACAAGTCTATACTTGTGTGGACCTGGCAGCAACAACACAACATTCTCTAGCAGGTAATGCTGCCACGGCAACAATGTCAACAATAGAGGAAAAAGCCACTTTAAAACCATATGGTTCTAGAGACAAGATTGATGAGAATAATCTGCAGCTATACTGTATATTTAACATCATTAACAAGCCACTGTTTAATGTAAGATTTATTTCAGAACAGTGAATTTTACACTTCATAATGTGTTGTATCCATAACATGAGCTAAGGGTTGGGTCCAGATGGGATTTTGAGAATTCCTGCTATAACTCAACTTAGCCTGCATAAAGCAGTGTCAAACTTGTGGTATTGTTCAAAAGAACTTGTAAATTGTGAGTCTGACCAGCTGAAGTGTAAAAAAAAAAAAAAAAAGTGCAGCTTCTTCTGTCTGTGTGAGTGATAATTTAGAATTATAAATAATTCATGAAGTTACACCCTGTCTAACTGTGTACCGCAACTTTCTCACTTCCATATCAGTCCTGCTGCTGTGTGATAACCACATGTAGTTCGTTTAATTAACTCGGCGAGAAGAATCCTAAAAACAACTGCAGGCAACAAACAAAACTTCACATTTGGACCTATTTAGTTCCTGGATAGTTTAAAGAGTCGCATAAAAAAGGCTGTCTATCTGAGTTAGTGGGGTCCTTATGGATTAGAGTTCAAAGCCACAAAGAGTTATGCGATTTTTTTTTTTTTTTTTTTTTTTTTTAAACAACCTTTTTCCTTGAGGTCTTCAATAGACAACAGCTGCAGGTCATTGTAATGTTCAGGAGTTTGGAAAGAGTGAGGCAACATCAAGAAACAATATATCAACCCAAGAATTTTAGGAGGAGGCCCATGTTGGTAACTGAAGATTCATCCAAAACAGCAGAAAATTAACAATAACGGCTATTTTATACATGCTATTTTATTCAATATTGGGTTTATACTTTCGTAAACACAGGTACTTTGCTCCATGTATAGTTTGCCAGTGCAGACTGAAAAGAAATGGTGGCTAGGAAAAGCAGTAGGACCGAAGGTAACATTCTGGCAGTTCCAAACAACAAAATAGAGCCGTGATAGAAATTAGAATCAAATACTATCATAGTGGACATAAAGACTTCTATGTTTCCTTCTTATTAGGATGGGATTTGTGCTGATCTGTGGCCAAATGTGGGATTTGGGGTTATATTTTTAGCTGACACTTTGACAGTGATGCATCTCAGGTGATGCTGCAGAATGATGCAATGCAATGCAACAAATCAGTGTCGACAGGGAATGAAAAAATAATGCATTTTTTTGTGTGTAAAAAAAAAGCGACTGAGTAATATGCAATAGATGACTTTTTTTTTTTGAGTCATGATCCTATTGCTTCTTATGACTCACATATGGCAAACAAATTCAGTCTGCAGTTCCAGGTTTCAGCACCTCTTGACAGTTATGTCATCAAACAAACAGCGAATTTTATATATCACTAGTACTGAATATACTGTAGTGCATTTTAAAAAAAACATTCTTGATGAAAATGGCACTGAATCATTATTTGTTTACTTTGAATTATGTTTTTGGGCTGACAAGAGGCACTTTGGTTTGTTCACACTGAGGTAACAGTGATGCTATGATGATACCAGCAGCCTGTTTTTACTGCAGTGTCAAGGTTGTCGGTCGGCTGTTAAGCTCCATGACTTACTCAAGGCAAAGAGATGTTTTTTGGTTTCTGTATTTTCATCACATTAGTCTGTCGACTAGGACAAGAAACTCAGAATCCCTTGATTTATCCCTGTCGCCACTGAGATCAAGACCAAACCTGATTGACAACACACATGAGCACACGTACACATATGTGCGCACAGAAAAGACACCCATTTGTTTCTGTCATGAGTCAACCCTTGTGTTCAGTGTGAAGAAATCATCGGATCTGTCCCTGTTTGTCAGTAGCGTATATTTCACGAGGTGATAATAATATTCATTGTAATACTGTGTGTGAGAATGAGAAAGAGCCCTGTTATCAACGAATCCTGTCATTAGACATCCTCTGATTGTTTTCTTGCACTGACGCCTTCTTCCTGAGAACCACTAGGAAACCCCCCCTTCTTGTTTCCGAGACCTTGAAGAACAACCAACCAAAAATAACTCAATCTCTGCACAATATGTGTATTTTTGTGAAAACCATCTGTTTTGAGCACTTTCCTCATTAAAATCAACCCACATTTGAGATACTGGCATATTTATGACAACAAAGGGACATAAAAAATAATTGTTACTTTTATTTTAAGTTGTTTTTAACGGTGCAAAAAATGTGTTTTCTTCTCATTTAGAAGTCCCCAGACCCATAAGTGATTTACATGAATGAAAAAAATGGAGAAATATGAGCCTTTAACCTCAGTCAGTGCACAAGACAAAGACAAAGTATCTCAGCAGGAGAGAGAGAGGGAATTTCTATAGGCGCTTACAGTCTAACTCGATCAAAAGAAGACGCTGAGGTTTATGGTTTTTATGTTAAGTAGGTCAAGCATTTACTGCACTTTTTTCCTTCTTTGGGCTATAACATTTCTGAACATGTGAGTCAGTCAGCAGAAACAGCTGTCACCAGTCAGCATAGATTATCTACTGTCTCCTATTGTTAAACACAAACAGAAGATGTTGTGTTCAGGAGGTTTCTGTTGGCATGCCTGTTAAACTATATACAGAGAGAGAGAGTCTAGGAAAGTATACCCACCAAGAGCAAGGCAGAACATTTATACAGAGGCTCACACACAGTGGATTTGGATTTAACCTTGGAACCTCCAGCGGTTTCTAGATGTTTTTTTCTTTGCTCCTGGCACATTTTTAGTCACTGAGCTCACTTTTTTTGCTGTAAAATGTTGTGCTGCACCTTTAACACATTGACTAGAAGTAGAGAGAAGTCAGAAATGTCAAATTTGTAGTATAACATGCTCACATGTTTTGCCAATACTGGAATAAATGGTGGCTTTACGTACTATGGATACACTACTTCTTTTTGTTCTCCATTCTTGAATATAGCTTACAGTTCATCTGAACATTCTGCTATCCTCTGACTGTTGCTCATGAATTCACAATTGCACAGATTTTTCTATTTTTTCTTGCAGAATATATTATCTTTGTGTTAAAACTCTCTTACTGAGAAAGATTTAATGTTAAAAGAGCTTAGACAAAATTTTTTTTTTTAGTTTAATTCAGAAAAAGAAATGCAACAGAGGGGTTGAATGATTAGCACAGTCCCTTCACAGCTAGAAGGCCTTTCTCTGTGGACTTTGTGTGTTCAACCTGTGCATGCAAGAGTTTTTATTGTGTGCTTCGGCGTCCTCCCATGCTAATGGTAATTGGTGATGCTAAATTGGCCATAGGTGTGAGGGTGTGTATATATGTGTGTGTGTGTGAGAGAGTAACTGATGGAGGATTCCATTAATTCAGGAAAAAAGCGATTTGAAGTTTTTAAAAGAACTGTGGCCTGTCTAGACAGCAAGACTGATGTATCTGTTTTTATGTAGACGTATGAGACCGGCATCAAATGCAGATGAAAGAATTTTTGTGAATTTTTGGTTAATTTTATTATTCAGTATTACATTGAATTTTTAAATATGCAACAGGACTTCTGTCACCGTGGCTTCAATATGCCAGCATTTCTCTTTTGGTATTGTACTTTTTATCTTGTCAGTTTTAGATGTCAGCATTCTGTTGGACTGAAATGCGTGAATGATGCAATCGTATACTTGTGCAAGAAACTCGAAGGACTTAGAAAGACTTAGAAAGTATAATCAATAAGAATAATGGTCATCAGCTCACCACAACATGTATCTTCTTGCTTATTTTGTGCATCCAGCCATCCACTGAGATTCCAACTTTCATTCTCCAGTGTCAGCCAGTTTCTGGTTTGTTGCTTGTAGCTGGTGCAAAACACAAGTGAGACCACGTTTTGCCAATGTTGGCTTCTCTGCATTGATTATTTGTTACATTTAGAAATGATTTTAAGTTTCCTTTGTCTGTTTTGAAGGGTTTAAATGGATTTGTGCCTCCCTAAATCACTGATTTTAGCTTGAAACACACATGAAAAGATCTGCCAACCAGTCTGCTGGTTGTCCAGGTTGATGCACATAAGGAGGCTGGCCAACACTTTACCTTTCTAAAATCTGATTAAGAACCAGTTTTCATTCCTTAGCTTTTAAACCAGACCGGGTTTTGATATTTGGTTTTGACTGCTGTTTTCTATATTAATTTTATTGTTTTTCAGTGCTGTTTTAGTCGTACAGCACTTTGGTTGAAGCTTATTACTGAACGTGCTTGTGATAAAAATAAGTTCACTTGACTTCCTTGGCGAGTAAAAGAAAAGTGAGTGTGCGGTAAACCAGATAGAAATAAGGTTCCCATATTTTGCAAAACAAATGAACAACACATGAAAACATTTTTAGAGAAACCACATAGTTTCATGTGGCATTCGAGGATGTGTGTGTTCAATGAAATAATCTGATTTGTCACTTCCTTTGCTCTTGTTTTTGAGAATATTCGAATGAAAGAATAATGAACACACACACTTTATGCGCCTGAGAATACTGGAGTGTTTATGCTCTTGTAGGAAATTGTTCTTAAAACATATGCGACAGCTCGACGGGCATTGTGTTGAGAACAATATGAGTGGGTCCACACGTGTGTCTGTTTATGTGTGCATGTGCGATTTTCTGTTTCAGCAGTATGTGTGGGTCAGTATCTACAATCCATGTGCTTCCATGCTTTCTGTTCATATCCAGAAAATCTTTGTGTTTACACATATTTCTGTAGCTGTGAACTGGTCTTTCATATGTAAATGACTTCATAAGCTGATCATTTATTCACATGTGAATGGGCATTTTAAAATAACTGAACATAAAGGGAAAAAAAGTCTAATTTACCGTTAATTATGCATCATAACAAGAAAGCTGCTTACTTTTTACTCATTCATTAACAGCATACTTACTCTGCTTATTTAGATGTTTTACTTAGTGCATGGAATATATTGACTTTTCAGTAAATCCCATGTAAGAATCAAAAAGCCTTATAATAGTATAATATTCCTCTGTGTAATAGAGCTTCATTATTTTCCACAAACTATTAAAACACATGACTGCTGCACTTGGCGTTCCCTCAGTATGAACACCCACACAGTTTGACTCTGGCCCACATACACTGTCATGTTTGCTAAAAAATACAGTGTCCAGTGGGCAAAGATTACTGAAGCTTTTATTAAAATCTAATTCAGTATTCAGGAACTGAGGGGGATTACTGTTGCAAACAGGGCAGGGAAGTCAAGAAGTAATGAGAGACAGACGAGCACACAATCTATGCTTTAATTTTTCATGGGATTTGTTGACAATAACACAACTGTAAAACTAATTTCAGTCCGGTCCTTTAGATAATTTGAGGAAGCAAATAATAGATTAACTGATTAATAGTTGCAATAGACTCATTTAAAGGCCCTCTTCACTGGATGATTTAACCCATAAACTGTGTCAAAATTAAAGGAAATGTTTTGAAGTTTTTTTCCTTGAAAATCATTCCAGATGTAACTCTCCAGCTTCTCCAGAATGTGCTGATATATGAAGCTCTCTTTCCCTGCTCGCTGCAGCTCGAGCACACCAGCCCACCAATCACTCTCCTAAAACACTTTAAAAATGCCCTATGCTACAAAATAGCAATATTAATATTGGTGTAATTCAGCCCGACAGGTTTAACTGGAAGCAGATACTGAAGGAAAGCAAAAATACACAACTCTCTACCCTGCAAGCTGACGAGATTGGTTCTTGGGTTTGTTACATATGAAACCCTAAATGCCTGAATCTGTATTTTTGAGACCATCACTGGTACACTGCCCTTTCAAGGTGGAAGTACTCAGCCATGGAGTTGACCACTTTTTTTTTGGCCTCATTGTAGCCTCTAAAAACACCAACTGGACAAGTTGATGAAGATTTTTAAAAATAATTTTGCACTACACTGTTAAAAAAAAAAAAAGTTGGAAAAACTTAAAAAATAAATAAAGTAACTGCTTGGAAAGCTTTTTGAATTTACTTTGCTTCCATTAGTAAACTCGGACTAAGAAGTTGGATCGGAGAGCTATCCTGATTTTTGAATCTTAACTGTCAAACTTAAGATTCAATCCTAAAATCTAGTTCTTGTTAGCTTGGTGAATGTGTAACAGTGTATATGTGGTCAATGATTCCGCTTGCTGTAATTTGGTTTTTATTTATTGGCTCAATAGCGCCCTCTCTAGGGCTGTACTGTGCAACTGACGTTGGTGGCATACTTTTGTTTATTTCACGAGTATATGTACACTATGATCTAATCAGATGTTGATTGGAGTGTGTTGACATATCGAATGGTTTTATTTGTTTAAAAATCTAATTAGGGAGTTTGAGACACTACCTAGCGAACCTTAGCCTAATGAACGTGCCTCTCCCTTTTTAGTGTGCTGTGCACAAGACACCTGAGCCCGCTGACCAGAAGTTTTCTCACATTTATCAGAATAAATGGCACAAAAAAGATGTCTGTCTTCTGACTTCTTGATATAAAAAAATTACACAACGCAGAGTCGAGCAGTTTTAAACCAGCCAGTGACAGTGTGACTGTGCATGATTACAAATGCATAAGCTACTATCTAAAGTTTTCTCAACTCAAGATTTTCAGTTGGTTATACTGCTTACTAGTATGCTGCTACATACCAGATGCTTGGGTTGACTCCCGTCTGTAGTTTGGGTGAAGCAACAAAAGCAGTGAGCGCCTGAACACGACCATAACAAGCTGAATAATAGTTGAGTCACTACAAGTGGAAACTGCAAGGTCAGATATCTTGGTGGAAAACTGCACTGTGAAGTTAAGCGGCAGCTTAAATACTCCAAGAACTGCATTTAGTCTTCAGTTACTCTTCAAGGAATTCGAGCAGACACATTTCTTTGATGTTTACTTCCACATGTTCTTCACATTTGGACATCCACAATAACTCATAAAAATATTCCAGACGTACACAAACAACGGCTAACAGATACTGTGCCAACATCCAGTCTGCAAAAATGTAACACACAGGACCACACATCCATGAAAACACAATCGCACACACTGCAGCTCATCTCCTCTCTGCCCTTCCTTCTCCTTCTGCCTCATTCTTTTTGACACACACTCCCGCCCTGTCCTCCTTCTCTGACTCCTGATAGGCTGCTTGCTGCTCAGAGCAGTGCTGTTTTACTACAGCTGGAGCTGGAAAAACTGACCACAGGCGCATGTAACAACTACACAAACAGTTCCGGCTGTCTGCTCCGGCTGTGAGAGTGTGCTTGTCTGTGAAATGCGAGAAAAGGTAGAGAGATTGAGATTTGTTCGTCTGGAAAGCCTGAGCTGATGATGGTGGTGGAGAAGCAGCTGCTGCAGACAGACCAGGCTTCTGAAACTGGATGCTGTCCTCACTCGTTCTGGATACTATGAGAGTACATCATTTAATGGGATTGCTGCTTTTTCTGAGTGGATTTACATTTATTCCTGTTTGTGTGATCGAGCCAGGAAGGTGTTAAGATGAAGAGGGCCAAACACGTTATAGGTAATGTTGACACACTGCAAGACCTGTCAAAAGTTTAGCTGCACTTTACATTAAATGTAATGCATTGTATCCTCTAATATCCAGTGCAAAACTTAAGAAGGACAGACTAGCATTCCAGAAAACACAGTGTTACTGCAAATGATAGGTTCGGTGTGAGCAATGTATGCTAATGCTTGAGGAATTTGCACAGATTTGAGGAGCCATGGAACACTGACAGAGACAAACTTTGAGCTCATTCCAATGCTTTGCGGCGCTTGTAAACACAGAAACATAAGAGTCCCAAAAGAAAACATCAAAGAGAATGGAGCAACATTACAGAAAGAACAAGAGCTCCTTGTCTTTTCTGAGAAACACTACAGACACACTCACTTACTGTGGCAAGCTTCAAACACATACAAGGAGGCACAACATCACAATATGAGAACATAAAGTAAAGAAAGACCACAAAACAACCTTGTGACTTTGAAACAGCTCCAATTCTCCACAGTACTTGGAATGTAAATTGTTCAAAGCATATTTGAGAATTTGTTGCAGTTCTTGTGTCTTCATTTGCTTATGTTTTTTCATGTAATCTCAGACTGTCTCTATGATGATCAGATCAGGTTCTTTGAGGGTCAGGCCATCTGTTGCACTACTTGTTGCTGTCCTTATGGCTACAGATTGTTCTGTATGTGTCTGGTTGTGTGTTTGTGGCTCAATGTCCTTCTGCAGAGTGAATTCGGGATCATGGATGAGAATCTAAAGAGCCAAAAACCCTTGGGCAGTACTCAAATGATTAACTGATGATTACCCCTCGAACTAATAAACAGAGATGGCCAGAATCTAGGACAAGTCATCTTGAATGCAAAAAGAACACATCTGACTTGGAAAAACAATATGGTTTGGCATGCAACACAGGTTGCAGGCAAGAATTGCAGTTTTTTGGCAAATACTTTATTTGGCTATCGAGGTGCACCGATTCCTTGTTTCGGGAACATTAGAGGAATTTGCTCTACTAAACATTAAGTTACAGTTATTGATTGCACAGGCAACACAAATGGGGACTTGTGTGCGGACAGCTGATCAATCATGAGTCTCTCTGTGGTTTTATGGCACCATTTTTAGAACCTTTTAACTTCTATTAGATCAGAGTCAGGAGGAAGCTGAATTAGTGTGTACCATCCAGGCATGGTGCCAATTGCAGTAGAAAGAATACAAAATAATTACATTTTTGAGGTTAATATTATACTGTATAATGTTACTTAAAAGTTAGAAATGAACTATTGTCCTTATCTAGATAAAATGTTGAATAGAGAAGACAAAACTGCAATGATGTCTTGCCATTGCGTTGTCGTATTTGTCCACAGCAGCAGTGACAGTTTGGCTGCATGCTGTTTAATCCCTTTTAGAGCAGATGGGTGAAGGTGACAACGAAGGTGCATCCATGCAGTAGCAGTGTGTGTGTGGATGTGGGTGGAGCAGGATAGCTTGCTAATTTCCACAGCATTGTGGAAAACTGCTGGCCACCTGTCGGTCATTCCGAGACCTGTATCTGCATCATGTCTATATTCAGATACACAGTGACTGTACCACTGTTTTGTTACAGTGACCTCTTGGTAAATCTGCTATTTTTAAGGAGTGGAGGGAAGAGGAAGTTATTCATTATGTTTCTGAGGGTCTTGCCTTTCCTCACAGATTCAAACATGCCTTTACTGTTTTGGTAACGCCTCCAGCTGTTTCTGTCCGACTTGCAGTTCAGTACTGAGTGTTGTCAGTCTTTGGCCGAGTTAATGTGCACAATCGGCCAACAGAAACACTAATTATGCCTCCAAGCTCCCATCTGCAGCCTTGTTTCCAGTTTATGGTCTTCTATTCAACATGTATGTATCAAACCCACCTCAGAACTGTGGCATCATGTCCCTTTTCTGGGCTGAGCATGTGGCAGTTTTATTGAACAGAAAGCTAATGCAGCTTCACAACAGAGATTCTCTTCCCTGCATTGGCACTAAATGTTGGCACTAGAAGTAAACTGAGCTTTCCAGGTTGAGCCAAAATGAATGTAATGCCTATGAATACTCTGCTCCTTGCGTATACGCTGGCAATTCCAGAAACTGAAACTGAAGAATGTCCCAGCCATTTACGAACCCCTTCAGGGTTTCCAGCTTCCCTCGTTGTGGTTAGACTAAACAGGAGTAGCTGCCCAAAAAAGTAATAAATAACAGTGAACCAGTCTGCAGCTAATTGTAGAACACGTTACTTCCACATTGTTAGTGTCTAAATTTAATCTCCCGAATCAAGAATTGTGCCGGTGCCATGAGTGAGTTTATTGTGTATGTCACGCAACCAAGCATCTGCTTATATGAATGCTTCCTCCACTCAGCCTCTGTCTGCTAGGCGCTCCATCAGTTTTCTAAAAAAAGCATGTTTCTGTTGAACTTTGGAGTGGTCATGCATCACATCTGTCTGCACCACTCCTTTCCACTTTGATGTTCCAACAACACAGACATCCTCCCTGCTGAAGCGCCCGGCTCTGGTTGCATAACGCCGCTGTTCTATATGTTCCTGGACGACATTTCCTCGATCCTCCAGCTCCCTTATCTCATCCTTGAAACTTGTCTCAGTTCTATATTTACAGCTTGCGTTTACAGTTCACCACTAGTTAGCATCTTGTCTTGGTTTTATTGTTGGAGCAGTCATGAATAGTCTTGGAATTTTGGTCTTTGTTCTTGGCAGTAAATGAATGCTAAATACATTATTTTAGTATGAACAAACAATGCACTTTCAAGGTGTACAACCACAATTTGCCACCCATGATGCTTCTAATAGATAACTCAAATCGAGACACATTAGCATTTAGATGGAATCGACAGAAACTATCCCTTATAGTGGTAGAAGGATCCAATAATCAGTGTGGTTCCTTTATTTATTTTGTGAGCAAAAACTGCTTTTTGCCAGAGAAGCATGAATTCCAATGCGGTGAATGTAAACTCTGCAAAGGCTTTCAGCATGTTAGATAAATTGTAAATCAGTCTTCAGGCATTTTGCAAGGTCATTCTTTTCCCTTTACCAGTTACTATTACTATCATGTTTAAGGAGTGATTATCACAAGCCTTGCTCCTTGCACAGGAGAGTACCTTTTCAGATTTTTGTATTTGAATTTCCACTGCTTATCTTTATCAAGAACAGTACCAGGTGTATGTATCGCTTCTACTCTTAAAAAGTAATATTTTTATCTTGTGCACACAAGATAGCAACCTCTGTGCTGTGAAAACGTGCACATTCACTTGTAAACTTATGGATTGTCAATCAAAATGAGTTACCTTTATGTTTACACATTGTGAGGGAAAACAAAGTACTTCTGTATTTTCAGGTTAAAGATGATCACGGCTTTCAGTAACATCATGTGCTCGTTGCACAATTTGGGTCATTTGAGGCCTCAAGCTTTATTTGTTTGTTTCGTTTACTGTCACACTAATAAGCTTTCAGTTGCACTTCCCTTCTGCCTTTCTCATTGCTGCACTTTATCATACCAAATGCCTGTCACATGGTTTATTATTTAAGGTCATAAGAGTCATAGCGGTTTTTCCAGAACAGTTCACAAGATAACTTGTGTGTGCAAGACAAGAATTATCACCTTTCTGGGCTTTATAGGTGGTCTGTATGGTTACATAGATTTTATTTGGACAGTTAAAACGTTAGTAGGCACAAAGTTAAATGAATGTCATGAATTAATATTTGAATATTTAAGTATCATTACAATACGTTATTGCCTTGTGCATTTGTTTTAGCTGAACATGTGCTATGTATTCCATGAATATTTGAGGTAAAATGTCAGTATAGTGCTTTTTGTGGTTGTTTTTTTCCAGTTAAGTGGTTCCAGAGTGCTTCCCAATGTGTTTCTGATTTACCTGTCCATACACACACTCACACATCAGTGGTCCGGTAGCCACAATTAAACCCAGAATGAATATGAAGACGATTTGTAATTACAACAATATTATTTTTTTTAAAATACGCAAATACAATATGAAACTGCCATGAGTCACTTGTTGCCATGTGAAATGTCCAATAGGTTTGATTTATCTCATTGTTTTTGTTCACATAAGACTAAAGCATTTCAGTTTCTTTGGCAAAATGAAAGTAGACATAGAAGCTCTTTTTGAAGCTTTTATATGAATTACATCTGCAGCAGATAAAAGCTAAGGAAAAAGCCAGTAGGTGAACCTGGAGTGAAGTTACTTTTCAGCCAAATGGCACCTTCCGAAGTGAAGTGTGAGCTTTCTGTCTTAAGTTTCACATCATGTTATGTAACATACAATAAACTAGACCCTTTGATTTTTGAGTCTGCAGATTCTTAGCTCTGCCTATGATTTACTGTGTGGTTGAGTTTGGTAAATATTAAATAATTTTTGGGTGGAGCAGGCACTGGAGTGTAAGTGATCGTCAGTAAATCAATCAGCAAAACTTTACCAGACGTTTCTGAATGGACCCGTGTGTAATCGGAGCTGTATTTTGAATACCCTTTGGTATGTCAGCAGACTCAGATACTTAGAACAGAGGTACATTGATAGTGCCTCCATTAAAGGCCATTATCAGCTCCTCTCCTCCTTGTGTCTCTCCCCACCCCCACCAGCACACAACCTACCCAAGCATGTTTCAGACTAATAAAGTGCAGTCAGTGTAAATGCAAGTCTTTATTCTCAATGACAGAGAAAGTTTTGTTCACTGTATGCTGCGCCTAGAGCTGGAGCATACAAGGCAACTATAATAATCATGAAACCAGAGCAGGTTGGAGTCTAATGGATGAACACACACACACACATAGGCTCGAAGCCTTGTCTGAGAACGCTTTAATCTAGTTTCTTATATCATATTTTATCTTCAGTCAGAAATGGACAGTTTCAGAACAGACTGCATGTGATAAGTTCAACATCAATTCTCAGTCACCAACGGGGAGACCCATCTCCAGACCAGGATATGGAGTTCCACAGCAGTACTCCTGAAAGCACTAAAGCTCCTCTCTGTTCCTCTGAGCTCCCCTCTTTGCTGTTTCACCCTTTTCGCTTCCCTCCCTCAGCTCCACTCTCCTCACCCTAACTTCTTCCTTTCTCCTTATGCTCCCACACTCCAGAGGTCTCTGGCTTTACTTCTCTTTGTTGCACTTTGAAATTAAAAAATGAAATTTTTAAAAAAATGCAGTAGAAGACAAAAAAAGGTTTAGATTTCTTTTCCTGGAAAAAAGGTAAAAAGTAGACCTTGAGCTCATATGTTTTATGTGAAACTCTTTTAGGCCCTTGCACGGAATGATCTACTGAAAGATTCTAAGCACAAGTGTGAAAATTCATCTTGAAGGTTAAAATAGATTACAGGAAACGTACGCTGTCAACTTACATCAGCCATGCTTTTCTTCATTTTATTTGTTTTTCTGACATAAATGCAGGCAGATGCTTATTCCCTTTTGTTCAGACCTACAGACTTTTGACCTTTGACCTCAGCTATGTAGATAAACAGCGATCAATGTGTGAAACACCAGATCTATTTGAATCAATGACTAATCTGAGAAATGGACAATGATTAAGAGCCCTGGAACTGGACCAATGATGACGACTCTGGGTCTGAATTCAGAGTTGGTAATGCAGAGGTTGGGGAGCTGTTTGAACTGGAATAACTGATCATGTCGTTGGTGTGATGATATAATTCAAGTGTGAGTTTTATTGAGAGGCCGTGCTACCAGGTGGTTTAGTGTTTGCTCTTATGTAGACGATGCAGTTTGTAACAGTTGGTGTACTGAATAGAGGAAAGGCAACACTGAAGTTTCACATAAAGATTATCTTGTCAACTGGTGAGATTTCCAGGAGAATGAAGTGCAGTATTTTGTTGAAGGTCTCCTTGATCTCATCCTTGGTTGTTGTATTGATGCTGATTAGGGAACAAACTACCACTACGTCAGGGAAATGCAGCGTGTCATCAGGATCCTATAATGGCAGTGGGAGATTCTGGGTTGTGCTACAACTGGTATGTGTTTACAATAATGCCAAGCCCTTCGCTTCTTCTCAATGAAGCCAGGTTTAACAGAGTGTAGCAGTGTTGGTGGCAGTAGTTCTATAGTTCAGATAGCTGATGGTGGGGCCCATCAGATATCAGAGCCAAGTCCAGAAGATTGAAAACATTCCATGAATCACTGTGAAGCAGGGTTTTTCCTGGCTCAGGGTAGACATTTGGGAGGTGACTGTGCACAGCAGCAAACATGATTAGTTTGCGTACAATACAGGCAACAAGACCATGTTACCAAAGTTGACAGAAATCAGTGCATTTCCTGGTATTTCTAACTAATTAAATCATCAGTTAAATGATGGTGCTTTTTCACTTGATGCTGGTGATTCTCCTTTCGCACTAGCTAAAACATGTTTGGAGATGTGCCAAAAACTCTATGTATGTCAATATTCTTTATCTTGTGTTCTCTTTAATGACAAGAAAGGAATGTTTTGGTTGTTGGTCTGTTGGCGAAGCATCTCTATCCCCATCAGGGGTGAGCAGTATGGGGCCGCACACTTCAGCAGCTGTTAGTCCACTGCTGCCTGTATGCGTGGTTCGGCTAGTCACTCCCACACAATCTCTGGTCTGTGCCTACTTTCATTCCACATCACCATAGGATTTTAAAGGCCAGAGGGAAAAAAAATAACAAGGGCTCTTTGCAGTCTGAGGATCAGAGTGACGGTTTGGGTGCACTAGATTTGGAGAGAACTGCCAGTAGTCCGGTCTGTCGGGCCCCACCTATGCATCGGGGTTTACTCCCTGTCATTGAAATACCTATGCCAGTGGGTGCTGGCGACAAACTGCGAGAGGCCACTGCAAAATCCTTAACCAGTTCAGGCTCAGGTCGCAGAAACCCCACTGAGGAGGAGACGTGGTACAGGCTTAGTGAGAGGGAGGCTGTACTGACCGTGGAAAACAGTTTGCCTGCAGGGTGTTGAGGAGTCTCAGGACAAGAGGGAGCGCCAGCTCATTCTGTAAACTTTAAAAATAGCTCCGTATTTTATATGTTCAATCTGTTCAGTACTTTTGTGTTGCTGTGTTGGGAACACTGCATGAAACAGCTGTTTTCTAGTTGTGAATCATCAACAGTAGCAATGAATTTTCTTGCCATCTGTACAGCAGGGTTTTTTTTTTTCTTCCACTGGCTACTGTTTGCTTTAATAGTTAATCTCATGATTTTACTTTTGTTGTTTAATTTGATGTTTACTCGCCAACCAGGCAACATTCACTTTTTTTCCGGCTGTATGGTGTGTGTTTGATGTGTCAATATCTCTCATCAAATTAGATTGTTGAGCAGGTGGAGGATAACTGTAGATGTGTGGCTGTTTTATTTTATATCTGTGTATCTGATCAGTGTGCTTCTTCTTACAGATGAGATCATGCAGCAGGAGATCAGGCCCCTGCTGGCCGTAGACATCATAGAGCAGCTTCATCGCCAGTTTGCCTTGCTTTCAGGTAAGAAATGAGACTCCGCTGTTCTTCTGTCCACACCTGGAGGTTGTGACTCCATGTATGGATGTCCAGACAACATCACTTGTGAAACTTCTGTCACAAAAGTTTCACAAGTGAAAACTGGTGCACCTATCCTCCCAAGACCATCTTACCTTACAGTTCCACTTCTGCTGTCACTTCCTCTTTTTTGTTTATGCTGGACCTGCAAGTTTCACTTTTACCGCTTCTAATACAGAAGTACATTTGAACAGTTTCTGACCTGGTGGTGTGTTTTTTCTTGAGTTGCATCACAAGTAACACAAGACATGGAAGAAAAAAGGACTTTGTGTAATGCAGCTGCTCAGTTCTCTTATGACTTTTTATTTTTCACGCGGGGAATCACAAGAAAATGAGAAAAACACAGAGAACCCTTCAGCTGTGAGTGGTTATGTGTTCAGTTGGAGTAGGACAGAAAAGGAAGTCTGAAGGAGTGATATTTGAACATTTAATTCCACAAAACGTAGTGGTTCACGGGAGATTCGTGAGCACAGAGGTTTCTGTCTGTGTGCATTTAATACTTTTAGGGTGATTTCACATTTCAGTCCAGAGGATCACAGTTAATTAAAATGTTCAGACAGGCATTTGAACCCTCTTGAATTATATCTGTGTTCAAATCAGTGAGGATAATGAGGCACAGTGAATGCCTAAATGTTTTTGTCCTCAGTTTTGCCTCTCAGGCTGCTCTACCTTAATGCTGAATATTGTTGCAGCCTGCAAGGACAACCTGTATTCAACCCAGACAAAGGATACTGCCAGCTAAGCACTAATGAAGCAGTGAATTGCTACACAGGCAAGTGAACCCTAGTGTTGACTCAGAGGCACAAAGTAGAGGGAGTGGTAAACAGGCAGTGTATTTAAAGACAGGCAAGGGGGATGAGAGAATAAGCTGGACTGGAGAAATAAAACTGGAGAGCAGCTGGGCTGGCAAGAGGAAAAATGAAGTCAAGGCTTGGGCAGGTAGCTGGGAACCTGTGGCTAAGACTTGAGCTGGAACCTGAACTGACCAGAGCAGAGGGAAATGGTGAAGGGAACAGGACAGAGAGGGATCCAGGGAACTGAGCTGAGCTGATTACGGTGACGGATGAGGCAGGAGTGGCTGCAAACAAGACAGAAGTGGTGGAAGAAGCGTAGGAAATGACAACAGAACTGAAAATCAGTCAAAATAAGTCAGTAGAGAACAGATTTTTAATAATAAAAACAAAGCAAATACAGCAGTTATAAGGATGTATCTCTAAAGTATTTGATAAGGAAAAAGATGCAGAAATATACAAAGCAGTTCTATTTGTTCTTATCGAAAGCACACAATTTTGTTATAGTGGACTTAATTTTAGGAGAACACAGCCACATCTCTGAAAACATTCTTTGTTGCTTGCAAACACGCAGCAGGGCACCTGGCTGAATGGATAGACTAGTTCTGGAAAGTGTTATCTCGTTGTCTGCAAGGAGGGAAGCATGAGAAAAGCAGTTGCATATTCCTCTGTCTTTGCTTTGTTTCTTATGATTTATTTGAACATTTTCCATTTCAGGTAGCCAAATAATACTCAATAAAAAAACTCAAAGTAATATTTCTTGGTTGACATGTCAAAAAAGGGCAGCGATATGCATATTTTGATTACGTTAGATCCAATCATTTAATTAAAATATGCTTTGCGCATGTTGTTGCTGAGAAGATAAAGGACGAGAAGACAGGAATAATGTGCCAACAATGACAACTTGATAGTAAAAGAGTTATCTGTCATTGTGTTGCTTGGCTACTAGTTACTGGTCTGAACCATTGAATAGCCTGGTACAAAATTCCCCTCCAAAAATGGCAAGAAATGAATAGTCAGTTCTTGAAAATCGATGTGTTGATAGCAAGAAAATGGGCAGCTTGAGGATCTGAGCAATTTTGAAAGGGACCAAACTGTGATGGCTAGATGATTTGTTCAAAGCAGCTATAAAATGGCAGGTCTTGTCAGGTGTTCCTGGAATGCAGTGGTTAGTACCTAGCAAAAGTAGTCTGGACAAGGCTCAGTGATGAAGGCTTGCCCATGCGGTTCCATCCCACAGAAGAGATACTGTAGCACAGACTGCTAAAAACCTCAATGCTGCAATGATAGAAAGATGTCAGGATGCACAGTGCACCGGCCTGATGAATCACGTTTTCTTTGACATCGTATGACAGGCCGGACGCATGTGTCTCACCTGACTGAGGCAGAGATGGCAGCAGGATGTAGAAGAAGACGGTGTGAAGTTCTGAGAAATGTTCTGCTGGAAAACCCTTGGGTCCTGAATTCATGTGTTTCCAAAACATTGCTGGACACCACTTGCAGCACTTTATGGCAGCAGTATTTCTGGATGACAGTGGCCTCCCTGCCACTCTGCAAACATTGTTCAGGAATAGTTTGAGTAATATTTCAAAGAGTTCAAGATGTTGACATGGCTTCTAAATCCCCTCAGGTCTTAATCTGACCAAGCATCTTTCAGTTGTGCTAGAAAATCAAATCAGATCCATGCAGGTGCAGTCTTGTAATATCCAGGACTTTAAAAATCTGCTGCTACCGCTTGGTGCCTAATGCCACAGGAAGCCATGAGAGGTTTCATGGACTTCATGCCTTAATAGCAATATTGTGCCAGTGGATTTAATGTTGTGGCAGATGTATTTAATTGACACAGGGTTTAACAAATGCCAGTGATCCTAACAGATGCTGGTAGAAGCATACTTTGGATAGAACCAGGCATCTTCTTGTTTCCAGTCTTTATGCTAAGCTAGGTCAAACTTTGCATAAACACAGTTAACGGAAGATCTGTTTTCCAAGTTCTTATGGCAAACTAAGCTTTCAGATAACTATGTAATAATCAAGTAAAGCATCCGCAAGACATATACATTATAACTCTAAACTCCCCGATGTGCAAGTCTCTATACTGACACCGTGTGGCCACCACCAAGGGCAATAACAGACACCTACATATCATAGGTTCTCTAGATATTACGAAGGCCGGTCCAGTTATTTACTGGAGTACAGCTGGTGGAAAGACACATTTTTTTATTTATTTTTTTTTAAATTTAGTTTAGACAGGAACATTGCTTGTGCCACCCCAGCATTCACGCTGGGCTCACACTTTCCAGATGTGCTGTTAGTGGTGACACAGCACAGCCTGTGTGGTTCTTCAGGGATGCCTCTCATTCCTTCTCTCAGTCCTCTCACAACAGCCAAAATAATTCTTTCCAAAAGTTCCTCTCTCTCAGCATTACTTACCTCCACAATTACATAGGTTTAACACAAGCCTGGTTTATGCGCTTCACCATGTGGTCTATTGTGAGTGTATGTGCCTTCCCGGTAGGATGTGGGTTGGTCTGGTATGATCATCTGGTTTGATTTTTTTTTTTCTTTAAATATAACTCTGTCCCTTGAACTGGAACCATTCTTTGCTTGGTGAAGGGAATTTCTTCAGGCTGGTCAATGCCATGGCGAATGTGACAAACCAGTGACAAAGCACATTCACCAAACACAATCTGAACACAATCAGCATCTTTTTTGAAAATAGTCAAAGGGCTAAAGAGTGTCTGCACAAATCTGCTGTTATCCTGTGTTGAGTCCATAGAGAACAGCATTAAGTTTTGTTTGGTCACTTGGAGACAATGTCAAGAGCTGGAAACATATATTGTCATGTCCTTACTCATCTCAGAAAGTTGATATTTTAATAAGTAGTACACTCTTACTTGGTAGATAAATTCTATTTTATATGTACAACAGACACAGAGTTATGTTTCTAGACCTCCTGTTCAATGTTCAGTCCAATATTGACTTTCATTCACCTCGATTTTGTTTGGAATCTTTTACATTACACCGCTAGACGCATTGTCAAATGATTGATTAGTTTTAGACATTTATAAGGAGCTGAATCACATTGAAAGGCAAAATTAACTATAAACATTTCCGTTTAGTAATCCTATGACAGTAAAGAATAGCACAATTGTTACTAATGCCACAGCCACCCCTAATTACATAATTGCAAATAGGCAACCATATAACAACAGACAACAATCTGTATTACAGAAATAAATATAGCAACTCAGTGTTTGGTATTTACGAATATGTCCTCATATAAAGACTAAATAAGAAATCTTTAGTTTTGCTTTTGGTCATATTTAGATAACTACCACCTCAGCTATTAAGGTTTTAGGCCACAGATCACAAGTTCAAGCATCAGCACCCTCAGACTCCCTTTGCTGGGCCCTTGAGCAAGGTTTTTGAAACAGTCCACTCTTAGTGTGCAGTAGTGAGGCTGACCTTGTGCTGGAATGTGAAGATTGCATTTTGATGTACTCTGTATCCTAAGCATATTTCTACAGGTCACATATAACCTGTTTTACAGGCCTGAAAACATAATGTTTGTGTGGGACAATCAAGAAATGGTCTAATTAAGACATCTTTCATCAAGTAATTGACATGTCTCACACAGCCTAGCCTTCTGACTTACAATCAGCTGCAACCAAAACTCTCAAAATCACAAATGTACTTTGCAGTCAATCAAACTCACAATGCAGCCCATTTTACAGACCTAAATATGATACCTCAGTGTTGGCTTGCTGCTTAAATACATACACTGGACTATATATTTTTTGAAGTGATAAGCTATCGTAACTTTTAGAATGGATGACAGATGTTGGTCTCTGAGGCAGAACCACTGATATATATTCGTACATACCAAACACTGAGTTGCTATATTTATTTCTGTAATACAGGTTGTTGTCTGTTATTGTATGGTTGCCTATTTGCAATTATGTAATTAAGGGTGGCTGCGGCAGTAGTAGTAGTAATATAAAACACTGTATCAGTAGAATGTCCCGGATCTGTTGCCATGGTGACATGGCTGAAAGCTGCAGTGACATAATGATGTCATCCAATCCCATGAAATCACAATGATGAAAGCGATGATATCAGAATGATGGCAGAATGTCAGAGTCAGTGATTGATGATGAAGGTGTTAAACCTACGGCACATGGGTCACACAGGAGAGCTATTGCATCCATGGATTTGTGGGCACTGCGTAAACATCGCAGATATGAACTGCTTGCCAGCCACTGAAAAATCACAGGCTCACTGGACAAGGAAGACAATGTTTCCAAGAAGAACCCTACCATTGGAACAACTCAGAGCAGCAACCCAGGTAGCTGCACCTCTGGAGACCCAGACATGAGAGGAACCAAGAGAAGAGCCATTGCCTCCATGCATTTTGCAGGCACTGCGTAAATATCGCAGATATGAACTGCTTGCCAGCCTCCGAAAAATCAGACTCACCGGATGAGGAAGACAATGTTTCCAAGGCAAAATCTACTATTGGAACAACTCAGAGCAGCAACCCAGGTAGCTGCACCTCCGGAGAACAAGCTGCACCTCCGGAGACCGTTGAAATGACAAATGAAGAAAAAGAGGCCAAGCCAATAAAAGACAATGGTTCAACTGAAAGTAAAAAACAGAACCGCACCGTTCCGTTTAAAATAAGAATGGCTGACCAACTGTCACATCTCAGCCATCGTGGAAACTCTGACTTGGCACCCAACAGAAATTCCTCTGATATGAAGGCAAATCGCAGACATGAACAGCGCGCCCAGTTTCAAAGGACAGCATTCTTTCAAAGAGGCGGTGGGCAGCGCCCTCCTGCTGCTGTGCAAGGATGTGGGCCTCAAGGAGACACTGGGGTGAGCATTGCAAGACAACAACCCCACACCAGCCGCAGCATTAGTAATCAAGTTGCACGCAGGCAATGGAACATTGGTCATCAAAGAAACCAGGGTCCTACGCAAGACGACAATTTCTTCGGTGCATGGACTTGGCAGAGGTATCCCAGCTACCAAAGGTTCACCAGTCCAAGGCCCACTTGGTACAACAGACCAGCGTACCAAGCTGATTATCATCGCAGGCCGTTAGATGCAACCTTTGACAGAAACACTTCTTGTGCAGGCTTTGCACAGAGACAGCACAGTGACAACTTCTGTCACTGCAAAGGCCAAATAAAAAAGGACAACCAGCAATGGTTCACACCACAGCAGAATCACAGGGGCAAGTTCAACAATGTACACCAGAGACGCCCACCTAACCATTTCAGTTCCAATGGAAATTTGCCCCAGCAAAGAGACAACAGAGTCAGAATCAGTAGTGGCCACCAGCTGACCACAAATGTCCAGCTATCAAGCCCTAAGGTTGCTGATGCAATGAGCACACTGACGTTGGCATTGTCCAACTTCACCCTTTAATTTTTTTCAAATATTTTTAATGTCAACACCACAGTGGTGGCACTGTAGTTTGTCTTTCAATCACTTTCTGTGATTGACTGGCAAAAGAAAAGAAATTTTTAAAAAATCAAAGTTGTTCGCCAGTCAGTCACTTCTGGAAGTAATAAATTGTTCAAAACACAGAAGTGATTGACTTTACAGAAAGAAATTTAGAACCAAAAATATGAATTTTGATTTAAAAAAACATGCATAGAGATATAGAAAACAAAATAATTTTTAAAAAATGTAACTGAATTGATTGCATTTCATCAATTGATATATGAACATACAATAAACTAAATACTTAAGTTGGGCTCTGTACTCCAGCACATGTATTGCAAAAGTAAAATGACAGACAATTGTATCATTGGTGACAGATGCTGTCCCCTGTCTCAAAAATAAAAACCTACCCCTTCTTCTGATTGGCCAAACAATGGCCCTGTCATAGAGCCTGTGAAACTCTGAAAATATGTTTCCGGGACTGACTAGGTCAATGTAACCCTTACCTGCCTTAACTAACAATACCAAGCATTTCTCGCCACATTATGACAGGCTGCATGTGAGACCATATGACTCAGGCTTTAGACTACTTCCTCATCATATCATGTACGGATGTTGCATTTTCCACAACTTAATTGAGTGATGGAGTGGCTTAATGATGATTGGTGAGAAGGAAAAAAAATGCCATGAGTGTCTGTGTCAACACAATAAGAAGGGTTCGATTTTGAGTTTTCTTCACTTTACATGTGTTGGAAGCTTTTAAAGGTACAGTCCCCCTTAGCTTTCACTCCACATGATGTCATTGAGCTGAGATGTGTTCAGCATTTTTGGCTCAAGGCCGCCATCTAGTGAGTTTTTGTGGATAATGTCAAATGGGAAAATTTATGACTGAAGCACAAATATTCCTATCTTATTATTTACATGACTAAGTTATTTAATTGATGCACATGAAATGATTTAATCTTTTTGCATTTAAATGTTGATTTCAAAGAGATTAATAGTTGGGCTTCCCTATAGCTGGCCTGACAATAAAGACAAGTAATGAGAGAAGGTGAATAATAAAATTACCGTAAGCATCATCAAGCATGAAATACAAACCGTATCATTTCACTTCCTTTAGGAGCTGGAATATGGAGTCACAGGAGTGCCACATTAAAATATAAATAAATAAATAAATGTGGGAATATAAAGAAGAATAAATAAATAAATAAATAAGGGCAGGAATCGTGTGATCAGGTACGACCATCCACCCTGGACAGAAAGCTACGCCCAGAGCCATTTGATTGACACCTCAGTCCACCAAGTAAAAGCAAAGGCTTTTATCTATTTCATGTACAAATGTCTTGCAGTATAGGTAAAGTTCAAACATACAGTAAATGCTGCACGTGGTGTTTCTTTACTGCAGGAGGGCGAGGGAAAGATGGCGCCCCCATCATCACCTTCCCAGAGTACTCAGGCTTCAGTGAAGTGCCAGAGGAAGATTTCCTCAATGTAGTTACTTACCTGACCAGCATCCCCAGGTACGTATACACACACACACAGACAAATGAACAGAAAAGCATTAGTCTTTGCAGAAGGATGTCAATTTGTGGCTCAGTTGCAAATATATTTTTTCACACCTGCAGCAAGTTTTCTGTTTCACAGTTAGTTTTGTTGTTTTTTAAAATGATAGTGTTCAGGGGTTCATTTGTGGCAATAGGTTAGTGCACTTTAAAGGTCTATGATCTGACAGTGACTTCTCTTGAGATTTTCCCTGCTAACCAGCAGCAATACTACATTTTCAAAACAAAAGCACTCAGAGTGTAGTACTCTGCCATGGCTGCTCAGTCATATGATTTCTGACAAATGAAATCTTCAAAAAAGTCATGAGCCACAGTTTATTTGCAGTAGGATTGCAATCATGCGATTGTCAGCAGGTAACGTAGTTTGAGATTATTAGAATTAGGCTTTAAACTTAAGTCTGGAATGACAGCAGCTCAGTATCAGCACGACTCACTTTGTGAATGTGTTTTGACACCGTATCTGACCCCAAAAACAGTCTGGAAATGAGGGGTTTATGATCTTCTCCTCAAGATTGATGGTTCTGAGAGGAAACGTGAAAGTCTCTGCCTGTGTGTCTGCTGATTTTATTAAATAATCTCTGACAGTAATGACTCATGGCTGATGACTGACTGACAGACTGATGACACTGGTAGTCATAGTTACAGTGACACTGTTCTATTATCTAGGGCTGGCCCGAATAGTGGTTTCAGGTCTCCGGATATTCGGGCCCTATTAAAGACGAATATCCGAATATTCAGACATATGTGTATAAGTATATGTGATCCCACGACGGGATGAGCCGATGTGGGCCAAAGGCGGAGGGAAGACGGTAACGCCGAATATTCATTCCGCCCGGTAACGTCCGACCGGGGGAGCAAATATTCGGATACCAAAATTAATATCCGGACACTGCCGTGGCAAACGAATATTCGGGTCCAGCCCTACAGAAATCTTTAACAAATCCATGGATATAAGCCACATTGCTGCCAAAATCTAATCACTTGGGCCTTGTGTCATTTCCCTGAAAATTTCATCCAAATCTGCTTGTCCGTTTTTGAGTAATGTGGCTGACGGACAGACAGACACCGACTGTCACATAACTCCGCCGCATTCCATGGCGGAGTAATGAAAAACAAAAAGTTGAAACATTTTCAGTAAAACACATCAGCTGTAAAAATACTTATCTTGGAAATATATTGTAAGACTGTAGGAATCATTTAATATTGTAACTGGTGGAGTCAGAGCTAGCTATAACATCGCTTATTGTGTTTCTGCTACATCGGTGTGTGTTACAAGGGTGACACTGCCCACACATTGCACAAAATGCAACACTATGTGTAGTCTGAAGATCCATCTCTAATTCTTTTCTGATGAAATGCAAGCAGTTTGCAGGTGGGGCATACCTGTAATTTTCTCAAAGGTTATAAATCCAATACATTCACCTCTATCCTCAATGTATTTATGGAAACATTGGATTTTGTAGAGCATTGGTTTTGTAGATTACTTGGAACATTTTCCTACCAAGCTACTTGTGAATGTTTCATCTCATCTCCATCCATTTAGATACCGGATGCTGAGTAGTGCGTTCCAACCCCAATGACAAAAAACAAGCCCCAAATTGTGCGATGACCGAAACAGGCCTCATCCATAAGGCATAGCAGATAACTCTTTCTTTCTTGCCCTTCAATCACTGATCCCTTCTTGTTGAGGATGAGGGTATTTCCTGACAACAACAGACTCCACCCCTCTGACAAATGAGGCCACATCTTTGTGAACAGACCATGCCATAAGAGCAGATCATATCAGATCACATAGGCCTTTATTAATCACCCAGTGGGGAAATTTCCAGCAGCAAAGATAGTGCAGACATCTAAGGAATGACATACACACGTGGACAAAATTGTTGGTACCCCTCAGTTAAAGAAGGAAAAACCCACAATTCTCACTGAAATCACTTGAAACTCACAAAAGTAACAATAAATAAAAATTTATTGAAAATTAAATAATCAAAATCAGCCATCACTTTTGAATTGTTGATTAACATAATTATTTAAAAAAACAAACTAATGAAATAGGGCTGGACAAAAATGATGGTACCCATAACTTAATATTTTGTTGCACAACCTTTTGAGGCAATCACTGCAATTAAACGATTTCTGTATTTGTCAATGAGCGTTCTGCAGCTGTCAACAGGTATTTTGGCCCACTCCTCATGAGCAAACAGCTCCAGTTGTCTCAGGTTTGATGGGTGTCTTCTCCAAATGGCATGTTTCAGCTCCTTCCACATATGTTCAATGGGATTCAGATCTGGGCTCATAGAAGGCCACTTTAGAATAGTCCAACGCTTTTCTCTCAGCCATTCTTGGGTGTTTTTGGCTGTGTGTTTTGGATCGTTGTCCTGTTGGAAGACCCATGACCTGCGACTGAGACCAAGCTTTCTGACACTAGGCAGCACATTTCTCTCCAGAATGCCTTGATAGTCTTCAGATTTCATCGTACCTTGCACACTTTCAAGACACCCTGTGCCAGATACAGCAAAGCAGCCCCAAAACATTACTGAGCCTCCTCCATGTTTCACCGTAGGGACAGTGTTCTTTTCTTCGTATGTTTGGTTTTTGAGTCTATGAACATAGAGTTGATGTGCCTTACCAAAAAGCTCCAGTTTGGTCTCATCTGTCCAAAGGACATTCTCCCAGAAGCTTTGTGGCTTGTCAACATGCATTTTTGCAAATTCCAGTCTGGCTTTTTTATGAGTTTTTTTCAGCAGTGGTGTCCTCCTTGGTCGTCTCCCATGAAGTCCACTTTGGCTCAAACAACCACGAATGGTGCGATCTGACACTGATGTACCTTGGCCTTGGAGTTTACCTTTAATTTCTTTGGAGGTTGCTCTGGGCTCTTTGGATACAATTCCAACGATCCGTCTCTTCAATTTGTCATCAATTTTCCTCTTGCGGCCACGTCCAGGGAGGTTGGCTACTGTCCCGTGGGTCTTGAACTTCTCAATAATATGAGCCACTGTTGTCACAGGAACTTCAAGCTGTTTAGAGATGGTCTTATAGCCTTTACCTTTAAGATGTTTGTCTATAATTTTTTTTCGGATGTCCTGGGACAATTCTCTCCTTCGCTTTCTGTTGTCCATGTTCAGTGTGGTACACACCTTTTCACCAAACAGCAGGGTGACTACTTGTCTCCCTTTAAATAGGCAGACTGACTGATTATGAGTTTGGAAACACCTGTGATGTCAATTAAATGACACACCTGAGTTAATCATGTCACTCTGGTCAAATAGTTTTCAATCTTTTATAGAGGTACCATCATTTTTGTCCAGGCCTGTTTCATTAGTTTGTTTTTTTAAATAATTATGTTAATCAACAATTCAAAAGTGATGGCTGTTTTTGATTATTTAATTTTCAATAATTTTTTATTTATTGTTACTTTTGTGAGTTTCAAGTGATTTCAGTGAGAATTGTGGGTTTTTCCTTCTTTAACTGAGGGGTACCAACAATTTTGTCCACGTGTGTATATACATAGAGATAAACCAAAATATGCGTAAGTACTGGTTTTAAAAATAGCATTTTTGCATGTATCAGTGATATTGCACTGAATGTTAGTCAGACTAACAGAGTTACTATTGCAAGGTACTGGTAGTGAATGAATGAATGAATGAATATATTTTATTTAAGTGTCATGCACCCATATAAGTGCCCAGCCCATATGGGCTTATATGACACTAGTCATCAAACAGAGAAGATGGCATACAGTTAAATTAATCACTATAAACATCAGATTGTATACATAGTTTTCACTCTCAAAGTCCATGCCTTCTCTATATAGCTAGCAATGGAAACTATTTCGTTTTCAAATAACCATTTTAGCATTTCTCCCTCGGACATCCAAAACAGATCAGGATTAGCATTCTGGATTTTTGCAAACAAAACAGTTCTCAAATTCATATACAAAGGACAATAAAACATTAAATGAAATTCATCTTCAACCAAAGACATATCACACACAATACATAGTCTTTTATCCTCGGGCATCCCTTTGTAACGACCTACCTCAATCTGCAGAGGCAGCACTCCAGCTCTGAGTTGAGCACACAGAGACCCCTGTCAGAATCAGAATCACTTTATTCATCCCCAAAGGGAAATTCAGTTGTCAGGGTTCTTGTCCGTTTAATTTTGAATTGAATAGCCTGACTGCTGATGGCAAGAAAGATTTCCTAAATCTTTCGGTCTTGCAGCGCAGGGATAGGAGCCGTCCACTGATGTTTCGTTGTTCATTGAGGCAGATGTGAAGTGGATGATCCATGTTTGTCAGAATGTCCTCCATCTTGCTCAGTGCCCGTCTCTCCACCTCATCCTCCAATGTCTTCAATCCGATTCCAACCACAGAGCCAGCTTTTTTAATCAGTTTGTTCAGACGCCTTGCATCCTTCTGTTTTATGCTGCCTCCCCAGCAGACTGCAGCATAAAACAGGACACTTGCTACCACAGACTGATAAAACATCTGCAGCATCTTACTGCACCAAGTTGGTGAACCAACTTGTCTAGTCATAAAAATATGCAAGATGCTTTTGCTCCTCAGCTGAGCTGTGTATGCTCAGACACATTAAACCATCAGTCTTTGGGAATTTGATTATGACTGCTTCGACATGCACTTATCCACAAAGCAATATTCCTCTTACATGTCTCCTAAACCTCCTGTCTCCAGCCTGGATGCTGCCAGTATCGGCTTCGTTATCATCATCGACCGGCGGAAGGACAAATGGAGCTCAGTAAAGGCCTCTTTATCCAGGATCGCTGTAAGTTCTATAAGATCTATTGTGTTCAAAGCATTGTATAAATACATTCATGGATGTCAACATGGCCAATGCCACTAATTTGCTTGAGTTTGATGGCTGACCCAGAAAAAGACCAGTTTCTATGTTTTTATCCAGGGTGCGTTTCCAGGAAACCTTCAGCTGGTTTTGGTGCTGAGACCATCCAGATTCTTCCAGAGAGCTATAGCAGACCTCGGAATCAAGCTGCACAAGGATGACTTTAAAATGAAGGTACCGGTAAGCATGCTGGTCTTTCATTCTGAGCCATGGCATTCTGAGTCAAGCTATGCCATGGCTCAGAATGAAAGACCCAAAAATCTAACAGAAACCAGGCAGGCAAAATGCAGTTGCTCTTTTTTTTTTTTTTTTTTTTTTACATGTTTAGATAAGCAAACATCTGACCCTCTTTAATACAGAGCCAACAGACAAAGGTCATATCACAAAGTTACAAGATGGGTTAGGGTTAGGATGCCGTTTATGTTTAGATAGTTTCCTAGTGGAGTGATACACCACTCTTGGCAATTCTGCAATGCTTCCAATGCTCCCTGTAAGTGCTGTTGTGTAAACATGTCAAGCACCATCTGCGATGAGCTGAATGTCTTTATCTTTATTAAAATGGTGACCCTGCGACTTGCAGAAGAGACAGTCACAGGGAGACACAGTCCTGTATAGAGTCACTGCACTGTGTTTGCACCAAGTGTTCTTCCTCAAAGACCTTACTGCTGAACTCCGTCCTGTTCATCTGACTCCAGGGGATTTTGTCTTGGTGCTCAACCACATGAACGTTGAAGACAACAACAAGCATCTGTGCTGCTGACCTGATGTGCCCTGACTCCTTACACGTTATGTGCACATGTTGCTTGCCCGTGAGATGCTTTGTGAACATGAACAGTCTTAAGTCAAGCCTCAAGTTGAACACAACCACAAGGAAAATTCTTCTTCCATGCAAAATTCCTTTAGGCGCAGGATGTTAGACCATCCTGTTAGGGTTTTCCTTGCATGCATTCATGTTCCTCATCAAGTTACCAGGAAACAATGTGAATACCAAAAGCTATCACATTTTCTGTCACAACTGTAGAACACTTTATATTGTATTGGCTTCAGTAAGTTGCTGCTTCCAACAATGCAGCAATATAATAACAGCATGAAACAATATTAGACCTTACTGGTTTAATTCACATATTCCAAACTCAAGGTGTGTCTCTCAGACTTTCTGTTGTTGATAACTGTTATCCAAGCTTAGCTAACCCCATCAAAGTTTGTCCTCATACATTTCTTCCAATGAAGCTATACAAATGTTTTTAGAGAGTGTCTTTAATTGTAAATATCAATTAAACTAAACCTGGAGTGCAAAATCAGTGAAATGCCAATAAGATGTTTATAAAGACTGGTGATAATGTCGTCACAAGCAGTTACAGTGATGCACTGTGTTTGCAGATTGTGATGCTGAACTCTCTGTCGGACCTACATGGCTATGTGGATAAAGGTCAACTGACCCGGGAGCTAGGAGGAAGCCTGGAGTACTGTCACAGTCAGTGGATACACCACCGAACTGTGAGTAAACATGAAGCACCAAATACAGTGTGTCTTTACCTCAAGACTACTGATTGAATGAACTACAGATTGGACTTCATATCAGTTATGTGGTCAAAAAGACTGCTGAGTGATGCTTGGATCCTTTTCCCCAGGCTATAGAAAACTTCGCTATGACAGTGAAAACCACAGCCCAGATGTTACAGAAGTTTGGGACAGACCTGGCAGAGACGGAGCTACCCAATGATGTCCAGTGCACCAAAGACCTTCTCACCGCGCACACCGACAAACACAATAACCTCAAGGTGATGCATTTAATACAGTAGCACATGTACAACAGGAAAGATTTTCACAAATATTGGGGTTAAAGAGACTGATACTTGATAAAACTTCAGCTGATTCATAAACGTGTACAAGTACGTGGGTTTCAAACTAGACATGGCAAGTTTCGTGGTAAAAGGTCCAATAAAGAGATTGACAGTCACATCAAAAATGGCACAGTGAAATTCATTTGAAAATTTGTGATAGCAGAAGCATTTTGATCTTGAGACCACTTGGGGGTTTTGCATTGACTACTGTTGACAGTTAGCTTAGCCGCGCGAGACCCATGTTCTGAATTCTGAAGGCACAAGGGTCTAGGGCTGCTCGACAGGGAGGGAGGCGGGCTAAAAGGTTGTCTATCAAATCACTCTGCAGTAATTGGGTAGGTATACAACCAATCAGCGCAACAAATAGGCTGACGGAGTTCCGCCGGCGGATTGTGGCTAAGTCCTATTAGCTTCCCAACCAGCAGAGCCAACTGGTATATTAAGGATTTGCCATATCCCGTCGGCATAAGTCCAAATACGTCTTTCTTCTCAATGAAACACTTCAGTGCCGTCCTTTGTTTATCTTTCAAGTTGAATTTTAGCTTCAAATCTTTAAGGGCTGTGGCCAAAGCCGAGTGGAAAGATAACTGTTTATTGTGCGCCGGTTGTTTCTGTCAGAAGTGTCGCGCCTCTGTCGTCACTTAGTTACGCCCGCCTTCTGACTCTACACTTCATGGTGATTGGTCCGGCCAGTTTTAGGAGAATCCAGCCTCGAGCCTTATGGAGGGTAACTAGACCCACCCTGGCAGAGAATTAAATTCGTTGCCGTGGGTTGTCTAGCGGCTAGGCTAGTTGACAGTGGCTATGTAAACATCCTATAACATTGCCTGCCATTTGACAGAGTAGGGTGCAGACAGCTTTGATGTCCTCAAGCCTCTTTGCTTTAGATCAGAGGAGCAGTCAGAGTTAAGTATTGCTCGAAAGCACAGTGCAAATATTATCAAAACTCCATGAGTGCATCTACAGGTCACAGCAACTGCACTGAAATAGGTTCCCTACAGCCTGAAATTTCACTGTTATCATCACTGATGTGAGCAGGCCTATAGCACCAGGAGTGAGACATAAAATCTGTTTCATATTTTCCTTTTTGCTGAAACAACAAACAAAAGTGACAGACGAGCCTTTCATTCGCAAATATCAAACATGTTCAACCCCAACAGGACTGGGGAGGATCAGGTGACTGACACTGGTGGTATTTCTACTGGACTTTCAGATAGTTACCTTCTTATCCTCTGTTCACACATCCTCTTGAAAGTATCCTGCATTACTTCACTTTACTGCCAACTAATTTTCACCTAATCTGTAAATGCAAAGGTTATATATAATTGTCCAGATAACATACCAGACAACAGTTTGCATATTCCAATAATAGCTGGAAATCTGACCTTATACTCGCATGCACACTCTGGTCTGCTATTTTCTGACTATCACATGCCAACAACGATGCATTCACACACGCCTTTATTCCCTTTGCGGTCTCCTTCCTCCATGAGGAAAAGTTAGTTCTTTGTAGAATGTTTTCAGTTTTTGACTGAGTATTTTACTGTGTATTTATGTTTTTTACGATTCTATTTATGTGTTAAATGTATGTATCTCACTGCTGCACAACCACATGCCCCACAAATAAGGTTGACCGACTGATTGATTACAGATGGTATTGATGTTTTTAATGCTTTTCTGTCTCTAAACCAGGATGAACTGAAGCTGGCTTTGAGGCAGGGCACCACCTTGTTCGGCTGCATTAAGGAGCAGGCAGCCAAATCAGAGAATCATGAACTGAACCCAGACGAGATGGAGAACCAAACCACAGTTGAAAGGTGACACATTTCAGACCTTGTCTTATTTATTATTTAATATACTGTACATGAGCCTGTACTATAAACAGTCCTGTCATAACTGTCAATATGAATGTAATGAAGCTCCTGTCATGTCTTTCAGGCTCCTCGCCCAGCTGGATGAGACAGAGAACGCCTTTGAACAGTTCTGGTGTAAACACCATCTGAAACTGGAACAGTGCCTGCAGCTCCGCCACTTTGAACAGGACTTCAGAGAGGTATATCTGCAGATCTGTCAGTCTATGTCTGCCTGGCCGCCTCTGGCCTGTAACCTTTGAATCTTTCCTGTGTCTCCTTTTCATTCCGCTTCAGAAGAACTCGGCTGTAAAATTATAGTCTGAAAAACATGTCGAACAAAGCACTGACCAGCTGAGTCAGTCTGGAAGTTGTCCAGTGGAAAGTTCTGTCACAGGTTGTATGGCAGCATGAAATTATCTTGGGATCATTTAATTTGATGAGAATAGAAATTTCTTGTTTCATAACTTTGATAATTATGGAAATAAATCATAGCAAAACTAAAATGACAGGAAAGCAGCAAATTTGAAATAATCAATGGTGACATTTTTTTGACTTTTGTGAAGTGAAGCCTGGATGGACTTGGAAAAGAAATATGAATGTGTTCTAGGTACACAGGAGGAAAAGACAATATTTAACAGGAACAGATAATTCCTGTGCAAACAGGAGGAAGAATAACACAGGCAGCAGTGAACTTCTGTTCATTGCAGCTTTGCTCAGCACAATGTATTGACTAAAACCAAAACACCCTTTCCTCCTCTCAGATTCACACTTAACAATATTCTCTGTAGAATGTAATGAAAAGTTCATCGTCAATTGGGCAAAGTGCCATTCAATTTTACACAATCAAAGCATGCTATCACATTAAACTCAGTGGTAAGTAAGCAGATTTTTTTGAAACTGAAAGTCTGAACTGTTTTTGTGTCCGAGGCGCACTATATATCTCTAGCCAGACTCTTCTCCTCAGTTGTTCCCAAATGGTGGAACAAACTACCAAACTCTGTGCGTTCTGCTGAGTCCCTTTCTACTTTTAAAAGACAGTTGAAGACTCAATTGTTCAGACAACACCTAGACACCTAATCTGACTCCACCTTAGGGGTAGAATAAGTCACGTGGTCCAAAACCCAGCACTTATTTAGCGCTGACAAAGTTTAAAAAAAAAAAAAAAAAAAAAAAAGGTGTGGGGGGGGCTTGGCAATTCTTCTGCAACTTGATGGCAACACCTTTGACCAATCGCACTTTTTGCCCTTTTTGCACTTTTTGCACTTACTACAGGTTTTTCCTTATGTCTGAATTCTTGGTTATGTTGTACGTCGCTTTGGACAAAAGCGTTTGCTAAATGAAATTGTAGAATTGTAGAATATGCATTCAAACTGGAATGTCATACAAGGACCAGTAACACAACACAAATAAATAAATAAATGAATGTCGAGGAGGTAGTTGCTAATATGTAAACAGAAGTTTTATTGCTGCCATCTGAAGCTTATAAGCCATTAATGAATATTTAGTTTGCATCAAAGCACGTGTGAACTGTTTACCCCAGATAAGCTGATTTATGCAAATTCTGTATATTTTAACTCTGTACAAACCTATATAAGCAAAAGAAAGAATGATACACGTAGTCATGGCCCATGGCAGAGTTAAGGCACCACACTGCCTCCTGCTGACAAGCAATAAAAACAGAATCCTGATGCATATTTACGACAGAGTTATTAATTCACCCCTGTGAATTATTCAGGTTATAATTATTCTCACATTAGAAAAAAACTTTACACAAAACTCAAACCCAATAACTCTACATGTGTGACCATGGGCTTTGTGTGCATCACAAGAACAGTCACATGTCTTTTCTTTGTCTCTGTCCTCTCTTCTTGTTTTTTTCTTAGGTTAAAGTGTCTCTTGACAGTTTGATGGAATCTCTAACCAGCCTGTCAGATATCGGGGACTGTGTGGCCAGAGTTGAACACCTGCTTAAGGAGCTGAAAACACTGGAGGAGAAGGCTCAGGTCAGTCAACACAAACACATACACTAAATATTGCTTCAGGCTATGCCATGTGCAGACAAAGTGATTGCTCCAAACACAACCAACTTCTTATTACTGAACTTTTGTGCAATATTTCTCAATCACTGGCAATGTCACAGTACAGTAGTGGTCGCAAAAGGTGACTAAAAGTGGTACTTTAAATGCATAATTTATTTAATTCATTCCATTATGTTGAAAACAGCAGCATTTTTCATTCCAACCAAACAATCAATGCCTTTATTGCAAATCACTGCTCCTTATTTGTCCTTTTTCAGCTTGTTGTTTTTGAATAGTGTTTCCCCTGACTGCAACACCAAGTGTCCCTTTGCAACTCAGTGAACTTTTAATCACGAGAGACTTCAGTTAAACTTGATTAAAACATTACATTTAGTCTAATAATGTCTCAGCAACAGTCCATTAAAACTAAACTTAGTACTGAAAGAGTTGCCTACATTTTGTTGTAAATGTCAGAAAAGTTTCAATGCATATGACTGCATACACCCTGAATAGTTTGTATGCATAACTTAAAATACCATAATGTATTGTGAATTGTTTTTCCTCCAGCCCACGGTAGAAAAGGCCCAGCTCCACGCTCTGCATGGTGATCAGCTGATCCAGAGCAACCACTACGCTGTGGACTCCATTCGACCCAAATGTGTGGAGCTCCGGAGGGTCTGTGACGACTTCAGCAATGAGTCAAAGAAAAAGACAGATGTGTTGACCAAATCGTTGCAGATACATATGGGCATTGATAAGGTGAGGAAAAAAGAAGAAACACAGGTTAGATGCTCTGCACTTGCCTTCACTGTCATTGTGTTTAGTCCAAACAGTCCGATGTTTGACTTGTGATCAGTTTGGAATGAGTTGTTGCCAAGGAAATCTTTAAAAAGCAAAGCAAGTAAAGTACAGTAAGTAAAACTGGCGACATATACAGAGTGTGCAGTTACACTGAGGAACAACACCAGAAATATTGACTCACTGACTCACTATTGATTCACTGAACCCTTGACCCGTGTTAACCTGCTTGAATTTCTTGCGTGTGCAGGTTAACCAGTGGTGTGAGTCTGGCATCTACCTGCTGGCGTCCCAGGCTGTGGATAAATGTCAGTCACAGGAAGGGGCAGAATCAGCTCTGACAGACATTGAAAACTTCCTGGATTCAGCAGAAAAGAACCAACTGACTGAACTGAGGAACCTCCACAATCAGTATGAGGTCGTCCTGTCAGAGGAGATCAAGGTACAATAGCATTAGTTTACAGCATGACTGGATGTTCTGTTGCAAAAAAAAGATGAGGACAGCTGTTGAATATGAGCTTCATACCTACAGGGCAGTGTGCTGAAGGCCCTAAAGCGACTGGAGGATGTCCAGGAGATGTTTGAGAAGCGGCATGTTAGTCTGAAGAGACTGTCAGCTAAACAGACGAGACCCATCCAGCCTGTTGCCCCTCGGCCGGAGTCCTCCCCTAAACGGCCCTCACTGAAAAACACACCCAGAACTACAGGAAGCCAGCAGCGTGAGTTAGGAGCTTTTCTAACAAAATGAAAATATGCAGAAGATAATGAACTGAATGTAACAGGTTAAACATTTAAACTCTGACTGCTTCTGTCATGTTTGACACCATGAGGTGTAAGCTTGCACAAAACTGTACATACTTTTATAAACTTAACAACATGGAGGATGCTTCTGCATCCACATTTAAAAAGACAAAATGTAAAGAAAAGAGTTATTAAACTTTCCCATTCTGTGTCCTGTTACTTTATTTCAGCTCTTGCACGCAGAGCCTCTGATAACTCAAACAGCGGCAAGCAGCCGGCTGAAGTCGATCTCAACAAGAAGAAGAACATACGCAAAACCAAGGGAGGCATCAAGGTAGCATCTTCTGAAATCTCATTGCAACATTGAAGCCCCTTGTTTAGTCCTGTTGATTTCAAAATAAGACAGAGCAGTTGCCCGGAACAGACTATCATCCCACAATTGTTTATCTTTTTTTTGCACGATTTTATATTTCCAAATTCTGAGTGTGAAAATGTGTCCACTATATAGTTAACACACAAAAGAATGCAATTGAAAGAAAAAAAAAAACACTGTCCATGGCATCTACATTGCTGCTTGCTAAAAATACCAAAATACAAAGCACCACATTTTGCAGCTCTTTGCTCACCATTGAGTTAACTATTATGCATCTCTTTAATAGGGGGAAGTGCATCAGTGAACAAAGGAGTGATTCTTGACATAAATTGCAATTAAATTACACAATGACTTAATAACATTATGGCTGGCATCAATTTCCTTCAGAGTTGATATGGCAATGCTATATATATTTTTAGAATAAGATCCAATAATCAAGAGGAGTTTTCTCTAAAACAAACTGTTACTTCCTTGTTAGATGCTTTTCCATTTCCATCCACTGTGACTACATTTAAAGATAGAACCACTGAGTATTTTATGATATTCTACAACAAACATTCCCCTTAAATCCCATGCTTAATGCATTTTCATAATGAGAGGTTAAATTTTTCCAATTAATGGAATTGTATCTTATCCGTTACTTATAATGCAGTCTTGAGATCCTCAGACAGCTTCACGACCATTCATACTTTAAGGCATGTGAGTCTTTGTGAGTGACAATATACCAGTCTACCTGGATCAACACTAAACAGAGTTAAATGACCACAAGTGTTGTGGTCAGTTCATACAACTTGCAAACAATGTTTAGTATAAATCTATCCTCATTATCTGCTCTTATCTATTGTATTATAAAGTCCAGTAAATCACCAGATCAGCATATGCTGGACATTAAACTTTCCATGTGCTGATAGCAGAAACAACGGACCACTTGCAATTTGCATTTCCTTGTGGTTTTACTGTGGCTCCAGTTAAATATTTACCACCAGCTAGTATATTTTCTGACTTTACAAGTTCACAGAAGTGGCCTAAATGTGACCCTCTATTTGGGATACAGCTTGAAAAAAAGACATACAGATGATGAAGTGGTATCTGTATAATATATAAAGGCCTTACACTGTGTGTGTGTCTGTGTGTGTCTGTGTGTGTGTGTGTGTGTGTGTGTGTCTGTCTGTGTGTGTGTGTCTGTGTCACAGATTGAGGTGATGCATGAGGAAAGCCAAGGAGGCTCCACACATGTTGTTGTGACAAATGAGACTGAGGAGAGTCTGTCCAACAGGCGCAGGTAAGAACAGAATGTACAGCTGTGGTTTACTGAAATAGAAAACTTTCTTTGCGTCACTGTAACATACTGACAACACAAGTATGTTGTTTCTTGTGTGAGGTCATATTGCGCCGCCATGCAAAATTCCACAAACCAAGAACACAACTCGTATTGTATGATTCACATGGAAGAGATTTCTGGGCAGTTTGAAGTTAGTGTGATTTGTAGCTCCTAAACAAACTGTATGTGCAAAGCGAATTGCAGACATAGCTGGTGTAGTAGTAATCATCCAGGTGCTAAAGGTGATGTGTGGCTTGGTTGGAATGTAGATATTCAAGAAAATCATTGTTTTTGTAGCACATTCCTATAGTACATACTTCATCTGTCTTGAAAAAAATTAAACATACATGTGTTAACTGAGATTTCCCGTCGGCACAGAATGCATAAAAATTAGGCTCCATATTTGTATCGCTTGTGGATTGTCAAACATTTCAGCAGGTCAGTATCCGATATTCATGCAAAATGCATACAAAAAGTGATTTCTGCTAAAGGGGGCAACACAAGCTTCTGAGGCGGAGGAGGTACTTACTGCTTTCTACAGAAGAATATTACATCTATTGATGTTTTTCTTGAATAAATGATTGACAAGGCAAATTTTCCTTGTGTGGTTGTTCAAGTATGTTGCCGTTATCTGTGGACACTGGTTCAAAGAACATAAAATATCGGTCTGTTAAAAATATTTCAGAAAGGACAATAACTGTGGATGTAGGTGAGCAAAGAGGCGGGGAAGGTCGGGCAACATTACAGGCTGGAAAGCCAAGCAGGTGGGAGTGGGAGGTCTGGAATGACAGGAGAGTCAGAATGTACAGCGCACACAGCCTAAACAAATGAATGACTGTGACGTTGTTGGGTCTTATGCAACTGACTTGAAGACCAGAGAGACTGCAGGAGTGAAAGAGTGAAAAGAAATAACCTGGAGGAAGATAATGTCGTGTTTGTGTTCAATTGTGTCTGCCAGATTGTGAAGAAACCTCATCTTTGGGTTACTTGTTTTAGTTTAAAATTGGAAACAGCTATTAGTAATGGTATGGAAACAAATGTAGCTGTGTGATATTTGAGATCAGAAGAATCCATCATACTTTGCTACAGTTATGCATTTTGATAATGTCACGGTTTCAAGTGTGCTTAAATGCTGTGCTAATGCAGGCAGAGTTTTGTGTAATAGAAAAATACATTAGTGTAGAAAATGTGTCATTAAAAGAGTGCAATCAAACGTGTGAGAGTGCCTATCACACCCTGAATACTAAAATAAGTAGATTATAATAGAACAATACTGACAGTGGTATTTTTTTCAAAATAAAACCTGCATTTATATATAGTCATAAGATGATTCTGCCGAGGGATGGTTAGTGTGGCATGATATCCTTCTGAACAAGAACATTCTTCAGGGTGTTATTTACTTTGAACTTCTGATTGTTTATAGGCACTTAACAAACTCATTTTCTCCTCACACAGAGCTTCTGTGTATGAAAGAAAAATAGCACAAGCTGTGTGTTTGGTTTCATACAATATGTTTCTTAATACATTCCTGGATAGGGGAGCAAAATATGCAGTAGTAGGTGAAAGATTAAGTGAAAATGCACTCGCATACTGTGACCCTGTTTTATAACCCCTGAACAGTTTATGTGCTCTTTATTTGCTCCTGTCACATATTAACTCACCATGAATTCATTTTTCACTGCAATATGAAATCCTGTGAAACAGCACAACCTTGGCTAGAAGCAGGGACAACTCACAGATGTCTTAAATAAATAAATTAACAAAAGCTGGAAAAAGCCTGAAATCAGTATGTGCAACATTTTTCAAGTGCCTACATGTGTTACTGGTACTGGAAAAAAAACATTGGCTTTACATGCTACAGATATTAAACTGTTTGCTTTTTTTGTCAGTCTACTCTTCACATCAACTCTACCAAGATATTCTATGATGCTGAATATAATGTTGTCCTCCAGTAACTTGCTGCAAACCTGCTCCTCTGTCTACTCTTTCTGAACTGTGCCGTCTCTGTTGCTGTCGCCTCTCTGCTCTGTGTAAACTGTGGCTCAGCTAGAAAGTCTTTGTATTTTTATCTTGTGACTGTTGAGCATGACTGAATTTTTGCTTCTCAGTTGCCCTGAAGAGTGCACAATGTTTTGTTCTGGTCTGCAGTAGAATGCAATGATTTCAATAATGTGCAAGATGTCAGGCTTAGATTGGCTCATTATTCTTGATGGAACAATAGATCACACATAATATGTTTATAGTCCACTGGGAAGCTAGAAATCCAGCATCTGGCTCAGTGTAATTTTGATGAATTTATGCATTTTAAACCTGCTAATGAGTTTTGAGGTTCAAAGGGTTTTTGTCTGATAAAAGTAGGTGTAAAATCTAAATTACTGCTTTTGGGAGAAGCGGAAAGACTTGAAACAAGTCAAGTTTAAGAAAATAGTGCATTATAACCTGCAGCTGACATAAACAAGTGATGGTACTCAGTCTGCAGTTGGGTGACATTAAGTCACTGCAGCAAAGGAAAGCAGAATGACATGATTTACATACAAGAGCATGAGTCAAACCTGATTCAAAACATGATGGGATTACATTCATGTTTGTTTCACAAAGTTTCTTCACTGGTCAATGCATCTGCTGCAGTTTTTTGTCATCACTGAAAACGAGCTTAAGTTAGCATTTAAATCAGAAGATTCATGTAAGTATTTTGCTTGCTGCTAGTGCATTACATCTTTGCTGTCTCTTGGCAGTTTTTAAATACACAAATTACAATGACACACAATACGATGGAAATCCCCCTGACACAGCCAGAATGGGAGACACTTAGACAATATATAAACCGTTCAGACAGCCTCACTTAATGTCACACCGACAGTCAGTGAATTAAATAAGCCACTAATACTGTTTGGTTAGTCTGATTTTAAATGTATTTTATTTGTAACAATCATTTAGTCAAAGGGATTCAAATTTTTATCTTAAGCCCATTCAATTCCCAATCTTTTGTCAATACAGCATCCGACTAGTTTTTTCCTGTTCTATTCTGTTGTGATCTCTAATTTATCTCCATGTAATACAAATTTAACTATCAACTAGCCACATTTTGATTTTGTCAGGGTAAATATATTGATGTTTACATATATAAAGCTATATAGATTTTGTTGCTCAAACCAACAGAAATGACAGAATCGACAACTACCATAACATCACTTGTTTAATGGTGAACGCTTTCCAGCAGTAAAAAAGTTCCTTCAAAGGTCATGATGATTCAGCATGTCTTAGCATTTTTATCAAACACAATTTACCAGAATGCAGCAGAGCCACAGTGGTGAAGAAGGAAGAGACTGGCAGGAAAAGAAGGGGGAGTAATGTGGTACAGAAGACAAACGGAGCAGGAAGGAACCTTAAAATTTAGATGAGTCCCGAGCTCTCTTACAGTGAAAATAAAAAGATACACAATAGCTCATAATCACAGTGCAATCCTGACTGTCTCAAACATTTGTCTTCTGTTTTGTCTGCGCTTTGTAAAAGGAAATGTAATCATCTGGCATCATTTAGCTCATTCTGGCAGATGTAGCCTTCCTCCAGCTGGCTAGTTGGTCCAGCAGGAAATGTGTGATGCACTTAGTTACCCTCATGGGAGGGAAATTCAATAAGTTACAAAAAAACAAACGCAAGTAAATGGTACAGAACATTTCAGGCTTTTTTTTTGTCTATTCCTAACATGTATGATTTATGGCCACATTGCTTCTACACTCTGCATAATTTGTGCTTTAAAGTTATGATGCAAGCATTTGAAAAACCAATAAAGCTGCTCAGACTAGCTTCTCACATGATGGCTGCATTATCAAGCCAAAAAATTCAAGTGCATCGCTGGCCTTTGTAGTTGGTAAAGCCGGTCATGAAGGTTTGATAGAGACGATTTGGTTTTGCCATTAGCCTCAAACACTAGCAATCACACTTTTTTTTTTTTTTTTTTTTTTTAAAACCACAAATTAATGTGTTCAGAGCATGAACTTAATTCTGTCACTCAGGCAAACCATAATAACTTCCAGTTTAGAAGTCATTTTGGACTTTCCAGGCTAAGCTGCACCTCTTCAGAAAAGCAATCAGAAGCTGGCAAGTGAATAAAGGAGTGTAGTTTTGTGCATGTTTGCACACAGACACAAGTACTTAAGTAAACAGAACCTGACAATGACCGAAGTGCATTTGTTTGCTTAACAGAACAGGTTTGACCTGTTTGAACGTGAAATGGTATGAGAGAGAAAAATGGCAGACCAGTGGCATGAGGTATTCAACATCTGTCTCCCTTAAGACCATTTACGTAAAAGCAGCAATGCAGGAGTATGTGTTCTGGAAATACGGTATACACAGCAGCATCACTCTCACTGCCTTGCAATACAGATTACCCATAAATCCCCTGGAATTTCTGTATGATGCAGAGTCTGTTACTGCCTGCCATAGTGATCGCACATCTGTGGCATGACCGTGCGATGTGATCATGTGATTGTAGATGCAGGGATGGTATTGAGTCTTGGCCCCGCCTGAAAAGTATGCATGCTCCTGGGGTGAGACCCCCATGGCCTTGGCACAGATTCCCATGAAGACATCATCAATGTATATGGAGGAGTTGAGCAACTGAGTTGCCCGGTAAATTTTAGCGGCTACATCCCCTGAAACCACGTACCCTGCCCCAGCGGTGTAGTCTGGGTAGGAAGTCCAGGGGTACAGATCATAGGGAACATGGTATTTGCTGTGTTTGCAACGATTTGGAGGGGCTCCCCTGTACACATGCCCCACCCACAGGTCTTTAGCCCCTGTTTCGCTGCTCAGGAGATGCTGCAAGTACTTCACCAAGTTCGGCATATGGACGAACATGTCGTCATCCGCAGACATGAGGAAATGAGCCTGAGGACAGTATGCATGCTTCCAGTGGAACTGCAGGATCAGTTTGTTGGTCAAGTTGTGAAACGTGTCCACAAAGTTCTGCTGGATCAGATCTCTGTAGACTTGGTTTTCCTGCAACAATGCCTTCTGCACCCTGGATCTCTGCTCAGCATCTGCATGGATGCCAATGGCGAACACCAACCTCACACTCACCCCAAGTTCTGACGATACAAAGCTCTCGTTCCCCCATGTGTCCCTGATGGCCTGCCGCCGCTCAAAGTTCTCTGGGGATGATTTCACAAACAGAAGCAGCAGGACGTCATCCCAGTTTTTCCCATCTCTTCCTCCACATTTCCCTGGGTGGTTGATGAGGTAGGGATAATTCACAAAGCCACCATCCACACTATCAGAACCATCCTTATTGTGACCATGGCTGGGGTTGATAACGAGAGAAGAGTTGACAAAGTCATAGTTGTTGATCAGATATCGGTACATGTAGGATCTCACATGCCTGACAATGTGATGGTCCACCTCGTCCCAGCAGACCATCATCACACACAGAACCAGGCCTGTGGTCAGCAGCTGCACACACTGGCACTTGCGGATGCGACGGAAGTTCATGAACATCGCGACTACTGATCTCCTCGAAGTATGATAGTACAGTGTTGTGTTTAATCTCCTCCTTTCACTCCAAAACTTCACTTTTCACCCTCAACATTTCCCTTTATTTCCATACCTATTCATCTTCCTTGTCATCTTTGCCTTGTTATCCACTCTATCTCTTCTTTCTTTCGTATTGGCTTATCCTTTTGATGTCGTTAAGTCCAGTAGGCTTTTGTCAGGTTCTTCACCAGCCTTGGTGCTCCGTTACTGATCTCCCTCCACTGTGTGAAGCAATTTCTGCTTCCTCATAGTGATCACACTATAACCAGTTCTGGGTGAAGCTTGGTGTCGCTCCTTTACCTTCAGAAAGTCAACATGCTGCTCCTTCCTTCACTCCTGGTTTGCTTCAAGCTTCTCCTCTACTTCTTTATCTGCCTCCCCTCTGGTCACTGTGATGTCTGAATATCATCAGGCCACAAACCAGCTAGAAAAAATGTGAGAAACGATTAGGACCAAGATGAGGGTAAGACGTTGCATGCTTGAGTTACATATTTAAGTGAGCATCATCCTTACGTTATTATAAGTTATGACAAAGTTATTCATGAAATTCAATAACACAAAACTGCAAATGAGTGTGCCCTGTGTTACCAGGACCTTTTTGTCCATTTAGGGCTTTGGCACCATTTTCAGATTCAATGACATTTTGTTTTACAAAGTTCAGAATCAATGGATTTGATTCATTCTAGTTGTTGATGATTCAGTTCAATGATTAAATTCAGACAAAAACAAATGTTGCACAAAGAGCTTCTTAGAATTTATCCTGGAAACAACCTCCTTGTTGAGTTATACCACATTGTAAATACATTTTGTAGTTGCACAGCTGCTGACACATATCTAATCCCGATATGTTTTGTGTTAGTATATGTGGGTTGTATTGTGTTAATGTTTGCTGCAGTGTTGGATGTCCCTATTGGTTCTTTAATGTCACACCTTTTATCTTATGTTGCTGTATGTATCTCATAAAATCAAATAAAAAAGTATTAATTTACATATTGAATGTAAACTGTAAATAGTGTTTACATAGTCATTTTCACAGTGTTGTACAGTTTATAAACATAACAGGATTTCACTAGGGTGCCAGAAAAAATAAGATTATTTTTTGTTAAACAGGACTTTTTGCTGTGTATTTCAGCTTGATAACAAAAGAAAGCCCTCTGATCATTTTCGTCATGTCCAGTATACCACTTTGCTAATTTTATCATTTTACGTCCAATTTAAATCCAAACAGAGGCACAATTCATATGTAAATATTCAGCTATGTCTACCAATTAAAAATTACTTGGACAATATAGTTTCATGTTGGAAATGTTTTGTGAGGCTGAACAGGTGAATATGGGTGGCTTCATCCTCTTCTCCTGTCACACATCCTGGACAGCCTTTAGTTAATCCGAAGGAAAATAAATGCACACACCAGGTACTCTGCGGCTCTCATACGCTAGAAAAAATAATCCACGCAGCACCACTTGTTTAAAACCAGTTTGCTGGATCAGTCCGTTCATACAGGGGCATTGGAAAAACAAACAAAAAAACAGTCCGATGCGCAAAAAGCAGCTTTAGACACTCACCTAAGCCATGCAGCCTGATGGGAGGCAATTTGTGCAAACTAAACCGTGTTGTACTAAACATTATGCTGAGAAGCTGTCAGGAAACTTTATAATTCCAGTCCACCACATCTCGATGTGAAGTGCTGTATTTTTCTACTCCACTTGTCTGACAGCTTTAGTTACTTTTAAGATAAAGATTTGACACAATGGATCATAGAACAAGAGCTGAACACATAGCACAGACTTAAATATTTAACCAGTGGTTTCCAATCTTTGTGACCTCTTTCCAAAAACGGGACATTTCAGTTGCCTTTGAGCTGTTAACAGCACTACAAAGAGCATCTTATTTCCCTCTAAATTTCTCACATAGTTTCTTATCAATCAATGCTCCAATGTTCCAATATTTCACAAAAGAAATCAAAGATTAGGAAAAAAGGAGTCCAACTTCCCCCATTATCTTTGTCAGATGACTTGACAAAAATACTGGACCTCAAGTTAAAAAGAACACCGATTCATTTAATTTGTTTACAGAGCACCACAATGTTGGCTCTTTGTCTAAAACATGGTTTGCAAGACTTTTTTTGTAACTGAAATTTGTGTGGAAATCCTTTGTGGAATGCTTTGAGCAGGCTCAGCCATCTTTTCAAATGGACTGTTGTCATAAGAATTGAGACCACTGAGATGACCCAGACCTGCTAGAGTCACCGGCTGCCTTAATGTTTACCTTCTTAGGTTTCTCTTGAACCACTCATCCAAACTTCAGATTCAACTCTGCACTTCCTCAGGTCCTCAGCAATACTGCTGCACATATGTAAGTGGATCAGATGAGTGGTTGTCGAGATGCGAAGAATACATACTTGGCCAACTTAACCAGGACAAGCATACAAACACAAAGATTCCTTGATTTATTGGGAGATTGCAGTTCATTTTCTCTGCTTGTATTGTGGTCAAAATATGTCTCCTAACAATGCATGTGTAGATGCATATTTACATTATGTTGTTGGCTCTTTGCACAGATGACAGTAACTCATGTGGTGACACTTTCCTGGGAAGTGGAACAATCAGAGCAAGGGAGGCATGAGTAAACTGTTAACACTGCACCACCAGAAATGATTCAGTCTGCTTATAGTAGCTGAGACACACTCGCTCAGAGACAAACTTCCCTTTGTCTTTGTCTCACTAAAATTTCTGGAATTTGCTATTGCAGTGACAGTTTTCTGTCGTCCTTACTGGCAGTACAGTCAGAAATAGAAGGATGTCTCCAGTGACACAGGTCAGTAAAATGCAGACTGGGTTCTTCACATCAGTGGCTTCAACAAATATAAATTAACTACCAATACATAACCATAAACTTCAATGTTAATGGTTCAAATTATGGTGAAGTACAGATGATTCTTTTGTTGCTAATAGTGCTGAAAACAGCAAATTGCTTTATCACCTGCATGCGGCTGCTTATAAAGAGAAAGGACAGAGCATCCTGTTTGCTCTCTTGGCTGAGGCAAACGCTGTGAACATGTGGCAGTGGTGGCTGACATGTCACTCCCACACTGCTCATTTCCTCCGAGATCTTGGAGTCTCATATGTAACCTGCCTTCCTGCCATTGTTAGTTAAAATGCAGCAATGCACACTGGACAGTGCAGGACAGGGTCAAGCCCCTGACTTCAAGTCTAGTTCAGTGAAATCGGGTCAACAAATTAAAACAGGTCATCCTTTACAAGCAGTGTTTACAGCTTTATGGAGATATACTGTAGTTTAATGCTAGTTTTCCTGCTGTCAGTTCTGTGTGCACCTTGATGAAATGTGGCTAAGATGTGTACCACATAACTGCAAGGCCCTAGGATCATTTCTTAAATGTCATTCTTAAACATATTTACATAACTTAAAACATTATAACATAATTTTGTCTCTAAATTATCAGCGAATTAATCCATGAGTTGACCATAACAGATGTCTTTTTGTGAATATGCTTGCTGCAACCTGACATTGTGATATTTAGTTTTTCTTCCATGTATATTTATATATTACAGTCTGAACAAATCATTCTCGAAAAAATGGACAGTTTTTTTTTTTGTTTTGTTGGGGGGGAGGTTTCTTATGTAGTGTAACACTGGCAAAGGCATCCAAAATAGTTGAGTCAAACCTGTTTTTGGCCAATATCATCCTTTCTGTGGCTGAAATACTTCCATACAGCTAACATTGCCTTGCTTTCTTCCTTTTTAGCGCCTCTCCAGTTCTTCACCAATTTTGTTGAGCCCACATGGAGCCTGCATGTTAACAAACGCTATCTTGCAAATAAAGCTTTAAAAATCCTCCATAAAACCCCTTAATCTGAGAATTTTTTGTTCCACCAGACTTATCCTGTAGATTAATCATGGAAAATAACTATCAAACAGCAAACGAAGTTGTAGCATAATGTGTTTCAGAGACTTCCTGCGATGTGACTCATGTATACAGTAAGCACCCCAAAACACCCACCACGCTGCCTTTAACCCTATGAACTCCATTGTGAATTTATGTGCTGACCCAGCACAAAGAACTATAATAGCAGGGCTTTAGCCCAACAGAGCCCCCGAGCAGAGAAGCTGCTGACGTCTGTGCAATGCTGCCACACAACAAGCTGAACACACATTTCCACTGCAGCATATGGTGACTGAACACTGGGGTCAGCCAACTACACAACTCTGACGTGGCTGAGCTTGAACACCTAGTGGTCTCGTGACAAAACATACCATGACAAGTTCTCCTGCATGTGTGTGCACGCCTCTTCCAAGTAGTAATCTACTATCTGAAATAGTGCAGCATGTTCTTTTTTTTTCTTTTTTTTTGCTTAGTTTTAAGTCAAAAGAGCTTTCAAATGTACTCTTATTTTTGAAAGGACCCCCTTTACCCCACAGTGAGGCCTTTTCTGTTTCCACTTACTTGATGATGTAGGTGGAGTATAAACACTTGCAGCTTACTCAAGTCATGTTTTGACCACAAGGGTCAGAGTTCCTCTTTTACGCTGTATATAGATCCGTAAAGATTGTAGAAAACTGTCTCTGTAAACAAGTTGTGCTGTAGCTGTAACCATGCACACTGTCAATGGCTGGTTCAAAACCCCCCTTGAATCTGTGTTGTGTCATTTTTGTTTAAAGAAGTCGGAAGGCTGAGATGACTTCTTTGTGCCATTTATTCTGGTAACTGATAAATATAAGGAAACATCTGGTCAACGGACTCGGCCGTGTCGTGTACAGCACACTCGTGCACGCTTCTCAAGGACCGACGGTCAATTTTCCACAACTGTACAATATTACAACAAGGCAATAAAACAGGGTATGTACCTGGTAAATATCAGAAAACATCTGGCCAGTGCACAGCACACTGAAAAGGGAGCGGCACGTTCATTCGGCTAATGCTCGCAAGATGGCTAGCTCACACAGTGTCTGACTCCCTAAATATGTATTTAAGCAAATAAAAACATTAAATATATGTCAGCACACTCCAATGAACATCCAAGTAGATCATCGTGTACATATACTTATAAAAGAAACAAAAGGACATCAAGAAAACAATCATTTATGAGCCTGTGCTGTGCTGCACAACCTACCTCCTGCACGCCTCTCAGGAAATGAAGGTGTGGCACTGATGCCAGTTTCACACTATAGCTCCAGAGAGGATGCTATTGAGCAAACAACAATAAATGAAAACCAAATTACAACAAGTGGAATTATTACCTCCACCAAGGAGGTTATGTGACACCCGGTGTTTGTGTGTCTGTCTGTCTATCTGTTAGCAAGATAACTCAAAAATGTCTGGGCAGATTCACATGAAATTTTGAGGGGATATAGACTATGGTAAGAGGAAGAGCTGATTTAATTTTGGTGGCAATCCGGAAAGGATCCTGGATTCTGGTAGCTTGGAAAATCCAAATTGAATCTCCATGTAATCTCGTATCTCCATGTTTGGAGATACAGGAGAGTCAGTTTGGCATTGTGCGAATTGAATCGCGTTTCCCTCCCGGTCCAGTTTGGTACGACCAATCATGGCACGGGAGGCGGGAGTTGATGCTGCGTCATCTTCAGCGCCTGGATCACTCATAAAGATGATGCCAGAGGAGGAGAAGGGGGGCCAAAGCGAATCTTTTGTGGTCTCTTGGCGTTTTGGATGGCGTTAGTCGTTGCCTCTTTTCACTTGACGTTTCCGACGATGAGGAGGCAGTGGATCGCTCGTTACTTTCGGCTTCCTGCCATTGTTTGTACCGAGGAAAATCCCGTTCCAAACGTGAGTAAATTTAAGCAACTTTTACACATACGCACCGAATTGGTTTGGCACCGATTTAAAGTTATTCCTAACACCGCTAATCGTTCGGAAGGAGTCTTTTGTTGCGTAGCCTTTTCAAAAATAAGTGTTGTACTTGAGAGTACCCCATGTATTCGCAGATTTTTGTGACAAAAACGGCAGTAGTCATTCACCGCGACGCTTTCTCGGCTGCATGCCATTGTTGTTTGGACTACATGGACTACAAGGTCGATTTGTTTGTGCGTCACATCCGTGTTACGCCGATTGGTTCTTTCTCGTTCAAGCTGCATTCGTTAGCCCCTCCTTTTTGAAATCGTCTCGTATCATCGCAATGCCAGACTGCCTTTATTTGTATTGATATTAATACATAAATAAAGTCAGTCTGGATTTTCCAGACAAGGATTCTGGATCACTTTGAATTTTTTAGTATGTTTTAGTATGTGGTCCAAAATATGACAAAAACATCATAGGTTAGTATGTCGTCCAACAAATTAGAGCAAGGTGTCCAGATAGCTCAACTGGTTAAGAAGGTGATTCGTAAACAGAACTGTCAGAGATGCAGGTTCGATTCCAGCTCATGCTCCTTTACTGCATGGGTTTCCTGTTTTCCTCTCTATCCTTGGCGGAGGTCTGCACTCTCTGAGTGCTTTTCTAGTTTACCATAGATGCACTGTTACACAACGCTTTTTCACAAGTGTGACATTAAGTGTTGGACCACATTCTTGGTCTAAACACACTTCTCAGATGTCCTTAGATCCCCTTTTTAAAGACTCACATCCAAATATTGGAACTATAAACTAAAAAAAAAAAGACCTTCAGTGTTTGGAGTAACTTCACTTCTTTCCATTATCCACAGTCAAATGCTCCTTTTTTATGTTTGGCTGTATGTTTTCCCTCCTGAGAAGTCTTTAAAGATGTGCCTTGTCAAGCATTTTTGCTGATTGGAATCTTGTTTAATAAATTCTGTATCTGTGATGATATTGCTTTTCTATTTCTTAGTAAACAAAGCTTGGTGTATTGTTCTTCTACGGATGTGATCACCACCATAGACAAAGTCAGGACAGATGATTATCTTTGGATCTCGCTGTATTTTCAACTGCAAAATGGTATATTTCTTTGTTGGCGTGTCAGTTACTGGCATAGATTGTATATCGCCAAAGTAGATAAATCACCTATTGTAATGGTAATGCTTAGTTGTAAGACAATTGGAATTTCAAATTGGTAGACTGACTTTCTTTTCTTTCTTTTTTTTTTTTTTTTTACCTCAACTGACGTTAAAGAATGTGTGGCAACCTCTTTAATCGACTGCTTATGCACCTCTGTTCTGTTGATGTATCCAATTAAGTTCTGATGATGCTGCAAATATGAGATGTTTCTCGTTGCCGCCCTTGTCAATTGTTTACATTTGTTTCAGTAACTTTGAGCTTGGGATGTGAAGCACTCGACTTCAAAAATGTTGACCTACATACTCGCTGCATCTCGTACATTTTGATCTCCAGCTGAGGAATGCTAAACACATCAGCTGGGAGCTACAGGGTTTGCAACATTCATTCAATGTCCGAGAACATGACTTGGTGCCTGTTTGTGCTCGTTTACCAGTTTGCTGGAATTTTGCTGTTTTAAAATAGTGTATGTGAGCACAGAGAGCAGGAGAGAAGCAAAGTGCTATAAAGTGCCTTCAGGTCAAATAACGCCTGCTGGGCTGCTGTGGTATGTCATCGGAACTCTGTACAGTGAAGTGTACAAACCACCTCGTTGTTCTGTGACAATGTGACATGCTGTAGTTCTTTCAAAGTCTTAGGTCTTTGCAAACTTTTGCACAAAACTTAGACTTGTTTCACCTCCATTTGTCTGAACATACAGCACTGACTACTAATGACTGAAGCCAAAAGGACTGAAGCAACAGTTTTGGAGTGACACACGAACATTTGTTATAATGAATAGAAGTGAAAATAATTGAATAAAAGAAAAAAACATGCATTGGTTAAATAATTAGTGTTCATTTGGTCATTGATGCTGCTGACTAAAGTCAAATCACATTTGTCAGCATTATGTATTAAATTTTGGCTAATTGGTTAAAAAAACCAAACATAATATTCTACTTCTACCCATTGGCCTGACAGGTTCTCAACACTCAATATTCCAAAATATTTCTCAAATTGAGTTCCACTTCCTGTATATACTGTAGGAAATACCCTTAAACATGCCAGCACTACTGCTAGCTCAATGCAGTGGTGTGATTTGGATACATTCAAATGTGTTATTTTTCTACTTGAATAAATCAGAGGTATAATGTCCACAAGCAACCAGTATTTTCCTGCAACAACGTAAATTCTTTCCACAGCAGACGATGCAGATGAGTTCACATTACTGCAAATACAGGAACTGCAGTCTCTAAACAACAGCGTAAATTTACTCGGCAACAGCTGCAGTTTAAGTGTACCAGTAAGCCATGACAGCGATCCAGTAGCAATACTTGGAACTGACAAATTGCATGTTATCTTAATGTTACACCTGTGCTTGTACTCACTTGACAAACCAAGAGTGCTGTGGAAAAAGTCTGAAGGATGTGTTTTGACTTTGTTGACAAGCACAGATGCCAAAGTAAATGAGCAGTTTTGAATTTAAGCAAATGTGGAAGCGCGGTAGTCTTTCCTCTGTCGTTTGGAGCAGACAGAGCAGGTTATCGGTGTAACGTATTAATAAGTCACTATGTCAGTGGCTTCTGAACACCGTTGGACCACAAAATTCTTTCTAATGGCGCAGTACTTATCCACCATCTAGCCTAACAAATGCTACCAGTCAAAAGTTTGACCACACCTTCTCATTCAGTGCGTTATTTGTACTATTTTCTACATTGTACATTAATACTGAAGAGTAACACTTTTCTGTTTACACCTAATGCCATATGTATTCTTTTGTAGTTTTGGTGTCTTCAGTATTAATCTACAATGTATAAAATAATTAAATAAAAAACACTGAATGAGGAGGCGTGTCCAAACTTTTGACTGGTAGTAGTCTATTCATTTTGAAGTTAAATAACATAGACTTATTGTTAGTCACACAGAAAAAAGGGGATCTGCAGATTTACAGATACAAACTTAAGTTTGAATTGTAGTTTGAACCTGCAATCAATACAGTTAAACGCTAATATGTTGAATTTATTTCTATCAATTTCTCCAAAATATAGATTTGCTTGTATTTAGTGTGTACAAGAGCAAACAAAGCAAAGGACTAGATGGCCAGATCACACATGTATGATGTAAGGAATGCACTATACTGCCCAAAAACTATTTGTTAAGCCTTTTGTCATTAAATATTGTTCGTCGGCTCAGATTTAGTCATCTCTTATTTTACTCTATTTTTTCCCGTCAGACCTTTTCATCTCTTGTTCAGATGGTTAATATTTTTACAACTATTTGGCTCCTTGAAGGATCACAAGACTGGTAGCATGTTACTACCATGAACCATGTATTGTCATGGAAATAACTGTGGCTGCATGTGCGTTTTTTTTTAAATATGATGAACAAACAATGTCCAATTATGTAATAAAATTTGCAACACCCACTTCCGCTGAACTGCTGCTCTCTCTCTCTATATGAATTCCGACTTACCTTCCGCAACGACATGAAGAAAGAGTTGAACGAGTTTAGAGGTGAAATCAACCGGCGCCAGGTGCTCAGTATACGCAGAGCGTCCTTTTGTTGCTGTCCCTGAACACGAACCTGGTCTGATGAACAATCACCAATACCACTGAGTGGTATTGGTGATTGGGATGAACTATGACCGGAATGCAGAATATTTCTGTTATCTACCCTGTAGTCACATGTATATTCAGCGCAATCATACCGTCTGTTGGCTCTGAAGACTCTAGTTTCTTATAATTCCTATTTCTAGTCTGAGAAATACATTTACAAAAACTGCAGGAACCATATTTCTGTCACAAATAGCTCTGTTAATGAAGATGATTTAGAAATTTGAAATGCATTGGATAGATTTTGGACTTATTCATATTTACAGTCATATAAAAAAAGACTTTTTTTATTTGAACGAGCTCCCCTTTGAAACAAGGCACGTGATCTCCTCCAGCATCTAAAATTTGCATTTTGGAGTCATTTTCATAATTTTAACAAATTAAATAGCAAATCAGTCACATGGAAAAAGTAAGCTCATGTCCTAAGTTTAAGGTATGCATTTGTGTTACAGATGGAGAGGGGAATTACCTGTGAATCTGTTGGCTTTTGAGACTGGGAGATCTAATTTTCATGCAACAGTGTCTTTCTAGAGCAATCAGGTTTGATCATAAGAAAACAACTGCTCCATGACAAAGCTGGCAATGAGACACAAGTGGATGGTTCAGCTTCCACTTGTGGTCGACCAGTGTAACAGCTGATTGTAGAATTTGACACGCCTTTCCAAACCAGCTGGATATGAAAGACAGATTTCCGTTGTTTGTGATGCTACTTGGACAGAAAACCATGGAATGTCTGTGCCGAAGCACTGGACTTGTGATAACATTTTCCCATCACACATGCTGGGATAAGAGCTTTTCAACCCTCTCATTAGTGGAACGTTTGGAAGGAACAGGCCCGACCTTCCTCCGCCACTTCGTGCTGTGAAAAAGCCACGGGGATGGCTGGATCGGTGACAAAGAAGACCGCAAACCCAGACATCACTGTACAATACAATGCTCCAAAAGGAGGGTTAGACAATTTAGACGTGCTGCTGACCTTCTACAGCTGCCAGAGGAGAGCTTTGCTTCTTGTAATCTTTTACAGCGTGCTGGGTGTGTCAGCCTACAACACCTTTGTCATTTGGGTGAGCACAAATTGGAACAAACTCAGACTGACAACAAGATGGCTTGTCTTTAGAGAAGAACTAGGTAAAGCTTACATATCTCATATCAAGAGGACAAAAGAATTCCCAAAAGCCCCAGTATCAACAGCCATGGTGAAGAAGGTTAAAAAGAAGAGGTCAGACAGTAGTTCCAGCTCAACAAAGTGAGGGTTTGTGCTGTACATTGCGAGCTTTTAGTGTAATCGAGCGTGTAGAGAGTTTTGCGGGTGGCAGCACATCTTCGACAACGCGCAAAAAACACCAAGTGCATTTGGAATACCAATACAGTGAAATTGTGCTCATCTTCTCCTGTCTAGAATTCATAAATTTAGGGATTTTTAGAAAAAGGTAAATAGGCATAAGTTGGGAGAAATTAAAATGCTGCTGATGTTATCTCTGTTGTGCTGTGCTTGTTGTATAATTGTTTGATTGCTCGAAGACTTTGATCAAGAATCATACAAATGGAATTTTCAAAACATAATTCCTGATTTGTCTTAATAATCTTGTCTTTTATGACTTTCCAAAACTATTCCAATTAGAAATGTGCGGATTAAAGTGACTTTTAACATAAATTATGAGTACGACATGAAAGTGAATGACATTTTTACAGATAATATATGGGGATTATGATTAAAAAAGTACACTTGGAGGGACTTCCGGTGACGCTGAAGCGAATGGCAGCCTAAAAATCCTGCTCCCAACCGGTTTGATATTTTCTCCTGTTGAAGAACATTAAGTTAAAAAAAACTGTACTGAAATTTAACATGGAAGGGGACAAACAAAAAAGTCTAAATGTAAACAAGCTTTAGGTCATAAGGGAGAGATAGTCGAAGAGACACACGGCGAGGAGGAAAGCTACGAGAGCAATGGCGGGGAAGTAGCTAGCCCGGCTTTGCAGGCTATCTACAACGAGATCCGTGCGCTCAGGTCAGACCTTAAAAGTGAAATGAGTGAATTCCGACTTACCTTCCGCAACGACATGAAGAAAGAGTTGAACGAGTTTAGAGGTGAAATCAACCGGAAACTCCAGGAAGCCACAGGTGAGCTACAGGCTACCATAGCAAGAGTGGCGGAGGCAGAACAGCGCATAGGCGACATTGAAGAGTGGGACACGGCTGCGACGGAAGCGCTCACCCAGGCGCTAGAGAACCAAGAGGCTCTGCAGGCTAGGCTAACCGAGCTAGAAGCGCGCTCACGCCGGAATAATCTCCGCATATATGGAGTGCCGGAGGGATCAGAGGGGTCCAATCTACCAGAGTTTGTAACGAAGCTGATAACATCAGAACTCGGCCCGCCGGTCACGGACATGGACCTTGGAATATATGTATAAATCAGATTGGCACAGAGTCAGGGATTGTAAAATAGGAATAAGGGACGTATCTGATCATTCAGGGGCATATCTCAACCTGCACCTAAGTAATCAATGGAAAAACACACTTTGGAGACTTAACACAAGCATTTTAAATGACAAAACAGTGCAGAGCCAGATTCAGCAGGAATTTGAAACATATCTAAAAAATAATGATAATGGAGAGGTGTCCCCAAACACATTATGGGACGCTGCAAAGGCAGTCATTCGAGGTAAAATTATCGCCCTCACAGCTTTTCAGAAAAAGGAAAAACAGAAGACTTGTTGAACTACAAGAGGAAATGAAGTCATTAGAAATTAGACATATTGAACAAAAGGATCCTCAGATATTAACTAGAATAAATAAAATTAAACAAGAAATAAATGGTATATATGATGAGGAAATTGAAAAACAACTTAAATTTACTAAACAAAGGTATTATGAGACAGGTTCTAGAGCAATGAAACTCCTTTCTTGGAGGATACAAAAGCAAAGGGGAAAGAATACAATTTCTAAGATTAGGAATCCCAAGACTCAAAAGGTTTGTAGTGTCCCAGAGGATATTCAATGGGCTTTTGAACTATATTATAAAGACCTATATACACAACCGGACATGGCAGATATTACAATAATAGAGACTTTTTAAGTTCACTAGACCTACCATCGATATGAGAACAACAGAATAAAGAAATTATGGCGGAGATAACAGCAGAAGAATTGAATAAACCTATTTCAAGATTGAAAACTAATAAGGCTCCGGGATCAGATGGATACCCGTCTGAATGGTATAAAACATTTAAACTCCAAATAATACCTGTGCTGCTTAATTGTTTTAACCATACATTGAGAACAGGGGAAGCCCCCCAATCATGGAAGGAAGTGGTGATCTCTATCATTCCAAAAGAAGGTAAAGATTAAAAGGAATGCAGCTCATACAGACCAATTTCAGTTTTGAATATAGATGATAAATTTGCTTCAATCCTATCTAAGAGATTGGAATCTGTTGTCCCGGAGCTGATAGATTTAGACCAAACAGGATTTGTACTAAATAGACGGACACAGGATAATTTAAGGAGAACGCTACAAGTGATGAGTCATATTACATCAGAAAACATCAGTGCAATGCTGGTTAGTCTGGATGCCGAAAAGGCTTTTGACTCAGTGGGTTGGGAATATCTGTACAAGGTACTTACAAGATTTGGCTTCAAAGATGATTTTATTAAATGTATTAGAGCATTATACTCATCTCCAACAGCCAAGATTAAGGTTAATGGACACTTGTCGCAAACCATCTATTTGGAAAAAGGGACTCGCCAGGGCTGTCCCCTTAGCCCGACTTTATTTACGTTTTTTATTGAACCCCTGGCCCAAGCAATTAGAGAGGACTCTGAGATAAAAGGGATTACGATCAGAGGAGAGGAACATAAGACTTACATGTTTGCAGATGACGTCCTGCTTTTTATTACAAGGCCTGACTCAACCCCCCCCCCCCCTCCCCCCAGAAACAAAAAGGAAATATGATTTCAAATGGGATTCGCCCAAAATAAAATACTTAGGAATAAACCTAACTAAGAACATGTCAAAACTTTTTGAAAGCAACTATGGCCCCACCAATAAAGATATCAAATCTGACATTTCTAGATGGACTCTCCTCCCACTAGATATGAGCAATAGAATAGAAATAATTAAAATGAATGTGTTGCCATGGCTTCTTTATCTCTTTCAGTCTCTCCCTTTGGAGGTACCTCAAAAACAATTTGATGAGTGGAACACCTGGATCTCAAGGTTCATTTGGAACAATAGAAAACCTAGGGTTCAATTTAAGATATTACATTTGAAAAAAGAGAAGGGAGGAAGAGCCTTACCATGCTTACAGGATTACTATTATGCTGCACAATTGAAACCTATAATATACTGGTGCGCTCCAAATTATGGATCTAAATGGAAATTTTTAGAAATCTCATAGCTAAAAATTCCAATACAATCTATAATAGGAAATAAATGCCAAGCTGAAAAACATAACAGCTTAAATAAGTGGACTTTGTTCACCCTCAAGCTTTGGTTTAAGGTCTTGAGGAAGTTACAAATAGAGAAGCAGGTTGGGGTCTTGAATTGAGTAGCATATGATCCAGAATTTGAACCTGCTAGATTAGACAGGGGCTTTAAACAGTGGGTTAAGAGAGGCATCACATCATTTTGTTCCCTCACCTCAAACAACAAATTTCAGAGTTATGAGTCAATTTCAGACAAATATGGATTGGAAAAACAGGACTTCTATAGATACCTGCAAGTCAGAGACTATTATAAAAAACTACAGACCAAAGAGGAGGGGGAATATAATCTGATTTCCATATTTCATGATGTGTATCAAAAAGAAGACAACAAAAAGTTGGTCTCAAGGATATACGGAAGTATACAAGCTTCTAAAAATCATTCTATGACATACATTAAACGAAAATGGGGGAGAGAGTCAGAAACACAAATATCAGAAGAGACTTGGATGGAAATATGCGAAACACAAGCGACCACTGCAAACTCAAGATTGCTGAGAGAGTTCGGCTGGAAGAATGTAGTGAGATTTTTTATGACTCCTAAAATAACAGCCCGGCAAACAGGCGTACAGAGCCGAGGTGTTTGTTGGAGGCAATGTGGTAACTCTATGGCTAATCACTTTCATGTGTTTTGGGCCTGCCCGAAAGCCCAACCATACTGGAGGGAGGTGGCAGCTGAGATAAATAAAATAAAAGGGGTGGATTTAGATTACTCTTTTGTTACTTTATATCTGGGTAAAATACTAGATACAGTTCTACATAGGGACAAATATTTATTGAAAATACTTTTGGCAAGTAGTAGGAAAGCTATAACCCGGAAATGGTTGCAGTCGGACCCTCCAACATTGGACCATGGGATCATTAAAGAAATTTATTGCATGGAGAGACTTACTTTTGTTTTGAGACTCGAACTGGAGAAAGGTATCAAACGCTGGGAAAGATGGATTGTGTATGCACCTTGAATGATGTGACATTATATTGTGATGTATGTGTAAAAGAATCTTTGATGTAATTGTGACACCCATGATGATCTCATGTTCTGTTTGTATATGTAAATGAATAAAAATTTTAAAAAGTATAAAAAAAGTACACTTGATCGGTGTTTCTCAAGGTGAAGTTAGTAGAATGAAATATATACTAAATTTATGATATTCAACAAAATAAAACACTACAAAAAGGAGACAAAAGTGAACACAGCGCCAGGGTTTTAAGGTTTAAATTCTGCTTGAACCACCCCCTGAGCTACCCTTGTTCAGTCTAAGGCTAATTCAGTTCTGCTGTAAAGTCTGGATCTAGCTTGGCGACAATTCAGCGGAGACCTGGAGAAAAAGTGCTCAGAGTTCTGGGAGTATTTACCTGCCTCTTGGCACATTCTGCCTCTTTCCCCCATCTGCCTCTTTAACTGTGTCAGTCTGCTACTGCAAGCTGACACCTTTATCCCTGGAGGTACTATAGACTCCATTTGGTGTTCCCCTAAACGTCTGTAATACCTCAAGACGCAAACACACACATACACACTGTGGTCTTGACTTACCGGGCTGCGTTGAGTCCAAACCACACATGAGTTCAAGTACAGAGAAAACCCTATCTGCTGTGCTCAGATCACTACTGTTCTAAAATTGACACTTTTTCAGACTAATTCTTTTCAGCTGCTTCTGCTTTTCTTTCACTATCTCTGCTTCCTACTGTTTCATCAGATTTTCTTCCTTCTTCTCCATTCAGATGTAGTAGTCCACTTGAATCACTGAGCTGGGCACAGTTTCATTTGCCTGCTGTGACTGCCCTGAAGGTCCCAGTGTGAGAGAGAGAGACACTTTGCGAATGGGGTGGGTGGGACTGAGTTGTAAAGTGGGAGGAACCACTCTACAGGAAATGTTGAATGACATGCACAAAGACAGTTTTTTTTTTTTTTTTGAAAATCTGCTTTTCCATATAGAAAACCTGGTAGTTCAGGCTTTTAAAGCCAGGAGCACACTACTTAACTACCAAATATAGATTTACAAGATCATTGGAATACCAAAACATACAAACTAAACAATATTTATCAGTTATTACGGTTACTACACCGTAAAAAAATATAATAAAAATAATAAACAATTTTTTTTAATTGCCCCCCCCCATTTTGTAATAGAAGTATTGTTTCTTTAATTAATTAATTTTTTGTTAAATGAGAGATATCTTGAAGAATTACCGAAGTCTTCACTTCAGTCATTTTTATTTTACACATGGAAATGTCCCCTATTAAATATTTAAAAGCAACAAACCCACATGATCTTATGTGAAATTAGGATGGGAAAATTTTGTGAATTTCAATTTTTTTTATAGCATGGTTGTTTTACCTTTTTTTTTTTTTGTGAACTCAATGCTAATATATAAATTTCCTTTCTCAATGATTTTTTTCCTCTCTCTAGTATTACTGCACTCTTTTTTTTTTTTTTTTTTTTTTTTAAGCTAAAGTACGGGATCTTTTTATACAGATGAACATGCATTACATTTCGACTCTGACCAAAGAAGTCAGCCTATCAGTTCCAGGTAAATCTCTCTGTACTTCCCTGTGGACTGTTTTATATTTGAATTCCGTGTGTGATATTCATCCGCTGTTCCACTTGTAGTGATGGTTTTCATGTTCACTTGCAATGATGGCCACAAACATACAGTACACTTACTTTTTCCATAAAGAAATATTTTACCATTTAAAACGTTTGTTCAATACATTATAGAAAATCTAATTATCCTTGTGGTGTTATTCAAGTGTACCACCTTTATCTGTAGGCATTTTTCCAAATGTTCTTGGCCGAATACGTAAAACCTAAAAATAATAAATCAACTATTTCTAGGATGCCCTCTCTCAAATGACTAACGCATGTCCTCACAGAGCTGATACACTCATCATGCGCAATAAACCTAATTATGTATGTGGAGAGAAGGAAAAGTCATGTGTAAAATTGTGCAAATGAGAGTGAGCACATATGCTGTTTGTGTTTTCTCAGCTAGTGGTCACACACATGCAGCTAATGAGCACACAAGACTGGCTCATTGTGTCCCTGCACATTCTTCGTTAAAACAAGGTTAGGGGGAAGTGCTTCAGTTACAGTCTGGATCCTGCTGAAGTCTGTGCAGCTGCAGCGTAGATCTGTACCAGTGACGAGAGACTGGTTGAAAGTTTGCGTTGCTCATGAAAGTGTTTGACAAACTTGTCTTTCATATCATGTTTGAATGTGTGAAAGCAGGAAGCATCCACATGAAAAAGAGCGTTAGTGCTTTGATATTTCTGCTTGGTTCTTATTTATTGTTAAAATTTTTGATTGCCAGGCATATCTAATAATCATCTTTAGAGGATGCAGGCTCAAAAACGACGGAAATTGCTGAGCTTGACTGCTGTTTACAAACTCAAGAATGAACGTAGTGATTGAATCTGCAAGATTATATAATAGCGTCACTTTGAGAGGGAACTCCCATCAACTCCCTGTGGAAACAGTTAAAAATACAGAGATGCACTGGTGTGATGCCAAAAAGCAATAGTTGTCTGTTGATTGGAGTTGCTATGGATACAATAACTCCTCAAGGAGGAGATGCTGACTGGTTTCTCTGTGAAAGCCTGAGGTCAGTAGTGAGTCAGTGGTTTCAGGATTTTGGGCAACTGATTAAAAGGTTGGGGTCTCATTTTCAGATTTGTCATTATCTGTTATGTATAATTTGCATTCTTTTTAGCTTATTTACAGCACAGACTGTAAAGAAAAATTTACAAACCCTCAAAAACATAGACTTCCTGATAAGAGTTTTGTTTTATTAGTTTTGAAGCAGAGTATAGAGGCTCCAGCCATCTCCATCTTGGAAGGGCCTGACTCTCCCTAACTCAAAGCAAATCTAAAAATAAACAAAGAGGTGGTGCGTGAGAGGAACTAAGGTGAGCTATGCAAATGTCTCAGTGCCATGGACAGCCCTTTGACAGCACCCACTTGTTACTCAAAGCAGCTACACCTGTGATTATACATAACTTTAAACCTTAAATAATACTATTGTCATGAATGTGAAAATTAGCTATCGAGACCCAATTTTTATTTATTTTTTTAACAAGGCTGTAAACATGTTTAATTTCTGCTTAAACGTTGGGCTTTTTAGCATGGGGATCTATGTAGATTGACTAACTCTTGGAGTCGGCATCAAGCGGCCATTTGTGGAACTGCAGTTTTTCCACATTACTTCATTTCACAGCCTAGGAGGTTGCCGACTGGTTTGTGATAGCTTGCTATTGGCATGGTTGGAATACATACTAGTTGAGCATGAAGATGGAACTGTGACATGTGAAAGATTTTTCAAACCAGTTATTTTGTGTTTGTTCAGCAGGTATTTGCTGAACTATACAGTTTGCCTTGCTGCCAGATCTATTTTCACATATGAACAGCAAGTGCTGTTGCAGTAATCTACAGTGAGATCTTCCACTGTTGCTCTGAGGTTTTATTGCATGTGTGTGATGAGTTCAGGCCCACCTTATGCAAACAGTGACCAGACAGGAGGAGGGAGTAGCAAAAATCACCCAGAACTGGATTGTAATTTTGGCGTCTCTCATCTACAGCATGCTGTGCATAATTATCAACTGAAACGTTATTACTGGACCTGGAGCAGTAATTACATTTTCTTATTTACTGACCAATTAACTATGGACCACTGATATATTGTATCCCTGACACAGTGTCCTCTGTCTCTCTGGAGCTGCTCTTTATATCAGCGTTGGCTCAGCCTAAATGTTTAACAGAAAGTTTGTCTTCAATTGGAGATGTAGGGATTGTAAGACATGGACAGGGAGGAGGCAGAAGTTTGGTCTAGTCAAAAAAGCTGTTGTTTTGCATTATGGAATAAATCAAATCCACAGTTGTTGTTTTTGTTGTTGGTAAAAATGCAAATGGAACCAAACCAGTCTGCAGGTAGTCACCTGAGTTTGCCTAGTTGTAATACTGCCTTTAGACGAAACTGTAAAATGCTGAGCATTTGGTTGATTTCAGATAATAATTGAAGTGCAAAGATACTGGGCTCACATTTTGCAAAGTTGGTTCCACAAGCTCTGCTTCTTTGTATCCTTAAGATCCACTCAGTCAAGTCGGAGTTGGCAAAGTAAAGTATGCTGAGATAGATGTTTAATTTCTCTTTCAGTTTTATTTAATGTGTCCTTTCTGGGTGCAAGGGTTGAGTGCACAATTCATTATGTTTGTAGTAACTCATCCCTTATCTTTATGCTCAGGTCATAATGAATTGTGTTCAAATCATGCTGTTGTAACAAAATAGGCCAAATGTATAAAAGCATTGGATTCGGAATTAACACTGGATCCTTCCATCCTCACACCAATTGAGTGTTTGATGTTTGAAGTTCACACTGTCAACTCAAAATGGAAACCATATGGAATCATTCTTTGACGTTTGATTCATGGTGAGGAGAAAAACTGAAAAATTGGGACACTTTTTTAAAAGTTGCTCAGGCCATTTGTGAAAAAATCCTTGCCTCAGTCAGTCAGATTGTGTCAATCATCGCAAGATTTTTACATATTTTATTTTCATTTGTAAGACATGCTGTATTTGTTTTGGAAGCACGGCCTAATAGAAATATGAGTTTGTTTAATAGGCACATTTCACATTTGCAAAACAAACTGGATTGTTAATGAGTCTATTGTATTTGCAAACCACAATGTGAGTTGTAGGGCATTTGTACAGAACATGTTTTGGTTAATTGTTGGGTTGTGGCAGGACTCCATCATCCCCATCACAGCTGCACTTGATGGATGCACGAGTTCCTTTTCATCTAATTAGTTTTTTAAGATGGGGTAAATTATGGTCAGGGGTCTCATTATGATTTTTTTTTTGTCTCTGCAGACACATCATGACTGAGCTAATTGAAACGGAGAGGCTCTATGTGGAGGAACTGCAAAGCATCATGGAGGTACAGTATGTCCTGTGCCTCTCTGTTTTGTGAAGTGTTGTCTTACTTATATGCAAAATAGCCACAGCCCTTGAATTTCTTTCTGCTTGGCAATGGGCTTGTTTTGAATGCTTAGCATGACCTTTTATTTTAACACATTAAGGGATCATTTCAAGCAAATACCACTTGATTGATGTTCAGTTTGTTGTTCTGAGCAAAAACAGTGACAAGAACCTTTGGGAAAGAAATATTAGCGTCATTTTGTAGCTGCTCATTTTTGGTTAGACCAACATTCAGAGATAATCTGTCTAAACTGCTGAGTCTGTCCGACTGCCTCACTGTAATATCTCTTTTGTCTGATTCTAATCTAGCAGTAAAAATGAAGCTCAAGGGTTTATCAGTCGCATTAATGTTGAATATGCCCTACATGTAAATTGGGGTGAAGTTGATGTCAAAATATATTTGTACAGTGATAAAGTACGTATCAACAAAGTGTCATTTGTTTTCTCTTTGGCCTATAATTCATTCCCATTGGCCACAGACTGGGACTGGACTGAGTTAGAGACGACAGTGAAATGGAGATTTTTTTAAAAAATCTCAGTTTTACTTGTAGTTTTCTGGTTAAAATGATTAACTGTGATATTTTGCTATCTTGGCAAATTTCTGGTAAATTCTGCTTTTGTTTTTCTTCATCATTGCCACATGTCTGCAGGGTTATTTTGCTGAGATGAATAACGCAGAGCTCAGCCACCTCATCCCACCATCGCTGGAGAACAAAAGGGACGTGCTGTTTGGCAACCTGCCAGAGATTTATGAATTTCACAACAGGTAACTGGAATTTATCTTGGACATTGCCCAGTTATATACTTATGTAGCAAGAGTGCAAAGGCCCTGGAATTCCTGAGCTGATCAAAACTCAGATAAGCTCTCCCTCTCTCCAGCACTGACCAACACCCATCTCTATAGGAGGATTGAGACATTTGTATTTCTGTAGGTTTTCATTCACAGAAGGATGGAGCTCCTGTGAACATTTAAACCCCTGGAATAACTTCTTCTTTTTAAAAGACAATGACTTTCAATTATATGCTATGGATGTTTGTTTAATGAACTTTCATGCTAAAATCCCTTTTCAGCTTCAGGAGACCCTCAGCCGGAGACGTCTCTGCATTCCACAGATCAGATAACAAGTCGTAAAACTTTATGGCAGGAGGCTGGAACAGAGAGAGACACACTCTTTAACTGAAGAAACTAATTACTTCAAAGTTCATATTTCTGAGATTTATTTTGTTCTTTCCTGATTACCAAAGTTATAGTGAGATTATGTTGTACATCATATCCGAATTTGACAGTTATATCTGTTATAGAAGTCTAGATATTAATTTGTGATGTTTAATCATTTCTTCCCCAGGATACTATGGATTTGGAATGAATTCCAGTATTAACTTCTGAATTTCCTCTCTATTTAGGTTGAATGATGACCATTGTATTTACCTGTTACCAAATCTCTGACTTGTTGTTATATTTTCACTGTGATACATATTTTTAATGTCATAAACATATAGTTATGAATGAAATGATTCACATAATATGAACATATGTAATAATCTACACATTTAGGAACATGACTGTCTCTTTCACACAACTGAAATATGGTGGAGAGATAGACAGATCGCGTTTTAATCGTTTAATATCCCAATGTTTTAATTCCCTCTGGAGTAGTTTTCCATCTCTCCTCTTTGAGACAAAGGAAGGGGTCATGTTACCACCCAGAGATTCACGCCGAAGCTTCCCTCCGCCTTGGGGTCCTCCCATGGTCCCTTTGGCCTGATATAAGCCTAAGCAGCCTCCACCTTCGCTCTTGCTAGCTTACCGACTCTTCTCTCTTGCCTCTTACGTACCTTACCCTCTCTTCCTCATCTGGCCCTGAGAGGCCCACCAAAGTCTCTCTCATTTTTCTCTATCTAAAGCGCGTTTTTCCTATCTTTAAAATTCCCTCACCATCTAAGTTGTTAACTATTTATCTTTTAATGTTTTTGTAACTTAAGGAGACATTTTGCTCGTTATTCGTTTTAATCTGAAGAACCGATTCAGAACCAGCATTTATTTTTCTTAATTTTGACCGTTTTTCATCAACACCCGTTTTTCTTGGCTAAAGCCTGAGAACCATCATTTTTATGCCAAGCAACACTCAGCTGAGAACTCCGGAGGCCTGCTGGATCAGGTCTTTGCATAGAACCGATCAATCCGCGGCAGGACATCCAGGCGGCCATAACGACGACGCACCGCTCCGAACTTGCCAGTCAAGACCATGTGCATAATCTGAAGGCCCCGCAAGTCCCAGCCCCATGACAGTTCACTTCAATAACTCCAGCTGAGTTTGCTCTGATTCCATTCTATGGGTGATGTACTAACCGCTTGGTCAATTAATTCATTTAATCAATTTATTCTTTTACAAATCATTAGAATTCTTAATCCAAATTACCGATTACCTCGTCAGGTTAGCTCTGGCTAATCCTCACCATATTTCCTTCTCTCTCTCACACCTACTTCCACATCTCTCACACATGCACACACCACACACACACTCCCACATTCCACACATGCACGCACACACACACATGTAGTCCTGCACGCACACACACACACACCATATCTACATTGTATATAGTTCACTTGTCATTATTTTCATAGAATAGTTAATAAATACCTCATTTTAGACCAAATTACAGTCTTGTTTCTTTGTGTAGAATGTGGTCAATTTAACCGAGGATTCAAGACTTTTTGATATGAGATTGATCAAAATTTTTATGAATATTAATTTTTTTATTAATATTAATTTTTTCCCTAGAGATCTAGGGTGGTGCCCCAATTATTAATAACGAGAGCAATAAATCATAACGTAGTACCGCTACACTTAAAATGGTAGTATTTATATAGCGCTTTTATCCAAAGTGCTTTACATGATATGTCACATTTACCCATTCACACACACTGATGGCGGGAGCTGTCATGCAAGGCGCTAACCACGACCCATCAGGAGCAATTAGGGGCTAGGTGTTTTGCTCAGGGATACCTCGACATGAGCACGACGGGCCGAGGATCGAACCGGCAACCTTCTAGTTACAAGACGGCCACTCTACCCACTGAGCCATGCCGCCCCATGTACTTTTATAACGCGGTGATTAAACTGATAAACCGATATGTGATCTGCTGTTGGGGACAACATTTGAACTGAGGGATGAAACCACTCCTCTTTAGCTAAGTGCCAGCTAACTACACAAATTCAGTTGCAGTTAAACAGCAGCTCCTGAGGCTTTTTCGCAATAATGTTTCCAAACCCTCAGATGCTGCTGCTGGATGAAAACCTTTAACTGAACTTTACTAATGTCCTCCACAGTTAAATGCAGTGGCTGTTTGTATTCGTATCCTATATGACTACAAAAATCTAAATGTCTTCTTTCAGTGAAGCAGTGGTAGAAGCCTTGTGCATCAGGGGTCCTTGTGATCACTCAGCAGTTTAAGTACATTTTAACTGTCTAGAAATAGGAGCCACTGTGGAAAATAACATAGGAAAATGATTTTATGCAACTTTACATTGTGCTCATGTTCAGTGGCAGCAAAACTGAAGCATTTTAGATCAGCCTATCCAAACTTTTAGACACTGGCAGGGGTCAAACTCTGAAAATTGTGCATCCAACACTCCATGGTGCAATCAGCAGCTATTTCTTAGATCCACCATGCCAAAGGATTTCTCTTAATGTTTTGTGGTCTCCACATCCCAGCCAATACTTGCCAAGATTTTAAAGACAGAATAACTACAGAAACAGAATACTGAAATTGTTGGATCATGTGTTCGATTTTTTTTTTTTTTTTTTTAAATTTGGTCAACAACTCATCAGAGAACTATTAAAGTGTCTGATGTGTTTTGTCTTCCATACTTGTTCATAAATTATCTGCAGGACATTTCTGATGGAGTTGGAGAACTGTGCAGAGAAACCAGAGCTGGTGGGAACCTGTTTTCTGAAAAGAGTAAGTCCTTAAGAAACAATGCTTCAAAGTAAAGAAATACATTTTCTACACAGAGCATAATTGCTCATATTTTGCATCTCTTGTTCCGCTTTTAGATGACTACAGTTTAGAATGCCATATTCTTTCCTCTGATGAATAATTGATCATAATACAATGTTTAACCTGAAGTGCAGTCACACCAGGAAAACATTCATAGTCTGATATTATTTATTTTTCTGAACTAGAGGATTTGAATATGTCTTCTGACATTCTTCATTTGGTGCTGTCCTTGTTCAGCCCAGTTCAGACCCTTTTCCCATTTGTGTCAAATGTTTGCTGGCTGCAGATAGATCAGTCATGTTTTTTGAGTGAATCTGAATTATTCTGTTTTTTTTGTTGTTTTTTTTACTTAAAGGTGTATTTTAAAATGGGACATTTAGAATAAAGTTGTTTTGATGAAAATCAACTTAGATTTTTTTTCCCCCTGCTGAACCCACACATGAGATAGACATTTGCAAAAATGAAAAATGAGGTCATTCTTTCTACCTTTCAGTTTCTGGCTCAGATAAATTGTGCCATTTTGGCAATTGTTTTTTTAAAGAAAACATGCTTTTCAAACCGGTTTTGGTGTTCACTGGTTAAATGCAATGCACTGTTATCTTTTTTTTTTCCCCAACTGAACAAAAATAAAACAAAAACTGTCAGGTTAAAACCAGATTCAAATGGGATTTCCATTGGGTCCTGTTTTGGATCAGAGGCTGAATAAACAAAATTAAAGCAGATGAACACCATGAAAATGTATTCAAAAAGAAACCGGGTTTTCATACGTTATTGTAATATTTTTTGCATGGTCATGTTTCTTTCAAATCAGTGGAACAGAATGAGCAGATTAAGTCAATCAGCCAATAAAATGTTGCGTTGATAAACTCAATGTTTGAGCAAAAGCTGAAATGATTATAGGACCTTAACTTGGACATGTTTTTATGTTGTCAGAAAGAAGAACTTCAGGTATATGAGAAGTACTGTCAAAATAAACCTCGCTCTGAAGTCCTCTGGAGACAGTGTGGAGACAGCCTCTTCTTTCAGGTAACACACACAACACACAACTTTTAGCTGCATCCAACTTTATTGAATCCAGATTCCATATAGCAGGCAACTATTACATAACATTCAATTCGATCTGTGCTTCTGAAGGTTTAGTAAGTTAATATTTTCTTCTTAACAAGTGGTTGGGAAAGAAGTCCTGAAGAAGTTCAGCCACAAAGCAGTTACAGTCCATATCTGTTGTTATCCCATTTTGTGTCTTAAAGAGCCTTTGTTACACACATTTACACATTCATAAGTTCATTTTTTTGTCTACTAGAATATGTTTACATATGTTAGTTTAAAAAACTAAACAAAAACGTTATTCTTCTCAGACTATGCGTACCTACAGTGCCTGTTCTCATCCTCTCTCTAAAACATTCTGTTTCAGCTCCTGACTCTTTAAAGCCCAACTCCCTTTAAGTTCAGCCTGCTCTGAGTGGTCAGATAGAGATGTTGCCCAACCAAAAGAAACTGTAGTGAGGAAAAAATGGTGGACTGCAAGGAAGTTGATTATTCAGCCGAACACATGACACGACACATGAACAGTTTCTTTCCACAGGCTGTTGCTCTGATGAACATTCGAAACCAGTCACAGTCTGAATCATGAACATTTTATTAATTTTTCTTGTTACGTATTTTTACATTTGTTGTTAGATAATTTGTTTATTATTTAATTTTCTATCTGTCTTTTACAAGAGGGTACTGTAAAATACCGGAGTCAAATTCCTTGTATGTGCTCACATACTTGGCAAATAAAAGTGATTCTGATTCTGAACTAGCTGCTAGGCAGACATTTTGAAAATGTGTCACTTGGCGACGTAGATAACTAGCAGAAGAACAGACTGGACTTCATATGAGGCATTTCAGGCAGGTATGGAGAGAATAACTGCATTCAACATGATCAGTGAGCTTCGTAAGTTTACTGAAGCTTTACATGGACAAAAAAAACCCCAAAACAAACACGTGTTCACATACTACAGTAAAGAAATAGAAAAAAGAGCCCTTTAACCAGAGTGCGAATTATACAATGACAATTGGGGGGGTCAACATTTTTTAGAGGCCAGGGTGAAAAGGGAACCCAGTACAGCGCAGGCGCCTACTTAAGGTAACAGAAGTCTTGCACAATTCTTACAGCGTCATGAAGGTCCAAGGTTTAACAATCTTTAGAATTGTTGTTGTTTAATATTGAGAAAAGACATAAAATAAACATATATACAAGAAAACAAAATCATTAAATTTTAACAGGTCATTTTAAATATTTACAGAAATCTTACTTGTTTCAAAAAAATGTCTGCATTGTGTACTGTCCTCCTCCTCCTCCTCCTCTGCCTGCTCACTGTCCTCTCCTCCTTTCTTGCTCACAATAGCTCCCTCTGCCTTCTTAATACAACAGCACATGCATGTAAAATTCACCATGCTATAATGCTCTATATTTATAGCCTCTATAATAACCACTGGAAATACAGGCTGCATTTTCTTAACTATGTCCTAATTTTCAACTTACTCTTTTTTTGGCACCAAAATAGTGCCTGATATCTTCTCCTTTCCTCTTGACCATGTTGGCTCTGTAAATGAAATCTAATTTGAGTTCAATGAAGTAGTCATAAATTTGGACTAATACAACTATCACAGGCAATCAGTTAATCAGCTTTTAGTACGTTGATTTTAACAGTTCAACTAATCAGCCAGATTATAGTCCTGCCTGAAATCTACTGTCATGGAGTGCCTATTATGAAAGCTAATATCAAGGCAAAAGCGTAAATAGATCACCACTCAGAAGACTATTAAAATTAAATAATATAATTTTGTAACAGACTGACATTGGATTACATGTTGTCTATCAGTTCTGTGTTTTCCTATATTCATAAAGGTGACATACAGGCTGACAGGCCTGTCAGTCATTGAGAGAGAACTGGAGCTAAAAGCTAAAAGTAGTGAGGACTGGTCTTCATTATTGTATGAACGTCAGCCCCCCATTTTCTAACTGCTCATGAGCACCGGTGTAAGCTAACGTAACATTCACACCAGTTTAAGCTAGCATTAACATATTGACATTTACACATAGATACATGATAACATTCGTCTGAGACACCGGACACAATATGAATCCAAATATAATTCGTAACTCCGAAAGTGGGATACTAAATAAAAATAAACTAGCTAGATAACTTACATCACAGTGCTCCCCAAGTCGTTGATGTCCCGAAACAGCGCAAAGCCAACTTTTTCTCCATCTAGCTCTTTTTTTTTTTTTTTTTTGCGCACGCGCGGCTACTTGGATTTCAGCCAGGCAGCCGGGAACTAACGAGTGACAGTGAAAATGGTGTAGTCCACTCTAGGGGTGTCTGTCTGGGTGTGTGTGTTTTAGCACAAGCCTCTTCCTGGCATGAACATGGAAAATACAATACACTGTAATATTTTTGACACTAAAAAGACAGATAAATGTTTCAACACCCCCCCCCCCCCCCCCAATCTCTTATTTGTACCCCTTTTAGGGGAGTCGAAGTTGTAATTGGGGGGTCAAACCACCCCCCGTAATTCGCACTATGCCTTTAACCTAACGTAGCAGCTTTAACAGGTTCAAACTAACAAGTTAAATTTGTCTGTTTTTTTTCCTAATTGAGACACCTTGCTGTTTGTGACAACAGGAATGCCAGAAGAAACTGGACCACAAACTATCCCTGGATGCCTATCTGCTGAAGCCTGTCCAGAGGATCACCAAATACCAGCTCATGCTAAAGGTGAACACGCCAGCGCACACAAACATGCTGTACTTTAAAATCCTGTCAGCTGAATCACACTGAATGCTGAACAAGGTGTGTTTGCTTGCTTTGTAGCTTGTTTGACTTGGCGACAAGACCTTATTAAAAATTAATCTAAATTTTTTGGACTAATCTGTGAGTATATTAAGATCAAGCTTATGTCCCTCCAGGGAAGTACCTAAAAGCTCTTTTTGAGCCTAGGGCCACAGTTATCGTTTTTCACAGTGGGTGTGAGAGTTAAATTGATAGAGGTTAAGAATCCAATCAGCAGCCAATCTGCACACTTCAACACTTCATTATGACTTCATGAAACACTAAAAATGTGCAACTCCTACAACTCTATTACTATTTGTATTTTCAAATTAGTAGATTTTGTACAATCTGACAGCATATCTATACCAGCTAGATTAGAGGATGTGTTTTGCTTTGTGTAATATAGTTGTTGAAAATATACCACAGGTACATTGAACACAGAGCACAGAGGACATTAATGCTGTATGTAGTGTTGCATAATTAGAAAATGATTTAACCTTGATGTCACGGTACTTTGTAGACCAATAGTGGAAGTGATTTTTCTTGATCATGTGGCATCATAGATTGACATAACACACAGACTGAAGCTCTTTGCAATTGTGACTACAGATAAAATTGGTATGCTTTTTACATAATCTATTCAACAAAGACATCAATAAATATGGCAATTTTTGTGATAAAAGTAAGTGTGCATAACCAGCTAATTCTTCTTTATGATCAATTTTATTTATTTAATTCTGAAAATCATTGCAAAATCCATTTTTATGTCAGTTTTCACCCTTACTAATAGGTATTGTGTAGCCCTATAAGGTACAGTCAATTCCGGCCATTTTCAGTACAAAAAATAATGCTAATATTTCATTTGTAAATAAAAATATGACGAGAAATACAGGGAATATTGGGCGCGCATCGCGAGGTGCATTTCCTCGAAAACGACCGATTCGTGGATTCTATACCGACTTCAAGACATGTTTTGGACAAAATATGTTACTGGCTTGTTTCGTCTGGATGTCCAAGGTTGGATTATGGCCGTTTTTTGTGGAATATTTTCATCTGTGTGTAATAATGAACCCGCAAATGTGAGTCGCGCTGTGTGCATTAAAGCCGTGTATAGAGAACGGATGGATGGATATTTGTTTTTTTGTCGGACAAATGTGTTTATATTATCCGCTGTGGTAATCACATCTGAAAGTGGTTTATACCGGCGGATTCATGAGAATCTAAGCTTTCCATCGGTGTATAATGTTTCTGTCATCGAGTTGGCAGTGTGGTTCTATTTCGAAAAATGCTTATGCAGATATCAAAACGGCCCGCCTGCGGGCCGCTGAACCTTGAGGGTCAGATGTCTGTTTTTCCAATTATGTAAAAACTGCCAACAATTTGCATATTAAAATCAAGTCTGACTGAGGTTTCATGAGGTCCACACTCGGTTTCTCTTTTGTGCTCAACTTGATTGAATATGATTTGTTTAATGCAGAATGGGCTCCGTGTAAAAGCACATTCTGTGTTTTTATAGATATACAGTCTCAAGTTCCCATAAAAAAGTTTTAAACCTTGAAAAGAATTTTTAAAACAACAAAGCTGAACTGCAGGTGAAGGCCAGACATTTCATCAGAGCTCCTTCTTTGTCAGCGAGCTGAGGTTCTGCTGGATGTCTTCTCTTTGTTGCTTTGAAACTTACTTTTATGCTCAGCTTAGCCAGTCACAGCCTACTACTTTTATTTTTTCATTAAAGATAAAAATAATTTAGAAAACTATCAAGAATGAGCTGCTTACATGTGAAGACAAATTTCTTTTTGGTGTGATGTGGGACATGTTGGAACGTCTTGCAGTGCTTTTACACTCAGCACCCTGTGGGGTGTAGAATAGCTGCTGACTGGACATATCAATGACACCACAAATTCAAAGTCTTTTCAAAAAGGAAATGTTTTGCATTTTCAGCTTTAACCCTAAAAACCTCCCTGCCATCATTCAGGGTTTATCCACTCAGCCAGTTTCTCTTCTCTTCTCTTCTCTTCTCTTCTCTTCTCTTCTCTTCTCTTCTCTTCTCTTCTCTTCTCTTCTCTTCTCTTCTCTTCTCTTCTCTTCTCTTCTCTTCTCTTCTCTTCGTAGGATTTGTGAAATACTGACATAGGTCAAGATCTCACAATATTAAAAAGAGAAACCCAACAGTTCACCCTGAGCAGTCCTTGGCAACAGTGGGGAGGAAAAACAGGGAAGAAAAACTCAGACAAAACCAGACTGAGTGTTTGGGAGACAGTAAACATTGAGTAGGTTGATTGAAAACATGCATAGCCAGAGACACCTGCAGAAAGGTATAGGAAGCGAGAGAACACAATGTTAATGACATGCAAAAGAGTGGTACAAAAGAGAAAAGAGAAGATCTTCTCAGTCATCATCATGGGAAATCTCAAAGCAGCCTTGGATTAAAGCAACATTGCTATTGGATGGTTTAGCGTCACCTGAGTCAGTCGTAACTATAAACTTTGTCAACAAGGAAAGCTTAATGTAAAAAGTAGAGAGGGCATTGGCATCTTGGAACCAAACTGGGAGCTAATTCCTTAACAGAAATGGCTCATATTCTACTCTCAGAACATTTAGGAACTAGCCTAGCCGCACTAGACCCATGTTCTGAATTCTGAAGGCACAAGGGTCTAGGGCCGCTCGACAGGGAGGGAGGCGGGCTAAAAGGTTGTCTATCAAATCATTCTGCAGCAATTGGGTTGGTATACAACCAATCAGCAACGAATAGGCTGACGGAGTTCTGCAGCCAGACTGTTTTGTGTGGCGGATTGTGGCTAAGTCCCATTAGCTTCCCAACCAGCGGAGCCAACTGGTATATTAAGGATTTGCCATATCCCATCAGCATAAGTCCAAATACGTCTTTCTTCTCAATGAAACACTTCAGTGCCGTCCTTTGTTTATCTTTCAAGTTGAATTTTAGCTTCAAATCTTTAAGGGCTGTGGCCAAAGCCGAGTCGAAAGATAACTGTTTATTTTGCGCCGGTTGTTTCTGTCAGAATCGTCGCGCCTCTGTCGTCACTTAGTTACGCCCGCCTTCTGACTCTACACTTCATGGTGATTTGTCCGGCCAGTTTTAGGAGAATCCAGCCTCGAGCCTTATGGAGGGTAACTAGACCCACCCTGGCAGAGAATTAAATTCGTTGCCGTGGGTTGTCTAGCTAGGCTATTTAGGAACCACAAGTAAGCCTGTACTCTGAGAAAAGAATGTGTTCTGCTTGGCTGATTAATTACTATGAGTTTAAGACAGGGTGGAGTTTCCTCAATAAGGGTTTTGTTTGTGATGAGAAGGATTTTAGACTCTATTCTGAATTTTACAGAGACTCACTGAAGAAAAATCCTCTTAGTTGTTCCTGTGAGACCTCTGGCTGCAGCATTTTGGATCAGCTGCAGGTTTTTCAGAGAGTTATTTGGGGATCCAGATAATAAGTTACAACAATTCAGGAAAGAAGCAGCAAATACATGGACGAATTTTTCAGCATCACTCTGACACAAAATGTTCAGAATTTTTACAATATTGTGCAGGTGAAAGACAGCCGTCTTTGAGACTTGTTTTATGTGTGAGTTAAAGGACATGCTTTGGTCAAAAGTAACTCCAGAGTTAGTTATTGTCATGCTGGAGACCAAAGCTATGCCACCCACAGTAACTTTATAATTGGATAGTGTGTTTCTGGGTGTTAAAGGCATCATTAGTCTGCAAGCACTTAAATACTTAAAAAGCCGATTTCTAAAACATGCCAAGGAGAAAAACGAAGAATATGACTTCAATGTTTCAAATGCAACAGGCTAGCCTTAGCGTCTACAGAAGTCTCGCTCTCTGTCCTTATTTGATTTCTTTGGTATTTCTGTGTTTATTCTTGTCCTTTATGTTATCACGATTTTCTAACGAATACAATCAATCCACATTCTCCTCTTTCTCCCAGGAGATGTTAAAATGCAGTAAGGGTCAGGGGATGGCAGAGCTGGAAGAGGCTTTAGCCACCATGCTGGACATCATCAAGTCCGTCAACGACTCCATGCACCAGATCGCCATCACTGGCTTTGAGGTGAGTCTGCAGAATTAACTTATCATTACCATTATGTACATTGTAAAAATGAAGAAGAGACAGTTTGAGAAAAACATGTTGTCTGGTACTTCCCATCAAATCCTGTGGACATCATCAGGATATGATTGATATACTCAAACTGCTGACATGTACAACTGACCTGTGTCAGTTTGTACTTTAAATTAATTTCAAAAATGTCATAGGGAAAAATCAAATACAAGGCTCTGCTGTTCACTTTGTGTAGTTTCTTCATGCTAAGATCTAAAGAGGTTTCTGAAGCCATGAGAAAAATAGTTGTGGATGTCGATGAGTCTAGCAAGGAGTTTTAAGAAGTATTCAAATTGTTCAAAGTGAATCATTCCAAGACGGCAAAAATTTTGTCACAGGATCCTCAGGTAGTCCTGCAGCTGTTGGTGTTAAAGTCCATGTGTCTACAATCAGACAGAGATTGCCCTAATTCGACCTGCATGGGAGGCGAGCCAGGAAAAAGCCTTCGTCATCCAAAATGAACACGAGTTCCAAACTACAGTTTATCAGTGAACCTTCAGGCAAAGAGCAGGAATGATGTGCTTTTTACGATCAGGAAACTCAGTTACTTCAACCTCCAAACTTGAGATAGAACTGAAACAATGTTCGAACATCAACCAGTTTAAATAAAAATACAAACAAAATCTTTTTGGAAGGTATAGTGAGGATGAACATGGTGACCACTAGGGGGCACAGTAGTATTGATTTGCAACTGATTGAATTGATGGATAGTGTTGAAGTTATTTGTCTTTTTGCCTCAGCGAAATTATTGGTGGTAAAATTGTTTTTCATTGAATATTTTTCATGGAACTGATTGTAATGGGTGAATGAATTTAGGGGTGGGATTACATAAGTTTCATCTTCTTCCCACTCCCTTTTGAACATGTTGCGGTTTTGTTTTCCTCTCCTTGTATGAGAAGCATGATGGACTGTTTTAGTTGTTTTTGTGAATCATTTATTGAATCTTATTAAATTACAAGTTCAAAATAAATAAATGAAATTAAATAAATAAAGATATACCAGTGCTGATGTCTCCTTATGCTTAATGAAGGCTAGAAAATCAGATCTTACAGAACATAGTGATGGGTATGGAATGGAGAGTTCATGATTAAGCGTAAGGAACTGCGATATACAGAGTCCAGCCGCCGCAACAAGGTAGAGGCAGCATGCATGTAAATAATATCCCCATAATCTAAAGTACTCTAAAAACATTGACTGGACTATTGTTTTTCTGACTGTTAGATTTAAGCAGGCCTTATTATGATAAAAGAAACCCAGCATGATCCTCAACTTCTTTACTAAGTTCTCAATGTGTTGTTTAAAAGACAATTTTTCATCCTACCACATACCCAGGTATTAGTAACAGGAAATCCTTTCTATGGGATCACCACCTAAAGTACAAACACTGGTGTTATTTTTGTAAGTTCAAATAAGATTTGGAGAAAATAAGATATTTACTTTAGTTAGAATTATGGACCAGTTTTAGATCAGACAGTGAGGCCTGAAGCTGATTAACAGCAGTGTGGAGATCATCAATGGCTTGATTTGGGGAAGAAGCGACTGTACAAAACCTTTGGACACTGTAGTCAACTCAAAGTCACAAGACACATCAGAATAGTAATGAGTGGCTGCCTTCCTAGTAATATCAATATTCTTTCTTCTTAAAAAAAGGTTGAAATTTTTTGTATCTGAGGAATCTGCACTGATAAATTCTGCAGTAGCTCTACAGTATGACCTGTTGTGCATCAAAGGGAACACTAACACCCACACAGAACATGCTGTCTCTCCCCAGTTGGCGTCATGCCTAGGGCTGGGCGATATGACCAAAATTTTATATCCCGATATAGCTTATTTTATATCCCGATACGATATACATCACGATATAGCATATTTTTGGTAAATTCAATGAATGAACAGTTTATATAAAATTGCCATGTGAACAAGCAGTTTGAAATCATATATTCAACAAATAAATGGAGTAGGTATTTGTTTATATATGTGTAATTTTTAATTTAGAACTTTTTTTTCCAAGCATGTATTATGCAAAATATTTGTTGGTCACATTAACATCTGTCATTTTTTAAAAACATCATGTTCGAGTCTGTTGTTGGGACCGAGCAGCGGCATACCTTACAAAGTACGGTAGTCTGATCCTTGTCGGTCTTTTTAAATCCAAACCACCGCCATATGACAGAAGTTCCCCCTCTTTTAGGTACAAGCTTGTCGGTTTGAGCTGGTTGTTCGTCATCTTGTTGTTTAGATTGTTCTTCTGAGTCTAGTCCACCGTCTTCCTCCATAGCTGGTTACTTTTTAGCAGTGTTGCCAACTCCTCAGTAAGGAAAGTAGCTGTTGGCTGTCCTAAAAGTCGCTAGAAGTCGCTAAATGATGCCATCGCCTAATTTGCATATTTCCCAGTTTGCATGTAATTATAATCAAAGTTGTAGGAGAGAGGAATAACGTTGTGGAAAAGACCAAAAAGTGAGTATAAAACACCCAAAATATGTTTTTGTACTAGAGGCTAAATGCTGTGGTTGATTTTAGTATGACAGTGAAGAAACATTTTCATCTATATCCCGCTCTGTAAGTCTGGATGGGATCTGTAGTGACTTTGCGCATGCGCGATTCACCTGCCGTCTGGCCGCGGAGTGATGTGTCCTCTAATCAGACACTGGGACTGCTGCGGGGTTACTGGACTGACAGCCTGTGCTTTGGAAGGGGGAGAAGCTCGCAGCAGCACCCGCTGCTCGTTGAGAACAGTAACTGCAGAATGATCTGAGTTTTCCTGTCAGAGTCTCCAGAACGGCAGAAAAGTCGCTAGATTTGTCGCTAGTCGCTTTTGACAAAAAAAGTCGCTAGGACGCTTTGGAAAGTCGCTAGATTTAGTGAGAAAGTCACTAGATTGGCAACACTGTGTTTTAGCCATGTGCCAGGGCTTGCCGTAAGGCACGTGGGTGACGTAAAATACTGCCGTAAAGCATGTTTTGCGATATAAACGATAGGATCTTCACATGAAACAATAGACATTTTCTATGGTCCAGACGATATCTATCGTCATATCGCCCAGCCCTAGTCATGCCCTTCCATCTCTGATAAAGTTCACAAGCCATTATACACAGATCCTGGAAGGGAGTTAGACTGAATCTGTCCAAAGAAAAGACAAGCCTCAAGTGCAAAATTTAAGTTCTAAGTAATATTTTGTTACGTCTGCGAGGGGGGAAAAAAAAACAAACAAACTTCATACTCAGGACAGCAAAACTAGTATGACATCATGGTGACAGATGTGGTCGTTTATTAGTGATACTGGAACAGTAACAACATGATGGTGTATAGTGCAACATTAGTGCGTGCGTGTGTGTGTGTGTTTGGAAAGAGATAGTTTACACATTAGTGGCAGGGATAGTTATGTTAACAATCCATTCTACAGATGAATAAACAGTTTACAATGGCCTTGCAAGGTAAAGTATGCTTTCCTCGTTTCTGCCGAGATGATTCAGAAAGGTAATGTTTGGTCATTATCAGAGCAAGCTCTCTCTCTCCTGGTGTGACAATTAGTTTACTGTTCAACCTGATTTAGGACAACAATGCACCTTTTGATACTATAGTGTCTCAGAAAGTGCAGTTGCAAATCCTAAGTCAAATTTTCTCAAACATGCATTTTTATTTTTTGTTCCAAACAATGCAGCTAAACAATTTCGAGAAGCAGTACCTTGCTCTTCCTGGCAGCTCTGAAAAATACAGAGTCTGTCCACACAGCTTAAATTCAGAAGTACATCACTTATTAACCAGCCTCTCTTGGAGGTGAAACTGCTACTTATTAGAAGGTCAAAGAGCTGAAACCAGACTTGGTTAATACATCACTGAACACTGAGCGCCAGTGATTTAGTGTGTTTGTCGACAAAAGGCATCTCTGTGATTTCAGCTGTTTCCAGCCTGTGTTTTTGGTCTCAAACACTGTTTCATAGACTTCAGCACCACCAAGAAAATGATGATACTGTGTCATAGTGTGGTTCTGTATGGACCAAAATCGGTATTGTACTCTTGATCTGGCTTTGATTTAAAGCTTTGCATTTAGGTCCATTGACAGGACGGTAGAATTCATCTATGCCTTCTACCTGTCCAAATTACTGGCTACGTTCTGTGATGAATGTTCAAATGAATGCTAAATTATATAATAAAGCAAATATTTTTTTGGTTAGAGAGAGAGGCTGGGGTCATGCTTGAATAGCAAAACCTGCTGACTGTTGGTACTCCATTATTTGTCGACTCATCGATCCGCCTCGATGTCGTGCTCTAGACTTTGACACTTTAATATGTTACCTCCTGATTTCCTCATAGACGCCTCTAAATGTTGCAGCTACTAGACGATTTTGTCACTGAACAGAGTTCATGTCAGGGCCTTTGCTGAAACACCAGATTCTGTGTTTTTTTTGTTTGTGTTTTCTTTGCAGGACAGTCTCCGAACATTACTTTTACATTTCTACCTGTGTTTTGTTAGGTGGAATAATCTGGTTAAAACTTAAGTTTAGTGCAAGTGCAATGAAACACTGCAACTCTTTGTCTTAGGCAATGCATTTCTAAGCAAAAATATAAAACTGCAAGCTTTTGAAGTGCAAATCATTTTGAACCGATCACATTTTCTATCAATGTTCTTAGAAAATATGAATTTGTAGATCACGCAAGTCACAAATGCATTAATACTGAACATGTCAAGTATCTCTGCAAAAACATTTCTATGTAAGGATCACCCTGCTGTCACCTTTTCTGTGGTTATACATATGCAATACGTAAGTTGATATGTTGTCATCCGCCCAGGGCAGGAAGTCGGGGTCGGGTGCTATGTCCACCGGGCAGTAGGCAGGAGTGAGCGCCTGGGCGTGCCGCCCCCTGGTGGCGTAGACTAGCTCTGGGGACGTGGAACGTCACCTCACTGGTGGGGAAGGAACCTGAGCTGGTGCGGGAGGTGGAGCGATACCGGCATAGTTGGGCTCACCTCCACGCACAGCAAGGGTTCTGGAGCCAGAATTCTGGAGAGGGATTGGACTCTCTCCTACTCTGGAGTTGCCCAAAGTGATAGGTGCTGGGCAGGTGTGGGGATACTCGCAAGCCACTGACTGAGTGCTGCTTTGTTGGAGTCCTCCCCGGAGAATGAGAGGGTCGCCTCTCTGCAACTTCTTGTTGCGGAACGGGAAATTTCTTGACTGTTGTCTGTGCTTATGCACCGAACAGCAGTTCAGAGTATTCGGTCTTCTTGGAGTCTCTGGGTGGTGTCCTGGAAGGGGTACCGCCTGGGGATTCCATAGTTCTCCTGGGAGACTTCAACGCTCACGTGGGCAACGATGGAGAAACCTCAAGGCGGGGTGATTGGGAGGAACGACCTGCCCGATCTGAGTGTGTGCCAACTACTGCGGTATCACACTTCTCAGCCTCCCCGGGAAAGTTTATTCTAGGGTGCTGGAAGGGAGGATCCAACCGATAGTCGAACCTCGGATTCAGAAGGAACAATGCGGATTCCGTCCCGGTCATGGAAGAGTGGACCAGCTCTTTACCCTTGCGGAGCTGCTGAGGGGGTCATGGGAGTATGACCTGCCAGTCTACATGTGTTTTGTGGATCTGGAGAAGGCCTATGACCGTGTCCCCTGAGGGGCTTTGTGGGGGGCACTGCGGGAGTATGGGGTCCCGGGCTCATTGCTACGAGCCGTTCGGTCCCTCTACGACCAAAGGGAGAGCTGTGTCCGCGTACTCTGCACTAAGTCAGACACGTTTCCCGTGGGTGTTGGACTCCGCCAGGGCTGCCCCTTGTCTCCAATCCTGTTTGTGGTTTTCATGGACAGGATTTCAAGGCGCGGTCGTAGTGGGGAGGGTTTTTGGTTTGGGGGCCTCAGGATCGCATCTCTGCTTTTTACGGATGATGTGGTTTTGTTGGCGGCCTCAGACCGTGACCTCCAGCATACACTGGAGCGGTTTGCAGCCGAGTGTGAAGCGGCAGGGATGCAGATCAGCATCTCCAAGGTTCTCTGCCGGAAACCGGTGTATTGCTCCCTCTGGGTTGGGGGGGGGAGTTTCTTCCCCAAGCGAAGGAGTTCAAGTATCTCGGGATCTTGTTCACGAGTGATGGGAAAATGGCGCGAGAGATGGACAGGCGGATTGGTGTGGCGTCAGCAGTAATGCGAGTGTTGTACCGAACCGTCGTGGTGAAGAGGGAGCTGAGCCGTAAAGCGATAATCATGAGCTTTGGGTAGTGATCGAAAGAACAAGATCGCGGATACAAGTGGCAGAAATGAGCTTCCTCCATAGGGTGGCTGGACTCAGCCTTAGAGATAGGGTGAGGAGCTCAGACATCCGGAGGGAGCTCAGAGTAGAGCCACTGCTCCTTCGCATTGAAAGGAGCCAGTTGAGGTGGTTTGGCCATCTGATTCGGATGCCTCCAGGGAGACTTCCTTTGGAGGTTTTCCGAGCACGTCCGTCTGGGAGGAGACCCCGGGGTAGACCCAGAACTCGCTGGAGGGATTATATATCTCGTCTGGCCTGGGAACGCCTCGGGATCCCCCCGGAAGAGCTGGAAAGCGTTGCTGGGGGGAGGGATGTCTGGAACAACCTGCTTCGCCTGCTGCCTTCGCGACCCGGCCCCGGATAAGTGTAAGAAAATGGATTGATGGATGGATATGTTGTCATGTTATTGTCAAAGTTTAACATGCAAAAAGTAAGGGTTAATTAGTGAAATTTGTCTGTCACCATCATTAGCTTGACTTAATAGCTGATTTAACTGATTGTTTTAGGGTGATGTTACACTGTTTCAGCCAAAGGGAGAATTTACTTTGTAAAGATGGGGTAATACACATTTCAGCAAGGGTACTGGCTGTGGCCTGCTGGAAGGTGGGGTTTGAGAAAAATCCAGCATCTGTCATACCATTTTAAGATTCCACATCATGTTTTATGAATATATGAAAGTTGATCCAAATCACACAAAATAACCATAACTGTTTACTAAAAAAAATGTACTGCTCTTGCAAAATGAGCTCCAAAATGTTACTTTTTCTTCTTTTTAATGGATTCCTTCTTGAACTCGTAACAGTAGACATGAAATAGCTACTAGTGCTGATTGCTGTGACTCTAAGTGGTGCGCTACAACTCTGTGTATTCATGTCTTGCAGGGAAACCTGAGTGAACTGGGGAAGCTACTCATGCAAGGATCCTTTAATGTGTGGACTGATCACAAGAAAGGCCACAGCAAGGTACAACCCCACATTCCAACTCTACCATCACTCCTTTATCAGAGCTTTTTTTAAATTTAAGTGTCTTTAGGCATTAACAACAGAACAAATTATGCAAAACTTGCATTTTTGTTGCACATTTGTAAACTTACTCACCAACTAGGCAGCCATTTTTTCGATGAGGCCGAGCAGATTAGTCGGATTATCCATTTGCAAAGTGGAAGAAATAAAATCATGCAATATTTTATTGGTGGAATTTTAATGTTAAGGAAATGCACTGTTGTTTATCTAGCAAAAATCAAAGCAGCAAAGCATATCCACATGTCTCTTTTTTTAGATTGAGTGCAGTTATGCTTTGAATACAGATACATACTGCAAATGTAGCCACTGTCTGGTCATGGTCTCTAGTGGATGAATAGCATCTCTAAGGAGCCGACACAGGACCAAACTCATGGGATGGACCAAGACTTTACAGCATTTCACAGTCTAGTTCACAGGTCCTATCGGCTGGTGAATCCCAGTTAGAGATTTGTAGCAGGAACAGAACAGGAAATGCATTGCTCTGTAAATAGTGTTGTCACATCTTGAGATAATGATTTAAAAGTGAAATAGCTCAGTGACTTTCTAATTCATATTCCACTTCAGCAAACCTTTCACACGTGTTTACCACAGTAGTAGGTGGGTTCTGTGCTTGTTGTTGCACTTGCACGTTTGAAATAGCACCAGAAGTGTGAAGTGAAACATTTAATTTGGGAAAATGCAGTTTCTAACAATGTCAGAATCGTGTAGCAGATCACATGTCCTGACCTCAGTTTTTACAGTTATAATACCAAGTTAATTTGTCAGTGTTACTCTGATTATGAAGAATGAAATCAACTGACAAACTGAATGATGGGTTACCTGATTGCAGGTGAAGGACCTGGCCAGGTTTAAGCCCATGCAGAGGCATCTCTTTCTCTATGACAAGATGCTGCTGTTTTGTAAGAAACGAGAGGAGACCTCAGATGGACATGAGAAGACTCCGTCCTACAGCTTCAAACACTCACTCAAGGTCAGACACAGATGATGTGTGTGTGTGTGAGTTCAGTGTTGCTTGGTTTCTGTCTTACGGCTAAATGCTCAACTCCTGTCTACTAATTTTAAGGTTGTCTGCTGTCCAAGATGTTCTAAAATGAATTTATCTTTTAATTAATGGTTGCCTTTGGGGTTTCAGGACAGGACTGGTTATCACACCAGCCGTGGCACAATGCAGTTTCACCCTGATTTATGGTAGAAATAGGTCAGAATATGAGACAGTGCTCAACCAGAACAAGGAAGAAGACTGCCATAAAGGAAAGGTGGATATATCAAGATCGGCCACAAAGTTAAAACCACAGAAGGGTGTAACATTTGGCATCTTGTTACAATGCAATGCTCTTCTGGGAAACCTTGAGTTCCAGACCAAATACACCACCTCATGACAGCAACACTCTCAAATGGTCTCCCCTATAAAGGCAAAACGCCCCACCACACTGCAAAAATAAATGAGGAACTACTTAAGGAAGACACCAAAGAGCCTGCAGATTCCTTCCTGTGTTCTAGAAATATAATTTTACTATAAACAATGTGCTACTTCTTCACGTATTACTTGTTTAACAGCCCTGTGTTGTTTGTGACACTCTGTTTTACAACCTTGTGGGATTATTCTTCAATTTTCCAATTAATCCAATTGATTTGAAGAATGTCTTTGTTGGACTGGTAGAGGGCAGGCGTCAGCCACAGTTCACAAGACTTTCAAATACTTAAAAATATATTTTTTTGAATGTGGAGAGCACAGTCAACTGACCACTGAAAAAGCAGTGACAGACATCCAATTTCTGCAGGTGTTGGATGATGTGCACCGGCAATGTCGTGGTCCACTTGAGTCAAATGAAACCCAAAGTTTGTTATTCTGCCAGTTGTAGCTTTTGTTCTGCTTTCTGTTCTGTGAGTGTGCGAGGATCTCTGCACTGCCTTTAAACAAGAACGCTAGGAGAGCAGAGAAGAGAGAGGTGCAATGTGTTGTAACTTCATGTTCTTTCTTATTGGCCAGTAATACGTCAGCAAGCAATACATCAGGAAACAAGCAGGGATGCCTGTTTGTGGGCTCAATTAATTAATGGTCTTTTCATGGTAATTTCTGACAGTAGGGAACATATAGGATAATGCCAGCCTTACATTTACATGTACTTTTATGTGCACTGTACTTTATTATCCCTGATGCGCAGAGTTTGAAGTGTTTCACTGCTGATGTTCAAATGCAGCTTCAGTTGCACCTCACAGTGTTTCTGTCCTGTTTCTGTCCAGATGAGCGCTGTGGGGATCACAGAGAACGTCAAAGGTGACAGCAAAAAGTTTGAGGTGTGGTACAACGGCAGAGAGGAAGTTTACATCATTCAGGTACGCTGACATAGCCAGAATGAGAAAAATCTTTTTCTTTGTGTATTCATATAATTCTTTCACTACATTGCATTTCAAAGGAGGACTTATTGTTCCACATCAGAACATAAAAACTAAACCACTGGTTCCAAACCACCTAACATTAAAAATCAAAATCTAACTGGGTTGGGGTTTTTTTCACATTTCAGATGTTTATTTGTTGTTAGGAACTCCACCAAAGGAACCTTTTACATTAGACTTTTAAAATAAATAAATAAATAAATTTGTTTAGATGAAATCCATTTTTCAGGAACACAGGAAAAGTAATTGAATTTCTGCAGAAGATTTTATTTTTTTCTACTCCCCTGATTCAGTAATCATCTCAGAACCCACATGAGTTTTTCAGTGACCCGATCCTGAAGTTGAAAACCGCTGGATAAAACTACCTACTTGTGCTTAAACCATATGAACCTGCCCAACCAGCTGCAGCAATAACTGCTTGCAAATTTGTGCATTATGATAGCCAAATTGTTAATTAATCCTCTGAACCCCAAGCACTGCATAGGCTTTTTTATTTGCCATTTTTACTACTTTTCACTGCATTATAAAGTCATGCGCCCCGTTAAAAATGCACAGCCATGGCTCGAAGGAGACAGACCTCAAAAATGTCTTCTGTGCATTGTGACACAGTTGAAAATCATTAATTAAAAAATAAACAAAACAAGTTTTTAAAATTATTTATTGGACTAAAACTGGGGAAAATTTTAATCAACATGGATTACCTTGGTGCTCTCAGGTGTTACCAGTACTTCTCCAAAATGGTGGCAGTACATATAGATATTTTGTTTACATTTTTAATTTATTTTCAAACTTTTTCCTAGTGTTTATTATCAGCCCAGTTCTGTTCAAAGGTCTCTGTATCAGTTGCGTGTCACATGACATGCAGCTGAATCACGAATAGCTTCACAGTTGCACCTTAGTGTGAATTTTTATTTCTGTTTTTTCTGAGGATCTGGTTTGAGTTTTATTTTCAGCAAATGATTAAAAAAGACATGTTGAACAGAGTTATTTTAACGAAATAGCATATTTATGAGGTTAGATTTGGTCAAGTTTTCTGATGGGACAGTACGCCATGGATGAGCAAACAGAAGATGATTCCTTTTGTTTTTACAGGTTGTTACTCTGACAGTTTTTCAGTTTGGGTGATTTTTAAAAGAAAAAGATAACCTACTTTTCAAACCTGCTAGTCGGCTTTAAGGTTCAGAGGGTTGATATGGAATAACTATAATTTAACAACATATATATGTTTTGCTGATAATAAGTCAAACTTTGAATGCAAAACTTGATATGGAGTACATGGTACACAAGAAATGAAGATATTATGAATATGGCTGTATCATTATCCATATGAAGAAGTTCAAAAATTGGTACTCATCAAGAAGAATACATGTACATATGCAAACACAACTAAGAAGAAAGAGGTTATTTGACCCCTGATGTCAAATTTATCCTCTTATATATATATATATATATATATATATATATTTTTTTTTTTTTTTTTTTTTTTTTTTTTAAATTTTGTCATATTCTTCTTGGGAAACATCCACTATTCCACAGCCCTGCTCTTGGGGGCAGTGTTGTACCACACAGCTAACCCATCAGTTTCCCACTCATCCACAGCATTAGTGTTAAGAGGCTTCCGCTGCATATGTGTATATGTATTTGATTTATGTTGGTATATGTGTGTGTGCGCATTTCCTTCCCCAGGCTCCCTCCATGGATGTGAAGAATATGTGGGTGTCAGAGATACGTAAAGTCCTTACAGGCCAGCTAGAAGCATGCAGAGGTATGCACACGTACCTTTACACCTGAGAACATCGCTGTTCTTTGGTATCTTGCCTCTTTCACACAAACTTACTTCAGTCCCTACACGCAGAAGAACTTTTGTCTGCATGCATATATTCATCTGCTAGCCTCTATTTGATCAGTATATACCTTATATAAAGTCATACTTTCTCATACTTTCTTAAGTCTGGACATTTTATGCATACGGTCTGTTAAATGCACTGGAGTCATAAAGTAATGTGTTAGTTGTGTGCAGATGCATATACTGTTAGATATTGTTGTTTCTATGCTGTCTCCATCAGTGTTTCCTGTAGCAACAACACTATCTCTCTGTTGTTGTGAACTTTTCTTGTCAGCACCAGTATCTGTCAACGCATCAACACATCCTTCGCTGCAATCTGGACGTTGGGCTGTCAAACTATAATTGCAGCACACAATTATAACCACAGGCTATTTAGCATTTTAGTTGTCAACAAGACACAAACGCACAACAATATTTAGGATATTTACAGCAAAACAGAGCAGTTTTCGTCATTACTGCTGACGCATGGTGCGTAAGTGCAGCACATAGTTTCCAACATCATGTGTTAAGTTTTGTCTACATGAGCAGTTATATTTGTACACTTCAGTTCTATTTTGTGGCATTTTGCATGCGGTATAAGTGTATTGTGCTCTTACAAACTTGCACTGAAATAATTTAGTTCTGCATCTCTGTAAAGGTGGGGGGGGCACACATGAGAAAATTGAAGTTGCAAGATGCCCTGCCTTTCTTGATGCATTCTTTGGCAACTGTGAATTTTCAATATCTGAAGAGGAAAAGTCAAAGTAAATGCCAAGAGAAATCAGATTTCCTAAAAATCATTGCCCAGAAATATCAGCCTCTGCAGTAATCTTGACCACTTGTCTACTTTTAATAAGTTTCATGTCAAAAACATTAGACATTATAACTTTTGTGCCTTCTTTGCTCTTCTTTTTGTCCAGTTATTATAAATTGCATGTCTGTTGCAGTTGTGTGGAGGAAAAAAAACAACAAAAACCTTGAGGTAGTCAGATTTTTTTTTTATTCAACTCTGCAGTTTTAATCCAGTGATGTTGAAAATTTCATTGATTCAAGGTCTGATGTCCCACTTCTGAAGTACATTGAATGCAGCATTAGTCCCCAGTAGGTATAACCTTGCTGACCTCACTATGATATCACCTACTCTTTTTCCCCCAAAATTCATAAACCATCTCAGGAACAACACAAAATGTTAGAATCATTTTATCTTTCATGTATTAAGTGAATGATAATTATATGAATTAACCAGTGTTATTCAACAAAGTTTTGCTTTAATTTCTAACATTTTCATAACTGATAATTCCAAATGAATTATTTCTCTTGCAAAACTATATATCAGACATTCTGTCAATCTAGATTCTCAAATGTGATCATCTGAATTACTTTAAATATATCTTTGTGGTTTCTGCTCTTGGTCTAACAAAGCAATCACTAGAAATTAAATCAGACATTTTTCACCGTTTTCAGACATCTGAAAGACTACACAATGAATTGGTGAATGAGAAGAACAACCAACACAGTTGTCAGTCATGAAAAGAATTGCTGTTAAAAGTTAAGACAGCCCTGTAGAAACATAAACAATACATAGTTATACTCTAAATAAATGGTGGATGTAGCCACCACAACATCACTATCATCACTCCTGTTTTGAAATTAGAAGTTGACCGTCACTGTTTTGCTCTTTTGGAGTTAAACATGAAGAGGTGAGTCAGAGAATGCAAAGATGCTATGCGAAGCAGAGTGATAATTTACTGAATGAACATAATGCTAACAATTGAAACCACAAATTAAGACCATTAAGTCATGAGATAAATTTTTAATGAGGTAACAAGTCAAGTAAGAATTAGCGTCATTTTCTCATAGACATCCATACATTCACTTATTTTTGCAACCAGAGAAGTCTCCTCCTGCTGGCTGTTATAAAGAATGCAGGTTGAAGACACATGCACATAAATGGTAGTATTTATATAGCGCTTTTATCCAAAGCACTTTACATGATACATCACATTCACCCATTCACACACACATGGCGGAAGCTGCCATGCAAGGCGCTAACCACAACCCACCAGGAGCAATTAGGGGCTCGGTGTCTTGCTCAGGGACATCTCAACATGAGCTCAACGGGCCAAGGATCGAACCAGCAACCTTCCAGTTACAAGACGGCCACTCTACCCACTGAGCCATGCCGCCCCCACATAAACTTCACTTTTCAAACCTGGAGGCAACATCCATCTTTTACATATAGCCTCTGCATAAAGATGATGAATAAACATGCAACCACGCAAAAATTTTAAACCTATATACCCTCACATTTACACAGCAACACACACCTCTCTCAGTCCTCCCTGTGATAGTCAGCATCAGTCGTCCACAGTTCTACTCTGTGGTCCTGACTGACAGGATAGACACACTCTGTGCGCCGCACACTCTGTCCGACTGACAACTCGCCTGTGCATGTGTGGGGAAGTGTGTGTGTGTCTACCTGTGTGTATGTGTGAGCAGACTGACTAATAGCATGCCAGCCCTGTCATGAGGACTTGGAGAGCCGAGGCTGCAGGAGGCTCTGACGGTCCAGTGCAGCGAAGTTACGAGTGTGTGTGTTTGTGATTTACACCTCTGACTCCATGTGAGGACGCTGGAGGAAAGACAGGGAGAGAGAGGGAATGACATTGGTCCAGGGTAAAAAAAAAAAAAAAAAAGAGAGAGAGAGGAGATTGAAAGTGATGTGAAAAGAGAGACAAAGAGACAGAGCGAGAGAGTGCAGAGAGATTATTCAGGGTGGAGAAGGAGGCTGAGAGGCAGCACAGTGGGAATGAAGGGAGGCTTGAAGGGATGAACATGAAAGGAAGGAGGGGCGACTGAGAAGAAAGGGGGGTGAAGAGGGATGGCAGTCATTTCAGCTCAGCGTGCTCGAGAGGGGAGGAGAGGCAGCGTGTGTGACGAGAAAAGAGGAAGGGATGGATTTTAATGTGCAAGTTTCATTTTTCGACAAAAGTGTTACAACTTGAGATCTGGCTTTATCTTCACTCTTTCTACCAGATCGATCTCACCTGTCTTTCTTACTTTCATTATTTTACATGGATATTCACACTCGTCTCCATGACAACACTAACAAACAGGATGAGATGCTATTGAAAAAGCTTGTCAGTAAAAATCTATCCTTGATTTATTTCCAAGGTCAAGTAGGAACTTTCAAGCAGAGTCAACTTTTATTTTCATAGTTCAGCCTCTTAATAATTTTAATATTATACTCACTTACTCAACCAGGTAAATGGATGATTTTAGGCCAGAAATATCTGATTTTGGAAACGACTGCAACTGAAACTCAACTTGAAATACAAAAAAAATCTCAGTGGTTTAATGCTTTATCAGTGAAGTGTATAAAACTTCAAGGCATATGTGCAGACAGACTGATTTGTTAAAGCCTGTCTCATATAGATTTATTTTCCTCCAGCACAGATCATATATATTTGGACATTTCCATTCAGTTCAAAATATAATCATGAATACAAAATTAAACTGCCAAGTCTCAGTTTAAATTTGGGTATTTTTACATCAGCATAGAAAAAGCTGTTTTAGAAATATAGCACTTTGAACAAATACTGAAAGGGTTCACAAGTAATTGGACATTTGGTTCCTACTACATTCTTGGCCAACTGAGTGTGAAATTTAACCATATTTAGCCTTTTAAATTCTGTCCGTCAATAGGAGTAAAGAGGTGACCATGCAAGCTAATAATATAAGTCCTATAAATGACAAGTCTTGAAGGAAAGTCATTTGCTTGGAAAAGAAAAACTTCTATGACTTCACAATTGGTCAAGATGCTCTGCAAGATGTAGGTGAACGTCTTCCCTTGTCATTGACGATAAGATGTCATAACTAGAACTACAAGAAGAAAAAAAAGATGTGCTATGGAGTGAGTAAACAAACATAAACCTCTGTTTAAAAAGATGGAAATAAGAAATGGTGGAGAAGAGAAAGTCAAGTAAGTCAAGGCCCAAAGGACCACTTCACCGTCTAACATGTTGATGACTCTCTTATTGATTGAATATTTGTGGCTGACTGTAACTGGCACACTGACGTTTATTGATCATTTCACCACTAAAAGCAGATACAGGATGAATGCAGAGGACAGCAGCATTATGTGTGCTTACATTCAGCCAAATGCATCAGAAGTCACTGGACAACTTTATATTTTTCATCACAACAATGATTCTAAACAGACAACAAAGAAGCCAATTAACTTTTCAGGGTGAAGTCTTGAAATACAATCAACTGACCGGTCAGTTACCTGATCTCAGTCTGGCTGAACTGGAGAATTTCACTGAGTAAACAGCAAAATGAAGGTAGAGACACGAAAAATTTCTGCAGCTACTTTTGAACTGAACAGGCTACATCTCCCAGAGCAAAACACGTTTTTTGTTCTGAGATCTTTAGACTGTATGCAAAAATAATAGGTAGTTCATGACTTTGTGAATCATCTGGGAAGATGTATAAAAAAACATGAACCAAGTTGAGGTCTTACTAGTTTATTGGTTGGACCATTAGAGAAAAGGAGGTAATTGCAGGAGAATTACTGAAATGGCACAGCAAGCAAACTGAAAAAGAAAATGTGGTATAAACATGAGTAATGCAGATACAATGCAAACAAATAACTTAAATGAGGTAGTACTTATTCATTGTGCTAGGCTTTAATTGGAGAATATAGTGATAATGTACATTTATGAATTTACTGTAAATTCTCTAATACTATCTGAGGAGTAGTTGGCACAAACTTGCACAAAGATAATACTTCTGTGAAACAAAATAGAAAATACATAATAGCAAAGGCAGCACCTACATGGATGGTCAATGTAGCCATAGGCCGTTTTCTCATTTTCATTGGTCGAATTGGCATGAAAAGTTTTAACTTTCTGTGTTGCTGTAATTGCAGTGAAAGTGACAGTTGCTCAACCTTTCTTAGCTCCGGCTCCAACATGATCTGCTCCTTTTCAGTCGTGATAGTTTCAAGTGTCTGTGTAGATTCAATGCAGGAGTAAATCAAGCTTAAATGTGTTGTAATTTCAAAGCGGTTTACATTTAGAGCAAAAAAAGGAGAAAAAAGTTATGTCATGCTCATGACTGACTGATCTCAGTTTTCTTTTTAACACTTATGAAGAACAAGGACCGTCAGAGTATTTTTGCTCTCTGTGGGGTCATTTTTCCTGCAAAATGAAGTCCTGCACTTCTATAGAAACAGCTCAACTATGGCTAGAAGGAGAGAAAATTTAAATATGTCTTCCATGCAAGAGAACATAGTTATAATGCCAAAAATCATTAAAAGAAAATAAACATGGATTTATTTATTTCTACAACTCTGATAAATCATGTGATTGTGGTATCTTTTTTTTAGATAACATGCCACAGATGGGTTTTAGGCATAACAGGTATACTGTTTTGTTTTAGAAATGGAGTACTTTCTGATTGATATTTAATAGTTACAATCAGCAGAATTTAATAGAGGTATGAGAAAACTGAGAAATGGCAGCCTGAGTGCTCAGTATTTATGTTAGAAAGGAGAACAGCAGAGTGGTGAATGTGGCATGACAATGTTTTTGCGCTACCAGAGTTAATTCTATGGAAATGCAGCCAACATAATCCAGAATTTATTAAGCCAACCGGTAAACAAAGGCAAAGTGTAGAGCGTGCACCACACTACAAACTTACACTTATCCTCATTTAAAATCCTCACTGCTGATCCCTGCTAAGGTTCTCCACTCACACAGTCTGCACACACTTCAATATGACCAGCCTCTATGAATAAAACATTGCTTCATCCATGATGAAAAATACATCCTGTTTGCTGAGTACAATATTTGGAGCATGTGGAAAGGGTCCATGCTGAGTGTGCATTTATGCGACAGGCTCATTGGGTGCTTGAAATAGGAGGTAACAAGCCAGATCATTCACAGAGCTTGGTATTTCACTTATGTGAGCCGTGCATTTGGCCAAGGCTGCACCTCTGTCTGCAGTTATTTTACTCGATTCTTCTCTGGAGAGTTCTTGTCACCGAGCTGTGGCAGGCCTGAATTGTTAACGCTGCATTTATGAAGCCTCTTGTGCGGATAGGTGTTGATATCTGAAGCTGCATCCCCAGTGAATTCACTGTTCTGATGTCTCTTTCTTTATAGAGCCACAGCAGGATTTCTATCAGGACAATAAAAACAGCTAACAGAGTTGACACAGCAGTTTGGGAGAATTTAAGCGTGGAAATAACTCAGAAATTATAGAACAGAAAGGCAGGAAAGAGTCAGAGTCTTCCTGTTGTAAAAGGTGTCATCAACACTACTCTGGAGGTCACACACTGAAAAGTACAGCCTGAAACCCATAATCTTCATTTTTAAGACACATCAGAACAACAGAGGCTTTTTTTTTTTTTCGTATCCTGCCCTGTATTATTTGGATTACTAACAGGACAGGGTGGCCACCTCAAGGCCTGCAGTGCCTCAACTCAGAATTTCCTCAGAGAAAAAGCAAAAAGACTTCAGTTTACAGAATTTGAATAAATTGCAAAAATTCAAGAGCTCTCTTAAAAACCAAGAACACAGTACAGTTTGCAGTATCAGAAATGATAACCTTGTGTTACTGTTCACTTCCTGACAAACGCAGGAATAAAAATGTAACTATAGTAAGCACACAGCCATTAATGTGAAAAAATAAATGGAATATATTGGAAATTTGGGGCTTTTTTTCTTCACATATTTGAAACAAAAACTTTTGATCTCATTGAAACAGTAGCTATAGACAAAGATGTGTAAACACAAATGTAAGAAAAACTACATTTTTTTCAGTTATTAATTCAGCGGTAATATCAATAGATGTAATATTCTGATGTGTATGTAGTATTGCATCCTTTAGCAAAAGTAACTTCTTTTCAGTGTTTTCCATAATTCCCAAAATCAGTCTCTGACACTTGGTGGATATTTTATTCACTTTTCCTGTAAAAATCCCTTCTGTTGCAAGATGTTTGAGGGTTTCCTTTCCATTTAAAATCCCTCTACAACATTTCAATGGGATTCAAATCTGTTCTATGGCAAGGCCATTCCATAACCCTTAATTGCTTCTTCTTCTGAGTCACTCCTCAGTAGATTTGTTGATGTGCTTAGGATCATTTTCATGTTGAAGTTCCACTTCACTTTTCGAACAGATGGCCTCACATTATCTTCAAGCACCCTCTGATATGATGCAGTCGTTGAATCAGTGAATGGAAGCTGCCCAGTTCCTGAGGCAGAGAAGCAACTCCATACCAAAGCATTGAGACAACTATACTTCACAACTAGTCTGAGGTTCTTCTGACGAAGCACCAGACCACCAGTCCTGGACACGTTGGCAGCAATTTGAAACCTGCACCACTTGTAGGTGATTTCCCTCACAGTGACACGGTTTCTTTCTAATAATTTGGGGATCTTTCAGAATCCCTTTTCAGATTCATACACATGTACAACCTTTTTTCTGAAGCCCTCGGAGAGCTCCTTAGAACTTAGCATGATTGACACCACATGCCTCAATAACGAAGAGAACAACAGAGCCCCGATGTCAAACGTTTAAATGAAACAGATCTCACCTGTCACTCTCTTAGTCGGTTCTAATCAGTGACGTCTCACTTGGAGCTCTGATTCTGATTTGATGGATTTGAAGTTGTGAATGTAACTGATATGTTTTTATTTACTATGACTATGTAAATTACTACCACATGTAAATGTTATGTCACTTTTTGGGTATATTACCTTCAATTGTTCCTACAGTTTCATAGACAATTAAATGAACTTATGGTATAGTTATTTTTGTACTTTTTGGCAATCTGGAGAGTTTAATTGAGGCAACAGCAAACATAGTTTTTTATGTGTATGGTAACCCACTTAAGCTCCTTTGTCACTTGTCGTAGTTGTTATTTGCACTTTGGTGCCCAAAAACATGTTGAAAGTTGGTGCCCGATGTTTTCTGGCTGATATCCTCCCGAAGATTAGTTGCATAGGTGGTTACAATTTTACATTTTACAAGTCAGTGTGTTGGTGATAAGGAGTTTCTTATCTCCTTGCTGCTTGGTGTTTCAAAACAAGGTCTGGTCATGTGAATGATGCAGTCTCACCACCATGTTGTTGTCCAGCGCTCCTTGGTGTCCCGTCAGCAAATAGCCTAAATGATAATGAAGAAGACAAACCTATGGGAAAATGAACATATAGATGAATTTGAATGGCATTTTTGTTCAACAATCTGCATGTATCTGCACGATAACACACTGTAGCATTCAACTTGTGTATGCGGCATAACTACAAAACATGGATAACTGTAGCCTAATTTCATATGCGACACAAAGTATCAATTCTCATAATTATCACTTACTTTCTCATAATTATGTAATTCTGATCTCAAAACTAAAAAAATTGGCTCATAATTGTTCAGGTTCAGGACTCGAAATTAGCACTGACTATGAACAGCTTGGCATTGTTTTGCTCATTTACAAGTGTGTCTGTCAGAAATATCAGGTAAAAAAGAGAAAAAAATCAAAAGCAGAACTCCTGTAAAGCTTTAGCCTTCTAGCACATCTCCGCTTTCAAGATGACTAACAAAACACCGGAGAGCACTTTCCAAGTCATCTCAGTGTTGATTCTTTTACTTTTACAGAGTATTTTTGGTTGTTTCTGCTTCATCAGACCTTAATGACTCAGGCAGCAGATCAGAAAATGCTCAAATAAAAACATTTCTATCACAGTCATATGAGTTACTGTCAAAGATGCTGAGGAAAACACAATGCAGTCATTTGATAAAATGTGATGTCTCTCTTGGGTTCACAGAAGCCAGCCAGCTCAACATCTACGGGGCCCCCATGAGGTGAGCAACAAGAAAAATCACACAAATTGCAAAGTGATGGGATAAATCTTTTAAAAAAAAAAAACAGAGACAAGAATGAAACACCTGCCTTACAATGTTGCATATGATTTGAAACATTTTGTTTGTTGCTAGAACAGAAAATAGTAAGGATAAGCATAGTTTAAATTCTATTGCTGACGGTCAGCTGCAGCTGTTTCAGTTGCTTACATCGATTTTCCCTGTTCCTTGACACCGATAGGAATGTTCGGAAGATGGCTCTGAAACAGTCAGATTCATCGAGTCCAGAGTCAGGCTTCAGGAGGTCCAATCCCAGCCCCAACATGAGGCAGAAGAGAGGTGAGAGGTCACTGGAACTCAACCTAATCTTTGACTCGAACAAAAAATGAACTGCCTTTTTTTCGGTTCTGCAAACGCTACCATCTCTCTTTACTATCTGGGATAATGGAAGTACACTGTAGACAGGAAATGAGGTGTGAACCTTTGAGACTGCAGATTGCAGTCATTACTGTGGCAACATACTATGAAATGGAATCGCAGGCGAGACACTACATGTTCACACACATGCACACGGGAAAAGAAGATGCTTGACAACCTCTTCACACAAAGGTGCATGCACAAATACATACAGAGTTGAAAGCCGCAGCTGGGGATGAGGTAAAAGATATGGTTTCAAATCGTTTGTGTGTGTATAGTGAATCTAACCGCCACTCAAAGTGATAGGGGGATCTTCTGTGTTTATCTCTAGGGAACTACTTGCTTTCTTCCCTTACATGTTTTCTTTCTTTCATCATTTCTTCTGCCTTTCTTCCCTGTCTGTCTATGAATATTTCACTTTCTTGTCGACAGCTCTTCTGCCCACCTCCCTTCTTTCATTATATGACCCCTCAAAGTTCCTTCCAACATACCGAAACATAAAATCATACTTTTAGCTATGGAACAAAAATCGTGTACATTTACTGGTCAGTGTGGAGGATACTGGCTGTTCTAGATTCTGTGCTTTCCGGCATTTGACCTCCAGCCATCCATCTTCCTCCCAAGAGTGACAAAAGGGTGCATATAATCTCTGGGGAACAGCTGAGTTGGAGAAGCAGTATCCCATCTTCTCATCTTTAGAAGTATTTCTGAGAAGCTGAGGAAGGTTTTCAGCTGTACAGCACTGACTAAAGGAGCAGCAAAGAGTCTTCTAGATCTGAAGAGGGAAGAATGGCAAGAGGCAGACTATTCCAGTATTTTAGTTTTGCACCATATTTGCCTTAAGTGAGTAAAACTCGCCTTAGCTGTCTGTATCAAAGATGAACTTACAGCTTCTGTACCCCCTGACAAGCTAGACTCTCAGATGGATTTAGTTGTTTTGCAATGATAACTGACTGATATTTCAGTCCACAATTTCCAATGCACCTTTTCTGTCTTCCTCAGAGTTTCCCAAGCAGCCTGTAGCCTTTAGCGCAATCGTGCCAGTAGACTCTCCAAGCTCACATAGGATCAAACTTACCACAGAGGAGAGTCGGCGTCGCATGAATCAATGCATTTAACAACCAGCTCACATATTTTGCATCCTTCCCAGTAGGACACAGCCTACCCTGAGAACCTCTTTTCCTTGCAGGTAGCAAGGGGCCTCCTTGCTACCAGAACTCTCTGTTCCCACAAGATCTCCTCATCAGAGTCCTGCGGGCCTCCTCCAGCCTTTTCCCATCAGCAGGGTCCCACATCTCACTAGATTCCCCTGATGGTAAAACCATTGCCGTGTTCTTTCATGTCTGTTTATTTCAAATTGTCCACCGTTGATGTTATACTTTATTTTTCAACTTCATGGCGGTCCCAAACACCTTGTCTCTGACCTAAGGGGCCAAATCACCTCTGACTTGTTGAAAACGATTTACAGAGTCTTGTGGTCACTTCCCCGAACACCGAAGTGAAACTCATCTACTCTGTATCCAAGCCTTCACTAGACAGAGCTGGGATGACAATGAGAGTTTAAAAAACTAAATGTTCATTATTCCAGTGGTACTTCTTCATGCTTAGCTGTTCTGGTGCAGTGATTAGGTCTAAACAGCACAGCCTTTTCTTAAAGCATGTTCTAAGCTGCATCTAAAGTCATTAAATGTTAAGTGACACAGCTACAGTTTGTTGCCAGCATTTTAACATTTGTGCAGTTCATGGACTGTTGTGGGAAATCTCTTCTTGTGGGCTATCCATCCATCCATTCTCTATACACCGTTTTATCCTCAGTAGGGTCGCGGAGGGTGCCGGAGCCTGTCCCAGCTGACTTGGGCGAAGGCAGGGGACGCCCTGGACAGGTCGCCAGTCTGTCGCAGGGCTACATATACAGTACAGACAAACAATCACACTCACATTCACACCTACGGGCAATTTAGAATGGTCAATTAACCTCAGCATATTTTTGGACTGTGGGAGGAAGCTGGAGTACCCGGCACATGCATAGGGAGAACATGCAAACTCCATGCAGAAAGATCCCAGGCCCACCCCGGGATTTGAACTGGGGATCTTCTTGCTGCAAGGCGAAAGTGCTAACCACTGTGCAGCCTCTTGTGGGCTCGTGAAAACTCATTTTGTTTTGGACTGGATCTAAAATAGAGAGGAAAGAATTCATTTAGCTGTTGTAATGTGGACATACTCTCAGGGTCAGTGTGGACTGATGCTTTTGTCATTTGGGAATCTGCTCCGTGAAAAAAAAAAAAAAAGTTCCAGATATCTAAACTGTTCAAAATAATCTCTCAAAAACTGCTAAAGGTGTATACTGTCCTTTAGCATTGGGCCCTTATATTTTCCTCAGAATGAGTTTTAGTTATCTTGGTTCATGCTGCGTAGCTTTGATTTCTTCATGTGGTTTGTCAGTCCCAAATGCTAGTAGGAAGGGCAAGATTCAGGATAGTTGACTGAGAGCCTTTGCTTTTGGTTTCATCACTCAAATGGGGAACTTTTTCCTGTTATAAAACTAACCTACCTGTCTAATTGCATACATTGTCACTCTCTCATAATGTTTATTCCTTTTTCTATTAGTCTTCCAGCCACTTGTTTGCTTTCTGCTACACTCTCCTTTTTTTATATAACCTTTTTCTTATGACACTCTTTCCTCTCAATCTCTTCTGCCTCCTGACTTCTCTCTCTGCACAATAAAGAGGCTTCATCTTTCCAAAGTTATAGGGTTGTTTGAGTTCAAAATTGTGGTGTGACGTTCCTCGCTCCTTCACACAGACACTGTTGAGACAGAAACACTTTCACTTACACCTCAGCGCTAATCAGCTGCTTTCCACTAATGATTAGCTCACACACACATACTCAGATGTGCCTTCATGATGTGCCTGATAAAACTGTAAACTCGTGCAAACTTGCCAAAACAGTTAACCAGCTGACAGACTCAGACCTCCCACAGCGAGGTCACTGTGACCTAAAACCAGACAGATTGACTCATAAATGGACAGAGGGATCCCATATAGATGCATTTGTTTCAGAAATATATCATTACAGCTTAAGGTCTGCACAACAATTTGAGAGAAAAGTTGAAACTCTAATAAATGTCCTTCTTTTGCTGCTATTCACCAGTTTGTTCAAACTTGATAAACCGTGATACCCCAATGAGATATGACAATATTCCGAAGAACTTTGCTTTCTCAGTTTTCATGTAGTCCATAAATGTTCAGTGGCGTTTAGGTCAAATGACTGTGGAGAAGCATTCATGACAGTCTTTGGTTTTCTTTGGTCTTGAAGGCAAAGCTTTGAAGTGTGTTTGGGCTCATTATCCTCCTTTTCCACAAAGATGCACACCAGAGGGTGGAGCATGTCTCTGAGGAATGCTACTTCTCCTCAGATAACGTAGAGTCGATTTGTGCAGGTGTGCTCCAGACTAGGCAAAACACCTCTTGACTAATCATCCACTGTGAAATGCTGGTATGTTTGTAGCCCACCCGCTGGGTTCACTTGTTTACTCTCGTGAGGAGTGCTTTATTGACCTTTTTCATCCTTTGAGACCCCACTAGACAGCCTTCTTCTGACTTTTGCTGACTGGAATTGTGTGCTTTTTGTTTAGTATTTAGTTGCTTTCTATTTCTCAGTGAGCACAAATCAATCTATTGATATTCTAATGGTGTGATCATTTTTGGTCTCCACGTTCCTGCTTTTGATACAACTGATTAAGTTTCCACAAAGTGTTTTTGAGCACCATTCACTCAGCAGACACCAACAGATGCAGCTATTATACTACTTTTGTAGTCTTTGAGAGTCTGTTTAGGTGTTGCATAAATGTGCAGTATAGTCCTTGTAGACTGCCCCAGCACAGCAGTACAGACTGCAACAATGAGCCAAAATGCACATTAATTAGAACAATAACTTGATTTGCTCACTTAATAAAAGTTAAGGCGGAAGACTCTCAAGAGCGCTGTCATCTGCACCGCCATTGCACCACAATGCATTGCTTGTGCAATGCAATGTGGAAAATGATTCTATCTGTTTATACACCCAGAATAGGCCAACAGTTTCAAGATTAGGGATTTACATGCACTAACAACAAAACATTAGCTTTAAATCCCACTGAAATGTTGTAAGGCCAGTATTTACAAGAAAAACCTCGAATGTCTTGCGATTGAAGGAATTTTGCCAAGAAAGTGGTCAAAATTTTCAGTCAGCCAGTGTCGGCAAATGATGAACAATGATGCAGATTACAAAGTTATTTCTGTTAAAAAATAGCTATGCTAACTTTTGGGACCAAGGTTTTATCTACTGTTTCCAGAGAATATTACATCTATTGATATGTTCCTTGTGTTGTGTTACAGAGGATGGCATGTGTGCTTGTCTAAATGTATCAGCTAACAATTTCCATAGAATGTATTTACTTTTCACAGATGCAATGGAGAGTTAATTGTTTTCACTCTTTGTCATATGGAAAAATATGCCAAACACTCTAACCTATGGTTTAAAACTGTGACATTTGTACTGAAACTCATGTCTTATTTAATATTTTTAAGCAACACCTAAGGTCTCTCCTTCCTTTCTTTTCCCTGCTGTACTAACTTCTGCTTCCTGTTGCTTTGCTACTCAGTCGATGCTTCAGCCAACCAATCAGGCCGCTCAGCTGTTAATGCTAGGAAGCATTTCACCTTGCAAGGACTTTCCAAAAGGAGGTCCCTTCCAGCAGGTAACAGCTATGTATCAAATGATCCCTAATGCCGCCTTTGTCATCATCACCATCATCACCACCAGCACTGACTTCTTTGTCAACACTATTGCCCTCATCATCAGCTTTATGTTCTCTAATCTTTCATCCTAATCTTGATCATAATGATAATCATCATCGTCCTGAGCAGCAGCAGCATCTACCTTGTGTCTTTCCTTTCTAGCTAAATCGTTCTTCTCTGGCCAGGTCAGCTGCTGCTGTGCTCTTCTTTTTCTTCCTCATTTGTTGAATGCATTTCAGTCAGTGTGTATCTGGTAGTGGTCGGGTAGATCTCTCTGTGCATTTCAGTGTTCGCAGCGTGTCAACATAACAAAGGGCACATCTCCATCCACTCCCCTTTCTCTGCTTTTATCTGTTCGTGTCAGTATCTTTTGCTCCTGCCTGCACTGCGACAAGTAAACTGTGATTTTTGGAAAGAATGGCTCAAAAGGCAGGATTTGAAGACCGACAGACTGCAGGTGACGGGCAGATGAAGAGAGAGATTTCTGACACTGTGGCTTGGCTTAAGTCTGGTGCAGCATTGCACTAAATGTCACCCTCTAGTATCCAAGTCCTCCTGACATTTTGCAGCATATTAACATTTTTGGAGAGGAATATAGCTTGACTCTAGGTTCTGCTCACTATGTCCACTATGGTCCAGTCTTAATGAGATTGATGAGTGGGTGAGTGAAGGTGGCTGCTTTTATTTTCTGGCATTTATTGTGAAAGCTACAGTGGTGAAAAGGGGGAAATCCAGGATTCAAACTAGATATCGGCCGCTAAGAGCTTATGTTCCTGTGCAGTATATCTGCTAACCACTCGGCAACTAATTTAGCAGTTCTACCTACAGGTTTGATGGATAGTTAAACCTTAATCTGTCACTTACAATCAAGATGACGGGTCTCAGGCGAGTCAACTGACATAAGCCGTCCTTTAAACTGAGTAAAAGCTACCAATGTGTTGCTGTGGCGTTGCTTCAGGTGATGAGAAATCGCTGTTGAAAAGTCACATTTATTCAATTAGTCATGGCTGACAGCTATATGTGTGAAGCCCTGTACTTGATCCTGACTTACTCAGTGGCAATGGTACCTCTTTAACATTACTGGACTGTAGGTAGAAAGTAAATAATGAAAAATGACTCTGAACAGGTCCTTTGTTGCAGAGTTTGCTTTGGGTTTATGCTCTTTCACTCATACATCCACCAGTTATCACATGGCCATGAGCTCCATATTTAGTTGTCATGGAGATGGTTGGTATGGAGTTTTTATCACATAACCCAAGCAAATTCTGAACTGAGGTGGAAAGCTGTGTGGACACTGAATTATTATTTTTTTGGTCAAAGTTTGTGTTTCTATTTTATTTTTGCCATCATTATCACTGTTGTTATTGATGACAAATTAATAATTCCTCATATTAGAGATGAACGTCTTGTATTGACTAAATATTGTTTTTAGAAAATAAACCAAAAATTTATTCCCTTCTTTTATTCGCTGTTGACCAGTTGCCATGCTTTTTCTTTCATTTACCTTCTACATAACCCCCCCCCCCCCCCATTTCTCTGCTCATCCTCCGCTGCTTCCTCATTTCTTCTCCTTTTCCCTCCATGTACTCAATTTTGCTCTTTCCCCTGTCCTTTCCTTCTCTCTCTCCATGCCTATTCCTGCTTCCCAAACCCTTGTCTGACTGTAGATGCTACTGTTAAGGAGGCTGAGGTTCCCCGCCGCTTTTCTCTCACCTCCTCTCTCGCCTCCTCTACCTCCTCCTCCTCCTTCGCCACACGACGCACAAAAGGTACCTAATTAGTCCGAGCCTCCATGTTTTGCTCTTCCTGCTTTCATGCTGCGCTCTTTATGGGCTTTTTTTAAATTCTGCTCACATTTGGTACTTCGTAACAGCACACTAATGGATGTACACACTGTGAAATTCAACAGGTAGAAGCCTAATTACAGTGTAAAATGAAAAGGAAAAACTGCATGTAACATTATGTACATGATAAAATTACAGCAAAATGTATGTTCTTGGAGCTTTTTCAGGAACAAATCTGTATCCAAAATTGATAACTGGACATTTTTCCTTTTTTCATATCATTGCAACTTCCTCTGTTGCTGTTCTCTGTCGATGTAAAGTAGTCTTACTAGATATGTGTGTGTGTGTTTAAATGATACATCCATCCATAGTCATACTGTGGTGCACCTGTGAGGTTTCAACATATATGTCAAACTCAGAACTCGACAACAGGGCGGCATTTTTTGGACATACATTGAAAAATTTCACAAATCTCAGCAGAGAAATGAGCCAAGGTGCATTTTCCAATAACAGACAATAAATAATAGTAGTAATAAAAGCAGCATGATGATGATCATGACAGTATAATGTGGGTTATTTTAAAATTGTTCATTGCACTTCAATCACAAGACTAAATTGTCATGCAAGTACAACGATTATTATTCGTCTGGCAAGTTAATGTCAACATTAAAACCTTTTTTATATTCCGCTAAAGAAATAATTTCAAGTAAAACAGGAGAAAACATCAAGCCTTTATGTCTCTCTTATTGTCACCTCTATTGCCTTACAGTGACGCTGATGCAATAAAAGCTGCAGCCGTTAATTCACATTAGTGAAGTGCAGACACATTTTGCACCTTTACTTGCTGGATTAGCTTCCAAAAAATCGTCCACTCGGAGATGAGTGCATTTGTAATATCAATTTGCAGGCTAAAAAGCAAATTAACTGGTCATCTTTTAGTTTAGGTGCTGTATAATGTGGTTGTTTTTCATCAATACCCCTGCTGGTAAAATGCTGTTTGTATGTGGCTTCTGAGCTGAAATCTAGTTAATTTACGTTGTGTTTTGGTGCACATGCTGGCTCAGCTGCCAATCAAACCTGTGCATCGAAATCTGATTATATTAAAGGTTAATTTTGAGTTAGAAAAATGCGTCAACGCCAACAGGCTGTTGCTTTCCAACAAATTGCTTTGCTATTTCATACATATGAAATACACGGTCAAATTGAACTTTTCGTGACAAATTGCGAGTTTATACATAAACCACATACATACGCAGACATAGAGAGTGGGGACGAAAATTTCCATTTTCCTATTACCGTTGCGGTATAGTCCTTGCTTGAGACTGATGTATGTACCGCATGGAGAAAGCTGAGAAAGTTTTCGCTGAGAATGAAAACGACGGAGGGAAAAAAGTTGCAAATGAGCAGATGTACATATTCTTTTTTTTGTTTAAGGCACGGTAAGGAAATAAGAATTTTGATAAGCTGACATTTGGAACGCAGGGTGACATTAAAAGTGGCAGTAGAAGTGCAGTTTAGCCGGGGAATACAGATGAGAAGTTGATTATCATCCAGGCAGAGGCAGGGAAAGAATCAAGAATGAAACTTTTAACTACTTTCGGGCAGTTTCTCTCTGTTTTCTTCTTTTGTTGTGTTTCTTTTTTTCCCTCTTTATACAGCTGAGGATGTTTTGATAACCTACAACTGATAAGGATATTGCTGTTTCCTTTATCAGTATGGCCTTATTATAGGTGTGGTGCTACTTTGTCTCAGATCTCTTAAATCACATTCACAGTTTGAGCTATTTAAATCGTAATTAATTAAAGGATATTTTTTTGTAAAACAGCTCTTAGCTTTGTGGAGCAAAAAACATTATTTTCCCTAAGTAAATAGCCACTTTCCTTGGAGACATTTTCACATGCCACACGTGAAAAACACAGGTGTAAATAGTAAAATAAGTGCCACTTGAACTTAAACGTCTGCTTTGAAAAAGAGAAATTTTTGACATCTGGGTGAAAAGGGTCATTGCTATGAGGAAGTTGAAATTATCACCTTGTATCCAAAAATGTCATATTTTGTAGTCTGACTCCCTGGTTCAACCTTGATCTGTTGAATTTTCCAAATGTGTGCGTACACACAGTTTCAATACGATCATCAAACTTACTTAAACATAATTGTCTACATGACTAAATAGACAGTTACAGACTGAGAATATCTGAATAAGGGTTTAAATTTAGTCTTAAGGAGGTTTTGAGGTATTGATGTTGTGTGCTGCCCTTCTTATTAACATGTTGGTTTCTAATTCAGTCTGGTTGCTTGTTATTTCCCTGCCCAGGTCCCCTCTCTGCTAGCATAAAGAGCAAAAGACATGAGATTAAGAGTGATCCTACTCCATTTGGTTATGAAGGTACATGGACAACCATCTAATTGTTTAATTTTGTGACCACAAAATACTTTTGTGACTTAGTTTTTATCATTTCTGGATGATGTGCATCACTTTTTGCATTTCTTCTCTGCCTTGTCGACTTGTATTGTGGCTTGTGATGTGCTGTTTCACACTGCATGAGAATCAGAAAAAAGATGTTTGTTGTATGTGTAGTTTGGTGCAATGAGAATTTTTTTTTGCCTTGTTGGCCTGTTGATATCTGCATGAGTAGATTCACTACATTTGATCGTTTAACCATCACGACCCACACTTTTTTTTTTGGAATTTTTGGTTGTGGCTTGCGATTGCTGTGTAATAAATGTCATCTAAAGATTGGTATAAAGAATTTGGCTTCCCTCCAGATACTTTGCGTGGTGCTATGGCTACAGCGGGGAAACGTCAGAGTATGACTAGCAGCACTACTACTACTGCTGGTGGTGTCACCACAGCTGTTCCTAGATCCACCTCCCAGCCAGGTAATTGCAGAGGAGAACCCTCCAGTCATGTCCGAGGTCCTCTTTGGGTTGGAACTTATTTTTCCAGTTTTTGAATTTACTTGGTTTGGTTATTGTTGGTATATGGGAGACTTGTCCTCACAAACAGAATCGGTCGATGGACTCCCAACAACATATATAAAGTATAAAGAGCAACAAAGTCTATGTTTGAAGGACAGACATGGTGCATTTCTCACTGGACTTTCCTCAAGAAATTTGAGGTTTGTGTCCTGTGTGGGAGAAATACTTTAATTCAGCCTTTAAAAAATGATTATTTTCAGTTTCAGTCACTGGCAGCAACACTACTTGGTTGGGGTTTGGAAAAAAATCATGGTTTGGGTTCAAACAGACCTTTTGCACATCTTCATCACTCTTCTCCATTTTCTCAAAAAGGCAGATGACAACAAGGGTGCCTTCATGAAAAGTTCTGAGATTTGACATGCTTTTACTCATATGACCAGAAGAGTTAGCCTACTTGGACAGCATATGTTTTAACCCTCTGCACCTTTATGTTTGAAAGACATGTTATCATTTAAAACAATCACCAAATGTCACTATTTATCTACCAGAAACTGTATAAACAGAAAGAATTGTTGTAACTTCAACATTTTACTGCTCCTTGAACTACTCATGTGTGGCACGTGGTTCTGTCAGGAAAGCTGAGCTCACGGAAAACAAAAAATGTGACAGGAGTGGAAACTACTTGGAGTTCAGGGGGTTAAAACATCAACCGGTAGGCCTGATGTGATTTGTCTAGTGAGTCTGGGCTATTCATTACTTTTTTATTTTTCTGGTGTGCAGCTTCATCTGCTTCCTGCAGCACACTCATTTCTATGCTCAGCTTGATCTTAAAGAAATTGTTCTACAAAAATGCAACTGGAATGCAATCAGTTTTTCCTATCATGTTTTTTTGAAGCCATATTCCATCAATTGGCTACATAAAGCTTACACACTACAGTTCAGATGTCAAAGTACACGTCTGGTCCATAGGTTCTCTCAAGTAATTTCTCGCTGCATTGGTGAGAAAAGCATAAATACTGAAAAAACTTACTTTTAAGCTATGGTAAAGTATTGAGCAACTTAGAACTAGTTGATTGTTGGTAAGAAGCATGAGACACTGTGATCTAGGTTGGTGCTCGATGCTTTGACTGCAACTGTTAGAAGACTAGCAGTAATTCAACAGCAGATCCATTCCTGTTTTATTGTTCCTTTTGTGTAAGACTAGATGTATCCTGTGGCTAAATGTGAACAGAATGAAGCTAAATAACAAGCGCTAACCATGACAATATGTCCCCATCATACTTATAGCATTAATATTAGACCTAATTTACCACTTTAAAGTTGAATCAAATGGATAAAAGTCTCTACATCTCTAATTATAAGCTACACTTATTCATAGCATGAGGGAATACAAGAAGGACAGACTCCTGCGTAAGAGGATGGGAATCATTCTACATGCTTTCGAAGTCATTCTACTGTGAGAAACTTAACTCGAGATTTAATTCTTGCAAACTCGTCAAGCTGGCATGATGATGTAAGACAAATTACTTGACTGCACTGCAACACTGCTTTCCTGGAGCACCGTTGCCTGCCAAGTCATGATATCTGCCTTGTTTATGAGCAAATTGTAGTGGTTTATAGCGTGTGTTGCTGCCCCTCAGGCTGGACCCAGCGGCGGCTCCTCTCCATGGACACGGAGGACTTTGAGACGATTCCCTCCAGTGCAGAAGAATCCTCCAACTCTTCAGAGGATGAAGGCAACAACAAAAATGTAAGTAGAGCTCAAGTTTGCAGCGCGCATGATGCGCAACCCGAGATATGACTTTGTTTGAAACAGAACAAGAGTTGTACATAATTTTATTCAGATTTATGAGTTGAACATCATTCAACACTATCCCTCAGCCCATGTGGAAAACACACGTAGCTCAACCCAACCCATCCAGGCCCAGTCAACTCATGTCAGCTTTCACATAAATCATCACATTTTATGCTCACGAACTGTCCGCCGACACTCATCTCTCCTTTCCTCTCTGCTCATCCCTTACTGCCTCCCTCTTTTCTGCTAAATCCCCTTTCTGTTCCCCAGAAGGAGGATCCCTCTGCTGCTTAATTATTTCCCGTGGACTGGTGTCCAGTTAGCAGCAGACACTGACCACTTGACTTAAAAATGACGGAGACATGAAAGAAGGAGAGGATTTTAGCTGCACATGTCTGCTGGATATGGCAGCTTTTCTAGAGTCATTGTAGTCAGTGTGATGTACAGCAGAAAGCCACATGGATGCATCAGCAACACACACATACAGTGTGGCTGCTAGAACACACTGTTTCAAGAAAATGGCATTTTCAGTTTATCAGCAGGTAAGAAAATGTGAATCCCACCTGCAGATGAGACATTTGAAATACTACAAATCTTGTCACTGGTAATTTTAAATGAGCTTTTAAATGACTTTATTTGCTGCTAATAAGACCTGTGTGTGCAGGGCATTTTCTTTCTGATTTCTCATGGTGCAGGAGTTGCTTTCTTGTGTTGCCTGCTTCACCTCATTATTGCAGTTGGGTTTGTTGTTAGATCAGCAACTGTCAGATTCTCAAGCTAGAGCATGTCTCCCTCAATGTTCTCCTGTAATATTTGGCATTAGAGGAAGCAGTATCTTATCAAAGTATAGAAACAGGTGAAATGCAGAGTCTTCTCTGACTGCAAATTATGTTATCCAGTTGTAGTGTCTTTAGTTTTTAGGGTATTTCTTCAATTTGTTGGTTGATTCACTGAATGTTTGTACATCTGGGCTCATAGTGGGAATTTAGAAGTCTTTAAGTATTTCTTTCCTAATTTACCCACACTATGCAAATATTTTTTGGCAATATCAGTGTTTCTCTACTGTTAGCTGTCATGTTCTCTATAGTATGTAAATAATCTTCTTTCTTTTCATTTTGGTGTTTCATACCTGTCAAGGTTGTGTGAAGTTTGTTCATTGGTGGTGGAGTCAGGGCCACTCCCTATTAAAAATGGCTTCTAGCTTTATACCCAACTATTTGCCTGATGGAGGTCTAGTTCTAAAATGTTGCACTAATAAATGTATGTTTGCATGTTAGACTTTGTGCAGGAGTCTGTTTGAACCTGTTGGATACACTCTTCCCTCTCCTACACACCTGAAATCCCTGTGCAAAGGTGTTCCTTTGGGTTTAAATACAGAGTTTGAAAATAATTTCTTTCTACAGGGGGACAACAGCCGATTCCGGGTGCAGCTGACCTATGAGTCCCGTGAAGCGAAGGATCTCTCTCTGGAGACGGGTGACATGGTCCAGTTTCTGGAGGAAGCAGAGAATGGAAACTGGTAAGTTTGGAAGCCACTTGGTTTGTTTTCTTGGTTTGGTTCCAGCTCCCCATATTTAGCTTTTCTATTACTTTCTATTACTTCCCTCTTACAACTGAGGGAATGCAAAGGCACCACTTTGTTCCCAGTACAAATACAGCAAACATTCTTTGTCAGGCATTGCAGAAGTTTCCTCTTCACTGACAAAGCACGCTTTCTGAGGAAGCTGACATTCTTCAGCCTGATTTTGTCTTCATTACTCAACCAAATTTACAGAGACTTTTCCATTTCCAACCAGCAGAGGTGAACTGTCATTTCCAAAGAAAGTAAAGGCCACAAATTTTCAAAGTCAGCACCTGGTGAACTGATCATCGCCTCAGTGACATTCATCAACAGCCTTATCAACCACCTCCAGCTGTGTTATGGTTATTTTCTTCTGTGGAATAACTCAATGGGCCATACTGGTGTCAATATTTCACCAGAAACCTGCTCAAATTACCCTAATGGCACCGGATACTGCCTGCCGGTGTGCTATTTAGAGTGTGCTAATCATGCTGTTATCAGCTCACTGAGAAATTGTATCATTGTGTCCTTTTCTTTATACATATTTGAGACTAAAATGATGCAGTGGGTTGAGACAGACTTTGTGCCAACACAAAGCTGGAGCTGGGTTTTAACTGAAAATTACCAAAGCTCGCAATACCTTCATAAATTCTGACACTGAGGCTTTGTGTCACCCCGAGCAATATGTTATCATAATACCTGCTGTCGGTCTGATGTCTGCAGAAACTGTCTGCGCCAAGGCCAGTCAGAGCTGTAAGATAGCACTAAATGTCAGAGCACTTTTGGCAGAAAACAGACAACAGATTATATGAACTTAGTTAGATTAATTTGTGAACCGCGAGATGTGCAAACTCATTTGCAGACTTTATAATGTGGAGGTGATCAATGAAGGTCTCCCTAATGTTTGACAAGAATAAGAATTACACAGCGGCCTCCTTTGAGAAGCAGCTGCACTCATTCTGATCTTTCAGACAAAGCACTGTTGTACAGAATTAATCTTTACGGAACAAAAACAAGTTGAGCTGCCTGGCTCTATTTTTTTCTTTACAGCAGAGGAAGATGCTTGTCTCTTATACTCAGCTGAACTCCTCCAGGCACATACTGAATCCTGTTTACATTATTCTAAAGTGAATGGTGCAATCAAAACATCCCCAAACCATCTCCATGTTCCTCACATCACTCTGGGTATTGTGTTCCACCCCCTTATTTTTATACATTTAACTAACCACAGTTATATACCAGAAAACTGAGATTTCATTGCTATATTACAAATCCTCCCTTTGATTCTCTCTTTTGCTCTCTTTGGCACACATGCACAAACATTGTTGTGTATCCCTGATGCCCTACTTTAAAAGTGATCGAAACCAACAATATTTCACAGTGTTGCATTATTAAAAACAACGTTTCTGTTACTTCTTGTTCACGAGAGGTGAAGGTTTGTTCTTTGGTTGTTGTTTTCTTTTGCGTCCAACCAGTTCATTTGTTTCTAACTACAGTTTTAACTTGGCAGCCTAGAGCACATAAAAACATAATCCTATAGAAAATGCACACCACAAAACAAATTTACATGGACTTTTCAAGATTTCTGGACTGAACTACAACTAGAAGTTCACCTTGAAAGTTCATAGTCTGCAAATTTCAGTGGTCTATCTTGAGGTTTCAGCAAATGTGAACTGGAATCACGCCACTTTAAAAAAAGGTGCTTCCTGTGCACACCTCTCACACTCATGAAATTCTGCTTAGTAGTTTTTACATAATCTTGGTTATAAACAGACAGTCAGAGAGACAAATTAGTTCACAATATAATGCTATGGATGACTGTACTTGGTAGCAATCTGAATGATTATGCATTATAAATTACATTAAGCTTTCGATTGAAAGTGTATGTTTTGCCAAAAAATGAAGAAAGCATATCAATCTCATGGTTAGGTATTGAAAAGAGTATAAACATGATAAGAATGTAATTATGTGTCATACCTAACTGCTGTATACTGTATGCTTTCATATCTGCAACAGTCTGAACACTGTATACCCTTCTTCCAGCATAATGCATGCCAGGCTCCGGCTCCATGACCTTGAAGCATGTAAACAGATATCGAAAATAGATGGAAGGATTTTACAATATAATGCTATGCAATGCACCAACACTATAAATTAGAGTCTCAGATATTCTGCACAATCTATCCTCTCTGACAACTTATCAAGGAAAAAAACAACATTAAGCTTTGAGAGAGAGGTAATATTTGTTGCAAAGCTGTTGGGTTGTATTGGACTCTATCAGTGTTGAAGATATTATGCAGCTTTGCATGAGCCTTTTCCACTTCCACTGCTCACTGTAATCATTAACTGCCACAGCTTCCCCGGTTAAAAGTCTTATAATTGGTCCTCGTTAATCAACTAGGCCCAAGAACGAAAATGAGACTAGTACAACAGCTGCTCCTCTGGTGCCCCGTTCTCGCTCTGCAAGGATTAAAGGCTCAGTGTGACTCGTAAGGAATTAAAATTTCATTGACTGTAACGTTACTCTGATGAAGCAGCGGGAGACAACAAAACGTGTGACTAATGGCCTATTGCTATATCAAGGGAGGCAGTTGAAAACACAATAGCTTCAGATGAATGTTAAATCTCAGCTTCATTCACCAAACCACCACCATCTACGCTTTCAGCATGAGAGGAAAACAGCAGCTCATTGCCTTTGTGGAGAACCGGCCTCTGGTCTCTAGCTGAAAGAATGTTTTGGGGCTCATACAAGCTCCCTGCGTTTGGAACTGACTAATACTCTGTTAGATAAAATCTCAACTTGCTTTAAACGTGCTCATTTTTCATCAGCTCATGCATATTTCACCGCTTTACACCATCTCCTGTTGTCTTCATCTATGGCTTTTTGCCGCTAAAAGGTCTCACTCACTCATACTTGCCTCTCCTCCACACTTGAAAATAATGAAGAATTCACAAGTCTTCCCTTTACTTCAGCTTTTATTTGGGATCTATTTTAATGTGTAACCATGCTGAGCAAAATTGTGACTGAACTTTTGACTGCAGTGTGGGTCACATAAACACACGTTCAGTTCAGTTGTATTTATTTAGGACTAAATCACAACATAAATCATCTCAGGGCACCTCACATTGTAGAGTCAAGACCTACAATATTATCCAAACCATTATCTATAGACCGCTTAATCCTGATTAGGGTTGTGGTGGGGATGGAGCCTATCCCAGCTGATGTAGGTGACACCCTGGACATGTCACCAGTCTATTGCAGGGCTAGCCTAGCCGCGCTAGACAACCCACGGCAACAAATTTAATTCTCTGCCAGGGTGGGTCTAGTTACCCTCCATAAGGCTCGAGGCTGGATTCTCCTAAAACTGGCCGGATGAATCACCATGAAGTGTAGAGTCAGAAGGTGGGCGTAACTAAGTGACGACAGAGGCACGACGATTCTGACAGAAACAACCGGAAACAACTAGCCTAGCCGCGCTAGACAACCCACGGCAACGAATTTAATTCTCTGCCAGGGTCGACAACAAAAACAACAGTCGTTGAGCTCCATTAGCACCGACTCTGAATAATCTTTCTGTTAACATGTCTGTAATATACTTGAGCTTGACTGTATAAATAAGGCTTCACCGAACTACCGCATCCTCTGATTTCCAGCGCTCTAGGAGCCTATTCGTTGCGCTGATTGGTTGTATACCTACCCAATTGCTGCAGAGTGATTTGATAGACAAACTTTTAGCCCGCCTCCCTCCCTGTCGAGCGTGCCTAGACCCTTGCGTCTTCAGAGCATGGGTCTTGCGCGGCGAGGCTATTATTTAATAGTTTCAAGTGTCATTTTTGATGTGCACTGAAACCTACAAACTGTGTGGTTTGGAGAAGAGGAACAAGTACAAGAAGAAGTTGAACTATGCTTTTACTGTCTAATTCTGGATTAATTCCTGGTTCAAAACCACGTGAATGTAAAAAAAAAAAGCTCCTGACCTGAAATGCCTCATCCAGTTTGGGAAATTGCAGGCTCTTGAGCACTCTTTCTTTATTTTAAATATTATTTTTTACACTTTGTTGCATCTTCAGTGACTTTTTGCTTCATGATATTTTAAGAAAATATCATGACTTGGGTTAAAAATAATTTGCTCAACCAGTAAACAATTTTTTTCTGTGGTGCTGTGGTTTCAACATCACTATTATACATTTACATTTGAATCTGGACTGAATACAGGCACCATATATCTCTGTCATCTTCATGCGTCCAGGTCTTTCTTCTCGAGGAAATATCTCCCCTAGAATTCTCAGTGTCACAACCACATTATTCTTGTTTTGGGCTGATATCTTGTGATCTAAAACATGAGACTTATAAGAAGACAAAATTTGCAGTACATCAGAGTTTCTTCAGAAATGTGTGAGTCACATGGGTCTAATTCACATCAGTGTTTCTTCCTCTCAATATTTCCAGTTTGGAAGTTGTCTACCTGTTATGTCTATTTAGAATTGATTTAAACTTCACGGGAACATCAGTGGTTCTATTTTCCTCCTTGTGCAAATCCAGCACTACAACAGCTACAATCGTGCAGGTTTTCTCAATCAGAACACTTACTTGTTTTTTGGGTTTTTTATTTGCTTCTGCTCCTGTTTGGTCATTTAATGGCACCAAATGAACATTTTTGCAAGAGGAGCGACACATCTCAAGCTGTGTTTATGCAGATTAGATGGCAAAGTGCAGTTTGGATTATCAATTTGGTGTGAAATGTGTGTTGTTGCGTTAAAATCTGTTAAGACCACTGCAAACAAATAGGAATTTGTGTGGCTTTAGATGACAGAGAGGCAGGCACAGGGACCTCTCCAGAATCACAAAACCTATTTCATTTGATAAGTGTCTTTTTCTGTTTTCTACACATCGGTTTGTCCACTGCAGGTCAACATGTGCATAAAAAAAACCCACATGATTTATGTGATTGGGGAATCTTTTTACCCATACCCACCTGAGTGTGACCTGAATGACAGTGCTGATGTCCATGATGACTGAGCAGCCTGAAATCATTTACAGAATGATGTTTTCATTGCAGATTAAACACCAGTAGTCATCACATAGCAACAGGAATCATGCTTTTAAGCTACAGTCTCTGATTTGAGAGACGGTTTGCTTGTTGTTTTCAACGACAGAGCAGTAGCAACTTCAGTCGAAATCTCTGTCTTTAACAGGAAACTATGTCTTCTGTTTTTTTTTTTCTTTTGTGTTAAGGTTTTTTTTAGGCACAATTTACATTTAGTTATATTGCACAGTAGCGATAGAAAGCTGTATGGTCAGCTTGTTTTCCTAAACGTCATATTAAAAGAGTAAAACTGTTGACTGTCCTCTGGATGAGTAATGAGCTCCATCAAACTTCAGTCATAGTAAAAAAAAAATTTTTTTTGCTACTTTCAACTATAAATCGTAACATAACATCCTAATACTCCTAATACATCCTAATACTCTGTTCATTGTTGTTGGAAAGCAATGATTGCTCAATTAATGCAAGAAGAATTCATGTCTGGGGAAGATACTATTATCTTTCATATTCATGCACATGGCATTTACTTCATTATGACATTACTCTCGCAATATTCCTGTGCACCCACACTATCCACATCTTTGCTGCGGAGGTCGAGACATATTTCACATTGTAGAGTGATCCCAAAATTTGCACAGACATTGAAAATGATTATTGCAAAGAGTAGCTTATCAAAAAGTTATCAAGGTCTCGAACATTTGAGATTTCAATGGTTGCTGTGACAGTGATCGTAGAACGGGCCTGTTCGTTTTCAGTTGCTAGAGGCAGTAATTGAAGGAATATTAAGTGAGTAAGCTTACTGGAAAAGGGGGACTCATCAGAACAAAAGGTGACTAGTAATAAAAAAGTGTGTTTTGAAAGCTGACATTGGGATTCTTGAACGCCTTCGAGGCTTTCATTTGGCAAATTTTCCAACCAGCTAAAACTGGTGTCAGTCTTTGCACAACACATCAAAACTACAATTTTTGAACAAATTTGTGATGTGGGAATTGACCTGGAACCAGACTTCCTAAGACACCTAAAGGACTAGAAAACCTGACAATAGTTAAGTTTCTTTGCTTGAAACATTACTCTCCGTATTATTACAACTCTACAGAGCCCTGAGAGGTCACAGCAGAATTTCTTTCTTTTGTTAAATTACCTCGCAGTCACTTTTCAGTTTGTGTCTCGACCAAGAGGCAGCACACCCTCAGCTGTGGTTTTCAGGCACAGATCTGAAGCCAAGCATTTAAGGAAGGTAAGAAGAGCAGCTTCAGCAGCTCTCTGAATGGACCGACTGCTGCCAGGACAGACTGTAGCTGTGATTATGACTGCCAGCTTGGGATGACAGAGCCGCCGCTGTGAATGTAGGACGTGATTTGATTGTTGCGATTATCACAGAGACACATTCAGTTTTACTAGCGTAACATTAACTACATGCAGTGGAGCTGAGGAGTTGTGTTGTACTGAAACTGCTGTATTCCTCTGCTCCTGTGGTGTGTTGGAAACGCATCGATCTTAGTGGCACTGTAGGCTTAAATAGCAACAACAAGTTTACAATGACTATATCAAGCCACATCTTTTCAATAAAGAGCACTGTATTGTAAAATCATCAATTATTTTTGTGACATCTGCTCCTCAGTGTGTTATAACGAGACTGGACCAACATCCCAACTGGTTTTATGCATCATTAGGGATGAAAATCTTATTGTGAGGTAACACAGAAAAGTCCTATGACCGTTCAGAGGCTTTACCTCTGATTTACAAGTACACAAAGGGACAAGTTTTCAGTTTTTATGTGCAGCTGACCTCCAGTATGATGACCATGTGGTGCCATTTTGAAATGTCAGCTTCATCTCACATCCACATTCCTGATTCTAAAATGATTATTTCTACATTCTGTTTTGATGTGCTTTCATACTTGAGGTATTGAAAATTTTCTATAGCTCATATGAATCTCCAAGGATACAATAGATAACAGGGACTTTACAGAAGCCACCATTATTGGTTGTTTTGTTTCTTGAATTATGTTTGGTTCAGTTTATTAATTCACATGCTTTGTTTGAACATTTGATCCAGAACTTTTCTTTACTTGTAAGGGATTAATTTGTGTTATTTTTTTTCTTTTCTTCCTTTCCAGTTTTCTTCTAGGAAATAAAAAACCTATGGGACCTACAAAATACATTGTTCGTTTAATTTACTCGTGTGTTTCAATGAAGACACTCCTCTTTATTGTCTTTCATGTTCTAGGCTAGTCAAGAACCTTATAACAGAGGAGACAGGGCTGGTTCCTTCCAGTATACTGCAAACAGCGTCTGAAGGAGGTCACTCGATTAAGTAACAACACTGCTACTTCCGACTAACCATTGGCAGCCTTGCTCTAACACACTCACTCACATCTTCCTCCCTCCCTTCCTTCGGTCCAACTTCATCACTTACTCCCTCACTCCCCAGGGGTGGTTGCACCAGGAGCTGAGGGATTGGGTGGACGGGCCACAGCTGTGGGAGAGGGAGGGACAGGATGGAAGAGCTTTGGCTTTTTAAGTTGAATGTTGACATCCCTTACTGCAGCATGTCCATCTCTCTCCTTCACTCTCTCTCTCTTTATCATAGATGCATAAGAGGGACTAAGAATGCTATTATCAGTGGCATATGATTAAAGACCAGTATGTATCTCATTTAGCCATATCAGGGTCTACAGAAGACACGTCATGGATTATCTAAATTGGAGTAGTTGATTTTTAGTTAGTAGTACTTGGATTAAAAACTTGCATAACATGAAGTGAATGATTCCCTGGCACACTTATGACATGGTGTTTTGTTCTCAGATGCAAAGCTGTCGCTGGCTTCTTCGCCATTGTAAAGGTGGCTTGAGGCCATTTTAGGATTTCCACCTTCCCATGCACTGACCAATGCAGACTTTGAGAGTGGAAGTGCACACAGCTATTCATACTGCACTAGCTAAGCGTCAGTATGCTATACACACAGTCACATTGTCATGGATGTTTCTGAAAGGCTGTGACCTTGCTTTTTTTTTTTTTTGCAGAATATAACAACTATCAGCCATTATTCCAGAGGTGTGCCGAGCACAGTGGTGAATATAGCATAAGGATTTCTGGAATTTGGGCACCGTCGACGGAAAGCATGTACAAATCTAAGTCCATCAGCGACGACTTCAGTTACAACTTTTCAATGCTGAATTCTAAAGGCGTTTATGATGAAGAATCTCCTTGCACAGCCTCTCCTCCAAACAAGCATTTGTTTTAGGCACCATTTGTTTTTCTGGCACATGCGTGATCAGCATACTTGCTGTGCGTACATTCTGGACGGCCACAAATTTTTGCTCTGCTCACATCTGCAGAGGGTTGTTAGATAATGAAATCATACCTGGTGTTCACACAAACTCATGAACAACTACACCAGTGTAAAGATTCCTGCAGCTACTAGCACAAGTAACGGTAGGCTGGTAGTTTAAACATCATCTTGCTTTGCGCATGGGGTACAACCATAGGCATGGATTTTGATGGGAGGATGCAGAGGATACTCGATATTTAGAATGTGCTTTTGTCCTGTCAGAGGCAAAAGACTTTTATTTTGAAAAAAAAGTTTCATGTTGCGCATAGTTTCAGCTAAGCTTGATGAACTTTTTTCTCTTTTTCATGAGTATGAGTAATGAGCTCAAACAACCATTGAATGTATTGTGGGAAACATAATTACCTCCATATATTTTTCCGTGTTTTGAATCTTGTACATTCCTGTACCCACATAAAGACATTTCTGCCATAAACTGATGCAGAAAAAGCACAAAGTGGTGCATAAAAAAATCACAAATAGCTCAGTTGCTATTTGTATTATCCAGGAGACTTGCGTGTTTCTATTATGAGTAAAAGTAATTTGAAAATAGGAAATTAAAGCGCAGAGAATGCTTTCGATCATTTCAACCATTTCAGTGACTGACAGCTTCATATAAACACATCTTTAATATCAAGCTTAAGTTCAATGAAACATGAGCACAGAATCCCGGCAGTTCTGTGTTGTTGAGATCAATATTTGTGCCACAAAATACACTTTTCCTACATTAATCACTCCTGGGTTTTTTATTCTTTCTTCCTCTCCTTCTGTTTTGTCTCACTTTGGTGTATCCATCTGTCCTTGATCCATCTCTCCGCCTCCTCCTCATCTTCATGCCAACTTGAAGGCCAATCCTTTAAGTGTTTGCTATGACCTTGCCTGCTTTGTTATGGTGCTCTACCTCTTCAAAAAAAAAAAAAACTACCACTTTCTTTTCCTCACATCTCCTCCTTTCCTTTTCCTTTCATCACATTCCATTCCTCTTTTGTTTCTGATTTGCATTTTTTCCCCCCACACTTGAGGTACACAGACCTCCATGCTCGAGGAGTTGACCTTCAGTATTTTGGTTAAGTGGAACCCATTTACAAAAAGCCTCCTTCACCTGTCTGTGTTGATTGCCCCCATCTGCCTCCCCTATAATTCTGTATGCATTGTACTGGCTGATATTTTTTGCAGATATTGGACATGCTCACTATTATGCTTCCTTGTTTGAAACTCTTCTTAAAGCTTCCATGTTTGATTTATTTTTCTAATTAGCGCTGCAGTCCGGGCTGTGCATCCTCATTCTTAAAGCCTGTGTTTGAATACCACTCTCTTTCCATATTCCTCCATGCCTGTTTTGTGATCACACCCAAACTGACTTGAATCTGTTTTCTTGTTTTCCCAGACATCTTCAGTGATCTGTGTACAGCAGCACTCTCCGACTCTGATGAAAATGAAGCCAGTACATGGGGAGATGTGTCTCAGGACAGCTAATGAACACGGCTGACTATTAGAGTTCTTTACATCAGACTGCAAACCTTTTTTTTGTTTTATCTCAAACATGGCTGTTAGTTATAGCTGTAGTTTTTCAACTGTAATTTCCTAAGCTGGACTACCGCAAGTTTTCTACTTGTAGTTCTTCTGGATGGGCTGCAAATATGGCCTGCGTTTGTTTTATCAATTGCAGTTTTTCACGTATGACTCACTGAAGTTTCTCAGTGAAGCCTCTGGAAAAAGCTGGAACCTTACAATGCCTGAACGCCATCGTGGGAAAGCCATATCAGATTTTTAATTCAAGGAAGTACCAGCTGTTGTCTGTCAGGAACTGACGACTGCATGGATGTGGATACTGAACTTTACATCCAGAACTGAGCTTACATGCTGTAGAAAATACTGGATGCATAAAAATTCAAATCCCTGTTCTGATCTGGATAACCCTTGGGAATGATGGGTGATAAATTCCATGTGCTGGTTGCAAACAGGCCTTTGGCAGTGTGCCATGTTTTGCTGCTACCCTGCACTGAAGCAGAATTTTTTAAGTTCAGATTCTGATCCTCTATTGCCCCTTTTTAGCTGCTTCAGCTTTTCAGGTTTAAACAATAGACAACTCACAGTAGCTGCTGTCTCCACGAGAAGGTAGAGGTTATCATGTTTGTTTTTCGTTGTCCGGGTAAAACACCCACATAATGTCACATTTCATCACATAGTCACTTCAGAAAGCTTTCAGACTTCTTCAGTTTTTGCACACTGTCATACTGATAGATGAACCATCACCTCAGCCTCAGGTAGCTGTACTCTGGAGCAAGATTTATTTAAGGATTTCTCTGTGTTTGCTGCATTCTTTCTCAATTCAGTTCTGAGGATTCCCTCTGTCCCTGTAGTATGATGCTGCCACTACCATGTTTTACTCTCGGGATGGTGTTAGCCACATAAGTGCCTGGTGTTCACCAGATACAGTGTTTGGAGTTCTGCCCAGAGAGTTTAGCTTACGTCTCATCAGGGAATCCTTTTTCCTCTCTGCTGCATTTAACAAACTCCAAACAGGTTGTCATAATAAAGGCCGGATTGATGAAGTGCTGCTGAGTCAGTTGTCCTTCCAGCGGGTTCTCTTATCTCTGGGGAGGACCTCTTGAAGATTGACTGTTGGGTCTCTCGTCACCTCCCAGATCAAGGACCTTCTTGCTTTGTTACTCAGTCTACACTCTGTGTCCTGGTGGTTATGGCCTTCATCCATTTCTTAGTATTGAGACCACTGTATAACTATGGCAAATGGTCTGAATACTTTTTACTAGTGCATTTTTTTACCCATTTAGAATAAATTATACAACACAAAGTGTGTAGAAAGTGAAGAGGTCTGAATACTTTCTGAAGTGACTCTATTTTCCTCCACTTTCCTGTTAAGACACCTCATAAGTTATCTGTATAAACTGCTAAATGTCTGAACTTTAGTGATCTAATGAAAGCTTGTGGAAGGGCCAGATAGCTGAATCTGATTATGTACTGTATTTGTTACATGCATTTACATATGAACATTTTAAAAATGTATAACAACAAATATATTAGTGATATTTTAAATTTTTATGTCTCCTGGGGCAGAAAATGCCTTATAAAGTCAAAAATTACTAACATTTTAGCAAATATTTGCCCTTTTAGACATTCAGCAAACATAAAGTTACATGAGAATTATTTTGGAGTCGTGTGTATGCTAACCTGACAAATGTAAGTAAAATGCTGGCTCTTCTAGCAGTGTTTCTATTCTGTGCTGCATGTGTATAGTTGTTTCTTTGCCTAAAGCAGCTTTCTGCTCCATCCAGAAATAAGGCTGATGAGAGTGGTGAGACCCAAGAGGAAAGGAAGGCTGTAGTACAAAAACAATGAGCTAAAAGATCCTTGGAATTGACTAGAACTGCAGAGTTGGGTGTCATATCTGACTATTTGTACATATAAAATGTGTTGATTGGTTCAACATTAAGTTTTCAATATCAGCGCCGCAACATTTGAGAAAATCTAATTCTTACAGAATTTCCTTCATCAGCTAATGATAGCTAAATTACTCTCCGACAGAAAAGATGAGAGAAATAAATCAATTACAATGTGTTTTCTATTTTACTCTTTGTGAACAGCACGCCGAACAATGCTAAATGTGTTTTGATGGAAATTAAGCATTACTGCAGAACATCTCTTCGTCAGATAAATATGGTGCCGACAGAAACCTGTTTTTAGGAACCAGATTTATCTCAGTGACGTGTTCGGCTGCAAGTAACTGATAAATTCAGAAAGACTCATTTCAGCATAATAGGATTTTCACTACCGAGCTTGTTGAGAACATTTCACACTTTAATTCTCTGTATGCCAACTCACTATCAATAGACAGGAAATGTTCAAACATTGTGTTTCTGATTTCGTGCATATGCTCTGCACAATAACTACAAAAGATGCTATCCAAGCAGTCACATCCCACAGTTTCTGCAGGGAGGGTGACTTTATACAATTGCTCATATACAAAAGCTCATATCGAATGGATAATATTCAGAATATTGTATTAATTCATGCTCGCACATCGCTTCGTGTCTTGTTGATTTATCTTCAAATCCATACAGCACCAGCTAATTGCTGGCAGTGTACTCGATCAGTAGCCACATTGATTGTATTTCAACCTTGAATTTCATTGAAGGATATGAGCGTCTGTTTATTCTGCTGAATCTAAGCAATAGTTCAGTTTTGCTATATGTTATCGGATTCATGAGTCTTTTGAAGTCCTTGCAGAAAGAGCTTACGCCAGTGTTTTTGTTACTGAGGAATTAGCATTTGTTTGCAATTTGCGAGCATTGACACTTTAAGTCAGGTAGACTGAAAGGCATTTCTTTGACAGACTACACTTGCATCCTTTTTTTTTTCTCAAGTGAACTACAGTATTTTGTGGGAAAAGTCAGGGAACTGTTTTTTCAGGGAAATATTTTTTTAGTAAGGCGCACCTGTTTCCTAACATCAGCTGTTGGTGTATAGTTAGTTTTTTTTCTATGAGGAAAACAGTTCTGTACACTGAACATGGAACCTGGTGAGTGCCAGGAAGGCATTCTGGTAAATGTAAATAAACATCAGTGTTACTTTAATGTTGCAACTTCTGGCGGATCCATTCTCTGTGTGACTGCTGTATTGCTGTACATCATTCCCCGTCACAAGCTTTCCAGCACTGTATTGCATTTCTACTGACTGACTCAATTCTATAGACGAGTCACTGAGACAGCAGCACTGTATGGCATGTTGCATCATGGGAAGGATAGTAGCTCATTTGGTTTACATTTATTTTATGACATATGGTAAATGGAACAAAAGAAACCAGAAAGCTGAACGTTCACCTACTGACTGAATACATGTCAGAATGCAATATTTCATGTAGTTGCTCTATAAGAAAGCTGCAATTACCTGGGGTCAGTCTTTAAGAACCCTAACTCTGATGAGCAACAAAGAATAGTTGGCGGATGGATAAGTTGATGAGTGGGTTGATTGATGAATGACTGTTGGGCGATGGATAGATGGGTGAAGACGGCTGGTTAGGCAAGTGAATGGACAGATAGATATTTAAATGAATTGCCATTTGTAAGATAGTGCAAAGCTGAATAAAAGGTCATATGCATTGAAATTCTGATTGTAAAGAAATACACTCCTCTTGAACATGCTGTATATTTGGTTTGTCCTTTGTTAGATGAAAAATGCTGTATCTTTGTAATGAAAATATTTCTGTTATGCTGCATCATGCTGCAATTTAATTGCCATATTAACCCTATAATAGAATGTATCAAGTATGTATATTGTATCTGTCATTGTAATGTAAATATTGCTTTATTGTGATAATATGCATTTACAATATGAATTTTGTCACTTTTTTTGTATTTTTAACTTATTCCACTATTCCAAGCTCACCATGTATTACTTCCTACTGAAAATGGAAAGTTTCTACCAGTGCGAAAAGAAAACAAGTAATCAACAGAATTCTTTGAAATCAGCCACTATGCATACAGGACATGTGCTAACCAGATTTAAAGGTGCAGTTATTGTATATAAAAGCAAAAGAACGGACAAGAAAATGTTTGGTGGCTGTGTGATCATTCTCCTTTTCAGTATCTTTGAACTATTTGCTCTGTTTGCACTGGAGGAATGGTTTTGTGCCAGTTAATTAAAGTAATACAACAACTTCCCTGCCAGATTTGACCTGGTGTTGTGAATTTAGTGAGAACACTAAGAGAAGCTGCCAAAGTCCTCAGTGATGCCTTTGTTTTCTTATGGGCTAGGAATGTTTCAATCCGCTACCTAACTCCTCAAAGGGGGCAATCAGATGTTTAGGGATGCTCTAAAATTATCAGGATAACTAAAAGTATTTGGAAGCTAAACCATGGTGAATGATGAAATGTTATTAAAACTATCAGTGAATATTCTCTGCAGTTTGTGGACACAACACATAGTCAGACATTAAGGATTAAAAAGTACAATCTAGACATTCTATATCTGCACCGCTGAAAAGCCAAAAAAAAATCAATAAAAAAAATCTGTGCCTGATCAAATTTGGTCTCTCACCAATGAAAGGTTGTCTCCCTGTGCAGTGCCTCATGCCAAATCCTCATTTGCAAGTTTGTTTTGACCATTGTCAAACCTGCACAGACGGTATATGTCAAATTCTGTTTCAAAATGGCCTAAGCTTTATGTTAAGGATCAACACTGGTGTCAAGAGGTGGGTCTAAATGTACAAACCAAAGATCAACTGTCAGTTTTCCCCATGGAACTGGTCAGGTGTGCGCCATAGCATGCTTGTTGTTTTCTTCAACAATGAATGGGGTTTATCTCTCATGGTTGACTGTCAGTGCTATGTTCTACTATAACTTTGTGAGGTATTTGAGGCAGAACATTCAGCACAAATGGCCCAAACTGTCTTCTGTGGTATCGTTCTTTGGCTGCACCAACATAACTGTCATTGTACATGTGAACTTACTTGCCAGATTTGGCTCCCCTCAACTTCTTCCTCTTCTCTAAAATGAAGTTGAAGAGTTGCTATTTTGACAAACGAAACCAAGGAGACACAGCATGCTTCCCTGATGATGGTTGACATCCGGACTAGATGGGACTTCCAGGGAGCGCTACAAACGTGGCAGGAGCACTGGGAACATTGCATTGCTGTACAAGTTAAGGATTTGATTGGAGACAGCAGATACATTTAAATCTGGTAGGTTTGTGAATTTTTTTTAAATGCTGTCACTGAATTTTCTGATCATTTGTCATTGTCAGCACTGTACAGTGTTTAATTTCAGATTTTCCTTTCAATGAATTGGTAGAAAATCTGGCAAAACTGACTCATGTTTCTAATCTCATTTGACAAATTTCTGATGTTATCTCATACCAACATCTGAGCAGCTAATTTAATACAATGTTATACCAACAGGCACTATGGGCAGAATGACAAAAAGGAACTGGATGTAATACACTTTTGGTTTACTTTATTAGACACACCCTAACCTCTAAATGGTAAGGTAGCACCATTTAAAAACTCAGGTTTAGCAGCGATGTGATATACCATGATTTCTCAAACTGAAGGTTGGAGACTGTCACCCAACCTATTGATCATTTACTCCAGCTTGAAAAGTAATATTTGTGGTCAAACTTTAAGTTTCGTACAGACTCAAATGCTACTAATCGCTGCTTGTCAACAAAAACGCTGCTAATATCGACACCATGAACGTGACTGCTGAGGAAATCAAGTTCAAAAGGACATCGTTTCCATTCATGAAGGGTGCAATCACACAATATTTTTACATCTCTCTTGACTTTTCCTTTGTGGTCGTTGTCATTGGAGACTCATGAACAAGGCGAAAACACAAGCGTTTCACTTCTATCATGGTGAATTTTCTGTGCCTTTGAGACAGTGGGAAAACAGTCTTTTTGCTGGCCACTGAAACGGAGACTGAACCATGCAGACTGCTAACTCAGCAACTGTAAGCCTTGAGACTGAGAGAGAGAAAAAGCACCGTGATCTCCAAGACAAGACAAGATGGGTGTTCAAATAAGATGTTATTATTAAAGTCTGTGCCAGCAGGCGGTGAATTCATGCGCTGTCTAAGGATCCTCTGCGCGTCGACACAGCTTGTTTTATTTTGATTTAAGACCGTATTAAAATGATTCAAGACTGCATTAAAATGAAATGTAATTATAGTAAGTTGGGTTTGAAGAGAAAAAAAAGCAAAAGGAGGGGAAGCAGTAAAACATCACATCAATGACTTCCATACATCGAAGTATGTGATGAAATACAGGCGTCATATGGAAAGCCCTAGTGTATTTCTGTTCTTTTGTCAGCAATCAATTGCTCCTCAGGTATGGTGGAGCAGTGCCTGTGCATCGTTGCTACTCCTGCCGGGCGTCTGATCTCCCTTCAAAAGGAAGAGCACAACGTATTAATGTTAGACTTAAAAGATAATGTATTCTCTCTGTCTGTAACTGGTACTAACTTTTTTTGACTGCTTTCTACTGCCCCCTATGAAACTATAGTTTAAGGAGAAACAATGAGTGTAATATAGATTTAAATGCTTCTGCTTGTCCAACCAGCCTCAGACACTGACATGGACGAAAGTTCAGGTTACCATTTCTGACAGGATGCTTAAAGTTGCTTACTTTTCACACCGTTACCCTAAAATACTGTAAATACCTGGTTTTCATGTATAAAAAATTAGGATGAAGGTGTGTTAGATTTTATAAGAAATATAATACCAGCCCAGTAACATTTTTTGAAGTTTTATGTTGGACAGTCAGTGCATCTGAGTAGTGTCTATGAAACATCAAGGAAACTGGATATGCTGCCATGGGGTTCAAGGAAGATCATTTGGCAGGTGTGGAAAACAGAGGAGAGTCAAGTCAAAATTCTGTTTATGCAGTCTTCCCCCGTTGGTAACACTTGGAGATGACAAACGCAGATTGGTTAAGAGACAGCAAGCAACAGTCTTTGCTAGTTTGATGTACCTGTTGAGTAGCAGCACTGTCCTCTAACATCAGCATCCCCCCACCAGACAGACATCAAATCTTCAGCCTTTTATTGCCTATTTCCTGAATGCTCATTTAACAAGGTTTAAGTCAAGCAACTACAATTTAGCATTGTTTGGGTGCACTCTGGAGTCAATGTTAGTTTCAAAACTGCCAGTCCCAATGCTGCTATGAAAACAGAAAAGCTGAAAGGGCTGCTCCTGTAAACAGTGATGCCACCCCACATGTGCTTCGAGTTCCTGTAGTGCAAAGCCACCAAATAACACCAAATATTGTCAGACCAGAAGAAAGCTCTGTCCTGGCAACACTCACTGAGTGAGAGATGAGCATGGACCTCAAGAAACAACAAAAATTCTCAGAGGAGAATGCTCAGTGCTTATGCCAGAAATAGTTCTGTGGTCTGTAACAACAAAACAAGTGGTGCTCCTTGAGCTGAGTGTTTGTGGGTGGAAAGGATGGAGTAGGCCCATGAGCAAAAGCTTGGGAAGTGCCAACAATCCTCAAATATCAACAGAGTGGATGGTGGGCATCGAATCTCCCATTTATGTAGGCTGTGGAGGATTTCCAGCAATCTCTCCGGACTCTTCCATCCTGGGAATGAGAGGTACAAAAATTAATTTTGAACATTTTAAATTGTTTTGGTTGGGTTCCCAGATAGTTCAGCTGGCTGAGGAGGCAACCCGTAAACAAGGACTACAGTTCCTGACGCGGCAGTCAGGGGTTTGAGTCTTGCCTATGACCATTTACTGCATGTTATTCTCCCAGTCTTCTACCCACGTTTCCTGTGTCTCTTTCTGTTGTCCTACATAATAAAGACCAAAAAATATAATTTCTTTGGTTGATTTACTGGCACCCAAGACCTTTCTGGGATCAGCAGTGATACTAATTTTTGAGTAAGAGTTTTCCAGTTTGATATACAGAAAACAAACCATTGAGGATAAAAAATAAACCTGTTACTTAATGAACTTCGCTGTGCTATACCTGTGTAAACTTATGCATAGCCCCTTTCTGTATTCAGAAACTGTGGATGAAGCACCATTTGTGTTACTATGCCATGCGATGTTTCATCAACATGGAAAAGGTCCAGCATTGTAATTATTGGAAACTGTAATCAAACAGACAAGTAGTAACTGTTTTCTCAGAATTTTGGGTCGCTGGATCAGCCTCAGGGCTGCTCAGTGGAGTAGTGGTTCGCACTTTCGCCTTGCAGCAAGAAGATCCTTGGTTTGAATCCCGGGGTGGGCCTGGGATCTTTCTGCATGGAGTTTGCATGTTCTCCCTGAGCATGCGTGGGTTTTCTCCGGGCACTCCGGCTTCCTCCCACAGTCCAAAAACATGCTGAGGTTAATTGAGTACTCTAAATTGTCTGTAGGTGTGAATGCGAGTGTGATTGTTTGTCTGTGTATGTAGCCCTGTGACAGACTGGCGACCTGTCCTGGGTGTCCCCTGCCTTCGCCCGAGTCAGCTGGGATAGGCTCCAGCACCCCCCGCGACCCTAATGAGGATAAAGCGGTGTATAGAGGATGGATGGATGGATGTAATCAAACAGACAAGTAGTAACTGTTTTCTCAGAATTTTGGGTCGCTGGATCAGCCTCAGGGCTGCTCAGTGGAGTAGTGGTTCGCACTTTCGCCTTGCAGCAAGAAGATCCTTGGTTTGAATCCCGGGGTGGGCCTGGGATCTTTCTGCATGGAGTTTGCATGTTCTCCCTGTGCATGCGTGGGTTTTCTCTGGGCACTCCGGCTTCCTCCCACAGTCCAAAAATATGCTGAGGTTATTTGAGTACTCTAAATTGCCTGTAGGTGTGAATGCGAGTGTGATTGTTCGTCTGTATATGTAGCCCTGTGACAGACTGGCGACCTGTCCAGGGTGTCCCCTGCCTTTGCCCGAGTCAGCTGGGACAGGCTCCAGCACCCCCCCGCGACCCTAGTGAGGATAAAGCGGTGTATAGAGGATCGGATGGATGGATGGATCAGCCTCATGTGAATGAGAAACCTCCTTAAAATGTGTTTTTGGTGCACATATATCACAAGTGGAGAGGAGATTGTGCTCACCTTGGTCAGCACAAAAACTACCTTGTGCATGTATATTATGTATGCTGTGTCTCCTTCAGCAGCCACCTTTTCACGTCCTCTCCCCCTTCATTACTGTATATTCACCTGACCTCGAGGTGTCCTCAGTTACCGCCTCTGCATGTCGTCAGTTCAACCACCTCTCTCCAGCTTTCCCATTTATGAGATTGTTCTATTCGCCGTATTGTCTTGATTTTGGACTTTGTGGTCAGTTTTGCAATGAAAGTCACTTAAACCAAACCTATCTGTCCTTCTGATTGTTGGACTGCAAGTATTTTTTTGTATTATCTGACATGTTGCTATGACCGAGAGATCAGCTAGGTGAAGCAACCAATTTAATATCCAATTAGTATTGAACTCTGGTCTCTTTTACACATGCAACCTACTAAAAGGTGCAAAAAAAACCCCCAAAAAACAAGACATTTTCTAATCTTTTCATCAACAAATACCATTTCCAATTATCGTTAATTTTTGGCAGCTCATAGATACATTTTCTTTTGCTTCTTTGTCAAAAACATTGGATTTCTGACTGAATTTTTGAAAAAAAACGGGAAAAATATTCAAATGGTAACATCCCTATAGAGGTAAAGCAATTACAGATTATCTCTGTAAGTTTGTCCTCGTAGTATTACATAATGGTGCCGATGCGATTGGATGACGTCATTTCAGAAGATTTTTTGAGCTGCAAATTCATGTTGCAAGTGTTTTCGTCTGAGACATTCTCAAGTTGTTTCTCTGAATTCAGATCTGCTGGCTGTGAAGGCCACTGAAATCTATTGAACTCAATGTCTTGTTTGTGAAGAAGGTTTAGGCAACTGTGGATTGTTGATTCACTTTCAGCCTCAAATTCTGAAACCATCATCTGCAGAAAACCTTGGCACAAATCAAGATTCATCAGAGCAGGTTAAGTTTTTCCATCTTCAACTGTGCAGTTTTGGTTAACTGATGCCAACTGCAGCCTCAGATATCTGTTCTTAGCTGTCAGGAGTGGAACTCGACATGGTCTTCTGTGGCTGTAGCCTCAAGGCTGGACGTGTCGAGCATCCTAAGGTTCTTTTCAGCTCAGCACAGTTGCTCAAAGAGTGGTTATCTAAGTTGCCGTAGCCTCTCTGTCAGCCACAACCAGTCTTGCCACCTTTCTAATCAACAAGGCATCCACAGAAATGCCACTGGGTGTTTTTTGTTTTTCCACACCATTCTGAGAAAGTTTAGAGACTCTCAGTGGATCAACATTTCAGAAATACTCACACCTGCCTATCTGGCTTTGAATTTGTAGGTATGCAGGTGTTTCTAAAAAAAAAGAAAGCTTGGTTAGAATGTAGTTGGAGTTTGGTGACTGAGCATTCAAGAGGAGTGAGTTTAGGCTATAATGTATTGAGGTTTGAAGAAGACAAAGCTGGATAGAAGAAGCTAAGGTCCTGACAAAGCTTTGTTCCGCAGTGTAAACCTCCTGAGGGCTGTATACAGAAAGATAGAGATTGTATGTGTGTGCGTGTGTGTGGGTGTGTTTCAGTAAGACGACTGGAGGAGTGGTCCGACAGCTCAGGAATGCGAAAAGCATACTAAGGATCTCACAAGTCAAAGTAGAGGAAGAAAAAGAAAGGGATTGCTGTAACGGAGTTCGTTCACTGTCCTCCAGACCACATGCTGCTTCTCATGTGTGTGTGTGTGTGTCTGTTGGTCTGAGTTTGAGAGTGCAATGTGACAGATCACTCTTTTTCTATTGTTGAAACCAAATTCGACAAAGGGACCGAAAGATAAGGCACATTCTCTAAACTAGGGCCACTTTAGCTGCTTGTTGCATCATCATGCTAGTTATGGAGTTGGTATAACGATTAAAGGGGTTGGACACAGTATCTTGGTCAGACCTTGTTTACTCAATGAGCAGATTTATGCTCAAAACATGATTTTGTTTCAGATTATAGACAAGGGACAGAATGTTTAATATGCAAAATGTACTTTAATGGAGTTTTAGTTCATTTTAAAGACATCAGACAAAGTAAGTAGTAAACTAATTTGTGTCTTTGTAATAGAAGTGAGAGGTGGAGTAAGAATATCCTCCAACATGATGTGTGTTTTTGTTTGTCATGATCTTGGAATGTGGTCACACTGTGCAGATTGTATACATATTTGGCTGCAATCCAATGACCACCCAAAAAAGGTCACCTTCAGATGTGGTCTCATCAGTTTAATTCGCATTGCAATGCATTCTGCATGCATTAACATCTACATCAAGATTTATTTCCCATGGTGTAATGGCATAAATGGGGCATTTTGAAGAAGCTTGAGAGTTTAAGTCAGAACAAGTTGTAAATCTACATAGAATTTATATATAAGGCTGAAAATAAATAAATCTGGTGAATTAAACTTCCCCTCAAACTCAGTATAGTGGCGCACTGATCCAAAGGGCTGGATGTGTAATCATATTACAGTTTTTCTCAGTCACTTTGGTGCATTTCTCAGATCAGAATTGAAATTCTCAAAACTGCTTGTTCAAACTTCACATCATTGTGTCACTTGTGTACATCAAAAAGCAGTTTCTCATTTGAACAAGTTGCAAACGCTTTGGTACATCCATGCAAATGATTATGTACAATTCTCTTCTGTTTCCTATAGTTTCAATTGCTTTTGTCACGTTTATCAAAATGTATTATAATGGGTCTCTGTTGAATAGTCTCACCCACCACAATATCCTTGACACATTATGACAAGTTGTCATAATATGTCAAGCATATTTTTGTACATTTCCACTAAACTTTTTCAAAAAAATCTGTCCTGAATTGGTAAATTGCTCCCAGGTGAATCTTGACTTTCTCTAATGAAGGGAAATGTGTGAAGCATTAGAGTTTTCTGAAATCGCTCAAAGACACAAGAGAAAATATTTGTGATGTGGATGAGGATTTGTGGCCCAACAGACAGGAATGTCAGGAGGTGTAGGAAGACTGCATTGTAATTCCTACAGCACTGCATGTACAGTTTTCCCAAAGGAGACTGTCCTATGTTCACATTTCTACTTCTGTTTTTGTGTCTTTTTGTTTTTTCGTGGTGCTATGCAGCGCTGTTTTCCTTTCTGTATCACAACGGCATGGTCTGTCAATAAAGTACAATACAAACAGTAAAAGTATAAATGTGAATCTTGTCCATTCTATTGCAATCAGTCTCTCACATACACTAAGGTGTGACTTACAATTTGCAATAGCCATAGTTTACATCAGAACATCCCTCCAGAGTATAATGTTATAATGAGAACACGACTAAGCAATTTGACGGTCTTATCCACACACAATGACACAAGTACTTGTCATTCTGATACCACTGACGTGTTCATTGACACAGATATTTGCTTTTGAGAGATGAACTAAAGATTTTGAGCAAGAGACTGGCTTTTGCAGGTAATCCATGGTGTTTTGCTATTTGTATGAATTGTTTTGAGAAATGCACTTACTGTTTTGCAAATGTCGAGAATGATTCGAGAAATGAACCAAAGCGACTGTGAAAAACTGTAAGTAGTGCTATCAGCCAGTATATGACAGATGCACAAAGTAAGCTCTTTCCCCTGTCTAAAATCTATATTTATTCATTCACTATGGGCTACTGACTCAGTTTCAAATGTTCCAATGTCTTGTGTGCCCAACCTAAAGCAGAGGTCTTGCTGTCTGCCCAAGATGAGTTCAGTGCCCATGTTGACAGTTTGACACACTTTTTCAAACTGAACAGGAAACAAAACTCTGAGAGGTGAAAACCAAGTATCTAACGCATATTTTATTCCCGATAGGGCTTTGGGATGTTTATGTCAATCACTCACATCTGAGAAGGGTCACAGTCAGCAGCATGAATGCAACACAGTGTGTTGTTTCAGGGAAAAGCAAGAATTCTTGTAGTGGAGGCAGATTTTCTGTAGCTTGAATTTCAAGAGTAATATTTATAATATAAATGTGTGTATAACTTACTGTTTTTTTCAAAACAGTAAGAGGAGAAAAGCATATAAACTACTGCACAGGCATTATGATGCACATGAGACATCCCTCTGGGAACATTATATTGTTGATGCCGACAGCATAAAAATATGAAATCAATGCAGAGGCAGCATTTCAGTGTAGTAGCCAAGGAACACATTACTGGAATAATTTTAAATATTTTATTGATTTTTTTAGGGTCAACAACATCACACAAGGCTTGTTCTGCTGTGGAACAGGCTATTAACAGATACGGGAAGAAATTATCTGTGTCTGCAGAGGAAATCCTTTTTTTTTTCTTTTTTTGGAAAGCAGTGATTCTAATCTACTTCCCTTGCGAATGCAAAACAACAAGATTCAAGATTCAAGACTTTTATTTATCACAAACACAATGATCTGTCTAATACCGTTTTACCTCAAATATAACATTTGCAGTCAGTGAATCTTTGTGAATACAGTGTTCCTGAACTACATTTATCCTTAGTCTTTCTAACTATGCAAAAATGCTGCTTGGCAAGCTTTTTCATATCAGTATCTTTTGTTAAAGAAATCAGAACTCAGAAACACAAATATTTAGGTAGTTTTAGCTTTTTGTAGTGAATATATTGCAGAGTTTTCATGCACCAGCAGCAGAATAGAGACTTTATTAGGTTTGATGGGTCTGAGAGCCCACATATACTGTATATGTAAAATTTAATTTAAAATAAATATTTAAATTTTGCTATCCATGGAAAACTGAAATCGAAAATCCCGTTAATGTTCATTGTTATGGTGTATGTTTTCATCGGAGTCATTCTCTTAAACTGTGTAGTTAATTATTTACCTTTGTTTCAGAATGTTATTTGTGTTTCCGATTGTACATGAATGCAACTGGACTTTGCAGCATCGTGATTTGAATGAACGGACCAATCAACAGCCTCGCTGGACGGAAGCCGCTGGCTCTCAGTCACTCTTAGCCAATCAGCGCACGCCTCCGTTGTTTGCCTTTCTTTTTGAATTGAGCTCCAACAGCAGACTGACACCCTCTCTGGGTAACAACTGAGAAGTTGTTAGCTGTCAACAAACTAAAGTAATTACTTTGGAATATTTTCACGCATAAAGAGCAACATGCACTGATACTAGACGTGAGCTTTAACCGAAAGATGTTACCGCCTTTATGAAGAGTGTTTTGGATCGAAACGGACATCTCGGGAACTTTTAATTGACTTAGTTGACTTACTAGCTCGGTAGCTAGCTAAGTTAGCTACAGAGCTTATTGAATTTCACTGGTCCAGCGGTCAGTTGAGCTTCACTAGCTCTATTTTTTCTGAATATTTTATCAAAGTTACAAGGATTCATAGCTACTGGTAAGTGTGAGTTGTTATTATGGAGATACATATTAAACATTTACGTTAGCTACCAATGACTGGTTCAGTGGAGAGAGAAGCTAACGTTAACTATGCTAGCGTTCTGTTGGATATATCATTAACGTTAATTTTCCAGTACTTTAAGGTACGTTATGCTATTTACTGTGAACCGTATGTTTAGAAACACAGGGGACAGAAAACAATACTGCTCTTTGACATATTCAAATATAACCCAAGTGTAACCCAAAGGGTGTGTGTTCATTCATTGTTTGCTTGACAGTTTCACCACGACACTTTTTGTCCGTTGTTTTTAGCTTTACGCACAAATATTACTGCGTGTGTTTTGTCAGCAGTAAGCTTTCCGGAACAAAGGATTTCCATTGACTGATACATTTCATTAAATCCACTTGACACAGACGGATGACTGCTGTTTGTGTAAACAACCATGCAGATTTGAAAGTTTGAGTTGTAACTTTTCGCCCACCTCGCCCAGGTTTTCCGAAGTTGGCACATTTCACAAACATTTTTTTATTTATTTATTTATTTTTTATCTCCAGCTGAACCCTAACAAGACTTTGGCAGTACCAGTGTTTGAAGTCATTCCAAGTTGTGTCTCTGCCTTTAGTTTGACAGTTGAATTCTTCTCCTTGTTTTTCTTGTTGCTATACTCCTCTCTTTTCTGCCTTGCTGTGTTCTCCCTCTGTGTCTCTCTCTGTTCATTCCCTGTAACTTTTGATAGTTTGGACAGTTTGGTGCCTCCTTAGGTTCCTGCCATGGCTGACAGCAGCATAGTGACTTTGGGGACAGCTCGGAGTCTGTTGGTGGATTCTTCGGTCTATGACTCGAGGATTGCTGAAACCACCAAGGACCATGTATTTCTGGGCATGACATGTGAAGATGGGGAAGGTCAGTCTACAAGAGTCACGCTCTTTACTTCTCTTTTCTCTTTATTCCTTTCTCATCTTTTACCTAAATACCTAAAACAAGGTGTTGCTGTCTAAAAACCAAAGCTGCAGCTTTCAGTTTCAGTGTAGAAAATACCCATCGTTGTTCAAAAATCAGGGGTTTCCTGCATGTTTGCAAGCTGAAAAGCTTTTACTTTAACAGAAAGACAAACAAAGCACCGTTAGTTTCCAAACTGATGACATTTTGCAGGCACAGAAGTTTGAAAGTTATTAATACTGCAGTTTGATCTTTTACTTATTCTATACATTCCCTCTTACTCCTACAGTCACTTGCCAGTGTATTAGATATGCTAAGTTAAAACTGATACTGCAAGAAATTCTACCTTCACAAAGATTACATGTAGTTTTTATAAAAGAAATCTTGTTGACTACAGTTTGACTGCGCTTTCCTTTGATATGCTTTTGACATGTAAGCCAAAAGCTTTAAAAAACAAAGTGATATAGTCTACCATAATTGATGGAGAATGCATGGACAAAATGTAAGAAATACCCCTCAGTATATTGCAATTAAACACAGACGCCAGCCACTGGATGATAATATTGAATCAATAAGTATTGATTCAAAGGATTGATTGCAGGATTGCTGTTTTATGGCTTCAGTATTGTCTGTGTGTGTTTTTTTTTTTATGTATATGAAGGGTGTTTCTTATTTTTAAGTCTTTTATGTCTTGTTTTTGCATCTGAGGTCCCCATACTTATGAAGCAACAGATATGTGGAGAGAGGAACCAGCGAAATATGTTTGAAAGAAGCATGACAGTCACTAGTTTTTGAGCTAAAATGCAGCTGTAGGCTAAACTAGACCAAATTACTCCATCAAAATGAACACAGGTTTAGCTCAATCACAGCTGAACTGTAGTTGCACTGGTTGTCCAAACTGGCCAACAAGTTTGCCAGAGAATGTGAGAGTCATCTTGCAACATTGATGGTAAACTTAGTCCCTGCAATGAGTCACATTATCTTTTTAACCATCTCCTTCTATACTTTTTGTCTATCAGTACATCTTATTTTGACTTGTGATAGTCAAGAAACTGGGTAGTATTGCAGGATGTACTTAACAGAGTATTAATGTGTCAAATGTACAGCATCAGCTAAGAGTAACACTGTGATTGTCTGCCTTTACACTGCATGAATGATCACCTCTCACTATGACATGATCTTTTTGCAGGCACTGGATTTATGACTGTTCAATTATTAATAGCTGATGTATTTGTCAGATAGTCTGCAACTCTTGCCGGAATTAAAAAATAAAGTAAAAAATGAATTAATGACATGGTCTTAGGTGTATAAATTTGTCCTTGAACTAAATGTGTTAAACTCAAATCTCATTCGAGGCATTTCTGCAGCAGGTTTATTTTAACCTTTCGAAACATTGACATCTGAAGTACATTCAGTGACTTGTACAGTGATTAAGTTCAGACTATACCACAGGTGCAGTTCAAGCCCCAGCTTCTGAGGACATGGTAGTGGGGTTCTGGGATCATATAAATTTTTGTTTGCCATGAATGATAAACTGCTAAAATACACCTCTAGATGCTCCAAATGTTGTTGAACAAACAAACAAAATTTGTGTGAACTTTTTAAACTCAAACTCAAAGTAAAAATGAAAATATTAATAGGCTTTTCTGTAAAATTAGCTTTTTTTTTTTTTTTTTTTTTTAAATGCTGGAGTTGTTTTGAAAGTTAATTGAATAGAGCTGTCAATGTAAAAGCCTGAAAACACATTTGATTTTTCTCTTGATTTTATGGGTAGGAATTGGGTGCAGAAGGTCAGGGTCTTTGGATAAAAACTTGAGAATAATTGGACAACTTAGTTCACTTTTTATTTTATCTCCTCTTTAATTTTAGCTTTAGTGAAGTCTAGTTTCTTGCATCTTTTAGCCAATTTGAGTTGATACTTGATTAAATAACAAGCCTAAATGTGTTTTGTAAATCAGTATCCTTATTGTAGAGGTTATTACCCGGCTGTCAGTCAAAATGAGAACAAAAATTCCCTCCCTGAGACAACTAGGTGCCTCGATCGGTCTCTGTCATTTCTTCTGTGTTTGAGTGTGTGTCAATCTTCTTTCCATGTCCCTGTTGTTCAAACTGGCTCTATTCGTGTTCATCTCTCTCAGATATGCTGCCAAAAGTGGAGACACGAGTTGTTCTGGTGGGAGAAGCAGGTAGAAACGGAGCGCTGGTCAAAGCACTGCAGGTAAATCGTTTCTCTGTTAACCCTGAAGTTTCACTCTAATCCTCTGACATGTATTGAGGTGTCTGACCTCCACAAACTGAGCTGGCCAACATCACTGTTCTGTCTTTCATAAGTAGGACTCAGAAGTCCTTTTCAAAGACAATCTTGGTTCTTCTTGGTTTTTGTCAGTATTCGGTGTTTGTCGTATTTTCCAAAGTTTCCTTTTTTCCTCCGGTACTGTCTCAGATGAGAAATTACACACATTAAAACCACAGTATATGTGATGGCAGAAAGCAGGGAAGTTTATACGGTATATTCAGTACAAGCCTATGTTCAGTGGATCTCTATGTTAAATTCAGTAAATTACAGAAAAAAAGTGCTTTTGTTCGTGTGTGTAGAAGTCCATATGGAAATACATTAAAATGTCATTTAAATTTTTTAACTTCAGCAAAAATTTGAGCTGGGCAGCAAAAACAATTCCGTTCACGGACTTGGTGGACAAGGATGTGGCTGGAATGAGTGTGGCAGGTGCGATGCATTTTTTTAATTTGATGCTGATAAGCAGACAGATAGAAAGTCATGTTTTTAAGATATTACTGCCAATCCGTTAATCAAGAAAATCTTTTGCAGATTAACGGATAATGACATGAACATTCCTGGATATTGGCACTGATCTGCCTACTTGAGTTTGATTCACAAAATCCGCAATGGATTTTTTTTTATTCTTAATTGTGTCAAGTACAGACCAAATTTGCATACAACATTTACTCGGACAAGATCTGAATTTGAAACAATAAATGTCTCACACAGCTTTGTAAGAACTGCCTGTACTGGATTTAATTATTGCTTTGAAGACAGACAGAGCAGGCGTATTGGCCGGGCTCTACTCGAGTGCATGTTTGTCTGCTCCAGTAAGAAGCATCGTTGAAGTAGCGTTGTCTTTGAGTAGCCCCGTATGAAGGTGATTTGGAGGCGTGGCAGCAGACTAAGTGCTGGTAGAATGACTTCCTTCCCTGTTCTCCTGAGCCCTGTCACTTCTGAAGGCTTCTTGCTTAAATCATCTATTTCTCCCTGCCACTCCTGTAGCGCAGCCACATCCAAAGACATCTGCCGACAGCTCCATCAGAGCACTCCCGATTGCCTGCCTGACCGCCCGCCGCCGTCGCTCAGTCAACCCACAGGAAAAGAGGCCCCCACCAGCACAGTTTCTTTATGTTCCCTTCCAATTCTGTCCTTCTTTTTCTCCTCTCCTCCTCCTTCCCGCGGGCTTTGAACTTTATATTAATTTTGAACAGAAAATTCTTCTCCTCCCTAGCCAACCCCCTCCGGAGCATGATATTTGTTTGAAGGCTCTGTCTTTAGACTTTGCAAGGACACAGACCCCGCCCCAGCGTTTCCTCCTCACTCGCTCCTTGCTGCTTCCCTGAACCCAGCCATCTTCTCTTTTTTGTCATGTGGGGTTAATGTGTGTGCATTTGTCTCTGCCTTTCTTTGTTTCTCATTCTCTCTTAACCTTCTGTCCTCCCAGTCATATTTTCTTGTTCTGTTCCTCTTTCAAATGCCAGTGTTTGACATCCACTTCCTGCTGGTTGGTTTTTACAGGCCATCAAAGTAATGGAGGTACCTGTGGTAAAGATAAAAGAAGGCGAGGCGGGTACCGAGGAGAAAATGATGATAAAATCTATAGTCAATATGGTACAGTACAGTGTCTGCCTCTGTGTGTGACTGTCTGACACTTTGATGGGAACTTTGGGAAGTGCTGCATGAGTCTTAATCCACACTGGGCACTCATTTAATCATTGTGCACGACTAACTCACTGATATTGAATTGATTTTTCAGTGAACTTATAAAGATATGTAACGTCATAGTTGATGTCTAAATTTAGGAACTGGAGCAGAGATTGGCACTCAAACGTCGATACAAGTTCAAGGCTGAGGGGCTTTATTAAATGTCATTTCAAAGGCTTTATGGCATTTGAAAATTGACAGTTTCCAGCTGTTAGTACAACCATTAGAATGGTTTTTCCACACAAACATTTGACTACACACCACATGTAGTATGATAAGTGGCAATGTACCTGAGAAGCTTTGATTTTTGACTGCCATCTCTTGTCTAAATAATAATTTCAGAATTTTGGAAATATATTATTTTGCTTTCTGTTTCAGCAAGAAAATGAGAAGATTAACAGTTATATGTGTTTACATATTTGAAATCTGGAAGCAAAGGAAAACGGCAAGTTGGGTTTTGTTCAGAGCTAAAAAAAAAACACTTTCAGTACCAAATCCTTCAAAGATGACTAAGTTACACATCATAATTTGCTTATTTTTTTGTCATTTGGAATTTTGTGTGTGGACTAGCTACTGATAAACAACAATTTATTCCAATTTAAACCTTTCCTGTTTTTCAGACAGTATCTACTCATTTCTTCTGAAGAGAGAAAGCAAATAAGCGTATTTTCACAATTGTTCAGCTATTGCTTTAACACACAGGTGTCAAATATGTGGATTGTAACAATATAATAACTATGTGTCTGTTAATCTTCTGATGCTTTCTGCTTCTTCTGCCTTTGTCACCTTCTGCTGGAACATTTTTTTTTCTGAGGTGGTTTGTTAAATGGGGTGATGTAATGGTGACCTGATTCACTTTTTCCATTCTGTCCTGCCACTTCTTTACAGCGGCAGCCCAACAGTTCGTTTGTGGTTTAATTTTTGCTCTCTGGTATAGAAGCCATTGATGTCAGCTCCTTTACTGTGATTCAAAGCAACAAATTCTGTCACTTCTGATGATGGGAACATACTGAAAATCTTAAGTTATTCTGTGGACATATTTTGCCTTTAAAAGACAATTAATAGTGAAGAGGCAGATAAGGAATATTGGGTGAGAGTGATATGACATGTAACGCAAGTCTTTGGCTGGAACAGAACGGAGTGTGTTGCAGTTTGTCATTTGGCTTCCAGGGCCTCTCTTGTGAATTTACTTCTTCAGTATCAGAATGATACAAATATTTGATCTTGAAATGGTTTTGATGGCCAAAAAAAAAATCTTGTCAAGTCCATAATTTTCTGACTGTCAACAAATCTTTTGCAAACATCAACAACAATGAAGTGATGTCATCTGAATCCCGAATCCGGTTATCTTCTGGGAAATACTGAGATGGACAATTGTGGTTGGTTTTGAACTTTTTGTGGGATTTTTTTGACAGTAAATAGAAAATAGTGCCAGCATTAACCTTTCTGTTTTCTTTGCTCCTTTTTTCCCCCGTTTTTGTTTATCGCAGAGAAAATCTGCTAAGAATGCAAATAACTAATAAAGTACCAAACTCCAACAGCCTCACTAACCGGGTCAGCAAGCCTTCATTTGCTGACTGAGGGACTCTAAATGTTACATTTGCTTCACCAGTGTGCCATGCACTAATCTAGCATCCCAAATTCTTCTTCTCCTGATTCAGGACATCAATACTCCATTCATAATGACAGACAACATCCAGGAGTTTGCAGATGGAGAGAACACTGATTTTGAGACAGTATTTGTCCTCAAAGACTTTGATTCTCCTGACTACAGCTACCTCTACAAACGTGATAACCGCATCGTTGGGCCTCCTGTGGTGCTGCACTGTGCTGCGAAGGAAGAAGTGAGTCTTTGATTCCCAACATTGATTTTACGCAAAGGATGTGAGACATGAACTGTGTCACAATCTGGACTCCCAGACAGCATTATGCAATCAAGAAATATTTCAATTTAGTTTTTCTCCATCTCCAATACAGCATTGTCCCACCTCCATCTAAAGCTTGGCTTCTGAAACCTTTTCAGCCTCGAATTTAACAGATAGTCACAAGTTCACTGTGAAACTCTCGCTCAGGGAAATATACTGTGTTTGTTATGTGTGTGTGCGTGCGTGTGTGTGTGTGTGTGGGGGGGGGGGGGGGGGGGACGCAAAGATTGCATTGTGGCTCAGGATGATGAACAGGAGCTGCTTCTTCCTGCTGTGCTGTCTGTCTGACAAACTTCACATAAGATGCCATTGTCGAACAATACGCTCTGACTGTGGCTGCTATCAACATGACAGAGCACTCTGCACATTTGTCAGCTGAAGACAGCGTACACATGCATGCAGATTCACACTGCAGTACAGAGCACCATGAAGACGTACATCATGACAAGGAATAGTGTTAGGTCACTTTGCAGTTTTAAACATGTCAGGTGTTTATGTGACCTAAAAACTACCGGTTGCTGGAGCCACTATTAATGGTAGCATGTCCTTTTTGCATGCTATAAATAATATAATGCACGTGTATTGTTAAAAATAATCAGTGATTTTTCACTTCATGATTCTTGTTCTTGACTTTTTCCACAGCCTCTACACTTTTCTTGTCGTCCTCTCTACTCCACCACCATGCTCAACGTATCGCTGTGTTTCACTGGCTTCAGGAACAAAGAGGAAATGGTGAGCTCATCAACGTAAAAATCACCTTACCGTGATGCAACTGTATTTGCTCACTTTTGTCTCACTCACAATGTATATTTGTCATTAAAAAAATAAAAACGTTAATAGACACATGGGAAGTTATGCGTTTATGTAAGAACTAATTACTAGATGGCATTATGAGGCACTATTGGATATATTCAGTATTAATGGAATACTTGGTATATGGGAATCATGTCACATTTGCTGACGTGACCTAATCAGGGACTATAATAGTCTCCCATATACATAGCAACTAAATATGTGGAAATCAGATTAATACATGTCTGGCATGTTCCACCTTGATATTTGTGTCGAGCTTGCTATTTGCTCTCCTTGTAGAAAAACTTGGTGAATCTGGTTCATCACATGGGTGGGACCATTCGGAAAGACTTCAGCACCAAGGTTACTCATCTCATCGCATACTCCACTCATGGAGAAAAATACAGGGTTTGTACACGCTTTGTTTGTGTTTTCATACTGTTCATACCAAACATTATTACTGCTGTGCTGTGCTCCTGTTACATACTTCCTTGTCTTGAGCTCATTTTCCACTTCAATATAAAGTCCTGCGACTCTACTGAAACCGCACAATCATTACTAGAAATAGAATGCAGAACTTAATAATGTCCTCTGTGTAGTAGATAATGCTATAAATGGAAAAAAGAAGAGACAAAGAAAAGTTCAATTTCTTTGATCATTTATTTTAAAATAAAAAAAAAATCTGGAATCAATGCATGCAACATTCTTCTAAGTACTCTTAGTGTTACGAATACTAAAAAAAAATAGGAGCTACAATAGATATTTTACAAAATTCATGACTTTTCACCATTCTCTTGTCTGCTTTGTGTGAGCATGACATAGAGCTCAGCCCAGTTCAGCTGAAAACCCCTTCAATTTGACTGTTGGTCACAGCTGAATCACTGATGGATGCTCAGTTGTGATGAAGAGCATAGAATATTTACTTTTTTACATAATCTAGTTAGAGGACACAGTATATATTTTTAACAATTTTTAAAATGTGACTTGTCAAACAAAGAGGTTTTGATTAAATATATGCAAAGATTTGGTAAATTTTCCCAACAAAACAGGTGGTACCACATGATTAGTTGAAGGACAGAAAGTCTGACTCTTTCTGGTTTTATAGTTTCTACTTCTTGTGAATGGTGAATAAATATGTGACATTTATCCAGTGAGTTATAGGAAGATGGTTTAAGAAATACGGACAACAACACTTAATTCATATATTTGATGATCGTAGTAATTTCCAGGTTGTTCTTTAAGGTCACAATCATTCATTTTTCATATGTGCGTGTATGTGCATGATACCATATCTGTCATTTTACTTCAGTACATTTGATAGCTTTTATTGAGAACATTTGTAGAGGGAACTGAAAATGGCAATATAAATGTTGCTTGTACTTGTGTAGTATTTCGACTGTATTTACTCATTGGTGCTGGGCTGGTGAATAAAGGATAATGGTAGCACTGCCCAGAATCTCCACAATCCATCAGTATGAGAACAGAGCTGGCACAGAAATGTGTGCTAGAACTGAAGACAAAGATTGATGTTGAACCATAGGAAAAGGAGCCAACAAAAGAAATAAACCTAAAACATTCCAACATACAACAGAGGAATGGGAAGCAGCACTTTATCATGTTCTAAAAGTTGGAACAACAAACTGTGATTGATTTATTTATCTGGGGTTTTATTTTACATCACTATTCCTTTTGTGAGTGTAGCATTTTTCTCGTTCCTTTGCTTGAATAAACCGAATATGAATTCTCTTCCCAGCTAACTTCAATATGAGCTTTTTAATCTGTCAGAAAGTGGTAATTTAATTCCCAGTAGGATCCTTTTTAAACTTGGTTAAAGAGGTTTATTCCAACAGCTTTCACTGTTTTGTTCTGCCCTCCTTCGCAGGAATAAAGATAGATGGATGGGTGTATGAAGACTGGCATTCAGCATTCTTCTCTCTGCACAAATGAACAGATTCTTTCTTTTATAAATCCTCTCTGGCAATTATCTTCTATTTGATTTCTTTACTGTCACATCTCTAGAATTTCCTTTTTTTCTTCACACTTCTTCACCTCATCAGTTCGCCCTATTCCTCCTTACAGCCTGGTGCAGGGTGAATTACGTTCCAGCAAAACAAGACGAAGTGCAGCAAGAACTTGTTGTTGACTTTGTAATTGCAGCTTTTGTATAATTTTAGAAAAGGAAAAAAGCACTCTTTTTCCCTGTACGTGAAGTAGAAAATGTTTTGACCTGTCATATTTTGTATTATGAATCAGAGTGACAGGATGATCAAAAGTAATGAAAACAGATTGAGGAAATAGCTGTAGTGTGAGTGGAACCATTTCAAGTCCTCAGGGTGTCCGAGTAAATTCCGTGCCTGTGTTTTTGTTATGACTGTTTTATCTTCACCTCATCTCTTGGTTCCACTTGAACTCATTTGTGTTCTGTGTTCATCCTTTCTACTATGTGTTTTCCTCATCACTCAGTTGGCGGTGTGCATGGGGACTCCCATCCTTACTCCGTCATGGATTCATAAGGCCTGGGAGAGAAGAGATGATGTGTAAGTTGATACTCATTGAAGGACACCTATTTTCACTGTAATGTTAAATCCTGTATTTTGTCTTTTAAAACGTACTTGTAAGACATAATACCCCTTTTTTGTCGTTGTTCCACTGAACAAGACAGGTTTATGATTACACTCATGTTAAGACATCAGTTCAAATAAAAAATAAATTATTAGGCCCCTAAAAACAATTAAAAGTGAATATATTATACTTGAATTGACATTTTTACAGCTTTAGGGTAAACACTGCTTTTCCAGTTCTGTGGTGTGTACATGCCTTGTCCTGAATCATCTACCAGAGAGGAGTAGTTTTTATGAGGTAGGGGATAATGTGGGTTGGGTTACAGATGATGGAAACCCTGCTTTGACTTCAGGCCTGGTAGATAACATCAGCTGCCAGCATCTGTGTCCCAGTGATGTTTTAACCCTCTACAAAGCTTTCTGGTCCTTCTTGGTGCACTTTGCATACAAGTCTATTGGGCAATATGTAAGGTTTTTCTCTTCTGTAAAGTTACAAATGGATGACATCAATACTGATCTTAAAGAGTAAAAAACTTAAAAAAAAAATCCTTGTGTTTGTCATAATGTGGTACATATAAAACATAGAACCATTTGGCTACTGCAGGAACTTAACTAGTTCCTTAAGGTCTCACAGTTTTGGTACCCCTTAGTGTCCAGGAACTACAAATGTGCAGAGAGGTGTTGACTCTCAAAGTTGGTGCTAATCTAAGCCTATTTTAATGCACAGATTTCCAGCTAAACTAAAACTGATGGAATACCTGAAGCTTTCTTTACTGTGCTCTGCTGTGTTTTATTCTTCTCAATCTGCCAGTGGTGCATAGCTGCTCTTCCTGACTATTGATTCACTTGTTTAAATGGCATGCGCCTGGCAGGTTATTTCAGCCAATAAGGGCTAGTCAAAGTGAAACTTGTCCATTATCTGTTTTGTTTGCTCTCTGCAAGCTGGTGTCTGGTCAGTGAAAAGATGTTTCCACTGAATACAAGAGGAAAACAAGTGTTGTCCATTTTCCTCTTTCATTCTGTTAGTTTTCTTTGTTGGGCCTCAGTATTTGTGAAATGGTGGTTACCGCTCTTGTTCAGCGCTTTCCGCTAACCTCATCAATATTAAGTATCACCTCTGAAGCAGCACTGAATGTTTCTTTCAGGAAGTTGTCCATAAACTATCCAGAAAACAGTGACAATGTAAACAACACCTGTGATAAATGGTTGCATTCAGGGACTTTTCAATCTAAGTTGTTCAATGGGTACCAATTCTGAATATAAATAATAGATAAATACAGAGCTAAGAAATCTTCGAAGTGGTTGGTCCTCGTTTTAGAGCACCAGCAGTGCTTTGTATTCTGGATTATTGTGGGCCGAATGTTTATCTTGTACTCACTCAAATTAAACATAATAGCAAATGATATAGTTCTTCCAGTGCTGTCTAATCTAAAGCTGTGTGCTTCTCCTGCTTTAAAAACAGCACATAATAAGTGATATAGACATTTCAGTTTGTCTTTTTAAAGGTGTGTATCTGAATATAAATGGCATCTTCACGTTAAAATATATGCAGATACTTTTTTCATCTATTTTCATAATTTATAGCTTCAGCACCTCAGTCAAGTTTCATGCTGAGTAAGTGATGTTGTTTCCCACTATTTTAAAGCAATTTAGTCTGTGAAATATAGTGGAAACATCAGAATCTAATCATTTCATTCATGTGCTATATTTTTCATAAAGCAATGTCTTGTCCCTTATTAACATATATATGCCAACACTAACATCAGCTAAAACTGACTGATTGTTAAAACTATGTAAGTGAATATAAGGAGTCCTACTTATACATATTTTATGTGCTCATAAGAAAATAAAGGTTTACATTAACTTACAGGTGTGTATAAAAATGCCTCATATCATTCATATAGTTTTTATATCACTATCGGTTAGTTATGCTGCCATTAGATAATTTTATCATTGTGCCTATAAGACATGCTGGAAATAAATTTTAGATTGAACCACACTCTAATATTGATTTTAGAAATAGCAATAAATAAAAATGTGTCCTGCCTCTACAATTGTAAGAGATTTTCTTTAAGTGTACCACTTACAGAATGGACTCTTTTCAAAGAGCTGCAGCACATTCACCGACAGATTCTGTCTATGTAAACTGTTTAACTGTCACCTTGTTTCTCCCACTTTGATTTCTTCAGGCATTTCCATGCAGGCGAAGAAGAGTTTCGAACAGAGTTCAAAGTGCCTCCGTTCCAGGACTGCATCCTCAGTTTTTTAGGTTTCTCAGAAGAAGAGAAAACCAACATGGAGGAGAGGACTCTTAAACATGGTTGGTGCCACCACAAAGCAGTTGTTTTTATGATTGTGGTTTAATTCACTGTTATGTTGTCAGCTTGTAATACTAACGTCATCGGCTTACAACAATCAGATACACTCCTGCTTGCACTTGTGCTCTTGTACATTTATTTTGGAAAGGTGACAAAAGAACATCTTCTGAATGTTTTTTCATTTACACTTTGTTTTTCAAGAGCATCATGCTGGATGGATTGTGTTGGGAAATCTAAAGAGACAAACCTGCGGTACTTTTACTAGCTAAGATTGTGCACCTGATGTTTGGGAAAGAAGTTTAGAGAAGGATCAATTCTGACATCTGCATTTAAATCAACATTAGTGTGTTTTATAGACACATCTTTAAAAAGTAAAAGTACAGTGATGATAACTAGAAAACAATCTCTTCATTGTTATGCAAACTTTACTCAGAGTGCAGAGAAAAAAATGTAAGTCGGGATTTGGTGCGAGCACCCTGAAACACACATGGCACATACACTTTTTCAAGCATCTTGGAAAAATTTTTAAAGTTCTTGAATTTAGACTTGGTGACTTCTGCCTCTTTGTACTGACTTTGATGACTATTTGTCTGGATTATTGTCTGTGATTGATTAGAATGTAAATGCACCCCAAACTCTTGTGCACTATTGTATGCATGTGGATATACATACACACGTGGACAAAATTGTTGGTACCCCTCAGTTAAAGAAGGAAAAACCCACAATTCTCATTGAAATCACTTGAAACTCACAAAAGTAACAATAAATACAAATTTATTGAAAATTAAATAATCAAAATCAGCCATCACTTTTGAATTGTTGATTAACATAATTATTTAAAAAAACAAACTAATGAAATAGGGCTGGACAAAAATGATGGTACCCATAACTTAATATTTTGTTGCACAACCTTTTGAGGCAATCACTGCAATTAAACGATTTCTGTATTTGTCAATGAGCGTTCTGCAGCTGTCAACAGGTATTTTGGCCCACTCCTCATGAGCAAACAGCTCCAGTTGTCTCAGGTTTGATGGGTGTCTTCTCCAAATGGCATGTTTCAGCTCCTTCCACATATGTTCAATGGGATTCAGATCTGGGCTCATAGAAGGCCACTTTAGAATAGTCCAATGCTTTTCTCTCAGCCATTCTTGGGTGTTTTTGGCTGTGTGTTTTGGATGGTTGTCCTGTTGGAAGACCCATGACCTGCGACTGAGACCAAGCTTTCTGACACTAGGCAGCACATTTCTCTCCAGAATGCCTTGATAGTCTTCAGATTTCATCGTACCTTGCACACTTTCAAGACACCCTGTGCCAGATGCAGCAAAGCAGCCCCAAAACATTACTGAGCCTCCTCCATGTTTCACCGTAGGGACAGTGTTCTTTTCTTCGTATGCTTGGTTTTTGAGTCTATGAACATAGAGTTGATGTGCCTTACCAAAAAGCTCCAGTTTGGTCTCATCTGTCCAAAGGACATTCTCCCAGAAGCTTTGTGGCTTGTCAACATGCATTTTTGCAAATTCCAGTCTGGCTTTTTTATGAGTTTTTTTCAGCAGTGGTGTCCTCCTTGGTCGTCTCCCATGAAGTCCACTTTGGCTCAAACAACGACGAATGGTGCGATCTGACACTGATGTACCTTGGCCTTGGAGTTCACCTTTAATTTCTTTGGAGGTTGCTCTGGGCTCTTTGGATACAATTCCAACGATCCGTCTCTTCAATTTGTCATCAATTTTCCTCTTGCGGCCACGTCCAGGGAGGTTGGCTACTGTCCCGTGGGTCTTGAACTTCTGAATAATATGAGCCACTGTTGTCACAGGAACTTCAAGCTGTTTAGAGATGGTCTTATAGCCTTTACCTTTAAGATGTTTGTCTATAATTTTTTTTCGGATGTCCTGGGACAATTCTCTCCTTCGCTTTCTGTTGTCCATGTTCAGTGTGGTACACACCTTTTCACCAAACAGCAGGGTGACTACTTGTCTCCCTTTAAATAGGCAGACTGACTGATTATGAGTTTGGAAACACCTGTGATGTCAATTAAATGACACACCTGAGTTAATCATGTCACTCTGGTCAAATAGTTTTCAATCTTTTATAGAGGTACCATCATTTTTGTCCAGGCCTGTTTCATTAGTTTGTTTTTTTAAATAATTATGTTAATCAACAATTCAAAAGTGATGGCTGATTTTGATTATTTAATTTTCAATACATTTTTATTTATTGTTACTTTTGTGAGTTTCAAGTGATTTCAGTGAGAATTGTGGGTTTTTCCTTCTTTAACTGAGGGGTACCAACAATTTTGTCCACGTGTGTATATACAGAGAGAATTTAAATTGTCTCCTTGTTTCTCTGGTTGAAAGGTGGAGGTTACCTTGAGGTTGGAGATGAAAGGTGTACACACATGGTGGTGGAGGAAAACTCCGTGAAGGAGCTGCCATTTACTCCCTCTCAAAAAGTCTTTGTGGTCAAACAGGAGGTAGGCCTGTCCTGTTTTGGGCATTGTGATGATGTCTTTTGGTTAAAATTTTCAGTGTTACAGGAAATTTTTATGGAATGACATTATAAATTTAGATTAAAAATTTTAGACGATAGGGGGGAAAAGGCAATAAATGATTTTATATTTGGTCTCTGAGCCCTGAAAGTTTTTGGTAAGCTCAACAGAACTACAGAGTGATGTATGTACAATGCAGAAAGGGTGGAGTTCATTTTAGTGCAGCTTCTAAAGACAACTTTATTGCCTTTGTGAAGTTGGTCGAGTACTGTCTTAAAATGGCAAAGTAATCAGCATACTCTGAGATTTGCTTCAGGAGGATATCAGTAGACAAAAAATAATGAATCTTCTGAAACCAAGTAATCATCTGATCAGGATTCTGTTTAGGTTGAACCCCGATCGATGCTGTCTCTGCTTGCCCTCTGTAGGACTGTGCTGTCAGAAAGACAGATCAATAATAGATTTCCCCTTCCAGTGGATGAATGTTGAACCAAAGTAGTATGGTGGTTTATCTTTACTTATAACCCTGCAGTCAATTGGGCCTTTTCTTTATGCTTCCAGGTTTATTGGTTATCATAGAAAAATTTGTATTGTTAAGTAATCTTTTTGTACTTTCCTTTAAGTTATGCTTAGTACAAACAGTTGTCTCTCTTATGTGGCAGTGGTTTTGGGGAAGCATTCAGATGGACGCTCGAGCTGGAGAGTCCATGTACCTCTATGAGAAGGTGAGTCCGTTATTGGTAATCTCAATTTATGTATAATTTCAAACCTAATTGAATTTTTGCAAGAATATTGAGGGTTTTTTTTTTATCTTTGTGTAATGTTTTTTAGCTAATAGTGTAAATGGATCAATCATGTTTTTAAATTGTACCTCACATTAGTTTTAGGTACTGAGTACTTCCATTTAAAGTGTTCCTATTCATGTTTAACTGCTTCAATACTTTATTTTTGTCCCTGTTCAGTTTTTTAATCTTATTAATTTTAAGCCAGAGGTTCAACTTGGCCATCTGGCCATATGCTGAATCTTTCAGGCCTTTCCCATCTAACCACCACAGGGAGCGTTTCAGTAGGCACCTTTATCAAGTTACCACACTCTTAAAGCAAAAAAAATGGCATTATAGGTTACACAGCACAAGTGAAAGCATACACTATCCTGCAAATCATCATTACAAAAACAGTCTACCCCAAATGTGGAGAGTGAAGAGACTGAAAATGGGTGTTTGGCATGGCGATTTTCTCTCTTTTTTTTTTCTTTTTTTTTTTTTTCCATCCAATGCAGTGTAACATAATAGATGACATTCAACGCTGCATGCCCCTTGACGTGCCACAGAACCGCTTGGTGAAAAATAATTTTCTAGTCTTGTGTGATGTTATGACCACAAAATCTCCTAGATAACCAATAAGAGCAGGGCAGACAATCCATACTTGGTCCCCTTGGTGCAACCCACAGATGGATCCACAGACCCACAGTTTTCTTTGCTTTTTTTGAGGCTTATTTTTGTTTTCAGGCTTTGTCCCATTCCTTGTGATGACCTCACGCAGGTTGTGACAGCCTATGATTGGTCAGGACTAACATATATCCTGAGAAGTCATAGCAACAATTTGCTCTATTTATTTATAGCCATTTTTTTACTCTAATTGACTCTATAATGGCCTAACTTGACACAGTGCCCAATTTATCAGGCAAAAATACTGTGAAATCTGAACATGGCCCAGAATCAACATGGCTTCATAAGAAATAGATGACAGGATGATATTTCTAACTGATACTTTTCCTGTTAAAAAATACTAATTGTAAAAGGCTTGTGCTTGCTGGCGTTTCCTTCAGCTTTTTCCCCTGTCATAATTTGCAAAGAAAAGCAGCTTCCCTTGTTGGTTTCTTATTTTGATATTTATCTTGCCGTTACATAATTATCTGTTTTGTCCCTTTGCACTTCAGAATGACAGCCCAGCCATGAAGAAAGCAGTGTCCCTCCTGTCCCTCACCACCCCCAACAGTAATCGTAAGCGTCGCCGTCTGAGGGACACGCTGGCTCAGCTCACCAAGGAGACAGAGATATCGCCTTTCCCTCCACCACGCAAAAGACCATCAGCTGAGCACTCCATGTCCATTGGTTCTCTGCTTGACATCTCTAACACCCCTGAGACATGCAAGGCTTTGGCAGGTAAGAGGATATCGATGGGGGACTGGGAATCTCCTGCTTTCATCCAACCGTCCAAGCCTGATGCATTATACCACCTCTGGTACATATTCAGGAGAAAATGCCTTGCCTTAGATTTTCTGTATTGTTTTATGGTCAATATTTTTTCTTCTTCATGAGAGAACAACCTCTTTATTGCAGAGGACAGGATAGGAGACAGTACTGTGACCAGAAATAGAATGAGACGAAAGAAAACAAGGGAAAGGAGAAGTAGGACAGACAGGGAAGAAAGGAGGAGAAGGTCCCACCTCAAGACCTACCAACAACCAGGGAAAGAGCAGCAGCTGCAGCAGCAGCAGCAAGGAACTTCTGCAGGTTAGGTTTTGCTTAAAGAGTAGAACTGTGCTGAATTTTCTGAACAACCATATTGGCCATTGTAACAGGAAATCTGGATCACACCCAGGCCAAATGGGTGTAATGGAATATGAACATGAACAAGGATGAGTGTAAGCCACAGTATCTGCTGGTCTTACACGAGTCAGAGTTTGTCTTGTGTTTCTCGAAGGTGCTATGATGTTTACTGTAGCTTGTCAGTTCTTCTCTAACTCTCATTTCTCTTTCTGAATCAATCGCAATTTGCTCACTAGCTACATATCAGTCATCTTTCTCCATAATCAAACACTCCACCTTATCCTCTCAAAGATTCACTTCACCTCAGCACTCAGTCATCCAGCAACAGAAAGACCGCAGACAGCGTCCTGATTCAGACAACTGTAATTACACTTGCAGTCACTCTATTCAAAAATTTAAAAAAAAATATTGTGCAATTGTCAAGTCACAAAATATAAATCAGCACTCGTTTATAGGCAAATACACAGTATGGTTTCTCCACACAGCAGTAGAAAACTCTCAGTATAGGTTTCTTCCATTAATTTGGATTAGGTGCTGAAACGTCGTAAGAGGCAGAGCTATTTTTTTTTCTTGGGTCTGCTCTCTTCAGCTGAAGATTTATTGTTAGGAATGACCCATGATCTGACTGACTATTACAAGTTTAACATATTTGTAGTAAAAAATGAGAGCATGTCATATTAATCTTTCAAATGTATCAAAATAATAGTTATATACAACTGTAATAGCTTTCAGATGGTCAAAGTTAACCATTGACTTCACAAGTGTTTCAAAAGAATTTGAATTTAACAACTAAATGTGAAACTGAATATGGTGAGTACATGTGGAAATGCCAGCCAGAAAAAAAAAAAGTCTGACGCATACAAGTGTTGGTCACTTTTCAAGGAAAGATGATTGTGTATACAGTGGGCCACTAAAGATGTGGGCTGCAAAGATAATGTTTTCCTAAATGTTTCCTCTTAAGCAAAAACAAAGAACAAAAGTGAGAAAATATGTTTCCATCTTCTGGGTAAATCAAATATAGGGTGTGTCAATTCACATGCACATAAAATTCCAATACGTGAATCGTACTCATAGTGTCAGTATCACTTATAGTACAATGCAGACATTTAGAAAAAAATTGTACAATTTGCTATTTTCTTTCAGCCCTAATTCATTAAAATTGCTAAAAATGTGGTAGATGGACACCTGGCAGTGTCTGCCTGTGTACTATTAAGAACTTTCTATCTACTTTCCTGCCTGTCTTGTTCCTCCAGAGAGTTCAAAGCCATCCAAGAGTTCGACTCCAGTTCTTTCCAAGCAGTCAGCCAGGTGGCAGGTCTCCAAGGAGCTCTACCAGACTGAAAGCAACTATGTAGACATTTTAAGCACCATCCTACAGGTAGGTGTGTGTGTCTCTGTTCACACAGTGTGCACAGTTCTAATGCTTCCTCACAGTTTGGCTGGTCGGTCGCCCCTGACAACTGTTTTAGGCTAAGCTATAATCATTAAAGGTGTGTGAGCATGTGCCTGTATGTGTGTATTTGCATGCTCTAACTTGGCCTGTCTTATCAGTTCGTCCCAGCAGAGAGTCAGACAGCTGACCAGCGAGGGAGAAAATGACCTGCCTGGCCATTTCTCTTTCTGTCTCCCATTCAACATATTTTACTCTTTTCACTTCTTTTCTTTATCATTCTTGAATTGCTTCCATTTTGGTGTTTCTTCTTTTTATATTTCCTCTTTCTCTGCTACCAACATTTTTGCTCGATTTTGACATCTTGTTTTCTTAAACCTATCATCTTGTTATATTCATCTGTTTTTTTTCTTTTGTCATCACATAACATCTGGCTAAATTTAAAAGTCAGCCCCTTGGTGTTGTGGACGTCTTTCCCTTAAATCTAACAACCAACTCGCTGCAGCTTGCAAAAATCACTTTAGTAAATCTTCTGTAACCTTGTTACCATGGCCTTTATCAAAGGAGCTAAAAATGTCCCCCCGTAATCCATGTATGCCGTTGAGCCACTGATGAGTAAAGTGAATAAAATTATCTCATCACAGTGGCACATGCCAAAGGTGGAATCTATGAGACAATAGATGAAGAGTTGCTTCTTTATATGTGATCTGTTGGAAGCAGAAAAAACAGGGAGCGTAAGAACCTCAACGCCTTTGATGAGACTAAACTGTTGTGGCTTGATGATGGCCTCAGAGCATCTCTAGAACGGCACGCTTGTGAAGGTGTACTTTTCAGCATGACAATGACCGAAAGCATACATCCAAGATAATACTGAAATGACTCCAGAACAAGTCTCTGTCCTTGAGTGGCCTCGCCAAAGTCAAGACTTAAACTCCAGAGAATGCTTTCTACAGTGACTTTATATTAGATAAGGTGCAGCTTTAGTTTAAAATAGACTTAGTGCAAAAATCATAGATCAGCATCAGGCAAGAAACTCTTGGGAAAACTTTGAAGCTTTATCAGTTGCTCATTTTTCTTCAGGAGAGGAATTTCTGATTCACATTCTGCAAAAGTTCTCTCCTCCTTTTGCGATATGATTTGCCATGTTGAATTTGGCACACATCTCTGCTTCCTCGCTTGCTATGATAGTGCTCTCTTGACCACGAAAGTTTGTGGGAAGAGGAGTTTTGCTGCAGGTCAAGAGTCCCATAGCTTGTTCTGCTTGCTGCAGTTGTGTGCTTAAAGTTAGTTGTTGAAAAGTTTGCGTTCTCTACCACTGAGAGCATTGGATTCTGTTCAGGTCAGTTCTTCCCTTTCTTGTCTTTATTTCAGCCTAGACAATCCTACTACCTACTCATGTCTTTTTATGCATCTTAGACCACCATTTCCACATTTGTGATTTTTTTTTTTTGTTCTTTGCATTTGTATCATTTACATTTTCTTCCCTGAAATCCCTGAATGTTTTACATTTTTTAAAAATCTCTTGACCTTAGGTAAAATTTGTCATGAGCATGCCTCGGGGCTGTGTTTACGAACGAAACGGAGCCTATGAGGCAAGCAGAAGGAATCAATACATTAAGCTACATATTGTGAAGACATGCATATAAATATACAGTGTGGAGACATGTTTGATGCATATATCCACTCTCTTAATAGGACTAATTTTATTACTGATGCCAATGCTGTGAAAGCTTCCAAGGGTTTCTCATTGCTTTTCTGATTTGTGTCTGTATTTTTGTGGAATATTCTTAGTTAAAGCTGAAGTGTGGTATTTGTACATTCATGCCACTACCAAGCAAGTTTACACAATGCTGATTTTGAGCCTGTCGGCACCAAGAAAATCTTTCTGTATATTACAATATACTCGATTTTTAAATCTGGTACGTATGGTGACATTCTCACAGTTGCACAGTGATAGCAGTGTTGCCAGATCTCGGGATAGAAACAAACAACTAGCTCTGTGAAAACAAGCCCAAACAAAGCCCAACAACTGAACTGCCAAATTGTGTAAATGAGAGGCCTCTTGATAATAGTACAAACATATACATTCATTTTTGTTTGCAGTAAATTGACAGTAAATGCAGTCAACAACAAAAAAACTTTGAGTAACTTAAATTTTTAGGCTTGGATTATAATAAAATACATATGCATTATGCATAAGCAACAGTACATAACTAACTACATTTTAGAAAACAAGCCCAAAAACCTGCATCCCGCGACTGATGAGATTTACAAGTGACTTTACAGAAAAACAAGCCCGAAGTCGGTTATAATAAGCAGACCTGGCAACACTGAGGGATAGCAGTGCTTTTCATGTCAACCAGCAATAATTGGTTTTCCAGGGCTCAAGATTATAGCAACGGTAGCAATGGGGTAGGTCACATCGACGAGACGTATGGTGGAGCTTTTGGAGGAAAAACATACAAAGTGTCCAAGAAAAGTTTGTGATGTTTTGAATAAGAAAAAAAGGCAACATTCAGAAGAAGTTTTACAGTCTGCAGAAAAAAACAACTTGCAGCGCATTATGTCATAAGCATATGTCAACAGTGTTTGTGTTCTTGATCTGTCTGCTGGAAGCTGAAAGCAAAAGTTCTGCACTGCCCTTTTAACAATTCGTTTTTTGTGTGATGGTGTGTATATTTGTGCATTTTGCTCATATTTATGTATTTTTTTCATTTTAAGCTTTTCAAGCTTCCTTTGGAGAAGGAGGGGCAGGTCGGAGGACCCATCTTGGCCCAAGAGGAAATTAAGACGATATTTGGCAGCATTCCAGACATCTACGAGGTCCACACCAGAATAAAGGTAGTATGTCTTTATTTGTGTCATAACAGAGTTTGGAAAAAAATGACATTTTTGACCTTTTGGTTTGTTCATCAGAGTGACCTTGAGGAACTGCTGTCAGACTGGTCAGAAAGCAGAAGTGTTGGAAACATCATCCTCAAATATGTAAGTTCAGTGTTCATTCATGAAATAAATGTGGTTACTTCTGATGTTGCCATTACACTTTAATCTGACACTTTAACGCAGTTGCACAGTGTGTAGTTCAGAAGTTGTTGTGCTGCCTCACTTGAAATTAGTGTGAAAAAGTGGAGACCAATTACTGAGAGAACAATAAAATGTGAACTAGTGCCTGCAGTTAGTTTTGATAGTCGCTTAAGGCTGCTGGAGAAGGTCACTAATCAGGCACTGTTCGAAGAATGGATATAAATATGGTGGCATTTCAGATTGGTTGATGGTACGACCCGTACCCGTAGCATCTGTACTAGAGGTACGGACCGTTAAGGTCACTGAAGAGCTGGCGATGGTTAACTACTATTTGCTGCACATTACAGGCAGTTTATATGAATGACTTTGACGGCGAACATTGTATAATTTAACCAAAAATACACCGTCTCCTCTCACACTTTAGACAATGTAGTTTTTACGCTTTTAGACGCCGTGTCTAAATTGTTTGAAGTCCAGTTCCTATTAATTAGTTTACCGCGTTCAGTGGTGGAAGCGGCTGACGAACTCCATTGCAAATGTTCCCATTTAAATTCGGACGCTAATTTACAAGATAAAATTAAGGATGTCGAATATGAAGCAAACACTCGTGAATGGTGAGGAGCAGCTCTTTAATTCGACATGAATTTTAAAAAAACCACAAACTCGATTTACTGTGATATTGTGAGATTTGTTTGTGGTGATGTAAATTAGCCATTCAACAGAGTCCGCTAACATTAAAGTGACTGTGAAAGGGTCTGTGTTGACAGACGCAGAAAATACGTCAGGGTTTTGTTTAGGTTGTTAATATGTAATAGTCTGTCGCTACTTTTGAAGGTAAAAAAATACTTGTAGTTTGCTGGCTGTTAGTTCCGCCATTTGTTTTGTTTGCTGTTTGTGCTTTATTAGAACAGGGTCACGTGAATAAAAAGTTTTGCTATTTTTAATAGTAGTGCTGATTTCAACCCCCAAATGTCCGTGAGAAAGACTGACATGACAGGCTCCGCACGCAGATTCACCTCGAATCAGGAAGCGCCTTCATCAGCGTAGCCGGCTCATTAATATTTATGTCCGTCGGATTACCAGCCAATCACGAAGCGCGTTCATCAGCCGGCTCATTAATATTTATGTACGGCTCATTAATATTTATGGCAGTGAAAGTGCCGTATCCGTAGGCCACAGGCTACGGGTACAGGTCCGTATCTGTAGACACTACCTTTCAGATTATGTCATGAGTACCGGTAGTTTGAAAAGAAACTGAAAGAAAACAGTGGAAGTATTTTTCTCCTTTGTGAAATCCCATTCTTGTATACACTACCAGTCAAAAGTTTGGACACACAAGGCTTTTTTGTTTATTTGTATTATTTTCTACATTGCACATTAATACTAAAGATTAACGTTTTTCTGTTTACAACATAATTCCATATGTATTCTTTTCTTGTAGTTTTGGTGTCCTCAGTATTATTCTACAATGTAGAAAATAATTAAATAAAAACCACTGAATGAAAATTTGGTCGTGTATTTGTGGATCTTCCTTCTTGATGCTTCTGATTTATCTTAATCTTCTTTCTTTCCAGTCCAAAGAGCTGGTGAAGGCCTATCCTCCTTTTGTCAACTTTTTTGAAATGAGCAAGGACACCATTGTTCGGTGTGAGAAACAAAAGCCACGCTTCCATGCATTCCTGAAGGTATGACTTTCGCATTTAAGCTATATGTTTGTTTACCTGACTGATGGATTTCATGACCTCTTGACCTTAAAACTGTTGGTCCGCTTCTGTTGGGAAGTTTATCTGTCAGTGTCTTTTACAAGTAGATGGTTGCAGTCTGTCTGCTCGAGGAAGTTAATTTCTTAAATGTCATGTAAATACCAAAACTGGTTTCTATAATCTGAGCACAGAAACTGACTCTGTTGAATTTTTCCTGAAAATGTTGATTTTAGGGCCGAGGTTATTTATTGGCCTTTTACAAGTATGCATGCAGACAGGCAAAGTAATTGTGTGACAACTGAGGAATAGGATGGAAGGGACAGGCACTACTTTCTGTGTTCCATTTTACAGTTCACTTAAAAACACCGATTTACCCTAGTAGATCCCCTAAAACACAAACAACTCTGCACTCTTTGATGTAACAAAAACTCTGGGACTTTTTGACTGAATTATGCTACAAGCTATGAGCAGATAAGAAAAAAATATGGAAATAAATTTTTAAAAATTACATTGTAAAATAGCATGTAGAGGCACATTTTTTCAGTTTTTGCAACACCTGTGGGCACATGGATTTACAGGTTGACTTCAGATTTTTTTCAGTTTTCTATCGGACAAAGAAAGAAATTTGTGGAGGTGCAAAGTTTAATTTTGCAGTGAAAAATGAGCAAAATTAATAAAAGGCTAAGAGGAGCAACGAATGCCCAGAAACTACTTGTTCAGAGGGTTCAGGGCTCAATTCAAAGTCTGCATGCAGCTTCTTTTAAGGTCTTATTTATGAGAAGAATTTCACACCTTTCACGCCCCCACCACTCAAACTATCCACCCACTGTTCTGACGGTCTGCTGTGGCACAAACCAAAATAAAATTAGAACAGCTACATTTACATATATTTTTTTAATCATTTCAAAATAACGCTGGGATAGGCGAAAGTCAGATTTGCCAATCTGGTGAATGTAATTGCCTTCTCAGCGTAACTGTGTAGCCAAGGTAACTTTGTTTATGCCATACGTATATAATAAACTGTAGAAAAACTGCTATATTTGAAGAGATATAGAATTTTGTACTAAATTGTATTTTTCTGTCGTATGTAACATGTTTCAGTCTGTACTGTCCAGAGGACGTGTCAGATTGTTTCAAATAGATACCTTATGTGTTATAATTTTATGATCTTTGGAAAAAAAAATTACTTCTGGCACATATACACTTCATCTTCATCTTTTTGTGTGCAGTTTCGGTGTGTTGCATAGGTTTCCACAGGCACAGATGTCTCACTAACACTTTGGTTCCACAGATCAACCAGGCCAAGCCAGAGTGCGGAAGGCAGACACTGGCTGAGCTGCTCATCAGACCAGTGCAGAGGCTGCCAAGTGTGGCTCTACTTCTTAATGGTAACACACACACTCACGTACACATCCCTTTGACATCCCTCTTTGTCTTTTTGTCTTTATCTCTCTCCTTTCTTACCTGCCACCTTCGTCTATTATTTCCTGCTGATGCCTGTCTGCAATTTCTCTTCCTGTATGTTCTTTCAGACTTGCCTTTCTCTGCATGATTTTCATCTCTTCTTGTCTATTTCTCATAAAACTTTTCTTTTCCTCCCCTGTTGCAGACATAAAGAAACATACATCAGATGATAACCCAGACAAGATAACACTGGAGAAAGCAATTGAGTCTCTGAAAGAAGTCATGACGTGAGTTGGTGTGACCTTAGCCTTTCTTTTCAGATCATCCCACAGCTTTTGTGAATAAATTATTCGAGCAATAAAATGCTCAGTCATTTGTTTTAACAGTGGTTAGTAAGAATCCGTGTTAGAAACAAGAAATAGAAGTACATCTTGATTAAAGGCGGAGGTGATTTACCAACAATATTCCAGCTTATTTCAATTTCTATTGGACAACTGATTGATGTATCTGCTTTGCTTTTATCATTACTGATATTATTTCCTTGCATTCTCTATTTTCCTAGTCATATCAATGAGGACAAGAGAAAGACTGAAGGCCAGAAGCAAATCTTTGATGTTGTCTATGAAGTCGATGGCTGTCCTGTAAGTTTATGGATTGCTGATGCTTGCTTTTCTGTGTACACTATGTGCCATTACCTTTTTATTCACATTGTCTTACAGGACAAAGCAATTGGCAACATTTTGAGACTCAAAATATTGTCTCCTAAAAATACCTGTTGTAGATGCCATACAGATCAGTAGTTATACATGTATTTTACTTATGTGACAGAGCATTATTATATTTTCCTCCAGATATCAGACAGTAAACTGTCCAGCAGCCTGGACAGTGGGAGGAAGTATAAATTGCATTATTGTTTATTTCTTATAGGCCTGTAGCCACTCAATTTTTTTTTCCCCAAGTAAAATAAAAATCTATTCTCTCTTCCTGCTAGCCTTATTAGCTTAAATTAAATCCAAATACATATATAAAGCTGTTGTTTTGAACATATCAAATAGTTTTTCTTTGGTTATTTTATGCAGAAATAATGATTATCGACTCAGAGCACCTGCGTACATCGATATATCTGAAAGCAAAATTATATCAGTTGGCAATCCAGCACAATACCTATTGAGGAATGTAGCACAGACAAATTAGCCTGCCTTTTCAAGATTATATACCTGGTTGGTTGTTTAGTTGTGACGTATATAAAAAATGTTTCCAACCTTAGTTTTTTTTGTAAAAGACTAAGAATATGTAAATTCTCATAAACTATACATCCTATTTGAAAATATAGGTCAAGATGAAGTACAGATTCATACATGTGTGGCCTGTCAGCAAAGTAGAATGTATTTTCAATATAAATACATGTGTCTGTTTTTGATTGTCTTGTGTTCATTATTTAAAAACTGAAATATGATAAGACTGTAAAGCAAATTATATGCCGAAATAATTTAGGATTTACAAAGAATCAACAATAAACACAGAGAAAGACCTTGGTTAAGTGGTGACTCTAAATTGCCTGTAGGTGTGAGTGTGAAAGGTTGTCCGTCTTCATGCGTCAGCCCTGTGATTGACTGGTGGGCCATCTAAAGGATACAGAGATAAAGGATTGCTCAGTCATCATTCACCCCTTCACTCCCGTCTTACACGCTATGCTTTCTGTCTTTGCAGGCCAACTTGCTGTCCTCTCATCGCAGCCTTGTTTACCGAGTAGAAACAATCGCTCTAGGAGACCAGCCGTGTGACCGAGGAGAACATGTGACCCTATTCCTCTTCAATGACTGCCTTGAGGTGAAAATGCACAAACATTAATAAACTTCTTTTACAGTAATCTAATCTGAAAGTTTACCTACTGGCCTGACCTGAAACTATTTTCATCTCTTGTTTGAATCTGCACCTACTTTTAGACATAACTGAAAAATCAAATTTGTTTCACTACATGTTTGATTTTGTAGCAGTAGGAAATCAAAAATGATAATATTTGCTCACAGAAATAAAGTGAATCTGCTTTAAATTTCAGTGTCGTTGACCTACAAATACTAATAGAGAGCGGTCTTGATGACATGAACCATTAAGGAAATGGAGAGCTACAGTTTTCAAAAGCATTAAACCTAAATAGCCAGTAGAAGGACCTTGGCATCAAAGTGTACTCACTCATTGTTATAATGCTGTGATTTACTCCATAATGCAGAATTTAAGTATCAATTGACATGGTTTCTTCAGTTCCAATTATTAGTAATCAAGGAGAATGATTACTGATATTTGGTGATTTACTGATATACATTTGCAGTGTAAAAAAAAAAAAAGGGGTCAAAATTTAGAATAACACACAGTCCAACACCAAATCAAATTGCCTTTGTTTATTGTACATGTTTCATTGCAAGAGAGCTTTTCAAAATGTATCTGTCAGTATTGATAGGCTGATACTCATGTCTTGAGTCTAATTTGGTACTGCTGGAGAGACATTGCTTCAGCCCACAGAGTGGTGATGGTAGATGGAGAGAGTTCAAGTAGCAAGTTTTGTAGCATTAATCAGAAAAATTTTGGATTCAATAATTAGCCAGGCCAATAATCCATCAATACCCAAAGTAGATTTATGTTGAGGCGGAAATAAGAATCAGACATTGAGCTGGAACTTTTCAGCTTTTTTCGACAGAAAGACTTTGGGTATTTTTAAGATTTTCCCAAGTGTCTCTAATCCATAAAGCCCAACGTTGTACAGTTTAACTTAGGTCTGAGTAATGTCGCTGAGTAGTCTATCACTTTTTTCAATTCTTTTTTCCAATTGCTGTTATCAACAATTTTTTTTAAAATGAAGTTTCATCACAAATGAAACCACTTTAGCCTATTTATTACGGCACACAGTTGGTGAAACCACCTAAAATTTTACCACACATTTCATATTGTGTTAATGAAATGTCCATTGTTGGTGTGATATAAGTTTGGATATTTTTGAGCATGTCTCTAGAGCCTGCTGTGCAAGTCTCACACCAATTCATGTGTGATTCACTCTATCAGTGATGACACAGAAAATGTGTTAATTAGCAAAGGGTCAGCATAGGAACATGGCAGGCAATCATGAAAAGGGGCAAGGTGAGTGACTGTGCTGATTCAGAAGTGTCGGCCACACCTCCTAATGAACCCGTGCGTGTTGAACAGCTGCACACATTGATTTCTGACGGTTTGTTCTGTATGTATTTATGTATATAGAATGACTGTTAGAGTGGGTGGCCTCGCTGCTCTCTTCTGTCATCATCAACCATTGATTAACTCTTGCATTAATATAACCACAATTACCCTCTTCACTCACACTGGAAAAATAATAATGACCTACGGTATAATGTAGTGTTGTATTTTATCCTTTCTCCCATCTACCTCCCTTCCTCACACCCTCTTCTATCTTCCCCTCTTCAGCTCCTAATTAATGTGACATTAATGAGTTGCATCGTTTACCTCTATGAAGGCATCATTGATTTATTGCCAAGTAACCGATAGCAGTTTCACCCACACACTGCAAAATGCGCCCACACTCGCAGGATGTTACTTGGAAGTTGACTTTGTTCACACTTACCTCCGAAGTTGCTGTCTCATTTTGTGCATCTCTACAGATCGCAAGGAAGAGACACAAGGTGATCAATACATTTAAAAGCCCGCTGGGACAAACAAGACCACCACCCCCGCTGAAGCACATAGCACTGATGCCACTGTCGCAGATTCGAAGAGTGCTGGACCTGCAGGACACTGAGGGTAACGGTGACAACATGCACACAGTGAAAAGTTACAGCTTACCACTTCATCTGCCAGACTTGGAAGGGATGTTTTATTCTCTTCTCTCACTCTGCACTCCATTCTAAGAGGCCAAAAAGTGATTAAACACCCTTGTATTCCTGCAATACAGCAAAATGTTAGAAATTATGAGCAACTAACCAAACAACCACAGCTAGTAACTGAAGCAAGTTCCCAGTGTGTTCATTCAAGGACGGTTCTAGCTCTGAGCATGGAGCACTGAAAAATAACCTCACTCCCAAATTGTGTTTTTTCAAGAATTCCTTCCACAAACATGGAAGTCATTGCAGGTGCAATGTCCCTTTAGTTATTTCTTAAATCAAAACTGTTGTTTGCAGTTTGCTAAATGGTTTCTTTACCAACTTCCAACTGAATTATAACACGGCAATTTTTTTTGTCCATGTGACCAATGCAGCAAACATTGCTTGATGTTATTTACAGCTCAGACAGTTGAAGCCTCATTAGAGGAACATGACACATTGCAGTGACAAGCTGTTAGCATACTATTAACACTGTTTTTCTCGATTTGATAATTTTGAGGATACTACATAGAGCTTGGACTTCAGGCTTTAAAATAAGGGCAGTAAATAGAGTCCGCAAAATAGTAAACACAACTGTTTTCCATAAGCGCACAAAGAATTATATATATATATATATATATTATAATATAAACAAACACGTAATGATGATATCTTGACATCTGACATTTTTACCTGAAGCCTATAACAATAGCACTGTACTTAAAGGGCTTACTGACAATCTGTTTCCTCCTTTTAGCAGCTTTAGTCTTGCTTTTAATGTATTGATTAGAAACGCACTATGTCTTATGTGTATTCTTGTTCTTAGATGAAAACTAGTGATGTTATCAGAATACACTGACATACATATTCAATGAGAAGCGCAAACAAAAGGAAGGTGATGGATTTACCTACAAAAGACAAAAATATTGATGAAGCAAAGCAACGTTGAGAAAGCGGCAGAACTTTCATTAAACCCTGAGAGGATTAAGTGCAAAAATATGTGGCTGACAAACGTGAGGCACAGATGATGTTTTGAAAATGTCTTCACCGTACGCATGGTTACATAGCTCTCTCTGACTTTTCCTATCAGTAGTTGTAAAGTGATAGCTGACAAAATTCAAAGTTAGGTACTTACCTTAGTTCAGGATTTGATGTATTTTCAGTGCAGCAAACAAAACATAATAAATGCATAATGCGATATTTGTTATTTATATTTAAAAGATTAAACCATTTTTAAGTGTCTTCACGCTTCCATAATTATTATAAGGATTAACAACAGTTAAGGCACTGAAATGCTTGCATAGTGTCAATAAGAAAAGACTGACCTTTTCAGTCTGATACAAAAGACAAACGTAATCAACCTAAATCAACTATTATTGCAAGCAAGTAAAATCTCATCTTTAGAGTTCTGCAAAGCAATTCAGTGCGGTCTTTTTGTCAATAGAGCTCCGGGAGATGACGTCACACAATCCCGGCATGCAACAGTCGAAATCAAAACACCGCCATATTGGCAGGAAGGCGCACTGTTTAAACTACTGCCAGCTAACTCCTAAATGTTCTTCAGCGTTGACATCAGAGATATGGTGGACAGTTGTTGAGCCCCAGAATGCCAGAACAGCCGAGGACGAGCAAAGAGGAGAGCATTTTATCGGATTCCCAAAGATCCTGAAAGACGACAGAGGTGGATCACTGCCATAAAACGCGCAAGAAGCGAGCAGAAGAAAACGGAGCGGTGGGAACCTGCAGGCAACCGATTCCGCTTATGTAGCGACCACTTTGTATCATGTACAGAATCCGTTTCCTAAGCTTTATATCTGATCGCGGTGACAGACAGTGATTGCTTACACTACACTGCTCACTGCTCATGCGAATTTAATAGGACAAAGCTACACTTACCCTCCCAGTGACAACAGCGATATCCTTCGCAGGAAGACTCCAGATCTGAATCCTGCTGACAAAGTTAGCCTGTGTCCATTTATACCCCTCAAGGCTTTTATATGCTTTAAGAGATTCACCGGAGTAGGATGAAGGAAAATTTATCAGGTAATTGTAGATGTCAGGGTACCGCAGGTCCGGTAAAAGGTCCGCTCCGACCGCCTCAAGATTCTTAAATAAGATACCGGGGGCATGATATGGGTCGGATATGTTTAGTTTGTCCAGTTTGTTTGTATATTTTATAATATCGTCTGATTTAAAATGAAAAGTAAACTCAGACGGTGTAAAGTTTCTACCAGCGCCATTCATTTTGAAGCGGAGTTTCCTGCCAACATGGCGGCGTAAACAAACGGAGTCACGTGACGTCCGGAGCTCTATACTGAGGTCACAGCTATCTAATCTGAGAAAAGTGCTTACATTTAGTGCCGACTCCATCTTGAATGTGTGGCTTGATTGACCCGTGCAGTGTAGCTGCCCTGTAGCATGCTATAGCTTATAGACAACAACTGGTGCATTACCAAAACAGTCTGTATGGAAGTGCTGCTCTACAATGTTCTTTCCACCAGGCAAGCATTTAAACATATGCAGATTTTTCTGATGGTAATTGTTTGGATCACAGTATGCCTCAAACAAGGAAGCCTCTTCCTGAACCGTGCATTGCCAAACACATGTACCTTTACAATCCCAAAGCATGCATTGTTGCCATCACTTTTTTGTGCTTTTCTTTTTCCAACTGATTTTTTTTCTCCCTTTCAAGATCCTCCCTTGATCATCTTTTTCTGTCTCATTCTCTTCTCCTCAATCTCTTCACTGGCTGATTTCCCTCCCTTATGTTTGCCACTCTTAATTATCTTCACTCTCGCTCTCTAATCACTGTCTGCCCTTTTCTCACTCTTTTTGGATTCCTTCCTTTAGAGTGTGTGAATGCCTTCGCCTTGGTGGTTCACCCTCCGACTGAACAGGAGAACTTGTTGTTCAGCTTCCAGCTGACTGGAGAGGAAACAGTTAAAAGCGCCTGGCTGCGAACACTTTGCCGCCATGTCGCCAACACCATCTGCAGAGCTGACGCGGTGAGAAGCCACACACTCACACACACAAAGAAAAGATAATGGCTAGTTTGACACATTGGCTGGCAGGGGAGGAAGCTGTGATAGCTCTGTCATCCTCAACAACTTTTTCACAGCAAGGTCAAACTTTTTTTTTCTCTGCAAAAACAAATTGGGCAGAGAACATACAGGCAGAGAACAAGAAAAACGCACAATACCACTGGTAGTAAAACAGGGAATACAACAAGAAGCCAAAAGGGCCCAGACAGAAGTTCTCATTCATCAGAACTGATATAGAGTTGACATTTAATTGAGGTGTTGTCTGTCGTCATGAGGAGTGAAGAGGTGACCAAGCAAACAAAGACAGTACCAATGAGGCTTTAAAAAAAAGAGAAAAGAACTCAACAATTTGAAAGGGAGTTGGTTTGCCTAAACAGGCTACATTTCTAACAAAACAAGCTGCGAATTGGACCCTAGACTAACTAAGGACTACTAAGGATGTCCAGAAAATCACTTGGAGAATGTCTCAAAACAAGGTCAGGTTGGAGTTTGCAAAAAAAAACATATGAAAAGGAACTCGGAGCTCTGGAATTTAAAAAAAGAAACGACAAACAAACTGGCTATAACCAGGAAAGTGGGAATTTAAAAAAGGAGCACCTCATGAGCAAAAGCATGCAACCTTGTCTGTCACATATATTGCTGCCACATGAACTGCCAGACTGGCATTTGATAATGATTTTACCTGCTGATTGAAACATTCACGCTGCTTCCATCAGCAGTGAAATTCTCACCTAGACTCCTCTGTACAGTAAGTCATCATTCAGCAGGCGCAAACATGGTTCCAAAAAAAGCAAAAAAAAATCAGCAACCAAGCATTTGCTTTACGACCACACTAAAGGCAAAAGACCGAGCAAACTAGAGAAAGGTGGTCACAGTGAAGGCCCTGCAGCGTGTCATTGTCGGAAATGCTTCTTGCAGCCATTGATTGCAAACAATGCTCCGCAAAATAATGATTTTGCTTGACTTTGTGCGTAATGATACGAACATTGTCTAACTTATTTATAGTAGGAACCTTTGTCAATAGGTCTGAATGTCCCACACAGTTGCTTTTATATTTATGTAAACCCCATGAAATTATATTTGACACTGTTGTGACACTTGCAATATTTTATTTTGTATTTAATCTGCTTGTGCATGAAGCCATAAAAACAAAAAAAATGTGTAACTATAAAAGCAACTTCTGGGTTGGCCTTAGCATACAATCGTGCATTAATATATTCTAGCTTACACTGCTACATGAGCTTGGTTCATCAATGGAGAGAGAAAAAATGGGCTGTGAATCAGAGGTAGTGTGGGTGTAAATTTGCAAACATGCTAACGATTTTGGACATAATAATCTGCTAACATATGAATATTAATCTGAAGCACACTCTCACTCTTTGTTCTTTCAAATAGCATTACAAATGTGTGTTTTTCTGTATTAATATGTCAGAAGGTGGGGTAAAATCTGCATGTAATGAAATTATTTGTCTGGCAATGGACAAATTGTGAGAAAAATCCTGTTTAAATAAACACAATAAAATCTTCATAAAGTAACGCTATAAATTTATTAACTCAAAATTGATTTGCAATTTTAAAAAGGCAGAAGGATTGGAGTCTGTTCATTGTAATAAAAACACATCTCACAACATGTCTGACTAGGTGTTTTCAGAATTTTTCTACATAGGCTACACAAGCAGTACTTGTACTAATTATTCATTGCTGTCACTCTTACTTTTTTGAGGCGAAATAGCATAGAATATTAACACCGCTGTCATTGAATGTTTGACGAAATTATCGAAAACTCACTTCAACTTACTGCAAGACTTTGAGATGAGGCCACTGTATTTGTCAATGCAAACAGCAGGGGGCGATGTTGGCCTCTGGTTTGCCTGCCTCCTCACAGCTGCATTCCTAATGCTTTTTCACTGGGTCAGCGCTGCAATGTGAATACCAACGAGACAGAGCCCTGCTTGTTAAAAAGCCCACTGCAGGGTGAGGGGGAAGAGAGAAATAAAGACTGTGTGTGACTCCTGCATCACATCACATCTTGCCACTATTTTCACAACATAGACTAATGTATCTTTCTGTGCTTTTAACATGAAATGCATTCTTCATGTCATGACCTATTAAACTGAGTTTGAAGCTGTGGGTTTTTTTTTTTTTTTTTTTGTCTTTTAATCAGGAGGACCTGATTCAATGTACAGACCCAGACTCCCTGCAGGTCAGCACTAAGGATATGGACAGCACCCTGAGTAAAGCCTCCAGGGCAATCAAAAAGACATCTAAAAAGGTAAACACAGAAGAATTGCTTTCTCAGGATTAATCTTCCCAGTTGCATGGGTCATTATAGCATATATGTGTACATTTACCATCCAGGCAGTGTTTAAAATAAAGCTTCCCCTTAAATTTTAAAGTCCCTAAGGTGACTCAGATTTTGTCAGTCAAATCACTGCTATAACCGCATACAAAACCCAGGCTTGTCTCAAAACAACCAGAACACAAAACTAACTGTGACCGAAATAGAGAGGGCTGATGGAAAGTGAGAGCAGAGTGATGCAGAACAGTGGGATTTGTTTCCTTCTCTGTTGTCAAATCTACTTTTAAACCAGATTTTCCTATAACCTCCTCCACAGGCGTCCAGCATGTTGCGGCTGTCTGCAGCCACGCAACAGAGATGCCTCCGAAATCTAATAGTGTTTATAAGCCCAAAAAAATGGTCTTGATTTAAAAAAAAAAAAAGAACGGAAAAGCAACCACATACAAAGTTTAGAAAAACTAGAACTTCATGAATAAATGTCATTTTATTGACTTAACTTGTAGTGCAGGTGATGATGTTTCCAAATGCACAAATCATTTAATGTACATATGAGACATAAATGAAATTACACTCAGACATCCAGAGCAGACTGTTGCCTACGAAGTAGCTGTGCAGTCAGAAAACAGTGGGCTGGAAATCTTTTGAACCAGCAGATAAGATATGTGACGTGTGTGCGAAAAATATCTCTGACTTTAGAACTGCTTATGAAAACATTTCCCAGTGAGAGCAGTGAAGGTGAAAAAAAAAATGGAAGAAAAGGATCAACTTTCTTGCTAGTCATTCCACTAATGTGTCTGTTGCTCTGCTAGAAGGTTATCTGCTGTTCATGATTTAGAATATAGTGACTGAAGCAGCCACATATGCAGAGGTCAATGGCTAATGAGTACTGTTTAACAGCTAAAAGCACATCATTATAGCTTATAATAGCACTATTGCTAACAAAGTGCTTGGTCTGATATATAGACCTTTGCCAGATGTTAATTATTATTCAGCAGCTGTCACAAAGACTAGTAACTTTGTAAAAACTAAGATAGCATGGTTAGATGTACAGTAAATTACCCCAGCATTGCTGTAGCGATGCAGTGCATAGTTTTAGGTAGTGGTGTTACAATCATGCACTCCTTAATACTATGAGGAAGTAAATCTTCAGTTTTTAATACTCATTTCACTCAAGGAACAATAATCAATTCAGCCCACAGAATTAACACAGAGCAATCTAACTAAAATGATTTCATTGAGCTAAAAGAGGTTCCAACAAGAACTGTCAAGTAATTGGATCAACAACTGAACCATGTTAACTATTCATAATGCCTTACAGATGAATCAGCCTTATTGTACATGTTTGAGTACTGACGTGTTGATGTTGGACGTCGAGTAGAAAGAAATGTCAGCATAGAAAATACAGAAATGTGACATTTAGAAACGCGATTTCCATTATTTAGTTTAAAGAAGACGCATTTTAATATGCATATTGTAGTCAACCTTTGGTAATATAGGTTAATACAATATCATGTAATGAAAGAAAATGATTTAACAAGCTGAAGACAATGTCATTGTGTTGCCAAGTTGTTAATTGCAAGCTTCCCTGTAATAGTATATTTAAACCATAATTTCTTCTGACATTAGTGGTTTCTTATCACACCTGTTTTTGAAAATATTGTTAAAGGGGAACTTCGGTTTTTTTCAACCTGGGGTCTGTTTTCCTCTGTCATTTCATACATGTGAGTGATGTAGAAATGAATTTTCGACATAGCTCCAGTATTTAGCCAGGCAGGCAGCTCAGCTAGCGAGAAGTGAAATCTCCATCACTCATATGTATGAAATGACATGAAAACAGACCCCAGGTTGAAAAAAAACCCGAAGTTCCCCTTTAAGATGTCCACATTACCCTTTAGACATCAAATATCAGGAACAGGGAACAGACTGCACTTTGTTAATGGAGGCTTTTACATTTGTTTTTCTTACCATGTAAGGCCTGGCACAGATGGTTCTCTGCCGAAAGAAGTGCAACTGATGTGTTATATTACTGTGTGTTTGGAAGAATTAAACAAACAACAGGTCGTATAGGTGGCCACAGCAGTGCAAACACACAAAATGAATGCCAAGTACACATACTCTAAATGAAGTGGCTCAAAAAACCAGTCCAAAAATACCATGTGGCACCTGTGACAAGACCCACCTACACAGCGAAAAAAATATTATCACAAACGTTTTCTATGTGTGTGTTTGTGCCAGGTGACAAGGGTGTTTTCTTTCACGAAGACACCAAAGCGTGTGATCCAGAGAGCATTCCTGGCCAACACTACTCCAGATGAGAAAAGCCAGAGGCTGAGTATTGAAAACCGTGTCGGCAGCAGCTCTACACTAGCTGTAAGTCTTTTTCTTTATTTGTCTGTCTGAAGAAATTGTTCGTCTTTTACTGGGATGATAACACGAGCTGTGCTAATGAAATGGTCAGATTGGTTGAAGTAGGTATTACATCTTTAATTTAAGTATTAACACCCAAATAGTCCATAAATGTATATTTACATGCTCAAAAGTCATTCAAAAGACATGATACACTCTCATATCCATGTTTCTTGCGACTAACCCACCACTCTATCTTTTGTTTTGTTTACGGCATAAAATCTACCTCAATGATCAAGATGGGTTTCCTGAATTTTCTAAATTATTTACCTTTTTATTTGTCTGCTCTGTTTGTTTTATATTGACAACATAACACAATTAATAGATTTTCTGGGTTTCTGTCTACAGTGAGTGAGAGTATTGCAAAGGCCAATTCATACTTTCCCCATGTCGACAAGGGTCCACATGACATCAAGTGTGTCATCTGCCCATTTCCATGGACCTCTGTGGATGTTAAAAATTTGTGACCAGGCAGGTTTTATGCACTACAAGGAGCCGACTACACATGTGCAAGGACAACATTGTTCTAAAAACAAAACAAATGCTTGTTTTGAAGAAAGATTGTGAGGTGATTCTCCAGTAACCATACCTCTATAATTACTATTTTAAAGAGTTGTAATTGAAACAATCTCTGCAGGACTTTGGAGGTGCTTTGATTTGTACATATTTTCCATTTTTAGTGGTTCCCACACCCAGTTAAAAGTTCTTAGTTCTCCAGCAATCCTGTGCTATGTCCTTCCACTGTGCTCGGCACACTTGAGGAATAATTACATTAACACAGTGCTACAGCGCAATCTAGAACGACCTGCTATATCCTGTGAAATTGTACACATTCACAGGTGCTCATTTTCATTTTTAATATGAACGACGATGCAACCATCTGCGTAGAGGTCCAACATATAGCTACTGTAGCATTAATAGAATTGCATGAGTGTCCGCTTTTAAAGTCTGCTACAGTCAGCGCACATGGATGCAGAAACTACGAATTGGCACTAAGAGCTTGTCTCTTGTCTGTCTTTCTGACCATTTATCTGTTCCCTTTTTGCCTTTCTATTCTCTCCATCTCTTCCGCCTTTTGCTGAGAACAAGACAATTGATCTTTCTCCATCAATCCATGATGGAACAGCTTTCAGTCCATGTCAGTTGTTTTCATCTAACTTAATGAAAAAGCAGGAAAAGGGCCTCTGCTGTTATATGTGTGGGGAAAAGGTGCTCTTTTGTTGTGCTCTAATTTCAGCAATTTCCTTACTTATTTTCCTTCATTTTCCTTCAGTGTGTGACTGGTTAATGGCGTAATATATTTTCAGTAAACAAGTGGGTGTGAATTAGAAGATGGGGAAAATGTTGGGAGGTGAAGACAAAACTAATTCTCAAATTATTCACACACTTTGATGAATCACTCAACTAACTTATTATATTCTTTCCATTGACACAAGGATGCAGTGTTTTTGGCAGGTGTATTGCAAAAGTAATTAAGAGATAATCATTAAAAGCTGTTTAAAGAAGATTATTTTGGAGAGGTTTTTTGTTGTACTAATATGCATAGAGCCAGGGAATTTCTGGTAGAACTAGTGGTTAAGATGCATACCATATAACCCCAAAAACTCTGGTTTCTTACATGGTGAGCAAGTCAATATAATCAGTTTTTGTATGTTTATATATACAGCCTATTCATGGGGCTGACCATACACAGACAAAAGAGGGAGCAAACATCCATTTTGGAGTGTAGCCAACCACTCCATCACCTGTTTACATACAGATAATTTATTCAAGCACAACCATGGCACATGTCTGTGGCCATGCTCATAATTTATCGATTCATCAAATGCGCCTCTAAACTGAAATTGCCATTGATTTTGTGTATATCATTATCACTTGTCAGAAGTAAGTCATTGGTTTTGTTCACGTGTTTATTGTGAACAAAGTGCCTCGTGATGAAGTGACCAAAAATGAACACAAAGAAATATTATTGCACTTTTTTGTTTAGATAAAAAAAAAAGAATAAAGGAGCCAAAGGTATTTGATTTGAAGAGGCACATCATTGATTAGCACATATTGTATACAGCAGTGTTGTATAGAAAACAATTCTACAGCAATATTTGAAATTGGTTAGCAGTTTCAGCAATAACAAACACTTGTCTGTATGTGAAAAATAGCCGCATATTCAATTAAATCAATTCATAATTTATAAAATGCTCATGAATGCGTATGTTAAATGTTTTGGGTTGTTTTAGAAGATCCTTTTTTGTCACTAACTTCAAGATAAATTGAGCATCCCAAGATAAAGAACTTTAGATTGACAAATCCACTGTTCTGTTTCTGTCTCCTTTTATTTTCTGTCCCTTGTGCTTAATTTGCTAAACAATGGCCACTTGATTTCAGGCGCAGGTAGAGACGCAAGCAGGCTTCTTATTTCAAACTGAAAACAATTGCTTTTCCTGCCTGAAATGACAACTGTTACAAGCAGAGTTTGTCAGCTGTAGATAGAAAGCTACTTAAGCTAAAGTTTGTTGAAAATACTGTCTCTAGCTTACTGGTTTTAGAACAAGGATCCAACAATTACAAAAGGGACTTCAGTAGGCTCTTGATGGTCAGAAATATTATATCATGCTAAAAGACAAAGATCAGCATCCTCATGAATTATCGGCTAATGATTGATGTCCAGGATAATAAATTTGTGGAGTTGTGAGTGATGAAATGTGCACACCTATATTCAGTTGTGTAGAGCAGCTTCTAAAGATGAGCTGAAACATGAACAAAAAACAGTCATACAAAAAGTTTTGACCACCTTACTCAGTTCTTTCATCTTGTACAGCCAGAATAGAAGGAAAAAGAGGTATATAAACTTTGTATAATGAAGCCAACTTCAGAGATTTTCCTGTAACCCTACAAATACATTGTAGTATGTATTGTAGTCAGCTATGTCCAGACAGTGACTGCTTGGGGGCATATTTTACAGTCACTTGCTGATTGACACAAGAAAATTATCAAGCAAACAGGTACAAACAATTAACAATTCAGGCTACTATTTATACAATGTATTTAAACGTATTGATCTATTCTACCTGCTGATAATGTCCCACCTCTTTGTACTGTATATTAGCATTGGTATTTTGTCCTAGCTTCCCTTGTTTTTCTTCATGATATGTATATTCCTGTGTGTCTCCCTTCTGTTATGTACTCTAGATGCCTCGCTCTGCCTCTACATTCAGTTTGAGTGATTCTGCCAAGGGCAGTGCCGTGGTGCAGCGCTCTAACTCTCTGGACCACCCTCCTGTTAGAGCCAGGGTTCCTGTCAGTATGCGTCCCCCCTACAGCCCAGTTTTAAACTCTGCCCCTGAGTACAATCCATCTTTGACCCAATCACCACAACCTCAGTCAAGCCTCCTCAATTCCCAACAGTCCACCTCTTTGACCCATCCCACATCCACATCCATTCCAGCTGTGCGAAGCTCCACTCAGATCAACTCTAAGAATTCCCAGCCAAAATCTTGCAGGGATCCCCGCGTTCCCTCGGACTCTCGCAAGTCTGTCCTGACCAGTCCTCGCAGAGAGACTCTACTCTAAACCATGGCTGAGCTCAATCCTGGAGTCTGATGTGAGCAGTCAAAACTGTTGTCTAGTCTGAACTAAGGGTGCACCAATACAATATTTGATTCCAAATTAATCTTTACCACCTGCTGTGTGATTTGCATTTGCTTGTTTAACCACTGGTGCATTTCTAGTCCCAAATCAACTCCTTAGAAGCTCAGACCCTGCAGCAATGATGGATCAAAATAAGAATCAAACTTAAGTCTGATCTGTAGTGGGTAAGAAGGGAGTGGATCTATTCAAGTAGTGTGGTTGTAATGGTTCTTCCTTCTGGAGATGGGCAGAGATTTTAAGGGTTGATTTGGAATAATTCTTCCCAAATGTTACTTGGGTTACTAACTGGTGGTAGCGGTGGTGGCTGGGAATGTTCACTAGGTGCCTCATATTAATAGTGAACTATATAAAAAAAAAAGTGTGTAACAGAGCTGAATTTAGACTAGAGTTTTGTGTTTCCACTCAGAAGCCTGGAAGACAGTCTATTTAAAGACATGACATCAGAATAGGTTATTTTCTTTTCCTGTCAGTTGTTTGCTACGTTACTGTTGAGCATAGGCAAATCCATGAGCATTATACGTATTAGAAAGCCTTTGATCATTAGCCATTCATATTAACAGTTAAGTTAATGAAATTGGCTGTTATAGATCTTTGCTCTGTTCTCCGCAGTATCCTTTTGAAAGAACTTGAATGACTAATGTAAGTGCCAGTTGGAGAAAATATCAAAAATAAAATCCAAATGTCAAGGCATGCCTTTAATTTTGGATGCAGTGGTCTTTGTGTGTTTTAGCTAGTCCACACAAAAGCAGCTCACTAAAATTAAAATGTCAATGCATTCATGAAAGCCAGGCTGACTTCTCAACAGAGCTTTAATGTGCGATGGCAGGTCACCTGTTATCTGTCCTACATTTTAACCACCTGTGATGTTTAAGCCACTGGGCACATCATGTCCCATATTCACCTCAGCCATTTAACCAGTTCCCAGCTGTATGAATACTGCACTGCCTGTGTGAAAGGTACGCACGCATGAGGTTTGACAGAACAGACTGACAGCTTTATTTACTCACAGTGAACCATATAGGCACTCAAGCAATTTAAGAGTCATTTCACACTTGGTAGTCCTTATTGTACGTACATTTAAATCCAGTACATTTGATAATCACCACTGCTCCAGATCAGGCTAGTCTCACTTAGCTGGTCCATTCTGTAGTGCGCAATAGTTTGACTGCACCAAATTATCAGGAGGGGGAAAAAAAACGCTCTGACTCCTTCGTATTTGTTTCAACCAGTCACATTTGTTTTGGGAAGAAGCGATGCATGCAACTTCGGAGTTCTTAGAAAATAGTGGAATTGTTTGTACCTAATCTGAAAAATTCACTGTTGCTGTTGTATTCATAGTAAAATGGATTTCAAAAACGATTACGCCAAGACAGTGGAAGTAGAGAAGAAAGTTGCCTGAAATAAGCTGGCAGGGCAGTGGCAGGACTATACCTGAAGGCTACATCCAGTGAATCAGAGTAAGATCAGGCATACTCAGGTGCGGTACCAAAATTAGGAAGTGTACCATTGTTGAAGACAGAGCATCAGTTATTCTACTGTCATTTTTACTCTACTAAGGAATACAGCTGAATTATGTGATGATCTGTGTACGTTTATCTGTGCGCAATGTTATTGAAAAACGCTCTAACGAGTTTGGATTCAATTTCTAGGGAAGGTCAGAAATGACACATGGACCACCTGATTAGATTTTGACAGCGATGTGGCTTATAGTCTGGATCTTCTGATTTTTTTTTTTAAAGACTTCTGTATTATTGCCAGATAGTGGCATGGCGTCACTGTATCTGTGACAAGAAGTGAATGTTTCGTCAGCTGCCTGCTAACAATCACATGATTGCGATCCTACTACAAGTCCATCGCTGCAGACTTATCAGGACTTATCAGTTGGACATTGTACGAGTGAGCAGCCTTGGCGGAGTGCTGCGCTCTGAGTGCATTTCTTGTTTAAAATGTAAAACTAAGAGAAGCAACCTGTCTCATCAAATCTCAACACACATCTGTTTCGTGGCATAGCAGGTGAGATTTGAAGACAGGCCACAGTCTTCTTGTCTGTTCACCAGTAAAAGCAGGCATGTCGCGTGTGAAGTCAGCTGCATCAATTTGTTCTGCTTTGAACATGAATGTGATGTGAAAGTCTGTCAACCAGCGGCAGAGTTGGAAGGAGGGGCAACAGGACACAAATTCCTCCTTATCTAATCAGGAAGTGCCTTTGACTGCTAACCTGCTAGCAAACACGACAGTTTCGGAAAAGTCCACTTTACTCCTATCTTGCCTTATCAATATGATTCAGCTGTTGCCTTTTTCTACCCACTTAAGTTTGCAGCTTGTGTGTGTGTGTTTATGAGCAGAACAGGCAGACAAAGCTTTCCCTCTCAGTGTGAATGTGTCTGATTTTTAACTAATGCTTACAGTGGAAACTGTCATTTTCAGACTTTAACAGTCTGCTTTGTGTTTGTTTCTGGTTTAATCTGACAGAGGGTTATTTTGAATATTTTAATTACAAGAAGCACAGTATCTCCACTGCTCTTCACTTTCTCAGTTTCCAGATTTTGTACACTACACGATGAAACCAGGTTTCTGTAGTCCCCTATTCTGATTTTGTTTGTCAGGTCTCTTGTAGACTTTACAGTTTAAGTATTCTAAGGGCTTCAGTAGAAAGGAATTGGACTTCTCTTTATGGCACTTGAAGATGTCCTTATTTTCCAGAAAAGGTCTCTTGTTGAGTACAAACTCGAACCATCAGGCAATCCAGACTGAAGGATTTAGCCAGATCACCTAAACCATTTTATTGGGAGGTAAAAAGAGAAGAACCACCATCTCTTTTAGTTCAAAAAATGAAAATTCCCATCCAAACGCGGGAGAAAATTAAATGTCCCATTGGTAATGATCTTCATTCAATTTGCCATATATGAGCACAAAAGGCCAAGGCAATGTCTGATCGATGCATTTTCAGTTGCTATCACAGAAAATTCAGAACTGACAGATTTTTGCTGTTAAAAGTGAAAGAATTAATAGCCAAGGCAAAAAAAAATTCAATTTTACAAGTAATGCGTGGAAGCACTTTGGATTCAGTGCCGTAAATGTAAAATACACTTAAAGGCCTTTTGCAGCCTTTTGGAATCCAGTGGTATTTAATTTTATTCAACAACTCTGCTCTTCTCCAGTGAGATAATTAAAAGCAAATGTAGCAGAGCATGCAAGTAAGTCTCAATGAAATAATACTAGCAAAAATGAAATCCATAGTAAAAACTCAAAATGCTATGTGCTGGGTGTGAGATTCAAATGGAAAGAGCAGGGGCTTCAAACAGAAAACAGCCTTTGGCATTAAAACTCGCCTCTTTCTCGGCAAAGGCACGCTGACCAAACAAAGTATCCGTAGTCACAATAAACAACTCGTGTTTCTTACCGCTTTGGTATATTAATCTCAACTTTCCATTGTCATCCTTTGAAAGCACAATTGGGTGTTATCCTTTTCACTGTCTTTTCCAACTCTCCTCCACACAGATTTGTCAGATTCGCTCCTCTCTTTTCTGTTTCCAGGCACGCCATTCGCCCTCCATGGTCAATCTACCTTCTATGTTTGAGAGGAGGTACCACACATTCAGTCATTCGAGCAGCCACCTCATCTGAAATGCCGTCGCTTGTGAGCTCCAGTAGGGGTCACTCGGTTGGTCTCCTTTGCCTCGACTGCCACCAACAGTAAGACTTGACCTGACCGATGTTTGTTTATGAAGTTAAAGCTGCCTGTGCAGTACCTCTGACTTGTATCTGTTCATACTGGAGCTCTGCACTGACTTTCCAAATGAAATGGCATCTAGCTGCATTTGGAAGGATGCACTGAAGGTTGGGGACATGCTGACATGTGGCAGTATCGGACTCGTCCAGCTCCTGTTAAAATGCTCCCGTCTTGGCGAAGTCGGATTAAAACAGTGGACCACCTGCTGATCGTCCTGAAATATATTGTGATGTGTTCAGAAAGACATACCATTCTTAAACTTACAGATAGTTTAGTGTATCTTTCCAAAGATGCACAATGCTCGAATTAAGACTGTCACTAGGGGCAAACTGGAACGGTACTATACCATGCATTGGGCTACAGGTGTGCGATTACCACTGATTCTAGTGAGGTTTGCCTTACCTTTAAAAAATGAAGGATGCTCTGCTTTTGTACGAAGTTGGTCCTAAATTATCTTGACAGCTGATTTTTAATGTTTTGTTCGTTACCAGTCACATTTTGTGTTCATCCATTCCATTTAAATGTAATCTTGTTCGCACACGTGCCTGGATGCTCATTCTAGTTCCCTCTGCTTTGGTAAAGTAAATTAACATTTTATTTTGAGGCTGAGGTTTTTCTATTTAACTAATGAACCTTGTTAAGCTTATTGTGTGTTTTATGTACTAGTTAAAGCTACGAGGTTGACCTCTCTTGGCCTTATGGCTTTTTTTAATTAACCTACTTGGTGAGAATCCTTTATATTAACTGACATTTGATGTTGTTTTATTGTAGCGAGGTCGATTAAAGACTTAATTTTACCTGATATATTTACATGGCTTCTTGTAATTAACCAACTCTTTTAATGTAAACCTATGATAGTTTCCAGCTTTTATAAAGCTTAATTTTAACGTTAAAGAGATTCCGCTGTCAAGATTAAAAGCATTTCTGCTCCTCTTCCCTGTCTGCCCATCCATGTTTGAAATTGTTTTTACTTTGCATCTGTTTGCTTAAGAAGGGATGCTGCATCACTGTACATATTTATTCTTGATAAATACATTAATACCTGTTTTATTTTTTTTCTCTTTTGATATTTAAGTGTGTTCTGCTTTTGCGTGTCACTTCTTTATTGTTCTTTTCACTGAGCTTCATTTGTCTGTAGTTCTTGAATGTATATTAAATGCACTTAAACATGTACCTGAATATTTAAGTTGTGTTCTTTTTTTTTATAACTCAGATATGTGCTTTTAAACACCAGAATATATTAATTTCATTCATTTATAGGATGTGCTGGCTAAATGTGGTGAAGCATTTGTGTGAAAATTATTCTTTCTCTACCTCCTCAATTAAGGTACAGACACTTTTTTGTGTATTTCTGCAGAATTTAAATAGAAGTACAGAAAAAGTTCATTCTTATCTTCAAGAAACTGATCTTAATAAAGCCACAACAGCCCTCATGTACAGTCTTTGAAATAATCAATAATGATAAATTTAAGCTACTTTAGTGGGGCTCGAAATGCTAGATTTTGCAAATATTGTTGGAGCTTCCACTTGAGTTCGAAGGCCCGTTTGTGATTTGCATACCACTTTGAAGGGAGCTCATGAATGTTCCTCAGTACTCGTCTGTACTTCTTACTCATTTGATGTAGGAGTTGGTTAAGAAGTTTCTGGTTCCCCATAGACAAAAAAGTACGTTTCCCCTGTTTCCATTCCCTTCATAAATCAGAGCTGCTGTTTTGAATTCACTTTTAAACCAACAGAATCAGTTGCGTCTTTGAAGAAAGTAAATCCAGTCCAGAAATACTGATAAAATGGACAACAATCAGGAACCACCAGGTATCTTAAGGTGAGCTTTTGACTGCAATGTGAAAAAGTTTTTAAGTGCCAGTATAATGCTGCAACAATGAGGGAGCTGCACAAAGATAGCAGAGTTTCAATACTGTGATCCCTTATTGATCACTGCAGAGGAAAATCTGTAGCTCTGCCACTTCAGAATACTTTACACACCAGAGCAGTTTCTCAGAATAAAACCTTCCCTTGCTTTTACCAGAAGTAAGTGTACTTGTTAATATCAGTATCTATTCACGTTAGCAACCACTTCGATGCATCAAAGGGTGGATCTGGTTATGTTCAAGAGGGAAAACTGTTGCGTATTGTATGTCATGGCCTTGCAGGAAGTCCACAACACACTTACCCGCTTAGAGCAGATCCAATGATGTCTATTGTGTCAATCTGCCAACCTCACAAATAATGAATGGAACAAAAACTGATCCAAGGGATTCAACAACTTTAATCACATGAAGGTCTGCAATGTCAAAAATTTCTACAATGGAGGTAACTTGATGAGTTACCATCCAGGGCCCCAGTGTTTAGTTTTGTAGTTTGCACAAGACTGTGAAGCGGCCGAGATAAGAGTCAGCACTTCCAAATCTGAGGCCATGGTTCTCTGCCAGAAAGTGATGGATTTCTCCCAGTTGGTTGGGAGTGAGTTGTTGCCTCAGGCAAAGGAGTATCTCAAGATTTTGTTCACGAGTTAAGGGAAAATGAAATGTGAGATGGACAGACAGATTGGTGCAGTAATACAGCTGATGTATCAGACGGTTCTGGCGAGGAAGCAGCTGAGCCGGAGGGTGAAGTTCGATTTACCTGTTGATCTACATTCTGGCCATCACCTAAGCTCCTGAGCACTGGGTCGGATTCAAAAGGATAAGATACAAGTGGCAAAAATGAAGTTCCTCTGTGGGCTGTCTGGGTTTCGCCTTTGAGCTGGACTGAGGAGCTCGGACATCCAGTTGGAACTCTTGAGTCACTGTTCCTTCGTGTATGAAGGAGCCAGCTTAATCTCTCATCTGGCCTGAGGACACTTCGGGATTCCCCTGGAGAAACTGGAAAACATTAGCCTTGACAATGCCGCGCTAGACAACCCACGGCAACGAATTTAATTCTCTGCCAGGGAGGGTCGAGTTACCCTCCATAAGGCTCGAGGCTGGATTCTCCTAAAACTGGCTGGACCAATCACCATGAAGTGTAGAGTCAGAAGGCGGGCGTAACGAAGTGACCACAGAGGCGTGACGATTCTGACAGAAACAACCGGCGCACAATAAACAGTTATCTTTCGACTCGGCTTTGGCCACAGCCCTTAAAGATTTGAAGCTAAAATTCAACTTGAAAGATAAACAAAGGACGGCACTTAAGTGTTTCATTGAGAAGAAAGACGTATTTGGACTTATGCCGACGGGATATGGCAAATCCTTAATATACCAGTTGGCTCCGCGGCTCCGCTGGTTGGGAAGCTAATGGGACTTAGCCACAATCCGCCGGTGCTCTCGGAACTCCGTCAGCCTATTCGTTGCGTTGATTGGTTGTATACCTACCCAATTGCTGCAGAGGGATTTGATAGACAACCTTTTAGCCCGCCTCCCTCCCTGTCGAGCTTCCCGAGACCCTTGTGCCGTCAGAAACATGGGATCTAGCATGGCTAGGCTAGGAAAACATTGCTCTTGAGGGGGATATCTGGGAAGGTCAGCAACCTGACTCTGGATAAGCAAAAGTAAATGAATAGATAACATGATGAGCAATCTCAAACTTAGTGTAGTTGTACACTAAGTTGATGTTAGTAATAATGTTATTGATGGATTGTTATAATGAAGGTTCGTGTGTAGTAGTCTTCAAGTCTTTCCATCTTGCTGCAGCTCAAAATGTGTGAACACTGTTGAATTTGAGACCATTTCAGACATCTCTAAAATACTATGGCAGAACATTTGTATCATACAACACTATGTGACCTTAACTCCAGTTGCATTCGTGGTCTTGTTAATACAAACTGACAGCATAAATGCATCATGTCAGAACACTTTAGAATGTTTTATATTTTCTATAACTTGCAGTATGGAGCTTTTGTCTCCGCCATCTGGCAGTGAGAGAGCTTACAGAAAGCACTGAAGACGCGTGCTTATGACATGCTGTACATTGCTTTCTTTTTCAGACTAATCCTTCCTCAAAATGCTGAGTTTCCTTTTTTATCTTTCATATTTTCAAGGCACAGCAACTATTCTCCATCTGTCTATGGTTGCTTCACTCTTCAGCTCTACACAAAAAACACAGTTGACGTGTTAAAGTTCCATGCAACTGTGGTGAAATATCCCTGACACTGATGGGCTTAATCCACATTGTGTGAGGTTGTTTGGCTGCTGCAAAACAGTAAATATTTTAAACAGTGTTTAAATGTCATAATACATGCAGTGAATATACACACTGTCTGTTGTGTTGTGTTTTTAAACTTCATGATCATGACTTTAATTCTCTCATTGTTGCTTTAACTCTATAATCCACAAGCAGACACCTTTATAGACAAGATCATTAAAACCTAAGAGAAAAATTCAACAGAAATGAGTAAAGGAGATGTCAGTGTGGGATCATATTTCCTGAGGCTGCGTAGCAATATACAGTAAGTCAACCACCAAAGGTTTTTCTAAGTGCACGTGTGTCTGATTATTTATGTTAAATAGATTGTAGTATCAGTGCAATAGGTCTAACTGTTAATAAAAAACAGTGAATTAGCAGAGCAGCTTTCTGAACTTTGACATTATAAGTTGTAATTAAAAAGACGCTAAACTTCTCCTCAGCGCCTTCACACACCTTTGTGCGCAGCCAGACCTTCGCCGCACGTCCTCTTGCCCTTAGCTTAACTATAATCACATTCATTACTCCAGAGTCGGCCGGCTTCCTCACGCTGAGTCAAGGTGTGTTTTGAATGGCGAGCCTTTAATTTTAACCACATTAGTATTTCGTGTCATGGCAGCAGTTGAGAAGAGAGGTGCTCCTGTTTTGTCCTCTTCACATGCAACCTCTTCAAAGCATTAGGAGATAATCTGTGTCTCCTGGATATATGTGGGACGTGCCAGGCTGGAGTACCATGCAGGCCCGAGGCAAGGCGAGACTGGGGAATAGCCACGACCAAAAGGCACCTCTTCACGGAGGACACTCGCTCTTTTTATATTTGCCTTTGCCTTCACTTCAAAGTGCTTCTGACTGCCTGTTTAGGGGTGAAACAAAAAAGGGGGAGATGGGCTAGAAGAAGGAAGCAGGGGGGGCTGAAGCTGGAGCTGTAGGTGTCCGCTGACTTCAAGCTATGAAAAACGCATTCAACCCAGGTAAAGACAACTACTGTACAGCTCAGTCTAACTAAGTGGTGTAATTGAGAAAGATGTCTTCATGCAAATATTCTGTGCTATGCATGGATATGAGAGGAAATACATTTCCCTCCTCAAACAGATTACACAGAGGAGACACGACTAGAAAGAGAGAGCAGTCTGACATTGAAATCCCTCAGTGGAAAGTGAAGGTGTGGAGATTGGACATGTCTTATATAAAGGAGCGCTACACTGTGAGAGAAGTTCTTGTTTTCAGTGAAAGTTTTACTTATTTCACCATGACTCCGAGTTCTGCAAACAGACAGGAGTTTGTTTAGTTTTTGGAATATGAAACACTCATCGGCGACTTCATATTTTTCAAGCTATTTTAATTTTTAAGTCTGTTGTAGTATAGTCTTGTATATTTTATATAACTACCCAGTGGTAGAAAGTTACAATTTACAAATACTTTATTACTGTGCTGTTTTTCATTGCGTAAAGATGCTAATTAGGTGCAGAGTGAATACAGGACAACTGTTTTGAGTGTCATTGTTAAGAAATAATCTGAGATTTTTAGAAAAATGTCTTGATGTTATGAGAATAAAGGTGTAATTCCAGGTTAAAAAAAAAAACCTGCAATTGTGAACAATAAAGTTATTTTTTTCAATAAACCAAAGTTGTTTTTGATAACCAACTTTATTGTAATTTTTGAAGATAAAAATATTACACAAATAAAGTCATGGTTTAATGAGGAGAAGGGCTAAATATAATAACTTTTAGTGTAAATTCATTTACAAAGTACTTGAGTACAGTTTTTCATGTATCTGTTATTGACTTGAATATTTTAGCTGGTAATGATTTTTAAAAATTATTTCATTACATCTTACAGTAAATATCTCTATGGGTAATTGTGAATGTATTGTGTTGTAGCATCAAAATCAGTCAAGAAAAATACACTGAGATTTTTTCAGGCTCTGTAGAACTGAACTGTAGAACACATTAAATTTGTGTGCTACAAGAGATTTTTCCACTTTTCCAGATGACTTATTAAATTTACAAAGGAAAAGCCAGTTGAATTTGCTCACATAACGGGTCCTAATGCTTAATTCAGACTTCTTTTCTCTCTCCACTGACCCCTGTCACTGCTCTCCTCTGTGTTTATTTTTACTGGGCTCTGAGGTGCCAACACTGAATGATGATGACAGGCAGTATGCACAGAGAAGTGAGACGTTACAAAAACTCTAAGAATTCTGATCTGTTCTGACAGCGGTTGCATAGCAAGAGATCAGAAATGAATCAGCTGTAACCTATGCAGTGGCCCAAATCTGATACAAAAAAAGAACCCATATATATATGTGTGTGTGTGTGTGTGTGTGTGTGTGTGTGTGTGTGTGTGTGTGTGTGTGTGTGTGTGGATTTGGTTTGTTCGAGCTTCCATGAAATTGTTGAACCTGACACTCCTGGAGGCAAAAATAATTAAATCAGTTTTGAGCAGATTCAATAGTATAACATGAACATTGTCATTGTCTTTCTACTGTCTCAGTTTGTGATGACTGCCAGGTGTTTTTGAGGATTTCTGCTCGTGGATGCTCATCACCATGTTGCTTTTAGTGAGTAGCCTGATGATTTGACTCACTTGCCACAGTACCTTGTTGATTTAGAACCTGAGGCCGGTAATATGAAGCATGGCTTTGGGTTAGTGAGGTAACTTCTGGTTAATCCCTGAGGTTTCATGCCGCCTCACACTAACTGCCACCTTATTACCACATTAAAACGCTTCCTATTGGGTTGCTGAATCTTCAAAATACCAACATAACGTAGGCTTTCTGGCATCATGTTTGTTGAATTTTTTGCTTCTTAGTGTTTTGGTAGCTGGGTTTTGTGGATTATTAAAAATATTTATTATTTTATTTTGTGAGACATAACCAAAGTCTCTTTACTGGTTTTGGGAAGCACATACAGGCATGCAAATTTTTCAAGCAAGTGGTCCATTGTTGCAGATTTTGGGCCAACAGTTCACTTTTAAGGATGGTTGCTGACACTGTGAATGCTTTTCACAATAATTTTGCCAAAATTGACTTCCCTGTTTACTTTGAATCTTTTTGACTAATACCATTTAGCCTGGAGGCTCACCAGAAACCTTGACTAAGACTAGATGACTTAAATTAAGCTCCAAATGACCCCCTGCCAGTCACTCGGATACCAAGCAGCAACCTCTGAAGCCAAGAAATGAAGCCAACACCAAAGTGCCAAAATCTGCAATGGTAAAACAGCCAAATTCATAACAGAAATTAATATGTTTACAATACAATTTGACTTATATTTATTTCAGGAGTTGCTATCGAGGCTGATTATTAGTAATCACAGAGATCAGTAACCATTATTTGAAACTGATATGCATTTGTACTATAAATTAAAATCTGAAATTTAGAATAACAAGCTCCAATGCAAAACTATGTTGAAATAAATGTTAATTTACATTAATCCAAGTGAAAATTTATAGCCTCTGTGACTTTTTTCTTTTCACTTGTTCTGTCAGACAAACATGCATATCGCCATTGATAATTCCAACACACATCAGTTGGGTTGGGTGGCCACTTCACTGAAAATTCTTCTCTAATGGTGAAGAACTGCCAGAGGAAAGCTCACAAATCAATTAATAGATTTCTTGTGGTAGATACTTCCGAAGACTGCAGAGGGTATTGTCTCTCCTGGTCCCTCCAGTAAAGCCCAGATGAATGAGCATGGATGAGCACTCATACTTTTCTTTGCCTCTGTCATTCAGGGCACTTCATTTAGTTTCATTTCCGATGTAGGGATTTCTGTTCTTTCGTTTCGGCTTCGAAGGAACCCTCTTGCTGAAGAGACGAGCTGACAAACATGGCACAGAACCCTATGAGAAGCAAGAGACAGAGATGGAGAGGAGAGAGATGTTGACAAATGACTGCCGATCAATGTCTCAAATGAAGAAAAGTGACTGTATGGCAGTGGTGCCCTCCAGCTACTTATGAGACTTTTAACAGGTGAGAAACACTATCGACATCTCGCTAAGCTGACTGTTTACCCACTACAGCGGACATCAAAGGCTGAGAGCAGCTAATGTTATTTACATGTTTTACCATAGTAATGATAGGCAAGAACTGTGACTGTGCGTGTATGCATATATAAACTTTGTTGTTTTGGCATGTTCTTCATGATAAGCTTGTTGCTCAAAGGGAATTGCAAAGCACAGCACATCCCTTCCATTCATCAGCACATCCCTCTTTCAACTTTGCTGCAAACAGGCCAAAATTAATTACCAACAAAGCTGAGATTCTGTGCATTTTCCCCCCCATTCTGCAAGATGCCTATAGCTCTGTTTGAAGGGATGCTGAGCGAGTTAGTGTTTCTGGGGAGTTGGCTTCATGTATGTGACAATTTTTTGCACACAGATATTTGTTTAGAGCAATAAATTGGAAGAAGGGGATGAAGGATGCAGAAAGGGATGCTTTCCCCTTGAGGTAACACTGTGAATGCAGGGCTAACCAGATGTCTATTTACATAAGCTGCCCATGCTGAGTGAATACAACACGCAAGCTTAGATGCTTGCTGGGTGTTTACTGTAGGTTGTAGGATGTTTAGCCGCTAACTGTGTGATTTCAATAAGCGTCCTTCAAAAAATGACTTACAATCCTCAAATGACAATCTCTGTTTGAACAAAGGCGAACAATAGCTTAGCAGGGATGTGTTTAATGCAAATGTCCTGTCACCAAGTCTATCTTTCTATCTATCTAAAGCTCTGAACTAGTGGAACATGATGTCTGGCACTAGTACACTGACACTAGATCCATAGGTTGTGGGGTTGAGCTTCCATAGACCGGGCCAGTTCCGGCACATCCGGCTCGATCAATCCGATCGATACCCGATCAGATTTGAATCAGAAAAATTTGGAAGCCAGCTCAACACCTTGGGCTCCTTGACATGTTTCTTGAGCTGTTCCTGAGCAGTTTTTGCAGTCTGGCGGGATGCAATACGTTTTCATCTTAATTATATTCATATAGCACCAATTCACCACATATATCATCTCATGGCACTTAACATAGCAAGGTGAAGACCTCCCCCCCCTTTTTTTTAACAGAGAACCTAACAATTTGGTTTCCAGTGCACAAGCAGTCTCTAACAGTGGGAACGAACAAAAAAAAAAAATGGGAAGGAATTAAGAACCTCAAGCAGAACCAGGCTTAGAGAAGGCGGCCATCTGCATCTACCAGTTGGGGTGAGAGCGGGCATGATGCTTTGCCCTGCTGGATGAGGCTGTTTCTGTCGGGGGTTACCATTGCCATGGGTATAACATCACCCTGAATGCCGGGACTAAAGTTGTATCCCTATGTTAAATTCTCCCAACCCCACAATGATGAAATGTCAAAAATTCTTTGTATTGTTTTGCCTTCTATAACTTAAATGATAGTAAGTTGCACAGACTCCACCAGTTTGGCTGTTTGGCTTCCTCTGTCTTCAAGTGTCTCATCAATGTCCAGTTCTTTGATAAGAAAGTACATGACAGTCACCACTTCTTGGTCTTCAAATGAAAGCTTTGGGATGTGTTTGGGCTCAGTACCGTGTTGGAGTATATATCCTTCCCCTTAAAGATACACCCAGAGAGTGGAGCATGTCTCTGAAAATGTAGCGCTACTTCTCCTTGGTCGCAGTGGAGTCGATTTGCTGCAGGTGTCCAAAAAAAACCCAGACGTGTGGTTTTCGACAGGACTTTTGCTGGTTTGAGTCTTGTGTTCTTTATTCATCGAATTCAGCATCTGCGGTGAGGCTGCTCTGCGTTTCTATTTCTCAGTGAACAAAGCTTGAGGTATTGATTTTCTGATGGTCCTGGGCACTTTCTGGTCTGCCTGAGCCCACTTCGGAGACAACTAATCCAGTTTCCAAAGTTTTGCAGAGTCTTATGCACTGCTCCCTTAGAAATCTTCAGCCTTGCTGGGATTTGTGTAGAAATACAAGAAACATGGACTCCAGCAGGAATGATGTCATTCGGGGTGACAAGTGGAAGTCTCTGAGAGCTTTTGGAAAACTTAAAATTAGCAGAACAGATTGAAAATTGCTTTCCAGTCATAATGGACAGAAATTATATCATCATATTTGTATCAGTGCTCTCTTCAGTTGCAGCTGTTTTTTGTATACAGGTTTGAAATATTGTAGAGAGAATTGGAGGAAGAAGGAGCAGGACAGTAAAATGGGTTGTGCATCACCAATTCTTCAGCGAGGTAAATAAATTTACTGTGTCCTGCTGATGTGTGGAAAACTATTTCCACCTTGTGCAGCATGAAATCTGATTGCATTTGCATTTATTGTTGACTTACTTCCTAATTCATATTGTTTCCACTGTAGACATGCACCCGTTGTTATTTCATTGCATTTCTGACCAAATAGCATCCCAAAGAGTGTTTACTGTCATATTAAACTGCATTGTTTGTTGCTATTGTAACTACAGATGTTGCTAAAGTGATGAGGACTGACATCTTGAGGATTTTTCTTGGTTCACTGTTCTGTCAGTCAGTCGTAGAACCGGCACTTATTTGTGTGCGAAAGTTCCGCATTATAAATTCGACTTGCCATGCTTTGTGTTTGTGCAAAACAGTTATGTGAGCGATCAAATGCATCTTTTCCTTTTCCAAACACTCAAGGTTACACCCTTGACATCCCTCCCAGAATGCACTTCACAACCTGCAACCCTTTTCTTGTTAGAAGCAACGAGCTGACGCAAAAGACAAACTGCAGCATCTGAAAACAGGACCGTCAACCTGAACAGGTGCACCAGGACTCGAGACAGGAGTGAAGGAAGACTGGAGTGAAACAGAGTGTGTGTGCGTGTGCGTGTGTGCGCATGTACATGTGAGGCGCTTTGTGCTATCATGGTGCAATCTCTGGCTTCAGAGAGTGTTTGCTTTTATGAGTCATTCATTAGCATTCAGTGTGAGGCTGACACACACGTACACATACATAACTCATCTCCATTTTCTACTTCTACATGCACACTTTTTATTTATTTTTTTACCATTCTGTCTGAATCCACAAACAAACACACCAAAAAATCAAATTTTCTTCACATTTTTCCCTCAACACACACAAACAATCCTTTATCCACACACGTTCACACACACACACTATGCATTTTTTTTTTTTCTGAGGTGTGAAAAGGTCAGCGCTCCCAGGTAGCGCTGCTGCCGCTGATGAAAGACGAGAGGCAGCAGATGAATTGACCTGTCATTGACTCAGTGCTTCAGTTCCAGATGAGCTCTAACTGATGGGGTGTCTGTTTCTAATTTTGCTCTTTGCCGTAAAGCACACCGCACACAGTTGTTCACGTTGTTCATGGTCTCCTTGCATTGCTTTCTTCAGATTGTGTTCTTTTCCACATTGTGACAGGATTTCACTTGACTTTTATCAAGTGCAGGTTTTACACTGAGATAGCAGCTGTAAGAAACACCTTTTACCATTTATACAGCCTAATCGATGCACTTCATGCAAAATTAGTCCTCATAGTGGGGCTCCAGGCAATGACATGGGTTCATCAAAGGATGGTATAATGTGAAAGCTCTTGTTTTGTGTCACTTTAGAAAGGGTTCACAAAGGGAAACATGAATATGCATTTGATTTTGTTCTAAAGTCGAGGTCTCAAAATCGTAACCAAGGATCTGAGGCTATTTAGCCATCAGACTACAATGCCATGGAGGGACTGAGAGTATTTACTTCTATTTTTTATTAGTTCTAAAAAAGAAATTGCTTTAAGAATTTGCATGCTATCTCATAAACCTATTTATGTGCTAAGGCTTATTTATATTTACACTCAAACAGGAAAACAGAAAAAAATGCTTGAATGTTTGACTTCCTGATAGTCCTTGGAGACATTACACGTGATGTGCAGGTGCCTCAGGGGGAAATAAAAAGCTTATAAACCGCACTTCATTGAAATAACAACATCGTGCATGTTCTCATCTAAAAATTAGGCCAAAATAAGTTTTGTGCATAACAAAAGAACAGAAAACAAGAATTCTGCACTCACCTACTCAACTGAAAACTCACAACTTACCCAACTGGCACCAAAAATCAGATGACAAAATTCAGGGACTTTCGGCTGAACTGCAGGCTGTGTTTATCCAAAACAGTGAAGAGAGACTTAGAGGACAATGAAAGGCACTCGCATGCCTCAAAAGTGATATACAGAGGAGGAAGCTGTTGGAAGATACATTTTTTAGAGTTGATGTGCACAGTAGCGTGAAAAATGTCTGATTTGTAGAGGTCGTAGTAGTAAAACATCTTTATTATGTAGAGCTACTTTTTTTTCCCAGTGTTGGCAACACCTGTAAAGACTTGGAAAAATGTTACACATACCTGCTTATTTAATTTTTTGTAAAATGACTGATTCATTGCATTCAAAGAAATTCATCTTAGCTTTTATTTTTTATGATATTGTATTAAAATGCACAGAAGACACTTTGAGCTGTCTCTCCAAGCCATTGCTGTGCTGTTTCCAAAGAGGTCTAGGACTTTGCATTGCAGTGAAGAATAAGCCAGCAGTGGGTAAAAATGAGACATGAGCAGAAGTTGTTCGGTTAAAAAGCAGAATATTCATGAGGTTGGGAAGATTAATGGAATAGTTTCAGGTGCGTTTAGTTGTTTGGAGCTTTCAGCTTCCCATTTATTGCCTATGTAAGCAGCTATGAAATGTTTTCTGGTCGCACTGTGTTGCATTTTGACAGACAAGATGACACATTCTAGACAAAGTGTCAACTTTATACTGACCAGATGCAGACTTAAGGTATCTCATATGTATGACCATGTGGCCTAATGGATTAGGCGTCTGACTTTGGCGCAGAAGATTGAGGGTTCAAGTCCCTTTATGGTTGCTATGGGGAACAGGGAATTGTTGAAGACACGGAATTGTTGAATTGCTTTGAGTTCTGCCAGGAAATGAAGGTTGTAAAGACTATTTACATCATGACAATCTCGAGTTGCTGATAATTCTGGGTTTTCTACGACTGAAACACATTCATCTTTCTCAGAGCGTTTTCATCAACTTGATGAAACTGTAGAAATTGTCACATTTGTGGAACCAAGACCTCAGCAGGAAACAGAAAGTAGAAGTTGCAAAGAGGTTTACTTGATGCTGCGAAAGTTTCCTCATAACTTTGTGTAACCAGACAGGGAGACAAACATGGGAAGAAGGAGTCTAAGAACAGGCAGTCAAAAATAGGCTTGATACAAAAAACATGAGGTTTTGGCTAGAAAGCAATGACATGAAAACCAAGTTTGAAATGACAATCTGGCAAGTGAGGTAGGGTGAACTGGGAATATAAATACTGCAGGGATAATGAGGGAAGAGGGAAAAGGAGAGATGACTGGGAGAATTCGAAGCAGCCGAGGTGTGAGTTCCAGACAGAAGACTGGGAGAGCTTTTTATTATGCTAACTTATGCTTCTTTGGTCTTCTCTCCCCACATGAACCAGAAATCCTTTTCCTTCTGCCACTATGGAGGATCTTCCGGTTACTTAAATGCACCTCAAGGAGATAAGAAGAAAGGAAGCATAGGGAGAAGCTAAATGTGAAGAAGCACAGGGGTAACCACCAGCACCGAAATCTTTTATCAAGGAGCACGATGTGAAAATGCCACACCTCTATGGGTGTCAGTTAGGTTTGACAGGTGATTCAGCTGGGCAGCATGGGACAAAAGATTTCTCATTTGACAACGTTGGCTTCTCCGGTTTTTGACATTTCTAGTGTTTCAAGAGCATTTCACTTCCATTTATGGAATTATGTTGTTTCCATTTCACCTTGGTCAAGTATCACTGTATAACAGAATTTTTCCTGCAGGTATCACCGTTTCATCTCACTTTATACTCATGATTCTGATGATATTGCGTTATATACCCATGTTTCTATGTGTCCTTCATTAATGCACCATCTTGGCTTTCCTCTTCTTCTTTCCCCACGGAATAGGTAAAGTATTATCACTAATGGTCTCCACTCATTTAATAATCGCGTCTCTATCAAAAGCCATCGGAGCACCCGTCATCAAAATGCTTGCGTGCGTGTGTGAGTGTGAGTGTCAGAGAGAGACAAAGAGATGAAACATAAGGATGCTAATGGCTTATTGATGATGTAATCCTGGAGGGGCCTATTGAAGATTTTACGCCGCACCACAGGGGGACGAACAAAGAAAGACACAGAGTGAAAGACGCAGAGTTCAACCTTGATGTGGTAATGAGTCTGGACAAAAGGACAGACAAGCTGGGAGCACTTCTGCTGACATCATATGACCTTCCTAATACTCTTCCTACGCGTTTTTCAGAGACTCTCTGGTGGATGGATGGTAGTCGGCGAGATGCCTTTTTTTTTTTTTTTTTTGCTGCCACCAGACACATGGCATCATTTATTTTTCAAACTGGAGAGAATGTGTTTGTTTTCTCAAGCAGGATCTGTGGGATGATTCGCTGGTCTCTCTCACACACAACATTTGCTCATGCAAATAAGTTCCTCGGAAGACGATGAGCCTGAAGGTGGTTCCACAGTTCATATATGACCTAAAATAGACTAACTCTGGCTGCAAGGAAGCGAACTCATTCCCCAGAGCCCGTTTTAACTGCAACTTGTTCTGTTGATATTGTGGAAGGATCTTTGCATCAATTGTAAATGACTTAGTGAATATTTCAAACTTCATATTATGTGTTCTTCTGATGGCAGTTGCATCTACAAATGCTGTCATTACTGATTAATCTGCTGATTATGTTTTAATTTAACTGTTTTATCTAGGCAACATCAAAAAGTGTTTTGCTAATGTTGTAATATTCGCTATTACCCTACAATTATCACAACAGGTCAAAAATGTTGCTGTAGGGGAAATGTGAGACCAATTACAAAAGGCTTCAATAATGGAAAGCCCTCGAAAAGCCTGAAATGAAAAGTTCATATTTGTTAGTGGATGCTCTCCGAGGCCCCTCTTATGTTTTTACAAAAGTAACAAAAAGGTTTGTTCTGGTGGATTTATGTTTTATTTATTTTGTTCATTCATTGTCTGTGGAAGCTGTCATATCAGAGAGATGAGCCATCACAGTGGTTACTTGCTGCATGAGGCCGTGTGGCCTAATGGATAAGGCGTCTGACTTCGGATCAGAACATTGAGGGTTTGAGTCCCCATGTGGTTAATTTGCTGTCATGGGTAACTGAAGGAGCATGCTGAGTTCCACAAATGGTATTAAGCACCACAACAGCCAGGAATGGATACTTACAAAAAACATTTATATTTTGAGTTTCCAATGACTGTCATTACTCCAAATTTTCCATAATGAATTTAATCACATTGAAAAAGCAGTCAATCCTTTTATGCTCTTTCATAGAGTTTCTATAAGATTTTTTTTTCCTTCATTGGTCACTTTTGGTAGCCATCTCCAAGCTTCTGGTTGTATCTTTGACCGATCAGCTTGACAGAGTTAGTGTAGTTCAACTGAATTTGTTGGCTTTGTGACACAGACTTGCTTCTTCTCCACAGGCTCTTGATCTAAAAAAAAACAAAAACTCAGGACTCTGAAGAGGCCCGTCTAAAGCCTCAATTTTGATTTCACTTATCAAAATTATATGTAGCATTACCCATTAGTTTGAGGATTCCCTTTCTGAAGGATCAACTTTGTTATCTTTCAGCATGTTGCTTAGATTGATGGCAGTCAGCCAGTAGGGTTTGGAGAATATGCGTTGTATGAAAAAATAAACATAAATTTCCTCAGCTACCCGGTTGATAAAACTTGACATCATATTGGATCACAAAGAGACTTGAACCCTCAGTCTTCTCATTCGAAGTCCAATTACTTGTCCATTAGGCCACATGGCAAAACCCCAGACCCACAAATCAGAAGCAGCAATTTTGCATCTTGTAGCATTATCTATCGACAGCAAAGCTCCACATGTTAGCATCATGTCCTGGTTAATTGGCTCAAATACTTGTGAAATAAACCAACAGACACTGCTTATGTTTAGTGCCCAGAATTCTGTGCTCCAAACCCTTTTTCAAATAGCACCACTCTATTCCTTATCCTCCAGTTTCGTAGCCCATACATACCATAAGACTACAATACCCATGAGAATCATCTGAAGAATTGCCAGGTGTTTTGCTTTGGGGTTAATAACTTTGTGTCTTCACATACACGCTTGCTTTTTTAAAAAAAAACAAAAAACAGCTCATCAACAAAAAAATAACGTAGTAAGGAAGATGAAAACTGTAAACTTCTCCATGGTCCTCTAGTGGCTTCCACTCCAGCAAAAGACCTCTGTGCAAAGTGGACTCCTTCAATGTGACTGACTTTGCTGCAGAAAATACCAAATACATACTGTAACTCTTGAAAGGTAAAGGTGTTTAATTTAAATGATTTTGCACATTTGTTTTTGGGCTGTGTTCCTGGGTAATATCGCTGCCTGTTAACAAGCTTGCTGCGTGCGCTCTGCAGCTTCCTCCAGTTGATAGGATGCTCAGTGCCTTGGATGAGGTGTGTTTTGCATTCCGACATGTTTGTCACACTTGCTGCTGCGCTGTTCTTGTTTTCCTTGCTCTGCTGTCTCCCTCTTCCTCCATACACATGTGCAAACACACACTCAGCACTGTGACGTCTGTTTCTACATTTTGCTGCTGCGATGGTGTGACAATAAAATGTTCTTCTCTATTTGTATAATCTTGAATGTCACTGAAGTGTTTTTTCTGCAACAGTATGTACATACTAGAGCATATTCTCCTCCCCTCTCTCTGCTAAGTGACCACTTGACGTTTTTGAGTTATAAGTATGGCCTATGCAGAATCTTTGGGAATCATTGCCTTCCTGTGATTTTCTTGTATTGCCACTTTTTGCTGAGCAATTTGTACTATAAGAAGGTCCACACCAGCAATCAAGTTCAGCAGGCACAACTATCCTTACCCTCTGTGCATGTAGGTTTTTGTACATTGATCTGCAGCTGTTGTGCACGGTTTGGTCGAGGACTGCTAGTCTTGTTGAAAAGATTTCTTGTGTTCTTGCCGCATTTTGTGATAGTTTTCAAACAGTCATCTGAGTTTGAACTCGATAATGCCTCTGTGGAAAGATCTCAACCTCATATTTCCCTCAAAGACAAAATGAAGCACAGAACCCTTTGTTTAGCAATGAAATGTTCTTGTGAGAAGTCAACCGCACAAGAAGTGTCTCAGTCTCAGGTTTTGATTTTTCTTTTTCATAAATTTGCACAGGTTTCCATAAAAATGTGATTTCACTTTGTTATTCTGGGTTATTGAGGGTAGGATGATGAAAAAAAGTGCGCTATTCAAATGAAATATACAGAGTACAAAAAGTGAGAGGGATTGGAATTTTTTATAACTTGGAAATAACATTGTCAGAATAATTTTGTGAAAGTTTGAAAGATGATGTTGTCATGGTAACTGGCCCTGACACCGTATGTGTTTGTACCCTGACAAAATCCATGGTTTTTGTTTGTGCTGTCAAGAATGTAACAGGACTGTCACTGCAGACTGTTTTTCTATTGATTAATCCACTGACTGTTTTATTGATAAGTTGATTATTTTAACTTTTTATTTTTATCCATAAATTTGAATTGTCCATTTCATTTAAATTAGTTTACATTTTCAGCTTTATAAGTATTTAACAGCTTCATTCAAAAGTGTGAATGAACAAATCAGCTTTGTCTTTTCTGACAGTGCATCTTTCAGAGCATTTGGTTCAGGTGGTGTGATATAACATCAAAACTTTGCAATCTTTTTGTCTTTTGATAATATGAATACTGTCGAAGCCTTTCGACTTCGGAAACTTAAACGCTAAACCGAGTCGAACTTTGCCGTGGCTACGGTGTTCTTAAACGGTAGTGCTGACTGCAGCCCAGTGCTGGTTATGCTTACACCGAGCAATATGGAGACTAAAGTGGAACAAATTAAAAATGATGCAAGGCAAATACTTATAGTATGTGGAACCTTCTTTCTTTTAGGGTTGATAACGCTAATAGGCACTTGGAAAGTTGTTAGTCATATTTCAAGAAATTCAATTTTTGTTTTGGATTTATATTATTAAAGCTGTATCATCATGCATAAACGACATTTCTGAGTTGTCTCTACTTCTAGCCATGATTGCACTGTTTCCACAGAGGTGCAGGACTTTATACTGCCATGAAAAATGAGCCCACAGTCAGTAAAAATGTGACAGGATTAACAAAGACACCAACAAACTGCTTGAGGTTCAGCAGATTATGTGTTCAACAACAACGAACAGGAAGATAATAGAATTGTTTGTGCATTATTAGCTGAAGCACATTGTGTTCATCTTGAGTTCCCTTTTACTGATCTCTTAATTCAAAGCAGTTCGGAAGATCTTTCTCTTGCCACTGTACTGATATATTTTGAAGAAAATGAACCAAACTGTTACCGTCGCTTTGTATTTATATTTGATCACAGCAGACTCTGCAGTTCTTCAGACAAAAAGTTACTGTGAGTGTTTAAACGTGCTGATGGGATGCTGATGTTGTCAACGGCCATGACTGGATGAGGATGTTATTTTCATACTAGCGTGAAGCAGCCATAATAACTGTAGCAGTATGTTTGTGTAAATAAAAACTCTCAGGAAGCTGATTACAGAGAGAGAGCAGGGAGTGCGAGCACCAGGCCTCTACCCGGGCCATGAATATTTGATTCCCTCTATTGTTCAGGAAAAAATATTCATGAAATCAGGAGAGCTTCACTTAAACCGCTCCCTTCTCCTCCTCCGATACTCTACTCTCACCCTCCTCTTTTTTCCCTTAGCTTCTATGACCCCCTCCTCTCACTTTTCCTCGCTCCATCCACCCAACACCTCCCTGCACCCTGACTCCAACCCTCACCCCTCCTTCCTTCTCTGTTCTCCCTTGCTGTTGCTTTACATCTTGGCCCGGTTCCAATCTCCTCTCCAGTAATTGCCTCATCCAAAAACTTTCTGGAGAGGAGTGGAGGAGCTTTGTGCGCTCCCTTTGTGCTCTGACGACACTGATTGTTCGCAAATGAGCTGGCGGCACATTCATTCGGCAGGAGGCGATAAGGAGGTGCTGCCAGAGGCCAGAGGACAGGGAGGTGGTGGTGGCGGTGGTAGTCAGATAGGAGGAAGGGAGAAGGAGAGAGGGAAGTACAGTGCAGATAGAGAAAACAGAGGAGGCGAGATGCAGCGAATCAGAAAAGTGAGAGAGGCAATGCGGGCGTGGTACAGTCTAAGCAAAAGACTTGCTTACTTTCACAGCGACGTGAAATAATCAAGGCAGATTCTCTCAGCAGCACCAATTAAATGCCTGCAAAGCAACCATCTTAGTCAGGGAAATGTCTGCACGTCAGTGAGTGTTCTCAGTCCAAAACTTTTGTTTGATGCCGTTGGACTGATCTGTTAATTTAAGAGCAGCAGATGACTGGAGATCCGACTTGATCCCGCAGAAGCTGTTTTTTCTTCCAAAGACTCTTTTTTAAATGCGCTGAAAACCATGTTTGCGATGCTGAGTTGTAACGTATAGAAATCTCTTTATCTGAGCGAAGGATCTGATGCCATTTCTGTTAGGATTTTTTTTTTTTAAAGGCGCCGCTAGCCTAACACTGAAATTGATTTCACATATGGGTATTACAATCTCGATATTAATAACCAGTTATTGTGCAGTTAATGCATAGGTTGTGCTTGATCTTTCAAGGAAGAGATATGGATTCAGGCAATAACCCCAGCTGTTTACACACACTCATACACACACTCCACAACATGGAGTGGTCCTACACATACACATTCCAAAGACGCACAGAGGTCTTGCTATGCCTCCCAGTATATTCCTATTCCCTTATAAGTTAACAGCAAGTTAAACTGAAACTGTTTATTTATGGTGGGAAACCATAACAATCCTTCCTATGGGTTATCACCAGTGGCTGCATCACATCACAGCTAATAAAGGAGAAGAAATGACAAGTGGAGCGCCAGAAGTGTTAGAAAGGAGGGTTTTTTTCACACTGTGCAGCGGCTGCAGATTGGATGAATCATGTGCCAAGAGACATGGACGTATCTGTGCAGCAATCATGGGGGAACTGAGTCTAAACCATGGTCCATCCCCACCTCCTAGCCATTCACATTTCATCATTTGAATTATATGTGTGTGTCCTACAGTCAATCACATTGCACAATGTAGAACAAAATGTTGTGTTCATATTTCATATCAAACTTCATCCTTTTCTGGGAGGCTGTTCAAAACAGAAGAGGTCCTTGTACAAGATTTTTTGAGACACTGATATTAGAAAATAAACAGCCTAATTTGAGAGAAGCAGTTTATCTGTCTCAAATAACGAACACATGATCCCACACTTCAAAAGTTTCGTGCCTTTTTTTTGCCGTTTCAAAAACAATAGGAGACGTCACTCAGAAAGCTGAATTAAACACGATTTTGCCATTTGGTATTTTGAAAATACATACTTTTCCAGCCTTTTTAGTGTGTGTTTCAGATCATATTTGACATCTGGGTACAAATAGTTCTGTTTATCATTCTATAGTGTAATAGTAGTTCATTTATGAAATGCCTAAAACAAGTTAATTTATAAAGCAAAACAACCTGAATTGACCAAAATTCTGAAAATATAATAGAATACCCTTTATTAGTCCCACAAGGGGAAATTTGCAAAGTCACAGCAGCAAAGTGACTGTGAGGAAAGCAAGAAAACACAATTAGAAAGAGGTGAGGCATCCACACTGTATATACAATATAAATAAAAAAGAAAAAACGTGGTATAAGACAGACAGCAACAAAAATATGTGCAAAACAAGATATTATATTGCAACGTAGTTACCACAAGATTTTAGTTTGTGCTTACCACTTAACACCAAATCCACAAACGTCTAATGCCCATTCAAGCAGTTTATCAGTGAGAAATAAGGAAGAGCAACAGTGTATGTGCCCAAGTAGGACATCTATCTATCTGTACTGATTTTTTTCCCCTCACAACTATCACTGGTTTCACATGTCCATACAAGATACATCTTTGGTTATTTGTGATGATGTGGAAACTATGCAACCCTAAGTTATCTCTGGATTTTCTTTCAAGCTAATGTGACGGTCTGGATTTGGTGCAGGTACTGGTGGCGGAGCTGTTTTGCAGACTGTGATGTACAGGTGTAGAGGCAGCTTGAAACGTCATACTTTTTGCTTGGTGGCAATCAACATCATACTTTTTGCCTTGCGTTAATCGACATCAAGCTCAATCTGGCCTGCGCTCTGTCAATCAGTAGTCAACATTTTGGATTTGCCGGCTGCCTGCTCCATCACCCTAAAAGTACTCTGCTTGTATAATCAGTTCATTTTTGAGAATTTCAGTTTCACATTTTAATAAACAGAACAGGGCAAATCCTTTCTTAAAATAATTTTCTTTGTTCCAAATGACTGAAATCAAATTCAGCACTGTTTAATACTGTGCATGGAACCCTGGAAAAATAGCAAGCTTACAAAACATATTCCTTATTTGAACTTACTGACCTTCAGTCATTTTCACTCTGATGAAAATATTACCCATCCAGATTGCTGGACTGAATTTGTAATATGGTGCAATTTTGTTTGAAAAATTAACATAAAATGGAAGATGTCTGTAATTTGGCCAATCTGTTCAAAACTTTGGCCCAGCCTGAAATATCTCAAAACAATATATGAAAATATTCAAATTCCCAGAGGAGATGCCTCCTCACTTTGACCTTCAAGCTTTCCCACCATGAGGCTGACATTTGTTTCTCAGAGATATTAAACTTAGTTTTCTCATGTCTAAAAAACTGATTCCTTGATTTCGCTGAAATTTGGCACAAATATTCATATTTCCATCAGGATGAATCCTGTTGACCTTCACATTTACATTTTTGGTTAATCTTGACAATGTTTGGTTGAATTTTTGTCCCATTTGGTATTCATAGTCCACTTCATGATAAACAGAAGTCACAACCAGCCTTTTAGGAACATTCACTGGAACTCTGTGTGTGTTAAGTTTGGTCATCTCCTACACCCTGTGAATGTCCTTCCACAGCCCAAAATTGCAGAGTGAAGCTGAAGGCCCTTTGTTTGTTAAAAAAAAAAAAACTGAGCTGAAAATGGAGAAACCTTCTGGCTTCTCCAGATGTGGCTTTAAGAACCACATTCACATCTAACTTTTACATCTACACAACTTTTTGGGCATTATATAGTAAACAGCAGAATCCTTTTTGTAGTAAATGATAAAATTAGTAAAAATGTAGGATTTTAAGACTTCAACAGCAAACTGTGTTTCCATCCATGATGCAGCCAGAGAGACTTTCTCTATATTCCTGACATGCTTAAAATAAGTCTTTTTTTTGGACTATTTACATCACGGGCCATGCCATTACTTCAGAGACAGATGAAGCCAGCCTTATAATTCATATTTTTTGAAGAATTATCTCATCACAGTAACTGTTTAAGGGACATTGAACTTTATTTATTACAGATTCTTTCATGTCTAAAATTTCTGAATACAGCAGACCAACTAGACAGACTTAAAATTTCTCTTAGGCTTTTCAAAGCATCTTTACACTTCTTTAGGCATACAAAAGTCTTGCTCCCTTCGGTCTCTGGCTTCACCTTGGGAAATATAATTTCCTTTTCTACGTTCACCCACACATTTCAAGATCCAGGAGTGGCTCACGTGGTAAATTAACTGCCCTATGGACCTGCTGTCACCACCAGTATTCAGGCTTTTATTGCCTCCGCTATCAAATCTGTTCATTGCCACACCAACTTTATGAAAGCTGTGGCCCTTGACCTAGAGTAAATTAATATTACTGTGCTCTTTATTTGCTTTGTCTGAAAAAAAAACATCAGGAGGAGGCTAAAGGTTTTAGAATAAAAAAGTGAGCTGCTGCATTTCACATTATGAACAGAAGACACCTTTACTGATGAAGGTCACTAGTTCTATGAAGTTAGATTCAAGAAAAAATAAGAATTATTGGGTTCAAGTGAGACTAGTAACCACACTAGTGGCATTTGAGGCTTTTATGGTTGATACCAACTGTAACAAAATTGTTCTGATGACGGGAACATACATTGTTTCTCTTACGTCTCAAAGATTTAAAAAAAAAATGCTTTCCTATCTTCCATGGACTTCTGCAGTGTTGGCTGTCTTTTGAGCTCCTGTCTTTCTCTGACTCAACACGCAGGAATGGCATGAAAGACTTAACTGATGCAGCTCTTAGCCTTTTCAGCTTTATTTGAAAATGTCACAACAGTGTTTCAAACAATCTCTTTTGAAACAGTTATAAAGGCAAGAAAGGAATTTCAGGGCAAGTGGAAGTCACATCCACACTAGTAAATCTAGAATTAGGGATGTGAAAGGAGAAAGAGTTTAGTCCAGCTGATAGCTTCGGCACCATTTTAGAAATAAACCTGTGCATGACTAACACACTGACAAAAGAAAAAAAATCCATCACAGCATGTGGTTGCTTAGTGGAAAAAAAATACTACAGAGGAAGAACAACAATGGCAAAAACTAGGACTAAAAATTGTCGTAACTGCAAAACAGCTGTTAAGATAAACAGACAAGGTCAGGAAGGCCTCTGAAGTGAGCAGCGTGGGCACTAAATGTGGCAGAAGTTATGCATTTTAGAATTAAATTAATGTGAATGTGGCCTCACTGTTATTCAGCAATACTTGCCTCACGTCAGTTCTGTTTGTCGGGGCTTTGGCTGTGCAGCGAGTTTTGCATAATGGTTGGATGGTCGTGTAATCTGATGTAAAACAGAAACAGTGTACTAACTCTGCCTCACAGAAATTGTCTTTCTATTATTACAGTTACATTTATCTTACTAATGAGACATGATTAATTTTAACACGTTTCTTGCAATTCTTGAATAGGCACCTCCCTCTGAGAAGCTCCTGAATAAATATGATTTCTGCCAAAACTTCTGATGCTGATGCAACTTTTCACTGTGACAACGTGTTCTGAACTAAATGATATGGCAGTTTGAAACATGGTAGTCATAGGTACATTTTCACACCTGTCAAAGTGTTCTATATTTTTAGATATGACTCATCTTCAACTGAAGCTGTGACGAAGCTCAGCAAGATGAAACCTAGGATTAGATTTTACAACACATTCAGAATGCTTATATGAAAAAGCTACCACTGCCATGTTGGCGTATTTTTGCAGATGCATTACTCTTTATTTAAGTGATGGTAAAGTCAGGTATAGTGCAACAATGTAGTTAGACACCAGAGCAGACTCCAAACAGAATCTCTTCCCAGGGTTGTCTTTTTGCATTTGATTTACACTTTCATTGTTTTGTAACTCCATTGCAAGGCAGTTAAGCAGTGACAAACAATGCGCAAATCACTTTCTCAGTCTGAAGCTTTCATGTTCCACAGCTGAAAAGACAAAGGTGGGATGTTTAGTTGGATGTTTCTCCTCTCACGGTGTCTGCTCAGATGTAGCCAGTCAGACAACCTTTCAAAGCTTCAGGCTCCGTGAAACAGGAATGTGCAAAAAGCTGACTTTGTCCTCTCTTTTGTGCTTGGAAATGATTATAAAGTACAATTTTACTTCTCTTTTATACTGCCTGTCATTTGACAGGTGCACACACACACACACACACGATTGTGCTCACACATACTTTGGTGCAGTTTAAAAAACCCCTCAAGAACCTTGTTATCTGAATAGAAATTAACTGCAGTCCTTTGATCTTTTATTAACGTTGCCTTTGCATGAATGTGTATTGGGCAAACGCATGCACATGCATGCCTGAATTATGAACATACTGTATGTTTGTAAATTGTGTGGTGAAAACTGAAATAGCTTTGATTATTCACAACAATGACTCTGCTTTCGTGCTTTTACTCCTTTTAATGTATTAATACTGTTCTGCTTAGTTCATTCAGTGCAGTTTTCTGTGCATGGTTGGGATAAAAAAGCAAATGTATGGTGATTAAACTTACTGGAAATAATGATAATAGAGTTAAAGTACAAATGTATTTAAAAGAAGAGAGGAAAAGAAAAAGGATTATCATAAGAAAGAAAAAAGCAGCAGAATAAAGACAAGGAAGAGGAATTGCCAAAATACGAGATGAATACGATGACAGGCTCAATAAAAAGAGATGAAAGAAGCAATTCAAAGCCTCATAAAATTATAATGTGTTTAACATGTATAATATTGGCAATGGTGCCAGTATTAACATTTCTGTATCACTGTCAGCACGGCGCAAGTCTGAATGAATGCACACTGACAAATGGGCCCTCTCAAGATTCTGACATTTTTACATAAGGCTTCCCTCCCCCCCTTTCTTCAGTCACCCACATCTGAGTAACACAAGGCTGTCATTTAAACAGCTTGACAAAACCAGCAATTTCATGTATTCCATGTCTGAAAATGGATTCTGACAGCTAAAGCTGTGCTGCTTCATTTCTTGGTGCATCGCTGCAGTCCTGGCTCTGAGTGGCAGCTTAGTTTGTGGCTCAGAGAACAGGCTTCATTTTGCATCGTGAAACCTGATACTGTTTGTTGTTCTTCTCCAGATTCCAAATAATCAGTATAAGAATGAGGGCATGAACTTGGAGCAGAGTTGGGCACCGGATCAGAGATGATTGATGGTTAGTTCTTGATGCTGCAGCTGTCATTTTGGTTCTGTGTACATGGTTTGTCTGCAAAAGTAGCTGCAGATGTCTTGCCGATGCTCTGAATAACTGTGGAAGACCAGACGAAGTGTGGGAGCTCGGCTGACTTGTGAACTGGCATGCTGCATTATTAAACCAATCGATTTAATATTCCGAACTATAAACAGCCACAGTCAGCACATTTTGATTTCAAATTCACACATAGGCTGAATAAAAACTGGCAACATCTTCTGCTGATCTTCAACTAAAACAGAGGCTAACTTAATGTGACTGTTAAGTTGTCTCAACTCTGACGCATCTTCGAGTCGTGCTGCACACGAAAGCAACTTTTTAGGGAAAAGTTTATTTATTTATTTATTTTTTTAAATCACACTAAATCTCACCAGGGAGAAGTGAAGTTAAACAGACACTCGGGATGAAAATGAATTAAAAGGCTCTCCTCTGAATTAAAAGAAGAAAAAAAAAGGCAAGTATTCTAATGAGCAGCAGCCTGTTAAACCCCCAGTTCTGTTCTCCTGCTCTCTGTGATCACTTAGACTGTGTTTTAATGCAGCCAAAATGTTGATGCTCTGATTTCCATATTTTTCTTTTGAATTTTTTGTTGTTTGACAAAGTAACTACAAAGAAACAGTCCAGTCATTAAATTGCTGCTCAAATGTCATCCAAGTAGCGGCGCAGCAGTGGTAATCAAATCATTATTTTATAATCACGACATCATCAGAGAAAATCAACATAAGTGCAGATTAATGACAACAGCTGTGTGATGAATACACATTAAAAATGAGTTATTACAGAGAAAACCAACGGGGACAGAAGGCTGTCTTCTTAACTTCATTACCACACCAGAATTCCCAGAATCCACCAACCCATCTCTTCATCACCTCACCCCATTAACCCCACTCTGACAGGCATCCACCAAATGTCTGCCTGGCATCTGTCGACCAACTTCCTTGTTACTGCTATTAGAAAAATGCTACCATTTATCTTTTATTGATTGCAGTGTTTTTACTGTTTAGAACTTTTCATCTCACTTTATTTCCACTGGTCTCTTCTTTTCTTAAATACTCACTTAAGGAGCTAATTTGTATTGATGGGGAGATGTTTAAGTTCTGATCTGGCTGGATCCAGATCAGAATCAAAACTGGGTCTAATCTGCTTTCAGAATCCCGTTTTATCTCTTCAACAACCCATTTTTAGGAATTTTACCCAATCAGATAGCTGAAATCTGATGTGATTACTTTTGAACGCCTGGGCACAAAGGTCACATCTAAGCAGACACTGATGTAAACGAAAACTTGGGGAAACATGTCCGTCCCTGAAATCTCATTGGCCACCCCAGATCTGTTAGGTCAAGTTCACAGCTTCAATATCCAAGTTTCAGTAAACGCAACCTTGATGTCCTGGTCGACAAGACAAAAAGACCTGAGAATGTTAAAAGAAACCAGTGGTTTGTTTGTTGTTTCCAGCTATTTCCAACTGATTTTATTAGTGACCTGCAGTGTCAGAAGGCAGCAGAATCCAAAGGGAGACAGGAGTGTGCATCTACAGTAGTAGTACAGTGAAGAACAGTAGTACCCTTACAGATTATTTAGAATTAAAAATTATCTCTAACACCAGGACAATGATCGGTCAGGGCCAAGCTGTTAAAACACATTTTTTCTTAACATTAGTTGCTGTAGTTTGTTGAATTATCTTCACACATGGGCAGAATTCTGAGTGTTGAAAAGTAATTGTGAATGTCCTAATTATGAGTGAACTTTTCCCTGTAAATACACTGCATGCAACATCTCCTCTTACAGATTATTATGAAGGGAGCGCACTCAAATAATCAAAATGTTGGATTAGTTTGTACACACAAAATAGATGGTATCATTAACTGTAAAAAAAGCTGAAGTTAAGGCTGCTAGGTGCTTAGTGCTGTCGGCTAGAAAATCCCTGGTTTGCTTCCTGGCCTGGAATCTTTCTTTGTTCTCTGTTCTCACCGGGTGCTCCGGCTTCTTCTCGCAGTCCAGAGACATGCTTAGGCTGGTTGGTGATACTAACTTGTCCATAGGTGTGAATGTGTGTGTGCTTGGTTGTCTTTCTCTGTGTGGCCCTGTGATAGAGAACCCCGCCTTTTCCCTAAAAACAGCTGGAATGGACTCCAGTCACATGTTGATCTTTGATACATGTTCGGTATCTCATGTCTTTTCCTGTTCTATGTATGAAAAAAAACTCTACACAGATATAATGGGAAAAGAAAAATACATATATACCGATCAGCCACAACATTATGACCACTGACAGGTGAAGTGAATAAGATCAGTCATCTTGTTATAATGTAGTAGTTCTCAATTTTTTCTGGAAAGATCAGGATGTCAAATTCACTTTAGTTCAGGCACCACATACAGCTTGATTTGATCTCCAGTAGGCTGCACCAGTAAAATCAGAGCATAATGACCTGCAAATAACCACAAGTCCAACTTTTCCCCTTTGTTTTAGTTGAAAAAAGTACATTCTGAAAATGATCACATTTAATGAGCTATATTCTAAAAAAAAACACTATGATCATCCTGAAATTTTTTAAGCAAAATAAGTTCAATTTCAACAATATTATGCCTCAGTTGTTTATTTACACAAGTGCATTGCAACTGACAAATCACAGTTTATCTCGAAAGGCACAAAACATCTAGTCACAGCTATCTGGAACTGAACAATTTGGTATTTTACTTTATGATCAAAACAACATGTCAAGGTGTTGAGTTTGATGTCCTCATCTTGTTTGTTTTCCCATGCATTCTGGTGCTGATTTGGATCCGTATTATCTGATGAAATTACCTGTGAGGGGAAGTTTTGTTTTTTACGACCTTACTTTACGGTAATGTATTGCTTTACGTGAAGAGGTTCCGTGAGCGGGAGATGTACTTTTTCTACCATGGCTGCTGATGAAATGATGTTCCAGTTGCTGCGATGAATGAGAGCAATAAACTCGACAAAATAGTTACAAGTGTAGACTACTTCTTTATATAATGTCAGAAGAAGACAACCAACCAACAAGTCCAACACAAGGTCTAGAAATTATTTAAAATTTACAGTTTTACAAATTTACAATTAACAGTTAATGTCTTCACTGTAATTTTTACGCTTTTTAAAGTCATCCCGTGGGCCATATGAGCGGCACCCCTGGTAAAAATAATTGGAGTAGATAAGCCAAGTAGTTGTTGCCATGAAGTACGCTGGTGTTCCAATTGCATATTAATGCGTTCTCGGAAGTCCGTACTTCCAAGTAAGCAAGTACAGATGCAAGTACGGACTTGCGTACTTGGTATTGAGAAGCATCCAACGTAGTTTGAGTATTGTGCACCACAAAAAACAGGCCGACATTAAGACTGTTGTTCAGCTAATTAGTTCTGCGACCTTTTCCTCCCTGTCATGCCTCTGCACTTCACACTTTGAGAAACACTGTTATAATGCAATGCTCTGCTGGAAAACATTGAGTCCTGACATTCATGTGGTTGTTTGACATGTACCACATTGCAGGTCTAGCAACCCACACCCCTGTGGCAACAGTTGCTACCCCCAGCAGGACAATGCACCCTGACTCACCTCAAAAACTCTCAGGAGTGACACATGGCAGAGCTAAGGTGTCCACCTGGGCTCCACACTCCCCAGATCCAAATCTTATTGAGCATCTGTAGGTCCCACCTTGCAACCCACAGAATTCACTGCCACCGTCCCAGTACCACCATCCTCAGAGGTCCTGTGTCCATGCCCCACTGGGTCAGAGGAGTTGTAGCAGCATAAAGGAGACCAACACAATATTAGACAGGTAGTCATAATGTTTTACCTGATGGAGACAATTGCGTATAAAGTGCAGATTTCTACATGGGTCCTAAATGCCGTATGTTTAAATCATTTTATAACACTCATCATCTCTTGTATCTCCAACCCTCATCTGTCTCAGCAGAACAGATTTCTGCTTATAGCGCAGGATGATACTGTTTTTGAAAAAGTCAAACAGTCCCTCTTTCTCTGCGTGACTGTTATTGTGAGGCTGAATTGTTCTCTCTTCCTCTCAAAACGTCATCCATTCATATCTCCTACAAAGCCACTGTTTTAATTTTGGACAGCGCTGATTCAAGGCAAATTTTCCTGTCACTGTCAGCTTTTTTCAGAGCGAGGAGACTTTCGGGGTTAGTCAGCTTAGGTCATAACGGGTGAATGTGTACTTAAATACGAGATCGTCTTTGCACTTTATAGAAAAGCCACTTTAACTTATCTTAAACTTGAAGTTACCTCTCTGATCCAAAGTGCTGCCTCGTAGTACAGGCCTCTGCTCATTTTCTGCACTGGCGTACGTAAACTTAAATGTTTATCCAGGTCTTTAAAGGCCTCCATTTATGTACCAGATGAAAACACACAAAAAGGAAACACAAATCCAGAGTTAGAAGCCAAAATGATGGAGCAGAGTTAAAAATTAATGTTATTGGGATAAATCGGTCACTTAATTGAACTTAAAATGTGAACTCTCTCACTTGAAAGAACATGAAAACTTACACAGCTACACAAAATCCCGATGGTATAAATCACACTGTATAATCCTATTTATTGCTAAAGGGCAGTCCTGTCTAGTGCTGTCTTTGTATACATTTGTGTACTCTGCATTGGTTATATTGCTCTCACTGTGTACAGCATGCATAAGCTATGTCTTGTGGCACTTGACATTTAAAGTGCTCTTGAAATGCAGTGAAATGAAATGTGAAGTGGTTTTTTACCTACTGTAACCTGCACCGGGCTGTTGTATTGTTTCACCAAGTGAAGGAAACGGAGGCCTTGCATCAGCCATTTAATCCGCTCATTAATTATACATGAAGCTTGCAGAATTATAATAATTGTTTACCAATTGGAAACCACCTTGGGCACAATTAATCTTTTTAAGATGCCAATACAGTAACAATGCCAACACAGTCTCCTCACCGTATCTCGCCACTCAATAAAATGCCACTAATTTATTCAGCTGTGAAATGAATGCATGCCCATATTGCTGATTGCCTTGTTGTGTATCATTGCTATCCCACAGGAGTAAAAGGAGGGGTTGGGAAGGCCGAGAGATGAACAGAGGAGCCTGGACAGACTATGAGCTCACTATGAGACATGTCCCCTGGGTACATACATGAAAAAGGCACCACACACCTCCTACATAAGAGCAAGATGCACAGATAAAGAGACACAAAATGACTACAAACAAAACAATCCTTTTGTTTCTTTTTTTTCTTTCTGTGGTTGTTAACATTTGGCTCACTACATCTGTGTGAAGTTTTTTTGTGTGTCATGGTAGACCTTTGTTGCACCTCTTTATAATTGCCTTTTGTCACTGTGTGTCTTCTTCTGTCTCATTGAGGGAATTTTATAGTCAGTTTGTTTGAATTCTGAGAAATAATGTCCTATTTAATGACAGAGCTACATATCTGAACTGAGGCTCATTAAAACAGACTCTAATTCAGCGTCATCCATCCATATTAAAGTGCAGTTCCCCAAAATGTTTGTTGCATGAGCTCCAACAAAACCTGTCCAGGTAGAAGGCCACTTTGACAAACAGGAAGTGGAAGATTCCTAGTGATGTTACGCTCGAGCCAGTTTGCCCGACACAGTGCCGAGCTTTTGAAGCGGAAGTGTTCCGAGACGGTATTTCGATCCCTGCTTCAGCACACCTACAATCACGTGACCATCAAGAGCGAGGCCTCGTTACGTCACATCGCGTGTTGTGGTGCTTCGGGCGAACTTTGAAGGGGTCGGACATTTCAATCTGTCCAGGTCTTAAAAGGCATAGGGGTCTGATTCACTCCTCAAATTGTGGGGTTTTGAGAGGAGGAGATTACGCTAGTGCATTTGCCATTTGTCATTTTGAGAGAAGTTAGGGAGAGTATACATTTAGTTAGAATTTAGTTTATATATATCTAGTTGCATTAAATACATTAAATAACACACAGATACATACGCATAGATTCACACATACACACACACATTCATTCATAGAAACACACTACACATATATGCACACAAACATACATATATAACGTTTTAAAATGTTTATTGCAAGTACAAAGCAGTGTGAGACAAGCAGTCCTGAGGCTTTTCAGTTTTTTCCACTTTGATGCAGTTCTGACACAGGACCAGCAGATGTCACTCTTCTGGTTGTGTCAAATGCTTCGAAGCAATGTGTCATTCTTGAAGCAGATGTGTCAAAGTGGTTCATTGCTTCATGAAGCTTCAATTTCACCATCACTAAAGATTCCAAGCAGATTTATAGAAGGGGGAACCGGACTGTACTAAGTGTGGTCAAGTATAGAGTGGTGTTTTGTGGGCTGATAATGATTAGAATAACTAGTTAGCTCTCATAGACTGGAAGCTCTTAACAAGATTTAATAATGAAAGAAGAGCCAAAAACTATTCTTACCTATGAAAAGTCATTCCAAGTTTCCTTGTCTCAATCGTACGACCTAGTGTGCAATTGTATGCGGCACAGTGAGACGCCATCCACATCAACGGAATGCTCTGAAACTTTGCCCCCAATCGATTAGTCTCACTGTAGCATGGAGCTCAAAGGGGTGAGTCCCATCTACTTATTTATATCTATGGTCCCTTCTACTGATTCATATCTATGGTCCCTTCTACTGATTCATATCTAAGCATACTAGTCTGGTCTGATACAGTCTCGATGATGACAGTTCACAGTACATGAGAACCAAGTACGGACAGTTCCGTACTGAGAAACGGCCATAGTCCCTTCCCGCTCCGCTTCCCTCCTCCTCCCTCCTCTCCTGCCTGCCTGCTCCTCCTCGCCCCTCTCCTGGGGGGACCTGGGGCCCTCCGCGGCCGGGGGGGTCTGGCGTGGGGGCTGGGTGGTCTCTCTGGAGGGGTGGCTCTGGCTCATCTGGGCACAGGCCTTGATCCTGGCCTGCGTGCTGCCACTGGAGTCCAGTTTCTGCTGACGGGGGACCTCTGTCCGGGCCTGGTGCTGTCCTGGGGTGTGGTGGGGTGGGTGGGGTCTCAGGGGCAGTGCGGGGTGGGCGCCCTGCGTCCTTGGCGTGCTGGCTCCTGGGTGGGTGTGGCGGCTTGTGGACCTCGCCTCCTTGTGGCGCGGCCTGGTCCCCCTTCGGGTGTACCGCCCCGTGGCTCCTGCGGCCTGTGTGTGGGGTGGGGGGGTGGGGGGGCACCCTGTCGGCTTGGCCCTGCATTGCCGTGATGGCTGTTCCGGGCTTTGGGGTCTTTCACACTTGCATGTGCATGTTTGTTAAGGTCCCACCAGCTCCTGTCGAGTTCCGCTGTTGAGCAGTGATGGGACCCTCCAGAATGTGCTGAGACTCTGTCCAGAGTCTAATCTCACACTAAACCCACTCTCTTTTTCTCTAGTATCTTCTTCTGGCCTATTCCACTCTATACTGACATGACACCCACAACTATGGTGTTCGGTACTGTCTGGTTATTTATTCATTTATTTATTTTTTGTTTGTTTGTTTTTTCTGTTTTTTGTGTATGTGTTTGTTTGTTTGTCTTATTGATGGGTAATTAATAGTCGGGAATAACACAGCACCTGATATTCTTCAGATGTAATAGCAACGCTTGCTAGTCCCTGTCCCTCTCCATCCTGTTTCGTCCTGTCCACCCTTTGTTTCCCTTCACGTCACCACTGAGGTGTAGCACCGCCCTCCCTGGCTCTTAACAGGGAATTGTAATAAAGAGTGTCAGCTTAGCTTTCAGGGAGGACTGGTGATGGTCACACGCATGCACTAAATAATAAAATATTTGGCTGCAAGACTAAAATATGCATTAATCTCATAAAGTGTTGACACCCCTTCCGTGGAGTTAAACAATGAGAATAAATGCAGACAAAAAAAAAAAGAAAGAAAAGAAACGGCCATAGTCTTCTTACCGCAAAGGTACAAACTGCTCATCTTCTCCCCTGGCATCAGGGGACGTCTTCAAGGCTTCTTCAAATCCAAACGAAACAAAATACAACCAAAACATCAACTAACAACTGACGTCATTGGTGCATTTAGGTGCAGTCAGACAACGAAGTTGCGTTCATGAGCTTCGGAAATCGGAAAATCAGTAATGTAAATTTCCAACGAAAATTTTGGGGCCACACGGGGTGGCCAATCAGATCACGGGGGTGGGGTGGGGGGGCACTTTTGTCTTTTTGTAGTTGTCTTGTGTCATTTTGTATACATTTAAATTTTTTTGTACTTGTCTTTCTTGCCACTGTCTTTTTCCTTTGAAGTAGTTTGGTATCTTTTTTTTAGTTGTTTTGTCTCTTTCTAGTTATTTTGTGTCTGTTTGTAGACATTTGCATCTCATTTTAGTAGTTTTTGTGTGTCTGTTTTGATCTCTTTGAAGTAGTGTTATATTTTGTTTTGTGTGTCTTTGTATACATTTGCAATTGCTTTTTGTCACCTTGTAGACATTTGAAGTTGTTCCGACTTGTTTTTCGGGACATCATGTTGTTTTCTGGCTCGTTCAAATAGTTTCGCATCAAGAAATGTTGTCAGTCAAAATTGAACTGTGTGGAGCCACAGAAATAAGGAAATATCTATCAAGAGCAATGTGAATGTTCACGTGAAGGAGGGCCTTGTTACTTAGTTGCATAAAGTACTATAGAGGAAAAACAGCAATGGCAAAAACAGAGCACAGGTTTCCTTAATTACACAACAGCTAATAGCACATACAGCAAGCTCAGCAAGGCCTGTCATTTGTTGCAAGTGTTGAATTAACCACTGATATCAAGCCTTGATGTCATTTGTTTTTTTTTTTCCTGTGAAAAGGTTCCAAGATAAGAGCATAATGAATCAGGAAACAACACGTAGTGACAAAACCCAAACAGAAAGCAAGCGGTGTTGTTTCCACAAGTCTCCATTTCTAGTGTTCCAGAATAAAATGCAACCCCTATTTTCAGTCGGAACATGTTTAGCTGCATATACAAAAATATGCCTGTCGGGGATCCTGCAGCTCTGCTAAGTGTAAACATAGCAGAAGTTCCATCCATTATCGATACACCACTTAATCCTCATTAGGATCACGGGGGGCTAGAGTCTATTCCAGCTGAGTTATGGTGAAGGCAGGGGACACCCTGGACAGGTTGGCAGTCTATTGCGGGGCTTCATAAAGAGGCAGACAAACACACTCATCTTCATATTTATGGACAATTTAGAATCGCCAATTCAACCCAGTATGTTTTTGGGCTGTGGGAGGAAGCTGGAGTAACCGGAGAAAACCCACACATGCACAGGGAGAACATGCAAACTCCATGCAGAAAACTGCAAGGCAAGTGTTCTAACCACTGACCCACTGCACAGCCCATTGCAGAAGTTATGCATTTTAAAATAAGAACATGTTAGTGGAATGTTATGGGATAGCACAGTAACAAAAACTAACTGTATTTCTTTTATAGATATTGATGCTGTCAGGTGCAGACAGGCAACGAAAAGCAGCCCAATTTGCAGGCAAATCTCAGTTTGATTCATCAAATTTGAACTGACACAGAAAGTTCGTCAATCAGTGGATTCTTCATCTGTTTATTTGCGTTGTTTGTGTTGAGCTGAAATGTAAAATGATGAAACTGATTTTCCAAAATTTCCCCCCTTCAATGTTTCTGTGTACTAAAAGCAAACATTCAATGCTGAATTAATGTAATAATCACCTAACACCATGTTTGATTTAATAATTCGCTCGTATTATCACAATAATTTAAAACACTGCAACTTATTTACCATCCAATCTATTTCTTATAATGCAATAAATAAACAGACTTAAGTCAAGCTTTAGTCAAGCTTGATTAAATGAATAAAGTGTTGTACAATTTACAGTCACACGATAACATTAAATAATGCACGTTTAGTTGGAAATGGGCTGTTCCTGCTTCCTTGTCCTCCTCTTTCTTCTTTAGAATCATGTTCATCTATTTGCTTAGACTACAGAGTTTAACAAATCAGTTTATTGCTAGGTTGGATATCAAATATGATGCCTTATTGGCTCTAATGCAAAAAAGGAACTCTTGAGTAGTCTACCATAAAATCATAAAAATTACAGGTTTATTTTACCCATTTACAGTCACACAAACCTTTCTAAATATTTGTGCACTGGATGCAACAGTTAAACCTTGGAAATGGCCAAATCCTAGGACTCCAGCATTTAAACTCACAGGATAACAAACCTTTTAGATAATTTAGGTAGGTGACAGCCCAGAACATGTATGCATGACAAGCACCATCTTTCTAATGTTTCTGTTTGTTCACCACTGTCCTTACTGTCACTTGCAGTCTGCTTATATAAATCCATTATATTTGAGTACATTTTGTGGCAAAAATAACTTTTCCTTGTGTGGTAGCTTTTTGCTCGACTCATTAGGATGTTTCTCTTTCATCCATGTTTTTGCTATGAGTACTGATGCTTTTAACACTAATCACTCGCGTGCCAGATACTTTAAAGTTTTGATGGCAACTGATATTACCAATTTAACCATCTGTGTCACTGCAGCTCAGATGATCTGTTGAATATGTGTACATAGGCATACAGGTCATTAATGTGGGAATCAGGACAAAATACCAGCCTTTACAAGACCAGCCCACTGGAAAAATTCCTGAACTTCCTGATGGTCAGTCTGCACCTGGATACAATTAACAGGAGATCAACAACACACCATAGTGTGTGGTCCATCTAACACTTCCACTGATTATGAATATAAAGTATACATCGATAGATGGACCCTGAGAGGAAGAATACAGAATGCGCTGATGCCACAGGGTGATTGTCCATCCCTGAGAATGCCAGTTTGTGAGGAGCCACTGATTATCCGCTGGTCTGATGATGATGCAGAGGCTTCCTCCCTCACAAACAATAACCCATTCACACACATGCATGAACACAAGAACAGGTGGCTGTCGGACTGTCAGGAGTCACTTTCAGCTGCATCAGGAAAAAGAAGTGTCGTTTGATGTTCATGTTGCGTCCGCTGAGGGTTTCGGTCCGTGGGAAACAGGCACTGCTAGCGTCTCGTGATGCAATCAGACCCCTTAGATGCCCTCTCTGTCCTCCATCTGACAGAAGAAAGCAGGAGCTTTTTGTTCAGTATCGATAAACCATTTTCAGAAGATCCAGAGACCAACACCTTATTAACTGTTGCCAGTGTTGGAATAGTAAGATAGTTCTCCATGGCTCGGCAGCAGCTTGTCCCTAACAGACTGCATCCGTTTTTTTTATATTTATGACTTCACTTGCATGCATGTTTAGGCTTTCCTTCCAGTGACAAAAGAACTCCTTAATGATCTGTTACATGAATGAGAAGTGGGGCCCTTAGTCAGACTCTCATGCTGTGCTGCTTGTGTGAAGTTAAGGTCATTACAGGGTAAAAAACATTTCAGTTGCACTAAGTACCAAAGGTTAATGTCATGCTAAAATAGATCACAGAATAGAGATATGAGACATAATTTGTGTTTGAAATGGCATTAACAGAAAACTTAACACGAATCTATCGCTACTTGATGAAAATATTTTTCCAATAAGTCTTGATTGAAGCAACCATGAACATAGCAGTCATTTGTAGCCTATATAATCCAAATGTTGCACGTTTTCTTAAAAAGAAATAAGACACTTTAGTTCTTGAGGCAAAAATAGATCCTTGAAAAGTGACAGAGGCTTGTCCTCCTTTCCCAACAAAAAACCCTCCTTGCTGGACAGGTAGACCCTCCAATGAACTGTACGATACAAGCAGTTTCACTTTATGTACACAATGTGAAGTTAAAATCCAGACAGATCATTGCATCAAAGCTCAGATTTTTCCTTTCATGTTTGAAGAGAATAGTAAAATGACAGCTCTGAAGGATGTGGCTTTAGGTGTGTTTCTCCAGCATTGTTTTGTCAGCTTTATTGAAGAACATGTCAGTTTACTGACCTTGGGAAGAGAAAATGTAACAAAATAAAACAAACTCAAAAGTGCAGTTACTGGCTGTTTGATGTTGCAACTGCGTCTGATTGACTCAGGCAGCAAATGTAGTCAGTTTGAACTTGTCTTGTGTTAACAGTATCAGTAACAATAGTTGTTTTTGTGGCGGAGGTAGTAACCCCAGATAGTCTTGGTGGGTGTCAATAGGAAATTTTCCACTGCAGGAGCTTGGAGTAGACACAAGGTGGCACAAAAAGTTTTCGGTTTCCATCACTGTGTAGGATCTAATGGCGCCATCCAAATGCACCAAATCAATGATGAATAGTAGTTACTGGATAGAACTTTACCTCTGTAAGCACATAGGAAATACAACACTGGACAGGCAAGGCAAATTTTACGCTGTTGATTGCAATGCTAGAGAGACAATATCTGTTACTCAATGAGGATGTTGTGAGCATCAAAAAATGGTGCTTGTTGTCCTCTCTGAATTTAACCAATCAGCCTTTGCGTTCTCCAACTTTAACCAACTTCAAGACACATGCTTCTATCAAACACTGTACACTGTAGCTTCAGAGTTGCTCAGAAGTACTTACTCTGGGACAATTGTTTTACCTGGCCTGAAAATGCCCCGACAAGAAGTTCTGCATGGGTGTTTCTTGCAGTTGGAACAGATGTTCCGGCCATCCTTTAATGATCCACAAGGTCCTACAGTGAAAAAGGACCTAATGTTCCTCTTGATCTTTTTCTGTCTCTTGACTGACTCGTGGCTGATGACCTTTGACACCTCCCAGTTGAACGCAGGATGACCAGTGAACAGGATCTAAAGAGCAGAAAGTCCCTAGACTCCCTAATGCCTGGTTTTGACAAATATCCATCACTAAACAGAAACTTTATCACCCATTATAGTAATAATAACCCATAGTTGTCATAGCTGGCAGATTCTAATTGGCAGAAGGAGTCTAGTGAGACTTTGCCAATGTTATAAAACCTTGTGTGTTCATTCAGAACTCAATCAGACTCAGATTTTTTCATAATAAACAAAAGATCTTGACCATGACTCTTCTCTAAATTTTTCTTGAATCCAACCTTCATCCACGACACTTCTTACCAGTCTTAGTCTGCTGTTAACATCTGTACAAGAGTTCAGAGCTCTTGCATTCCTGATATTGTGTATTTTAAATGACATTTTCTGGACTTGTTTTGCTTATATACAAATATTTCACGTTTTAATCAGGTCAACTTTTCAACTTGTGTTGCACCTGTGAATGTGACTCTTCCAAATTAGCAAACTGCAGTGAACCAGGCATCAATTCAAGGCTGGTATAGACATCTAAAATTGTAAAAGCATACTTAAATTTTTTCATAAATCCTCAAATATCCCTCTTTTTTTGTTGCTGGGAAGTCAACAAGGAGTCTGCGAGTAAGACCGAAAATGTGAGATTCTACTGCACGCAGTGCACACATGGTCATCTGAAGTGAGGAGGACTTCCAAATCACAGAGGAAATAAAGCAAAGACTGTGACACATTCATTTATATGTGTCACGTAAGAATAATGCTGCTTAAGACTGAGAAGAAGAGCGTGGCAGGTGAAACGTACATAATGGAGTGAGGGATGGTTCAGTCAGAAATGCTCGGAGTGTATTCATTTTAATGGAGGAGAATAGGAGCTGAAAGAAATGAGCAGGATGAGGTTGTTTCTCAAGTACGAGACTGTACGATGGAGAATGAAACTGTAAGTTGGATTCCTTGCAGGTTCCTCGCAGTCAAGAATGTCATAAGAATACCAATGTGCTCTTTAAAAAGTCCTAAAAGGAGAGACAAAGAAGTGAAACACATAAAACCTGTAAAAGATATTTAAACACCTGAGTTTTTACCCGTAACAAGTGGAAAGATTCTATAACCTGAGCTCTGCTGCCAAGCTTGCGTGAGCAACAATAATATTAAACTGTCCAATTTGTTATGTTTGAGTGACCATATGAAAATCCATCACTGTGTAAATGCAACAACTTAATGGATAATTACTTTTACTATTAGGAATAATTAGCATGTAAAAATAGTTCACCAGAGTGATGCTCGGCATACATGCAAATCTTAATGAAATGTACACGCAAAAGGTGTTTGTGTTGATAAATGAGGATTGTGAGAGGTTTGACTCTGTTCCTGTGCTGCCATTTATTGTCTGGATAGGAATGGAATATAAAGTAGTCCATCATATAGTTGGCTCACCACAGGTAGCTCAACCACAGCACAATACAAAATACATTATTTTTGCTTGAAAACTGCACTGAACTTCCTCATAACATGTTTCGCTGACACTGAGGACAGCATGTTCTGACACAGGACATACTGAGGGATGTCTGAAGAACTGCCAACAATTCAAAAGCTGCCACTGGCATTTAAACAAGGGCATCATTGAAGTGATACATTTTCATTGTAGACTGTGCAATAAAATGGTGTGTGTTGTGTACAAACAATAAACACTTAATATCAATAAGAAAATTGTTTGATAGACTGTTCGCTAATGTCACTCAAAATCACAGAAATGGCCTAAATTTAAGTTTAGTATTTGCGCATATTTATTGGCAGTAATATACTGATATCAGCATTGCTTACAAATGATTTCAACATTCTAAATGAAGCACAACGTACTAAAATATGAAACCCAGTTCTGTCATGCGCTTCAATACACATATGAGGTATTTATAGTTCTGTAAATTAAGTCAACGCTGGGAGCTTTTCATCCTCTGATTTTCACAGCTTCAAACACATTATGTTGAATGATGTAGCTGGGAGGGATTTTCCGTGAAGAGAATGAGTCTCATTGGTTCTCTCATTTTCTGCTGATGAACTATGAAGGTGTCTTGGAACCAGCGGCAGCTGGGTTTTCAGTTGAGGGGAAGAGACTTTCAGTAGCAGGGACTCGAAATAATACTCTGGAGATGTCGACTTTTTTTCTTACTTTAGCCTGCAAGCAGACACACAGGAAGTAAGCAGAAGATAACACCTGATAATGACCACAGAACAAGAAAGCTTTATTTAATCAGGTAGCCTCACTGAAAGTGATATGTTTCTTCTCGGAGAAATCTGAAGACATGAAACATTTATAAAAAGACAAGAAGTCTGACCCTCACAATCATAAGAAAGTTTTGATGAACCAGCAAAGAGAAGTCTGTAAACTTTCAGCATACTCAATTTTTCCATGTTTTAATTACGTTCTTAAAATACACTTTCCATAAACGTTAAATTACTTTTTTTTTTTTGCTATTGTTTTATCTGACTTTATGCAAAACATAAGTGTTTTTCAAAGATTGCAAATAATATCATCTTGTTATTTTCAAAGGTTCTAAATAATGCAATCATTTTATTTCATATTAAGTCGTGAGATGGACTGGAACTTGTTTTTGTCATGGTACCCAAATGATGTATTTTTAAAAGGTTTGGTGATTGCTGGACTTTTCCTGCAGTAACACCAGCAGATAAACCAATCAAACTCAGTTGTCTGGACAATACATTTAATCTCTCTTAATATGAATATTCTATAAATATGAATTCTATCTTGTGCAACAAGGTGGAAAAAATAAATATTCTCTCATCCTAACAATCTTGTGCTGGAAGAAAAAGGTGAGCTAGTAAGTTGCTAAAAGGAAAGTGACTTGATACTCCATTATTAAAACAGTGTCATTGCATGAAAGCTCTTTGAAAGAAAACTTATTCAGGATTTGTAAAGACATTTCTGTGTTCTAGAGTTTAAAGATCACATATTATGCACAATGACTGCTTTTGGTGTGGATTTGGGGTTTTTACGGGCACAGAAAGAAGCTACATAAGACGCTGAAAAACGGGAGGAAGCCAAAAAGCATAATATGAGCTCTTTAATAGGCTATTGCATTTGAAAGTTAGTGAGTCTAAAATGTAGACTAACAGTAAAAGATTGTGTTGTTTGATAGCTATTACATATTCAGTAAATATATAGAGCAGAAGTGATACCAAACTGTTTCTGAAGTGTTCTAGTTTTAGATACAAAATATTGTACCATTGTTGCATAGTCCACAGCAGATTATACTTTTGGCTGATTTATGAACAGGCACCATGTAGGACATACAAAACTCAGTCAGTCCCCGATGATGCTTTTAGACCGACTCCACCGCTTCTTTTCATTCTGACATATTGCTACATTATTTAGAAGTTGCTATTACCATTAGCTACAAATCATCAAGCTACATGGTGAGAGGCAAAATATCCATCTTGGTGATGCTTTGCACAGATGTGACCCAGGTCACACTGAACAATAATATAAGAAGTCTCCTTGGTCTGTTGAATTCTCATAAATATTCAAAGGAAGGTGAGCGTACAGGTCGACATAGGCTGCACTCAGGTTCTCTGTCATGTCAATTGTCAGAGTAAAACATGCTGATCATAAATATGCATCAGGCGAAAGGGGGGGAAACCATAAATATTCATTGGTTCTTTAAATATCCCGGACTTGAGACACATGCAGTCATCTACCCTCAAACAACTCCAAACACAACTACAAAGGTTTCCCAAAGCTTAAAATTCCTGTTGACGCTTCCTCGTGAGCTCCATTCGTTGAAGCAGATGTATTCCGCCTGATAGCAGATATGAACATTTAATGCCAATTAATAAGGAACGCGTGCTTCTTCCACTGTGACATTAACAGTTGGAACGAGGAGCTCTGCTTCATCTGGAAACTTGAACCTTATTACTATCAAGCATTGTTTCACAGTTTTTACGAGCAAATCCAGCCAAAATCTTTTATGCTAACATGGACAAAAAAAGTAGTATTTGCACTTTAATTACCTTATCTTTGTTCATCTCTTTGTACTTGTGAATCTGAGCTTTCATGTGGAAGCATTTCTTCTCTGTTGAGTGAATCAGATCCTCCAGACAGTGAACCCAGGAACACAAACACAACACAGCTGCTCAAACATATTACTTTTATAGCACAGGTAAATCTTAAAGAACCACTTCCTGGTTTTCTGTAAGCTATTGAACTGTGTGTCTCTTGCACTGTTGGGACTCTCTTGCTCGTTTGGTGTCAAGTCAAAATGTATGTAACTATAAACTAGGGTCTCAGTTCCCTGATTTTTGGCACACTGGTAACACTGATGCACACTCCAGCCCACTAGATGGCAGTAATGAAGCTACAGTCTGTTTGCCAGCTGTAGTAAAGAGTGAATCAGCGCAGAAATGTTGGACCAACCCTAGACTGTATAATAAAGATAATCTAATATTTATTATACAGGCTATGAGACCAACATGGCGGCTCAGTCACAAACTTTCTCTTTCATTGCGAAAGCTGTTCTGAAAAAAGTATTTCTGAAAGCATTTAAGGCAAGAAATAAGCTGCTAAATCTGTCCTTGTTTCAGTTCAACGCCGGCTAGTTTAGAGGTTTAATGAAAGTTTTGCTATGCACCTGACCGCTGCTCCCCGTGCATTTGCATAAATGAAACTATTTTATGCAAATGAGCTCTGGTGTGATGCACCGTATTTTAGCTACAGCAGTCCTGGTACCGGCAACTGGTGTAGCCAGCCCACAGCAGACCATTTTTCAAGACATTGAAAGTGCTCACAAAAAGTCTTACAATGTTGAACATAATTGCTATAATTGCACTTTCAGTTTGCAGTAATCTGAGAATGTAGTAGACAGACAAAAAAAATGCATAAAAATAGAAATGAAACAAACATTTTTATTGCTTAAGTTCACGTATATGTCTATTCATTGATTCAGTCATTAACCAAAATTTATTTGAATTGAAAAACTTTGCTGATTGTATCAAATATTGCTGTTTGACAAAAACGATGTATGATATTGAGGTTTGAAAATAAAAATACTTTTCAACTCCTATTATACAGATTTTTCCTGTTTTGGTAGAATTTTAAATAACATATCACAAGCAATGAAACAAAGAAAAGAAAAACTGCCCACAACTGTACATAATGTCCACATCAGAAGTCTGTATTTTTATTTATTTATTTATTTTTAGAAATGGTTAGTCATCACCATAAAAACACAGTTTTAATGGCATTCAAATGAACTAAAAATATCATTACTTTATAGAGATTTGCTAGATTTATTCATTTATGTATGTATTTTGTATTTATTTTTAAATAAATTTAGTTTGTACAGTTTGATTTTAAATATATTTTTGTCTGGCACTCTTGCTGCTAAATTTTCACCTTTTTAAAAAAAGATTTTTTCTTCTTTTTTTCCGTGTGTTAATATCAAACAATATTACAACAATTAGATTGAGGTTGTTTAGGAAAAAAATAGAAATTCAATCTAATAAATTCGATCCAATAGTGGGCTTTGCTTATTTTTAGGTATAACTCTCAGTTTTCAACAACCTGTTCTGTCAGATCATTTTTTCTCCACAGCTCAGTGGGAGCACTAAATCAGAGCAACAACATCATTCTTTAGACTGGAGTGTCCAGGTCATGTCAGTTTAACTCATTAGTTTGAAAATATTTAATAAACTGCAAACAGAAGCTTTTTTTTTGGTTATTTATAATTAATTTAGGCTAATAAATGAATCAGTGTACACTGAGTGACTATGATTTCCATGGTTAACTACAGTTCTAATCACCAGAACAACACATAAAACTGAATTTATTTATGGGTGAGCCTCTTCCTTTGAAAGCCCAAACTCAATGTTTCTGCTTTTAGGAGATGGCAGGAAGTATATTTGCATTCTTTGCTGTGTAACAAACTTTACTTGCAGTGTAAATCAGCCTGAACAGAACTGAGCTTTCCCATTAAAGTCAGTAAACTAGCAGAGAGTAATACAGTTACATACAGAAGGCACCGGGTTATGAATTTACTTTCTTTTTGAGCTAAAATAAATCCTCTATTTCTCTTTTTGCTTTGCCGTCATTCTCCGCCTTCTCTCACAGTTTAACCTCTCACTGCTTTCTCTCTGTTTCTCCTGCATATTTGTCCCACTCAACTTTTTTGACCTGTCAAGGATGTAATTGCCGTTCTGTCTTAGTTACAACACCTCACTGCTTGATTTTAGAAGGTGACAGTGTAAAAGGAGGGAGAAGAGAGAAAATGAATAAATGATGGAGAGTTGAACTAAGTGGGTTTTGTGGAATGGAAACAAAACACACTTGCAGAAATATATGTGTTGATTGACATCTGTCAGGTTGACAGTACTGTCTGTCAGCTGAAATCATTTTTGGGGTCACTCAGACAATTTCACATTTTCCATGAAAACTCACACTTTTATTTATGTGCTAACATCACAGCACAAGGGTTTTCTTAATATCAGTTAGCCTTTCAACACAATTAGCTAACAAAATGTAGCATTAGAACACAGGAGTGATGGTTGCTGGAAATGTTCCTCTGTACACCTATGTAGATATTCTATTAAAAATCAGCTGCTTCCAGCTAGAAGAGTCATTTAGCACAAGTCTAGACATTTCTAGACTGTATTTCTGATTCATTTAGTGTTATCTTCAATGAAACATTTTTTTCTTTAAAAAAATAAGGTCATTTCTAGATGACCCCAAACTTTTGAACAGAAGTGTATATAAATATAAATATATATATTCCTTCCTTCTTTCGCTCCAAGTGCACAGCTGAGGCCATTGTGTGTGCATAGAACTGGGCAGTTCCACTTGAACAAACAGTGAGAATAATTTGGGAGGAATCATTTCAGTGACTGACATCCTATGTCCAGCATATAAATGTTTAATGCTGCTGGACACTTAGATAGTTCTTCAGCTTCAAAGTTCTTCATACGTACATGTTCACAGTTTGGTGCACGCAGAATACTTCACTGGGTATTTTCTGCTTTTTTTGGCACCACTTTCCCAGAAAGCACTTGTAATGTATGACTTTAGAAATACATAATTTACTGGGGGTTGATCGATGTGGTTTTTCTAGAGCTGTTACCAATTATTAGCAATCTGGGAGGATGACAAGGGATATTTGGAACTGATATACATTAGCAGTAAAATCCACATTTAGAAAAACATGAACACAAATCTTTGTTGAAATGCCTTTTATGCCATTCATTTATATAAAGATATAGTTTGTGATCTAAAACAAGATGTGCCTCCAAATGTGAACCTCCACAGTATGAGCATGATATGAATAAGCTTGCTGTAGCAGAAGGAGATGAAATTTCTTCCATAAACTCTAAATATATAAGATCAGCTATTAATAATTGCATTTTTGTGCATGTTCCACTGTGGCCGACTAAGCTGTTGTGGGAAGGAAATGTGACTGTCGCTCTCTCCTCCAGCTCATAAAACTAAAATGTTTTCATGGCAATTTATCTAAACTCCCAACTGCTGTCAGCAGATCAACTATAAACTGCAGAGAGCTTGTTTTAATATTACTGGAGTATTACTCTAAATGTTTTGCTTATTTGCTGTCTTGACTGAGACATGCTTTGATTTGAAATTGAATCTTGCTGTGGAATTTACAGTACAGACTGACTTCTTAATTTATTTTCATTGAAATATACACTGCCTGGTCAAAAAAAAGTTGCACACTAATATTTTGTTGGCTTGCCTTTAGCTTTGAGTATGGGACTCATTCGCTTTGGCATTGCTTTGATAAGCTTCTGTAATGTCACAGCATTTATCTCTGTCCAAAAATGCATTAATTTTTTACTTAGATCTTATGTTGATGATGGAAGAGTTGGGCCATCTTCTCCAGCACATCTCAAATATTCTCAATGGGGCTGAGGTCTGGACTCTGTGGAGGTCAATCCATGGATAAAAATGCTGTCTCAAGCTCCCTGAACCATTCATTCACTATGTGAGCCTCATGAATCCTGACATTGTCATTGTGGAACATGCCCCTACCATCAGGGAAGAAAAAACTCCATTGTTGGAAAGACCTGGTCATTCAGTACATTCAGGTAGTCAGCTGACCTCATTCTGTGGGAACATAACATTGCTGAACTTGACCAACCCCAGATCATGACCCTAACCGCCACAGTCTTGTAGGCTTCAGCCATGATGGGTGCATCACTTCATCTGCCTCTCTTCTTACCCTGATGCGCCCATCACTTTGGAACAGGGTAAATCTGGACTCATCAGACCACATGACTGACCACGTTTGTTCCTCGAAGATGATGGTTCATCACTCTCCTTCCAGGTTTTAACAATGTGTTGGACGATTCTTAACCTGATTTTAGTGGATTCAGAAATCTCCTTAGTTGTATTTTTCGCTTGATGCAGGCCAATAATTTCACCCTTCTGAAACAGATTAACATATTTTCCATGACCGCAGGATATGTCTTCTGACATGGTTGTTTAAGAAATGAGAAGCTCGTCACTGCATCATCCATCCATCCATTCTCTATACACCGCTTTATCCTCACTGGGGTCGCAGGGGGTGCTGGAGCCTCTCCCAGCTGACTCGGGCGAAGGCAGGAGACACCCTGGACAGGCCGCCGGTCTGTCGCAGGGCTACATACACAGACGAACAATCACGGGCAATTTAGAATAATCAATTAACCTCAGCATATTTTTGGACTGTGGGAGGAAGCCGGAGTGCCCAGAGAAAACCCACGCATGCACATGGAGAACATGCAAACTCCATGCAGAAAGATCCCAGGCCCACCCCGGGATTCAAACCAGGGATCTTCTTGCTGCAAGGCGAAAGTGCTAACCACTAATCACTGCTCACAGCATCAGCGAGAGTTAAATAAGCAGTTGCAGCTGAAGCATATTCATCACTGCAGTAATTATCCAATGGAAGGCTCCTCCTATTTGTTTCGTTAAATCCAGGTGGTGACTCTTTTTTTTGGCCAGGCAGTGTACATTTAGGCTATGTTTATACGAGGACCATCTTAACAGAAAACGCAAAAGTGGCGTCTTGTCATTTCACGTTTAGACGAGCAGTTTTGAAGGAAATCTGCGTATATACGGTGACTCTATAGTGTGTGGAATTCGATTGGATATGCATGCCAGGCAGCTGGGTGGCGCTGTGATAAAACTCCGCCATGTCTACGCGCATGTGTACTATCTCCCTTTTCGGATCTCCGCCGTGGTAAATGTTCATGAATGGAATCTGTACAGATTCTGCACGTTTGTTGGTATGACTCCTGTAGTGTACATAGAGCTGCAAGAGTTGCTTGAAAGTACGAAGGATGGAAATAATTACACATCTTTGTTTACTTCCTTGTACAGGCCGGTAAACCAAAGCACCAGCGCACGTATGTGACGTAATCATGTACGTGACGTGGTCAGATCTCGGCAAAGTTTTGCGTTTTGCTGTTTAGACAGAAATGTAACGGCGGAGAGTTTTCAACTTTTCCACTCTGGAGGCTGGTTTCAAATTTTTGCGTTTTTAAGCCCCCCAAACACCATCCTCGTATAAACGATAGGGTGTTTTGTTGAAATATTTTGACGTTTTTACCTGCAAGCGTCCTCGTGTAAACGGCCCCTTAGATGCTCTCTTTCTTTCATTGTTGAGGATCAGTTTGAACTTAAATAGAATAATCAATGGAAAAAAATGACTCGGATCCCATTAGGTTCTGGGGCTGATTGTCAGGCCAGCTACTGCTGGGCTCTGTTAGTGTTCTTCCCTGCTTTCTCTCTCTCCCTCGCCACCCTTCTCCCTTCCTTAGGTTGGTCCAGCGGGCAAGAGTGACAACAGGTGTTTCCTATTTGCAGTCATCATTAGCTGGTGCAGGAGCAGCTGGGAGTATCCAATCAGATCCTCACTTCCTACAACATAAGCTGACGCCAACCACCTCTCTGTGCTGGATAGTGACATCACCTGTAAATCTCTTCTGTCAGTTACTCCAGTCATAATCCTAGTTTGCCTTTGCTCTAACTTCGCTTTCTGCTCTTTTGTCTCAGTACCCGGTCCAGCTGCTCCAGCTTGTTCTGTGTTCCGTACCACCACCTACCTCTCCGTCCGTGGCCAAGGACAAAACCATCATCCGTAAGAATCCAACCTACAGGCGTCCCTTCCACTCACCTGTTGTCGCTGCACCTCACCTGTCACCGGGACCACCAGCCAGCAGCCATCCGTTCCACCAGACCCGCTGGAACCCAGTTCGAGCATCTCAGTTTGTTCCCTATTTAGTTGCATAGAAACTCGATTCGATTGCTTAGTTTTGTCGACCCTCGTTAAGAGTTACTTGGAAGTATTTTTTATTTTGGTTACAGTAATGGCGGAAGGATTGTGTAAGCTCCATTCCTGATTTAGTAGTTTGGCGCATTTGTTATGATCTCGTTTGTAAAAATACTCTTTTGGTTCTGAGATTAAGAATATTTGAGAATAAGTCTTCTAGCCCTCTCGTTGTCGCTGTTTAGTCTCCCTGGAGTATAGCCAAGGGCCTGACCTTGTTACTTCCTGTTTTGATTCGCATTCTGGGACTTGTAGTCCTTATTGTTTGAGACAATAAAATCTCATTACCCGTATTACTCCGTCTGTGTATTCCCTGCACCTGAGCTCCCTCGAAACCCTAACACTGATGAAGGGACCAGTGCAAGCATCAACATTGGAGGTTGTGGTAGTCCAGAAAAGCTTATCAAGATGTGTAGTAAACATTACAGTATTGTTTGATCTTTAATTTCACTATTAGATAAACCATCTATCAAAACAAATGTTGCACAACACATTTCTATTGTCTGATCCTTTGGATATGCAGAGATTATATATACGAACAACATTGTAATTTAGTGGCTCAGTGACCTTCCCCACACTGTCTGACTTGTTAAAACAGGCTCCGGCAAACGGTAACCAGCACAGAGTTTATCAGTCGGTAAATGCACAAATGTGCTCTGAAATTAAAGAAGAGCTGTCGCGATATCATTCCTCATTTAAGTAAATGCACAAGTTGTACCTCAAAACTGCACAAACTAATGTATGCAAACTTGTAGAATATCATAAATTCATAAACTCTAGACATACATGAAGGTGATAAACAGAGGAGATAATAGACATTGATCATGAATGCAGATACTTAATGAAGATTACATGAACCACATATTATGGCCTGAGCAGTTGCCACATCTCACCTCACTGAACACCAGTGGGACATTTTGGATTTTGTTCATCACTCCAGTACAGTTCAGCGCACTTGAAGAATCTACAAAAAACTATGAATTTGTCGTAATGAAACAACACCTTTGGTACAGCCCAGTTTGCTTGGGGAAAAGAAAATATATATTCAAGTAAACAACCATCCCAAGGGATGTGGTTGTACAATAGCTGAATAGATTTTAATGAGCAAAGATTTTTGGAGTGACAATAGAAGCACAGGAAACAAACAGAGGAAGGGAGAACACTGGATGCTACCTAATAAACTCCTCAAAATTAAACCCTGTGCTGCCTTACCAACACTTACTAATCAATCCAAAAAATGCAACTGGGAGTAACACACCTTAAACCCAAACATTTAGACTTAAAAGACACGTGAAACAATGCACATTAACATCAGTATCAGCAAAATGTCTGCTTAGGTTCAAGAGATCCAAGAGGTTTTTTTTTTAAGCTCACAACTGAAGAAGCCTCTTGGATGAGAGGAGGAAAGTTTTCAAAAGCCAAAAAGACAAGTCCAGTGGCTTTTTACTGAAGCTCTTGGGAGTTTCAGCAGTAACAAAACCTACAACCTGGCTCAGCCTCCTGTGACAAACGAGCGTCTCAAGCACCTAACAAAATAATTTACAAGTCTGCAAAAGTTTCCTGGCACAGCCACAGTCTCAGTAGCAGACAACGCACAAACTAGAGACACAAAGGAGACTGGTGGGAGGCAGGATGGAGGAGAAGCAGTCAAAAACCACAGGTCGAGAGATGGGTACAGCCACCAATCAGGGAAAGGGGATTGCACGTGCTAATTTGCATAGAGAAGCAGACAAAAAGTTAATTCTGCCAAAAGGAGGCAAAGGCTGAGGGAACCTCACTGATCCATGTCATGTCACTGAATTCAAAACAACTGGAAGAACAATAAGAGTATATGTAGCAGATGAAGAAAATAAAAGTTTAAAATGGTGACTGTTGAATAGTTGGCCAAAAAACTCCTTTTAGACAGCTAAGTATTTTCCCCACAGCTTTTATACAGATTAAACAAACCACATATGAAACACTAATGAGTGTCAGAGGTGCTGGTTTGACACCGGCTGCTTTTCTGTGTCTATTCTCTATGCCAACCTGCTGCTGTCTGTAGTGAACATTGACTTCTCCTAAAAAAAAGCTGCAATGTAGAGCTGTTGTGTCATTAGGTGAAGCATTGTGTCAGCATTGAAGAAGAAATATGTTAGAAAAAGATATATGTCAAGGCCAAATCTGGCTGACAAACTCCATTTTTTATTTATGTCCATCATTCACATGCTGTTTGTCATAGAAGTAATAAAAAGATGAAAATTTGTTTTACTGCACAACAAAAACTATTCGAAAGCGATCAAAAAGTCACCTTACAGGCAATTAAACATGCAGATGATGAAAGACAAAGGAAGATGGACAAACAACAAACACTAACTGGGACAGGAAAGGGAAGAGAAGAAAGCAGCAAACAAGGAAGCAACGAACTAAAGAGAAAGGCAGAGAGGGAGGAAGAAAGAGACGAAGGTGAACAGAGGAAGAGAATAAACCAAGAGTGGAGCGGTGGTGGTGGGGGGGCCTGTGTCTGAAAATAAACCCAACACAGACGAAATAAAAAAGCACCCCCATCTCTACTGCAGCAGAGCGGCACAGCCTGTAAATTCACTTATAGATATTTTATGGAGTGGAAAAACATTCGATGCACCCTCACTGTTCTGGTCAGAGCTGAGATGGGGAGGGAAAAAAAAGGACAAAGGGAAGCGAGAAGGACGAGAAAGAAAAGGGAAAGTGTGGGAAGTGGGCTGCAGTTATTTTTATGTAATGGAATTTTAATGAGGGGCAGCAGACATCTGAAATGGGCTCAGTCAAGTCAGAAAGCAAATATACTGTAAAATATCGCAAGCCATGAAAGGGGAAATGAGCAGGGGTAATTAGAAATGAGGATGTTTTTGATGATTTGTGAAAAGTTAACTGCGTACAAATTCGAGGCTTCGGTCAAGTGTCGTGTCCTCACCAGAACCATGACTGGTAGAGAAGGAAGGAGGTGCTACCCTTGTATAATTACAAATAATACAACTAAAGTACATTTGAAATTAGATTGTAAGGGAAATGCTTTTTTTTTTTTTTGCTTGATCATATTTATTTCAAATCAACATATCTTTGCTGTTTACTTAATTTCTTTACTGTTGCAAAAAAAGAAATGGCAAAACCGCAACAAAAAAACAAAAACAAAACATAATTGCCTTTAAACCTAATCCAGTCAGCAATTTTTTGGCTGTAAAAACAATTTAATTGTGTGGTTTGTATTTGAAGGACAGCAGTGGTGATAAACTAGCTGAAGTGAGGTACGGTTTGCCCATGCTTTATTGAACCACAACATCCGCATGCGAGTCACTTTAGTTGAAGGCAATAATGCTGAATGCTAAATGAGTATTTCGACACTTCCTAAAATAAGCTCATTTGCTCTGTTTGCTCATTTGCGCAACAACTAAATAAAAAGAACAATATCAACCTCAAAGGGCTTGTCATAGCTTAGCATTAATAGTAGAAGCAGGATTTTTACATTGCTGTCTGGTGCCTTTAAGATACAAACTGCAGATAAATTTATTTCCGTCTGTTGCTCTGCCCATGTTTCCACCATAGGCATGACGAATTGGCTACAGACCACTGAATTTTTCTTAGCGCAGCCTTTGTGACTTCAGAGTTGATAGGAGGGCATACATTAACTCTTTCATGAATAGCCCAAGTTATTAGGTGGGATTCCCACATGTCAATGAGCCAATTATCAGCAAGGAGCCAGATGTAGTTATGGTGGCAGTTTCAAATTTCAGCTGAATTTCCATGACGGCAGAGATGTTCAAGGGCATCTGTGGGTCTGTGGAGTCCACTACATGAAGCATGCAGCTGGTTTCAAATTGGCTACACGTGATCTGCAATAAAGAAAAATGATTTAAACTCAACCTTGTGTTAACAACATGATAAAACTGGAGAACATTCTAGCAATTGAAAGACCATAACACAAAAGAGTTTAGCCCACTTAACACTTAAATATCTAATATTTAATCCATCTGTTGAAACTTTTACAGCATGCTTAGATGGAATGTGATTTAAGTTTATGGATGTTTTATATGCCATTTAGAGCTATAAATGTGTGTCAAGGTAAAAATGTTGTGGCCAAGTTGTTGGTAAACCAGCATGTTAAAGTCAGTTTAAACAGGTATTTCAAGCATGGAAATACATTTATGAATGGTGAATTGTTGGAATTCATATACAGGGAAGAGGTTAATTAGATTCTTACAATTAAAAATGATTTGGGATACTGCCGAGACACATGATTCGTTTTTCTTTTGGGGAATCTACAATCAACAGTGCATCATTTCTGCTACTGCGAATTGTAGTAACCTGTTATAATAGTATTTATATGCCATGATTTATTAGTATATGTTGAGTAGACCCTACTGTTTTCTTTTTATATACCTGTCTTCCCACTTATTTAGCGTGTCTGCCCTGATTTATGACATGTTCTTGTTTTAATATGAGGCTGTGTAAGTACTAAAAGTTTGCTCCAAGTTCTCTATGCTGCATGATGAAGTCTTTAATCTTTTCTTTCATGCTCTTACTTTCCATCCGCTTTCATGACTTTTGGGGTGTTTTGGATTTCTCGCTTTTCTTATTAATTGCATCAGGTCAGAAGAGGGTCAGTGCCTTTTTTAATTTTTTTTCTAACAAAATATAAATATCAAAATATAAAACAGTCGGGCATCTATGTGACCTTCAAAATTGTTAAGATGGAGAGAAAAAGGCTGTAATCCAGGAAGATTGCAGTAAAACGGCAGGGTAATCAGGCAAACCATTGAAAAATACGGTGCATACACAACATAGACAGTGGTGTAGATGCAAACAGGCAAGAGGAACACACAGTTTTGGGTGCAGCTACAGTATGTAAGAGCCTTTTGTCAGTGTGTGTGTGTCATGCGGTGGCTGATGGTGTGATTAATACAGCCTATCAGTAACGACAGTGGCTTCGCTTCACTGAGCAGCGCAGCGTCTCGCCTGGCGAATCATCACACAACACACACGGCAGATAATGCACATGAACACATACACACACAAAGTCACACCTGTGTCATTTATCATCTGAGTTGCAGGAGAGCAGGAAGCTGTAAGTACTTTTTTCTGTTCTTTTCTTTCTTTTCTCACAACCAGCACACTCTTCCCTTCCACTATACACCGCCCTCAGAAGCCATCAACTCCACTCCACCTCAATTTTTCTCCCTGTCTCTCTCTCTCTGCCGTCTTCCTAAATCACTTAAATGCACTAAATCAAAAAAAAGGCCCCCACATCTTTACCTCTCTCTCCATCCCCTCTTCCCTTTCAGGTCCTCGAGTAGAAGTGGTTTGAAGGGACTGACTGAGGGTCGAAGTTCAGGAATGTGAAACATGCACGGTTGTAGTGTGAATGTTAAAATTGTAAATAAAAAGTTTCTAAAATTGCAACAAAAATCACTTGACTGTAGATATCTCACTTCATGTCGTCTGTAGTTCTAAGTGTTTTCTGGAATACAAGTGATATTTAGGCATGTGAGGTTGTGAACAAGGAAAACATGTTTCTATTTGTAACAGAAGGTAAACCCACCATATTAGTGCATATCAGTCAACACATAGAGTCAGACATTGGTACTATTGGCAGCCAAACTGTGCTAACAGCACATAATGTAGCCAAAAATGTTGCTAAAACATTTTAAAAACGTTCCTGACTTGGATCCTGCATGAGGCCAATTCTGCAAATCTGAACCCAACATTCAGCACCAGCACCAACCCAGTAAACACAATTATGTCTCTTAAATTTCAATCTCAAAAATAAACCCGAGTTTAGACAGTAAGAAAGAAAAGTGGAAGTCTGAGCCCAAAATTAACAACCTGTGGATCAGTACCATTTGGAAATACAAGTATATGGTCCAAATTTCAACAGGATTCAAGAAATTCCTCAGAGGTCCGTGACAAAAGCAGAGACATATTTGTTTCTTCAGCACCAGACTTCTCACAGTTTAGAAAACAGTTGAACATGTTCCATTGTAATCATAACCAAGACAGAGGAAGAAAAACATTTTTATGTCTGCTAAATCAAAACTGGAAATTAGAAAATGATCATATCAGGCAGTATGTAAACACTGATGCAATTAAACTTCTTAAAAGTTGTCAGCCGTAACTTGACCAAATCTGATATAAAACAGAAGTGAAGCACAACAAATGTGACATTTTAGACATACCAGGCAGCTTGTTCATGAAATAAGCCATGTCTGGTAAGCCTCAAAAAGGCAGCAACTCTTCCCTCCATGTATGATTATATTACATTAGGGTACATTGAGAAAACATCAAGTTTCAGTTAAGCATGGCTGCTGAAACACTCATTGATTTGTGCTACCAGAATGCTGAGAGTTAAATGGTTAGAGATTCATTTTTTTTTTTAGCTTTTGATGATTCATGGCTTAACTTGCTAGCTTATATATCACCATGGTGACCTTTCCTACACAGGAATCTGATGTGAAGAACAGATCAAAATGTATAAAGCTATTTTTAAGAGGGCAATTTCTCTGTTCACCACCAGCTGGAGAGACGCCAAACAGGAGGTGAAAAGTATTTTGTCATGACTTTTAGATGTCAAATGTGCTTTTAAACATATACCCCTGATCAACGAGTACATCAAATGTACTTAAAGGTCCCTGCAGTGCACTCTTCACTTTATATCTCATACTGAGAGAAAAATCACAGGCAAACTGTTCCATACAGACATGCTAATATGACCCACTTTGATAGACATTTAACCCCTTCAGCTCCAAGCTTATTTTGGAAATTTCCACCTGAAAAATCCTTAAATGTAGTCAGTAAGAGCTGCTGCAAATCAGTGAGGCCTAAATGAACATCATTGGTGCTTTACGGATCAGGGCCACTTAGGAGAATTTTGAAATAAATTTATTTTCTTTATCTTCATCACAATGAATGAATGAGTGAGTGAAAATAATGTTACATCCATTTTAACGGTATAGTAGCAGACAGCCTCCTCAATAAATGTGTCATGATTGGCCTGCTTTAAAAATTGCTCCAGCTGCATTTTATAACATACAATCTGATTTTACTACAAGTACATCCAGAGCGGACAGGCTTAATATGTGCACGAGTTTCTTCTTAATGCATATTATGCAGAAGTCAATTGCATTTACAAAAGGTATTGTCTATTTTAATAAACAGTGATGTAAACCCAGCAGTTAAAGTCATTTATGTCCAGAGCCAGGGCAGTTCAGGCATTTTGATTGTAGTTATCAGTTGGAAATCCAGATGTTTGCTCCTGAAACGACGGATGTCAAAACGCCCCACTAACCACACAGAGGGAATAGCAGTGAGAAACTGCGTCTGTTTCAGTGGTATTTCGCAGGTGAACCATGCTTCTAAAGTGCTCCAGTTGGTTTACCAGTGTCTGTCTCCACACAGACAATCCTCTCCATGGATATTACAGAAAACTGCAAAAGTATAAAACAAGCATGTGCAATAACATCCATCCATCCATCCATCCATTCTCTATACACCACTTTATCCTCCCTCGGGTCGCGGGGGGTGCTGGAGCCTAATGTGCAATAACATTCTCTTTGTGTTTTGAAAGGTGATTCTCTGAATAAATTAACAAGAATCTGGTCAGAGCTCTGAATTCTGAATCTGGACTGCAGTATTCATGCAAAGATTATAAAACATATCCTCAGTATTTCAGTTCAATATTTCAAAAGCAGTGAAATTTTTCTGCATGGTTTCATCAAATGGTTAGAAACAGTAATATTATCTTGATACAAAGCTTTTCAGCTATTCAGTCCATATCTAAGCGGATTTACTTACTGAGTCAAGCTAAAGGTGTGCAGTGTATATTATTTTTAAAAAGTAAAAGAATATGTAGAGCAAAAAAAGAATTAAAACAAGCACTGGATCAGCAGGACAGTGAGACACTGATATAAGTCCTGCAGCTGAGCACAAATGTGTCTGTAATGTGGAGAAGTCATAGAAGCTCTTACACAGATGATCAATCATCTGAACCATGTTAAAATCATACAGAGGGATTATGTTCCAAGTCTTATTCTAAATCTTGATCCTAATGAAAACCAGGATCAGTGAAACACTGACATACATCACTGAAAACCTTTTAAACACTGTTACCTGGAAACTGGTGGACATCTTCACTGCAGTTTGTCTTGTCAGTACATGTCTGACTTTGAATGTAAATTCAATTGATGTTAATTTTTCTTGTGTCCCACGTTTGTGCAATGAATTACCAGTTTGGCTAATTCAGTTAGTAAAACCCGATCGATAGAATAAAATTTAACCAAAAGAAATGGAATGCTCTCAAAGTGCCCTCAATTTTATTTATGTATGTATGTATGTCCAGAAAAGCATGTCTTGCAGCCACTGAGCAGCAGAGATTTTAGTCTGCAGGGTATCTGGTTTGATACTGCTCACTGCTGCTTCAAACACTTGGACACTTCACTGCACCAACTACTTTATCTCCCAGGCTGCTGAAGGTGATGCTCTGAATAAATGAACAAGGATTCTGACAGACCGCTGAATTCATCAGCTGTCTAGTTTGGCACCAGCCTCATGTTCTCGATATTCCACTTCGATATTCCAAACACAGTGAAATTTTAATGAGGTTGTTAGATGGCCACAAATGGACATGATATGCTGCCAGTCTTCCTCTAATTGTTTGCTTTTGTATTGTTGAATTCGACAGATTGTTGAACTGGTGTGTGTGTGTGTGTGTGTGTGTGCACATGTGTGGATATTCCCTGTTTTATCTTACTGCTGCCATTTTACAGATCAAAGTTTCAGTCGAGCAGAAAGGTCTGCATTTGCCAGTTTATTTCATTCTCTGATTTTGAAGAGGATCAATAAATTAGCAGAGCGTTTTATCATTGACCAAGCTGTGTATTAACATCAACCCTAGATCCAGGTTCTTAACTTGGCCGATACACCAGTCAGCCTTAACAATAAAGCCACTTTAATGTGTGGTGTAGGTTCCCCTTATACCACTAAAACAGCTCTGATCCATTGAGGCCACAACTCTAGATACCACTAAAGGTGTCAAAAGACGTTTGCAGAAGATCCTTTAAGCCCTGGAAGTTGTGAGTAGGGGCTTCCATGGATAGGACTCATTTTTCCAGGACATTCCATAAAAGCTGGGTGGGATTTATATCCTGGAAGCCAAGTCAACACCTTGAACTTTTTGTCATGTTCCTCAAACCACTCCTGAACAATGTTTGCAGTGTGGCTCTTTCATCCTTTTTTTTCCCACTATTTTTTTTCTTGTCTGCAAATCTGCTCAAAAATGACACCAACCAACCATGGCGTCATTACTTAAGCTTCATGCAATTGTTTTTCTTCTTTGTGACTGTGACCATCACCTGCCTTCATGGCAAATTAACCTATCATGTTTATTTCAAGCTGTTTCCTACATTATGCCATTGAGGGCTGTGCACACCCAAGTGAAACATAAAACAAACACAGGACAGACAGAAAGGTGAGGCATAGACAGTGTTCTAAGAGAAAAGGTGCATTCTATTTGTTTGTGCTCTTTAATTCACACCTTAAAACCAGTTACAAATCTAAGACCCTTCACAAACACCAGATATGACAGAATCCCAACTGGATCAATCATGAAGATGTCAGGAGACCACAAGAAGGATAGATAAAGCAGAGTGAGATCCACAGACACTAACCCAGCAACCTCCACTGACTCAGCGACCGGAGGAACAAACTATTGAGTTTTGGTAGGTGCCGGTGTGGTGGGTCTGGCATGCATGAAAACCTCCACCAAAAGGAGGGAACTGTCTCCTCCAGCCCAAGGAGGTCCATACAGCCGGATCCACTGAGCGGAGAGCCAGCCCAGGAACCTGGAGCGACCCCCACCGACACAGCCAGAGCCCCAAGGCCCGCGCAGCAGAACGGGCCATAGCAGACCCCCACGGGTCAATCATATAGTGCTGATACCCAGTGAATAAATGACCCTCCAAAGCCAAGCTTATTTAGAACAGCAAAGAGGAAGGACCAGTTAACTTTGTCAAAGGCTTTTTCTGCATCCAACGATATGATAACTGCCTTTTTGCCCTGCCGCTGTGACATGTTAATCAAATTTAAGAGCCTTCTTACGTTGTTGGTAGAGTGTTGACCTTTAATAAAGCCAGTTTGATCATTATGGATAATTGTCGAAATTACTGTCTCTAGTCTCGATGCCAAGGCCTTTGCAATAATTTTGATGTCGGTGTTAATTAGTGATATCGGGCGGAAGCTTGACGAAAGAGGCCACTGCCATCAAGGAATGACTTGAAGGGGTGTATATGGTCTGCAACAATGTTTAGGTCAAAGTAACATCCACGTGAATGCAGGACCTAAGAGTTCCCAGCAGAACATTTTTCAGAGCATCATGCTGCCTCTTTTAGGTTGTCTCCTTCCTGTAGTTCATCCTGCTGACATTCCCTCACCAGGTAAAGAAACATATTTTAAGATTTCATCCAATCAGGTTACCTTCTTCTATTGCTCCATGGTCCAGTTCTAGCATTGTGTCAATTGTAGAAGCTTCCAGTGGTGGACAAGGGTCAGCAGGGACACTCTGACTGGTCTTCAGCTACACACCCTCATACACGGTGAGTGTAATGTATTGTGCGTCTTGATACCTTTCTGTCATAGTAGCTACAGTAGCTCTTCTGGGGAATTAGCCTTCACCCCTCAAGTACATCAGTGATCCTTGAACACCCATGATTCTGTCTATGGTTCACCAGCTGTCCTTCCTTAAACCACCTTTAGCAGATGCTAACCACTGCCAATTTTCAGGGAAAAGCTTTGAAAAATGTGATGATTTGACAGTGAATTGGCGTCATGTGTGCAACGTGGCAGTAATAGCATAAAAGGCTTCCATTATACAGTAAAGGTCTTCATAGGTTCTTCATTCAGATTTTGGTGTAATGGTGAAATGTAATTAATTATATACTCCATATGATGTTTAGACTCAAAGATTGTGATTGACTTCTAAAATACGATGCATTTCTCAAGATAAAGCTACCTGAGGATATAGAAAGTAGTAAAAATAACTATTGCTATAACTGGCAGCTAATCTATGAGAAATGACATGCACCCATGGCTAGGCCATATATATCATGATTGTCAGTATTGTCACTATTTTATGTTACTGTAAAAGCTAAATAAAGATATTGTGGAAAAAAAACAACAACTATTGCTTGATGAAATTGAAATGCTACTAGCACAAGAAAATATCAGTAATAATATTTCAATCCAACTATAAATGATTAAAAAGTATACTTTTACTGAATTAAAATTGCACTTTTTAGCTTATTGTTTAATTTTCTACTTTATTTTGCCTTATTTTTACCTTCTGTTTTATTTTACATCTTACATCTTTTACATTTTAAATCTGTTCCTATTTGTCTCTTTTAAATTGCTCCTCCTAATTGCATTTTTCTTTGTGTGTGTGTGTGTGTGTGTGTGTGTGTGTGTGTGTGTGTGTGTGTGTGTGTGTGTGTGTGTGTGTGTGTGTGTGTGTGTGTGTGTGTGTGTGTGTGTGTGTTGAAGCAATTGCTTTGCTGTAGAAAAGATGCCATACAAATAAATGCACCTTGCCTGAAATTACTTTATTCAAGTTAAAATCTGGTCACAACTGAGCCTCACTGCTGATTCAATGCAAGGTATTTCTTCCTTTTGTATCTCAAAACACCCGATGCCATCTTTTTAATGAGCTCATGTTCAGAATGCATCATTGCATTCAGTATGTTTGGCATCCTAAACTTTCTGCCTGGAGGAGGCTCACTTACTGCCACAGGCAAGATGGGACAAATCAAACTGGCTATTATTTACATAATGTTGCTGCACAGTTGCCTTGTATTTTTAATGCATCATGTCAAATATTTTATATTTTGGTCAAAGAATAAAAGGATCCAATTGAAAAATTGATGATGCCAGAAACAAAATGGAGAAATAAGGCGATAGAATCAACAAAAATAAAACTATCTCAGTGTATTTGCGAGCTGTATAGTGGATCGGTGGTCAGCATCGTTGCCTCGCAGCTAAAAGATCCCCAGTTCGCATCCCAGCCTGAGCCTGGGATCTTTCTGTATGGAGTTTGTATGCTCTCCCTGTGCACGCGTGGGTTTTCTTCGGCTTCCTGCCACAGTACAAAAAACATGCTGAACTTAATTGGTGATTCTAAATCGTCTGTAAGTGTGATTGTTTGTTGTTTGTCCATCTGGGAGACTTCCTTTGGATGTTTTCTGAGCACTTTATGGTTAGGGTAGACCATGGGCTAGACTTAGAACTTGCTGGAGGGGTTATATGTTTCATCTGGCCTGGGAACATCTCATGATGCCCCAGGAACTACTGGAAAGTGCTGGCAGGGTGAGGGACATCTGGAATGACCAGCTATGTCTGCTGCCTCCATGACCCAATCCCAGAAAAGTGGAAGAAAATGGATTGATAGGAAAAACACACTCTATAATTATTGGCACTTTAAGCTTTTGTTCTTTGTTGTTACCAATAATGCGCTCATTAGCCGATTTCTGTTTGAGAGATGTATTTTTTCCCCTGTTTTCTGTTGTGTCAGAACATTTATCCTGTCAGTATCATATCTGATCACTAGACAATTGATACCAGAAATGGTGGCTGTTGTTCCTTGCAGATGAAGAAAAATCCTGATTTATGAGGTTTTATTTCTGTAAACCCACTCTTCACAGGCTTTTGCAGCCGTATCAGTATTATCTACACATCTTGCTGTTTTTATGGTTTCATTTTTTTCTGGTTTCAGACACAAACCATGGCATCTCACTATAATGCAGCCTTCAAAGCTCTGAGTGCTTTTGTTTTTTGTTTCTAACTGGAACAAAAGGTGTGTCAGTGAGTGCAAAGTTCTTTTTAAGTGCTGAAAAAGAAACAGAGCTTGGAGTTCAGAGTGCTAGATGAGCATTTAACACGACTTCAATGCCAGACACTGGAATTTGGGTCTTGTCCCAGCTCACAATAAATCTGTGATGAATAAACCTAAGTAATAAATACTGGCTCTTTAAAGGTCCTCGGCTGGTATCTGTTAAACACCTAAAAACTCTCCTCCTTTCATCAAAGACATGGTTGTTCCATGAAAATAATCTCTTCATATCTGAACGTGGCTTTGATGAAACTGTGCACTGTTGCTTCCTCAAAATGCACAGATTGTTGAGGTCCCTTCTTCATTGTCCACAGCCGACACTGCTAGAATACTGTAAAACAACTCAACTACGCTACACAATGGCAAACTGCAAGTTGACAGGATTGGTTCCATATGTTTGTTACATAAGAAAACCCAGACGTCTGAATCTGTGTTATTGAGACAGCCATCTGTACTCTGAAGTTTCAAGGTGAAAACATTCAGCCATTGCGCTGACTGCTTATTTCACTCATGATGTTTCTTATAAACAACGTCAAATGGAAATTTTAACAAGGTAAAAAAAAAATTGGATTTTTAAAAGAGAAGGTCTATGTATTTCACCATGTTTATCTCTTATGTCAGGTGTTTTTCCTCAGGCTTTAAAAACTGCTGTGATTACGCCACTTTTAAAAAAGAGCAGCCTCGACAAGTTACAAATGAATAGCTACAGACCAATCTCTAATCTCCCATTTTTAAGTAAGATCATTGAAAAAGCAGTTTTTCAACAGCTGAACAATTACCTAATAAAAAATAACAGCTTCAATGTTTTTCAGTCAGGTTTTCGACAGCACCACAGCACTGAGACGGCTCTCATTAAGGTAATTAATGACATCCGCTTAAACACAGACAGCGGCAGGATGTCGGTCCTAATCCTGCTGGATCTGAGTGCTGCGTTTGACACAGTCGACCACAATATACTACTTAACCGACTGGAGAACTGGGTGGGACTATCCAGCACAGTACTCAACTGGTTCAAATCTTACCTAAAGAATAGGAATTACTTTGTGTCTATAGGTAACTTCACGTCTGAGCAGACAGTAATTACATGTAGAGTTCCCCAAGGTTCCATTCTGGGGCCTCTTCTGTTTAACATCTATATGCTCCCACTGGCTCAGATTATTGAAAAGAATAATGTAAGTTATCATAGCTATGCAGATGACACGCAGATCTACATTACAATGTCCCCAGGAGACCATGGCCCTATACAGGTGCTGGGAAAGTGTATTGAACAGATAAATGAGTGGCTTTCTTCAGTTAAATAAAGACAAAACTGAGGTAATGGTTTTTGGAGCCAAGGAAGGGTGATTAAAGGTGAGCCTAGAGCTTCAGTCTTTACAGTTAAAAACTGCAGACCAGGCCAGAAATCTGGGTGTGGTGATGGACTCAGAACTCAGTTTTGGAAAACACATTAAAGCAGTTACAAAGTCGGCTTACTATCACTTAAAAAATATCTCAAGAATTAAAGGGCTGATGTCTCAGCAGGACCTGGAAAAGCTAGTCCATGCATTTATTTTCAGTCGGCTTGATTACTGTAACAGTATCTTTACAGGTCTATCTAAAAAAAAACACTCAAACAACTGCAGCAGATTCAAAACTCTGCTGCCCGAGTCCTCACTAAGACCAAGAAAAGATATCATATCACTCCAGTTTTAAAGTCCTTACACTGGCTTCCTGTCACTCAGAGGGTAGATTTTAAAGTCCTGCTGCTGGTCTACAAAGCTTTAAATGGTCTAGGACCAAAATACATCAGAGACCTCCTGACTCAGTATGAACCACCCAGACCACTCAGGTCATCTGGATCAGATCTTCTAGTAGTTCCTAGAATAAAAACCAAAAACTGCATTCAGCTTCTATGCCCCATATATATGGAACAAACTCCCAGAAAACTGTAGATCAGCTGAAACTCTCAGCACATTTAAATCTATTCTTAAGACGTACCTGTTCTCAGCTGCTTTTGATTCAAGTATTTTAAATTATTTAAAATCTTATTTTATGACAGTTACTTTTAACAGTTATTTTAACTCTTATTTTATGACAGTTATTTTAAACAGACTCCTGTTTTTGATCTTTTTACTGTTCTGTTTTTCTTTTAATAATTGCCCTTGTATTCTGACTTCTGTTTTTGATCTTTTTACTGTTCTGACCTTCTTTTTTTTTAATGATTTCATAAATGTTTTCTTTTGTTTTTCTTTTAATAATTGTCATCCTCTGTTCTTAATGTCTTTGTAAAGCACTTTGAATCGCCTCGTTGTTGAAATGCGCTATATAAATAAATTTGCTTCGCCTTGCCTTGCCTTTATAAACATTGCATAGATTAAATGATTACTGCTCCGTAATGAAGTGGATGCTATTGTGAGAGACCCTGTGCCCCCCTCCTACAAACCACAAACCCCAATGCATATATAGTATAATAGGTGGACTTTTCTTCGACGAAGTCATTCAGATCTCTAATCTTTACCATACTTGAATTATGCAACATGTGGTCATGTGGCAGAGATAAAATAATTTACCAAAAATCGTCAATCAAGGTTTTGTTTTTGGTATGCTGAGTATGCGGTAGATGAAGTGTTTTAGCACTGAGCATATCTCTCTCTGACACACATGCACACAGTCTTTCTCCTTTTACCTTCAGCATTGTATTCCAGACACGTTCAGTCCTACTCCTCCATCCTCCCAGTTCATCCATGATGTCTGTCAACAGAGCCGGCAGCTGTGGAGGTTTGCACACGCTCACACAAACTCACAAACAAAGGGTTATAGACAGTTGAGTAATGCCATTTTTTACCCTTTAACCACAGTATTTGACAGCAGCGCACAGACAAACATACAGTGCCCTCCATGCATATTCCAATGATTTGCTCGTCCATAACTCTCCTGCACTGCGAGCACACACGCACAAAATCGCACAATCGCACACACTTTTACAACTACTTAAAAATCCATTTGCTGGGTGTTATTTTTCATAGGCTGGTGCACTCTGTACAGTGTGTGCCAGGCTGTCACTGAGCAGAACTCTTTCCTATTCAGACAGGATTTAACGGAGCTGACTCACTGAGTGGCAAGCGCGCAGTACATGAATGCAATGCTGCTGATACTTTACTCCTGCATGTACTGATAACAGTATTTTCAGTTTGGACTCTGCACTGTGAAGGTCAAAGGTCATGGTCAATTGCAGAGTAGTTGCCTCTGAGGTTCAAAGTCACTTAAATAGGATGGAAATGTGATGTTCTGGGCTGAAAATCAGCAGTTAAAGGTGTAATCAGAAGAGAGGCTTATCAAATTGGAAGGAGGGAAAGATGAGCCTTCTGAACAGAAACACTAATGGCACTGAAGTCATGTTGCCTGTAGTTTTTATGTGTATCTGGGTATATGGGAACAAGTGTTACGTATAATGTAAAGTATTTCACAGGCTGGTCCCAATGTTTCTAAACTCTGTGTTACCCATCAGATTGCACGCCTGACTTCTTCAATTTGACATGTTTTTTCGAAAGTGGTGAATATCGATTGAGTTGTATAAAATCTGGGTTCTTAGGTAACATTAGTTTTGAGTTAAAATCTCGAAGCAGCCGTGTCAGTTTTTTTTAAATTGTTTTCTTTGCACCAATTTGAGCAATGTTTTAAGTGACATAACTTGAGAGATAATGTATCTAGACTCCATAGAGTCCAACCCTGATTGCTTTGGTCTAATTTTTATTCAGTTATTTGAAGTACTATGAGTTAGAAAACAATGATTTTTCTTTTAGTTCAGAAACAATATTATGCAACTTTGGGGCCACATTCAGAGTTATTTCACCTGTCATACATGCTCAGTAATGGCCTATTATTGGCCATAAATGCAAAAAAAAAAAAACTCCCCAAATTTTTATAAAGTATGTTTCTGACTCTACATGAAAAACTCTACATTTTTAAAACTTCCATTGGGGCCAATCATGGGAAAAAACAAAACAAAACAAAACAAAACAGCCTCTTAGAGTGAAAAATTAAGGTTTCACGGTTGGTGGAATATCAGAGTAGACAGAAACATTGAAATTGTTGTACTTTATTGGTGTGTATTTTCATATCAAATGTGAGCTGTACCATTTAAGGCCATATGTACATATCAGTGAGCCTGCAAAATTTCTTGACTCCAGCTGCATTACTGCTCAAGTTACAGCACTTCAAACATTGCTCGACAGATTGGCACGAAGAAAACAACGCAAAAATCAACCATTTTTGACTCAAAAAGTTATAACTGTGACAAAACTTTTTTACACGCTTTACATAATTATGCAAAGAAAAAGACCATCTCAAATATGAAACAATAAGGGCGCCTGTATAGCTCAATGGCTTAAGCAGTGAACCATGTACAGGGGCTGGTCTCCGACACAGCGGCCTGGGTTCAATTCCTGCTCGCGGCCCTTTGCTCCATGTCTTATCCCAGCTCTTCTCCCCCTTTCCTGTCTATCTCTTCTGTCAAATAAAGCCTAGAAAAGGCCAAAAAAAAATTTAAATGGTCAGGCATGAACTTTTTTTTTGTTCTAATTTAGTAAATTGCGGTGAATGACCCAAAGGTACTAAAAAGCAGATTTTTAAAATTTTTTTATTTACACCTTACATGCATATATATTCTCTTCTTTCTTGAGTCTGTTTACACATGTAAAATGAAACGCAATTAGTTTAGATTAAAAATGAGTGATATTTATCATGATTTATCGAAATTAATCCACAGCAACCCTGTGATTAATCTGATTACAAATTGTAATCATTTGACAGCTCTAATAAAACATAAGTAAACAGTTAGCTAAAAGGAACAAATCGCTTTCTCTTTGGAGTCTGGTCAACTTTTGTGAATGGAGTGAGGTGTGTGCTGGAGAAATTTGCTCCTGAAGGTCTTTAGTCATCAAAGCCATGAAAATTAAACTTCAGGACGCTCTAAAGAGGACAAGTACATAGAAGGTACTTGCTGAAAGTAAAGACAAAGACAATTTTCAAGGAACTCACTTGTACCCTGAATTAAGTCAGCCTGAAGTGGGCACGTAATTAATTGGATGTTGGGATTCAATCAACTTCTTGTCTGTTTTTCCAAGAACTCTGTATATTCTCTTAATATGTTAGTCTGCAAAATCAAATTGAGTTTTTTGTTTCATTAAAATGTTAATGGAATTTAATGTTGTAGGTCGCAATTAAGATTTACAAGATATAAAATAATACAGATGAAATCCCAGAAAATTGGTTAAAATTGATACGGAAGGAAAATCAGAGAACACAATAGTGGAATCTGACACCACACTGACACCTAGAAAGAATTACATGCCACTAACGATAATGTCTTGTTCACTTTGAATGGTACATTTCACAGTGGTTTCAGAGCAGCATTCAGAAGATGTTGTGCTCTTTCTGGGCCATGGGTATAGCATTCAGGCAACAATACGACTTTCAAAACCTCCATTCCTGTCATACATTGCAATCGTACCCTATTGTAAGCTGAGCTTTTTTCAGAGTTGTTGTGCCGACAAACTTCGAGCTGAAGTGGTTCAGAAAATGCTCATGTGGGTCATTTGGAAGGCATTTGATGACAGCTGAAACATTATGGTCTGGAAGACATTCAATAGCCCATATCAGACCTGTTGCACTCGTACAGACTTGCATTGCATTACAAACTGCACTGGGAGCTTTTTCTGAATGTAAAGACTGCTGATATTTCACAGCACAAGTTATGCTCCAGGTCAAATGATCTGTGTAATCAACTTCTTCCTCCATGACTTACATCTTTATTTTTTTTCTGCACTGTTTGTAACTGGGGCTGCACAGTGGTGTAGTGGTTAGCACTTTCAGCTTGCAGCAAGAAAATCCCCGGTTCAAATCCTGGGTTGGGCCTAGAATCTTTCTGCATGGAGTTTGCATGTTCTCCCTGTGCATGCGTGGGTTTTCTCCGGGCACTCTGGCTTCCTCCCACAGTCCAAAGATTTTCTGAGGTTAATTGATTACTCTAAATTGCCCGTAGGAGTGAATGCGAGTGTGATTGTTCGTCTGTATATGTAGCCCTGTGACAGACTGGCGAGACTGTCCAGGGTGTCCCCTGCCTTCGCCTGAGTTAGCTGAGATAGGCTCCAGCACCCCCTATGACCCTAATGAGGATAAAGCGGTGCATAGAGAATGGATGGATGGATGTCTGTAACTGTCGCCATAACCGCACATTTGAGATAATACTGGAGTAAATTATGTCTGTAGACTGCATACAACCATCTCCCACAAATTTGAAGTGATGGTTCAGTCTTTAAATGTCATTTCTCCAACACCTTTTGCACTCATGCAGCCTCACTTCTCAAATCATCAAACTTCCACCTTGCCACCACTATGCAGCCACCACTATTTTTCATATTTTTTGTGTTATCTGACCAAACGTAGTGCTGCCTTTTTTCATCTGACCGAAATTTTTCTTAGTTCAATTTTGAGCAGTTCTGTTCTGTTTTGTTAATTACAACAGATTTGTCTGATTAAGATAGTTTCATCATAATGTTTCATATATGAAATAGCTGCTGAACTGACCGAAGACCACTTGGTCACCAGTGAGAAGTTCCAACGCTAAAAGCTACTGATGTGATTGGTGACAATGGTGGTTCAATATTAGGGATCTCAATCATTGGCCGGGCAGATCTGATATGTGATTATCAATATGTTTTTTTTATATATTTATTTTTGCCAATTCCCAATAAAATAAACTAATTTAAAAATGCAGTACTTTGGCTATGAAGGCCATACTTGAAACCCTGGTGAGCCACACCTCCAGTCAGTGGTGCTCACTCACTTGTGAGTGTGTAAAGCACTGACTTCAAAGACAATTTTGTTTCAGGTCCGGGTTGACCAATAGAAACCATAACAGAAAGCAAACAGAAACCATAATAATTTCAAGGGCGAGTCATCAGTCTTTGTGTATTCGTGTACTTTCCAAAGGTGGAATGCTTTTTATTTGTGGCCAACCATAGTTTGGTTTCTCTCTGGGCTCTTTTATTTCAGATGTATGTTATGGGTTGTGAATTAATAAAACTCTTTTGAGAAGAGAGAATTTGGTCATATTTTTCCTGACAGTGTGATGTGTATGACAACTACTTCGGATGAGGAATTAAACAAATAGAGACTTTTCACAAAATGCAAACCATTTAAAATTCCTCAAATGCAGCAACTGTAAAGAAAATTACTTGAATGGAGATGAAGTCCTGACACAGAGTGCTTTGTGATGCCCTGTCTAGACAGTTCAACAATAACCCACTAAACCTAATTCATATCAACAAATGCAAGTTTATCAACAAAACACAGTTCATCTACTTCACTTCTAGAGCTTCTGTCAAAATGAGGCCAACAGAGCAAAGACAAGATTAATTCTTCATCAGTGTTAGAAATTCCACACAAGTCCTCAGATCTACAGAATGTTTTAAGTTGGACAAGAACTTACATTTTCACTATTTTACTATACATATGGAAACAAATAATAGAAGGTTGAACAATTCATAATACTAAATATGTACTTCCAGGAATTTATGTTAATTTCTTTCAATTTATTCAAGATATTTACAGGGTTTATTTAAAAAAATGACATTTTTCTTATTTTCACACTGCCTGTTTTTTTTCATTTACCTATCGTAATTACTTGTTTGATATTAAAGCAATCATTGTATTGAATTTTACAGATTCACATGCTTAAAGGGGAACTTCGTTTTTTTTCAACTTGGGGTCTGTTTTCATGTCTTTTCATACATGTGAGTGATGGAGAAATGAATTTTCGACATAGCTCCAGTATTTAGCCAGGCAGGCAGCTTCCCAGCTCAGCTAGCAGCTCAGCTAGTGAAAAGTATGGGGCAACTTGCCCCCCCGCATCAAAGTCCACCCCAACATGCTTTTTTTCCCACACTGACCGGCTCGGATAGTCTCAGCGAGTGTCCCACAACATACTAGAGATGAGAAGTGAACAAAAACCTCCACATTACTTGGCGATCGCTCTTTGTTGTGGTCTGTATCCAAATCTCAGGACGCTAGAAAGCAAATCTCGTTCCAAAATCGCGCGATAGCTCATGCCAAAACCGTTTTTTTGGCGAGAGCTATCGCGCAATTTCGCGAGCTATCACTCGATTTCGGAACGAGATTTGCTTTCTAGCGTCCTGAGATTTGGATACAGACCACAACAAATAGCGATCGCCAAGTAATGTGGAGGTTTTCGTTCACTTCTCATCTCTAGTATGTTGTGGGACACTTGTTGAGACTATCCGAGCCGGTCAGTGTGGGGAAAAAAGCACGTTGGGGTGGACTTTGACGCGGGGGGGCAAGTTGCCCCATACTTTTCGCTAGCAGAGCTGCTAGCTGAGCTGCTAAGCTGCCTGCCTGGCTAAACACTGGAGCTATGTCGAAAATTAATTTCTCCATCACTCACATGTATGAAAAGACATGAAAACAGACCCCAGGTTGAAAAAAACCAAAGTTCCCCTTTAAGATTAAGGAAAACCAACTTTTAATCACACATTAAATCAGATTATGCAATTTTGTTTATTATATATTTGTACACAAATATCAGAAGATCTTTCAGAAGAAATGCCTTCACTTTCTCTGACTCCACGAGAATTTCAAGAGGCCTGAATGTCTTCAGAAACATTAGATCTAAATCTGTCTAATCTTCCAATGAACTCCTAAGTTTTGCTTTTGCCTCGTCGTAGTCTGTGAATCACACTCAAGCAAGATTGTGAAATACTGCTATAAACTGTCGAAAAGCTTTGTGCAAAAATATGATACACAACTTATTACTCAAAAAGGATTATTTGTTCAGTCTTAGATGTCATGAGAAATGCCTCACTGCCGTGTATTTGGAGGAACAGAACAGTAAATTAACTTCTAAATAGCTAGGCTTGCCATCGCTGTGCCCTTCCACAGTTAATGCTCTTAACCGAGAGCTCTAACGTGGCTCTGGGAAAACTTGGGCTACCAGGGAACAAGATGTCTGCTATTAGATGGAAACCTCTCCACACTTTCTCTCCTTGCACCAGTGGAGTGTGTCATTAATTGACATCCTAGCCATGGCGCTACCCACTGCCAGGATGAATAGGGCTGCCCGGGATGTGCTCGAGGCCTGGAAAGCAACACTTGAAGCGGCAAAGAGTCCACTCACATGAAAATTAACTTCCTGCACTATCTTCAGTGCAACAGAGAAAATGGCGGGGAGGGAAATGGTTCTGAGCGGTGGTGGGTGGGTGGGGAGTGGATCTAAGGAAGCAGAAGCAGAGGACTGGGGTGGAAATTAAATGAAGAAAAAGGAAACTGGGTGGTGGAGGAGGAAAGAAAGGAGTACATGTTCTTGGGAAAGGAGCTTTTTGCCTTTAAATAGACTGAGCGGTACTGTGTGGAAGCAGTATAATGCACATAGAAGTGATGAACACGCTGGTGGTCTTTGGTGAACCATCAGTATAAAATGATCCTCACACTCCATCTTACACTGAATGGATTAATGCATAATTCAAATGCTTCCACAAATATCCCAAATTTCATAGTTTAGTTTTTATTTACATAGTTAGTTGCTTGACCTTGATTAATATATAATTCTGGGGTAATGCAGATTCATGAATACTTTGTCTGGGTTGCTGAATATTAGTAGGAATAAAAAGCTTCACTATAAAAATACTGGCATCAACTCTCAACAGCCAGTTGGTTCACACTCATTCAAGAAGTCATGGCCAAATGCTCTGTTGGGATAAATGAATGACAGAAAGAATCATTATTTGTTGCTATCTTCCAAAGGTTGATTAGGTGCAGTCACAAAAAGTATTGTGTTAAGAAAAGATGAAGTTCATCGTTAAAGTCCCATTGATTACACCCAGAACTACATATTTAGAAACTTTTTTTCCCCATAAAAATAATCCCTTACTGCTATAAAATGGTTCAAAATATGGCTTAAAGTAGTGCTTCCTGTTGAATGTACAGATCTATGAAGTCCCCACTCTTCACCCACCTCTCCAAGCTTGTTGCAGCTCGAGCACACCAGCTCACCGACAGCTCTGCTCAATTAAGCAATAGCAAGTGTAATATTGTGGTATCTGAGCCATACATTTTTTGAAATGGAAATTGATTCTGAAGAGGAACAATGATACCTAAAGCCCCACCCTGCAAGATAACAAGACCGATTTTAAAGTATCTGCATTGACTACCTGTCTGTTTTTGAATTGATTTTAAGATCGTTTTATTGGGTTACAAAGCTCTTAATGACCTTGGTTGTATCTATTTATTGGATTTGCTTTTATCCTACAAACCTCTTAGAAAGTCTCAGATCTTCAGATAGTGGCCTTTTAAGAATACACAAAGTCAGAACAAAAACACATCCTTTTCTTATTAAGGCCCACATTTCTGAAACAGCCTTTCAGAAGACCTGAGGGCAGCAGAGAATGTTGATATTTTTAAAAGCAAACTCAGGACCTTCCTTTTTAGTTATTATTAATATTTAAAAATTAAAGTTTTAAATTGATAATATTTTTGTTGCATTTAAATATTTGAGTCTGTTTTCTGCCTTTGCTTGTTGTCATCATTGTGTTATTCTGCTATTCTGAATTTTGATTCATCCTGCTGCTGTACAATTATGGATAACAACATTTCCTCCATTCCTCAGTTCCTACTTTATTGAGTGCTTCATTTAGAGGGATTGGGCGTTATGGTTTTTAAGTAATTTTGTTCTGTAAAACACATCCTTCTTGTAAAGAAAAGTTCGATACTGACTGATAACAAACCTATGTTTAGATTGTGTCACCGATTACCGCTTTTCACTGTGGGGCGTCTTTGAATGAAAACAACATGAACTGATAACAGGAAATGATAAATAAGCAGTAGTCAAACATGTCAGGCACAAATATTTCTTGGATCAATCCACTTACTCCAGTCTCTAAAAGTTTTCAGGTGCTATAGCAATGTCAAGCTCCTTCTGCCCTCACCCCTGACACACAAGAGGAAGGGTGTGTTCATACTGCAGCTGTGGACACTTCAAATGCACACTTATTTTAACTCCAAATCCCAGCACACAACCTATTGAGAAAAACAGCTGACTTCAAGTAAATGTTCAGAAAATGTTAAATAAGTAAGGCAGTCTCCATCAGGTTGGGTGCGTTTAAAGTTGTGAAAGTGTAGTGGAGGTTCACAGGTAATTTGGTCCTCTTGCTGCAAAAAATAATGGATTAATCCTGGAAGGCTGCTAATGTATCAGTTTTGTACCTATTAAAGTAACACTGGTGATTGTCCAACCACTGGGAATTTGAACATTTGAGAAAATATTGTCATCCTGGAAACTGCAGCCCAACCATACATATGCAGTGCAAGTTTACATCCCTGAGCCCCCAGCAGACCCTTATATGCCCATGGATGCAGAAAGTACAACCCTATCAGTATGATTCACACAGTCAGTAGTCAGGTAAATGTAACATCAGGCATTTCACCAAACAATTAATCCCGTTCTTTTTTGTTGTGAGATCAGTCGCAAATATTTAGTGACTCATTCCAGTCATTATCTGTCTGAGTGGAGAGATTAAAACATGATGGTGCACATTCCAATCACTTGTTCAGTTAAGTGTCATTCCACGAGTTCAACTGAGTCAAATCAATAGTCAGTCAAAATAAAGGAGAACTGCTTTTAAAATGTGTCATGTCAAATAGCAGCTCTGTGATGCAAACCACTTATACTGTCAGTGCAGCAGCAAATTGTTGTGGTGTATTTCTGATGATGACACATGCTGTTGTATTTGGTGGTACATTTGGACCATTAAAATTATGTATTTTTGACTGTACAATGTAAATACACAAACACACACAATCATGCTGGCAGTTCAGCTCCTGCTTGTCTCAATTCACACACACTGACGGTTCGCACACAGCTCCTCTCAGTCCTCACTTTAGACTTTTTCTCCCACCGTCCCCCATCACACACATACCCCCACTCATTACTCACTTCTTTTTCACATGCACAAATTCACAAACATGGGACAGAAAGAGGGGCAGAGTCTGCCTTCTGATTTCTCTCTCTCTCTCTCTCTCCCTCCCTCCCTGAGTTCATAAATATTCAAATCCAGACTCTGCTTATTGCTGTGCATAATTCAAGACTTTATTAAAAGTAGCCTAGCTCTCTATCTCTGTTGCTACTGTGCTGCTTAAAAGTGTTTCTTGATGATGCCACACTGGAGGCCATCCTGGCATGCACACACACACAGTGTAAACTCACTTGCCCTAAACAAAAAAGGTGACCTTAATTCAAACGATATTTGTCAGCTTTGGCCTTTTTTTCTCATATTCTGATAGATTGTGATCATTGGCCATTATATCATTATTATTTACATGCTTCATTGTACAGATTTGGGTAGCACCTACTCCAGCCATGTGACAAAGTGGCTCAGATTTTTTCTGTCGCTTGCAATGCTACACATTTTCACAGGCCTGTTATTTCTGCTCAGTATACTATTGAGGGGAATAGATACTGTGGTTGTTGAAAGTGTCCAACCTTAACTAAGAAAAAGGTGCACCCCTGCAGTGGTTGCATCGCATTTGTGCCACATCATTGCACATGCTATAGTGTAAGGTCATTAGGGGGCGCTCAGCTTACATGGGTCACTCTACTGCAGAATTTGTGACTTGGGATGTGATGTCAAAATGTCACTGCAGATTTTAAAGGCTCATATGAAGAGAAATTTTTCAAGCACATTCGCAGGTTTACAATTTTATTTTAAGGGTTTACTAGAATATCTTTGCATGCTTTAATGTTCAAAAAACACGTTATTCTTCTCATATTCTACATTGCTACTGTGCCCATTCTCTGTCCAAACACATTGTTTTGGCTCCTGTCCCTTTAAGGCCTCCCTTCTACAAATCCAAGTTTGCTCTGATTGGTCAACTGGCTCAGAGAAAGGTGGCATGACTACAAACATACCGTAATTCAAGATGAGGGAACAGAGGTGGACTGCGAGGAAGCAGAAGAGGTTGCGCAAAACTGGGTGCTGGACAAGCACTATGCAAATGTGTTACATTGTGACATGGATAAGTAATAGAAGAAAAGCCTGGACTTGAAACAAGGTGTTTCAGAAAGGAAGGAGCAGTGTTTCTGAGGGTGAAAATAACTGGTTTCCGTGGCACATGTATGTTAATACTCCTACATGATTTGAGATACTGTATGTTTACATGTTTCAAACTGTCTCATGGACTACATACTGTACTTCAAAGATATTTTTTGAGGTATTCTTTGTATCAGTCTAAACTGTAGACTCCATGTTATTTGGTTTGTCCTGCTGTACTGGGGCACACTCATTGCTCATAACACACTCCAGGCTAATATTCATCATTGCTGCTCATCTCACTACAGTGACTACAGCTGATAAAAAGATAATGGTCCAAGCTATTAGCTTGGAATTTTAATTATTTGCAGAAAAGTCACATGTTGACTGGTGCCTCTGAATTCAAATAGCAGGTTCACATTCTAAACTATATGCCACTTGCTGGCAGTTGGTTCTGCTGGCCTTTACATTGTAGATTTCACAGCATGGCTGGCACTGGACTCTTGATCTAAATGGCACTTACTGCTGTAAGCGTTTCAAAAGCCCCATATGAACTCCAGCACCCATCTGTGACCTCTGATTCTACTTCTGTCAAATTTACTACTGCCGCTCTCTACTCCCACTCCCACAAGGTCTGAGCCCAAAAGCCTCACATTCATGCTGTAGATGTTCTGAATTTACATATTATGTAAATGCAGAGCTGGCTTGCTGAACTGTGGCTGTTTCTGAAATTTGACTGAAATGTATCACATAGCTGATTGATGGCCAGATAGTCAATTAACTGCCAATGGAGAATCTTTTTTTGGGAGCAATGGGATATTAAAGATTAGCTGGGAATGTGAAATTATGGAAGGAAATAGAACTAAGGTGCAGCCTCTTTAATAATGGTTAAGTTTAAGAGAGCTAGGATTTGACACCACATTAATGCAGATGCATTTGAGAGTGTAGAAGTAAGGTACTCCTTACATAGAGAACAGCTACAGTAAGTAGATTTTCCCAGCACTCTGTTTCCTCACCTTACTTAATAATGTCCATAGCGGATGAACTAACTCTTAACTTTTGACAGCACAGTTCTAGTTTGAGTTTCACTTTGTCTAGAGTTGAGAACAACTGATTACACTGAAATCTCTCTAAATTAATATTTTAAGAGGTGGGTTCAAAGTTCGAAACATTAATTGTTTATGAATGCTTGACAGGCAGTGAATCTGTCACAAGGTGAAGGAAGATACAGGAGGAGAAGGATGACGCATGCAGCACGAGCGTACCTTTACACTGGATTCTATTAGCTGATAAAATAATGAGGAAACAAACAGAAAATGTATATACTTCTGCCATTTGTTTTCCCATACAGACATAAAGGTAAAGCTTGGACATTCAAACAAATCTGATATTACTCTGACAACACTATTTCTTCACATAAACACAAAATGCACTGTTTATCTTTAAAGATACCTTTGAATTACAATTGAGAGACCAGTCAATGATTGAAATAATTAGTAGGTGCAGTCCTTGCTGTATTATAAGCCTTTGCGACAAATGTATACTCTCTTGTAAAAGCATTTTATTAAGTTGCACAACAAATACATTTTTATGGTCATAATAAACCTATTGAACTGCAACTGGTCAACAGTTTCATGTGATTATCTGCCATTTGCCAGAGAGTTGTTCAGGCTGGGTTTTGTAAAATTCATCACAAACACATGCTCACAGGCTCCTGCATAAACATTTGGATATTAGCCACCTACCTACAGACTACACAGCTGCTTACCAGTGTGTTTTCCTGCTGAGTGGTGATCTGTGACAGGTAGGGAGCGGTGGCAAGCTGAGCCTGGCAGCGGTGCACTATGGCAGTGTGCTCTCTGTGATAACCCGGTTTAACCAGCAGGCTGCCGTACTGAAGCCACTCAATCAGACCCGAGCCCACGTGCACACCTGACTGGGAGAGAGACACAGCATAAAGCACACATAGGTTAGAGGTGGCGCAAGTGTGTCAGCAATGAGTTGCAAGCACAAGTGACAAGGACGCACACAATGAGCAAGGTGGATGCATGGTTACATTCAACAAACACAGGAGGACCTTACTATTGAAGTGGTTTACTCATGCGAGGCTATGAGGTTGAGGCTATGTCACTGAGAGAAATTGTTTGTATGACTTGCTGCCTGACTGTTCAAATTCAAAAGGCCACATTTGAAAGGCTGAACAGTGAAAGGCTGGCTGTCATAATGAGGACAGAGACACTGTTATTCATGTTCACATTTTCAGACAGCATCCTCTGAAAGACATTCCCAGTACTGCACACTTTAACCCTTTAAGCTTCAGTCAATTCCAGCTGTTTTCAGTACAAAAAAATCGCTAATATTCTATTTTTAAATAAAAAAAATTACGAAAAATACAGGGAATATTGGACGGGCATCGCGAGGTGCATTTCCTTGAAAATGACCGATTCGGGGATTTTATACCGACTTCAGGACATGTTTTGGACAAAATAATTTACTGGCTTGTGTTGTCTGGATGTAAAAGGTTGGATTATGGCCGTTTTTTGTGGAATCTTTTTTTTGTGTGTAATAATAAACCCGGAAATGTCAGTCGCGCTGTGTGCGTTGAAGCCGTGTATAGAGAACGGATGAATGAATATTCGTTTTTGTCGGACAAATGTGTTTTTCTCACCCGCTGTGGTAATCGCATCTGAAAGTGGTTTATACCGGCGGATTCATGAGAATCTAAGCTTTCCATCGGCGTATAGTGTTTGTATAATCGCGTTTGCAGCCGTCGGACATTCTTGAAATTCCTATGCAAATTAGTAGGTGTACCGCCGGCGGTACACTGAAGCTTAAGGGGTTAAAGTACAATAAGTGACTCCAATGGTGATGTAAAGAATGAAAAAAGACGAGGATTCTGAAGCTGTAAGACCTTCTGAGTTGAGCTGAGTATTGTGGTAACTTAAGGATGCTGCTGTCTGTTGGTATACCTGTCGAACACTTTGAGTTAAAGAGACAAATATCTGAACATGAATGGAGCTCAAATGTCAGTGTACATCAGCCACAACTGTATTTTGTATGTAATGCTAATTTGCATGAATGCCGGAATTAGAGACATTTGCTTTAAGCTCCAAGTACATGTATGCGATGATAGTTCGCACTTTCCCTTGGCTTATTAATCGAATGCTTCTGCATGCAAAGCAATGTAATATGACTGTCATTCATTATTCAGCTATCTGAAGCATGTTAGCATCCATTAGCTTTTTTTGTTTGTGTTTTTTTTTTTTGTTGTACAGCTAATTAAAAAGATCCAACAAGGCCACTTTATGCTACCTGACTTGTACAAAATATCAGTCTGAAATCAGTGAATAGCAAGTGAAGGTGGCAAAACATTTCAGAACGACAGAATGTGTCATATTTTGACATGGTTATATGCACATACATTGCACTTCTGCCAATAGATCTCCTTAAATCTCACTCACCTTTAAAACATGCCACATTTTTCATCTACTTTCTTGTAAAACATTGGTGTATTTTAAGGAAAAAAGAATTACCACGCTACATTATCAAATCTCAAAGGTTCCTACCATTAATTTCTTTCTGTCACACTGTTTTGCCCTACCATAGACTCCCATACATACACTCCCCATCTCTTAACACTTTCATGCTCACAGCATGATACACTCTTCGAACAAAGTGAGAAAGAATCAACTTCTATCATTTTTGCAACATGTTTTCTAGTTTTAACAAGTAATATCGCAGCCTCTCAGATGAACTGGCTGCTCACTGTAGTCTTGTTTCCAGCTCACTTAGCATTATTCACACAAACTGCTGCCAACTCAATGACTCTGTTGCCACATTTAGCAGATTTCAGACACTGTGAAAAATAAAGTTTTGACAAACAACCACTGGGAGCATTGTTAATGTGCTTACTCCATTAAGCATTTGGTGACAAATTGGCCCAGCTGATACAAATGCGAGTAAATGTGCAATGCTTGCTTGGCAAACCTATAGAGATCTCATCACATCACTTTCTGACACATAAGAAATCTTCCTTCCATTAAAAAAGAGAGAGGATTCTTAGAAGAGAGAGTGTATTATATGCAAATTAGCATATAATGTCATCTGGCACCTTTTCGCAAGATTTCAAGCAGCCAAAAGTTAGTCTCACTGGAAGAGAGCTGGCAGTACCTGGTCAGGGAGCTGTGCAGAGCGGACATGGTGGCGAGTGTTTCAGATTACAAAGCCAAATGAAAAAAGCTGTTTCTTTGTTCATGACAGCAACAGTTTCCTCAGTGAAGTGGGAGGCGATGAATCCATTCCATACCAATTGTCGGCTATGTCTGAGCAAGGCCAGCGGCCCTGGCTCAGTTTTAAAGGCACCAATAATTACTGAAAAACACACACAGATGATGCCTGCAATGAAGCCCCAGCAGCACCTAGCCAAAATGTTGGCAAAGCGACTGGGTGACACAACCACCTCATAATGTCTGATTAATGTACTGGCAGGATGGATGAAAAGAGAGGCATTGGCTTCATCAGCTTCTGCTTAGATTTTGTTTTTCAAACACAGGAGTTGACTAATTGAATGGAAAAACCTCTGTTAGTTCTGTAGCTTATAACAGTCTCCAAGGTCAGGAAGTGCAACATGGGCCAATTTGTAGTTTGGATTAAGGAGCGCTTCAAGTTCACAATCACTTGCCTACACTCTTTCGATTCCTCACTTTAGCTGTTACAGCTGCTACTGTATATGTATAATATCATCCACTTATTTACATAGTACACAGTAAATAAAAAACCTCAGGTGCATTGCCCCCCACACAGGTATTTTAAAAACATAGTGCGGTGATCAGAGTAGAGACATAGCATTGGTCTCATGCATACTCAGTCGCTTGTTTGCTTTGTCGTTCACCCCCCTCCCCTTCATCTGTCGGAGTCCTGCTGGGTGACAGTTTTCCACCAGTTTACAGCTCTTTGATGTTTGTCAGCCCCTACTGTTAGGTTTGCTGATTACGTCTTTTACGGCTTTGTGCTGGGCTTTTGAAAGGCTGCATGCGACGCTGAACAAAGGGCTCCTAGCTTTAGTGACAAAACAAAGTGCACCGACACCATCATGAGGGATCATGAATGAGGGAATTGCTCTTGATGTATGTGGATACAGGTGTTGGAAAGAGGTTCAGTCATGAAGAATTGTTGACAGAACACAATTCCTGATTGATAATGCTGATGTTGAGGATCCAAATAATTTCCCTGAATAAACCATGGTGTACAAATCTCTCAAAAAGAGCTTGAAGTTTGCATTTAATATGTAACTGTGACAAAATATAATGAAATGCATGGCGTAGGGAGAGCTACCTCCCAAGATTCCTTGTAAAAAAAAAAAGGCTGCATTTTGGTTGTGGTTATTATGTACAGAAAGATGTACTACAGTGACAGAAAACAAGAATCTGCAGTATTATAAATGAATAAATAATGTTGAACAATTTTCCACAGCATCCACAGAAGGCATTTTGCCTTACTTGGAAAAGCACAGATATTTCACGACTTGCATTGGTTCTGTTTGACTCAAGTATTCTAGTAATCTTAGACAGTGTGGCAGTGAGCCAGCAGGTACAATGCAGGGACATGGAAACTAAAACAGATCAATGGAATTCAGCCATGGTCCATTTTTGTATTTACACGTGCTTTTCATTCTGTGACGTGTTCTGTGTAAAATCAGATATTCTGAGGTTTGAATGTAAATTTAGAGATGAAGGAAAAGGTGAACACACCCAAACATCTGCTTTAATCTCTTCTTACATAGAAAACCAGTGTGCAAACAGCATGAAATAAGACATGGCACATTTTGCAGAAAGACTTCCTGGATTAAAGCTGTAATTGATACTGTGATGGATGCTTACAGCACCTTAATGGTTTTTTTTTTTTTTATCATTTCAGTTTTTTTCTCTCATAGTTTCTGTCATTTAACTGAACAGTTGTTTAAAATGTTTGTCAAGCTCCAATTTTTTTAATTAAAGATGTTGCCAGTGTCTTTGCTCTAAGGGAAATATTGGGTTTCACTGTATTGTTCTGTCAGGCCTTAACTTTAACTTTTTAGTTGGTCTCATAATTGATCACATTAATTATATTACTGGGAAAGCGCTTTGTTTTAGTGTCTCTTTTTTATTGTTGTACCTAATAAAATGACATGTATAAAAACAAATAAAAAAATTGGATGCCTCAACACGGCCAAAAAGCCACTAGTAAGTCAGCCGTGGCCAAAAGTCACTTGACTAAAATTTAGGAACCTGTTAGCTGAACAGCAGGCTTTGATAACTCAGAGCAGATAGGAGACTAACATATTATCAAATTACAAATGCAATTTGTAAAAATATCTGTAGAGTCACCTTTTTTTGGTATACTTAAAAAATGTACATGTTGATTGCATTTTTTTGTTAAAAAAAAAAATCAACTTTTATGTCCCTTTTTTATTGATTTACAGCATTTTCTCTGCTTCTAGTCATGGATGTGCTGTTTCCATCGTGATCCAGAACTTTGTATTATTGTAGAAAGTGTGTCCAAAGTGAGAAAAGAAAGTGACAGAAACAAACAAAAAAACAACAACTAGGAAGTGCTTCGAGTTTAACAGGTTTGATAAGAAGACTGCAAGGACCTTGAAAGACTTGTGCATGTTCTCCTCCTGTGTGGCTTACTTGAAGTTATGCAGAAAGTAAGACCTCACAGAGAGGGTCAGTGTGTCAAACTTCAGCGTCAAAACACATACAGACAGAGAGAATTCCCAGCTCAGCCCAGCAATAATTAAAGAATCGTCTGGAAAATCTGCTATTCTCCCTCTGCCTTTTCCTTGCGCTCCTGTTCTGTTTTGTAGGACACATTCTTCTCCCCAATTCCCAGAGGGCTTCTAGCTAGAGGTTAATGGAGTCTAAATGACATGTACGAACACAGACATGAGCGCACACACACGCTCCCTGAGGTCTGTGTGCTCTACTTGTGACAGTGCTATTATTGAGAATGAAAGAGGGCTGGAAAAAGGGAAGGAACACAGATCCATGGATACGAGTGGGTGTTCACAACCTTCAGAGTTCACTCAAGATTTTTCAGATGTTTTTAGTGCACAGATGAACTAGAAAAGCAATTTTCACCATACAATCTATCCCGTAGCTGCCTGAGGGTGTATATACATATACACACTCACACATGGGGGTGTCAATAAAAAGCAACGTCCTCACTCAAATAGGGAAACATAGTTTGATGTTAAAAGAAAAACTCTATCCCAAACAATCGAGCTTCAGCTTTAAGAATGAACAGAAAACGCAAGTATAAATCAATTTATACAATACCCTCAACAGCCCCGAATGCAATGTAAGCACGAGACAACTGCTCTCACATTTCCTGATGAAAACAAGGTAAGGAAGAAAATACGAGGTGAGACCATAGCAGATGTTTTTTTTTTTTTTTTTTTTTTAAATCTTGGGCTATCTAGTAGAGAACAAAAAGGACACCACATTTTTGTGTTTCAGTAGGTGACATCTTTTTGTTCCAGAGCTTCCATTCAGCTTTCTGGGTGACTTTGACACACACTTCTCTGGCCTTGGTAGACAACTTTTTTTGGCTCAGTGAACCAGTTTCTCTGGTTTAGGACTCACACTGCTACGTACCAGACTAGAAAAAAAATTCTAGTTCGGTACATAGCAACCTTTTCTTTTCACTTCCTGTCAGGTACTAAACTTAGTGCCCTGTCAAAATGCATAGTAATAATTTGTCCTCTCATGTAATTAAAAACAACCATCTCGCAAATTACAGTAATTTTTCATAATTAAAATTCATTTTCTAGGTGCAACTTTACACAAGATAATGTTTCATGGATTCAAGAGTCAAAACTTTTTTCTGTTAATTTTAAGCAATTGTATCTCATTTTTGAAATATATTTACAGCATTAAATTTGATTTTAGTAGTTTTATCTATTAAAAAAATAAAAAAGTGAAATTAATATTTACGTTTTATAGCAATTATTATTACTTATTTATATATTTTACCATGTATTCAGCTTTTATTTCTGTAGGGTATTTTGTTGGTTTGGCATCCGTCTGTTTTAATTTAGGTGTTTCCGCTTCTTTGGCATGGTTGATGACTTACCTAAAACATTTTATACCTGTGCATTGTTTGCTGGACAGGACTTGGTGCAGCACAAAGGAAGAAGAAGAAGAAGAAGAAGAAGAAGAAGACAACAGACAGAACAGCCCTTTTTCCACCTGGCAGGAAATGTAGGCAGGAAGTGAGGTGATCAAGCAGACACACCTGTGAGCTGAGCTGCTACTGCTAACAAATGAAGCATGGAGGACAACAGAGAGAAGTGAGAGTGGCATAAAAAGATGATTTCAAGAAGAAAAAGGTTTCAGAATCAAGAACCAGTTGGATGTTTCCCAGCCCTTCAGAAAGTGCAGGATAAAAGCTGATCCCAGGAACAGGACTGGATATGTATCATTCCACCTCTTTGGCCTACTTGGACAGCTGCTTGGGTGTATCTTTTGTTGGACCCTGGCAGGGGTTAGTCTCTTTTTTCTGCCTAAATCTCCAGGCTTCTTCTTCTTTCCCTTACCTCACTTTAAGGTGCATAATCCTTCACACCAGCCTCTCCTCACATATATTCGCCCAAAGGCCTCAAAACTGATGTGCTCTGAAACAAAATGAACTGAAATGATCTTTTTCTTGAATTGAAATGATTTGGAAGTTTCCCTTAATTATTTAAAGAGTGTTTAATATTCTTTATCGGGATACTGAAATAGAATTAGTTTCTGTTGATACAAAGGGCTTCTGTCTACAAGATATTCTTGTGTTTGATTCTAGTTGGAGTTGTATATAACCAGATTTAAATACTGAAATTGAATTGATGTCTATGGTAGTCTTCTGTCTTGTGTAGTTGAGCAGCGAGGGAGTTAAGTCATCAGGGCTATCCTTTTAATTAGTTCGTATCCAGCTTTTAAAGTGACAGATGGAGAATACCCTTTATTCCCCTGTCTGGCACTTAACTCATTTTGCATATTATAGATACCACTACGCTGCACCGCTTATAATGTTTTTTGACATGTGCATTTTAACTGAACCATGACTGAAAAGGTGTCCTGTGGTTTCTTTTAAGCGGAATTCAAAGAAGATTTATTGCTGGATCAAAACACAGATGTCTTTGGTTATAGCTGGACAGGTATGAGAGAGATTAAACCTGTGTGCAGGTATCTGAGGATGAGATGTTGGCGTTGAGAGGGCCCTCAGTGGCTCCTCATTCCTTGTGTGGTGCAAATAGGAACACTGGCACATTATTTGACCGTACCTCCTATTTTATTTTACCCTTTTCTGTCTCCTGGCCTAGTGTCTGTATGGTTGCTGGTTTTTATTATCTTATTTGAAGCAGTGCCACGACTGTGATTATTGTGCAGTCAACGTATATTACATTGTTGAAAGCTAAAAGTATTGTAGACTTTACAATAAGGATGAATCGGATTTCAAATTTCACTGGACACTTTGATCTATCACTGCAGAATTGTGACTGCTGAGAATAGTTTGCTGTGGCTAGAAAGTGTGGCTCAACATTTAGCCACCAGACAGTATAACTGGACACATACAATGGAGGTGTCTGTCTGCATTTCTATATATATTCCAAATATGATGTGCCAACATAAAACAGCTGGTAAAAGAAACTGTAAATTTAGGCTGCATAGTTTGGACCAAGATTTTTTCCATGAAACAAGCAGCAGCAGCTCAAAACTCAATCTTTACAGTGAGAGTAATTGAAATTGAATAACACATTTATTTGGTAGAAACAAGAATCTTGATGTTCAAATGAACAGGTAAAGAAGAAAAGTTAGAATGTCTACAGAGGAAGAAGAACAGAGAGGAGATGGAACTAAAACCATATTGAAAAGACAAAAATGTCACAAAGTCACAAGAAAGTGAGATGGAAAGAGAAACTGCGACAACACAGCACCTCTGTGTGTCTGAGGCTGTGTTGGAGAGATCACCCCAAAAATGATCTCCAGTTTCGAAGCTTGGGAAACATAATCTCACAGTTGGGGAAACCAACTGTTCTGTACTCTTAACAACAATCAGTAAATTTGTCTTTTTCACCTGGCTTCAGAATTTCAAAAGTCATGGATTAGTCTTTGACCCCGTCCTGTTTAGATGTTGCCAAGATAGCAAACACCAGAACTTTAGAGGCTCAATAATTCTTTTTTTTAACAAAATTTGATAATAATTAGCATTTAGTTGTTAACTTATCATGGTAAATGGTAAAGATTTTGGCAAATTCTGCTGCAGTTCCTAGCCATCAAGGCACCTGTTACAATAATGGAACTTACGACTATTGTCACTTGCAACATGCAACAAGGAGTGTTATTTGTTGCATAAACCCACAAGTTCATTCAATTTACCTTCAACAGTCCTCTACCCAGTGCTTAAGTTAGTGTTTTTATGTAAAATATCTCACCTTTTGTACTCAAAAATGGCGTCAACATTTCTTCTAAATATGTAAAAGTATCTTCTTTCAGCGAAAGAAAAAAATCAGTGATGGTCAGTGCTAATGTTGCATACCACAATAATCACCAACCAGGATTTCATCATCAATTTAAAGTTGCGAACTGGATGACAAAAAGTGTGCGCGTCTCAGACCCTCTTTCCAGCCAGCTGCAAAGTTGTTATGACTTTGTCAATAGATGTGTTCAGTCATTCTGATATTTTGCTAATTTGGAAGTTGACAGAGAGATGATATTGATTTAGTGGGATGACATTAAAGGTGGTTTACACTGACGTGATTTCATTGCATTTGATGTTTTCATATAAAATGTCATAAATATGTAACAATAAAGGCTGTATGCTGTCAACACGAAGCTTCCAGGACATTGCATTGGGAACAGTTACATACATTAATGTGAAATAAGAAATCTGATTTACTGCCCAGGTACTTTGGGGTTGCAGTGTTGATTTCTGTTTTCTCCCATTCTGCATTTTGTTTTTGTTTTTTCACAACAGAAAAATCACCACACTTAAGATGGTATAAATGTAAAATGCACAATAATCATCTTCCAACTGTGCAGGAAAAAAACATTCATTTTTGTTTCCTACAGTGATGATGGTTATTACTTAAATGTCTCTTCAACAGTAAAATGCTCGCTGGGATAATAAAGAGCAGTTGATTGGATGTGCCATCTTTAGTTTCAAAACTGAAAACGGAGAATATGAAATGATGTGGATTTGGCTGCACTGTAAACACACCAGCTCCAAAACACATTCATATCACCTGCTCTTTCTCTTTTATCTTTGTTGTGCTAATCCTCTGATCTTCTCTCTCTGGCTCTTCATGTATTGTTGGAGAGACTAATTCCTTTAACAGCTCTGACATAATATTGGCTTTATATGTCCCCTGTATCCATTCGCCTGAATCAAGGTGGAATCTTTTCCACACTGATCGCTTTTGTCAGTCACAAAGAAAGATACATGACAACCATCTCCTGCTCGTGCAAATGAACTGCTGAAAAAACTGGCCAAATCATTTCTCAAGATGACACAACATGTTGTCTTGAATGTCGTGTAATTAAGACAATGAATGAATGCTAGTGGAGCTGATGAGAATTTGCAGTATTTTTGCAGCGGGGGTCGATTAAGCCCATTTTGAGCGTAAGCCAGGAAGCTCTGAAACCAGTGCCAAGGTAGACTGATAATAGCTGAGTCTGTCTTCAGATGGATTTAAGATGTGATACAAAAAGATGCATTCACAAGTAGCATTTGGCAACAGTTAGATAAATGCAGAGACTAGACACTGGTAAAATCTGCAAAAATTTTGATGATTATATGAGGTGTTTTCGTGCTTGTGTGATTGTTCTTTGACTTACATTAATCTTGGTGGCTTGCATAAGATCCAGGATGGGCAGAACCTTCTTGTATGTTTCAACTAACTCATGTGGTTCCATCTCTTTCTTCTGTTGTCTCTTGGTAGTCAACAGCTTTACTTGTCCCCTTTTGTCTTTTGGACAGAACAGACAAAGACAACAATCACCAGCTGACTGCCTCTTTAATGGTTGCAACTATTTGACCTGTGTATGTAGCATTTTGGAGTGCTGCATTTTGGGACACTAATGAGAATCTTGCTTGACAAAAAATAAATAAAATAAAAAAGCTCTTGCTGCTTTAAATGAACTGAAGTTCAACAGAATTTGATCAGCTGGCCTAACAGTAAAGTACTGTATGCCCATGTTCATTTTGCCTCTGATATATTTCGAGATCATTGAGATTCCAGTGGCAGCCAAGATAAGCTTTGCCAGGAGCGTAGTGAACTCAGACACTGTTGCCATTGTTAACTCCTGTATGCTACAGGAGTTATAATACTACAGACTCAATAGAAACTGCCACCAGGCATTGCACTACAAATCCCCAACACAGATACACACACATGGTCATGTTTTCATCACTTCAAAGAACATTGCATTGGTTTACATTTATTTCTTTTACAATGACTTAACCTAAAACCTCCCCTAATCTTACCTAAACCTAATTACACCCTAATTCCTACTTAGCTGTAACCAAAAATGCTCAAATTTACATTATTAGATTACAATTTACTACAAGGGAATGCCCAAAATATAACAGATTTCTCTTGAACACACACACACACACACACACACACACACACACACACACACACACACACACACACACACACACACATGTTTGTACTTCTATCTTAGTGAGGACATCCATAGGCGTAATGCATTTCCTAGAGCCTTACCCTAAGCTTAACTATCACAACTGATCGTCTAACCCTAATCCTTACCCTAACCCTAACCAAACCTCAATTCATACCTGTTCTCTAAAAACAAGTCTTCACCCTCAAACATGGCTGTTTCAAAGTGAGGACCGGCCAAAATGTCCTCACTTTGTAAAAATGTCCTCACTTTGATAGTTAAATGCAGAAAATGGTCCTCACAATGTAGCAAGTACAAGAACACACACACACACACACACACACACATTTTGGCATGCTTGGCTAACCAGGATGCCATATACAAAAGCATAGATCTCATGGCCATATTCGTTTACTCATGCGTGCTTCCCCATTTGGAACAGATACCCCATTACCCACAACCAGAGCAGCTCTGACCCACTTAACTGCTTTCTGTGTTCAGAAAAGGGGGGTAATGAGGTGTGATTGCATGCTCTGTGTTGAAGTAGGTCTGTAACATGCTTAAAAAATAAACCATGTCAGTTATCATGCAGTTTGAGAAATATGTTTTATGCTTTTCATTATTCTTTGTTTGTGAGCTAAAGTCATTCCAAAGATAATTCATTTTTAACTTGGGGCTTGTTTCCAACATTAGTGGTCTCAATGAAGTACATTCATTTAAGTTGGTCTGAACCTTTATTATGTAGTATGAACGTATTTCTGAAACATTACACTGTGGGGTTGGAACCCTACAGAGCTCTCCTTCATACTTCTACCCTAAAATAAGCTGGAAAATGAAATGTCCAACCATGGAATCATGATTAATTCCCAACCCATCAGGACTGCACTTCTTCAGTGAAAAGTGAAACTTGTAACACACGATTCATGGGCAATTATCTATTTTCCTGTTCTTTTGATTCCTTCGATCATCAACCGTGTCATTAATTGGTTACTTAAGACTGCATTAAAGTGACAGGAATATTGGATTTTCTGCTGGAAAGCTTTAACATACATTGAAGTCATATGACACATTTTCATGCACATTGCCAGCATTAAATCGAAAACGTTTCGGTGTCCACGTTCAGGCTTCGAAGCTTTTTGGATTTATATTTATTTGGTGAATGCTGATTTAAGGCCAATTAAATAGCAAACAGTGCTTCACTTAACTAGATGTATTGGTGTATCATCAGCATGAGTAGACAAACAATTAATCACAAACTGGAGACAAACCTGGTAACTTGGGACAGAGATCTGGGTATAGACGCTTAAGAAAGACACCGTCTTGTCTCCTTCTAAAACCCAGAGTGATGAGATAATGCTGGGGTACAGCAGGGGCAGAGAGCCATTGGGTGGTTTGGGGCTGGATGTGGTCACCTTTAGGATCTGAAGAGAATAAAAGTGGAGGATGAGAAGTACAGGTTAGGATAAACAGTGCTGGAATCTAAATGTGCTTTGGCATTTTGATTTGCCAATGGGATTGAAGCACCGCTGATTGTAGTGTGGCCACTACATTAACATTTAATGCGCATAGTGAACTTTACAGCTCCCACTGTGATGCTGACTCTTATTTATGACCCGAGTCATGGCAGGCTGGCACCTCTTCACTTGGAGCCATTGTGTTTAAAGTTAAATATGAGTCTTGCAAACACCTTTTAAGCTTTTGTTGGTAAGCACGAGTTATTTGACATTTTATTTTTTATTTTAAAAAAAGGCAGCCAGCCATGGATGGAAAGGTAAGAATAAAAAATGGATTAAGTCACTGTAGTAGCACATATCCATCAGATATATACACTAATTTCCCACACCTAATTATTTCTGATGGAAGTCACTGGATGAGAACATATCAGATAGTCTGTATATGCAAACTGTAGTATATGTGTGGAGAACATACCACTGACAAAAATACAATATAAAAGCCTGTGAGGTTGTGAACTGCGATTATTTTTAGGATGACATCCATAGTATCGATAACCCTCTGAACTCTCAGTAGTTCCTTGGTGCTTTTTGCTCCTGTCAAAATCTAATTAACCGTACACTTACTTTATTCTGCAATGTGAAGTCCTGTGATGCCATGGCAATGACACAACCTTGGCTAGCAGTAGAGAGCACTCAAAAATGTCTTTTTTGCCGTATACGAAAATTGCAGTGCCATGAATCATGAAAAATAGATGAATTTATTTCATTATTTATTTTAAGAAAATTTAAAATAACAAACAAGGAAATGAATATATACAGCATTTTGTTCACGGGTGTGACAAATACTTGACAAAAGTTGGGGCTTCGCATGCTGTAGATAATTACCTATGCACATTTTTGTGACCTCTGCAAAATAAGTGTTTTTCACACTCCTCAGCACATCAACTCTAAAAGGATATTGCACCATGCTGTGTGTATCTTCAAACAATTTTCTTCTATGTACACCATTTTCGAACCATACTGCATTTATTTTTTTTGCTCAAATGTGTTTCATTTTTTTCTTAGTCTCTCTTTCCATACTTGTCTCCTCCCTGCTCTACTGTATGCAGACATAGCCTGCAGTTCAACCAAAAGGTCACAGAATTTTGTCAAAAGGCTGTTTGACACAGCTGTTCTAGAGGAAATAGTTTATTCTTGGTTGAATTTTTAAAATACTTTGATAAACTGTCACAATTTTGGGCTTAGATTAGGGTAATGTTTTCAACAGAACTTCATGCCATGCCTGACATGTTTAGCGACTGTTGCAAAGTTCAAAATCTAACACACATTTCAACATGCCTATCAACACCACCTATCGCTTTGGGGTTTATTGGGTTAAAAATGGTAAACTATCTCATGTCAAGGAGTATCATTACAGTCTCTTTATTAGAAACAATTGGGAACCTATCAATATATTTCTGAAAAATATGCGTGTTTCTGATGACCTGATTTCCACAGAACACGAAAAGGCATTTGAGGTGAACTATATGGTGAGTTCATTGTTTATAACTTCTACTTCAATCAAACTTTGGTGCTTTGCTCGAGATCATCAAACAGAATGCAGGAGTAGAAGAACTACTTCAAGTCATTGCTCAACCCCTCCTTGATATCCTTTCCTTTTCTCTCACTGCTGTGACTACTGACTACATCAGCTAGTGTCATAGTTCTTATGATAGTGGAAGTGATAGTGTTGCAGGTTTGAGATTCTGCTCCAGCAGGGACACGGAGATTGAGTACCCTCCAGAGGAACTAGATAACAGGAGAAATCCAATCTGTGATAAATGGGATTGCAGGAAAAAGTTCATGTTAAGGTCCAAGGGGCAGTGCAAATGAGTAAATGGAGGAAGAAGGTAGAGAAGAAGATCAGTGAAAAATATCATCATGACCTATTAAAGAAAAATGTGAAAAAGCGGGCAAAAAAGTAGAGATGGATTGAAGATGTGCAGGAAAGGACAAAACGGAGGAGGAGGGGAGGAGGGGAGGAAGGAGTCTGGGGGTTATACTGGGGGATTTATGATCTCTGGTTGTGAGGCGGACACTTTGCCGTCTCTTCTACTATAATTTCATTACAATTCTCAGGGGAGAGTTTGAGATTCCCGAGGTGGAGATGCCATTTCTGAGGACTCTGCTGATGCATTCAACTGTTTCAGAGGGGAGTCCTGAGAATTTCATCAGAAATGGCTTGTTCTATCAGTCGAGGTGTCCTAAAATAAGAAAGTAATGGAATACATAGAGGCAAGGAACTCCTTGGCTCCAAGTACACCGCTATATTCTTCATCTATTTTGTTTCGTAGTTGTGATATACTGCCACAGAGCTGTCCTTTACTTTCACTTTCTAGTTCAGAGTTTAATTCCTGATGGCCACATTGTAGTTTTTTGAGTTGTGTTTAACTGCCATTTTTAGTGTAATGTGTGCTTGTACATGTATGTGTCAACACAAGAACTGTGTTATTTAGAGGTCACTGATCTCTTCTTTTGTCTTCTTTGCCCTCCCTGTATTTCCCCTGCTCTTTACTGTTCTGATTTGTTATAATTATGCATGCAATGATCTTAGCCAGACTGTCAGTTCTTTACAGTCATAATCATCTTATTTTTGCTTGTCTCTTCCTTTTGTACACACTAATCTCATTTACTATGCCTGTTCATTACAACATCACATTTCCCTTTGTAACTAATAATAATAAAAAAAGAATAATCAAATAACAGTGCGGTGTACAGTACGTTTTAGAGCTATTTTAGCTCAAAGGAGCTTCCTGTTGCAGCCGAGACAGCAACTTGAAGACCCGCTCCTACAATTAAGTTTTCTACCTGGATAACAGGTCCATGTGGTTTTATCTATATGCTGGATGATATATCATGAGCAAAATAAGAAGTCAACACCAAGGCTGAGCATTTTCACCGTCAAACTGTAGTGTACCAATGACGCGAGCCAATGACATTGGGTCTCAAAAACACAGATTCAGATGTCCAGCGTTCATATGTACCACTGTCAATTTGGAGAATGGAGCTTTGGACATCCTTCTTCTTCTTGTTCTCCAATAATAAATCTTGCAATTGTGTAGCACTGAACAATTTTACAGTGTTTTAGCAGAGTCATAGGTTAGCTGCTGCAGTAAGTGGGGAGGAGTGAATGGAGAGAGGGGAGGGAACTTTATATATCTGTACATTTTAAAGGAAAGTAGTGTAGAGTTATTTCTAAACCATTTCAAGACATGTTTTCATGTAAAAATAAATAAATCAAAATGTGTAACTGATACATAGGGATGACTTGTTAGGGGTTTAATCGTAGTTTCAAACAGTAACTTCACACACAAGACAACAAAATAGTACTGAAACTCCTTTAACACCTCTTTAAAAGTGTGTAACTGTTCTGCTGACAGTTCTATGGAGGTTAACGACAACACAAGATGCCTTTCCCATTGTCACAATATTAATATATTTTTATGATCAACTATCTGTCATAGGCCCTTTAAATAAAGGATCCCAATACTTCTTCCACCAAAGCTCTTGTGTCTGTATTGTTTGAGTCTGTGGTACAGTGTACACTGTGTTAAGTAACAGTTACACTCCACAGACCTGATCAGTTGTTTGTTTTTAGTAAAAGTGGATTGCAGGGCCAGATGCAGTGATGCCGTGAACTTCTTTGCTGTATCAGTGTGGTTGAGAGGCCACCATCAATGAAGTACTGTGAAAGTGCAAAGGAAATTCATTGACTGTTGTCCATCAAGACAATGTTGAAGCATTTTACTGCACCACAACAATCTGAGTGCTGTGCAGTGCCCAAAGAATCACACAGTAACTTAAATGGACATCACACATTAAACATAAATAAGGTAAAGTAGGTGAAAAGCTTATGTAAAAATTTAAGAGTCAGAAATTTATCACTGAAAATGTGCCATGTGCAGGCTTCCTTGCACCATCTCATCTCCACTAAAAGATGACAGTAATTTAAATATTGCCCCCCAGAGTAATGTTAGGGTAGCATAATATTGGAGACAGCAACTATTAAATAGGGACAGAAAATATATGTAAATTAAATATAGAACACTTAATAGTCTGTTTTAATTATTAAAATGTATAAATAGCGGGAGACTCTGTGAACTAAACTAATAACATCAGCAAATAACTCGAGAAACACGTTGTGTGGAAGTCAGCATTTTACATGAACTGTCCCAAGTGCAAGCAACACATGGAAGTGCTGCCAGTGGAAACACCCAGGTTAAGGAAATGCAGCACAAAACCAAGTTTATGTTCTTGTATACAGCATTCTAAAACCGTAACTGAACAGCTCAGTAATGCACATGCATGTCAGTGGGAACTGTATACATGAGCACAGCATGTCTGTAGTTTAAAATAACTGCAGGTTCTTCTTGTCTTCCCCATCTTCTGGCACAGAGCTACAAGGTCCCTAGCAACAGCAGTGATTATATGTGTATTATATAAGTATGCAGAGTCAGTCACAGTCTATCACAAAATGGCTTTAATACAACAATTTAACGATTACCACCACATTTATAGAAATCTTCCAGAGGTTGATTATAATTAAAGATCTGCCTCTCACCTGTCTTCTTCAGTTTTTCTTTCTGTTCTGCTCATCTACAGCCTCCTAATCTCTCCTCTCCCATTATCGATCACCTCCCTCTCTCTCTTTACTTCTGACTGTTTGTAGTTTCAGTTATTTGAGAATTTGGTGTCTTTGATAACTTAATTCGGAAACCTTATTATTTACTCCTAAGATAAATTTACCCATTTTTAAGTCTCAGTCCAGAGAACTGGTCTGAGGATGGACTGACTGACATACTGACTGGTTGACCTGCTGGCCAAGTGAGTGTCTGCAAGGCTGAGCTAACTGGCTGACTCAACAAGACGGTGAGTCGCTGGTCATCTGTGTTGTCAAGAAGGTGGATGAAAACCTGAGTGACTGTTTGACTAGTCAGCTGGGCTTGTGTGCTAAGGAACAGTCCAATCCAGCATTTAACATTTATTTCTTAAAGGTCCCATACTTCTGCTGACAATCTTCAAAGATGGTTGGTTTTACTATAACTGTATCAATACTGGTTCAAACCCTCTTCTAAATGGGCTGTTTCAGTGTCTGGAGCTTTTGATCGCCTGAGCTGTTACTATCCACATCCCCATTAGGAAGAAAACTCTCTACATCTGTGATTCCTAGCAACAAGAAAAACAACTGACCACATGACAGCCAATACAGACAATGTGCTACACCAGAATTTTCTCTCTATTGATCGTTTTACATGAAAATAAAGCAGAAATTACAACACAGTCATTGTTGTTAACTCTCGCATATTGTAAATTGGGTGGTAAAATCAGCGGCCTAATGGTGCTGAGCAGCAGCCTGGAAAAGCATACATAACATGTAGCCTAATGGACTGCATTAAAGAAAAATTATGCAAATGAGAACAAAATGTATTGACTGTATGAAAACAATATATGAGCACAGAGAGCAGAAAAGATGAAAACAGATGTAGTCTACATGCTGCTTGATTGTCTAATACACTGAAGAACGTAAGTGACAAGAAAGCACCGAAAACCCATCCAGTCATTGCTGTTTGGTTTCAGACTGGTGTTAAAGTTTTCACCATCTCTGAATGTCCTTCAAAATCTCAGTTTCTACAGACCTCTGTCCTGTGGGTATACAATCAAAGCTAATAAAAGTAGTCCACTGGATCTCCAGTTTCTCAGTTGCTGGGACTACGTTAGACTCTCATGTTCACTCTTGCAGTCAATAAAGTTAGTAGAAGCTGTGAAATTAAATAAACTTGGCAAATCGTGATGCAGTTGGATTTACAGAATGTCTCACCTCGGTGGGAAGTTCGGACCACACATCTATTGGTTTCTTTAACTGAATCATGGCAGCTCAGAAAGATTTTTACTGGCTTGTAAAGCTGTGAGGCTATCTAGTAGTATGGGACTTCGAGAACAGCAGAATTTAACATCAAATCCAAAGACTTCAAATCTTAACAGCCACCATTTTTCAGCTCCAAGTTTATAACAAACCCCACATACACAGTACAAATGGATTTTCACCATAAGAGACCTTCAAATGAACAGGACTAATTGTCTACAGTAGGGCTGCAACTAACGACGCATCGACGAGTCGTCTGAGCACGATACGTCATCAAAAGCGGAAGTGAGTGCGCAATGCAACAGAAATCACCTTCCGACCGGAGCGCGGAACACGGACGGACGTTGGCACTGCATCGTGCATGTATTATGTATGCACGATGCAGCGCGGACGTCCACGTTTAGATACAGCTGTATAGTAAACGCTGACATCCATGTTTACGATAGAACGCGGACATCCACGCTGCATCGTGCATACATAATACATGCACGATGCAGCGCCGACGTTCGTCCGTGTTCCGCGCTCCGGTCGGAAGGTGATTTCTGTTGTATTGCGCGCTCACTTCCGCTTTTGATGACGTATCGTGCTCAGACGACTTGTCGACGCATCGTTAGTTGCAGCCCTAGTCTACAGCGGTGATGTGTGAGTGTGCACATGGACACAGTGGACCTTTAAGGCTAAATTGTAATGGTCATGGTGAAAAAAAAATTTGCCATTTTTACGATTCAAGTTTGGAACACTTAAACCACACACAGGGTATCTACAATTAAGGTTGGAGTTCTGCAGGTATTTGGCCGAGTGATTAGAATTAAGGGAATCACTACTTATTATGATTCATCATATAGGTTTATGACTGTTGAAACATTGGATTACCATCCATTTAATAGTCTTTGACATGCAGACCAGTCACCTAACAAACTGTTATTACCATCCCCAGACTGAGGCTTGATTAACTGGATTTCTCAAATTTGTACTTGAAACGCACCTGTGAATATGAGGTCAGTGAAGGCAGGATGCTGCTTCATGCAGCCCTCTTGTGCTTGGTCGATGTCCTTGGCTGTAGGTTCCCCAGAGTATGGTGTATACATCACAGAGATGTCCTTCTCTCGGAGTTGAGCCTCGTATAACATAGCCTAGGGCAGAAAGGAGAGAAGAGTGAAGCCTGAGTGTGTTCTTCTTCATGCACTGTAAAATGTGCTCATAAAATGATGTGTATACCTATAAGTTAGGACACAAGACACATCTTACTTTCAAAAGTAGTTTGTTTTGGAAAAATTCTTCAAAATAACCCTGGTTAAAATTAGTGTTGTGTATAATGGGTCAACTACACAATTAAACATTGCAGCTCTTGTTAATTGGTCCAAGATAGACTAGTTGGTTAAACTAATGATTAATATTCCAATAATGTACGATTAATTGCTTTATCAAGGATGTAATGCAGGTATCCAAATACATGAATCCGTTTTTGGAGTAATATTGCTAACAGACAGATAAAAGACGTGGTGCTCTAAATAATAAGAGCTACCTGTGTAAAAATGAATGCATACTCTTTAAACCACTGTTTCCTGCTAATGTGCCAAATCCTCAGGTATTACTGATTCCCACTGTCTATACTGGTGAGAACTGCACTGGTCATACACAAGCTGAAGCTTGAGGGCAGCAAGAGTGCAAAAAAAGCATCAGGAAATGAAACTTCAGTCTGGCAGAGAAGAAGTATTAAAAAGCCGCCTTTTTTGCAAATGTTGAAAAAAAAAAGATTCCTAATCTTTACCAAATGATGAAAAGATGAAGAACACAGAGTTGTAGCTGGTTGTCCCTCAAAGTGAAATGAAATCTGAGGCAGAGGCCAGAAAAAAAAACAGATTTTTGGTGGTAATGGTGTTGATAACAGCAAAGATGAAGAGGCTTCTTTGGCATAAGCTTAATTAAAATGAAAAGCCCTTTAACAGAATGTGCACATTGCACCCACACACAGATACATACAGCATCTCAAAAGTCGCTTGGGATTGCAATGAGGATGGGAGGGTGAGAGAAAAGCACAAACCAGAATTCTCTTGATGTGCTGTGTACTAAAACCTCTCCTTGCAGTTATCTCACATCAAGCAAATGCAAATGACCAAGCTTGGATGGCGAAAACACACACATCCACACACAGAGGAGTGCATATCCTTAAAACAGTCGTGAACACAAAGAGAGGGCATTGTTCCAGGTGGAAGCATTGAGGAGAGCCTCCTCTGTGCTCAGACACAGAGAGGAAGAAAGGAAGAGGCTAAACAACAGGAAGAAAAGAAAACCAAGAGTCTGAACTTGAGTTCTGTCATTGAGGACGTCCTTTAACTCAGCCTCATTCTACTTCCTTTTTTTCAAGGCAGGTGAACATCTGACTTCCTGCCAAAAATTGGAGGTTTAGTTCTGCAAAACAGAAGTTATATCCAAAAAACCTATCCTGCAACTTAATCTGTCTCCTGCATTTTACTTGGAAAAATTGCATCTATTATTCTCATAGTAACAAACCAGTCAGTACAGTGTAGAATGCAACCATTGTAAACAACACTGCAACAACTATTGTGGGTAAACATCCATTAACCCACTTAGAAAACAGAATAAAAACTGAATTTAAAGGCACTCTTTAATAGGTCAGACCTGCACATGTCAATGAAGTCATCCGAACAATAGATTGAATGGCTTCTGGTAAATTAAAAGGGTTTACATGTGGTAAAGAACATACCCTTTCAGTATCCGAAATTTAAAAAAAAAAAAAAAAAAAAAAACGCTTTTTAAAGTGTGTGTAAAGCTGTTAAAAAAAAGAGAGGAGGCACTCTGGGTTTGTTACACTATAGAAAGCTGCTATTAACCACACAGGCAGATGTGAATAATTAAAATGATCACCAGGTACAGTATGTAACACAGGTTTGACAATTATGAGGACATAAGCTGAAATAAGACCTGCCATCATAAAATATGCAAATTAAGGAAAACCAAATATTTATTGGTGGGCATATACTGCAGACTCACCAGATGCTGTCTGGACAGGAAGATGAAATGAAATAAAATAAAGCCTTATTAGTTGGATTATTAACTCATCCTGATTCATTTTTGTTTCTACACTTTCCATGTTCCAAGAAAGAGATTCAAAATTCAGATGGTTAAATCAGAAAGCTGACATTGATTTTAAATGTATGTTAAATGGGCAAAATATGCTAGAAAACCATCAAACATTTTGCAACTTAGGAATTTGGCAGGAGGAGTGATTTAAAATTACAGTAAAGTTCAGCATAAAGTAACGCAATACTAGCTTCTGATGCCAATGGTGTGCTTACTTTATCCATCTATACACAACACACCTGTCATACTAAAATCCACATTTTTGCATATAAAAATAGGCAGATGGGAGAACAGTTGGGCTACTCTTACAGATACATCATCACACCACTGCAGAAATCACACAAAAATCTAGCATTGGCATGGCACAGCCCTGCTATTATCCCTTTTATTAAAACCAGAGAAACCTAGGAACCAAATGGTGCAATCTCTGACAGTGTACACACGTGGACAAAATTGTTGGTACCCCTCAGTTAAAGAAGGAAAAACCCACAATTCTCACTGAAATCACTTGAAACTCACAAAAGTAACAATAAATAAAAATTTATTGAAAATTAAATAATCAAAATCAGCCATCACTTTTGAATTGTTGATTAACATAATTATTTAAAAAAACAAACTAATGAAATAGGGCTGGACAAAAATGATGGTACCCATAACTTAATATTTTGTTGCACAACCTTTTGAGGCAATCACTGCAATTAAACGATTTCTGTATTTGTCAATGAGCGTTCTGCAGCTGTCAACAGGTATTTTGGCCCACTCCTCATGAGCAAACAGCTCCAGTTGTCTCAGGTTTGATGGGTGTCTTCTCCAAATGCCATGTTTCAGCTCCTTCCACATATGTTCAATGGGATTCAGCTCTGGGCTCATAGAAGGCCACTTTAGAATAGTCCAACGCTTTTCTCTCAGCCATTCTTGGGTGTTTTTGGCTGTGTGTTTTGTATCGTTGTCCTGTTGGAAGACCCATGACCTGCGACTGAGACCAAACTTTCTGACACAAGGCAGCACATTTCTCTCCAGAATGCCTTGATAGTCTTCAGATTTCATCGTACCTTGCACACTTTCAAGACACCCTGTGCCAGATGCAGCAAAGCAGCCCCAAAACATTACTGAGCCTCCTCCATGTTTCACCGTAGGGACAGTGTTCTTTTCTTCGTATGCTTGGTTTTTGAGTCTATGAACATAGAGTTGATGTGCCTTACCAAAAAGCTCCAGTTTGGTCTCATCTGTCCAAAGGACATTCTCCCAGAAGCTTTGTGGCTTGTCAACATGCATTTTTGCAAATTCCAGTCTCGCTTTTTTATGAGTTTTTTTCAGCAGTGGTGTCCTCCTTGGTCGTCTCCCATGAAGTCCACTTTGGCTCAAACAACGACGAATGGTGCGATCTGACACTGATGTACCTTGGCCTTGGAGTTCACCTTTAATTTCTTTGGAGGTTGCTCTGGGCTCTTTGGATACAATTCCAACGATCCGTCTCTTCAATTTGTCATCAATTTTCCTCTTGCGACCACGTCCAGGGAGGTTAGCTACTGTCCCGTGGGTCTTGAACTTCTGAATAATATGAGCCACTGTTGTCACAGGAACTTCAAGCTGTTTAGAGATGGTCTTATAGCCTTTACCTTTAAGATGTTTGTCTATAATTTTTTTTCGGATGTCCTGGGACAATTCTCTCCTTCGCTTTCTGTTGTCCATGTTCAGTGTGGTACACACCTTTTCACCAAACAGCAGGGTGACTACTTGTCTCCCTTTAAATAGGCAGACTGACTGATTATGAGTTTGGAAACACCTGTGATGTCAATTAAATGACACACCTGAGTTAATCATGTCACTCTGGTCAAATAGTTTTCAATCTTTTATAGAGGTACCATCATTTTTGTCCAGGCCTGTTTCATTAGTTTGTTTTTTTAAATAATTATGTTAATCAACAATTCAAAAGTAATGGCTGTTTTTGATTATTTAATTTTCAATAAATTTTTATTTATTGTTACTTTTGTGAGTTTCAAGTGATTTCAGTGAGAATTGTGGGTTTTTCCTTCTTTAACTGAGGGGTACCAACAATTTTGTCCACGTGTGTATGTATTCAAAATTCATGTCATTAATCAATGGTGTTTCGGTGCTTTTTTAGTTATATAATTCAATAAACAGTAACACAACACTCGCTGTGGTCAACTATTCCTTATGTAATATGGTTTGAGCTGGAATATTTACATATTGAGATGTATGGAGTTTAGCACACATCGATTTCCCTGCAGTGTTTTTAAGAAAAAGCAATTTCAGAAATGACAGCAATGGCCAAACCAACACAACGCTTTTAATTTTGGCCATTCATCACATCACACTTTTTCACATTAAGCACTTCAATCAAACCAGACAACAACAAATTATGCCTGCCTTAGTGTTGTGCTTCAAACAACATCACAGCTCGGAGAAAAGAGACAGAGGATTCAGAAAACAGATTTACCGAAGTAAAAGTTGAATCAGTCTTTTGTGTCTCATTTAGTCTGTGTGATATTTGATATTTTTCATGCATCAGAGGTCTTTGGTTTGCACTTTGTCATTATGAAAGACACAGAGTCAGCCTCAAAGATAAAGACAAACTTTTGGAAAGAAATCTGTCACTCCATGAAAGGTATTTAAAAGGATGATTACCGTGAAGCTTACTGTGTTCACACTGGGTTGAAAGAGCATTTGCTAAGGCTGGTAATTTGGCACAGCCTATTCCTTTCAAAATATAAGTTGTGTTTAATTTTCCTACATTGGAATTGAATACATTTTTGTCCTGTTTTTGTCTTGAGAGTTTGTTCTTAAAAGCTGGTTCAAGGGCTTTTAGTCATAGCGGTGCTGTGTATTTTGGGTGGGATACTTCCTCATTTAGACAATGAGGAAGCAGAAAATAAGGGACAAAAACTGTTTTCTTTATAAATGATTTTTAAAATATCCCAGTCAAACAAACATTATGTCAACTTATATTAATATAAGAGAGTTCAAAAGGCAGATTGTTGTGAAGACATGCTGGGTGATATATGAACTGTAGTCTTTACTGTTACTGATTTTTAAGGTTAAGTCTGTGGTCAGGACACAGACACAGGCAGTGGCACACAGACTTCCACCTTGCCCTTGTGGGCTCATTATAAAGTCTTTAGCAGCCCTTATGCTGCAACCATAGGTTGCTAAACAGCTCTGATTGATAGGTCGGTGAGGACCCCAGTCGGCAAGTCCTTTAACCAATAATCATTCATGCACTAGCACTTGTCTGCTGAGCGCCCATCTGTCCTACACACCTGCCAATAGAGTTTGAGCTGCGTGCTGATATGGCGTTTGGTGCCTCCCAGCAGACAATACAGCCAGTCAGCAGTCAGGACGCTCCTGATGACACAGAGAGAGAGAAAACAATTTGTCAGAGAAATCTCAATCAAGCTTGTACCAGCTGTGAACAGTGTGAGAAAAGGCAACAACATGTCCAAATGTTGTCACACGTCCCTCTAAGTGGGACCACTGTTGATTGAAAACTGAACATGGAGTGAAAATAACTTTTAAGTCATGTTAAACTACGATTTGATTCATCATGTGACTTTTGTCTCACATTGTCCCATTTGACACATTTTCAGTACATAGGAGCAAACACAGAAGTTAAGGCAAAAAATGTAAAGAATATTGTCAGGATATCATAGTGCTTAATATAGTAATTTCACAGATTGTTATTAGTATTCCTCCAGTTAGACTTAATATGGGGAAGTAAGCACTAACTTACACAATGATTGTCATTTTCTGTGGAAGCTTGGATATATTTTTTTATCATCTTTGCATTACAAAATTAAAAGATTATGCTGGATTATGCACAAAAAGGAATAACAAAATCATCACTCATCCTCTGCAATGTGTACCAAGTGGTATGTGTAAGCAGCAGTCACTAGATAATGCTTGTTTTACTGTGCTATATAAAGCTGCGTTCGTGATAAACTGTTTCCCTTCTGCTGTGACACTTCTCCCAAATCCCAGCTCCTGATGTGCTGCCTTTCATGTTAGTCAGCATTTCGTGCTTCACAGTTACAAACTCATCGCCTTTTGGCAAAATGTGCCCCTTGTGATTCACACCCTTGTGATTCATGGAGTTCTTTTAATGTCTTTTTCCACCTGAGCGCGTACTCAGATGTCCTGAGCCGATACTAAGGGCTGATTTGATGTATACAGTTATAGAGCACATTTTATTAGAAACACAATACTCTGTAGTATTCTGGTGCATATGAAAGTAAAATGTCACCACTGGTGGATTCTGCTCTAGACCCTTGATTTGCCAAACTTTTTTCATTTTATCTCAAGGTCAGTGTCTGTACTTTTTCAATTTTAAGAAGTGAAAGAGGCCTAAATCTGAATTTACAACAGTGAGTAGAATGATGGTACTAAATAGGCCTAAGGTTAGTGTGACAGTCCAGAGTTTGGGAGTAGATTTGGTGGAAGGTTAGGCTTTTTTTTCTCATGTCGCTACCTATTAGGATGTTTAACTTGACCCAGGTTTTATGCAGAATTCATGATGTAAGCAAACCACTCACTGATCACGTGTCACTGAAAGCATCTTTTTTTTTACAACTGCAGTCAAGTCCAGAGTTTGTGTAATAAGGTTTGTTTGTGTCAAGTATTACTGGGAAATTAATGCCGACTCAATAATCAAGACTCCAAAGTAGAATCCCTATATGATACAAAGTGGTCATTTCTTGTATACATTTATTTATTACTTATATGTTATGTGATGATCGGCGTACGTTTGTCTGTCTGTCTGTGTGAAGCTGTGCTTTTCAGTGACAGACTAATGGACCAGTGATTTATTTTTATTTTTTTTAAAAACTCATGGCTGGATGACACCACCTAATGCAAATGCAGCTGTGCATAAAGTCGCACAACACATTGTCATTATTTGGAACTTGTAAATTCAGGTCGGCAAAGTTCACTGAGTTTCTTACTGAAAATAAAATGGAACAAGAAACACTCAGTGACAAACTTGTGTCTGATGTGACAATAGTGAGAAACCTCCTTATCAGGCCAAACAAAGTTCCCCCTACGTTCACTGTCAAACCTGACTGAAGTGAAACAGAGAGGGACACACAGCTTCTCCTCGTCTCTTTGGGTTTTCTCTTTTCTTTTCTTTTTTTTTTTTCCCAGTTTGAGGTATGTCAGCCTGGATTTTAGCCTCGGCTTCCTGCCAGGCAAAACACTTTAATGTCTGTGGTGTCACTGGATGCATGGACATTAGACATTAATGCAGTTGTGTATGTGTGTATAAATTTGCATACTTGGACATGTATGATGTGTGTGTACATGGAAGCATGTTTGTGGTTTGGGAGCACAGAGTGTGTGTGTGTGTGTGTGTGTACTTGTTTCTGCTATACCGGTGGGGACTTTGACCTGACTATTTGCTATAAAGGTGGGGACTTGTCTTACGGTGGAGACCTAAAATGAGGTCCCCACGGGTGGCAACACCGTTTTCTTGGCCATATTGTTGTTAATAAAAAATGTAAAAGTGCAAAAATGTTTGTTTAGAGTTAGGCATTGATTTGGTGATGGTTAAGGTTAGGGTTAGGGTAAGGGTTAGGAGTTAGATATGAATGGGAGTCAATGGTAAGTCCCCACCGGTATAGAAAAACAAACATGTGTGTGTGCGCGCGCGTGTGTGCATCATGATAAGGGGAGGCAGAAGAGACATGGATCTCCCCTGACACAATGAAACATTAAAAGCAGCATTCTGTCAGTCGTTGTGAATGTAAAGCCTGTCTCTACTGCAGGGAGCTTACACAGGAGTGATCGCTGTGTCCATGAGTGTGTGTGTGTGTGAGTGTGTGTGGCGAGTAGATATTGCTTTGCACGTCTATGTAATGGTAATGCAGACATAAACTATAATTTCTCCATACAGCAATGTTTTCTATTATAATTTTGTGGGTACATGGACGACATTAATGGAGACAGAAGCATGTCTGTTCAAGTGACAACACCTCTCCAAGGTCAACCATCTTTTGTCGTGCTAAGAGCCCCTCCAGGCCCCATTTACTGGCTGAGTGTGTCTCCATCATACAAGGCTGACAGCCATGTGTGATGTGGAAGTGGATGGGTTGACTGGTGTCAGGGCTGAGGGTGGAACGAGACAGGCAAATACAGTGACACAGAAAGAGAGTTATAATTTATTCTGCAGTGCACCTATATGCTACATTAAAGGCTGCAGTGATATATTTTCAAGAGGCTGAGTGGTTTAAATATCTTAAAACTAATGCAGTTACTTTGGAAGCCTTTGTGCAAATTTGATTAGGAAGTATGTTTAACTGTCTGAATAATCAATGTTCGTCTGCCTTTTGGTATATCTTTGCCAAAAGTTTGCTAAATTCAGCTCCATGTCTGACCAAAGTCAGAACTCTAAAGAAATGTACGTGTTATAATATCCCTGCGGCCTGTTCTACCTTTGGTACATTACACTCAAGTTACACTGAATCACATCAGTTCGACTTTCTGAGACTTTGTATGCAATGGAGCAGCCTCAAGTTCATTTCGTGTTCTGTCTGAACACACAGTGTGTCAGCCCTTCTCTATCGGCAACTTCCCACTACAGGACATGCGTGAGGTGGCACGAATGTTGACAGGAACGGCTCCATAATCATCCCTTTCAGGCGTTCTGTTTCCTTTGCGGTGCAGGATGCAACAGCTTTGGAGGGGATGCCAAAACAGCAGCAAATACTAGATATTGGATGTAACTCCAGTTCTAGGAACATATAGGAAATGGAACAATGGACGATTTGTTTGGTTAGTTTACATGATGTATTTTACTTTTTTGATAGAGATGTTGGAGAAAAGACTGCTACTCAACGAGAACATAAAGTGGGCAGAAAGAATGTCACACTCTGAGTTTGACCAACCACTATTGAAACCTGCACAGCAGTTTTTTGGGGCTGCTCAAAGGTACCTATCCTGCAGTAGGTATTTTTTCTTTCCTGTAAACAGCCCTGAAAGAGGTTCTACAGGGGTATTTACTGCAGTCAAAGCACATCATCTGGTTCAGGCCACCTTAAACTGGCCCGCAAGTCCCTGCAATGGAAACAGCCCTCATGTCACAGCGCTCGATTTAGACGGCCGCCAGGTCGCCGCGAGCGCCGGGAATCATGGGAGGTTGATGACATCATACAAAGTGGCTGCCTCCATGAAGAAAACATGATAGGCGGTTCAGCTCGATCGAGCGCTGTGTCATTTGGTAAAGTTCCTGCTAAGTTAGGGATCCTGATGCTGAATCTACTTAGCAAACTATGTTAATTTGCTCAGCCAGTCCTTTTTCTAATCACAATTTGCTAGTTAAATAATCTCTAATCTTTGTTCCACAGGTGTTTGCTGTATGCTAGCCAGCCATAGTTGCACAGATGGTGTAGGAATGTATATGTTGTGTTCAGCTCAGCCTCTTACTTAAACAGGAGCTCGTGTTTTTTTTTCTTCCATCTAGTCTGCTTCTTTTTTATGTCTTGGTATGTTCATGAAGTAGATTCATAAAGTGTGGGATATGAGCACACACATTTTTTCTCATATTGAACTGTTAGTAAAAATGTGATGATTGTATAAAAAATTACTTCACGTGCATTAATGCTAGACATGCCCATAATCCCCCTACAGAGGCAGTAACTAATCCACTCGCGCTACTTTATACTATACAAATACTACATTACTTTAGAATACATTTAGCTCCTCTGCTTCAGGCTATATTCTGACTGCCAAATAGAAAACAAGAGAAAACAGGTGTCTTTTAAACATGAAACAACAGCTAAACAGTTTTTGAAATCATGGCTGTAGAATGGCTCAGTGAGCTCTAATGTTGAGGCTTAAGCTTCGGATTTGAGAATTAAACCTCTATGCATGTAGGCAAAGTTAGCAATTAGTGCTGTCTAATGACAAATGCAATCTTCTAAGACTTATGATAGAGGACAGACTGCTGTATTCGTGGTTTACCGTCAATCGGTCAGTTAATGCACAAGGCACCCTGCAGTAATACAAGACTCATGTGCTTGTGGGCCTGTGTGTGTGTGTGTGTGTGTGTGTGTGTGTGTGTGTGTGTGTGTGTGTGTGTGGCAGTGAACCAAGACAGTGATTAATTAAATCCTCTGGGAGTTGTGTTCATTGCTGAAGAGAGAGGGAGTGCTACACATCCGGTTGATAGACACCTCCCATGGCAATAGATGATGTATTACACCGCGCAGGGGCTGTCGAAAGATTACCATCAGTTGATAGACTTTGCACCACTCACTGGACAATATACAGTACAGTCCCTTGTGAGCCAAAGTACAATGACAGCATAATCATCCCATCTTGTGGGAAATGGAGATGTCTGTACACACACTTTAGTGGGTGAACTCAAACTCAGTCAATGTACAGTCAATACACAGTGGAACCTCAATCAGTGCGCTCCACATGGAAAACGTGATCCCAAAATAGACTATTCCACATTCTCATAATGAAAGCTATCACGGCTCTCAGCTTTTCTGTAGTTTATGTAGCTTCTGCTACAATTGAGTGGGGAGTAATGGTAAATGGTCTTCACTTAGATATTACTTATTTACCTCAACTCTAAATACTTAATAGTGTTTCTCATTCACCCATTCACCCTCGATTGGCAAAGCAAAGCGTTTGTCATCAGCAACAACTTGGGGTTCAATGTTTTACACAAGGACACCATAGAGGGGCCAGGACTGAACCACCAGCTCTGTAATCAGTGGACAACCTACTTTACCCTTTGAGCCACAGCCATACACTACTAGCACTGAAAAGCACGAAAGCAATAATGTGCATTAAACTTGATCCAGCTGAAATAGTCTATTTGTCAGCAGCCCACCCTCACAACTAGCAACAATAGCAATGAAGAAACCAAAAGGAGGAAATTCATGACCAGTGTCCAAATGAGAGAACACAAAAGCCAAATTTTCCCCAGACAAATGATGCACAGGATCCTGGCCGTCTACATGATATATAAGAAAACATGATTCATCGAAGCAGGCCACCTTCTTCCATTGCTTGTGGTCCATCTCAGATGCTCACATTCCTGGGCTTGCGCTAGCCGATAGCCACAGCACCATAGGCGCATCGCCCTGCCGGATGGCGTAGTCAAAAAGTAACAAAAAAGGGTTCGACTTACTTTTTCTTCGAAACGCCCAAGCGATAATATAAGAAAAACAAACTTTTTCTCTCGGCAGGCGTTGGAAATGGTCGGAGCCACCCGAATCTTGATCACCATCCAGCAAAACGATGCGCCAATGGTGCCGTGACGCATCGGCTAGTGCAGGGGTCGGCAACCTTTAACACTCAAAGAGCCATTTCGACCCGTTTCCCACAGAAAAGAAAACACCGGGAGCCGCAAAATCCTTTTGGCATTTAAAATGAAGACAACACTGCATATATGGCTTTTTTACCTCTATGCCCTTGTTAATCAGTCGTGATTAATTAATTACAAAGCCTCTAATTAGATTCATTTTTTAAATTGTGTCCTACCACTAATATTTATCTTACCTGGTTAATGTCATTTTTGCTCCTGGACCTCATATGTTACGTAATGTTAGCTGGAAATCAATATTTTGCGAATGTCTATTTAACTTGTAAAATCTTTTTATCTTAAGCTAATAACTTTTCTCCGGTAAGTCGCTGCCCTATTTTCCAAGACGACACTCTTCTGACTCTCTGACCTGCTGCCGTGTTCTTGCGAGTAACGTGTATTACCCTATCACGAGTACTTTTGACTCAAAGACAAGACGTGTCTTTCTTGGAGTGGAGCTTTAATATACAGGCTTGCCATTCTTGAGTACAAAACGATGTGAAACTACAGGCGTTGCTTCTCCATCTCCTCTGCATCAACCTTGCGCTCTCATGCATAGTCATGTCCCACCCAGAGGAAAACCCCAGCAGCACATCCGGTGGAGTGACGCGTCAAAATAAGAGCGGTAATTTCACAATAAAACGCTCTATATAAAAATGCATTGAAACGCGCCTGAAAGGCAGAGCAATTTATTTTCCAAAGTTACAGGGAGCCACAACAGAGGGCTGAAAGAGCCGCATGCGGCTCCGGAGCCGCGGGTTGCCGACCCCTGGGCTAGTGCAAGCCCAGCATTCCCATTGTAGAATGCTACGCTGTGGAAAGGGGAGTCAACATGGGTACACTGACTAGCCAATGCAGCCCTGCAATCCCATTTAAGATAAGATGAGATAACATAACCCTTTATTAATCCCACAGTGGGGAAATTTGCATTATTACAGCAGCAAAGATAGTGCAAACATTATAGAAATGTGCTATAAAAATAAAGATAAATCAAAATATGCAAATATTTGTTCTAAAAATAACATTATTGCACATATCAGGGGTATTGCACAGTTTGCATCTTTCAGTGGTTTCAATGTTGCGGCGGATCAGTGTGCCTTTAAGCTTATACATGTTAAATACACACGTGGACAAAATTGTTGGTACCCCTCAGTTAAAGAAGGAAAAACCCACAATTCTCACTGAAATCACTTGAAACTCACAAAAGTAAAAATAAATAAAAAATTATTGAAAATTAAATAATCAAAATCAGCCATCACTTTTGAATTGTTGATTAACATAATTATTAAAAAAACAAACTAATGAAATAGGGCTGGACAAAAATGATGGTACCCATAACTAAATATTTTGTTGCACAACCTTTTGAGGCAATCACTGCAATTAAACGATTTCTGTATTTGTCAATGAGCGTTCTGCAGCTGTCAACAGGTATTTTGGCCCACTCCTCATGAGCAAACAGCTCCAGTTGTCTCAGGTTTGATGGGTGTCTTCTCCAAATGGCATGTTTCAGCTCCTTCCACATATGTTCAATGGGATTCAGATGTGGGCTCATAGAAGGCCACTTTAGAATAGTCCAACGCTTTTCTCTCAGCCATTCTTGGGTGTTTTTGGCTGTGTGTTTTGGATCGTTGTCCTGTTGGAAGACCCATGACCTGCGACTGAGACCAAGCTTTCTGACACTAGGCAGCACATTTCTCTCCAGAATGCCTTGATAGTCTTCAGATTTCATCGTACCTTGCACACTTTCAAGACACCCTGTGCCAGATGCAGCAAAGCAGCCCCAAAACATTACTGAGCCTCCTCCATGTTTCACCGTAGGGACAGTGTTCTTTTCTTCGTATGCTTGGTTTTTGAGTCTATGAACATAGAGTTGATGTGCCTTACCAAAAAGCTCCAGTCCAAAGGACATTCTCCCAGAAGCTTTGTGGCTTGTCAACATGCATTTTTGCAAATTCCAGTCTCGCTTTTTTATGAGTTTTTTTCAGCAGTGGTGTCCTCCTTGGTCGTCTCCCATGAAGTCCACTTTGGCTCAAACGACGACGAATGGTGCGATCTGACACTGATGTACCTTGGCCTTGGAGTTCACCTTTAATTTCTTTGGAGGTTGCTCTGGGCTCTTTGGATACAATTCCAACGATCCGTCTCTTCAATTTGTCATCAATTTTCCTCTTGCGGCCACGTCCAGGGAGGTTGGCTACTGTCCCGTGGGTCTTGAACTTCTGAATAATATGAGCCACTGTTGTCACAGGAACTTCAAGCTGTTTAGAGATGGTCTTATAGCCTTTACCTTTAAGATGTTTGTCTATAATTTTTTTTTCGGATGTCCTGGGACAATTCTCTCCTTCGCTTTCTGTTGTCCATGTTCAGTGTGGTACACACCTTTTCACCAAACAGCAGGGTGACTACCTGTCTCCCTTTAAATAGGCAGACTGACTGATTATGAGTTTGGAAACACCTGTGATGTCAATTAAATGACACACCTGAGTTAATCATGTCACTCTGGTCAAATAGTTTTCAATTTTTTATAGAGGTACCATCATTTTTGTCCAGGCCTGTTTCATTAGTTTGTTTTTTTAAATAATTATGTTAATCAACAATTCAAAAGTAATGGCTGTTTTTGATTATTTAATTTTCAATAAATTTTTATTTATTGTTACTTTTGTGAGTTTCAAGTGATTTCAGTGAGAATTGTGGGTTTTTCCTTCTTTAACTGAGGGGTACCAACAATTTTGTCCACGTGTGTAAATACACTACAACAGTAAATTCAGATACCGCAATCATACCTCACCTCAGGTGGCCTGAATGATGACCAATTTTGCTTTTTAGTCATATTTACAGACTCCAGAATGCTGTGAAACCATTCAGTCTATGTGTCACACTAAATTAAATTCAGGTCCCTATGTGATTGTGTTGTGACTAGCATCTTTATGACTACTCGAGAACACAATTGCAGACCTTCTTCCCACTAACTCTTGGAAAGCTTGTGTCTCAGTGGAGCCACTCTGACATTAACAAGACCTTTGCCTTCTGTGTCTTCAAAGTGAAGAGGAGCAAAGTACTTATCCGTAGTTGCCTGGTAAGTCAAAAGTTGATTCATTATCAACTATGATGGCAGAGACAAATGCGCTTCAAGAAAACAGCAGCCCCTTTTAGCAGAAACTCAAAGTCTACCTACCTCTAATCTTGAATAAATATCGTGGGAACGAAGGCCATACCTGAATTTAACAGGCATTTCCCTGATAGGCTACTTCTGGAAATAAATTAAAGCTTATTAGTTGCAGTGAATATGGTGTTTCTGTCTTGCTTGGCAGTATGCAGTGCAGTTTGTTTGAAAACGCTTCACTCACTGAGGGCCCTGCATTTGCAAAGCATCTCCATTTTACTTCTCAGTGCACAGCAGCCACTTGGGGAAGCACTTGTCATTGCCCCTGCTGTTGCTACGCCAAGTACTGAAAACCTCTTTGAAGCAACGCACTCTTTTGTTGAAGATGAGACTTTTTTTTTTAAACTTTGGAGGCCTGGAGCTATGAGCGCATACTCAGCCCTCAGAGCTGTCATCAGTGTGTCCTTTCCACAGTAAACAAGGAGAAGAAATAAGGCAACGTTGTAAAGAGCTCCCCAGTGGACACAAGGCTCACAACTGATGCAAACATCTCTTCTTTTCTGCCTCTTCAAATTGGTCCAGACATTCCGAGCTGACGTAAGCTTCCAATTCTCATTATGGAGAGAGGAGGTCGCCTGTTTTCAATTGACATTTGATTAATCAAAGTGCCACCAGCCTATTGTGTGGCTCATTCTTGGCTAAAAATCATCTAATTTTTTCGGGAGAAAACGGAGAAAATTATGTCAGCCATCTTTCTTTAGTGCACACTGAACATCACACACGTGTAAAATTTTCACAAATACATGTGTACAACCACATATTCACAGAAGGTGCTATAAAAAGCAAGCATGGTCAATAATGTAGATTGACCACTTATTTCCCACTAGTCCATCTGTCACCTGGCAACAGAGGTGGCCAGAGATCAATACACCTATTACCTGATATAAGAAGAGAATGAGAGAAGTAGCCAGGGTAGAGGTGGAGGTAAAGTGAGAGAGAGCGAGAGATGCCCAAGGCCGACATGGTGTATCTCATATCAGGATAATAACCCTGGTGGCCTTCTGACAGCTGTCCAGATAGAAAATATGATGAGGGACACAGGAGAGGGGAACAAGTCCGGCTGAAAGTAGGGGAAACACTGTCACAAGGAAACAGACATTAAAACAGAGAGACAGGCCATTACACAGGTTGAAAAATGACCGTACATATTGAATAGGTTAAAGTATGGGTCCAGTTTCTTTGATTTTTTTTTGTGTGTGTCTGCAATACTAACATTTATCAGTTACTGGTCAGTGTAATTGTTCAACTTCTTCATACTGGTCAAACCAGGAAGCGGTACAACAAACTCCAGTTGTGGTGCTACAAGCTCGGAGAAATAGGACCTACTCACATGGGTTGTAGGTTAATACTGTGCCTGGCAAGCTAACAGATATAATAAAACAGGCAATAGTGAGTCAGTTACAAGAGCTCTCCAAAACACAGCGATGCTGCTCTTGTGAAACAGTTTATATTGTAGCGGGGCAGAAAAACAAAACAGTTGATGGGGTGTTATAGCAAATATACCATAATGGGTCTCCCCCGTTATGATCACATCATCTGGCTGTGATGCATTCTTGTTGTGCTCTGGCTCCAGCAGCTCTGTCATTGTTTGAGTGTTTATTCACGCTTTAGCCACAACACTAAAACCACCTGCCTACTATGTAGGCGGTCTTTCTGCTGCCAAAAAAGCTTTGACTCATCAGGCAATGAACATGGGCCCCCTGAGGATTTATCTGTGGCATCTGGCACTGGGATGTTGCCAACAGATCATGAGTGGGCTCTCCGTGGATTGGGCTTGCTTCTGCAATCCCATGGATGCTTGCACATATTGGGACTTGGGGTTTGGAGACTGGGTCAGTGACTATTTGCCGTGTTCCTCAAGTGGTTCCAGAGGATTTTTTTTTTGTGGTGTGGCAGGGTGCATTGTCTTGCAGGAGAGACCTCTAGCACTGGGGAGTGCAGTTCCCATGGGGCATTGTACTTGATCTCTGTTTAAGTGGGTGATGCATGTGCATAGGAATTACAAGACCCAAGGTTTTTCTAATAGAATTCTGCATTGTAATAAAGTGAAAAACTTCCATCCTTATTTTTTTTGACAGAGAGCTTAATTCATGTTTCCCTCAATGATGGTAACTTGCTAATGTGCCACCTCCATGCTTGTGTGAATATATATAATCTTTTAAATCTTTTAAATGAATTTTGTGGGGACCCTTGTCTTCCAAGCAGATCAGCCTTTGACTCATTAGTCTATAGAACATTCTCCCAAAAGATGGATGACTCATCAAGGTGCGCTATAGGAAAATTCTGACAAGCCTCATGGTTCTTCTGTAATAGCAGTGGGTTGTGCCTCTGGACTCTCCTGTAGATGCCATTTTTGCCCATTGTGTTTTGAATAGTAGAGCCTGAAGACGGACCATTACAGAGGAGAGAGACCTGTTAGGATGTTTCTTTGATGACTTCCTGGGTGAGTCGACATCTCTTTTCATTGAAGAAGGTTTGATGGTCAGTCACCCCTGAGAAGGTTTGCTTTTGTTGCAAGCCTTCTCTGTTTGTAGATAATGTCTGTCACTATGGATGTGTGTGGATCTAGAGCCTTAGAAACTGCTTTTTAAGCCTCCCACATTGATGTATCTGAATGACGTCTTTGAGGTCTCTGAAAATTGTCTACTTAAGTGACCATTTGATTGAATAGGGTTAGTAGTACTCAAACCTGAGTGTGTCTGGTTGAGCTACAACCAGTTGCCAATGCAGTTTGGTAGGCTTTTGGATTTAGTAATGGAGAGATGGAGAGGGATTTTTTTTCACACAGGCCCACTTGCTGTTAAATAACCTTCTTGCCTCAATGAATAAAAGTATCATTCAAAATCTGTATTTTGTGTTTACTTAGGTTGCCATGTTTTGAAGCTACATGTAGGTTGAAGGTCTGACAAAATTTAGACAGAGAAAGAGAAAGAATTTGAACACTTTTTCACAGAACAGTATTTTGGCGACCTTCAGAGCTCAACATACTGCAGCTTGAGAAAACACATGAAAATAGACCAAATACAAGCAAGTTAAGACAGAATCTTCATCAATCTAACAACGAAGATGGCATTTAGGGATAAAAATACTGCAAAATCAGAAAGCACCGCTATATGCAGTGTTTCTGTGTTGGATATATTGAAGGAAAATTTTAGTATTGGCTTGGCAAATGTAACTGTGAAGGGCTTGGCTCAAGTTCAGGGCCAAAAAATATTTAATCATGACATCTCTATCATTTGTATCTTGGATGCTTTTGCTTCCTGTTCATTCAGTCTGGTCTACATTGTTTGCTGTTTGTTGGCACATGCATGTATGTCAGAGTTCATCAAAGTTAAACTGAAATTCATGGACATCAGCACAAAGACTTCCAGTTTTCAAAAGCCGACTAGTGCTGAAGTATGAAGACTCGCTGAATACAGTGCGACAAGAGGCAAGGTTTTGGTGAGTTGCTTTGAAAGGTCTCCTAAATCACCTCTCTGCATATAGTGGCTCTGCACTTTACTCCACATGTAAAACTCCACAGTCACTCTCCCCTGAGTGGTGAATCTTGTAACAGTCAGCATCTCCCACTGATGATAGTATAGGGAATGTATACAGCAAGATCTGCCCCGTATATATTGGGTGGAAGATAAAAGTCAATGCATTCTAAGTTTTCCTCTAAGCTAAACTAATAACGGGAGTACCACTTAACTGACTTCTGAAAGCCTCATGTTTGAGACATCTGAGTTGGGCGCATAAGCAAAAGGACGGATGCACTATAAAGCACTGTTTGAAATCAGTCTTCAAAGCAGATAAATTTCCTCCTCTGTGCCATCAGTGACAGCATCAAATGTTGCTCTACCAAGGGTTTAAGATTAAATAGCTATCAAACTCCTTGGAGTTGTGAGCATTGTTGTTGTTGGTTCACTCTGCAGTGTGTATGTGTAATAGTGGTACTACTTTGTAGTGACATTTGTATGTGAGAGAGCAGCTCAGCGAGGAGAAAGAGACAAAAAGTATTACTTAGAAATGGGATTTAACCTGTTCGCAGTCCCAAAGTTAAGAACCATGGTTATAGATCAATGCAGTCTGCCTTAATTTCCTTTTTAAAGGCCAATAAACATTTTTTATGTTAATTTAAATGCATCTGCTGGCTGGGGAGTGATTAAAATAAAATGGCTTATTTACATTTTAAGCATTATTCCATCATTGCTGCACATTTGCTCAGAGTATTTTGTTTGCTCTTGTTGATAAAATCCCCAAAGTGGCAGGAGATTGACGCACTAACAGATGTGGCTCTGAGATGCCTGTCTAAGACACACTTTCCACCAAATAACCCACAACTAGCTCATTTAAATGAACCTCCCTCTTGTTTACGATTCTGCCTTTGGCACCAGAATACCTCACTGATAAGCAAAGTGAATTTCAACCTTATTACCAGGTTATGCCAGTGTACAGCAGCTAATATCCTTGATTATTTTCTTGCAAATATTATCATTTATCATAAGTAAACAGGTGTGGTGATTGTATTCTAAAAAAAAAAAAAAAAACTTTGCATGTCCCTTAAGTTCAGCCTGAGTTTGTATTTTGTTTTTAAATGTCTGCTTTTTTCAGTATGTGACAGAACTCATTCCTCAGTAAAGCTAATCAGGGGTGAGAGTGTGTGTGTGTGTGTGTGTGTGTGTGTGTGTGTGTGTGTGTGTGTGTGTGTGTGTGTGTGTGTGTGTGTGTGTGTGTGTGTGTGGTGGAGGTGGATGCTGACAAAGAGGTTTGGACAGATGGACGGACAGACAGGCTGTGCTCTGTCAGCACAGTTTGACCTGATGAGAAGGGACAGAAGAATGGAAGGACAGAATGGGAGAAGGAAATAAAGTGAAGGGAAAGAAGACAAAGAACCAACCATTTCCCATTAGCTCACCTACACACAACAAACACACACTTGCAGTTTAGTCCGTTTTTTTTTCCACATCTTTTGCTCTTTCCTTCCTTCGTCCTTTGTCTTTGTCTCTGTCTCTCTCAAGTTGATGGAGAGGTGAGAATAGAAGCAGATATTTTGATAAAGTATCATTTGATTTTTGTACTACAGGATATTTCTGGAGTACAAATTACCAAAAGAGGGATGAGGAAGATGGAGTTGGAAACAAGAGCACAATTCTGAGAAATAACATCTTTAAATATAAAAAAAAATAAGACTTTGTAACTTAAACAAATAAAGTAAACTGAAATTCATAATAAAAGTGTAATGTGAGAAGAAATATTAAGTTTATCGTGATACACCCTAAATGTACAAAGCAAAATCATTTAAAATCTGAGGAAAATCTCACTATCATGACATATTTAAACAGGAATTAAGTTGTTTATTATTTCTGATGATTTATCACAGGGATGGCCAGATGGGATAACTGAAATCTCGGGGTAGCTTAGAAAATCAAAATATCCTTCAGTTATAGGGTTAAATAAATGCTATGGCAGTCACTGAGTATGGAACCAAGCCTAAGATATGGCAGTGGAGTCCCTGAAATATACTGCCGAGGAGAGAAGTGATGAAACATTTACAGGCAGAGATCTGAGTGCTGTCATTAAAATGGCTAATTCACAAAAACAAAAACAAACAAACAAAAAAAATAGCAGGGCTGCCATACTGTACAATCCAAAATCCAAACTGCACAACTTTCAGTGTGGTAAGTTGTTGCCCCAAAGTTATTATTGTTGTTACCCTGAAGGGTTTGAAATGCAAATCTAGTGTCAGTCTTATACCCACAATCTACATCCAGTTAGTGAGACAAGATCCTGATGAATCCGTCGGAGTAATTAATGAAGGTATTGTACCATGTGGTGTTGTGTTGTGTGTAAATGCTGTCTTGTATGTGGTATGTAATGAACTCACAGGAAAAACTCCTACAAACATCTGAAAGCAACAAACTGAACTTTAGCGACTGATAATGTTTTTAGGTCTGTGAGCTGTTGTTGCCACAGTCACTGAATACAGTTTTCACTTGAAGTCATACACTGTAGTTGCATTAAATGAAACTTGGACATTGGAGTTTCATCAGTGAATAAACTTGACCCATTTAAGATGTGGAAGCTAGATGAAGTTATACCTGTTAATGTAAAGTCATATTCAGAGACCTACAACATCTGCAGTAACACATGCTGCAGCCCCTGATTAGCTAAAGCTCCTAAGTGCAAAAAAAAAAAAATCTCTTCTTCACAAGCTGATCAACATGTTGCAGTTGTGCTGGAAGAATCTTACATTCAGTGATGTGATGTGTCTGTTTGCAAAGTCATCTGAGGTTACCAGCCCTCGGAAGAAAAAAGATTTATGAACTAAATTCATCTACAGTCTGCTGAGAGTGAGACAAGAGGCTGCAACAAAACAACTGATACGAATGACAAAAATGCTGACATTTATTAAATTCTCAGCTAATGTGACATTATCTGGGGGAGTGGATGGATGTCAAACTTACTTTAAGAAGCAATGTTTTGAGTTCCTCTCAAAAAGGAATGATTAAATTCCAGGATTAATAGCAGCAGTTCGCCTAAATCTCTCCGTTTAAGATGTATCAAAGTATCCATGTTGTCTGACAGTGTAACTTCTCCACTCAACCCAGACAGTGGACAGTATTTAACAGCTGAGTGAATGAAGCTTCTAAATGAGTGCAGTGGAGAGATCAGGTATCTGTAATGCTGCAATACCAACAGGGGAAGAGCAGCTCTGTCCAAAAAGCCAGAGTTTTTAAATGATAACTGGATTTACAGAAGAGAACCATGTGTGAATAAACAAACAACACTTTTTACACTAAGCTCCCCATAGATAAGAATGTCACCTGTAACCAAGATATTTGCAAATAACACAGATTGTACTTAGAAGACATAACAACCTAAACAATTCAATTGACAAAGATAACAACATATTTAGTGTTAAATTTGAAAAGCTACATTTATGTGAATGCAGAATAAAAATTTGGTATTTGACTATAATCTCATCCCAACAGGGAATCTCAGAGGAGCGGGAAGGTCATGGCTTAAAGTATGTGGATGTTAGGGTGGAAGTGGACCTTTTAAAAATACCATAAGAACCGCGAAGGCTGCAGCAGTAGCAGCAGGTGTCGGCTTTATTGTGTACCTGACAGAAAGCGCTGAACTGAGTGTACGATGTCACACAAGGCGCTTCATCCAGTGCATTGCTGTAACTTCTCCACCAGCAGCTCCAAAATGTCTCATTAATGGCTGTAGAAATGGTTATGTGTGTCTGGTGTGCACAACCAAAACAACACCAGCTTCTCTATTGGTTCCTGAAGCTGGTGTTCCAGTTAATTGTTCGCTCTTGTTGGCCTTTATTCATCTCCCTCTGTTTGACTCAGCACCATGTTCTCCTCGACAGACTCAGCATCTGCCGCACTGTAGATTACATAATTGACTTCTTGTCTAAGTTCTGAACCATGATATACATACATTATCTGACTTTTTTACATGAATAAATTCTCTGTTTTTTCTCTACTGTCTTTGCCAAAGAAATTTATATCTGAATATGAGGGTCTTCCAGTCCCAAAATGCCACATTTGAAGTCTATACTTTTCTTCTGTTTCTTATCTACATCATCATGTAACATATTTGCATAACACCTGCCCGGCAGCTTGTTTGTAATGCCTTCAAAGAAGTGAGCAGCCACCCTACAGTCTACTATTATTTCCTCACTGGAGGCACATCTGTTAAAGCTATGTCTCTCTGCCTATACTTATGAAACAAACTGTTTCAGTCAAAAGTGAACATTAAAGCATGTAAATATATTGTAGTTGACCTCCAAAATAAAATTAGCAGCTCGTGAATATGCATAAAAATGGGCTCTCGAGGACTTTTCTGCAGCTTGACAACTTTAAAGACCATTCAGTACAAGACAGTCAAATTTATGAGAATATTTTCAAACAGCATTCACATCTACTAATTGTTTGATTTCTTTAGAATTAAAAAAAAACAAACTTTGCTTCTGAATGTGGACTTCTGTCGCCTGTTTTCACCTCTAGCAGCGCAGCTAGCGAAAAGTATGGGGCAACTTGGCCCCCCCGCATCAAAGTCCGCCCCAACGTGCTTTTTTCCCCCCACACTGACCGGCTCAGATAGTCTCAACGAGTGTCCCACAACATACTAGAGATGAGACGTGAACGAAAACCTCCACATTACTTGGCGATCGCTCTTTGTTGTGGTCTGTATCCAAATCTCAGGATGCTAGAAAGCATCATTCCGAAATCGCGCGCCAAAACACTGGTTTTGGCGCGAGCTCTCGCGCGATTTCAGAACGAGATTTGCTTTCTAGCGTCCTGAGATCTGGATACAGACCACAACAAAGAGCGATCGCCAAGTAATGTGGAGGTTTTCGTTCACGTCTCATCTCTAGTATGTTGTGGGACACTCGTTGAGACTATCCGAGCCGGTCAGTGTGGGAAAAAAAGCACGTTGGGGCGGACTTTGACGCGGTGGGGCCAAGTTGCCCCATACTTTTCGTTAGCTGAGCTGCTAGCTGAGCTGCGAAGCTGCCTGCCTGGCTAAATACTGGAGCTATGTCGAAAATTCATTTCTCCGTCACTCACATGTATGAAAAGACATGAAAACAGACCTCAGGTTACAAAAAACAAAGTTCCTCTTTAATACTTAAGCCAGATTTCATGCTGTTTTGTATTAATGTAATGCTTTCTATTTTTTTGTACTATAAAACTACTCATTTTGACATTATATATAAACATTCTAGTTTGCCATGTAAAATGCAAAAAACAACTGATGACAATAGAAATGTCATTGGTTTTGTTTAATTTGGTCATGAAGAAAAGTACCAGGAGAGGGGTTCGAGATTCACCCAACTGCCATCCTGACTGTCGATGTATACATGAAATCTCGTGCAAATAAATGCAAAAGCTGAAAAGTCTTTTTTTTTCTCTTTGTTTTTAACATCTACACCCAGTAGCACTTTGAAGGCAGCAATCACAGCTTCAGATCTTCCTTCACACATTGATTTAGTCAATTTATCGTGCTCGTCTTGGCAGGTCCTCTTAAGCACTATCAGACTGGGTTTGGTTTGTGAACTGCCATCCTCAGGTCTCTTCATGGACGTTCTCTGAGGTTTAAGTCTGTTTACTTAATTCATTGTTATCTTGGATGTTTGCTTCAAGTCATTGTTGTGCTGAAAGGTGAACTGTTGCCCGATTCTTGGCTTGTTTAGGTCTGAAGCTCATTAGGGTAGCTGTCTTTCTTGGTCACTCCATTCAGCTGCTAACTGTGCAAAGAGTGCCAAAGTTCTTCTGAGGCCTCTGTTCTCTTGGGCAGACTCAAAGCTTTACAAAATGTTTTAAATCTAGTGCCCTGGCGTATGCTTTGCAACAGTTTTATTGTGAAGGCCTACAGAGAGTTCCATGTAGTTTATGACTTGGTTTTTGCTGTGACATGCACTAAAAATTGTGAGGCCTCAAGGATTACCAGAGCAGAATGAACCTGACTGTAGTATGGAGTGGCATTATAATGGGTCGGAATATGTTAACCGAATTTAGGCTTTTCATTTTTACTGCTTCATCTTGTTATGGGTTATTGGAGAGGGTACCATGGGTCCAAGCAGGAAAAATAAGTCTCGGAGCTAATTCACACAGCTTTCTGCTCCCAAGACTGACTGAGACAGATCACAGGTAACCACAGGCAACCAGAGGCACAACCAAATAATCTGGACTGAAATCTTGCTCAGTGCTAAAACTCTCCACCGTATGTTATTACAAATTCTTCCAAAAGTATTCAATTGATGTCCAGTTATCACTGTGAGGTTTTCCCTTTCCCAGGAACACATCAAACTGAATCAGTATTGTATTCATGCCAAAAATATATGTGATTAAAAATAGAATGAAAGCACAGAGAATTGTTCACCAATTTCCTGACCTTAATTTTAGAGAATACATTTTTCACAGCATTAACAGTTGTCCTGATCCCCACATGATTTCATAAAGTCCTCACTCCACTCAAAGTTGTTTTTTTTCCCCTCAGTTTTTCAGGAACACCACACACATGTGTTAATGTGATATTTGGTGAAAAAGTAAATGGGAAAGGAAGAGAGGAGGAAGTAAGGTGAGATCAGAGAGAGGAGGGGTGAGATAACAAGGCTGTCGAACAGAGGAGTGAGAGTGCAAAGGAACAAATTTAAAATGCAGCTGAGAAACAGTTTTCCACTTTAGCACAAAGTTATGAGCTGAGAATTGGCTATACAGCCAGATACTAAAATGTTGCTTTCTTCTTTTATTAAATTTATTAGCTAGTAAAAGTCCTGCAGTAAATTTAATGGCATTAAAATATGTCCACAAAGTCAGTTACAGACACAGTCATGTCAGGGATCCCTGTCAAATTCAACAGTATTTTCTTGCATTAACATCTGTTTTTGTATTTGAATGTCAGTGAACCTCAGTGAATTGTCCTTTCAAATAAGAATTTATTTAGTACAACTAGCAATTTAAGGCAAGGTTTTTAAACAGTGAGTGCACAGAAAACTGATGTGACCCAACTTAAATTCAGATTTTTATTACATGTTGTGTAATAAATCCAATACTGTATCTCACATACAGTTTTCTAATAATTTGAAATATGATTTGCTTAATTTGAATACAACTAAAATAGAATAAATAAATTATTTTTTAACAAAATTTTAATGTTGAATATAATGTTTTTTTTTTAAAGATGTCAAGCTATTGATTCACAATAAATTTTGAAGTGATTTTTTTTTCCCCACTTTTTTATAGGTTGCTATGTATGCATTTAATACAGCTTTTGATTTAAAATATCATATTTTTGAGTACAACTTTGTCCTTCACAATACATGCACAGACTGTACGTTTATAGATTGTCCTGGTTAGGACAGGATACTCAACACATGACACTTGTAGAGTATGCCATGAAGTGAAAGTACATTTAACATTTATTTTATGAGGAGTCAAAGCACACTGATAATCATGTGAGTTCTCAGCAGTTTCTGCAGAAAGCCTTTTAGAATAACCGCTTCGCACAGATGCCAAACTTTTTGCTGCTGTATGCTGCTAACTATGCCAGAATGAGCAGGAAATGTGACAAGAAAGACAAGGAGAGGAGGAGAGCAGAGCAGCCTTGCAAAATGCAGCAACATTGAAAACATGGTGGCATGCACAAAAACCTGCAGACATCAGACAAGCAGAAGAAACCAGGCTGAGGAAGCTGCAAAGAAAAGACATGACCGAGAACAAGGCAGCCGCAACACAACGCTGTCATCCCTAACAACCACACTTCAAACATGGGCAGTGCTCTGCTGCCAGTGCCAACATCTCTGTTTCCACTGGGTTCCCTGCACCTCTCTGCAGCTATCAGAGGAGGTACTAATGAAAAGCACCTGTTCCAGTGTGAGGGTAATGCTAAAAGGGTAAAGAAACAGAGCGACAAAACAGCCAGTAGGTGTACCGTGAGCATATTTAAACACTTCTGCATCTGCTTTAGTCAGACTAAGACTGGATTTTGTTCATTTTAATGGAATTCTATAAGCTGCTTCAACTAGAACTGTACACCCGTATGCCTGTGTGGTTTGAGCTGTAATATTGTACATTCTAATACAACCGAACAACTCCGAAAATACCAAACATAGTATGTAGTTTCAGGGCTGTAGGACAGACCTGCAATGACAAGTACACAGCAAGCTTGATGGTTTTCTGCAATTTAAATCACAGCATTGAGGCTCAGCGCAGCCACTGGCTACCTCCAGTCCAACCATCCTGCACGCCACAGACTTGATATCACATGATATTACTAATGTAATAGTGGCTTATTGGTGGCTTAAAAACCCCCAAACTAATGAAGATGTAAGTTTGTAAAAACAGGTCACATACATGAAGCTCACTTTTTTAACAAGCCTCAGACTTTAAAAAGCACAAAATAAATTAGCAGTTTTTGGTAAAAGTCACTCGAATGGTAAAAATGAACAGGAATCAAATTCAGAATCAGAAAAACTCTTTATCTCTGATGGGCGATTAGGTAATGCACAGTGTAGAGTCACCTGCCTTTATTGTGTCCACAATTTGTGTTGTAAATTTCATCAAGTGTATACATTTTCGTCATCGATCTACAACAAATAATCTCAAATGACCGTGTGAAAATATGTTCATAAGAGTTTTTTTAAAAAGTACTATAAAGTGAAATTTCTCCGTTGGAAAAGTAACAGAACACAAAAGGGAGCTGGAACATGCTGTTTGAATCAGAGCATATAAAAAAGAAAAAAGACTAAACTACTGCGTCTCCGTGATGCCTGCTGTCACCATAAAATGCTGTATAATAATGTGTAATACACAATGTGCTCCAGACCCCTTTTAGTACTCTGTAAATTTGTTAAGTACCTGTATCAACTGTATTTTGCTGTGAAATGCACAAAGAACACTGTGTCCTCATTTACAAAAGTACTCAGACCTTGTGGTCTCATCAGGTTTAACCATTTGAATTTCTCATGCTTGAGATGTGTCAAGCACTGTGGAAACATGACAGATTGGACAAAGTTTAGAAAAGGAACCGGTGTGCATCAAGGTCCCACAGTCAATTGTATATGTCGGAACAAAAAACAACCCTGAAGTCAGAAGAACTCTCTATGTCACCGTGATAAAACTGTGTCGAGCATAGATTCGGGCAAGGGTAGAAAATCATTTCTAAAGCTTTGAGTTTCCCCAGGCAGCCTGGTCTCCACAAAATTGCATTTGTATACAACTAAACTGTATTTTTTAAATGTTGAGCAAGTTTATCATTAATCAGTATATTTTTATCTCTTTATTTTATTGCTTTACTGTTGCTTCTTATAAGCCAACCAATCATATGTCAGATGCAGAGGGACTCATTATGAAAACCCAGAAAATAGAGGAAAAGCTTCAAGCATATTTTATATTTTAACCCTGCACAGTGACATTTTTGTGGACATCACCAAACAATTTTGGTACGCAAACCTTACCAAACAATGTGTGACAACCAAAAGTAAGCAACAAGTGAGAGTGAAGCTAAAAGAATAATGGACCCGCATTGGTCACAAGGCCTGGCCTCCTGGATGGAGGTCCTGTGCCAACTTTTGCCTCCATCCTCCCCTCCTATAACCTTCAGTTGACGTTGTTTGTCTTGCAAATCTGAAACCTTTCCTACGATGTCATACGTAATAAAATAAGCAATTTTGTGGAGAAAGGGTTGCCTCGGAGCAATGTGGACAGTTGTAAAATGGAAGAAGTCTGAAAACATCAGGATTCCTCAATCAGTCAACATGTTTGTAATGGATGTCTGCGGATTATCTGACTTCCTGCTGAAAGTAAGATAATCTGAGCAGCACTTCATCAGCTGTTCCTTTAATGTACAGCAGCTACAAGGAAGCATTAATTAGAAAATGAAGGCAATAAAATACAGAGAGGTTCTTGAAGAAGACAGCAGCAAACTATTACTGGGTTGACCGTTCATTTTTCAGCACTACAATGACCTCAAGCAAATGACCAAAAAAACATTGGAGAGGCTTCAAGACAATGCTCTTACTGTTTCTGAGTGCTCCAGGAAAATCCTGGACTTAAAACTAACAGAACATCTGTGGAGAGTCCTGAAGATGGCAGTTCCCAGATGCTTCTGATCACTTGTGACAAAGCTTGGCAGGTTCTGCCAGGAAGAATGGAGTAAACTGCCCAAATCCAGGTGTGCTAAGCCTGTAGAGACACATCCAAGATGACTCAAACCTGTCTACAAAGCACTGAATGAAGGGTCTGAATACTTTGTTAAATAAGAGATTTCAGGTTCTGATTTTCAGTGAAGTTGCAAAAATGTGAATAGATGGATGGGGAAAATGTCAATTTCATTCCTCTATGAAGCCTATAAATGTGCAAAAGTGTGTATGTGTGTATTCTTGCAAGACTGGTCGACCGTATAGAGTATATTTTTAAAAATATGTTACACCAGAGATGATTTTCTGATAGTAAATGTGGTGATTGTCACCATTATAGCTCTTGATTAATTGAACATTTTAGACTTCATTTTTAGGATTGTAAGCCATCACGTCTTCCAAAGGTCTACATGTTGGTTTGACTTATTCAGCTCTTCCCATAAGTTAGTGGTAACATGTCACACAAATAAATGCTATTTGGTGATCTGTACATTCTGGTATTTATATTTTCTCAATTCTCTTTGCTAATACAGTTGTCTGGATGAAGGATTTCTCTTTTAAAAACTCAGCACAAAGTTTTGTCTATTCTTTTTTCAATAAATGACAGTGAAAACTGTGTGGACATTGAGGTGAATTGAAATTAAGGCCGGAGTCTTGGTTTTTATCACCTTCAGTGAGGATCCAACTTTGGTTTGTGGTGCTTGTAGGCTAGAGTCCAAGTGAGAATTATGTTGTGGCATTTTTTTTTTGCCTATTTTTGGCACTTTGAGATGCAGTGTTATGCTGTTAATTAAGATGCACAGCTGTTCACCCTCCCATAAGTTTCAACTGGACAGTAATGATGTTTTGTTCTCTACGTAAAGATGGAACATTTCATGCTTATGGGCAACTCACCATCTGTTGCTTCCTTTTCTGGCAAGTTAACTTCTAAACACTGCTTTCTGTTTAATACAAAGGCTATAATGTAAAACAAGCTTATGTATAAATGTTGTATATGAAGAACTGCATTTAATATTACAATAGGCTTTTCACTAAGATGCCACAACATGAAAAACAAACCTAATGAAATTAACAGGGACTAAGATTTTCTGTGCTAATGAGCACATACGGGCGTGAATTTGTATCACTGTCACTGACATCATTTCATGTCTATATTATGCAGAAATGCTTTGAGTACAAATGTGGGATTTTGTGTAGTTGAAAAGCCAGTGTGCTGGGGAGGTTTTGGCACCGCAACACTCAAGAAAAGGGGATGACTTCCTGTCTGGCTCACTGAGACATACCTGTGGGCCTGCTTCTTATCTCACTACATCCCAATAAGTGATGTCAGGGCAGGCACATTTAAGTACTTATACAAGAGGCATGAATATCACCGCATAATTACATTAATACAGTAGAAATAAAGGACTGCGATAGATTTTTAATGCATTTAAATGTTTGTTTTAGACAGTTCAGAGCAGCAAGAATATGATTTTATGCTTATTTCAATACAGTTGTTTCTTGCTTGTAACTGGAATACGGCAACACCCAATGTAGAATCTTTGAGTGTCTCCTGACTGACTGGATGTGTGGATTTGGCCTGAGAAGTGTCGACTGCTGATTGGTGATAGGCAGAGATAGATCTATTTGTTTATTATTTTGGTCTTGGTTCACTCTAAAAGGATAATGCTTGCAGGTTTTGTCCTTTCTTGCCTGAGGCACATAATAAAATAATCCACTATATTGGTAAATCAGTATTCTTACTTTGGGTTGGTTTTACCCTTTTTCTTTTGCGTTCCTACCAAGTGCAGTTAGAAATGAATTATATCGTTGTCCTGATCTTCTACTCACCACAATGTTATCAGGGTCTACAGAGAAATATGTAGACTTCATGGCTTGGGGTTTGTCTTGAGATGCATTTTAAATTGTGGGATCAGACATACAGGAGGTCTGCTTTTCTACTTGACTCCCTTCAGTTTGCCAATGATGAACCCGACTTGGGTCCTTGACACATCTCAAGGATTATCAAAGCAAAGACAGGATGGCTTGGACTAGTATTTAGAGTCACCGCAAAGTGTCTGAATACTGTCAGCAGTGAGACTTGCAAAATAAATAAATAAATAAAAATTGCCAGATTTTACTGTATGACTGTTGCTGTCTACAGTGTATCATAATTAATCATCCAGTCAAAAAAACATATAGAAGCAAAATCATTTTTCCAAAATCAGTGGATATATCGATAAATGATCACAAGCTTCACTTGTAGATTGTAACTTGTATTCAGACTGATTAAACTGATACTGTCCGACTAGTGAGCAATAGTGGTTGATACTAAACCACAAAAAATAATGATTTTTTCTGACCTTTTTCTAACAGATATTGTTTTTGAATAGGTTAATTCTACCCTCAAGGCTTTTATCTATTCCAGTAACTTCAGTCTACTAGTGGTATTCCTTCAAGTGATGAATCTAAAGATGGTAGTTTCAGTGGATCTTCCTATACATCCCTCTAAAAAGTATTGGAACAATGAGGCCAATTCCTTTATTTTTTTGCTTGCAGACTGAAACATTTGGATTGACGTCAAACAATGAGTGAAAGAAGAGATCAACATTCCAGCTTTTATTTCCAGGTATTTACATCTGGATCTGATACACATCCAATGATGCTGACGTCAAAATAATGCAAACATGTTAGAGAGGGAAAGACAGCCAGAGTTTAGGGAATCAGGGCTGTCAGAATGAACATTACTTGAGTTTGTTTAGAAAACCGAGCACTTGACACAACCCAAACCCACGAGCCTCATACTTGCTCCTCTCGATGGTGCTGGAGGGCAGGGGGGCAGCATTCAATATTATTAGATAAAACATATTTCCTCTGGGCAGATTCAGCCAGTATTGGATTCCAGCAGAGAGGCAAACACATTGCGCATTATGGAAATGTGAGCCCGCAATAAGTGCTCCTTCATCAAAAAGCCTCTCAGCTATCATAATAAATCCGCAACAAAAGCTCAACTCCATCTATCAGCTGATACCAACTCTTCCTGCATGCATGGTGCCCGTTCTGAGGTGTCGCAGCTTGAAATGCTTTGCTCAAGGGCACATTGGCAGTTGAGCATAAGTGGCAGCTGCCTTGCTGCTCAAAAAATAAGCTCTTAAATTTTTATTTTTTTTTTACTTTCTACTCTTCTTACATGCTTAAAGTTTCCACCACAGCATGATTTACATACTTGTTAACTGTGCAACCTGGGCACAAGTCGCAGTACATGCGCTAGCATGCTATGTCATGATGTTAGAAGTCAGAAAGGTTTACGGTTTATGTGCAGCTATGAGCTCCTTATCTCTTGCCCATTGTGTCGTGGATTGGTTGTTCCTTCTTGCCTACATGGCTTAGATTAATTGAGCCGACCTGACCAGGTGAGTGAGCAGAGGTAGGGTGTGTCCTGTCAGTGTTTTCTTGCTATTTGTCATCAAACTTTAATTATTTTGTCCAGTTGTTTTAACACTCTTATAGCAAACTCCTTTTACTTGATGGAGCCATGTTAAAAAGCAGTGACCTGAAAGTCAGAAACTGTAATCTGTGCAACATTTTTATAACTACCTGAAGAGGATTTCAATGACGTTGCATCTATCTGTTCCAAATGTTTCAAAAAGGAATATTTACAATGCTGCTTTATCAAATTGAAATTACAAATCATGCTACCAACTGACTGAAGTTACTTTTTAAAGGAGCAATCCAAAAAGTGGGACATTTTGGCAGCATAGGATTAGCTGGTTGCCACAGAATACATGTGTGTGAATGAGAGGGACTCAAGTGGAAGGGTGAAGTTACAGGGAGTAGAGATAATGGAGGTGGAGGATTTTGAGTGATTAGGGTCAACAGTGCAGAGCAATGGAGAGTATGAAGAAGCAAGCAGGTTGGAACGGGTGGAGAAAAGTGTCAGGTGTGATGTGTGATAAAAAAGTATTGGCAGAATGAAAAGAAAGGTGTATAAAACAGTAGTGGGACCAGCAATGCTGGATGGTTTAGAAACAGTAGCACTGAAGAAAGACAGTAGGCAGAGCTGGAGGTAGTAAAGATTAAAATGTTGAGGTTCTCTCTGGGAGTGACCAGCATGGATCGGATCAGGAATGAGTGCATCAGAGGGACAGCACATGTTAAATATTTTGGAGATAAAGCAGTGAGGCCAGATTGATGGTTTGGACAGGTACAGAGAAGAGATAGTGAATACATCGGTAGAAGGATGCTGAGTTTTGAACTGTCAGACAGGAGGTCTAGAAAAGACCAAAGAGGAGGTTTATGGATGTAGTGAAAGAAGACATGAAGGTAGTTGGTGTGAGAGGACACATATGATAGGGTTAGAAGGAACAGATGGAGTTGCTGTGGTGGACCCCTGAAGGGAAAAGCTGAAAGAAAAAGAAGTTTAGTTTTAGCTGGTTGCCCTTGGCTCCGATTTCTCCACTTTGGTCTTTTAGCTGCTACTTTGCCTTTTTCCTGATATCAACCAGATGTGAAGCTCTCCAAAGTGGCCCTGCCATCACTGCTGCTCCGACACGCATCACTCAGTTCATGATGGTCCGATCAAACACACCCCTAGATCCCCTTCTGGGCCTTTTTTTCTAAAAGCTTTCAAAGTAGCCTCAGTTGATGGGTGTGTGTTCTGAGTCCATCTTGTCTCTTTAAACCCTCTGCTCCCCTTGTGTCCACATCATCTATGCAAGGTAGACCAGTTTAAGTTGTGTTTTAGATAATGTTGCAGGTTCTTAACCACAGTATTTAAGTTACTCAGTTGTGTTTATATAATAAAAAATACTGTAGGGTTGAACCCAAATGTTTAGACTTGTGTGGTAATTTGTAATGGGCAATCTTGTTTCTCCCTGGAAAAGACTTTGGCTCAACAGCTGCACTATATAAATAATGGTGTCTTGACTTGAGTAGTTTTTGAAGTTGGACGTGGACGTTAGACCTTGTTTTCAAAAGTGCTCCATAAATCAAGTTATTACTAATGTGGCAATTTATTTCAGCATAAATCGTTTGGCTCCTGTTCATTTGCAGTGTGTATGCTATACCACACACAAATGCTTAAATGACCTATGAATTATGGATCACATTTTGCACAATTGCATGTATTATTATTATCCTCTATCATCTATTGCTTTTAATGACAAACCACAGAGAAATCGCCTTGCAACGGCTCATTGTTTTGGTTTTACAAACCACAGCTTTATCAGTCTAACCAATTCTCACTACATTTGCCAACTTTTAAGGCCCCTTTGGTGAACAAATTGGATTTAGCAAGTGAAGAAGAACAGCAGCACACTCATTTTACCGCTAATCACCCAAACAGAAACGGGAGTGAGCAATAAATCTGCATGCCATAACAACCTGTCACTGAACTCCTCTTCCTTTGTTTTGGGGCATAAATAATTTTAAGATGACTCTTCAAGTTATTTTTATTTGTTTAACGAGAGTGTACTGCAGATACCTAATTTATTAGACAAAAAAAACACAAAACAAATTCCCACTTGACTTTGCAGTGTTTTTCTGTGTTTTTGTTGTAGTGATAAGATTTAGAAAGTCTTTTTAGTTAACAAAACTAGCAAGACATTCTAAAGCAGAATTAACCTAATGGTTCATTTTAAATGTGAGGTGTTGTGCTTGACTCTCTGCTACTGATTACCAAAGTACAGGTTTATTGCCACTGTAATAGCAACAATCACAAACCAAAAGAAAGAGATAATAAAAGGAAATGAAGTGAGAGTTGGGAAGATATTTGAAAGAAATTAATGCAGAAAAAGAGGAGAAGCAGCAGAGTTTTTTAAAGGAGAAAACACTGAGGATAAAGAGAGAGATGGATAATAGGAGAGGATAAAGCTTGTCTTGTGAGAGCTGCATGCTGCTGATGGAGTGCTCTATTTGCTGGACAAGGTCAAGAAAACAATCTGAACTAACCAGCTAACGACAGACCATTTCATTGACCTTTTGTTTTTTTTTTTTCTGGCAAAAGCCTGCTTCACATTGACACTAGTAGCTGCTTGATCCAACCACAGAGCTGTTTCTGAGCAAGGTCACAATATCTTGACAAAAACAGCTAAGCTTTAGATTTGACACAAGGAAGCTTCATCGAGACATTCATAAGGAAATGACACTCTCAGTCACAGTCCTATTTACGAGATCTTAACATAGTGAATATTTGCAGACAGGTGACAATTCAAAGGCGAACTAGAATAAATGAAGAGAGAAGCTTAAAAAACAGCAGCATTCTTTTCAAGTACTGTGTGAATATGTCACTTGTTTCAGTCACACGCTTCACGATCAACACATCTCAAAACCAGATAACGATTCAAGTTCAGCTTCTTTTCTTTGTGACCAATCACGGGTTAAGCACAAACCAGACATCCCCTCACTACAAGATGTCAAGAGATGTTCTTGGAACATATTTGGTCATTCGGCTTCTCATAGCCCTTTCTATTTCTTTCATATATCATATATGAGAAGATACTGGTTTTCTACTGAACAAATAATGCAGCACTGAGAGATACTGTCAGAACTAGAGAAATTAGATATCTTGACAACAAATATCACTAACATAACCAGCACCAATTGGCCACACATTAAAACCACTGACATAGAGAATCTGATAAAATGCAGTGTTCTGCTGTAAAGCCTTGGGTCCAGGCATTCACATGGATGTTAGGTTGACACAAAACATCCACTCAAACATTGTAACAGACAAAGTAATACCCTTTAGTCAGCTCATCCTGCAGCACATAATAATCTGTCTGCACTTTATTATCAGACTGGTATCAGGTAAAATAAACACTCTGGCTTGTTTGTATTTCTTCAAACCAATCACAGCTGTCTTGCACCAATCCAAGCAAAGGAAGTGGTTTTGCGATTCCCTCAAAACAGTCATGGGTGGAATTGTTTTTATGTAATATTTGCATAGCGATAAGAGCACTCTAGTTACAACAGGTCAGCCTCTTCCACAGGACACTGCACTCCACCACATCCTAAAATTTACTCAGGAATGGTTTGAGAAACATGACAAAGAGCCCAAGGCATTGACCAAGTCACTAAATGCACCAAATCCCAATCCAAGCAAGCATCTGTGGAATGTCTCCAATCCACAGAAGCCCCACCTGACAATCCACGGGATCCAAAGGATTCGCTGCAACATCTTGGAAACAGGCACCACAGGACACCCATGATGGACCATTTGGGTGACATATACAATACTAGGCAGATAGTTTTACACTTATACTTTGATATAACCATGGCAACGTCATGGAGATTCATCATGGTGCTGAGCACACAAAAAGAAAAAACCTCAAAGAGCTCTATACAATTAAGAGAAAAGAAAAGAAAACTTTCCAAATTATAATTGGAATCTGGCTTCAAATATTCAATAGTATCATTCACCCCATTGTGCTAAACGTTAGTGAAGTGTGGGAGCCACTCAATTACCATAACTATACCCTGGGGACAAACAGAAATCTGCAGACACGTTTCACACGTGCACAGAAAAACACCAGCAAATGCATGTAAAGCACAATGAAGCAAAAAATTAACATTCAAAAGCATGCACTCACATTTTTAATTACCTCAGCTTCGAAACACCCTCCATTCCAAGACCCTCCAAACCCAAGAGCCGAGCCCAGAAAAGAGTCCCCCATGTCAGCTGGTGATGAGACTAAGTGTCCCTTCTCACACTGATTCTGGCTAGTCTCACAACAGTGCTGCTTTCCAAATAACCATCAGAAAGTATCAAATTATAACACAATGTAATGAAACCTATGTGGGATAATTTCATAGGAAAGAAAGTAAAAGCCAAAGTATATGTAAAATAAGGAAATTTTACTTTAACAAGCTAAGCTCTGTAAAGTCAGATTTCAAAAGAGCTTAGGGACACACAAGCGAGGATATGATATACCATACAAATCTCATAAAAATATAATAATTTAGATGTATTTTTTCTATTAATCAATAAGAATGTCTAATGCAATCTTGCCTGGCTAATCGCAAGCAAGCCTCGTGCAATTTAGATCACATAGCAATGAGGAAAGTGGTGTGATCCTCATCATGTAACCTACTACAGGCAAGGAAAGACACTTGTCATGAACTAACCTCCAGAGAGGACTATTGTTGATTTGGCCATGGAATAAGGCATTTCACAAATTTAAAGAAACATATAAAAACAAAGAGGACAGTTAAGGGCTCCAAAGAGCTCAGCCGTCATCAGCAAACCCACAAGTCCCACTGTACCTACTCTCCCAAACTCTCCCCGAGGCCGACAGTGTTGAAAGAGAGAATTCCAAGACTGGGAGCCGACAGATTGCCGAGAGTAGAGCCTGGCATGGATCGCCATTATGAGCGTCAGGCACTGTGCTCCAGCAGAAAGAGAAAATGAGATGATGCATTTTATGGGCCACTTTAGCAGAAAATGGTCATCAGTGACTTAATGTTACACTCTAAAAAAAATACATAAATACAAAAAAATAGAAAGAAACATTAGTCTTCTAGAAGTTGTGGTGCCAAAAAGTGCTGTAGAATAACAGAAAATAAACAAATAATGCAGCCACAACCATTACTCCATTGTCAAATACACTGAAAGGTCACAAACATATGTTGTCAACGCTTCTCTCGTCTGTGTGTGTTGGTATCTGTGTGTGAGCTATAATGAAACAAACGTAGATAAATTATATGAATAACATAAATAAAATTATAAATGATCACTGACTGTACAGTGTGGTGTGGGACTGTGGGACCGGTCTGCATTTATTCGCGGCTGATCTCAGTCCAGGTGGAGGGCTGCTCTCATTCTCTCTTCCTGAATATTTGTCATTGTTTTTGGGCTTGATCCTTTTTGGCATTCTGTGCCTGCCTGACTCCTGATGACCCATTGTTTGCTTGTTGACCACTGCCTGCCTTTCTTAGCCTTGGGAATTATTTGTTTCATTGTCGGCCAGCCAGACTAAAACCAAATAAACATTGTAAATGTTATATTGCAAATAAATGGAAGTCCGTGAAGGGCTGCTGTTTGTTATTTTTATGCTCGCTGTCCTGAATTTAGTTTTTTCATCAATACGCAATTATTAAAACTCTAAATACTCTACTCAGTAATTGTTGGTCGACACCCCAAATATTGCATGCACTGCAAAATCTTTGACGATTTTCTTCTCCAACAAAATGAGGATCATTCTGATGAGTGTTTAGCAGCTAAAGCATCTATTGAAACAACGATAGCTGCTTCAGATTTTCACCCCACTGAAACACAAGCAGTTAGCACCCGAGCCGCAGAGTTGTCTCATCCATCGAGAAACACTTGAAATCCACTTGAAAGATGACTATACTAGAGAATACAGAGATGAAACTAAATCTCACAACAAACTGCTCTGTTGTCAGAAAATTGCAACCAGCAGAGCATCTACAAATACATCCTGTGCATGATATGCTGTGACAGCTACAACACACACACAACAGAGCGACATTTGGTGCACTGATGGTCTCTTCAGATGGACCTGCTCTTTTCTCTGTGAATAAGAGACACAGCTGTGGCCACAGATCTTGTTTAAATGCATTGTAACCAAACTGTGCATGCATAATGCATGAATAAAGTACAACAGAATATGAATTTGCTTTTGATATATTCAGTTTTTAAGCCAACTCTTGGATTTTCAGTGTAAATGGAAACATTTCAACCTGCGTTTCTCAACCATAAACATATCCTGTGGGGAAAAGGGAGAGATATGATGCAATGGACAAGGCTACGTAAATATGTTATTACCAATGGAATGTATTACTTTCTCATGCTGATAATCGTATCTGTGCATAATGTTGCTTTATCTATCTACAGTCACCCAGCATATGCCGTAATAACAATATTTTCAGTCAGTTTTACTTGTCATATTTTCCTGTTTGCTGCAGTGATCAGAAAGATTGTATCTCAAGGCTTATGTAAAACAGCCCAAGTACACAATGTCACGACTGCAAAAACCCCGTGACTTTGAGTTTAAACTTGAAAATATGAAATAATAACACGCTTGACAGGGCAGAAGAAATATTTCTTTTGACTTTCCAGAGTAAACAGATCAGACTAAAAGAGTAAAATAATAATGTTCTGATGGCTCTGATGGAGCTCAGGACTCAGCCTGAGGACAGCCGCAATCAAACAAATGGTTTGACTAGAGCTCATGAACTGTGAATCTGTATATGATAACTCACCTGTCTGAGGGCAAAGAATAACAGAATGTTGCTCATGTCAAATGCTGACCAATCATCAACACTGGGAGTAAATTGAAGAGGTTACTTTACCACTGTTGTGCCATATGTGTAACTGTACATGGCCCTACTAGACGAACACATTTACAATTTCTAATGAATCATGATTTTTATTTGAATAATCCAGCTTTGCACTATATAAGGTTCTCAGTAAATGTCTTATATCTGAACAAAAAGTGGTTTGGCTGGTGGCACAATATCAAAAAAAATTCTATACTCTGGATTTTTTTTTTTTACAAAAAGAGGTTGGATAAAGTATAAAATAGCTGCTTATGTTAGCCGCCTTTGAGTCATATGGAGACTGTCATGACTAAAGATGGTTAGCTGACTCTGGCTGCATTGTTCTGAATCTAGAGATCATAGTTATGAGAGGGACAGACTTAAAAGGAGCCACACTCGATTCTGTGCTCCGTTTGTGTCTGTTGATGGGATGTTTTCTTTGGCTATGTGATGCGAAACCCTGGAAAAGTTGACTGAACTGTGTGGATTCTATTTTATCCGGTCTGTCCCTGCTGGGTGCAGAACGCTAGTTAGTCAGCCGTCCGCAGATATCAGGCTGATGTTGATGTGTTGTCAACACAGCACCAGCAGATGAAGCAGTAGGCAGTCTAATTAGTAAGATTCATTTCTTTATTTTTTTTCATATCTGCATAATGATGATGCCCCTGCAGGTGCAACATCGGTCAAAAAATATGAACATGCTGTCTGTTAATTTTCAATTTGTCATTAAAAAAAGTTTGAATTCCAGGAAAAGCAGCTTATGAGGTGCACTTTACATCATTCGAGTACTTCTTGTTTGTCGAGGAAGTTTTTATTTCCGAAATAACTTCAATTTCACTGAATCAAGCATCACAGTGAAATTGAATTAAGAACTCAATATCAGTGCTAACTAATAACTGCCGATGTTGATTTTGCTTTGTACATATAAGTCATATTGAAATCTCACGAGTAAGCTACTACTGAAAATTTTGCATGTTACTGAAAGCACAAAAACAGACAAAGAAATGTCAAAAAAAGTCAAATTCTGATGCCTCGGGTGAGTCCAGATCCACAACAACCTGACGTGTGAACCTAATATTCACACAAAAACACTTTCTGATGCGATATGCACTGTGTTCAGTGGTGTGCTGAAAGGTCTAACCTGTGCGCGTGTTCCAGAGCCAGCTGGGACTTATTCATCCTCAGATAACAGACCACCAGCTTCGTCTGGATGTAGCTGATCACAAGTTGGATTTCCTCAGGATCTGCACACTGACTGTCCCTCAGCACTTGACCCTTAGACGTGAGCTAGAGCAAGCCAGGAATCAGAAGCTGCTACTGGTTCATGACAGAAGCCTGATTTATACTCTTGCATTGTGAGCATTTATATATGTAGTTGTTCTGCAATTTCACTACCAAAACTCTAGTTAGCAATGGGGTTTCTATCCCACTTTGTAGAGTTTCTTCTGGTAGCTGAAAATGAGCTTATTATGTTTGAATTATAACCAATAAATATTGAACAACTATTGCTTTTGACAAAATTACTGCAACACAGAAAAGCAGACAAGTGCAGCTCCTGGACTGCTCAAAAATTACGGTAACCCGAACTAAAACTAATAAAATACAGATGTGGAAAGTCTGTTTGTTAGTCTTTTTACAGAATTAGTATCATTATTGGCAAGATTGTCCGTGCAGAGATAACAAAAGCTTATTTGCACAGTGTGAAACACATTCTGTAATACAGATTTATTACAGATTGATATTTTCATTAAAAAATGAAAATTCTTAAGGGTTCAGTCATCCACACGCACATGTCACTGTTTGTCTCATTGATGACTTAGAGCTTTGTGGGATGTTGGATCTTTTCCATGTTAATTAAACAGCTTCAGTCCTACAGGAATCATGTGTATTTCATCTCCATTCCATGATTTGAGAGAGCGGCTGTGCATAATTTTACACAGGAAAAGAAACAGTAACTTCACAAATTATTTAAATCCTCCAGACAAGATCATTCAGGATCTAATGATACTTAGATAAAGAGTACTACTTTCTAAACCTCAAACTGTAAATCCAATACTTACTGTCCTCAGCATGGTCCTTAGAATAGGTTTCAATGTGAGGTTATTTTCTCCTGGCTTGTACAAACCCATACTCACCCCACACCTGCAAAACTCAACTCTGTAAACTCTGATTTGACTGATATGAGCAGATTGAAGAGGCAGAAGTCCAAGTGGACTATGTTGACTTTTATTTCCTTCCGTTTAGCCCAACAGAGGGTTCTACAAACCTCTCTGAAGTCTCACTTCTCACCAGTTTCACATGCTGCTACATTTAAAAGGTATGTGACTTGTCATACTGAAGCTCATCCCCACACCCCTTGGCAAACCTATGTTCTCCCCACTAATAATGTTTCCTCTATGTCACACCTGGCTACACCGGGTCGACGCAGATGCTGATGGTGACGGAAATTGCAAAAGTTTCTTGGTGACATTGAGTCACAGGGCTGGAGAGAAAAAAAGTACTTTGCATGCTAAATGTGGCAGCGCCATCTTTCACATTGTGCTTTCAGAGTGGCAATCATCACCATTTTTTAGTCTCAGATCATTACCAAGTGGGAACCCTTTGTGTCAGCTTATCAATATGAGAACTGTCATGAATTAATAGTTGGGAAAATAAGTTTAGCAAAAACAAAACTTTTATCTCGATGGCTTTGCTGACCTGCAGGGCAAACTAAACAGACAAAAGAAATGATGAGAAAAAGGAGAGATGACTGAAAAAGCATCCGGCCCCAGTAATCATTTGGCCTCAATTCCTTCATCCTATTAATGAAGCAGTGTCTGAGTTTTAGCTTTGAGTGATGCTGCTGAATGAGAACAAAGGACAAGATTTTACAAGACAAGCAGCATTATAACCGCCTAATGCAAACTTCTATTCCAGACATCTTAATGAGGGCTGCTGCTATCAGTGGTGCCTTTGTCATTTCTTTTAAGACCTAAAACTGAAGCACGACATTCGGAATGTCTGACTGATGTCAGCATATGGTGCATTTAAAGACGAATTAGCCCACTCTAATTGTTTCAGTCTGAAGGATGCGATTCGCATAAATATCCAACAAGAGGCACATTACAGGCTTTTCTGAATCTATGCTTTTCACCATGCTTGTGTTCTTGCACTTTTCATTTTTAGCTGATGTGTGAGAACTTTCTACAAACAAGGCCCCGAGCGTATACTTATATGGTGGTAAATGGATAAGAGGCAAATTTACAAATGTAGGAGTCTGCAGTTTGGACTACAGACTTAAATTTGTCAAGTTAAAGTCAAGAAAATGCAATGTGTGTTTATATATTTTATCTACAGGCTCTTTACCACTGTGGCTTTGGACTGTCTGACATGAAAATTTAGAACTGTTAGAGAAACACGGTGAAATTTGTCAATCCAAAACGCCACTGATGGTTGATTTGGAGATTTGGTGACAGCATATGAAAAAATTCAGTGTCAGAAATGTTTTGGGAAAATTTTCACAGTATGACCATTATTGCAACCCATATCTACAAATCAGTCAATCAGATTAATATAGCAACACTCCCCTACTACAGCCCACATTCAGCCATAGAACTCCTTGACATTACATTTTAATGCACTGGGTACCCTTTAGTGTCAAATGTCACTGTTGTTCCTACAGTTTTGTCTTCTAGCATGCGGTTAGTGCTGTGAAATCATGTGTACTTTAACCCAAACCGTGATCTTTTCCTAAACCTAATCAACTGCTTTTGTCGCCTCCATTTAATCAAACAGTAATCATACTTAAGCCATAAAATAAAACAAAGCTAGATGAGAAAAAAAAAAAGTCTGCTACAGGACACAGCTGTTTTAAGAGATTTTCCATGTCTGTTGGCATCGAATATTGATACTAATGGGTGCAACACCAAAAGATGCTTTGTGCAAATCTCTGCAGCACTGACAAAATAGAGAATCTGATGCTCTTGGAATTAAAAAATGACTGGAGTCTTTGTATTCTGAAAAGACTAGATAAAGCAATAGCACTGTAAAAAAGAAAACTACAGTCTATTCAGCAGAGTTGGTATTCAGATTTGTTTGAACATGAAAGTGAAAATAGCTATATTGGCATGAAATACACATCAGACCAATTGTGTGTCCCTGATTTTTGTCTAAATTTGTAGTTGTGAAAAAGCTGAAAATGTAATTTTGTTGTTAGTACAACAAAGTTGGAAAAACTATCGCGTTTCCCAGAATACAGAGCAGGGAAAGTCCTCATGCTTTCTTTTCCTTGGCCGACAATTCAGCTACAACTCCCTGTAACTTAACAGGTTAAGTGGGCAACCCAAAAACAGGGGCTATACATAGCGGGCATGGGTTCGAATCCAGCTTGTGTCCCTTTCCTGCTGGTCCTTCCCTCATTTATCTCCCACTTTCCCTGTCTTCTATACAACAGAATGTATTTACACATGTATACATTATTATGTCACATATTTAATGTGGTCTGACGCACTCCTGGCTTGTTTTGCCTGCTCCGGTTTGACTATAAGCGACCTCTCTCTTGGGTGCAGTCATATTTTGCAGCCATATGTTCTCATCTGCTTCAGCTCCCAAGTAAGGAGCATAAAAACAGCAGATAAGGCACAACAATTCTCAGCGCTGGGTTAAAGGGGAAAGGGAGCAGTGAACAGGGGGCAGCAACCAGTAAATTCTGATGTAGCTTCCCATAGCTGGAGGTGCATTAATAAACTCTGCAAAAATAACAATGAATCAACAATATCAGTAGTTTTTGCAGAGGCTTTTTGGCAGTTTGTATGTGTGTGTATTCAAGCTTTTAAGGCCGTACCTGCAGGGCAATGTGGAGGGAGCTAACAGCATCTGTGTAAGTCTTTTTCCTGCAGTACAAGTTGGCGTCTTCGCAACAGTACAAACAGCCCTTTGTCAATTGGAGGCAGAAAGTTTCAGATTAGGTCCATGGCTTGATCGGCTTGATTTATGGGCCTGACTCCCTGACAGGGATGAAGCCGAGGTGGCAGTGTGGGAAGGCCGGGAGGCCTGGTGGGAAGAGGAAGAAAAGAAAGGCGAGGACTTGCTATAGATAGGTAGCATCTCCATCCCAAAGGCTAAACAGTTCTCCATATTCAGGAGTCTCTTAAAGGAAAATGTACTGCTGAGGAGAAGAAGGCAGGTTAGTCCTGATGTGAGTGTGTTCACTGTTTTCCCCTCCTTCACCATCCTTCTTATCCTGTCTCTCTTCGCTCTTTTTGTCTGCTCTTCCCTGGCTGATGTCAGCTTGCCTCCTTAACCTTTTAACCTCGCCTCCTGTGCTCTCAGTGGCAACAGAAGTGGTGGGTGATGCTTGGCAGGACTCGGCTGTCTCTGGCTCTAGTGTCCTCTTTATGCATCTCATTTCTCTTTTGTTTTCTTTCAGCTTGTTTGTTGTGAACTGGTCACTGATGGAGCTGAAGGGATAAGAGTCACATTATGCACGTTTTTCACCAACAAAATTTCATTTCTATGCATCTAATTTGCACCAGTAAATATGTTTTGAGGAAAAATAGAAAGCCCGTCAGATTACATTTCGTTATCATAAAATGACAAGTCACAAAAAAGTTGATTGTGGACATATCCTGCACTGGGGTTAGAGGAGTTTACAGAAATACTACAGTTGTCTGAGCCTGTGGTGATTCTGTGGTGAAGATACAAAGGGGCCGTATGCATGCTTAATCCATATACTGAAAAACTAGTTCTTGACTGACATTTCAGTCCTACTTCTGCAAGTCAAATCAATGAAAAGCAGAGCCATATTTCTATATCATGCACTCCAAAAGGCTGACAGGCTCGATAATGCAGATTCAACCCAGTCAAGGTGATAAACATCTGAAAAGCATGAACAGAGTATAGAAAAAAATTCCATCAGGATAAACAATAGCACAAAGCGTCTTTTTTCTGTGTAAATATCCCAGATATATACCATATATAATCACTAGATAAAATTTATATTGATTCTGAGGGGCAAAATCCTCTTTTCCTCTTTACAGCCTAGGATTTGTTGATTAAAGCTGTCACTTCTTTGACAATAGCCAAATCACTGGCAGGGCGCTAAACCCCACATATCTGAATATCCAATCTTTTATTTCCTCTAATCAAGTGCCCACTACCTATTGTCTGCTGATTGGTGCTGGGCAACATGCAGCTCAGATTCTGACAGTTTATTTAATACTCCTGGCCAATGCATTGTCCATTTCTACAGATCCAAAAGTGGGATAATCCACTGGGATAATCTACAGAGGCCTTGGCAGGCTCAGGGGAAACACAATCCCACGTGAGTCACTATGAAAGAAGTTTGTCGCAAAATCCTAAAAAAAATTAAAGATGATATCTGGAGATGCACTCACCTCTGCTTTCCTCTGAGTGTAACTGAAATTATTCAAAAGAGCTCAAGTTTGTCGGTAAACATTCCAAATTCTTATTCAATGCTGATTCTACGGAGCCCCTCTGATGACGTGGTAAAAAATAAATTGTGGCCACGACATAGCTATAACGTACGCACGAAATACTACTTCGTTCCCACGAAATACTAATTCGTTCGAATGAAATGCTACTTGGTTCCCACGAAATACTAATTCGTTTGAACGAAATGCTACTTGGTTCCCACGAAATACTAATTCGTTTGAACGAAATGCTACTTGGTTCCCACGAAATACTAATTCGTTCGAACGAAATGCTACTTAGTTCCCACGAAATACTAATTCGTTCAAACGAAATACTAATTCGTTCAAACGAAATACTAATTCGTTCAAACGAAATACTACTTCATTCCCACGAAGTACTAATTCGTTCCCACGAAGTAGGTAAAACGTGCGCTCGAAATAATAATTTGTGGCCACGAAATAGGTATAACGTGCCCACGAAATACTAACTAATACTATTAATATCATTCCTGGACAGCTGGTTAAGCGCACTCTCTCTACAACCTGCAATAATATGTGTACGGGCCGTACCTATGTGATGTTCCTAAAATGAGTGTGAGGCATGGAGGATATTTTATTGGCACATTTTGGGCCCTTCAGTACCATTTGAGCATTGTTGAGGCCATTGTTAGTACAGTGAATTCACTGTTATGCTCAAGGAACCAGTCTGTCATGGTGCATTTTTCTGCAGGAAGCAGCCTTCAGAAAATGGGTCCATTGTAGTAATAAAAAAGGATGGACGTGGTCGACAGCAATACTTCGTGGCCACCAGATCTAAGTCCAATAGAGCACCTTTGGAATGGTGGAAGGGGAGATTTGCATCATGGATGTGCAGCCAACACATTTGCTGCAACTGTGTGATGCGATCATGTCAATATTGACTAAAATCTTGGAGGATTGTTTCAGCACCCTGTCATTAAGAATTGAGACAGTTATGAAGCACTTGGTAGTGTACCTAATAAACTGGCTGGTGTGTGTACGTTATCGGTCTGAGAAAGGTTTCACTAAGCTTACCAAGACACCCAAGAAAAGCTGAGTACAGTGGATACAGCGCAGCATGTCCGAACTACAGAACTCTGTGTGTTGTAGGCTCAGACAAGTCTATGGGAAAACATTACGAATTGGGGGGGGGGGGGGACAAACTATCTTAGACTGGTTCTTTACCCAAACAAATTGCATCCTTTTATTTTTCCTACTCTTCAGACATTCATGAGAATAAATAATTTAACGATACACAGAGCAGACATAAGGCACTTAGATAATACAAGACGTAAATCATGATTTTTCAAGAAACAGTGCATTTAACAAAATCTTATTTGGATAAACAAACCAAAAATGATGATCATCCCCAATTCTGTTTATGCTGTCTACAATTTGAAATCTTAATTGTTTTAATTCCGTCTAAGGAACATTGCTCTAGTTTCCACAGATGCTCTCCAGAACAGCTGCTGACAGTCCCTGTTGCAATTCCGTGAGGAAAACGACAGTGATGAGTAGTTAGAATAGGCACTGGCTGCCTCTGGCAATTAGCAAACAATGTCATTATTCAGTGAATGTTAGGTTAATTTTGTTATTCTTTTTCAGATAACTAAATATACACTGAAATGTAAAAGTGTATCTTTTAGCCCAAAAAAACAGCATTGTTGTCTTAAAACATATGACGACACCTCTACATTTGCAGTGCTTGGTGAATTACTTACACTGTTGATATTTCATGTATCCATCCATTCTCTATACACTGCTTTATCCTCACTAGGGTGGCGGGGGGTGCTGGAGCCCATCTCAGCTGACTCGGGCAAAGGCAGGGGACACCCTGGACAGGTCGCCAGTCTGTCGCAGGGCTATTTCATTATCCAGTGACTGGTAGTCGGCTCACCAGCAATACAATATGAATATTGCACCTCAAACCTTTATTACGACTTTCGTTTAGAGAAAAGTGCCAACTTAAAAGTGATAGAAGTCCAGTTGATGCTCTAGTAAGTTTTCAAAAGAAGAGGCAACTGAAAATTGTTTATACATATCAGTCTGAATGGTAGCAAAACATAGATTATTTGAACAGTTTTCCATGTCTGCTGTTTTGGCTGCACAGGTGATGAGATCAGGACAAATGCAGCTTGAAATTTAAACTGCTTGTAAAATGCCCAGATTTTTTCATTTAAAATTTTTTTTTGCAAGCCTTCTAATATAGGCAACCTGAGTGCAATTTGATTTGTTGCTTCTTCGCTGTTGGGATTTTTTAATTGGAGCACAAATAGCAATTATTTACACTTATTTATTCATTAATTTTTGTTTTCTGTTGAGCTGAAAGCAGCATTCATGGTTAAAAGTTGCACAATATTGGTGTTGCAAATTTCGTGATTTTTTATTTATAATAGCTGATGTCAGGATAACCAGTGGATGTCATGAATTATGGGGGAAAAATGTTGCACATTTTGAATATGTGAAACTTTGCTGGCTGTTGTTCATTCAGTTAGAATTGTTGCTGTGTGTTCTGTTTGTCCTAAACAGTTAATGCAAGTATGTCCTGGAAGTGTAAAGACATGGTGACAGCAAAAATAGTTGTTTAGGTTTAGTAATAGTATTTTTACACCATAATGGAATATCTTTTTATATTTGCTGTACTTAAATGCTTATGCATAAGAAATCCTCATTTAGTTGGTGTGGCCATCATGGTATGTTCCTGCCTTCCTGACAATAAATCTCACTCACTACAGCATTGCTTCTGATCTGCTTCTCTTCTTCTGTGCTTATTACTCTGCCAAGGAACGGCGGAGTTATGTGACGATCGGCGTATGTGAATCTGTCTGTGAATCTGAGTGAAACATTACTCACAGTGTTGCCAACTTGGCAACTTTCTCTGTAAATCTGGCAACTTTCCAAAGCCTCCAGGCAACCTTTTTTTTTTTTTTTTTTTTTTTTTTGACAAAAGCGACTATTGACAAATCTCGCGACTTTTTCTGGTGTTTTGGAGTCCCTGACATGAAAGCTCCCATTAGCCTAGCCGCGCTAGACAACCCACAGCAACGAATTTAATTCTCTGCCAGGGTGGGTCTAGTTACCCTCCATAAGGCTCGAGGCTGGATTCTCCTAAAACTGGCCGGACCAATCACCATGAAGTGTAGAGTCAGAAGGCGGGCGTAACGAAGTGACGACAGAGGCATGACAATTCTGACAGAAACAACCAGGGCACAATAAACAGTTATCTTTCGACTCGGCTTTGGCCACAGCACTTAAAGATTTGAAGCTAAAATTCAACTTGAAAGATAAACAAAGGACGGCACTTAAGTGTTTCATTGAGAAGAAAGACGTATTTGGACTTATGCCGACGGGATATGGCAAATTCTTAATATACCAGGCGGCTCCGCTGGTTGGGAAGCTAATGGGACTTAGCCACAATCCGCCGGTGCTCTCGGAACTACGTCAGCCTATTCGTTGCGTTGATTGGTTGTATACCTACCCAATTGCTGCAGAGGGATTTGATAGACAACCTTTTAGCCCGCCTCCCTCCCTGTCGAGCTTCCCGAGACCCTTGTGCCGTCAGAAACATGGGTATAGCGTGGCTAGGCTAAGCTCCCATCGTTCTGCAGTTACTGTCCTAACGAGCAGCAGGTGCTGCTGTGAGCTCTTCCCCGTCCCAAAGCACAGGCAACCAGTTTAGTAACCCTGCAGCAGAGGAGACCCACATTGCTCCGCGTCCAGAAGGTAAGATGGATGCAAATTCACTGCACACCCCGTCTTGGCTTACAGAGCGGGATATAAATCTAAACATATTTAGGTCAGGCAATGTAGCAAACCCCAACCACACACGTTAAGTTCAGCTGTCAGCCTTACCTTGAACACAAATTCACCTTTCTGTCCTTCACTCATTTCTTCATGTTAAGACCTTGTCCCGCCAGGTGCTTCTAAGTTTAGACACATCCTCTGCTAGACAGGGACAGCGTGGAACCGCTTTCTTTCATCTTTATGTGAATTTTCGGACTTTTCTGAGCGTCTTCCTCATGTCAAGCAACTGCTTCTTACACTTCCTGTGCCGCTGGAACGTTGACAAAATAAAAGCCCCCTAACATGAAAAATATGTCTTCAAAATAAAAGCATGGAGCAAACGGTTATTTTAGCAGTAACAAAACAAAGGCTTGCCAAAAGTGATGAACTGATCAACGGGCCCTTATAACAGTCATTTGCATGCAACAATTTAGCAACCAAATCCAAATATTAGACAGTTATATGTGCAAATGTGCGATGTGCAGACATCAGGTAACCCTGATAAGAGGCCACTGTCCCATCCCCTTCATTGTGTTTGGCTCACCCACACACTAATAAGCCAATAAACATTATTGATATGCAAATTCAGAAAGTCTTCATTGTTGCAAAATCAACACAGACTTTCTTTTTTTTCTTGTGTTTTGCACAATGCCAGCCTAACACGCACAAAGTGTTTAAAGTCATTGTGACCACTGTAAGTTGAGTATTGAGCATTTCATTGGCAGACATCCCAGATTACAAATTGTACAGCAAGTATTCATAGCAACAACATACTGTATATGACTTAATTTTGCAGTTTTACTGACTATAAAGGACCACTGCTCTGGTTTTGTATCATCTCAAGTTGGTCTATTACTTGTACAAGAAACTTCAGATGCTTTTTCTTTTTCCATATAGTCAGAATTGTTCAGAAACTACAGCCAATTTAATTCGGGTATGTTATTTTTGCATTCTTGCTCCAAAATAGGGGATTTTCTGTGCATGTCACAATTTTTTACACAACCAGGCAACCAGGACCACTTTTGGCCATGGCCAAGTCGCCTTCAGGTCAGTGTTTCGTAGGAGGTTAATACCAAAAGTCCAACTTCATATTTGCATGTCTCGGATACTGTGTTATTAATTGTGTGAACTCCAGTGAGCTCCACTAATATTTAATGGCCTAACGGTCTCTGTAATAGCAACAGTGTGTGTGGAGTATAGACGGGCAGATGGGACGGCAGCAGCTGCCTGTTTATACAGGACACAGCATAATGAGGCCCACGCAGGCAACCGCAGAGACTGTACACCTCAACAACAGCTTGGCGACAGATGTTGCGTACACTCTCTGAGGGTAGTCTCAGCCCACAGGAGTGGAGGGATAAAAGGAATAAGGTTTGGATGATCGAGATTGAGATAAGACAAGGTAAAAAAAATTCCAGACTGTGGTTCTCTGATGGCTGGTTGAAACAGGTGAAGGGTGGTGAAAGGGATTTAGGACTGATGACTCAAAGCATTTTTAGAGGGAAGAACATACAGGTAAACAGAACTTGTGAGAAGTAAAAATTGTTATGCAGCTTTCAAATGCTGATTAAGATCACATCTAAAGGAAAACAATTAACAAAATATTTGGATTCAGAAGTGGGGACTCCCAAAACTCTTGACAAGGAAGTAATTATTTCCAGCCCTGGCTCACAAAAATTAAATCCCTTTACAACTAAACAACATTGTAAAATATAATTATTTTCTGCTGCTTTGTTTGTGACATACCACAAATATGCTTGCAATCAACATATCTTTGCATCTGTTATACTGCTTTGCTGTCACTCCTTTTCAGCCAACCAAACATATATTAGATATGTCAGGATAAGTACCCTGGGAATCCAGAGAATGGTGGAGAAGCTGACTGCATATACAGATGGTCAAACTCTCTTTGACATCACCGATATATTTCCCTATCAGTGGTTTTGAAGCTTAGTGTGGTGGCTCCAGTTGTCACTAGGGATGTCCCGATCCGATCACATGATCGGAAATCGGGCCCGATCACGTGATTACAGACTCGATCGGGATCGGAAGTGACCTCCCGATTTGGACTCGGTTGGATATATGTGTTTATTTTTTATTTAATTTCCTTTTTAAATGAGATGTATATAGATGAAAACAGGAATAGGCTCAAACCTGACAAGGTGGAAATGTTGGTTTTCATCAAGAAAAACATACATGTCCTTCAGTGAAACTCTAGACAAATATGTGCCATTCATAAGAGCACATTACTACTACTGGCCTTACGGTATTATAAAGTGGCTCTTTGTTAACTTTGTTTCCTATTGTTTACATGCCTTTGAGTTGAGCTGACCTGCTGTTTATTTTATAGAAGTTTATTATTTATTTATTTTTGCTGTTGTACCTAAGCCAAAAGGGAAATTTATTATTTATTTTACTTTTGTACCTAAGCTAAAAGGGAAATTTATTTATTTTCTGATTGTTATTTTTAGTCACAGAAATGTACTGTTCTAAGTGTTGTTTTGAATTGACGTTAAGAAAATAAAAAAGGAAAACTTTTCATAAGTTTTTTTGTTATTTTTTTAATAGATAATATACATATTTTACTATATTAGAAAAGAATCGGATCGGGACTCGGAATCGGCAGATACTCAAAATGATAGGACTCGGACTCGGACTCGGTGGCAAAAAAAACCTGATCGGGACATCCCTAGTTGTCACCGTCTTGAAAGTCCTCCTAACTCATAGCTCATTCATAAATGACAAATGAGATGGAATGCGAGTAGAGCGAGGCCATGCAAAAGTCTGTGCCATGTACTGTCAAAACAGTCAAGCTGTTAGTTACGTAAAAGTTCAAGCCATCATACAAGTCACATGGGTACATTATTTAACAATTCATCCCCCGTAGAGTTTTCATGGATGAGGTAATTAGCTGGAGAGACTAAAAGGTGTTTATATACCAGGTTGCAAACATGTTTATTTCCTTTGTAATGTTGACAATTTTAACATGGAGGCCTATAGGGATTCACGATTGACAGACACTTCAAGGCTCATGTGGCCTCTGTTGCTTGGTCATGTCAACTCACCCTGTACAGCATCTAGAAGATCAGAACCTTCCTGTCTGAACATGCAACAAAACTCCTGGTACAGACTCTCGCAACATCACACATTGACTACTGCAGCTCCTTACTGGCAGGCCTCACTGCATGCAAGGTTAAACCTCTGCAGATGATCTAGAATGCAGAAGTATGTTTGGTTTTCAACCAGCCAAAAACAGCATGTCACTCTTGCTATTCAGATCACTTCACTGGCTTCCAGTTGCTGCACACGTAAAATTCAGAACACTAAAACTCGCATTCAAATCTGCAATGAGAACAGTTTCCTTCTACCTGAACTCACTCATTCAGGTCTACAGTCCCTCCCGCTTATTACACTCAGCTAAAAGGCACCTGATCCAACCACCATAACAGGGCTAGTCGATAGCTAGACTCTTCTCTTCTGTGGTTCCGGCGTGGTGGAACGAGTTACCAAACTCAGTTCGATCTGCAGAGTCTCTGTCAGTCTTTAAGAAAAGACTAGAGACTCAGCTCTTCACTGAGCACCTTTGCCCTTGACAGACTGAAAAAAAAAAATCCTGTTACGCCCACACTGCCTGTAGACACCATGGTCCTATTGTTTTATGGCACTAATCCATTTTTTTTTCTCCTGAGTAGATCCTTGCTTGTTTTGTATCTACTCTTAGATGTAAGTCGCTTTGGATTAAAGCGTCTATTAAATGAAATTGTAGAGTTGTAGACTCCCTTTTGGAGCCTGCCTCGAATGGCAATTTAAGGAACTGCAGTTTTGGACACTTTCCTGCTAAGTGTAACTAACAACAGCAAGTGGGGGGAAAAAAGATAAACAGTTAGTAAAAATAAATTTAAACCTCATAAGAATAAAATTGCACTCTGCTTGATGAAAGCCCTGTTGTGGACTGATGCCTCCACCTCCTAAAGAGGACTTTAGGGTTCTTTCAAACTTGAAGTGTTTCCTATCATGCCAGTCTTACCTTTCAGATAGAAAATACAGTTCTTCCAAAACATAGATTGGAAGGCAGCAGGGTTGCATCAGAACAAATATTTTGTTATGCAAACTGTTACTTCTCAAAATGTCAAGTTATTTATTTAAATTACCTAAACTATGATCTAATAAGGCACTTTATAAGACTTTATGCTCCACATTCATGCTTAACACACAGACTGCACATGAGAAACCACTATTATGAAACATTAAATAGATGGGTTGCAAATACTATCGTGGGTATTTATTGTTTATATCATTGTTCCAATTGTTAAAGAGAAAGAGGAGTTAAAAGAATGTAAGTTTCAACACCATCCGAAATCTGCCATCTGTCATGCATTGAACTAATTGTTCACAATGAAATTGCACCACTGGGTCATCCTGCTATCATGAAGATATGAAGCCGACTGCATCTGCATCTCTTCTTGTCATATTGCTCTCAGCCTTTGCTTTTCATTTTTCTCAGAGTATGAGATCTCAGTAGAGCATATATAAAAAGGACATTGTTGGTAAATTGACTTTTTTTTCCACCCTCTGCTGTCAGATATGATGATGGTTAGAGGACAATGGCTAATGTTGAGCTAAAAGCCTGCTCTTGAGTATGAATCATCTTCTAGTACTTGTGCGTGTGATATATGCTTCCCTGAGTGGCAGTTACTTGAGAATAGCAATATTTGTATGTCTGATGGGAGTGTGTATTTTCAGGGTGTGAGACTGGGTGTGAATGCGTCTGCTGTCTTTCTTTAGACTGTTGAGTGACAGCCTTTTCCCAGACAATAGTACGCCCACACATGAGAAAGAAAAAGCGAAGAAGAAACAGAGAAACAGGCAAAGAGAAAGTTGCAAAGAGTCACACAAAGATAGTTCTTGTTTTTTAACACGCCAAGTGATTTTCTTTTATATTTACCTCCATTTAGATTGCATTGAGCTAGATGCCATTTCCTACTGTATACAGCCACTTATTGCTTATATAAAGATTAAACGGTGACAGCTTTAGAGGGTCTGGGTAGGTTGAATATTTCACTCAGAGTAAACAGAACTGCAGCTGCAGAAAGGAGTTGGAACAAAAAATGCGTAATACTGCCAAAAGTGTGGATATCATGCAGAGATTATCCACCGGGCTGATTGGGCAGATGCCCGGGGAACTCTGATCTCTTCAAACAGAGATGTAAAAAAAAAAAAGAGTAATTAAAATGAAATCATACACTTATAAGCTGTATCCCTTGCTAAGCATAGTCCTGAGGTTTCAGAAAGACTCTTTGTGTTCGTTTTTGTGACGTTGTAGTTGATGCTGTTCCCCTCTATCCTTGCTTGCTCACGTTTATTTGCAAAAATCTGTCTTTCTTTTCATCTTTTTTTCTTTCTAAATCAAAATCAACAAAATGGATTGAGGTAGTATGTTAAAACACAGCCACGTGAATGCAGAGTTACTTTATTTGCGTGTAGGAAAAAATATTATTGATTTGCAGACTTTATCTGTATCATACTGCTGATGAGTCAGAAGATGACTGCCGGACGTGTCAGGGTCAAGGCCTGCTGGGTGTGCAAGAATAGAAGTTAAAGTTAGATGCTAAGTAACAAACATTATTGATTAAACATAAACAAATATATAAATGCATATTTAAAGCTGCAAAGTGAAAGGCGAAAAGCGTACACATACTGTCAGGCTGACACTCACCCTGCGGTCACTACTAGTTCTGATATCCATCTTGAACTTGAACTAAACCACGGTCCAAGAGGAGCTGAGAATCAACATGAAATGCTAAGCTCACCTGCTTGAATGCAAGGTTTTGCGTCAAGATGCTTCTGAATTCTCAAACTGTGCTCAGTGCATATAAGTGCATTATAATTTGCTGTTTCAGCTGAGATTTAAATGTGATAGATGCATGTGAGGATTGTTAGGCTGAAATTATTATTTTCATTATTTGCTCAACAAATACATTTTTGCTGGTATATATTGTAAACAAATTCTGCTGCATAAAAAGTAGAAATACGGTTGGTAAATGATTGCATTGATTTGGAATTTCTCATTTGATGATGGGTTATAATTCATAGAAACTGCATTTATGATGCAGGCAGTGGAAGAGAATAGGGATCTGTTTTCACACATGGTTGAAAGTGTCTGTGTGAGAAAAGTGTATGCGAGTGTGACTGAGTGAAAGCTGTATTTAGCAGCTTAAACCACAGGAAGCCCGGCTGCCATCATACCAGAACGGAACAGAGAGACGGGAATGAAGGGGAGAGCGAAAAAAGTGTGGAGGCAGCATGGAGAGAGAGCAGACGATGAAGAGTCACAGAAGTTGAACTCGCAGCACAATGAAGGGAAATAGAGAGAGAGAAACGGTGGCAGGGCAGGATGGTGGTTGTAGGCGGATGCACTCATGCAGCTCTTTATCAGAGCTCGGCCGTTGTTTTCTCTGTTGCATATAAATAGCTGTTTATATTTGTTTCGTGGAGTCTCTGCCTGTTGTTGTTTGCCGTGGGGCAGGTGGGTAGCACTGGCCTTAATGCTGAACAGAGTAGATGCTTGTGTGTGTTTCTTGCTTTCCTATCCTTCTGAGAACCAGTTTAATTTCCAGACTATGATCGTGGGGACATATTTTGCAAACTTATCTTGGCTGGTCAGGACTTCTGAGATGACGCAGGTTTAGAACTTGGCTCAAATGTTTGTTGATTAATGTTTGCTTTTCCCCATGTGGCAAAAAAAAAGGCTCAGACTGAATCTGGCATGCGTGGTTGTGAGATCAATGTCAGAGACGTTATTACAGGGGTGCCTCAGAACTGTTGCACTTCCTTAAAATTCGAGGATATGACAGATACAGATTTATAACAAACAATAAAGAGTCAGCCAATGCTACACCAGTTTGTTTATTTAAAAAAAAACTGCATCCTACACATATTGCAATGAGATAACTTGTACTTCTTGTCTGTGTAGACTCTTAGTCATCCAGGTCAAAGTAGTCCTGAGAGGTGCAGTAAAAGCAACTGAACTTCAGTTCTGAACTGAAGAAGCCTCTTGGATGAGAGGGGAAATGTCCTCAAGAACTGAAAAAAGTATAGTCCCGTTGCTTTTCATTGAAGCTCTTAGGATATTTTTGTTAGAATTCATTGCAAAGGCAGTAAGGGAGTTGGTTTTCAGCATTCTCCCCACTATTGTCAACAATCCAATAGATTTCTGTTTTTGCTAACATCAAATCTTATGCTCATCCAACTTGTGGAAGTGCTCCAATCATGAGCTAAAACTGCCTTCTTTGAAAATGAATGGCAATTTTACTTCTAGAATTCTCACATCATTTTAGAGTAAAGGCTTTGGGGCAACTGGATAGAAAGGCATTTGTCACAGATTGAGTGAAAGGCCAAAAAACATGATTGACAGTTATCTTTTCAAAATTTTGAAAGCTCATCTAGTGCCACAAACATGTATTTTTACCGACAAAGATACTCACCATGATGAGTTAACCAGAGTTCCTGTTTACCAACACAGTAGAATTGACTTAAATACATTTATCTGACTGTGGGTGGTGAAACTGGCCAAAGCCCAGGTGTCGCTAACTGTGACCTAAAGCGATTCATGCATGCACCTCCAAATCCTTGCCAAAACTAGCAACCATATATGGTGTAGAGCTGGCTCATAGTCGGTCCTCCAGTGCCAGCGCACAGCTGAGGATGCTGGAGCTGAGCCACAGTCAGACTGACCCGAGTGGCTAAGAAGAATCAGCAGTTCAAGGCTGCTGTGTACCTGGATAAAGAAAAGCCTGTTACAAAAGTTCTATTTGATAGCGTATTCTTGAAATGTTTATCCAATCTTTACAAGCTTAATAGGATATTTTATACTTCTTTTGTATTCACAGTGTCATCATGAATAGGTACTTACAGTGATTTCAGTGGACTTTGTTCACGACCACACGATATGTGAATACATACATACAGAATATACACAATTCATATACACTATTGTGTAGGTCCTTCTTGTGTCACCAAAACAGCTCTGACCTGTTGAGGCACAGACATGAGATCTCAGGCACTGATTCTTGTAATTATAATGTATTATAATGTATTATAATATTATAATTCTTGTTCAGCACATTTTTTCAATCAAATTGGGATCTGGGTAGTTGCCCTGAGTGCTTTGTCATTTTCCTCAAGCTAATCCTGAGCAGGTTTTGTAGCAAGACGGGACACATCATCTTGCCGCTGTTATCAAGCGGTGCCATTGCCACGAGCTTGGTACCTGAAAATGTTTAAGTAGGTGGTAACTGTCAAAGTAACTTCCAAATGATTTCCAGGACCTAAGGTTTTCCAACAAGACATTGCAATCGCACGAGAAAATCACTGTTATTCACTTCACCTGTCAGTGGTTTTAATTTTGTGGCAGCTGCTCACAGAGTTTATGTAATAGATTCAGGCGACATAAGATGTGAAAAGAAAGCTGTAACTTTATTTCTGGCTCCGTCTCTCTTGTTTTGCATTATGTGAAAATTAATCACTGGTGTTTTAACAAGCAGGTTTTGTCAGCATAGACTGTAAAAATTTTAGTCACTTTAGAAAGAGAAAGACGCTGACAGGAACATGAGCAGAAAGAGTGTTCTCATTGCTAAGAGAATACTGGTGTAGTTAAGCAATGCACTTGACATCACATAAAGAAGTAGTGCTCAGGGTTTTTTATTTTCACTGCAACCCCTTTTGCCTATCACTCCATCAGCAGTAATGAGAAGCACAGATCCATGTTCAATGCATGTCACACTCCAGGCGGGTGCGAGACAAAGAGATAGAGATAAAGAGGAAAAAGAGAGCAGAGGGCAAATGTGGGAAACAAAAAAACAAAAAAAATTGTGGAGCCAATTTCTAGAAATCTGCTGACATGTTGCCTCTTCCGCCATCTTCTTTGCTTTTGATTGGTGTTTTGCACCAACTTAAATAACAAGTTGATGCTGTCAATTACTGTAGAAGCTTTTCTAGGGATGCAGCTCACAGTGATATTGAATATGCACAAATGGACATGTTGCAATTTGAAATAATGTTTGTTCAAAACTGCTCTTCTTAAATAGTCGCACGTAAATTTCGCTGAAAGTTTTTTACTAGATGTATCCAATGCACAATCCTAAAGGAAGCATGGTTTACGTGATTACTAACACAAACTCTGCTATAATTTATCCCATTTCAGCTATTGATGAAAGGGAAGCAACAAGAATCTCCCTGAAGACAGGTTTAAATCTCCTCTGATCACTCTGATGTAGTATTTATTGAAGTCTCCCCAATATTAGCTCTTATCAGACAGTCATCACTGACACAACAATTGTAGAACCTCAAAGAAACTGCAACACACTCACTGGCAAAACATCAACACTGACTTCATCCTGTGTTGATGTAAATGGCAAATTATATTCAGCGAGAAAATTCATCGTACATTTATAAAGCTTTTGCAAAATGCTCAACCAATACATGACCTTTGTTGAATATAAAAAGCAGCTTACTCAACCCCATTTGGATTTGTGTGCTGATAAAAGGCCCTATAATGGATTGATGTCGTCAGAGTCTGATGTTAATTTATACTCTGAGCATTCTTGTTATAGCAAATGTAGAATTTAATTGGTGAGAATTCGTACATATTAACAGAACATATTTCCAGGAAAACAGAGCTTGTTTATTAAAGTTAGGTCATTTCACAGATGGCTTATCCATTGCAAACTCACATTTAACAGAAGCTGTGTTCCTTCCTTTAAATAAAGTGTTTAGTGGAAGTATTCTGAATGGTTTTATTATCTTAACTCGGTATGAATACAAATTTTAATTGAAGTTTACGAAAGACTGCTATCTTATCTTGTTTTGCATAAAGATAATAGTTTGTCAATGTAAAATTAAGTACAATATTTTACATTTTAGTAATTTCCAGTTGTAAGCAGATGCTGATCAACCTTCATATTTCTTCAGCTTTGTAGTATACATTTTAAGCAGTGCTAATATCCCCAATACTATTAAAATCTGTTGTCTTCCTCAAGGGGTAATAACAGAGAATTAGTTTTAGACTTTTCAACCTGATGCAAATTTTATTCATTTCTAAATTCCTATCTATGCTTTATTTCCATCTGTCAGTTGTCATACTTTACATTTTTGACCATATTATATTATACCTTGAAGCTGAAGCCAACTTTGGGTAATAAGTAAACATAAGAAGGGAGTAATTGGAAAATCTTGTCTTTTTTCATTGTCAGTTGCTTGATATCTGGGTCATAGTGTTACTGAACTATTTCAAATTTTGAGGAGTTTAAAAACTAGTACCCTATAAATCTACATAATGAAACTATTCTCACACACCAATAAGCCAAGGAGTAGTATTGTGAGGGCAAGCCAGCAGAAGCTGTAGAATACTCTAATCCAAGTTATACTAAGAACATTTTGGTCCCGACATGCATGTGAGAGAGTTTATTAAACCACAATACTGATATCTGTAATACCAAATTGAGAATAATGCTCCAAAAATCTCACTACTGTGTCGCAGTGAGACATTAAGGCTAGTTACTAATTTGTCATTGAGCGGAAAAGCCACTTCACTGTTACGTGTTCTGCTTTTTATTAAGATTAAAAAAAAAGTATATGGAGCTGCCACAGGTGAATGGAAAACGACAAGCTGTGTAGAGAGATAACTACAATATCTGGACTTATTTGTTTGTCCCTTAAAATCAACACATGTAGCTTTACACTAGGAATTACATGATAACATTACATTATTATTAAACCTCACAGCTGTAAGGTGAAATGCAGCATCCATCCAGGATGAGAGCGCAGATAATAGCTAAAACAATTTGGCTAACTTTAGAGAAAGATGGTGGTTTTGGGTAAATATGAATAGAAATATTAACTCAAGTCATTGTGGCTCATTTCTGCATTAGAGCAGAACATGTTCCTTAAGCAACATAAGACTGAAAATGCAATGCTGAAGCCGTTTTTTTCTGATACCAGTACATATCTTTGATTTCTGGTAGATTAAGTCATATATTCAGAGAGTATTCCATATAAGAGTTACACAAAATTGCTGTTGATGAAATCATTACACACCTTTAATAATGCCAGAACTTTTTTTCCCCCAAAATCCATCAACATTGGTGTAGACTTATATGTTTTGTCTTTATATTGTCTTATTTAAAGATTCCTTTATTCAGTTTTGCTGTAGATGAAAAAGATTTGGGTGATGCCAGCCATTTTTTGAGCCCACCCAATACCTTTCAAATTGAGTGTTTGCAGATACCAATAACTGCATTGCAGCAGAAGATATGCAATGCTCACAAAATATGTCATTGAAATGCTACCTGAATAGAGTATTTGAAACCAAGAGATCAACACATTTTAGCAAATCTATACAGTCGCCATCCTGGACACAGTAAATTCAGATTCATTCTGTCCAGTCAGCCAAAAATAATTTGTCATACTCACTGACCATCATTTACACTCGCATGTGAAAACCGTGCTCAAACTGTGATCTGCAAGCTGTCACAAAGAAGAACTGTGCTGTAAAACTAGCAAGATCACATTCAATAAGCCAATATTTGTGTATTTGTACAAAAAAAGAAGAGAGAATTCAAGTGTTAGTGGACAGCTGAGCTAATTATGGTGCTGTATAGTGGGCGTATAAATGTTTGGCATCATTTTTCCCCTTGTTATGTATTGGAGACTGAAAGAGAGCATAGTTATGCAGAGTATTACACAGATGAGCCACAGTACTACACACTAACTGAAGTGAGAAGCATCGTTACCACCAGTTTTTTACTAACACAAAAAGGCCAAAGTGTTGATCTGGCCTCCAAACTCCCCACATCTGATTGAGCAACTACAGGATGCACCTGAACATGTGTGATCAATGGTTCAAGTTGGATATAAATCTCTCTCGTGAGCAACTATCATTGTTCTGCTGCACGATCACATACTGCTGAGTGTTATGTTAAGATGTTATTACTGAACAAACCATAGCTACAAGTAGCACTTGATTCTGATTAGGTAGCCGGTGTCTGATAAAATACATTGAAAAGACACAAACATGAATTGTACTCAATAGTTAAAGCAATGTGCAGTAGGACTTGGGGAAAAAAAAGTGTCGCACACTGCGCCTCCTTTTGTATATCTCTTCATATCAGATTATGTTTCCGCCCTCAGGCTTTCTTCTTGATAAACAACCAAAGTAGGACAAAGGTATGTTATATAGGGCCCACCCAAACACATGTGATAGTGATTCGATCGTTATGTACCACCATGGGGGTGAGAAAAATTATCAAGAGGCTTTCAGCAAATCAAAATCTCAAAGGGCCCATGTGGTGAAAATCCCTTTTTGTTGTTGTTTGTGGTTGTTATTAACTTGGAAGTGTAAATTTACAGCTGTTAAGATGTGAAGATGTTTACTTCTGCTATTCCTTAAGCAGCTCTAGAAATAGATACCCCCCCCAGCTTTACAACCAACAAAGAATTCAACCCAAGTGCTAATGTACCGGAATTAATGATTCCACTTGCCATCTCATATTACATATTTGGTTCACACGGTGACCACCAGATATGGCATGGATGCACACGTCCGGGCCCCTCCAGACTTGGGGTTTGTGCCCCCACATTGTGGTCTCAGTCTGCTGTGGCCGGTTGCCGTGGTAAGATGACCAGTGTAAGCTCTGCTAGAAAAATGCTAATTAACTTAAACCTGTGTTTTTAGCATGATATGGAGGTTACCACGTGTGTGTGACTGTGAGAATAACATCGGTGTGTTTTACCAGCTACTGCAAATAAACGGCGGATTTGATACCAAAAGGGTAGATGCTCCATGCTTCAATATCTCCACAATGCAAGAGAGAGTACACAACCACTACGCTAACACTTAGCCAATGCTTGTCCGGGTCAAACTGTCAATCACAGAAGCAGAGAGCGTGTTCTTCCTGAAGGAGGCAGGAACATCTGCAGCTTATTGAGCTCATCTGAGCAAAACAGCCCATTTAGAACACCCCTAAAACCAGGGGTTATCCAGTCATGGTGAAATTAGCCATCTTTGCAGTGTTTTCAGCAGAAATACTAAAAGACCCACTGTTTCACTTTGATTGATTTGCCAAAAAAGGGGCACAATGTAGGACTACAGCTAATCAAAGTGCTTAAAACAACATAACCAAAACAGCTTCAAGATGTCCTGCTACCTTTATATAAACCAACAGCACAAAAAACTTTAGTTCCATGAGACTGTAATGTCATTTTGCTGGTTTTGGACAGATATTCATGGTCCCAAAAGGATGACTCCACAGCACCTTGGTGTCTGCATTTGGATGGGAACCTGGGCAAACAGCTTTAACAGCAAACTGCAAAAATACCATGGACAAATGTACAATCCAAAGAAAAACAAAAATAGGGAAAGAAAGAAGAGGAGAAAATAAGTGACGACAAACTTAGAAAAAGCATAGTGTGTCATTTATTAGTAATAGCATCTGCATAGGGTGAAGGCCGGTGTTAAAGTTCTGTTTCAATTAAACTATACATTAACTTGCTGGATGAACATACATTTTTAATTAAAGAAAATAAATAATGAATATTTTTTCAGTGTACTCCAGCGTGTAAACCACTATATCTGGCTAAAGTACCAAACAATGAGTATTTTACCTGTACAGTCCCTTACATTTAAAGTAAACCTATTGCATGATACATCATAAAATCTGTGTCTGAATTTAAGTAAGTGTAGCCTGTCAGATGTTTAGCAAACAGGAGGAGTAAAGAGCTGGGGAGAAAAAAAAGGCAGTTGGGGAAGAGGAGGAGAAAGAAGAGATTGTTAATAACACAAAATTAATTTCCAAGACGTGAGTATGATATTAATTAAAAGCATCAGCCCGTGACTGATTAACAACACAAACAAATTGGCTCAGAGGACTCTCACATCTTCCCTGGCATTTTACATAGACGCTGCAAACAGAGGAATTGGACTTTGAAATTTACAAATCTATTTGCATCATGCAATTACAAAACGGTTGCATATCAAAGCAATAGCTCCCCCCAAAAGAAAACAAGGAAATATTCAAACTGTACTCACTTTGTTGTCTTTAAAGTGAGTCTGCTGAGGGAACCACTGCATTAATCACTGTGGGGAACTGTCAGACTGGTTGACAGCGATATGGTCACCTTGTAGCAGTCTAAGGCCAAACCTGTCTTCAAAAAATTGCAGTCCTGCACAATTAAACTGCATTCTAATATACATTTCGAAAGAAACCTTATTTCCTTTTGAGGCAACAGTATTTTCTTTGTAAGACTGTGACTTAATAGAAAAGGATTACACTTTAAAAAACCTGGAAATCTCTGTTAGGAGAGGACTGTGGAAACATAAATTAGCAACAGTTTTATCCCAGGAGACATGGGTATTGAGACTTAAGTTTTGTTTTTACTCATTGTTTACTTTGGGTTTTGAGTTGTTGTTTGGTTTAATAACTAAGATTTGATGATTTAGGTGATTCATTGACAACTGTATTTTTCAAAACTTGGTTTAAACTGTGTAGTTATGTTTAGGAAAACAGCACAGTCTGGCTAAAAATAAGACCCTTTCACAACATGTTTGAAGCTTCTTCCCCATTTTCTTAGTTCCCAGAGTAACAAGTCTCACCCCATCTAATATTTGATTGGTTGGTTGAACTGTATTTTTGATAATCACAAACCCAGTCTGAAACATGAAATGGCTGCACTGGTCCACAATGCAAAAGCATATTTGAATTGTCCTGTGTCCCACCATTTGACAGGTTCTTAAACACAGAAAGTTGACACTAAAACTGGTATAAAGATGATCAAGTCACAGGACTTTCACCTATCAGACTTGGGTTTGAATTCTGTGTTGTCTTGGATGTTTTGTGATAGTTTCAGTCACTGTTTAATGTCACTGTTTTTCTTTTATTTATGTTACCAAACTGCTTTGTCAGGTAAAGGACAAGATCATGATTTGGTTTAAATACAGCAATACAAACACTAAACACAAAACTCTGGTTCGCACTGACATGGATCTATGATGATGATTCCGACCATAAGAATACCTTTGGAAAAAATGCCCCTTTCTCACAACATTGTGGCCTTTTTTGGTAAAAATGTTCAATTTTAAACTGTGGACTGACATAACATTTATACATACATACATATATATATATATATATATATATATATATATATATATACACCGGGCTTTGCAAAAGTTCTGTTACACTCGGTTTCATGATCTTTAGAGACGTTTACATGTCGGAGTGTAAAATTTCATTAAATAAACTGAAAGTTCTACCTTATAGGCAGGTGTCCTTAATACAAATTTTTTTCTCCGGTGAAGTTGTATCAAGATGGAAGTCAAAAGAGTTGAGATATCTGCTCTTCTTTGTGCTGAACATCAGGCGGATGACCGTCCACAGAGTCGCGGAGAGGCTAAAGAATGGTGAAGATCTTTCAGGTCTTCACCATTCTTGAAAAATCACTGAAAGATCTTCACCATTCTTGAGCCTCTCCGTGACTCTGTGGACGGTCATCCGCCTGATGTTCAGCTGTTTGGCTCTGTCAGACTTGTTGTGGCCAGCATGAAGGAGAGCAGATATCTCAACTCTTTTGACTTCCATCTTGATACAACTTCACCGGAGAAGAAATTTGTGTTAATGACACCTGCCTATAAGGTAGAACTTTCAGTTTATTTCATGGAATTTTTCACTCCGACATGTAAACGTCTCTAAAGATCATGAAACCATGTAACAGAACTTTTGCAAAGCCCGGTATATACATATATATAAAGACTAGGCTGTAGGAGAGCAAGTTGAGTATTCTCTTTTCCAGACCCTGACGTATTTACATTGTTCTCTTAGGAGTATTTTTCCAGAACCTTTTACTTTTTACATTATTTATAATGTTTTTAATATGTACAAGTTACCTTTACATAAGCCTGTCTGAAGTCATATAACTTCAACTCCCATGCATCAAATCTTATTAAATCACAGTGTAAATGTAGTTCACTTTTTTTTTCAGTGACTTGATAATTCCCTCTAAATTAGCCAGTGAAGTTCCCAACGATGTACAACGCATTTCCACGTACAGTATTTATGTTTTGGTAGCTGTTGAAATCTAGGTCACATTTTCATTGTGTCCTGTGGCTTCTGAGCCCGCGATTATAATTTACAGGCCCATTGCACTGAGAACAAAATTGATTGACTCTAATCTTAATCCTGATATAATCTCCAGTACTGAGGGAGAGAAGGACTGAGTGAGAGTTAGTATTAATCTAAACCCAGGCACCGACTTATCGGCTTCCATCATAAACCAGCACTGTAAACGTAACAGTATGCCAACGCTTAATCCAATCCATATGGCATCAGATTTATCTGCAGGTAAATCAGTGCTTGGGATAAGTATCTGCAGGATAGATTAATAGAGTGCAGGGGGAAGTAAAATAGGGATGAGGAAATGTTTTAGGGACACACTCCAGAGACCCAGAGCAGTGATCTGTGTATAAATGTGTGTGTGTGGATCAGAGAGAGAGATGCTGTAGAAATATTTTAGAGCCATACTTAGAAGGCCTCAGTATATTTTGCTCTCAAATGATGCTGTTACACTTCAAATTAAATGAGAGGTCGGTGAGATAGGTGCGCGTGATGAAAACTTTAATATATCATCTGTGATGCAGCGTGTTTTGCCCACAACGTTCAGGGACAAGTTGCTGCTTTCTAAAATTTAAAGTGTAATCTTCTGTTGGCTTAATTGTTTGGATGTATATAGTGACAATCAGTGATTTGTTAAAGCTCTAAAACGGACCGATATTGAAGCGAGGATGGTGGGCTTCCTCGGAGTGTTTGTGGAATTTAGAGAGAGTGGGGAGCAGAGACTGTTTGGTCTCAAAGAGCTGTGCCACTGCGGCAATGTCAGGGTTATGGATAGCCAAGCACAGAACTTTTCTCTCTGTGTGTATGTGTGTGGGTTTGGGGGCAGACTCCCCAGAGAGACTGTAATTACCAGGATGGTAAATCACCTTACATTCAGAACACACACAGAGATTTGGACCAGTGTTCAGAGCTCAGCCCTGTGTAGTGTGTGTTTACACTCTGTGTTTAGACGGTAATCAACGTACTTTTGTTTGGGCCTTCAACTGAAAATCTTATAATGCGCCATTGTAAATATACTGATGAACAGGATGGCAAATTGGTATCTTCTGTGAATGTGTTCTGTTGTTGGAACCACAGGAAGCCATGGTAGGGTTTTATGCTAAACACTAAAAGAAAATTCACAGAAATCATTCATGCTTTAAGCTGATCAGATCATCAAATAAGTGCACACAAAAGAACTGAATGGAATTATTCAATTTTTCTGCAAATGTTGAGATACATGCCTGAGCATATTCAAAGTAATATGAAAACTGTTTGAAGAGACAATGTCAAGGTTGTATTTTCCGTTCACTACAAAAAGGAGACAGAAAATGCAATACTGGCATGTACAGTAATTCAAAGGATAGAATATCCATGCACGGCTGCTAAGAGACTGATTATCTCACTCTAAAAATATAAACCCGGTACAAAATCGATACACTGTACATATCTGAACACTGAATTCCAAACATCAGACTCAAAAACGTTTTTTCTCTGTTGTCACTGGGTCTCCTGCAGCTCTTAAAAGATACTAAAACTGTAAAACTTGAGCCAGAACAAACAAATGAGTTGTAAATTTGCTTACTAAACTTGTATGATCAACATTTCTTTTCGATTGGAAATGTGTTCTGTGTTCTTATCGTAGTTAAACAGTGACAAATTAAATGGAAAAAAATGAATGATTTAATGAATGAATGAACAAATGGAGAAGCAAAGCAAATACAGATCCTCCTACAAATGTCTGTGATGAAATTAAGCAAAGAACATACAAAAATACAGAGGAACCAAGTGAGTCTGATTTTGTACGGAGATGGCAAGAGGAAAAGATGTAAGGGACTTTGAAAAAGAGTTCACTGTTGGGTCACAGATGAGATGACGACAAAATTCAGCTGAATTTTGCTCTTAAAGGAACAGTGACGAAGGTGATATCTGCATTTAGATTTCTGGGAAAGATTTCTGTAAACAGGATCAGAAATCAGGATCAGTGTGCATTTGCTGGTGCAGTAGTGTGATTTGTAAGGAAAAACAAAAGAGCAACTTTTCATTAGGTGACTAATAATGCAGGAGAGATCAGACTGTGAGCAAGAACAAGTCATCTGTGGTTCTATAGAGAGAGATGTTCTAGCAGAGCTGTAGTGCGAAAACGCCTTGTTTTAAAGATGAATGCACATTTGAGAGTTCAGTGGTGTATGAACCATGTAGATGTGCGGAAAAAGTACTACAATGATTTCGTCATTCTACTCTTTTTTGACAAGCATGTGGGTGAATTATGTGTGACTCATGGTGACCTTCACAGTCACCTGATTTCAATGTAATTGAACACCTATGAGAGACATGGACTGACATGTCTCCATCACCATAATCAAAACACCCAATAAGGTAATATCTTTAGGAAGAAAGGTGACATATCCCTCCAGAAGAGTTCCAGAGAGTTAGACAATCAATGCCAATGTGCAATGAAACTGTTCTGATTCCATGTGGAAGCTCAACATCTTACCAAGACACTTGTTGTTTTTTCCTTGAATTATCACCTGTATGTTGGGTCAAAGCACTTAATTATGACTTTATTTGACAGAAGTAAGGCAAAAATGCTGGTCAGTGTTTTCTGTGTCCTTCAGAAATCCTTTGTTGCCATGAAGAAAGTCACTGAGAACATGTGATTTTCACAATTACAGCATCTCATCAGTCGTTGGAAATTTGGCATGGCTTCATGGAGATCTAAAATATTTTATAGATGTGGCGGTTGTAAACTGTCATGTGCAATAAAAAGACATAAGATCCGACCAGTACAATATGCATTTTATTCTATATGTATATGGGAGGTGTATTTAGGGCTTATATTTATAGGGCAAACAGAGCGCTGCATAGCCTGTAATGGCTCTCATCTTTTGTGCTCATCACAAAGATCAATGGCAACTTCTGTTCTGGGGCAATAAAGACTTTATGACACCGCACTGCATATCCTCCCCACCTCATGTGCATAAATATTTTCCGGTGTGAGCCGGCGCAGGGTGCAGCCAATTAAAAACCAAAGTTACACTAAGAAATGACTGCATTCTCCCACTGACTTCCACTCATTGTTTTATTAAGCATATCAATTCAGCTGCCACCTCACCACAGTCGTACGGTTATTGAATTTGTTTGTGGGCGCCGAGCTTATTTGACATGTGAGTTTGTCTGATTGCAGAATCATTTGCATTTAAATTATAGCACAAATTATGACTTTGGAATGGCAGACAAGGCGATAAATTTAATAGTTTATTGAATGGAGTGTTGTTCTCTCCTGGTGAGGAGCTACTATAATTAAAAGTTATTGGATAAATGTTTTGTTTTTCCTTGTGTTGAACATAAAGAAATGATGTCCTCTCATTTGCATCTCCAACAAGGTATTGAAAATCATTTTTTACTGTAATCCAATTGTGTAACTTTTGCACTACACGTTGTTATTGAAGGTCAAACACAAGCTTGCTGTCACATTCCTGCTCTTGCTGTGTGCATCACATAATTTCATTTCTACCTCTGCCGATACTGTCTTTGGATATAAAATAATAATAAACAGGGGTATTGTAGAGGTTGACACAACATACATGGAAACCTTTGAGCTGATTAATTCTCTTAAGGAGTCGTAAGATGGAAGCAGACATGTTCTGCCTCTCCAGCCTCTAATGTGAGTGATGCACTTTGTCAGAGTGGTTACTTATACAGCAGTGATGAGCCAAAACATTGTGACCGTCCACCTCTAAAATGCTGTTTGGTTCTTCATGCCAAAACTGATCTAAACTACAAGACTGGAGGTCTAGGTGATCTGTGATATCAGCTAGCAAGTCATTTGCAACAGATCCTTTAGGTCCAGCAAGCTGTCAACTGCAATCTGTTCATACAGTACATATTGGAAGTATCCACTTAGCAGCTACAATATTAAAACCACCTGCCTGCCTAATGTTATGTTGGCCCGCCTCGTAGCTTTGAACCATTGGATAGGGCATGAGATCACTGAGGATGTCGCGTGGTGTCTGACACCATGATGCTGGCAGCAGATCCTTTGGGTCCTTTGGATGTCAGGGTGGGGCTTCAGTGGATCAGGTTTGCTCTGGGAGATCTCCCTTGACCGGAGTCAAATCCATGGGGTTCAGAGGCCAGGTCAATGCCTCAAGCTCTTTTTTCTTTTCCTCAAGCCTTTCCAGAGCAGTTTTTGTCATGTTGTAAGATGCATTGTCCTGCTATGAGATGTTGCTGCTGTAAAGGAATATTGTTGTCATGGGGGCAGCAGTTGGTCCACAAACTGTGTTTTGATTGGGTGGTATGTGCCACAATACCATCCACATGAACACCTGTGGCCTGTTCTTTAAAGCAAGTTTATCAAATAAACCAGGCTTATTTCAGTTAGTCTGACTTATTGTCAAGTTGTTTAGGTTCCATAAAGCCAATTTTACCATGATTTTTCCATGGCCCCCATTGCATGCCACCATATTATTTAACTTTTACTAAGTGATACCAAGGGCTGTGCAGCTACAAGATCCGTGGTTTGCGTCCCGGCCTGGACCTGGGATCCTTCTGCATGGAGTTTGCATGTTCCCCCTATATATTCTGAGGATAATTGGTGATTCTATATTGTCTGTAGAGTGCTGTTTGTCTCTCTGTGTGTAGATGTGTAGCCCTGAGATAGACTGGCGACCTGTTCAGGTTGTCCCCTCTTGCCTCTAAGTCAGCTGGAATGGGCTCCATGTATATTGTGGATGTAAACAACAAATAAGAATATTAAGAACAATGAGAAAATGGGTAAAAAAAACTAAACAAAAAAAGTTGCTACTGTTGCCTGCTGCATGCCTGGAAGACATGTTCAATAAAACTATTTTATTTTATGATACTGTTCTGCCACACTTTGATGCTGATGGCCAGATAAGCATGTGTGCCAATATATTATGGTAGTGACTCAATGATGATTTGCCCTTATGCTTGAGTCATACATCAATAATTGTCTAATAGTCTGATTTTACAATGAAACCATGATGGTAAAGATAAAAAAGCAACAAATAGAAATGCATGAGAAAAATAGCATACAGTGTTTTAGATATACAGATTATATTTCTGGTGGAGCTTGTGCTGTATTATGAGGGACTAACCTTACCTGCAGTTCTAATGTGTACTGAATGAGGCTATTTTTAAAAAAACAACAACAAAAAAAAGTTGTTACATTTGAACTTAATTGTTAATTGCATTCAACCAATCAACTATCTAGCAGCTGTTTAACCTTTCTGGTTATTAAATGTTCTTATGTTTCGCTGCTCAGTGGCCATAAACATGGCAGTTGTTTACTATGTTTATCGATCTGATTCATGCTCGACCTCTCAGGCTGCTTAAGAATAACCCACACATAATTATGTTGACCACTTGAACTTTTATAGAAAAAACCTGATTGCATCAACTTGAGCTGACCTTCAAGGAACCGATTTAGCACCGAATGATTGGTTGGGTTCATTCAAGTCAGGTTATTGGACTTTAATCCCCCACTTTTCTTAATGGCGATCAGTGAAGGGAGGACAATGGAATCAGTGGTTGGACAGACAAAACATTGGTGGCAATCTTGCTCACTTTAGACAACTAGTGTAACTTATGCCTACCTATTCTATAAGGAACAAGAAGCATGGTTGCTTGCAGGTTGTTATTCATGGTCTGTGCCTCTACAGCACCACAATTTGTTTGCATATGGCCGGTGCCTTGATTTACTAAACAGATGCTAGTCTTTAAATACAAATTGTAAACAGACATATTTCAGTTAATTTTGACTTTTGCTATCACATTACCAATGTGACAGGGATGGAAATGTACTGTTTTATGAAGTTATCATTGGTTTTCAAGCCACTTTTATTTAAATTACTGTAATGGATATTCTTTTGTAGAATGAAACCTTTCTACTGTTTCATTTCCATTCATTTCCTGTCGTTTTTATTATCCCCCGCCAGCCGTAGGCACGGAGGGGGATATTGGTGTGGGCACGTCCGTCCGTCCGTATATCCGTCCGTCCGTACGTACGTCCGCATTTCGTTTCCGGAGCATATCTCTGAAACTACTTGAGGGATTTCATTCATATTGCACACAGGCCATCTCTATATAGTATAGATGTGCCTTTTGGGGTGTATGACCTTGACCTGATTTTCAAGGTCATAGTGAGGCACTCCAAATATTTTTTTGTTTCCGGATCATATCTCACAAACTACTTGAGGGATTTCATTCATATTGCGCACACCAAGCCTGTTGGTAATGTAGATGTGCCTTTTGGGGTGTATGACCTTGACCTGACAGGTTTTTTTTTATTGTAGTGAAGCTGTATCATTTTGTAGGTGTATCGTCCAGTATATATTATTATTTCTTGCACTTAGAGGTGCTATATATAAGGCGGGGGTTGTTTTAAGCAGAGTGTGTTTATTAAATCATGTAATCCTCAAACACACTTGATGCCATATATTCATTACAATGCAGTAATAAAAAAATGACAATATGCCTCTACTTCCATTAAAAAATTTCGTATTCAAGAGGAGTTGCACTAACTGACAACCACGGTCTGCAGCCTATCAGGTACCTGTCAGCTTCATTTCACAACTCTGCAAGAACATCATTGATTTCTATTTATACTCTACTTGTTCAGCTCCGAGCTACTTTGATAAAACAACCACTTTAAGTATCTCATCACAGATGTGAAGAGTGAGAGGCTTTTCACATTAATCTTTATGATACAGCCTGAAGAGTCGCCTTCACTTTTAAAGTCTAAGGAAACAACCTGTTCTACAGCAGACAAAAGAGTTTTGTCAATAAATACTGGTGGAAGCAGACAACCAGTCAATACCAGGCTTCACTCACACCTGTAATGAAGGCACAACACCATAGAAATGCAGAGAAACTCAAAATAGGCTCAGACTGGAGAGAAGTCACCATCATACGTTGCTCAGTTTTGTTGTCAGCCACCAAATACATTATTTTTGTGATGAGTTCTATTTTCTTTCTTTTGTTACTTCCAAATGAATGATTGTCATATCTTTGAGGATATTATTGAGCTGGTGAACAACAACAGCGAGAATCGACATTAGCACCACTGTGGGGCTGTACTTATAGAAAACTAAATGCTAATACCGCCATGCTAATTTGCCAACAATGACAGTGCTAACATGCTGATATTTAAAAGGGGTAAAGCTTCTGATTGTTGGCTATCTCAAGGCCACTTAGTTTACCCACCGTGGTCCTTCATTGTAAAGTGCTTGCACAATAAATGTTGTTGTTTTGTTTTTTTTTTGACTTTTTTGCGTTGTTTCACTAAAACAACCACATGTTGACATTGTTATTTGCCGTTTTCCTTCCAATGGCACAGACCGTGTCAATATTGCTGACCAATATAGTCTGTTCGCCTGCAATGTCTGCTTTAGGGTTGAACTGTTAATCAACTGCTGCGTCAGTAGTTTTACAAATTCATGCCGTCTTCTTTGTGTGACAGATGCTTCTGACGGTATCATGGTAATCCTTATACACTTTTAATCTATTTCACATTCGATACTGAATACTGGACTTATGAAAGTGCAGTTGCTGTATCTAAAATATGGCAACTGGAAATGTCTCCAACATTGTTCAGCCCTAATCTACATAAAGGATAGTAGGGATATTAGCATGGAAACAAAGTCAAATTTCGCACAAAATTGTGGCTCTGGATTACACTTTAAGAGGTCATTTAAGTTCATTATTCTCATTTCCAAGCATGAGCATTAGTGTTACTGTTCAAAATTCAATGACAGTATTAAAAATTGTTGGAGAATCACTGAAGTTTTAATAATCTGGGTAATCTTAAATGCTAGTACCACATTTGGTGCCAGTGCCTTGTTTAAATGTTGAGCTGCTGGTTATGTTAGATAAAAAACAATCAAACAACCAAATTCATCAGCATCCGTCCTTTACAGGCTCTTAATGTTGGTCCAAAAAAAATGGTCAAAACTCTGAAAAGGTTGTCTGAGATGTTTTAGCCTGGACCCAAGAAGTGCAGTAAAAGGCAGTCTTAGCTAACATGATGATAACATTGCTGAAAACTTCTCAGATAAGCAAAACATACACAGTGTACTTTCAGGAAATGCAGTTTTTACACTATAATTCGAAATTGATCTTACCTCTAAAGGTATAACCTGCTGTAATTGTTCTTCCTCTGATGGCTTTATTTGATCTTTGTCTCCAAATGGCTGCTATTTGCTCTCTTCTACAAGTCAGTCACTCTGTTCCTGACACAAATCAAAGCTTTTAACAGCTTCAGATTCCACTCAATGTAATATTTCCTTGTCCGCTTAAAAGTGTAAATTACACTTTCACTGGATTTAGAAAAAAATAACTTTCTTGTATGCTTGCCTCCTTCGAGCACAAATCTGATTCCATCCCTTTTAACATGCCATTGATCAGATTAGGTGTGAACTGTGTGGACGAAAATGATTCTCTGCTATCAAGAAATGCATGTGCTTTCAGGAGGTGGACTGGCAAAGCTGCAAATATGAGAACATCCTTTATTTTCTGCTTCTACACTCAGTTTGAGCTTTTTCCACATTATCCTGCACCCCATTTCCTGGCAGGAAAAAATGAAAACACATTTAAGAACATCAGCTCTGCGCTTCTAAAGGTCTGGCTCTGCGCTCTTTACGCCAGAATGACACAATGTGCCTGTCGGAGGTTTTCAAATCTGGGACGCCAAAATCTTTTCAGGATCTTGTGTCAGGAAAAGGTTTCTCTGTGTGTGTGTGTGTCTGTGTGCGTGTCCGTGTGTGCTACACAATCAGTCAAACAAAATCTATTGAAGACAGCCGGTTATAGTGAGGCCTATGAATTGTTTGATAAGCTTAACTAAGGGAAATGCCGCCACACTCACTGACAAGCGAGAAACAAAACATCTGTTCAGATAAAACATGAAGAACCTCTGAGTGGCTGTGAATTTCTAGGTTCTATCTTAATAAATGTCATTATTCCCTGTAAAGCAAGGGTTGAAATAATTATATTTTGGTACAAACACACACAAGTTGTTTACACATTAGTCAGTGAGGCTTACAGCTTGTATTTCACTAACCTAAATTTTTATTCTCAGAAAAGTTGGGTGACCTGGGAAACTGTGAAAAAAATCGAGTTTCTAAATGTTTTCGCATTTAAGCATGAATGTCAGTGACACTAGAGAGTCACGGCCACTTTTTGTAGTCAAACAGCACTGAGGAGAGTTACTGTGAGTGCATGTCTTTGTATTCATGCGCTACGGTAAAGCAGCGAAGCAGTGATAACAGATGTAATTTGGCTTTCAGTGCAGCTTTCTTTTACTTTTCAAAGTGTATTTTGATTTGGCTTCTTTTGCCATTTGGGGTCAGCAGGAGAAGCTGTCAATATAACCAACAAATTATCACCTCATGAAGTTGCTGTTGCAAATGTGTTGGGCACAATTGATTATTTCCACACTCGGCAGACGCAAAACAGCATTAGCGTTTATTCAGAGCCGTTTTTAGCCACACAATGAATGCTCAGTGTTCACTCTCCTTTTAACTGTGATTTGGTCTTCGCGTGTTCCTGAGAGAAAAAGCTTGGCTCTTTAGCTGCTAAATGCTCCACTATGCTCACCAGCGAGTCACTCTCTCTGTCTGCTGTTTGATGCTGGGCAGGTAGCCAGCAGCCAACAGCTGCCCACTGCTGCTGGAAACAGGGTTGATGGGAGCAGAGAGACTGAACCAAAACAGTAAAAGTGAGTGCCAGAAAACCAAAACAAGGAAACGAAAAACAGTAAGACTTTTTGTAGAGTTTAGTGGAGCTGCAAAGTTAGACAATAATTTTTGGGGCTTTACCTGTCCTTCAAGCCGCTATGTGTGAGAAATGGTATGCTGAAGAAACATGTAAAAGCTGCATGTAAAGTGTTATTGAATAGTATTCATTCTTTTTAAAATATGTATTTCTACAGCTCAAAAACCCTTTTGGGTACAATTAGGGAAGGGTAATCCTTTTCCACCAACAAAAAAAACAAAACAAAACAGCAACGGAATATTATTTTTTCCTCTAAATCATAAAAGATGACCATTTATATTTTTGTTTAATTTATCTTTGAATCCCGTAGTGTGTAAAAAATAACAGGGGCAGACAGCAATACACAATGAGTCCTCTAAACTAATTACGAAATGCATTATTTGCCATTACCCTACCACTGAGTTTTGTTTTATTGATTTTTCTTTTATTTTTTCTGATGTAGCTTCCCAGTCATTAAATTTTATTTATTAGACATAAGACGTTCTGTCAGAGATTTAAAGAAATAACTAGCCTTGTCTTTTTTAATAGGGGCACTATTGCAATGGAAATTCTTCATTCATCTGCCATGAATCACATATCAGAAATTAATGAGCAGAAAGCAACATACTGTCATGTTTACACAGGGAAAAGATGAGGCTATCAGACAAAAAATGGAAGATGAAATTGCATGCTGTAGCAATCTACACATAAGGACTAAGTGTCAAATGTAATCGTCTTTTACGCCATTGGCTCCAAACAGTTCACAGATAATTGCATTTGTTCCTCTAAATCTGTGAGGTTTCTTATAATCCCTCTAGTCCACATTCTATTAGCACTTGACTTCGCTGAAAGTGTTAAGACTGTATCTATGTAGTTTTAGACTTACTGAACAAATCAAGGGAATTTTATTTTTAAATATATAAAATCAATAAAAAGTCCATCTTTAAATCATCCCAACATCTTAAAACAGCTTTTGGTATGACTGTGATGTTATTAAAAGAAAATAAGTATTTGCTTATAACAGAAAATACTGAAAGAGAATTCTGTTGGAAAGCAAACTTGACAAAAACAAACATGTCTCCAGAGAAATACGAGAGCGTAGCAGATATTATCATGTCCGCATCTTTGAGTGCCAATGGGACCTGGATGGAGAAGCCTGAATTTACTTATAAATATTGTCATTCTGGTCTGTTTTAGTGTAAAAGCTAAGAAAAAAGCACCCAAAGCATCAACATTTCTACAAGGAGTCGGAGTGGGGGGTAGGGGAGAGTTTTGTTGCACTGACAACTGACAGGTTTTAGCTGTCATGCTGCTCTAATGTTGGTGCAATAATCCCCGGTTCACATCCCAGCCTGGGCCTGGGAGCTTTCTGCATAGAGTTTGCATGTTCTCCCTGTGCATGCATGGGTTTTCTTCAGGTTCTCCAGCTTCCTTCCACAGTCCAACGTGCTGAGGTTAAATGATGATTCCAGATTATCTGCAGGTGTAAATGTGAGTGTGCTTGTTTGTCTCTGCGTAGCCCTGTGATCATAGGCGTCAGTTTAGGGGGGGGCGGTGGGGATGTGTCCCCCACCACTTTTTGTCAGGGGTCATTTTGTCTTCAACACATTCAAATTCTTCACATGTAAGCCGTTGTAAACCCAGTTATTTTCAGCAGTATAGAAAATTCCGATGCTCCTGAACGCACCATCCGCACTCGGCCGAGAGTTGCACAGACATGCAGCACACCTTCGTGAGGTTAAAAAAAACCGTGCAGATGCTAAATTTGCGCCCCTGCCAAGTGGAAGCTCCGACCAGAGGCGTGCAGGGGCAAAATTTCGGCCCGGGAGAATTAGTACTATAGCGGCCCACAGACCCCTGTACCTGTGTGTACCGATAGCTCAACAGGTTGATCCTCCACCTCTGGTGCGGTGGTTGTGAGTTTGAGCCCAGCTTGTGGCATTTTGCCGCCGTTCTTCGACATTTTCTCAAAGTGCTGTGGTCTCCATCCCCCCCACTTTTAAAAACAAACTGACGCCCTTGCCTGTGATAGACTGGTGACCTGTCCAGGGTGTTCCCCCCCTTCGCCCTAAGTTAGCTGGGATAGGCTCCAGGCCCCCCTCGACCCTAGTGAGGAATAAGCGGTGTATAGACAATGTATGGATGTTGGTGCAACAGTCCAGTCAACCGTCTGATAAAGCCGGTTGCATAATAATTGCTGTTAGCAAAAAATGAAGGACCCGATCTTTTCTGCTGTTTTTTTTTTTTTTTGAATAGTTTATACACATACTGCCTCCAGGAAATAGCCATATGTTGGCATAAATACTTAAGACACAGCTCAGTATCTTCGGGTGTTGCCAGATTCATTCATGCACTAGAGCCAGACAGTAAACTCAGTGCTTGTTGGACTTTTAACTTGTTAGCCTGTGGACATGAAGCCTGGATTCCTGCTACTTGCAACCTTGCAAAGAAATGTGTTACTGCAGTATGATTCCGTCACACAATTTTTAGTGTTTGTTAGTGTTTTGCATTATATTTAAAGCAATTGTATTGCTGCTATTGTTGTGATACATGAATGGAAGTAAACACTTTTGTAGATTTCATAAATTGGTGTCTTTGCTTAGCAGAAAGCCAAATTTTGGACTAGTACAGAGAGGAATATGGTTTTACTTTTGAAATATTATGCTAATGTGACAGGCACTCTGTGGCCTAAGAGATGCATAACCCTGGCACTTGAAATACTTTACACAGTTAGAGGTCCAGCCTGGTTCATACTGAGAAGAAGAAAAAAAATAACAAAACTTCAACCACTGCATATTGTAGCAGCTGCAACTGAAGTGGAAAATGTGCTCATAAAATATAATTATACTAAAAATCATCTTCAAATGCAGGACTTAAACTCATTTTCTATTCATTCAGTGCTCTAAAAAAACATCTTTCATTGTTTTAGCAGTGGCTGAGATCAAGCAGTGTCAGAGAGACACTATTTGTGGCACAGAAGTAACAAGAGCACCCACTCTACCACTTAAATGTCAAAAACTCGTGAAGGCTGAAACACATGAAGCACAGCAATTCAGAAGTTGAATGAAGGAACTGAAGGACTACTGCTTCATGACCAGTAGTTGTATGTCACTGGATTACCAAAATGTATTAGATTTGAAACTATAATATATATTGCTATTGTAATGAGTAATTAAATCTAAAGTCACTTACGGGCCGAAATCCAGCCAAACGATGAAAATGTCACATCTTAAAACTGATTCAGCAAAGTTAAGAGAAACAAAATACAAATAATATTACTTTGTGTACAGGTGTGTCTAATCAGAAACCACTGCTATGTGCTGTTCAAAAGGGCAGTTACATGGAAGACAATTAAGCAATCTAGCATAGATCAACTCTGAAAATCATATTTACCTCAGACCTTCTCTCTTCTGTCTGCAGCCAGTTCCACAATGTCCTCTTCTTTTTTAAAGGTTTTCATTACAAACCGTGGAAGGACATATTCACAAAATTAAAAAAGAAAAAAAGTGTGAAAAAAGGCAAGAAAATTCGATTTAATCAGGATCATTGATAATTACCTGAACCTTTTTGCATAACAGCGAAGATCTCCTCTTATTTTTTTCTTCTGTCATTGCAGTGTACTTTCATGTATAAGTAGGAGAGCTAACTGGAGCTACTGCTACATTCACACAGTCATGTGGGAGAGAAAGTAGCAATTAGAAAGGTTATTAAATTTGGTTTGATGTATACCTAGTGGCTCACCACAAAAGAAACAGGAGAGGTAGATAATGTAAACATGAGTGCATGTGCATATTTATGAACAAGAGACACAGAAAGAGACAAAAGAGCCACACAGGAAGCTAATGGATAAGATACAGTTTGTAGAAGAGTTCCAAGACAATGTATGACATTTTGTGTGTGTGTGTGTGTGTGTGTATATATACACACACACACACACACACACACACACACACACACACACACACACACACACACACACACACACACACACACACACACACACACCAAATTAATGTTGATACATATATAATGTTGATCTATATGTTTTTTACAGTATATATAGTTTTTGCTGTTGTTGTCAGTGAGGGATACAGTCTAAGAACATAACGACACTAAAAATGTATTATTTTGTTGGTTCAGACCCTCCGAGTTTGGAGGACATGACTTCCAGCCTGCAGGCACTGCGCTGCACCGCCAGGGTGCAAACCGGGAACTCCTGCAGGGTTCTGTCTCCCCGTTTTTGTTTTGGTTTTTTGCCCTCTGGTCCTGTTTGACAGTCCGCTCAGGAAACTCGGTAGTACATGGAAGCACAGAGGAATAATAGCGGTGCAAACTTTCAGGAGAGAACGGGCGAGGGTTTTTCCGGCTCGACTTGACATTGATCCCCTGCCTCCTTTTTATCAACGCCGAGTTTCACGGCAGTGGAGAGGAACGTCTCCGTCATATGGTTTGGCAAAGAGGGGATACAGGGACGCCGAAATTCACCTCCGATTTGTGTCTGCGTTTTCATCTAAGCATCGTTTTTGCCTTGGACGCGTGGATTTGCGATGGTGAAACGCGTCGACATGAGGATGTTTTAATGTTCTTCGCTGCTGTGTGGATGAAAATTTCTTCACTGCACAGGTTGGTGGAACATTTTGAGGTTTTAGAAGTGAATCAGAAGTCTGTTCCTGTGTGGCACACGCCCACGGAACACATATGCGCTTGGATGAATGCGCGCACACACGTGCGTTTGGATGAGGCGCACAGCAGCTGCAGCCTGTAAAATATGTTCAACGGCGGCACCGCTGCGCTGTCCATGGTGCTGAATGTTAGTCCTCCTGTCTCCTCCACTCCCACACTTTCTAGTCATACATTTTGCTCTTTGGGACGCGTTGTATGAACTCACAGTACCAAACCACTTGACTTGGCAACATATAAGCTGCATAAAGTACCTGTGTTAGAGAAATGTGTGCGAGAGAGGATTTAGATTGATGTGTATCCACAGCATCCTCAGCTGGACACTACTGTAAACCCTCCATATGATTTTTAAACAAGCTAATTCCCCTTCTAATTGGAAAATCTGTTTTGTGAGGGAGATCAGACCAGCATAGCAACAGTATAAAAAAGTAATGAGGTGCAGCAAAATTAAAGTACAAGAAAACTACTCACACAGTTGATGCTTCAGTAACGCTTTTGTAAACTGAAAGCAGACACAACTACAAATGAGCCAGTAAGAAAGCAACTCTTTAATTCTGCAGATTTAATTAGATTCATTAATGCCATTTCAAGCTGTGCCAATTTTGTGGGAGCTTTCTTCCCTGCCTTTTTTTGTACTTTTGAGACAGACAACATATTGAGATGATAATTGCAAGAAGTGTGTCCATGATGCCTTTTTACAGTATTACCTGAAGAAAATAGGTATAATATAGTGAAAGATGGACATAATAGAGAAGATGTCTCAGGGAGGGACAAGTTGCATGGATTGATTTTATTAGAGGTGAGAAAATTCAGCGAGCTTGTTTTCTGATCCTGTTTTTTTGCCTCCCACACTCTGTTCTTAATGAGTAACTGTGAGCACAATCACAGTGTACACCTGTTGGTCACTAAGAGTCTTCATTAGAGCAGCAGGAGGCTGACTGTCTCTAATCCTCGTGATTGAATTGATGACATTCCTTCCTACAGAAAGAGGCCACAGCAGTCACATTGTCTCAGTCAAGACAGTGAACACTACACTAATCTAATAGCACATGCTATTATATGACCACAGATACACATAAAGTATAATTTGTATAATCTTGCTGCTACTTTTGAAAAATGTACACCTTATGAAGATTTCATAAGTGAAGTCATAATGCTTTAAACACATCTGAAAGATTATAAGTTATCGATATGCATCGCTTTTTGGGTTGTCAGGTTTTTCAGCTTCTGTTGAGCTGCAGTGTCTGCTGGTATGAATGTTTAAAAATTATTAATAAAGTGCAATCTGGAAATGAAAGTAAACTCCTCTTTTCAGCGAACTCTATTCAAAAAACTGTTAAGCTTTTATTAGGTGAAGTTGTTTGTGAGTGGAATTTGGTGCAGATGTCCAACAGCCAAGGTTAACATCCTCGGATAGTTGAAGAGCTTTCTCACAACTTCACAACCCAAACTTTAAGTTCCAGCTTATAAACACTTAATAAAAGATGGCCTGAGAGTGAAGAGTGGACAAAAGTATCTTTTAGGCCTGAGGAAAAGGTTGTTTCAGTTGCAGTAGCTCAGAGTCTTAGTGTTCTGAGTTAGCAAGTATTAGAGTTCTGTCTTTGTTTGCTGTTTTACACAACAGACTGTATGAACACCTTTGTATTTTTAAGATGTTCCAACTGCAGCCCGTGCAACATACTGATACTCTGATACTGAAAAATCCATAAACGTCTTCCTCTAATGGTTCTACAAAGGACTGCCATCAACATAATGGAAACATAAGGCTAAAACATTATTGATGGCAGCTTATAGCAGCTAGATAATGAGGAATTTGTCACTTGAAGGTTGCCAGTTCTAGTCTGGCTGCAGTGGAAAATCTAGATGTAGAAGCTGTGGTTGAACTGGTCAGCTCTGAGGGGGAAATATGTGACTTAAACATTTTGTCATTTCTTTTTGCTGCAGTCTAAGAATAATGTATTTATAGATGCTTTATGGACAGTTTTGTAGCGCAATAGGGAGAGAAAGGCAAAGCTTCATTTGCAGATAGCATGTTGTTAGTGGTGTTAAAGATTAAGAAGCACAGCAGCATCCAAGCAGACTGAACTGATGCATCTATGTTAGTTGCTGTTTAATGTGCTGCAGCAGAGCAGCTAATTCACTATCATACCTGCGAGTGAATGTTAGCAGTGCACTCTTCCCCACTGAATGTTTATTTGGTTGCTTATTCAACAAGCTGAAGACTAAGGCTTATTTTCATGTTTGCAAATTTAATCAAGAAATACAACTAATATAGTTGTGTAGAAATCTTTATTTACATATACAAAAACTCTACCAAATAAATGGAAAACTATAGGGCACCATTATGACACCAAAAATATTGACAAATCAAAAGTTTCCCTCATAAAATGTGAATTTTGTGTTTCTAAGAGCCATCACCTGAGGCTCAAGACCAATTGAAGCAAATTCCTAAATCCTGCTGCTCTCAGTTTACAAGCCCTTGATGCTCTGTGGCTGGTTAATACTCCTGCAAATGCATTACTGCGATGCTTTTTTTTTTTCTTCCTTGAAATATTTTCATACATCGAAAAACACCAGGAGTGTGGTGGGTAGTAAAGCCATCTGTGCTTTTGCTACTTTTCAGGCTGACTTTTGAGGAGATGAATTCATAGTGAAAAGCAATGATGAGTAGTCCTCAGAAGAGAAAGTGAAAGTACGGTTGATGTATGTTTATAGCGGCACAATGCCTCATGATAGTTTACCCACTTTTTATTTACTACGGTACATCAGTTATCAAGACAAAACACTCTCTTTCTCCCTCTTTCTTTCTCAGCCACCGGTCAGGCTGAGTCACTGCTGACACACAGCCTGTCTGCTGAGCTGAATCATTTTTATTCGACTCAGTGTTATTTGGAATCTGCCCGCTTTATCCTTCTTTGTGTCTTGCAATGTTAGGCATACAATGTGCTGTCTCTGTATGTTTCATGCACACGTCTGACTGTGTTTACATGCAGCCGTCTTTGGCATGTAGGTGTTGGTATAACTTTGGCTTCTGGCAAAACCCACAATGGATGTAATTCGAATAACTGATGGGAGTATATCTGTATATCAACACTTGAAGATCTGCCAAATATGATGCTTGCAACAGATTAGTAAACCAAGCAAACAAAATAGTCAATAGTTTGAATGCATTCCGTAAACTGAGCAGACAGTTTGGGGGAGGTTTTCAACAGACTTGTCGAGTCAGAAAAAACAAAGTGAATTTATCAAATTTCTCTTCGTGGGCTGAAGGTACATTTGGCACATCTTGCATAACTCATCCAAATCGAAGATTAACCTGTTGGTGGTAGAGTTGAACCAAATATAATGTTTGGCAAAAGGGGAAAAAAAAGCATACATTGTTTTGAGTTATTACAGCATCTAATGAAAATATGTTGAAATATTGCATTTCGTAAGAGGCACTCTTACTTATAAAAACTAAGCTCTTCAAAGTGATATTTCTGTGTTATTTAATAGGGCATTTTAGGTGACAATTACAATAACTAGGGATACTCGTTTCATGAAGTTTCACGCAGTTAAGTAGATAAGGGAGGAATGAATGAAGTTAAGTCAATTTAGTTGAGTTACCTAAACCTAAATTTCCCTGTTAAATCAACTAATGTAGATATTTTGTGTTGAAATTATGCACAGTATTAAGTTGATACAATTACCAACATTAATATCTCAACTCAACCTATCAAAATAATGTTAGCAACTTGAAAAGGTTTATCTATAGGAGTACATTAGAAGTTTATCTTGCAGCTATGCATTTAATGCATTTAAAGGGGTGGGAAGATGCGTCTTAAATTACTTGAGAGTGTAGTGTGGATGACGTAGACACTAACTTTTAACATTTAACTTATTTTTTGTAAATGTTGACCTTAAGTCCAATGAGATGAAGAGGTATCTTTAACAATTGTGTAAAGCTTGCAGTGTCCAATTTGCATTCAATTCTGTGTGGCTGACTGTCACGCTATTATTTGCGCCGGAGAGGACAGGTGTTGTCGTTTTCGATTTGTCCGACAGTGTGTGTTAGTAATAAGTGTCTGTACAGTGGGGTAGGGTTAGCTTTTCTATGAGTGTACTTACCTGTGCACTCAGTTATTTAACCTGGTGGTTTAGCAGCACAGCAACACTGAGTTCCATTTTGTGAACCGTGGCACCAAATGGTATTCTTATTTAATGGCTATATGGACTTTTTTTGAAGAGAATCCACGTGTTTATGGGGAGTAATGATGCATGTTGGATCTCTGGCTTAAACAACATCTGTTTATCTCTCCACCTTCAGTGCAGCATGTCTGTCTACATCACCAGTTGGAGCTGTTTCCTTCAGCTCACTGTATTTATGCAAAACCTAATGCACAGACTCATATTGATATGTCCCCCGAAATGTTAAACTCCTCCTATAGCTGTCATTCAAAATATCTTGACTCATTGTTTTGCGATACATTTGTTTTTGAGACGTGAGGTTTTCACTTGCCAGCGGTGTTATGAAACAGTTCAGCTAATTATAATGGCTGTTGTCTGCACTCAAACAGAGGGAGCTTGATTACCGGAGAGTCTGTGTGTTTGGCTTCTGCAAAATTAAAGTAGCGCACGCACGCACACACGCACACAAACACACAAACACACACACACAAAGACATACACACAGACTCACACAAACAGCCTCCGCATCAACACGCCACTGTTCTCCATTTTGGTAAACACTTGAAAAATAGGTGAAAATCCAATCTTCCTCTGCTATTGTGCAACTCCACTTGTTAACTTGTTGGGCTCCTGCTAAACACATTAGCCAAATAAACTGAGACAATAGCTACTTCTAAAAATGTGACTCTTCAATTTTTCAACATTATTCTCTGCTACAGACTTCAAAATAACTTCCTAAAGTAGGTTCTGGGGCTTTGGTTTGAACATTTATTTAGAGGAATCTCTGGAAGTCTGAAATCCACATTTACCTTCCAGATAACACACATTACTCAAGGCTCGGTTTATCGGCAAAAAGTGGACAAGCAAATTTGCACTACAAATTTTAATAAATGTGCATTCACGATCTGCTTCTAATTAGCGTTTGACTTCCTAAAGCAGCGGCTCATTTTGTAATCGGAGACCGGCTGCCCTCTAGACAGTCTAAGAGCGCAAGAGGTGCAGTTCAGCAAGCTCTGATAATAAATCTTTACGTTTACTGAGTGTGCAATACAAGTCTGAGCAAACTGTCTGTTGCTGATAAAATGCTAATAATCTGTATTCGTCCAAATGCAGGAACTGAAGCAGTGAGAGTGATTAAACAAACTTTTGTCATGTAAATATGGAGTCATAAAATGACTCCAGTCTCTGCAGAGCAGCTCGGTGAACGTCAAGTTCGACTTCTGTGACAGCTCTGTCTTGTAGAAAATTATGTTTATATATTTTGCAAATGTGCCACAGCAAGGGCATTTTAACTGGAACATAATGAGGAAATGTGACAAAATGAGGGCATTAAATATATCATACCTTTTACTACCCGAAATCATCAAAAATCAGAGTTTCTTTTATACAGTGAGTCACTGTGCACTTGAACAAGTTATAAAGAGTGACAATTTTGCGCAATCTCTGCTACATATGCCATTTACATAGAGCTATTTTGCAACTAAAATGTATTATGTTTTTAAAGAAATATAATGCTGCCCTGATATTTAAAAAAAATCCCTATAATGAGAAAATGCTGGAAATTGTCACAGAATCTATCAGTAGAATGGCAACTTAAAAAATACACATATTTTTCCTACTTTTTCTTTCATTGCAGTATTTGATAATGGTTATCCAAAGATGATGGTCTTACTTAAATCCTGAAAAAGTCAACAGTGGCTTGAGGAACATGACAGAATTTGTTTACTATATTATCACTTTCTTTTTAAAACTATGATTAAACACCGTCGTCAACATCAGGACTTGTGTGACACACATTTTTGCGATCACTCTTAGCTGACCATTTGTGATTTCACCGTGGACCTAAAGTTGGAGCAGAGAGCAAATCTCACGTTCTGAGTCAGTCAGCAACTCAGATGATCCAGCCTCCATGTGGAGGATCATAACTGGTGATGTTAGTTGTTTCTGTGGCTCCGACCCAAACACCAAACAGTCGTTTTTGGTGGCAAAGCCTCTAAGATTGGAGCATACTTAATAGCACACGTCATTATCTTTGAAAATCAAAGTGTTGTCCACTGTTAATAATGTCTCCCAGAGCAAGACTATCAATGTTAACTATTGCTGTCACTTTAGGAGGTATCTGAAGAAGAACATTTGGTGCAGCAACCTCAACTGTAGCATGGCAGCATTCACAGTATGCATCCACTCATGGCAAATATCCATTTATATGCAAGTCTTTTGGTCACAATAATATGATTGTCAATCCCTATCCACCCTGCTCATCACATCTGACTGCCTGTGACTACTTCTTCTGCTCCCAGAATGGCATTCAAGTAGGAGGGTTGCTGTTTTGGCACAGTTGATTCTTAGCTTGTCGCAGATAGTGCTGGACACATTCACAATCCAGGACTTCCAAGGAATGTTCCAAATGTGGCAGGAGCACTGGGAGTGGTGCACCGCTGCACTTTAAATGGCATGATAGCCAAATTTGAGTCAGGAGCAGCTTCTAACCACTTCTATGGCATGCAATTGGAGTAATACAGAATTAATTTAATGGAAACACAGTAGACACAGACAATTCCTCTTTTTCGTTATGAAATGCACAAATATAGCATTTTTGTAATTATTACCACTCTGTTACCACCCACCAATGAGATATCCAACAACTTTTAAATGGATATCCCCAAACCCACAGACTTTGGTGATCCTCTGTCTTTTGTTTGAGGCTCACCATGAAGTTAAAGTTCATGTCTGAGAATATGTTGTAATCATTTTGGTCACAATTTGTAACTTGTACTTTAGTTTTTTTTTTTTTTTTTTTCACAAAACACTTGCAGAACTTATGACACTTCTATCAAATCTGGCAGCCCTTCTTTTGTAGTGGTAATTAGGGACTGTTAGCAGGCTGACATGCTAAACTGAGATGGTGAACACGTGAAAAATTATGCAAGCTAAACAATGTAAGGCAAGTATGCTGAGGCTAGTATTCAGCTCAAAACACGACTGAGCCCAAGAACAGCCTCTTGGAGCTGTGAGTCTGACTATAGAATACTGAGTGTTATCAATCCTATGTAAATGAAAAAGCAGTGCATCCACTTCTTCACGAGTTTTGTCTTTTTTTTTATATTGTATATTCCCTTTTTGTCTGCCGTCACTTAGAATGTCTTGTATAAAATGTAGATTCGTTCACCCTCCCCAGTGCAGTCCTTTAACATTTTTAGACATATGTACCTTTTTCAGAACAAGGAACTTTCTTTTGCATCAAATCACTTTTTAAAAAGTTGAATAGTTGAATCTCAGCAGCCAGTGAGAATAAGCAGTCTTTCAAAGCTATTAGTCGTGGTTACCAATAACACTGAATTTCTTAAGAACAAATTTGGGACCATCTTTTTCTGTATATAAGAAAAAAAAAACAACTTGCACACATAGGGAGTTACTTTCCTTTCTTTATTCAAGAGAGTGGTCTTTTAATTTGAGGGCATAATTTTTCCATTTTATGTTCGTATTTTGTAATGGTATCCCTCCAATCCTTGTCCTCTTTCTTAAATATTCCCTCCACTAGAGGAAATCTGCTCTGGTCCTTCTCAAAAGTGTTTGTCTAGACTCAGATATACTGTTGCTGCACAAATGTCCTATGCCTCAGCTTGAGTGCATCTAAGCTCATGTCACAAATATAATAATTAAATTTGAAGAAAATGATAGCAGCAGTAAAATGAAAAATGTATCTGAGTAGCCTGATTTAAGTGGTCCTTAAGTGGCCTGCTGAGCCTGGTTGAATACTACAAGCCTGGAAGAGATTTTGTATATGGCTATTATATTAAAAAAAAAAAAAAATACAGACTAGTTAGGCGGTGTGTATATCACAAACCCAGGGAGTTTGCTCAATGTTCATGCCATCTTGATTGTTGCTTACATCCCTCCACTTGGTTACCTTAAGATTCCTACATTTCTTGTATTGCACTTCCATGCAAAAGTTTGGGGTCACCCAGGCTAACATAACTGTGCAAGGGTTTTCTAATCACCAGTTAGCCTTCCAACACAATTAGCTAACACAATGTGCTGTAAGAACACATGAGTGATGGTTGCTGGAAATGGGCCTCTGTACCCTTTATGCAGATATTCCATTAAAAATCAGTTGTTTCCAGTGAGAATAGTCATTTACCACATTAACAATGTATTAGACTGTATTTCTGATTAATTTAATGGTACCTTCACTGAAAAAAGAAATGTTTTTCTTTCAAAAATAAGGACATTTCTAAGTGAAGCCAAACTTTTAAATGGTAGTGTATATTAAGTGTGTTGTAATCTCGTAAAGTTCTACAGCTTTACCAATCTTGAGCAAGTGTTTCTAAATAACTTTGCTAATGGTATGATAGTTTCTCTGTTTCTGAAAATGGGCACGTGCTCAACTTGAATTTGTTTGTGCAAATTAGGAAGACTGTCGTTGAGGTCTGAGTGTTTCTTCTAATTTGCAGGGCTCTGTGATCCTGCGTACATCTTACATTTTGGTTAAATGTAGCTTGTTCCTGATCATCTGAGTTGAATGGAAAATGGGTCCATACATGGAACTTGGTGTATGTGTTGTATGTTTTTTTTAAATTCTGCAAGTCACAATGAATCTGTTGCTCTGTCGACACTAGCTGCTGCTATTCCACGTTGCAAATGTCGCATTGTTCAGTCTTGTCCGCCAAAGAAGTAGTAACTAACTGCACTCTCATCTATATTTGAAAGAAACTTACTATTTTTATTAATTAAAGACATACGATAGCAACAGGACTTTCACCCAGCAGACCAATGTTTGCGTCCTGTCCTGTACATTATTTTTAGGCTAAGGGTGGGTTTGGGTTGAAATTTGAGCTTTTAACCGCATGTTCACCTGCATTTTCTTGGTTACCATGGTGATGAATCCTACACTATCAAATATATGATTAGTTTATGACATATTTGTGATAGTAAATCCAGCAAAAAAAATATGTTTTCCTGAAAACCTAATTGAAAATTAAGTATCATTGTGTACCACATCATTAATAGGAGACAGGCCTAGTTCAGTATCTCCACAATATCACTTACACTAGCTACAGTATTACAGTAAAACAAGAACAGTCACATTTTCAAAATGTTGGCAAAAGCTTGGTACCAAAGTGTAGGTTCTAGTCCTGGTACATACTGTGACATACAGTCTATGCACATACAAATCCAGCTCCATCCCTCGTCCTATAAAAACACAGTTTGGATTTACATAAATGTCCACACTCACCCACACTCCTGCTCACGTTCTGTGATAATCCCCTTCAGTGCCCCTCGAGTGCCCAGTAGACTAATGATGAAATAAGCCCGGAGCTTAGCGTCACACAGACCTGAACTAAGATGACCTGACTCAGATGATACGGGGCAAACATAATTCCTGTGGCATCTGGCCAACATCCACTTATCTGTAAAACACTGTCCAGAAAGCCCAAACTATTTTCTCCTCATCTTTTTCCCCCTTCGTGCACATTACAATGATTTATGAATTGTACAGTCCGAATATATCGCACTTAAGTAAAGCAGATTATGAAGATGGCTTGTTGAGGGTTATATCCACCACTGCAGAGAGAGTATGTCATTGAAATCACAATAATGGGGAAAAAAATTTAAAATCTGCGTAGATGTTATCAAGTGTGTGAGCAATTCTCTTGACAAAAATGTTCTGTGGTGAAAGTGCAATGCGCTGAGACACTACACAAAGATGTTCAGAAGCTTTCAAAGCGAAGTCGACGGCAAGTTTGAGAAAAGAGCGAAATTAAAATGAATAAAAGAACAGCTAGCTCTTGGATGGAATATGTTTACATTTCTGAAGCAGTTTTTGGGTAAACGTTATCATCCTCTAAAAAGTCAAAGCTTGTACACCAAGCTGCCACTCATGTTAAAACCGCACGTCTGTGCATGGACCTGTGATGACACCTTAAAAAAAAAAAAACTGTCAGTGTGTTTCTGTTGACAGTACAAACACAAGTAACTACTCCTGTGGTTTTCGTGAAAACTATTCTTTTGCGTCCTGAGTTCTGCAAATTATGTGCCAACCTGAACGTCAGAGTAACAGCAACCCAATTTACCGTTATATCTCTGGTGCACTACAGCATTCGTAAAATGGTAGAAGAAAAAAAAAGCTCCAAATGCATGAACAGCTGGAACAGTGTTGCTTTAATGTCCTGAAGGGTCACTGCCAGCTGCTAATTCTACCTCTAAACCTGCTGAGGGATTTCGTAATGCTACGGATGTGCTATCTTTTAAGTGCCGACAGATCACATTAAAACAAAATTGATGCAAGTGGGAAAGTTCATGTTTTTCTGTATTATACATATAAGGCAAATAAATACAGGAAATGTAGGTTAAGTGAGCAGGAGAATGGCATACAGTCTAATCAAACCACAGACTCAGCTGCTGAGGGCTTTTTCATCCCAGTGGTATGAGCCTTAACCTCTCAGCCACTGGGCCGCTCATAGTCTTAAGGTGAAAGCTGAAGATACGTTACTAAACTTTGACGATGGACAAAGAAATTGTGGTAAAGAAAGACTGCACCTGAATCCAGAATAACTGATGAATGAAGGCATTCATGGATGTTTTGACCTGGAATATAAAGTCACAGATTGGAACTCGTGTCCTTTGGTGCTCTGCAGTGGTTCTGTATGCAGGTTTTAGTTATTACTCTTTGTGTATGTGTTTGTGTAAAACAAATGAACTATTAGCACTCGTGTTTCAAGTGGCAGGTGCACAGGAGAGGGTTAAGCATATTCAGAAGTTTTAATCAGACTCCCATTATCTAATTGCAACGATACATTTATTAGCACCATATTTTGGTCCTTCATCAGGCCAACAGTCTAGTGTAAAGAGTGAAGCCATCTTAAGTAGGGAGTGGATGCGACTCTGCCACCAGTGAACATGCGTTACATACCAAGAAATCTTTCCTATTTGTCATGTGAAATGTTGTTTACTAGGAACATGTTTTTAGGGGGTATTTCTTTAATTGTGGGTTTATATACATATGCAACCCATAATTCCAGATTTTCTTCAGAATGTGGCAGGCATTTGGCATAAATATGTCAGAATAGTTACCAGACATCCTTCTCCCAACCAACTGATTCCAGTTTCTCCTGGGGGATCCAAAGGCATTCCTAGGCCAAATAAGATATATAATCCCTCCAGTGAGGTCTACCTGGGGATCTATTCCCAGTTTGGCATACCTTTAAAACTTAAAAAAGGCACTCAGGAGGCATCATAATCAGATGCCTGAACTAACTCATCTGGCTTCTTTTGACTTTGATGAACATCAGCTTTTCTCAGAGCACCTCACCCCACAAAGTTGAGCCCAACCAACCTACAGATGAAACCTGTTTCAGGTGCTCATCTCTGTGACCTCATTCTGTTGATCTGAGTACCAAAAGCTCATGACCAACTGATAAACTGAGAGATTCACTCAACTCCCGCTGCACCATGACAGTCTGGTACATGTCCACATTACTGCTCATGCTGCACCAATCCCACTATCCACCTCTTAATCCATTTTCCTGTCCCTTGTGAGCAAGATCTTGAGATACTTACACTCCTTCACTTGGAGCAGCAACTACCCCCCAATCCAGAGGGAACTATTTACCCTTTTTGTGGTAAACCATGGCCTCAGACTTGGATGTGCTGACTTCAATACAAGCTGCTTCACACTCTGCTTTAAGCTGTCACAATGCACAACAAGGATTGTGCCCCTGAGCCAACAGAGCCACATTATCCACAAAATGCACATACACAACTCTGAGGATCCCAAATCAGACACCCCTCTCAGCGGGGCCCGTTCATGAATGTCACAAATAGGATCAGAAACAAATGAAACTCTGGCAAACCACCCAATGTTGCTTTCAAAAATTTGAATGTATCTAGCTGGTTGCTACCACACATGCCATGAAATTTCTAATATGCGAGTACTGTGTTTACAAACTGTGCCAGATTCCCCCATATAGACAAGATATCAGTTATTTTATGTGCACTTAATGAATTACATTATATGTTCTGCTGTGTGAATCAGGAGAAAAGCATAGAGAAGATAGTGCTTAAAGTTAGGTTTAGGGAAGTAATGGTTACGGTTGTAGAGTGATGGTCCAGAGAAAATGCATGTAAGTGAGTGTAATGTCCTCTGACATGACGGAAACATGACTCTGAGTGTATGTGTGGGTGTACGGAACATAGTGAATGGGTGTATTACAGCGTGTGGGTGGTATGGCATGCAAGGTAAGAAAATGTACGGTACATGTGTTTGTCCATGTTTGTGTGTAAGTGCATACTAAATGAGATTTGCTACACTGTAATAACCAGTGACCAGGGGAGTGAAACGTAGAAGGCTCTCAACATCGATCACCAAAAAGGATTCCCTTTGGAATCAAAACCAAATGTGTGTGTTTTGTAGTTGTATATGTGTATTTTGTATGGTTGCGTTTGTGTGTGCACAGGGACATGTGGCCAAAGTTAATTATCAGAGAATCCATTTTGCGAATGTGCATGTGTATGGGGGGGTTATTGCAGCCAGTGAAGCAGAAAGTTGAGTGCAGATTTGTATTCTGAAGCCGTGCACTTAGTCGCTGTACCTCCTTCCCTCTTTTACACTCAGATCAAAGCAAAACCACACACACACACACACACACACACACACACACACACACACACACACACACACACACACACACACACACACACACATACACCAAAAATGTTTGCAAGGACACAAAACTGCTTTGTACTTCCTTATGAAAATTACTGCTTCATTAAAGAACAGCTAACCTCTTTGCTACAGCACACACAGAGATCTTGCAGAAGAACATGGTGACAGGACTCTGTGTGCTGCATGAAGTCGGTTTGCTAAGTGGGAGTGTTGCGGTTCTCCTAAATGTGTGTATCATTCATTCTTTTTATATTCAATCGAGAATCCAAAACCATAAAATGAATAGATGATTTATTAAACAACAAAACAAATAACTGCCTCTCAAAGTCATAAACACATTTTCCTCTCTCTGTCTTTCTCTCCCCTTCTTTGTCTCTTTCTCAGTAATGAGTTTAGCCCCAGTGTTTGGGGTTAACATTTGTACAAAGTATAGAGCAGAATATGTAATTTTTTTTCAAGTTGTTTATTCTGTCTTTCTCCAACTCTTCAAATGAATGGGCTGGTAATATCTACATTTGCCTGAATACCCTCTTCTCTTTGGCAAACCGCCAGAAGCATTTATCCACTACACCCATACATGTAACTATTATATACAGCGAGCAAAATATTTTGTCTTGTTGCCAATACTGGGCTGTGTAAAATCGTTTCTTCTATCCCGATGCTTGGGGTAACACAATCCTTAAAGACAAGAGGTTTAAAATGCTCTTATTCTCTACATATTTAAATACATTTGATAGAATTATGAGAAGGGTGAGGAAATATTCATTTTTGTTGCTGTTGTTTTCAATTTTGTTGCTTAGTGTCAATGTGTTTTCAGGTCTGAGATGTTGATGGAATTTGTGTTTCTTGCTTTATGCCCTTAGCAAATATTGATATTCTGTAGAAATATAAATACTAGCGCTGGGCAACAATTACAATTTTTAATAATGAATAATCACATGATTTTCTGTGATTAATTGCATTGTTAGACACAAAATTAAATAATGAATTTAAAAGTAGTGTGTTCTGCAGTTTTATTTTTAAAGTATTGCCATGTGAACTAAAATACAGTAGCATTTGTTTGCAAATGATTCAAACAAAAATGGTACTTTTATCAGCAGTTTTTCCTTTACACAGTAGCAGTTAAAGGGGATCTTCGTTTTTTTTCAACCTGGGGTCTGTTTTCATATGTCATTTCATACATGTGAGTGATAGAGAAATTAATTTTTTGACATAGCTCCAGTATTTAGCGAGGCAGGCAGCTTAGCAGCTAGCAGCTCAGCTAGCGAAAAGTATGGGGCAACTTGCCCCCCCGCGTCAAAGTCCGCCCTAACGTGCTTTTTTCCCCACACTGACCGGCTGGGATAGTCTCAATGAGTGTCCCACAACATACTAGAGATGAGAAGTGAATGAAAACCTCCACATTACCTGGTGATCGTTCTTTCAACCCCAGGTTGAAAAAAACCCAAGTTCCCCTTTAACATATTTCTTGCAAATCCCAACTTAAACGTTCTTCAGACTGACATCTTCCACAATACTAATCGGAATACAGTCTATAGTTAACTACTTTGCCGTGGCATTAGCTTGTCTTGTTTCGGTTTATCTCTGCTTCTCCCTGACGCTGCATCCAACCAGACTGCCGAAGCCTCCCGCCACTGTTAGGTTGGGTGAGACGTGATGATGCCTGTCCCAAGTACCGGTCAACATCCAGTCCCACGGTTTATCTGTATGTGTATTCAGAACCCGTGAGCGACGGACTTTCACAATAATAACAATTAAAACATAAACTATTAACTTGCATTAAAATAATTGTCGGCGTTAATAATTACAGATATTACACTTCATATTTCCAACATTGTGAGAAAAGAAAATATAAATTAATTTTGAAACTGGTTATTGAACAATTCAAAAGGTAATCAGGAGTACTGCTATGGGTTAGTAACTTGAATAAACGCAAAGATTCAACTAAGCTTCCCTCGACTCTTACTTCCTTTTCTACCTTTCTTCTACTTTTGGGCTGGCAAGACAAGGTTTGCAACATTAATGGAAGCCGAAAAACATCAACCACGTTTTTGAAACGGCAGAGAGAGCCTCCTCTCCCTTCCTCTTTCTTCTTCCTTCTCTTTGCTGCTGCTGCTGCTGAACTAATAAATGTTGCATGGGGGTTTCTGGACAGATCTGTCTCCTAATCCTCTGGTCAATACAACAACTCTCCATTTGGCTGATTTGAAAGTGTTCCATCCCTATCACCTCTCTCTCTCCGTCCTGAAACATACAGCGGAGCTGAGCAGTGCTGTCCTACTTTTAACTCTCAACACTTAACATGACAAGGATTTGCATTTTTTTTTTGTAATTGTTTGTTGTTGTTTTTTAAATCGGGCCTTGGGTACATCGTAGTGAATGTAGCTTGCATGTTCAGCATTTGAATATTTTTACACTATGGGACCACAATGAGTGTCAAAACTTAATAAAAATACTTGTTAATTTGTTTGTGAATGGACTGATTCACATTCTTAGGATTGATGGTAGAGATATCAAAGATTCTCATTTGTCATCCAGCCTCTGAGTCTTCACATTACCACATCAGGAGTTAAAAAAGCAAGAATTAAATCACAGTGTTGGTATTGTGAAGGTTAAGAGTACTGCGTGGGAGCATGGGGACACTAGCTTTTCAAATTACTTGTGCTGTGATCATCATCTTTCTATTGATACTCTTTGACTGTGTCTGTAAGGCCTTCTAAAATCGTTGATCTGTCCACAACCTTTTCGACAGTAATTTTATGAACTATAATCACTGCCCTGTGACTGCTGTCAGGGCTCAAACATCCTGGTTGAGTAGATAACTGGCTCCTTCTGTCTTTGAGTTCGAATAGGACACCCTGTGGGAAAGTGTAAGATAAATCCTTTGTAGTGGCCATCTTCTAATGGACATGTTATTGAATTTCAATCCTTGCTGAAAACATTTAACTACACCAGACACTGGCCAAGTGTCAAAAACTTTAAAACTGATTAGACCAATGGGGTCTTTTAAAATATACAGTAAAGGTAATACCTTTAGTGGAATGGCATGGGGTTGGTGCACCACACACTCCACATATACAGTTAGTCAGACATAGTTGTAACACCGTTCATTATGTTACTATTAACACGTCGTATAATCCTCATTGTGCTCTTTTTGCTGTGGCAATCAATCGCTTCAGGAAGTATACACTTTCTATTATGCTGTGAATTTCACTGTAAACAGTTTTCCCTATTAGTAAATTCAATCAAAAACTGAAATTTCTAATTTTAAATAATCATTCAGACTTTTATTATTTTGTGAAAATCACTCTGGCAGCAGTTACAGCTTCAGGTCTTTTTGGTTAAGTCCCTACATCCCATTCTTCTTGCTAGGTCTTGTCAGGTGTGACTGGATGGGAAGCATCTGTGAACTGCCATGTTGGGGTCTCTTCACAGATGTGCTGCTTGCTGGGACGCTCAAGAACAGGCAGAGACCTGTTCTAAAGCCACACTCACCTTTTTTTGCTGTTTGCTTTGGTTCACTGCGCTAGCAGATGAACTCTCCAGCCATTCTCAGTTTCTGTTCTCTGGAGCATGTTTTCTTCATGAACCTCTTTGTATTTGGCAGGTTTCATCCTTCCCTCAGTTCTTACAAGTCTTAATGTCTCTGCTGTTGAGAAGCAACCTGATTACATGATATTGCCACCACCATGATTCACTGTAGGGATGGCATTAGCAGGTGGTAGCTGCGTCCAGGCACAGTACTTCTGCCCGAATAGATTATTTTTGTCTCACCAAACCAATGAATCTTTTCTGTCTGCTCTCACAATCCTTTAAATGCAGTTTGACAAGCTTCAAGCAGACTGCCACATGTCTTTCACTAGAAGTAGCTTCTATCTTGCTGCTTCTGGCATTTTTTCCCCCTATTTTACAAAGGGTTTCTGAAGTTCTGTCAAGAGGATTATATAGTGGAGGTCTGTAGAAAGGTCATTGCATGTCTGGTCTTGCATATCCACACTTGCAGTGTTAACTGTTGGAACTTATACACACATGTTTATATCTTTCCAGTGTGTATGTTAAGTCCATTTAGTGTGCAATACTTTTTAAATCTACATGCGATATTGGACAGTGCATGAAGTGGTATAAAGCCTGAAAACGGATGACTAAACCAAATATCAAGCTTGCCAAACTGACCAAACAGCTAATAGCCGAGTTTATTTATGATCTTCTGAACACTGAAAACCTGTCCGTGTGTGATGATATCAAACAACCACTTCACCAACAGGAGTAAACTATTGTGGCTGTGACTGAGTTCAGGACTCAAACTGTCACAAATTACTTAACTGCAGTTTTTAAGACTCTGAACTCTCACCTGTTTGAAGTGAAGAAAAGCACGCAGTGTAACTTGCTGTTAAATCCTTACCAATCCCATCTCCATGTTAGGAATAACATAATTATAAGTAGTTAATGGAGTTGATGCTGTTGTAAAGTGCATAAATGCAGCAACCCTCTTACTTTGGACACGCTCAAATGGATCTTGCTTTCACTTGAAGCAAGACCTATTTGAAAGAAACAATACTCAGAGGCAAGACTCCTACAAACAGCTGGAAACAGCAAACTACACGGCTCCTTCTCTTGGACATTTCAGTCTGAAATAGATATGAAATTGTCAGGCAAACTGAACCAGAAAGGTGCTGTAATCTGTGATGTTTTTGGAATAATGATGCTGAAATGTGGGCAAAGCCTCTCATTAATCACTTCACACAACTTGTAGTAAAAGTATTGAAGCTTGTGTGTGCCTGTCTGTTAATGCCACTACATGCACTTCAGACTTGTGTGGTGTTGAATGTGATGTGTAAATATTACTAGTTTCGATCTCGTAAAAGTTCCAAGGGTGCTCATTCAGAAACAGCGCTGACACAATCAGTTGCTGTTAGATTAATAGAAAGAAGCACACGTCTGACAGAGGCTTAAGTCATAATGCTATGTTAAGTTGCAATTAAAGGTTAAAAAAATCCCTCATTAAAGACATAAATAGCAATCTTTGAGTTCTACAGCTGAACTTGTCATCTTCAGGAACTTTACAAAGTAAGGTCAAGACTGTACAATATCATAGAGCAAAACAATGCCCTCCTTGAGCAGCAATTCAATTCAGTTCAGTTCATTTTATAACACCAATTCACAGCATAAGTCATCTCAGTAGGGGGGAAAGATGAGCAGTGAGCAATAACAAACAGATGCTGAACAGGTTGGTGGGAAAGGCAACTGCAGATCAGAAACATGCAGTCTGCAAAAAAATAATATCAACTGGATGATTGACTTTCTGATGTTTGGTTATTAAAAGCTATTAGTGTGATGGTGGTTTAAATGGGCATGCAGTACGATGTATCTAAGTAAGTACTTGTTTCTGTTGCACAGGAGTTGGTAGAGTTTAAGTTGAACATTTTTAAAACAAAATCAGTAACCTCAGTGCAACTTAGTTATTGCTTTCATACTATTTTTCAGTCCGAAACAGCAGCTTTCATTAGGTATAAGTAAAAATTCCACAGTCAGTTCTCAATATCCATTTTTCAAATCTTACTCTGGCTTGTGATAACTTAAGGGGATAATTGTATCTCAACATTCTGCCTTATGCATGAAGCCCAGCATTGTTCATTTGGGCTTCCAAGTGTGCAGCAGCTGTTCTATGCTAAATCTGTGGATGTTTTTCAGGTGTATATAGCGAAAAAAAATAGCCCAAGCCTTAATGTTTTGAGATTGAGATTTGAGAATGCCAAAGATACTTGTGCTTTCTCAATTGTGTGAATCTGAAGCTTTTCTTTGTCTTTTGTAGCAGCAAGTTGAAACTCCTTGGTCTTAGTTTGTCGCTCAGATAAACGTGTTTTGCAACCTACTGTCACACTTTATACACCGGAAAATAATTAAGAATTGCTACAGTCATAGAATTAGTGATACAGTCTATTTAATTAGCCATCACCACTGCACGCACAATGATAGCTGCTCTTCTCTGACATTGATCTTGACTGAGCTTAGCCACCCTATTGATGTGACTGGTTTTGGCAAGTTGTATCTGCAGTCTCATTTTTTCAGCCACTACCCTGAGCTCATGACTATAGGTGCCGGTTAGAACATATACCGACTGTTCAATGTTGAGCATCACTTTTTGGCTCGCCTCCCTCCTCACCACAATCATGCAGTACAACGTCCACATTACTGCTAACCCTGCCCCAATCTGCCTGTCCACCTAATGCTTAATTTTCCCATCATTCACAAACCGCATCCAAAGACACCTAAACTCATTTGCTTGTGGCAGCAACTCAGCCCCATCCTAGAGTAAGCAATCCACCAGTTTCCAGCAGAGAACCTCAAAGTTGAGATGTGATGACTCTCATCCCGGCAGCTGCCAAGTGGCCTAGTGTGAATTGAAGATCATGGCTTGATTAAGTCAACATGAAGCAGATGTAGCATGATTTGCAAAATTCTTCTGCTTTTTGGCTGTTTTCATGGACAGTCTAAAGACTGTTGGAGCTTCTTATGCATACTATTCCTGTTCCACAATGATCAAACTCTGTGAACACATAGATTCATAAATATGAATGCATTTTTCTGAGTTTGCCTACAGGGTTCTGTCTCCAAGTCTCTATATTGTAAATTGACCGTAATTGAACTGGCTCATTTGAAACATTGTCATGTTACCAGAAAAGACAGTGGCAAAAAAAAACCCAAAATAACAAACTGCACAACTGAATTATTTTTCTCTGCAGCAATCAGAAGGAAAACTAGCGACACAAAGGTACAAACCACAAAAAGAGCAAACACTGAGGGAAAGAAAAGCCAAAATGAAAAACAAAAGACGGAGTTTCAGGAAAAGAAAGGGAATTGTAGCGGCAGATACTAACAGGAATGAAATAAGAGGGCTCATGGTGTGTGCTGGGAGCCTTGATTATGAGTGTGAAATTGAAATAAAAGATTGACTCCCACAGTGAGCAGTGTAGGTAGATCCAGATGTTTCACCTGGAGTGACAGGCCAATTAAATATGATGTCTGGATTCCACCTGGTTTCCTCTGTCCTTTGGCATTAGGACTTTCTATCTACTTTGGGGAAAAGCAAATGGACAGTGACACGAGTTTTCATTTTTCATGTAAGTCTTCTCTAATTATGTCTTCACATGTTGTGTGTTGTTTTTTGTGGCACAAAAGAATGTAGCATGTGTTTGACAAAAACGCTCTCAGAGCTACACCACTCCTGAAGCTCCATGAGGACATTTTTGTGGGAGAATCACTTGTTATTCTGAGTTATAACATCATGCTTTGCCAGATCTGTCTTCAGTTCAAACCGACAAAGCACCATACAGTATGAGAAGTCTTCTGATCTCATGGAAAGCCAGCCCAAACATAGGTTAATTGTTGTAATTGGTGAAATGAGATCTCAAAGGAATTAATGCAAGTGCCAAAAAACTAATTTGTGTGCATTTATGTATCTGCGTTTTTTCTTTTGCAATTTAAATGAAACTTAAAACAGGGCTGAGCTTCCTGAAGCAAATTTAAGCCAATCTGGTCATGAGCCATGAGATTTATTGGTCAGGGACAAACAAATGGAAGGACATAGACAACCACATGACCCTCCTAGTAGAGTGCAATTAATGGCTCTGAATTCTTTCAATTTCTGGACCAAACAGAACATAGACTGCCCAGAGAATATCTTATGAAAAAAAGTGGGGGAGTACAATTTGCTTTTTGTCTCTTTAAATCTAGCGTATGCCTTTTAAACTCAGTATGTCCCCTTCTCTCTGCTTGCTTTACAAGCCAGAATTACCACTTCCCAAGTGTGAAAGCCATAAAGAGGCGGGCGAATGTAAATGCAACCAGAATAATGGGAATGTGATGGGCAGTGCTGCACATTTTACTGCCTGTTAGTACCTGTTACATGTTGCTTTTATCCATTTATCCCTTTACTTCATAGGGAGGGACGCTTAAATGGGGATAGTGCTTGATTTAATATGACCTAGCATGATGGCGTTTCTAGTGTTCAGCTTTGAGAGTGTAAAGAACTCTCTCCCTGAGGACTCTAAGAACCAGACTGAAATGTAGTTTGTCCACAGGATGTGTGATTTAAAGCATCTTCCTAAGATGCAGCATATAATGACCAGTAATCAAATTACAGTTAGGTTATACATGGATGATCAGATTCAAAACAGTTTAAATAGCTCACCTGATATCTTATAATCCTCCCAGTCAGCACAGAACAAATGGCTATACTATGCTTATCTCAAACTCAGACACAGTAGAATGGTTTCTTTTAAAGAGAAAAAAAATCTAACATAACTTACCCCCCAAAAAAGTGCAATGATCCCTCATTCCCAGTGTCTCTGCCAGCAGCACCTTTGTCCACGGCATTTTGGTTTCATTTTTGGAAAGTAGGATTAAGCAGAGGCATGTCATCCATCTTTCTATAACTGCAGTGAACCTGGTCAAAGTACTGATTGGCCAAAAAAAAATGTCCTGTGGATCTGCACACGAATGCTCTTCCTTAGTGAATCAGATATGTGTGTCTCAGTAGGTTGAATTTGAAATACGAGAACTGAATCTGAATTTTAAAGAATGGAAATGAAACTGAATTCAGTTTCAAGCAAACCAATTCATGTCAAATTCTAATTCAGATTCAGTTATGTGTTACAGTTATTCAAATTCAGTAAAATATTTCTGCCTAGACTAGAGATTTTAAGACAATATTCACACAAATATGTTTTCAATTTGGAGCTTGTAAAAAATGGTATTTTTCCATACAGATCATGTATGATATGTGAAATTAATGGGAATACAATGAAGATCTATCTATCTATCTATCTATCTATCTATCTATCTATCTATCTATCTATCTATCTATCCATCTATCCATCTATCCATCTATCCATCTATCCATCTATCCATCTATCCATCCATCCATCCATCCATCCATCCATCCATCCATCCATCCACCCACCCACCCATCCATCCACACATATATATTCTGGAATCATAGTTATCTAGTTATCTGCCATGTATCTACTGTCGTGAATTCTTTGAGCTAACTCACCATCTACACTTGTCTTCACCATATGGTATAACAGAAACTGTAGGCTGCCTCATAAATCAAGACGTATTTAGCATGCCCAATCGGTGGAACTGACACCTGTGCGGTACAGAGATATGTCACTTGTCATATGTTAGGTCTCATAATCCTATCATTTAGCCTGTTAAGTAGGTCTGTTGATCTGACTGTGACGTGACCGGCCATGCCTGCCAGATGTTGCCTCAGAAAATATGGGAGGATTATTTTATTTCCTTGGAAGAACAAGACCCTATGTGTGCGTGTCTGTGTGGTGGGAGTAGACATAGGGAGCAAGCGCATTTCCCTTCTACACAATCAATCACTATGTACATAATCTAAAACAATTTTCTCTTTCAAATGACCCAATTCATTTCCAATATCTCTTTCACTAGGTGCATAATTCAGTTTTGTCTATCATTTCTCACACTTTTACTTACAAATGCATTAGCTTAGAGTAAGCACAACGTAGATACATCACTCATGCCTTGTGCATATCTATTAAAATCAGTTTTTAGTTGTCAGTCAAGCAGGTTTTCACAGCTAGAAGAGACAAGGAGGAGGAGGAAGAAGAATGAGAAAGAACTGAGGTCACACTCTGTAAAGAGGAGCTGACTTTTCTTAAATTGGTCTGCTTTTTGCTTTTCTATATTTAGTTTTTTTGGGGGATGACTTACCCTGAGATACTTGATTTAATTTAAGAAATACAAAGCTGAAGACTGTCCACTCACGGATTCAGCCTGACTGTGGTCATAGAGGAATGTGACAATATAAAATGTAGTTGTGGTAATGAGCAATGGTACACATACTTGAAATGTTGACCTAAAACCTCCACTAGAAGCTGTTCCCCACAAAAAAAAGAAAAAAAAAACTTTTATTAAGATCTTTATACAGATAAGCTTTGAAACAATAAAAATCAGAGACACAAGACAGAATTAATTTAATCCAACGTCATAGTACATAGAATCAGTGCACCAAAAGACCTGTGGTGATTGTGTAAATGCAGGAGATTACCCTGCACAAGAATTAATTTATGACACTCCTCTTGAAGAGGAGAGCAAAATCTCAATATTGCAGAATCTCAAGGTAGAGGATTATCCATTACGCTGAAGTCATTTAATGAATCAACGTTGTATGAATTTTATTTTGTCGTTCACTTCACAGTTTGTGTATGAATTAGTGAATCAGCCGATATTCACTCAAACTGTTCAGAGTGGGGAACATTGACCACTGAAATTATATCAACTTGGGTCTAAAAATACCAATTCATTACTGCATTCAGGTTCCATTCTATCATTTCTGTTTGTATGTGGTGTTTTGACATGATCTCTTAGAGTAGATTCAATACAGAAATTATGGAAAAATGCTGTTTTTCATACATGGCTTGTATATTTAAGAAACTTAAGGGAACTGTCACTGTTGGATTTTTTCAGTACTTTAAAGTATCATCTCTTCTTCTTGAACAGATTAAGCTTACCAAATGTAGTTGTATGCATCTACCCAGTAATATGCTGACAAAGGTGAGAGCTGTACACTGTGGAGTTGCGTTTTGGTGGTTTATTTAGTTGTTGTTAATGACTGCCTATTGGTCAATGCATATTGCGTGGTTCACACATGCATGCTGTGATTCGGCTTCCATCAGCTTCAAGTCTAATTATTATAAAGCCACACAACATAAGTGATTGTGGAATTAGGAACACACGAAGAGAGTGTAGCAGTCAGGTGAATAGGAGTAGTGACATGAACTAGAGGAAAAACTGAAAAGCAAAACACAACTCAGACCGAAACTGTGACTGTGGAAAGCACATTCTCTTTTTGGTATTAAACAGTTCCAACTGTAAAACAGTTCTGTCATATGCACAGGGAGTGGCATACTTTTTCCACACAGCGTGGCTTACAGAGAGTTAATAAAATCATGTTACTGCATGGAACCAGCAATGTTAAGCTTTTAATGATCTGCAGATGCATATAAGCTCTTAAGTGCTGTTTTGAGAAACATGTAAAAATTCAAGGGGCTATCATTGCACTACTCTTCACTTCCAAGAAGGATCATTCTTGGCCATGGGTCATTAAGCTTGAAAAATCATTGAGCTCTGTGAAGTTATATTTAATTTTTGATGTTATGCATTCCATGCAGTCCTCACCTTAATTATTTATATCAAAAGGTAGGTATCAAGACCAGAAAGGCAGATGACTAATTACATTATGAAGCAACCCATTTATGAGAGGAGTATTTAAAAATCCTGCTACAAGGTTTGTTAAATGTTGAACTAGATCTTCTCCAGTGTTAGACAACCCACTCACCATACAAATAAGGGAGTCGTTGCATACACATATATCCATGGGTCACAGTGTCAAGACAAAGGCAGGAGACTGGGGTGTTCTTTGTTGCATAATTTAGTGATCCCGTCTGTGAACAAAGGGTGCCCTTTGATGTGATTGCATATCCTAGAGCAACAGGTTGAGAAGATAGCTCAGTGACTGAATATCAGTCCTCGGGGTTTGACTTTTTCCTGTGATCAATGCTGTCCTGCTGTGGAGCTCCTGAATTTGGCATAGGATGTCTATGAATTTGACAAATCAAGTGTGAGTTGCTCCATAGGGAAAACTATTGCTATAAGTAAGTAGAACAACCATTCTGAGGTGTTGAAACAAGACTGTAATGTCTCACAGACCTTCCACCACGAAGCTTGTCCAGTTGTGTTTGTGGCTACAGGAACCACCTCCTGAACCAAAGACAGCCATGGAGAGTTGTTCTATTAGTTTTCCTTGAGTGTGTATGCTTGTAGAAACATTTGATAAAGCTTAACCGCAATCATCACTCAAACTAAAGAAACAAACAAACAGAAAAATGTTATCGGAGAAATTAATTTTGGTTCAGTCACAGAGCCCAGTGAGCCCAGACAGAAGATCTAATCCAATAAAAAGTCCTCAGTGCTTAAAGCTGCTGTCCGGAGTTTCCGTTTGTTTTCAATTTATGTATCATTTTTTAACAAAGCTTAAATGTGTTAGTCTAGTTCGATACTATAATATAAAGTTAGTATAACGCGATATGAAAATTTATTCCTGAGCTCCGCCTTCCTCTCATAGACCCCCATGTTATTCCAAAAAGCGCCGGTTGCTGCCGACCAATCAAGTTCGAGCTTCAGCTTTGTCATGCTGTCAATCAACGGTTACGCGCACAGCAAGCAAGCCCATGCAGAGGTGGGCGAGCTTCGCACTACGCAACCGCGCGCACATTTGTTTTGCTTGTGGGGGAGAGAGCATCAGGGCTCAGCAACTTCCAGAAAAGTTACCAATCCCACGGCTTGTCAGGCCAAGAGACTGCAGGACGGTTTTTGGCTCGGGGTGCTCGCGTCGCTCCCCGACCACGGCCTCCATAGCCCGCCTGACGGCTTCGTTTAGATGCCCGACCTCTGGAGGAAGATGTTGGGGCGTCTGGGACATACTCTTCGTCAGAGGAGTCATGCAATTCTGAACTCTAGATAGAAATAAATAAACAATGTAACACATATACACGCGTAAATGCACTAAGTCTGATAAACAACGTCATCGAGAGGGATACATGAGTGTAATCACATATTGAAACTTTACTCGTTCGTCCTAGCAGATTCATGTTATTTTGGTATTAGGACAAGTTAGACTCAATACAGCATTCTAACGTAATTCTTTTATTATTTACTAAATGTACTAAATGTAGAAGAGGGGAAAACAGCAAAACAGGCGAGATGCTGCAGCACTCCGGGCACTTCTCTCATGTACTGCGCGCGTGCACAAATAAAGGGGCGAAATCAGAGGGAGGGAGGGTGGGACCACCAATGTTTTGGGAGACGCTGCGATTCAAACTCCGGACAGCGGCTTTAAGTCAAACAGCCTTACATATGTAATAAGCACAACTCATTTCACATTCAAAACAGTTTCAACTACATTTAACTTCTGAATTTCTAATTTGACAAGTTTTTGCATTCTAATCCTAGATTCATCATTGGTTAAAATCCATTGGGGAAGATGAAAACTTCCAGAAAATGATTGTTCTTTTAAGCAGAAGAATCTTTCATAGTCCCATTTGGTAGCATGGTGTCTGTTGCATCAGGACAACTCCAGTCCATCTTAGTCACTCCTGAAAGGTGACTTGCTGTGAATCAGACAGTTTAAAGAAATGACTGTCATCATTGCCCTCTAATTATTCAATATTGGACATTTTCTAGTGTTGAAACAGGTGAGGGGAATGAAAAGTGTGCCACAGATGTAAGACTGACACTTTGCATGCAATTTGTAATGCACATTTTCAGATCAGTGAAGTTGTTTTTCTTGCCTTGCTGCTTAATATTGTAAGCTTCAATGAAATCTGTATGCTGAAGCAGACAGTGCATCAAAAAAAAAATCATTAAAGCAGAATTAGCTGTGACTGAGAGATCCTTGCTTTTAGTTTTTAGGATGAGTTAAGCTGCAAAAACACTGGATCCCACATGACCAGTAAACTGATAGCCTCTTAGCATTAAACTCTTCCTACCTGGTCTTGGCATACCTACTTCAAAATCAAATTAGTGTGTAATGCACGGTTTCTGTTAAGAATTTTAACTCTCAGGTTGAATCACTTTGTTGGAATTCCCATAACATCACCAGGGTTATTTATATGACACTTGAGACACTTGAAGATCCACCTGATGTGTGGGATGATAATACTTCCACACAATGAGTGCCATTGTATTTAATGAACATTTAGGTAAATATGCGTCAGCCATACTAAAACAGCTGTTGTGAGCTTCAATGTAGCAATATACTATCAAAATACCAAAGGCACAAGTTGATAAATTGAAAAGATATTTCTAATTATAACTGTATTGATATATTATTTTTTATAAAAAGAAAAAAGTTTATTTGGAAGAACTTGCGGTGCAGTTGTAAACATGTCTCACTCTGTTGAAACTGTTGAGACTACAGAAACACTCAGTCTACTTCAAATTACACTGAAGTGTGACAGAGTGACGCTTCTTTTTACTTCAGTTCAGAACATAAATTTTACATTTGTGGAGCTTGTCTTTTAGTGAAACACTCAAATACTCTCCCGTCAGTCAAAATGATTTTCTCTGGCAGTTAGCAGGTTTCGCTGTCTTTTTGATCTGCTCACATTGACATTGTGTGAAAGGGGTGTTATTTTTCTGTCTGTTGGACAGATGAGTCATTGGTTTTTTAGTCCATTCATAGAATAGAAACAGTGGAAGATGTTTTCTAGTTGGTCATTCAAGGAATTTAATTGTTTGACAGCATTAAAAGGAATTTAAAAAAATACACCAGCGTTCAGAAACTTCTGTGTCTAAAATCATGTTTAGGGGTGACTACAAATAAGACACAATAGAAGATCAGTTAATGTTAGTTTATGTATCAATGTAACCATTTTTTCAGAAGCAAAACTTCTGCTAATTTAAGGTGGAATATGTTTGTGTTTGATACATGGAGATGGATGGATAAGCAACCATAATGGTAGAAATGTGCAGGTGTCTGCAGTGATACAAGATTGGAGAGGAAACCAGGTTCTGGGCAATGTAGTGCATTAAAGTTCAGGTTCAGTAGTATGTCCATACAGGCAGCTGTAGCTCTTGGAAGGAGATCATGTCTGTTATAATGTTATCACATCTTCCAATTTTGGTTACAAGCAGTGTTTTGGAGAACATAAAATACTCAAACACATCAAATAAGTTCAGAAACCATTTAACAGAATACCATGAATTTCTCCTAGCAGAATTGTCCGAAGTCTGTGTTGTATTTGTAATCTGTGAGAACCTGTTACTCGTGAGAAAAACAAACAAACAAACACTGATTTAGCCATTGTCAAGTGGCATTTGGTTAGAAAAGGAAGTTATCAACAGATGAGGTCAGTTTTGTAGGTGACTTCAGATCATACCACTTGAAAGAACAACTATTTGTGTTATTGCTGCTGTCATTGTGCTAAGATATAACACTCAGTGGACAGCATTAGAAAGCACATTGCTTGCATAACACACATCTATTGTAAATACCAACATAATGTCTGCATTGGTGTCAATTCTAATAATACCACAGAACCATTTATTCCCCCTCTTTTGTTATCCTTGGTCAGAAAAGTAAACTAAACCTAAGGTTAAAATCATAATATTTCAGTGGAATCTTTTATTCTACATGCATCTTTTTGCTTAAACTAGATTCTGTCAAAACAAAGCAGAACAGAAAAAATCAGCTGTCCTCCACCATAAGTGACTCAGCTGTGACCAAAAGTCACATGACAAAAATTCTGAGGCTTTCCAGGTGAAGCGGGCTGAACTGCAGGCTGTGCTACAATACCAGATAGGAGACAAGTATGGAAAGCAATTAAAAATATTAGTAAAATGTCTATTGTACTTTCAGCTGTATTTTTTACAATCTTAGTCACACTTTCCAAAACTTGATTTTAAAATTTTTAAATATATTTTTGTTATATTTTATAGTTTTTGGAGAAAGTTAGCCTTTTTAACAATTTATGGCAAAAGGCATTAGAAATTCTGCATGAAGGACATTTTTGAGTTCTCTCTGATTCAAGACATGTTCTTGTTGGTGTTCACATAGATGTGTGGGACTTTGTATGGCAGCAAGAAGTCTAGTGTGCCTCCTCTTAGATGATCTGAAGTTCTCAATCTGTGCATAACTGTACTCAATACTTTTACGATGAAGGTGTACTGAGAATTCCTTGGACTTCATAGCTGCTGTAAATGTGAAGATCTGGAATAGAGGCTTTTCAACTGCCTGAAGCATGCTTGTTACCTTGAAGTTCACCATCTTTATGGTGAAATTCTGTGGTTCATAGTAAGAGAAGTATAGTATTCAGGGTGGTCAAACCATTGGCTGGGGGAAAATAAACAATTGAGATACATCAAACTTCGCCATATTCGCTGCTTCTGACTGTTCTTTTTGCTCATACAGTCTTTAGACAATACACAACAGTCAGTTTTGTCGCCATGTCATGAAGCGCTCACACTTGTACAGCTTAACTCAACTTTTCATTGTACATGTCAGCGGTGTTATAGCATATATAACTATTCAGTGGTCTAGCTAACACACAAAGAGGGCCCCAGAAGTGCCTCTGTCAATATAACCTTCATGCAGCGCGCTCTGCAGCGACCTCTAGCAGGTAAACTCTATCTACATCACATGTCACATCCCAGCTTTTCTAAAGCATTTGAAGTAGTGCAGAGGTATGCGTTGGAAAAGTGAGACTTGACAATTATTGGCAACCCCGGCAGCTGCATCATGCAGGTACTACATAGTTTGTATGCAGGTAATGTCCAGCCTCAATGTGTCCGTTGTCAACAGTTTACCCAAGGGACAGAGCTGTAACTCTGAGTTGCCCTGACATGACAGACTCCTTGTGATTTGGAGAAGTTGTGGAGGTCATAGCCTCGCTGTCAGGAAAGAAGACAGGACAAAGAAAGACATGAATGGATAGGAAGGACACAGAAAGACAGACTGATGTGCTCCCATAGCAAGTAGACACAATGTGGCAGGAGGTTAGAATTCTGCTGCATCTTGAGGAGGCTTCAGACAAGAAGAAAACTGAGAAGGAGATAGAATGGGAGAAGTAGAGTAAATGAAAGAACCAATGGGAAAGGACAGAAAAAAGAACAAAGGGGAACAAGTTCCCCTGAGCCGTGACTGCAAATGCAAAAGAAGGGGAAGTCACTGAGACAGAGACTGCAAAAGAGAAGTAGACCAGAAGATACAGCAAAAAGCACCCAACCAACTTTCTTGGTCATTACTCTTCTGAAGAAAGAGGTGACCCTTTTTAGGGACATCAAAGCCTCTAATTATCCTCCCGCTCTGCTTGGCAACAGCTCAACAGGATGATATGCTTTCTCTAGTCTCAGAGATTCAGTTGGTAACTGTTCATATCAACCACCATTTGATATCATTTGAAGTTGTTCTTTTTCCCCCCACACTAGTAATGAAGAGCCATTAAAGCATTGCCACGTCACACTGAGACATATGTCTCATGGATTGGTATACGTTACTGGCCTGGCCATGAGCAAAAGTAAAATTGATTCAAAATTCGTCAGTCATCATCTACCTCTAAAAGTCTTGTCGTAGAATAATAAATGTTCACTTTCACCTCAAATGCATACAGCTGTGCTTTGAAGCCGCACTTAGGCACAGTTGCTTATGATGCATTTTATGCAGCACTGGCTCAAAGAGTCGTCACACAGATAAACAGTTTGCGAAAATAAATTGCACCCAAAAAGAGAGAAGCAAGAGACGGTATTAAAGGTTGGTGGGTGGAAGTAAACAAATATGGTTAAATGAAACTCATAAAAGCACAAATGACAGAAGGTGGGAGCAGAGATGGAGAAGAATCTGCCTCCTCCGGTTCTGTGTTTGTTCCTTTGAGGGATGGAAAGGAGGTTTGAATCCGTTGAGTGGAGGTTTTGTGCTGGAGGTGTGACAGTGGAGGGGATTGGAATGTAGGATGCGACCATGCTGTGGAGAGTTCTTGTGGGTGTGGAGGATGATCCTGAATTGGATGTGATGGGGGGTCGGGAGCCAGGGAAGGTCGGGCAAAATGGGGGTGATGTGATTACGATAGCAAGACAGAGTGAGGAGAGAGGCAAAAGAGTTTTAGGAGTTTACTGGAAAGTTGTGAGCATGTCCCAGTGAGGATGTGACAAGAGCATGATTGAGCGATTCTGCAGTTGAAAAGGACAGAAGATGTCAAAGGCAGATCATATTTTTATACATGAAAGAAAGCTTTTTCGACTTTATCATTCATGTGGTGTTCAAATGAAATTGTTGAGTCAAGGATGACTGCCGTGTTGGATTTGAGAGAAAGGGAGAACGGTAGCACTGGTGATTGCTGCTGTTAAAAACGTTGTTAGTGGACTTTTTGAGAGATTTTGTACTGCTGATTATTATTTCTGCTTTGGATCTGCTCTGTTTGAGAAATTAGGGGCTGCATCCATGCTGTTAGTTCATTCAATTTACGAGTGCGGCTAGGCTTACAGGTGTGATAGAAATGTCAAAAATTTACTTAATATGACAAAAACTGTAATGAATAAGAATGACTAAGAATCAGGGTTTTCAATCGTTAAAACTGAATGACTGAGCTTCCCTTAAAGCATCTTTGTATTGTTGCCGGTAATCTCTTGGTAGGCTTGGGCATGCACCGAGAGTGCGGGTTTTTGTGCTGAACCTTTGCAGCTGATGCTTATTGGATTTCCTTTTGTCAAGTACAGGAGTGTGTCAGGGAATAGGATGCTTAAATGAGACTGGCCACTTCATCATGACAGAAGGACAGTGTTTTGCTGTGGTATCTGATAAATTCAGTGGTGGAAGAGCAGGTGATGATGACATTTTGTTATAAAGAGAGTGAAGTTGGTGAGTTGTTGCTGAGGTTGCGAAAGAATATTGCCTTGTTTTAAGAGATCGGGGAGGTCAATATCCACAGATGATGGCAATGTGGTCAGAGATGGTAGAGTTGTTTGGAAATACTTTAGGTTAGGAAAAAATCCAGAATATGCCTGTTTGTCGATTGGGAAATTGGTATGCTGTTTGAAGATGAGGCAGTGAAGGAGTTCTAAGAAATCTTTAGCAGTTTTACAGTCAGTGGAGTCAGTGTGGATGTTGAATTCCCCAAGCAGGACAACTGAAGAAATGAGTGGAGCTGAATCCGGAAATCAGGCACGTGATAGTGGTGTGACTCAGTCTGCCAGTGATGATCAGGCAGTGCAATGTTTGAAAAAGACTTTCAGTTTTCAAAATCTGATGTTAATAATGTTTATTCACCACAGAGGCTGTGAGAACAAAAATTAGGAAAATCTTGAGATTTTTCCTGCCCAAACCTCAACTCATTCTTTTACAAAAGACCAATTAGAACATATCTGCCACCATCATGCCTTACCTAATTGTAGCAAATTTCAAATACCTCTTTTTTTTTTTTTTAAAGAGTTTTTTAGACAATTAACTACCCCCAGTTATAGCATTCTTTAAATTTTCCATGGGTTGTGGTTAGTTTAGACATCATATGTCTTGGTGCTATCATTTGTTTGTGCTTGGGTCTTATTTAAACTTTACATTTCCCAGTTTTGTCATTTGTTCAGTCTTAAAATCCCACAACAATAGAGTAAAGAACGGTTTTGGTTTGGGAGTTGGTAGTTGGTTGGTCAGTGCTTATATGTGAAATGTTCAAAAAAAGGAGGTAGTTAGGTTGATGTTTAGATTTCTGTCTGAGACTGCTCCAGTTGGCCCTGTCAGGAGTCTGGTAGCAACAGAGTTTACATTGATTGGGATCCTGTGGGACTCGACACAAATCTCACAGTGTGGTTTAAAACCTTGCTGTGGGAGGAATGGGCAGTCAAAAAATAGATAAACTGCGGGTCTCAGCGTTTAACCGCAACCACAAGTATGAACTCAACAAATGAAGTTGAAAGCAAGATTACGCTCCTTCATAGATAAGTCTCTTCTGTCTGCACATAAACAAGATAATATCGAGAAATGTATGACATATGAGCATACACACAATGACTGGAGCACATGCACTTACTGCAGTAGTGTGGCAGCAATAGTCAGAAGTCCAGTAGAAGTGAAATTAAGCAAACAATGCCTTGCAGAGCTCTATTCTGATTGCCACTATTTCATCAGTATCTTTGTCCAGTCTCGGGTAAACCCCTGTGGAGATGGTAATTCATGTCAGGACAGGAAGGTGTGTGAGGTGCAGATAATAGGTTTGCTTGAAGCAGAGGTTCAGAGCAAATCTGCAACTCAGACACAAGCTCAGCAGCAGAATGGTGAAATTCTATCATGCCATCTTTGTTGTCATGCTAACATGCCGACATTGATAACACTTAGGTGACAATAATACTCTCACTGACTTTGACAGAAGAGTTACTTATTTTAGATGTTTGTCCTCTACTGAACAGAGTGATTATATTCACACTTGGACACAGGAAAAAACAAAATATTTCTTTAATTCATCTTCTGAAAGTGTAAAGTTTGTCTTAACCCGACTAAAATCAGAGCTGAAGGCTGCAAAAAGGATTGCGACATCACAACTATCTGAGAACCAGATATGTCAACAGCCAACTTGTGACACAAATTTAAAGCCTGCTTTGCACATACATTGAGGGTGGATTGACATGCAGTTGGTAAACTTGTTTAAAAACAAAAATGGTCAGAATCATAGATCTTGGATATTTCAAAAAAGGTGAAGATGCCCTGTTAGGAATTTCTAAATAGGTAATTGATTTAATCAAAAAACTACATCAGACTTGAGTCAATATTCAAAGTCAAGTATTTTTCTATATCCTTGAAAGCGTCTGGAGGGACTCTTTAAAGAATGAGGAAGAAAAGAAGTTGTGAAGCATTCATTGAGCCTTACTCTCCTTAGCTTTGCCTTTCTTTTCTTTTCTTTTTTTGTTTTGCTGTGTCCTACCTTGCTGTCCTGTTGCTCTTCGTGTGGATCAGGTGGGAGAGTGGTCAAAGCCTGTTTATTCTGACTCTGACTCCCAAGGAAGTTTCAGGGTCAACCATTAATATGCCTAAAAGTGTTTTAGCCCCGGGTGAAGAATATTGAAGTGAGATGCTACAAAAGCAGGAGAGATAAGTCAGAGCCAAGGACAAACAGATTGGTGCTTTATACAGATGCCAGAGCAGGAGAATATTAGATTATCTGTAAATGTGAATTCTCCCTCCGACATTTGACGGTGGCTGAAAACAGATCTATATTTTGCTGGAGGGACCTGCGACACACACACACACACACACACACACACACACACACACACACACACACACACACACACACATGCACACGCGCACACACACACGCACACAACTATTAAAAGGTCTTTAAAAAGATGGAAGCTTCATTATTCTGGTGCCTCTGCCAGATCCATTGAGGCACATGCACACACACAGCCGTGCACACACTGCAAAAGAAAGTCAAATGATGCAAGCGCTGATGGAGTAAGTTCAGCAAGATGATGACTCCAGTGATTTGATTGCCGTGTTTCCGATTTTATAGGTTACTGTGATGATCTGCTTTGATTAACTGAAAACTTTCCGAAGACAAGCACTTGGTGTTTTGGACGAATAAGGTTTTAGATTTGAGAGCAATACGATGCGTGCAGTTTCAACTGTTACTGATCCCTGTAATTGTACCTGTGGTTTTAAGAAGCTGGCTTTTTTTTTATATCAGTTACAGATTCAAGCAAATACTTCTACATATACCAATGGGAGTTTTTGCTGAAATCAGCGAGTCATAGGAGATCTATGCCTTTCTGTTTGAGTTGAGGCTGATGATCATCTTTTTCTCAGAGATCCAGTTGTCCAAATAATCGTCCGGAGTATCTACGTAAGTCTGCAGACATGACTGTTAACCACTAGGGCACTGATTCTAAACAATCCCTTCCTATTCTGGTGAATATAATGTCATTACCTGAATCAGAATACCATGTCCATTTAATGCATAGCTCCATTTTTTATAAGAGGTGTTGGCAATTCCTAATTTATTATTATTATTTTTTTTTTAAATGGAAAAGCCATATGCTCGTGCTAACCTCCTGATTTCACTTGTTTTATATAGTGCAGCATCCTTTTACTGCAGCACAGGTTTTCCTGCAGTTAATATGGCTTGTTCTCTTCATTACAGCTAGCTCTGCTTTGTTCCATTAGTAGCACACGGTTTCCAGTTACTTAACAAATCTGCCATCATTCAGCACTCACAAATTAGTTGCCATTTCACCTAAGCATTTTTTCTCCTCATTTTGGCAACCTCCTGCAGTTTACATTGCTAGTTACTAATTTGGCTACTCTAATTTCACTTTGGCATCTTTGGCTATTTTTTGCCTCACTTCAGTAAGTTTTTGCCATTTGCAGCACCTCTCCTGTTTCCAATTAGGCTAATCTCACCTCACTTCAGTAGCTCTGTTAGTAGCTCAGGGTTCCCAATTACTCATCTGGCTTCCTGCTATTTCCATTAGTGCTACTGGCCAGTTACTCATTTAGCTAACCATTAGGGCAACCGAAAACACCCCAAAATGCTTATGTCCTTTGCTCCATTGCTACCCCTCAGTCCCACTCTTCAGGGTGGTCCGGTTTGGGGTTTCTAAGGCAAGGAAGAGTTCTCTAATGAGAGAAGTAATGGTCAAAGGTCTCATTTATTCCAACAGCCTCGTCGTTATCCGTTTTAACTGTGACCCGAGCGATTGTGCACATGTTGTTTCTGCACCATCTAAAGCTGTACCGCTGTGCTCCCCTGCTTCCAAACATCCACACATTGCAGTTCCATCAGTCACTCATTATCTCTGGCACACATTGGCATTCTGTCATTCATGCTATAATGGGCCTTAGCAGTGCATTCCGATTGATGAAGCTGACTGGAGTTTTCTGCTGAGTATGTCAAGACCCAGACATGTTGCATATTATATGGCACAAATCAATAGCCGTGGGAGGAGGCTCCGCAAGCATATGTTTGGTTTCTGTTTTACGTGAGAGGAACAGTATTATAAGAATTTAATATGTTACTCAATCATTGTTGGCTTCTTTACTGATGTTCTTGCTTCATGATATATCTTATAGCTGACTGAAACACATCTACTGGTTGGAGAGATGGTTAATTAGTGTTTTAAGCTGGATCTTTTCTTGGTATATTTGGTTTGCTCTTGTTGATATAATCACCTAAGTGGCAGTAGATTGATTCCGTGCCTAAAACAGACATGGCTTAAGTTCTGTTTGCACCTCTCCTCTCACTGCTCTATGCTTGGCACCAAAATACCACACTGAATTTCAAGGATGGAAACTGCCAAACTGTCAGTGTTGCCTGTGCTGGTCTGTCATGAAAATAAGGCCAGATTACATTACACAAAGTCTTTTGGGCCTTTGTTATCACAACAAACTGGATTTTAAATACGCTAATGTAACATTTTGGGGTTTGGTAAACTGTACACCTTCTGAAATGATGCAAATGAATCCATCACTCAGCCCTACACATTTTAGTCACTGTTTCTGCTGTGTAGAACTGCAAATACAGTAGCTGCAAAAAGGTTAGACTTTTAATAGATTCATGAAATGGTAGCTAGATCAATTAAAAAAGGCTGAAAAAAACATTCAGGTTATCATTTCTGCAGGCATGAGCATACCCCTGTCAGAGCCCAAACTTGGTCTAACATGTTCATTGTAGATGTGATGAACTACACCTGTGGTTCCTCTGCTAGGGGCAACTCTGTGAATGTCAAGGGGAGCTCACTTTAAATGTCTCTCATAAATTACTTGAACTGGTTAATTAAAAGCAAAAGTGCAAAAATGCCAACGACAAGTGAAATAAGCTTTGAGACGAAGTCTGAAACATTTGTCTTCCGTTCTTCACAGTTTGTTATATTTTCTTATTGGAAAAGGAGATACAGAAATACCAATAGCAAACAACCATAAAACCTTTACGATATTTAGTGAAGCCATTTTTTGTCTTCATTATTAATTGCCTCTTGTTTCATTATTTAGATATCAACAAACTTATTTTTCTGGAATATTTCACTTGTTCGAGCTGTCTTCAAAAGATATGCCATTTGCTTTGACATTGGAATAAAATTCATCCTTGTGTGGCTGAATTATCGCAGCACTTTTTTTTTTAAACTGTGGCAGAGAGTTGCACATTTACCCTTCACATTCACATTACTTTTTGAAGCTATATGTCTGTGTGAGCTGAAAAATCTCTGTCTCTAGCTGGCTGTTTGTCATCAGTGAACTTATCTGAACACTGGTGACTTACAAAATTGATTTAGATATTAATTTGATAGAAGTATACATGATGCTTTGCTCCTGCCCTCAAAGAATATTTTTGCAGCTTTTCCCGACTTACAGTTGCCAAGCTATGATTAGGCAATTTGCTGTCTGTGGGAGGGTTTTAATCAATAATTAAATGATTAAATCAACACTGTGGTCCTGTGTAATTGGATCATTTAGAGTATGTAATCATTCCAGCAGTAATATACCACCAAATTAGAACATTAAATAACACAATGTTCTTAGAAACACATGAAGCATTCAATTCACTTCCTACAATAGTGCAGACAGAACAGCACTTCATTAAAAACCTTTTCGCCACTCAGTAGCTTGTTGCCTGTAAGATCATTAGTTGACCTCCGTGTTCATTGCTCAAACAAAGAAAGAATCTGTTTTGGAAAGAGCTATGTTTAAACTAATTAGCAGGAAATTCTTCTCTATTGCTCTGTTGTATGATAGCAGGCAGCAGAGTTTTTGAACTGCTGAGCAGCTTAGCCTGCTGCATTTCTATCATCTTTTAAATCACCGTTTCAAGCATATTTTTATTGACTTGCTTTGATGTAATGATCTGCCATTATTTATTGTTGACCTATACAGTTTATGGCTTCCTTTTATGCTTCTTGCCTCACTTTTATTTTTCTTACTTTGCGTTCATTGCTGTGGCTGTCTGCAGAATTAGTCTTTCAGACATTTGGAAAGCCCTTCGTAACTGTTTACTAAAACATGCTGCATTGGAATACTGATGATTTTATGTGTTATTGACTGATGTCAGCTATTAAACACCAATACCAATATTTTTATGTCAGAGCTGCCAGTGTCTTGTGCATGACACAGTATTAAATTTTTCCCCCTATTATGCAAAGGAGATAAATCATGACAGCAGACATTTCGACTCACTGATGCAGAAAAAAACACCAGTAATAATAGCAACTATGGATGTGCTCCAGTTAGGTCACGCTGCCATGTCAGTGTGGCAGCTCGGTGGAATTTGTATGCCAAAATGGAAAGATGGCCATCACAGCCAAATCAGCAACTATGCACTTAGCATTTTTCCTTTTGCTTTGTTTACAAAAAAAATGGTAGTGTCTACAGATACGGACCCGTACCCGTAGCCTGTGGCCTATGGATACGGCACTTTCCCTTACTATAAATATTAATGAGACGTACATGAATATTAATGAGCCGTCTGATGAACACGCTTTGTGATTGGCTGGTAATCCGACGGACATAAATATTAATGAGCCGGTTTGGTAATCCGAGTGATGAAGGCGCTTCCGTGATTCGAGGTGAATCTGCGTGCCGAACAAAACAAATGGCGGAACTAAAAGCCAGCAAACTACAAGTATTTTTTTTTACCTTCAAAAGTAGTGACAGACTATTACATATTAACAACCTAAACAAAACCCTGACGTATTTTCTACGTCTGTCAACACAGACACTTCACGTCAGTCACTTTAATGTTAGTGGACTCTGTTTAATGGCTAAGTTACATAACCACACACAAATCTCACAATATCACAGTAAATCGAGTTTGTGTTTTTTTTTAATTCATGCCGAATTAAAGAGCTGCTCCTCACCATTCACGAGTGTTTGTTTCATATTCGACATCCTTAATTTTATCTTGTAAATTAGCGTCCGAAATTAAATGGGAACATTTGCAATGGAGTTCGTCAGCCGCTTCCACCACTGAACGCGGTAAACTAATTAATAGGAACTGGACTTCAAACAATTTAGACACGGCGTCTAAAAGCGTAAAAACTGCAATGTCTAAAGTGTGAGAGGAGACGGTGTATTTTTGGTTAAATTATACAATTTTCGCCGTCAAAGTCATTCATATAAACTGCCTGTAATGTGCAGCAAATAGTAGTTAACTGGCGCCAGCTCTTCAGTGACCTTAACGGGTCCGTACCTCTAGTACAGATGCTACAGGTACCAAAAAAAATCCCAAAGTAAATATCAGTCACCCCAAAGTCATTCTTCCTTCTCTGTCTTCATTTTTCTCCCTTTATCTCCACTGTCACTTTTCAAATAAATGCGAAGTGCCACCAAAGTAATATTAAGAGACAGAAAAAAACAGCTTTATCGAAGGGGAGGTTCAGTAAGTAGCCTCCCAGTCTACAACAGCAACTAAAAGTTGTTAACCTCCTGGAGCCTAGAACCCACTGGTGAGTTTGAAAGATATTGTGTTTACAAAGTTGTCAAAATGACCCAATTTTTCAGAGCCAGAAAATGTGAAAGTGAAATAGAAAATTTTTCCTACTGTCCATCTGTGTACTCATCTGTGGTGACCTCAGCTTAAAATCATGTTGTTTCGTCAAAAAGGCTTTTTTTGGTAACAGATTCAGTACAAAAATAAAAATCTGCTCTCCCCAGCTTTTTCCCCTGACGCAACCAAGAAGCCATGTGTGTGTGTGTGTGTGTATATATATATATATATATATATATATATATATATATATATAAAATTTATCAAGATAACAGGTTAAAATGTGGTGGTGTTGAATTAGCATCAGTAAGAAGACTTTTTCAAACCATAAAAAGATAATTAATTTGCAATACTGCAAAGTTGGAAACTGTAAAATCTCACAATGCAGAAACAACAATCAAGATATAATTGCCATTTGTACTCGATGAATAACTTTTGAAAGTGACAGTCAATCACAGTGTTTACTAAATCATCTTTGTCTGTTAAGCAATTATTTCATTAAGTAATTGTTTCAGTTACAAGAAGGTGAAAAGTTGAAAAAGCGCCATTTTTTTGTGACCTGTTTGTTTCTTTAGTTAGCCACTGGTATTCCGTTCACTATATATGAGAGATGCAAGTTTCAGTGCTGGAGAGATCTGTGCTGCCTGAGTCGATCTGAGATTCTGTGTGATGCGCAGCAGTGGAGGTGGGACTGTTCAAGGGTCTGTCTCTGGCACTTTGTACCCCACAACTTCATTGTTCAGTACTGTTGACAGCAGGGTCCAGAGAGGAGCTGGAATCAGAACGCCTGAATAGCAACTCAGACACACACACACACTCACAAACACAGACACACACAGCACAGCACAGCCTTGTATGCTTTGTGTGCTCCCTTGAGCTGGTTGAGTTACACCTGCATGTCTTGTCATGTCCTTAATCCACAGCACCTTCAGCACACTGACACACACACAGAAAAAAAAAAAACCCAAACAAACATAGTGGCAGCATTTTGGAGAGCCAGACAGCGGCATGGGAGGAAACAGAAATTGCAAAGTCGTGTGTGTGTATCAGTGTCCTCGAGGGATGTGTTTTGTTCGGCTGGCCGGTTCCGCTACGATCTGTGTGCATGTCACTCATGAGGCCGCTGATGAGTGTGTGTCGTGTCATCTCAAGGTAGCAGCTAAATGGCCTAAGTGGCATGGTGTCCATCAGTCCTCAGTTAACACCTGCCGACAGTAAGTGACACGCTTCTACTCAGACACATTGTGTGTTTTAAATCAAAGTCTGAGTGCAGCAGAGGTGGTCAGTGCTTCAAAATATATATGCAAGAGTGTCAAATACCAAAGGCACTGAATGAGAGATGGAGAAAAATCCTGCTATTATATAATCGAAGTAGAGATGCTCATTCTGTTCTAAAGTGCTTAACCTTCAACTGATGCATTCGGTAGCAAAATCCTGCCACTTCTCAACGCATGTTCTGTGCAAGGAAGTTTAAAAATCCTCCAATCTCTTTAAATAGCTTCCAAAAAGATGCTTCTGTAGCTTAAAACTGCATTCATTGCCTTTTTTTTGTCACTTGTGGGCAGATGAACAAGCCATAAACACATCACTGTAACAGTTATCACATAATCACCTGATCATACACATTGGAGCTGATTGCGATGATTTTGCGTAATCATTAGAACTATTTCCATGCTGTTTTCCGCCATTCATATCCCTTTCATCTGTTACGATTTAATGTGTAATGACACCAGCTGTTTATCTCAAAGCGCTTAACGCATGATATACAGCTCATTGCATTTCTTTGAATATCTATTGACATTAATGTCCTGGATTTAGTTGCCAAATCATCATGGTTAGATTTTGCTTTGACCAAAGAGGTGGTGTTGAAAGACACCAATACCACTAATCTAAAACTGACAGAGGCATCAAATGTACAGAAAAAGAGCAAAGTTTAATCAATGTTATTTATATCCTCAACTTACATTTCAAGACTGTGATTGCCTCAGATTTATTGTTGGTTTTTCTTTTTTCTTTTTTTTTTTGTTAGTCTGTTCAACTGATGAGTGCCCATTCATATCATTTTAGTTCAGTTTCTCCATGTGCTAAGAGAAACATTTGGTTCTTCAGCTGATAAATTCTCTGCTCTGCTCCTGCGTGTGCTGTTTGCTCACTGAACAGGTAGTGTTTGGTGGATTTATCAGACCTGTTTTCACAGAAAAGAGCAACCTGCAGCTGGAAATGAGGTTGAAGAGTGAAGAGTCTCATCCATAAAAGTAGGCTGCTGGTTTTGAAAAACCATAACAATGAGATGAGAGCTCAAGGGAGCAGCAGAGTTTGGGATAATTCTCTGAGTTTGTCACTGTGAGTGCCACCTTTCTCATTACCCATAAGTATTGTTCATATAAAAATGTCAATTAGTGCAGCTTCACAATCTAGATCCACAACCCTGAAATGTCTTTTGTCCAACACAGTCCGGTTTACTGTTGTCTCTGCTTACAGTTCAAATGTGAACTGCTAGAAACGATCACATAATTAACCTGTGAAGGACCTCGACACTTGGGATATCCCTGGGATATGCACAGTGACAATAAAATTCAGTTTATAAAAAATAAAATCTAAAGTTGTATTCCGAAAGAAAATAGTTAGTGACTCTGCTATCCAAGTAACCAGCTTTATTCATCTCTTTGCTTTTTAGCAGCATTCTAAAAAAACTTACACTCTGAAAGTAAAAAGATATTAACATACACAGACACACATGTCCACAAGACAGATCTTTATGGGAATCTTAAAGTGTAAATGAACGTAAAGTAAAGAAAAACTTTATCTTCATATACGAACAGCACATTTCCCTTTCCCCATAAACAAAGATTTTTCCCCTCTTATCTGTATCATTCTGGGCTGCACAGTGCATCTTCAATCAATTTGTGGTTAACTATAAAATCAATTAGCATCTACGTATTTTGATTTGGTCTTAACTGCTTATTAGCATTTTTTGAAGAAACAGAATGGACATTTTTAAACTCCACCCTCTGAAATTTCAATATTTTTGGTTTCTTAAGTCTTCCATGACAGTAAACTTAGAGAATCTTTGGTTTGTGAATAAAGCAAGACATTTGGCAATGTCGTCTTTAAACGACCATAAGGGAAAAATTGGGGATCAAAATGGACATTAGAAAAAAGACTGTATTAGATTATACATCATTACAAAAGTAACTTTGTGCAAAAAAAATGTAAAAGAGCATTTCCTATTTTTAGTGACAAAAGTATTCCACAAATATTGACCAAACCGTCAGCCAAATGAGATTTTATGACTTTTTTAAAAAAAAAAATTCTGACATTTTAAAGAATAACTTACTAATCGCACAGCACAGCAACACTTTAACTACTCTTCGCATGACATGTCAGAGGTGAGGAGCATATATAAATGTGATCCCCGTGATTATGACGGTGGCATGACTGTCGGTAGCAGGCAGGCTGGTCTGAGTACTTCTGAATTTTACACCAAACAGTCTTCAGATTTTACTCTACATGGTGTAAAAAAAAAAGAAAAACAATGACAACAAAACATCCAACGAGTGGGAACACCTTGTTCACGACAGATTAGAGGAGAACAGCCTCACTGGTCTGAGCTGATAGAAAGGCTACATTAACTAAGAAAATCCCTTTTTACAACTGTGGACAGCATAAAAGCATCTCAGAATGCACACTATGTCACACTTTGAGGCAGGTAGCATACAACAACAGAAGACCATGATAGAATGTCTCTCTAACCGAATTTGCTTCTTCCACATTGAGCTTCCCTAAAGGGGTTTTGAGGACTCTTAACTCTGAGCAGTTTCCGGGACTTTTTTTTTAACCCCTATCACATTTTTATTCACTGTGCACTCTTTTTTCACTGGAAGAGTCCTGCATCTCTGTGGAAGCAGGCTGGCTAGAAAAAGACAGAGCTCAAACATGTATTTTGTGCAATGAATCATAAAATTATATTGCCATGAGTCATCAAAAGATGAATTTCCTGGATTATCTTTTCTTCCCCTACTGCCACCTCAGATCAACCTGGACAACATTTCTCCAGGACCCACACTTGTTACCAAGACTGGAAAAAAATGGTAATTGTACATATTATAACTATTTTACAACATACAGGTTTAATTTGTTTCCATACTAATATCCTATCGGCTCTCTGTAAACACAGCCTGCAGTTCAGCTGAAAGATTTATGACTGCTGGCTGCAGCTGAATTAGTCATGGCTTTACCTTAATGCTTTTATGCAAAGCAGCACTTCTAAAGGTGTTTTCGTATTGTTAAATGAGACATGCAGAAATAAAACAGTTTTGATGAAATATCATGATTTTAAGGTTGGATTTGGTTAAGGTTCCTGACAGAGCTGTACACCACAGATAGGTAGCTCAAAGGGCTTCTGGGAGTTGAAAATCTGCTTTTGCAGGTTTTGACCCTAATAAGAAATGTAATTTTAGCTTTTTTCTCTTTTTTTAAATTCCTTTTTTTTAAACACAGGACACTTTTCAAACATAGAAGGGTTTTGAGGTTTAGAAGGTTAATGCCTTCTCCATGCCAAGAGCTGAACAAACTGTCACTTTAGTTGTAGCTATTGTCTAACATTTTATTTTTGTTTCCACTCTACCCTCCTAAAAATCAAGACCTTAACGTTTCTAGCAAATTCAGACTATGGAAACCCTGTGACACTAAATTCCCATCACAGGAAAGACCATTTGTATCATCAGATGGGCTTGTCAATTAATGACTTTGATTGCCCACTCTCATCACACATGTCCTGTGGAATGAAGGCAAATGAGCTGAAATTATTTACAGGTTCAGCCCACTGCTAACAGCATCATCCAAATGACGGCAATCAGAAAGCGCACAGACTCTATGGCTTAACAAGGTAATCAAAAAGCCCTACCTCAACTGCTGCTGTTTGTCATGTGACCCTTATCTTCCTCATCAAAATATTGTCAGCCTCCAAAAGGGACAATTCTGCTTGACTCTTCGTTTGTACAACTGTATTTTGACGTACTGCTCCAAAATAGGAGGAGGTGTAGCTAGGGGATTGCTTGATTTGTTAAGTGGACCTTTTTCCTTAAGAACTAGTTGTACAAAACCAACGGTAAAATGCCTAACTAAAGGGACCCTCATTCCCCGAGACTGTTGCACACTTGCACTATATGGACTGCACTTATACCAAGCATAAATCTAATCACAATGCAAGGCCATCGCCAGATGTGGATTGGCTAATTCATTTGCAGTCCAAATTGCAATGCACGTTTACACACTGCACACACGGAGGCTTTTTTCTCATCTAAGATGGATATTTGTCCACTGTCCAATCTTGTTCTGCTTTATCCCTTCTTGTGCCTTTCTTCTTCTTTGCTGAAGAAAGCTTTCTGACTGTTTTCGTCCAGATTTTGGGTAGTCCATCCAATTCATTTAAAGGACAAAAATTAAAAGACAATAAAAGGGCAACTTTTTCTATCTTTTTTTTTTAAACAGCTCCCAAAAAATCCTATATCTACCTTATGTCATGTGTTTATTCTGTTGTTTGTGGTTTTGGATTTTTACTGTGTGCATTATGGGTAAAAGCCTTTCCTGTCTCATTACATCTTGCCAAATCCTGTTCTGATTTACTTTGCAACTGACACTCTTTTTTTTTTTTCTCAGACAGTATTTTTTTGATCAAGAAAGCTAAATGGAAAGCAAAATGTTTGAACATAACATCGCTTCATGGATCACAGAGTCAAGCAATCTGGTTCCGCTGCTGATCTGTACTTTGTAAATCTGGGTTGAGACACACTGGCTCGTACACTGAGAATGATGCCAGCTAATTTTGTTGGCTGCCAAATGAATTTTGAGTTTGGAAAAAAAAAAAAATCGTAACAAGTTGGTTACCTAATGAAGTGGTAAATAAGATTGACAGGCATTTGGCAGTAGAGTTAGTTTCCATCTGTGTTTTAAGAAAATAAAAAAGATAGGTTCAAAAGTAGTTCAATGGGTCAGAACCTGCAGCTTCAAAAACCAGACAGCGCTTGGGTTTACTTCATGCTGTGTTGTTGTAGTACACCATATTAAAATAAGTCCTTCTCTGGGCAAAGGCATAGAAGGAGTCTGGGGCTTTTCTCAACACACTAAGCTTACTGAAGCAGCTACACTACACTTGTATTATACCTTTAATGATCACTAACCGAGTCAGGATACACTCATTCATCATGGATTTATTTTTGAAGACTCGGCAGGAGAATACAGTACAAACTGCATTTCCGCCAAGATTTGGGACTTATTTTTTATTCAATCTGTGTATTATAGTATGGAAGATTAGCTAAAGGTTGCACAAATGGAGAATTGGCAGGAGTATGTATTTGTCTGTGTGTAGAACAATGTGTCTTAGCACAAACAAATGCACACTCGCCAGTTGTCTCTGTTTAAAGAATAAGACGCATTAACCGCTCACAAACAGGCAGCATTGTTTCTGCTGGTTAAGCTTCTCACCCACACATTGAAATCGAGACATGATGAGAAGGAAATTAACAAATGAGCTGTGAGAATATTAGAACGGCATTTCAGGACGAGGCCTTCATCTGGAGGTGGAGCAGCCATTAAAGGTGATCATTGAGACTTGGTGTGATAGACTTAGTCTTGACATCATTGCAGAAAAACTACTTACTGGGCTGACATTTGGTAAATGAAAGGTATTTGGTGGATTTTCAACTTAAACTATTTTGCTCTTACTCTGTGAGTTCAGGATTGACTTATTTTGCTAAGGAATTTTTTTTTTTATCTTTACTGATTGTAGCATTTTAAACCATAACCTAAATTGCAAATATCTGTAGACATCCATTCTTGTTAAAATAAATAGAGATCCAAGCAAACTTTAGCAAAAAGTTGCACAGTTCGGTGCAAGTGACACAGCCATTGAAGTAATGAAATAACGCACACATGGCCACAGTATATTTTGGGTTCCCTGGTTTCCATTGGGTTCATGCACTTACTGTAGCTAGCTCACCCCTTGCTATTGTAAATTCCTGAATAACAACAGCGCCTTGCGATTTGGAACTCAGTCCTCATCAACCGAAGAAACCATTTGCTCCAATGCTGTAAAGGAATAGTTACAGTGACCTGTAGAGCTGGTAGAGTTGACGGTAGGCAGCCCTTGTCAGGCATAGCTGTCATACTACATACAAATTAGTAGTTCTTTTCTTGTTGCAGTTTGTTTCAGTACAGAATAGATTTGCATGCAGTTGGTCAGGCCTGATAGACACTGCTTTTCTTCATCTGTGCTGGAAGTGATACTCACTGCTGTGGAATGGAGGAGTTAACTGCTCTGTGATTCTGTTTCTGTGTGGATTAAATGAGTGTGATTGGCTCTGTCCTTGCATTGCATCAGAGGACATTTGCATTACGTTGAGCTTTTCTCAGCATGTCTGTAGCTCAGTGGGCGGCATCGAGCTGCTACGCAGGCCCATTCAAAATGGATTAGCCGCCTTTTGCTCCTCCAAACTTTGACTCCGTATGTGTGAATGCCTTGTCAGGGAGGAGGTCGGTGTGGATGATCTGGAGCTACAAAAAGTCTGCCAATAATCACCAGACAACAATACAGTACAGCAACAATGGTGAACCAAAAGTCAGTATTGGCTTCTTATAACTATGAAGATGATCATTGCCATACAGCTGTATTGTTGAATTGTTTGGCCACAAAGCCCAGTAAAACTGAAGGACAGCCTCTGGGGATGAAAAAAAAACTTCAGTTTCTTGAATGCCCACTTGATGTTGCCTCTAAAACCAATTTCATCTGCATGCTAAAATGCAAAACTTTACAGCAGAAATAAACATATGTACAGCCGGACTTAAAAGATGGTTTTGGTCTCTATAGCTGTTTTCCTCATCCATGACAGCTGTATAGGGTTGGACTTTTATGCAACCCACCTGTTTAAATAGTTTTACAGCTTTAAGTTATGCAAAATTAAGGACATGGCTGCTTTGTGAGACGAGTGGCTGCAATATCAATGTTAGTTTGTAGTTGGGTTTCTGGACCAAACAGTTGAAAATGAAATATCTTGCAGCAAACTATGTTTGTCTGTCAGTTACCTGTTGCTGCTGAAAAGTTGTGTTATGTGTAGCAGTGAATGAGAGCCAGGAAACCAAAACAATGAGCTAAAAGAGGTTTAAACTCTGAACTTTGAGTGTTGAGTTTGCATATTGTGTGCTGCTTTAGAGCCACCATTTACTCAACAGTTTCATCAAGAACTGCTTTATCTTTTTTGGGCCTTCTATTTGAGAAATAACACTCATAATATCATCCTATAGTGTGGGTCAGCTGTAAAGTAGCAAACACCTTTAAGTTTGTCACCTATGCCAAATGATCTCTTGATATATCACAAACTTTTCACTTTTGATTGGACCCAGCAGATGGAAGGAGTAGGAGTTCATAAGGAAGTCCTTATGTAATCAGGCTGTTTCTGATTAATTCCTAACTTATTCTTCTTTGGGTAACATTGTACATTTTAATAGACCATGATGTAAAGCATTGCCACTTTAGTTTCCTCAATACATTAGAAAATCTAAATCTGTTAGAAAATGCAACAATACAAGTCGATTTTGCATGGTAATTGCCGTACATCTTTCTTTACTTCTGAAAACTTTTTGGCACCGTACAAGTAGCATTTGTTCATACATTTGCCACTAATCTCTTATATCTAAACATATTTATATATACTAAATTTTCTCCTTGTTATAGCTGGAGGAGGTTTGCCGAGATTCATTAAGGCCTGGAACTGAAAGCCTCTCTGGCTGATAGTATCCATGCATTTACATTTAGTAAACAAATGTCTTGTTTGCTTGCTTGTTTGTTTGTTTGTTTGTGTGTTTTGTCAGCTGGATGTTGAATCAGGGAAAAAAAAGATAGTAGAAAAAGAAAAAAAAAACAGAAAAGCAACATTTCCTGAAGAGGTTTTACAGTCATCTAAATTTGTTTTGCTTGGCCTGCAATGCTTAGGTGGATGGGAACAAGATGATCTGTGCTATTCACCTCACCTATCAGTGGTCATAATGTTGTGGCTGATCGGTGTATATAGCTACATATATACAGTATATATATCTGGATCTTTCTGCGTGGAGTTTGCATGTTCTTCCTGTGCATGCATGAGCTTTCACTGGGTTCTCCGGCTTTCTCCTAATGTCTAAAAACATGCTGAGGTTAATTGGTTAATTGGTAACTCTAAAAGGTGTGAATATGAGTGTAATTGCTTGTCTGTATATAGTATATAAACCTGCTATTGACTGGTGACCTGTGTAGGATGCCCCCCTTGCCCGAAGTGAGCTGGGATAGACTCCAGCCCCCCTCCTCTTTACACGAGTGAGGATTAAGTAATGTATAGAGAATGGATGGATGGATGGATCCTACACTACACTTGCCATTTTATATTATGCACAAGATTTACTTCTACTTTTTACAGTAATACATATATTATTGCTTTTATATAACAAAGCATTTGAATATTTGCTTTACCATTGATGAAAGCACCCCCATCATGCTTTATGCTTTATTAAGCATTATGTCTGTTTATCTTTTCAGTTAGGGAGCTTCTTCATCTGGCTTGTCACTGTTATGTCACAGTTGTCACTCTCAAAAAATTTTTTGTAGTTGTTGTTTTCTTTAGTTGAGGCTTTCTTTTGAACAGTTCATGTTTTAGAATGTTTGCTGTATGTCTTGACTGTATTGTGAAAGTGGACGACAGTGAAGTATTGTATTGAATACAGATTCATTCAGTTAGCTGTCATCGTTGTGTTACTGATAACATGCGGCATGTAACACAGCAAAATTACACGTTATAACATGTTTTTGAATGTATTTCATTGGAACCTGGGTATGTAGTCCTGATTTTTTTTTTTTTTAACCACGGCTGTGATAAAAGCGGAATTACTTTTAATATTTCCATTTCACAGTTCAAATGTGTTGATTTCATTTTTTTCTCTCTCTAATAGTATCAAAAATTCACCTATCATAGTGGAAGGGAACAAAAAAAAATCAATTATATAGGCAGGTTTTACTGGGACTGCTCATGTTGTGTCATGTTTTGTACTCAGCAGATCCCTGATATCTTTTCCCATGTCTTGGTGTGAGCATGAAAAATCAACATGAAGCTTCTCTTAGTGTCACTAACACACCAGTCACTCCTTTCATTGACTGCATTAGATTCTTATGCCCTCCTATAGTGGAGAGCTTCCACATTTGTGCTTTTTGCTAAGTCCTACATGGTAGCTTTGTTACACTCTCTGAATATGATAACGGAAGCTAATGACCTTGATTGTAATTGTCAGTTCTTTGGTTAATATGCTCCTTTGCAATGACTTTGCCTCCTGCCACAGCAGCAATGGAGCCAGCGCCAGAGTGGCAGATCAGCAACAGTTATTGGGCCCTCATGGTGTGAGACAGTCCGTGATTGACATGTCCAAAGTTACAGAATTAGGTGGATAGAAGTGTATTTTCCGTAATTATGATAAGTACCGGGGTTGCACGCTTGATTTTCTCAACACTGAAAATGAATATAAAGTATAACCTGCCAAACAGACTGGATAAGTGGCCTCGATGCTGAAGCGAGCAACATACAAAAGGCTTCTGTTGGTGTGATGTAATAGATAGCTTGACATTTGGTCAACAAAGCATTCTTTCACCACTTCACTGACCAGACAGCAACATCAGCTTTTGACTGTTCCATGCAGTATTTCAAGGCAAAAATAAACCCCAAAAAGAACATTTCACAGTCAACCTCTCGCATTTGAAGTCACATTTTTTTTCTTGATGCACATCTTCTAAAGCATCAACTCCACTGGCATCTGCTTAAATCACACACATTTCCCATTATCCATACACAGTACTATCATCATGAACGATGTCTAATCATCTAATGGTGGCTGCGAGAGACAAAATAAACTAATCAGTAAAATTGCGGCATCTACTTGAAAAATATGCCTGTTTGTGAAATTCTGGATGCCTGTCAGTCGGATGAAGAAAGTTTGGCTGGCCTGCCGTTCCTTCATCTTCCTAGTAAATGTGCTACTGACAGGACAGCTGCTTCTGAGGATGCTGACAGCAGGAACACTCTTCTAAATCAGTGTGGTTTGTAAATGGAGTATGATTTGTTAGCATTTAAGCACAGCTGATGATCCAGTTCTTGAATTTTTGGAGAAAGTACAATACGACACATCATTGAAATGGTTGTCTGTGACAATGGTGACATGGGACATGCTTGAGCATGAACGTGGTGTGGGTCTTGTTCAAACTCACTCTTTCCACCTCTTTGACCCAGACTGAAACATCATGGTGGGATTACACCAATGTGGACTGGGATTGGAAGCAATGACTTTATCTGCAGTATTGTTCAAGTAATTCAAATATGTGACAAAACTTTTTTTTTAATGTGTACATTAGACTACATGTCTCAGTTATCAAGATTGTGCAAATTCTGCACCATTTTCAAACCGATAGCTGACACCATTGTCAGTTATTAATTGATAAATCAGCAACATAAATTGAGCGCAATGGATATTATTTCATATACCATAAAGCAAATTTTTGGAATAGACCTAAGACATGTCCCATTGAGCTAAAGGAACGCTGTCCTCTTAATCCATAGTTTGTCATTAACCCAGAAGCTGTGGTCAGTAACCATCACAGAAGACTTTGTCATGGTGCTCCTTTGCTACCAGAATTCCCATATGGAACTGTTTTGCGAGTGACTGCCTTCTCGGGTGCCTACAGAGTGGCCTAGACAGGTGTTACAGCTGATGTACAATATATTTTCAAGCATGCATGTCATTTGTCTTCTGACTTATCAATTCATGTATTTGTAACTTATTTGGTAGCTAAACAATTATCCAATAGTATCCCTACTTAGATATTCTCAGTAAGGACTGATTCAAACTTCTCTTGGACTTGTGAAGTACCAAAAACTTCAGCTCTGAAACATTTTAATGTTTCCAGGTTTTGTGAATATGGCCTCAGATCAAGATATCTTGCGTGATTCAACCAGATAATACAAGATTTCATTTAAAAACTATCATAGTACACTTTTCAGTATAATTTTAAAAAAAATCAGTAAACCGTGAATTATAGTAAAACGAACGTTGCTTGTAGCTTTAATCCACAACCTCTTCAATAAGCTCACATTATAGTATAATGCACAGAATTAACATTAATAATGATTTTCATTTTAAATTTTAGAATGCATTAATAACTGAGTGTGCCATTACACTCGCATTGGTTGTTTCTGGTTATGCCTTGCAAATTGTTTTAATGTCACCTTGTTTCTCTTGTAATTTTCTGCATCAGCTTCCTTCCCTTGTAAATGCATTTTAATAAGGTCCCCTTGGTTATGTTTGCTAAAATTGTCTTTACTTTCTGAATCTGGCTATGTGACCTTTGGGAGTCTTTAATTCCAAAATGTGAAACCAGTGATGCACTTCTGACTCATAAACATATTTATGTATCGTTCATTACCTTTTGAAAATGTTACAAGTTTACTTACTGTACTGATATATATATCTATATCTATAGATAGATAGATAACATCATTGGACACAAATGGTTCCTACTTTTGTTGTGCCTTTGCCTGTTAAAATGAAGTGTTGGGATTCTTCTACCCAGAGATGGTCAAGTCCCTGCTGCTATTTTTCCTCAGTGCCTTCAGAGTAACTATATTTGGTGATATTGGCTCATCTAAGTTCTGTTTAGCAGGACCTGTACAGCTAGGTTGATTATTCCAGTAGGAGCTGTGATATGCATATTAATCCAGAAGAATATTCATTTTTCCAATCCTGCATTCTTCACCGCTAATGTATTCCCTGCTGTAAATACCTTGAGGAGTAGCAACACTGCCGCTGATAAATAATGCACCACTGATAAATGAAACCGTGTGCGATTTTGTGTGCGTGTGCGCACATGTGTTGGAGTGTGTGAACCTTCATTCATGAGACTGTGTGCAAAAGCAGTCATTCCACTTTGTCTGATGAGGTTGTGTGTATTTTTTGTCAGTGCGCTGCAATGATAAAAACCCAGCATATGTTTCTTGCTGTACCAACGCCTCTGTCACAAGCAGAAGTCTTGTAAGGTTCTCTCCCCTGACAGAACAGCTGTAGCAATTACACACATGCATGCGTACACAGACACACGCTCTAGAGCTGGCTTGTGCGCTAACCCACATTTCTATACAAGCACTTACAAAACATCTTTCTGTGCACTCATGCTTGGACTTGACTGGAACACGTGTAGGCTTCATAAATGTTTCGGAGATATATACAAGACCTCTTTTTTGTGCGTGTTTTTGCAAATCCTGTGACGTGTTTGACTGTGCAACCTTGGAGATCATAATTCCACTGAAGTGCACATCATGGCTGAAGAAACTGCAATATATCTTTCTGAAGAACATAAGAACTGGGTTTCTCTTGATCTCTTACAATTGAAATCACAGCAGACATAACACTTTCATCATCATTGATTAGCTTTGAGATTTGGGGGTAATTCTATATATTGAGTCAGTTAGAATGGAAAAACCTGAGTTTTTTTAATGGTTAAGGAACATTTTGGAAATAGTAAACAATAAGGAAAATATTTAAAAAAAAACAGTTCTGTCACAGGATATGTACATACATACCATTCCACAAACCTAATTTGCGTGCATTCACCTTCTACGTTGGAGAAGAAAGGGCATATTTATTTTTGCTTTGGCACTCCATTCTGCTCTGACTGTACATGCAAATCAAGAACCATTTAGTATCAGTAAAGGCTCTTGTCTTACCACTAGAAGTTCTAAACGGCACTAAAAATTCAAGAGTTTTGCCTGAAGACTTTTTCTCACACTTTTCACAATGACTCATATGGGACATGGAGAACTCTAACCACGTAGTCCAAATTTCCTACTTTTCCTTTTCACTTTCAGTATGTACTTAAGCTGCCCTTAAAAAGTATGTCCTGTTCAGTGCATTATACGTACATTTAGGGTGTACTGCATCATCATAGCATTGCGCCTTAAACTTTGACCATCCAGCTCATATATTCATTATTACCCACTGTGTGAAATAAACTGTAATCATTCCATATGCTGGTCAGCTCAAGCTTGTTGGTACCCACTATGATATTCAGTTTTTTGCTTTTTAATTACTTTTTTAACATACAGTATTGTATATAGTCAAGTAGGTATTGGGGGTGTTTGACCATGTTTCAGTGGATAATATTTAAGTCTGTGATACATCCAACCACCCAAACTGCACATTAATACTGGTCACAAAACAGTTATTAACCATCCCAGTAGTGAGCCTAATTATGACATTTTTCATCTTTTATCATTTAAATCTTTTGATGTTGTCTTTTGCTACAGTTGAGTCATGTTTATTAACAGTGGCAAAGAGAATGGGACCGATGTTTTCTTTCAACTGGCTCGGTTTTATCAAAGCTGACAAAAACTGGAGGGTACAGTGAGATGGAGAGCAAGATGGGAGGCCAGAACCCTCACAAATAATACCAGAATAATAAACATGCTGAGTAAATTGGAGAGGCCATGCTGACAGACATTTCTGTCTCGGGGATGGCACCACAGCCTGATTTAAGATTCACCATTTCCAACATATTAGCTGGTGCCATCTGGAACTGCAAAGATGTGCCATGTTACCATTCAAACACTTCTAATTTGTGTTGAAAGAAGGTATATCAGGTTTCCACAATAATATTTGGAATGGTTTAATACATTTTAATGATACATGGAACTGAATGTCGCAGAACTGCTAAAGCTATTCATTAGTGAATGCTGCTGATTAAAGGTGGTTGGATGCAAAATACAGAGCAGAGCTGCAGGGAAAAACAAAACAACTTGCATCTTTTATTAAATTTCCTCTTATCAGGGCTACAGTGTGCAACTATTTTGATCACACGTGCGACCAAAAAGCTTTCAAGTGCAACTAAATGTTTTCAGTTGTCACGCTGATTTGCCTGACATTTAGCAAAGACTGTCAGTGTGTTTCTCTAGGCCACCCACACAGAAAGGTAAATATGGCATGGGACACTTTATTTCACTCATTTCAAACAAATTTCAATACTGTCTAAGTTGCGTTTGCTGCAGAAACTGAATGGGGACAAATGTGCACAGCTGCCGAGTAGCATCGACCGGCTCAATGAGCATAGTCAAATCACAGTGCCTACCATTGCATGTGAGGTATTTAGGGGACATCTGTAAATTGTACTTTTAGAAAACAACCTGGATCACTCTTACCTCCTGAAAACTGTAAAGGTCTCTGCATGCATGTCAATCATAATGTACGACTAAACACCACAAAAAAGTTTCTCAAACTGTGGAAGGACCATAGACATGATGAAACAGGCAAAATTATGCATTCATTTATTAGTGAACAAATCATGGCTGGGAACAGTGTTTTTGTTGTCGAAGCATCTCCAAGAAACTCCCATGGTTGGTGGCTGGCAGAGCAGCCCACCTCCCCAAAGTGTTTTAGTGCCAGTCAGCAGTAAACCAAAGCAGTGAGGAGACACAAATGTGATATAATACTTCACACTGGTTATAGGATAGCCAAAGAACCTTTTGCAATCTTTGAGTACCAGATCATTCTTATGAAAAAACACAAAATATGTGTTCCTGTTAACAGTCATTTGCATAGTGTATTAAGAAATTACCAGTGTGTATGGCAATTTCCACATAAAATATATTATTTAGCATCAAAGAACGTATTGAAAATGTGTCAGTGTGCCTAACTGAATAAGTTATACGTACAAGCGCAACGTAAAATGTTGGTCTGGAGCACTGCTTATAACTGAGTTCATATGAATATACTTTATAATACTGCATGAATTTTGAATAGTACTGCATTTTTATTTTAGCAAAGCTACGGTATGGTCTTCCCAATGCCTCATTTTTAATGTCTCCTCTAAATCAGTTAAGTAATCTGACAACACTGTACTTTAAAACTATGCCAAATATGATCCAATTCCTTTCATAATTAAATAAATAGTAAAAAGGTAAAAATTACAAAATAAAAACACATTTTGAACATTGTATTTCCTGTGAAAATCAATGTGTAATTCATATCACATGCACCTCCCAATACACTGTACACATGATATCGTTTGTCTGAATTTAGTTCTCTGCTGGTCTATATCTCAGAAAGAGGGCTGCATTAGTCATTTGTTCAAAAACTTAAAAATATTTTTATTTTATTTTATTAAACATCAACAGATTATATTGCTGCTGTACAGCCTACATGTGGACTAACTGTATTTTTTTTTTTAAAAATCACAAAAACTATTGTTTGTATGTTGCAAATTGAGGGCCACTGAAGTCAGTCAACAAATTCTCAACAAAAGTTGGAAGTCTCTCAAAGAAAATGTCCCCACTTTTAATTTTGCATCTTGGTTTGAACATCCGAATGTTAAAAACAATACTAAACTCTCTAGAGTAGTCAGACTTGGCAGTGCAAACAACTTCAGCCATCTTATCATCATAACAAATTGGTTGAAAGAATGACTCATAAAATCTTAGATGACTCATCCCATCCCCTGAATAAATCCTTTCAACTTCAGAGTGGAGACATAGGGTTCCCTCTATATGTACAAAAAAAAAATTCAATTCGATGAAAAAATTAATTACCACATGTATATGTTTGGTTCGAGGACATGGCACAATATATGTCACACTACCACTTTTTATCTGTGTTGTAGTTATCTCTTTTTTCCTGATTTCTCTGTTTTTCCTGTGTATTGCTGTAATATCCATGTTTTCTTACATGTTAAAGACATTTCCACATTTAAGCCCAATGTTATTCATGCACATGCCAGATTTAGATACAGTCAATTTTTATATGAGCGATTGATTTATTCTGCTTGAAATTACATAAATAAGTGGTCCCAAAGAGGATCAGACTTTGTATCAGCAATGGCAATGATTAATAAGCAACGCTCAACATTATCCATCCATTTTGGCAATAATTAGTGGCAAAGGTTTTATTAACACATCAATTGAACAGTTTACAATTGCTTGATAAAACTTTACACTTTGACCAGAGAGACTTGGATATGGATTTATACTCTTCTCTGTCTTGTGAGCAACTGCAGTGTTCAATCTGAAGTCTTCACCAACTTAAGTGTAACCAGTGACTTGCAATTGCCTAGCAAATGAGAACCACTGCATCAGCTGTTGTGAGTTCATTGTGTATTATGCTAAACGTTTTCAAGACTATTTGGAATGGTATAGAAGCTGCATTTATTCATGAATTTGGTTATCCTTAACTGCATCTATCTAGCTGGCCTCTTAGCAGAAAAAAACAAATGGTAATTAAAGCTGCAAGCAGCGTTGGACGGGTCCTCGCATCCTTGCTGGTTGGCGAATCCATGCATGTCCACCAGGTGGCGCTGCGACTGAGTGTGTATATCGACTTGTGGATGTGATGAAGGCTGGCCTTTGATCACACATGTAAAATTTCAGCCAGATTGGAGCATGTTCAGACGAGTTATAGAGCATTTCCTGGCCATCCACCAGGTGGCGCTGCGACTGAGAGTGTATTTCAAACAGTGGATGTGATGAGGGTTGGACTCTGATCACTCATGTAAAGTTTCAGGCTGATTTAAACATGTAGAGGCCAGTTATACAGCATTTCTTGTCCATCCAACAGGTGGCGCTGCGACTGAGAGTCTATGTTGGCCTATGGATGTGATCAGGATTGGACTCTGATCACACATGTAAAGTCTGAGGCAGATTGGAGCATGAAGAGGAGAGTTATACAGCAGCTGATGTTTCATGGCAAAGCATCAAAACTGTAAAGGTCGCCATGGCCACACCAGTTGGCTTCTGGGTAACATTTTGATAACTTTTCATCATCAAGTCCTGCTGTGTGGACTGACAAAATTTCAGGTCTCCTGGAGTTACCCCCTAGGAGGAGTTTGCTCTCAAAAATGACAAAAATCATCAAAAACCTCACAATTAATCCAAAATGACGTACTTCATGTTGGGTTTAGGGCATGGCTCCAAGAGGCTTTTTTGTGCATCCTGATGTGCTCTATAGGCCTCCCAAATTTTGTGGATGAAGGTGAAACGTGCTGGGGGGGGCTGTTTGTTAAAAAGTCTGCAGGGGGCGCTATAGCATGTGCAGTGCCGAGATGCATACAGTGTTGTTCCTTGGGTCGATAGTGGTGTGTTTGGTAATTTTAGTGAGCGTTGGAGTATTCCTAACCTGTCAAAAAGCACTTTGTTTTTCGTGGCGATATTTGGTTGCTATAGAAACAGCGTTGCATGAAATATCACAGCCTTCACAGTGTGGGATTGTTAAGAGGTGAAGACTTGGCTGAACAATTTCCAGCATATCACAACCAAATTTGGGGCCATTGTACCTGAAAATATAAGGCCTTAAACTTACTGTTACCAACAGGTGGCGCTATGATTTTTTTCAGAATTTATGAGTGTGGATGTGTTCAGACTAGACCTGGTGTCCAGCACGTGAAGTTTGGGACAGATAGGATCTTGTTCAGCTGAGATATGAATCGTTAAATTTTCATGACGAAACATCACACCGCCACAGACACACCTTTTGATGACACGTCACCATTTTCACTGTGCATCATCATCAATGTGTTCAGGCTTATGTCACCACATTTGAGGTGAATATGATCAACTGGGTAAGAATAGGACATGAATGTGTAAAAAATGTCTATGTCCTGGAACCACAAGGTGGTTCTAGGACATAATAACCTCAATCTTCAGAAAATGAAGTAGCTGGGCTTATTTTTTGTTGTTCTGACAACAAAGTGGTTCTGTCATGAATTTGCACTTGTCTACGGCTAAATTATGTCTGTTCTAAGAATAGCTGAGTTTGAATAACTTCTTGATTTCCAGTGTCAGGAGGTCATAATGTACCGCTTTGGTTACAATACATGTAATGTGTTTTATTTTATTTTTTTAATTTTCCTGAGTTACCTTCCACAGTTGTGCAAATTTTCTAGATTTAATATCATCTGTGTTGCAAGATCATCAGTTTTGCTAGATAAGCTTGTTACACTCGATTTGGGAAACCTGCTGTTGCCAATGTGCTGCATGCACAGATAACTGAATGGAGCTAGTGTTGTGGTGCTATAGCATATACCTTTGCTAAGTTATATGTTCCTGTGTTACAAGAATAAAAGTCTGTTCCACAACTGTAGCTGTAGTGACGACTACAGTGGCTAATTCTTTTAGGGCAGGGAATTCTTAGACCTTAGTAATATTATTTAGATCATATTGCTTTTTTACACTAGCAATATAAGAATATACTGTATCTTGTCCCTCCATTAAGCAAAATTCTATTGGAAAAATCTTTTTTTTTTTCATGAATAGAGGAAAGCTCTGTTGAGTGCAACAACATGTGGTTCTGACAAGACTACCAAAAACTGGTATTCAGGTTTCAGTACAAAGCAATTCTTTCTTCAGAACATCAGCATTGATGGTAACAATGTTGTTACCCAGTCACATTTTCTCTGTGTTTGTGTGACTGTCCCCATGGACAGATTTGAATTTGCATCCTGTTTGAATGAGGGCATTTTGGTAGAAAGGACACTTACTGAGTGAAGAGTCCTTAAAAAGATTGAAGTACAAGGATGAATGTGTGTGGATGTAATTGCATATCTATCCTACAAACACACTTACAGCAGTGACATTATGTCCAACTGCCCATATTTTGTAGCTTTTTTGTGTGTCGTCAATGTGGGCTGCCACTATGTATCCATGGCTACGGATAACCAGTACACAACCACTATACAAAGGTGTGACAATACATATGCTCTTCTTCACCCTTCACTCTCTTCACAGCTCTGACTTCATCTTTCTCACCATTTAGTACTTACTTTAACCCAGAGCCTCCTTGATTTGACACAACTTTAGAGTGTTTGCTATTATGAAAAGAGGCTGCAAACACTTAAAGGGACATACCAGCTTTTCATGACTGCACTTCCATGGAAATTTTGGATTCACAAGAGAAAGATTTAAAGAAGAATGGCTGGACTAAAACAGATATATTCTCAACTCCTAGTTGCTATTATAAAGAGAAATAACCAATGTCACTTGTATTAATCATATTTTTATAATCTAAGGATTGATCAATAATTCATCTCAGCCCTGATGTCGATAAATCTAAAGGATGGCATTTGTGAGAATTTCAGGAACAGTTTTGACCAGCAGGTGCAACAGCAGGCTGTGATCTGTGAGCAATATGGTGGGAGGAATGCAGGGCATTTAATCATAGGTAGAAATAAGCAAGCAATGAAAAAGCAGTATTAAGCAATGCAAAAATGAAATATTACAGCCATGTACCCACAGTCACCGACAGAACTGATATTACTGTGATTGGTGATAAGTCAAAAATTATGACCAGTGAGCTGATCTGATTGGACAAACTGATAACACTCAGTAAGAAATAAAATATTTATATTCACTGATGTATGCCATGGAAGTTTGAACTTGAATGGAACTTTTTCTGAAAGATAACTCAGTCATGTCATCATATAATTTCCGACTGATAAACCCCGATAAGACCGCAGAGGTTGATTTGTAGTAGGATTGCAATCGTGATCGTCAGCAGATGCAGCGTTCCCTTGTTGTCATAGTTACAGTGATGCCATCCCAGTACCTCGCAATCATACGGAAATCTTGCCAAAATCTAATGAGGTGTTTCTTGTGTAACTTCTGAGAAACCCTGAAAATTTAATCCAAATCCGTTAGCCTATTTTTGAGTAATGTTGCGCATTGACTGACAGACTGAATAACAGATTAACAGACAAACATACACGATCGTCACATTACTCCACCGTGCTCCTTCGTGGAGTAATAATTGCTGTATGCTCAACTGTATGTGACTTGTCACAAAGGTTATGGTGGAATTTTTCCTAAACAGTTTTTGCATGACCTCTGACCCATATAGAAAAGCTGAGGTAGAATATGATACAGCATCATGTATTATATAGTAGCCTCCACTGTGGCTGTCAGGCACAGGTCTGCATTCAAAAAGAAAACTAGAGGAGCAGGTTCAGCATCTCTGTCACTGACCACTGCTGAGGCAGTCTAAAATCTTGGGATGACAGAACTGTCACTATGATTGTAGTTGTATCCATGGCTGTGATTTGGATGAAGATAGTAACACCAACTACACTGACACTGCCTACTGTGTGTACAGCAATGGTCAAACTGACTGGGCGTTGTATTGAAACTATAGGATTCCTGAACTCCCGGCAGCACATCAGCCACAGAAGCACAACAGGTTTAAGCTTTACTACAGCTGATACATCCAAAACACAAGAGATGGATTCACATCAGTAGCAGAACAATAACCATGTCCAGGCAAGGCTGTCACCTGTCACAGCCAGACAGAGCAGCTGCAGATGTGCTCACGACCAACAGGTGGATCAGCCTTTAAAAATGAGTAATGAACACTTAATGCATCACATGCAGTGTCGCATCATCTCCTGTTTCTGTGGAATCTACAGGATGTTTACTTTAACTGGCATTGTGTTGTCACTGGACTGGACCATTACAATGTAACACATCTTCTTGCAAAGTAAAATTCCCCACCATGGCCTAGGGTAATTTTTTTGCAACATTGCAAAAAAAAAGTTCACATTCACTTAACAGTTAGATGGGAAACGGAGCATTGCAATTTTTTCCTTCTGTGTAAGCCATGACCTGCTAGCCTAGCCGCGCTAGACCCATGTTTCTGAAGGCACAAGGGTCTAGGGCCGCTCGACAGGGAGGGAGGCGGGCTAAAAGGTTGTCTTTCAAATCACTCTGCAGCAGTTGGGTAGGTATCCAACCAATCAGCGCAACAAATAGGTTGACGTAGTTCCTAGAGCGCCGGATTGTGGCTAAGTCCCATTAGCTTCCCAACCAGCAGAGCCAACTGGTATATTAAGGATTTGCCATATCCCGTCGGCATAAGTCCAAATACGTCTTTCTTCTCAATGAAACATTTCAGTGCCGTCCTTTGTTTATCTTTCAAGTTGAATTTTAGCTTCAAATCTTTAAGGGCTGTGGCCAAAGCTGAGTCGAAAGATAACTGTTTATTGTGCGCCGGTTGTTTCTGTCAGAATCGTTGCGCCTCTGTCGTCACTTAGTTACGCCCGCCTTCTGACTCTACACTTCATGGTGATTCGTCCGGCCAGTTTTAGGAGCATCCAGCCTCGAGCCTTATGGAGGGTAACTAGACCCACCCTGGCAGAGAATTAAATTCGTTGCCGTGGGTTGTCTAGCGTGGCGAGGCTAATGACCTGCACTATTTAGTCTGAACTGCTTTATACAAACCATGTTTTTCTAATCATTCAGTCACTTTTATATTTGTCTCAAAATTGCGAGCCTTGTCATCTGGTTTTCATTGATTCCCCCCCCCCCCCCCCCCCCAAAAAAAAAAAAAAAAAAAAAAGCCATTAGAGTGTTTTCCAACTTATGAGTAGTACCATATTCACATGTTTGTAACGGTTGATCTTTTCTCTTTGCACTATGATACTTTAATATACAATACAATACAATGACTTTATTGATCCCTGAAGGGAGATTCATATAATATGTCCTACACATGATCACTCTTGACTTAGGTAAGCTTCTTGTTTGTGTTTGTTGACCATATTTTGAGATCAGGGGAACATAATTATATGGGTTTACAAGCGTGCTGCATCATGTTGAACATTATACTGCTATTTTAGACATTTTTGTATATAAACCACTTAAGTAGTTCGGAATGCACAACAGTGAGCAAAATCAGCTCTTTTGTCACAGTCTTAAACAACAACTGCAACACAGGTGACATCTGATCAGAAGACAGGTCATGATATTGACAGCAAAACATGTAGAAATACTTGAAGACAGCTGTGCTGTTGTGTAGGTTGTACTGATGTCTTGTCAGGTAAAAATTGCAAATCAAACTTAAACCCTTGGACTGCCATGACATGATCTGCTCCTGTGTCTCTTAGCTCACACAGGCACTCATGATGATGCTCTTTGACAGTGAGGTGTTTTCATGTTCTTCCAGAGTGTTTTTTTTTGTCTTTTTTGAGGATTTCTATAGCACGGAAAATAATGGCTTAACTCATCTGTTATGTTGAGACCTAAGCAGATCACAGTGCATTATGGGCTGAAATATACGTGTAAAGGATACAAGTGCTCTGCTTTCACCCAGAAGAAGCCTGAATCCCCGAATGCCAGACACAATTACATCAGAGCAGAGCAGTGCAGAAGAATGATAGGGAGAGCGAGGGAACACAAAAGAAGAAAACACCTGTCTTTTTCAGTTGCACAATCACTGACACATTTACAGTACAACTTGTGACACACCAATCTTAGTTCAGCGAGAGCTGTCTGGTGGAATGCACACCAAACACTAGGTGCTCATCATGGCAATGACATACAGTATACTGAGGAGAAAATAACCCGAGGAAGCTCAGAGATTTCATTGTGTCACTGGCATTTTAACTGCACTTGTTCTTTCTCAAGGAAAGTGTCCTAATTTCCATGCACTTGGTGAGAACTTAATAATAGGCCTTAGAGTTACATTTCAGTCAGATATGACTGTTGAGTTTTGATGGCCAAAGCGCTCGTATAGTGTATAAAGCCTTATAGTCTGCTCCACAGAAGAGACACAGTTAAGAGCTCTCTGGTGAAGCTAAAAACAGTTTTGGCTTACTAAGCAGAAGAGACAGCCTTTCTCTAACTGAATGAAGCGCCTTTAAAATACTAAGCCTCAGTGCTGAACCCTTACAGAAATGATGTGATGTCACCTTCATCATCACCCCTACTGCCATGCTGCAGGAAGATGTGGATTCTGGAAATGCTGAACAGGACAGTACTCTAACTGTGAGAAATCCTGTTATGCGGATCCGATTCGTTATTTTGACGGTCCAGTGTGAAGATGATATTTCATACTATGAGTAGTTTAATTATTTTATAGTGGCTTGCAAATATCCACTGTCATTGTCATTTTCATTGTCACAGCCTTGTGCATTGCTGAGGAAAAAAATGTAGAGGGCCAACTTATAGAAAGTGTGACTAAAGGCTTTGAAAAGTCAGCCAAGGTCAAAACTTTCATTCTGATTCAGTTTTCACTTGCAACATGAAGAAGCTCTTTTGTAGGGGAACACATGGAATCAGTGAGTCTGCGTGGGTGGACATTTAAACTGTACCATCGTGTTCAAGTTTCAGGCCTAACTTTGCTGAAAGCACTGAATTGAATTTGAACTCCAACAATATAAGTTGCCTATGTGACTGTGGTCCCCTTTTCAAGTTGGCATTAGTCTGGACACACGGATGCGGAAAACATTAACTTAACCACAAAGTTAGGTGGCTTTCACCCTTTCACATACTGCTTACTTTTGGTTTTTACTTGCTGTTTGGTTGGATTTAGGTAACAAATTTAGTTGGTTCAGAATAATAAAACAGCACAGCATCAGTTGAAATATGATCCTCTCACAACATGTTTGAAGCTTTCACCTCCACTTTCTGGGTTCTGGGTCACAATCACAAGATGACTGGTTGTCTGAAAAGGAACAACACAAAACCAATAAAATAAATTGCAAAGATATGGTCAGAAAAGTATTTGTAATACATCACATACAAACGTGATGTAGCAAAAGATATGTTTCCCTCAAAACATACTGTACATGAGAATTCAGTTTAGCTGACTTTTCTGGAACAATAATTTGAATCTCAAAGAAAACTTTTATATTCCAGAATTTAGTCAGTTTGTGTGAAATTTGACAAACAGTTGAGCAAAATTCTGGCACTACACCACACAGGAGTGTGTATGCAGTATATACTGGTCAAATCCAAGGCGAGGCCGACTAAGGTTTTCAGCCAAACACCTTTTTCCAACTGCTGGCAGGAACTAAGTAAGAAGTGATGGGCTTTTTTTTTTTTTTGAAGGAGAAAAGACTTTGCAAATTGAAGGAAGTGTTCAGAGAAGAAATTTAAATCAGTCCTCACGATACAGATTATACAACCTTGAGAGTTTACTGGCTTTGCAAGGACAACAAATGTGATCTCAGTATCAGACGCAATTTAGTTTTGAGATGAAGACTGAGGACAAATACATGTAGGACCGAGAAAGGAGCAGTAGTAGTGAAAGGAATAGGGAGAGGTGTGTGCAATTCATATAGCACTAGCCCTATCTAGTTGACCTTGCTAGAAAATGACAGAAACAAACTGTTTCAGATTCCCTTCCCTTTGTTCTCCTTGCCCTTCCTCCTCCCATCAGATTCTCTCTCTGCTATTTTCCCTCCTTTTCTCTCCAACACTTACCAGAGGGCAGTTTATTGGAAGAGTCATGTTGATGGAGGAAGAAATTGTTTGTTTCCCTTTTCATATTTTCCATTCACTTTGTCTTTATTTGTTCATCTAGTTCACTCTTAAGCCTATTTCTCTGTCATCCCTAACATCCCCCCTGCCCAACCTCCTACCCCACTATTGCTGTCATCCCACCCTCTTCACTCCTCCTCCTCCTCCTCCTGCTCCTATCTCCTCCTCCACCTCATCTTCCTCTCTCATGTCTAAATAGGCCTGGACTGTTGTGAGCCCCTTGGCATTTCCACTTGTTGAATGTGGTTTAAAGTTAATTTAATGGCAGTTCAATCTGTGCCAAGTTGCCCTCCGTACTTCCACCCACCACATCACAGGCAAAATCAAAACACATCTAAACTTGCTTTGCCACTGGAATGTAGCTGATAACTTGAGTACAGAGTTGGCATGCAGATGGACTGGCTGGTATGGCCAAAATACTGAGTTCATGACAAACATTTATGTTCACGCAGTCGGTTTGGTTACTGGTTACTTTATTTATTTATTTATTTTTTCAAGCAAAGTGAAGAGCTTTGCTAATAGCAGGCTGATCTGCCCTGACCTAGTTTCAACTTATCTTCAAAACAGTATGATGCTCATTTTGTAAATTACGAACTCATTTTGCTGTAGATGGTAAATCAGTTCCTACAACCAAACATGGTCACTGTTGACTCCTCAACAATCTAGATGGTGAAGGCTAAAATGTCAAACTCCAGGCATTGGGTGCATGGAAAATGAAAAAATAAAACAACTAAAAGTTTTTTGAAGGTATTTGAAAGTAATCAGTGAGTAAATGGGAGCCAATTTATGGCAACTTAAATGTCACCAGGTTACCTAAATAAGGGAAGAAAAAAGGGTAAACATAACTGACAACCCATTGTCAGAATTTAGAGGAGGATACTGGAAAGAGGATTGCTAAATGAATTGGTCATGTAAACACTGTAAGGCGAGACAATTTGAGTGAAAACTTTCAGCTTCAAGTTGGTGGAGCAAGCATTTGGTCACTTAAAGGATGTCACATTGGTAAAAGGTAAACTTTTGCTGCAAATAGAAATCACTGAAGTCAGGTAAGCTGGATTAGCTGGAAACATGGTAACAATAGCTTTGTGAAGCAGGCAAATAAATGAGATAAAAAAGTGGTAGTGGTAATGTTAAAAGCCTGGGTTGTTGGAGCTGAATGCAAATACATATAACAGAAACATCAGGAAGTTTCCAAATGAGCAGCTGGCCCATTTGTTGCCTTGACTGAAAGCAGGATGTTCCAGGATTTGGATCAAAACATGGCGTGGCACTGACTTTGCACTTTGAGCACATATTCTCTTATAATTATATTGGTGATGGTAATAATAATAATAATAAAAAAATGCAACCCAGTGAAATCAAGGAACCGTGCTGTAAGTGGAGGATGGACAAAGTACTCGGCATCAGTACTTGGCAACTTGAGCAACTCTGCTTATACTTTGAGTTAATCTGCATTGCTGTAACATTCTGGATCAGAAAAAAAAAATCTATTCTTTCGATGTAGAATTCTCGATGTGGAATTATACTGTGACACTTAAAGGGATTTCGTGTCGCTGGTGATTAAAGCAAAGGTTTGTCCAAGCAGTCCACACTTGAGCTGGACAAAATAGCTTTTGGAGCTCTAAAACTAGATAAAGACCAGGTGTGGAGTGTAAAATGGTGTTCATATTGTATTGAAACCAGTGTCCGTCCAATGGATGTCAAATGGTTGTCTGAAAAGTAGCAAAGAAATGCATTTAAAGATCTGAAGAGAGTTCTTTGTACACATTTTATTTGGACATGTCAGTTGGAAACCTTTCACACCTGACTCTTGGCAGAATGCAGCATCCGTGTATGATTAGGAAGAGACACTGAAGAGGTTTGGCTGTTCTTAGTCCACTATCATTCTTTCCACAAAAATTCTGCCAGTTTGATGTTTTTTTGGTCACTTTCAGACAGTTCCAGTAAAAGCCAGTTTTGATTTGCTATAAAGGGATGTGACTCATTTGTAGTTCAAGAATGGTGACATTTGAGACAAAAAAAAAATAGAATAAAAAAAGCCCCTTTGTTTTGAACACAGTGATATAATATAATTAACGGCCTTTGAATCAAAAACAGCATGAATTCCCAGTTCCTAACTAGAGTCATTCCCTTGGGGTAGGATTGGTGGATTTGGTCAAACCATGAGATAAATAATCCATTACCACTTGAAAGAGCAAGAAAAGAACAGTGCGCAGTCTCTGTTGCTTCAGACCCTAATTAGAGCATAATTATGGAAATGAAGGAGCTGCAATTTCGAGCGCTACCCAACATACCTGAGTTGGCATATGTACTTCCATTCTGACTGTGTGAGCATTCTACGGCAGGAATAATGCCACGGTTAATTGAGGCGGACAAAGTTGAACTTTGAAAGATATCATCATCAGTTTATTTCAGCAGTTTGATGGTTGATACACAGTTGCATTATAATTTCACTCAGTTTCAGAGCAGCTATATGATGTAACATACATGTTTTCCCCATTTACAGCTTGTCTGTACATCACTACAGATATAATAAATCTGTAGATAAGTTCTATATTCAAACAACAAATTTCCTGTTTGATGATCTATCAGAACTTATGCAATCAGGATAAATAAGATGACACCAACTGGACAAAAAGACCATGAAAGGAGAGAGCAGAAAGAGGGTTTACTGGATGCAGTAATGAATGTGATACTTTCTCGTGATTTAATTAATGTAATTGAATAACTTAATCTGTGCAGCCAACTCCATCTGCTTGGGTGATGATCAGCAAGCAGTCATGGTGTAAGGATTTCTAATTGCCATTAAGCCCGACTTGCAAACATCTCATTTGCAGTTACAGTATGGATTATTTTCTTCTGTTGAGTCTAATTTTAATTTGTATATAGAACAAGCACCACAGAGCAAAGCATTTATAGCTAGGTTTGCAATTCCTGTAACTTAAAGGGCCTCCATTTTACTTGTTTGCCAAAGCAAGCCAAACAGGAAAAATAAAATGACTTGGACGTATAATGTTATTTAGGCAGGGGTGTTACTCACAACGAATTTCCTGTATGACAGACATTTTACTTTAAAGTAGTCCACAAGTCTAGAAGTGTGAAAACACTCAAAACAGTCAAAATTGAGCATAAATTAATTGATTTGAGAAATATTGTACAGATTTTGGGGACATTTTAATCTATTAATCACATTTCTAACTCACCAAATCCTATTTTAAGTGTTGGTGATGCATTGCTTTGGTGCATAAATACCAGTTTATTCTGATACATCTGTCACACAATTATTTTAATTTTCAGAATCAAAAATACCACCAAACTGCTTTGCTTTTACACCATGTCATCTGTCCCACTTTCCACCTTGCTGTTTTTAAATGTTGGGGCATTAACCCTGCTTGGATTTCAGCCAGTTGCACACCAGCAGCTGCAGCCAGAATTGGCATTAACAAGATGGCTCAATGAACCACTGGGCATAAGTGTAGCCACACAGAGCCAGAAGCAAACTGTAGGATTTGCGTCCTATACAACAGCATGTCTTGGGTTTACATGAGAAAGGTCTTCAAGAATGAAGACTGACTGAGCGGTTTTACAAATGTATGTCTAGTGAACTTCCCTGTCTTCTGTACAGACCAGTACACAGATGCTTCGCTGTGGTTTTCACTCTGAAACATTCGTCAGCAATTCACATGCAGGAGTAGTACGATTCCAAACAGGGCACCTTACCAGCTTAAATGCAAATTTGAGGTTACTGTGAATATCTGCAAAATAGAGTCAAGCTCAGCTCATCTGTCTTTTATGTATTACTTGTCTCCTTCAGCATCTTTCTCCTGGTTCCTCTTCTTCGTCTTGAGTCACCCATTTGTTTCTTTGCTACTTTAAAGTCTTTCTGTCGTCTTTGTTCTCGCTTCTATTCTTTTAGTAAAGTTACTCCATCCTGCTTCTGTTGTTTAAGGTTTCCACTATTTGCATCAGTGTTTTGAACATAAATCTCATATTGGAAACTATTTTATATTTACTTTGCATGTTTGACCACCTGAAAGAAATATGCTAAGAGGCCTGTCATTGGGTTTGTATGCTTTTCTTACATTGTTTTAGAGTGGTTCAATTCTAGTAGCGACACAGGTCATGACACATGGAGTGGTCATTTTTTTTTAATGCAGGAGTAAATCAAAGGAAATTTTCCTCCATTCATTACTTAGCTTCCCATTCACCACGTACAACAAAGGTGCGAGGGCAGCAGAACATGCATGCTTATCAGATGGAGAGGCTTTTGTCAGGAAGATGTAAGCAGGATTTAGGGCCGGTGAATGAGCCAGCCATGGGAGAGTTCATAGCTACAAATAGCATCATATTGAACTTTCATTCAATATGATTATGCTGGATCAAGCTGAATAGAGATTTGTCATTAAAAAGCAACAGATCGACAACATGATGAACATTGGTTTGGAATAAATTTGATGCTTGCACCTATTTCAGATGTAGAATATTAATGGATGAAATTAATAGTTCAAGAAAAATATCTGGAAATTATATATCTCTACAATGATATCTCACATGCAGTTCGTGACAAGCTTGTTAGCATATCTGTAATCTTATCTAATATGAAAATAACTTGTGTGATATCATTAGTAAAGCAGTCCCTCCAGGATTTCGTGGGTGTTTTTCGTGATTGTTGCTGCCGAAAATGCCTGAATTCGCGGCAGCTTTTCTAAAAAATTGCGATAAAAGTTGCAATGTTTTAAGCTTATTTGTTGTGATGAAATTGCGGGAGACAGTGACAATTGCTAAAAAGCTGGATTTTTTTCTAGCTTGTAGAACTTGTTTCAACACTGTAACTGACAATATTTATTCCGAAATTAATTATTTAACGTTACAACCCATTTCCAAAAGGTGGGACACCACGGTGGGACATCAGCAGCAGCCAGATACTGGTTTAACATGACGTGGTTGGTAGATTTGGGGCACAAAATGAGAATTTACGATTGAATGAATCATATTTGGACATATCTGTCAGTGGCTTTAAAAGTTAATTTCACTTCCTGGCACACACGTGTTCACACACACGCTCACGGCTTGTCACGTCAATTAACAAGAACAGCACTGAGAGAGCGCAGTCCTCTACCAAAACTGTTCATTACCTGACCTCGCGCTGAACACAGGTGTGTGTTCTGCATGTGTACATACCGAATCGCGTGACCTAAATATGTAGCAGATGACGGGAATTGATGGGACTCAGAAACACCCCAACAATTTAATCAGTTATTCCTTGTGTCATTTCCGATACGTCCACAGAGGTAGATTGGTTGTAGGATCACAATCATGTGATCGTCAGCAGGCTGCTGAAGTAGCATTCACTTGTTGTCATGGTTACCGTGCCGCTATCAGACTGTAATTAGTAAACTCAGCTCACCTGTCCACAAGCTCTCCTCACTAGTTAGACCCGCTCAGTCACTAAGGGGCCGTTTACACGAGGACGCTTGCAGGTGAAAACGGCAAAATATTTCAACAAAACACTCTACCGTTTATACGAGGACGGCGTTTTGGGGGCTTGAAAACGCAAAAATTTGAAACCGGCCTCCAGAGTGGAAAAGTAGAAAACGCTCCGCCGTTACGTTTCCGTCTAAACAGCAAAACGCAAAACTTTGCCGAGATCTGACCACGTCGCGTACCTGATTACGTCACATACGTGCTTTGGTTTGCCGGCCGGTACAAGGAAGTAAACAAAGATGTGTGATTATTTCCATCCTTCCTACCTTCAAGCAACTCTGGCAGCTCTATGTACACTACAGGAGTCGTACCAACAAACGTACAGAATCTGTACAGATTCCATTCATGAACATTTACCGCAGCGGAGATCCGAAAAAGGAGACGGTAAGAATGCGCGTAGACATGGCAGAGTTTTATCACAGCGCCACCTAGCTGCCTGGCATGCATATCCAATCGAATTCCACACACTATAGAGTCACCGTATATACGCAGATTTCCTTCAAAACCGCTCGTCTAAACGTGAAATGACAAGACGCCACTTTTGCGTTTTCTGTCAGGATGGTCCTCGTATAAACGGCCCCTCAGTCTCCGTTGGATCATAGAAGCTGTTTCCCCACCAAACCTCCCACCTCTAGACTCCTGCATGGACTCTGTTGCTCTCCTGTCTGTTCTTGGGTTTTCCCCAGCCTGTTTCCCCCTATCGGATGTCAGTTCCCCCGTAGTGCAAGTACCTCTCCTTACCTCTGTCTAGTTAATCCAGTTCAGTATTCATAGACTTCCGTTTCTGTATTCTTAGTTTTGGTTTATGGAGTTTAGAATAGTTTGGTTTTGTTCTGCTCCCTCTAGTTCAGTGCTTAGTTTATGTATTGGTTAACAATTTGATTTAACAAAGGTCTTTTATTTATTCTCTTGGCTGCCACTTGTCTGTGTCTGCGCTTGAGATTTCTTGCTCCCCCTGGGAACACAAATATTTTAAATAATATGAAGTTACACTTGGGTTTGGTTGTAACAGGCCAGAATTGGGTTGTTTTCTCTTGTTTGCTTGTTTTGTACAGTCAAATTATCCAGCAGCCCTCTGCTAGAAAGCAAATAAATATGTTGTCCGAAATGTTAAACTCCCCGTTGAAATCTCTTGGCTTCTTCAAAAATTGGAGTGTAAAATCATATTTTAAGAGAGTTCTCGAGGGTCTGAACTCAAAGTGAGCGCACACAGAGCAGCAGGCAAAGACAGGTCCAAACAAACAGGTTTTATTTTAAATGACAAGAACTATACAAACATAACTGTTCTGCAAATATTCAGGGGTCCAGGTCCTTTGTCAGGAAGAGGGGTCCAGGTTCCCGACATGCAGTTGGGTCAGACAGAGCAGATGGGGTTCCAGATCCTCTCTCAGGAGGAAGAGGTCCAGGTTGCCGACAAGCAGCAGGGTCGAACGATGCAGGCAGAGGTCCATGACAGCATTGGTAGAGAAGTTAATTTTTACAGCAGCATAATGAAGAAAAACTGAATAGATTTCAGTGGTAACATGGAGTTATTCAGGTCACTTTGATCAGCAACACATACTTTTATTGCTATATCATGATAGTGGATATGATATGGAAAGTGCCAGTAAAATATTGCTTCTAATACTGTCTTTTTTTATTGTATAAATTTACTTGCGTATGGTGCTTTTTTTTTTCTACTGCAAATCTGACAAATCACAGCAGAAGTCTGATCAAATGCCAATTCGAAAAGAGATTTTGCAGAATCCAAATTATACTTTTGTCAGCTGGACTATGTTAATTTTGTCGTTTCTTATTGTAGAATAGTGTTACTTTTAAACTGACAACTCAGTAAGTAAAGTATGGTTTTACCTTGCTGACATGTTTCAACTGCATCTATAGTCTTCTTCAGAGCATCATCCGATGTGTCCTTTTTATCATGCCCCACGCTGTCCGGTGGTCTCTGGAGGATGGAATCCCAGGTATACAATGGGGTGTAGGCCCCCCTCATCCTGCTCATGGAACTGCTCGCCCTCATCCTGATCTCTAAAGCCCCCTTAATCCATCATTTGCATAGTAAAATCCTCCCCACTCCAGTCCATAATATGATTATTTCTTTTATAGTGGTCCTTTCTTTCTGTGTTGTATGATCTATCTGTTTTGCCAATGAATATTTTCTCTCATGGTTTGCATGGGATTTTTTTATATGTTGCATTTAAAAAACAGAACCCATACAACGCATAATGAAAAAAACACAACATAAACAGAGCAGTGAAACCACATACAAAACTCTGGCAGCTATTAGTTCATCCAAAAGACAAAATAGAACTGGGCAATAAATGAAACATCATATATGGAATTCCATGCACATCATGCAAGAAAACATACATTGGCGAAACAGGTAGATTATACAGCACAAGAGGAAAGGAACACCAAACAGAATGTGGAAAGGAAACAATTGGACGACTCACAAGAACACAAACAAGAAAAAGCCGATCAACAAAACAAAATCAGCCATCACGGACCACTGTAAAAGAAATAAGTACATCATGGACTGAGACGGGGAGGATTTTAACATCGGAGACCAACAAATACAAACGATGAACTAAGGAGGCCATCGAGATCATGGGGGTCGAGAAGGCCTACACCCTCTCGCATACCTGGGATTCCATCCTCCAGAGACCACAGGATGGCGGGGGACAAAGCCAATCTGAGAGATCTGTCATCCTTACTGAGTTGTCGGTTTAAAAGTAAAGCTGTTCTATGCATACTTTTTTCAGTGTGATATCAGTAGAACTAATACATTTCCCTTTCACGTAGATCGGAATCACTTTATTCATCCTAAAGTATATTCATCCCAACTATATTCATAGATCACTCATGTTTGTATGTTTTAAAACTTAAAAGTGAAAACAGTTCAGCAGTTCACTTTCTGGCACTTTTGGCAGTTACCGGAAGGCTTAATTTAGGTCATTCTTGAACCTGAAATTTTATGTGCATGTGGTGTTGATCCAGATTCATATATAGCATGCTGCACTTTGTATGTGAAACATCATCTGGTTATAAGGTACTTGAAATTGATGAGTGTACATGGGCCCCAGAGCATCTGGTCACACATTTTGCTCAGCATTGGCCGCCTGACATTGGTCAGATGAAATTAGTCAAGCAGCTGTTGCCCGTGATTTGCTTCCTATATTGGGATGAAGAGCAGAGACACAGCAGTCGGAGTGGTGAAGTATGTTAAGTTTCTGCAGGTTTGTGCTCTCATCTCAAGTGCCACCCACTATGTGCGTGGGTGATGGGAGAGCATCCGGCCTGCGGCTTCACCAGTTGAAATGTTTTTCACGGCAGCCAACAAAATTCATCCCCTAGTAGTTTCTGTACAAAGGTTTCTCATCACTTGACCAACAACAACTTGTTGGACAACCTGTCATAGTCACAAGATGTGGATTCTGAAAAATGGTTGCAGCAATGCCGAAATTTTACCACAGTAAAAACTTAAAACATCAGGAAACGTAATGGATCAATAGTTGACAGAACATAACACTTAGTACTCACTTTTTTATTATTATTTTTAAGAAATGAAAATATTTTGACCCCTACTTTGGGGAATGGCATTGAACACTAATCTTGAAGGCTGCTCTTTTGACCTTTAGTGAGACCATGCCCAAACACTTTTCAGGCTTAAATTAATTCACATCATCCAAACCTGATTTCGATTAGGACCTTTGACATAGTCAGAAAAGTAACTATGTCCGATCACATACTGTTTTGAATGGCACATGCAATTTATCCCATTACACAGTGCTGTGGCACAAACAATATAACACGCGCACACATGTGCACACATACACACCAAGCACATCATCGTCCTCAACAGCACAAAAAAGAAGGCGAGCCTTGATTACAACAAGGAAGAGAGGTCAGTCAGCCACCGTGGAAACCTGAATGCCAGTCGGGGGGAGTAAGGCTTTAGAAGACTGATGCTTCACCAACACATAGGGACAAAACATTCATTAAAAAAAGTGATCAAACAAAATAGGACATTGAAGGACATGCTGGCACAAAAACCTTACAGTTTCCAGGTTGTACTGTAGAAATAAAACTCAAGTGGTTCATCCTGTTTTTCTTCCCATAGTATCTTCTTTTTTTAAATATATGTGGGAGACAAGAACAAACATGACAGAGGGGAGGTTTCATTACTTGTGTCCTTTTGAAATTTGGTTTTTGCTTGCCACAATGTCATCACCTTAATCTTTCTTTCAGTTTTTTTCAGTCATTAGAGAGCTGACATCACTGACAGGTTCCTTGTCCTTTAGATAGACAGCTGCTCTGTGCCTTTTCAGTATGCTAGCTGCCTTGAGGGAGAGTTCCTCAGCCATAGATTCATAATTAGACTAACGGAGTTTCTGCTGTACTACTTTAGCACTTTGCTTTGAAGTGTGATTTTTTTTTCTTTTAAATTTCATTTTGCAGATGCTTATGTAAAACATTTTACTTTGTAGTTATATTGGCAGAATGAAATGTGCCTCCTTGATGAGGAGACGTATTCCAAAGTTGAGTATGGGAAACACACACACACACACACACACACACACACACACACACACACACACACACACACACACACACACACACACACACACACACACACAGACTCTTATATACTCATTACAGAGCACCTGCATAACTAATTAATGCTGACAGCTTGCTCACTCTGTCTCTTAAAGAAACATTCACTCTCTCACACCACAGCATCAATAACAAATGGAAGCATTTTCATTTCCATTAATTTGGCTGTGGATTAAAGCTGACCCATTTTTGCTAATGGAGCCTGCTTTGGACAGAAGAGATGGGGGAATGAGGACAAACTAGATTAATGGCTATTATACACCTACATAAAAGGACCGAGATACCTGCAAAGATCTCTGATAATAGGTTCACTCCTTTTTTGGGGTTTTCAGTTCAAATTCACTGACGTACAAACTGTAGTCAAGACAGATCATTTAAACAACATTTATGTAAAAAGGTTTGTTTTAATGTTTTGGATTTGTATTCTTTACATCCATGTATACAACATAACATAGCTTAAAAATGAACTTGTATGCCCTCTGTTCTAATAGCAACAACTGTGGTTTTCTATTTTTTTCCCCATATTCTTTGACAATTTTTTTATACATTCCATGCAGGCTTTTATATGCCTGTCAGCTCTCATTTTGTCTTTTGGTGACTAACTTTAAATTTGACTGTGTCGAAGAGATTCGCTATTTTAAACACGGATCCAGTGACACGGTGCAATTTTGATGTCAAGGATTACAGGAATTTGTGAATTGCCCCAGCAGCCTGACCAAAGCCTCATTTCTCAAAAGCAGCTCGACTTTACTGTGAGGTTATTGGGTTATTTATGTCTTTCCTAAAACTTAGTAGAAGGATGCTCAGAATGACAAGGAAGAATCCCCCGCATTATTAAAATGGGACTTAAAAATGACAAGTGAGCTTACAGAACTTATAGGTATGCATCTCTACTAAAAAGCAACCAAATGAAACATTCAGCAGAAACATATCCGACTGTCTTATGAGGGACTTCAGAAAGTTCTCGGCCTCACCAGAAAACATCACAACAGAAAGACTGTCTTTGCATTATTTTTCAACATATTCTCCTTTAACTTCAGTGCTCTTCACTTCACTTGGTCCACCAATGCTCAAGGTTAATTTTGTGGGATAAGGTCAGGTCTCCAGATATGTTTAGCTGCTTCTGCCTCTGTGTCCAGTGCTGTGTGGATGGTCACATTGTCCTGGAGCAATAACATGCCAGCTTGAAATTTTCTTCTCATTTCTTTGATTACTTCTTTCAGCTGTCACAATTTGGACACAAAGTGGTTCCTATCAGTGGTCTGGCCCTTTTGCAAGAGATCATTTGTGAGCAGTCCCTCACTGTCCCAAAACACAGAAGCCACCATTTTGCCAACAGGTGCTAATTACTTACATTTTTTGAGGTGCGAAAAGAAAGTGTCAAACATTTGACTTTTTGTGGACAGTGTTAAGGCTTTATGGTACACAGTTACACCCCAAAATCTGAATTGTGTCCTTTGTTTATAAGTGAGGCCAAGAACTACTTGAGTGCCCATCTACATTAATAAAACGCCCCGTGGAGAGATTACAACTAACCATTTCCCCAGTGGTATTTGTGGATTGCACCACCTCAATTCTATGTTTTAGTGCAATTGTGCTGTCTTTAAAGTTAAATGATTAATTTGAAAATTGAAATCAGTTGGGTTTTGGAAAACAGCATCATAGTGAGCGCTCTTTCTTTTGTTTTGGTTTGGTGTCAGAAATGATGGCGGTGTGAGCGCTCTGACCTATCTTTGAAGTTGCTATGTGCCTCATGCTCGTCTCTGGTAGAGTGCCGACAGCCACAACGGACACAGCTAACCTTTGCTGCAAATGTTTTATCACGCTTCTGCCTTGGAAATTATTTGTCTGTGTACAATGTGTACATAAGCACCAAATAAGACTGCCATGTTAGAAGTTTGTTAATTAGTTATGAAGTTAAACCGTGTCATACAGTGCAGAGTTAGCAATCGCTTTCAGCATGTATATACGTGTGTGTGTTCATGAATATGTCAGCACTCATATATTCATTTATTTTCTTTTCTCTGTTGTTGTCTGTTTCAGTTTTACAGAGAAAGAAAACTTTCGCTCAAGTAAAGCACAGAAAAGCAAGCCCTGTGTGGTTATTTGAAGACTTTAAAATGTTAGCTAGCTGTCTAGCTGCGCACTAGAACACGCGCTGCAAGGGCGGCATAGCAATAGCAAACTATCAGTGAATGCTGCTTAAACAACACTGGTTGCTGCAAGTTAAAGGTAATGTAAAATTAGTTAAATGTCTCAGAAAAAGATTTTTGTGATGTCTTAATCTGAAAGTGTAACTTATAACATTTCAAAACAAATTTTAATACTTTAGGATTATCTTAAATAACTGACATGTTTTAATGTCACTGCCAAACTGTTTTTTTATGTACTTGTTAAAAATGTGCGCACAACTAAAGAATATCTGAAAGTGAAAGGTAATTACCAAACCAAAAACATTTCACTTTTGTCCCAAGGAAATCTGCGATATTTTTCCTCAGCCCTGAATATTAGATTAAATGATTTGATACTGAAATGTGCATTCTGTATGGATTCACTTCAGAAGATTTTAAAAGCTGCCTTGGTTTTCTGACTTCAAGGTTGGGAAATCTTTGCACAGAGTGTTGACATACACCCACACAGGAAGTTTTTCAAACTGCCTTATAGAACCACTTTTTCAAAAGAAACTTTGGCTCAACCCAAAATAGAATTTGCAGGCTACCGTGTGTACTAAAATAAAATGTATGCGCTTTATTTTCTATTGTCTACACTGTTGTAGGAGCCTGCATGTGACAAGGAGAAGCATCACTTGTCATATGCATATAAGGTTAAAGTAGGAATTTAAAGTTTAAGAATAGCTGAGATGTGGGAGTGCAATTTAGCATTAGAAAGGTGTTCCTGGTGTTTTGTACATTTAAAAGTATAATGCAACCACATTTTATTCACCCTACACTGCTGGTACTGGAAGACTTCTGAAACATGACAGTTTCACTCACTTCCGAAACTAATTTAGTCAACAATCCAGAACACTTTTGCCTTGTTCGAGGGAGAATTGCTGGGTTTTACTGTTTTAATGTGAGGTCATGGCCTTATTTTTGCCTTGAGGAAATCTGTTAAGATTTTGCAAAATTTAAATGAAGTTGAATCTTCTTAACTTAATAGTAGAAAGGTCCCTCAGCAAACATGGCTTCACAGTCCAGTTCCTGCTGTCCAGTGCTCCATACAGAACATCAAGATACTCTTTAATTGTTTAATGTAAACAGTCAGCAATAAGTAAATGGTAGAGACAAGCAGTGGCTTCCCTTCAAACATTTTCAGACATGCAGCTCTTACATTTATTTTGAGGCATGTTTTTTCTCATGTCTATCCCATGTCTGAATAAGCATTTTTACCACTTTTTCATAATATAATCTCACTCGGCCAAACCATCCATCTGTCCATTTTCCTCCACTTATCTGGAATCATGTCAGTGAATGCAGGCTAAGCAGGTCATCCCAGTCATCCATCTGCCCAGCAATGTTTTCCTTCTTTTCCGTGGGAGATCCTAAGGCATCCCCAGGCCAGATGAGATTTCTAATCCATCCAGCAAGTTCTAGGTTTATCTGGGGTGTCTTCTCAGTTGGACATGAGTGTAAAACCTCCAAAGGAAGCATCCTTATGACAAAACCACTCAAGCTGGTTCCATCTGATGTAAAGGAGCAGCAACTCCACTCTGAGCTTCCTTTTTGGCTGTGCCCAGTCATCCTATGATGGAATATCATTTTGACAGCATTTGTGCAATCTCATACTTTTGGACACTACTCAGAGCTCACAGCCATAGGTGAGAATTGGAACGTAGACCAAGCGGTGAATCCAGAGCTTTTGCTTCTGGCTCAACCGTACTTTACTTTGTGGCAACAGCACAATTAGCACAGCTCTAACTTATGTTGTACGAGGACTGGACGGCTCTTAGCAAAAGCTTTCGAGCTCCAAACTCTTAACATTCTGCTCTACAGGGTGAAACCAAACAAGATTTTCATATCACTTTCAAAATGGCAGAAACCTGATTTGAATAACTGCTAATAATTATGGAAGGCGACAGCACCATGTGAGAGATTAATTTTGTGTCCTGTAGCACTTTCAAAGATAATTGCATAAAAAGTAAAAAGCAACTGTTCAAGTACCAGAGTGCACCTGTGACACATGCATGCACACAGTTGAGTTGAGGCTCATGTTTAGTTTTGTAACCACTGTTACTACTGTGGCAAAGTTACACACATTAATCAAGTGCAAGTGACCACGCAATCAAATTAGTGACTTTCTGAACTTCCATGTTGACAGTCTTGTTAGTCAAACCTATGAGTGCTATTAAACTATTCCATGAATGTACCTTGCAGTCAGTGCATTAAGCATTTTAAGCAAATGCACACAAGTCATTTGTTTGAAGTGATTCAATTTCCTTATTTGTGCTGAGCAAATGAAGATGTTTGGAAAGCTGCAGTGCATGCAGAGGTCAAGCTCATCTAATGGGCAAAGTTATGAAAATGTAACTAAGCAAACTTTCATTTCCTGGAGGCATTTTAGATGCCACACAAGCTGTCCAAGTTTAACAAGCTGATTTGGAATGCTTCTTTTCAAATGCATCACAAATAAAGAAGAGTGAGTGATGAATGAAGGGATGTTCTACTGCCTTTTCTTCTTTGCTAATCAAAGTTAGCTGGGTAGAAAAAGTAATTTAATTCACTGTGCCGTTAAAAGGTTACTGGGAGCCGCTAGCAAGTTTGAAGGTGGAATATTCTCATGCATCTTGCTCAGTACATGAGTTTGACATTGTGAATCAATCAATAAACCTTAAATGTTAATACATCTTTGACCCTTTCAAGTTTTTATTCACTCTCTTGCATGACATAACTTTGATCATGATTTGATCTTCATACATTAAAAGTGCATATCTATCTAAACATTTAATATTCTATTTCCTCTAGAGTGGAATGAAAACAAAAAAGGTTGTGTTGCATTGTCCTCAGACACACTGGCGGCACTACACACATGAGTGTAATGTCTGTCATCTATTATGTCCAAAAGTGTGGAATAAACTACAAAACATTGGTTAACAGTGAAGGTTGTTTTACAGTATAAAGTGCTCCATTTTCTTGCTGGCTGTGAAAACCATTTTCTTTTGTAGATGTTAGGAAGGAAAAAATCTCTCGCAATACAATCTAACAAACAGTCTTGCCATTGTATTTCTAATTTTCATTTGTGGGTAATTAATTCAAAAATTACTTCAAAATTCCCCATTTGAATCTACCAGTTGTTTCATTGTGCATTTTGGATTTTGGCCATTTCTGGTCTGATATTTTACTTTCTTTGCCAGACATGACAATTAGAATACAGCCTCTTCAAAAAAACGGATGATCGTGTTTCAGTAGACAGCCCATGTTCAACAGACTATATGCCAGTCGGAGTGGTTGCATGTTTGTGGATCTCTATGAATAGCTGTGTATAGAGTGTGTATACAGTTGAGTGTGTCTTTGTTTACTTGGCAGCAGCTACCGGTCCCCAGACTCTCTCTGTCTCCACTAACATCTGGCCTCTCACAGACTTAGCCTGGAGACACGCACACACAAATTCAGAGTGACTCACCCACTCTGTCTTACTAATGCCCACTCACTTACACACATACATTGTCACTTATTTAGCCTCGCACACAGTGGGCTGATAAATTTCTCCAGTGTTTGTGTTTTCCTCCTCCTCAAGTTGATGGATTGATCAGCTGTAGTGGAAAAGTCATTTGGTCCAGCTGAGACTGACGAATAAGTGCTATTATCACACTGCTAAAACATATCCGGCCTGGTCCACAGCTGATTGGTTCTCATCATGTGGACATATCACTTATTACCTCCGGTACAAGTAGTGAACATCACACAGAAGCTTCCTGGTGAGCATCAGAGTGCCTGAACATTAATGTTTCCATCTAATTTTGTTGATCTCAGCTTGAAAGCTTGCCATTTAATCCTTTATCATCAGTGGAGAATCAAGAGTCAAAGCTTGTAGTTTGTTTGTGGTGTTGCGTTGTATGAAGGCACAGTAACTGACACCTACATTGAAGCTTGATTTATGAATCTGATTAGTGTATGTGGCTATGTCATGTTGATATGCCCCTCGTTACACGTGGCAAGGTTGAGCGCAAAAACTGTAAAAGGTCTGACAAAATGTAACATGCAATAGGCTGAAGTTGTATCTGACTTCTTCATAATGCAAGTCCAAGAGACGGTATTGTGCCAATGTAGCCATGTGCTGTTTCTTGTTTTTTTTTGTTTTTTTAGCTCCTCCAGTCAGTGAGTAGTCAGTCAGTTACAAAGTATTTGCTCTTTTCTGTCTGTGGTGTCTTGGGTATCATAAGTAAGTAAATATGCTGTTCAGCATTTATTGGCTTCAATTCCAACATAATCTGCTCTGTTTCTGCCAGCACTGAAGTACATAAAGAAATTCAAGACGGTGTCACAGAAACCACTTTCATTGCAGAGTGACGCAGACGTACCAGTTCGCGAGTACAAATGCTTACAATGGCGTAGACCAAGTTTTAGACTAAGAACGAGTGAACTCCAATATGGAAGAGTAGGATTCTGTCAGATCTATGAATTTGGGCTGTTTATGGTGTATCCGAAGTATTACATAAGCCCTGCTGCCTGGCCATATCAGAAATCAAATGCGTGTGTAGTTGATTCCCACTGCCACACTGGAAGGCAAAGAGAAATGCCTGTTGTCGTATTTTTTTGGTAAATGTGATACTGTTTGACCCTCTGTGCACTGAAAACCAGTGGCATGTTTGAAAGACATGTTATCTTTGAAATAAATTTCCAAAATTACAGTATTTATCAGAGCCAGAAAACTGAATAAATTAATCTTTCAGCTGTTTTGAACAACCCATCGGAGTCATTCCAAATGGAAAATGCCACATCCAAGCTTAAAACTGTACTGTCATCAAAATTACATTTTCCCCCCTATGTATATCATTTAAAACTTTGCTAAAAACTAAATATTTTGCACTAATCAGGTTTTGGAGAAAGAAAAACAAAAAACACTTCAGCACAACAGTAAAGCAATTAATGGCTCATCTCTCAACTCAAAAATTCAGGGACTTCTTCACTTTATTTTTTTTGTACTGCAGCCTCCAGACAAGAATGGAAACAAATTAAGTCTAAATAACAATATGTATAGTATGTAAAGGTATGTCACTATTTTCTCAGCTTTGGTACCGCTTGGAGGCACTTGGAAAAACATTGTGCGTGTTGATGCCTACATTGGTTTTCTATAATTATAAAATAGAGAAATTCGAATTAAGTTTTTCTGTTTTAGTAATTTATGAATCTGTCACTCTGTTATACAGCACAAAAGTATGTGTGAGTTCTCTCTATTTCTAGCCATTGTTGTGGTGTCTCCACAGAGGTGCAGGACTTTATATTGCACAGCTGGCCATTCACAACATGATGGGGGTGGATGTTGGATCGACTGTTACAGGTCAGATACGGACCGCCTAATCCGACATCAGAAAGGTGTGGGGGTGTGAGGTTCCAAAGCTGTCTGACCATCTGACAGGCTGTTCAGACAGAATTGAAAAGTAGTTTAGAAGTCAAGACCATGTGAATAACATCAATTATGCATCTTCATAGCCTTTTGCAGCAGTAAAGATGGATGTAGCAGCACTTTCATTAGCTCAATTAGCACTCAATTTGCAAGAGTGGATGTTTTTGTAAGGTCGAGCACCAAATATGAGCCTGTGTTTAATGCTTCAAAGCAACTAACTACAATCCTTTTAACTACAGTTGAAGATGATCTCGTATCCCCAGCCACAGTCAATGACGGAATCACTTCGGGCATGTGTTGTGGAGGTCAGTGCATTTACGTTCAAAATTCTGCTTAGTTGAACACTGACTGCGGAAAACATCCGCCTAGAGCTTGTGGCTATACCTCATGCCCCTGCCTGAGAATATGTAGTTATTCCTCTTTGGGGGGGACTTTTCTGTATGCAATAATGAGCATGCATTTATTTTCTATGAATGTCCCATAATAAGATCTTGGTCAATTTATTTCAAACTGTAGGGTATGAATTTTAAGGCATGTCAGATGGTGTGATCAAAGCCTTGTGAATTGTAGATGCATCATGTCAGCATGCATTTTTCTTCTGTGCTACTCTAATTATTGCACGATGTAGAAAAACAAACAAGGTCTTAATGTAGGGCTGGTACTTCTATGCACTGACAAACTTTAAATAAGAGAAGAAAAATATTTTAAAATGAGTCAGCCCATGGAGATTAAGAGAGGGCAACATCACATGTTGATTATTGCCTTGATGTACACCAATCGGGCATCTGACCACCTGCCTATTATTGTGGTAGTCCCCCTTTTGCTGCCAAACCAGTGGGGCCCCCATGGATTGGATTTGTTTTTCCAGTATATCCCACAGATGCTTGACTAAACTGTGATCTGGGGAATTTGGAGGCCAAGTCAACACCTCAAACTAGTTGTGGTGCTCCTCAAACCAACCCTGAACCATTTTTGCTTTGTGGCACAATGCATTATCCTGCTGAAAGGAGCCACAGCCATTAGGGAATACTGTTTCCATGAAAGAATGTAAAAATGCTTAGGTAGGTGGTATGTGTCAAAGTAATAACCACATGGATGACAGAACCCAAAGTTTCCCAGCAGAACATTGCCCAAAGCATCACACTGCCTCTGCTGGCTTGCCTTCTTCTCAAATGGCATCCTAGTCCCAAGTGTTCCTGAGGTAAGCAACACAAACTTACCTGACCATCCATGCGATTTAAAAGAAAACGTGATTTATCAGACTAGGCCACCTTCTTCCATTGGCCCATGGTAAAGTTCTGATGCTCACATGTCTATTGTTGGAGCACACAGAGGTCAGCATGGGCACCGTGACTGGTCTGTGACTCTGCAGCCCCATGCACAACAAACTGCAATGCACTAAGTATTCTGACACCTTTCTATCACAACCAGCATTAAAGGGGAACTTCGGTTTTTTTCAACCTGGGGTCTGTTTTCATATGTCATTTCATACATGTGAGTGATGGAGAAATGAATTTTCGACATAGCTCCAGTATTTAGCCAGGCAGTCAGCTTAGCAGCTCAGCTAGCAGCTCAGCTAGCGAAAAGTATGGGGCAAGTGGCCCCCCCACATCAAAATCCGCCCTAACGTGCTTCCCCCCCCCACACACACACACACTGACCGGCTCGGATAGTCTCAAGTGTCCCACAACATACTAGATAAGAAGTGAACGAAAACCTCCACATTACCTGGCGATCGCTCTTTGTTGTGGTCTGTATCCAAAGCTCAGGACGCTAGAAAGCAAATCTTGTTCTGAAATCGCACGATGAAGACAAAGAGAAACGGGATCATCATGAACAACAACAACAAAGCCAAAACTACTGCTTTCATCGCTCGCACGATTTCAGAACAAGATTTGTTTTCTAGTGTCCTGAGCTTTGGATACAGAGCGATCGCCTAATAATGTGGAGGTTTTCGTTCACTTCTCATCTCTAGTATGTTGTGGGACACTCGTTGAGACTATCTGAGCCAGTCGGTGTGGGGGGGAAAAAAAGCACGTTAGGGCGGACTTTGACGCGGGGGGGCCTCTTGCCCCATACTTTTCACTAGCTGAGCTGCTAAGCTGCCTGCCTGGCTAAATACTGGAGCTATGTTGAAAATTCATTTCTCCATCACTCACATGTACGAAATGACATATGAAAACAGACCCCAGGTTGAAAAAATGAAGTTCCCCTTTAATTTCTTTAGAAATTTGAGCACCAGTAGCTCATCTGTTGTCAGACCACATAGGTCAGCCAACAGATGAGCACCAGTAGTTGATCTGTTGTCAGACCACATAGGTCAGCCTTCACTCCCCACGTGCATCAGTGAACCTTGGCAGGCCATGACTCTATTGCCGCTTCACCACTGTTCCTTCCTTGGACAACTTTTGATAGGTACTGACTACTGCGCACCAGGAACACCTCACAAGAGCTGCATTTTTGGAGATGTTCTGACCCAGCCGTCTAGCCATCACAATTTGGCCCTTTTCAAACTCTCTCAAATCATTCCACTTGCCCATCTTATCTGCTTCTAATGCATCAATTTTGAGGACAAAATGTTTACTTGCTGACCTATTTATCTAACCCATTAACAGGTGACATGATGAAGAGATAATCAGTGTTATGCCTGATCGGTGTAAATGGGCTGTTTAGCTGTTATACTTTACTAGAAACCATGCATATTCTATATTACTTTATGCTGGTTTCTAAATGATACAGTCGCACTGTGTTCTTTCATGGTAGTCAGCTGATAGGTCTCACAATGTGACAGCCCATGATAGAATGGTAATTTACTCATTTTTACTTCTGAGAAAGCAATCAAATAGACTAAGTTTATGAAATCAAGGAAAAAGGAATAGCCTTTATAATAGCTTAAAGCATGTCTTAATGCAGAGTCTCTCATTGATAAATGGGTTTCTCACTTTGTTGTGTTCATGATTTTATCTCTTCATTAATTTGATCTGTCTGTGCTGATGGAAGAAATGGTAAGAAAAGATCTGGATTGTCACTCAACCCAATACCCAGCGCCTTTTTATGGTGCTACAAGTATTAATGTGAACAAACCCTTTTGACCTACTTTCCAACTTAGATTTTCAATTTCCCATATATTCTAGTTCTCTGATTATGTTAGATAAGGTCATAAATAAAATCTTTTCAATAGATTTTTACATTTGCATCAGACTGTACAAGTAGTCTGCAATAGACAAACAAATAGAAATGAAACTTTGAGAGCTGAAGTGGTGGGGCTGTTATATAATGTGATTGAAAGATGGAGAAACAAGTGTTGTGTGATCTTATTCATAAGCAGTTGTGACACTGTTTCACCTTAATGATATTGTTGGTTCTGCCTCCGTTTCTTTTTGGGTGTACGTGCCCATACTACCATACTATATAGTATGAAGTCGATTCATAGAAATGACTTATTCAAAAGTTGATATTTAATGTTAGTAATTCAATTTTTATGTTGAGAACCTAAGACAACAGATCAGCTAAAGAACACAGAGCAGACAAAGAACTAGACCCCCGTTGTTCCAAGAGGTCTGACTCCAGTTCCTTTTTCTAATGCACAGTGCTTTGCTCGAGAATTAACTTCTCACATTTCAGTCCACTGTGCTGTATTGTCCCATTCTTACCACGTCTATAGAATAAGAGGTATGCATTTGCTGTAGGGCTGCACAGTGTCTAGGTGGTTAATACTGGCACCTTGCAGCTAGACGATCCCTAGTCCATGTCCCTACCTGTTCCTGGGAGGTTTCTGTGTGGAATTTGCATGTTCTCCCTGTGCATGCATGGGTTTTCTCTGGGTGTTCTAGCCTTCTCCCACAGTCCAAAAACATGCTAAGGTCAACTGATAATTTTGAATTGTCCGTAGGTATGAATGTGAGAGTGCTTGTTTGTCTCAATATATAGTACTGCGATAAACTGGCGACCTGTCCAAAGTGTTCCCCAGCCCTAAGTCAGCTGGGATAAGCTCCAGCCCCCCGTGACCCTGATGAGGATTAAGCGGCGTATAGATAATAGATGGATGAATTTGCTGTATATTGGTGTATTATCATGGCTTTTCTATATTATATCTTAGTATTTCCTGAATTTTATGTGTTAAAAGCTGCACAAGGGGTGATTTTAGTGCCTTACATGTGTTCTCACTGTAGCTCTCTTGAAAATAATTACTCTAGTTTTATCTTGTTTATGGATGAAATTCATTATTTTCATTATTTCAATTAAAATCAATCTCCACTACCAGTCAAAAGTTTGGACACGCTTTCACATTCAATTTTTTTTTTATTTTTATTTTTACTACATTCTACATTGTAGATGCATACTGAAGACATCAAAACTATGAAGCGAGATCTATGGAATTATGTAGCAAACAAACAATTGTGAAATAACTCTAAATATGTTTTACATTTTAGATTCTTCAAAGTAACCACCTTTGACAGCTTTGCAACCTCTTGGCCTTCTCTCAATGAGCTTCATGAGGTAGTCATCTGAAATGGTTTTCACTTCACAAGTGTGCCTTGTCAAGGTTAATTTGTGGAATTTCTTGCCTTCTTAATGGGATTAGGACCATCAGTTGTGTTGTGCAAAAGTCCAATTGGCACACAGTTGACACTCTATTTGACAACTGTTAAAATCCATATTATGGCAAGAACTAAACAGCGAAGGAAATAGAAATGACAATTCGGCATTACTTTAAGAACTGAACGTCAGTCAGTCCGGAAAATTGCTAAAACTTTGAATGTATCCCAAAGTGCAGTCACAAAAATCATAAAGGACTGAGAAAAATGGCTCGCATGAGGACCGCCCAAGGAAAGGAAGACCAAGAGTTACCTCTGCTGCTGAGGATAAGTTCATCTGAGTCACCAGCCTCAGAAAATGCAAGTTAACAGCAACTCAGATTAGAGCAGAGATAATTACCACACAGAGTTCTAGTGCAACTATTCAGGGGAGGCTGCGCTACTTGACTTTACAACAACAACAAGCAGAAGAGATTTGTTTGGGCCAAGAAACGGAAGGAATGGACATTAGACCAGTGGAAATCTGCTTTGGTCTGAGTCCAAATTTGAGATCTTTGGTTCCACCCACCATGTCTTTGTGCAATGCAGAAAAGGTAAACGGATGGTCTCTAAATGCATGGTTCCTACCTTGAAGCATGGAGGAGGAGGTGTGATGATATGGAGGTGCTTTGCTGGTAACAGTCGGATTTATTCAAAATTGAAGGTACATTGAGCCAGCATGTCTACCACAGCACTCTGCAATGGCATGCCATGCCATCTGCTTTGCACTTAGTTGGACCATCATTTATTTTTCAACAGGGCATTGACCCCAAACACGCCTCCAGGCTGTGCAAGGACTGTTTGACCAAGAAGGAGAGTAATGGAGTGCTACGTCAGATGAGCTGGCCTCCACAGTCACCTGACGTAAACCCAGTTGAGATATGTACTGCAGAGTGAAGGCAAATAGAGCATCAAGTCCGCATCTGTGGGAACTCCTTCAAGACTGTTGGAAAATCATTTCAGGTAACTATCTTTTGAAGCTCATCGACAGAATGGTAGGAGTGTGCAAAGCAATAATCGAAGCAAAGGATGACTATTTTAAAGAATCCAAAATATAAAACATGTTTTGACTTATTTCACATTTTTTTCTTGCCATATAATTCCATATGTGTTCAATCATACTTGTGATGCCTTCAGTAAGAGTCTACAATGTACAGTAAATAGTCATGAAAAAAACATTAAATGAGAAAGTATGTCCAAACCTTTGAGTGTATATTCTTTGGTCAGTGATGTTGAAGATTTTAACTAAAAATCCAGGTGTAATTTAATTGTGATTTTAGTCATAAATTAATTTTTTTGAGTTAGTCTTCCAGAAGACCGTCTACAGACTCGTAGGAGATTTGAGACTGTTCCATTTACAGAATGGCGATTTCAACACAGTTCAATCGACAGGTTTCACTTTTCTGCTACTTTTCTAACCAGCCAGTCTGAATTTGACTGTGGCAATGAAATAACACAGACATGTTTCATATGTATGTTTTATATGTGCACATACATGTATTTCCTGATTGTTATCCATTCTCGTGATTCCTGCTGTTCCAACTGAATCCGGTGACCCTGTATGACTTCAATTTAGTACTGATAGCATTAAATACCTGTTACATACAGCCTCCAGAGAAAAGAAAGATTCTTTTTTCCATCATTCTTTTCCATTTTCATGCCAATGGGAGAACCAGTGATTTACCTGGTGGCTGTCTACTTGAAGCGGCATATGGAGGTGATGGCACAGCGTGATGACATAAGAGACGGATTGAGATTAGATGAGGCTGAGAGAAGGGAGAGAAAAAAATCATGACATTGGTGACAGAAAAAAGTTTTAATTTTAAGATTTGGCAAACTCTTCGAGAAAAGATTTAACGCACATAATCTTGAATTACACTGAAGGGTTATAATTCTACTCGTCATTGTGGAGTAATACAATATCCCTCCTGCAATGTAGTTAAATAGATGCATAAAGTAAAGTTAAAATTAAATATTTGTTGAATCTGCTGCACTTCTGTTTTGCAAGATTCTGATTATTGGTGACAATAGCCATAGATGCGTGAGTTTCTGCATGTGCTCGTAGTAAGAATCTTTTACTGGTAATACCTAAAATCAACTTAATACATCCCGTTCAAACTTTTTGTCGAACTTATGATTTGTTTGAATCCTCATGCATCCACAGTTTTTTTGCAAATAATCAGTCTGTTCTCTCACTGTAAGCCAAAAGATGGGAGGACTACACAAATACCCACTGTGAACACAACAGGCCAATCTGTGTCCGTAGATGATGAAATATCAGCGAGGCCACCCCGAGTCCTCACTGCTGGAATAGCAATCACAGCAGCAGCAACAGGGGAGAGAAAGAAAGAACAAATGAGATGATAAAAGAGGCAGAGAGAATAGAAAGACATGTCATTATTGCTGGAAGACATGGCATCTCTTCCTGCTGAAGGTCACACCGGGACTTTCAGACACTGAAAAATAAAAGCACTCTTTGACTAATGCTGCCCCTTCAGTTTGCATGAGGAGTAAAATGGTGCCAGTTAATTAAATGCTCCAAAGTTTGCAACAAGGACACATGAAAGCATATGTGTTACAAAGGAAATTGCCAGTGACGAGGTAAAAAGAAAAGAGAAAAAAAGTAATTTTTAGAAGATATGCTTGATGTTTCTAGGTAGATGTTTGATTATCACTATTTTGTTTGGACAGTGTCACTTTGAACAAGATTAATTCTTTAAGTAGAGAATTAAGACTGAAGTTTAAACCCAATTCTCACTCACACAGGTGTTTAGACATAAAGTTGGAATCTATTTAGTCAAGTGGTCCTTCAGGCTAAAACTAGATAGTTCAATAATGTATCGATTACTGAAACAGTCAAGTATTCGCATTGTGAATTGCCCAATTAGAAGGCTCCCCAGGCAGCTAGTAGGGTACAAATGTCTTTTTTGATGGCTTACTGGTGTGGGCCAGTAACAAACAGATGGCAACATTAAGATAGTTTCTTATTATTTCTATGACAACGTGCTGAGCACTAGGTGCTTGCTGGCTGCAGTGCGTTGACTCAAGTTTGGGCTAACATTGTTGACTCGGTGCAGACATGAGTACTGGATGTTGCTTTCCAACTACTATATCTGTTTCCAACGATACTATTGGTAAAACTGGGACTACAGTTAAACTTTGATGACATCAAACCCTATGTCTCCCCCAAAACAATTCACACTGTCATCCATTCAGCCCTCACCAACTGCATTGCAGTAACAGTCATGGCTCCAAAGAAACTTCCTTCAACCAAATGGGGACAAATAAAAAAAATAAAAAATACATTCACTTCTCCCTCACCATCAATAGCTTCACTCTACTCACTTCCCCTCAATCAGAAATCTGAGTGTCATCTCTGACTAAGCCTACTCCTTTGACCAACATACTCTAACAGCATTTTTCCACCTCCATAAACATTGCTCAGGTGCGCCTTCCTTCCAATTTCCAGCTGTAGAAACCCTTATGCATGCATTCATCACTTGCAGACTTGACTACTGCAACAGCCTTGTCTATCATCCAAAATACACAAGAAGCTTTACTATATCTAGTATTCTGCTGTTCACCTGGTCAACCACATCACACCCATCTTGTAGAACCTCCACTGGTTCGAATTCACTTCAAAATCCTTCTCATCACCTACAAAGCTCTCCACAATCTCGTGACCCCCATACCTTACCGAACTCCTCTACTCGCACACTCCCACCTCAGTGCATCGAGGTAGTCAGCTGACCTCATTCTTTGGGAACATAACATTGCTGAACCTGACCAACCCCAGATCATAACCATAACTCCCACAGACTTGTAGGCATTAGCCATGATGAGTGCATCACTTCATCTGCCTCTCTTCTTACCCTCATGCACACATCACTTTGGAACAGGGTAAATCTGGACTCATCAGACCACATGACGTACATTTGTTCCTTGAAGATGGTTCCCCATTATCCTTCCAGGTTTTAATAATGCACTGGACAGTTCTTTACCTGATTTCAGTAGTTTCAGAAATCTCCTTAGTAGTTTTCTTTGGTTGATGCAGGCTAATAATTTGACCCTTTTGAGACCGATTAACATCCTCTCCATGACTACAGGATATGTACACCCCAGGTGTACGTAGGCATTGTACTTAACACGTGTGTCCCTGCAAGTGCAGTCGGTGGAAGCCAATGCTGCAGTGTGACATTGCAGGTGCATGGAGGTGTGTGTCAAAGGTGTTTTGCATATATGACATTTTGAGTTCTGTGTGACAACCAGGTGGTGAGCGCACACTCTGAAGATGTGCGAGGTCTTGCGTCTGTATGTGTGGAAATCAGATGAGCGTGTGACATCACAGGTGCATCGGTGACATTGTGTCTGTTTAACGTGTGGCATTGCGATTACATGTGGGCTTTGCAAGTAAGTGGAGTGCAGTGAATTGCATGGATCAAATATTTGTGTAGTATTGTATAGTAGCGAAGATATGAGTTAACTTGTATAGCATGTATCATAAGTGTGTGTGTGGACATGTGAGTGCCGTCATGTAGCAACATATGGTTGTGTGTGTGTGAGGCACTGTAGTAGGAGGAAATGCTAGAGCTGGGGGTTGCATCAGTATTGCGCGTGTGGCTATCACAGGTGTTGTGGTGTTGCAGGAGAGTCCAACTATCATCACAAATATTTTGACTGCTTATTTGCATATACATTGTTTATTCTTTCATGCTGTTGCTTATGCACTTTTATTCCCACAAAGGTTTCGAGTCAGAAAGTTACAGGTCATAAACAATAAAAACACCCCTTGTCTGTGGTCATCAAGGTGCAAGAAAAGAGTTTCTGGTGATGTCTGATCACCTGACAGGGAGTTTGGACAGACCATGAATTAAGGTTAAGGATCACAGGAAGGAAATGTGTCGGGGGGGAGCGGGAGCGAGCATGTCACTCCAAGAATTCAGTCTACCATGTGTTTGTCCAGTGAAAAGCTATTTGAAGTGTTGCGACATCCAACATCAGGGTAAAAGAAACAAATGTTTACGAGTAGCAAAAGCTCTTACAATCTGGACCATTAGATTGACTACACATGAAAAGTCTTTAGGAGTCATGCTATGTTTTGTGTGTGTGTCTCTAAGCCAGCCTTTTTGAGAGATCTCACTCCTGAATTGAAACAATTATTCACCCTGAACAGCAGTGTGGACGCTGTCACTTAGTGACTGTGTATGACTATTATACATGAGTGATATTGTTATATTTTAAATGATGGAAAATATTCCAACCATTCCCCTCAAAAGCAGAATTATATTTACTCATGACGGCAATGTACGTCATTTTCCATGTCAGATACAAATGACGAGCAACATGCAGTATGTCATGCTTTATTATGGAATTTAAAGATGTGAGATATCTTGAAATTGATCCAATTTAGGCCTCAGTGATAAAATTAAAGTGATATGTACCAGTGATGGACACTTGACCAGTAGCAATAAGAGAATTGTTTGACTGTTCAACAGTTTGACCAAAATACATTAGAACCAAACCGCTATGAAAGGACATAATGAAAACAGTAAAGTTTGGTTGCATGGACAAACTGCAAGGTTTCTCCTTCCCGCTTAAAATCAGCCTCTATTATCCCTTGATAAGAGAGCAACTTCAGTCTCTGTTGCTTTTCCTGTGGCTTCCCTGCAGCTCTTGTGAGACACACTAGTCTACAGCTGCCTGGTCACTCACCATTGTTTCCTGCAGATCTGCAGACCTTGCTGGGGCTGGAGCCAGCAAGGACTAGCAGATACCCAGTAGGGCAGTGGTACTTTGGATTTAGAGGCGTCATGTCCACTTTCAGTGACACTCAACCACTTGGAACGTAAACCTCAACTCAGTGTGGCAGCTTTGCTTTGGTCACCACTGGGTTTTACTTGTTTGCTTTATTTGTTGTGTGGCAGATTAAGGCAATTCCTTCTAGCTTGTGTTTAAATACGTTTCTTTCTATATGTTTTTCATTGTGTTAACATTAAAATTATGACCTGCTTGCCTTGATAAACAGGTTGAATTTAGACTAAACTCAAGTGAAACTGAAACTCAAAAACAGGTTATGAATAATTTCTGACATCAACTGGAATTAAGAATTTCAATGTAATACATTTCTTTGCTATATTGTCCAGGCTTCCTTCCATTTTAATTCTGTGTTTGGCTAATTAACAAATGTTAATCTGTCTTGTTAAATCTAAAAATGAAACACTTGTGAAAAGCTTTGATCTGAGGGACAAATCAGCACAGGGAGGTAGTAGTGAGGGGACATTTCCCATTTTTAAGAAAGGTAGTACATCAATGGGATGCTCTGGCTCAAATCCTGTATTTGTGTATGCAGCCAGCAGGAAGCAATCCAGCCCAGCTACAAAAAGGACTTTACACATGCCCAGCATAACAAAGCTTGAAAAATGACATTGGCTGTTAGTAAGCAATGTTCACTGGAATTAATCTATTTATTATGAAGACACTGACTGCACTAAACAATAGACTAGGTCAGTTTTTAGGGTTCACACTGAGACTTTCTAAACTTAATCTGTGAAAGAGTCTATTGTCTTGCAAGATATCATCTCATAGAGATTACATAGTGTGAGCAAGGGCCTGATGTGGCATTGGAAATAAACTTGTGAAAATGAATAAATTAATACCATTTTGTGTCCACTTCTTATAATATAGCCATAAAGTTATTGCTATACAGGAACTTGGTGCTGCTCACCCTCTCCACAGCCACACCGTTGATGTTGAGAGGATATATATATATAAGGCAGTGCTGTTTTTCAGCATTCTGATCATGTGACACAAAATGCCTGCAACTGTGCACTGTCTAAAAGTGAAACAAACTCAAAACACAACTGAGTGCAGTTTCGTTGTATAGAAATGCAGTTTTTTGTAGACAGAGTTGCTCTGTTGTTCATAAGTACCGCATAGTGTTGGCTGGGTATCTGCGCTGTATACCAAGGTACTGAACATGAAAAACCGAATGTTTGATTCTACAAACGATAACGTAGAACACACAGCTGCACAGTTGTATGGCCATCGTCCCATACGGACACGATGTCAGTTCAATGGAGAGCATTCTAGCTAAGCAGAAAGCAAGGGATTAAGTGCTTTGTTTTGAAGGAGACTAAGGCGACAATGACAGTGTGCTTGTGGTATTTTAAACCATTTGCAAATCCAGTTGTGTTGATGGACTGTGTCAAGGAGGCAAAGAAGGCTGTTTTCCTGAAGTTGCTTGGTGAACTTTGGGTTAATCAAACACTCCAGTATTCATGAGGATGTTCTGGATAATGTGGGCTGCCACCAATCTGGCTGACAGAATATTCAATGTTGACCACTGAAAATCAAAATGGTATCAATTGCTGAATACTATAAAGTAGTTGTTTCCAGTTTAGTGAATCTGCAGATATAAGGTGGGAACTTAAAACTCTTGAGATGGCTTTAAATAAAAGTTTGCAAGTTAAAACAATGACATTTGGATGTTCAGGGAGTTTGTAATCTGGCCATGATGTGATTTTGTAATGAGAAATTTGAGTTTGTTTCTGGTTTAGTTTTAATTACAATTTTCACCACTTTAATTGCTTGTTCAAGGCTGTTAAGTAAAACACAAAATAATTTGAGTTACCTGTGATATATATATATGTATATATATATATATATATATATATATATGATACTTTTTTTTTTTTAAACAGCAATGGCAACTCTACACAGTGCACTGTAGAAAAAAAAATGGAATTCATAATGGAATGGTGATTCACAGAACTTGCCAAAGAAACATTTTTGAACTGCCAGTTGCCTCAGTTCAGCCGTTCAGCTCTAAAAGCTGAATTCATTTTTGTGTGGGTTAACACAAAGGTCTTTTCAATCTAATATTCACAAAAGAAGGATGCAGATATGAATAGAAGAGCATGACTGACTCATCTGCTGAGAGCGGAAGGCTAAAAGAGCTCTAACTAGACATTTAGGTCATTGTGACCTGTGTTTATATTGCTGATACTGTTGAAATGAGTGCATGACTCACTCGAGTATTGGCCTGTACAGGAGGGGATGTTGCGATACCAGAAATGTGGTCGTCAGTACCAACATAAAAATTTTCACAATTTGTCAAACATTTCAAATAAACAAAAATAAGTGTCATTTAAGTCAATGTGTTCCAAAATAGTGGCTTGTGGCATTTTGTGCGAACACATACATGCACAGTTTATTTTGAAAGATTAAGTAGTAATGACTGTAGCAACTGAGGCTTGGCATCAATTCGATGTACATATTGTGAGGTCTGTCCTTGAGCTGCTCAGAGAGCTTTGATGTTTCCTTAAACATCAAACCTTTAATTTGATATTAGAGGAGGAAACCTTAAATAGCTGGATATCGCCACACTTTTTCCCACACATTGCAACAGACCTATTGGTCAGCCTTCGTTGCACATGTTATTGTCCAGTATCTCCAATAAATATGGCTGAAATCGGGACTGACAGCAGGACACATAGGTCTGATGGCTTTTTATCCATTTTTTTTTTAGTGCATTTTGAGTCACTGTTCTGTTGGAAGAGCCCTGACCTGTGACTGAGACAAAGCTCCCTGACACTAGGGAGTGGGTTTGGCTCTGTGATCTTTTGATTTTATTGGATCCTACATAGATACAAGGCAATCGCATGTCAGGCTTCTTTAATGTTTCTCTTTCAACAGTGACATCTTCCTGGGTCTTTTTCCATAGAGCCATTTTCAATGGAAAAGCAGTGGAGGTGCAATGATTTTTTTTTCTTTAAATCAATTGTCAACGTTTAAATTGGGTTCTAATTTGACAGTTGATTCATTTGTTTGAGTTTTTTATGAGCAAAAAAATACATTAAAATAGTCTAAATTCTCTAATGCCAGCTTTTTAAATTTAAATTTTTCTTCCCTTTATGCCAGCAGACAATAATCAACCATGAAACTAGCTCCTTCAGCCCCTTCAGATTTTGTATTCTTAAAATTGATCTTGCTCTATACTTCATCTTTCCTTTCTTTTGTCCATGTGTGCACACAACACCAAACGGCACAATACTTTTCTCTATTTGAATAGGCTGTGTGATTGCTTATAACATCAAAAACATGTAATATTAATTGACATCAACAGTGAAATGTTTTCAAATGTCACAATTCATTCATTTGTCACCCCTTTCAGGCTATTTAAAAAATAACCTTTGCAGAAGCCATAATTCATCTGTATTCAGTTTTTTTTTGTTTCTTTAAATTTAAAACCAAAGGCATACAAATATGCAGAACAAAGAAGGTTTTAATTCTCACGTTTCAGATAGATTATTGTTGTAATAATGTGTAAGAGTACCGTGTCTACAGCTATATTCCAGTACCAGTCAAAAGTCAAGACGTGTATTTCGTGTTTTTTTTTTCTACATTGATGTAGGACTCCATGACTTTCTGTCCTACAGATCCTAAGGTGTGTCCTAGATTATTTTCCTCTTGGAAAATAAATCACAATCTCGATAAGCTCAAACCAGATGTGATGAAGTGTTGCTGCAGAATTTTGTGGTAGTTGAGCTGGTTAAGAGTTTTCTTGAGTTTTGATTCCCCTGGTCAACTAGTAGTTAATAGTTTGGTGATATTAGTGTAATCATCTGAATATATACTTTTGGACGATCTAAAAATGTTTAAATATGTAGGGTTGAGAGAGAATGTTACCCAAGTAGGCTAACATTTCCAAACTGTGCTGCATTACAGAAAATCGTAAAACCATGGCCAGTAGTGAGCCTTACTTCAATATTACAGATTCCCATATGAATGGATGAAATATACCGTGCCTCGGGTCAATTGAGGGCAGCCAGTGAGCGCTTTGTCCTTTGTAAGCTATCACAAAAACAATGGGATGCTACCACCAGACTGTTGCTGACCCACACAGACCCAAACCAGAAACTTTGGTGCTACATTGGTGGTGTCACGTCCAGCTCTTGCTCTCAGATCAGGTTTTCATTTCTTTTCATTTTATTTTTGCAACTTCCTGTTTGTGTCCATGCTCGACTTCTGTCCTCTTTCCGATGTCCCTCACCATGCCTCCATATCACTCTTTTCTTGTGATTTCTAGTGCTTGTGCATCCAGGCAGATTATTGTGCTTCACTGTACAGTAAAATGTTTGAACTTTAACTCAAATGACGAGTTGTGCATCTTTGGGTCCCACATCTGCCCGTACCTGAGTGATAGGTGCTCTGATGGACTATCAAATAACCTCTAAAATAATGCCCTGTTTTTCAGCCTTTCACCTGAGGTGGCCATGGCAGCATGCTGTGTGCTGACAACTTTCCTGGTGGAATCCCTGAATTTGCATGTCACCCACCTGAAGTCATCCTCTACCCTCTGAAATGATGCCATGAACTGAACTTCCTGCAGACATATATAAATACCATCCCATAGTCATCTAACATTTGATTGACGATCAGGGGGCAGCCTGAGGCATTTACTCTTTTGTGACGGGGTACAACAAAAGTGAAAACCGAGTACTGGACTTCCAGTAAACAAAACCATCTTGGTGGCAAACAGAGGCACGTGTTTGAGGTATAAAACACATTTCCTTCACAGGACGCAAAGTTCCTGCACTGTTTAAATAGTTAATATCACACTTGCAAGTTCAAATTCTACATATGTCTGTTGGATAGGAAAACACATTATTTTCTGGGTAGCTGCTAAGTATCCAGTAGTTTGAAGCTCCCATTTACGTGTCTGCCTGAGCCCAATGTTACTAACAGCAGTATGAACAATAATGGGGTGAGCACTTGGGCAGAGGTCAGTGAGCGCAGGGATGAGCTCAAGCAGATCAGGGATTTAGCCACCAGACAGACTGTTGGTTAAATCCAAAGGGTAATTCACCAATTATTGAATCTAATTATATTCTTCAGAAGAAGAGCTGTTGTCTTTGCACCACTGTGGGCAGCTTGGAGTGAGAGTAAATGGCAAGAAACACAATTAGCATTGTCTCTGCTGACCTAATGTCACACCATCAGCATTAACACTATTTGCCAGAGTGCAGGGAATAGTACCATGAGGATTTAAAGAGAGAAACGGTAACAAAAAGAAAAGCTGTGATACTATAACTATGTTTACAAGACAGAGAAATTTAATCAACCAGAACACTTTGATACAAGATACTAGAAGCATTTGATGTCACATTATTCATTGTAGCTACAACACTACTTAACAGAATAATGGTGAATGCGAGATTAATACATTTTTGAGACTGCAAACTGAAGACATGGGTATTAATATTAGAAAATGGTGCATTATCACTTCCTCTATATTTAACATCCTATGAATTAAAAAAGTTTTTAAATTTACTGAGAAAATGGCTGATAATAGGGTTGGGAGCTATACTTTGAGGTTTTGTATAATGGAAAAAGCGAAGGTAATTTTAATCAGCAGTAGTGAACATGAGGTACAGTTAATGCACAAAGTCAGGAGGAATCAATTTTCCGCTTAGTTTTGTTTAACCTCACTTGATACTTCGACTCGCATATAATACACAATATGTACATGTGAGTGGAGCATTACAGTGCTGTCTGTGCTGGCAAATTGAGTTAAAGATGGAGATAAAGTTATTGCATTACATAGCTGAATTGAGAAACGGTTATGGGTGGGCAATAGACCTTTTCAGGGCAAACATTCTTTATTTGTCACAGCAGGGAAAACACAAGTGTATTAATAATGGGTGCATTCCACTTTGGGGAGGTCCTGCTTTTGTGAATTCTGGTTCACTGTCGTGGGTTTCTGGGACACTTAATGGAACAGAGCCATCATTAATTCCACGCATGCCTTCCCTACTGTGACAAGTCAAAATGTCTGCCGTGGAAAATGTCTATATGTGGCTCAGACAATGGTGCTGTGCCTGCTTCGGATTCACCTTGGCAGCGAGGGTGAGTGAGGCCAGATGCATCCAGTGGGACGTTCTCCTTAAAATACCCCCCACCCCTGGCAAGTAACTCTGACGCTCAGTGTGGTCTGATGCCCCGGCAGACACCGGCCTTTCTGCTGTAGCGTCTGCAGGAAATGTCTCGCCATCACTTGTACCAGTGTTTGTCGTTGTGAAATCTTACATTTATTGAGAAGAGAGTCACAATTTTGGCCACAAACTGCTTCACCGCAACCTCTGTTCGAATGTGAAATATTGACTGAGACACAGCCCATTAAGCTTACATGTTACCTGACATTCATTTGAGAACCATTTATAAGCCACAGCTTTGCAAAACTAAAATACTGATTTTATAACTGCAAAACCATCTGACAAGTTCACCATGCACAGAAGCTGGAAACAAAACAAAGTCCTGGTCTCACATACTTAACATTCAAATGAGTTATGTCAGGTGCTGCACAGCCAGTAGCTTGACTCCCATTTGGTAATCACAAAAATGGAGAGAATCTTCTTCCTGAGCAGGGTGAGGACAGTAGCAGTTCAACTGCATCTAAAATTACAGACACTCGAACAGTGCATTTGAACAGTGCTAAAATTAGAGGTTATACAGTCAAGGTAAAATTAAGCATCTTCTGAGCACATATGTGCTGAAAAGGGCTGCAATAAACCTTGAAATGACAGTTCCCTATAAAGTTGTACCTTTGCTGCAATTTTAGGTAGGTTTCAGTTAGGTTTTGTAAATCAGTACTTATGACTGTACCATAGTGCATGGTGTGATTTTTCTTTGTCCAAGTCACTCTTTGCCTGCTTAATTATTTTCAGAATTCATTGGATTTTACATGTCATTTAAAAAAAAAAGATGCATTTGAAAAAGGAATGTCTTGACCATTTGTGGGTGTTTTATCTCTCTAACACAATTGTTTGCTCCCTTTATTAGGATTTGATTCTTGTTGCACTGCAGTTGGAGAAATGATATGGAAAGAGTGGAAAAATCTTTCATTCTTTCATTTGTCCATCTTCCTCATCATCCATGATCCTTTTAATCCCTGCAGCTCTCCAGCTTTGTGCTTGTGGAAACAAAATGTGACTCACAACAATATGACACATGATCCGAGTGTCTGTGTCTCTGGCAGTTACATATCAGCAGTGATTAGCGGAGTAGCTACATGATGATTGTGTCAGACAGTAGCGGAAGGGGTAACAGTGGGCAACAGGAAAACGTGACCTATTGCCCACTTTGATTTGCCACTGCCCTGATGAGAATTGGGTTAAAACGATCTGAAAAACCTTGTCTGGATGAGGTAATCATGTCATTATCATTCATATTCTGAGAACATTAAAGGCAGAAGTCAGTAATTAAAATATGTTCTTGCTGTAAAGCAAGAAAACGGTGTGAACTGCTCAACAATAATGAGGCAAAGGACGTGAAAAACTGCATAAACGTTATTGCGTATTCATGCTGCAAGGAATAAGCATCCATATTACTTTGCTGGTGTAAGAGCAGTCTAAGAACATTCTATGCAGATAGTTTGTGAAATGTAAAAATAGAAATGGAAAAAAAGGACTCAGAAATCATGAAAGACAGTTTAGGTTGATTCAGAATTTCAAAAGAAACACGGGAACAGAATAAAGGCATAATAGGGTGTACAAAGCTGTTTGCAACATGTCAAATCCACTTCCACCGAGTCAAAAAGATGTATTCAGAACCAAAACTGTTGTGCATTGACAGTTTAACACTCAGTCTCTCGAACATTTAACAGTATTTGTTGAAAGTTTTTTTGTTGTTGTTGTTGTTGTTTTTTTTATGTTCAGCACTTTTTATTAACAAAATGGTAGTTGGGAGATGCTCCGCAACCAAGGTTCTTCCACTTCATCTGTAAATTCAACTATTTTTGGTCTGTATGAATTAAGTGATACTTATTTTTTTATATATATAACATAGCACCCAGTTAAGGTAAATAAACTGACAATAATAGAAGTTCAAAGTTGAACCATGGAAACATGAGCACAACTTACTGATGGAGAAAGAACGAATGAATCCTGATTTGACTGACCAAGTTTGAATTGAGAAGAATAGTTTGACTGGAACCAAATCTTCAAAAATTACTTCACAAGTTTGTCTAAAGATAAACAGAAGTGGTATTGGAAAAAACAAAGTACGAAAATCTACATTCATAAGTTTCTTGTCAAATGGTTTTACCTCCTTGGCCCTCAAAAATATTCAAATTAAACTTTAACCAGGGGAAATACAGAGCTCAAAATTTATGAGGATTTTTTTTCTAGACAGTTTTTTACCTGTCTGTTACTTTACAGCAAGATTTTGTTACCTCACAATACTTTTGTGTTGCCCTGCAATAACTTTTTCTTACCTCCCAGTAACGTTTGCATTTCCTCTGACCCACACAGAAAGGCTGAGCACACAGTGTCATGTATTATGTAGTAGATGAGTGCTGGTTGTGTCCACACAGAATCAGTTCACCCTCAGCTGTGGCTACCAGGTATAGGTTTAGATCGAAAACCACAGGGGCAAGTTGAGCCGGTCTGTGACTGACCGCTGCTTAGGTGGACTGTAGCTGTGATTATGATTGCGGCCTTGAGATGATGGAGCTGTCACTGTGGTTGTAGCTGCATCCGTGGCTGTGCTTTAGTTGTTGAGATTATGGCTGTGATGCATTCATTTTTAGTGGGAGGAACACAGAGTGCGTGCACTGATGGATTTGCTGTCTGATGGCTGCATTGAAACTAGCGTCTTCCTGAACTCCTGTGGTGTGCTGGTAACACATCGGTCATGGAAGCACCGTGAGTTCAAATAGTTTGAACTATGAATTATGAACAATCCAGAGACAGCTTCACCCATCACCAGCAGGCATAGCAGCTGCAGCTGTGCTCACAACCAGTGGCTGTATACTGTCAGCAACCAGACTTTTAAAATGAGTAATGAGCACTTAATGCATCATGTAAAGGCTCACATCATGTCTCTTATGTAGTATCTGTGCAGTGTTACCTTAACTGGCAGTCTGTTACCACAGGACTGGACCAAAACACCAGCTGTTCATACGGATGAAAAGAAATGCAAAACTTATTGTGAGAGAACCTAGAAGTATTATCCAAAGATAGGCCAGAAAAAATCCCCACTGTGACCTTTCCAGAGCCATGTAGATTGATGTACTCATAGCTCCAACACTTTCTGTGAGAGGAGAAACCTCTTGGTTAGTCATCATCACAACTTTTTTTCAACAACACAAACTCCTCACTTTGTTTGTGTGTGTTACATGTTTTCAGTTCTTTTACTATTTTTCCATTCTGTTTCCTCATACTGTTCACCATTTATTGAAACATAGTATTGTGTAGGATACACCAGCCATCATTACACAGTGGAAGAGGACAAGATCAGATTTTGTCTGTCCCTCTTGCTCTGGGTTTCGACACCAAGACACTGCAAACAAGACGCTTTCCAGATCTAGTAGGAGAATGCAAAGGGGCGAATCAGCAGGAGAGCACAAGACCCTACACAGACTTTCAGGATGTAAATTAGGCTCATCTCAGCCAAGAAACTGGTTTAAACCCTGACTGATTATTAATAATCTTAAAAATTATAATTGGTGGAGAAACTATTTAACCCTTAAAAATGCATATTAAGAAATCCTACATCTATTGGTGGAGTAACGCGGGCATACATTTAAACCGATTTGTGAACAAAAATACAATTGTGTGTAGTTGTGTGTTATGCTTGTGTGTGGTCATAGCATAGTGGACAGTTTAATGAAAGATCCAAAGACGTCTGGATCTTTTGTCATGTGGGCATGCAACAACAATACACAGCCCTAAATACAATCAAACAATAATACTGTAGAAATTATCTGTATCTGACGAGTTTTTCAGGACAGTACAGCCATGGCCATAAGTTTGGACACAAGTACCATGACGCTTGTGAATCTTAGAAAATACCACAAAATTGTCACTTACAATACAGTACACAACTCCTGAGAACTATATTAAGGTTCATATTTTTAAAAAAAACATCGAGTTTGGTGTCATTTTGTTATTCTTACCAAATTCGGTTGTGAAAGTACTGCATTTTTTTGTTATTTTCTTCTAATATTATGTTTTTTTGGGAACAAAGTTGTTCTAATTGTTGGAATTTATTGATAATATTATATCCCTTGTTGATTTGTTGACTAATTAAACTGGTGCTGTCAAAAAAATATTAGTTATGTTCTGTAATAGACATCAAAACAGACATAGTAAGTCATGCTGTGTCCAAACTTATGGCCATGGCTGTATAAAGAGGGCACGTACGGGTGAGGCTTCCCATTTCTTAAGTCCCATTTAGCTCAGTATTTATTATTGATTATTAAAATGCAGTAATTATCTGTATCCGACGAGTTTCTCAGTCCGGTATAAGTGAGGACAGATCCAGGCGATGCTCCCCGTTTAAGTCCCATTGAGCTAAAAAATTTTAGCCAGTTCTGATTGTTACTATGAGTCTCTAGTCTCAATCATCTTTTCTTCAAACTCCCAGGAGTTAATAGATTAACTTACATGTGTCTGCTCACGGAAGCAGAATAACCACTAACTTCATGCAGAGGCCTGAATTGTGTTTTTGAAAGGGAGTTTGTTTATGTTGTCTGATCCGCCGCGATCACGTGAGACAACTGCACCGATGGTAAGCACTGCTATCTAAATGCTGTAAAAACGAGCAACGACTCGTCAGCCTAAATTCATTTTTTGATCAGTTACCGCGCTGATATTAACCCGAATGTGTGTGCTTGTATTGTCAGACTGTTGCTGGGATTGCACTGCTGTCTTTTATTTAGCAACAAATTTGCAAGTTTCAACAGAATAATATAATTTGACAACCCTCGGCCTGCCTTTATTGGAATTAGAACAATAGCCTACTCCTTTTTCTTCTCACAAAGAAGTAGAGGTTGAGCGATTATTTAATTCCCATAGCATTTTGTCTCTTCAAATTAAAACATAAAATTAAACAAAACCAACAATCAAACATTTTGATGCTGTTGATGGGGATTCTGAGACTGGTTTGTTGAACGGAGTGCCTCTCCTATCAGCTTCTTTAGGGTGTCTCACTCCCCCTGTCTTCACATCTCCTGGCCTTGTTATAAAGAAGGGTACTTGGTAGTCATGACACCTCAAGTGCTTGACCAGATGCTCTTTCTGACACTTGAACAACAACAAGGGCGAGTTCACAGAAACCATCCCTTGAAATGACACTCAGTTCTGCTGGATGATGCCACTGCCTGGACAGATCAGTTGGTTGGTTCAGTTGTGTTAGTCTGGACATGTAGCTGTTACATATTGAGTGTTGTTTCTTTGCGTACACAGGACACCTTTATTAATTTGAGCCTTCACGGCTGCTGAGGTAGGATTGCACGTGTCTGCTCACCGAAGCAGAATAACCACTAACTTCATGCAGATGCCTGAAGTGTGTTTTTGAACGGGAGTTTATGTTGTCCTACTCCTCTTTCTTGTCGCAAAGAAGTAGAGGTTGAGTGATTATTTAATTCCCATAGCATTTTGTCTCTACAATTTAGAACATAAAATTAAACAAAACCAACCACCTGTCAAACATGTTGATGTTGTTGATGGAGATTCTGAGACTAGTTTGTTGAACTGAGTGTCTCTCCTATCAGCTTCCCTAGAGTGTCTCACACCCACTTTCTTCACATCTGGGAAGACACAGAAACATGGCTGAACTTCATGACACCTGGTCTACCACCTGCCCAAACTGACAAGCTGAAGATACAGAAGCAAGACTAGTTCCACAGCCATATCAGTGACAAAGAACAGACAAAACCTTTTGGTACCCTCATGAAGAACCTCCTGGCCCAACTGAAACAGAACAAACAGGACATGGCTCAACAGGAACAAAGGTAGAAACGTTGGCCCAGCAGGACACCCAAGTCCAGCAGCTGTTGGTTTCATACCGGCAAGACCTGTTCCAGGGCTAGAACCGCATCTTCCAGCTAGCTCTAGAAATCCAGAGGGAAAAAGCCCAACAAAGGTGAGAGAGATGCAGCAAAAGTGAAATCGAATGACTGCAGAAAGCCCTGATATTCAAACTGAGGCAAACCACCATGAGCAGTTGGCAAAAGCAGCCACAAAGAACCTCACAGGACAGCTAATCCAAGCTGAAGACAACTAGCTGGATGTCTCAGTAAGATAGTATTCCCTACACAGTTACATAAAGGTATCTTTTCTGCCAGCATTTCGTGGTGAGATAATGTCAACACATAATATCACAATATAGAATATTTTCCCCTTGATGTAAAGTATAACAGAAAAAAATATCTGGGAGATTTGAGTAGTCTAGACAGTTCTGAAAAGGTCAACCTTTAATTTGAGCAAGATAAGAGCTTCAATGTACAGGCAGTGAAATTACCGTGAAGATAGCGGAGGACTCCTTCGGTCAAAAGTCTGTTCTGTAGAAGATTTCTGTTGCTCTTGCCCCCTGTCCTAAAAGATGAGTTCCTCTTTTGCTGCTTGTCCTGCTGTTTCCTTGCATATGGAGGGAGCTTTTTCATAGAAAGTGAAAGAGCATGTTCTCTACAGATTGAACTGATCTTTGACATCCTAGGTCAAACATTTTGGGTTTTCCAAAAGTCCAACATTAGATTTAAGTTAACGTTGCCATCTATTGCCTTCTACTGCCATCTTTTTTGCATTTATTTCATACTTTTCATACTTTGTTGTCGTCAGATTGTACACTTTATTCCATAGCTTTAACTTTTTATGCACAATTTGTAACACCAAAACGTGCTCTTGTTTCCCTTAATGTGTTTTCCATGCGTAATTTATCACGCAAAGTCTATGATTTCTCCCCTAAAAGACACAAACCAATAAATTCTCCAAATCTCATGTTTCTTTAAGAGCAGACTGAGGTGGGGGCGGGCTGGGGATGAACTCGTGTGGCTGTGGAGTTCCCTTTAAAGGCCGCTAGGCGCGTCTCTGCTCCATGAAAGCTTCCGAGAAGAGACTGAGGACTGGAGGAGAGGAGGAGGATGAGAAGGGGGGAGAGGAGGAGAGAGCGAGAGAGAGAGGACGGTGTTTTATCAGCCAAGTGCAGCCTGAATCGTGAGGAGCGGACGATGGGGGAAAAAAATCCCACTCTTGTTTCTTTTTCTCCAACATCACCGTCATTAACATGTAGACCGGCGCGCGTCAAAAGACCCGGAGCGTAATGGTCTCTTCTCTCACAGGAGAATATCATTCTTGTCATAGTTGTGAATGAAAAGAAAAACATTTTGGATTAACGGCGCACTTGTTTTGGACTAAAGAAGGCTTTCCTGAGATTGTTGCCGCGCGTGTGTAAACGTTGGACCGCATTTAACCTGAGTTTCTACCCTCTGGAGTGAAAAGTGCGCCAGTCTCATTTCACAGGCTTATTTCCAACGTTTGAGCGTCGGGATTTTTAAAAGACATATATATTTTTTTAATTTCAAATGGGGGGGAGGCTGTGTGGCTTTTGGAAGGAATGGACCCTATCCTAACGGGACGTAACGCACAGAGGAATATTGTCTGAGGTGTGGGGGACAAAAAAAGCAGCGAGTGGGATCCTTCTTTAAACGGTAAATGCACATTCAGACTTCATTCTGTCAGCTCCATGAGGCAGGGGGAAATTTTGGCTGAGGGCTTTGATAGTTTACCGTTGAAATCAAGTAACTGTGATGCAGCGGTGCTGATTTTTAGTTCATGATATCCACGGCAGAGGAGGTGGATGGTGATGGTGTTTGGAGGACAAGTTCAAGTGGCTGGTAATGGATGCAGTTCGTTAAAAGAAAGAAAAACAAACAAATCCACACTGCATTATTTCTGCTTAGTGGAAGGACTCGGTAATGAGTGGATGTGTGCATTAGACAGCGTCCCGTGATCAGCAGGGAAAAAAACCCCAGAATCTCCTCTCCTTCTTCTTCTGTCTGCCACTTTTGACTCTCTCACTCCGTTCCAAGCGCATGGACGCTCAGAGCTGCGCACTAACGCCGAGCAAGCTGCGCAAAAATACCCGGTTCAGGGGGAAAAAAGCGAGGGTTTGGATGAATTAGTTCTGATAAATATCCTGCTGCAGGAATGTATGGAATATCAACAATTCAGCGTCGGTCTGCTGGTCCTTTACCACCTGCAGACTGTTTTGTGTGCGGATAGATCTTCTGTCAGTGCCGATCATCCGCCAATGAGAGAATTCTATTCTTTTATTTTTTTTTAATTGGGATTTAACAGTCGAGTTAGTGTATGTTGGATATTGATGCTAGCTAATTGAATTCAATATAATATTAGATCTCGTTAATCAAATGAACCTCCTCAGGCTGATTGCTGGGGGTCAGAATGGAGGGGGATTGAAGAACGGTGTGTGTGTGTTTGTGTGTGTGTGTGTGTGTTGAATGAAGTCTCTCTATCCTCTCTCCGATCCAAGAGGAGGAGGAAAGTTGCGCCCGTCGGCCGCTGCGGGGGCACCATCACCATATAAAACTGGATGAATGCGGTATTTGTGTGTGTGTGTGTGTGTGTGTCCGCCTCAGCGACTTGTCACACACACACACACACACACACACACACACACACAAATGCAGTAAAAAAAAAAAAAAGGGAGACGTTTCCAAATTGTGCTGATGGAGTCCTTAATGGCATTACTCCATCACCTGCACAGTCATAGGTGTAGCTTGGATCAGGGTTTGATGAAGTGAAAAGTAGTTGGGTTTTTTTTTTTTGCCACAGCTTGAGCTATGTGAGTAAAATGAATTTTTTATTTTATTAGTTTGCTGCTGAGCATTGCTGTGTTTATATTTGCCCAAAATGTCGTCAGAAGTGATGCTGTATGGGTACTCTGGGTCTCCTTGGCTACACCGGACACACAAAACTCCTCAGATTGTCTCACATTATGCACCTGCAGCACCTTAAGGCTCATTCTAAAGTCAGACAAGGAGGATGTGGTAATATGTGGTATTAGCAGCATCTCCAAAATACTTCATCTAATCCAAAGAGAAAGGGTGAAAGAGTTGAGATCACGTGACAGTTACTGCTATCCCAGGCGCGAGATGTTGATGACACGATCGACCTTTCTCGTGAAGTTTCGTGATATTTACCACCCTCCATCTTCTCCATTTCTCACTCTTTACTGTGTGTTGGTGGGTGGGAAGGGGGGAGTAGAGTGAAGGGTGGAGGGCCAGTCAGTTCACACCACTCTGTCCCAGGGGCTCTGATCTACATAGCTCGGCCCTCAAAGAAAACATCTACTCACCGCTCATTGCGTCGTGTCTTCCTCCTTTTCAGCCGTCACGTGATGCTCTCCTTGTTTCACCCACATCCTCCCCTCCTCTCCTCTCCTCTCCTCTCCTCTCAACCCCCATCTACCATTTCTGTACAATGGAGGGAGCCAGTTCATAAATTATAGATTCCTTGTTGACTCATGCTGTGGTCCTGTTGTTTCTGGAGAAAGTGGCCACCTCGCTCTGTGGTTACCTGTTTTGTTTTGAAGGGTTCTGTATAGAAAGCTGAAACATGGAATTGCACGTATGGTTCCACTTGTTTTTTGTGCAACTGTACATGATGCCAGAGTTCCAGTGGCAGTAATCTATGAGTAGCTGATAGCATAGAATTAGTAAACCCTCCTCCTCCTTTTTTTTTTTTTTTGTTCAAAACACCAATAATGTGTTTGGATGGTGATGACGCGAAGAAGTTAACTGGACTACAGTTTAATTCCTGTCCAACTGCTTCACTGACTATAAAACTGAGTAGCATTTTTTTTTTTTTGGCCTCCTTTACAAAGTTGTGAAAATCAATATTAAGTAAGTTGCGTTCAGGGCCTGCAAGCATCAGCAATGCCCTTGTATAATGTTTTAATCACCAATCTGTTGTGATGCTGCATTTTCTCACCAGGAAATGACAGCATTGGTTGTGTATTAAAATGTGCTTGTTAAAATTTAGTTGCTAAGACGTGAAACTATACGCTTCATAACTTCTTCACTGTGGCTGATTGGAGACCAGAAATTGGCTTGGAGGATAGTCATATAGGTTGTTTTCAGAAGACATTAAATAAATACCTATACCTTTGACCACCTCTGGGCACTATTTGTTTCCTTGTTGTGTAACCCCACATTGTCTTATTCTCAGGTCAGCTCGGTGTAGAGACAGAGACTATCTAATAACTAGAAGGCTGCTGCTTTGATCCCTGACAGTGTGTTGCTTTTTCGAAAGTGTAAATTCGCTGTGGTGTGTTGATGAATCAGTGGTATAGAAACACTGCTGAATGGAGCATATTTTAAGGTCTGATTATACTGGAATCATGGCAATGAGGAAACAATTACAATATATTAAACATGCATCGTTCTTTACTGAGACAGCAGAAATTAAATTGGATATTGACAAGAATACAGAGAGGACACAAGTGGTTTTCACTCGGCTAATCTTCTCTTACATTTAGGAAGAAAATGGTGCAGTTTTTCCACTTTGTTTCCTCTCACATGCTGGTGCTGCTACTTGTTTCTGCAGCAGGTAGCAAGTAAATGAAACTAAAAATCAGTCTCTTAAGTGCTAAAAAAAGAAAAAAATATTCAACATTGTGCAAGTAGAATAGCCTATGTAAAGTGTTTTTAAAAAAAATAGAAAGTATGTATATGCACATTTTTACATAAAATTGCATAAATCTTTAGTGTTAATTTTGTGGAGCTATCTGTTTTGACTTGCATTGTGATCATTTTATTAATAGGTGTTCCTTCTTACTCACTGATTGGCGCAGGGCACTTATATCAGTCAGTCATTTGCTTGGAAAGATTGTTAACTTCAGATTTTGATGGCATTTTTTTTTTGGACATGTCACACTGGATATTCTCATCAGGCAAAATCCAAATAAAAAAATGTTGCCTTTGCAGACTGTTTCATACGTGAATCTAAAACTCAAGTAGAGAAAATGCTGGTTTTGTAATTCCGTTGAAATGACGCTTGAAAAACAGGTGAGAGGTTTGTGTCCTCGGAGTGGACTATATGACGTACATCAAGCTCATCCATTCATGCAAAATACCACTTCAGCCCGCGTTTATTGCAGCTAGAAAACTCGTTCACTGGTATTTGGATGTTGTGCCTTGTGAACAGTGGTAGAAAGGGCAGAAACGTACCCTCAAATTAGCCGGAGCTATTCTCTCGCTTTGACAGTCATGCCAATATTGTTTTTCAACAGTTTTTGGCAGCACCTGGGCTCTGGTAGATTCACATTGCTCAAGTTGCTTCTTTTGGCTATCAGAATGTCTTAATTGCATAAAATGAAAGTAAAACAAATTTCCTGAGTGTATTTATTTATTTTTTTTAAAAAGCACAAATGGGGTTTTTGGACAAAAGACAGGCTTTATCAAAAATGTGCTAAGGGGGAGAGAAAAGCAAATCATTAGAGGTGATAATTTACACAGACATCAGAGCAAAATGTGACCAAGGGAGTCACAATTCCACCAACAGGCACATCCAAATAAAGAATTCCGAGATGGAGAACTGGAAGGAAGCTCAAATAAAGTAGACCACAGTGTGCATCAGTGATGGCAGACAGAGGTGATAAACACTGCAAGCAGCACAAAAGATGGAATACTATTTTGTCGTCTTTCTGTCAGAGAACCTTGTTTATGACAGTGTCTGCTGAAATCAGCTCCATGGATTGAGAATCCAATTTGGCCTTGCAACATCTCAAGAGTCCAAACTGGTTTTTGTTCTTCTTTTTTGAATGGTAGGAAGACTTTGTCTGTTATACAGAATAACATAGTGTCAGGGGAGGACCCACACTTGTTGAAGCTCCTGGCAAATGCAGACCTGTCATCTGCTCTGAGTATGGCCACTTCTGTGCTCACTGAGGCGAATGTGTAACCGCTGGTTGGTCTTATCTGCATGCTGTAATCCACAAGGACAGGGATGGGAGAATGAGGTGGAGGCTGGGAATATATGGAACATAGTGTGCTGGGATGGGCATCCTCTGACACTGCTATGTTTGTTGATCGCCAAGCAGTGACATTTTTCTTTCTTTTTTAAAAAAATTACTGTTAGCTGCAGATTATTTTATCAGAAAGTGCAGTATAGTGGTTTAGTGGGCTTCAGTGCTCTTTCTATGAATGTTCTACTGTCCAATAAATCATATGAGTGGTTGGTTGGTGTTAAAATGTATGGATGCTGTGAAACAACCCTCATTAAATGCTCATAAACCGCAGCTCCACATTGTTCTAGACTTGACATTTTTATAACATTTTAAAGTTTGTGTGTTATGATGTATTTTATGAGGGATTGCTTTATCTACGTTGTTGTTGTTTTTTAAAGTCTACAGCATTGTAGAACTTTTGCACAAGCCCTTCTCTACAAATTAATGTTGGACAGCTGAGCAGAGTTTAAAACCCCAAAACAGAACTTACATCAATCACCTACAGCATTAAAACCATCTGCCTATTGTTGTGTAGAGCCACCTTGTTTCTGATCCACTGGGGCAAGGACACAAGACCTATGATAGGTGTTTCTTCTGGTTTCTAGCACAGGAGTGTTGGCAGCAGATGCTTAGGATCCTGTGGCTTGGAGGATAGGACCTCCTTCGATCACGGTTGGTCCTACAGATGCTTGAGCAGATTGGGATCATTGGAGTTTGACAGCCAGGTCATCACCTTAGGCTTTTTGCTGTGGTCTTTGCTTCATTCTTGAGCAGTTTTTTTTTCTCTTTGCTGTACGTTCTCCTGTTGAGGGATGCAATTGTGTTGCAGAGTGTTGTTGCCATAGGGGTTAGCTTGGGCTGGTTTGGGTGGGTGGTACTTGTCAAAGTAACATCAACATGAATGCCAGGACCTGTAGTTTCCCAACAGAACATTGCAGTGTAATAAGAGGATCAATGTCATTCACTTCATCTGTCAGTGGATTCAGTGCTGCGGCTCTTCGATTCCAGGATTTTAAAATAATATGTGTATACAAAATAAAAGCAAACCGACATGACATGCAGGACTCTATCAAATGATTGACTGGACACTTGGATTATTTCTGACTAAACATGAAGTTACACAATATGAAAAAAGTGTCTGGCTTCTAAGATCCAGATAAACTGTAAAGCTGAGTGGAAACTCAATATTGACTGTCAAATTTTAGTGTCGCTCAGTCTTGCTGGTATTTGAGATCATAAATGTGACGTCGAGGGATTTTAAGGAGCTGTCACACCTAACCTTTCTGGTTTGGCTACAATGAACTGCAGTGTGTTTGCATTTATCTATAGTGTTTTAACTTTAGCTCAGTTTTATGTTAAATATAACCCTCTGAAAAATGGGATTCTGCTTCTGGCTGGCTGCATTTGTGCTTTTAAGCAAAGCAGAGCATGCACAAGATTTCATGACAGTAATTATAGGTGGAGTTCAAAAGATAAACTATAGTAAATCTCTCTGATAATTAAAAAAATCTTGAGAAAAAGATCCGTGAGCAAAGTTTGAGGTCAGACTGCCCGGTACCTCATTTAATGGCAAAAAATGTTACAATAGAGGTGTGTTTGTGCTTGTGTTCTGCTCTTTGTATTTTGGCATCATTAGAAAGGATCTGACCACACAATACCTGCCTCCTGTCGTGTTACCATAACGGATGCATCCTTTTCTTCCTCTTTCTGTGTGGGTCTACAGTATTCACAGCATTAGGCAGATTTCTAGGCAAGTAGCGCTTATAATTAGACTTCTTTGTGAGCTCTTTTTGAATGTACACAGTCGAGTGCAGCATGACTTGCTGTCAGTCACATGGCTTGCAGGGTTTGATGATGCAGAGGGCGACAGTTGACAAAGCAGTCAAATCACTGAATCACTGTGTGACTTCATGTATATTCCTCCGCAATTGTCATCTGCCAGTATGTAAACAAACCAGATGGGAACGTTAAATGCATTTATTTTCTTCTCTAGATCAGACAAGGTGAGTCACTGCATTTACTGAGAAGTAAATGGAAAGTTACTGTATGAAGCAATGGAATTAAGAAAGTATGAAATATCCTTCCATTCTTTCATTTTCTCAGCATTGAGACATCGGAGTGATAATAGGCAGTAGCACAATATTCATTTGACTGCTTTTCAAACCACACGCTACAGTGTCTGCCTTGCAAATGGCTCCTGACAGAAAGGTCTATAGTGTAATGGGGGATCTCGCTTTCTTGCTTTGTTTGCTGTGCAAACACAGCTGAATGAGCTTAGCGATAGCGTTGTACTTGCATGGGTTGCATTACATGATGCATAAAATAAAGTGTTTTGCTTTTCCCACAAAACCATCAGCCCACACTTAACACTACAATTGGGTGGAAAGTGCCGTGTGTAATAGTCAGAAAAGAAAACATAATATAGGCCTTAAAAGGAAATGGCATGATGTTGGAAACCAAATAGTGAAATTAACTGTGGCAATCCAAATCAAACTGCAAATTAAATATTGAAATACCAAGCCAAAGAGCTTCCTGCTTGTTGTGCAACAAAGTGAGGAACAAACTATATTATGAGCATGTTGCAAACATAGGTAGACTATTCTTGGATTATTAAAATATCATGTGTGACATGTTATGATTTGATTGGTTCTTCCCAATGACTTTCCAAAATCGTAGAATTTTAGAACATTATAGTTTGCTCCTAACTGGACTACAGCATTTGTCATGAGAATTGAAACGGTGAAACAAGGAAACGGATATTTCCATTTGTTGTTACTCAAGGGTTTGCTGTTCAGCTGAAGGATTGTGTGTGGGAAGCATGAATAGAGCAGCAGTCTTCTTCAGCCTCCTTTTGCCTCACTGCACTGAATCACTTCCTTTTGTTGAGTTGAGCAAGTAGGTGCTTGTTTTAGTGTAACTGAGCCCCATTTCCCTACAAATTACAAATTATTCTTCATAACACAAATTGTTGAGTCAAAAGTTATTTCTACTTGTGTGTGTGCAGTGTGGAGAGCCTGAGTTTATTTGGAGGAAGGGGTGGATTTATGGGTTTGTAGTTAGTCATTTGTTACTCATATGACTGTTACTCAAACACTTTGTGCTCATGAGATTGATTACTGTCTAGGTAGCAAATGAGGGAGTAGCATCATGTTGGTATAGCATTGCACAGATCTAATGGAGGAAGTCACAGTGGATCAACAAAGTATAGGTCTTTGCTCACTTTCTTAAAAAATATAATAGAATGCAGACCGTTTTAATTAGTCTTTTGTGCAATAAAAGAAAACAATCAAACCTCAAATTACCAAACCCAGGGTGACACCTGCAAATTGCTTCTTTTGTCTGACAATACAATACCAGTCAGAAAAGCAGCAAAGACTCACAATCAGGTAGTTAGGGAACATTTTGCTTTTTGGCTTTCAGTTGGTCTTAACAATACAGTAATTATGAAAATACTTATTTTCTGATGCTGCTCAGACTAATAGTCAACATTTGCTTGATTTTGTTTTGATATTTTCTGTCGGCGACCTGTAACCATCTGAACTTGGAGCCATTTCTGGGCTTTTTGTGCTTTTGTCACATTTTATTCAATGTGAAGTCATTCTTCGTTGCAATATATAGTCCTGCAGCTCTGTGGAAACAGTACAAACATGGCTGCAGGTAAAGAGAACTCAAAAATGTATTGTGTACAGTATAGCAAAGAGCTCATGTCGGTCATCATGAAATAAAGAAAGTTGAATTTTTTTTTATTATATAGGGTGATATCAGGTAAATTGGGCCATCAGGTAAAATGGGCCATTTAAGCTTTGGATGTCATAGCCCCTCTGATTTTTAGAGCCAATGACAGCAAATGGTCTCAAATGTTTGCCACAACTGTACTTAACATGAAACAACAAATTTTATTGGTCTGTGGTTGTTTTTGTGAGTGGAGATAACATTCAAATCCAGACTGCACCGGAAAACTGCGTGGTGAGTGGACTGGCATAAGAATTTCTGATAAAAATTATAAGGATGATAAGTCAATTAAAGAAACGTGTATATATAATTTTTTTTTTGATGTATAATATCTGTCTTGATGACACCTATCAGAAATAATGCTTAAAGTTTGGTATTTGGACATTATTTTCCAAAGATTGACATTTTTGTTAGTGGCCCAATTTAGCTGAACCTATTCAGGTAAGTTGGGCCCCCTGGTTTCAGCTAAAATGGGCCACCCTTTTTGTCAGTCACACATGCACACATGTACACATTTGAAGGGAATGGAGTAGGCATTTATGTGAAAAGGATGCATCTGGCTAAAAATAATGATGATCAGTGTTTTTAGTAACAATCCACTGACTTATCTGCCGTGACTACGGCATCTATGATGATGACGGCTTCACCTGTCAGGACTGTATTTAAATTAGTGGTTTAAGTAGCCTAGGCTATGACAGTTGTACCTACCCAAGCACACACACACATTTTAAAATTTTGACTATTTAGATATTATTGAGGTTCAGTGTATGCATTCATCCCATTTGTAGACCTAGTAGGTTGCAGTTGTTTTTTTTTTTTAATCATTATTTATGTGTTTTATACCCAAGTACACAGTGCCATGTGGATTCAATACATTTGCCATGAGCAGATCAGTTAATCATTTACAATGTAATGAATTGTCCTGATATTATTAAATTGTTCTTACACAGTATGTTGCTATATTGACAGTTTTTTTTTATAATAAAAATTGATGACTATCCCTTTGCAGTTGGACTGGCCCAACTTACCTGATAAGCGTCCCATTTTACCTGATCAGCTGGCCCATTTTACCTGAACTTTGCTTGTGTAAAAAAATTGGCACAGCTGACATATCAAGACCTGTAGGAACTAAACAATCCTATTTACTAGATAATTTCAATGCAAAATTAAAAGAAAACAACCATTACTAGCCATAAAACCACATTTTAATAGAATACATTGTTTTTTGTTAGTGCTACAAGAGATTTACCAAAAAGTAGCCCATTTTAGCTGATATCACCCTATTTAAAAAATATATATAAATGCAACATTTTCAAAGTGCTCCAAGGTGTTTCCAGTACTTGGGAAAAAAGCTGGATGGCAGTTCCACAAAATCTAGATATTTTATCACCAACATTTTTACAGTCTATACATACTTTATGCTTTTGACACTACTTGGTACATTGACTCTAGACAGATATTTCACCATGCTAAATGAATCTTGCCACAGTTTCCTAACATTTTGCTCTTCTGTTTACAGTTTTTGAGCCATGCTGGCTTCATTTCATTAGTCACTTATGTGTTATTTTCCTAATTTCAACACTTGTGTCCTCTCTGTGCTATGTAAACACAGCCTGTAGTTTGTCCCAGTTTAGGTGAATAGTTCCTACATTTTTCTCAGCGATGGCTTAGAAATAGAAATGCATGAAAATGGAATGATTTGAGGTGAAATATCACAAAGTTATGCTGTGATTTGGTTCTTTTTGCTAACAGAACTGCACATCACACTTGATTAGTTCATCATCGGAAAGTTGGAAATCTCACTTTTTTTTTCTGTTTTCAAATTTTTTTCTGGCTCAGGTAAATTGTGTTTTATTTTTAAGAAAACATACCCTACTGCTGGTGGGTGCAGAGGGTTTCATTTTCCTGAAGCTGATTATAAGTTAATCATTGTGTAGAGCGTAGCTGCAATGTCTTTCTTCATTTGCAAATACTGTATGAAGTTAAATGTTTCTATGTTCCAATTGACAACTACAGCATACTAATAGTGTCTTTTCCAACCAATCAAAAAATTAGTGTGTGAGACATCAACTTGATTTGCAACTTGTATGGACTGTGGATGGTCAGATTACGTCTGTTTGGACTTTTATATTGTTGGGGCCTTTTGGACATTAGACTCCAAGTGCAGAACAACATGTGAGACCATTTAAAAACTGAGTATATTGTAGTGCACAGAAACACAGTTTTCTGCATCAGTGACCTAATGAACTATAATTTAGTGCTAATGATTAGCTTTCATTACTAAATTAATCTGCTCTAGTCCTTGTTACTGGGTTATGAGAGCATTTGGCTGTCATTCTGAGATGACTGAGTACAGAGTGCTCTGGTGAAAGCAATGAATCACCGGCTGTGGTTATAGGATTTTTCCCCCTTCCCAGTGTAATCACTTTGATTCCAATCAAAGTGATTACATTTGGTGAATTTTGAATGGAATGCTTTTTGTTTTGAAGAATTACTCCTCATAATATCCTGTAGAAACATAAGGTAATTTGGATACACTCAAAGACACTGGCATTGTGTATTTTCAATTTAATGCATAAAAATATCCCTATTATGCTGTTGTGGAGGTTGCATGAATATATATGGGAAGATGATGGCTTTGTCTCTCCGTTTTCTATGTACTTGTCCCCAAGGGTGTCACTCTTAAAGGCTTGAAATCCTTTCACACATTTGTAGCAGCTGAAAGCTCACCTGAGGATGAAGCTAAAAAGAACAGACTGTGCTGGCAAGCTGATAGGGGCTGTTAAGGTTACATGGCCAGAGAGTGTGACTGTGTGCGTGTTGATGTGTCTATGTTCAGGCATGCATTAATATGACTGAAGGTTCCTGAAAAGCATGACTAGAAGCTGAGGAGTGTTAATAGACAGTTATGCTTTGAAGGCACAAATCTATTTCTCTTATCTTGTTTCGTCTCAAGAATGCCTCATCACCACTTAATTATGCTTCTTTGCTTTACCTAATATGCTCCTCTAGCTCCACCTGTGTCTCATGTCACACCTCTCTCCTCACTTTATTTGCTGATGTGCCTTTTCACTACCAAATGCCTTTCAATATTCTCAACAACCTAGAAATTCTGCATGTCTTCCTCTGATTTTATTGGTTATTTGGGTCTTAGTGGAGTTCATTTTTCAGACCAGGATCTCTTTTACTGAGCAACTGTGAGTCCTTTTTGTGGCACACAGTGCAGAAAATTTTGCAAACTGGCCAAACTCATCTTTTTTTTTTTTCTTTTTTTTTGGAACTACAAGCAGCAGACCGCTTTAGGGCCCCTAATGTTAAACTCTGATCTATTCTGCCTGAGCATTCAAACGTTGTTAACTCTGGTTTTCAAAAGGGACAGCCTTCGCCCTCAGAGAGACTTCACACCTTTAAGGCAGGAGTTATATAAAACAGTATCAAAAAGACATGAAAACAGAATTCATACTGGAGGCTCCTGCAGTGGCCCTCGTCGTCCCGCTATAGCTTCTAGCCTCTTAAGATTCCCCATGGAACCTCAGGGAGACAGGTTTTCAGATATGCACCTCAAACTAACTGCCTAATTATGTCTTTGAAGTAGACTTGAACTCTCACCGGGTGTACCACAGGTTGGTGAGATGAGTTAAGTGATTTAAACAGGCAAAGAAATGAAATAGATCCTGGGGAGTTGGAGTGTAAAATGTTAGAAATGATATGTAATGATCCAGCCTGCCCCGTCTCGCAATTCGTAAGTGAGTGGGGCTTTTAAGGTGTGCTTGTGTTGACACCCGAATGTGTGTGTGAGAGCCTTCTGGAGGCAGCTCAGCACTCACCTGTGCCTCTGTCCTGAAGGGATACATCTCACGCTGAGCCAGTGTGGTGGCGAGGAAAGCCAGTTTCACACCAACCCACTGCTTCCCCATTGACCCTCCTGGCAACCTGGCACAAAATTTCTGCCAGGTGTACCAAACAGAGACGGGAAAGCTCGGTTCCTCCACCACCCACATGGATAACACCGGTCACTTTCCTCTTTATCTATGCTACGGTACCCATGGCACCTGCCTGCTTAGTATGGACGCCTACTGAATGAATGTGTGACTAGAGAACGCATCCATGCATTGATTCCACTCAGTCTCGATGATGGAATCGTATATAGTGCAGGCAGATTGGAGCTTAATGCACTCATCCTTTGTGAGAGGTAAAAGCTACATTTTTAATCTGGTGGTCGTGTGTAAGTGCTGGATTGTCACAGCTGAATAAGCTATAGTTTGTGCGTGTTTAAGTGATCATCTAAACGATTAATATTCCCACCAAAAAAAAAATCTGCCATTCCATTAAAATTTATTTTATTTCTAAATTTGAATTTTTTTTAGCATATTTGGCAGAGCTACATGGCCAAAAGCTTAAAAAAACACTCAACACTTTGCCTTCTTCTGGTGGTGCATCTTCCAGAATAACACCCGTGTTTTGTCTTTAGGTCCGCCTGCATTATGTTGTACAAACCACCTTTTTGTTTTTGTGTTTCATAATTTGAAGTACTTCAATGCTTTCAAAGTCTTGATCTTGGGAAACTTTATTATTGAATTGAGTCAGGCTCCGATCTAACCACTGCAGCAAATGCATACAAAGATGTTTATTTTGTAGAGAAAAAAAGATGTGTAGGCTTAAAATATCGACGCATTTACAGTAACTATGTACAATTATTTTTGACTAATCAAGGAAGTTAGTTTGTTTTTTAGTTGGTAGACCCAGTATGTGCAAACTTTACCGCTGTGAATGGGAAGAAAGGAAAGAGAATGGACAAAAAGAGGTGGATGATGATAAGGTGGAGAGAGGACGAGGAGCAGAACATGGGGAAAACTGAGCTGACACATCCTCTCGGTACTCATATGCCTTACTATTCCCAAGGCTAGCGTGTGTGTGTGTGTGTGTGTGTGTCTGCTTGCGTGGGCTATGTGTGTGAAGTGCCCAAGGCTCTGCGCTAGAGTTTAACTCTGTTCGTAGGAGCCAAGGGTGCAGAGCACACTGATCCAGACTGACAGGCCAGAACACAGGCTGCATTCCCCACTCAACAGCCTGAACAACAGTCAACCAGCCAGCCAGCTAGCCAGCCAGCCTCCTTCACGGGTAGGATGCCTGCAGACCAACAGTGAGCAAACAGCCTGGGCAGAAGACAGAATACTTTATTAAAACACAGGAAACAAAGTGACATAGGGCAGAATGTATGGACAAAGAGACATAGGATTTTACCCACAGACCTTCCTGGGAATCAGGAACCACATATCTCAAAGTTCTATTCCATTTCTTAGCAGTAATTGTAAAAAAAAAAAAAAAAGTCTATGGATCATATGTTTTCAGTCAAAATTAGTTACTGAATACAGCAACAACTTCAAAAATACAACAGAATGATTCATTTTTGTTGTCCTCTAAAATGTCAAATTTGTTAGTGCCTCTCTAAGTCATTTTAGATGACTGCTGATTGAACAATTTGCCATTTGACTAATTTCTAATCTGTTCTTTTCTGAAAATCCAATATCATGCTACTTCTGCCCTTATCTCTGACAGTCTAGCAAATGGCCACCAGAAGTCTATGTCAGGTAAACAGTCTTTCTCAACAGCATAGATAAACCAGTTATAGGGCTTTTCGGTCGACTCAAAAAAAAAAAAAAAAAAATCCTTATCTGCTTGTTTTTTTTTTTTTTTAACCCTCTTCTATCCTCATTCCGTAATAGTTCTTACTTGACTGGAACTGCATTGCAAAAACACAAAGCACGACTGTAGCTGAAAGTTGAATACTTAAAAATCTGAAATATGCTGGCCAAGATGTGGCCAAGGATTTGAGGAGCTGTCCCAAGACCACAGACCAGATTTATACCACAGGGAAACGCGTACAAGTCAATCCCTACAGGCAAACCTTTAAAAGAAGACCATATAGTGAGAATGTGCATACTACACACTGGTGTGCATCTTTCCATCCATCCACCCATTATCGATACACTGCTTGATCCTCATTAGGGTCGCGGCGGGGCTGGAGTCTATCCCAGCTGACTCGGGGCGAAGGCAGGGGACACGCTAGACAGGTTGCCAGTCCATCGCAGGGCCACATTTTCAGGGATGCGCACCAAGGATCTTCTCGCTGCAAGGCAAAAGTGCTAACCACTATGCCACTGTGCAGCCCGTGTATGTGTTTCTTTTAGAGAAAATAAAAATACGAGATAATCTTAGAGTAAAACATTTAGGTATACTGTCAGTTATTATTGTTCTAGTTTAAAATAAGGCAAATCATGCATTGATTTATGCTATAATTGACTATCTTCATTTCATTCTGACTTGCAAAGCAGATAGACCAATTAATAATAACTGCAATTTCACTGCAGTGGTGGTATGAGTGCTATAAATAGACACAGCCATGTGTAATGATGGTGTTTAATGACAACTGTTTTTGTGCAGTTGGAAAACCTTGACGATGCGACACAATTGCACTTCTTTGCTGTTCTTCTCATTGACTCATCTAATGAGTGGTGGAGCAGGCACAGCTTATGTAATACGCAGGCATCTTTTTATGGCTGTAACTGTGGGAGTGGAAATGAGGCTTGTGCACATGTGCCCAGTTCCACCATGCTCGAGATTGATGAAACAGAAGCGCACGTTGCTGTCTAAATCTGAGCATAATTCTATGTTTGTGTGTACACACAGTTTTAGTCATGAATCTACAAAGTGTAATGAGCCCAGTCCACAAAGCCAGGAGTGTTATTAAAAACACAACGTGCTAAAGCTGCAATGACTGACTTCAGATAAAAGAATCAAATCGGAGAGAATGGCTTCAAAAAATTGGAAAAAAAAAACATCAAAAAGGAAAAAAAAGAGATAAACTGGCATATTGTGAGCTTCAGTGTGCTGCAAAGCTGCTGCATGAAACTGAGTGAACTGAATATTCTGTTTTACTCACGTCATATTGACCCCATTTCCACCTGGAATATATCTGGGTGGGTTATCTGGATAATGATATTCACTCAGTGGTTCTGTGCACTTCCACAGAGTACAAAAATGTGGTCCTGTTATCTTGATTGCGCCCCCAATTAGATAAATTGTTTATGTGAGGCTGGCTGCCTTGTCAACAAACGTGGCATGTCAGGTCAAGGGAGCAATGCGGCTGGATGGACTCTGTTGCTTTTTCGATTGCCAAACTAACGATGCTGCTAATACCTTTGGCTTTTGTCAGGCTTGTTGGAGTTCGACAAAGGTGACCTTCCAGTTTGTGGGACAGATTCTTTGATTTTTTTTATTTTTTTCCCCCAACAGTGTAACACTATGTGGAATGCATCTCCATCTATCCGATCAGAATGTTGCAAATTCTGAACCCCCTGTCCACTGACATCTGAACACAGATTGGGCCAGCACAGTACTGGATTAAAGTGACATTGCCACCTTTATTTTTTTTTTCTGTAATGCTCAATATGAAAAATGTGTGTAGTAAATATAGCATGGCCATAACTTACCAACCACAGGATACAGCATGTGGCCAAACCTCTGCAGCCTGGCCAACTTGTTCACTGCAGGCCTGCTATTACACCAACTTGACATTTCTCATTGAGGCTCCAAGCAGCCAACACTTCTCTGATGCCTGTGGTGATTTACTCACTTGTCTCGTATGCTCATCCAAGAAAAATGCAGTTTGCAAACAGCAACAGTCCAACTGGAGGTCTGTATTAACAAGTGGACTGTAAGACTAATGTAGGGCTCTATTGCAAAGTTGGACCAAAACTCAGTTGTAGGTGCATGATATTCCACTTGTGGCAGGTCTATTTCAACTTGTGCATGCCGTTTTTCATACAGCTCTGAGATGACAACTTCGGGGGGGGGGGTGTGATGGTGTTACATACCGCTTGTCATATTGAGAGAATTGTCTTTAACAGTATTAATTGGTGTCATGTCTTTTCAAGGTGATTTCTCTGCTGTTTGGAACCTTTCTCTTATGGTGCAATACTGGCACAGACTTGCAAAATTGTTTTTTTCTTTTTGTTTGCTTTGGGTGGCATTCAGATGTGGTTTTGCTCTCATTTTGCAGAGCTTTTTGGCTTTGTGGTGCTGATTTCATGTGGTCAAGCAAAACAACTGTTTTGTCTCATGTTACGGAGATGTTGTTTTTTTTTTTTTTGTTCCAAAAATATTTTCACAGAACTAATGTTGCATTTATTTTTGGAACTAAATCTTCTTTTTCTGTGTTTTCTGGCATCTCTCCCAACTAATTTTGCTGTGTACCCATAAAACTTTCTACTCTTGTGCATTTATCACGAAATGAGAACTTTTTTTATCAACTAGCAAAATATATAGAATCAGGATGTGTTTTTGAGTGATTTTGTTATTTTTATTTTGCACAATAGTCATACGGCACTTCCGACAATGTGCGCCCATTGCAGTGTTGATGCTGAAACAATAGATACCAGAGAGAATAGGTCAAATAAAGCTGCTCATGTTTGTACCTTTATGAGAAACAGATGCACTGATGCTCCACTTGAATGTATTGCCTTGAGCTACACTGACTTTTTCTTTTATGTTGTTCTGACTGTTCAGATCTGGAGCTTTATGGTTCCATTTATTCTAGCGACAATGGTTCCATTGTGCTATTTTGCTAATTATTTATTGCTCAGTATTGTCTCTTATTAGTCCTTCAGTTCAGTTGTTTTACCTCCCTTATTGCTTGTTGCCGTCTTTCTTGTGGATATACAGAAAAACAAATGTATTCCTTTAAGTGTATCTTCCGCCCTTAATAGGAAGCGTGACCTTAGTAGACAGGCAAGACAGGTAGATGAGTAGAAACACAGTTATCATGGCATGTACTGTACGCTGATTGATTTCCAATTCTGCTTTTTGAAGATGACCGTTAGTCCTGGACTCTCATTCACCTTTTCTCTGTCAAATAAATTCAGAACTGGTAATCGCAAATTGTGTGTGACTCCACCACTGATGTAATCTGCGCAGTGTACCGAGTAACCGCATCCCTATTGGATGCTTTATCACGTACGTCATCATTCCACTCCAGTTTCAGCACTGACTGAGAATGCAGAAAATATCATGCCCTGAAGATAGTGAGGTGGAAAATAAGGCAGTGGATGAACATGGAACACATTAGACTTCATGCAAGAAGCAAAGGTTCATATTCTGTCTCTGACATGCAATTAATAGTCAGTTTCTTTATTCATTATTTTATTAATTGTAGTATCCTTTCCCTAACCTTATCCAGGCTGCAGTTCAACATAGCAGATTTGGAAGAAGGGCCACATTAAACAACAACAACAACAAAAAAAACCTCAAGGACTTATTTTTCTTTATTTGTTGATTTAAAACAATCACTAAGTATATTCCGATTTTTAGCAGTAAAACTGCCCAGTAGCAATTTTCTTGCCTGGTAATTTGGTTGTATTCAACTGCATAGAAAACAGTTGGAAATCTGCATGAAGACTGACTGACTTTTGATTAAGTCCGTCAGTCACATTATGCACAATTTGGATATTGTAGCTATTATTGTAGCAGGATTACTGAAGTCTGAATAATTCTGTAACAGTTATGGGAAGCTTTTTAATAGTGGGCTTTGTTGTACACGTTTATCCTTCTTCTCTACTTCTGCTGGTAATCTTTCTTACCCCATCAGTTGTGTTCAGCGCAGTTCAAATGTTCAAATTCAGATGCAGTATTGCCAAAGCGCTGTGTCAATGACAAAAATCCATAAAATGTCTCCAACACAGTCACAGAAATGAAAAAAATGAAAGAACACATCAAAATAAGGGCTGCACAGTGGAGTAAGTGGTTAGCACTCTCGCCTTGCAGCAAGAAGATCCCCAGTTCAAATCCCGGCTTGGGCCTGGGATCTTTCTGCATGGAGTTTGCATGTTCTCCCTGTGCATGCGTGGGTTTTCTCCGGGTACTCTGGCTTCCTCCCACTGTCCAAAAATATGCTGAGGTTAATTGGCTACTCTAAATTGTCCATAGGTGTGAATGTGAGTGTGATTGTTCATCTGTATATGTAGCCCTACGACAGACTGGCGACCTGTCCAGGGTGTCCCCTGCCTTCGCCCGAGTCTGCTGGAATAGGCTCCAGCACCCCCCATGATGCTTGTGAGGATAAAGCGGTGTTTAGAAAATGGATGGAGGGGTGGATGGACATTAAAATAAACCAACGTAGAGAACTTTTTGCATGTTTAAAAATGTGTTGTTTCAATTTTGTGCACTATGTTCAGAAAGCTGAACCAGTGAGAGAACCAGTTGCAATAGGAATTTACCATGTCTCTCTCGCTCTTTCTCACACACACACACACACACACTCTGTCACACACACATTAGCTCATCATATTCTCAGCCTGACCGGGTCTCTCAGACCAGGGAGAAGTTGAAGCAGGATGGGCCTGCAAGCAAAGCACATCCCTCAAATAGTCATAAGCACTTCTTCAATAAATCCCTTCCACAATCCCTGCTGTGAGTGTGTGTGTGGTTGTGTGTCACAGACATAGGTGAGATGAGATGCTTAAAATAGGACAGACAAAGGGATTGAGGATGGCTAAAATGCTGTGATGTTGTGAGGATTTATCACACAACAGCGGCTGGAGGAGAGATGGATGGATGGACGATGGGAAATAGAAGGTGGATATGGATGAGACTGACTAAAGCACAGGCTGATGGAGTGTTTAGCTGAGTGACTGACTAAGCCATAAGTCTCCTGTGAGCCCTTATGCTTCTCTCCCTCTCTCTCTCTCTCTCTCTCTCCCCTCCCCCTTTTATCTGTTCTCTCCCGCTCTGTCTCTCTTTAAAATAACACTATGTTCTGTGTGGTGACAAGCCAGGATGAAATGATTGGCCCTTAGTTTTCCCCCGACTGCCCTCTCAGATAATCACATACACCTACTGGCTGCCTCCACATGCTGACTCTACTTTATTAAAGGCAATCTCTCAACGCATTATGTTACTGTGGTTAGGTGTCACAGCTTTGACTGGGGTGGGTTTGACAACTGTGATAGTGAAGTTCCTCAACTTTTTTTTTTTTTTTTATTTTTTTACAATATATTTCCCAGCATTTTTGGTCTGTCAGTCGCTCAGTCAAGCATGGTAAAGGCAATTAACTTGTCTCCATGTGGGCCCTGTTTAACTGTAGAATGTGATGCTAGAGTTAGACTGACATCCCAGAGGATGAGGTGCAGAATTGAAAGTTTCCTGATAGAAAAACTCCCAAACATGACTGCAACATTCGTTTTGAATCGTGCTGGTTCCTGTTTCTGTGATGATTTATAATAAAATATTCAGTTTTGTTTTTGTTTTTTGTTTGTTTTAGCTCTGTTTTGTGCTCTTCCAAAAGCCAAGCCTAGCCAGTCATTACGTTTGTCTGTCAGCTGAAGTTCAGTAAATGGATTTACTAGACTTTTGTTGTTTAAAAATGCTCCTTTATGGGGCTTGACATGAGGTTATTACGGGAAGTGGTTTGGAAGTTGGAAAAGCAAAACGATTAAAAAGAGATGAAGGAATCCAAAAATAAGTTGTTGCGTGAAACACTGTGATATTTCAACAAAATAATTTTTTTTGACAGGTCTCATTTAAATTTTTGCCAAAAATAAACTGTTTGGTCTAACCAGATTCTGTAAAAAAATAAAAAAAATAAAAAAAAAAAAAGAGAGAGAGAAAGTGCAACTTAGTGCAACCAACAGTCACAAAAAATGTTAAAAATTTAACAAAAATTCTGGGATGGCTGGCTGAACTGCAGACTGTTTGCACAGAACAGATAGGAAACAAGTATGTAAACAAATTATAATATAAATAGTAAAATAGTCTGCACAGTGAATTGGTGGTTAGGACTTTCACCTTGCAGCTAGAAGATCTTCGGTTTGCATCCTGACCTTTGTGGGATCTTTCTGCATGGAGTTTGCATGTTCTCCCTGTGTATGCATGGGATTTCTCTGGTTACTCCAGCTTCCACCCAGAGTAAAAAAAAACATGCTGAGGTTAATTTGTAACTCTAAATTGTCCATAGGTGTGAATGCGAGTGTGACTGATTGTCTCTATATGTAGCCCTGTGGGAGACTGGTGACCTGTCCAGGGTGTCCCCTGCCTTACCCCCAAATTAAGCTGGGATAGGTGACCACAATGAGCTATTTAGTGGTGTATAGATAATGGATGGATGGAAACAGTAAAATATCCATAGTTTGTAGAATTACATTTTTCCCTTATTTTGTTATTTGTGGCATTTTAATTGCAGCACACTGCACAGAAAACATTTTGAGTTTGCTGTCCTCCTGGTGATGGTTATGTGTTTTCCAGCATATGCACAGAAATATTACAGTGAGAAATGGGCTCACAGTGAGTAAAAAATGTAACGAGACTATAAAACAATCTGCTTGGGGTTCATAGGGTTAAAAAATTGAGAAGGTCTGTATTTTTTTTCTTTTCTTTTTTTGCCAAATTCAGTGAATATGTCCTCGAAGATGATGCTGACATGCAACATTTCGCTGCTTTATACAGAGTTTTGAGTCATGCCTAGGTGGAAATATATGCAGAGGCTGCAGCCTTTAACTTTCCTGTCATAGGCTGAAACCTGCTAAAGGCTCACTGTGACATTTAGACTTGTGCAAAGAGACTTTCTTTGAAACCTTGAAAGATCCATGTTCAAAAATGTATGTTTCACTACCATATTCTGTATATTTTTCTGAATATTCATGCCAAATGAATCCTTAATTCGCTGACTCTGTTGTTCTAATATTCTACAATATATTGTCTCTTGCTGTCATCACTGTACTGTTTCAACAAATGGGGGGGGGGAGACACATCTCCAATGACCTGTCCTTCAGCAGACACATCTACTACATTATAAAGAACATTTACAATCTAGTTTAAAGTAGTTTTGCTGACTTTTTCCAGTTTTGCCAACATAAATATGAATTAATTTAGATGCTAACAATTGCTGTGGGCCGTACTTGATAACATGCTGACCTTTTGTTGCTTCTAACCTTCTCTGTCATCACCACTCGTTTTAAACATAGCTGATCTTGCAGCGTAACTACTGTTGCTGACCTATATTTTTTGTTTATTTTGTCTGACAATTCATGAAATAATGATTTTAACTGCAGCTCAGCAGCTTGGGAAAGACTGCCAGTACACATTCTCTAGTATTTAATTTATGAGGCATGGTCCGATACTCTCTGTATTGACTGATAACAAAACAGAAAGCAAAATATGTAAATGAGAACTGTGACTTGGACTGTGTTGCAATATAGCATTTGTGACCACAGAGAGCTGAGGAGATAAACAGAGGTTTAAATGGACACCACTTGCCCTCTTTTGCTTTTCTGCTCATCTAATTTTCTCCTCTTTTGTTCTCACAAACTACAAACATAAAGAACGGCTTTTCTTAAGGTATAATGACCAAAAGCTTAGATGCATCATCGGTACAGTTTTGGATAGCTTCCATATTAATTATGGCGTGTAAAAACATTTACATGGGGATTTTCAAAATTTTAGAATGAGAACTACTCTGTATAAAAAAAATACATAAAATTAAATTTAAAAAATAAGGGATATTTCTACTTGTCAACTTAAGAATCTCAAAGTTTGTCTCTGATCATTTCATCCAATCTAGTCATCAAACTTGTTTATGGCAGCATTAGCTATTTAGAATTTGGTTATATGTTTTTTTTCTATGAAAAAGATTTCCTTCCTGCTTAAAATAGCTTAGCTTTAACTATACATTTTTTTCCCCCCTTTAAAGAGCCCTCCTGCTCTTCACACCTACAGCAGTTGAAGCTATGTGTGTCTTTGCTCAAACACTGTAAAACTGCGGTTGGCTACACAGTTTTATATATGATATTGTGGATTACTAGCAATTCTGAAAAAAGAATACTGATCCTGAAAGACTCTCCTATCGTCACCGACTGTTATTGGACTGCAGTTTCAAGGTGGAAATGCTCAGCCATTGTTGGCTATGCTTAGTTCGCTCATGATATGTTGCTAGCATTAAAAACAACAACAACCTCAAAAAACAACAGATTGGTTAGTTTTCACCAGAACTGGTCTTGTAGTGACCAGATGACACTGATCAGATGTCCTGAATATTTTTTGTGAAGATTATTTGTCATACATCCTGCACTGGACTTTACCACCCCCCCAAAAAAATTTTCTAGAATCCCATATTTTGTAATTATGTGAAAGTCATGAAATATTTAGCTGCAATTTTTGTACCTTTTGGATTCCAAAACCCACTGTTGATTTTAAAACACCTTATCTTTGATGGCAAAAGTTGTATACAGTTTACAAGAGCCAAAATCTGTAAAAAGCAAAAAAAACAAAAAAACAAGAAAAGTCTTGCTGAGCGTGATTGAACTAATTAAGGGTGACTTTCATTTTTATCCGTAAAATTAATCCGGTCAAAGTTTAAAATATTTAGTTGAGGCCACTATTCTAATGGTTTAATTTCATAGTAAACCCTTTGCTGTATTGAAATTCTTTGTGGAGCAAATGTGAAGCCTTTAATGAAGGTCATGTGACAAGAATTCTGGGACTATTTGGCTTTACTGGGCTGAACTGCAGGCAGTGTTATAAGCAGATGGGAGAAATGTGGGAACATGCAAATAAACAATATGTAAATAATGAAATATTTTGTCTATAAAGCCACTGCAATTTTGAACAATGTTGTACATGTTCATTCAAGTTTTTTTTTGTCCAATTTTTGTACAATAGTGTCGAAATTCAGCTTTTGAACTGTTACGTAAGTACAAATACAGATTTTGAGTTCTTTTTTTAACTTCTAGCCGTGGTTGAGCTGTTTCCATAGAGATTCAGGTCTTCATATTGCAGTGAAACATAGATTCCAGAAACTTGATGGAATTTAGAGGTTAATAAGTTAGCAACATCTTCCATTATACACAGACATCTGGAATTACATCACACACACGCACACAAACACACACAGAGTCGGGCTGCCATCACTACGGAGCACGATGCACTGATTTCCTGGTGACTTAACGTTAACCATAACCTTAAGGTAAACCAAACCCGACTTTAACGTTAAGCGGAGTCGTCGTACTACATGTAAAGATTTACATTATGTGGACTTGCTTTTTGTCCCCAATAGGGAGGCGAGGGCTCACAATGTGACTCTGTAAACTGATTTATATCCTGAAGACATAAATACACAGACATGCTCACACACACACACACACACACATATATACACACAAGTCACTTTAATGGCTGTCATTGAACGTCGGTGAAATGGCAGCAGTGTGGCTGCAGGCTGCCGTGGCTGATCTGAGCTCATTTGAACAGCAACTCAGACTGAGGGGATTCAGTGGGGATTTGTTACGCCGCTGCAGCACTTCTGCCCCAGCCAGAAGGTGAAATTGGGAGAGATGAAGTGAAGGATGAGGAGCAGAGAAAGATGAGGAGAAGGTAAAGAGATGGAGTTCGGGGAGGAGCGCGGGAGGAAATTGAGAGCAAAGGGAAGAGGTTGGCGTGAAAGCGACGGAGGGAGAAAAGGGGAAAAAGAACTTGAAAAAGGAACAAGTTTGGACGGAAGGGGGGCGGAAGGATGGATGAGTGGAAGGAGTGGAGGATGGGAAATGGGGAGAGACAAAGAAGAGACGGAAGTTAAAGTGCAGATAACAGACAAAAATGATAAGCGCAGAAGCAGATGAAAGGGAAAAAAAACTGCGAAAACAGATAAGGAAGTCATGAGGAGCTGCATAGAGGAGGGAAACGGTAAACAAGTGTGCAAAAAAAAAGGTGAATGCTGGATGATCTGATTAAAGGTGTAAAAAGGGAGAAGCGAGGAGGAGAAGTAGGAGTGGATTGAAGAGCAGGCACTGAGAGGATGCAAAAAGATAAGAGGAAAACTTTATTGATTCCTGTAGGGCAAAGTAGCAACAGAAACAAGTGAGAAAAGAGCAGAATACAGATGAGAAGAGAGGAAATATGAGGTGCACTGCCTGTACGACTTCAAAATCTGGTCATGTTAAACAGAAACTAATAAATGAAAATATGCGTGTGAGACTGCAGCAGCAGAAAGTGATGAAAAGATGCAAAATGATTAATATTAATACCAGTTTGTGTATGTGTTTTATGGGAGATAGAAGTATGAGAGTGTGATAAAAGACCATTGCATATGAGATAAGAGGGTATATGCACATGTACATTACGAGGAGTAAAAAATGTGCTGCTATCCTCATTAACAAGTCTACAGGGGGTCAGGGATTCATATGTATGTACAGAAATGAATCAAGGAAAAGGAGCAGGCGGGAAGGGGAGGAGGAAATTAAGCTGAAGAGGAGGGAAAAGGAAACTGGCTAAGAAATGAAGAGATGTGAGTGAGCAGAGGACAGGAGGAAGAGGAAGGCGAGGAAATGGAATGGAGACGAGAGGTGAAGATTGAAGTGGGATTTTCCAGTTGGTTACCCGGTTCCGACCACGTGTGAAATTTGCTCTGAACACCCGGTGGCATTCAATCACCAGTCAACTGAAGCAACGCGGAAATTAACACAAAAGTAGAGAGGGAGAAATGGAGAGAATAAAATAAAGGGAAAAATGGTGGAAAGATGGACAGAAACCTGACAGATGCATTTATGTGACATTTAATACCAAGTATTGTCTGCCCTCAAAGCATTTGTATTGGAGTGCTGCGAAAACAGCTTATGTAACAAGTCATCAAGCCAATCATTGGGTCTGAAATTGTACTTTTTAGAAACACAAACAAAATAATCAGTGAGGTAGGCTCATTTTGTTTTTTAGATTCAAACGAACTTGTTTCATTTCACTGTTCAGATTATGCCTCATATGTCTGATACCAAGAGCAGTAATCTGTATTTTTCCTCCTTTTTTTCCCCCCGAGTTCTTCCGCTTGTTTTTGTAAATTATTAAAACTGGTGTGGAAACAATTGCCAGTATTTCTTCACATTCCCCCCTTTGTCAGTTATTGTCAGACTGCGTATGTCTTTGCAGATATGTGTTCTGAAGCATTTAGGGACACCAGTGATAACTGGCGGTGTGTGTGTGTGTGTGTGTGTGTGTGTGTGTGTGTGTGTGTGTGTGTGTGTGTGTGTGTGTGTGTGTGTGTGTGTGTGTGTGTGTGTGTGTGTGTGTGTGTGTGTGTGTGTGTGACACACAATCTATTGTTCTAATTTAATTAGAAACACTGTTGGGGGTAGAAATCTGTTTTCCATCATTTATTCTGATCTATCTTCATTAAGGGAAAAAGCTTGTGGTATTTAACTGTCTTAGGGTTTTATAATTTACAAACTGGCAAAAATCAGCAATCGACTGATTCCCATGACATTCTTGTTGTATCTACAGGCAAATGTAGCCTACTTGGCTGTCCTGTACAGTTTTACCACTAAATACAGGTGGTTTTTAATTGATGCAGAACCTGTACTAGTTGCTGCAAATACTCATGACACTTGGAGAAATATGATGCATCCATAGCAGTGTTGTGTTGTCTGATCCAATGTCACAGTTTTCTTGTAATTTTCGGTCACAATTTTTCCAAACCCTACACTGTACAGATTGTATCCACATTCTGTCAATTTTTTATTGTGGATGCTTTTAATTTGGCATTATTTTGTTAACAGGAAATGGCACAGAAATGAAGAATAGCACATCCTAAATTGTCATTGTGAATTCTTCTTCAGAGGCTGTGCAGATTGTAAATGTAGGATAGTTAGTTTGCTGTAGTTGTGTAAGTTAATTATGTGACCTCTGTCTCCGGTTCCATGTCCGACTTATGTTTAATCGCTCTTTATTTATTGCCTGTGTAGAGGTCAGAGAGGGTTTCTCTTGTATTTTTCAGCTATTTTATGGTTATTTCAGCTGTTTTTACTACGTATGTGGATGCACTGCATTAATATTTCTGCTTAGTGTCAATTATAGTTCATTTGAGTCTTACTAAGGCTGTAATTGTTGCAATGAATGGGATAATTCAGGTTGCAGATTTGAAAGTAGTGTGGCAAAAATATTGTCACACTTATGTTTATCCAATAAATGCTGCAATGTGGAGTCGGCTCTCTTTCTCTTTTTTTCTTTTTTTAAAATTTTATTTCTGAAACTACCACTTTCTGTGCAGCAAGAAATTGTCTGGAACCAAAACTGCAAAGCTGCATTTCCTCAAATGCCCACTTGAGGCTGCCTCTCAAAGCAAGTCAGTCCTCAATTAAAGTGTGGTGCAGATATGAAAGAGAACTTGGGAAGAAAAACAGGAAGCTCAGAGTTGTGAGTTGGGCCTCTCAGCCTTGAGATGAAGTGACAAGCTTTGTGTCCAGGCAACCATCTGCACAACTCACCAGAATCACATTCAGCTAAATCTGTTGGGAGAAAAATGATTCAGATTGAGGATTGTGAGTCTCTTCCAAAAGGTTGTGATGTGATCTTTTTAGATTGGTTCATCCGTTATTGGTCCATTATTTATTTCTCTAACTCAGGGAACAGTCATTAATTAAATGAAGAGATTAAAGATTGTCCAGACTGACAACAACCCTGAATTCCATGATCCACAATATTTTAAGACTCATCATTACATCTCTTTTCTTTTTGTTGAATTTTGTGATATGCACAGAATCTTCTGCTACACTCATCAGTGGCAAACTGGCCAACTGTGGCTCATAAGGAGTATTGAAGTCATCAGGCTTCTGTCTTTTTGTGTGTGTGTTTCTAAAGACTCAGACTGCTTTCGATGCTGATGCTGCCTTCAATAAGGGCGACAGGAATAAACTGAGGAGGGCAGTGACACAAGCCCAGAGACGAAGGCCTATGATGACACAATGAGAAATAACCAACACAGGCAAACAAAACAAAGAGAGAACTGAAGTGCGACTCAGAGATGAAAATATACAGTCAAACTGCGTGCATATGCAGCAGCAGATATGTACGTCAGAGAACACTGCCAACGAAGGAGTTATTTTCCAAAGTAAAAGAAATACATAAATAAATAGTAATAAATTTAGACTGAAAACATAACCACAAATGCATTAATATAATCATGCCAGTACATAATCGATATGTGTAAACAAAATTACACATACAGTATAGGGGGATTTTAATTGTTTTATAGAGACTGGGAGTGAATGATAGAGAGGTGAGAGAGAAAGAGATGGACGGAGAGAGGCAGTGACAGTGTCAGACACTGAATTTGATCTGATGACAGGTAGAGAGGGAACGACAAGAGCTATTGGCAGCAGCACACACACACACACACACACACACACACACACACACACACACACACACACACACACACACACACACACACACACACACACGGCATGATATGAGAGCAGAGTGGCTCTGTTGACAGCGACCGACTGAAGCTGCACCTCCAGCACTGACTAATCCATGCACTTTAGATGGAATTATAATCCTGCACATTGCATATAAATGTTGGCAGGAGAGGTGCAAGATCACTGCAGCGCCGCTGATTTCAATACCCCTGTGCCACCGAAACATGAACACAATATTTTTAATGGTGAATTACATCATCTAGATAGCTGTGTGATTTGACTCAGCTGTTTGGAAATAGTCTCTTCATGTTGTTTCCTTCTTCTTCTTCACAGCCCTCAGTCATCTGTAAAAACTCTTGCTTGAAGTGTTTCTGGAAGTGTTGGTGCACTTTGGTCTGTAGCAGTTCTTGAGCATTTTATTAGGTTTCACATATTTTGCATGTGGATGCATTGATGCCAAATGCTGGCTACTCTGTTTGCCAACCATGAGGGAGACTGCTGCATGTAGTTACACCACATTTTTGAGGCACAGCCTTACAAAAAAAAAGAAATGCATGTCATTACAACATGTCATTACATCGACATTGATTTTCACAAAAAATGCTGTGGAACAGCCTGAACTTTTCGTTTAGCACCTGCACAAGCATATTTTGACCCCCTCATGTTTTTGTTTTTTTAACTGAACCTAACAAATTATTTGTGTGCTTCACGTTAACCAAGTAGTTTTTGCTGCATATACAAAACAAAAAGTCACTCAAAATGACTGAAAACAGCAATAGAAAACAGAACTAAACAGTGACTGAAAATGTCACAAATCAGTGATTATACACTGGACTGGAACCCCAGGCTCCTGGATGAAGGTGTTGGCCTATATGCAAGGGACAAAAAAAGTTTACCCACGGCTAAAGAAAAATAACCAAATGCAAAATTGTACAATTGAGAATTATAATTGCCATTTTATTTACTGAAATATAATAGACATCTCTGGCAATCAGATATCAGAAATATCAAATGATATCTGCCAAATAGGGTAACACTGACTTACTGTCTTTGCCTTTTCCATCTGTAAATATACTGTACTGCCATCTGTAAATATCTACTTTCACACCAGCTAGGAATGATTTTTACTACACTATTGCACTATCCATTGCACTGCATGGTTTGTTTGTTAGTGATTTCGTCTTTTTGTTTTCTTCTACTGTGCCTTGTATGTTTGCACAGGGATGTGAGAGAAACAGCATTCCAACCCTGTCTGTGTCCTGTACATATAACAGAATTGACAATAAAGTTGACTTTTACTCCTTACCTCTCATGCTTATGTGGATTTTAGTCCTGCTTTTATGTGTAAAGTGAAAAAACAGATATGCAGATAGGATTTGAAAATGCCTTCGTTTCCAAATAAATTAGCGAGTGTGACACTTGGGGAAATGTGCACACTTGTTAAAACAAATTGTGACTGATGGGTTGCAGCAACTTTCCTACATGTTTTATAGTATTGGTTGGTTGATATGCTGCATGTAGAACACATGCAGAAGAATACTGGCAATGCAATTTTAATCTTCTAAACATGACAAATTTGACTTGCAAATCAATAAACAATGCAGTTGCACCTAGAGTTGTGGGACATCAGCATCGCAAGATATCAACAAAATCAAATCAGATGTGGACAATGATAGCTAAATAGTGTTGCCCTGTTGGTGTGGATTGAAAAAAAAGTTTAATTTACTGTCAGAATCCAAAATCACCAGCGCCTGACTCGTTGACTGGTTTATGTGCCCCTCCAGCACTTCATGTGCTCATAATGACAAAGGATATCATGTCATTTCTTTCTCTCCAGCCCCGCTGTAAAAACACTTGCAGCTACGTTTATGGACTCATTAACAAAGCAGCGGAACAATCAATGAAAACTGTTTCCTTTTCAGCGCTCTCACTGCCTCTCTCTCTTTTTGTCAATCTGCTATTATTCTGCGAGTGCTGAATCCCTGTTTCACATTTGTTTGTGTACATATTTTTCTGTGTGCCATTGTCGATAAGTGGCGGTTTATGTAGAAATATGGCTGTCGAGAGGAGGGGTGGGAGGGCTTCTGTGTGCCAGCGTGGTTGTTTGGGCTCCGAGGATGGAGATGACTATCGGCTCCATCACCATGTGATGACAGAGTTCACAATTCTTGCTCCGGTGTGCAGTTCGACTGGAGAGAGGCCCTGCGTCTGGGATTTCTTAGCCTGACTCAACAGCTGTTTTACACTGAAAAATGGGGATTTCTACTCCTGTTTCCAAGCTGGCAGATGGGAAACTAAAATTGTTTGCTCCCCTAGTGTTTCACTCCCACGTTGTGGCCACTTGACCGACTGCCGCTTTCTTCCCGTGAGGCCTCCGAGAAAATAACTTAAGATGTAAACTGTCACATCCCTGGGTTGAAGTTTAGGAAGAATAAACATTTGATTTATCCTTTTTCTGAGGAAACTGTGATTTTTATATTGCAAAGTCATCACCGACTTGTCTTGTCTTAAGTGTTTTATCCTGACCAATGTTGACCCCTTCATACATTAATTTATTGTCTTCCCTGGTTATAGATTCTGAACCTTCTGAACACCCAACAGTTTCTGGGTATAGTTTGCTCCCCTTACATTTTTCCTCATTGTGGGCTCAGTTTTCCCTGCAATATAAAATCTTACATCTCTGGGGAAACAACCATGTCCAGTAAAATATGTTTTGTTTTGGATTTTTTGTTGGTCGCAGTTCCGTCACTAATGGCTTCATGTGCTGCGGAGTTCAGATTTTACATGTTTTTTTTGTAACTTCCATGGATATTGTTTGTGTGAATGGTCTGTTTTTGGTAGATTTTGAAATGAGATGCATAGATCGAACGTGGTTTAATGAAATATGAGGATTTTAAGCTTAGATTTGGATTACTTTCCAGACGATGGAATTCTAGCTATTCTTTCTCTTAACGGTTTCTTGCTGTGATATTAATTAGCACAAATAGACCACCAGAACAAGTGGTAAAATATGTATTTGTTTAATATTTCGGAATTCGAAAATGAAACAAAATGCCATGTTGGTTAAAAGTTTTAAATGGAGAGTTGCACAGATTTTGCACTGTCTGTTCATGTATTTTGAAAAAGAAAAAGCACCAAACACAACCTGAGCAGTTAAAGTTCAAGCCATAGGCTCTAAGTACATGAATAGAGGGGAAAACATCTTGGGGTTAGTGTTACCAGACATCTGTAGCCCAAAGTCTAGTCTTCTTCTCTGCTGAATGCTAGAAGCTTGAGACTTAATTAGCTGGTATTAGCATAGCATACCCAAATCTCTGACCCAGTTGTTAATGATCAAGTGGTTCACAGAGGTTTTGATAAAGAAGAGAAACATATGGAATACTAAAAGACAATAGCTTCATTTTTTCTGCTTTGATTTTGCTTTGATCTCTCGTTTTTATTTTCCTTAGCTCTTCGCCATACGTCCAAATTTAGAGCAGCGCTAAATCAATATGAGGCTTTTATTATTCAGAGTGGTGCTGTGTCTTCATTCCACTGTTGATTAATGCATGTGTGTAATTGGATGATACTGGTAAAATCATCACATGTATCAGGGCTCACCTTTGCTCATGTTTGTGGATATGTAACTGTCATTATCATGAGCAGATGACACATGTACACTCATGTCTACCTAAGTGTTAAATATGATCTGGAGTTATATTTCTGTCTTCTACAATTTTCTCAGAATGAGTGATGGCCAAATAACACTGAGGGATACATGCTGGAAAATGCTCTTTTGGGGCATTATTAAGGCATTTCTACACTTTTTTTTATTTATTAATTTTTTTTCAAGTTTGTTTCATTCTAAGTTTGGACAACAATAATTTTATTACAAATGTATTTTGTTCATCAGTCTCTTTTATTACTAGTAATCGGTAGTTGCCCAGTAAAACCATATGAGTCCATCCTTCACAAACAGCCCACAACTGTCATCAGATTTTGCTTCAAACACTGATAAATGACACATCCTCCAGTGGTACTGTTCAATTCCAACAGCCTTCTGTGTTTGAAACTGTTGTAATTTTCCATCATTATGCAGAAAATGTGAGCATACTCCACTGGTTCCCTCATTTGACATGATCCAAAGGGACCATTTAGCGTGCCTCAGTTTGCTAAAAGTAAAAGGGGTTTAGTAGGCAATTCTTCTGTGTCCCTGAACAAATAACAAAGACTGCTGACTTTTAGAGGCGGCCGATAAAGCAGTTTATCCTCTGGCATCAACATGGCAGCCAACATGATTTTACACAATGGATATGAATTGCATACAGCTCTCACATATTTACTAAAAAAGGAAAGAATTGAGTGTGGCCTCAGCCTATTAGATTTTAATTAGTATTATTTGTATATGTGACATCACCTGGGCTGTAAGCCAAAATAGTATACAGTATATTAAATGTGGTCAACATTTTTAAGGTTTATTTGCAGATGTGTGAGTGCAGATGTATAGATTTTCTATTTCTCTCTGTCTCTCTCTCTCTCTCTCTCTCTCTCTCTCTCTCTCTCTCTGTGTGTGTGTATGTGTGTGTGTCTGCTTGGTGTGTGTGTGTGTGTCTGCATGCATATGTTTGACAGATGATTGAAGATTCACCCTGAGACAAGGGGCATAGGACAGGAAATTAAATGACTTGCATCTTTGGGACCACTGACTGTTTGTGCTTGCGTGTGTGTGTGTGTTCATATGTCAACCCTTTTCAAATGTTAATATTGAATATATCTATTTGCTGCATATATATGTGTTTTACGTCTTTCAAACTAATTGCAGAGCAAAATCTGTTGCTCCTACATCAGTTCCAGTAAACCACCTCCTCAACATTGTATGAATTTGTAATGGTGTCAATCCTTTGATAGACATCGGAGATTTGATTCATTAAAAAAAATTAGTGAAGGCAAAGAGAAAACGTAGTAGAGAGACACCCAAAAGGTTACTGAAAAAAAGATGATTTAGCTGTGATGCTGGGTGGAAACAAACACTTTACTATTCATTCTACATTTGCTGGACCACCTTGATCAGCTGCCACACACATCTCTGACAGCATTAGCATAAAATTCATTTGCCCATTGTCTGTTCTTTTACACGATCAACCTTTCGTTATTTTTGAGGTAGTTCTTTAAAAAACACATCACTTCATCAGTGTTTCAACAGTGCTGTAAGGGTGATGAATGAGCTCCTGGTCACATTGCTTATAGAGTCGTGCGTATGTTCCTGGATAATCCAGCCTATCAGGTTACACTCCAGCTGGACTCATCTAGTGTGTGATTTTAGGCTGCATTGGTTTGTGCTTGTACTAACTGGAGCCTTGGAGCCGGCAGCCCACTGGGATATGTGGATGATTTATTACCAAATTGACTAATGAGCACGGTGTATCCAGTTAAACATCACACAGTGTTTGATACTGTGATTAACAGAAATACTGTGAGAAATACTGCCCTTGGACTACATCGATCACCTTGCTGCACCTCTCGTTTGAGGACTCAGATGTGATGAAAACCGTGTGTAATGATTTCTACTGTAATGGTTTGCGCTGAATTTGCTAGAGTAAGCTGTCAGGTGAAATTAGTAGTTGTATCTAAATCTCTGTCTGCAATGAAATAGTTCTAAAATATTCAGTTTTATTCTCGGCGCAGTCGTGTTCCTCATTAACACCGCACCTCTTCTGACTTCAAACAGAAATAGAATGTGTGATAATCACAAGTGAAAATAGGTCTTCACTCACAAATATAGCCGGCAGTTTTGTACACACAAATAGACAAGCTAAACATGGCAGAGCTGGTATAGAGCTGGGTACCAGTAGTGGAGGACAGGTTTGTACCGACAGTACACACACTTCTTACTATGAAGTGAATGGCCTTCATTTAATAGAACAGCAATTTTTAAAATAATAATTCCAATTATATTCTTGGATCCTATTGTGTCATGTACTGAATTTTAATATCTACTTTGAAGTGCTCTCCCCTTCAAAATAAAGATGTTCTTTGCTGCTTTAAATAATTTTCATTTCAAATAATTTGATCTTTGTTCAGTTCACATCACCCGCCACAAATCTTTTTGGGCCTTGTCCACAATTGACCACAAAGTATATTAATGTAATGTCAGTGAGCTTTTTAACACGTTAAAGAAATATTGTAGCTCATATGTTGTAAATTGCAAAAAAACCATTTGTTTTAGTTAAATGTCTACTGCCAACATATTTTATTTGTTCTTTCACAAAATATAATAAAAATAAATTCTTCAGTAAATTTATTATTGACAGTTTTCCTTTTTGGTATGCTATGTAGTGGAAATATGCATCTTTACATTGTAAGAAGTCAGGACATGCATGAAGTGGCGCAAACAGTTATGTGAACTGACCTGTAGTTGGCTGTTTGAGCCTTTCTGTTTCCGTTGTCGTTTTGGATCTGACGGCTTTGGCCTTAACGTTAACAAGGACACTGAGAGGATAGAAAAAATACTTAACTAGCCAGCATTTGTCTTCTCTGGGTTTCACCAAGCAGTATTAAGACTGTACAAAAATTTTAATGGTTGTTCAGGAGTAGATGTTTCTCTCTTCTAAAAACAGCATTGAAAAAGTTTCAACGGGGCCATCTCTTGCAGTTGAAACACACGCAGATTGGGGGGTCCATGGGAGATATACATTTTTTGGGGATGCAGTTTGGCCCTTGGTGAGCTTGAAGCATTAATCTTGTAGTGATCCACTAATTTAATGTAAAAGATTCTGGGATACATTTATTGCTACTATATAGAGAATTTCATTCATCTACCTTCCTGTATGATATTGGATGCAGGAGAAGGATGATCATGCCTTCCTATAGCACACGTGGAATGTGATTAGTTACAGACTTTCAGCCACTCCCTATTTAAGATAGCTTCTCTTTGTCACAAACCATTTGCCTGATGGAGGTCTAGCACTGAAATGTCATGAATAAATGTATTTTAGGAAGTCAGACAGTGTGGGAGTCTGAAAATATTAAATCTTGCAATACAGTATGCACTCATGGAGACTGTGGCATTATTAAACATTTTTATGGTTATGCTTAGGCAGCACCTTGTTAAGGTTAGGAAAGGATTGCAGGCTTGATTTCATGCAACATGAAAAATCACTTTAATTAACATTTAACCGAAAACCACATCCTTCCTGCACTAATCCCACATAGGACGAAGCCATACTCTCAGTTTATGACTACCATCCACCCCAACCATCCCCACCTCCAGAGTGGTACGGAAATGTAGGGCCTCATTCACTGGAGAGAAATATTTTTTCTGATAATATCCCATGCAGTGATTATTTAATTATTATTTTTTGAATGCATACATCGTTGTTTATTTACAGTAAAAGGACAAATTTGATTTAAAAAGTTTGGGAACCACTGGCTTACAGAGTGTTTGAATGCAACTGACCATAGGAGAAATACGCAGAGTAAACCAGCCTTTTGTATGAAAATCGACTCACAGTTACAGTGACACTACAAACATGCACTACTTCAGACCCTCTAAGGACACAGATTAGATCAGCCATCTTGTGCATCTTGAAGTGTGTGTGTGCTGACCAAGGGCGTCAGTTTGTTTTTAAAAGTGGGGGGGTGGAGATCACAGCACTTTGAGAAAATGTCGACGAACGACGGCAAAATGCCACAAGCTGGGCTCAAACTCACAACCACCACACCAAAGGCGGAGGCTCAAGCTATTGAGCTATCGGTACATGCAGGTAGAGGGGTCTGTGGGCCGGTATAATACTAATTCTCCTGGGCCGAAATTTTGCCCCTGCACGCCTCTGGTTGGAGCTTCCACTTGGCACAGACGCAAATTTAGCATCTGCGCGTTTGTTTTTTGTTTTTCTTTTAACCTCACGAAGGTGTGCAACTCTCGGCCGAGTGCGGATGGTGCGTTCAGGAGCGTCGGAATTTTCTATACTACTGAAAATAACTGGGTTTACAACGGCTTACATGTGAAGAATTTGAGTGTGTTGGAGACAAAATGACCCCTGACAAAAAGTGGGGGGGGGCACATCCCCACCGTCCCCCCCTAAACTGACGTCTATGGTGCTGACTGATGCATAAACTAATATCGTTTCAGCCTCTTACTTTCCTCTGCTATCATGATTCTTCAGTTAACTATAGTTTTCTTGATTGCGTGATCAAACACTCTTTCATGCACAGACACACACAAAGTGGGAATGTAAGCTTTCTGTCTATATACTCCAATTCAATCTCTGTCTCCTTGTGTCATCCCCCCACCAACACTTTTTCTTCACCTTATAGCTTCCTTGCTGTCGATGTTGTAAATCTTTGTACATCTTGTTCAATACCTGTGTGCCACTCATCCCACAGTCATTTTCCCAGGTTGCGAATTGCGTCTAGTCTGAAGTGTATGTAATCGTGTTGCATCTCCTTTAGGTTGTCTCTGATTGTTTGAGGTGTTTCTATGTCTGCAGTGCATTTTTGTTAGCCAACTAGACAATTTGCGTTGTCACCGTATGTATGTGTGCGTGTGCAGCTAAACAGGATTACCTCAGTGTATGAAATGTGAAGGTGAGCTCATCCAGGTGGAACACTGACTCCTAGGCAGTGTGCTGGGAAAAAAAAATAGAAAAGAAAAGCCTGTACTCGGGATGACAAGCCTTCATGTTCTACATTAAGCATGCACACACCAACACACATATACGTACATTTGCGCAAACTGCAAGTACACAAGCTTATAATATAGATTTGAGTTTACATGCTTCTTTGCTCCCACGCCCATCACTATCTTTGCACATATGACACCCTTAGATCTCACCAAACAAGCAGTAATGAAGGAAGAGCAGGTAGGATGGGACGGAGTAGGAAACAAATGCAATGCATGGCTTCCTTTTTTAGAAAATGGCACTAGCAGATGTGACAACAGTTGTCCAAAGCAGTATTACAGCCCACAAATGTTAGATGTTAAGAGTTCAGCATATTCAGCTTTGATCGTAAGAAGAAATCCTTGTTACACTGGCATATGCTATGAATTGAAAGTGTGCTTCTTTAGATGACAGTCCAGTTAAAGATAGGAAAGGTTACTGTGGAATGTTAATAAGCATTCTGTGACATGACACAAACTCTGGTCTCCTGTGCGAATGTCACACACCCCAACATTCTGGCTGCTTGCATAAAGGGCATGCTACATCCCACATTGGCACTGAGCGCTGGCATTTAAAAGCCTGTCATGATATCCACTTTTATCCAAAAGGCCTGTGGCTTATACTGTAAGTCTTATTGCTGTTGGCAGCACACTTCCAAGTCAATGGGACTCTCCCAAAATTATCCCCTCTCACTGGCATGCAGTGTCACTCTGACAGAAGGGTATAAAATTAAACTGTAGGACAAACTTGTCACCACAGATACTAACCGACACTTTGCTTGTTGCTGTTGAGTAATATTACCTTCTGTCATGTGCTATAAATAGATATCGTGTGCCTCTGAAACTGATTGATGTCTGTGCATGTAGGTCTGAGACCAATTAAATGGCACTTCTGCTAACAGTCTATCTTTTAATGTCGCGTAGAGGATAATAAAAATAAGTGAAAGGAAAAGATACTGAATTGAGAATATTGTGACTTCTCTTTGTGTGGATGCTAAATGTTGCTTTTTTCTGTGTTGCAGAGGACAGACTTTGGACTTGACTCGGAGGGTTTCAAGTCAGATTGTCACAAACGCTGGACTTGTACTCCTGCTTCCGCTGCTGTCCAAGGCAGTATGCTCGCCCCCAAAATGATGGAAGCCCTCATCACTGACTGGCTAGTCTACCTGCTGAGAAGTGGCGCTTAAAGATGAAATCTTTACTGTTTTCTTCTTCACTGCATCGGCTCTTGACAGGACCTTTCTGAGGAATATTTTCGATATTGTGAGGAATATTTCTTAGATTCCCCTTCACCAAACTGGAGGAAACTGATGGCTGCTACATTTCCGCTGGATGGTTTGCACTGCCTGGGTTTCAAACAGGAACATTAGCAACCGCGACTATTGTCTGCTCCGGAGTTTGCCCACTTGCTTATGCCCGTGTGTGAATGTGATTGTGTGTTTTGTGTTTGCATCTGCATGGCATAAGTGAGAGACATAAAGTCAGGATTTTTTTTCTTATTACTCAGAGAAGACAAGAAAACACGCAGCAAACAAGTTGAAAACGAGGAGTAGCAGCCATGTCCCAGTGGAGGCACCATTCGAGGACTGGTTGCCAGCTACTTCAAACTGCCAAGAGTGGGAGCAGGAGGATGGCTTGTATAGGGCTTGAAGGTTCCTTAAACGCCTGCTGGGGGATGTCCACTCTAATATGGCTGGGACTGCTGCTTCTTCAGGCGTGTCCGGCTTCCGTGTCGGCTCAGAAACTCGATGAGACCGACCCGGTGGTCACCGTCACCAATGGCAAGCTGCGTGGCATCAAGAAGGAACTCAACAATGAGATCCTGGGTCCTGTTGTACAGTTTCTAGGAGTACCGTATGCGGCTCCACCCACAGGCGAGCGCCGCTTTCAGCCGCCCGAGCCACCGTTGTCATGGCCGGACATCCGCAACGCCACACACTTTGCCCCGGTGTGTCCTCAGAGCATTGTGGAGGGCCGCCTGCCGGACGTCATGCTGCCAGTGTGGTTTACCAACAGCATTGACGTGGTGTCCACTTATGTCCAGGATCAGAGCGAGGACTGCCTCTATCTAAACATCTACGTCCCCACTGAGGATGGTGAGTTCGTCTTGGGTAGGATGGTTGTGGGGACAGCGGGAGGCAGGGTGTAGGGAATTAAATCCACAACCTTCTGGGAGAGAGAAGATTGTGTTTTTGGGGTTTGTCGTTACCTACGTGAGAGTGCATTTCTGTCTCTGTCCCTGTATGTCTCCCGGTAGATGGAAAGCATGACTTTGTGCATGTTTAATGTGCATGACATGACTTATACTACATGAGTGTGAAAGTGTGATTTGTGAAAGAGGATATGCACATGTGTGAGTTGCATCCATTGAGGTCATTTTGTCCTCTTTTCATTTCTCTCCGTAGCTGCTCTCCATATTTTTTCTTCCATCTTCTGTCCTTCCTGACCTGTACTGCTCCAGCTCAATCCTGTCTGTCTTGCTTCTCGAACAGATTCCCCTCTCATCCCCAGCTCCTCATTCTCCTCATTGCTTTATTTGCCCTCCTCTGCAGACTCTCTCCCTTTTCCCCTCTCTCATGCCTGTAGCTCATCATAGCGTATTGTGCTCTGCCACAATGGCTACAGTTCATTAAACAAGACAGTCGTTGTCATGATCATCACCGATTGATTTGGCTGACTAGCTGAATGACTGGCTGGCTGACTGATAGACTGAATACTGCTGTGATTGAGCTGGTGTGATTCATTCTTTCTTTATTTCCCCCTTCCTTCCTCTCTAAGTCGTTCTGAATCAGCTCTGTATGTGTGTGTATGTGCGTGCGTGCGTGCGTGTGTGTGCATGCCAGCTCCAGTGTGCATTGCGCGTCCAGGGGCTCCATGTTATTCTTTAGTTTTCTATTCATTTTACAGTCAAAAGAATATCCAAGGAATGTGCCAGGAAACCGGGCAAGAAAATATGTAGACAAGGAGGTATGTATAATCTGAATACAAACTATACAATGCCACAGAAAGAAGAAACATTCTAAAAACGGCAAGACAAAAGGGAGAAAAAAGGAACAACTGTGTGGTACAGTATTGAAAAAGGTCACAAGATCGAGGTCTACGAATTATTCAGGTCTTGACTCAGGGCATCTGCTGGATTTTAAAATGCTAAAGTTAAGCGACAGGACATTTAAACACTACCTCTAAGTGAATTTAACATCAGTTTAAAGCACCTAAGTAGGAAAGTCAAGATGTCAGAACCAGTAGTTTTCTAGATGACAATGCTTAATGCATTTCAGAAAGCATAAGTGAGCAGAGCAGGTATAACCTTTTCAGATTCGTCAGACTTCAGAAGGCGTCTTTTATGTCCTACAGATGACAACAGTAGCGTATTTTGCTGCTAAAAACCCAGAATCAGACATGTAATTGGTAGACCTTGTGATGACGGAATGATGGCGAGGTGTTTTGTATTGATGTGTGCTCCCATTGGCCAGCAAAAGTGGGGGATTTGATTGGCTGCCAGATGGGAGGTCAGGAGGTGTGCAGTAACGATGGCTGATGTGTGGCGAGATAGCAGCGCATTAGATCAGGCACACTGCCGCAAACACACACATACACGCACTTGCAGTGATGTAGTTGTATGCAGTGTTAAATAAGATGAGCTCAGGCTGGACCTTGACTGTGTAATCTCCATTAAAAGAAAGCAGAGTTGTGTTCAGGTTGGCTCGGGCTACTGTATCAAGCGCTGTTTCATCAAGATAATGCCCTCCACCTCCTCTCTGTCTTTCTCTCTGTCTCTTAGCCTCTTCCTTCTTGGATGTGAGCACGTTTTTGTGTATCGATATGTTTGTGTGACAGTGTGTGTGTGTGCACAGAGGGAGAGAGATGCTGACAGTGTCCTTGATAAGGTCTGGGTGTTAATGTCATTGTCTTGGCAGCGGCCTGCATAATCATTTACCGCGTATCCCTTTCCTTCCAGCTACACAGATACTTGTAACCTCGCCGCTCGTCTCCTCCTTTCTTCTCACCGCTCCTCTCCTGTCATCTCCTTTCCTCAAACGTGTTGCACGGGCAAATACACAGAAAGCAAATGCACTTAAACTGGGAGATTATAGAAGCTTACATATTAGTCACACAGCATGGAAAATCCTCATTTAGAAACCGAGACCCAGACAATCTCTTGTGGATTTTCTCATTTTGTGATAAAGGGAGATTAGGTCCAGAAAACAATGTATCTTGCACCGAAAAGAACAACAAGATTGCAGATCTGTGGCTTTGTTGCAGCACAAGCCGCTTTGCGATGTGTGTTGCATTTGAAAAAATGTAAAAAAAATAAATAAATAGTGAAATGTGAGGGAACAACTCTCTCTGAGCATGTTCTCGTTGTATCGTAGTCTCACAATATGCCTTTCATTTGGAAAAAAGAAGGGAAAAAAGCTTAGTCGGTCCAGTCTTAATGCATTGGTAATCAAAATGTGCATAAAATAATTTAGGTTTAAAGCATGAAGATGCATTGATTTTTCCTGTTTGGTATTTAATGTAAACAATATTTCCAGTGTGTACCTCAAATACAAATGAAAATAAAATGTAGTGTCTCTTTGTATTATAGGATTAAGTTTACTGGACGTTATGATGTGCAGTGTGTTTTACAAACTTTGATTGTTTAACACTTGCAAATGTTCTGTGCAATCAGAAATTTATGACACTTATTACAGACATTTGACACATTAAAATGACCAGAGCAAAAGAAATACAATTGATGATCCAAGGAATAGTTGAAAGTTAAATTTCTGACTGAGTTAATAAGAAGTGTGTGCATTGGTTGAAGTAATCGGTTCAGTGATGGCAGACTACAGTGGGATCAGTATTTATTTCATTTGCTATTGAAGGCATGTCTTGCAGCCTACAGTATGAGTTGTACCGCATCACATAGGAGGACAGAGAGTCAGTTCTTTAGCAATTCTGGAGAGACGGCCGCTATTTCTGTGGATTCGTTTAGCACTTCAGTCATTATCAGTGACATGATAGTGCAATGCAGTGGTGCATGGAGTGAGTGGACAGATCGTGGTGAGTGACTGGGTAATTTCATGGCTAGATGTGTGCAGTCGCAGGAACGCATTTTGTAAAAGGGTTGGATAGGAAGAAATAAACGTGGTAAAGAGTCATTATCAATCAAATCAACTGTGACATGTCTTTATAAAAGAGAAACAATCAGAAAAGAACAGTCAGCAGAATGGGAAGGACCCTCATATCCTCGTGTTTTTAGGTGCAGGATTAGCGCAGGTGAATAGGAGTGCTTGGGTGGGAATTTGGAACTGAGGCTTATGATGCACCCAAAGTCTTGAATATCCATTAATCAAGATTTGGAAAGACTGAGCAATTACTAAAACAGAGCCATCAAAAATGCGTGGTAGACCACACATCCATGTTGTCACAATGCCAAAATGGTGACGCTGTTATACAGAATCATCGATTTTTTACACATTTATGTCTCTCCACCCTCATATGGTGGGAGCAGTACTTTGGTGTACATTTTGATCACCAAATTTCCTCTTTATTTCTTTTACAGGAATTCAGCTGATCATTTTTAGCTGCAGTTTTTGATCTGCATACTTGCAAACAGCTGATTATTAGCAGCTTGCAGTGATGTCATTTAATGCTGCCAGTGTGAAATGTGCACTAGTAAATTAACAATAAGATAAAGCAACATTTTCCTCTTTCTGAATTACATTGTTGAACTCTGATGGCAAAAGAAGTTGGCTTGTTTAAAAAAAAAACACATTAGTTTGAGTTACATTTGAAGGGATGGACATGAAGGAACGACGTTACATTTGCAAACCTTTCGCTCTCTGAATCTTTTCAGCAAATCAGCGTGTCTGCCGCTCAGATGCTTTGCCGCATAAGATATGTTGGCTGGTTTAAAACTTTTTCATAGATGGACTTTGTGGACTCACCATATCTGTCGACTGTCAGCTATAAGCAAAATACTGCTTCACCATCGCAGAAAGGCATAGCTATTTTCGGAAATATGGCTTCTATTCAAACGACATCATTATTTAAGTATTGACACTAATAAAATAGGTATACAGTAATACCTGCAGTCAATATAAGATTCGGAACAGCTTCTAACATCCTGCTGCACATCAAATCTTGGAAGACTTCACCATGAGCAAAATGAATAAAAGGACAACGGGGGGAAAGCCAGCAACGGACAGTCATGAAGAGCATTGGGAAAAGGCAGACAGGATATAATATTCCTAAGAATGATAAAAACAATGTGAGATGAGGACAGAAAGAGCAAAACAATAGGACCGCATGAGAGTGATGAGCCACAGTGTAATTGCTGTGGGACTCGGCTCTTTGTCCTCATAAGGACTATTGTGTCGTCCTGTGCCATGCTGGTTCAAAGAAGTCTTCTGTGGGTAAAAGTAGTGTCTTTGATGTCTCGGCGATGGAGCATGGTCATTAAGTTATCACATGCTGGGATAGTGGTCTCGTTGTTGAGATCAGAAGTAGCAGCACTGCGGTTGGTCCTCTTCGCGCTCGGCAACATGAATTCACAACTCGCTTTTAATATCGAAATAAATGAACATCAGTGGCCTGAAATTCAAAAGGAACAGTTGCGGATTAGTTTAGGAAAAGCTCAACCTGATGCATGAGTCAGATGCTAAGTCAGAGCTTCATATCAAAGCTTTTGCCTCGACAAAACAAGACGTGATGACATCATGTCTGGGAAGATGTTGGGTATTTTTCACACTGTTTTGAAAAACAAAAATCCCAAAACTAAGAATGATTATTTGCAAAATAATCAATAATGAAAATAATGGCTTCTTGCAGGACTAGTTTGCAATCAAAGTTGCACTGTAGCATGTTTGTTTGCTGCAAACCTTAAGAACATCCATGTTGTCATCCATCTTGTTGCAAAGAAATTGACATTTCCTACAGAAATGTAATTGCAAGCCTCTCACTTTGTATCGTGTGTGTGTGTGTGTGTGTGTGTGTGTGTGTGTATATATATCTTTTCTGCTTTGCCTCGTTTTTCGTTCGTTCTTGGTTGCTCACACTGTTTTCACCTGAATCCACAGTTGACTCAGCTATGTGTGCTGTCAAAAGACATTATGGGTAGCCGAAAAATGCAAACTTATGCAAAAGTAGATAAAAATACGGGAAGTGGGTTTGTCAAAAAAACAAAAATAACATGGTTAGTGTTAGGGACATATTTATTAGGCATTATAAGCTTACACTGGGACAGAATATTGTCAGAAAATTGGATTTTCTTTTCTTTAATAATTAGTGTCCACTCATTTTTGCACCTCGTATTGAGTCACTTTGTTGCTAGCAGCTAATTTGAAGTACTGCGTCTTACAGCAAGCAATGTGTTTCATGGAATAAGCTACTCACCCTTAAATGCTGTCAAACCATGGAAGAAAAGGGAAAAAAAAATATGTATATATAACTCCTTGTATGGTGTCTGTCTTGTTTAAACTCCCTTTATGTTTACTTTATGCTGAATTAAGCATTGGGCTTTAAAAAAAACTAAACTAGGGCATTTAAACTGCAAACTAGGCCATTTCCCAGTGCATGTACACACTATTTAATATCTGAAATAGTTCCTGAAATATTTCAACATGTTGCATTATTCCGAATTTTCTGTGCACTGTCGACACTCCAGAGGGGTTTAGAAGAGAAGATCCATTGTAGATGTGAATTTCGTCAAGATGCAGGCAACTTCACAGATGGGGAATTTTTCGCAATTTTTCTTCTTCTTCTTCGTGACTGCCTCTTCCTATGTCTCTTTCTCTCGGTCCGTCTTGATCTCCCTTAGTGCAGGTTGGCCTTTTCCCTCGTCTGTTTCTGCCTTTCTGTCCATCCTGACCTCCTCACCCTCTACCTTCTCACTTTCCTCCTATGTCCTTTTTCTCTTGCATGTGTCTCTTTCTCTCTTATTCCTCTGGCTTCGTCCTAGTTTTGTAGTCATTGAAGGAGGATCCTGTGGGAGGCAGCACACACATGCACACAGACACACAAACAGAGTGGAGGAAATAGAAGGCAGGAATAAGCATGGCCCTTCTTGTGTTTGGGTTTCCCTGGAGGGGTTCTGTCACCTCCACTCACAACTTAACTTCTCCACACTGGTATTTTTTCCCCATGTTCATGTGGTTTGCTTGTGTGTGTGTTGGCGTCTGTCTGGATGGATTCAAGGATCTGAGTGTGTGTGTCTGGATAATTTTTAAGTTTTGTGCAGTCTTAACCTTCACTTGATTCTGAATCTAACTTTTAAAAAAGCAATAGAGAAATACAGAGGAAAAAACAGAATACAATCTGCTCTGATCCAAACTGCTGTTCTTCAGTGTTAACTGTTAAAGATATGGCCTTTTCACGTGGCTGTCAGAGACTGTTATGTTACTTGTTTTATTTTTTTTATTTTTTTTTTATTTAAAAAGCTGTTGATCTTAAAGCTAAATCTGCACCATGTTTTAGCATCTGCAGGAACAGGCATAGTCTTGCAGGTTTGTACACTTTTTGCAATTGCATATGTTATTTAGAACATCCATCCATCCATTCGTCCACACCCTGGACAGGTCGCCAGTCTGTCACAGGGCTACATACACAGACAAACAATCACACTCACATTCACACCTACGGGCAATTTACAGTCATCAATTAACCTCAGCATATTTTTGGACTGTGGGAGGAAGCCGGAGTACCCAGAGAAAACCCACGCATGCACAGGGAGAACATGCAAACTCCATGCAGAAAGATCCCAGGCCCACCCCGGGATTCGAACCAGGGATCTTCTTGCTGCAAGGCAAAGTGCTAACCACTTACGCCACTGTGCAGCCTATTTAGAACATACTAGACCATTTTCCAAGGAAAAAAAACTGTGATTACTGGGAGTGGGATGATGATAAATGCCTAATATTGATGTTTCTGACACACATTTTTGTTAGAATTCACTGTCGTTGTGGTGCCAGTATTTATTCTACAATACCAACTGACAGACATGGACATTCGTGGAGATCGGGACTCAGTCTTGTTACCAGGTCATATGTTTTAGAATATCAAAATAATATGTACCGTAATATATTATTATTATGATTAGAAGCACTTTTCTTGTAATAACAAATGTTAATCAATTACTGTTACCTATATCAGTTCTGTTCTGGTTTATACTGTCATCCTACACAGCCTTCTGTAACTACTCTTACACTGGCATCTAATATCCGAAACGATTTTCATCAATCCAATTTTTTTTAAGAATAGAATCACTTTATTCATCCCCGAAGGGAAATTCAGTGGCCAAGGATTTTCAGGAAAGAGCATTGCTTCTCATGTAGTTAGCACAATTTAGGTCTCATACTGTCTGAGCTAGCTTCATCATTGTCATGCTCTAGTTCTGATTGAAATGATTTGAATCATGAATAGTACAAGAACCATCACCAGTAGCCTCAGGTCTATTTTCATTTGCAGGGCTGTAGTCACTAAATCTCTGAAATATCAAAGAAACACTAAGGTTTGTGCTATGTTTGAAACTCAGGTGTTGCGCCACCACATTCGTGTGACTATAGACAGATTGTGTACGTATAAATGTGTACATTGAAAAACAGTTAAAGCATTAGTCATTAGGGACCTTATAAATAATACAAAAAATTACTATAATAATCATAGTCAGTAAAGTTCCAACTTATGCATTTGAAACAAAGCCCCTAAAAGGCATTATATTTCTCTCACACGAAAATCCCAAGCAATGTAAGCAGTGCTTTAGTAAAGGATCATTAAAATCAAACGTATTGTCGATGCAACAATGTGGTCTGTGAATTTTAGAAATGTTTGGCAATCTAACCAGCAATCACTGAGATAACATCAGCAAAATGCGGATGCTAGAGGAAATGGTTGTATTTTTCCACTTGAATTGTTGTATATTCTTGTAAGGAAATCATGTTACTCGCCGGGTTGACTGGTTCTTCTTGGCTGCTGTTGCCTTAACAGTTGACATGTGGCCCAGCTGTTGCAATGGACAAGGACAAATATGAGTTATTAATGGCATCCCTTGTGATCTCCAGTACCGAAATTACAAAAATAATTAGGATATTTCCCAGTGGCTTTAGCTAGAGAGGCGTATCACACAACATAATCCTGAATCAACAAGAACATCATGTGCTTGAAGTAAAACTTCATGTTTTAAATTAATCTGTTAGTGTCTTTAGTGTAATGTTTGTGCTTTTTGTGCTTCTGATTACTGGCCTGTTTCCAAATTTAAGCACCACTGAAATCTAAAACTACCATGTCAGTAAGACGTTCCCAATAGAGTTTTGTTAAAAGAGCACATTTTGGTATACCACACATGTGCACAGATAGTTTACTCGGCGCCTTAATCCTCAGTTTTACTGTCCTGTACCGAATAATGGAAGTTTAATCAGAACAAACTGCTTTCCAAACAGAGATTAACCAAATTATTAAGCAAAGAAATAAATTTAGAGTACTTGATGGTGGGGGGAAAGCAGCTACAATCCAAAGCAGACTCAAGTACGATCTGGTTAATAATAGAGATTGTGAATTGGCAGAAAGTGTCTGTGCTGCTGAGAGCTGAAAGTGGAACCAGATATATTGCCAGAAAATATTAATGTGCCAACATATTTGATTTACAATCTCTGAGAAAGTCGATGGCAGTCTTGTGTGTCTCATTTACTCAGCCAGCTACATCTAGAAAAGCATTTTTTTTTTTTTAGTTTTGCCCTTAAGAATCAAGGAATATGTATATAACAGAACCAACATTAAATTAGTGATCATCTGATCTTCAACTTCTTGGACATCAGAGATATCGGCTTCTTCATTATCTGTAGTTGAGAATAAACATACAGTCTGGCAGTAGCCAGGGAGATGTTGCATCAAAAAGAGGACAAAATTAAAGCTGCAGTAATCAAAATAAGACAGCTAGAAGTCAGTGTTAGTTTGTGGCTAACCCATTGTGCCACTGCATCCTATTCTTACTGTGGACTTACAGATTTATACTATCTGAAGCCTGAAAACTAAGCCAGGATGAAGCACAGAAGTCTAGTTTCCTCTCAAATCATTTGAATTATAATATGCCGAAAAGTTAATATGGAATATCTTTAATATCTTCATTTAAGGGCTGTCCAAGCCAATTTGCAAGACATTAATAACGCCTTTAATTGGACTCAGGACACTTTTATGAAGCACGTTTATCATTTCTCACTGAAATTTAGAAATTATCATCTTCAATTAGATAAAAGTGGAATATGGCACAATAAATAAATATAAATGATGCTAGCAGCACAACAAAGACCTTTAAAAATCAAAGAATCCTACCTGCTCTTATTAATATATGGATGCCCTGTATTAGATCCCTTGCAGAAATGATGCCCATTAAAAAAAATAAAAAATTCCATCTCCAATCCTGTCTCCCAGAAATTATATTCCTACGCACACTGCGTTATCATTTACATAGTGAAATAAATGCATTATCTCCTCGAAAGATAAGGCTGTGACATAGGAGGAAAGCCTACTGTGCCACAAAATCCCAATAAAGATGCAGGAGAGGAGGTTGGAAGCACATGTCAGCCACAGGTCTTTCATCCAGGAGAGTAGGATTCACATCCCATGCAGGATCATTATTCTTAGTTTCACCCATTCTGTGTGGATAGCTTTAGGAAAATACCATGATGTGGGTTTAAATAGGACCCTTTCACATCGTGTTTGAAGCTTCTTCATTCTCAGGGTTAACAGGGTGAGCAGGCCGTCCCCATCTAATATATGATCAGTTCACTGAAAAGGAGAGGCATGGAAAGCAGTAAAACAAATGGCAAAAATATGTTAATTAGAAACTTACTTGTGATATGTCACCGATAAATGTAATCTAGCAGAAAATGTGTCCCCCTCAAGTGCAGTTTAGTTCCACTGGAGCATATGTTTTTTGGAAGAAAGAGCCGGCACCACACGATTTATGCCCAACGTCGAGATTAGATTCAATTACATCCCTTGTTTTTAGAACATAACAGATCCATCACAGACCTACAATTAATGTTTGTCTTTTCGCTTTTACTTTCTCTCACTTCTTTTACCAGAAATTGGGCTTGTACTTTTATTAACTGTGGAAATGGGACTGAAGTATTGTGTTTAAACTGAAAGGAACTATTTCATGTTTTACGTGATGCGAGTTATATACAAATGCACTGGCCTTGTACAAAAGTATACAAGAAAGCGTGTAATATATCGAGCAAATTCACATTCATTGGTTTAACAGTGTTTTGTAGCTGAAGTCCTGGAGACCTCTGTGCGAGTAATTTGGCATTTTATGGAGTGGATCTGTAAAATAGATCATCAGTTCAAAATCTGTACAATAAGAGATGCTCAAATGAGGAAAAAGGCTGAAAGGGTTATTAAATTATTTATTGGATGCAGTGTTCACATCAAGGGAATGAATATGTGCAGCTATACCGCATTATGTTGCCATCATTGTTATGAGCTGTATGGAAATTTACTTCAATGAATTTTGCAAAAAAAAAAACATTTCTGGATTTAGTGTTTTAGTGTCCGTGTTCTTGTTGGTGATTGGGTGTGGCAAAGTTGGTTTTGAGCTGTATTTAAGCTTTGGCTTACCAGCAGTAAAGTTCAGTACACAGTGAATTATACAATAGAGTGTACAAAACCTCTTAAAGTTAAAGGGATGTAGTTTGAATTTAACAGTCGCTCTGTTTAAAACACTCCAAAAAATGTTGAATAGGTTCAGTGCCTTCGGAATTGGCTGTTTGTTGCTCGGTCAGGTAAATGTCAAAGAAAGAGGGAGAGAACGTCCTTGGCTGCTTTGTTTAAACTGTTTTCCGGCCTTTTGTTTTTCTAAATGGTGACACACACATCCACACACCTAAACTCCAATCCGCATTAACACACACATACATGCGAGCTCCTGTGCTCAAGGTGACAGCATTGATAGTTGCTCATGCATATTCATGACCCTTGCATTACAATAAATAAATAAGCAGCTTATTTTTTTTCTTTTCTCAATATTAAATGAAGGACATTTGAACCTTTGGCGCACTGCCAACACAAGCCACTGTTATTGCGGAAAGGGGTGGGCGATACAAATGCCATAACATTGCCCCATTTTTAAGATTCATTTCACAAAAAAAAATCAATCTTTTCCTTTTTTTCCCCCCACTCCTTTCCTCTTGTCTTTTGCACTTCATCACTACAGCTGTAGCAGGGACACATTTTGCCTCATGCATATTTCAGACATCGCATTGTGAACAACAGAAGTAGACACAGCGTGGTGAAAAGTAACAGCTTTTCCCGTAGTTTCCATTTCACTTGTAGTCATTATTTATGGGGGCCCTTTTCCAAAATGGCCGTACAGCTATGTAATGCATGAAGCTATTTGCTTCAATGATGATGGAGAGGCAGCTGTAAACTGAACATAGGCAATGATGTTAGCCTATGCACACAAACAGCCTGTGAAGGAAAATGAGAGCTGCTGAATGAATTATGACGCTGTTTCTTGTGTACTGCGTTCTTGTTATGATCATTGCAATTGTGAGGTGGATGGTTGTTGCAGAGTCAGCAATGTATTGTGAAAATGGCAAACTTTGACCATGAAAAGAGGAAGGAGTAAATAAGAGATTCGTAGATAAATTGTTAATGCGCACAACAAGATTTTTTTACTCAAAGCTTTACAAAATGAAATGTTGAAGCAAAACCTATGTAATGCTAGGTGACCATAAGGTGCTACTGAAATGCCCATGACACACTGAATTCTCCTTCCATTTCCAAGACTTTCATAATGAAACGAGCCCACTGAGACTGCAATGTGGCCACTATTGTCTATGGATTCATTGCTACATTTGTTAATAACACCTCGTAAATATTTCTAACCATAACCTATTAACTATGACCCGATCGTGACCATGGTTGTGTCAGGTGTTATTGCTTAGGAATTCAGTGTATCATTTGTAAAAGGAATATTGTCCATCCAAAAGTTGACATGAAATAATGTACCAAAAAGAATGCACTTTTATTTATTTATTATAATTTATGGAACACTAATCACCACCCATCACCTTTCATCTCAAAAGTCACAATAGGCCAAAGAAAATTCAGATGGAAGCAAACGGAATTGTTATATGTAGCATTATATTTACTATTCAGTCTATTTTTTTAAAATCATTTAATTCTTTTCTTTTTTTTCACATTTATCTGATGCCTCTGTCCTGGGAAACCTCTTATGGTGTACAGAAAGTAGCACTTTCTACTCACAGGAAGAATGGCTTTTTAAATGAATCTGTCATAAGCTGTTGTACAATTTTTATTAATCTGCCAAGGAACGCAGTGGAGTTATGTGACAATTGGCATTGGTTTGTCTGTCTGTCTGTTAGCAAAATGGATTTTGATGAAATTTTCAAGGAAGGTAAAAAATGACACAAGGACCAATTGATTAGAGTTTGACAGTGATGCGGCTTATAGTCTGGATCCACGGATTGGTTCAGGATTTCCGTATCATTGTGAGAGAGCACCATCTCGTCACTGTAACTAGGACTACAAGTGAACACTACGTCAGCTGCCTGCTGACAATCACATGATTGCAGTCCTACTACAAATTAACCACTGCAGACCACGAATTGTTTAAAAATTTCATCCGCAGATAATCATACAATGCCTGAGCAGCCCTGGCGGAGTACTGCTCTCTGAGTGATTTATGAATGATCGTGATGATATGGTGTTAGTAGATGAGTAATCATTTTAGAAAATGTATTACATGCTGTCCAACCCAAGGTCACTGATCAGATGAGCATTTTGGTAGCTGTGGCTCGGGTAGTAGGTTGGGTTCTTGGCTTGATACTCACTCCTGCAAGAGGGAATGGGAGAAAACAACTTTGCTTTTAATTTCTAAATTTCTTTATAAATTTTGCTTCCAAAATTGTGTCTGAACCTGTAGTTTATTATATGCTTTTCTGCAACATGAGCAATTGCCAGGTATCATATTTTGATACTATTGACCCTCTCAAGTGATTTCAATGCTGAATTATGATTTCCCCATAATGACAAAGTGAGGTTGACAAGTTGTTTTGGGAGGCAGGAGTCTATTAGGCTGAAAATTCTTCTCCTTAGCCGTTCATTATTTAGCTGGCCACTGTGCATGCTAATTATTTAGCGTTTGGTGGTTGTTGAGTTCATGTAAAAAAACAAGTTTTGCATCATCTCCAAGGCACTTCAGTGAAAACAGAGCTGAACCTGCTCCAGATGTTCTCATATCTCACATGGTAGCAAGAGCAAAAGAGCAAATTGGCTTGACAGTCTGCATACTTAGTCAATTTTCATTCTAATAAACTCTTAAAGATGTGGGTGTGCTGCATCATTCATGGATGCTAATGCATACTAGTGCGATCAGGGAGAAAGAAATCTATTGGTACTGGTAGCCATGGTACCTGTTTACTCTGGAACCTTGTTCAGGGTTTGTGATTGCATTACAATGGCATGCAAACTCATCGTGATGTCCTATGAAACCTGGCTAAGACGGCCGACTTTCTCCTATAACTAATGGTTATTCTGTTAATTAGTTTATTTATTGAAATTCCATGCCATCTCTTGATAGTATGGTATTCTGTAGAATTCTACAGCCCTTTCCAACAAGCTCTAGTCTAGTGCAGGGGACTATGAAATCTGCTGCTAGGGGCTGCCAAGTCTCTTTAATTATGCTGTGATGTTAAATTGGGTATGGTGGAATAGAGCAAGTTGCTCGCTGTAATGCTGGCCCCATGCCCAGGTTCATTGTACCCATAGATACATACGGACTACCACTGCTCCCCAGTCCTTTACAGGGCTTTTTGGCACAGGGAAGTCTTCTAAACTTAGTATTTCACAGTGTAGTGACAGAAAAATGTCACAGTTGACATTTCTGTTGCAAAGCTAGCATTATTACCAATCCGCCAAAAAATAAATCCATTGGAAAGAGTGTATATTTTTGGCCTCACTATACCCCTGTTTGTCCAGTCTAATGGATTCTGCTTAGAGACAGGCAACTACTAGACTGACAGGTGTATATGTGTGTGTTCATACATATGTAGAGGTGTAAATGTCTTTCTTTCCGTGTGTTTGTGTGTGTGTTTGGGAAAGTAAATGGATAAGGTGATACTGGGCCAGATGGTGTGTTGGATGCTCAACATAGGAGCCAAGATGTCACCTTAGTTTGGTAATGAGACAGCGAGCGGTGTGGTAGGGGCAGTGAGGTGGTTATAGAAATTTAAAAGGCCTATTGAGCTGTGAAAGCATACTTTGTTTAGCTTCTATTGCTGGAGTGCCTAAACATTCCATTAGAGGTTTTGCATAGTCTTTTCTGGGTGATAGAGAAGTAATCTCTATACCTAAGCATGAGTGATGTCTCATGTCTATGATGTATATACAGTAAAGCTGTCACGTATAGGGAAAAAACTTTAGTTTGAGTGCACATGAATGAGCTGTAATACTGTCAAAATGTCCTTCATTAGTGTCATTGCCATATAAATAAGCCTTTGAAAACAGATTAGTTTCGCCGGAAGAGGCTCAGCAGCATCCACTCTGTAGAATCGCACAGCTTGTCACATCTCACACTGTCTGATTATCTTGATTTTTAATTTCAAGACTTAAGAATATTTTATTTTGGAACCAGAAATCTCTGCCGTGCCCTCCTCGTGTGTCTTTCCTCTGCAGTTTTCTGTTTACTCACACTTGAGTGGATGAAAAGTCATTAGCTCTGTCCCAAATTGCTACCTAGTGTCTCATCCGTAATATTTATGTGATGTACTAACAAATACAGGAGAATGATGTAACACCTTATTGGCACAATGAGGAGTAATTAGATGTAATTTACTGTTTCATGATTACGCTTGAAGGCATATTTACTCCAAAGGTGCGATGGACCAGCCTTGGCATGAATCTGTCTTTCTTTTTCTTTCTGTCTCTGTTGGTCTTTGTCAGTTTACTGTGCAGACTAAATTGAATTTTATCCTGCCTTTTAAGGTTTGTGATGTTGCTATCTAACCTATATTACATTTTTGTTCTATGAGTCCTGATGTCAAGGTTTCAACTGTAAAACAACTTGGTTTTCATGTTTGTGTAGATTCTCTGACATCCATGTCCTGACAATCGTAAAGCCTAAGTAGAAATCACCTGGACTTCTTGCTAGTTAGAAATTAAAAAGCCTCTTGGATAAGAGGTGAAACATCTTCAAGAACCTACAAGAGAAGTCCACTTGATTTCTACTGAAGTTCCTTTGAGCTTTGTTCTCACTTCGACTATTATTGACTTGAGTTTATTTGGTTGATAACACCTAATACCAGCATGATGGTAACATCTTTTCATCTTCAACTGAAGTGAAAACAAAAGCAAAGTCCAACAAAGTTCATGTTTCATTGTCGAATTACCACAAAAACTTTTCAGTGCTTGATCAGTCAGACATATGAAGAGGTCAGTATTAACTCATTAATAATTGCAAAACCAGGAAGTCAGTCATCCACATGTTTGAAAAGAGATTAATCGGGTCTGAAGTATTTTCATGTAGCAATGTTTCTGTACACCACACAGCAGTATTTCTCACCAGCACCATTAACTCAGCCATTTTATTGTACAGTAATCTCATATTGTTCAAAATAACAGAGGGGAGATACAGCTTATACCTTCACGTCATTGCTTCATTCTTAATCTGCATCTCCTCTTCTGATTTCTAGACTGATGTCTGTTGTTGTTGTTCTGGTTGCTATGCAACAGCAGCGGTGCTCTATGAAAGAGGCAGCAATATATTGTATTGACTCTCCAAACCAATGCAGTTTCTGGGGTGTTTTTTGCAGTACAATAAAATTATCATGCCAATAAAAAGAATAATAATAATAAGAAGAAAAAAGTTGAATATCTAATTAGTTAAAACAGAAGGCTGGGATGGACATATTTAATTTTTTGAAGTGTTCACAGATGTTTCTTATACTGGAAACAAATGGTGGCTCTTCATACTGTAGATGATTTGCTGATTTTTAAAAAAGTCCCTGCTACTCTTGTCTCCTTTCTGCTCCATGCAAACACAGCCTGCAGTTCAGCCTAATTCACATGACAATTCCATGATTTTTTTGTGACATCAGTGTTTGTCCTGACTGAGTCACTAATAGCTTTGTGGTTGCAGAATAAATATTAATTTATTTATTTAGAAAAAATTGTATTTATTTACAGAGTCTGCAAAGAGAAAATTGTTTATCTTTGACCACGTTCTTAGTGTAGAATACAGGAGTTTTGGGGAAATATCACAGTTTAAAGTTTAGGTTCGGTTATTTTTCTGAAAACATGCTTACTTCATACTGTCAGGGAATTTAAAAAAAACTACTGATTATTTATGTTTCGTTAGTTTCTGTCTTTGAGAAATTATGTAATTGTGATGATTTCTTTGGTGAGCCTAGAGGCTTAATGGAAAATCACCTCTGTGTCAGAACTGCTGTTACATTTATATGCATATAACTACTGTATTTGTGAGATTTGAACCACACTGATTCATTGCAAGAGGAGAAAATGAAACCCAAGCTGTACTGCAGAAAAATGTGAAAGCATTAAAATCAGGCAATGTATGTAGGACAGCAGACCGCAGGCAAAGATCAACAGTTGTAGGTGGAGGTCGGTTCACTAAACTAAAACCGAGCTGTCTGACAGCGTTTCAAACTCTCAACCAACATCCAAAATGTGATTACTTACCACTACAATGATGACAGCCTTAAATACAGTATTTAAATGTTATATTTCTAATAACATTTCCAACAGTCATTGAATCAGACTGGCGACATTGCACTCATATTGCAGCACTATCCTAGATCAGGCTACTTTATAAAACAAGTGTATATTCCCTCTATTTACAAAGTAAATAGAGGGAATATTTTATCTATTATCTATTTCTTTCCTATATCATTGGCAAATTATGTATTGTGTTCGATCAGTTGTTGGACAGCAGTATTAGCTTACAGCCTGTAGAGCAAATACAGTGCACTTACCTTTCATTTAATTTTTAGAATTGGTCTGTTAGGAAGGTCATCATGACATTGCACTTACATTCTACCATTCCATAACATCTGGCCTGTTTGCATTTTTTGTCATGTGTATTTATTTACACATCATTAACAGTGGCATACAAAATAGCACTGGATGACCTTTGATTTAAATTTAGAATTGCACTGTAAGGAAGGTTAGGATGGCAAATTATAGGCGTAATAAAGCTGGTAAAGACAGCCTGAGCTGGGAAGATGTCAATAAATAATGAATCAATCAACCTGAATAAATAGTAATAAAAAAAAGGAAAAGAAAAATTACACATCTTCATTATTCTGTCCAAGTATGTAGAGTAACTTATTTCTTTCTTTTCTAACATATTCGGTCCTAATTAAATTATGTCATTAACAGGATGGATACCGCAACAATTTGACTTCTTTTATTTACTATGGTGATCTTGTGACTTTTGTTCTGACACTATCCTCAGCATTTTGTTTTGTTAAAAAAAAAAACAATGGCATTCACAACAGCCTGAACTGTAAGTTGTGTTAATTAGTGTTAAATAACAGATGCCAGTTTGCTTTCACCTTGAGCTAAGATGGCAAAAATGTTTTCCCTGCAAACATCTGTATATTGCCATTGTCATTGCGAGGATGGACTTAATACAACGAAGGGTAATGCAAAGTGGTATTAAGCTGCATTATGGGTAGGATCCGAGGTTTTTTTGTTGGATTTTTTTTGAGCTTTTGGGTCTATACTAAGCATTGAAAATGAGGATCTCTCAACCTGCTGCATCATGTTTGACAGCTAAATAGGGAAGTAAAATTCTGCAATTTAAACGATTAAGGTTATGGCTGATGTGGTGGTTGCAGGCTTCAGTTTGTTGTGCAGATTTGCCAGAAGTGTCGGCTTGGAGCCTCCTTTGCACCACTGCCTTGACATGACCGCAATGTGAGGTAGAGTTGAGTCACTGTGGGTCCTGTGTAGTTCACGCTTTCAGTCATCTTACCAGGCCTTTGTGCTGAATGTTACAATACACTGTGGATTAGTTCCCTTCTCTCTTCCTCCGTCCCTAAACCTGTCTCACTGTATTTATCTATTTCTCCAGAGAAATTTATTTGGAAGTCGACATCATTAAGCACCTTGACTCATGTGCTGCTGGGCTTTAATGTTTAATTTCACACCGAACGAGGGGAGGAGGAGGAAGGAGGAGGAGAGGAAAGAGGATGGAGGATCACAGGGGTGGATATGTTTGTTAATTTTATGTGCGTTTGGGGGTGTGCACGCAGTCATCACAAACTAAACCATGAATCCTTCACAGGCCCTCCCATCGCCTGCAACAGTAGATTTGCTGTTGTGTGTGTGTGTGTGTGGTGATGAGAGACAATTGTGTACATATACTCATTATTGTAAATCCAGTAATTAGCCTCAGCACCGTATTGAGTCAGTGGCTATAATTGGGCCCTTAAACCGGCTGCTGCTGCTGCTCAAATATCTCCTTGTACGTTACATAAAGATGCTGACAGACACACGCACACAAACACACACTGGGCGTTATTGAAGCTTCAAAGAAGGCATGCGGGTATCTGCATTCCTACACACACACACACAGACAGAAAAGTTCAGCTCAACATAAACAGTGTTCATGCACCAGTGTGCACAAAGATGATGTGCTCAATATTCACTCACTGTCAATAACACACACACACACACACACACACACACACACACACACACACACACACACACCCAGTGAGACAGAACTGTTTTGCTTGGAATGCTGTATCGGACATTAGATCTAAATTCCAGGGCCACCTGTGTCTGTGTGTGCGTGTGTGTGTGTCAGCACACAGGAGACAACAATAGACACCTCAGCAGCTTTAGATACACAGCGGCTGTCAATAACTCATCACTTCTTTCATTAAGAGTATTGGCAGCCAGTCAAATAGGATGTGTGTGCGTGTGTGTGTGAATGTGTGTGTGGGGGGGTGTTCTCTTCATTTCTTGCGTGTTCGCTGACTCTTCGACTAGTAGTTTTTTTTTTCTGTTTGGTCATTCAAGGCCCATTTAACCAGTAACCTACCATGTGTGTGTGTGTGTGTGTGTGTGTGTAGGTGTGTGTGTGTGTTGGAAATGCCCACATTGATGTAAATGTAACATCCAAGAATGAGTGTCAGCATGCAGTGTGTGTGTGTGTGTTTGTGTGCGAGTCCATGCTGACAGGTGAAAGCAAAGGTGATGGATAATCTGTGGTAGCGTGCAGGGGATTGATGTAGGCGGAGGAGATGGAGTATTAAGAGACCATCGGTAAACACATTTGCACCAGAGGGAGAGAGAGAGAGGAAGAGGTGGTGACGGAGGTGGAGACTGAACAGAAGCCAGCAGCTATGAACAAGAGATCAACAGTGAGGCGGCCTAGTGGGTGACCATCCGGATAAAGCCTGTGTTTTTACACATTTAAACATAGGACTATAAATGTGTAATGGTTGTACCAACGCCAACAGAGTCAAACAAAGTCACTGCACTGGCAATTTGGTTATTTTGCCAACGAGAGAAAACAAAACACTTTAGAAAATGTGTTTAAAATAAGAGGTAATGAGGGCTTCTCAAATAAATATATGTTTCATATTTTGTTGACTGCCAGTAAGAAAGCTCTCACTAGGAAATGGATGTCTAGGGATGCACCTACAATTAAGGAATGGATAGCTGTAGTCCACGATATTTTCATGATGGAGAAACTCACCTTTACTCTTCGGTTAGAGGAGGAGAAGTTCAGAAGTTGTTGGACATCTTGGATCAAACACGTATCCTCAGTTACATCAGATTTTACATGGCTGTAAGTTTGGAACTGATTCCCCCCCCCCCCCCCCCCCCTTTTTTTTCTTTTTCTGGATTCTATGTCGAGCTACTCAAATGTTAAGTACATAGTTCATACAACTGAAAAAAAACAGATGTGCTGCAATGTCCTGTATTGATTCTCTTCATAATAAAAGTTTGAATTTTTAAAAAAAGAGGTAATGATTATAAATGTAGAGACTAATTTCCATTAGACACTAGCAAACCACTAAATATGTGTTGTTTGGCATCAAAAATGAAAGGTAATTGTGGTTAACCCTCTGAACTCCACATTTCTTGCTGTTTTACGCAACTGACATAGTTTTACTTACAGTGGGCTCATTTTTCGCTGCCATAAAAAAATTCTGCACCTCTATGAAAACGGCACAACCATGGCTAGAAGTAGAGAGAACTCAATACCACTTGTGCAGTTAAACAGAGTTCTAATGTCCTAAATCGTGCAAAAATATTAATTTTACAAAAATTATGATTCAGTTGTAGGGATGGCACAGCAGTTAAGTCTCTGGGCTGTTGATCAGAAGGTTAGAGGATCAAACCCCAGTGCTGCCATTGTTGGGCCCTTGAGCAAGGCCCTTAACCCTATCCTGCTCCAGGGGGGCTGTACCATTGCTGACTTGGGATATGTGAAAACAATATTTCACAATGCTGTAAAATGAATTTGTGACAAATAAAGGCTTCTTTCCCATCTTCAATGTAAACACTGCCTGCAGTTCAGCCCAGTTTAGAGGAAACATTTTTGAATTTTTGTGACAATTGCTCATCACAGCTGAGTCACTAACGACCTCTAGTTTGAGGAGTGCATGATTTTTAGTTTGTTGTCAAATCTGGTGAATCCCAACAGTTTTTTAGCAATTTATACAGTGACGCCAATGAAGAAGATTTTATGCTTGCGTTTGGTTGTTTTTCACAACAAAACCAAAGGTTACATAGAATAGTTCAAGGACAGATTTCTTCTTTTTTTTATTTTTTATGTTGCTCTGATAAATGGTGTAATTATTTTAAAATAACTTTGATTTCAAACCCATCAGTGGATTATGTGGTTCAAAGGATTGAAGTAAGAACACTGGGAAAGCTGACTATTAATTTATCCATGTTTTTAGGCATGATTCTTCACCGTGTTGTCCACATCTTGCAATATAGATGCATTCTTCTTCAATTCATTAAATTGTTGCACCCATCTGAAGGCAGCAGGATACATTTGCTGATAAATCTGCAACCTCCAGTTTAAGAAATGCCATGCCAGAGCAGAATTTACCTTGAATAAATCACATGGCTGCTACAAAAGCGCCTGACGCACAGGCATACATATCAGAACGACTGCTTACAGCTCAGGATTCTACATGTTTACGTGGATGTTGTCGGATTACCATGCTTCGTTAATCTTGTGCATCACGACTTCCTTTTTAAGTATATTTTTTAGCACGTGGCATCTCATGATTTATTCTTGGAAAAACCCATTAATTATTGTGATTTGACAAGTAACTGTGTAAAACAGGGAGAAAAAAACTGTTGAATAAATGCAGTTATTCATTTCCATTTGTTGAGTAAATGTTGTCATATTTCACTGTGATTGACTCAGCTGTTTCAGAGCTGTGAGACCAGTAATGTGACTGTCTGAGAGTGCATTTATTAATTACCCAACATCTATCCACTTCATGTATGCACTTAGTGCTGCTGCACATACATGAACCTAATTAGCTGTGAGACTCCCACAGTGTCTGCATGCTCAAGAGCTTTCTCTCTGCAGTAGGTTTTTAACTTGCATCTTCTAATAAAGCTCAGACATGATTTTGAAAAACACACTGGCATTGGACCTCAAAAACCAACATCAGTCAAACCCTAACTTAAGGCTACAGGGAATTTGAAGCCTGTTTAAGTAAAAGAAGTGCTTTCTTTTGTATTCCTATTCTTTCCCCTTATTTGTCCATTCTCCCTGAGCAGTGACAAGGCCCTTTGCATGACGCTCAAGATTAATATCGCCAAGGGCCCAAACTCGGCCTCTCAGGTTGTCGTACAATGTCTAAAATTTGCATTCCTTACACAAGGCAAGTTTTTTCTCATTTGTGAAAAGCTGACACTTTGTGCGAGCCTCAAGGTTTTTTCTGTGGCGGTCGCATCACAAGGGAGAAGCTGCAGATGGACAGGCGGCTGTCGGCAGCTCTCTGCCTGTCATCATGTTCAAAAATAGAAAAAAAAAGGGATTGATGGATGGTGTTGATTGGACAAGAGATTGAGGTAAAGAGAGTAAAGGAGAGAATAATAACAACATGCTTGAGGGGGAAAAAGATGACTTCAAAAGGCATTGAAGACATGAAATATAAACTTAGTGTTCTCAGACGTATTCCACCTACAATCAGTGTCAACATATCCCTTTATTTAGCTATAGAATGTGAATTGTTAGCTTTTCTGCACCTGGTGTTACAGATTAAACATAGATGTGTGTGTACATGTCATGCCTCCCAAAAATGCATCAAACCTCGCTGTCTGCTGAAGAGGGTAAAGACATGCTAACTTCAGGTTAAAAGCCTTGACTAGCATGCACAAATTTGCACAAGTACATTATGTGTGCAAGAGCACAATATATGTATATCCGCTCCCTTCTGCTTTCCTTCTAATTAGATGACTTTAATTTCGTGAATTTATCGAGGACAGTCTGCCTGAAGAGGTGTTGAGCTGCGCACTGTTATTCAAACAGGCCCTGATATTGTTACAGTGCACAAAAGCACGCACAAATCCCCCCAATTTCCTCCGAGCTCACTGCCTATGTATAAACTGAGGTTTTGTGCAAGTGTTTTTGTAGATAGACAGCAGTTTGAACTTTGTAATGAAACTCAATGTTGTGCTCTAGACTGATTCCGTAATCATGTGCCTTGTGCGTTTGTGTGCGCTCTCCTCACCTATCCCATGTGCTGCCTCTTTCTAGTTTTCCCCAGTGTGCTTGCAGATTAGGTTATTCCACCAGTTAATGTAAAACATCAATAATTCTATATATACCACATCAGTAATTCCACATGAGGGAATACAGGGAGTCGAGGGAGTGCTAGAAGGTGAAGGAGATGGAACAGGACAGAAAGGAAGAGAGGCATCAGCCTTTGTTTTCTTCAAATCTGTCAAAGCATTTCATTATTTGGAGTATTTCAGTAGCGTTACTTACATATTCCTGTCTTCAGCATTCAAGTCCAGCTTAGTTTAGTCAAGACAGCTGTTTAGATATTATGTGTGGACGAAGAAGGCAGAAAACCAGGAGAACCTGGAGCTCACCCATGGTTTATTTGCTTAGCACTTACTTAGTGCCAGTGGGCTGTTTTTAAACACACATCTGATCAACTCGAATCTCTCTCGCTCTCTTGTTTTCATGTATAGGTGGTGGATAGAACATGGTGAAAACCAACCTCGATGCTCTTTATCTCAGAACTCACGAGTAGGTTTCAAGGGTCCATTTGTCTTATTTTTTTTAAATGTCAAAATTATACCCTTTACCAGAGTCAGAAACTGTAGAAACAAATGCAATTGTAAGTCTTTCTGATTATTATTTAAGTATTCATTTGTGATGGGCTATCCCACTGGTAAACAAACAAAAAATGCAAGCTTAAAATGGTGACAGTTCACCAAAAATAATATATTCTACATGTCTAATTTAAACTTTTCGCAAGTGCAAACAATTTCTAGTCACAACATTTGGTTTAAAAAAATAATTAATGAAAAAAATGTAAATAAATAGTGTTTCCCAACTGAACCGAGAAGCTAAAAATGACTCGGCTGCAATCAACAGTCGTTTGACAAAAAAATCAGGGAATATTTTACTGATGTGAGAAGTTTAAATTAAAAAAAAAAAAAAGTAGCTAAGTGGCAGCAAATTATTTATGGAATGTAAAACAACCACATTTTTCCACAGTATTGGTAACACTTTTGGGCACTTGGAAAAATCTTGCATATTTTGATCCATTATTTGATTATTTGAAGTTTTTTTTTAATGTTTGCAAAATATAATCATTAAATAAATCAAATGTTTTAAAATTTCTTTTCTAATAATCGATGGCATTATAAATTCTCTCTGCTTCTTGCCATGCTTGTGTGGGTTCCATAGAGGTGCAGGATTTCATACTGCAGAAATTAATGAACCCACAGTGAGCAGTGACAGGAGCAAAAAAAAAAAAAACTAAACAAAAACACAAAACTGTTTTGCGTTAGTACAATTTCATTTCTGAGTCTGGTGTTTTTCAGTCATGAGCCTCCAGAGCTGCGTCAGTGTTCTTTAGCATAGATTTGAGGGGAAGTCATCTTCCTACATAATGACGAAACTACCTTTTATAGAAAATGACACTAAAGTGCTTCACAAGTAGTTCATAAATATATATATATATATTAAAAAAATCTTTTTTAGACAGATTGACATCCAGGGACTTTAAAGACTTTACCAAATGACTCACATTATTGTCATACTCATCAAACCATTCAGCAGGTCCTTATGACTGATAGAAAAGCTTTTGAAATTGTACAGTTTCTGCCCTTATTTCATCATGCTTTCCCTTCTTCCATCACTTTTCTGGATGGACAAACGCCTGAGCAAAACTGAAATGGAAGTGTATTAAAGCTGAGAATACCGAGTGGACGCAACACATATCAACATAAATGTGGCTGGCAGTGGTGGGTACAGATTATTACTTCTTAGGAAGAATCATTTTCTGATGTTCAGGTAGGAAGGAGACAAGTGGGAGGAGACTCACAGTTGATAGAAAAAAATGACTGAGAGAAGGAGAGAAAAGAAACTGGAAAAAAAAAGAGAGAGAGAGAGAGAGGCAGACAAGAGAGAGGAAATGCATCCCCCTCAGCACAGCTGGGCTCACTGTCATGTCTGCCTGTCACATGGGATCTGGCTAGAAATACTAGTTCTCTCTGTCTCCAAACAGAAAATAGGCCACATCCTGTTCAGCACAGCCACTGCATGGCACTCTTTCACAGTACAACATAATACACTATATAGGACATGACGACACAACATCAAAGAGAATTATTCACCATGTGGGGATTGCAACAGAAAATCACCTGTTGCAGTGTTTATATATTCCGATGTACATATGATATATGGGTTAGGGCTTTCTTTAATCCTTTAATAGTCTTTGGAGCAGTAAAAGCTTATTTAAGCTATCTCAGGCATTTCTGTATTGGCTCACAAATATACAAATTCAAAAGAGATGTCAAAGGTCACAAAAAGGGCAGAATAAATCTTTCTTCTTTTTCTTTTGGCTACTTGACAACAGTATGAACTTAAGCCTAATCCTATTTACCTCTGCTTTCACACATCAAGGAAAAGCACACTTTGTGGCAGGGTATGAGGAATGCAAATTTCAAATAATTGTCTTAATAACCGCCAGCATTGTCAATCAATGATTGGTTGAGTGATAAATCAAGTTCAACAGAGTAGACAATTGTCCTGTGCTGCTATTGCCGTTTTTGTCAAACATATACTATGGCCACAAAGGCAACTCTGTAACATGAGTAATTGAGATATAGGAACACCGTCCTAAATGACCGTGGCTCATCTTTAACACACAGCTGATTATCAGAATTTTACATACAGTTTTTTTAGGCATTCCCCTCCTCCAGGGCTTCTGCGATAGAGCTGAAAAATGTATCACAATAAAATGTTTAAATTCAGTCTGTCAATAGTTATTGATTGTTGTTAGTCACTTATTTTTAATACAGCCTGGGAGAAAATGAAAAGTTATTCTGAGCTTAACCACTCTGCTTCGAATTTTACTGCTTTCGCTTGTTTAACCAAGGTGTACAGGTGAGAATTTTCATGAGAACACAACAACAAAAAACAAAGTAAATAAATGTATGTATTAATAAAAACACTTAAGGAAAAATAGAATTATTTAACCTTGATGCACATTCAGTTTGGAAAGCAAGTAAAATCTCGAGGTGCACAGAGAATGGCCAGGGTGAAGCCACTATACTCTGTTCAGGTTATATTTCAGACTGGCTTGCCTGAACCAAGGGTCACTGGACAAAGACACTGCCCCAAATCCGCACACCCTCCAACGTCAAAGCTGTCACCTCTTAGAGCAAGCTGCTTAGGGTGCATTCTTCAGGACGGAGGTGGAATGGAACGTGAGATGGTTTCAGATCATGAAGCCTATTGTGCAATGGCAAGAGCTGCACCCTGCCACTTTCCACTAGGAGAGGTTTGCAGTTGTGGTTGGGGGTGAGTGGGCTAGTGTGCATTGATAAATCTGCTCCAAAGCCATAAGAAGATCTACGGCGGTCAAAGGGAGTTGATTATTTTGATTTGATGCGATAGGCTATTTATGAATCCAGGATGGGACATGCTTTAGGTTTATTCATGCAATTGATGTATGCATTTTTGTTATGCAATTTAGTGGTGGTTTGATTCTGATCGTGGCATTTTAGTGAAACTATCAAACATCTCATGGAACAACTTTATCCTTGGTACTGATGAAGGGTCTATTGGCAGTAGATATTGCTAACGTTTTATTACCCAGCCCTATATTTACCTCAGCCAGGAGGTTATGTAATCATCGGAGTTTGTTTGTCTGTCCGTCTGTGTGTGTGTGTGTGTGTCTGTGTGTGTCTGTGTGTGTCTGTGTGTGTCTGTCTGTTAACAGCATAACTCAAAAAGTCATGGACGGATTTTCACCAAATTTTTACAGGATGTCCGGAAGAGCAAGAGTAAGAATCGATTAGATTTTGGAGGTGATCCGAATCACCGTCTGGATGCAGGAATTTTTTGAAGGTCGAAGGACAATTGAGAGGTGGCCTGGCGGCCATCTCTCAATTGGACAGACAGAGGTCGCTGCAACGATCCCGGGCGACGGCCGAATCCCCCGCGGCCGCTTCGGGCTGCCTGGGCGAGTCGGGACCGATGAAACGAAGCGGCGGCGACGCGTACGGTACCGTCACACGCGTGCGCAACGGTACGTGCGTGCGGCGGCGCCGCCTGCAAAACACTGTGCTGTTACACTGTACATGCATGTTATGCTTTCTGCACAAACTGTTGAAACTCAATACAATCCGTCCATGACTTTTTGAGTTATGCTGTTAACAGACAGACACACAGACAGACGGATGGCCTGGCAGAGGTCTGCGCTCTCTGAGTGCTTTTCTAGTCAGTAATGTTTTTGTCTTCAGTAAAACCATTAACTTGCCAGGATGGTTTATGATGCATAAGTTTTAGGAGCCACATGACTGTTCGAAACAGTATTGCGAAAAATGTTTACCTTTCACCCTTTGCTTGATTCTGTTACAGCTGCCACATTTCGTGTGCCAGATACGACTGTGACTTTAGATTGGTAAAACTTTGTCAGCTCGGACGTGTACATCACACTGAATTCATTTAGCATATGGTGCGTATCATATGATATCATTTTCTGTTGATAAAGATCATAATTCACTTCGGTCCTTATACTGTCGTTTTACAAGTGGCTGTCAGAAGCAGCTGCTTTTCTTCTCCTTCGGGTTCTGTCTGAAGTGGCAGACTCAAGCATTGATCAGGCTTTTGTAACCACAGCTCTCTGATTTGGCTCCATTTAAGACTGGAAGATGAAGTGATTGTTGGGAACAGAATGCTGGTGTGGGGACTAACTGGAAAGCATTCTTAAAGGAACTTGAATTTGATTTTGATGAGTTTGAACCAGATTGTGGAAACTGATTTGTTTGAATAATTTGTTTGTCATTTGTTCTTATAAGTGCTTGTGATGTTAGATTCATGGTGGTACAGCAGGCTTTTTATTTCGTAGCGAAAGAAGAAAAAAGTAAATAAAAGCAAACATTCTGAATCAAGGAGCTTTTCGTTATTAATCTGCTTGTGTCCTCCGGATCAAAGCACTTAATGTTCTTCTGCCTGGATGTTGATGTGGTGGGAACATTGGGTTTCCTCTTTTTATTAAATTGTGTTAAGTTTTGGTTTCGTCTTCATTTTGAAAAATGGTTATCATTGAATGTTTTTCATCACAGTTCTTATTCACAAAAGTAATCCTAGTAAGTCCATATCCCTCCAGTCCCCCCAAAAGTCAATCATCTGCTTTAAATTAACATGAAAAACAATTGTGCTGTTGTACTGATTGAACTCTGTGGTGGCAGGAAGGGACAGATGCTGAAGGACTGTAAATTAAAACCATTTTTTTTCTCAACTTACTGTATCCATTACATGAAATAGCATGTCATTTGTGCAAGTGCACTGGTCACTGCAGCACACATTGGGCCATGAATGAAGTTGGTGTCATGAAACTTAATGCATTGATAGTAAAAATGTAACCTGTAAGGAAACAGGAGCAGTCTAAACGTCCTTGCTGACCAAAGTTACCAAACTTACAGGTTTTCATCAGATGTGACTGCTGATTCTATACATGGAGTTGTTTTGTCACGGTGATTATTGAGATTGCGGAAATGACTCATTCCTCCTTCTTTGGGATAGCCTGAAATAAATGTCTGCAAGGATTTTAACTGCAGTCAATATTGTACTTGATGAAGCTGGAGGTTTGAATGCTGGAGGCTTTCTACTGTGGTCTGTCAGCAATTCGGCCAAGTCGATGAGGTGTGATGGGCTGAGTGGTCAAGGATAGGGAGATCAACAGAAGTTTGCTCTTCCTATGGAAAAGGCAGAAATAATGAATAGGAATAGACAGAAAACCACCCAAAGTACAATTCTGTATAAGCATGATAGTCCAAAGCCACTTAACAGTCATACAAAAAAGACACTGCTTTATATATAACATTGGCAAGTGCAATGTCCCATTTTAGGAAGGCCTACCTTTAAATCAAGGGTCGAAGGAAATAGAAAGGTGCCTACAGACAGTTACATTCATTGTTTGATGTGACACTTGCCAGACATACGCATTCTGATAACAGGTCTAGCCATTGCAAAGTGGATATACTATTCCTAACTTTCCAGTTAAGTAGAATTGTTTTCTTTCCTACTTATTTCTGGTAAAATGTCCTTAATTACAGTTAAATTCCTGGAAGTGTTTTTGATTGTCTCTTGTTCACAGGGAAGCTGCAGTAGGTGACTGTTGAAAATTTGAGGTAGACAAGCATCTCTGCACGCATTTAACAATCAAGTAGCAATTGACCCCATTTAGCTTAATTTTTATACTCCAAAAATGAGTTGGTTAGCTCTTTATTAAATCAAATTCTTCAGTTATTTGGTGTAGAATTGGTGTCTTAGTGAAATCCCTGGAGCTTGAGCTGAGCTGGTGATTACAGCAACAATGCTATTACATATTGGGTTCTTTTACAGACTCATGTTCAACTTTATGTAGTCTGAACTCAGAAAGACCGAATGTCAGTTGTAGCAGTTTACAGGCAGTTCTCCTAATTTTATCAGCAATCCAAGAAATATTAAACTTCTGACAAAACATTCAACAGTTTAAAACCATTTGGATATTTTATTTACTACTATTGCATTGTATTATGACTTGCATACTTTTTCTTATGGTTTCGAAAACACAGTTTAAATACTTTCGAAACCATAACAGTGATGTAGTAATTGGCAAACAAACATGGCATTCACAGAAGTGTCAGATCTCATCATGCCATCTGCTTCAACACTCTGACCTCAGAGGATTTTTCATCTGAAAATGGAAAAAAGGCCAGGAATGATGCAGAGAACGAGAGGAATTCTTCGTCGCATGCAGAAAAAATCAAGGGTGTCTTTACCTGATGTATTTTCATACATCCTGATATCAGCATATCAAAGCCCATCACCTGGTTGAAGCCTTGTCTGTGCCTTCTAAAGGGAATGTCAAACATGAAAGACGCAGTATTTGAAGAGTTAAGGTAGAACTGAGCTGAAATGTCATTTCCTTTTTCAAACTGTCATTGCAGTGGGCATAGACTTCTTAACGCCACAAGAGTTGAGAAGTCCCCTTGAAGCAATGAAATACGGTTGTTAAACTTCGAGAAATCCTGTGGTGTTATTCCTGCACTGCTGGTCATTGATCAGAACTGTACATGTGAGTGTATACTGTCACAAATATGTGACAACACTGTCAGATTGTTTCTCTGTTCCAACACCGGAACAGTACACAAGCCCTTACAGTTGTCAGACCTTCTTTGGTGCACCTTTCAAACTTTGCCAGGCTCCATACTGTGTGTTGTTACTCATGATTCTAATGTCTCACTATTTATTTCTAACTGTTTTGCTGAGTCACGTCAACTGTGCCTTTAAGATCATGGAGACTGAATTCACTTCAGCCTGCACCTCTAAAATGCTTCTTTCATTCAGGTGAAGAAATAAACTTTAGCTGTCAGATCTTGTGGGGATACTTGCAAATCCAATTGCTGCCATTGTAAGCAGGGTGTTAAGTAAGTCATTATTTTCTGTCTTTAGTTCTTTCAAATGTTTAGTAAGTGTTCACAGTAAATGATCACAGTCATTTTGAAATTCTATTGAACCTGCACAGCCAGCAGGTACTTTGTTTTTTTTTTTGGTTTTTTTGAGGGAGTAATGTTCACTTTTTTTTTCTCCTTTTGGCCGCAAAATAGTTTGTCGACCTGTCAGCTATAACTCCACAAATACCCCTTTCAAATCTGCTTTAACTAGGTAACACTTGCCAATCTCAGAACTAATGCTGGCTGAAAACCACAGTAAGTTTTCAAGAATCAAGCCATCAGGTTTGCTGTAGAGTTCAGCAATAGAGCTTGCTTGTTTTTAGCGCCCAATCTGGAAGCCTGACACGTTGGGGAAACTTGCAGAACTTGACAGTAGATTTGAGATTGATGTGTTGGATTTACACTGTTTGAAAACTGCATGCAGACCCACCAAGGGAACATGTTTTAATCTGCATCTGGCTAATTTTTTAAACATTATTTGTATTTGGAAATGCATCATTTGGAAAATATGCAGATAACAGTTTGTAATAAACTTAAAATTGCATCATATTCAAAATCAAAGAATTGTTGGGCAGTTTGACACAACGTGGATATGATAACCTTGACAAAATAATTGACAAAAGTTACTGCACGATCTTGTATTGAGGTGGACTGCATTTTGTATGTCTGAATTTTTGCGGTCACTCATTGTGAAGAAGTTCAACATGGAAACGGATAGTTTTGATAGGGATTTCATGAAACTAAGATACTGTGCATCTGTTATCTGTATGGCCATAACATCACCTATGTCCATTTCACTAATTCAAAAAAGAGTTTGACAAATCCATTTCCTTGAAATTTCCTTGACTTTTTCTTAAATCAGTAAGAACATACATTTAATTATATATATACTTACACATTTATTGTTTTACATTGTTATATTATTATTATTATGTTTCACATTGCAGTTTTGAAGTAAGTCAGTGAACTATTTTGGCAACTGAGTGTCTCAATTTCTTGTTGTCCAACTTTCATAGTTCACCAGGTTCAAAAGCACTTTTATAAGTGAGTCACATATCAGCGCCTTAAGTGTTCTTTTATGATTTGTCTTTATTTATTTATTTATTTATTTTTATTATTTAAATATCTAAGACTTAATGTCGGATAGTGGCAGGGCTTTTAATGTTTTTAAGGGACAATCTGCTCCCAGCACAACAAGAGCAATGATAAAAGATCAGACAGCTTTGAATAATTATAGCCAGGGCACTGTGTTAGGAGTGAGTGATTAACACAGTGTGCCTGTGTGTATTTGTGTGTACTTGTGAGCGAGAACTTGAGAAGGGAATGATGATTAACGGCAGAGCAGACCTTGAGAAGGACGGGCTGCCAGTGGGACAGATGACAGGAGATGAAGGGATGGGAGGAGGGACAGAATGGAGAGGTGGACAGAGGGCTACAGAGCCTCTCATTCTGGCAAATGACTGTCGAATGCTGACACTTACAATAGCAGTCATTTCCTTACCGTATTATTTATTTTCCTGCAGCGCATTGATTGATGACACATCATGTCTTAATGCCACAGCCACTGATAGTTGGGTTGGAAGGCAGGGTGCTATTTTTTCCTCCACGCTTCCCTACAACTGAACAATAGTAGTGCCACTTACTCAATTGTTCCTTCCACCAGGGCTTTTGAACCTTTTCGTGTCAGTAAATTCTTTATTGAGGTCTAACTGCTGTTTTCAGTTGGTTATTTATGGACAATACAAAGAGAAGGAGAGAATAGAAAGAGATGTAAAGCAATTTAACCTCACATTCTTTCATAGTGGGTTTAGTGATTTTGTCTTCGTGCTTGTGATGCTTGACTAACTAGGCCAGTGTATTGTGTGGGCTGGAGTGTTTTTGCCCTGATAGTTTAGAAAAGGAGAGGGCCGGGAGCAGTTGGGATGACATCTGATATTTAATTTGGGCATCCAGCTAGATCGGAATCAGGGTTTGGCCTTAACTTTTGTTCACGCCGATTGTTCTGCTCCCAAATTACAACACATTTAAGCCCATTCATGACATTATTGCATAGACCCAGATTGTTAAGTGAAATGCCAGTGCTTATTGTACTGTTTTTTGAACTTGTTTTGTGAAGATAAATACCTAGAACAGGGGTGTCAAACTCAGTTCCTGGAGGGCCACTATCCTGCATGTTTTAGATGTTTCCCTCTTCCAACACACCTGATTCAAATGATCAGCTTATCATCAAGCTCAGCAGAAGCCTCAGATCAGGTGTGTTGGAAGAGGGAAACATCTAAAACATGCAGGATACTGGCCCTTCAGGAACGGATTTCGACACCCCTGACCTAGAAATACAATCAAATAATGGAAGTCTCTACCATCCTGTGATTGAAGTGTTCTATTTTTTGTATATTGAAATCTGCCTGTTTTCTGAAATTAAGCATAAATAGCATATCCAAGTTAAAGCAATCTGGAAATAAAAACTTCCAATGGGACTTCCAAGATATTGTTTGTTTGGCTTATTTAACGTAACTCAATTTGACTTGATTCATCTTGACTTGATTTGACTTTGTTATACTGCTCTACCACATTGTGTTTTCTGTATTCATCTGAATTAAGGCATCAAATATATTCAATGTGACATAGAAGATCTAGGATATTAAAAATTAAAGATTGAACTTAGTTACCTATATGCCTCACACAATATTTATCTATTTTGCATCATCTGAGGCATTTAGATAACAAAGCTTAAGCATATAAGCCAATAAAGTCTAAAACATGTCCACCAGCAATCCATAGAGGCAGTTTTTTCTTATTGATATTACTAAGTCCTTACATAACCATAGTCCACTGATGCTTTCTTAAAGCTTTGATTCCTAAGAATTGGCATGAGATGAGTCCAGTGTGGTGTAGGAGTGAGGTGGCATGCCACTGCCTCAGATTGCACTATTCTCTAATCCATTTGTTCCAGGCACTCACATGAGGACTCAAGTCAGCAGCAGCAAAGAAAGGATTCCTCTTCACTCTCATCCACTGGGATAACACCATGGCTAAAGCACAGGCACCTAGAGAGGCTGCTGCTGTCTACTACACAAAATACACACACATTCACAGACAGACTTGTATAGTCCCCAGTCATACACTCTGTCTCGGGGGCCAGACTTGGGAAACCACCCTTGTGTGAAAGCTCTTGGTTGGGGGCAACGCAGCCTCATGGAGTGAATGAAGTCTGCTTATGGTTATGTGTGGATGCAAACGTGCGTGTCTCCAGTACAAGTATGTACAAAAATGTGTTTGCATTGGTTGAGCTTTGTGTAGCTCAGTTTGACTCGTGTGTGAGCGTGACAAAGAAGGAAGTGAGCTGGAGCAGAGTGGCCATATTTGGTAGCTAGCTTGACTCAGGGAGGAATAAAAGTGTTGAGCCAAAGATGCTTCACTGCTGTAACCCTTTTATTTTTCACTCTTTCTCTTCTTCACATATTGTCAGAATCAAGTTGGCTTATTTAGGGTTACCGTATTATTTTCTTTGCAGACTAGGCACCAAATAGACATTAAAGCAGAATAGGGATGTCAATTTTTTTTTATTATTTTCTATTTGATATTACACAATTCAGTGCATCTATTTGTATAGGTAACAGAAACTCATCAGATCATATGAAATGTCAAATGGAGGAAAACAAATCTGCTATAACTGAATGAAGAAATAGATTATTGGTGTGTAAACTGTGATGAATAAACCTTTTAAGGTTTTTTTGTTCCGTTTCCAACTACTTTGGCTAATCAGATGATTTATTTAAAGACCCCTTCTGATGATATATTTTTCTATTTATTTATTTTAGTTTTAAGCACACTGTAGTCCAGCCACTGCTTAAGAAACCTGGCCTTGACACCACAGTTTTATCTAACTTCAGACCAGTCTCCAAGCTGCCCTTTCTTTCCAAAATTTTAGATAAAGTTGTTCATGCCCAGCTGAAGTCCTTTTTAGATGAGCACAATGTATTGGAGGTTTTTCAGTCTGGTTTTAAGACTCTGCATAGCACGGAGTCAGCACTGCTACGGGTTTTTAATGATATTCTCCTGGCAAACGACTCTGGGGATTATGTAGTTCTTGCTCTTCTGCATTTAACTTCTGCATTTGACACAGTGGACCACAACATTTTAATATCTCTCTTGCAGCACTCGGTGGGCATTAGTGGTAGTGCACTGCAGTGGTTTAGGACCTATTTGTCTGGCAGAACTATGAGTGTGAGCCTCAATATCTTTGAATCTCCCCCTGCTCCATTGTATTGTGGGGTCCCGCAGGGTTCAAATTTAGGGCCTCTCCTTTTTTCCTTATACCTACTTGCTATGGGATCTATCCTCATGAAGCACTCCGTTTTTATGCAGATGACACACAAATTTATGTGCCATTGAAAAAGAAAGACTGTCAATCGGTCACACCGCTTCTGTCCTGTCTTGACGACATTAAAGCCTGGATGGCCTTAAATTTTCTACGTTTTAATGAAAAGAAAACTGAGGTAATGGTGTTCGGTCCCAGTAGCCCTTGTGAGTCTCCCCCTGTTGACTTGGGCCCCCTGGCTCACTATGTTAAGCCAGTGGTTTCCAATCTGGGTTTTAAAATGGACTCTGATTTTAAACTTGACCATCAAATCAGTGCTGTGGTGAAGGCGAGCTTCTTTCACCTGCGTCGATTAGCCAAGGTGAAGCCCTTTTTAACACAAGAGCACTTTGAAATGGTCATCCATGCTTTTATTGCTACCAGACTGGATTATTGCAATTCATTGTACCTTGGAGCCAGCCAGTCTGCCCTAGCACGTCTCCAGTTGGCTGAAAATGCTGCTGCCCGTCTTTTAACCAGCACTCGAAAATATGAGCACATTACACCCGTTTTAGCCTCCCTCCATTGGCTCCCCGTGCGTTTTAGGGTTGATTTTAAGGTTGTTTTATTTGTTTTTAAAGCTTTAAATAGTCTGGCCCCTCCCTATCTCTCTGAGCTGCTCCTTCCTCATACCCCCTCATGAACCCTCAGATCAGCTGATCACCTGCTTCTGGAGGTTTCAAGGTCTAGGCGGAAGCTCAGAGGAGATAGAGCCTTCTCTGTTGCTGCTCCCAGATTATGGAATAATTTCCCTTTGCACATCAGAGAGGCTCCCTCACTTTTGGTTTTTAAAACTAAACTTAAGAACTATTTTTATTCACTGGCTTTCAACACAGCTTGAGGCTCTGCTCTTGCTTTATTGTACTGCTGTTTTAATATGTGTATGCTTTATTTATTGTTTTTTTTTAATGCTTTGATTTATTATTTATTGCTTATTGTACAGCACTTTGTTTCAGCGGCTGCTGTTTTAAAAGCGCTTTATAAATAAAGTTGAGTTGAGTATTTATTTCTTGTTAACATGTTTAAATGATATTTCTATAAGGCAGAAGATGTATCATCAAAACATCATAAAATAAACAGTCAGCACCATTGCTAAACATTTCCACTTTGATGCTGATGACTTAGAAACACGGATTCAGACTTCTGGGGTCTCGTCCATAACAAACGCAAGGAACCAATCATGTTGTCTTGCAAGGTTTGGTTTTCTGGTACCATTATTCTTCTTCAGAATTGTTTTCTAGGTGATGCATCTATGGCTGATTTAGTCCAATATTACAACTTGCCATTGCCATAGAATCCATCATTTAACATTTAATGGCATCGGGATGCCTGGGCTCATACAGCTTTGGTAACAGCTGTGAATTTACACGCTGTAATATGACTGATAAAAAATGAAAGATGTCCATTGAAGGACATGATATCACAAACCCCTCACTGGGAAATACTTCAGAAAAAATAAAGTCTCATTGTTTCATCCACAAGAAAACAGTAGCCTCAGCCACAGAATAATTAAAGTTTGTTCTCTTGAGCTTTGGACGCTTTGAGGAAAGAATTTTAGATCATAATTGATCATAATATTAATCAACCAGTGCTAATGTTGTGCAACACACTGTGAGACATGCAGTCTATTTGCATGGCATATTAATTTTGACATTCTGGAATTATCATGCAGTGTCTGGTAGATATTGTGGCCATCTTTGAAGCCTCAGACTGGTATGTGAAGCATATACAGCATAGAATGAATTACAAGGTCATGATGGCGTAATGAGACACCATAAATACATGGGAGCATTTCACACTTTCAGTTGAAGGGAGAGTATCACATGGATCTTTTGGAATAACTCTGAATTATTTTCTATTCAAAATTCCCTTATTTGTCTGATCAGATAAGGGTTTTGCGATTATATTTTCGACAAAGAGGTCATCTGTTTGTGTCCTTCAAAACAACATGAATAAAATCTGGAAAAGAAAAGGAAAAAAATCTCTGCTCATACTGAGTCAACAACCTAGTAACAAACAACAGTGGCAGTTTTAGAAGTTTGGACGCGAGACGTGGTCTATTATATCAAAGACGTTAATCTATCAGCTCTGAAGTCGTACCTATGACAGTTTGAAATCGTACAACATGATGCTTCCATCTTTGCTACTGGAGAATAACTACTTTCATGGTGGCTAAACTTGTCTGAATAGTACCATCATAGGTAATGAAACTTCTTGTTTTATTACAGAATCAACGTGAAAAGACTTTGAAAAAAATCTTTATTGTCACAATTCAGATATTCAGCTTTCCACAACAATTTTATTTTCTGCCATACAAGTGCTCTAACAAGAGGCTACTTGTGCTGCACAAAGATGAGAAATGTCAATGTCATTATTCACTTTGTTCTCAGCTGGTATTTCACAACAGGTGCTAAATGGCAATATGTATGTGGGACATCAAAACAATGATCATAAAATCGTAAAAGAACATTTTAGTCTTGTTTCTTAGCAGCTTTGACACTCTTCATCTTGCAGACTAATAACTTTGGTCAAAACATACGTTTGTAATTTAATTTTGGCAAGATCAGATTATTTGCCTTTGTGATTTCATATCCTTGTGTAGTCAGTTCAAGACACAGAAGGGAAAGGCTGAATTTAGGTAGTGGTCTATGTTGCAGACTTAATCATGCTATGTTACCGATTCCCATTATTTAAGCCGACTTGCTGTCAGTTGTCAACATATATCTTAATTTGGCCAAATCTTTTCTTTTGTGAGCTGATTCATTGGAATAACCTCCATCACAATCTAATTTCTTTCCTTAAAATAGAAAAAAAAAGTCATAGTTATTGTCCCAGTATCATGGTTTGGTTACACCTGAGTTCAAATACTGAGCTAGTGTTGCTATGCCATTGTGATTAGATGACGCAAAGAAGAGCTAAATTAAGTAAAAAGCCAAAAGACTTGGTGTGAACACAGCTCAGACAGTAAATTGTTCCTCTCTCCGTCATTCTCTCAGCGGCATCGCAGAGAACCAGTTGTTTCCCTGTTGCATCTGTCACTCCATAAGCTATCCGTTCCGGTGGTATGATGGTTAATTAAGAAGTTGCGGAATGGCAGACAGCTCTCTCTGTCGCTGCACCCAACCTCTCCAGCTTTCCATGACTCTGAATACAAATGTTACTAGACCCTAAGTATGTGCACGTGTGTGTGTGTGTGTGCATGTTGTCTTTAATATGACTGTAGACTGAGTTAATTAGTGAGATCTCACTCTGTGATTTCTCAGTCAAGAGTCAATTAGCCTGGTGGTTTGCGGATTTGGCAACGTCACTTCTGTGGTACCAGGAAATATTTGTTAATGTGTGTGTGTCAGTGTTTAATGGGAAAGGGGAGGATGCACATTGAGGTGTTTGACAAGTATTAATTACCTCAGGGCTAGTCAGAAATTCGAGGCGTAGAAGAGAGAAGCAGACAACATGAGGGTGATGGGTTATTACATAATTCATGTTTTCAAACCACATACCTGGTTATCCCTTTTGATCCTGATGCACCTGCATCACGATGAATTGATGCAGGTGAGGTAATGCTATGTAGTTTTCATTGTTTTTGTTAGATTCCACCTTTGCCATGTGGGATTCAAACTGTTTACCTTTGTACAACGATTTAAACTTGACTTGATGCAGAAAATCAGAGGTCAGATGGGCCTGCTGATGGAAGGGCAGAGCTCTGTGAGCCCTCTTGCTGAATAAAATAAGAAGGCAGTTTCTGGTAAATAATCAGGGCATGGTTCGATGACAGGAAATCAGTCTGTGAGGTCAAACAAAGCAGGCAGGGGACAGGCAAATAGTACCAAGAACAGGCTGCAGTCAGCAGAAGCAGGCTGGTAACAAGCACAAGGGTCGAAGATGGACAGTAGATGAGATGATCTGGCAACTGACTGCAAGATAATTGCTTGCGGGGCAGCTAATGAGGTAATATACGCAACAAGTGACTTGGAGAACATCGAGAGGACAGTGAGGGAAACAGGGCAGGTTGGGCCTATTGTAGATGTCATTGTTCTGATACTGGCTAACCTGATTTTAAAATTAAAAAAAGACTGCAAAAAAAACCAACAAAAACCTTCTCATTGCAAAATGTCTCGCTCTAGAATTTTATTTTATTGAATTTTTAAAGACATTTAGCCCTCATAGCATTAAAACCCCAAAGTCTCCCCAATTTTCCCACAACAAATTCTTGCCTTTTAGTTTGAAGTGAAATTAACTGATTTTTGCCAAACTTAATTAATTCTAAAAATAAAAGTATGGAAAAAAACAATAATCGTAGTGTTGTATAAAATAATTCTAACCCCCTGCCCAGCAAAACTTTGAAGCAGAAGTCAGTGGGCCTCAAAACAAATAGACCACAAACATTGTAAGAACATCATAATACCATTAGGCCCAAGCAGAACAGGAAAAATGCATATATCTGCTGCATGATATTAAGATATACTGAAATACATAATCAGTCAATAAAAGCCAGACCCAGGCAGTACCGTCTGCCCTGTTGCATGCTCATCACTACACCATTAAAATGGTCTGTAAAACCCACAATTAAATCTATATAGTTTTATTCATCCAATCAGTTGTCCGGTAATGTTTTGGTAAATTAATCCTCCATATCCTGCAATAGTCTAGAGTTTTTCCTTTCCCATTAAATACACTGTACAGGTTGCCCTGCCCTCAGCAACTGCTAACCTTGAAGAATTTCATCAGTGTAGGTCTAAAACCAGCATTTTAATGTTCCATGACAGTATAAATGATGTTTCAGGGCCTTTTCCAAGACAAAGAACAACTGTGTGAGGGTAACTACTCTTCCTGCATTTATTTTTTCAGAAAAAAACAGCTATAATTTAAGATATTGTGACGACAAAACTTAATCTCCATCTTCTCATAGTGTCATTATTTTGAACAGGATTTTATTGATGAACTAAAAGCAGTTCTATCACTCAACCAGCTTTTTGTTGAAGCTACAATTACAGGAATGTTGAAGGAAAAAGCTTATCAATTGAAACCCTGAAGGTGATATCTATTTTTGCCTACATTTGTTCCTTCCAGTGCCTCTACCACATGTGGTGGTCCTCCCATAGTCCCTTCTTACCTTGGCGGCTGTCAGCCTGGCTTCTTTGCAGCTTGAGGTGTTGGTAATGAGCAGCTTCAAACCTCATTGCCCCCTCATTACAGTTTGGGCCTGCTGGAATTGCTGCTTCTTTCCTCTCCAGGATGTCGCTATCAAAGAATCTGCTTGCTTCCTGCTGGAACCAGGTGGATTTCTGAGGGCTACTGTGACACATGTCTATATGCTGTATGATGGGTATATAGGAGAAAGAAGGAAGTATGGACTGCATCTTTGTGCCTGTATCTGTGTATTGAATGCTTTCCATTCTTGCTTTCCTTCTCTCATTTTCACTGGTGGTTCACCATAACGTAACTTAACCTTGCTGCTGATTCAAGCAACAAATTACAAAGTATGTACACTAGGAGTAAGCATTCAAGGAAGTCTTCAATAGATTCAGCTTGACAGGACATGCAGTATTGTATTGAAATACATGTCAGAGAAGAAAAAGTGTGGGGTCAGGGTGATGCATAGGTGCAACCTTGTGAAAAAAGCATATATTCCTGTACAACTGCGATCTTAATGCCCTCTTGAAAGGATCATCATTTAGTTTTTTTAAACCAACTGATGTAGTGATGAAAGCTTCTCCTTCAAAAGTGCCATACAGTCTTCAATAGGAAATTAATTGTAAGGAGCTAGAAGCACTGGCATTCATATCCTGTGTGCAACCATTATTATTCGACTTTAGCTTTGCTTTTCCTTCTTGTTTGGTTAAGCTAAGGCATCAAAGCATGGTTATATTTAGAAAAAAATAAAACCATTTGGATTAAAATGCAATCTTTTCATGGCATGTTTGAAGCGCCTCCATTTTTTTTTTTTTTTTTTTTTTTTTTTTTTTGCTTTAAAGGCACGAAGAATCCCACCTATCAAGTATATGATAGTTGTCTGAAAAGACACAACAGTAAATCAGAAAAATAAATGTCAAAGATATGTTGATTTGAAACATAATTGTGATACAACAAGCAACCTGACAGAAAATGTTTCTGACAAACATACTTGTTTAGTTGTATTGGAATGTAATTTGTGAGAGACTGGCTTGGTATGTACATGTGCTATGACCACATGGCTTACTCCCAGCCTCACACTCTACTGGTTTTGACTGTATCAGGGCTTTCTTCTTAATTAGCTGATCCTTACATAACTCCTGGCACATGACTGGCTGAACAGTGATAGACGGAGAGAGAGGTCGTCCCCTATTGGCCTGCTGCTAACCACCAAGATATCTTATCTCGACATATTTCCTCGAATCCCTTCCAATCTCAGACTTGTCAATGTTACCCTAACTGAAGGTGTTTACATCAAGCAGAGCCCTTTGCAGCATCATGCAACACAGCATCATGCTCGATTTCCCACACAACCGTCTTGCATATGTGCTTAGCCATCCAAAAAATAATTATTGGCTGTGAACAGCTAATTCAGCCAGCTATGCTAAACATGCAAATGTGGCTTAGGTCCAAATGGAATTCTCATGAATGTGGTTCAACACACACTAAAATGCTTAATTTTGCATTCCATTAAAGTCATAATGCATAATGCTTTGCTGAAATGTGCAGTGCTGAGTTATAGTATACCAGGTGGTCTGTTCCCAAATCCCAATATTTGTCTGATTTCTTACACTTAGGGCCAGTTCAAATGTCTATCTCCTATATTTCTCTCCCAAATGGTACATTACAACTTCAGTTTGATATATCAGCACAAGTGATGCCATATATAATATATCCTCTAGGCATTTGTTTTGCTATTTAACTACACTCCACCTGTCTCCCAAGAGAGCATCCCTCCACCCGGAGGCACATAGCTCATACCAGTGCCACCGGCCACTGGGGCTCAAGATTTTATTACCCACACAGGCCAGGAGAAGAATTTGTGTCTCCACCTCTCTGTAGCTTACCTTTGAAGCCAGGAGGACTTAGCCATTATTGGCAAGGGAGAGTATTGAACCCTAGAGAGGTGCTATAGAACCCCTTCCGTTTAAATTTAGCCCCACGTTTTATCTTGGCGTTCTCATTAGCAGCGCTAGAGACTAATTGTTACTGGTTAAGTCTTTATTGCTGCAGGTCCTTTCACTTCATCTGTCGCTCTCTCACTGTTTTTCTCTCCGTTCCTTTCGAAATGGCAGAATGGTAGGGGCGTCTCTTTGTATGACGGTAATTAGCTTTTATGATGTTGCTATGAGCGGGGTCTTTTCACTGCCATGGCCGCCACTCTGCTTGGCCAGCCGCTTTATCACCCTGCCATGCTCTGGGCAATTAGTCTGCAGGAACACCTCCCGCCTCACCGATGCTGCCTTTGTCCAGCTATATCCTTCCAAACCTCAGGAGGAGAGGGACTTCCACCTCCTGCCCTCTGTGCACTATCGCAGGAGGAATGTGGAGCTGTTTCAGAAAGATTTCCCTTTTGTTTGGAGAAGGTGCTGTCGTTAAAACACAGGGAAAATTTAATGTTCCGATAGCATGCTGTTTTCCAGGACACCTGTCTCTGAAGGGGGATAATTGTCAACACACCAAAAACAGAAATTAATGATGTTCACTGTATGTCGCAGTAGACAATTGCTATTTGATTTCCCCTCCTTTGTGTTGAGTCCACATTTGTCGAAATTGTAGCCGTGCAAAAAGAAATCCTCCTTGCTGAGCTTGCTTTGGAACATATTTTCTGCATTTATGAAGACTGATCTGCCACAACCATATGTTCTCACCGAATGAAACCTCTCATTTCGCTGTATATCACAAATAGAAATACCTGAAACGATTTAAGCTGGGGATGGAAATTGTGATGCTTTCGAGCTCTTTTCACTGCAAACAGACTGACTATTGAGAGTGGACACTTTGTAAAGCTCTGTAAAGTTAATGTACACTCACCTGTGACTTATTTAGTGATGGCTGGGGATTCCAAACTCCTGATCAAATGATTGTAAGGATAACTGGGTGTCGCTTTGAAGTGAGCAGCTTTTAAATCGAACAAGAAGAAAGGTAAAGGCAAGGCTGCCTGCATGCACGGATTGACCCTTAACCTGATCCACCCATTCCCAACCTCATGAGAATTACAATGTGTTGTGTTACTGCGCTCTATTCCTCTGTAAACAAGCATGTGACAGGTGTAATTTAATGTGTATGAGCAGGTGAAAGAGGGCTGAAAAAAGCAGACACAGACAGATCAGCTAGATTGCACTTGATGTGTAAATCAGACCGCCAGTTATTGTGAGATATACTGCTTCATCAAGATAATGCTAAATCAAAAATTAACCTCTGTGGTTTACATGAGAGGATTTGATCAATTTTGGAAAACATTTATGTTAAAAACAATGTAAAAACACCACATTTCTTTCAAACTAAAAGTATTACTAAGGCAGTACTTCCAACCAGAGAAGTATGATTAGCTAAATTGTCAACCACCAATCGGATAATATCCACCACATTTTCTTATTTTTTTTTGTTTTACCTTCACTGCTTCGGTAAGAATGACAAATCTCAACCCAGGGGAACATTTGAACTTCTGGGACCTATTGGCTGTCTCGTCACTGAGCTGTGGTCTTTCCTTCTTCGCTCCGATATTGATCTACCGCTTAGGCAATTAATCTGAGCAGACCCCTTTTACCTTCTTATCCTTTCTCCTCCCTGCTCCAGTGTGAGGCTCTTAGAAAATACCAAAGGATTGCCTGCAGTCAAAAGAAGCCAAATTACCTGCTCTTTTTTCTTCTTTTAGTGTGATCACCTGCCAGGTACAGGGGCTAAGAAAGGTTTCTGCTGTTGATACAACTCAATCATCCCTCCCTTTATCCCTCATACTGCACCCAAGTTCTGCATCGAGTGACACTGCTGCCTAGATTAGAAAAATAGAAGCACTGTAGACACGGGATCGACTTTTATTTGGTATGTTTTTCACTGTAAGTAGGCAGCTTAGGAGGAATGCTCCGTTACTTCAGCTTCAACCAGCCACTATGGCAAGAAATTCAAACTCAAAATGCAGTTCGAAAGTGAGGCTGTCTTGAGAAGTAACAGTTTTTCAACCTTTCCAGTAGTTTTCCCTTGCATTCATCCATTTACACAAATACTTAGAGACCAATGGCGAGATTGCAACATATTCGCCTGCCATCACTAATAACTTGGGGTCTTCTTGGATCGTCCAAGAGCAAAATAAAAGACTGTATTTTTTGTCAGTGTTTTTGTCTTCACTGGCACTGCTGCGTGTTTATTGAAGCTCCACTAAAGTTTAAATCCACTACCTCTCACTACTGCCTTTTATTTTCCCAGTTTGACAGAGAACTCAAATTGGCCAGTCTCCTTGTTGAGGCGATCCACATTCTGCTTGTTTTACCCAATTTTCATCCTTGTTCTTTCTACCGGTGGTGGGCACTGAAATGAGGAGAGAGCTGATCAAAAAAGAACTGCAGCTTGTTTGTCTGTTTGCCATAATGGTGTCTTCAACATGCTTTTTGTATTTTTGAAAAATAAACATCTTTAAGGACTAAAACCAAAAGAAAAGTAAGACATATTGATGCCACTGATGTCCGCAGGTAAAGTCTGCAGCTGTTGCATAGAACGAATGAGAGAAAAAAATGCAACAAAATACAGGAAGGACAGAAGGTGAGATTAAAAGAGTAAGGGACTTTATGCTGTGGCGGAAGGACGATCTCTGTGGTTACAACTCTACATGACAGAAGCTTCATTTTGTTGTTTTTTTGTTGTTTTAGGGCAGATTCTCAAACCTCAAGTCACTATATACAGAGAGGGATATTGCCATTCACAAAAACAAGATGACTGAAAGACTTCCAAGTATGAGGGAGGGGAGGATGGTGTTGTATGATCAAATCACATTACTGTATAGTATATAAAGTCTGGCATGTTGACACGTGTTGGAGCTTTTGTGTATTGGAGATCTTGCACATTGGACGTAGGCCACAAAAATTCACAGCTGCTAGATAAAAGCTTCATTGGGAAGTTATTTCATATTTGTCGGTTGTTTGTCTTTGTCATGACATTTGCTTGTCATATATGCTGCCTTCTATTTGGTCTGTTTCGAAAATTGCGTTTTTTGTCGTTGCTTGTGTTGTCGACCGCTGATTGTGTAGTTTTAATGGCTCTGTCTAGCCAATATAAATTTAAAGCTGTGCATATATTTGCCCTCTCTCCTTGGTGCCCTGCTCCATTTTCGTCTGCCTCAGTTTGTTTTATTCTTTATCTGACAAATTATGGCAAACCATTGGTGAAATCCATGGTATGGACTGTACTAAATCAAAAGTGGTGCTGTGTAAATATCAGCAGGTAGCTTTAATGTGAAGCCAAAGCAGTTTCTGGGCATTTGTTTAGGTTTTTTTTCTCACTATCAGCAATTTTTTTTCACAGCTGTGTAAAGTCCTGCACCTCTATGGAAACAACACAGTCAAGGCTAGATATAGAAAGACATCAAAAATACCTGACACAGTTAAAATAGCATTAATCATAAAATAAAGCTACACAAAAACATATTGGAAAACACCTGTAGTAATATGTACAGCATTTTTCCAAGTGCCCACAAGTGATACAAATACCAATAATCCCCACATGTTTGCAGTAATGCGTTTCCATTCTTGTCTCCTGTCTTCTCTTCTGTTTATACTGGTTCTGATAAATTATGATGAATTCTGAATGATGGTAAATTTTCATTTCATTATTTCCTGCTTCTCAAATTCACCAGCAAGTTTGAGGGTCCCGAGGGTTAATGATAAATCCATGGCACTGTCCATGCTGCTAAATTAATACGCCTCATTGTAAACAGTAATTGTCCCCGTTCCACCCGTCTGTCTCAGGCCGTCCCCCCATAACTACATGTACCTTTTTAACTGTGATGACACATACAGTGCATAAGCGTCGTCCTCCAGCTTTGTATCTATTTGATGTTGACTGATTAAGCCTCCACAGCCATTAACGATAAAGAAATGTCCGTCTTTGTCATCATTTCTCACCGCGCCTCATCAAATTGACATATTTAATGTACCCTTTGACAACCACTTCATGGACTTGACTTATCATTTTTAACTTAAACAGTGTCTGGGGGAAGAAAAAAAATGGTTAGCTAATGAAGCCTTAACAGTGATGATTGTTTTCCTACTTGGAGGAGAGTTTGCGTGAAACTAATGACTTCTAAGCGATAATTAATTGATTCTTGGCCACCTGAATAAGCAGAATTTTAACAAGAAGTGACAAGGAGGACAAGTCCCAATATAACCGTCTCTGCACCGTATGTGGGCGTCTTTGCAATGCTTTGTTTCTGTGGTGTGGGAGCAAAGTATACTATCCCTCTGGGATATTAATAATATGTGAGAAACCCACAACCATTTACCACAAGATACCTCTTTGGGGCAATGTGATTTTCTTACACAGCAGAGTTTCAAGAATGATGACTGGGGCAAAGAAAAAAAAAGCTTGACAATTAAGTCAAAGATTTACATTCTGAAGGGAGATCTGTAAGTGGTATGCATAAGTCATATGAATTAATGTCATTCAATTTGATATATCTGATGCTTCTAAAAAGGGGCTTCTCTCAGGAAATGGAGTGGCTCTTTTCAGTGAAATATCTGGCATTTGTGTGCTGTTAATGAGACCAGTGAGCACAAGGTTACAATAGTGGAGCTACTGATGGGTTTGTGTAAATCTCTGTATTGCTGGTCCCAAATGGGGTGGAGTAATATTTTTTTCCTCTAATGCATATTTTCCAGATGCTTGAGGTGCAATTGATTGTTGTTTCTCCTGCTCAGAGGTTTTATTTGAGATCTATCACATCTATACATTTGGGCCTGAATAGAGGTCCTGAGTTTACTTGAGTAGACTCCAATAAATAAGTACCACACATACACACAGAAACCCTCTGCAGACATTGTGTCAGTCAGTGAAGTGGCTGCATATATTGCCGAGCACGAATGTGTAGTAACGCTCATATTTAAAGCAATGCACATTATGAAAGGTAAAGGTTTCCTAAACAGTTGAGGCTTGACAACATAAAGTATTGAGAAAATGCTGCTGTAAAGACAGCTCTGAAAAGAAGGCACCTCTTTAGTCATCAGTACAGAGTCTGATATGCTGTTTGTGAGTCAAGGCAATTCCCTCAAGGCCCACAGAGCTCTTATCTGCACTTCACTTTGAAACCGATTTCTCTTTTTTGTGTGTTTCTCAAGGAACATGTTGTATTGCTCTGCACTGTATGTTATTTATTTTAATATCTCTAATGTTTGTTTTTGAAGATCCGCCTTTACCAAAGTTTTCCTTTCAACTTGAAATACAGCTTTTTCCCTCTTTTTTAAACTTGAATAACAGAAAATGTGGTAACCAGATTTTCTGCCAGGGTGTGGGCGCATAGTTCAATAAAGTTAAACTTAGTTTTCAACCACGCTGACCTCAATAATACCGATCAGACAAGAATGGTGATACTGAGTAACTGCACAAAGCCTCATACGGATGAAAAAAACACCAAGATCAGTATGGTTACAATTTAATGGACAAGATACCAGGGACTAGAATTCTTGCTTTTACATACATTAACTAAGCTCATTTCATTTGTGTTAGGACTTCAGTTTAAAAACTGACTTGAGCCAACTTTACCGGGAAGGGTATCTGCATGCGATGTCCTTTACACTTGAATTGTCTGGTCTCCAACACTTTCGAATTGTATTCCTGCATCTACACTTGGAATATTGAGCACAGACCTCATGACATTTTGTGGTTGCTACAGCAGGTGGGTGGGATTCCAAAAACACTGCAGGCATGCTGGTTTATTGAGCTGTGAGAGTTCGGGAGGCTTTTGTGTAGCTATTTGCCATCAACTTTGTTAAAGCGAGGTCACATATTTGAAGTTCACAGTAATGCTCTACTGGGAGTAATACAGCATGTTAATGTTGTCTGTGGGCTGCAAGGATTATCATGTGTTGTTTCTGATGAACCTGATCAATTTAAGACGAGTATAGCTGTGCTCAGTTTTTGTTTTTATTGAAAGTATTTGGTTGCATGGATGCATTTGGGTGATTACATACAGCAGCACAGAAAAAAAAAAGATCTTATTGTTTCCTTTACCCTTCTGGTACTTTTGTTTTCACCTTCTCCATTTTTATATTCACTTGTTAAATTTCTTTTCCCCCAATATTAGCAACCATTTTGATGCTATTACCTGCCTTCTTTTAAATGCACTTTTAATCCATCTTATATCCTCCTCCACCTTTCAAATTAAGACTTCAACCACTACAAATAAGGAAAATAACAAGCCAAGAGTTTTGACAGAGTAAGCACTAGATTTTCAGCTTTCTAGCAGTAGCTGAAATCATCTCAGGTCAAAATCATGATTACCAACTAAAACACCTTGTTCTACCTGTCTAATTCAAAAATAACATCTGTAATATCTGGGAACTGTAAAAGCTGTAAAAAATCTGCACTTCTTGGCACAGTGACGTAGAATGACAAGAATTCTGACACTTTTTGGTTGAACTCGACTGAATTGCAGGCCGTATAATCGATAAGAGACGCCATATTGAAGTCAAGAGGGTTAAACAGTCCTTGTTAAACTTTCAAAAAAGATCAGACGGTTTAAACACACACACACACACACACACACACACACACACACACACACACACACACACACACACACACACACACACACACACACACATGTTTGTTTTTCTATACCGGTGGGGACTTACCATTGACTCCCATTCATATCTAACTCCTAACCCTTACCCTAACCCTAACCTTAACCATCACCAAATCAATGCCTAACCCTAAACAAACGTTTTTGCACTTTTACATTTTTTATTAACAACAATATGGCCAAGAAAACGGTGTTGCCACCCGTGGGGACCTCATTTTAGGTCCCCACCGTAAGACAAGTCCCCACCGGTATAGCAGAAACAAGTACACACACACACACACACACACACACACACACACACACACACACACACACACACACACACAGTATTAATGTTGGTATTTTAGAAGTGGTAGCAGGGTAGTACTGTTGAACTTTGCAATACATAAAAATTAGCAACCAAGGATCATGTGAGTATCCACCACATACAGTTGTAATTTCCAAATGATAAAAGCAACGTAGAAATTCAAGTTGTATTGTTTTGTCTTTGGTTATTGTAAATGGACATGTGCAGCTCGATCCTGGTTAGTGTGGCAGAATATATCTCCTGCCAGTGACACTTGGACATGTGCAAAGTGTTTTTTCTTTTTTTAAATGCTTATTATTGTTATCACAGAGAAAAAAAAAATAATGCTTCAACAAAGTAGCTCTGAGATGTCGTAATGCTTCAGTTATTTCCTTAAAAATGTTGAAAGCTTTGCGCTGTTTATTGTAGTGAGAGTTTTTTTTTTTTTTTTAATTGGCAAGCATTTGACTTACTGTTGTATTGTCTCGTCAAACTGCGTATCAGGCTTTGTTTTGTCACTGGTCATATTAAATATTGTGAACCTATCCCTCTGTCATGTCAACAGCATCTTTCCTACACTGGAAGGGCCATTCTAAAATTGCAGATGAAAAGCAAACTGTAAATGCCCAAATACTGATGTGAGATTAACTTTAAATAAAAAGACAAGGAAGCAAAAAAAAAAAAAAAACATGGAACTGATATTTAATCATTTAATACTAAAAGACAGCAGTGCAGTACTTCTTCCCACTCCCTTTCGAACATGTTGAAGCTTTTTTTGGTTTGTTTTTCTTCTGTCTCCTTATATGAGAAGCATGATGGACTATTGTTGTTTTGTGAATATTGTTATTAAATGTTAATTACACGTTCAAAATAAATAAATGAAATGAAAATGAAATGAGCAGAGCAGTGCAAAAAACATCCTTAATTCATGCTAAAATAATTAAATGCATTTAATGTTGTTTTTCCTTATTTTGCTTATTTAAGCCATCAGTTAATTGATGACTATACACCATTGACAAAGTCTATATTTCATCCACTGACATGCTTAAGACCCTCTTTTTTAAATTTTATTTAATTTATTTTGACTGTGCCTCCATCCTTTGAACATACTAAGGAGAAGAAATTTAATTCACTGATGTCACCCTAAAGGATTTGTGGGTTATAAAGTTTTCCGACTTCAAACTATCCTCCTCCAGTGTGTCAAGCTGTCTGGAACAGCTTTTAAGACAAATTGGTGTTTAAATACAGAATGCTGCTTTCCGGCTAATGGAATCAGCAAATAAGGAGTTATGTCATGAACAAAAACAACAATCCACTCTAAAATTGACTGTAGACAGACTGAGGGCAGCATGAATATTAAACAAGCACCATTCTGTCAAGCAAATGCTATAAGTGATTTTCTCTGAGGTGTGTATATACATACACACATATATATATATATACAGGTAAAAGCCAGAAAATTAGAATATTTTCATAAACTTGATTTATTTCCGTAATTGCGAACAAAAGGTATAACTTTTACATTATATGTAATCATTGCACGCAGACTGATGCACTTCAAATGTTTATTTATTTAATTTTGATGATCATAGGTGGCAACAAATGAAAATCCGCCATTCCGTGGGTCAGAAAATTAGAATATTACCTGAGGCCAATACAAAAACAGGATTTGTAGAAATGTTGGCCAACTGAAAAGTATGAACGTGAAAAATATGAGCATGTACAGTACTCAATACTTGGTTGGAGCTCCTTTTGCCTCAATGACTGCATTAATGCGGCGTGGCATGGAGTCGATCAGTTTCTGGCACTGCTCAGGTGTTATGAGAGCCCAGGTTGCTTTGATAGTGGCCTTCAGCTCTTCTGCATTTTGGGTCTGGCATTCTGCATCTTCCTCTTAACAATACCCCACAGATTTTCGATGGGGCTAAGGTCGGGCGAGTTGGCTGGCCAATTGAGTACAGAAATATCATGGTCCTTAAACCAGGCACTGGTAGATTTGGCACTGTGTGCAGGCGCCAAGTCCTGTTGGAACATAAAATCCCCACCTCCATAAAGCAGGTCAGCAGCAGGAAGCATGAAGTGCTCTAAAACTTGCTGGTAGACGGCTGCGTTGACCTTGGATCTCAGGAAACAGAGTGGACCGACACCAGCAGATGACATGGCACCCCAAACCATCACTGATGGTGGAAACTTCACACTAGACTTCAGGCAACGTGGATCCTGTGCCTCTCCTGTCCTCCTCCAGACTCTGGGACCTCGATTTCCAAAGGCAATGCAAAATTTGCTTTCATCAGAAAACACTTTGGACCACTCAGCTGCAGTCCAGCTCTTTTTTTCCTTAGCCCAGGTGAGACGCTTTGCGCGCTGTTTCTTGTTCAAAAGAGGCTTGACACGAGGTATGCGGCAGTTGAAACCCATGTCTTTCATGCGTCTCTTGGTGGTGGATTTTGAAGCACTGTCTCCTGCAGCAGTCCAGTCCTTGTGAATCTCCCCCACATTTTTGAATGGGTTTTTTTTCACAATCTTCACCAGGGCGCGGTGATCCCTGTCGCTTGTACACTTTTTCCTACCACAGTTTTTCCTACCCTTTGCCTCTCCATTAATGTGTTTGGACACAGAGCTTTGAGAACAGCCAACCTTTTCAGCAATAACCTTTTGAGTCTTGCCCTCCTTGTGCAATGTGTCAATGGTTGCCTTTTGGACAGCTGTCAAATCTGAAGTCTTCCCCATGTTTGTGTAAGCTTCAGAACTGGACTGAGAGACCATTTAAAGCCCTTTGCAGGTGTTTTGAGTTAATCAGCTGGTTAGTGGGTGGCACCAGGTGTCTTCAAACTTGACCCATTTCACAATATTCTAATTTTCTGACCCACGGAATGTCGGATTTTCATTTGTTGCCACCTATGATCATCAAAATTAAATAAATAAACATTTGAAGTGCATCAGTCTGCGTGCAATGATTACATATAATGTAAAAGTTATACCTTTTGTTCGCAATTACGGAAATAAATCAAGTTTATGAAAATATTCTAATTTTCTGGCTTTTACCTGTATATATATATATATATATATATATGTGAAGGTAATAACAGTGTGTCATCTATGTCAGCATTGTTTATGGCATCAGGGGATGGAGTTATTGGGTTGTGGTGTGTGGGAGACTCAGAAGACTTGTTCATGGCCACTAATACTGATGTGTGTGTGTGTCTGTGCCACACTGTGGTGGCAGCAGGGACTCAGCATTCCCATGCACGACACGTCCTAGGGCAATTGCTGAGGCGATTTACCCTCTGCTCTGTTGCCGTGGCGACTGAGTCACTAAGGAGGAGGGTGTGTGTGTGTGCATGTGTGAAAGGGATCAGACAAGGGCCCTTGTTACTTAAAGATGATCTCTCCCTCTCTCCCTCTCTTTCTCCTGTCTCATTTTCATCCCATCTTTCTTCGACTCACCTTTTTCTCTGCATCATTTTCTCATCAGTCCAATTGTGCACTCCTCTCTTTATCATTTTGCATTTTTTTTCTCTTAAACTCCGACTATCACTTTATTCTTTCCTTCTCTTCACAGTTAACAAGTCCCAGTTAGTTCATGTGTCATATCTGTGGCCACTGACTCTTCTAGTGTCGCCTGTTTTAAGGTTTGTGCTGACAGGTTATTAGGATTATTGTTACCATTTAACATAAAGCTTCTCACTTTGTCAGTCTGCCTCAGCATATTGAACATTTCTTATAAAACGGGAGGCTGGAGACACAAGGTACTCGGAGAGAATTCTTAATAGCTCGGATGAAGCGTAATACACTGCTTAGTGCTTTATTAAAGGTTTAGAGAAAAGAGAGTTGTGCTCCAAATCCTGGAGGCTTCAGAGGCTTAAGGTGTGATGGGAGAGGTATGAAAAGCATGCAAGTCTATGTGAGATGAGAGTAAGATGAGATGCCAAAAATAGGATGGACAGAGGCAAGATAGGTATTTTGAGAGAGAAAGCTACAGTGAAGATTTGTGTTTAATAGAAACCCGAGTTTAGTAGAGTCTGTCTCTTTTATTTAGCTGAAAGCTCCCTCTATGAGTGTGTGTGTTTTGATGTATTATCCTGATTAAGACTCAACACTGACCACTACCATATTCTCAGTGTGCACCCCTCTGCAGGAGTGTGAATGTCCCTCCGCCAAGGCAGGAACCGAGGAGGAGGCATGTTTTCAGTGCGATTTATCTGTTTGACTGTCAGCAAGATTACACACAAACCACCAAGCCGAATTTCATGAAACTCGGTTGATGGATGGAGCATGGCCAGAGGAGAAAACGTTGACATTTCAGCACAAATCTGAATTATTTCCTTTAAAATTGAGAGATAAGGCATTAGCTTTGGTGGAGGGCTCTCGTAGCGCTCGTGTGGTTTTTAGATGACTAAAATCTATGATGAATGTATTATTCCGGCATCACAACTTTTGTGAACAGTTGTATTCAGCTCAATGTGTATTCAGTTTTTAAAATTTAGTCTAACACATGCAAATATTCCCTCAAGTCTATAAATGTGAATTAGATTCTTTGTGTGTGAATACATCGATAAATATAGACTCGAAAACTGGAATCTCATAATATGTCCGCCTGTATGAAATAATAAAAATATACCAAAACTAAATCCCTTTATTATGAGTGATAAGTATTTAGCTTCAAGAGTGGAAATTCTTCATTTCCATCCCCGTTATGCTACATTCCTGCTGTGTGGGAGATCAGCGAATCTGCCTGTATCTCAAGGTTTTGTTTGCCTTGAGCTCAGGCTCACAAGCTTAGACTTCCAGACTGAATATCACTTACCTTCCAGTGTGCCTCATTAACTATACTATGAGATGGTGAAAACAAAGCAATTTTAATTGTGACGTTGCTGGGCTTTAGTTGTCGAGGCTGTGGTTTTGCTACAGCAAAGCGGGCAGCGATAAACTCCCTGTTGTAGGTACATGTTCATGTTTTTTCATCCTGAACTTAAGGCAAAGAAAACCAGCAGGTACCTACACATCCTCACATACAGTATTTACTGATTTCGTGCATGGCCAGAGTATTGGAATATAGTTTAGATCTTATTTAATAAGCCATTTGGAAGGCACATAAATAGACTTATTAGCTCTTGACACTAAATCCTTCCAGTTTTTACTCTCATTAAAAGGACATATTTGTAGATTTCCTTTACCACAACACATTTGAAGGCATTTGAGGCACAAGTCTAATGCTGTTTATCACTGCAGCTGTTATGTGCTATTGATGTGCCAGACCCTTAACCGTTGCTTTTAGAAGAGACTACACTTACACTTTTGCACATGTGGCATATTTTATCAACGCACCTTTATTTGCTCGATGAAATCTTCACTGTATATCTAATAACTTAATACTTGCAGGGCTGCATAGATGTATAGTTATACATTTGATATACAACCCATCAAACAAAATAGCAATTTAGATACAAAACCAACACTGGTGACTTACCAGAGCTAATAAAAAATGTTTTTTTGTGTGTGTGTGTTTTGTTGGATGTAACTTGCAAAACACCTGAAATAAAATGTGCAGATATTCAATCCATCAAGTGAATTAAACCTTTGTTTAAAAGATAAGTAACTTAAGCATATCAGTAGTTGACAACAAGGCCGTTGTTGCTTACAAGTGAAATTCACCTTGTCGATCACCAGAGTTCTTATTTAACACTAATAGCAAGACAAAATTTTAGAACATGCGGTTCTTTGTTTTTTCTTTGTAAAACCTGTTCTTTACAAAAGCCATTGCAACGGCACAGTGGGACTCTTAGTCTTGTCATCATGTGAAAACACTTTCTTCTGTACTTCTAATGAGTATTTCTTATTTGTGTGCAGTACCGATGCGCAGTTCACATTACATTTTAGGACATGCATTATTAAGGGAAGGCACTTGAGGTGAACAGGATTTTAAATAAGCAAATACCTATCAGCATGAAACGTTCCCAGTTTATTACATTAACACAATCATTTTTAGTATATTTAGACAATGGATGGATAGATTGATTTTAGGGGCTGCGCTATAGCCTTGCAGCTCGAAGATCCCTGGTTCATGTCCTGGCCTGGGATCTTTCTGCTTGGAGTTTGCATGTTCTCCCTGTGCATGCTCAGGTTAACCCTAAGTCAGTTGGAATAGGCTCCCATGAACATAATGAGGGTTAAACAGTTTATAGATAATGGATGGATAGATGTTTAATTCATTAAGTCATTAAAAAAGTGCAAATTTGTGAAAATATCTCATCAAAAAAGCAGTAGTAAAATAACACCTGAAAGTGATTTTGGGCTCTTTCGTCCCATTTTAATATAAGACGATGTGTTGTGGAAGTCAAATATCCCCAAATCATAAAATTGACCAGCTTGTAGTGTCTTCCTTTAAGCTCAAAAGTAACACATATCACACATCCATATCACACTACACATATTCATAAACCCCCCATACCTGCTTCGTCAGCAGTATGTATCAGAGATTTTGAGCTGAAAACATGTGTGCCACCTGACCAATAGAATAAAGGATTTAAATACACACATTACCTGTCAGGAGATTTGACACTTGGACACAGTGGAGAGATGAGAGGGCTTCTTGTCTATAATTACCCTGATAGAGTTGTCAGTCTAACAAAGTGAGTGAATAAAGGCAACACTGTTAAAGGTTGACACAATAAGGCCATTAGTATCAGCCAATCTGCCTTTTCTGCCTTTGTTCATTCAGCTGATTATTATGCCACTGTAGACGGAATGGAGATGAGATGGGGAGAGCGCGCAGACATTCACTAAATTTGACATTGCCCTTCAGTTCCACAGGGAGGAAGCCTTAAATTAGGTTGCCTGAGAAACAGCCTTTCTGCGTGAGGAGAGGTCAAGGAGTGTTAGGCAACATTTATTCACCAGAGCAATCCCTTGTAGGCCTGGTGAGCCACAGATGAGAGACCGAGTCACATTGTTGCACGGCAGAGTGAAAAGAGTGGTAAGGGACAGAAGACAAGGAAGGAGTGATGGACTGGCATATTACAAGCACTGTGTAATAAGCAACTGAAACTACACAGTGAACGAATCCTATTTTCGACAAAGAATTTTGAGTGTAGTTTTTGATTTGTATCGATCTGCTCTAACTTTTTTTCTAAGAAAAGGATGCAAGAACATAAAAACTTTGTGGCATTTTTTTCTTCAATTTATTTATTTTATTTATTTATTTATTTATTAACTGCAGTACCTCAAATGACAGTGTGGTGTAACTATAAATTTAAACTTTATAAATCCCAAAGGGAGTTCTGGTGCCATATATTGCTCTGAAAAAAAAAAAAGCTTAAGTGGAAAAGTATAAAATATAATGTAATGCATGACTGGAATAAAATAAATAAGTTAAAGAAAGGCTAAATGACCTAATAAACACTTCAAAGTAATGCTGAATTTAGTACTGAGGTAGTAAGCAATATCACACATGATAAAGAAACATGGCACTTTGAAAATAAGATGAAAATGAAATGTTGCTCTCTTCATCGGCAATTTGGTGCATAAAAGTGAAATTTGACATGTCATCAAAATGTTGCACAAAGAAATATCACATTTCACTTGAGAAATGAAATCTGAAATATTGCATTATACACTGATAATGATGTAAATGAATGTGAATTGTTATTGTCTTGCATGTGATACTGAAACTGATACTAGGTACATAATTGAGGAATGTAATGTTGGACATGACACTGATCTAAATGTTTGATGTCTTAGCTGCCATTGCTGCTGAAGAAGGAGGAATTTTACAGTTTGATGGCCATCGCCACTGGTGCACCAGCATCACACATAAAAGCCGCTGTCTGCTGTAGCATACAACAGCTTGTCTAGCAGGATGTTGGGATATAATCTGTCTGTTGGAAGGACGTCAGGGTGGATGGATGGTATAGACATAAAGAGTCCATATTCCCTACATTTAAATCTAAATTCAGACTAAACCAAATCACACAAAGCTCCCAGCTTCATTTTTGGTTTATATGGTAACATCCCTGGTTCATCAGCAGGGATTAGTTTTACATAAACCAGCAATGATTGGTTTGTTAGCTTTGGGATTCCCACCATAAGAGTCCATAGCCAAAATAACGTAGGAAGCGTCTACGTTTCTGATGCTCTAGATACACACGTGGACAAAATTGTTGGTACCCCTCAGTTAAAGAAGGAAAAACCCACAATTCTCACTGAAATCACTTGAAACTCACAAAAGTAACAATAAATAAAAAATTATTGAAAATTAAATAATCAAAATCAGCCATCACTTTTGAATTGTTGATTAACATAATTATTTAAAAAAACAAACTAATGAAATAGGGCTGGACAAAAATGATGGTACCCATAACTTAATATTTTGTTGCACAACCTTTTGAGGCAATCACTGCAATTAAACGATTTCTGTATTTGTCAATGAGCGTTCTGCAGCTGTCAACAGGTATTTTGGCCCACTCCTCATGAGCAAACAGCTCCAGTTGTCTCAGGTTTGATGGGTGTCTTCTCCAAATGGCATGTTTCAGCTCCTTCCACATATGTTCAATGGGATTCAGATCTGGGCTCATAGAAGGCCACTTTAGAATAGTCCAACGCTTTTCTCTCAGCCATTCTTGGGTGTTTTTGGCTGTGTGTTTTGGATCGTTGTCCTGTTGGAAGACCCATGACCTGCGACTGAGACCAAGCTTTCTGACACTAGGCAGCACATTTCTCTCCAGAATGCCTTGATAGTCTTCAGATTTCATCGTACCTTGCACACTTTCAAGACACCCTGTGCCAGATGCAGCAAAGCAGCCCCAAAACATTACTGAGCCTCCTCCATGTTTCACCGTAGGGACAGTGTTCTTTTCTTCGTATGCTTGGTTTTTGAGTCTATGAACATAGAGTTGATGTGCCTTACCAAAAAGCTCCAGTTTGGTCTCATCTGTCCAAAGGACATTCTCCCAGAAGCTTTGTGGCTTGTCAACATGCATTTTTGCAAATTCCAGTCTGGCTTTTTTATGAGTTTTTTTCAGCAGTGGTGTCCTCCTTGGTCGTCTCCCATGAAGTCCACTTTGGCTCAAACAACGACGAATGGTGCGATCTGACACTGATGTACCTTGGCCTTGGAGTTCACCTTTAATTTCTTTGGAGGTTGCTCTGGGCTCTTTGGATACAATTCCAACGATCCGTCTCTTCAATTTGTCATCAATTTTCCCCTTGCGGCCACGTCCAGGGAGGTTGGCTACTGTCCCGTGGGTCTTGAACTTCTGAATAATATGAGCCACTGTTGTCACAGGAACTTCAAGCTGTTTAGAGATGGTCTTATAGCCTTTACCTTTAAGATGTTTGTCTATATTTTTTTTTCGGATGTCCTGGGACAATTCTCTACTTCGCTTTCTGTTGTCCATGTTCAGTGTGGTACACACCTTTTCACCAAACAGCAGGGTGACTACTTGTCTCCCTTTAAATAGGCAGACTGACTGATTATGAGTTTGGAAACACCTGTGATGTCAATTAAATGACACACCTGAGTTAATCATGTCACTCTGGTCAAATAGTTTTCAATCTTTTATAGAGGTACCATCATTTTTGTCCAGGCCTGTTTCATTAGTTTGTTTTTTTAAATAATTATGTTAATCAACAATTCAAAAGTAATGGCTGTTTTTGATTATTTAATTTTCAATAAATTTTTATTTATTGTTACTTTTGTGAGTTTCAAGTGACTTCAGTGAGAATTGTGGGTTTTTCCTTCTTTAACTGAGGGGTACCAACAATTTTGTCCACGTGTGTATATAAACAAACGTGCCGTACAGAGGACAGACTACCGCCTATCAATAAAAGTGATCAGTGACAAAGCATTTGTCAAAAGCATGTATTGACAGTGTTATTGTAATTACTCTCACTGCCATGTGGGGGAGACAAAAGGTCAACACTGCTGGTTCAATCAAGTTGTTTTTTTTCGTACCAAATAAGTTGTTTTTGTATCCAGGCCAGACCAAACATGAACCATAGCAGTGTTGAGTCATAACAATTATTTTTGACAAAGTAATGTGCAATAGTCTGACAAACATCCTGTCTTCCTGCTGGTACAGATGTGATGCCTTACATGGGCTGTTTTTGGAAGGAAATACAAAGTAGTGTATTATGCCACATAGTTTGGAGGACTTGTTGAGCATTTTGTCTGGAGCCTCAAATTGTCTGCGTTATGGAAGCAAAAGCACTCTGTTTTTTTTTTTTGTTTGTTTGTTTTGTTTTTTTTTTTCTTCATACAATAGGATACATAGTGCAGAATAACCCTTTCCACCCTTGAGGTCACTGTACTGGGAACAGGCTGTATCAGTCATTACAACATAACCTGTCACCATTGTTCAAGTGTGGCACATTCCTTGAAAGGGTCGCTCAGTACTGCTATGACTAAAAGGTCTGTTGTGCTTCATTTATGTTGCGTTAAAGTTGGTAGAGTTTGAACAGATTCAATAATGTCACTGTCATCACTCTTCACTTACATTGAAGTTTTATCACAGCTTTGATTATATGAAAATAAATCTCACTCTGGCCAGGTGATGGGGACACAGAGACGTATCATTTTTCAAAATTATCCCACGGATCCATGTTACCCAAAACTGTTTGACCTTACAGTTGAAGAGCTGTCACTAACTGCATTTGAGGATGTTTTTTTCAGGTTGAAATAAAAATAAATAAATCCCCTATAGGGCTTGAGAGGTCAGCCATTGGCTTGGGTTGTAACCTATTTCAGTCAACTTAGTGAAAAAAGGAAAGTTTTAAACAGAAGGACAGACCTTTGGCACACAGTTATATGTTGCAAATTCAGTTCTTTGTTCATTGCAGATGGGATTCCCATTAACAGCTGGAGCTCCAACAAGTCATTGATTAGTTATCAACTATGAAATTCACCATCAATTATTCAAATAACAGATTTTTTTTCTTCTCGGTCTTCTGCTTCATAAATGTCAGTATTTTCTGGTTTACATCCTCCTTAATGACGGTTAACTGAATTGTATTGGGTTGTGGATAAAGCAGGACATTTCCAGATGTGGTCTTGGGTTTTTGAAAACACTGATCAACATCACATTAATTGTTCATGCAAGCATGCAAGTTTGCTCTAAAATACGATATTTCTTGAGTCTTTTGCTGTTGTTTATAGTAACACATCAGTGCTGCTTGGATAAGACTTTACTCTGAAGGCAACACAGCATGTTAACTGATTATCACTGCTGTCACTTCATTGTGGCCCCATTATAACCCCTAAACACACATTTTTCCGATTTCATTTAGCCTTAAGTAGCTCTGAGGGCGTTAAAATTACTACAATCCTCCCTGTATGACACTGTTAGCTTGTGCCAACTCTTAATTAATTCCATATGATGATTACACAGAGAGAAACAAGGTTTGGATGCACACACAGCACACGTTTGTAACGACCTCATCACAATGATGCTGTGAAGTTGATTCAGTATTGTAAATCAGAACTTCATTAATGTGATGCCGTGGTTGAGCAAAAGGCAGCCTGTGAGAGGGAGACTCGTAATACTGGTTATTTACCCAATTCTTGTGTTCGGCATATGATCTTGTGGTAGTCAGAGCGTGGGCTCGCTGAGATTGCTTCCATGGCAACAGCAAAATTACCTGTACTACAGTGTTTTGTGTGTGTGAGGGAGTGAGAGAGAATAATGAGCTGTTCAGATCCGTCAGGGATGCAGTATGTACACCATCTCAGCCTAGAGTCTTAAACGACAGCATCTACTCCATTTTTCTTTCTCTATCTGACCACCCTGCTATAACCTCCACATCTGAACTCTTATCCAGTCAGTTCATTTCCACTGGTATGAACAGCTTGATCTCAACACCTGTTGAACAACATTATCAAAACACATGATAGATTATAGGTTAAACCCAATCACATCCAAACACCATGGAGACATTATTACAGATACAAGAAGGTTTTGAACTTGATTTACTAACACATATTGAGTAATTTAGACCAACAAGAGTGTTGAATTGTTGTCATTTCAAGCCTAAAATATGGGACACTTTCATAGTGGTTTCATTTTGTGTGCTATCATACAGTGCCTACACACTTTGACATTATAACAAAGCTGATAATGGAATATATTTCATGTTAAAAAGCATCTGGGCTACAAGTCCCTAAACAATTAGGTTACTGGTGTCATTTTTTTTGTAGAGTGACTGTTACTAGTTTCAGTTCTTGACTGTGTTCAAACACAGGCTTTGTGAATTCCTTTCCAAAGCTTGCTGGTTGAGTTGAAAGGAATGTGATCTCAAGGAAAAAGACATGAACTATTTATAAGAGCTAGAAACTGTCAAAACAGAAATATTTGTCAGACTTTCACCTTTCCAATGGTCCTTGAACCACCCATCTGTGGTATGTCGTTCCATTGTAGCTGAATCTAAGCTTAAAATAGGATATTTTTTGTCAATATCTCATTTAAATGTTTAGTAAAAGTAATCCGTCTGCAATATTCTGAGTCTATGAAAAACTCTACAGTCCTCGCAGCCTTTCAGCCATTATTGGCACAGGCGTGAACCACTGTCATGTCACAAAAATTCTTGTACATCTTGGCTGAACTGCAGGCTGTGTTTACACTAAGAAGATAGACACATATGAAAACAAATTGAAAATGTAGGCAGTAAAATATCTATAATATGTGGACTCACCAGGGAGAAAAAGCTGAAAAATGCTGTACATTTTGAGTCCCAAGTTTTCATGTTTTTTTGTAAAATCCTCAAAGACCAACTTTAGCTTTTTGTTGTTGTTTGTTTGATTGTTTTTCTATGGCATTTTAACTTTGTCATGCTGCCCAAAATGCATTTTGTAGTTCTCTGTATTTCTAGCCAAACACTTGTTTTTTGTTGTTTTTTTCCATAGAGGTGCAAGACTATGTATTACAGTGAAAAATAAGTAGAAATGTGACAAAAGCAGCCAAAGCAATACCCAGAAACTGCTCAAGGTTCTGATGGTTTAGCTATTGTTTAGTTCAGTTCCGGGCTGCTAGCAAACTTAAATATTACATTTAATTGTCTGTTGCAGTTGCCATGCAACTCTGTGCAGACGCAGACTTTCTTGCAGCACAGTGGACCGCAGGTGGAGTGAATGTAGCCTTTATAATCAATGAAAGTGGCTGCACCAAGCGGCATGTAATCTGACAAAAAGTAGACCCATTATGACTCACAGAAATTGGTCATAATGTGTCTGTATTTTTCCCTAATTAAACTGCTGGTATACAGGCAATGGCTGCTTTGTGTCACATAGGGTTCCACTTCAACGTCTTCACGACAGGCGTTGCGGTTGCTTAGTAACTTAGTAATAGATATATAATATAATAATCTTTGTCAACTACCGTCAAATATCCTCTCATGAAAACTGGTAGAAAAGCTTAATTTCAGACTGCTGTGCTAGGTACAGAACCTGTATGTGTGTGTAGATTATTCTGATAATGTTAGATTTTGTTTGTAGAAAAGTGAGAATCTTGGACAAAATGTGTGCTGCCGATGTGTTGACTACTTTTTGTAAGCGTCTCAGGGTTTTACTGACTTCCAGTCATATGTGACGTATGACTGAAATGGCAAATATCCCCATCTAGACAATGTCAAACAAGTATCATATGTTCAAAGTTGGTTTAGTTGGAGGTAAAAAAAAAAAAAAATCTATATTACCCATATAATATTATTTTCATTCACTTCTTCATTGAATTTGGGTTGAAATACTTGAAACAATCGATTTTATGTGAGAAAAATAAATGCTAATGTTCTGCGTTTGCATGTTCTTTAAATACAAATAATTTGTTAACAAGAGGGACTATAGCTTACTGCTTTTTCTTATGACTTGAATGAGTAGAATTCATTTTATTACTATTATTATTATTATTATTATTATTATTAGAATTAGTAGTAGTAGTACACCATAGTAGAAGGTACTCTCCACCATCAGTCATGTGTTGAAGCATGTGTGACTGTTCATGTGTGTTAAGCAAGTCTTGTGTCACCGGTGGTAGCCATACTCAACACACTAGCACACAAAGATGCAACAGAGACCAATCAAGTCAGAGGGGCTCGCAGTCTATCTGTAGTGCGGTGCATTTCTGCAACGATTTCCTGCCGACGTTTTAATGTATCTATAGGACAGGTCGATGAGCACGCCGGGAAGAATTCTATATTTCTGCCTGATGAACTACTTAATCATCTTGGGGATGGTTGGCTGAGTGAGAAAAATCCATATCCATTTTACCTTTTGTCTTTCATTGGCCACTGCCTCTCAGGTCATCAAAAAAAAATAGACAGAAGAATGAGAGGGAAAGAGAGGGATGTAGCAAGGACTTCTGGTGGGAAAATATATCTCAGAACAGGGAACAAATGGGAGAGGTGGAAGAAGAGAATTGGCTGTTCGTCATAATTTACACAAAAAGAAAGTTACACAGGGCTGTAACTCGGGAAAACTGTATGACATTCACACCCATTAGTTTAAAAATGATTTCAGTGTCTTCCCCAATTAATTTCAACATTTAAAGGCTGTGTTTGTCATAGAAAGAAATAATATGCAGTATTCAGCCCCGAATTCATAATTCGTAGCTGTTTGCACCTAAACAGTCAGATACAGAAAGAATCTTCAGCAACAATAAGCACACGCAATCCTTCAACATATGGCTCCTATAGAGCCCTGACCTCAACATCATCAGTCTAAGATTACATGAAAAGGTGGAAGACACTGACCCGTGTCACTGATCCAGCAATACACAAAAGAACAAGGTCAAGGTTTCCAAGATGCTTGAAAAAGTCTACCTGCTAAGCAGTATGTGATCAGCAAAGCTTTCTTCACTTTTTCAAACTCAGAAATGACAGAACGTTTAAACACTTGATCCAAAGGCATGGAAGATGGAAGGGAGCTGCTGCTGCCTGTATTCAGCAGCAAAGGAGGTTAGTTTTGTTCTGCTGTTTTATTTTACAGTAGATGGCATCAACAAAGTTACTTCCTTCTGATGTATTAGTTAAAATGATTGACGTTTGACATTGCATAGCCACATTTCATTTGCAGTTGCCACATCTCTGTGTATGCTGGTATCTTTACATAAATGGTATCTTTACAATATATTAGACGGCGCAATACAAGATCAAGCACCTCCATGCCTACCCATGCCTTATCCATGCCTGCTGCCAAGACTTTCACCTTGTACCGTAGCTTCCTTCATTCAGCCATTAGAGTATGGAACAATCTACCAGATGCTGCAGTTGGGACCATTTCCATTAAAAGAATCCAGAATTTCAAGTGCCAAATCCACCAGCATCTGTTACTAGTGCCTCCATAACTGGCATACTTTTTGACTGGACATGTTTGTTGCTAGGTAGGGATTAATGCCTGGCTTTCAAGAGCACTTGTGAGTTATGTTCCGGCAGGACTTGCTCTTTAAATTGCTGGAGAACAGTGTGGTTACACCAGGTGCTGGCTTCTTCCGGTAGGGTTAGATCTTAGTCCAAGGGCTCTTTGAAACATGTCCAGTCAAGGACTTTCATTCACCATCTTTATGATCATATATATGTCATGGAGGTCATTAGTCTCTATGTCTCTGTGTTCTATGTTCACTTGAATTGTTCCAGTGCCTGAGTGCTGTATCTAACTTGTTCAAGTACAGTTTTCTTTTTCCACCTTTTAACTGAGCTGCAGTGAACCATTGATTGGCCCATTGAGATCCCTTTTCTCTGATGTGGCTGTTGTTCACATATGCTTTTATTTAAAAAAAAAAAAAAAAAGGATTGGTAATTAATCACCACCAGTCATTTATCAATAATAGTCTAATTCTATGCATGATCCATGGTGGTGAAGATAGAGAAAATAAAAATGCATGATGCCAATAATTTGGAGACCCCCCCAAAAAATTTCACAAATTATGTCTTCAGCAGAGCTCAAGTCTTATTAAACACTGTTTCCCTATATTTCATAGTCTGCCTGTCAAGTACCTTGAAAGCTGCGTACCAATTGTACCAACTGGTATTATTTTAAACGCATATGGTGCTCACACTAAATGTTGACTGAATGGATTATTTTTCTTCTTGTCTTTCTCTGCAAGTAAATTATAAAAGCTTTTCATGGCAACAATTTTTGAGAGCATCTTCACTTTACATACCTTTAGTGCCTAAAACATATACCCATTACTTATTTTTCAAATTGCCCTTTGATTGAGCTGAGATGGCTTCAATTAATTTCAGTTTTATTTTAATCACACCAAATCACAACATAACTCATCTAAGGGCACTTTGCATAGCAACACGAACACCTCACGCTGTTAGAATCTAGCATGTAACCCAACAATTTCACAGATTCCCATGGAGCAAACTATTTGCAAACAGCGGGAAGAAGACTATTCCTGTTTAACAGGAATAAACCTCCAGCAAGACCAGACTCAGGGAAGGGAACCATCTGCCTCGACTGGCTGGGGTGATAGTAAAGGGAAGAGAGGAAAGGATTGCAGAGATAAAAGGGTGGTATAAATGTATGGAGAGAGTTGAGTAGAAGAAAATAGCTCAGAGCATCACAAGAGGTCCCCCAGCAACCTGAGCCTACAGCAGCATAACTAAGGGATGGACCAGGGTCACCCAAGCCAGCCCTATTAGCTTCATCAAAAAGGAAGAAAATCTGAAACGTCATCTGAACAGTGAGAGGGTCTATGGCTCCTGACCCCAAACTGGGAGCTGATCCCACAGCAGAGGAGCCTGATAGTTGAGGGTTCTACCTCCCACTTTTGGAAATTCTGGGGACTCGCAATCCGGGTGCAAAGTGATCTGTTGGGATAATATTGTACAGTAAGGATTTATAGATATGATGAAGCTTGGTCATTAAAGGTTCTTAATGTTGGGAGAAGAATTTTGAATTCTATTCTTGATTTTACAAAGAGTCATTGACAAGAAGCTGATGTGGAAGAAATATGGCCTGTCTTGCTGGTTCTTGTCAGAACTCTGTCGGCATCATTTTGGATAAAATAGAGATTGTATTGTTGTTATTTTTAAGTTATTCCATTGATATCATGTATCATAGTATTTTAGTACTTCCTTATTGGCAGACGGTGGAGAATATGCACTTGTAGAGTTTGTAGCTTTAGCAAGACACTACATCGGCAACTACTACCTTAATGATGCTATCTGCTCAAAAGCTTAGGGAGCTTATTTTCACCTATGATGCACAGAGGAAGAAAATGATTACCGCATAAGCCTTATGCCAAGCGTGAATGTTCAGGAGCTATTTTAGTGCTTAAATACCTGCAATTATCCCAAAAGAGTTTGTATTCCATTTGCAGTGACAGAGATGAGGGTCAGGGTTAGCAGACGGCTAGCTTTGGTGATATTTATTTATTTATTTTTGTTAAAAGCAGCACAGTCTTAATAATGTTGAAAGGAAACACAGGCCTCCTAATCTGACCAGTCACAGTTCTTGCTGTCTTTGTGCCCTGATGTGTTACATTTTTGAGGAAAAGCATGTCAAGTTAGAGTTAATCCAGGTCGCCCTTCACAAAAGTTGTGCTTGGACAATCAACGTGATCAATCAGCAATGGCTCAAAGTGGTACACTCTGCCTATTAAAGCTACCCATGTAACCTGACATGATTAATGTAACTGTCATGACTTCAAAAAAGTATCTCTGTAAATTGCTCCACAATTAAAGCCTAATGCTTTCTAATAGCACAGACATAGATTATGGTGTAAAGGAGGAGTCAAAACGTGAGACAGATCGAAAGATTCATTGACTTTTTGTCTTTTTTTCCCCCCCTATTAACTGGGGTTTTGTGGGTAAGTTGCTTACCTATTAAACCACCTTATGGAACCTGTATATTTTGAAGGCTACACATTTCTCAAAAATTACCTTTTTTTTCCCATGTCAACTAAAACAAACAAAAATAAAAGCACATCCACCAAAGCTTTTCATTACGTGGAGCGCTGCCATTGTCTGATGTAACGGCACTTTGTCTCTCTCCACTTGTCCATGTAATCCTCCTCACTTCACTCTACCATATCCTCACCTTGTCGTTTTTCACTCCCTCACCTTCATTGTGCCACTACATTCCTCTTTGTCTTTTTTTTTTTCCTCCCACCCCACTTTCTTTATCATTCTGTCTAGACTCCTCTCTTTCACTTTCTCACTCTCACACACCTCGCACTCTTGCTTTCCTGTGCCCAGTGTCTTTTTCATCTGTCTCAACAGAGTTTGTAAGTCCAGGGACCATTCAGTGTACATATTGGTAAAGTGGCAAGTCAAACACCAAACTGTCTGGAACTGAAGCGAGCAGAGTTCTTTCTATTTTCCAAAGGAAACTGGAGGAGGCTTGATTAACCAGTATAAAAAAGTTCTTGTATGAAAAACTGGATGTGGAAGCTAATATTTGTCTTTTTATCCAAACAGTAATTTCTCTACGCTGAAATATAGTTGTTCATTATAAGTGTAATGAATTGTAATGCATTTATTGCCACTAATAACGGCACACCAGCAGTACTACTTAATATGTCTCTTCTCCTTTTGAGTTCAGATAGAAATGTAGAAATGTACTACTAGCATATATTTCCTTGATGAATGTCAATATTTAACTACCTAACATGTAGGTCATGACATTTAAATGCAAATTATGCATTAATAATGTAACACTCAGAAGGGCATATTCTTCTAAATAGGTACATTTGCAAAATAGTTTTGGTATTTTAAAGTTAAATGCAGTTGAAGAATTCAGGTTTGTTCATATGTTTTCCTAACTACAGTGTCAGATACTATATCCTCCAACTGCTCAGTATGTTCCAAGATGCAGCTGAACTCTGATGCTTGTTTACAGATTATGAATTCATTAAAATTATAGGGTCAAAGTTGTTTCACGCCGAGCGAGCAGAGAGATGTACAGATTTGACCGCCTTTAATCAATCAGCCCTTTCATTTTCATTCAATAATAATGTGGGTCAGACAGCTCTGTGTGTGGTGGTTTGCATATTTAAATTATCACGCATGCGGCCAGAGTTTGAGGTAGCATGCCAACTAAATGATCAATCAGATCTGACAAACAGGATCTGCTGTAGGCTTTGTAGTGGCCCGAGGTCACATTAGTCTGCTGCATTTTGATCCCGTTAGAGAGTAAAAAAAGAGTGAACTGTCACAATTCCTAAAATACTGCATTCACACATTCATGTTTACAATTTTCTGCACATCATAACAAAGATGATAACTATAAGTAGCCCCAACACGGCAACACAACCAGCTTAGTCCACCATGTCATTCAGTATGCATACATTTCTCATTCAGGATGTGTTTGCATACATTTGCTAATTCAGTTAATCTGCTTTTAGTTCCATTTTAATGAAATGTGTTTTAAGATGGCTGAATTATTGCCAAAGATATGTTGGTTAGAAAGTTATCTTATTATATAGGAACTTCATTCTTGGGAGACACGGCTGACCTCTTTTTATGCGTCTTCTTTGACAATAATTTTCAATATTTTTATTGTTTCTTGGAAGATATTTGACTGATATTGTGACAGAGGACTTTGTGTAAAATCAGCCTTAATGTGCCTCTATATAGCTGCTAACCTTCCTAAGGGAAGTTCATTAAGATGGTTTCTACCCGGAAATAGTGTCCCATGATGGTGTAAGTGTTGTCTCCACTGAGACAAGCATTCATCTTGAGGGGATAAAAAAATAAAATACTACATCCTGCATGGCAGTGGATGGATGTCAAGATACCTAATGTTAGCTACTATCTCAGTACAGCAACATTGACTACAATAAATCTGGTTCCTTGACACAGTTTGTCCCGTCTGTGGATTGTTGAGGAAACTGCACTGGTTTGCCAAGCCTTTGGAGCGTGTCTGAAGATAGATGAGCAAGATTTGTCATTCAGCCAGTGCTCCTAAAATCACACAGAGGAATTATGGCGGCACGCTAAAATTACCGACTGAATAATAAGCAGAATCACGAACGTTTTCATTTCACAGGTGCTTCACACTTAACCAACAGCTAATTGGGTGTGGGGCACAGTTTTCTGAACAAAGCCTTGGCTTTGAACACATCTCTTGAGATAAGACGTCTTTAGAAAGTGTCCATTAGTGAGAGTAAAAAGGGAGCGACCACACTAATATATATGGTGTGTTCTACTGGAGATCCCTCTCTCAGCATGTTGCATCTCCTTATATGCATTTACTTCTTTTGTCTGTTTTCGCTTCTTCTTCAGATACAGTGAGCTGTCTGGAGATTGAAATCTTCCTGTTTTACACACACTCTGTGTAACATCACACCAGAGAAGCAACAGCTAGTCCTTTTTTCTTGGGATTTGTCTCTGTGATCAAAGTCACAGAGGTACATGTGCTGTGTATTTACATGATTCTAAAAATATCCAGATTTTATTACGTGTTTCTGTGAAAACGTACTGCTTCATGGTCTTCCTCCCCATACTCTTCTCTTTACCCTTCAGCAGTCCGTAAAGACTTCTGCATGAATTCCTTCTGAGTCTGTTTGTGCACTCGATTACACAGCAGCTCTTTACCATTTTTGCAGTGTTTCCCACATTTTCCATGTGAATGCATCAATGGCGCTGACTGTTTCATGTTTTAAATTCAAGGGGGGGTGCCTGTTGTGACTTTTTTGCACACGATGGCATCAAGTTCATGCTCACTAGTCTTTTAATTTAATTTAGAGCATCCTAAGATAATTGCTGGGGAAGTAAAAAAAAAAAATCTAAAATGTCCTACAGAAAATTGAGACTTTTTTTCTTTTAAATTTTACTTTTAGGCATCTAACATCATTTCAGGCAAATAGTCTTACAAGGGAAAATCAGTCCTAAAATGAACCGATCACAACTCATAGGCATGCGTTCGGTAATGAGAAATTGTAATTACATTTTACCTTCAATTAGGGAGTCACGAGTGAAAGAAGTTGGAAATTACTATAATGTACATTCATGAATTAAATTAGATAGTGGCTGGGCTGTTTACTGGATGTGCTGTTTGCTTGAGATATGCACTATAAGGCTGTCACAAAAATTATTCTTCAGTACCAAGTCAGAGCTGCGACAGCGTGTGGGACAAATATTACACTGAGCTGAGTGTGGAAGCACATACTGTTTCAGCTGATAATTAGGAACATGTTGTAAACGACAAAAGTCAGAATGCAAATGCCATTACCTTTGGAATAAATAGAAAAACCCCTCAGATTTATCTGTGTAGCTCAAAAGCCAGACATCCAGATCTCTATACAGAGTTCAGTGTGATGTGACAATGTTCTCATCCTTTAATAGTTCAGTTTTTGTTCATAAATTGTCACAGCTGCATCTGTTCTATCATTGCTCTACATACAACATTAAATGTTTAGGTCAACAAAAAACGAGTATGAACTTAGTGCTGCTTGTGACATTAGTATAGGCCTGCATCATTCCTGTCTGATAGATTCATACCACAGTGTTGGGCCTGCATTAGTCTGTGCGAGCATACTCTGTATGCAGCAGGAGTTTATTTTGAAAGGGATTCAGTTAATCAGTTTATTATTTTATTGTCATATTTGCTATCGAAAATCATGTAATATTCCATGATGATATTGCTACTGACTAAGGGTTGGAAGATTGAATTACCGACTGAATTATTGAATATATATATATATATACCGGTATATATATATATATATATATATATATATATATACAAATAAATAAAACAAACATGAGATAGGCAGGTTATGCCATCAATAGTTCAGCAGCACAGAGCAGCAGTTTAAATAGCTCTAAAGTGACTGCTGGTGGACATGTAGTCTTAACAGGTTGCAATTGAGTCACTATTTAATGCTCTTTCCTTTGTTTGATGATGAAAACAGAAAATTTCGTAAATGAAAGCAGTGTTGTTGGGGATTTGCTTGTATTAAAATGGAGTATATTTGAGCACAGAGAGCAGGGGAGAAGCAAACAGCTGAATAGTGTAGACAGCAGCTGAGTCGAGATTGCATTGAAATGCCAAGGGTGACATGAAACATGGACACACCCTGGCCACTTGTATTGGATTTAAATTGGTCCTAAAGTTTCTACCATAACAGCCAAAGCTTATGACGTTGGCCATGTTAGCCGTACTATGTGCTAACACTAAGAACATACCCATCAAAAATCGCAAAAGTAAAAATAGCTCACTTTCAAGCTTAAAACAACCACAAAATGCAATGAATTTTCATCATATAGGACCTTTAATGCATTTTCGTATAATAGATCTGAACAACACGTTTGTCACGTTGTGAAGGTTACACTCACTATCTAGAACATTTAATTTTCTTTCACTGATAGAAAAAATATGAAAAGAACATTTGAAACAGCCTCCATAAAAACCATATAGTTGAACACTTCTCTTAACCTGACAAAGCAACCATCCTAAAATATGATTACTGCATTGCTATATTGTTACACTGTGTTTAAAATCCGGACAGATATCCTTTAAGTGTACCCTTGTAATGGAGCTACAGTAGCTGCAGAAAATAGTAGGGAAAACTCAGCTTAAAAGTATTCTTAATATTGCTTTTTTTTCCACACACTAGCATAATCATGTCATGCAGGTTGTTCAAGCTACTACACAGACCTTTAGAGGAAAGTATCCTATTCTGTCAGTCTCCTGCCGTAACATAAATATCAAAGAAGGAATGGTGTGCAGCTGCTTGACTAAACAACTTACACAGCAGAGAACAATAAATCAACTTTCAATCCCCCAAACTGTGGCAGTGCAGATAACAAAAGCAACCAAATTTAAAACAGCGCACGGGTTTTTCTTGGTCCTTTCATGCTTTTTGTCTTTCTTCGTCAAAACCAGAAAATATTGTTCTGTCTTTGACTTTTCCTCTTGTAAAGCTATCTCTTCTCCTTTGCTGTCTGCCTCATTATCCCCTTCCCTCCTCTCTCCCAACCCTTCCTGTTTTAAAAATAAAAAGAACAAGCGAGGAAGAAAATGATGTAAAATGTTCCTCCAGGGTGTTCCTGATTTGCTTTGGTAATGTCTCCTACTTCTGCTGTCAGGAAGTAAGTTTTCTCCAAGAATGGATGTTAGGGCAAGGTGAACCGCCCCCACACAAATCCACTTCTGCTCTTTTTATTGGAAGCATGAAATGTAAATGAAACTGCAATAATAAAAATAGCAATGTGCTCTAGTATATTGTCTTGTTTGTACAGTACACTCCTTCCTTCGTTTCTTTCTTCATCACACATTTTACAATTTAATTGTATCAAATTACTGTAACTGTCAGTTGAGTATGTTTTTGACAGAAACAGGTTTATATGGATTTGCATCTTAGCTTTCTGTGTTTTTCCCCATAAGCAATCTCTTGCAGCAGTATAGGACAATATGTAAACAGTGATCAGTTCTGTGACTAGTCCAAATTAAGGATCACATATTGTGGTGGGGTTTTTTTTGTTCGTTTTTTTTTTCTTCTCAGCGATGATGACAATGACAATCTCAAATGTCCTCAGAATATGTGCTTCAAAGTATGCGTATCATCTATTAGACAACATTGTTGTTTCAGTCACTATTTCCTATTTGTTACATGTCAACAGAAACTCTGTTTGTAATTGAATTACAAATATCATTAGACTTCGCCTTCCACCACTCTGCAGATATCATTTTTTTCCACAGCCGTCCATCTCCACCTCACGTCCGTCTTCTTCTGTTGATGTTCAATTCCCCTGAGCCTCCAGTGTCCATTAAGTATAATCATAAAACCCACATTCTCCCGCGGGTAGCCATTCTTTTTTTGCTTTCAATGTTAGGAAAATCAGACTGCCTTTATTCATGTATTTACTTCCACTGTGGATTTGCAATCACAAAAATCAGAAAGTGCTCCGTTACCTTTTATAAACCACGCTCGATGGAAGACTAGCTGTGTCGCGGGGAGTTTGAATTTCTAGTTCGAAATGCCTTTTGAAGCCATGCATTTCAAACCCTGTCTGCTGTCCCCGACCCTCCCATCCGAATAGTTTGACTCCAGCCGGCTCTGCTTTTCCTTTCCACTGTGAGGCAAATGACTTCCAAAATCCTCATCGTTCTCCCCACAGCCAGCGCTGATTTAGAGAGCTAGAAAGAGCAGAGCCAAGGATGGATAGATGAAATATTGATGAAAAGCTAAATGTGTGATTTGTAGCATGGCATCAAAGGCATCTGCTTCACTGGTGCAATGAGGGAGAGAGGGAGCAAGGAGGGAAGAGAGAGAGAGAGAGAGAGAGAGAGAGAATATATACATGCATGCAAAAGTCTGCCGATGATGACAAGAAGTGAAGGAATTCAGTCACTGACAGTCTGATAACATCACGTTGCAGTTGCAATATGGAATCTCTTTGAAGCTATTTTTCCAAACGTATCAGAAACATACGTCTTGTCTGAATTAGAAAGGAAAAAAAACATACTGTGACATTTTTATTTTAGTTTTGTCATATTCTTTGTTGATACATATTTAATTCAGTAAGAGTCACACTTACATAATCCAGTGTGATGAGTATGTTCCACATTTTTCCCGCCAGGTCCCTCTGCCATATGAATCGCGAATATAATCATCAATGAAATAATAAATATTTGCTTGTTGCAGCTTCATAAAAGTGAGTAGATGTTGGCTTCATTCCATTTCATATAACTGAAAAACAGCTTTTGCACTCTAGAAAGTTTTAAGGTAAAGAACCAATACTCTGGAGTCTGTTGATCACTTGGGCTCATTTTATTGGTGTGATAAATTTCTTTGCACTCTTTATTATTACCTTACCCTACGCTTTAGGATTTCAATTTTAGGATTATTTAAAGTCACATTAAAAGCATCATCCGTGCAGGTCAGGTGGATGGATAGGCACTCTGGGATCTTAAACTGAACTTTTTTGGAGCCACACTTAGCAGCATTGTAAGGTTTTCTACCCTCCACACATCAGCACTGCTCCTCAACCAAACACTTCCTCCCGCTGGAGTTACGGTTCATTACTATGCTGACCGAGTTTCACAGGAAGGAACACAGAAAGAAAGTTCTTGCAACACTTGTGTGGCATAATTCGCATTTTCACTGTCTCTGTATATCTTATTCGCTCATATTTTTATGAGTTATATTTGCTCAAAACTGGAGACCTTCACCTTCCTTTAGTCAGCACTGCTTTACCCTAGTCAAGTTGATCTTTTTGTCAACTAAATAAATAATATTATTAGTAATAATGTCCATAATGAACTTTTAAATCGAATAAGAATTAATGATCCCACAAGATTTCCTGCTTCTTGTCACATTGCTGTTACTAAAGACTTCTGATTTCTAACGCTTTGAAAATTGTAATATGGTTCGCTGGTCTAATTAATTCTTATATGTCTGCTACCAAAATAGTTGACATATACATTCATTTTGTCGAACTGACACAGCAGCAGTACAAGTATATGCTGGAGAGCATTGATAATAGTAGGTGGTAGTAGACAAATAGGACAGTAGGCACTCCAATTACGAGAGTCCAAACAATTGGGTTGCAGACTGACTGAAGTGAAAGACCAACACAAGAGCACACAGCGCTGCAGTGGACATGAGCTCCAGCCACTAATTTTAGAAATGCCAAAAAATCCATGGCAGAATCAGTACATAGACTCATTGCTCCGCTTGCTCTTCTTTCACCCTTCCCATGTTTTTCCACCCTTCCACCCCCTTCACTAACTCTTCTTTTATCCAAGCCAAATGCTAATTCAGCCAGAAGGCTCTTTGAAATTGAAATGATGTGAAAATAGAATTGCAGTGGCAAATGAGCTGTGTTTGCTGGTACCGTCGGGGCCAAACGAGCCCTTTGAACGCGTCTCTCCCCTAGCGAGGAGGCCCTGTTCTGGGCCGCAGTCTCTCCGGCGCTCCCCTCCCTTTTCACGTCGGCTGGAGAGCTCCCAGTGGAGCAGAGATCAAGCTGAAGCTGATTGGAACGGAGTTTTGCTTCACACATGTGCACATGCTCATGGATCTATACATAGCCTCATTTGCACTTATGCACGCTCACAGCAGACTTTAAGGTAGCCTATATGGAAGTTTGAGCATGCACATAATACATATGAGCTGACACTTGATTTCTGATATAAACCAACAAATGCAACAGTAGCCAACAATTCTCACACTTCCTATGATTTTTTTTTTAATTCTTAGACATGTTTTTTATTATATTGATGTGAAATCATTCAATCTTAACTTTCCAACACTTTGCAGCTTATAGTCGCTGTTCAGTTTCCAAAGTAATGTGCTCAAATGCAGCGACAAAAAGAGACTGGCGGTGATTTGTAGGTGAAAACAGGACACGTGCACAAACAAATGTGCCTTGAACTGTTTTTGGAAACTTGTCAGGAATCAACCAAAAACTTTTTTCTTGACAAGAAATCCGATCCACAGTACGCTGGTGTGGAGAAACACAAACATAAATTCACCAGAGACTCAGGAAAGGAGTGGAGAGGCACAAAGCCAAGAGAGACGAGAGAAAGTGAAGGTTCGAATCGAGATATCAGAAGAGAAGTGAGAGTGTTTAAATGTCAGCATTTTAGTTGACAGCATTCCCATTCCTAATCCTCCTGAAAATGCTTTCTGCTCTGCCACATACACAAAATAAAAAGCCACTACAGTGGAGTGAAGTGAAGCATTCCAGTTTCAACGCACAAAAGGAATACATAAGAACATCTCTGAGTCTTAGAAAAAATTAATGGATGGCGAAGTGTTATATAAGATAAGTAAACACTCAGTTTTCCGATGTGCATCTCAATAGAAAGATGACACACAGAAAATGAATCATTTTTAATTAAGTTATATATACACACAAAATAGTAGCTCTCCCTATAATATTACCATACATAATGCATCATCACCAGTCATGCTGACGACAGAATATTTACATATTTGGCTAAGTAAAGTGGCTAATCACAAGTGCTGACGATGCATGCATGACAGCCCATTAAAGGAATTACCTGATTGGTTATCTGCGTTAATTATCATAATTACATTTTAATCCTAATTGCATCACTTGAATGAGACAGCATTCAATATTTCTTTCTAGGTTCAACATAACGCGTTGTGTCTTGGGGTCATTCTAAGTGATGGACAGGCATGTGAAATTAGCAGCATCATATTCCAAGGCTTTAAGTCAAGTAAACAAATGCGTGTTTTCGTTGTGTAGTCTGTAACATATTTCATGGGGAGATTGAATTAGAGAACACAATGAGTGAATGAGACTGAGTGACAGAGTGATTGCAACAGATTGAATTAGAGGAAAAATGAGTCGCTCACATACAGTGACAGAGTGAGATGAGAGAATGCGCTTGTGTGACACTGGTTCAGGCTGTAATTTTGTCTATGGAGATTTGAGCATGTGACTGTGTAACATGTCGCTTGCTTGCGTTGGCGTTTGTGCGCTCGCTTCTGCGTTCCCGTAGCCCACATGTTGATGCCTGTCACGTCAAGGAAACTTCAAGCGATTTCTAGCTTTATGACAAGAAAAAGAAGAGCTTCAACTTCATAGTCAGTGCATGCATATGAAACGGCAGCGTGGCCTAACTTAGCCTCACTTCAGTTTCTGTGCTGCTGCTGCTGCTGCTGCTGCCTCCAGCATCGCTCCCTGGCCCGCCGCCCAGTATGGAAATACCCCTCAGCCTTAATGGACATTTCATTTAATAATCAGTGATTGATCACTGCTGGTAATGATGTATAAGCAGTAAGATTCGGGGATGAAGAATATTCTCAGTCAATAATTGGAAAATGTAGAGAGCTCTGCGGAAAGACAGGCGACTGTGTTGCCAATAGCAGCGTGTCTCCTTAACTCTCCAGTTGTCAATATCTTTATTTGCCAGTGGCAATTAGCACCGCAGAGTCATGTTGTTGAGTTAGTCACATCAACCTCACAGAGCTAATTAGGCACACTTGACCTTTTCCACATTCGGTTCATTTTAGAGATGGGACTTCAGTGAAAGACAACCCTAGGACAATTAGATCAGGCGGTGTAGATGTGGACATTACTCCTTGTATGAAAAGTCACATTCTTGTTACTTGTGTAGTTCAAAAATACAAGCAAATTCAAATATAATGATAGTGAAATTTCTTTCCAATAGTAGGAGAGCTTAGCTCTATTGCACTGTTTTAATCTGAAAGCCAGGATATGTTGCCCTTCCCTCAGAAACCAGCCGCTGTGTCCACTGCCAGTCACCTTCACCATCTTTTTCAAGTCACTTACCATGAACCAGCTCTGAATTCAATCCACTTACTTTGTGAGTTTCTCATTCCCGCCTACGTCTGGGATATGCTTGCATTCACACAAAATATATTCTGAGTGCTATTGAATAGGTATTAATAGTTTTGACATCATGCATTGCTGTCTGATATACAATGTTTATGAGTATTATAAGGAAACATTTACCATCCTATCTATGAAGTACATAGCTGCACAATGTCCGCATTATAAGTTAAAGCACGTTGTTAAGGTTAGGGAGGTTGTAGCTTTGGCTTAATGCACACTTAAAATGCTATACAGAGATGCAAGTCCGAAATGTATTCATTTATTTGGTAACTGTAGATTCCTCTGGTGAAAATCTCATTTTTTACCTTGCACATGTCATATGGTGTTTTTACAAGCTACAATACACATTCTGTAGCTTCTTAACTGGAATTCAGAGGGTTAATCAAAGTGTTTTCATTGCCTAATATACTTAAGCACACACATTCATTTAGCACATAATCCAGGAAGTCATCATGGTCTTCAGACAATAGATTAATTTTTACACGGCACTGAATTCTAAAGCTCACTGATAACTGCACGCATGGTGTTGATATATATAAGCTGGTATTTTTTTAACAGTACAAGTGGAAGCCAGTTGTCAATCTGACTATCAATTAGTTGTGTGGTAAAGTCAATTTCACATGGATGGTTTTGGTGTCCCTCCTCACTTAATGACACCATTTTCCCCAAACCTAGTTGTTTTTTTAAATTTCTCCATTTTATGGATATTCAGTTTGGCTTGGGTCAGTAAAACATCCTGTCATTGTGTAAATAATTCAACAGCGTGTCCTTCTGCACCATACTGTAGATTTCTTTTGTGGCTAATGAGCTCTTCACCATCACAGTCTTTATTGATGTTTTTTGTCCGCCTTGGGCCCATAGCAGATACAACCCCTGGAGAGATTCTCCAATCAAACACACACAGGCACACATACATACCTTAAGATGTTTGAAAGTCAACCATGTTTGTGACATTTAGTAACATTTAATATTCATGAAGGTGCCAGTGCTGCACTGTGACTGTGTGACAGAGGTAACACTGAATGAAATTTACATTTCATGTTGGTTCTCTACACTGGATGTAATATTTGCATCAGTGCATGTGTGGAGAGAGAATTGATTTGTATCCGTCAAACTCAATTCTATGAAATACTATCCACTTCATTATGTAAAACATTAAGCAAAATTATCTCACTGAAAAATGAAAAATATCATATTAAGAATAAAAAAACACCCAAAAACAATCCAGTATGTACATAACTATTTTATACTTATAAAATGTCCATTCACATGTTTTTATTCCCTTTTCTGTTCTTTTTACAATAAAAACACAAATATATGTTACAGTACAGTCAGATCTCCATGTTTTCAGAGGCTTTACCTCTTTGGAGCTACTCTTGAGGGAGGACTTTGTGGATATTTGCAGGGTCCAAACATCCATCCATCCATTCTCTATACACCGCTTTATCCTCATTAGGGTCGCGGGGGGTGCTGGAGCCTATCCCAGCTGATTCGGGCGAAGGCAGGGGGCACCCTGGACAGGTCGCCAGTCTGTCGTAGGGCTACATATACAGACAAACAATCACACTCACATTCACACCTATGGGCCAATTTAGAATAACCAATTCACCTCAGCATATTTTTGGAGTGTGGGAGGAAGCCGGAGTGCCAGGAGAAAACCCACGCATGCACAGGGAGAACATGCAAACTCCATGCAGAAAGATCCCAGGCCCAAGCCAGGATTTGAACCGGGGATCTTCTTGCTGCAAGGCGAAAGTGCTAACCACTACTCCACAGTGCAGCCCAGGGTCCAAACAGTAACACTTAAAGATCAGAAATGAAAAGTCGTTCTAAAATATGATTATCAGTCATTTGCCTTCAAACTCAGTTCACATCTCATGTATGAAATCTTGAGCTCAATTATATTCTGCTTTAAAGACATACAGTTTGCTACCTAAAATGAGAGCAGGGTGATCTGCCCCCTTTAAATGTTTTAATACATCTTTCAGTGGTTTTATACCATAGAGACATGCAAGAAGAGGAAAGAGAGAAAGCTATGACGGCAGAAAATGAGCTGGGATTCATTCCCATGCAGCGGCATGTACATGGCTTTTACACTAATTGGTTTTGTCACCATGAAGCCCAGGGCGTCCTTTTTAAGATCTCCTTTACGTCACGTACACACAGCGGGGGAAACACAGTTTGAAAGATGCTGCTTCACGCCAAAATGTGGCTTCTGGCTGTCGTGGTAGCTCAGCAGGCCAACGCACATGCAATGTGTGTGCCTACTGAATCTCTACACATTTCATCTTTTTTTTTGTTTGTTTCATCTTGTATGTTAAAGAAAAGAAGTTGAAAATAAGGTCTTACAGAAAATATTAAATGGGGCTTTGGCATACATTTGACTCTACGGGTGCTTCTAAACATACAGAGACTGGATTTACACCAGAATCATGATTTTTTTTTATATATATATATCAATAACCTTGTGAATAGTTAGATTACTATCAATAGCGTAGATCGTATGTCGGCTTAGTAAGCACAAAATGTGGCTAAAATCAGATTGTAGCTGATCATTGTTCTTCATAGAAGCCCATAATTTTATTAAAGCCTGCATCAAACCCACCAAGATGTCAAAATACCACACATATATTCAGTGGGATTTTGTGGCTGTCCACTTTCTGTGACAAAAATAGAGCAGAGGTGCAGAGGTCAGCAGCTGAAGCCAGTGTTCTGCACTGCATTGACATTTTACCCCTGAACCAGGATTACAGCACACATTTGATTTGCTTTGATAGTGTGGTAATCCATGAGATTTTCACTTCAGTGTGGTAAGATTCTAGTAAGGGTGCATAAATGTCAGACTTGAGAGCAGAGTAAAATGTTTTACGCTCCAAAATACGAACATGAATTTTAGTGAAAAGAACACGTAATGACTCATGATTTCTTATGATGTGAGGATAATTATTTTCCTCATAGAAAATAAAATAAAAGCTGAGGTGCACATATTGCAGGAGCTTTAATTTCCCCATAAATTACACCACGCTCTGCCACTGGAGTCCGTTTCTTGTGTCGTGTTACACAAACATCTTTTCTGCTGAGTCTTGACTCAAAGCCTGAAGTCAAAATCCATATTTCTTTCTTGTGTAAGTAGGGTCACAAACTGGGGTTTAAAACCTCTGCAGTTCCTGTCATGCCATATTTCACAGAGCAGTGGGTGAACACAGCAGAGCTGACAAGTCTCACTGCATGAGGAGAGAAGGCTCAGTTCAAAAACAGCTTGACTCCCTGATAAATGGACTAGCCACTGGCCTATTAGCTGACAGTGTTGGTCAAAATGAGTCGGTTAACAGAGAGAGAGAGAGAGAGAAACTACAAATAAATAATAATAAAAAAACAAAACACTTGTCTCCTCACATAAGAGACATGCTGTTCTGAGACATCCTGAGATATATGTGGTGAGACTGATCAGTGACTACAGAGCTACGTTGTCTGAGGTTGAATCTCCCAACCATGTGGGTTCAGTCAAGTCTTACAAATCCAGCTACATAGTGGGTGACACCAGTATTATGGCTATTGCAAAGCTTAGCACACTCTCTGTGGCGTCTTTCCCAGTGGTTTCTTCAGCATTTATCCCCATTGGTAATAGATTACAACATAGTAACTCGAGAAATGTTCATTTCTTTGAACTAGAAATGAGCGGACACCCTTATTATTGCATTTTTGTCAAACGTGAGTCTTAATCATGATGGCATTTGAGAAATATGGACGAGACAAGATTACAATCTGTCCACGCAAGGAGCACAAGACAAGAATGCAAATGCTACTCTGACCAGCGGCCATCCCGGACAATGAATGGAAAGAGAACAAGGCCCAGGCTGACAAATGCCAGGATGAAACATTTAACCTCACATTTGGATTCTATGGTTTTGTTCTTCCGTTGGGCATGACATCATATAATCTTTGAGAGATCAGCAAAAAGTCTCAACTACCAACTCAGTGCTCCAAAGTAATACTTTCATTGCTTATTTAGAACTTTTATAGGTCTGTCCCTGCTTGCTGCATTTTCACGTGTAATCGAGCAAAATTGAGACACTGCGCAACTGTGGAGATTTGCTTTAAATTAAGTGAATGTGAAAATGCCCTTGAATACTGCTAAAGTCTCCGCAGTACATGATATGCCTTCTGTTTGATCTGCTGCTTTAATATTTGACTAAAGCACAACCTAATACCACCATACTCACATCTTACTGTGAAGGACAGTCGACTAATATCCTAGTATAAGACCCTATCCACGATTTCTGCAGCTGGCCTTTTCTTTCACATGTCAGAAGCATCATTGCAGGGCAAATTTGTCTTTAGCCTGTAATTTGGCGCATGTTTACCCGAATGATGCGTGCATTCTGAGCAGATGAATGGCTCGGGAAGATTAGAATATGAATGCTAGGGGCTCATGACATTTATTTTTATTCCTTCCTTCCTTTTTTTTTTTTTTTTTACAAGTTCTCTACTTTCTTGCTCATTTGCACACTAGTCACACAGCTTCACTCATGTCCTCCCCTCCCAGACTTTTCACTGCTTTAAATTGACTCACTGACATTGACAGTGTGGGTGATTGTTTCGTCAGCAAGCAGCAGAAGGAGAGAGAACAGAGAAGGAATACACGAATAAAATTATTAGTTGCAGGAAAGGAGAGGAAGAGAACAGGAGATGTGAGTAGATGAAATGAGTGGCAGGAGGAAACGGGGAGAAAAAAATTGCAGCGTGGGTACAAGGTAAGGTGAAAGGGACATTAGAGTGGGCGTGAAAGTTTTTAGCTCTCCAATGCATCTCTATACAGCTGGTTTACAGCTCATACCGGCTTTTCAGATCACTGTGTTCGCAACAGGATGTTTTTTTTGAGTTCTTCGCTCCTTAAAAACTTGGAAATTATGTGTTCACTTCAGCAGATGCGAATTAAACCTGTTACTTCATAGATTGTTTGTCGCATTTGTGTTGACGGGCTATCGAGTTTCTACCTGCTGGTTTGCTTCGCCGCCTCCACCAAATTGCTTGTAAGTGAAATGCATTTCCCATTGTTGTGTCTTATCACAAAAAATGGCACAAATTACAGTGCTGTTTTTTTCCCAAATTTCTTTTGAGCTCAGCTCTTGATTCTGTTCAGTGTTAAAGCCCATTCTCAGTAAATGAAGTGCTATACATTTAAAATAAAGATAATATGAGATTATTCATTCCTCACTGGGGAAATGCACGTGTTACAGAAGCTATATACAAGTAAGACATGAAAGAAGCAACACAAGAATTTGAAAAATCCAGTAAAATTTAAAAAAAGATACAGTACAAATAAATGTCTCATAGACACAATATTCAAGACATTGTTGATTCAGATTTGGATATGTATATGTTGACAGTGGATTTACGTATGGATATGTGCAGCTTTAACATAAGTAGAGAAATGGATATGTTAAAATATGACTTGATTAATTTAAATATGTACAGATTTGACATGGAAGATAATGTACTCACATTAGACCAATGTTAAGCTTATTATTGCACATGAAGAATTGTGCTCTGAAACAGTGTTATATTTTACTCAATGATCTGGGAGAGCTGTACCGAGAGAATGCAGTTTTACTTTGTGCTATTGGTTGATTCTTTGGGGCCAAACATGTATTGTTTCCAAAGAGCTGTAGAGAGAAAAAAAAACCAGTGTTATGAGATTTTGTGGCACCAGTAAGAGCTACATGGAGACTTGCTGGACTTTGACACTGCACAAAAACTAGACTAAACCAAAAGAAAATATCTAGAAAGGTAAATAAAAAAATAGTGTTTGTGTATTTGTGTTACCCATGATACGCAAACTTAAATCTTTTTATGTATTCTCACTGTGGGGGACCTCCTCTGTTCTGCAGACAGAAAGTAGTGGTCCATAATGTAAAAACAATTTAAGAGAAAGTCTGCGATTCTGGAAAAATAAGATTGCTGGTATTTGGACAGTTATTATGTACTTGTGGACAAGCATGAACATGCACAGTATTTGTTTGAATAGTCGTATGTGGAACAGTTTGAGCCACTTTGCTATTGACTGAAGTAGCACTAAGCAAGAACACCATGTATTTTTTTTGCTGTTGTCTTTTTTTATGTATTTTTTTTATTTTACTTTGTTACTAGCTGAAATGGGCGCTTAGAGGACTTCAAGAAGATACTCAATGGATTTGGTAACACTGTACTAGATTAGACTGGCACATTACATCTTCAAATTGTAGCCTGACCATTTCATAAGGGTTACAGTTATACAAGTAGCTGGCTAGGTCTTTAGGAAATAAATGCAAGTCAACATAATGTCCCCTAAAATGATGCCTCCAAAGGAGACATATGTGACCATACAGACGATAGAATTTGTTAAATAGGATTTATGTTAATTTCTTTCAAAGGGTTTCTTGTCTTCAGAAAATCTCAAGAAAACAGGTAATGCAAAAGGAGTTGGTTGCTGTATATTTAGGGTCCTCTGGGTTACGCAAGTGTAGTACGTAATAATGGATAATGTGATCTGCTGCTGTCTTGAGTGGGTAGGCAGTGACTTAAAACTTGTAAATATCAGAAATAACATACGTATGACTGTATTTGAACCATTACTTCATCTTCTTTTCCCATAAAGATTATCTTGTTTGACAAAAGTTTTTAGTTCAGGGGTTGCCCACATGTCGCTGAACAAATGTACATATTCACATAAACGCGCTGTACATAGAGATCAGCATCTATACAGCCGAGCAGTCACACGCATGATCTATTGCTTTTTTTCTGTCTGTTGTTTTTCCTGCTAACATTGCTGTTGTTATGGTCCCGCATAGACATACAATCAGATGCTGATATATGAAGCATTTGTTCCTATATGGCTGTGTTCTGCTGGTGGGGGTGAAACTCATGAAATAATTCTCCTTCCTGTCTCTCTGCTGCCTCATCTTACTTCATATGCTACAGACAGAGTGCCTGATGATCATCTGGAATATTAATGAATCACTCCTCACACACAGACTTCCCTTTAGGATTGTATAATCTCAGGATCTTCAATGTTGGGACACATTTTCACCATTTTCATGACATATATTAGTCATTTCTTAGACACCTCGTGCACATTATGCTTCACAGTCATCTGGAGAAATGGCAGCTTTTTTTCATGTCTCTGTTACATAACTGTTTTGATGGATAGCCTCACAGAAGCTTGTCTTTTCGCTTTTATGTGGAAAGTGCCAGTTCTCAAAGCCGTGAGAATCAACAAACACATCGAATCTAAACATCAAATGCATATGATATGAAATTAATGATTATTTAACATCAAACATTGTTATGCAACAAACTGATGCATCCTGTGAAAGAAATACACTTTGTCACCCACGTATGTGAATGCATACTGGGAATTGGACAGTGATTTAAACTGAGCTTTCAAAGTATTTGCACAAAATAAAATGTATGTGCATTTAGCTATGGATGGAATAAAATAGCTGTAAAACTATGATGCAGAATTACAGATATGTGTAGAAGAGCATGTTTAAGGTGAACCAGAGTTTAAGTACAAAATTACAAAGTGAAAGTGAGTATCGTGTTGTAATATTGAAATGCTAATAGTGGTCTTCCCCTTTCTATACCCAACCATCCATCCACTCTGTCACCTCCTTTACGTGTTGCTGTGCTTTGTATGAAGTGCTTGTCAGACTAGAAAACAGCATCTGAAATTTTTCCGATGTTAGAATTGCTGCTCTTCAAAACAAACAGCCCAGAAAGCATTTCATGCAGTGGTTGGCCAGGTGTGCTCACCTAAAAAGATAGGTCAAATGCAAATCTCTGAATCTCCACGCAGTTATATATGCAAATAAGTGCAGCGCTATGGACTAGACACTGTCAGAATTTTCCCACTGTTCTTCACCCCTTGCACCCCTTAACTGCCATTTGTAGAATACCCACAAGTTTTAGGCAGAAAGATAAATAAATAAAATTCACGCTAAAGCAGGGTAGGTTGCTCCAACCAACTTGGATTTGGGATGGAACTGCAGTAAGAGCTAAAGGCTTCATACCATCTGCTGAAGGACTTACTGTTCTTTTTGATTCTGAATGTAGTTCTTATGATTCTGGCTGGACATTTGAGGTTGTTGTCATGTTGCAGAATCTTGATAGTATCACATTATGGGTGGATACATGTACCTACAATAATTGCATCAGAAAATAGGATTTGGATTTCAATTCTACCTTCAAGAGAAAAAAAATGATACAATACGGCTGATAGCGGTCACTGAGGAAATACTAAAAGTATTTTAAACACAGCAGTGAGATAGTTAAAATACATAAGTTGGAACTGCTTTGGGTTTGACTGGATAGTTTCCTTAAAACAAACTCAACGTCTGTATAGCATTAGAGGCACTCCAGGTGATATTCAGTTAGTTAGAGATGCCGACAAAACACTTCCTTGATCCAACGTCTAGACGATTCTTAACTTCAGCTGAGCAATTATGTCAAGCAAAGTTCCAGGTTTGACTATGAGATTGTGAAAACGGCACTTTTGGAGGATTCTACGCTAATTCTACACATTTGGTGAAAATAGTGATCTGGACTGAATGTTTATGGTTAATTTTTCTCATCTGTTCAGAGTGCATTAACAAATAATGCATTCATATTTGTTTACACCACTATTACAAAGGTGCACCACAGTCTGCTGTCAAAATGTGAAATATTTTATCAGTTTCTAGTTATCCCTTATTGGGCAGAGCAGTACGCATGGCAAGAGAATAAAATAGATGGATAGATAGCAAACAAGTTACGACAAAAGGCAAAAAGGGAAAATCGTGCCAATGATGCACGTATGGACTGATACCATTTCCTGTCCCCAGTTGGCTTCACACACCATATGTGGAAAAAAAATCTGTACTCCTGGTTCCCCCCCCCCCCCCCCTGGACACGAGCCCCATCATAAAGCACAGCCCTCATGCTTACAGGGCACTGCTTAATTCTTCTCATCAGAGGGTTTGCTGAAGTGCATTAGACTCCCAGTTTTACCTTGGGAAATGGATTCTGTATTTATAGTTTACAGCCTGTAGGGATTTTATCCAAGGTCAGTAGTAGATTACCTATTTGGCTCATTGAGCCGTGTGCTCTGTTAGAACCCCCTTTTTTTAATGTGCATTGGTGATTGATTAAGCCAGTGTGTTTCTATGCCAGTGCGGCCCTTGACTGATGAATACAGAGAGCAATATGTATGTATGGATGGCTTTTGTGCAGAATGTGCGATCGATGCATGGACTCTCCTTGCAATAATTACCTCATCCAGGAGAGGGGAAAGCCTGAGGGTTGAGTGTGTGACTGTGTGTGTGTGTGTGTGTGTGTGTGCGCATATATCCGTGCTTCCCAGCTGGGTTTTTGAGTCATGAGTTGTTGCAGTATCAGAGAGCGTGAAAGTCCTCTCCATCAGTTTCCAATCAATGCTGTTAGTGCAGAGAGACATGAGGATAGACGCGGAGACAACAACTAACTACACAAGTCAAATAAAGAGGGAGAGAGAGAGTGCAGATTATATGCGAAGAGACTGAAAATCAAACTGTGATATTTTCACCACTGAGTGATAAACAACAGTCACAGGAGAAACTGATTACATGTGCCGTTTCTGTTTGTCACTTGGGCATGGAATGGGGAATCCGTTTCATACAGCTAGGTCAGTTTGGTTATTTTTTTTTCAGCTTCCATTTTTCCAGTTCAAATTAAGAACATACAAATTGACTGCCGATTTACGAGAACATGACTACCTTCACTAAAAATAAACATGAGCTGTCAGGTGCCAAAATAAGGCAAGCCAAACATATTTGCATGACATATGACAGGACATTATGGCAGGCTGCTGTATTGGAACGCTCTAGATTGTACAAGGTTGTCCAATAAAATGGTCATGGAGTTTTTCTGGCATATTTAATTTGATACTCTTTAAAACAATTCATAATAAACTAATTTTCCCTTGCTATAGTGAGACATAGTCGCTTTTACAAAAGTTAGATTCCTGTTAAATCTATTAAAACTCCTTTTCTTCCTATATCTACGCCTGAAGATTAAAACCAGAGCAAAGATAATAATGCAGCAATGGGTTTTTACTCCTCCTTCTGTCCACACATGACAGTAATTTTTGAGCTTTAGATGCACGTTTTGATGCCATAAGGCAATTAAGCCATTTTCCATTCCAATCACACCTCGCTCACATGTACAAAGCAGTGTGGAAGAAAGCCTGTCAGTTTTTCAAGCCTTATTTACAAGAGGCGGAAAAGCCTAGTTGGAGCAGGGATGTATGAAGAAGCAGGTGACGTTACTAAGTAAGTCAGAGAAGGCAGCAAAAGAGATCATGTGATGGGAGACACAGAGAGTCAGACAGAAAGAGATGGGATGCCTCATGTTCTTAATCACTAAATCAGAGTTGATGCCAGCTGAGACCTCACCCGTGTCTGTGCTTGAGCTGCCCACACACACACACACACACACACACACACACACACACACACACACACACACACAACCACCTGGAAACACACACACACACACAGTGAGTTTCGCAGTGGCAGGTAGGGGAGTGCGGGTCAGTGTCAGGGCCTTCTTGTCACTGGGCAGTTTAGAATTGACACATGATTGCTGCATGATGTCTCTCTCTCTCTCTCTCTCAGTTTAATTCAAAGGGGCTTTATTGGCATCTCCCTCTCGCTGTGTCTCTCTGTATGAATGTGAATGTGTGTGTGTGTGTGTGTGTGTGTGTGTGTGTGTGTGTGTGTGTGTGTGTGTGTGTGTGTGTGTGTGTGTGTGTGTGTGTGTGTGTGTGTGTGTGTGTGTGTGTGTGTGTGTGTGTGTGTGCGCGATAGGTGCTGTCGTGCTGCTGTCTTGTCAGCTCTGATCCCCACTAACCTTCGGTCGAAAAAAAAAGATGCTCCTGTAATATCAGCACATGTGCAGAGCAGCCACATCAGTCACATTCTCTTGATTCTTTTTCCCTCACTAGTTCACAAGTTGCTCATACCTCACTCCATCCTGAAACTGTCTTCTTAACGCTCTTTATGTTTTGATTCATTTCATGCCACAAATTGTTTTCAATATTCAGGACATTGTGCTGAATGTAATATTTTAGTGCATCTGGATGATGGGTAAAAGTTTTAGAGCTCTGGAAATACTTTGCACATTTGAATGACAGGTGTGTAATTCTAATTTAACACACTCAAAAACAGTTTTTTAAGCTATTGACATTTTGTTTTACCCCTCAACAAATACCAGCAAAGCAATAAAATCTGTAAATTTGATAAGGTTCAAATAGCAAGGAGACCCTCTCTTATTTTGACAATTATGTGCTGAAGAATTCCAAACTTGTTTCCATTGCTCTCCACTGGAAATGGTGTTACTCTCCATACTTTTAGCGAGTAGAGTCATGTCCCCTGACATGATAAGAACTCCACCACCCCAATTCTGTTTCAGTTTCCGTATGCAAAGATAGGAGGACAAGCTCTAAGTACTCTTAAAATGTCCAGACACTGAGTTCAAAGTCAGAGTGGAATAGGTGGAAATGTACAAATAACATTCTATTTTTTTTTTAAAAAAACTAAATATTTTTGTTCCTTTTGCTTTCGAAGAGTATAGCTTTTGGTGCATGTGAATACTCTGTCAACCTCCAAAGTATATGTCAACAGAAAACTTTTCTCCTTACCTGCCACATTTGAAGGCTTTTCTTCTGTTATTTCTCTACATCACCATGTAACACATTTGCATAGCAACTAGTTTGATACAACCTCAAACAAAGATTGAGCAGGTGCTTCACAGTCTGGCAATATTTCTTTACTAGGTCTTCTTCTGATATGTGTCTCTGCCTAAACTCAAAGATCTGAAATTACATTCCATGACCCTCGCTTTTGTCGGGTCAGGTGACAAATCAAAGCAGACTGGGCTTTTTGTACATGTACAGCATAAGCATGGGAGTGCTGCGTTTTCTGTTTCCCCCTTAATTTATTAAAGGTCAGGACAAGTGCAGTCTATGGTTTTGTGCCGTGTTGTCCAACATGCATTTGAAAAGATGGTGAGAAGACAGAGTTGAGGAGGTTAATGAAGCAACAAAAACTCCATTCTGTGACATTTCATGAGCACAGAGCCTTCCATGTGGCCTATGCTAAGAGGCTAACATGAATTTCCCACCATCTTCATTTATTGTTGCGACAGTGCTCGCTCTGTGCTCTATACTCCATAACCAGGTTGCACGTGTCTAGACAGCATTTGCTCGGTGTTTCTTAGATGTTCCACATTTTAAAAGAAGCCACTCTTTGGTCTTGGTGCTTATTCAGCACATTGGAAGAACGAGTCAGCTCTCGCTTATCAAATTGCTTGTCAGATTTACAAAAGAGAGCCGGGAGAATGCTGCAGTACAGAATGATACGCAGGAAGCCAGGATCCCTTTTTAAGTCACTGGGAGGAAATCACTGGCCTTGAAATAAACCACCAGCATGTTGAATGATGGAGGAGTTTATACTCATCAGTGTGAACTACTGACTAGAACTATCTGAAAGCTTTTCATTCATTCCTGTCTGATTCTCATAAGCATTCGAGTGAACACAATTAGTGGATTTTTTAATGTTAGTCTTCTTCCGTCAGTATGAGCCATTTCTCCACTGTAACGTTACACAGGAAGCGCTGCTGTGTTAGTCTCATGAAGTCAGATTGTAGTGAGTTTGGATTGACATGCTGTTTATTTGGTGGTATGGCTAATTAGAATAGCATGCACTGATGGCAATTTGAAGTCCTCTGGCATCACATGTTGCTTTAAATGTATGAATGTGTGAGTGAGTCTGTTCTTATATGTGTCATATGTCATGCAAGCTTACATCCTTTTCTTCAAGACTGCACGTTTCTGATCCTTTATGTAACTTGTGTTTGCATCAGTGTGTGTTTTCATGGTGTGTGTGTGTGTGTGTTTGAGATGGCATGTGTTTGTGGGTTTGGATGCACAAGAAACTGGTATTAAAATGACAAATGGTTGGTTTTTAGAAAGAAGCACCTGACCACTTCCCCTGTCAAACTATTCTACCAGGCAGTTAAACACAACACAAATATGGAAAACCACACCAAGAATCGCATGCTTGAAGAAGCTGCACAAAATTTTGGGAAATATGTTTTAATGGATGTCTATGTCTGCTTGAATGCAAGATCCGGCAGCAGGTAACCACATATGTCCCAAAGCAACATTAAAATTAATGGTTTCAGTGCAGAAAGAGCAAACGGGAACACAATCATTGAGCTGCAGATGTGTTTTTCATTATTCATTTTATTTCACATTCGTTGGTACAGAGCCGGGTGGACTCTTTTCCTGTATTTGCAGTCTTCATACAAAACTTTTTTTTTTTTTTTAAAGTCAAAAACAGACGGCTACTGTTTCTACCTCCAAGGTTGACAGTGCAGACATGATGGTGATCTCAATTTTCATCGAACCCTTGGCTAGAGAACAAATTTACATATTTCCCATAATATTGAGCATTTGGTGAAGAGCACAAAGCAAGGATTCATCAGTGCCAAGAATTCTTGGCATTGATGGTGATTGTATTTATCTTTGTTTGTGTTTTTTTTTTTTTTTTTTTTTAATGTGCAACTTGAATCATTGAGATTTAGTTGTAAAAATGAGGGGGAAAAGTACAGTGAAGAAATGTATACATTAAAAACACACAATCATTCAAAAATATAACATGGTGGGGTTGTCATGTGCTTCTGTTAAGTGCTCTGCTCTTTAAACTGCTGCTTCTTTTACAGCTTCTGTTTTTTTGTTTTTATATTTTTATTTTATTTCACAGCTACACTGGTCACTTCCAACTCTTAACATAATGTCTCTGGAATGTCTAATTTATGCTACTATATACACTGTTTTACAAAAAGAAAAAGAAAAAGCTTGATGTCTTTTGATCCTAAGAAGTTCAGTTGATTTTTAACTGAGAACTAATATTTTTTGCCTCTTTTTTTAAGTCCCTCTTTTCTTGCTCTTTAACTTTCTTAAATGAATTCATGTACAGTGAATTACAGACATGTGAAATGGACATTGTGGTAATGTTTACCCTTGTCGGTGTGAGGATTTTTCTTAAAAAGAAAAAAGGAGGGGCTATAAAAAACAATGATTATTGAAACATTTTCTTGTCTTTTGAGAGCATCTTTTGAAAGCTATGTGTGTTCTTGATCACCCTGTTTTCCTCCATCTTCTCCTTCTTGGTCCTATAGGTCCCCTTACAAAGAAACACACTGATGATTTAGGTGATAGTGACCGCACGGACGACGAAGGTATTTTTCCCCCCAATGCCAAACTGATTTGCATGACAAGGGAACCAAACTTACCCTTTCTCCTCCAATTTTTATCTTCTTTGATTTTCTTACATTTCTTGTCCTTTTTTTGAAAGTGATGGACATTTTCTTTTTGCTCTTTACTCGTAAACTCTCTTTTTGGGCTGGATGTGTTTTGTCCTTTTCAGCTTGATGTCTAAAGTTTACATGTCTCCCACCATTCTTTGATATTAATACGTTAACATAGATTCTCTGCTTGGATTTGCTGTTTCCTTTACCTTTTCTTTACTTTTATATGTTGCATCCCACCAGCAGATAATGTAACTAATTAACCCTTAAACCAGCTCTTAACACATTTTTGCATGTATTTTTTCTTTTAATTCGCCTCGTTTCTAAAATCTGATCATGTTCAAAAGATCGACCACTGGCTAACAGGTTTGCATTTACACTAACGTGAGGACCTGTTCACGTTTTGGGCATCAAACCGCTGACTTTTGGACACACAATGAGTCAAAAACAAAATGACAATACCAACCAAGATGAGTGTAAGTATCTCTCTAAGCCCAGATTGCTTCAGAGAGTGGGTTGCTGTTTCTCCTGGCATGGTTTCCTCTCCTACAGGGCAAAGTCAGAGCTAATTTACTACACACCAGTGTGTGAAACTAACTTCCCGGTCAAAGACTCATGGTGGCATTTGAATTCACACTTAAAGTCCCAAGCTGCCAAATTAGGTTTTTTGTAGGTTCATGATGCTGATTGGCTAGCAGACATGACAGAATCAGTCAGAATAAAATGAGCAAGCGCTTGCATAGAGCTCATTTTGAGTTTGAAGTTCTCATCTGGACTTTCCATATCAGCACTTTTTTTTGAGAAAACCGTTGAAACATCACACAGATAATCTGTTTTTATCGCTTGGTAATTGCAACGACCCAATTATGCTGGCACTGTGAATACCATGATTTTCAAATTTTGCGGATTGAGAAGATTGTGAGTGAAATCTTGAGACGAAACTGCAGCAGAGACGGAAATATGCCATTTGTGAAAATAAATCCTCAATGAACCAGTTCTGCAAATTGTAGGCGAAAACGTAGTTAATGTTATGATGATTGTTAATGAAAAGTGGAGTAGACGGCCTTGCAAATTTTAATGTAAGGCACACAGACTTTTAGCGCTGTAGTTGCTGCACTCAACATCATTCTCAAAATGGTAATTATCTGCTTCAGACTGCACAGTGCAGTGAAAAGTTCTGCATCTGTGTTATAATTGGTGGAGTGAATCTCAACAGGGTGAAACATGTATTCTTTATAGGTTATTACAAAATAATGTATTTAACCAAGTAGACTGGTTCATGTGTTGTATGAAAAATCTAAAGAGTTCTTCATAACTGTAGTTGTCAAATATATGTTCCACTGAATGTTCCTTAATTTATTTTATTTAATTTCTTTATCTGTAAAATCTAGCACTAACTATTTTTGATTTTTATTTTTTTATTTTTTTTTATTTTTTTTTACTTTTTGGTCTAATGCCGAACAACCACATATAATATTCATGACATATTAGTTACTTCACATATGCGTGGCCCTATTCAGTCAAACTTGTTAAACATCTGGAAGTAAATCAAATGGCAACACTGAGCTGTCTGTTCTGCACACATTGCTATAAACACATTAAATTCAAGATAAAATGCAATAGAAGGAAATTACCTTTTAATAGTAATGCTTGAACTGCATTTCATCCTATATGAATACTGGGAATATACTGATTAAAAAATAAATAAATAAAAAATAACACTAAAGAAACCCAGAGGATGCCTAACAAAGACTATAGGACTGAAATGTTGCAGTTGCTCCTTTTGATATTTAAATCCAGTGCCGTTTGAAAGCCATGACAGTTGGCTTGAAACCTATTAATCTCAATAATACACAAAAAGAGGAACCTTCAGTCATATTAGGAATAAAGGGTCCTTGATAAAACCACGAGATAGAGTCGTTTCCCCTCAAGACCACTGCAGTGCAATTTTAATGACAGGCACAAAGTCTTAATAAGGCACCTCTACTGTATAATGTGACGAAGTAAACAGCAATTACATCCAAATAGGACTCACAACCATCCGGATCCCTTTGATCTGTGCCATCATGCGTTTTTTTGTGGGAGCACACATGCCGCTGATGCACACACACACACACACACACACACACACACACACACACACACACACGCCGCTGACGCACACACACACACCAATAAGATTAGAGAAAGTCACACAGCTCACACAGATCTATTCAATAAAATCCCGGCGAGCTTCAAGTATTATCTCGATAAAGGATGCAGGGCAGACAACTAATCCAGTTTAATATAGAGGAAAATATGCTCGAGCGCACACACACACACACACACACGCACACACTCTGTCAGGCCGACTCTGATCAGCTCAGATTCCCCTCCATCTCTCCCCGCCTGGTTCCTGATGCTCTTAACCTCTGACCTCATGTTGCCTTATAGATGCAGACTCAATGAGGACATCCCACTAACTTCACCGCCCCTCCCAGCCCAGCAAATCTTGCATTTTACAATCTCTTTATGCTCAGTAAAGCTGGTGTTTGTAATCCTTTTTGTGCTGGGAATAGAGATGTAAACAGCAAAGTCCCTGAGAGCTGAGGATTTGTTAGAAGCTCCCGTTTTTATAGCAAATCTTGCTGGAGTGGTTAAAGAGTGGGTACGCACAAGTGGAGATGTCGCAAACGGCGCTATCTACACGACTCTTGTGGGACCCCTGGCAGCCTATATAAAATATTATACAGCGATGCCTGTGGGATATTAATCTTCATATACACTATGGATATAGTATATAGATAAAGAGTGTCGTGGGTATAAGGATATAGATTTTGCTGACACTGATAATACAATTCTGGAGCCAAAGCAGGAATCATAAATGATCAACTGGGGAATGTGTTAGCTTGTCCCACCCAGCTGAAGCTCGCAACTCGCTCTGGTGAGGCTTTTTGACATCACATACTTTGGTTAAAAATGAAACCACTTTTACCGCTACTGCCCAACACCTTCCAAATGACAGTATAGCATTTATTTTTTGCTTGAAAACAGCAATTAGATGGAAGGTTCAAAACCACCACTAACGACTAACCAAACTGAATTACAACAAAACAAACTGTTTGTCAATACAACTTTTCCAAAGCCAATTAACATGCACATTTTTACATTTGAGATATCTGTGGCCATGTGTAATTCAACAAGTCCTCCAATCGCAATAACTGTAGAGGTTGTTTCTCCAAAACTTGCACACCAATTGGCTACAAAATATACAGCACAGAAATTATTATTCACTTCTCTTTGGTTAATTTTAGATAAGAAAAAAAAAGGTAAATCCAACTTGGTTGAAGGGTTTAAATAGATAACCCTTGTTATCATGGTTATGATAATGAAGATGTAGCATCAATTTAAAATGGAAAATAAACCAATGTTCTAACCTGATATCCAGGGTATATAAAGAGGGACTAAAGTCCCTTTGCCATTTAAAACTAGTATCACACATACACAAAATATGATTACATGCACTGAAGCCAATCTAAATCTGATGAAACTGTATTAGTTCACATATAATTTCTTGAAAATACATGCTCAGATTTTAAAACCTCAAATGTAAATATGCTAAGCAAATAGTGACTTGCATATGGGAGATTGGAGTAAATGTGCTGCCATGTTAATAAATATTAGCATCTATACCGTCTTGAACATGCTAGCTGATGGGTTCTCTAATGAGTTACCTCAGCCCACTGAATACACAGGAGCATTTCATCTGGAAGCATTTCAGTCACCATTCAAAAGTGGGCCTCGTTTTGTTTCCTGTTGCTTTTTGCTGAGAATTCCCATGGCTGTGTTCCCTGCAGCAAAAACCAGAATCCAGGATTTAAAAAAAGAAAGAAAGAAAGTCTGCTCTCTGTGACTGTTGTTGGCTTGATAAGTCCTCTACACCGGCATACGGAGAGGATACTGAAGTTGTTGCAACAGCCCGGGGGCATCTCTCTGGGTTTGCTCAGAGAAATCTAAAGCACCTGAATCTCTTTGATCATGGTCTCATCCTTGAGGAAGCAGTGATCTACTCCATGCTGGCATGGTACCTATCCTCTGACAAACCCTCCCTCACCCGCACTCATCCCACCAAAAGATTCAATGGTCAAATCATGACAAGATTGCTTCTCATTTTTTCCCTAAAGCAAGCTTTCATCTTACTGCTCGTTGAGAAAAAAGGAAATTCCTGAGGATAGTGAAATGTGCCTTCCTGTTTCCAAATTTTTTATTGACAATTAAGATTATTTAAGCTTACTTTAAAAAGAGAAATGAAATGACATAGTGACATTACAATAATCATGTGAATGTTGGTTGTTCCTGCCATCACCTGAAATGCATCATTGACCCACTTCATTCAAGTTGATGGAAAGTGATGAAATTTTCAATCAGCTGAATGGGGATTAATTGATAAGTTAGGGGAATAAAGGGAGAGACTGGGGTTTAGAGGCTTTTTTGGCTTCGAGTCTTGCAGTGGCAGCTGATGAAGGATGCCAGGAAACCACAGCGAGAGCAAGCTGGAAAGCATAAACTTAAAACCTCAAGGTACAATGTGTTCAGCATACACTGGGACTTGTTTAGTCAGTAAATCCAGGTAAATTCAGGTAAATCCATCAAATGCTCAAACATTGCCAAGGCAATTTTATCCTAACCTCACCTCATTACTGCTGACCTTCAGCGCAGAACAAAAACGAGGCAGTTATAACAGCCACGCTGGATGTATCTCACTGCAGCAGAAATTAATTAATGTTTCCATCTAATACTTGAGAGCACATATACACAACAGTGTCATGTCTCACAGCTTCTACAAAAAATGTAGAAAATATCAGCTGCGTTTGCTTCAAAAGAAAAATGTATCATTTATAACCAGAGAGCCACAACATTAAAACTACTCATGTGGGTTACCTTCGTAGTGCTGACACAGGTACTGATCCGCATCAATATTATCCGCATCTTGGTGCATCATTACTACTGCCATTGCCCTTTAGTTTCATCACTGTCACAATCAGAGCTCTCGGCTGTCTTCATCACATATTTCATGGTGACTGCAATGGGCATAATTTTTACCCTGTTCAGATGTTATCAGCCCATTAAATGACCATTACCATCACCTATCATTCCCACGCATATAGGCCAGTAATGACCTTCTCCACCTTCTAGCAGGCTCAATCCACCATTATCATCCATTCTGATCCCTGACAAAGGAAAAGTCACCACAATAAGTACCGTGAACTTACATATAAAATGGAGCGTTGTAATGTATGGTATATGAATAGCACCAGTGCGTACTTTAACCTAAGCTATGATCCGTTTACTAAACCCAGCCAAGTAGCTTTGGTGCTTAATTTCACCAAAACGTTGAATGAAAACGCTAGTAAACAAAGACTGAAAAACAGCAAATCAAAGCAAATTTCCAACATGATTTAATTTGAACTCAAGTTGCCTGGATATAGTCTGCTTATTTACGCATCCATCAATGTGTTCACATGCCAAATATAGATTTTTTTTTCCCTTTCTAAGTGAAACATTAACTGAAAACAGCCTACTGGTGGATGAGGTTCTTCACTGACCCATGTTTGGGAATATTATGCAATAATAATTGTTTCTTAACGAGCTGATAACATCCGGATCAGGAGTCAGGTTCAACGCATTCAACATTGCAATGTGTTAGTTTTTGTTGGCATTATTTCATTCATCACCATCATAGCTGTCGCTATTTCTATCACAGATATCATCCATATGATTGCGGTTGTCATGAGCTTTATTATCAACACCATTAGCATCATCAGCAGTGTCATGATTTGCAATTACCATCATGCCAACCATCGCAGCAGATGCCACAATATCATAAAATTATCTTCACTGCCATGGCTGTCATCATTATCAACATCATTACCGGTGTAATCACTATCATGGTTTATATTAACATCATTGTCACATGTATTTCTATCACCAGTGTCGCCATTAGTGTGACTTATTTCATTATCATAGCCAATATTATCATCACTGTCATGGCTATCATTGTAATTGTCGATTATATCATCATCCTCACCGCTGTCATCGTCATGGCTGCCGGTTATCATTTTCACCTCTGTCACTGTCACGCCGAAATCTCTATCTACCATCATCACATCACTACCATTGTGAACAAATGTTGAGCAATTACCACCATTTTCCATAATTTGCATGATGATTCGTTCTTTCCGTCGTCCTTCCTTCCCGTTTGCTAGGCTGCACACATATCCATACTGCGATGTACAGACGCACACATGCGCACTTGCCATAATCCCCTGACCTTTTTTGTCAGGACTTTCTGGAAACCTTCCAGAGGAGAGTTATGATGTGCCGCTACAGTGTGACCACTGCCTGCTGCGACAGAGGGAGCAGAGCAGCTAAGAAAAAAACGCCGCAAAGGACGGCGAACGAGAGAAGAGATGTAATGGCCTCCGCACCGCGAGAAACAGAAGAAAGGACAAACGCACAAACCAAGGAGACGGCATTTCACCAAAATGTGTCTCATTTTAATTTCCTGCTAGAGTTGTGTGTTCTTTCCCCCCCATTTCCTTTCGCCAATCGAGCGTATAAAGTAATGTCAATTTTACATTCTCCAGCGGGAATAAAGCATTTGCTGCAGTTGTCCAATAAATTGACATTATCCTAAAGCTTAAAGAAAAAATAAATAAATAAAAAACAAGTTGGAGTGTCATTACAGGAATCAAACCTGATATATCATTTATAGTAGCGTATGGTGCACTTAAACCCATTTTAAAACCAACTGAAACACCTTCATAGCAGTGTTTGTTACTGCAATTAAGTTCCATCAGAGCTCATGTTTTTCCTTGAGGTCTTTACATAATTTAATTGTCTAGCCCTTTGATTTGGAGTGTATTAAACACACAGTGCGGGAAAACTTTCAGACACAAACACTTCCTTTTCCCTATCTTACTCCCATCGTGATTGAGGATCTTACTGTTTTTTTGAATGCTTTTGTCTTGGAGGTAACACTTTGCTATTTTCTTGGTTGGTTAATTTTTAATTCCCAATAGGCTCACTGATCTCTCTCTGGACCCGAGTCCCTCACTGGTAAAACATCAGTGGGATAAACGATGTGTGCCGCTACATGTACTGATGGAGATAGTTAGGAAGCAAGATGAAAAGCTTCATCTCTCGGAAACAGAAGATGAAAGCGAAACCTTGTTTTGAACGTGGGTTGCAGCATGTTGTTAGATCTCTCCAGCTCTTTTTTTTGCTCGCAACCCCATTCGCATCAGAACTACGTCAAGGGCTAACGCTTTACAATACAGCTCCCTCCCCTCCTCCCTTCCTCCCTTCTAATCAGTCAGTTGTAACACATTCTAATAAAGCTAATTCTGCCGCAAACAGCAGGCTCGCTGTTTTTCTGACCTTGGCCTCCTATTTGACAAATGCAACTACACGTAAAAAAAGCCTCGTTAACAGAAACACCTCCTGCTTTGTTGCGTATATGAGGTTTTATTGTGACATCTATCTCATATTTTATTTTGCAACTGCCTTATGTCACATGTCATTGCTGTCGTTATGAAAATGATTGAGCTGAGATTTAAAAGCTGAATCAACGTTCTGTCCACATTTTTAAAAAATGATTTTAAAGGCAAGTATCCTATTCATTTTATTTAGTTTCGCATTATTTCCCCTGGTGCCGCTGAGAGCGTACATATACTTATATTCCAAAAATCAAGGCAAACATTTCTGTACAGCTGAAAAAACGTAGTGCTTACCTGGATTCAAATTAACATTTCAATAAAGGAATGCTTTTTCATAAAATTGTCAAACCTAATATGCCATTTTTTATTAGAGGTGCTCCCAGATTAATCGCACAAGTTTTACCTCAACATGGTCTGACAGTTCAGATTGCCACTCTTGCATGTTGACAGTCAATTGCCGGGAGGAAAATTAAAAGTCATCACATTAAATATCCTGTTTCATTAACACCTATACGGATTCTAAAATAGGTTAATAAATAAATAAAGCAACATTTTTCCAATCACCACAAACATGTCATGCCTTCATGTAGGAAGATGAATGGTTTGATGCCCAAAACTAACAAGGTCTCCACGTTGATAAGCCAGTGCGCCTGAGATTACTCAGAAAAAAATAAAATAAAATTAAAGAGGTGGCCAAAGCCCCCTAAAGTATTGAAATTGCATCTCTGCCTGTCACCTTCAATCTGTCATCTAATCAGTCCTTCTACCTCTTCCACCTCCTCCTCCTCTTTCTCCTCCTCTTCCTCCCCCCTCCTCCAGACATTAGGGAGAGTGGAAGCCCCAAACCGGTGATGGTTTTCATCCACGGGGGCTCCTACATGGAAGGAACTGGGAATATGTTTGATGGCAGCATCCTGGCCAGCTATGGAAATGTGATTGTCATAACTGTCAACTACCGGCTGGGCGTCCTAGGTAAGGAACCTTCTAAATTGTATGATACGCAATCATTGTCATGTTATTCTGTTGTTATTTTTCTTTTCTTTTTTTTTTATTATTTTTTGCTATCTGTATTGGTAATTCCATTAGCTTAGCATTGAAGCTAAGATTTGAATCAAATCTATCTGTCTATCTATCTCTCTATCTCTATCTCTATCTCTCTCTCTCTATCTCTCTCCTGGTTACAACAATAAAACTCTTTTTTATTTTTTTGGTTGCATCATGGACTATTGCTGGTCAAATTCCAGAAAGGATAGCTCAGCGTGGATGTTAGACCCAAAGATGAGTGTCAGTTATTTTGCATCTTCACTTTCACCAAGAGTCATATACTTTGATTAGGAGGAAAAGCGGAGTTTTCTTATTTCCTGTCATCTTCTCCTACTCTGTTGTTTCTTCTCAACTGAATAGCGGTTCTAGAAAACCAGAAAGTTGGTTCCTTCATTGAAGTCAGAGCTTCTCACTTGGATTAATTGATCTTTGCACTTATTTGGTTCAGCTTAGTATCTACAGCTCATATCTTTTCTCGGTGCTTTGCTGATCACAATATTTCCAAAGACTGGGCTTAAGGTTCCTTTGAGGTGATTTTTTTTTTAAAGATTCTCCTTGTTTTGTTGTGATGTTATATGAAGCAGGCCAAAGGCATAGTCTGTACACTCTGATGTTGTTAATGTCCTTGCTAAATTTGTGAATTACAATATACAGGCATTATTTATATCTCATCTTTGTTTGTATTGTTCTTCATTGCATTTTGTTGGATATCAGCACAGCATAGCACATCAATACACAGGTGATTCAACATCACAATGTTTATTTGCTGTTCCTGCATCGATTGCAGGCCTGAATAGTCCTGGTAACCACGTCATTGTGCATCCAGACTCTCTACATCCTTTCCTACATTTAGTGACGTTAAATCTATCAAGAGAATGTCTCAGATCTTCAATCCCTTCTGGTTTCATTCTCGTCTCAGTTTTCTGCCTCCTCTTATTGTATCTCTTCTCATCAGCCTAATTTCTAATTCCTTTTCCCCCGCATATGGATGTCACTGCCATACCCAGAAGGCAGGTACATATTGCAACATATGATGAAAACAAAGGTTCACTGCTTCTATCCTATGCCTGTGCTAAATGAGATTATGCTGTCATTCGTTTGAATAGAAGAAGCCGATTTCATTTCCATGTTGTGTTGGTTGCTGGGGTTTGCACCCCCTTTGATGAAACTGTACCAGAATAAAGATACAGAGCAATATCCGCCTTTCACTCAAACTAAAATACAGTTTGGCTGTGCACATGTGCGCATTAATATATTTTTGCTTGTGCATTTGAAGAAAAAGCATAAATTCTTATGGGTGAATCTTTGAGGAGAGCAGAAACAGAACATGAATCACATATTAATACTGTCTGCAGGTGGTCTGCTTTGCCTCTGTGTTCTCTCAAATATTCAGTCTCTGATCCCCTTTACAAGACTTATATTTATTTGTTTGCATTGCAAATACCGAACACCAGTGAGCAGCCTGTTGCTTTCTTACATAGAATCTGATGAAAGACTAATATTGAATTTCCTGACAGCTAGAAATCCGGGGATAAAAACTTAAACGGAGTAGAGTTTTCCCAGCCATATATGCCAGCTGAGAGATTGCGGTTCATGTGTCTTAGAGGTTTTAAAGTCAGTCATTGAGAGACTGGATGGACAACCCCTTCAGCAACCTTCAAGCGGTGCCAAAACCACAAAGTCGATCTTAAAGAAAGCACTCCATCATCTGCAGTTACCAATCACGTATGCCTTTTTAATGCCCACTTATTCCATCCCATCTCATGAGCAGGCTGGAGGCTATCATAGTGTGCAGGATTAGCACACGCATACACATGCTCTCCACACACTGATGCACACAGCTTTGGGCATCTCATAGGTCCACAGTCCAAAACCTGCATGTGTTCTGTGCTGAGATCCAAATCCTGGAACTACCTGTTGTGAGGCAACAGTGCAAATGTCTGAGCCAGTTAATACTCAATTTACACGACATTCTCTATATTCCAATAACAGCAATAGATGGTTATGCAGCTGAAGTTTGCATCCACAGTCAAACAGCCATCAAGTAAGCTTGGAGAGGCGACAAGGATTGTTGCATTTGTTCTTTGATCAGAAATAAATCCAGAGCAGTTTAAAAAGAATCAATTTGTCATTAATTTATAGTTTGCTAGTAAGACTTCGAACATGCAACAAAGCGGTTTTCCTGTGTATTTTCATAAATGAAATAATTTTGAGTTTTCAGCCTTTCTAATAGTCATTGATGAAATTAATAGATTGATCAAAAAATCTTACTGATAACTCAAAAACCAGAATTTGTTTTTTGGGGGGGAAATCCTGGCAAGCACCAAAATGTTGGTGAAACAACTGTCATATTTTATGACTTTAAATGGTCTTTGACGTGGCGAGATCCCCAGTTTCTTGAACTGGTTATTTCCCTCCATCTCCCCCTCTCCTGTTTTTTTTCCTTCTCTCTCTCTCTCTCTCTCTCTCTCTCTCTCTCTCTCTCTCTCTCTCTCTCTCTCTCTCTCTCTCTCTCTCTCTCTCTCTCTCTCTCTCTCTCTCTCTCTCTCTCTCTCTCTCTCTCTCTCTCTGATGTGCAAGCCCTTAACTGCTGCAGGCCTCATAGTGTTGAGGGAAACTGTATCCCTGCTGGTTAACATGAGGCACTGCTGTTTGCTCTCAGATTAGACTCTACGTGTTTGTGTTTACCCCCCTGGCAATGGGCAAAAGCATACGACTTTACCTTACCAAACATGTGATGGAGTGTGTGTGTGTATGAGTGACAGGGAGAGAGTAGGTGTAGGACTTATCACCACTGGGCTTTCCAGTCAGTCCTCCAGTTTTTAGCAAGTACATGCAGCAAGTTGAGTAAGTAGCTTCACTGCTAAAAATACACATCCTAACAAGTTGTTTGTGGGTGGGTGCAAATTCTATCATAGACAATAGAAGATTTTCCTCAACGTTATATTCTTATTTTGGTTTGAATACCATGCAAAAAATTAAAAAAAATCTAACCATACTTGGACATGTGAAAGAGACATGTTCAATCAACATCATCATCTGTTTAGAATAACTGGATAACTAGATGACGGTTCATTGTCTCACTAAGAATAATGGATGCTCATCAGAAATATTCAAAAGTGTTTGTCCCCTGATGTACAAGGCTGCTACCATGGGCTTTCCCAAGCACAGACGCCCACAGGTGGGAAAACCTGAAGCACAGACTCTGTTGCTCCCGACCACATATCAGCCTGCCCTGGCACTGTTACCTGACCTAGCCTGCCCCGCTTTCTCCCATTAAACTGAACGAAATAGCACCACATTGTCACATTCGCAGATTAGCTACACATACACACCAATAGATGATGTTTTACCTGATAATGTAACATTAATGTGTAAATATATCTCCCAAATATTATATTTCAATACAACTAAATGTCATTCTCATTTATGCTTTGACTGTGACATAGTGGGGCAGGCTAAGCTTATGGAGGCATGAGGAGACCAGAAAACTGTGGTTTTTATCATATGTGGGACCAGTATTCTGAGATTTAAGTTTCATTTTTCAGTTATGTTTGATGTTGGTTTGTACTCGCTTTTTTGTTAAGGTTTCCCTTCACTGGCTTCCAGTTGCAGCCAGAATCAAATTCAAAACTCTCCTCCTGGCTTACAAAACATTTACAAGAACAGCCCCAGCCTGCCTGGATTCCCTGATCCAGGTCTACTCTCCTTCACGCTCACTTCGCTCTGCGTGTGAGAGACGCCTGGTGCTTCCAGCCCAGCGCGGCTCGAAATCTCTAACCAGACTCTTCTCCTCTGTTGTTCCCAAATGGTGCAACAAACTACCAAACTCTGTGCGTTCTGCTGAGTCCCTTTCTACTTTTAAGAGACAACTTAAGGCTCAATTGTTCAGAGAACACCTAGGCACTTAATCCGACTCCACCTTAGGGGTAGAATAAGTCAGGTGGTCCAAAACCCAGCACTTATTTAGCGCTGACAACTTTTTGCACTTACTACAGGTTTTTCCTTATGTCTGAATTCTTGCTTGTGTTGTACATCGCTTTGGACAAAAGCGTCTGCTAAATGAAACTGTAGAATTGTAGGTTTAGACACCAAAACTATCTGCTTATGTTTAGACTGACACTTTCACAAAGCTTAGTTAAAGTTAATGCACCAAAGTTACTTGGTTAAATTGAGGAAAATATTGCACTTTGGATTGAAATGTAACTTTGGTACGATATGTTGGAAGCCTAATCTCTATTTTTGAGGCTACCTAAGTGAAGACTATATCTAACATATGGTTATTTGACTGAAACGGAGCAATTGTAAAATTAGAAAACAAATATTTAAGAAATGTTGATTAAAAACATGTTTGTGATATGTCATAAACAAACGTAATGCAGCACAGTTTTTCTCAGAACATATTTGAGAATGTAATTCAGTTATATTGGAAACCATTTTTTGGAAGCCAGGACTGTAATGTACCATGATGATCCATCACTAATTCAATTATTTGCTTCTTACCTAACACTAAATCACATTTTGTACTGGACCCAAGAGTAGTTGGCTGGACACACTTGAGTTTAATAACAGCTTTCAGACTTTGGGTCTGGAAACACCTTTCCCATTAGTCCATCTGCCAGTTTCCTAAAATCCTAGATTTTAGACTAGGGTGGGTATTGCATGACATAGGGAAAGACTAGGTTAAAGTCAGTCATAATAATAAGGCATTACAGTAGTATACACAGTTTAAACATGTCTATACTATCTAGCTATAAATCCAGTAAGCAGTATAAGTTTTATTAACATTTATTAACATGAACAATCTGCTTTTATCCACTTTCAAATGCCTCTCAACCTCATAATTAGGTTCCCAAGCTGCAGGTTTGCTTCTGTCGTTTAAGACCATTGGTTGACCTTACCCAAGCAGCCATTGCAGCACCTGTTCACTTGCTGCTCTGCTGACGGAACTCAGTATTCTCACACCAGCGATTTTTCCTCCTTGGCTTAGTGGGCCTGTGTGTGAGAGTGAGCACTTTGGAGGAAGCCATTAGTGGCTTTAAATATGTAGAGCTGCTGACGCGAAGCTGTATTTATTGGTTAAGGGCCTTGGCTACAATGGATTTGGCCATGGGGCACGTATATAGTATGGTACTGTCAAGTGTGTGTGTAGGGGGCTTGTGTGTGTTTAATGAATTAGGAGTTTCTCCTGTGAGCAGATTAAGTGTTAATGAAACACACGGTATAGTGCCGTCAAAGTGTCGTTATTAAAAGTGGCAAGTATTTATGGTCCGTGTTATCTTACTCGTCCTTGGTTTATAATCGCACAGTCTGCTCTAGAGTCAGTTTTGTTTTACTCAACACTTGAACTACTTGAGAAGCTAAGGGCTCTATCACCTGGATACACCACTCTGATACTCAAACAAGAGAAAAATTGCACCAATCTGAAGGGTGCTAGAAGATATTGCTGTATTTTCATGTAAAGGTCTATCTTCTTCTTAACACCTCAATATCCTCACTGCTGTTCCCAATGGATATAACATTAAAAAAAATCATTTTGAGTGATTAGGTAGGTATAGATGTCATGTTCCATCATGGACAGAGGTATTCTGACAAACACAGAGACACAAGAGTGCCAGTGTAAGAGACCTGTCCTTCCATAAGACTTGGCTGTTGGACTTCCAAAAAGCAGACTGTGTCTTTAAGGCCAGGTCCTCGCGGTGTTGAGTTTGTTTCAGCCCAGCCAAAACCTTTAATCATGCTGATTGATGAGGTGCATTTCCCTGACTCAAACCTTCTCCAAATACCCCTTCCATTCCAGCCATACATCAGCCATTCAGCCAATTCATCAAGCCTCTGATTGTTTTAAGATATACCTGGCCAGTAAAATATCCATTTCTCTGCACAGCACTGCTCCCCTAACTTGCTTTCAGCACACATCTAAAAAAAATAAATAAATTCTGGCTTTACAAAAGACTGTGCAGGAAAAAAGAAACAGCAATCAAAAAGCAATTGATTTATATGAATTGTATTAATATTATTATTTGTGAAAAAAAATAATTCAAAATATGTCCCTGTAGAGTTGTTATGAAGTTGCTGTGCTTGTGGATTTGTAATGTCTTTTGTGAGCTCTATGATTAATGTAAAAGACAAAGTAACCAGAGAAAAAATACAAATAAGGGGCACCTTTGTGATACAGGCTCAAACAAACATTAGGTTTATCATTATCTCTGTGATCAGTGGAGTGATTCAATGTCCCCTGATGGTCCAAATGCTGAGGAATTTCACACACTGCATACTTGTTATTTTTCAGCATGCCACACACACCAATACCCACATATATCAGATCCAGCTAGCATGGCTTTAATTATATCCAAATTAGGAGTGCGTGTGTTTGTTTGAGGAGCATTTCCTCACACAAGCATTATCCCTAATGTTTACCCTTTCCAAATATTACTCTCTCTCCCTCCCTTTCTCACTCTCATATATCTTCTTTCCCTCTCACCCTCCACAATAATTGGGCTTTCCCTTTCCCGTTAGTTTTTGTCCTACTGTCTAAGTGTTGAGGACTATTATTTTCATGCTTATTAATTTCTTTCTCCCTGAAACAAATACCCAAATGATTTAGGTTCATTATTCTTTCTGTGCCTCTGTGCCATCTTTCCTTTTTTCCCTTCCCTCCGCCTCTGCGCACGCTTTCTTGCAAGTACCCCTGACACAGCTTGTTCAGAAACTCACGGAAGGCATCTTGCCCTTAAACAAAGTGCTTCATTTGAGTCTCCATCAGTTTGCGATGATTACTCCCAGTCCAAACATTGCTATTCCTATTAGTGACTCTTTCTCCGTGCCTCGCTCGCCCCCAGCTTCCCATTAACCACAGTGGTGGGGGCGGCTTTGGGCTACTGATCAGAAGGTCAAAGGTTCAAACCCCAGTAACTGCCAAGCTGCCACTGTTGGGTCCTTGAGCAAGGCCCTTAATTCTATCTGGGTTATGGGGTGCTGTAGTGTGGCTGACCCTACTTTTCTAACAAGCTGGGATATTTCATTGTATTCTCTGCAATTACATTTTGAATCCTAATGATACAGGTGTTTTGAAATGTGCATACATATAAAGACAATCTTTTTTGTAGATGCTCCAAAGAAAAGATACCTTTTCAGAGATGATTAAACATGGAGCTAAAGCTTTCGGAGTTTGGGCAACATCGTATACAGTGCACCTCAGGGACTAAAAGCAGAAAATCACCCCCAAGCTTGTTTATTCTAATTAGTAAAGATACTACAAGATGAAAGGCTGATCTTCACCTGAATAAAACCCTGACAGTACCACAAGGCTACTGATGTCTCTCACCGGATTAAGTGTAATTTTACTCAGTCGTTTCTACACTTGATACATATTAAAAGTCCAAAGCTTGCTGATCAGCTCTCTTGAGCAATGTTGTGTTCCAAAACACTTATCGTCGAAGTTGTTTCTATTTTTGCGCCTGAGACATTAATTGTCAGCAGGCTCTACAGTACGTGCGAGTGTGAACATGTTCAAATGTATCATTAGCAGACGTTTCTGCCGCTGTTTGGATGTTCCTTTCTGTAAATTTGCCAAGTGAGGCTCACACATTTCATCTGTTTTTTAGGGTAGAGGGAGCTTTGATCAGTGGACAGGCTGCATTGAGATATGTTATGCTATTTTCTGAAATGTTTCCCACATTCTCTATTCCACCTTCTGTGAAAATCCCACTCTCCCACTCGGAGTTGTATCTTCTTTTTTTTTTTTTCCATATTGCATAAAGGCATAAACAGAAAGTCAGATAGTAAGATCAATTACTAGATAGTGTCTGACCTATTCAAAGTCTGAATGTTTTGCCTTTTGCCATAATAAAATACCCAGTTCAATCAAACCTGGGACAAAAAAGATTTAGAGTATATGATCTCAAATGGGTGTGAAATTGGCCCAAATGTGCCAACTGATTAGAATGCAGTCTGCTCCAGACATTGTGGTCCAATATTTAACATGATAATTTAATTACAAATGTATTTTTCAAGCTTAATGGTTGGAATTAGATTTTCTATTAAATTCCAGCACATACTGTATGTTAAATCAGTCACCATCACAGTGGAAGTTTCTGTCCTGTAATGGCCTGAATGCTGTTTCCCCTCTAGATGAGAATTCATGATGGTGTTAGCATTCAGCCCTTGAGATAATCTGCAGTCCTGGGTGTGTAATGCTATTTAAACATGGAGTAATGACAGCAGGAATATGACTAAATACCAGCTACATTACAGATCTGTTTGTGCAAATATTCATTAACAGATATGCATTGGAACAAGTTAACAAGTTATCTTCTAGCTGAGGACTGTGTCTACCATTTGGGAGCCACTCTGCTTTATTTCGGCTTTGTCCAGGCATTATGTTGTAATATTCTCCTAATTGTGAGGTTCTCCCTGTTTGAAATTGCTCCGTTTGTTTTTGTCCTGCTCATTTGGCTCCATGTTGTTGGCATAATAACTTAGTCAGTGAGTGGGCAGCAATGCTAATGGAAGCTATGCTATGCTAATGGTGATCTGGCAAAAGCGGGGTTGGCAATGCAAAGTTTACAGCAGCTCTGCCGATGCGTCAGGGATAGGATTAATCTGGCTGGGGCTGGGACAACAGACAACCATCTGGGCCTGCTTCACAGCGCCAGGCGTCTGTAGCCACAGCTACTGCACCTTGCCTCAACCCACCATCAGACACACAATAATGTGCATGTTTCATGGTTACTAATGCCACTGTGTGCTTCCATTACACAGTCTTTGAAAGGATGAGTCCTAAAAGTGATCAGTCAAGCAATTGTTGCTGGTTTCATTCAGTCATTTGTTTCTAAAGACATATTGACAATAGTTAAATTACGTCAAAATTGTGTTGGTACTCTACACAATGGCCTGTACATGCATATGTAAGATTTGTAACAATTAGGCAAGTAACTGAATTAAAATGTAGAAGTTTGGCAAAATCCCATTAGAAGATCCACTTTCTAGCGTTGCTACTTCATGTTGGATTAAAAGTAACATTATTCAGTCAAATAATCGGTGAAGTCAGAACAGCGACCAAGCTTGCAAAAGGACAGTCGTTGTGACACCTAAGCAAACTCTATTTGCAGATGAAAACCATGTGATCACATGGCTGGATGCCGTGGAAAGGACTACTAAGTGGATCATAGGATTCTTTTGTCAACCTATTATTTCCAATGACACAACTAGACCTGTGCAAATTATTAACCTGTAGTTTGAATTGCTAAAAACTAATTAAGCTTTAACTGAGTTTATTTTGAAGTTTTAAGAATTTGGAACCACTTGGTAGAAGTTTAAGAAACATTGTTGTCATGGTTCAACAATAGAAGCAGATGGCAAATTCCACTCTGATGTGATCAAGTGAAACAAGTAACTGCTCTATATTCCTGCATGTGCATGTTTTCTGTGCCTGACACACTATGAACTAACAAATGCTTCTCCTTCATATTCTTCCTCACAGTGTACAACTTGATGAACTTATTTACCCTCCATTGCCTTGCTCCTAACCTATGACATAAATTATACAATTACTAAAAAATACTAACACTGTACATGCTAACTGGAGTGAATATTTTCTATACTACTAATTCTACTAAATACACTAACTGAACTGCAGAATGTGTTTTATGAATGCAAAATATATGTAATCATTAGAATTACTTTTGAGCTTTGATCTCCTTCTGCTTCCACTTATCGAGCTGCCAGAATTTGCCTTGTAATGTCTGAAAGCTCACACAGCTAAACTTTCAAACAAGCATCAAATATACTTGAAAAAATTAAATGTTTTTTTGGAAAATATGTAACAGTTCTGAAAACCGTCTGGATGCATTTCCAGAGGTTTTGCATTTTCTAGCAATATTACCCAAGTGTTTTGAGTTCGTATGAGGTTTCAGACTAATTGTTTTCCTTTGCATGTTTTGTGTCTGCTTTTATTTTGCCCTGTCTGGTAAAAAACTAAAAATCTGTGTTTTGTGCAAATTGCAAGATAGTGTACCAGTGGGGTTTCTGTGATTGATACTGATTTAAAAGAGGCAGCTAATAGTCCAATTTTATCTCTTTTTAGATGGATTATAAGTTTGTTTTACAGTTCTTCTGTTCCAAAAATCCACTGGCCTTCGTAATGACTAATCTTTCAATAAAGGAGGAAAATGGCTCAGAATCTGCATTTTGATCAATGTGGGACAATGAAACTCTTCGCGCAAACCCATTAATGGTGTTTTTATCTTGATCTATTACAAAAGGGACCCCTGGAAAGACCCAGCCAACTGTAATTTGTAGCCACTTCACTGATCCTAGTTTACAGGGGCCAGTGTGCAATCTCCAGAATGTTATGTGGTGCATGTGCGAGACAAAATGTCCTAATTTCAAAACTAATAATAAAATCGCTTACATCACAGTTTCCTCTCCTCGGGCAGTTGTGCATTTTTGGCTTTTAAACTCTTACGTTCAAGTTCAGCCTTAATCACAGGCGCTAGTTGGTGGCTGAGCAGTGAAGAGTTCAACCACAAAGATTTTTTTTTTCTCCTCGAAAATATGTTGGATTTTAAGTATGAAAAATGAATTTGATTGGAATATCAATATGACTGTTCACAAAGTTGGCTTCCTGGGCAGACCCACATTCAGTTTAGGTCAGCTTTGTGGTTCTGTCTTCCACACAGGCCAGCGCTAATGCAACTGTTGGCATGGCAGGTGTCAGAGGGGACATGGGACTGTATATAGGTTAGATCTAAGGTGATTAGCTGGGTATATAGGCAGGGGGCAGATGGAGAGATGTGTCGAGGAACAAGCAGACATTACGTCCCTCTACATAAAGCCATTACTAGACACCTCGTTGGAAATGGCAGGAGTTGATACCCGTGTGCATGTACAGAACCCCCTGTGACAGTGTTATTTATTGATCAAAGCTTTGGCTTGCGCCTGTATCTGAATGCATGCTTGGACATAAGTGTATGTGCTTGTGAGAGTATGTGCCTGCCTGCCTGCCTGCGTGTGTGTAATGGGGCTAGTGCAGCAGATGGACACGTGTAGCAGCAGGATCAAAGTATGTGGTGCGCAACAGTTCTGATCACTGCAAACTACATATGTAGGGGAGTGGACCGGTCTTATCTCTGAGCATCTGTCCATCTGTGCGATGGCGCTTTTCAAAGTCTTAATTTTAGATAACCGCCTCATTCTTTTCCATTCGTTGGTTTGATCCCGGTGAGTCTGGCTTTTGATCTGTTCTCGGGCTGTCAAGCCTTTCTGCAGTCCACTGAGAAACTCACCATACTATCTGCCGGCACCAAATAAAACCATCGCCAACAAGCAATAAAGAAGACAGAGAGACCGAGGGAGAGAACGATGAAGAGAAAATGTGATTTAAGACTCGACGGGGGTTGTCCGCCCTGCACGACAAAAGCCATCTGATTGGTTATCAGCTTGAGCCACAAATCTGCCGTCGCCATATTTTTTAGAGGTCAGATAGGAGCGTCTTGCTGAGACACCAGGCGGGCATGGAGGGAGGGAGGGAGGGAGGAAAAGCATGAGGCCATATTAAAGTGTGAAAGTGATAAACATTGTCTTTGTGTTTAAGGGCGAGACTTATGTTTGCTTGGTCAATATGTATTTTTTATTAAATAAGGTGATATTGGTCAGTCATACCTCTGTGTATAAAATGAAAGATCTTTTATCCTAAACAAAACCTCTTATGAAACTGAACATTTCTAAACTTAAATCAGTTTGTATTGTCTTGTCATTTTAAAAGTTGTCACTGATTTAATCTACATAAAATGTTAAAAGTCAGCTAGTTGCGTTTTTATTATTATTTGTGTCCAGTGGCAACTTTTGATGTCAAGGCAGAAAGTAGGATGCTCTCATTCAAAATGAAGGATGTGGGGTGGTGGAAGGTCATGTAGTGTATTTGACTTTCGTGCAGGACACTGGAGTTCGTGTCTCATTACAGACACGCAATGAATATTTTCCATGAATAGTCTCCTCAAAAACCGCAGTCTTCTCTGTTACCATATCTGTATTATCTTTTAGTTTTGTTTTGATAAGGAAGTTATAGTCAGCGTAAGATTTCGTGTCTAATCTGCAATAACGAAGCTGCTGTCCTATAAGGGATACAGTCTGATAGTTAACAAATATGATCAGTTTTGGAGGTTGTATCAGAAATGCATTGTAGAAAGCAAAATAATACTACAATTTATGTGACTTGTGTAATGCATGAGGCCAGCATTAGGGCCTTTTTAACGTCAGGTCATTGTTCATAGGAAAATACACAGAGTTGCAACAAGTGGTTTATATTTAAAACTACTGACATCAGCCATGAAATAGATTAGCATTCTAAACTGCTGTGCCAAAACCACTGGTTAGTGCAGTTGCACCCAATCTACTTCAATCTGCAATCGCATTTTAGCTGAATTATGATGTGTATTTCTGTGCAGAGTGCGTGGGCGTGTGTTTTTTTATTTTTTGGGAAAGGGTGAGAGATGAGCAGGTTTTGGTTAGCAGATGGTAAGTGGACGATGAAGAATATCTGACATTTACTGAGAGCATTGCTTCTCTCGCCTTGTATCATTTTTATTATTTTTCAAGTTCCCTCCTGTCTATGTTTGTCTCCTTCACCCTCTCATCATTGTTTACCACCTGCTTTCTCAGGCATTTAAGTGATATGGGCTGAAGCTACTGATATATTATCCAGTATTTCCAAATGTGACAGTTTTACAACAAAAAACAAGGCGCAATGTCTTCCATGCGTCTTTTCTGACTTGGCATTAAATTGTCTTGCAATAGTTATACTTTTTTGTTAATGTCAAAATAAAAATTATCCAAGCATGTGTCGGTAAATCTTATCCAACTGTTTTTAATAATAAACTATTAGGAGCGAGAGGCCCCATGCAAGCATTATAATATTGTTTTAAAAGATATGATCCATCAAATGGCTCCACCCATCGCAAACCTCCCCTAATGAGAAACTACTCTGCACTCTGATAATAAGAGTCGATCATCTCTGGGGCTTCTAGTGAACTGCTATCCACAAACCTTAACATTTCTTCAGTTCCTCTCATTTCTGCCTGCCACTCTGTTTCTCTCTTTGGAATTCCTGCTTCTCACTGCTAAATAGTCTATTTTACCGAATCCATCTGCTATATTACCTTCTCGCTTTGTTCTAAAGCAAATCCCATAATCCTCTCAAAGGTCAGCCTTTTCTTTTCTCCCTGCTGCCGCACTCACCACTTGCCGTGTATTCATTTGTTTTTTCCCGATGGAAATAATAGAATAATATGAAAGATAAAAGAGTACGAGGAGGTGGAGGGAGATCCTGTTGTTTCTCTCCTTCTCCCTCATGCATTAGTGTTCATTCTTGCACTCTCTTTCTCTGTCTTTTTAATTCAATTGAATGCAGTTGAATTATTTATTGGCGTCAGAGTATTTTCAAAAGCCAACGATCATCAATTTACATATTCTCAGTGCACTGATAGGGACGATTTGAAAGCTCAGTCAATACACTTAACACAAGTCATCAATAAATGTAATTAAAGAAAGCAGAAAGTTGTGTTTGTGTATGACACCTCATAAAGTCTATGCAAACATCCTTATAGAGTGTTGGACTCACTTTCTGTCTAGCGAGACTTTTTCTTAGAGTTGATTAAGCTCTCATAGAGAATGTCTTTCATCCGTCTTTTTTTTAAAAAAACACACAATTTTTCTTCATATAATCAATATCCTGAAGATATACTGAATAAATTGATATGAGAATTCCAACTTATACCCTGACCTGCTACTGTTAAAGCCATGCCTGGATGGACCTCAACCACGAAACTGGCCTCTGTTTATTTAATAGGATTGTGGGATATGATGTTTTGTCTTGTGTGAGGTTATTTTGGCTGGATGTATAGAGTTATACATGTCGGTGTGAAGAGAGATTACTTTTTTGTACCTTTATTTGTATCTTTGTACTCAAAACTCATGCTACCACCACTGGAAGACACACTCTTGTGCCCAATTGTGCAAAAAAACACCATGTAACGGCGATTAAATCACTGAGAGTGAAGGAGAGAGGTGCACTGTCATCATTGCAGACTCATAGCTTGATTTGCATGCGTAAAATTAATCCCCAGCATATTGCGTCCTGCTGCTGCTAATTAGAGAAGTAACCATTAATACCAACCACTTAATCATCAATATTAATACACATAATTATTAATAATTCTGTTTTCCCTTCCATCACGACGGCACTGCGGGGCCTCAGCTACTTGTGTTTACACCAACATCTATCTTCATTACACACCTTCTATTAATCAGCTCTCTCTCTCTCTCTCTCTCTCTCTCTTTCTACTCATTCCATTTCATATTTTTCCTCATCCCTGCTCACTCTATGTGGCTGTCATTCGAATTTGATGTGTCTGCCTTGATTACTTTTTAGAATGCAAATGATCTTTTAGTCCCTGTCTTCCATTTGGTACACTTCAATTGGGATGGCATACATTATGGATTAAAATGTGTTTCACAACAATGACAATAATCATGAAAAATCAAAAGCAAATCAAATGAATAAAAATCAAGAACTGAGCAGAATAAACTCCTGAAAATACCATGGAATGCCAAATCTATATACTTTGTAGTTTTGCAATAATATGCAAAGTTCCTAACTTTGCCCTAATTGTTTCAAAAAAGACTGACTTCGTTCATGGCCAGTTTTCAAATACAGGTCATCTAAATTGAGCTGTACTGAATATCTAGAGTTCACCCAAATTGTATAGTGTATATTTTGTCAGTTACAATTAGCAGTGTCTTCATATTTAAAGTTGTCACATATGGATGCTTGGACAGATCTCTTTGGCATCAGATTTTAATCTTTACCATAATTGACAGACATCTAAAGACCTCCTATAGTGTCTAAAATAGATGTCATAAGACCGCAGCCCAATGTTGTCTGCTGCTCCTTTTCAGGCAACAAATATCAGAGTGTGTGGATAAAGATCTGTCACCGTGGTAACCAAGAAAATGGAGGAGAAGCTTGTTGCACATGGGCAAAGTTTGACTTCCAACATGTGGTTTATTTGAACTCAAACCATGATCTATCCAAGTGACTTTAGCTGCTTTATCCTAACCAAATAGCAACTGAAAAAGGCAACAGTGGCCTGTCAAGGGACAGAAACCCCAATCTCCTCAGCAAAAGTCCTATATTTGACTGATTCCACTAGTACCTCTTCTCCTCTATAAAGCAGCTTTGTTGGTCTTTATCCTATCTCAGTTGGCAAGAAATTGCACTGCCCTACATGTTAAGAACCATGGTAACGGGGGACTAAGTGTGTTAGAAAGTGATGCCAAAGGGGTTCTGACCAAACATCCATGTGTGCTAGTTCATTTTTTATTTATTTTTTTAACATTTCATCAATAAAATGTTCCAGATACTGTAAAGTGACAGTGCTCTTTAAAGTACTTTTGCCCAGTTTTGAAAGCATTTGGTGGATAAATTGTTCCAGGCACACTGGAGGACCAGTTAAAGCTGGCTCAATTACTTTTGTCTCTTCATGTGATCCCAGACTGACTCCATGTTGAGATCAGGGCTCTGCAAGGGCCTTACAAACTGTTGCACAACTCCTTGTTCATCTTGTCACTGAAAATTACGGCTGCATCTTGCTGTCGTGCTGTTCGGTGAATCTGATGAGATGTTTTCTTGACAGCACTGTGATGGACAAGAATCAAAACACTGAAATTGTCTGAAGTACTTGCACAGCACTGTAGTTCTAACCAGCAAATAGGAGAAACTTCTCCTACAGATATTAGGGACCAATTAGTGTGTGTGTGTTCAGTGGATTCGTGTAGGAGTGTGAGTTTCAGTGGAGAGAACTGGAGTAGAGCTCTATAAGCGCTGGCCTTGCAGGTTCACAACAGACCTCACGGGAGTCGTGAACTGGTCATAGTGTTGACAAGTTGTTTGTGTGTGTGTGCTTGAGGGAGGTGGTGTGTCCATGGCTTCTCTGATGGAGAAATGAAAGCGGAGGAGCATTTCATTTACTGCCCCAGGGAGACCTTACCACCATCATACATTTATTGACACTTACACTTTAACCGTTGCTGACCCAGCTTATAGCCTTTGCCTCGGCGACCTCTGGTTTAAATCTATAACCTTATTTCACCAGTTTAGGCCTCAGCTTAGTTGGTCTGCAGTAAACACAGAATTTTGTGAAAGAAAACATTTTCAAACTGTGTTAATTATTCAATATAATGCAGTGGGGTACCTAAGGTGTGTACATGACAAAAAAGAAGAGATGATAAAAAGCCAGTAACTGATTTGTTTCAAAACAACATCAACCTATGTTATGCTAAATATATACATTAGTGCATTTACTTCATGAAAATCTGCTTTAAGGCCATTACTATAGAAAATACATGATTTTAGTATTAATCCTTCCCATTTAGCTTATGTAAAATGAAGGTCAATTAACAGAATCCAAAAACATGCAATCCAATTTTAATTTAAACCCTGGTATAGAAAATATTGATGTAGAGACTTATGGTCTAATGGTTTGACTTTATTTGAGTTTAATGTTGTCATTCTTATTTGTGTATTTAACATCTAATAACACTCTTTAATTTTCAGAACTCTGAACATTCTTGGACACAGAACTTACTGCTAGAAGCACTGCTGGTTTTCATGACAGCATTTAAAGCCAAATACTGGCCCTGCAGTTTACCTTGAAGAACCCCCTGAGACACAGCTCAGACTTTCCTACAGTTCTCTAACTCAGAGCCTTGTGGCATAAAAGGCCAGGTTAAGACTTTCCCGTTGTTGTCAGTCAGAGGTAAGTTTAGCAGATTGACTGCTGAGTGGAGTTTGAATTCGGGACAAGGCGAGCCTCAGGCCTAAACTAATGCTGCGCAAGCCTGCTTTGGAACATGAGTGAAAGAAATGTAATCAAAGTCAAGTTTTGATGATTGGGATTGTGCATTACGGCAGCCTTGCTAGCATTTTTCCAATCTTTTCTGTTTTTCTGTTGAATTGTCTATTTTAATCAAAATATGTCTCCCTGCACGGAAATGTTTCACAAAAACAACTTCATCTGTCACTATTTTAAGGAAACGCAAAAGCGAGACTACTACTGGTTTAACAGCAACTAATCGCTAAGTAGTGATCTATTTACTGCACACATCCCGAGACACCAGGCGAATTTGCAAACTTTCCAAATGACACACTGCGTAGAGATGGATATTGGGTCGAAAGATAATAGATAGACAGATAGAAGTGTGTTCTTTTCTGCAAGTCTTATGAATAAATTTATTTCTAAATATTTCACTGCGTGTGGATGTGTGTGTGCAGTTCGAGGCAACAGAGTAACATCTGTTTCGCCTCAGGGCCAGACAGAGCCTCAGCCAGGGGTCTGTCCTATGTAGCAAACACACACATTCCCTTTTCAGGTTACTGTCACATCTCTCATTGTGTCTATGTGTTTTGCTCTTCTTATTATGTCCCTATTTGGACACACTACACACACTGCAGAACACTTGGGATTTGCCAAATAGCCACAAACACCCACATAAACCACAGGCACACGCACATCCACACAGACATGTGAATGTGCACACACACACACACACAGAAGCAGCTTTTCTAAGTTTAGAATTCTCACATGGTGGCTGGTTTCTTGTAGAGCCCCTAGGGTGACCAAACTGTGACTAATCACCAAGGGTGACAGTATATGTGCTCATAAGTGTGTGTGTGTGTGTGTGTGTGTGTGTGTGTGTGTGTGTGTGTGTGTGTGTGTGTGTGTGTGTGTGTGTGTGTGTGTGTGTGTGTGTGTGTGTGTGTGTGTGTGTGTGTGTGTGTGTGTGTGTGTGCGTGTGCGTGTGCGTGGCAGCTGTGTATGACTGTGTGATGAGTGTGTGCTTTATTGAGGAAAAACCATCAAAGGGGGCTATCAGTATGTGTTGACCTTCACGTTAGATGCTGCCTGTTTGAAAGGAATGAAAGAAGTTTTGTTGTTGTCCAACTTCAAATTTTGAAACAAGTTTTGAAAGTAAGTGAATAAGTGTGTCTGTGTGCATACTTAAGCATGTGTGCATGGATCTCTTTGATTCATACTGTTAAAGACATTACAAGTGACACATGGTATTAATCACAGTAATCCAATTCTCTTTATCAGTACCCACTGCTGGGCTTTAATGAGCGATTCACATAGAGAGGCTCTCACATAAACAGGGTGTTGCTGGAAGATAACCGACTCACTAACTGTCTCTCTTAACCACACACGCCTTCTTGTCAACATCACATCTTAGTCAAGCAAAATGCATTAATACAATACATCAAAAATACAGGTACTCCAATTCCATTCATATGTATGTTGAAAATGCATCTAATTTATTTGATGCAATGCAACAACTGGTGCCACCATTCCAATGTTGGTTAATTTTATTTTTTTTGTTCTTAAACATAAAGCATTTGTGGCTACAGTCGCTCAGTCTGCTCATGTGTACCTTCACCATACAGCTCATGAAAAAAAACACATATTTGACATTATGCTTGCATGGCAACTATGGTATTATATGAACTAGATGCAGGTAGGAGTAAGATATAATTGTAATTACTGTGAATCATGCAATGTTAAGGTATGAATAAGGCTGACATTGTTAACACTTATTGAAATTTAAGGATCTCAGCCAGTTTGAGTCAGAGCTCAAGACAAAAGTTGGAAAGTAGAAAGGTTGAAGCACAAACTTATTCCAAAAGAAAACATCCTTATGGCCTCAAGCATGAAAACGGACACACTGCACACTCCTGTAACACCTCGCATCACGGCATAAATAGCACATGGCTTTGTGCAATAGCATTAAACTTGTTTTTGAGAAGGATCAGGTATGTACTGAATTCGTAGGAATGCTGGATTTGTCTTCTGGCTCAGCTGCTAAGGTTAGGGCTTAGGTTCACAGACTCTGACGCTGAGTCCAACTCAACTGCTGCAAAAGGGTCAGGAGCAAATTTGTGTAAAGCACTCTGAAGAATTAATGCAAAATAAATTCTCAGAACCCTGATAATTAAATTAGATCTACTGCAGTCATTGTATGTCATCGCTGCAAATATGCAGCGAGCCAGGAATAATCTGTATTCTACTTGAAATAACTACTTTGGCACTGGGGGGAAATTAGCTTAAACTGTGATGTTACTTGACACTGTCCAAAGTAGTCTGGAAGATAAAATAAAACCAAAAGTGCTGATCTCTTATTAGTAGATGTCATGCATTATGCATTTGAATTTTAAAGTGCCGGGAAGGTCCAGGGCAAACCTGCAAACGGAATCCTGTGTGGTTTTGTAAACGTCAGTATTGCAGGCACTGTAGTCAGCAGTGACAGGGTGGAAGACGTTTTGGCAATGCGTTTCCTTGCTGTGAGAGCTGCAATCACATTCAAGTGATTGTGATTGGCCTGGCTTGAAGGAAATTGATTTAGCTGCTTGAGCCTGGATATGGAGTGCTTCTCTGATATCACTGGTTTAGAGGGGACGAGGAAAAGAGAACAACATAGTTGGGAGGAGAAAGAGAAATAGTAATGGTTTACTAGCCATGTAAATCTGTGACCTGAATTCTTCAGGACTTTCACTGGCACTGTCACTGCCATTTCACAGCCTCCAGAGTCTCCAAATTTTTTGTCATGTTGGTTTTTAGTTGTTTGGACTCAGACTCACATTAATCCTGCCCTCTTCGACGCTGATTATTAAAATATCTGCCTAAGCTTTGACAGTGTTTCTACTCGTGGTCTTTTAATATTGTCCACTCAGTCGAGCAAAATATGAAGCGTATTACATCTTGGGTACAATAGCACTGCAATTGTCCTCCTACAAACTGATTCTTAATCACAAACTCAATTTATCTTGTTTGTGGGGAAGTTCTAGCCCCACTGGTCAACCATTGAATTGGAAACACTGGAAGTTTACCTGGAATTCACTCATCCTGTGGATGGACTAAAACATACGCATTAGTGTGCATTTGGTTGTAGTATTCCAGGCTCCAATCAGTGATGATTTTGAGGGAGTATTGTGGTTTTCTGTTAAACTTTCTTGCCATTGGATCAAATCCCAACTGGCCCAAGCAAAGATCTTCCCCCTGTATGAGTTTTTTTTTTCTCTTTGTATCTGTGCCCATCTCTCCTTTTTAAACATGAGATTGTTTCCCCAGGCTGCAGACCTCTGCAACCTCATCTGGCCACAGTTATTGATCTCTTACCACGAGACCTGATTCTTATGAGGCTGATACAGTGTGAACAGCAGTATCATAGTGCAATCTCTGCTGTAGCATGATCACAGTGTTTAAATCAATACTTCTGGGACCACCACACAACTGTTGGCACGGTATTTCATCTACTTGGGGCCATCTGTGGCACGCTGCCATCATTTTGTCACAGCTGCTGCTCCATTCATTAAGCCGCACTGAGTGCCGCACAACCATTTTCAGATATCCCGAAGAATTAATTCCATGAGCCAGCAGGGGAAACGTTGAATCTCTTTTACCAGTGTTTGCATTATGTATATGCAGTCGTGTCCATTGTTGCAGATGACTTCACAAGTCACAATCAATCACGCCTTTGTAGGATTGTGTACACTCATTGAGCTTCTTGGGACTGGGCACTCTTAGGTCTGTATAGGGATGAAGGGAATGGGACAAAAAAATGAGAACAAAAGTTTCATTTGGCCAGAGGTTTGTAACCAAAACTGCTCCACAACGTTGGGTACATTCCTGGTTAATATCTCTTAAATGTTGAATTATGAATATCACTGCTTAGTTAGCGTGATTTTATTTGGTTTTAGCCAAATTAGTCCTAACTGATTAGTCATTACAATGCCATCTATCCAAAATTTGCTCAATTCTTCTTTGTAAAAAAAAAAAAAAAAAATGGAATAAGCTGTTGGTCAGTAGACAATACAATGACTTAAGCAACCTACTGAAGGACAAATAGAACCAAAAAAAAAGATATCATATTTGATCCTTCTGACTATGGATGATATCAATTTTGCATGTATATGTAAGAGATATGCCATTCTCAGCCGATTCTTTTCAGCTTCTCTATGCTAAACTGCATATGTAAGACCAGATAATAACTTTTAACCCTTCTCTCTTCATATTGTCAAAAAGCATTGTCTAAAAGATGCCCTCCACCTAACTCCACCTGTCTGTAGATATCATCTCACATTTGTCAAGCTTTCATGGGTTATGTATTTTTTAATGCAATTTCACATATTCATATTTAACAGTGAAAGATTGTTTTCATTAGCCAGTGATAATAAATGGGATATTTAAACAGATGACTGGCTTTTCAATTTCACATCTCGAGCGTCGCAGTCACACTCGGTGCATAACAACCACTAGTAGGAGGAGACGCAGAGGAAGACACGACAAAGGGCAAAGGACTCGCTAACTGCTAATGCAATTTAACAGTCGAGTCGTATTAGGAGAGCAAGAAAATTAGCAGCCCAGCCTTTTCTTTGTTTCTGTTTTTTGGAGAGGCGGGGATTTAACACCATAGGTTTACATCCTAGCTAAGGCCTCCTTTTGTCATATCCTTCTTTATAAATACTTGACTAAATTAGTCCAGCTTAGGGATATAGTGGCTGATTTCTCAAGACTATCTTATCAGTTCAAATTGACACAAAAGAAGATATAAGATGAATGTAGTGTAAAATCTATTAATCATTTTTGTTCAGTGAGTCCTACAGCTTTAAATATTTAATTATTCATTTCGCTTCATGGACAGACTGACAGACAGAAACCAGATGAAACTATAATCTCCAGTCTTCCCTCGCTGTAAACACGTGTTCCCTGAATCAGTTAAGCGTCATTTTATTGAGTACACTGACTCACTGGATCGCTGAGAAGAGGTCTAGGCCAGAATAATGTTTGTGCAGTGCTCCATTTAGTCATATTTGGAAAAGCTCCACCAGATACAGTACATTGTCCTTGTCACAGCAACTTAACTAATTTTCTTTGGAATATAGAAAATCAAAATTGATCTATTTTTGTATTTCTGCCACATTGGTTAAGCAGCAGTCTGAGCATTGTTGTAGAGCTGATCACACTCTTTGTTTATTTATTTTTGCAGCCAAGACTGATCAGAGCGTTTGACAAATTCGGTCTGATCTATGTTTTGTTTGCCCAGGTGGGCTAGTTAGTTCATGTAGTGTGTGATTGGAGTTCAAGAACTAAGCAGGATATTACATTATTTGTCAGTGATGACAGCAGAGACTACTTCCTGATTGGCACTTGAAGTTGATTGTCAGTGACTACAGTCACGTGGGGGGGGGGGGGGGGGGGGGGGGGGATCTGTGTAAATTGCTGGCTTTTTGACATATTTGAACAAGCAGGCATTCAATCCTCATTGAAACAGTTCCGGCAGATAAAAATTATGTAATTGACAACCACAGTGAAAATGTGATTTTTCAGTTATTTATCTAAGAAATAAAAGAAAAAGAATAGGGTAACGTGGGGCTATTCTGGCTCCCTTTTTCTGTCATATGATATTTGTACTGGTTAATATGCACAAAATCATGATAGAATGGTACACAATGCACCTCAGCAGCACCATTTCATAATTTCATAAACATTTTTTAAATGGGAAACATGTAATAAACTACAGGCTCATAATCAATGCAAGGGTTGGGGCCAGAATAGCCCTGCTGTGGAGGGGCTATTCTGGCCCCTAACTCTTAACTTGTTTAAACTCCACTTTTCATTGAATAAAACATGCAATATAGCAAAATATTGTGCTAAGAAAAAGATTAAGCATGTTTAGAGCTCAGAGACAAGGTTAGAGTTCAGAGTCTATGAATTATAATGTATCTGATTCATTTAACTAATCATTTGGTTATTAATGCAATTACCCAAAACACCACGACACTGATAATGTTAAACAACAGTATATGCACAGATCAGTCTGTCATCTGGTTAGTGCTCTGTTCACATTCTATGCGCTGTATCGTGCATACATAATACATGCACGATGCAGCGCCGATGTCCGTCCGTGCTCCGTGCTTCTTTCGGACGGTGATTTCTGTTGCATTGCACGCTCACTTCCGCTTTTGATGACGTATCGTGCTCAGACGATTAGTCAACGCGTCGTTAGTTGCAGCCCTACTTCTTAACAACAGCTATGACTAGTATTCTACATGTTAGAAACTTTCAATCATGCATATTCCTGCAGAAAACAATATACAGTAAGGGGCCAGAATAGCCCCATGGTCCCGGGCCATAATAGCCCCACTCATACTTGGATGGAAAATGAACCAGCATAGTGAAATTTTGATGTAGGAAACTAATTTTACACTTTCTCATAGCATGCACTATCCCAGACTATACAAGAAATGTATCAGAACACAACATATTATAGTTTATTACATCCACTATCTTACCTTCTTGTTGTAGTTGTCTTGCATAAAGTGTTTTGAAATGGTATATCAGAAGTTTTTACCGAGGCTATTCTATAACTGTCTGGTTTTTTTTTCTTTTTGAATAATTCATTATTGAATATACTTTACAACATCCTCTTGATAAGTCCAATGATGTTTAACTTAGCTTTCAGACAGATGGCCTCACATTGCCATCACATTACTGTCTTTTGTTATTCAAGAATGACAATAAAGATCTATTCTATTCTATTCTGTAGAAACCCCAACATTTCCACTACCATACCTCCTTTGGTCTGCACCAAACATATCTTCTCTCAAAGTGGACAAACAACTCCGCCTTTGATTTGTGAGCACATTATTCCAAACAACCTTTCTCTTTGTCCGTTTGGTTACTGACAAACCGTAATTTTGCTCTAATGTTCTGTTTGGACAGCAACGGCATTTTCCTGACACACTTCTATTGTGAGTCAAATTTGTGCAATTTCTTTTTTTTTTTTAACTGCAGGCAAACAGTTTAGGTCACTTTCCTGAGTCTTTATATTTTATTTTTTTCCCCCTTTTGTGCATAAGAGAGAGATTCCCCTTGATGAAAGCATTCACCCAGTGACCCCGGACACTTTGCAGTTTTTGCCTGGTATAATGAATTTCATGAGGACAGTTGCACTAATGAACTTAATCATGTATAATGGAGTAGAAACTGACAGCATCAAAGTAGGATTTTTCGATAAAAGCAACAATTGAGATCGGCATCCATACAAGCGGCATGAACAGTCTGCATTCACATTAATCACAGGCTGACATTAAATATAAGTAAGTGTTGGAATGTGTCTGGAAATTGTTAAAAAAATAAATGTAAAAATTACACATGCTTGCATATGTTATATCTGCACACAAACATGAGTTATATTGTGAAACAGGAAAGAAAAAAGTATAAGAAAGCCAGGCATTGTGTTGCAGCTCAGATTCAATAATGTGTGATTTTTTTTTTTCTACTGCAATTGAAGTTTGCAATAGTTTTCTGTCTGGACGACTCTCTGTTGTAAGGTCATAGGTCAGAGTCAGTTACGAAGTCAATCCGTAAGAAGTCCCTCTAATGACTCCTCGGCTCTGCGATGTGTTTGTAAATGTAGATACATGGAGTCGAGGTAGGAGATGACATTCAGAAGTTTTCAAAAACAAATTGATGCTTAATGCACAAAATGCAACTTTTCTCCAGCTTGGACAAACTTTTAGTTGTTGCCATTTGTGTGTTCTCTGGGTGTTTTCCTCTCTGTCTTTGATGCATGAGGCAGGTTGTTTGATAGAGACATGACAGCTTCACACAGTTGTGTATATGCGCGTGTGTCTATTGACAGCTCCAGATCGCTGCGAAACGCACAGAGAACAGTCTATTCCCTTTTCAGTCTGAAGCACAGGCAACATCCATCACCACTGACAGAGAGAGGGGGAGGAAGGAGGAGAGCAGGGGAGGGAGGGAGGAGTGACAGGTGAAGGAATGATCTTAATTCTGAAGGGATTTGGTGTTTAAAGCTTGAATACACATCTAGTTACATTAGAAAGAGGAATGCTGGGGTGGAGGCAAGTGTAGATAAGAGGGTGCTGGTTTCCTTTTCTGCTATTGTTTCTTATTATTTGTTGTATTTTGTTCTCTTTTTTTTCTAGTAATTTTTTTTTCTCCTACCTGACCCCCAAACAAACTCTCAAACACACATATGCAGCAAGGAATTTAATTTAGTTTACAGGTGAAGGAGTCAAGCTGGGGCATGCAGAGTGGAAACACTTTAATGAGATCTTCTCTTCTCTCACTGTGTCTTTCTCTCACTTTATTCTCTCGCTCTGTCGCTGTTCTTCTTTTAAAATTGACCATAAGCCTTTACTTTTTTATACTCTCCTCTTTCCTTCCTATGTTTCCTTTTTTTTATTAACATCACCTCCATCCTCCTTGCATCCCTCTTCCTTCAGTTCTTCTCGTCTCCCTCCTCCTCTACATTCCATCTCTCTTTTTATCTGATTAGACCCAGAGTTATAACTCCTTCGAGCTAATCTATATAGTTGTCTATCCTATTTACAGGGGCATCCATTGGATTATACCGGCCCTTCTACTTACATCTAGTTAGGCTTATAGGATTGATGGCTCTCTCTTTCTCTCTCTCTTTCTCTCTCTCACACGCACACACACGCACACACAAACACACACACCTATAGGCACACGCCGGCAATACAAAAACGTACACGGTCGCAAACAACCTCAAACCACACAAGTACACAGTCATAAATATGAAAGATTTTGTATGTAGACTTGTGGAAAAAACATGCAACATATGCAAAATTAAATGCAATTATAAATATTGGAGTGTGACTCAGTGTTAGATTTGGATCAAGGCTGCAAAATAATCTCTTGAGGACTTCCCTAATAAATACAATTTATTGTTTTGGTGTTTTTTCCCCTAATGTCTTCCTCTGTGTTGGAAGCAATCAGTGAATCAACAAAAAGTGACACTCAGGGCTGGTCCACACTGTTGGATTATTATGGTGTTATTTTAAAATGAGGGTTTTTCCTGCAATGAATTATGTGATGAGATGCTCAGTGTGTTTTAGCTCATGAACTTGGACTGAAACTGATTTGAACCTGATCAGTACCTCAATACGCAAATGGCAAACAAGACAAAGACTGTCTATTGTGCACAAAATCAAACTGATGTCGAATGTAACAGACTGTGTAAGTAATTACAAAAGACCAAGCAGTTTGTGTAAAGCAAAAAACACTTTTGTTATTTTTTATTTTTCTGTCATTTCATTTTGGAAATATCAATTTTGACAAGCAAAATCAGACAAAGCATTACATGAAACCTAAACATTGGAATATAATCGTGATGAAAGTGGGCAATATAAACAGTATCATTGAAATAATGTAACGATTCTTCTGACTACTGAAAAACTATTTAACACCCTGCTTTAGCCTGAACATGCACCCTTTACAAATGCAAAAAATGCATTCAAAATCACTTGCTCAAATGTGTTTACTTCACAGCCACTGACATTCTGTAAACCATTCACAGCTCAGATTGTTGAAGCGCTATCCTTTTTATCTTTTCTCCAACTCTCTACACATTTCCAGGTATCAAAGTAAGGCGTTGATGTACATCTCTCATCCGTAGTTCTTGCAGCTGCATGAAACTCCTTTTTTAATTATTATTATTATTTTTTTTACCATTTATCATCCAGTAATGGCTCGTGCTTTAGTTGCGCAACACAAAAGATCGACAAGGTCACTGATTAGCCAGATGGTGACGCAGAGCTCTTTGAACTGCTAGTTTGGCTTACTGATGCTTCAGCAGATGTAGAAAATGGAGAGTGTTATGTGACTGACATTTGTACCTCAGCTACCTTATTAGTCGTAATATTTACAGTGACAGTATTAGCTGGGTAGTGCTGCACACCAAAAAAGAATTTGGGTGAGACTGCCTTCAATACACTCCCTGACTTCCCTTGCTAGAAATATTTGTAGCACAATGAAATGCCTTTGTGTTCCAGAAACACATTGACTCAGGGGAGCTCTGTGATCCGGTACAGTACGACTGTATGTAATTTAACGGCTGTTGTGGCCTTAGTGCATTTCTTTCTTAGTTGTCCCAGAATACGATGGGTAGATGCTATTTCCTTTCTAGTAGAGCTCGATCTGTGACTGTTGAGTTTGCTGGTGCCAGCTTGCTTATCCACTTCACCACTGAGCAGGTTTATGGTTGGAGGAGAAGAGAAGTAGCATAGGAGGAGGTGTGTGATTCCACTGTAATTGTGCTCTTGACTTGAAGTGATTGCTGAAGCAATAATTGCAGACCCTTTGCTCAGGGTAAATCAATCTAAATGGAACAGGCCTGGATGATGCTACTTTACTTGACCTACTCTGTTACTCCCTACTTCTGATTTTCTATATCACTTCCCCGATGCTCAAGTGACTCTAAAATTGACTTTACAGGACACAAGTATAATCTGTACGCACACGGACAAAATGTTCTTCTGTAAGTACTCAAAGAAATGACTTCCTCTTTAAACTGTATATATTAGATTTTCTCAAGTAGTAAATTAGATGATTTAAAGGTGGAGTCTGTGATTCCGAAGGAAGTGGATAATACTGAGAGAGTTATCATGTTTAGATAGCAGGTACTGTCCTTGTCCATGAGCACATACATGCACATACATGCACTTGTGAATTGATCCAGGCCACTTTGTTTGTTTCCCTTCTGCAGAACCAGATTCACGGGCAACAAAAGCAATTTGAGGTTGCTAAAAAGGTTTAACCCTGGGGTTTTAGGACTACAACTTTGGTTCATTTCTAACAAAGTTGCCACAACTGATGCTTCACACCTATCCTATTTTGGAGCAGGTTATTTTCCAGCTAACAGATCAACATGTATGAAAACAATCTCCAAAGACAGTTCAGTTCTGTTGAATTCCTATGTGCTATGTGACTATGTGGATGGTGCATAGATAGTGAAAGGGTCCTAAAATGAAGACTGAGGAAGTACTAAAGTGTGTTAACTGTTTACCATATATTATTTCCAGTAAACTGGATTGAAATTATGTGAGTTTTTTTGTTTGTTTGTTTTTTTTCATTTATCATGGCCAGAGTTGCAGCTGAAAGTCTAAGGCTGAACATATTAACTGAAAATGAGATTAGCTATAGATATGTTCAAAAATCCTGTACTGATTTACTAGGCTAATAACCATCTTTGTGTAGCCAATTAGCATGACTCCAGTAGTTAGATTTAGTAAAGTGTGATAGCAAAAAGATACCCTGTATTTGTATTCACTGGATGTTTTTTCGGCACATGCACGGAACAGATAGCAGATGTGAGGGAATTTGACAAAAGGTGTATTAAATTTGAATTGCATACTCCGCCCTTAAGACAAGCAAAAACCTCCCATAGAAGTAACCTGCTTAATTTTTACATTAAATGCAAAAACAAAGCTGTCATACCCTAAACAATGCCCTTGAGCTAAATGTGGTTTAGCAGTCTTTATAAACTGACTTTCTAAGTTTTATAGGTTCAGAACTAAGCTATGAGAGTTTTGTTTCCTGCAATCAAAACCTTGATACCACCTGATCTTAACATTCACTCTGTGTCTGGATTTCTAAGTATAACAGCGTCTGGTTATTGACTTCTAAACCTTGTATTATTAAAACTTAAAAACGCAGACTTTTCCCCAGACAACATGTCAGACAAAGGTCAAAATCATATATAAAGTAGATAAGGTGCAATCAACAACAACAACAACTATGAGCGCTTGGGGTTTACAGCACAGAAATAATGTGTCTTTTTGCTCTATTATGCCACTTGGCATTGAAGGTATTGAGATCAAAGGTTGTATTCACATGCTCAGACAATATGTGAACTGCAGGTGGCATCTAGAGCCTCAAAGGATAAAGATGTGTATAAATATGTACCTATGTACCTAAAATACAGTTGCATTATGCTGTTTTCAGGGTATAAAATGTAGACAAGTCAGAATTGTATGTATGTAGATATTGCAATGATAAAGAGATTAAATGTAATAAGTAAAATCTCATCCATGGTAAAGAAAACAAAATCAAACAGTATGGAAGTCTGTGGAGAGATGACATGAACTTAATCTCCCTCATGACATGAGCAGCCTCCTGCAGAGAGAAACCAAGGAAACCTGCTTACATAGGTTTGTCACAAAGGAAGCCTTATCATATATCCTGGTAATCCTCCCTCTTAAATATCTATTCTATCATAAACCTTTTGATCAACTTTTTTTATCCTCCAGTAACCAATTAAAGCTGGGATAAGCTTCTTTTAAACCGCCGCAGAGTGATAACCCTTTACATTGGCAAAGCAGATAAACCTTTCATGACCCACTTTGCAGACTTTTCACTTCCTCTGTCTCAGACTATTTCTCAGGTTTAACTTTGTGCTTACTGAGCCCCCCATTACACTGTGTAATTGCACATGCTAATTATTTTGCCATTATTATGTCACAGCGCGTTGCTGCTACCCGCTAATGTGTCTGTTAGCGCAAGTTTTGGCTGAACTGTTGCAAAATTGTGCTGCTTTACTGCTTCCGAGACCAAATCTGATGAAGTTTGAGTTTGAGTTTATTTCGAGCTTTTACAAGATAAAGTTTATACATGTTGTGAACAGTACTTTGGCAGTTTTTCTACTATTTCAAGATGTTTTTGATACAATTTGTTAGAACCTCATAAACATATCAAACATGTCAATACAAAAAGAAAGAAGAAAAAAACACACACAAAAAGAAAAACAAAAAAGCTCGAAAGGGAGTGGGGAGAAGTAAAACTTAAGTCCAAGTTCATCTTTAGCAGGTGACATGACACATTTAGTTTTGAGAATACAATTCTCACAAAGCAAGACAAAATATTAAATCTGGAGTAGGAGTCACTTATTGGTGTAGCATTCTTGCATTGCTATAAATAAATATTTGATAGTGGTGAAAAAAAAAAATACACATCCCCACATTTTGTTCCATATAATATCTGAGTTTAGAAATGTAAATGAAAAAAAATAAATTAAAGATTTCTAAATCCAGTTCTAATCCCATAGGTGGTCTTGCTACTTCATAGGCGGTCGATGTTAGACATTTTTTTGGAAGATAATAATTTGAAAGGATACACACACATTTCACGCAGTAACGGACAGGAAAGATTAGCCAGTGTTTTTCCTGTGAAGTCCAACTGCATATGAAATTAATTTTGCTGTTAGAAGATATTTGATGAAAATGAAAGTTCCTTTGAAGCAGACATATTCCTTTCTGTCACGGCAGAGCCTTTAAACTTTGACAGTGCATATTTAATGACCTTAGTGTATGTTTTGAATATAAAACATTTTCTCATTTAACCATTAACACATTCTTTTAGACTGATATCATAAAGTGAGAAAATATTAATGAATGAAACCTAACAAAAATAAATTCTTCATGAATGCCTCACTCAGTTGTTATCAGTAAATCTTACAAATTATACTAGGGAGCAATATCTGATTTTATATCACCGACACATGCCATTAGTACCTCATGGCTTTGTTACTGTGATAAAAGGAGTCTCCTTCTTCACTTAAACCAGCATCCTACCAACATAAACATAGACTGGTACTGTATCAACTGTTCAATCACAGCTCATTGGAAGGGTTGTTTCCAGTCTCCAAAATCAAGACCCCAAAGGCATCAAATTTGGCTCCATGCTATATGAAAAAGTGAAGAAAGCAAGAGAGAGTGAGTGTGAGGGAGCTGGGAAGCATCCCCCCACAACCCTACAGTGATGCATCAGAAATGTGTTTCAATTAAACATATCTTTACTTAGTTACTTTTACTCCTTTCCAGTTGACCTATCATATATTATTTATAGGACTTGTCACCCCAGTGACCAAAAAAATGAAGGACAAGCTTCAAACAAGATGCGAATCGGTCATATTTTAACCCAGTCTGTGCTATTTTCCTTAACCAAACCACAGAGTTGTAGTGCCTCAACTTCACCAAGCTTCTAACAAGAAATTATCATTGTGAAGCTGGGACTTTCTGAAACCTAATAACATAGTATTGGGGTACAGCCAATTAACTGAAAACATAACCTGACTCGAAGGATAATGGTCCCACTAGGGACATGAACCCCGGTGGTCTGGGTGGAAGCGTTGCATTTTGATGTCTCAACATGTAGTTATCATTGTGACAGTGTCAACCACAATGTGATGTTTTCCTAAACCTAACCTCGTAATACTGGTGTAAACCTAATTATCTGTAAGTAAAAGCAAAACTTGAATTGAAGAATAATGACACTGCTTGGAACATGAACTCTAATCCCCTGGGTGAAAGGCTTTTTGTGGACTTAGGCCTTCATCCTCCTCCTCCGTCTTCTTATTCAGACGTGGTGGCTCTTTCAAACTCCAAGCCTCTCCTCCTACATCTTCTTCTTACTTTTCAGTGAGATCATTCATTTCAAAACAAAAATACGTCTTTCGAACTGAGAATGTACCTTAGTTGTTTAGGAATACCACTTTTGAGACTCCTCTGTCCTGAGGTCCCCTAGTAGGTTAATCAGGCAATGTACCCTTGGTAGGCCACTCAGAGCACAAAAAAGCAGTAACCCCTGTGTTTATCAGTCTCTTCCTTCCACTGAGTCTACATTGTGCCTCTGCTGTATCTATCTGCCCCGGCCCTCATATCTCCTTCCCTCCCTCCCTCTGTCTGTCTACTGTATGTCTCGCTGCCGCCCCGGGTTCATGTCACACCATAAAAGGATTCATCTAAGTCAAGGGTTAGATAAAGAGCGGTGGGAGGGACTGAAATAAAATAGGAGAGAATCCTCCTTTTCATCTCAGCCTCTCGCTGTCTCACTGTCCCTATAAGAGCTTGTAGACCGTGATGGAGCATTGCGTCTGCGCCGCAGGTCTCTGCCCTCGCCAACCACTGCTCTAATCCTGTTTCCTTTTTCACACGCTCTATGATAGACTACTTTGGGTTGCATTCATGCTCTGAAATAGTCTGTGAGAGCTATTTCATGCGTATTGTGCTGTGTTGACTGCCTGTTTGTTTGTGCCTTCAGTGCCAGGATAAGTGGCAAGATAGTGAGTGCGTTGGTCAGCAGGTCCCACAAAATGGATCGTGATGATATATGGGCAGCACACACACACACACCCTAGAGGTCATTGCGGGAGCATGGTGCATTACAATGATTGAAGCTGATAATGCACCAACAGACTCCATGCTCTGCCCCTTCTAACCCAATCAGAACTCTGCTGATGGTGAGCCCTGCCATCTGTGCTACTTTGATTGGATGGAGGAATGAGTGATGTGCACTTGAATCTATTCTAGTGAGTTATTGTGGCCTGCTGTAGTCTTTAAGACAAGACCCTGCGGTCATTTTTCATCTGCATACACCAGTTTGTCGTACTGTCCTGCCTTATCCTGCATTCATTAACTCTTTGATACAGGGTTGAAATGCAATTATTGCATTTTACAGTTGGGGGCACATGTATGACATAAAGTCATTTCCTCTCTTCTCCCATAAATCCTGATGGGCTTCACAATTGTTCAACAAAATTGGCTTCAGAATGAAACTTTTAAAGGATTTATAGGTTTCATAACTTGACCTTTTATAAAGTTTGTCATTGTTACCTATATATGGGATTGAAATCAACCAAGTGGAAACATACACGAAGATAAAGAATCTTTGGAAAGAAGGCAACAAAAGCTTTAAATGTGCAGAATAAAACTAAATGACACAGAGCTAGAGTTGGGTATATTTCTGCTTAAACATCACAAAAGAACTAGAATTTTTAAATGGTGAATATTCTCCAAAACATGCAAAAATCTGCAAAATCATGACATAAAATCAAGGATATGTCTCTGATATTACAAGTTGTGACTGCATTCAAGTATTCAATGTCAAACATTTTGTGATATTATTGAATAACATTTTGGCAACTGCTAAACCTCGCTAATGTACTTCATCAGGGCGGTGCGTGTAGTTTGATCAGATTTTATTGACAGTGGAAAAACAACAGAAAAGCTATCACCAGATGGTCACTCAAATGTGTCTAAATTTTAAGTGGCATTTTCAGTTAAACCCCACTTTAGACCCAGGAAGAAAACCGTCACTAGATAATAACTCGAGTCATGAATGTTCATGACTCCATACCTTATATCACAAAGGGGCATGCCGATACTTACAGCTTATGTATGCACTTGCATTGTTACCTGATGATTTTTTTATTTAAAGGGCCGGAGGCAGATTCACCCGGTGTATGACGCACTATGTCTATGTAGGCACAACTTGACATCCTCAAGAAAATCACTCATTGACCTGAAAGTTCATTCTTTACCTTGGGAACAGTTAAAATAACCTGCAGCGACTGAAGTTATTCTTGCTTTTTTCTGCGACCTCTTATTTTGCATCTGTGTCATGTTGTCAAAGTTTTCTATGAATAACACATTGCAGAGGATGTTGTTTTCACATTTTCATTCGATCCCATCAAAAGTATGTATCCCAGGGATGGCAATTTTTTCGCGGATCCGCGGATTTCCGCCGATTTAATTTCAAATTTGAACACTTTATTGTCGCTGATGTTAACGCCGTTAACATCTCGCGGGAGTACACGAGACTCCCGCAAGACTTTCACTGAAGCTATCGTTCGATTGTAAACAGCCCAGCCATAGACATATATACGTAGACGCCACATAGGCTGTCGAGAGATGTGCTTACAGCGCCGCCATCTTAAAACGGGGCCAGCGGAGGCAGCGGTGCATAGACATCTGTGGAGGCAAGAGGTACTGTTGAATCTCAAAGTGGAATTATTTGCTGAATTTTGAACCGATTGCCAAACTGTTTGATTTTTTTTAGAAACGTCACATGTGTAGCTACTATACAAGGTGCTCGGCTATTTTTTACAATGCTGGTTTTGCCACTCAGCACTTAAGCTACACACTATCTCCCTCTGACTCCAACATAGTTATTTAAACAGCAGACAAGCTTCGCAAAAGATGAGACAGCCTATGGATGCTCTCATGAGGGCTGTAAGGAAACAAAAGCTCGTGGGATTACTTTTCACATGTAAGATGTATGTAAGGAATAATATATTGTTAGCAGGTTGTCATAGCTAGAGTGAAATAAACGCTGACAAGACGGATAGAACCCCATCAGCTCCGTGTCTGGCTTCTACCCATGATCTAACCAGCTCTCTACATCATCCTGTGTATTACACAGCTGCTTACTGGTGAAATAACTAATCTGAGACAATTTTTTGTTTAAAATTCGATGTTATGAATCTAGCGTTCCTAGCAACAGCCTGTTACAAAGAAAAAAAACAGACTTATTGCAGTAATTGGTGGGTTAGAATACAGCATCTGATAGATCTAAAAATAGCCCTGACTTAAACAAGTCTAGTATTATTATGTTTTTGCTCATTCCCCCCCCAACAACTTTCAGCTGAAATCAGAATTTGCTGTTGCCATCACTGGTATCCCTAAACCTGACCATATTACAGTGGCCACTCAAGCAAAGCTGTAGAGTCAACATTCGGCATCATTACAGCATCCAGGAAAGTCGAGACAATACTCAAGACTGTCTTCATTTGCTTCCATTCTTCTTCCATCAATCTTTGCATTTTACTGAATTCCAAATGATGTAAATGGCAAGACAGGAGAGAGAAGAAGGATAAGAGGACAAGATGACAACTCCATATTAAAGCTGCACTTTACATAATGAAGGCTCTGGATAGCGCGAGGAAATAGAAAAAATATAGAAAGATTGTAATACTCACAAACCTTACTTGGTGATGTAAAAATAAACAGCATGTTCATGTTTACCCCAATGTTGCCTTTGTTGTCCAGTTTCCTGCCAAGTCACCTCTCCATTCATTCTCTTTATGTCAGTAAGAAGAAACCTTGGTTTCTTAGCAGTTTCAAATGAGCCATGCCTCCATGTGTGTTTGTGTGTTTCTAAGCATATGATTTTCCCAGCGTGTCTGAGTGTCTGTGTAATATGTACTGCAGAGAATAGTAGAAACATCGCTCCAGTAACTTGCTGCATAATTCTCGGTGCCAGGGGAGCCTTGCCTGGTTGGTTCATTTCTATGGTATGATGTCTCCCAGTGTTTGAAGAGGCTAAAATAGAACAGTACAAAGCATGTCAGGGTAAAAAATAAAATAAAAATAAGAAAATAAAAAAAAAATCTGTATTCCTGCCACACACACTCTCTGCACAGTGCATCCAGGGAGTAGCATCTAGTCTGTCTGTCTGCCTGTCTGACTGATGTGATTAATATTTTTTGCAACCCACAAGAAAAAAACAATCCGAAAAAAATGCCCCTTCCCCAAATAAAAATACTTTTTTCAGTCCTTTTTGAAGTGGTTGTATTTGGGGATATAAGAGTTTCCCAAATCATTCTGTCTCTCCATGGAAAGAAACTGCATTCTTATTATTCCTGCACTCTTTGTTGACAACTATATCAATCTTTCTATTAATATCGAAAATGACTAAATAGATCGAGACATATGGGTCAGCAGATAGCCTCTCACTCAGAAAAAAAGTAGAGTTTTATGTATTCATGGTAATGTAAATTTACAGAAAAAAGCCTGAAGTTAAACAATACCTATAATATAGCCAACATATATTCAAATATTATTTAATAACCCAAGTGCATTTCTACATCACTAATAAATCAGTGCAACAGAGTCAGATCCTGATCACTCTCACCACTTGATTTTAATTGTTTTCCTCTATTCAAACATTCAAGTAAGTTTCCTAAATGCAAGACAAACTACTAAAGATGCTGACATCCATTTTAAAAATAAACAAATGTGTTTTTCAGAGCTCCTGTACTTTGATTGTAACGTTGCAGAACATGATCAGGAGACTTTCAGGATACGCTGAGCTGGTGCACAATGGGGAGGAGTGAGCTTGGTAGTCAACATTCGATTTTAGCTCTTGCTGTCTCCAACCTTCCTTCAACTTTAAAAGCACAGCCGGACACTTAATATTGATGCTGACAAGCTGAAATTTTCACTTGTGAACTTTATATGTTCTTTTTTATTATTTATTATTATTTATTTGTTTGTATTTTTTGAGAACTTTACTGAGGACATTTTGCCCCACTAGAATTTCTGCACAAACTGAAATGTATTCACTGTTGTTCGAGCAATACAGTGAAGGAAGATAATTTAAAGGAAGAGTACAAGGCAGTATTTTCTACTTGACTTCTCTAGGGTTTTTCTGATGGCACTATCGGCCAAAAAGGAACCTTGCATATTTAAATGTCTAATTTCTAGAAATGACAACATGTAGATTAAAATGGTATAAAGAATCTGAAAACAAATGTAATAAAAATAACATAAAATAAATAAAATTTTTCACCTTAACACTAAAATGCTAGTCTAGTGTTTTGCTCATAGGAGAGATCGATAGACAGAGAAGATAGATACTTTATTAATTCCGAGGGAAATTCAAGCTATATAAATATACAAAATTAGAAGCATCTTAAATTCTAATACATGCGTTTTAAAATATCACCCAGATATTTTCAAAGTACATTTGATGTTACAAAGGTGGCATGCTTTAGCTCATATTAAAGCACAGGGTCAAGGGTCAAATGACAGACAGGTGTAGCTAAGCTAGCACTAATGCTAGTGAGCTAATCTGCTAGCACATTTTCACAGTAACAGTATCAGTATACAAGCAGTTGGAATATTACATAACTGGCAACACTGATTTTCAATTTGACAATTTTGTCTTATTTTTAAAAGCTCTTGTGATCGAAACATTTTACTGAGAGTTGACTAACGGAAATTATGTTTGCTGTGTTTTGACTGCAGTCACATTGAGCCGTGTGCAGTCTTAATTTGAGATGTTTGAATGGAGAACTTGATGTATTTTTACACTGTCACGTGACACGTGTTTGCTTAAAATTTCAAGATTTGCATCGTTTTGCTCATTTTCTCATGTGTAAATAGTTTTTTTTCTTTTGCTGTACATTTTTACTAATTTTGCAAAAGTTGTTTATCATTTATTTCTTCACTGTTTTAAATTCGTCTGTACTACAAATGGACCAGCTAGGAAGGCTTGCAACAAACAAGCCAACGTATGACTCTCATAATCTTTGCGTTGTGGTTCGTAGCAGTCTGCCATCAGTCTCATAATGAAGTAGAGGTTCATGGTTCCAACTACTATTCATGGTCATTGAGAGACACTGGCTTCACCTTGGTTCATGACTTCACTGTCGGGCATTGAAGACATTGTCATGATGGAATGGTGTTTGCACCTTAAGGTGACCATTACCATTCCCTAATGGCTACTGTACCATGTACCACTGCATGTTTAAAACCTAGCAGCTGACATCGAAGGTTACTGGAGGGCTTGTGGTTCTTCCAAAACCTGCTTCGATAAAAGAAAAAGCCAAGACAAGGGTGTACGAGTTCATTGTGTGTCTTATTTTTTACGTAGGAGACCTTTGTATGGAAGCTGTACTGTAAGTGAGTAGCAAACATAGCATTTACCAAACTTCTAACTTTCTCTAAGATCACTAAGAAAATCAGGTTCTGGAAAGTTGTATGAATCATGTAGCTACAGATAAGTCTGTCTTTCTATACTATTAGGAGACATTGTTGCTTAACTTGCAATAATGTCAAATGTCTAATATGAGTTCATTTCAACAGAACATTAAAATTCCAGATGAGGTAAAACCAAATCTAAAATAGAGAGCATGCACCTTCTTTTCACATGATCTATGTGGTTTGCCAGTTTATGGAGAGATTATCTGGGTTTTATTATCTTTATTGGCATAGGCTGTTTTGGCATAACTACTGCACTGCAAAAAAAGCGGATCCATCAGACTCTTTGTGCACACTGCTGCAGAATCTAATGTTTGTCACTGTGACGTCTTCTTTTTTTACTACTACTGCTATTTATATATATATATATATATATATATATATATATATATATATATATATATATATATATATAAATATGTATGTATGTATATGTATATAGTTGGTTGTTGGTTTCCACCATTATGTCAGGCTATTCTGGCTTCAAGGCTACTACGGCCCTGTTTTAATAACATTATTTGCTTAATATAATATTTTCTTATTGTTTTAGGTCCTTCATATATGAGTGACAGGGTTAAATTACTAATGTTTTGGGGGTTTTTTTGTTTGTTTTTTGGTTTAATTTCTCTTTTTGAATGACATCTTTTCCTACAAATACAGAGAAACGGGTCGTCTTGTGGACATTGTAGGACGGTCTATTATGCTTATCATGAAATCTAATAAGCCTGCACTTCCTTGTAGACCCATAGAACTGTTGTAGTTTATTAAATCTGACTTGTAACACTCAAAGAACAAGCCCTATAGAGTATATTTAGAGCAATTTAGCACAAGAATCCCAAAAAATCTTCTTGTGTGAGGCCCTTTGTGTGCTCTCGTAATTCCCGTTTGACCTGTTTACTGTGATTCCTTCCATCTTTAGCTTGCATGAGGCAAAGCCCTGTGCTTTAACGAGCCAAAGGTCATTGCCTGTATATCTCTTAATGTCCACAATACAGCCAGCACCTCTGAGTACATTGCATCGAGCAGGTTTATATAAATGAGAAAGTGTGGGGGGAAAGAGGTGAAAAGTTAAGAATAGTATGAAGGATAAGAAATGAGAAGCAGAGAAGATATAAGGAGGGGAGTGTGAGGTTTGGGATGGAAACTGGAATGGTTGCCAGGGTTACAGTCGGGGTCGTGACCCCTTATGTCAATCCGTCCAATTGGAGCATATTGCAGAGTAAGAGGATTGGATTTTTATGGAGATGGATTTCATTTACCGCAACACTCTCTCTACCTTTCTCTACTTCTGTCTGCCTACTGCACCACTCCCTTTCTTTTAATTTCCATGTTCCCCTGTCTAGCGTTTTCTCTTGTCACCTGGCTGCACTGGTGAGGCTTCCTCATCTTCTTGCCTCCTTTTCCCTCTCCTCTCCCTCCTATAAACCTCACAGTGAGTGTGTTGAGTCAGCTGCATCAGGATCAACACAATGCCAATTTGTCAGTCATAATTCACCCATAACAAATTGTAGTATGCGTTTTTTTTTTGTTTTTTGTTTTTTGTAGCTGTCTGCGGGTTTCAGTCAGAGGTGACAGGTACAGTGTAATGAGGAGAGCTTAGCCGGTTGTGATTCCCCCCCCCCCCCCCCCCTTTTCTTTTTTTCTATCATATTTTTCTCTTTCCATCTGCTGCACACAATGACTGGCAGATTGCAATTGTGCTTGGATGCTTTTTGATGTGCTCCGCTGTACAGCGCACAAATCAAGCTTTAGACCTCATTTATATGTGGTATTAAAATGTAATATCGAGCTGAATGACATGTGTGGAGGCAGGATAATGAAATTCTAACTGGACGAGTGGGTATCATATGAAGTGGAACTATAGATTGGGCGGAAATGGACAGATTTTACCCGGAGTCAGCCAGAAATGGGGAGGAAACAGGGAGTTTGCAGGGCTGGTTGACGCTTGTGGAAATTTCCTCTCTACTGAACAAAACATAATCACTGATGTGGTCACATTTACTATACTATATTTTGTTAGTGTAATGTGAAATTGCTGAATCACTGTAAACAGCTACTTTTGTGACCTTTGATTTTGATCTATCCTGCCATGCAGATTTATTTAAATCTTTATCCTGATGAAAGTTTTTGCTGAGAAAAGAAACATTTCAGTTTGTATTAAGAAGTTAAGAAGCGCATAGCAGATGGAAATATATGTCTTATACATGTGTTTTCTGTATTTAGAGAAGAAATACATGTGGGTTTTTTTTTATTTTGTTTTTGTCTTTAATTGCCTTATGTCATGTGTCTGATCAGGAATCTATAATTTTTACGAACAAATCATACTCATTCTATCTGTGAGTCTACATATAAACTATCACTGCACACTGTCTTACTTAGAAGTTACAATGTGGAACTGAGATCTTAGATTTGCACATTATACTCAAACCTCAGAAGTAGTGAGAAGCTGTAAGGCTTCACCTGACACCAATTTTCTGTATCACAGCCATTTCAGCATGATGTATGACTATTTGCTCTGAAAATCAGCAGGTCTTTTTTTTTCTTCCGAAATCGGAGTCAATTCTTGAACTATAGCTGTGAACATTGAAGGCGGAATTATTAATGTCTGCACTTTCATGTTTAGAAACCTTACTTTTCATATTTAGCCTAACTGACATCTTCAGGAAAGAAATCTGGTTTTTGTTGTGTAAAAGAGAAAGAAGAGTTGAAAGTGACATTAAGCTGGATCAGACAAAACAAGAAGACATTTCTGGAGAGGGAAAAAATTGCTAACTGTGACCCCGGTTTACGTTTGCCTTTGATTTTGCTTTTTTTTTTTTTGGTAGATATATTTGTAGGCCTCTGCTCCAGCAACAGCCATGGCCAGAGGCATTATGTTCGCATGACCTCAGTATCTCTGGAGTAACTTAAGGGAATAACTTCTTCAAATCTGGCCCACAAGCTCACTTATACTCAATAATGAACTGGTTACCTTTTGGTGGTCCAAGGTCGTTATAACGCCACTAAAGATGTTTAAATACATGGTGATTGTCATGGTGGAAATTCTCATGAGGAGCTACAAGCAGGTAGATGGGACTGGGTTGTGGAAAGAAAACGCAGGAATGTAATAAGAAGCACAAGAATTTACTGATTTGAAGCTCCAACAAGGAGAATCGGAGATGAAGTGAAAAGCATTGATCCCAGTTCCGAATTTCCTCCCGACCAACAGGGTGCATATTGCTACTCGCAGAGCTCATCAGATTCTGAACCAAAGTTATTATTTAGACAAAACACAGGAGCCCAGAGTCTCCACACATCCCCACGGCCCTGACTGTGGCAGACAAGGAAATATTGTTTACTGCTAAGTGGCCCATGTGACTCTCAAATGCTGCTGTGGCAACTTATCTCGTATAATCCATCGATGGAGCCAGAGTGACTGTTTGGCTGACTGTCCAGAGACGTAGTGGCAGACATTTATTCACATTTATGTCAAAATTTCACACAGATGTCTAATAGGATGAAATGATGAAGGAACATTTTATATCCAAAATGCCAAAGGTCAAGTCTGGACCAAAACTGATGTAAGCTGCAACTTGACTGGCTGGGAGGCAGTAGTTGTAGTTTTAATAATCCATGATAAATTATAAGCCCCCTTAACCTGTTTAAGTTAAAGGCTAATGAGACAATGTGTGCATGAAGGTCTAGCAAATTATGAATTAGGTCTGACAATCAAACACGATTCTTAAATGTTACAAAAAAACCCATATCATTTCTTGTATTATTTGAAAGCCATCAGTAAGGTAATATCATATTCTTAGAAGTCTTACTGTTTGAAAATGAAATGGCACAGAAAACATATGTTGTTTGAGCTGTGCAAGTGATTTAATGATGTCCGTCAAGTTTCAAAATGAGGCTAAATTACTTGTACGCTTACAGTGATACAATGTAACTTCTGTCTCCGCTGTCTTCATTTACTAGAAATGTTTGCTGAGATGCTTTTCTCTCGTTACCGTGCTTCCCACTCATGCAGCTATACGCACCCTCACAAGGGAGTCACCTAGAGAAATCAGCGCTGTGAGGTCACAGTGAGCGCCTCGCTAAAAGGCATCTCATTTGCTGGTGTGTGTCCCACAACCCCAACCCACAGAGTCTCCCCGCAGTTTCACGGAGTTCAATTAGCGACCTTAGCAGCATTATGCTGTTTCTTGAGGCTATGCCCACCCACGTTCCAGATACAGTATTCTGAAGACAAAAATAAATAAATAAAAACCTGTAACTGCAACACAGTACTTGTATTCCAAATGAAGAGTAGCAAAAGAAAATATAAACAAATAACAATATGAGATCATTAGGATGTCAAAAAAAAGCGCACATGCTAACCTGACAAAGAACCACATGTTAAATGTCAATCAATCTTTAATTCATGTAATTTGTGCCTCCTCTGTGTTAATTATGCAGCAAAACCTGCCTTGCCATGCCCCTATGTAGGCGCTAATGTATGTGTGTATATTTGGATGTACGTGCATGTGTGTGTGTGTGTGTATATGTGTGTGTGTGTGTGTGTGTGTGTGTGTATGTGTATGTGTATGTGTGTGTATGTGTGTGTGTGTGTGTGTGTGTGTGTGTGTGTGTGTGTGGAGGCAGAATCTCGAGCCAAGCTTCTTAGTAATCTCATCATGCTGGCATCCTGCATTGGTTTACATGCTGAGGGTAAAGACGGACTAAAGTGTGTGTGTGTGTATGTGGGTACCAGGTTAATATGTCACTCAGTTGGGGGTTCTGGTAAAAGCTGACTTTTTGTGACACCCCACATTGCACTGGCGGCACTTCTCACTGTGTCGAACTATATTTGTGTGTGTCTGTGTGTGTGTGTGTGTGTGTGAGAGAGAGAGATCCAGCCAAACCTCCACCCTAGTGCAAGTCACAGTGGAAATAGCCTCTCACCGTTAAACGAGCCCATCCTTCAGAGGTAGAGCTTTCCTCTGCATAATGTCTCCACCGTAGGGGCCACACACATGCGTTCGCACACACTCTGGAGAAACAGAGAGTTTCAGATCATTAATCTCCGTAACTCCCACCCTCTTAACCCCCCACCTCTGCTTCACTGTCCTCTCTCCCTTTGGCAAAGTCATGGCTGTCTTCCTTGACCAACACGGACCCCCTGAAGCACAGGAGTGTGTGTGTATGCTGCTACTCCTGTGTGTGTGCGCGTGTGGACTTTCTCCATGTGCCTGGAGGCCAGGCATGTGTTTGCACTTGTACGTGCCAATGTGAGTGTACTGTAAATGAGTTTGTGCGTGTGTAGTGGGGAATAAAGGAACAGAAAACACACAGAAATGGAGAAGCACAATGACATGATGAAATAAAAAACATGTATCCTTATTTGACTGCCAGTTTTAGGACCGCACACCAACCAACAGAATGCAGCTCTCTCTAGAGGATACTGTCCTCCTTTTTATACCTCCACCCAAAAGAGTAAAAAAAAAAAAAACAGCTAAATCACATGCTGGCACACAGTACACTGCCTCTCCATTAGCATCAAAACGTATTTGTGAGAGCTGCCAATTGTCATTGAATGGTAGCTCAAAACAGATTGGGGGTTTTGCTGTAATAGTTTTAGTAACTTATAGCCCCTAAGAGCTTATAAGACACTGACATTCCATTAAAACAGAATGATTAAAGCAAAGCAGAGCTACTGGCCACTGAATTAAAGCCGATTTTGTAGAGCACTGTTAAATAGGCTTTATTAAGAGCTGAGATCTACAATATGCAAACATTGTGGATTAACTGTATCGGTTGCAGATATGCTGTTAATGACTTAGAATTAGTTTAAGTATGTTTGTGTTTGTCTTTACATCAGTTGAGACGAAAAGTTGCACAATGTGCAAATACTTCATAAAGATACAATTTGTAATCAGTCAAATTGGAAACTGTAGTAAAATGCTATATAACAAATGTTAGTCCATTTATTGCTTCAATTCTACAAGTAGACCTGCTTTTCATTGATATTCAATTTATTCATCTTCTGTGGAATATTATAGCTACACATAGAAAGCTCTGAATCACAATGTATTGTCAGAATCATTCAGTGGTGAATGATTTTGTCGTATGTTTCTCTGACAGACTGTGTGTCTCATCAATCGGAGTGGCATATAGACGCCTGTATTATCTGAAGAAGGACCCAAAAAATTCAAAAAAACTTCATCAGGAATTATTTCCTGCTTCTGCTTCCTTCTTTTTTTTTTTTTTGAGATTTCTACCCGTTTTCGTGATAGCTGACATAACTGTGGGGATAAAAGTAGAAGATATGGGACATTTGCCTCAACTCGGGCTGGATTTAGCAAAAATAATTAAAGAACTCTACTACATTAGCCTGTCGATTTGGATCAACATACCTGGATCTTCTACTTGGATTAAGGCTAATAAACAGCACAGACAGATTTTTGTGGGTAAAAAAAAAAAAAGAAATGGAAATTGGAACTGTAAAAGTGTAGGAAAATGAAAATAGGACTTTGACATTTGAGTCAGCAGAAGAAATTAGACCCAGGGTAATCATATACGCAGTGTTACCACAGCTTCACCTGATTTCAGGCTACAGTGTAATGAGGGTGATGTTTTCAAGCTGCTTCCACAGTTATGTAATTCACAGATGGTGTTAGATTTACCTCAACATACTGTTCCCATGTTGTACCTCTGCCTCTCTACTGCCTGGCCCGCTCACGCTCCTTTTCTCCGGATTAGCCTGCACAGGGAGTGACACATGACAAACACGGTGTTTCCTCATCCTGTCGGGACAGCCCTCAGTGTACCAGCTGTAATAGAGCGCTTTCTCAGGGAAAGAACATCTCATAATACGAATGGTCAGTTTCCCTCATAACAAGCTACCCTCCTTTTGTACTGAATACTCAGTACCTTTTCCATCATTCCAGCATAACTCCTGGTTTGGTTTGGTTACTTGACTACAGAATGGAGAAGCCAGCGGTAACAGGAACCACACAAAGAGGAAAGACAGATTCTTCTTGCTCATTTTCAGTTTTTAAGATAATTGTAAGGTATTATGTTCCACACAGGTTTCAATCATCAAGTGAAAATATTAAATCTGGAAAAATCATGGATGCTGTCTAAAATCTTGGTTCTCATTGTTTCAAATGCTTTAGGCTATAAGTAAAGAAATGGTCAAAAACGAAGGTAAAGGAATGTAATGTAAGAGACCTTAATCAGGTTACAGGCTTTTATCTGCAGAATGCCAGGAAATACTTGGACAATAGCCTCATGTGACATGCGCACACACCTCTTGCTCCCAGAAATTGCATTCTATAAAACTAAACTGCGTTCTCAATTACACTTTAAGGAGAACCAATTTTTTGTCTGCCAGTTTGTCGGCTTGTTTGTGATCTGCCACATCTACGTTTCTAACCAACATACCTTTGACATTTATTTCACTGCTTTACCGTCACTCATTTTCAGCCAACCAATTATATTTCAGACATGTCACCCTGGTAACCCAAGATAGTTCATGATAAGCTTCAGATATGCTGTGAAAGGGTCCTATTTTAGACCAAGCCATGCTGTTTTCCCAAAGCTAGCCACATAATTTCAGTGCCTAATCCTACTGACACCATGTGAAAACTGGAAGTAATGAGAATGAAAACGAAACCTAAGTCTAAGAATAATGGTCTTACATGGGATGTAAACCCTGGCCTCCTGGTTGAAAGTCATGTAGTTGATTTATGTCTACATCATCCCCTCCTACATCCTAATGCAGACTTTCAAACTGGAAACCTCCACACTCCCTCACAGCCCTACCTTTTGTTGAGAAAATATGTGTATTATAAAATAGAATCATTCTTCTTTCAAAAGCTAAATGAGAATGCAGTTCACTTGTATAAGAACATTGCTTTCTACATCATCATTAAAACCATGATCACATCACCTAGGTCACAAAAGAATCTACTTCAGCTTTCAGGATCTTCAACAGAGAAAAAAGCAGCAGAGTGAGCAGAAGGATGGTTGGATTGGCCTAGAAGTGGAAAGTCATTGTTAAAAGTATACACATTCACTTTTTTTTTCATTTAGATGAATTTTACAAGCTGATTTACAGATACAATCATGGAATTATGCGTGAACATTTCTTTTGTCACTCTCAGAATTTAAGCCCGATGGTGGATTCATGAAATTCCATAGAAAAGGAGCATCCACAGCATCAAGGCTATTAGTCAGCACAGCAATGGTTTCCAGTCATTTTGGTTGTTTGTCTTAAGTATAATTTGAATAACTGCAGCACACAGAGCACTATGTGCTGTACATATTCTGCCTCTGTATGGTGAAGGAAGCTGAACTTTTTTTTTCTATGTATGATTTCAGCAGTAATCCTGTGAGTAACATCTATTGATAAATATGCAGATGACAAAATGTAAATTTGCAGGAATGTGCATGTATATGTAAATTCCACTTATGATGTGAAAACAGCAGCAGATTTTCCAGAAAACGAGATTAATGCTCTTGTTTAGAGTGGTTAGAGGTATACTGAGGGATAAAACCTCCAATAAAGAGTCTGCTGCAGCGCCATGTCTTTATTATTCAGTGTGTCTTGAGGAACTCCACATTTTACACCTTGTAATTATTTAATTACAATTCCATTAAACAATTACAATACATATCTATGTACTATAATTTAATATGACAGTTCAGATAGAGGGAAAGCCAATACACAGAGGCGCATTGTCTTAACATAATCCCTGCACTGTGGGGGCAGAAGCCCCTTATTCTTCTCCCATGACACTATCAGCCTGCAGCCACAGCGGCAAATCCCACTGTTGTTGGAGGAAGACAAGGAATTACTTCCTGTGTCAGATTAGGGTTATCGTAGCAGGCCTGAGAGTTATTATTATTGTGAGTGATATAGGCCCTTTTACACACACGGACACACAAGCAGTGGAGCAGATATAGTATTTACCGGGTTATCAACCCATTATAATGTTGGATAATCTGCACTCTGGGGCAGTTAGCTGGCAGCTAGATTTTTCATGGAGAATTTGGGCTACATAAAAACTACAACAAACAAATCCATGGTTACATTCTGTAGAGAGTTGCTCTGTATTGTTTCACTGAACAACCGAAACAGCAACGATAAAACACCACAGAAAGCTGTTCATCAAGACATGACTTTTTAAGGCATTTGGAAATTTAACTGGGCGGCAGCGACTGCTCTGAGTACAGTTGAGCAGTCAAATAAATAAGGCACAGATGGAGGAGAGAGAAAGAAACTGAAAGAGGAAGGATTACACAAGAGAACATTTTTAAAAAGTGTGGATGTGATGTAGAACAAGTACATTTTGCGACTAGAATGTTTGGTAATCGTCCAGTTTTGTTTCTCATCTTTCCTTTTTTCCACATAATGTGATGAGACAGTATGGCTTTTATAGACTCCAAAACCAAATAAGCGAAGACAATCGAGCATTAATTGTTTCACATTCACAGTACTATCCCATTTATGGGGTTTATATTTTGGATATGATGTTTACATGGAGCATAGAGAAATCTGGTTATTCATATCCCTGTACACATGGAAAATTCAAGTGTCCGCTTACTGCAAAAGTGCCAGTGAACATTACAACAGAAATGCCAGTTTAATAAGACTTTCCCCAATCTGTTAGCCTAACTCTGAATTTATTTGACTTGGGCTTTTGAAAATGAGGTCACGCTGCCTTATAGGGGACATAGCACTGTTAAATTCTGACATCACAGATTTGCAGATTGGCTTATCCATCGTATTGCAGCAGTGGGAGATGAAAGTGACAAGAAATATGAAGCACTTCCTCCATTTTGACATGTCAGATAGTCACAGGCATTACACAGGCCAAGCAATAGATGAAGATAAGCTCCCTTGACCAGTGAGACAGGGTCATCATGATGGAGCTCTATGACCCCAAGTGGGGAGAGGATTTCCATGTGAGTCGGACTTCATTTTACTGGCCATGTGACAGAGTTGCATTATTGATGAGACCAAATGAAGCGGTAGAATGGCACCAGTTTTCAATACAGATGGTCATAATGCTGTGCGTTTTTTTTTTTTTTTTCCTCCATAGAACTCCTGCCAACACAATCGGGTTTCTCAAAACCAGGATTAGGGCTTTTTTCCAGGGTTCTGAAATCAGGATGTAATGTGTACATACACAAGCAACAACAAACAAAAAAACACAATACACAAGTACAGTCATTGTTTCTGTTAAACATTTCAGCCCACAGTCATGACTTTGGAGGCTTTCAACAACATTTTGGAAGTGGCATCATATCATGTTCTCCCAGTTTATTACAGGAAGGAAGTCCACATCCAAAACTTTATATAAATGCCAAATCAAACTGGAAACATTAAGAGAGCAAATAATAATTTCCGTAATTGATGGGAACAGGCAACGGTTGTTCAGGCTCAGTCACATTTTCACAACCAAGGCAAATATGCTCACATTCAGCCACCAGACTATTATTAAGGTCAGCTACTGGGATGATGTCCTCAAACGTCTGGTCATGTAATGTATATAATGAAGTCAGGAAAGCAGAAAATGAGAGTAAGGCAAGTGGGTATTTAAATGACTGGCTGGCATTTATTTCTTTAACGTCACTATAACCAATATTTTCTTATTAAAATGTATTGAATGAATGTTTAAAATGGGGTCGCTGTGAGTGATGAACCTGCTGAGAATTTTTACCCAGACTTCAGTTTTACTGAACTTCATTGTGGGTTTCAGGTCAGTGTGTGGCAGTAGGCAGATATATTCTGCTAACAAGCTGTAAAAGCTCTCAGCACACTACCTCCTGGGGTTAAACAGAAGACAGGTACAGTTAGCAGCTAGCTGTTGAACGTAGCGGAGCATTTATGAGCTGTCCAGCTTTAGATACATGGTTTTTTTGTGGATATTATTGAGCATGATATTCAGATTCTTTTTTTAAATCTTACTTTAGATACTTTTGCAAGAAATGCCACATCATTTTTGTCATTATTTTTGTGTATATTCAACTCTGTATTCCTTGATTTACTTATTTTCTTTCTAATTTGTTTACTTTCTGAATATCTTTTAGTGTCTGCAACAATTACTCTGCTTGACAAATGTAAATGCCTGCAACACAGTACATAAAGTGTATCTCATTTCATTTAAAAAAAAATTAATTTATATCTAAAAGACACATTATTTCACTGGCAAGATAATTTTCAGTTCTGGAGATACTCATCAAGTCTCTTGTTTAGGTTAATTCAAGGGAGGAAGATGCATATCAGCTCTTGGTATGATTAAATTAATTGAGGTGCACAAGATACACATCATCCCCTTGTTTTGGTTAATTGCAGTGCAAAAAGTTTTATGTGTCCCTTGTTTTGGTTATTTTGATTACAGGCAGATATAATTTAATTGGAGTGAAAAAGGTCACTTCATTAGTTGTTATTAGCCATTACTGTTTTCGAGTGGAAATGAGTCACATTGTTCCTCCTAATTCAGATAAACCATCCATGGTTTTGGTTCATTTCAGAGCACAAGGCCCCTTAACTCATATCCATTTGTGTGAGTCCACAGTGGTTGAGATTAAGTGGTTTATATAGCCGGCAATAAACACGAGGGAACTTGTTTGTGTGAGTCGTCTGTGGTAGTCAGAGATTGCACACCGCTACGTTTGAGTAAGCAGAGCGAGGGAGGACACTTTGGTTTATTTTAGGTGCAAGGATGTCCCAGTGGGTGTGTGCTGAAGGTCAGGATTCACAGGTGAGGACACAGAGAAAGAAGGATAAGTGACTGTGGGAGAGAGATGGCATGTCCAGAGGTTACACAAGCAAGGTGAGGCATATAGATGGATATGCACTGAACATGAACCTTGAGTCTGAGGTTGTATATCCTGGCTTCAGACAGACCGCAAGGGTATTTTTGAAAAATAATTATGTGATATAATGTATCAGGCCGACTTTGGTATGGAGAGGTTATCCACGAATGTGGGTAACTTGACACTAAATATTATATGAATTATTTCAGCTATATTCATCTTTGCTCACTTGCTGGTCTACAAAACATCACCAGCAACTAGGGCTGAGTACCGAACTTCGGTTCTTTAATGGCACCGACCGAAATGTTTCGGTACTAAGGAGTATCGAAATAAGCCTCGTCTTTCGGTTCCATGTTCCGGTACTTATCACGTGATTATGATAAAGCAAACCTGTGATTGGCTGTAACATTACACGTGATTGCGGCAAGCCGGAAAAAAGCATGCTGCCCGTTCACAGACAGGTTTCACGTTCGGTACATTGAATTTACTGCAGTTGTTTAGCATGTCGTCGAAGTGGGAAAAGATGCCTCTGAGGTCTAAAACGTGGCTCTACTTTTGTAAAATGGACGCTGTAACAGGAGAACCTGTCTGCGGCTCTGCTCAGCACAATAACCACGGCAGTTCGGCCAATGCAGACAAAGTCTTTTATTCACCACACCGTCTCAATGTAAATAAAACAGTCTCTCTTCCTTGCCCGGCGCTACACCGGACCTCGTCCGGTAAACAGTCTCAACGTCCGCCGGCTCTCCGCCGGTTCTCCTCCGGTAAACAGTCTCAGCGTCAGCCGGATCTCCACAGGATCTCGTTCGATAAGCTGCCCGCTCCACCGGACCTCGTCCTGTCCGCTGTCCTCCACTCGTCCGTTCCCCCGTCCTCTCTGTCCGTCTGTCTTTTGTCCTCTGCTTCAGTCTGTTACTGCCGAGAGAATCAGGTGAGTCTAATTGGTGCCAGCTGCGCTAATTAACCTGACGCTGGTTCCACACACTCTCCTCCACACCTCTCCCCTCTGCAGCTGAGCTCTCCCACGCCCATCGCCACAGACGCCAATAGTGCGCGGTGCAGTATATGCCAAAGCGGGTGGTAAACTCCATCTAAGGCTAAATACCGGCACGAGACCGATAGTCGATAAGTACCTGAAGGGAAAGTTGACAAGAACTTTGAAGAGAGAGTTCAAGAGGGTGTGAAACCGTTAAGAGGTAAACGGGTGGGGTCCGCGCAGTCCGCCCGGGAGATTCAACTCGGCGGGCCAGGGGCGGCCGCTCGGTGCGGGAGGATCCCCTCGCGGGACCTCTCACCGGGTGCGGGCCGTCCCCCGCCTGGCGCATTTCCTCCGCGGCGGTGCGCCGCGACCGGCTCCGGGTCGGCCAGGAAGGGTCCGGGCCGAAGGTGGCTCAGAATGTACTGAACTGTACATTGCTTGCAAATGTTCTTTTGCACTGGAAATCACTGGAAAATTAAACTCAAGATGTGAAAAGTAATGTGTAATGCAATTTTCATTCTGTTAGAGTATATATTGTAAAACTGGTATCGAAAAAAGTATCGTTTAGGAACCGGTATCGAAGTGAAGGTATCGGAATTGGTACCGGTATCGAAACTTTTAGATTGATACCCAGCCCTACCAGCAACACACTCTTGTCTGTACATTTACATGAGAACTAATGTTCTTGTTTTGAGTTTTACGATCAAGGTTTTAAAGATACAGTAAAATACCCGATTATTCACCTCTAAGATAAGATAAGATAGACTTTATTGATCTCACAAAGGAGAAATTTACTGTTACAGGGCTCTTAGGAACAAAAAACAGAGCCCAACAGACACATTTTGCATCCAAATTCACGTCCCTTCATCTCAGTTGATATGCTCTCTTAATATTTATTGCATTGAGGTATAAGAAATCCAATGAAACCACACGATTTGACCTTTCCAACATTGCTTCTTGCTTGTCTGTGTAGTAAAGTGCCGCCGAAAGATAAAAACATTTTTTGAATTTACAGCAAATTTCATCATAGGTGTTTCGATCTTCAGACAGCAGTGTGTCCTCCTTCACACCCTATTATTCCAGTTTGAATTACTTATGACTCATCATTGCATAGATATGTTAAAGTCTTTGCGATGTAATCATTGCATATGTTGCAAACATTTGCCCGCTTTGTGACCTCTGCAGGTATGCAATAGAATAGTGGCATTACTTTCCCAGTTTCCAGAGTCAGACAGAGTCCAACAATCACACCACATTACAATGTCCTTTACACAATTATGAAAGGATATATCGACTGCCAGCATTTCACGGTGAGATACATCTAGAAACATAAAAATTTGTAACACTTTTCATTTTGTCCTTGAGATAAGGGCCAATTTATAAGCATCTGCAAGGATTGTATCAATTTATGGAAGATCTAGAGAGCCCAGACTGCTCTGGGTAGAAAGCAATAAATAATTTGACCTATATACTTCAGTAGGTTCTAACTTGGGATGCAACTTGGGGTTCAGTGTCTTGATCAAAGACACTTCAGCATATGAGGGTACCGGTGATCAAACTGCCAACGTTGCCATTATTACAATCTAACCATCACTGTATGTATTAATAGCCAATATAATGACCAAGATAAGGAATTATCTTGGAATTATCCTGAAAATAGCCAAGGACTCGGGTTAATGTCCCTGTATGACACTGTGATTATCAAGGTTTTAAACTGTGTTTGACTCCTCAACATCCCAGAAATGCTCTTTCATTCCTGTATTGATGGCATGTTTAATCGCTTAACGGTGTGGAAATCAGTATTAATCGATAATCATTTTGGATTTTCATATCTTTTATAGTACTAGAAATCCTAATCTTTGTGTAATTTAAAGTGCACATTTGTTAAAACAGATGATATGCTCATTAATTAGAAAAATATTAAATCCTCCACCCACATCACTGTTCAATGTTCCACTGAACAGCTGAAACTGACATAAAAATGTGCAGATCTCCACTGATTATACTAACTGCCCTGGTAAGAGGTCATATCTAGGGAAGTAAATTATTAAATAACTTCATATGCTACACTGAGCAAGTCTAAGACTCCATCTGTTAATACTGTGATGGGTGGCGATCAGGTTTATATCTTTACAGGAGATACAGTAAGCACCCTCCCCCTCACCTTTTCCCAACTCTCTTTTCTCTCCAAATAAGCCTGAAAGATCAACTCGTGCTCGCTTCTTTGTCTTCGATTACTCATATTGGCTTCTTTAAAAAAAAAAAAAAAAGGAAACAATGCAAATAACTTGTAGAGTTGTTGATGCCGCTGTTGCAATCAGCGTATCCTGACGGCTGAAACAGCTTGTTGCCAAATCAATAATAATTACACGATGAAAGGCCTTTGCACTAATGATTTTACACAGCAGAGCTATATTAGAGGAGTCAGGGTAATAAACATTGCTCTTTTGTATATAGAGAAGTGGAAAAAAAAGATAAGACTGAAGCTGCAGCGGAGATGAAGGGCAGTAATGTGAGGAATATATTTGTGGAAAGAGTGATGGAAGGAGGCAAGAAGGCGTTTAATCATTTAGACTCTGGATTTCTGCAGCCGACAAGGCTTATTTTAAGACATTTAAAGGTTCTTTCAAAGCGTCGGGTGCATTATACTCGTGAGATATAATGCAGTATGCCGTGACAGACAGTAAAAATATGGGTTGACACCTTTATCAGATAAGACAAGGTGTTATCAGAATTAGATTAGGTTAGATTAGATCAAACTTTAATGATCCCCATGGGGAAACAAGACCATTACAGCAGCAAGCAATAAAACAATAACAGCGTACAGCAAATAAGAATATAACAGCAAACAAGAGCACGACACATCAAAGTGATGTGCAAGATTCATTATGTGGAATTGAAACAATAGAATTACAAAAAAAAAATATATTCTGCATCACATCTCTTCTCTACAAGCAAAGAAAAGAGAGGTGAAGTGCAGATATGACAAGGTGATTGCCTTTTTTTTCTTTGCAAGTGAAAGCGTCTGACCTTTTTCCTTTTTTTAAAGGCTTTCAAGAAGTCCATTTCCTTTTCGAGTATTTGAAATAATTACTTTGGATTCAATTATTAATGTCTCCCATTGGCCCCTTCAGGTGAAGGGAAAAAGGGCAGAGGTCTTGTGAGTGAGAGACATAAGGATACACTTAAGATGACGAAAAAGAGGTGCAAAAGAAACTGAGCTAATGTTCATTTTGATTTAAAAAAAGCCATGTGATGCTCTTCAGTCTCACGCAATATGATTGAGATAATGTGTCCGGCCATACTCGGTTGCTAGCTTGACCGTTGTGGTGCCAAGGCAACAGTATTGATATTACAAGGCAGCTATAACAATCACTCAAGTGCCATGCCATTCAACGTAGTCAATCATTTCCCTCCATCTTATCTGATCTTTTGCTTTCTGAATTGTGACTGTTGCCTGTTCCATGGGTAGCCATGATGTCAGTCTGTCTGGTAGACGGACGAGACGGCAGCCATAGCAGACATGATCAAAAGAAATGTAAATGATACGAAATCCGATAATATCTCAGCATCAAACCCTCAAATGAGGATCCTCACAACATCAAATGCTCAACATGTCCTTAATGCCTGTAATGATGTTCAAATCTGGACATTTGGATTTAATTTGTGCAACTAGAAAATATATATTTATGTATAAATTTAACAAGTATTGCATATATAAAAGACACAGTTCCAGATGATTGGTCAGTATGTCATGTCAGAGGTGTGTTATGGATATTTCATGTGGTCCCTTACATGATAATAATAAAAAAAAAGTAATTATCTACAACACAGCTTAAGAAATCCCATTAGTTTGACTTACACCTTCTCACACTGTTTGCTCCTCGGGCTAGTTTTTAGATAGATTGGACTTGCTCTTGCTTTTATCTGCTTCTCTGTCACCGTCTGCCTCTTTATCCTTTCTCTCTGTGAAAAATATTGCTTTTATCCACTTGATATTGGCCTTTTATTAAAATTCAGATCTCCTCCTGTCCCCTGCCAATAAAGGAGAGGCAAAGGTGTGTTTTTGCTCAGCAGCTCTGAGGGTACAAGTCTGTAAAAGCTGCAGTGAAAGCTTCCTCACTGCAGCTTAAGGAGCTGCTAACCCACCTAAAACAATTTCATTTGTCACGGTGTCAGTGGAGAGTTTCACCGCTCCATGATGGTGTGTAAGTGCTGTTTCAGAAGGCTTTTTCACCCCTGCCGCCGAGTGGAGAAATACCTGTAGTGGAGAATCTGTTAAATCAGCCTGTGCACAAGAGCATTCACACACACAGACCTGCACTTTTTATATCTATCAGGTGGAGGAAAAAATAAATATATATACTTATCCAGGCTGAAAGGAAATATCCTGGCACATATTTGAGAGACATGTGTGATTTGGCTGTAAGCTGGTGCAGTGATGCAACAACAGTGTTGTACAGTAACCCATGAGTGAGTATTAGAAGGGACTGAACATTTAGAACTTCAATAGGTCTTCTGTTATGGTTAATTATGTCAGTTACTCCAACATCTTTAGTGGTTAAAGTCATCAAGAATGTCTACTCTTTAAATATGTACCTAGAAAGACATTTATTTCAACTTAAACCCTAGTGTTACTGCCACCTTGCCCCAAACTCACGTGCAACACTTAAAGAAACTTCTCTGGTGTGTGGGGATTTGGTTAGAGATCTTGGACTTGGCTAGATTTGAAGGATACAAAACAGTAAGGATACACCTAATAGTAACATTATTGGCCCATTCTGAGATAACATTCAGGAATCCCTGAGTTTTGTTCAGTTCAGAGTTGGAGTGTGAACCTCATTGTCTGATGAGAGAATGGGGCTTTTGGAAGACTGAGTTTAATACTGGGACTAAATTAACAGTTGATAGGAAGAAAATATAATTAGTTTCTTGAGGGCAGTTTCTCGAGTTTCCTGATCTGCAGCCGCTGGCCTTACCTGCTGCTATCCTGCCATCCCTACCCCAACATCTCCTGCTTTCCCCACACCCCTCGTCCCCACTCTCACCTAACTGGTCAAGGTAGATGGTTGCTGTCCCTGAGCCTGGTTCTGTCGGAGGTTTCAATCTAGCGTTTTTTTTTTGTTGTTGTTTGTTTTTGTTGTTGCTGTTGTTGTTCCTTCCCACAATCAGTCACAGTGAATGCAAAGCCCACTTTGGATTGCTGAGTTTTCTTTTCTCTGTTTGTAATTCATAAGGTTTGTACCTTACTATACTAAGCGCCAAGACGTGATATATGTTGTAAATTTACACAATATAATTAAAATTGAATTAAACAGAATAAACTGTAAGCAAACCAGTGACATTATTTTTAATGTCATAAAGTTAAAATCAAGTGATGGTGTAGCGTTGGTACTGCAAATGACCTCTGTGATATTGCACATTAATTCAATTGAATTAATATAATTAATATAGCATTAGATATATACAGTGACTTAAATCCAATGTAACAATAATAACTGCTGCAAACTATTTAGTTTGGCTCTCAAACTTTTTAGTGAGCACAGGGTATGACTACATTTTTCACATAACTTGGCCAACATTGTGTAACACAACCTGATTTCACAAAAAAAGATTAAGATTAAACTACTGAATAGTTTTAGCTTCAGTCTATTATCTTCCTCTGCCAGTGTGTGTCTTCTGCTCGCCCCCACAGCACTTGCCCAAGCTTGTGTTTCTCATTATTGCTACATGCACTGTTTGTGGTGACCCCTTGCAAACTCCATTTTGCATGCTCCGGGATTTTTGTATTCAGAATTTATGTGATATAGGCAGGGCTTGATGGGCCGAGGCAGCTGTTTGTCCTTCTCGTGTCTTTTCTTGTTTCTGGTAACAAGATGAACTCCACCTCTAGTAGTGAGATGGCAGTCAGTCGTACATGGCAAGTTGGAAATTTAATCAAAAAGCTCATTTTCATTCAGGAATGATATCAGGTGTTTTTTTTGTTGTTGTTTTTTTCCCTCGCTGAAAACATCGAGAAGCACTGACTGAAGACAGGAATGAGTGATGCAATACGCTGGTTGTGGCTTCCAGTTTAATCATGAGCTAATTGCTGTTTTATGCAAATGATAATGCGTTATGAACTTGCAATTTATTGCTTTGCTCTCTCCGCACTCATTCCTCAAGATGCATTGTGTACTGTTTTTGTAATGAATCATTGTTACTTTTTCCCCTCAAAATATGATCCCTGTGCTATTGTTGATACTGGAAATAATAATTAAGTGCAGTCTGGTAATTTCTTGTAATTTGGCTTGAGTTGACTTCCGCTGACTTCATGTTTGCCCAGCGCTTCCTCTATCCTCCAGGTCTGTAGGGGGGTCACCTTAGGATGGCCTTAGGGGGCTAACTCATGAAGGAAAAAGCTAACAGTGTATAAACACCACCTCCAGCATCGCCAAGAGCTCAGCATGAGACACAGCGGGAGTGTGCTGATCATGAACTAAGTGCCTCCCTCTGGTGCAACACCTGCAGAGAGAAGTTAAAGTTCCAGGTGTCGAGAGAAAGACAAAAATCAACATTTACAATGCAGAAGCAACCTGACAAGCTTGAGTGGTCATCCGATTTTATGACTTTATTTCTGTCAAGGAGGTTTATAAAGGGTTTCATCAGACGGGGTAAAGGGTACACTGGCAGCAAAAAAAACATCTTAAAATTACCCATCTGTTTGGATATGGATAGAGGTTTTACTTTTCAGAATTTCAGTATAAATTCACAGTTTATAACAGAGAATGGTATAGTGAAAGTCATGCCGAAGGGATTTTATTAATTTTGTCTTTTGAGGAGAATTTCTTTACATTGATGATCACGTATCAGAAGTTCAATTCACTTTCAAAATGACTTAACATGTTCAGTCACCTTGTATCTGATGCTGTGGAGACTAAGAAGCAGACGTGTAGACTGTTTTTACTTACATGTGTACGCAAGTCGACCTCCACATGTTTGTGTTAAGAGCATCTCCTCTCAGTAGCGTCGACGTGAACAACTCCTCATCGGCCCCCAAGGTGACTTTTACCCCTGAACACTCTAACGTTTGAAAATAAATGGTCAACAACATTTTAGTTTTCTGCACCGTTGAGCCCCTGCTGGGCATTCTGGATGGCTGCCATGGTATATGCATGAATGGGTGGAGGGATATATGGATGGATAAACAGTTTGTCAGATGCAGCAGCATGGAGGAGAAGCAAAAGAGAAATCATCCAATCCACCGGACAAAAGCACACATAAACTCACATTTGAATAAACCCACTGATTAGCCACAGCATTAAAACTACCTGCTTAGCATTGTGTAGATCTTTCTTGTGTCGCCACAGCAGCTCTGACCCATTAGGCCATGAACACAGGGCCTCTGGGGGTGTCCTGTGGTGTTTGGCTCTGAAAGCTTGGCAGTAGATACTTCAGATCCTTTGGGTTGTGAGAGAGGAAGGCCTCTCAGGATCAGGAGCCTTTTGGATGCTCGATCAGATCAGGACCTGGGTAGTTTGAGGCCAGGATAACACCTTGGGCTATTTTGTCACGTTCTATAAACTGTTTCTGAGCGGTTTTTGCAGTGTTGAAGTTGTTCTAAAATATTACTCCAGCAATCATGTTTACTTTCCCTGTTTTGCCATTTTTTTAATCATTTATTTGCATCTTGGATACAGTATTACATTGCTTCTCTTGCTGCTGTTAGCACAAATTACAGTGAGAAATGATGAGAAAGAAGCATGTTGTTGTCAGTAAGATCAGTCCATGTGGAAAACTATTCACTTATGTTCGAAATGATTTCCAGTTGTGCCCCATTGGCCTGGACAAGATCCAATATATCCAGTGAAAACTGGTGAAGAAAATCCCAATCACAAAAATCAGTTGTGACTTGCATTTTAATTTGTCATCCAAATACACAGATAAACAAATAAAAACTACATTCTGGTTGTCACAGAAGCAGAGAATAAACCATTTCTGTACATACAAAACACACACAGTAACATTCTGCGTCCACACTGTTCTTGTCTACAGACTTTTATGTGAAGATAGAGCAGCCAATTTCACATCCGTCTCTCTGAGGGAAAGTGTCTGGCTTGCAGAAGATATAGAAACACAGCGACAGATATTAACGGTCAAGAGATTCTCAGACTGCTCTGACAAATTGTACATGTAAACGCTTGAGCAAGTGGAGCAGAGTGTGCCATCAGCTCGTCTGCCCGAGAGCACTCGTATGTAATTGTGCATTTAAAATGGCCGAGTTATTGTTGTTGTAGTGCAGAAGGAGCAGACAATGAATGGGCAGATTTGGGTTTTATGGTGCGCCACTTAATGTGGCGGCAGACACCAGTTGCTGGAAGCAGAAATCAGTGTTGGGTATGTGTGTTGACAGCAAAGACATCAGTGTAATGGACTCTGTGTTGATTGAAAGGCCCAGTAGAGGAGTTTGGGGACTAATAACTATTATGAAATTGATAACCTTGGCAGACGTCGGCTCAATTCGCACCTGCTACTGTTTTCAATAAAACAAGAGATATGCAACATCATATAGAAAAATTATGCCCACAAATATGAACCCACTTCATTTTATTCTGCCATTTCCACTCTGCTGTAACAATGGCAAAACGGAAGAGGAGGAGGAGGGAGCGTAATGGCTGTGAGCAGCAGGCTTCTGACTGGCAGCTCGCTGATTTGAATGGTTGGATCACATGCAAATCCTGGTCAGTGTAGGTGAAAGAGAGGAAAATCTGCATATCTCAGTAGCTCCTGCCAGGAAGTGTGCTGGAGTAAGGCGCTAAACCCCCCTTTCTACCCTGTTTTTGGCTTTCAGCCCCAAGCCCACAATGTCTTGAAGGTGCAAAATGTTCCGGCCACTGTGATTTTACAGTATCTACACAACCGTTCAAAAGTTTGGGGTCACTTAGAAATGTCCTTATTTTTGAAAGAAAAGCAGTTTTTTTTCAATGCTGATAACATTAAATGAATCAGAAATCCAGTCTTGACATTGTTAATGTGGTAAATGACTATTCTAGTTGGAAACGGAAGCACATTTTTAATGGAATATCTCCATAGGGCTACAGAGGAACATTTCCAGCAACCATCACTCCTGTGTTCTACTGCTACATTATGTTAGCTAATGGTGTTGAAAGAATAATTGATGTTTAGAAAATCCTTGTTCAGTGATGTTTGCACTTGAATAAAAGTGTGAGTTTTCATGGAAAGCATGAAATTGTCTGAGGGACCTCAAATTTTTGTGTATAAATACTATATAACTGCATGACATATTCAGCAGTCGCATAAAGATATTCACTGTTTGCTTTGGTGTCTGATTTCTTTTTCTTCTTTATCCTGTTATTATTATTGCCATATGTAATTTCCTATAATATATGTATTGTAACAGACACATTTATTGAAGCTCTATTCTCCTAACTCACTTGTAGAGACTATGCATGGAGAATTTAAAATTACTTTCTTCTCTAGATCACTGAACAATGTCAAGGATTACTTATCAGCTGTTTTGAATCATTTGATTATTTTGACTATAAATGGCTGAAAAATTAGAGGGGGGGGGGGGGGGAAAGCTGCCTTTATGAAGTTCTCCATTGCTGTTTAGCTCTGCTTTTCATGCTACAATAACATTCTCTCTATAAATACCCCTGGTGTTTATATCTCGGGTAGGTTACAATGACATATGCTTTGCGTGTCATTCCCAGAATTTGTTGTGAATGTTTAAATTCATAAAAGCAGTTATGTATGGAAAATCAATGGATACCTTTCAGGTTTGGATATCTTCTCACATCTTTTAAACATGTGTGCAGTGCATTCTGGATCTGGATCTGCTTCATCTTTTTCATCTTTTCTATACCAATGTAGCCCAACTTCTCTGCCTGCACTTTCGTTATGCACTTAGTTTCTAACGCTCTCTCTCACACACACACACACACACACACATACACACATATACAGGTCCAACAAAAGATGGAGATGTGAGCCCAGAGAGAGACAGCAGGAGAAACATTAGGAGAGGCAGATGAGTGAGAAAACACAGAGAGATCTCCTTCATACTTTATATGCTAATTGAGGTGATGCTCCGACACGCTGTAAGCATCCTGAACGCAGCAGTCAAACAATGACCTCAAGGTGATCGTGAAGTGTAACACGCTGTCGGTAGTTGATGCCAGGGAGGCTGCTGCAGTAGTCTGTGAAGTATCAACTCATCCTGTGCATGAGACAGGATTTATCTTCCTTTGTCTATTTATTTCTTGCCTGATCTGAACACAGCAACTCTCACATTTCCTCAGATCGGTCTGTATTTCAAAAAAATTCAGCAATGTATTAGGTTGAAATTGTTTAATATTCAGCTCAAACTCAGCTACTTTCTCTTTAAAGAAAACCAGCCATTGCTTTTTTATTTATTCATAGATTGACACAAGCAGTAACCTCCTCATTTTTTGTAATTAATATTGATGAGTGAGAAACACAAAAAGGTAGAAATTCATGCAGAAAGCGATGAAAATCTGATATATGTGTATATGGTAGAATGACATCATGAATGGATTGGCATGAGGGGTCTCATAGATGTCTTCCTCAGTCCAATATTATACATTCTATAGCTTCAGTAATGTATTTCACATTAAACAAACATGACATAATAGACTGGAAGAGTACTCTGAGGTCACAGACCTCTGCCAAGGTCAATGACCTATATTGCACTTTTAGAGAAACTGACACAGACATGCACCAACATAGAATGGGTTTTTCCTCTGGCTACGCTCCTCCTCTGCACCACGTTTCATGAAATTCAGCTTGGTAGTTTTGCAGAACCATGCAGACAAACAGTGAATAGATACCTCAGCCTTGGCAAAGGAATAAAATACGTTAAAATCAACATTATTTTAATCAAACAATAAACCTAGAGTCTAGCTTTCTAAGCAATGATGGGCACATGAACTACTTTACCTCTGGAAAGAAAAGAAGCAATCAAATAAATCCATAAAATAACGCGCTGCTTGTTTGCTTCAGCTTGTTTTACAACGGATGTTTCTTCAGGGTATTCAGTATGCTTGAAATGAAAAGAAAGGCCATTCCTTTCCAGCTGTGTGATTTCTTGAATCTGTATCTATATCTAATGAATCTTTCCAAAGTACAGTTTTTTTTTCACAGACCTGTTTCTCCAATAATAGCCCAACAATAAATGTTTCAAATCACAACACAAGCAAACAGGGAAAACACAGCCAAACAGAAAAAAAAAAGAAAAAAAACAACAATCACTTTTCAGGTGTTTTCTGCTCTTGTCACATTTATACTCACTGTAGAGTCATTTTTCACTGGAATAGAAAGTCCTGCACTTTTATGGAAATAGTACAGCCATAGCTAGAGCGAGAGAGAACTGAAGCATGTATTTTGTACAGTGTTACATACTCAGTAGTAGAAGCAGAAGTAGTAGAAGAGACATAACTATATGCAGCTGATTGAGGTATTGTATTATCTGTGCTGAAATAGTCCATTTTGTGAAGTTGGAATATTATGCGGTTTTCTGGTGTTGGTTCTGTATGAAGTAGTTGGTGATTTTTTTCCATTTTTTTTTTTCCCCCTTAGGAACAGCTTTTATGTAGTGCATATTCGAATGGATTTAGGGTGAAGAAATGGCACCTATAAAAAGCAGTCACAATGGACAATGTAGAGATTTTATTAGGGATGATAACCACTGATAATAATGAAAACTGCCTATATTTCGTCTTGGAAGCTTCGAGTTTCAGTGATATCACAATGTAATGTTTCTTGAACGGTAAAGAAAAATGATAATCTTCCTATTTTTTGTTGCAAGTATATGGATGTATGATCTTTTTTTCACAGTGTGGTTTGGTTATTTTTTTATTTATCTTTTTATTTGTTTTTGTAATCATCTTTGACTTTCCAACCACATTAACACTGCAGTTTTTTATTATTTATTTTATTTTATTCTTTTTTTAAAAAAATATTATAATAATTCATGAGTTTATTTGTTTATTTAATGCCTACTCTTATTTAATCATTCGCTGTGTCCATTTGAGTTTGCTCATCTTTCCATCTCGTGCTCTTTCTAGGACCTTATTAAACCATTAATATGATAAAGTGTGTTGAAGGTGTTTCACCTAATCGACACACACAGTTTCTAGAAAAGGTCTTGAACTTGCAGTGGTCATGAGCCAGAAGAGGTCACCGCCTTGATGGGAGCAAGTGTGTGTGTGTTGTGTGTGACAATCTGTATTCGTGCCAAAGCTACAGCTGCCAAAATAGCGTAATTGTTCCTTTAGTTGACTAATGCTGGGAAAGCCTTGCGGACACAAAAGCTTTAATTAAATTAGCTGGAGGGTTTACAAGTTTGGGAAGCTGCTCCTGTGGATACCTATGCCCTCAAAAAGTCTGCTTAAAAAAAATAAAACTGAATCAATAAACCAAACTGGAGGACACTGGCCAAGCAGAGACACTCAGTGGTTACTGCAATGACCCATATGTCCTCGCTGTGGTCTGAGTGATTTGTAACCACACGCTGCAACTGTTCAGGCTCATGCTGTAAAATCAAACGCAGGCCAAACACACATTACGTTTCTTTCATTGTAAAGAGTACAATGAGTTTACTTCCCATCTGCGGTAGTATTGGTTTTTTGTGCATAAACAGCCGTTTAAGTAGGGCCACTGCGTGGAGAGACAGACGATAAATGGAGATGAAGAGACAGAAGAGAAAGTATGAGTGAGGCAGGACCAGTGTGTGAGTGGAATCTTTAGCGCCAATGGGCTAATTTATCACCGCCCCCTGTTGCTATGGAAACCACCATTCTGGGCAAATCATGGGATGCTAGTGTGTTGTTTTTCTCCTCTTTTTTTTCTTCGTTTTTTTTTAGTCCAGTTGGAGGGACTTGTGAGCTTATCCTGTCTGCAAAAGAGTGAGGGAGGAAAAGAAGAGGTCTGGGAAAAGTGTTCCTTTAAGTAGTTTAGTCAAGCACTTAGTGGCATCAAATCTAGCTTTTATTATGATAAGTAAGCAAATAATCGAGCATTGAAGCAAGATCAGTTCACTTGATTCCAATGTAAATCAGCTTCCCTTAAGATATTCTCTTGAACACTTGCAGAGTGACATGCCTCGGGCTGCTGTCTTCAGGAAAAGACAGGTGGATTTTTAAAAAAAAGTAAAATACTTTCACTCCATTTGTGCTTTCCTTTCATTTCCATGCTGGCTTTTCAGATTAAATGAACAAGTTTAATGAATGAAACCTGAACAAACCTCACGGACAAGTCGCTTTTGAGTCAAATTATGTCACCAAAGCTGCATGATGGTGAAACTATGACGTTAACTGAGGTGAATTATGCTGCCTAGAAAGTCTGTTTTATACAGACTTCAAGAACATCAGTATGCTTGTGGATATCAGTCGAGTATACAGCAACATACATCATCCGTACGCACATTTTAAAATTTAGAGTCCCAGTTGGGGAAGAAACGGGCTGTAGGGCAATAACTGTCAGTCAAAATCACCACCCTTGATGCAGTTTTCACAGCAGTGATATTAGTTCTGTAAGAATGAATGAGTAGTGATTTTAACGTTGAGTCATGCCCAGAGTCCTGACTGCCCCCTGCTAATTTTGAGGCTCACTGAAATCTATCCTAAAAACATCAGGCTGTAATTTTGTCTGCTATCTTGTGTTGCACTGTGTATAGTCTGAAAAATAGAAGTGCATGCATGTCAAGGGACTGAGTGTGAGGAGCTAGAGAAATGTCAAAGTGGAGTATCGGAGTTGATCGTCATTAAACAGACAAAGCAAAGGGCATCTTGGACATTCCCTGCATGACTGTTTGCACAATTTTCCTTATGTATGATGCAGAGAGAGCAGATGCTATTATTTGTCATTTTTAGCTCTGCTAGTAGTTCAGATTTATTGAAATTTCATTTTGAAATGACGTCTCCTGTGCATCGTGTCACGCATTCTCTGTGCATGACTGTTACAATGACAGCTGCTGTCGCTAACACCTCCTGCGGTATTGGACGCTTTATATTACAGGCTTTGAAGTGCCTGTATATGCTAAATAGTAAGGATGGTAAAAAAGAAAGAGGGAGATTCACTGTTTGATCTGCAGGGGGTGATTATCTTGAAGCAAGACGCATAAAATGAAGCCGTATTTTTAGAGAATCAGTGGCGTATGCAGAGCCTCGTCAGCAGCACACGGCTGGCTCAGCTCTGCCGTTCGCTGTGAGTGGGTAGGATACATCCATAACATCCAGGTTAGAGAAGACAGAGAGCGGCCACTTCAATGTCCATTCAGTCGTGTTGGGAGTGAGTGGATGAAGTAGCTTTGATTCATTCTCTGTGTGTTCAGGTGTGCCGCTGCTGTGTTTCACTGACTTGTTGAATGACAAAATGTGATAGTGAGTCCTTCCCCCAGCGCATAATCTGAGTAAAACTGCCAACAGGAAATGATGACTGCTACTTCCAGGATGTTAGTGGTGATGTTTGGTGCTTAAGAGGTGGCATGGCTCAGTGGGTAGAGTGGCCATCTTGTAACTGGAGGGTTGCCGATTCGATCCTGGCCTGGAGAGCTCATGTCGAGGTTGTCCCTGAACAAGACACTGAACCTCTAACTGCTCCTGATGGGTTGTGGTTAGCGCCTTGCATTGCAGCTTCCGCCATCAGTCTATTTTTAGGTTCTTTAGGGGATGTTTTAGTCAGAGTGCAATACCACAATTCTTATCATTTCGACTTACTTTGCTTTTATTTGCTGTTTTCCGCTTTGTATTTGCTTTCAGTTTGCAATTAATTAGGTTTAAGCACCAAAACCAATTATCAAGGTTTGGGTGAAAATATACTCTGTTGCTAAGTTTGCAAAACAAAACAAAATTTAGCTTTGTAGATTTTACATGCACTTACTTACACAACTGCACAAGATTTCCTACATAATCAGGGTTACTTTTTCTTTATCAGTGACCAGAATGGTTCTTGATGGTCTATTAAACTTACTGGAAGGTGGATCAGGGCACTTTGGGCATATGTATGGGAGTGACATGTGATGATAACAGTCAAAAAATGGGCTGATACCATTAGAATGTGGTGATTTGTTACATATGCAATTGATAGCAGGAGGATTCAGGTACTGACTGACATAAATAAATAAATAAATAGCGAACCACTCGTGGAGGCCTCGGGTTAGCTGGGGGTAATGGCTTTTTATCCTTCACAATGTCTGCACCTGCAGTGATATTTATGTTAAAGTACAACGAGGTCAGTGCGCCGCCCCTCTCTGAAACACTTTAGAATTCAATTTTTAACCTCTGAAAATCCACGGGGATAATAGTTCCGGTCAGGTCTTGCTTCTTTTTCTTCTCGCAAGGATGTTTTCTTGTTTTGATTTTCAATGCAAAGGATTATGAAAAAGCACCCAGCTACATTGCCTTTTTCCCCCCCTTACCCTCCACACGTCCCCCTCCTCAAATTATGGTGGGAAGGAGGAAAACATGTTTACTGTGCTTTTTTATTCTCTCTCCCTCTCCCCTACGCAAGTTGACAGCACATCATAAATCCATCTCAGCCCGGAGGAAGAGCATCTCAAGGCTGCCGCTTCTCTCCTAAAAAATTCTTATTAAAAAAAAAAAAAAAAAAATCCTCCAGAGATCTTGGTGGTGGGTGGGGGAAGAGGAGGAGGAGGTGGAGGAGGAAGAGAGGGGAAGGGAAGGACGAGCAGGAGCAGGGAGAAGAGAAGGAGTGGAAGAGGGAAGGAGGAGGAGGCTCAAAGAGAATTATTCATCCTGTGTTTGGAGAGCAAGTTTGTCTAAATGAGGCTTGGCGAGCTGCTATAGCAACATACTTCCTTCATGTCACATGCATATACTCGCTTACATGTGCTGCTATATACACACAGGTCCCATCACATACACACCTTTTCACTTATTTAAGATGATAGACACTTCAGGGCCATAGGCGTGGCATCAGATACCGACCACTCTCCCGTACTCTGTCAATCACAGTAAATAAGCACAATAATCTATAAGTGTATGTGTCCATGTGTGTTTGTGCGTACATGTTACATTTTAATATGTGGATGATTGTATTTGTCCGGTCATGCTGTGCTGAAACAATATTTCACTTGCATTTCGCTGTGCTCATTTAATCCCTAAATTGGCTGATTACCAGGGCTGAGACGTGTTGATGCATTTTAATACTCTCACAGTAGCTCAGAGGTAGAGCGAGAGGGGTTTGCAGAGACTATGCCTGGCCCAAGGGCACAATGATATTGCCGGTGGCACAACTTTTAAGAAAAACTGTAGAACTCCTGTTGGGTCCCACATGATTTCACAGATTAATTCAAAGAATGTATTTAGTTCTTTGTTCATGTGCAGCAAGTCAGATGTAGGCACAGCTTGATTTTATTTTTTTAATGTAGCATTTCAAACTTGTCAACTAGAAATGACTGGTTTATATTAGTGATGTTGATTCTTAGTTGATAACTCGAACTTAATAGTCAAGTGACATTTTGTTATCTTTTATGAATTGCATCTAATACTTTTGTGTCTTACACTTTTACCTTAAAATGTAATTTGATTACCTGTTACTTGAAACCCCACAAGCTCTACATGGTCATTAATAGGGTTATGGTGACAGTGAATGCCTTCATGTCTTCATTCTTTTTTTTTTGTTTGTTTTCTTCCTCAAATTTAGTGAATATTGGGTTCTTTTCCCAAACAGAAGGCTACTTTGTTTTCTGACAGACATTTTCTCACAGACTTTGGCTTCTCTCAGGAACTAAAGAATCTGTCCAAGAACAAGGGTCTCTTCTTCTGGCAGACCTTCTGCAACTCTTCTGAGTTCTATGATGTCTACCTGGACAGCCCAACTGATCATTTCCTGCTTATTGAGGTCGGTTTGTGCAGGTCTTGAGAGTCTGGACAGAAAGACTCCTTCACTTCAGAGACGTCATGTTGTAGGAGTTTGATCCCTTGCTTCACTTTTGATGGAAGTGATTCTGTTCATCTCTGATCTTCTGGATGGGCCCTCAGTACTTTAGAGCTCAAATGCACTCAATTTCATACCTCTTATTGATGGCACTGTATAAAGCTGTAAGTGTTTAAGCTTACTTCTGCCTCCATTCTCTTTACCTACCAGCAACTCTGGCAGGCTCTGCTGATAAGCCTCCTTTTTGTTGTTTCCTGTAGCTGTTCGTTCCAACTTAAGCATTACTTGACTGCTTTTCACCTTGTGATTTCCATAAATGCAAAAATCTGAGTCTGAGAGAGCTGCTTGAGGAAGCGACAAGTAGCAAACCATCCAGAGGTTCTACTTGAGATAAAAGTTGTTACATAATAGAATGAGACACAACACTTAAGAGCCAGTGAATATACGGAAATACTCCTGAGACACATTTGCGTGAAAATGCTCTCTTCTCCATGAACGAAGAGCATCTGAGAGTCTTTCAAAGTAGCACCTAAAGTTACTGCATACTGCAGTCACCGTGTTATGAGGAAAACTTCAGATTTGAATACATTTATGAAGCACTTTGTAGCGTGTGCATAAAATGTGCTCTCAAAATAAATACATATAGGCTCAGTTACCAGTTTACCGTTATGTTTTGTTTATATGTTACTACATTGCCTTCCTCTGTGTTTTCTGCTCAGAATGAATGAAAAAGGAACATTTCTGTGAGCTCATGATAAAAACTGATTTTACGATGCACACATACAAGAAAGTACAAAAATATTATATATTAGTTTTACTTCATGTGGGGGGGGGCAACATATAGAAGTCACATTTGTATTCAAAGCAGGGTTTTAAATGTGTTGATGCATGACAGGGGACCTTTAATCATAAAAGTGGTTCAGTCACTGGGAGGTAATAACAAACAGTTCTGTTAGCTTAACTAATCCTCTTGTCAATCACAAGTTGCAGAGCTCTTCCATCCAGAATTCTATGAGTTTGAGAGCACTGTATCTATTGTTGAAAACAGTTTAAAATTCCTTGATGTAAGTCCCAACCAGTTCATTAGTATGCGATAGATACTACAAACATAAATAATTGATATTGACACTTTCAGACTAAAAACAGTTCACTTGGAGTAATATCAAGTCACTTGCCCATCTTCAGCACACCGATTAACCCAGTCTTTACCCTTTAAACTATGACACGCCTGTCATCCTGAAGCATGGGAGAAACCCCAGCGATCAGCTTTTTTTCATGTTATTAGAGGATTTGAAGTGAAAGTAGGCCAGCTATTTCTGACTCATTTTCATTACAGCTAAAAGTCAGAAACAGTGAAGGAAGTGGAACACCCAGGCAGAACGGAACAAGAGCTATGTGAATGTGTCTGTATGCGTGTGCAGAGCTAGGAGACACTTTTAATGGTTCACTGAGGGGCCACCTATTTACACGGCATCGCTGCCGATCAGACAAGAGAGAGTACATGCGTGTCGCCTGTCTGTCTGTCCTGTGACATGGAAAATAAAAACACCTACTTCCTGTCCTCTCACATTCTCCCCTTCTGATTGTTGTGTGCATGTATCTCTGGAGGAGGATGATAGAGAGAAGCAGGGAGACAGAAATGGACAGTGAAGAAGAGAGATGAGCAGAGTGAAACAGAGTGACAGAGCGAGACAGAGGAGTGGCAGAGAGATATAGACTCACAGTGCTTTCACACGAATACTTCTGCATCTACCGACCGGGTCTGTTGATATTCTCTATCTTGACTCGCTCGCAGCTCCAATACTGTGAATATTGGCTGTATCTGATTCCACCAATGATCTGTACTGTCTGCTGGAAATTGGGCTGGAACTTAAACCTCACTTTTTTGGTGACATGAGAGGGATGTCCCAGCTACCTCAATATGAACTCTTAAACCCTCTGCGATTCTGCACATGAAGAATGTGCCAAAAAGAAGAGGTTTTTATATGTCCAATGGAGGTGGCTCCTTATTACTGGGGATTTTAGAGTCTGTCAGTGATCCTTAATAAACTTGAGAATTAAAGGAAATGCTGTGAATATCTATCATAGGTTGTCAGTTGCAAATGAAGAAGTCCATAGTTCTGTGTACTGTACTTTATTCTGCATCTCTTTTCTAGTTTCTTTGGTTGACATGGTCGCACAACAGGATATGATAAGGTCAGAAATCATCAAATTATCATGTTTAATCACAAGAGTTGTAGTTGCCTTTTCTACTTTTCTTTCATGACTGTAGCTGTTTACATCTTTGCCAGTCAAGAGTGAGAGTTTGAGAGATGGACAGAGATTGATAGAAAGAGAGAAAGTGGCATTGATAGACATAAGGTCAGAGAGTGGCAGTAATAGAACAGAAAGCACATAGTTACAAAGAAAGGCACAGAGCAGGAGAAATATAGTGAGAAAAGAGACAGAACTGGAAAGATTCATAGACTGTGAGTTTGCCGGAAGAGCCAGAGCTGCACAAGAAACAGACGGACAGAAAGAATGATTGTTAGGCTGGCTTTGTCATCTTTGCTACATGAATCCAGCACAGTCTTATTATCCATCTAGCTGACAAAATCCAAAAGGCAGCACTGCAGCTCACTGACTTTTTTCTTTCTTTTTAACTTCAGCTTCCTTTCATAGCAAGTGCGTCTCTTTTCTGAATATTTCCTCCTTTGTTTTGTCAGTCAGTGTGGCACAGACTCAATCGAATTTTGTTCCTCCATTTTCATTCACAATGTGGAGAGGAGACTGGAGGCAAAAAAAAAAAAAAAAATCCCCCCAAAACAGGAAGGCTTTATTTGTCGAGCCCCTGTTAATCAATTGGTGGATGGTGGTGAAAACGCATGTGGCAACAGCTAGGGACATTTCAGTCAAACCTTATACAGATGTATACACACCTACACATCTGCCAGGATGTATACAGACATGCAGACATAGTGTACATACAGCCTTGTGCAATGAGGTGCAAACTATACAAAAACAATAATGTGTCTCTGTTCAACACAGACAGAGTAGGAAAAGGGATTAAGAATTAATTTGGTTCCTATTTAGCAGTGTGGCTCATATCAAGGAGACAACTGTCTCCGAAGTGCTGTAGACTGCAGGACTGATTGGCCTAAATTGGCTCTGTGGCACTTGCAGATGAGTGTTTTGGTTGGTGGAGAGGGTCCTGAGGTCCTTATCTGTCTATAGCAATGGAGCTTGTGGTTTTGACAAGGCCAGGGTTACAGTGAAGAGACTAATCTGGTTATCAGCATTCAGAATGCAAAAGCAGACTAGTCAGCCATACACAAAGTAGGACGGCACAGAGGAGAGAACACAACAATAAAGTAGATACAATGCTAGTGCATATTTGGGGGGAAATGGGGAACAACTTGGTGTAATTACCAAATGAAACCATTCTAGATGTGACAGGCAGCACTCAAATAACTGTAGCCTATCAAAAGGAAAATTTAACTTCCCATTGAAGTAATTAGCTTCTTGAGTACAACAAAATATTATCTATTCTTTTGTAATCGCTTGTTGAAAATGGATGTGATGAATCCAGCCCAGTATTCAAATTAGTGAAGTGTATCAAGACATGCAATGGTGAAATTGGGTTCATGTCATGTTTACACAATGTCAGGGTACTGTCACTATCAAATCTCCCCCACTTTGGAAGAAACAAGACAAGCAGAAAGCTCACAATGTTGCTTGGAGAATGGAGGAGGAACAGTGGGATGTCAGTATCTCACTGTGAAGAAAAAGTTTCAATTTGCAGAATTTTTTCAGGCATTTTTTGTGTTTTTTTTTCCAATTTTTATTTTTTTGGAAGATGCTCCTGGTTCCTGAAGAAGCTTTTAAATTAAAAGTAATAATAATAATAATAAAAAATCAAGTCAAATCCTTGTTTTTGCTGAAGAACATAGCCACCTAGATGCCATTTTTCTAATTGTCCTTCCTTGCTTTTAACTATCTATCATATAGAATTTCTAACTGGCCAGAAAATGCCATGCCGTGCAATAAATTTCTTATGAAATCTACTGGCAAAAAAGAAATAAAAATCAGGAGAGAGTCTCCTCCATGCTTGATGTTATACCATCAGAAATTAAATTTTGGGGAAATACATAAGATTTGATTACATTTTTCTATGTTTGAGAAAAAAAACATTGATAATTTAATAAAAATAGAAAAAACACTGAGCAAATGTGAAGCAAAGCATTAGGCAGAGGCAGAGAAAATGCAGTAGTAAATACTAACAGAGAGAAATCAAAAAATAGTTGAGAGGTGAATAGAAAGATAGGAGAAGGTTGGTTGAAATTGGGGGCAGGTATGAGGAGGAGGGGAGACCAGGGAGGAGAAGCAATAAAGCAGCACAGTGGCTGGGGGCCTGAAATGTAACATCGATGGTGGTCCTGCTGAGAGACAGCAAATAGAGAGACGAATGAAACATGTGGTGAGGGAGAAGGAGTGTGCTGTAAATGGGGTTAGAGACAGACTGATACACAGTATTAGATTAGTTGTTGCATCGAGTTGACATGTTTTAGTCATGAACATTGTGACGTGGTAATTGGCAGTTGGAAGCCTTTGTGAACGGATTACCCAAAAAACGTACTTGAAAAACATGCATTTTCCTCACAAACTGCAATATGAGCAATTTTAATCTGCAAGCACTCTTCAGAAACTCATCATTTGAACTCAGAAGTCCTTGTAGACCCTGGAGTATTTTAGCTGCTTGCTGTCTAAACAGTGCACTGTGGAGGGAAAAGAAAAGAAAAAAATCCTTCTTCTCCAGGAAGAACCTCTTCAATTTCTTCGATTCTGGCACCCTTTTGTCAGTACACAGAGAAGCAGGTAGACAACAGAAGAAGAGTTATTTTCAATGCTGTTCAGATGGATTGCCAATGACTTCCAAAGAAGATATATGAGTGTTTGCAAATGGGATTGTATAAAGAGTGACAAATGCTGCATTCCGAAGAGGCAGAGAAGTGGTGGTGTGAGTCAATCATACATCTTTTATCCAAAAGAATGGGGTCTGTATCCTGTGTGGGGTTATTTGCTTTGTTTTTAGACATGATTGGTATATACATTTTTTTAATTACCTTATATATATGTGTGTGTGTGTGTGTGTGTGTGTGTGTATATATATATATATATATATACATATATATATATATATATATATTAAAAGCCGTCATGGTTAAAGGTTAAACTCTAATTGAGGCATTGACTGACGTCAGCAAGGGGGAATAGAAGAGACTTGCAAGGAGGAAGGCAGAAGATATCAGGTTAGAAAGTGAAGAACTGACAAAGGGCTAATGGAAAGGCTTCAGGAAGCAGCAATTTGACAGGAAATTGGATCACACAAGGTGTCATGTCTTTTTTTTAAGCTCAGTGAGGGGGAGACGTCATGAATAAAACTTCAGCTTTTATTATTTTTTCATTCGCTCTATAGTACACTTATTATAATTTCAAACAGAAATTCTAATCAGTTGTGCATACTTTTTAGCAAACCCTTTTTAATCCACTTCATGCCCATTTAAATTCTGTTGACTGTTCATTTAGAGCTATTCACTAACTAAATTGAACTGAACTGAACTGAACAATGAAATATGATGATTTGACCAGAGCTAATAGGGAAAATATGTAAGATAATTTAGTATGAAGCAACAGTTTAGACTAAAATGTTATTAGGATTCAGCTTTAATCAAGATTACAGGTTACAGATGAAGCCATTTATGGATCATATTCAGTAAAAGAAATGTGCGCATGATTGATAATGACCACATTAAAGTTTGTCCTCTCTTTCTTCAACTACAGCTGTAAATAAGTCCGTAATCACGCTCTGATGCGCTTTGGCCAAACTGTAGTTGCCACCGGGGAGCTGCAAATTAGTAATATCGCAAAGTAAAAACTCATGAATTCATTGATTTTCCATTTTCTGTCTTTTTGAAGAGGAGGATATGAAGAGCTCTCTCCCAAAACTGGATTCCAAACACCCTGAGTGATCATATTATCAGGGGACAAGCTGCTCCACTGACAGCATTTCTGGAGTGATGGTGTGCTTTTTATTCTGCCTCGCTGCTTCCAGCTCATTTGGATGTAAAGATGCATGCAAGCACAGTCCACGCAGTCAGTTTGTAATGCATCAACACCAGAAAATCTGCGGGTGTAGTTTTAATTATACATGGTCACTTTTTATTCATTCGTCAAAGAGAATTATGTTTTTTTCTTTGTTTGTTTTTGGGGTCTACAGTCAAGTAATTCAAACTTTTTTCCATGTTTTTACCCCTCTTACATTGCGTTACATAAGTAAATACGTATATCAACAAGTAAAACATCAAAGGTCAGAAAATATGCCACTCTTTAATAGTTAAAAAAAAGACTTGATTTTTTACAACAATGATGAAATAGAAAGAAAGCAGACAGAAGAACACTTATTGTACATATGTAGATGGAGTAAGTACTGTATACTTACAATTTAATATTTTATTTTAACGTTTCATCTCATGTATTTGCGTATAAAAATATTTGAGTGAAACAATATGTTGTTCCCAGACTAACTCCCGCCACATAGCCATCAGTTGGCCGCATGCCTGGCCTACAAGTGTTACTGATTGGACTCGCAACTCACAAAGAAGAGACAAAAACAATGGATAACTGTGTCAACTTCACTGTGTACTTGCCAGAGATTGCTAACATCTGGGTGACAAACGCAAGCTGCTTCGACCTTTGTGTTGCTTCCTCTGCTCTGACTTCTCCAGCAGTGTTTCTGTTACGAATACTTTGGCACGTGTCACGACCAAACCCCCAGCAGCTGCCCACTGGTTGCAGAAAGTGGTGTTCTGGGTAATCTGATGAATGGCAGTGCTCCCTTTTCTAGCCCTTCTCATCTCTCTCTGTTCACCTCAGCACCGTTTCCTCTTTGGCCTCAAGCTTATAGGCACAGTGATCACAGTCCGAGCTCCTGCTTGTCATATTCATCCCACATGTAGTAAAAGAAGCATTAGCTTGTGAAGGAACTGGTTTAATAACCATTCATGTTTGATTCAGTTGTTTGAATTCTTTGTTGATTTTCCAAGCATCATTACATGTGAATAGAGTGTAATCTGGCAGCTGAATAGTGAAGTGCTCTCATCAGACCTCTGCTTCTTCAGCAGGTGAATGCAACGGGAAAGGATTCACATTATTTGGAAATAACAGTTGTACTTGCATGAATCAGAAAAATGTTTCTTCGTAATGTAAGTTGTAAGCTGACACAGTTGGTACAAAACAACTGATGTGATCCTTCAAGTATACTGCTACACATATATGTACTGTAATAAAGTCAAGTTACAGAAGAATTGAAGCTAAAACATGCTTAAAGTGCCAAAAGACAAAGTACTTACTCTGTGTGATGGCCTATTTGAAAATGATATATACATTATTAAATTATTGGATTAGAATTACTGATGCATTAATGCTTAGCTGGTGAAGGTGGAATTAGTTTTATCTATATACTGCCGGGGTGTAGCTTAATCTATAGTAATTCCTCCTGAATTACTTCTTGATTATATTTTGGATTCATAATCTGAATTTTCAAAGTAAATGGCAGTAGTAGCTGTAGTTGTCAAACAAATGTGCAATAGAGAGCAATAGTATCCAGATGGGGGAACTTGAAATGACCACACACAGTGAGCCTTAACAAAGAGCGTCCTGCAGCAGACACTGTATTAGAAATGTCTCTCTTAAATGCCGTGTAGTTGTAATGAAGTAGCATAAAGTGGGAAGTAGAAAACAAATACCTCAAAATGATGCTGCGTTACCACAGAGGTCTATGTATTTATACAACGGAGTTGTCCATTAAACCACTGCCCTGTCTTCTAATGCTCAGCAGCCATATTGTGTTGTAAAAGGCATATCAGGACACGGTGTGCTGCTATGACTTATAAAGGGAAGAGATGACGCTGTCCACTTTCCTCGCTGACATTTTCAATCACACAAGCATTACCCTACAAATATGTTCAATGTTATCCCAATGTGAGATGTGATATCCTACCAGCAAACTCTGTCTGGGTGCAAATACACCTACAATTTGTGACACAGAGAGGAGAGTAAAATAAGGAAACTAATCAGAAGCTAACATTCTGATTAGATCTCAGACACCGTGGTTAATATCCAACCTAGAGGCAAGGCCTGGGATGTGTGTGCGCGTGTGCACGTGTGCATGCACATGTCTCATGCATCCGGCGCCCCATTGAGCCAGGATATTGGCCAGTAGCCTTTTGATGACCAGCGAGATTGTGATATCCTCAAATGCCTGAAAGATGGATCTGTCCTTCATCTCCTATCAGATGGCTCTAACTGTGACACAGATCATTATGTATCTGTGTGTATAGTGAGGGATAATGAAAGTTTTTAGCCCATGTTGTTAAATGCTTTGATTGGACACACCCAATGTCTAACTTTATGACGGATGGTAGAGAACCATGCTTGGTAGCATAATTACTTTCTCATCTCTGTTTAGGTGAACAAAAGTCATACAGGGATTGCACTTTTCACTGATGTTAAAAGTCTGCTTTGCAAACTGCAGCTCCAATATGAGACTAAGCTCATTAAAATAAAAATAAATAAAGTCAAAGTCAAGTCAAGAAGTCTTTAATGTCCCCGTGGGGCAATTTTTGGTGCAGCCAGCAGCAAACAACAGACAAAACACAATGAAATGTGATACGCAACAATAAAAATACACAACAGAAACAACAATAACAATAATCAGTTAAATACAATAGAATACAAGATAAATTTTAAAAAATGCTGATTATGAGTGATTCACCACAAAGAAATTGCTTTTCCATTTTATAGTTTGATCCATGGTTGATACAAAGGAACTTAGAATTTCACTAACAGCTTTAGGCTAAACAATATATTCATCAAAAAATAATACCTGACAAATTTCTGAACAATGAAAGCTTTAATGAATTTTAATTATTAATTTAATTTGTGTTGTGTTTTGTCACAGTTTGTTTAAAAAAAAGGATATAAAAATAGTCAAATCATACCATCTCCCTCATAAAGAAACAAAAAAATAAAATAAGATAATCTTGCTGAGTATAAATCGTCTCCTATATTTTATTTAAAAACAATTTAGTAACTGAATGGCTTTCTCTGTGGTCATGTATTTATAAACAGACTTCTGGTGCTTAATAGAGTGCCAATAGAAAAGGAGGAAAATCAAACAGATTTGAGGAAAAAAAATAGTGGAACTAAGTGGCAGAAAATAGGACGCAGAACCTCAAGATGCAGAAACTCATGACCATGACCGCTTACTCATGACCATGCCTTAATTCAGATCATACAATCTCTGCTGATTTGGAATTGAGCTGGTTACCACAGCTGGGGGGTGGCAGCTTGGCTGCCAAAGCAACTGACAGACATAAAATCCTAAAAGACTTATAATGTGATTACCACAGGCTGGTGGTTAGTGTTAATTTCAAGCTCTGCTTGCAATATTTTGATATTTAATATCTGTGATAGCTGCCAGGAATTTCCCAAGTCAACAAGCTTTCGTAACATGACAGTCTAACAACCAACAGAGCAGAGGATCAGAAGGAGCAGCCTGTTGACACTGTCTGGCTGCTTCGGTAATAAAGCCGAATGATGGCAAACAGCAAGACACAATTTCAGCTCAGCGATGGAAAATAAAGCTGTGTAATGAAAGCACAGATGTAATCTGTACACTGTCTGCAGAGGGAGAGGAGGAGAGACAGCAGAAGAAAGATAGAGGGAAGGGGAGAGAGTAATTTCTTGACGATCGATAGAGAGATGAAAAAATTTGTTAATAGCTCAGGTTTGGTGACACGGAGGAGTGTTGCCATTGTTGCTGTTTCTCTGGGAATGCATGATTCATCAAAACAGTTTTTTTTTTGTCTTCCGTTTATCACTGTTCTTCCTGCTGGATGCAGAAACATATTTTGTGAAATTTTATTTATTTAGTTGTTTTATCAATACAAAAACGCACTAGTCATGCACAGATTGGATGATTGTTCTTGGTTTTTATGCATAGATTCTAGTACTTAAAAAAGTTTACATATAGTTCTGCCTGTTAGTTGGTTTTGTGACAAGTTTTAGAGCAAATGTTTTTGATGTTATGTAGACTGATTTCTACCCAGCATGGATGAGATCTGACAGTTAAAATGTGACACCAGTTTCACTGTAAACAAAAACTGTCAAAATCCAACAAGCAATCATTCATTTTCAAATAAAATAAATGAGAGACTTGTACAGAGTTGACCCCAAGCCTCACAGGACATGAGTCGTCAAAAATCATGTCATAATCCATCCCACTGGATTCCTTTTCGCTGAATTACATACCACGAAGAGCCAGAGAAATAATGCCATGTCTCATGCTGAGTTGTTGAAAATTGTTCAGGTTGAAAGGATCATGAAAAATGCATTTCAGTTATACCATTTTTAAAATGAAAACTGGATCAGTGTTCAGTAGTTTGCAGACTTATTTATGCATTTACATTCAATGCAGTGTTGCTAATGTCACGCCACATGTGACGCAAGTTGCAGATTTTGATTGGCTGCTCATTATTTTGTCACCTTCAAGTCTGGATTACTGCAACTTCACATTTCTTCCCTAAAGGATGAATCTCAGATTTGGATGTTCTGACTTAGTCTCATTGGTTGCAGTGGTTTTTAATTTGCTTCAAAATGGGAACAGACCTTAAGTATAAAGAGTCATATTTCCCCAATCATGCTCCGATCATACACTTAAACAAAATACGTTCATCATGGTGTAAAATTACAAAAAAAGGATTAGTTTTTGTATTTGATGTCCCCATTCTGATTCCACTATAGTCCATAGTGTCTTAATTGGCTGCTTAGTATTAAGGTTTGAAGGTAGTACTTCACATCAGGCTCTTCATATTTATGCCATGCAGTACTTCACAGAGTATTAGCACGTTTGTTTGGAACAAATGATCTGCCGTCTGTTGTTTCCTATATATTGCTTTCTCATGTCATCTCTTGTCTATAGTTTGGCATGAGAACATGAACTCAGTCAAAATAGGCACAGGAGTCCAGTTCCACATTCAGTATACCTCTGAGACATCAATGTTTACTACATGCAACATTGATTTAATATGGCAATGATGTTTAGAAAAATAGGCCCACTTTGCAGCCCTACAGTAAGCTGGGTTAGTAAGTTGTCCACACTGTGAGAGCAGTCTTCAATCTCTTCCAATGCTCTCTAGCTTTTATCAACTTCAACCCTCTTATCTCCAAGCAGTTATTGTTTTTTTGTTTTTTTTATTTATTTATTTTTTGGGGGGGAGTGGTTGGCTCGATTGTTTTTCACTCACTATGGGCTCATTTTTTCACTACAATATAAAGTCATGCACCTCCATGAGAACACTGCTACTGTGGCTATATGTAGAGAAAACTCAAAATTTATTTCATTGAAAAAAATTTAGACAAATTTCAAAATCCTCAAATCAACATGTCCAACACTTCTCCAAGAGCCTGCAGATATAATTAATATTTCATACTTTTTTTGGGGGGGCAGCTGGATTTGCTCGTTTTCACAGTTTAAATGAGACATGCAGAATAAAGTGATATTAAAAAAAAACTTAAAATTTTAAGCATATTGGTTTAGAGGGTTAAAATGAATAAGGAGGTCATGGAGGTTGGTTTTTTTTTCCTTTTTTTTTTGTGAGAGTCAGATTTCAGCCTGTTAAACAATCCAGCCAACAGTCCAGGACATCATAATGCTGATTTAACGTTAGATTTTTGGAAATAACCTGACTGAAGTCCTCTGACTGATTTTATTGTCTGGTGCTGTACTGCATCATTATTTACACTGTTCTCTCCATCTATCATGTTGTCCTCCAGTTCTCTGCTGTCTGCCCACTTCTTTAGTTACTCCTCTGTTTCCATGTCCTTTTTTCTCTCTTTTTTTTCTTGCAGTGATTTTTAGTTGCAATATGTGGGTCACTCAGCGATGATGAATTAAGACTGTGTGTGTGTGCGTGTCTGCGTGTGTATGATGTATTACAGTATTGTGTGTGTGGTATGTGTGTGATGTATTAAAACAGTGTGTGTGCTGCATCTATCTAAGGCAGCCATTCTGCGCACGCTATAAATCACCATCAGTTTCAGCATCACGTCCAGGAAACCTGACAGGCCATGCCACACTTCAGCATCAGGGCACTGGGTGTGTGTATGTTTCAGGGTGTGTAGGGGGACGCCACACTGCTAAAATGGTAAACCTCACTATTGGCAGAAGGGGAAATCTCAGTTCTAGCTAATACTTTTCCTTCTTTTAAAGACCTGGTTTGCAGAGAAAGTCAGGAAACATAATAGCATGTATTGAATTCCCATTCAGAAGTCTAAAACAGCCATCATGGACAGAGCTAAACCTCTGCGAGTAGGAGGAAATCTTGGATTGAATAAGAGAGTAAATTCACAAATAGCATTAAATAGCAGTCTATGACAGTGTGTAATCCCCAACAAATTGAAGAGATGCTTCATTTTAATGATGGCTATTTTAAAAGAACATCAAGAACGATTGAACGAGATAGAAATTAGAGTGCACTGTTAAATGAAAGGATTCCAACAGTGTTCATAAGAAACTATGTTGTGTTTGACTTTAATCTTTAAAGCTTTGGTACAACAGGGTCTTAAATTGGCTGTAATGAGCGAAATAAAGAAACATCTTGGATCCAATAATTGAAATCTTAAGATCTTTATCAGGAAGAGTCAGGATGCTGCTTCAAAACAAACAAAAAAAAGGTCCCAGCAGAGACTTTTAAAAATATTTTTACTGTACAGAGAATAAGAAAGAAGGAATACACACAGACTGAAACAAAGGAAGAGACTTTGAAATCAGAGCTATTTTAGGATAAGAAGAATGTAGGTTTTCATGCAAAATCATGGGGAGTGATGAAGATACAATTGCATTATTTTATGGCTTTAAATTGTTCCACAAAATCCAACAATTATCTGTAATATGCTATCAGTTATAAAAACAATGTAAACACCCATGAAATGAAAAGATAATTTACACCCCGCTCATTTATTTCTTCAGGTTTATTCTTGTTAATTCTCCACTGAGAGCACCCAGTGGAAGATCTGTGGAGGTCAGTGGTAGACAGTACAGACTGTGGCTGTGTTGGTCAGCTTTAAGTGTACTTTCTGTAGTTGGAAAACAAGCAAAATTTGAACTCTTGTGATACCATAAGAGACAGAAAAAAACAAAACAAGCAAAAAAAAAAACAAAAAAACACATTTCTTTTGGCCTGTTGATCCAGCACATAATGCTTTGTCCTCAGATTGCAGGACAGAGGCAGTGATGTATTTTAGTTGGTGGCCCATTTGAAAACACAGTAGTGTACAATACCATACAGTGTAGTAGAACACTTTAATCCATGATTTAGCATTCAGATTGGACCCAAAAGGTCAAAGACATTCTCTAATCTGAGAATGGCTTTCCAATCCACTAAAGGGTTTTTTAGTGCCATTTCATTGTGTAAAAACAATGACGTACACACACACACACACACACACACACACACACACACACACACACATATGCACACACACATTGGAACACCTCAACACCTGGTCTGTATGAGTTGGCAGTTGGTCACAGATGTGGCCATCTGGCATCCACTCTAAATGTGTGTGTGCTAATCTACGCGTGCGTGTTTATCTACATGCATGTGTGCCCTAAAAGAACAGTGAGTCCTAGAACGAAGTTGTTTCACTCCACATTAGTGTCCCCTTGAAAAGCACCTGGGGGCTGGATTAAGAGGTACAAGCATTTAAGCACACAAAATAAGCAAAGGTCTTGTGGGTGCCTGTGGTGTAAGAGAGAGAGATAAATAATGTTCAGATAGAGATACAAACACGGTAAAAACACAGAGGGGGCTTTTGTTTATTTATTTATTTGTGGGTTACTGTATCAAACATGTAGCCAGTGAACTGGGCATTTGTCATAGGTTCTGATGTGACGAAGGGGTGGACAAAGAGTCCCATGTTTTTCAAGATTACTCTGTATTTTTTTAACTTTATTTCATTATTTCATTTATTCTCCTTTACCCTTTGTTTATTTACTTATGTGTTTTACTCATTACCACTCTTGTCAGTTTTTAGCCTTGTATTTATGATTTTAGCCCTGTTATCTTTTATTCCACTTCTTCTTTCCCTTACCTAGATGTGGCATTTTATGCCTGTAAAGCACTTCGTAAACTCGGTTTTACTGGACAGTGGTTGACACAAAGTTTAGTGTGATTTTTATTTATTTATTTATTTATTTAATGAAACAGTATGTCTTATCCCTGGTGCTTGTTAATGACTCATTTTTGGCATTTCTTTTTAATTAATACAAAAAATAACATGATTTAGGCAAAATAATATGTTTCTAAGCTGAGTTTTGGTTACTGTCTGAACCACGACACGAGTGCTTGATGCTAATGCTGCGACTTGCTGCTCGGCTTCGTCCAACAGGTCACAGTTGGGTGTGACTCGGTACGGTGTAAGCAGCAGCATGCTGGACCAAAGTCAACAGCACCTGTGTTACTATATCGTCTTTCTGGGGCTTGTAGTAAGACATTTTCTCAAGGTTGCCCCTATTTGCTGCTGTTTGCATTTGTCTGGCAAGTAGACATTTGGTCTCCAACCAGTGCTGCTTCTTCCTTCTTGGACATATTACAGGAACATATCCATCTTATGTGCAGCTCTTTTGGCTTCATTATCCTTCTGCCCACATGCAATGTCTCTCTTATTTTGTCTTTCTGGTGCTTTTTTCTTGTTCCTACCCCTCATGTATTCTCCCATCGTCTTCCTCCCATATTCCTCCATCCTTTTATTATTCCTCTTCCAATTATTCTTTTAACACTGAAAACCTTACCTCGTTTTTCATAGCTGTCTCCCTTATCTCTCCTCTTCCTCTTCCCTTTTTCACCTCCATCCATTTTTTTTTTCCTGTCGTCTTGCTCATTCCGAGGTCGACCCCTTCGTCTGTCTCTGGCTTTGTAGAGGAGGGGGAGGAGGGTGGCACTGACTCACCCTCCTTCTCTCGTTAACTCATTAAGATGGCTGCCAGAGCACACTGCAATTACCAAGGCAGCTATGCCACCACTTCGCCCAACCTCCACATGTGTTATCTACGCCTGTATCCATACAGTAAAAGCATCCGCCTGCATCTAGGCGTGAACGTACGAGTGTGTTAATTGTGCCAGGCTGGACACGTCTCGTTTCAGACAGCCCACAGAGACCTGCCGTGACCTGTCTGCCACATATAACACTCTGTCCAAAGAATACTGATGAAAGGTGCTTTTGAACTGGGCTTCTCTGTTATCGTTTGCATATGAAACTGCCAGATGTTCACTGATCCATGCTTCATGAATGTAGGTGATTACATCTTTCAAAACACCAGCGTGTAATACAAACAGCTTCAGTGACGCTCTGTGCTGGGGAATGCTGCAAAGAACAATGTGTGGTGTTTCACTTTCATATAATTTTTTTTTTTCAGTATTGTTACTTGTAATTTAAAAATAATCTTGATACATCATAAAACCAGAATCAACAATCAAATAGAAACAACTTTTCAGTGAATCTCATCTACTGTTGTGTTTTTTTTCTTTTCTTTTCTTGTCTTTAATCGTACTGATGACAACCCCCCTTAGGTGTATTTACTGAACTTAGAAAGCTCTCCTGACTTTATCACAATTAATTAGTATGGTGTGTTTTTAAATGTAACTACAGTAGGTAAGACAACCTAAGGGCTACAAACAGTCTTTATTGTCCTTTTTAACCAATGAAAGATTTTTTTTTTTTTTAACTCATCATCTGGTCAGCAAACAAATTGCTAATTATCAAGTCCAGCATTGTCTAATCTGGCCATGCTAAAAAAAAAGAAAAAAAGATTAAAAGCTTTTGAGAACCCTGGATCAGATAATGTCTGGCATTTTGATGAAGTGCCAAGTGCTCCATTTATTAATGCTGATTACTTTGGAGGATGTTAACAATTAGTAACTCAAGTAACTCATTTAGTTTTAAGCATGCCACTAGAAAACATCTAGCCTAGCCGCGCTAGACAACCCACGGCAACGAATTTAATTCTCTGCCAGGGTGGGTCTAGTTACCCTCCATAAAGCTCGAGGCTGGATTCTCCTAAAACTGGCCGGACGAATCACCATGAAGTGTAGAGTCAGAAGGCGGGCGGAACTACGTGACGACAGAGGCGTGACGATTCTGACAGAAACAACCGGCGCACAATAAACAGTTATCTTTCGACTCGGCTTTGGCTACAGCCCTTAAAGATTTGAAGCTAAAATTCAACTTGAAAGATAAACAAAGGACGGCACTTAAGTGTTTCATTGAGAAGAAAGACGTATTTGGACTTATGCCGACGGGATATGGCAAATGCTTAATATACCAGTTGGCTCCGCTGGTTGGGAAGCTAATGGGACTTAGCCACAATCCGGTGCTCTAGGAACTACGTCAGCCTATTCGTTGCGCTGATTGGTTGTATACCTACCCAATTGCTGCAGAGTGATTTGATAGACAACCTTTTAGCCCGCCTCCCTCCCTGTCGAGCGGCCCTAGACCCTTGTGCCTTCAGAATTCAGAATATGGGTCTAGCGTGGCTAGGCTAGAAAACATCATGAAACGAGGTGAAACTACTGAGCTGCAAATACAGTCTGACTCAGTGAGCTGCACTCTTTGCAATGTTTAAGCTTTCAGGACTTTACAAGGATAACCTTTAGATGTAATCTGCGCACATGCTTATTGTCTCTCATGTGAACACAGTTTCTATTTAGCATCTTTGCCTTCTTGATGCTTCAGATCAATGAATAACACAACAGGTGGGAGGGTTACAGATAAAAGTGTGCATATGTTTTTACAGTGGAATTACATAATAGCAATTGTGTCACATGGATTTCTGTAATAACTGTGACTTATATAATAGTCTAGTTTTCATATAGTCTGGTGTTGTGCTGCTTGGGAGTCATTCTTAAGAGATAAACTACATTCCATGACGAAAACATAGCTCCCTCGTCTTCATAATTAAAAAAAAAAGAAAAGAAAAAAATACAACTAAGAGTTCAGACAGGCGACATTGTCTCTGTCAGACAGAGTTAAAGTAAACACATTTTAACAAGTATCTTGGTGTAGGATGAACCAAGCCATGTGTGAACACAACATCGGAAAGACGATGGTGGCTTTTAGTTGCTTAGGTGACAGATTTTTGTTGTTGTTGTTGTTGTTACAGACTTTTTTCTTTCCTTTCCTGAAGATGCACACATACTTGAGCAAAACCTCACAAATCCATTGAAAAACAGCATTAAATATCTAAAGTGATCATGTAAATGATTCTCAAAGGCTCATTCTTTCAGCTGCTGTTTTTCATTCCATAACATGAGTCATCTGAAACACGAAATGAATTCCAGGTGGTCTTTGTATTGTTAATTTGCTATCTTGGAATGGTGGATTTAAATTAAATAAACCGATCTTGAATGCAGAATATTTCAAACTTACAACGGATTCCAGGAGAACGGGTCTTCCATTTCAGGATTTAGTGGGAGTGATAATTCTGCACGTCTGGGTTTGGAGCCAGAGCCTTGACTGAGTCAGCGGTTCATTGCGGGTTTGATCTGGTTATACAGAGAATACAGGCAGCTCAGAGAAAAGCATCAGAGAAAGAATGAGACGAAGAGCTTGATGAAAGAGATTTATTTTGGGTTCAGATTTGATAACCTGTATTCAATCTTCTCTCCAATGTCCTCAGCCAGCTCTGCAGATGCTGTGTGCCTCTTTTCTCTCTCTCTCTCTCCGTCTCTCTCTCTCTCTCTCTGTCTCTCTCTCTCTTTCTCTCTCTCTCCTCTTTCATAATTTCTTTTCAATCAGTCCCACCTGCCTCCTGTGATGGCGCTGAGATAAAATAGTAGGCCAGCCCAAGCCTCTAAAGTGGTTTATCGTCATAGAGACATGGTACTATTCTGCGCTAAGGCCCGAGATAAAACACTGAAGAACTCCAAATGTACGAACCTATATCACAAAATCACCACAACTAGTTGTTGAACCAAACCACAGGAGCAATGCTGCATTCAATTCTCTACAACTTGTGAGTCGTACTTCAAATAAGCACAGGGGATAAGTTTCATGCAAGACCCCCTAAAAATAATTCCTATCAAATATAATAAAATAAATGCTAATTTCCTCTTTTAACATTCCCTGGCAGGACTTCATGCATGCTAGTAGAACATGATATGACAAGACATGTTGTGACTTTTAATGATCATCAGACACCAACAACTAATTGGTCTTTTTTAAAATTCATTTATTTTTTAAATTTTATTTCCACATTAATTTGAGCTTTCTTGCAAACACCATTTGCAGTCATCACATGCCAAATTGGCAAAAAGGTGACTGGCGCCATTCGGTAACAGAAAATGAAAGTTTTATGAAGAAATAAAGCTTGGAGAATGAATCCATCTATCACTGTTGCTGATGGATTTACCCCATTAATGTCATTTACATGATTTGCTGTCAACTCATCAAAATGATGCAGCGTTTGAAAGGCAATAACAAAGCAATAAAAAATAGATTTCATTCTTTAATTGTTGCCTCCCAGTATCCTCTGAGAGCTGACTTGAACAATATTTTCAAGTAACAAACTCTGTATTTTCCCCAAGAGACATGCATGCAGCAAGAAATGGCACCAGGCGGTTTGTACAGCACCACAGAGGACTGATCGGAGACGGTTTGTTTGAAACGGGGAGCAGACATTTGTTGCTAATGGTGCAAAGAGCAGGTAGGAGTTTGTTAAAAGCTTAAATGCTCAAATGTCAACTGCATTAAAATATACATGTCAGTTTTGCAGATGTTATTATTTATATCCCGCAGTCCCATGAGGTGATAAGTGCTATAGTCCAAATCATTTCCCAACAGGTTGTAATGTGTCTCCTCCTGATAGAGAGTCATCTGTTGTCGCTGTGCACACCCTGCTAAATCAGTCTAATGGCAGGAGCAAAGTTCAGCAGTGCCGTCAATGGGATCGCAACAGAACATCCAATCATCCCCATAAGATGCCATAAATCCAATCTCATCTCAGGTGTTTATTTGCTGGAGGGAAATAAATTTCACTTCGGAAGTAACCAATTAGCTTGTTAATGACCGTGTGGCACAGCTGCACCTTAAAACAATCATTTTATTTAAGATTTTTTACACAGTGACGACATCTCACAAAGCCTTGTGTAGCTGATAACGTGTGTGGATGCTTACATACATAGTGCCTCAGACCAATTATTCCATCTCCCAATTAATGTTCTATTGGTTACATTTCTGTCTTTCATGCATGCCCTTTTTCTTTTTAAAAAAACTTTAAAATGTAAAAAATGCATGCCCTTTACGGTCACGTATGACTCAGATGGCATGTTATCCAATAACTGCAGGGTTGGCAGCTTGATCCCTGACCACTCTACATGCTGAAGTGTCCTTTGGCAAGATGCTGAACTTTAAAGTTTCTCTGAATGGCAGACTACTGCCTTGCATGGCCGTGCCGCCACCCAGAGAATATGAGTGAATGAGAAATGATATCAACCACTTTGGCCTGCTAATGTTTCAAAATGCCCGTAAATGCAGACCATCTACTTCCTTGTGCTCTAAATCGACAGTCGTTCAAAGATTTTCCACAGCAGTGCATTGACTGAGAATATGTCATAAATGACACATAATGAATAGATTTTTCCTGTGTGTGACATTTGCAGCATCCGGCCGTTTCATTTTCACTTCTGGAATGCGAGACCTATGTAATGCTGAAAGCATAGAGGGCAGCCTGCGGATGTGAAGTCAAGTGTGCTCAGATGATTTCTGGTGTTTGTACCTGCTGTGACAAATGTGCCTTTTTGTACTTGAAAGAGAGTTGTTTCTTCTTGCTAAAATGCCATTTTGAATTCAGAGTGCCCTCAGTGTACAAACAGATGCGCTTTGAGTGGTCATGGAGAAACCATAAATAAATAGCTGATTATAAGGCAGCTACATTCTCAGATTTACTGTGCCATGTAAATTCTCCAAAATATCATTGCAGTACATGCAAGTAAACTGTAAATATATGTACTGCATTTGGCTCCAGAGTATCTCATTATAATTGTCTTTCGGTATTAGCTACGCTATTCCAGTATAATCTAATCTAATCTGTTCTAATGAACTCAATCATTCAGCTGGGATCTCATTCTCTTTGATGCTTTTACAGAAGCAACTCACAGCTTCTCATGTGTTTTCAGATAAATAGGAAACAAGCAGGGCAAAGAACACAGCAAACGCCAGTATCTTGCAGAGTTTCCATAGTGACTAGTTAAGCACAGTCTTTGTCAGAACCCTTTTCCTAGTTGATTTGCATTGCAAGCAGTGGATCTCGGGGTGCTGTGGCTTCACTGTGCTTGCATTTAGATGTGTGTGTGTGTTGGGTTGACTGACACCTCAGCCAGACAAAGGAGGAAGTTATAGGCTTGAACTTCATGGTTAGTCTGCTGAGAAAACCTCCTGCCATTCTGAACATCTTCAGTTTGATTGGGTTTTTGTTACCGCCTTCCTTGAATTCACTTTGCTCTATTAAATTGCTCGACCGTGACACCTGCATGCTTAAACAGATGCTGTTACAGATGCACATTTCATATAAAGTCTTATTTACACTGATACATGGTGTGGCCACATGAGAGGAATAGTTCATGGTGGTATGCAGAACCACTTCAGCTCTCATTCTGCAAACTGACAGGTTGACAGACATGCAGGTTAACACGCCTGTCATCCCTGCATTGGGAATACATCCCACTATGACTTGCTTTATCATAGTTCCCAGTGCCTTAAACTTAATCTAAACCATATAATGATGCCTGACAGTCTCTGATCTGTTTTATTTTTAATTGAAATTGCCACGAAAGTCCCATTAGCTTCTGAAGCAAATGCAAATTCAGTGTCCGTTATGATAATGGACTCAATGCATATACTCTAAGAGTTTAATAATTCGTGAATATGTAATTGGGGGAAGTTCAGACTTAAGTGCTACACGTTCATGACTAATCAAATAGATCAATATTATTATATTGAGTAGCTATATGTCGGCATTTAACTTAGTGTCCATTATGCATCCCATAATCCCCAATAAAGACCATGATAATGCCAAAGTCTTAAATAATAGCAACAAAAACGGAAAATAAACGTAGTAAAATTGAACTTCAAAGGACTCATTAAAAGTGGATTTAATAAACTAGTGTTTGAATTATTTGCCACTTTCAAAGGGCAGAATCCCACGCTTTCCATTATAGGGTTTAGGTATGAAACATCTGCAAAAAATGTTTAGTTTCATTTAAAAGTGCCTAAAGGCAAAGCAAAGTGCAATCAAATTAGATTAATTAGTCAATTAAACAAGTGTTTCAGGCTAAAAACATCAACTCAGAACAACAGAACTGCTGATTTTGACACCATTTTCTTTTTTGGAATTGATGAGCGTAGTGCTGTGAAAATGCATATTATATTGGATTTAGAGAAGATTCAGTATTACAGCCTATTTTTGATCTATTTCATAGATCCATCTTGAACTCATTTGTGATGTTTTATCCACAAAAGATTATTTAGATTTCTCAAGATCCCTGGATCAGAATTGCCCGCCTATCCTCCAGCAGCATGTTTCAGGAGCTGAAATGCTTAATTTGCATTATTCTTGAACACCTACTCCAGTTGTCTGGAGTTGTGGCCCCAAGTTCACCTCCTGCCAACTGGAATACAATCTCATTAATAATGCAAATATGCTTATGCCACATCTTTTCCATAAGTAACAGTTAGACCTGAGCATAAGACTGTGCAGCAGTCCATGAACTGGAGTGGAATGCTCAATAGCAAGAGTAAGAATGTGATGAAGAAGGTGCTAGCTTGGCTTGAGCACCACTTGCCAAAAAAAGAGGGAAGCATCATCTTCAAAAATGGATTCTGAGCCTTCCCTGATTTACATTTTCATCCTCTGAAAGACTATGAAAAGGCATTTTTAGCTGCTTAACAGCAAGCAATATCTCTCTTCCAGTGTCCTCCGTCACTCTTTATCATGATGGGCTACGGTATGAACTCTCGCTGCAGAAGTTACACATGCATTAGGTGTTATAGCAACAAGTATCACCACAAGACCAGTCACTTTTGAGATGGGAATTTCAAAAAATCCAAGTAACTTCAATGGATGAAGGTGTTTACAGCACATGAGGAGCCCCACATCACTGTAATCCATCCACATTTACTTCTACATCGCTTGTAAAAGTGAAGAGTTTGCATCATTTGAAGCCAATTCAAAAAATAGAAGTTATTTTTTTTGAAAATATGACCAGAAAAAAAAAAAAACAGATTGGACGGGGTGATATGAAACTACTTCATGTAAAGAAAAGCTTGCTTTATATTTGATGTGAACACAACATACACACTGTGATGTAGCATTCGTGGCAGCTTGACAAGTTAAAGACCATTAATTGCAAGGTCTTCTTGTTGGCAGTAGGAGGGACAGAAGAGATAAAAGAGGAACAAAGGACATGCGGGTGGGTAATACAGCACATATGGTAACTGTGAAGAAGATGGGAAGTCAACCAGCAGAGAGACATAAGGGAGAAAACTGGCAATAGTGAGGGAGGAGAAAAGTGTATCCGTGTGAGGGAAGAGACTGGGAAGTGACAACATATGAGAATATCTAAAAGTAGATATAGAGGTAGAGTGAGAGGTGAGGGAGATCCAAACAAGGCAGAAATGATAGAGAGAAAGAGAGAATCATTGCTTATTTATAATCTCTGGTATTCTATGCCTTGATTCAGGCTCAGATCATACATTAGATCTTTCTAAAACAACCCATGTTTCCTATTCTCGCCTCTCAAACTTGGCTTCTATCTTTAGCTGCCATCACTGTCCCAAATAGGCTTCCTCTCTATTTCTTGCTCTCTCACACAAATAGGGAGGGAAAAAACTGAGGGAAAGGAAATATAGAGCTATATTGTACCTTCATGGTGCTGCTTTTATCTAAAAAGCATCAACTGGCTGCAAATAAACCCAGTTCGCTTCGTGTTTTTAGTCAGGTATGAGGTAACAGTTAAACCTCAGTCTTGAGGGTTAAATGTCATTGACCACTGCTTGTTTTTAATCCCACCATGATGCTTTACAATTAAAGCACCATGGTGGGATTAATTAATTAATTAAACCAGTACACTTATCTCAAAGCTGCCTTTTCCTAGGCATAAGAAACCCAAATTAGTGATTGTTTGATATGTCTTATGACCAAGCTGACTGAGTCATACTCATCAAAATGCCTTCATTTCATTTTATGATACAATATGACACAGTCACCGCATTTGTTTCTTTTTGGCTGTTTTACTGAAACTGTCAAAAACCACCGAGTCTGAACTACATTTAAAGCAGATTTTCAAATAGCAAAGTAGAAAATGTAGACATAAAATCAATCAAAACTATTGTCAATCCTCTGCACCCCATGAAGTTTGGGCCTTTTTGCTCTGGTGTAAATTCTTTTTACATATGAAGAGTTCATTTGCAAAAACAGGTAACTCCGTTATCTCAAGTAAACAATAAAAAATGAGTTAATTATAATAATAGCACTAATAATTTATTTTTTCTCTATTTTGTCATGCATTTTTCTACTGAGTCAAATCCACTCAACTTCAGTTTGATTGATATTATCTCAAATAAACAATAAAAAAAGCTTTCTGAAAGTTTATCAAAATGGAATTATCTGTTTTTGCAAATGAACTCTTCATATATAGCCTTGCATGGTAATGAAGCAGTACAGCCACGGCTGGAAGTAGAGAGAACTCAAAACAAAAACTAAATAAACAACACCTGAAATCAGCTTGTGCCCACTGGTGTTACCACTGAGAGAAAAATTGTGACCCTTCACTCTACAGATGTTTTATTACTGAACCTACATTAAAAAAAAAAAAAAAAAAAAAATCATAGTTTTCTCCAATTGGTTCTGGTTAAGAACACAGCCTTCTGTTCAGCCGAGTTCCATCAAAACATCCCAGAATTTTTGTCACGACTGTTGGACCGTTTAACCAAGCACAAAATTATTTATTTATAATATTTACAAAGAGCCATGGTAACATGCAATACTATGAGTCTACAACTCTTTTCTGTATTGTCTTCATATCTTCTTTCTGATATTTCAAAATGGCTAAATGTACCCAGATTTTCAGATTGCTTACTGATAATCAACTTAAAAACAACAGCAGCACCTAAATCCATCAGTGGTTGTATTGCGTGTGCATGGATCAATTGAAGTGTGAGTGTGTGCTTACAATTGTGATTGCAGTCTGTATACAGCAGCTACTAGACACCGACCATCTGGTGGCTGCCATGCTGGCATCAAGGTCAAATACTCGCTTCATGCTGACATCCACACACACGCAGACACGCTCACACACTATTGCAGTGGTAACACAATACTTAGAGACATGTTTGGAGCAAATCTCATTTAAAACAGTCTCAAGTGCCCATCGCAGTGCACAGTGCAAACATTGTTTACATTTAATCTCTATTTGTCGTATTCGTTATATTTCAAGAATTGTATGTCAAATCATCTTACTTTGTGGATGCTTAACATTGCTCTAAGGCTTAAAATGCATTTCATTGAGAGAAAATGAATTTCTGTGGCTTTGTTTAAGATTATTATTGTCACCATTTAAATGGGGTTTTTAAAGACAAGCAATTAAACATCCAGGTTAAGTGGCTGGTTTGTGATTCCTGTCCAAGTGTAGCTTTGAAGACCGTATGTTTAATTAAAACAGCATATAGGTTTATACAATTTCAATTTATATGAAGGACTCTGTTTTTTTGTTTTTTTTGAAAAAGTAGGTAATGAATAATATATTACAAAAAATGTATAACTGTAATCAATTTTTGGCTAACTGAAGGAGCTACAAACATGCATTTAACAGACTCACCTGAAGAGGTGATGGTGAATGTGTCTCCTCCTGGTGAATATAAATTCAGTCTTCATTTTCTTTGTAGATCTGCTTTGGTTTTCACAAATGCCTGTTCACTGTTTTGTGTTGTTAACATTTAGTATATTACATTTTAGAGCTGTTTTGGTGGGACAAAATCTTTAAAAGCAGGTAACTGAAGAGAAATACATGAGCAATGAATGTCTGCGACTTTGTCACTGCAAGTATTGTCTGGTCATTTGAGCCATTCTGATCATACCTGCAGCTTCAATGTAGCTCTGACAAAGACACTCAGGCATCGTACGGGTGGTCTTTAGTGTAGTCTGGACCCACAGTGGTTTTGAGTATGTTGACACACAGAGTAAACAGGTATAAAATCCTTAGTATAAGGTAGATCAGAGTTTTCCAAAATGTGTTTCCTCAGGAAATCCATGCTTTGGTGGAAGTGGGCGTGTTCTGAAGGATTAGGCGAGGATATCAGCTCAAGTCAAAATTTACCAAAGCCTTCACAAAATACTTTGTAGGGTGCACACTCCAAATATCTCTCCCTTTCTATCGGTTTCTCTTCTGCAGCTATCTTTCCTTCTATCACTCCATCTCCACAGCTCGTTGTTCTCTCGCCTCGGGTGCAGGCTGTTGCTAAGAAACGGATAGGGGAGCCAGTGTATGTATTAGATATGCTTTCTTTCTTCCTTCTTTTTTTTTTCCAAGTCTCTGTGACGAGTTCAGAACTTTTTCAGTAGGAAATGTCAGAGAAAATCAATCCCTTCCACCCACCTCAACTTCATTTTACTCTCTCTCCTGATCTGTTCCTGCTCTCTGCCTCTCTCTCTCTGTTGGCTTCAGTCTAAATATACACCAAGAAGTCAGCCTGTCTGTGCTCGGTTTTCCTGACTTTACAACGACAACATGTTGATTTTCTTGACTCCTCTATGTATTTAGAACATTGCTCAGCTTTGCTGGGCTTTCTTCAGTTTTCCTACAAAAGCTCAACCTTCCTTTTGTTGATTTTCTTGGCTTTTTTGAAGAAGAAAGGAAAAGATGTTGACTCAGTTTAACAACTTTACAATTGAGCACTGATTTATCCAGGACCTTCCTCAATACCAAGTGAGCAAACATCCGGGGCATATCCAAAGGAATGTTTTGACGGCTTTTTTGTTCAGACTTCTGAACTGCTGTTTGATTTTGTATTATTATTTTTGATTCAAAAAGATGTTATAATTTAATCACTGATTGTTGTTGCAGTGGAAGAACAATTAAGCAGCTCAAAGTTCTGTGAATGGGCTTTGTGATGGGCTTGTTATTGTCCTGTCCAGTAGTGAGACAAAGAAAGTTAACTGCTATCAGGAATTGCTACTATAGCTCCCATGTTAGCTGAAAATGACATGGCCACTCATAATGACAAAAATCTGACATGCAATTTTCGGTTGTCCCACTGTTGAAATGGTTTGAGTCCAAATTTAAGAACCAATGAACCAAAGATGTGATCCTCACTAGATTTATTGGAAGATTTTTATATCTCTGTGAGTATTTTTGCTTAGCTTTTCCATTCATCGCAATCCACTGCACCATCATTAACATCTTTCTGATAATAGCTCGCCATTCACACAGTGAAACAAACTTTAAAGGGGGCACCTTTAATGGTGATCATCCAATCCTAAACATACTCTCTAAAGGTATCATCATACAATCTGTGCTAGTAACCAACTTCACATGCACCGTGACCAACATTGACTCAGCACACTATGTCAGAACTTAAACCCACGTCTCCTTTAAGCTCCCCTGCCAGGACCTTGACTTGGTTTAGTCTACCATTAGCCCAAGGTGAAGGGCAAGACCACCTTAGGTGAAATGAGGGGTGAAGGAACACATTGACTCTGTCTGCAGAGGGCCAGTGCTAATGGAGAATAGATTATGTCAATTAACACTCTCAGTAGGGAAACATTAATCAGCTAATGATGGTTCAGTGACAGCCAGAAAAGAGTTGGAGGGGAGCGAAACTGTTGGAGAAAAGGGATGTGTTGAAGAGAAAGAAGGCATCACAGCGTGTACAGCCACCTAGATACTGTTCATGTGTCTTGTGCATAAAAGAGTCTTTGGACCAACTGTCTGCAAACTTGTCTATCTGTTTTTTTTAACACTCATTCATACTAAAGATACCTGTATTTACATTTTTGTGCATGCTACTATATGTGCAAATCCAAAAGATAGGGAAACACATATTCACATATCTACACATATCTCTTTTTTTTTCTTTTGCATCTAGTTATTCTTATTACGTATTATTCTCAATAAATATTCATGAATTGTATTTCTAAAAAAAAAAAAAATCTTGTGCGAGAGTTTGCACTGATGTAAACACTTTGCAATCCCAGAAAATGTGGGTGTAGGTTTTGTTTTCTTTCTTTTTTTACATGGGTGAAGAATTTCTTTACATTCCTTCCAACAGTAACACAACCATATTTGTTTGCATATTTTCAACTATATTATTATTCTTATTATATTATATGCTATTTTTTTAAGCATGTTCTCTCCATAAGCCTGCAGTCATAACCTCACGCCTCTGACCTCTATATGTTGCTTCTCCTCGCATCTCTTCTATGCGTATGGATGCACGCATACAATGCAACTTTTCCCACACGTTTGCTCTCATGGATGGACTTGGCGACAACACAGCCACGCTCTCCGTCTGTATATTTTGTGCAGCTTGTCTTCGTATAGTTAATGAGCTGTAAAATGTAGGCCAGAGCTGTGTCTCTGTGCTCTGTAGAAGAGAAGGATATATGGACCACTGCATCTCAAAGTGGAGTTTGTGGACCCTCAGGGATTGTTGGGTCCAGGCAGTCCCAGGGAAGCAGAGGAGGCAGAGTTTAATTTCTTTATAATACAGTGCATTTAAAATATAAGACTGATCTTTAAGAATGCACAGTGTACTGTAATTTATTCTTGCCACGGCAATATGTTTGAATGTGCTACAGCGTGGAACTGACCTCGCCAAAACTGGTAAAGAACGGAAAGTAATAACCGAGGAAAAGACGTGACTCAGAGCGAAATACCAGCTTTACAGTAAAAACAAAATATACATTCACTCTGTTTCCTGAGGATTGCTTTGCCTTCATGTGCAGCTGATTAAATTTGTGTGTGCTTGATTTGTGCCAGCAGGCAGCTGTGTGCTGGTTGAAGGATGACCGCTGTCTGTATGTGAAGAGGCATGCAGTCATCAGAGAAGTGGTTATTTGCCTCAGCCTTCTGCCGGACGGCATCAGAGCACAAATACGCGCGTTCATGTTGTTTTGATCTAAAACGGAAATTACAGCAACAGCTCCCATCTGTTTCAACGCGTGATGACTTTATCTGCTAACACATCGGGGCACATTTTGCATCTCGCACTGATGTATGGCTGCAGTAGAGCCAATTAAAACGAGAGCCAAAATTTTAATTTTCCTGCACAAATGGTCAGATGATGCTTATTTTATTTGTTGTTTAAACAGGAAGTCTGGCCCGATTTTTTTTTTTTTTTTTCTGCTGAGAGTGTTACTCAGCTCGCTCAGGCTTGCGTACACACATGCAAATGCCTTCACAGACAGTGTGTGATTAGCCGGTGTGTGGCCGGCAGCCAGCACCAATGTGACAGAATGTGTTAACATGTGGCCAAAAGTTATGGAGGCAGTCGGACAGGCAGGCAGTTAGATGGACGCATGGAGTAAACAGGCGTGTTTTGAACCAGATTTTTTAAAGAAGACAGGGCAATCAGAGAGACAGCTGGGTCCAGGAGTAGAATAACTCTTGAATAAAATGCCTTTGGTCATGTTGTTGTACAGCAGCTGGCATGAATTCCAGATTCCTCACCATGTAGGTTACCAGCTCAGCTTTGAATAAAAGGTTGCTGCTAACAAAGAGCTTGAACCAGTGTGCGAGTTCAGGAATTTCTAGTGCAGTTGCAATGACTACGGAATATCTGCTCTTTGATTTTCAGGAAATAATTTGCATCTTTGTGTGATATTTATTTATTCGATTTTTTTTTTATTGTCAGTTTAAATTTGTGTTAGTCTAAACTGAACTACATTTAGTCCACAGAATCTCACTTCTTGATGATAAAAAGATTGCTTACCTGTTCTGATGTCTACTTTTATTTATGCATGCTGTATTTCTATTTTCTATGTTTTACATACAGCTTTACGTTGCATGCAAGATGACGTCTTATTTTGGATTGAATATTTCATATGAATATTGGTGCATACTCGTAATATATTAGCATATTATTTTATCCAAAATACTTTGAATTGAATTGAAGTACATGTGATTCTGGTTCCAAGAACTGCACAAAAATGTGGACACCTATAATATTTGACCTATATGTATATCAGTGACAAATGACTGAAGACTTTCTAAGGATAGATTTTCATGGTCAAATGTTGTTGCAGGTTGTTATTTGGTCAGTGCTCAGCTTTGTCTGGTCCTTCTTATTGATTGGCTAAGAACTTTTCAGCTTCACACTAGAAATAGATGGATGACCTCACTGCTGTGCAGGAAAGAAATGAAAAATAAATAATATATGGGATATGGGCTTCTGGTGGGCAAAAAAGAAAAAAAAAACTCACCACCATCAACGCAGTTTGCAGAGGATGGAACTGAGAGGTCTGGGGGGAAGAAGGGATGGGCACAAAGAAAACAGAAGAAGAAAGAGAGAGGTGATCTAAGTGTGAGGAAAATGAACACTACCACAAAAAGGAGGAGGTTTCAATACTAGAAGATTAATTTTGTTTCATTGAAAGTGTATCCTAACCTGGCAATAGCCAGATTAATAATTGTGTAGTACTTGATAGTACTTCACAATATCAATCTGGGACCGCTCCATGTAAATCCGTTCGGAGGAAAGAGGCACGGATTGGACAATGCAACAGTATGTCCCGCCTCTGACAGGTTTGTTTTTAGCCAATCGCGGGATCTTCACAACGAGCGGAACCAATTGGTAGATTAAACTCTTACCAAAACCCGTAGGTAAAAAAGCACAAACATCTTTACCATCCAGAAATGCGCAAAGCGCCTCTCGTTGTTCTTCCTTCAAAGAAGCGATAGGAGATTCAGCTAAAACTGACTTAATAGCAGCATCTACACGATCGTTGTCCTCCGTTGCCATGTTTGTTTTGATCTACTGGCGCTTGGTGTCGTCTTCACACCCGGATATCCCGCCCCACACACGAATATTGCTGCGTGATTGGCCCGAACCAACTTGGTGCTGTACGAAAAGTGAAGGCGGGAGCGGAGCAAGATGGTTTCTTGAGAGATTTGTGAACTCACAAATATCGCGAGAAATCAACTTGCTGGCAAGGTTAAGTGTATCCGTGGTTTTAGATGAGCAAATTGGTCACAGTTGTCTGAGAGTCAGTTCAACATTTATTTATTATTACTTTTTTTTTTTTTTTTTAAAGAACTGGCTTTTTATTCAACATGTGATTTTTAAGTCACCAGATAACGGAAAATACCAGACTGTCACTGTTAATTAGTGAAAATTGAGCCAAAGTTGAGAAATTTGTATTGTTCATCATGGATATTTTGGATATCCTAATGGACAGTTTGAGAATTAATTCTTATATAAACATAAAGCTTATAAACATAAGCTTTATGATGCACTTCCTGTATAAAGGAAAATTCTGTGGTTTCATTACAAAGAATACCTGTTGAATTATGATATTGCTGGCATAAAAAAAATATTATGGTTAATATGTTAAGTTTTTATTTTCTTCTTCTGTTGTCAGACAAGAGTTCAAACTAAACCCTATTGAGTGATGAAAGTTTAACCTTTCAGCATCTTCTCATTCCTCCTAACAGATGATCTACTGAGTTTATTGGCGTTTGTGGGGCCAGATTACCCTTTGTAGTTAATAATTCTGAATTTCTGTCAGTTCTGTTTCTTTCTGACTTCATTATGAATAATAATATATCTTAATTGTGACATACTGAGAATTGTTTTGGGATTATACTGTACATAAAGCTGTATACTCTGTCATGGATTATATGTTTGGATTTCAGTTGCAATTCCTGGTTGTCAGTGTTTCCAGACTATTATTATTATCCCCCGCCTCCACGAAGTGGAAAAGGGGGATATAGGTTTGACGTCCGTCCGTCCGAGATGAAGGGGACAGCTTTTCTCGGAAACTATTACAGCTAGGATTACGAAATTTAGTTCAATTTCAATTCAATTTTATTTATATAGCGTCAATTACAGTCAAATCGCCTCAAGACGCTTTACAGAATACATATGCCTGACCCCCAGAGCAAGCCCAAAGGCGACAGTGGCAAGGAAAAACACCCTTAATTTAGTGTGTAGCTTCACACCATGGACACCTTGATCAAGTTCGAAAATGAGACCTGTGCGATAATATTTAACAGAGTTATGGCCCTTGATCACTATCTTGGATATAGACTCATAGACATCACATGTGGCGGGGGATATTGATGACCATGCCGTCTTGTTGGTTCAAAGTGATAACGGACTGAAAAATAGGCCAAAACTAAATGCCATGTTGACAACTTGACAATATAAATAGTTGACTGACTGATGGAAAGATTAGCACAGCGCTAACTAAATTGTTAATGTGCCACATAAAGGATTCAATCAGTGTGACTGGCATCTGCACATTAGGGCATAAAGTTACAGTTCAAGACGCATCTGAATATTTCAGTTTCAATATGATAATTATGTTCTAGTAAACATCTTAAGACCAATAAATAAAAGCTTTTGAAATATATCTAAATGATGGAAAGAGAGTAGTTTGTGGTTGCCATGAGTGCCAATAGCCACGGTAGTTGAACAGACAAGAAGAATAAGGGGTACATCCTGCAAAACCTCACTGAACAATGCGACATTTGCTGATATTAGGTTCTGCAACGGTCCTTATAACATTTGAGAAAGATGAAAAATCATCGACTTAACAGATGGCTCTGAGTAATGGCTAAAATTCTGACTGTTCAACAGATGACAGAATTATAAAAAATAATAAAAAGAACAGTACAAGTCTCAAGGCTGCAACAATACATCTACCCAAATGATTTCTCTTCTCCTTCTCATACTTTTGATCAAGTTTGATGCACCCTTCAACTAGTGGACACCTGAACCTATGCAAATTCGTCTTCACTCCAGCGAAGTGACAGTTTGATTCCCTGTTTTCATCCTTGATGATTTGACAGACAATTTCAGTTCCATCCTTTTCTTTCTTTCTTTCGTAAGGGGAATAATCTGCGTCTCTGCATGATGATGCAAACTCCATCTCCCAGTGGGGTTGGAATCACTGGGTTTTAATACACTTTACTCACCCTCAAGAGAGTAGTTTTCACTTTTTTCTTTTTTTTTTGAACAGGAGCATCAACAGCAGGGCCTAAAATGATAAAAAATATTCCATAACAATATGACATAGAATTTAGAACAGCACTTAAGCAAAACGAAGATATATCATTTCTAATCCAAGGTTGGAATATTCACGCAAAATACACATACAGACAATTATATACACATAACTGCTTCATTTTTCACTTGAATACGGGGATGAATTTTAGCATCTTTACCATCTATTTACTTTCCTTAGAAAAGAAATACTGCAGGTGATTCAGATAGTAATGAGATAATGTGGGTAATACAGTTGTTTGTTTCTCATTTTGCTTCTGTGTATGCAGATTAAGTTGAAAATAGAGTCTCTAAACAAGCTTAGAGTCAATCTACTCCCACTGTGCCGGAGTGTATAAAATTAAATAAATAAGGATTTAAAAGTGGATCAGCAATTTTGGACAAAGATGCCAGCTCCTTAATTCTCACAGGTTCAATTGAACATCTGTTTAAGTGTGCTTTATAAATAAAATACCCCAGCTTGTTCCTTGGTGATTCTTCTTCATCCACTAAAGTATATATATATATATATATATATATATATGTATATATATATATAAACAAAGGGGATTTAGAGGGAGAGTGGAAACAATAAAATCCACTTAAGAATAGCTCTTTTGCACAAACACTATAGTCCCCTCAGATGGTCTAAACACATTTATTATTGCACAGCTAGTGATTTACAAAAGCCCCGACAAGTTTAGAATCTACTTTGCCACATGCTCACTTTCTTATTTTTCATCTGTTGTCTTCACCCCTCCCCTAGTCTGTCTTTACAAAACAAAGAAACCTTTTTTTTTCTTTTTTTCTTTTTTTAATTCACATATAGAATCATCTGTGAGCCAAATGACATAATGAAAGGTCAGTAAGAGATTTTTAATAGCTGGGTGGCTAACAGCAGAATTCTAAGTCATGGCAGAGCTCAGTTCCGTTTCCGTAATTTACCTGTGATCCAAGGCTATGGTTAATGAATTTTCTTGACATGATTGAAACGTTTTGTACAGCACTCAATATTCACCTGTCAAAGCTTGTAGCTAAAGCTTCTGACATTACAATAATTAGCATTCACAGACCTGAGTGACTCAGAGTATTGCCGTAATTTTTTGCTTATGAAATTTTGTGACTTGTTTGTCATAGTGACATGGTTTGAGACTGGGTTTGAGAAAACTTGATGTTTGCCCTGGACTTGAAACAGGTTTTGAAATGATTTCATTCTTAACCAGAGCTTCCCATCAAGGACTTAAGAAATATAAATATATCTTAGACTGTGCTTAATCTCTCTTAACACCATAACCTGCAGATTGGTTTGGACGACTTGATATCCATGAAAATCAAATTTTTAAAAATTGCCTAAATGACACCAGTTTTTCAGCCAGAAACTGCAAATACAGAATGATTGGATATTCAACTTTCTGACAGTACTTGAACTATTTATCTGTGAATGTCGTTGGGTTGTAAAATCTAACTGACCCAAATCTAGAAATCAGGATTTTTAAAAAAAAAAAAAAAACAAAGCAAAGCAAAACAAAACAAAGAAGCAAAAAACAGGAAATCACAGTATTGTACAGGTCTCTTTTTAAAGAGTCAAAAACCAAACAAAAGAAAGTTTTAAGAAAGTGGGAAAATGTTGGCTGTGTTTTTTAGCATTGGTTTTGTGTCCACAGTAAGTAAAAATGTGTGCCCAGAAACTGTCCGGGATTTAGAGGGTTAAATGGTGGGAGACAAAAATTACAGTATGCATGTTGTGGCAATAGAGCCAATATAATATAGCCTGTTTAACAGTACGTCAAAACTGTAATCACATAAGTTGCAATTATAGGCAGCGAAACACTTTCCTTGGACATTATTTTAATTCACATTGCATTGAAATCCTTGCTCTCAATTTCCACCTGTTCGTTTTCTCTTTTTCTTTCTGCTCAATCCAGCAGCTGATTAGACAAACAGAGGTGAATTTCGCCAGGCTTTTAATGGTTGGTCATTGAGGGCTGGGCAGCGTGCTGCTGGATGGTTCTCGGTCAATGGACATCAGGCTCTAATGAGGCACAAAGAGAATGGAAGGGGTTTGTCTGGACTAATTTCATTAGTGTCCTCCTGTCCCCAGTCATTGTAGTCAGAGATAAAGAGGACATTCTCAGATGGGGCATAATAGTCGAGTGGACAGCGTAATGCTCCGATAACAGCTGATATATTGTTTATGGAAGGGGGGTTGAGTGTGGTCTGTGTCTGGTGAGCAACGCATGTGTGTTCGAATCAGAATTAAAGAGGTAACGTGTTCTATTTTTATGCAGTGATATGCCATTGTCGTATTGTTTGGAATATGTCAGTGCAGTAATGTGCTCCACCCTAAACTCAAATATGTTCCCACATTCCCCTCTTTGGTGCCACTTGGTTTATCCCAAATGATCACTTATGACACATCACACTTTTTGAAGCAGCTGAGGAACAAAAAAAAAATCTATTTATATGGCATGAATACAAATCTTGCTGTTCTTAACCACATTGTACCTGCTATCCACAGGATTTTAATTAAAACATTGACAGTGAATGACGTGTGCCTTTTTGCACAATTGCCCAATATCTCTTTTCTATTTTCCAATAAGAGTGACAGAATCACTTGCTTATCTGCTTGCAGAAAATGTGCATTTTTTATTTATTTATTTTTTTCATTCTTGTGACATGACAACTTTAAATTTTCCAACCAGAGGCACACAATGTAAAATGCGGTAAAATGGGCCAGCAGCAGCTCCCGGTGGATTTATCGATGAGCCACCAATGCCAAAATTATGCACAGAACACTTAACTGACAGTTCAGGATGGAACTGAAGTGCATTGGTTTCTCCTGATGTTTCATTCCATAGATGTTTCTCCAAATGTTAATTTGAGCATTTGAAGAAAAGCAAGCACTTTTAGCTGAGAACATCTCTCTCTCTCACACACACACTCTCTCTCTTTTTCTTCTCTCAAGGTGCCATTAAAGAAATCCCCAATTACTCCTAATAATGATGTAATCAAGCACGGCTGACGTGCCAGCGAGCTTTAATTAAGTTATTAATTAGCTGAATAATGGGGTTTTTATTCACCGGGACAGAAGCCACAGTCTCCCACGGCAAGAAAGTGCAAGTGTGTGTGTGTGTGTGTGTGTGTGTATGTGTGTGTGTGTGTGTGTGTGTGTGTGTGTGTAGGTGAGCCGTGACAAGGTGTTTGTGTGTGTGTGAGCAAGACATAGTGAAACAGAGACAGGAAGGAGTGTGTGGGTTAGCAGATAATGTAACTGTCAAACACGAGAAAAAAAGGAACAAAATGACTGTAATTTTGAAGAAAAAAAGAACTTAAAATAACAGCATATGTGCTTTGCTAGAAAATACAATATGCACATTGTTTTTACTGGCTCATGAGGCAGAAACACACAAATTAAGTAATTTACCAGTTCCTGCATTTCCCCCCTCCAATTACAGTGGAGTATCACGGCCCCTTAAGAGTGCTATGATAATATTTCACCTTATTTGCTCCCTGCTCCCCGACTGCCGGAGGCCAGTTTAACCTCCTTGCATGTTGTGCTGAGTTCAGGCCGTAGATAGCAGGCTGACAGAAAGACATCCACACAATACATAATTACCTGGATATGAATAATTTGAGGTGACCCCGGTGACGGCAAAAGGTGCACTGTCGGTTGATCCAATTAACTTTAAACTAAGGGCCTTAATTTATCTGCAAATGGCTGTGCTTCTCCAGGGAGGCTGATAACGCCAAGCCTCTCATTCACAATAGAGCTCTTTATTCCTTTCTGGTCTGTGAAGTGGTTTACTTCGCTTTCTTCTCGAACACGACAAAGAAAAACAAACCAATAGAACCTCTAAGATTACATGCAGAAGAAGGTAAAAACCATCCACATCTTTATGCTTTATTTTCCTTTGCTTGCTTATGCAGTTGCATCACTTTACCCCCTGTGTACCTGCATCAAAACACATGAAAAGTACAGGATTAAATGGTAATCATTTCACTGTGTGCTCCAAAGAGGGACCTGAGAGCACAAAGATTATTGTTAGAGAATGTATTTTAAGTATCTTATTCCTGCAATGTCTCCACCTTGATTATATAGCCATGTTGTCCATCCAAATTATCCATTAAGATGAGAGAAAGTGCATTAGGCTCTGTCTAAACCTAGCAAAACTATCTGTTAAATATATATCTAAAAGCATGAATCAAGCAACATCCTTTTCATTTCAAATTGAGCATCTGCTGCTGTGCTTCATTTCCTCCACTGTTTAAAGCTTCGCAGTGCCTACAATAAATATTACAATAAACCTAAAGTAGCATTTTTTTTCCTGCAAAAAATGCTTGACTGTAATAAATACAATCTGCCTCACAGGTTAGGTTTGATGGTTTCCTACTTGGTCCTTGCCTGGTAGGAGGGATGTTGGGTTAATGTGTCTGTGCCCAGGAGGCACATTGTCCCAAAATTCGTCTTCTTCACTTTCGAACGGCAAAAGTCTTTCATTCTGAGCTCCACTCGAGACCTTGTATAATGTCCTCACGACATACTTTTTTGCTGTGTTCAGGTCACAGCATCTTTACAGCAGTCTGAGTGCTTTTTTAACATATGCTCTTATTGAAAACGACTGGATTTTAACTCCAACTGTGACATGACTCTTGTGACGTCGTGTTGTCACAAACAATTGGACGCACGTGAAATACTTTTCACCATTTCCAGACATCGATAACATTTTAACCTCATGCATTTGAATAAGTCTTCTGTATGGTGGGTCTTTGAGGGTAAAGAAGGCTTTTAGGTTACAAGTGCTTACAATAGCCTCCTCAAAGCCTCTTTGGTTATCACTGAATGGGAAAGCTAATAGGAAGCCATAGTGACTGGCTTTAATAGAGATTTAACGATTCCTGCATCTCTTCATGCCCGTTTCCATCTGCTTGTGCTGTTTGACCTTGGTGTGCGATACAAGGTTGCAGCGCTGCAGTGACCTAATACTCAAGTTAGTCTACTGTGGCAAGCCCTTGGTGTGTTTGTGTGTAATAACGCGACGCATAAATGGAAGGAAACCAATGTGAAACTTCTTCCTCACTTTCTCCCTATTCACTCCACTGTCTCTGCCACATTCCCTCGTTTTCTCCCCTCTCTTTTGTCCTTCCATCCCTTTGCCCTCCCATATATTGTCTTAGTTATCAGCCAATCCACCGATGGCTCTCATTCTTCAATAAGTGGAGGCGATCTTGGCCCGCTGGGGGAAGAGAGGATGGAAGCCGAGTGAATACAGACAGGCCTTTTATCTCTTTCTCTCTTTATTTTATTCTATCTCCCTCATGTTTCCATTCCCTCACTCTCTCTCTTTATCTCTTCCCCACCCTCTCCCACTCTTTGTCTGTGTCTCAGGAGATTGCTCTGAAAGCCGTGTGCATGCAGAACGCTGCGTTGCTTTTTTTTCCCCCCATAGCTGTGTAAGCTAACAGAATTATCAACTTGGCTGCAGACTTCTTTGCCAGTTTGACTCACCTTCACCTTCCTGCTTTGCACACTGTCCGGCCCCTGCCAGACCATACAGCGCTGGCCTTGGCTGGACAAATACAGAGATCTGGTGGCAGCGGAGGAGCCTGAGGCCCATGGAATAAAGATGTATTAGGTGCTTGAGTCTATAGTACTCACTCAGCCTTGAGGGTATAATTCAAGTTGACTGCAAATAAAAAAAAGGTAGAGCTTTAGGGTGGTAATATAGTGAATTGGTTGACCAGATAGCCACAGGGTGAGGGGAGAAATTGATTCCAGTTATCACCACATCATTATCGGTATGTGCAACGTACAAGTAAATTACAGAAGTTTCTAAAAGCCGACAACTATTAAGTTACTTTTAAGTTAGTTAAATTTTGTAGGCCATGTCATAAATTCTACATCTAATTACTGATGATTCTGCTGTGTATTGGTTGTAGTAAATGTGGAAACATGCAAAAAGACATCAGTCATAGTATTATATCTAAATTCTTAAAATTTTAACTAAGATAAGTTTGTTTTGTGCACAGAAAAGACAAAGTATGTAACATTTAGGCCACTCAACTCAGGATTGTTGAGCACTCTGCTTCCAGAAAGAAATATCTGCAATTATTATTTGCAAATTGAACTATGTACTATCTACTTTTTCTGTAGCTTGATCACATTTTTTAGTTTCATTTAATTAAATCTTGTTTTATTTTATTTTAATATGTATTTATTGTAATACACACACGTATATGTAGTCGTGGAAAAACATATTAGATAACCCTTATTGTCTTCAATTTCTTGTTCATTTCAATGCCTGGTATCACTAAAGGTATATTAACTGAAGAATACAATGACTCAACAAAAAATGAAGCTGATTACATAATACTTTTTATCCCATTTGACATGCTAAAGCTTAATTGTATTCCCAGGGTATATAAGAGGCCGTTTCATGTCATAAGCAGCACTGCACATGCAACGGCCTGGAGTAGTTTCCTGCTTACATTCAAGCTGGAGCACAACAGTTGTCAGCTCTCACATAATGCCTAAAACAAAAGAATTATGTGAAAACACAAAGGCAGCCATCTTGGCACTGCTGGAAATTGGCACAAGAAAGAGACAGGTAGTGAAAAAACTGAAGATCTCCAAGGCAGCCGTTCAATACACCAAGGAAAAACAAGCCGAACATGGTACTACCAAATTGGTAGCTGGTTGCAGCAGGAAATGTCTTTTTACCCCATGAGATGACCGTTGATTCATCCACTGCGAGCCCGATCTCACGGGGATTCGTGAAACTGTCACGTAAGTTTTAGTTTCGGTTTCGTGTGCACCAACACGATTTCGTCATGTTTTTCGTGCCGCTCACCACGAAATGCGCACCAATGTATTTTAAACGGCGGACTTTTCGTGCCACTCAGAACGTATTTCAAAAGAATGTATATATTATATTTTTAATGTAAAACCGTGGCGAATCCAACGCTATATTTTGCATGACATCGTCCCTAAACATAACCCTAACCATAACCCTAACCATAACCTAACCATAACGTAACCATAAGCCGGTGGTACACTTACCAATTTGCATAGGAATTTCAAGAATGTCCGGCGGCCGGCGGCCGCAAACGCAATCACACAAGCAGTATACGCCGATGGACAGCTTAGATCGTCATGAATCCGCCGGTATAAACCACTTTCAGATGTGATTACCACAGCGAAAAACATTTCGTGGTGAGCGGCACGAAAAACATGACGAAATCGTGTTGGTGCGCACGAAACCGAAACTAAAACTTACGTGACAGTTTCACGAATCCCCGTGAGACCGGGTTGCCACTGCAGTGTCAGGACTCGTCGTCAGACCTCCAGGGACCTGAAAAATAAGTGGGCACTGTGGAGAAATGTGATTTGTTCGACAAGGATATTTTGAAACCAACTTCTTGAACCTGGTCTGAAGTCACACAAGGTAAAGAGGAAGCCCTTCATCAATGAAAAGCAGAGGAAAGCCTGGTTACTCGTTGCTGGGGGTCACAAGGATTGGACTGTTGATGATTGGGCTGAGGTTCTCTTCAGTGATGAATCCAATTTTCAGTTGATACTCATTCCAGTCAACTTACTGGTTAGGAGGCAGACTGGAGAAGCCTACAAGCCAGACTGTCTTGCCCCTACAAATAAAACACGGGGGTGGATCAGTGATGATCTGCAGTTGTTTCAGTATGGGTGAAATGCGAATGAGCCAGGCCATGTACAAGGCTACTCTTGAAAACAGTCTTCTTCCATGAGCTGGAAAAGTCTTTCCTGCCTCGAATGACTGGAATTTTTAACAAGACAATGCCCCTTGCCACACAGCAAGGCCTGTTAAAGCCTGGATGGAGAACCAGAACACTGGAACCATGCCTTGGCCTGCTCAATCACCAGATTCAAATCCAATTGAAAACCTGTGGAAAATCATCAAACACAAAATAGAGAACCACAAGCCCCAAAACAAAGCAAATTTATTTGAATTTGTACAACAGGAATGGGTTGCTGTGACAGCAGAACAATGTCAGAAGCTGGTGAAGAGCATGCCGAGACACATGGCTGTAGTCATCAAAAACAATGGTTATGCAATCAAGTACTCACTCCTGTGTGTATGATGTGACTAAAACAGAAAAGAGAACATGGAAAGCCTAAAAGCACTGTTTTTGGCAGTATAATTCCATAGCTATTGATGTAAGATCTTAAGTGATTTTGGTTATTGTCAAGAAAACATGGAAAATGGCGAGATGGACAATAAATCACAAAAGAAAAACTTGTCTTTGATAAGTTATTTCTGAAAAATTTTAAAGTAAAAAGAAAAATTATATCAATATGTGCAACATTTTTTGAGTGTTTTTAAAGTGTCTGCTTGTGATAAATGTGCTAATGTCCTCTAATTGTGATTTGTGGCTTCAGAAGGTTTATCTAATTGCCGCACCTCTTTATCTAACCACCTTCAGCTTCATGACCATGCTCTCTGCCATTTTTTTCCCCCCACCTGACAAATTTATGATTGCTTTTCAATCTACTGGAGCGGACACGTGCATCTGCAGCAGCACATACAGCTCCTTCAGGTTCTTGCTCATTTCCTTCCCATCACTTCATTAGTCGGCCAAACACTGTGTCTGCTAGATATTGTATAGGAACAGTCAGGTGGACAAACAAGCCTCTTGCTCCCACAAACACCCTGCCACATATCCACTGTGTTTGCTGGTGCTGCACTTTGACAGGCAGCGAGATATTTATCTGTTTATGTTGCCTGGCTTAATTATGTGTCAGCTATAGATTTAAGCTGCCAGCATCATCAGTGGGTTTAAGTCTTAAACCAGCCTCATTACGCAAACTCCTATCAGTTCTAATTGCCAAAACAAGAGTTTGTGGGTTCTACACAACATTCTATCACAAAAGAAATGTCTTTGTAGCAAATCAGGCTCAATAAATGGTATTCTTTATGCTTTATTAAGTTTTTAAGAGTAGAGTATGTTTTCTTCTCATCCGTATCTCATATAAGACAAACAAAAATGTGTGACATTAGAACAAAGTTATCATTTCTACTTGGGTTATTTTGGGTTTTCTGGGCTGAGTCTGGCCTTGATGTGTGTTTAACAGCACAAGATTCAGATCAATTGAGTAAATCTGGCTTTTTCTCAATTTTATTTTATTTTTTTTTAGGAAGTAATGTTTTCTAAAGCAAGAGGAACCTGACCTCATGAAAACGTCTCTTACCTGACGAGCCTGGTATCACCAAACTGTAGATTAACACAGGGTTGCAGTTTACCAGGCAGCATTTCCTCCCCAACAGTTTCTTTTTTTCTGCTGTGCACAAGCAGCACGTATCAAATATAATTTTCGACATTTTGTGAATCTCTGCACAACATTTGAATAAAATTGCAGCCAGTGTGTTAAATACACTTTGCTGGACACCACTTGAATGCTATAAATGAAATTTCTGACCCCTAGCAGTAGCATTATGCTCGGATTTAAACCAGCTGACCCCACGTTACGTTTACTGTAAATATAAACGTGTGTTTTAAATCTTTGAATGATATTGTAATACATAGCAAAGATCTCAATAAACAGTCTTAAGGAAGCAGTGTTTAGATAATATGAAGACTGCTCTGTCCCTGATGCAAACCAATAAACACAATAAAACTAGCAGGGATTAAAGTTCTAGTAAAATAATACTTATCTTGTGTTTTTCCATTGTGAATTGTAGCTGTCTGCACTGGACATAACGGGTGTTAGTTTCAAAGGTCTTAATCCAGACTTAAATTATGTCTTAGCCCTAAATTGCTTTAATGGAACACCTTAATACAGGATTACTTTGTGAGATTTTTTTCAGCCCAGACTTCTGATGAGCTCTGCTTATAACTCTGGCATTTAAAAAATAAAAAAAATAATAATTCATACATTTAAAAACATACTCATCAACTGCAGCCTGAATTGTCTTAATTTAACTGCATTTTATGTGCATGATGTCAGGGGATTAATCATTATAGCCTTCATTAAGTATCTATTATTATGTGATTATCATTTTAACTGTGTTTTAAATTGTAAAACAACAACAGTTATGCACTGTCTGTGTCTACATGTTACCAGTGTGTCAGTGTGTCTACACCTGCGTGGCTAGAAGTCTCGCTGCTGTTCCTTTTTTTGCCTATGGATGGTGCATGTTCCCACAGTGAGAACTGCAGCTTCAGTGCTACTGGTGCAGCTCCTCTGCAAGTGGATGATATTGGTAGTGGCTGGTGTGGTTGGTCTGGCTCGCTGAGTTGTTGACAATAGATTAGTCAGAGCTGCTAGTGTGTGTGTGTGTGTGTTTACTTGTTTGTGTGTGTGATTGAATGTGTTTGGGAATACACTGATCCGCCGGGCTCTGATAGTCTGTTCTGTTGCATTTTGGTTCAGTTCCACACACGAGTGTCCCATGCCGCAGGGCAACGGCTGTTGTTGCATTGCCCAGAGGGTATGTGTGTTGTCGATGTGTTTGCTATGTGTGTGTGGGTGGCTGGGCAAGGTTCAGACGTGATCCGCTGGCCTGCTGGCTTGGCGTTTTGTCTACAGCGAGCCGGTGGGAGTTGGATGTTGGAGTCGCACGTTGTTCTTTTCTGCAGCTAACTCCCTCTGTCTTCCTATAGTGCATCTCTCTCTCTCACACACACACACATATATACAAGCAGTGTATACACGCACATGCATTAATAACCAAACACATCCCACAACTACATACAACTGCAAAATGCTGTTAACAAAACATATGAACATCCTTATAGATTTATGCATTAACGATCAGCTTTTGACCCCTACCATCGCCACACACACAGATGCACTCAAACGCACGCAACACACACTCCTTATCTAACAGCTTCGGTTGTAACAGCTTGTTCAGCACAAGCCTCAGAGGAAAAGAAAAAGACTGTGGGAAATAGACAAAGACAAAAAGAGAAGAGATGCATTTCCGATATGAAACTCCTCCCTGTCAGCATATTGCCAGCTGCAGCAGAGACTCATTGCATTCGGAGCACTTTTTTTTGTTTTTTCTCAACTGTTACCACCTTATGCTCTGGTAACAAGCTTAAGTTAGAGAAAAAAATAAAGCAAAACAAGTGGCCTGGGAAAATATTCAGCATTCAGTTCTGAACCACTAATGGATAAAAAAATAAAATCATAATTTAGAGTTTAGAGGTAGGTGTTAGAATATCAGTAGCTATCCCTTGTGATTTTTTGAATATTCATTCTTGCAAGAAATGATAAATGATAAAGCAATAGGTTAATGAAGAAATGCTGATACTTAGCCGAGTATGGAACTTCACAAGATGCAAAATAAATCTTAAACCATTTCCTTTCTCTGGCACTTAGCGTAGAGTCACAGCCTTAACAAGGAACACAAGAATTTAACAAAACAGTGACACATTGGGATCATATAATCACAAATGGTTGACATAAAAGCTGATAAGTAATGATACTAAAGTATTATCCTGTTAGTAGACATGTGTTGTTCCGTGAAACAGTGCATTCTCTGTTGTTCTCCGCTGTTTTTCTCTTTGTTTCCAGTTTTCAGTGCATCATTTATTCTCGCAAATTAAATACACTGTGGATGCAGGGTTCTAATATTTGTCACATCATTATATTGTAGCAAAGATTCTTTTTGATTTTTACTTAAAGGCTTGTCATATGCCACAGTATTTTATTTTAAGCGTTAGCAATATTTACGCTGAACGTCACTGCACAACTATGCCACCAGCTCAAAAAAAGAATCGACACTTAAGACCACGCAAACGCACAGGTGTGTGACTAGTGTATGTGCTTTTCCATTATTTAGTTCCCCCACAAAGAGCAAAGAAAGCATTTCACTTGTCTCCCTGTATGCTTCAAAATGGAGAGTCTGTGAGGCAGTGGCAGAGACAGAAGATAAGACTGGCATAAAGAGATGGATGAGATAAAAGCATGATTTTTTTAATGTTTTACAATCTGTTCAAATGTTGGAGCGCATTTCACTACGCATCTCCTTTGTGTTTGCACTCAGGTCTGCCTTTAAAGTAGAGATGTTGATCTTTTTTTTTTAGCTCATTAGGCAAAGGATGAATAAAATTGAATTCTTGGTACAAAGAAAATATAGACCAAGGCGTTTGTTGTATTCCCTGCAGCAACATAGAAAAAGGCGTAATCAAAGAAACAGAGACTAAGACGGGGGTGCTGTTACTTTACAGGGAAATAATGAACAGGAGATTAAAAAAATGAAAGGACAGTAAACACAGTATCAGGAGTCCAAATTACATTTTTCATGAGGTGAGAATTCTCTGCAAGATGGTAAAAACAGAGAATTTTGTAAGATTTTGCTGCTGTGCCGTTACCCAGCATGGCTGCCTACTGGGATGTGTCATGTCAAAATGCTGCATCACTTGTGTTAAACTGCAAAGTGGTGGTCAATCATAATTTCTCTCCCTTTTAGGAAAAAAATCCTCTGTTATTCTGTCTGACTTCACTTACAGTATTTGCCTCCTCCCCACACACTCGCACACTCACATCCGCAGATCTCTCTCTCTCTCCTGGTCATGTCACCTAATTTATGATAAAGGACAGATTGCCATTTGTCTGAAAGCTTTTTATGACTGTGCAGACCTTGTTATGGTACCACACCATCTATTCTCTGCTAGAGGTGTGTGTCCATGAGTGTGTGTGTGTGTGTGTGTGTGTGTGTGTGTGTGTGTGTGTGTGTGTGTGTGTGTGTGTGTGTGTGTGTGTGTGGAACCTGGATTCATGCAGCAACACTATAATAGGGCCTCTATTCTGCAGGCGTTATTTATGCATTGGCCACTCTCTGTGAAACCCCGCTCTCTATGCCTGATTCATTATCCTGAGAGAGACACAGAAGAGGTGTGGGGCAAGAAAAGAGCAGTCCAAAGGCAGCCTTTCTCCTCCCTCCTGCTCTTCGTCTCCGCCTCTCTGCCCTCATCCTCCCCATCACATGGATCTCCCGCGAGCAGGCGCTGTGAGTGCGTAGTGCCAGCGCAGCATGCTTTTATTGTGATTGAGTCTGCCGCTTACCAGGAATGATGCAGGGGAGGCTGTCTCTGTCTCGCAGACGGATAGCTCAATCCTCCGCTGCTTTACCTCCATCCAGACAAGACGCTATACGTACGTAGAAAAAAAATGCCAGTTGGAAATACATGATGCTAGAGAAAATCTGATCAAAAGCTTGTGGTTTCTACCAATCATTAAGTGGAAGTAGTGGTATTACAAATAGATGTAAAAGTAGTTGTAAGAATAGCTTAGCTACCTGCAGTAGGTGGATTAGTAGTAGTGGTAATTCTAGAAATATTATCAGGATTTGAATTGCAGTTGGAGCAGCCATAGTAGTAGTATAGATAGTCCCATATGAGTTGAAACAACAATAGAAATGTAATTGTCTTTCCTCCACCTGATATTTAGGTATAACGCAATTATAATATAATAGCACTAATACTACTGCCACCCACGTGCTTGCCCACACAAATTCACATTCTGGTCACTCCTCTCTCTTCCCAGCTCAGGGCCATCTGTCCAGGGTTAGGACTGGTGTTAAACACCAAGATGTCCTTGCTGTGTGTGCAATCACTTCTCTCTATCACTGACTCTCCCACAACTCCTTATTTTCTCCCCCCCCTTTCTTCTCCATACATTTATCTTTGCTTCCGTTACTATCCATTCCTTTAATTGAGTTGATTTCTTTTGACTCTGTGTCTTCAGCCTCCCTCCCCTCTCTTTCTGTGCCTCCCTCTGCCCTCTCTCCCCTCATTTGGCCGTACCCAGATAGAGGCAGAGAGAAATGAGCAAAAGTGATTGAACATTTACAACTATGCCGGAAATCTCATTGTGGAGGCCTCGTCATTACGACAGCTTTTATGGCCTTCCACCGGGAACCTTCAGATAGGAGGGCTAGCTCCATCTCTTTGGGCACGCACACCCACACACTCACACATACATACATAACCATGAGAAAAATCCTCCGAGCACACGTACAATACATACTTGCATGGTCATGCATATATTATGAAAGCATATGCACACTGCCAAGAGTGCACATCCACTCTGAAATACACACATGCACAGGCTCGAGGAGGTTTGCCATAAATTGGATTTTGTCAGTATGAAAGAGATATGGGAAGCAAGCGAGAGAGTGACTGACAGAAAGGTAGTTCGGACCATGTAGTAAAGTGTGTGTGTTTTTTGTGTGTGTGTACACTCTTTGCAGTGACCCTCAAAGACGAAAGGGAGGGGGGAGGAAATAAGGAGAAGGTGACATGAAATGAAAGAGATGGAAGGAAATAGGAAGGAAAAATGAAAATGCCATGATAGCAGAATCCATCATGACTAAAAACTCTCCTCTGTCTTCTTTGTGTGATCATGTGATTGCGTCTATTTCTGTGTGTTTACTCCTACCTGAGTGGCAGGACTGTGCTTTATGGTCCCTAGCCATCAGATAGCACTGAAGGAGTAATCCATTGGGATTGTACATCTGTCTGGAAATGAGCTCTCGGTAGCTGTTAGAGTGAGATTAAGATGAACTTAAAGTGCTTTACATACACTAGCCTTCCGTTCCAACCAACATTATCAAGGACACATTTTAATCTTAGGATGAAAAACAGCAGCACTATAACAGCTCTGCTATCAGCATCCTGCATCTAATGCCACAGAGCAGCATCGGTGAAGGAAAAATAAATGATAGTTGGGTTGCTGGCGGTTGGAGTTAGAGTATCATCAACAGTAAGACCCCAGTTGTTCCAATACTACAATAGTCAGACAGTGTTTTGATTGACACGAGTGCAGTATCAAAAATGCAGCCTTCCTATTAAAATTAATACCATCACTATTGCATTTTTACTGTGATAATCCAGAGGTGTTCTGGCAAGAAAACAAGGGCTTGTGCTTCGAGAATGAGTTGGACCGGCGTCAGGGACAGTGACACATGCATTTTTGGTCCAAGCTATAGATCTTTGGGTCCAAATTTTAGGATGATTTCATCAAAATGTTAATCTAAACAGGCTAAAACAGACAGAGAAGAACAAACATAGCGGCATGAAGCAACTCCAATTAAGATCCACTTTGGTATTTGTCAATTTGACACACAGGCCCAAATAATCAGTCCCTTCTTCCCAGGAGTTACTTCCATATTCGGTGATTCTGCACTTTACAATTTATGTCTAGTGCCAGCCTTCAGTGCTAGTGAAGGAAGTGGAGTGCCCTTGATGTAGGAAGGTGAAAAGTCAGAAGGTTGGAATGATCTTGTGTGATTTTGATGCTTTGACATAGGAGTTATGTTGGCATTGTGTGAGAAAAGGTTTTGCACAATTGTCCAATAACATATTTGTCTGATAGCATTGAATTATAGGAATGGGAAGCCACAGTGTTCTGATATGGGTACTAACAGTGCTAAAAATAGCAGCATAGCAGCAGTTCTGAAAATACTAGATATGTTTCAAAGAAACATTCACAGCAGGAAAAGCCCTGCCAAGACTGGTCCAAGGAAAAAATTGTTATATAAGTTGGTGCAAAATCACAGTCTGCAAACAAAAACTCCAGTTTCAGTCACAATTACTACAGTAAAAAATCATGCAAGCATCAGGCAGCTTTGGCGAGGCGTTCTGTACGGATCTATACAGCGAGACGTATGAAAGCTTAGTGACTTTCTGACTGCAGTTACTCAGTCAGTGCATGCATTAAACATTTTGTTTACTGAGTCTATTACTGTCACCAGCTAGCACAGCACGCCAGTGATTACAGGTGAAATTTTATAAATTCATACTACTATTGTGTCGGACATGAGCAGCTGCCACCTCGAGGAGCTAAAAAGCAAAAGTGCATATACTTTATTATGAGCTCAGGATGCTGTGACCGTCTGCTCTCTGTCATAATGCGCTGCAGTACAGAGCAAGCAGAGGGTACATATTTTGTACCTCAGCTGAGGTGGAAAGCACTTGAGTGCCTTGATCTATTTATTTAACTAGCAGAAGGCAATATTAGATCGGCAGAGAAGCCAAAATCATTCTGTGATTACGTTTGACCCTGAGGAGTGCCAGACACTTCTCAGCTTGATGCAGATTGCATTACTTATAACACACCCTCTGGCCTCTCTTCATTGTACACTACTAGACATGAAAGCTATTCCCCTTTGTCAGGTGCATTTATTCACACTGTGTCTTTGCTGCGTAAACTAGTCAAGTGACTGCGGCTTGCACTGTGACACAACTGATTGGAAAAGTTTGATGTAAGCAGACAAAGGAATCAGTAATATGACAAAAATAGTTGTTGGTCCAAATAAAATACTTGCTGGAGGGGACTTCAGTTCATTCTTATTGAAGTACTTACTGGTGACTTCCCCTTCTAACCTTTTTTGTACATTACTTATATATCATTATACATCATACCATGTGACAGAAACTTATGTCACAATAAAACAGCATTGCTTGACTCACTATGACCATACTGAACCTTAACTGATGTATGTGAACCAGGGGCACTTGTTTTTTTTTTCTGCAAACAGATTTTTTTGTCTGTCTGTTTGCCTGACAGCAAGATAATGCAAAAAAAAAAACTCTACCAGTTCAAAATTCACAAGACTATGTGGGCAGGCAGAGCATGAGTAAAGGAAATAAGCAGAACTTTTTTTTTTGTGCAGATTTGGATCACTTTCTTTGAAACTGCAGGACCTGATGAAGGACTGCCCTCTCTGACTGCCTTCTAGTTCTGTCCATGGATATGTCTATCTCAAAAGTTGTGGCCTACATTACCCAAAATACGAACTGACCACAGGCAGTTTGTTTAGAGAGTGCCATGCTTGCAGCTGATAATATAGCTTTGAATTTCCAGTCAAGAGCAGATGAGTAAAGGGATACAGAAGTACCATTAGCTCGCTTCTTGTTAATTCCAAGCCAACAGATTTATAATTTTTTTCAGTCCCAACTGACATTCCGACTTCATGCAGATTTGGCACTGCTATTGAGGCCACACAAGGCAAATCAGAGGCATGAATGTACCCTACAGTGTAAAGTATGAACTGTCACATGGGTCATTTTGGAAGGCACTAACAAGTAGTGCACTCCTGCCAAGAGAGGCAAAAGATCAGTTACCACTTTTTTTACATGATCTATAAGCCCAGTATTAGATTTAGTGTTGATATTTTCAACCATCTGCCTCGCTCCTCTTTCTATTTACTCCTACTTTATGCTTTCCCCTATCCTCATAACCCCTGCCGCTCTTTTTCCTTCTCACACCTCTTTTTGTTTCATACTCTTTTAACCCTTCAACCTTCTCCTTCTACTATTTCTCTGCTTCATTACCTCTGTTTTGCCAATACCATGTGCAATTTCCCTATCTGTTCTAATCCCCCTGCCTGTCATCCCTCATCTTCTGATTCCCTTGCTTCCTCTGTCCGTGTCCATCCACCTCTTCCTTCCTTTCCACCACACCAAATGGTAAAAAGCCCACAGGAGACCTGAAGGACAGTAATTGGCCTCTCAGAGATGACAAATTAAAACGTCTCATCGCAGTTTTCTTTCTTTTGTTTCACTTGTTCATCTCCATCTTCTTAAACAGATAACACTAGGGATTTTTTTTTTTTTTTAACAAATTAATTAGGTCCTAACTAAGCTGTCACAAGACACTATAGTAGCCAGAAACCCACAGTGGATTTATTTTTTCAATTATATATTTGTAGTCTACAGATGTCAGTGGGCATAACATCATACTTCCATGCATTGCTGAACAAACCTGAGCGTAGCGTTTCAGAGTAAAATGTAAAGGGGAAATCAATCAAAATTTTTAAAAAAGCGATGAGTAGCTGAAGCTTCCTCACGACTGTGGTCAGTCGTTTGGAAATATGTCTGTAACAACCTGTAATATTTAGAATTTGTGACTTAAACCTTGATACTTTAGTAAAGCTTTGACAGTGGATCACAGAAACAATTGAGGGTCATGTTCGTTCCCTGTAATGCAATGTCGACCACCAATGTCTGTTTTCAAGTTACTTGGCAGGGCGGTTTTTCCAAGCATCTTGGAGATTTAGGTTGTCTGATTTGCTTCTGTCTCTTCATACAATCCTAGAATGACTCCATGATGCTGATATCACATCCATAGAGGTCATATCATTCATTCCAAGACTCCTCGTTCTTTTGCTTATGACTGATGATGTGTTTTTAATGACTGTAGATTTCGGGTCATTGTCCTGCTGCAGGACAAGTATGGTACTGATTAGACACCTCCTGAATGGTACTGCATGACAGATTGGAATGTAAACATCTAAAGAACCTAAAAAATAACCTTGCACAGTAGCCTGTACGTATGATTCTGGATGGCTGGACTGGTTGTAATCAACTATCCTGCGACGCATATCAGATTAGTGTCTGTCTGTTTGCTAAGAATAGTTTGCCCTGCTGAGTCTCTCAATCAGCTAATTTCACCAAACTGCTCCAATAAGACGCTGTGCTGTAACCCCATAAGCCTGAAAATCAATGGTGTGTGTGGTTGCGAAGAAATGTGTGTAGTTGAACACACACTCTTGTTCCTTCACATTCACGTGGAGCAAAGGTGCAAACACACACATAAAGAATTATATGTGAGACACACATATACCTTTTGGACAGATTGGGGTTTTGTTCTGTCATTCTTCTCCAGAGAGCCATTTTCCCTCCATCCACTCATTGTGGAGGGAAGGGTTTCTTCCTGCTGTTCTCTCTGAGGTAAAGGTAATTAGGCTTGGCGTGAGATCTGAACTCCTCGGTTTACCTTTTCTTCTGTTCTCTCTCGGTGCTCCCTTCATGTCCCCCAGCCCCAACTGTCTTTTCACTTCCAAAAATATACCCTAACCACGAGATTACCTAAGGGTCTGTCTGATATTTTCCTCTTCTTTGTCCTTCTCACTTTCTCTCTGACCCCTTTTTTTCTTCATTGCATCAGTCCGTCAGAAGTTAAGAATGTTATTTCACTTCTAATCAAGCATAAAATAATTCCATTGGATGTTTGTTTCAAGAGTTTTGCAGGTGTTTCCTTGAGCAACACAAATGCCAACGTCATCAACAGAAAAAATGCAGCTTGTTTTGAGCAGAAAATGTAATGCAACAAATGTCCAACATTCTCGAAACATCTAAGCATGTAGCTGTGTCTCTTATGTGTTGCAAGGAAAGTGTAAACAGGTAGTTGTGTGATATATAAGAATCCAGATTAACATGAGGCTTTTTTTCATCAGTCAATAGAACACTGGAAGGCCAAATATTAGATTAAATATCAACAACTAAGGTGTGTAATGTTGTATGTGCTGTTGTTTATGTTTACATGTGGTTTTAATGTGAAACTACTTGGGAAAAGAATAAGGCAAAAATAAGAAATTGCAGCAAAGTTGTAGTCTCGCATTGCACGTGCATGAGCTGGACAACAAGGATAGACAAACATTTTACTGCCATTATGTACTGTTTACTTCAAATGACCTTTGAATAATGTTCTCTGATATTACGGTGAACATCAGGGGTTAAAGCGCGATTCCATTAACATATGGAAAAACAACTGCTGTAATTCATTAATACCATGGCTGAGTATTAAAGGAAAAACTATCAAAGTGAAACATTTGCACCCTTAGTACCAATCAAATCCATTAATCCTGTGCCTGGTCGCAGAACACTGAACATTATTTTGAATGTAACGGAGGGCAAACCCACTAAAACTTAATTTACATCCTGTGCTTAATTGTACAGCTTTTTGAAACCGTAATTAACTGTTGATCATATTGTTTAGCCTAAGTAAAGGTCGCAGTTTACCCAGCTGTGTGTTTGTTCATCACTGCAGAACCAAAAAGCTCTTTCCCCCAAATGTGTCCACTGAGCTTAAATCCCAAAGCCCCTGAGAAACACCCACGCCTCCCATCCGTTCCCCTGCGTTCTCCTCTGTAGCCCGCTGTAAAGGATTTTGTGTCAATTAAGGATCAAAGTTGTAAGTGTTCCACAGCAGGGCAAAGCAGCGTCTGAATCGCTGCCCAACAACGGGTCCACTGGAGCATAAAATGGATGCCAGACACACTGTTCAGATAACAGACCATCAGCTGGATATCTGGACGATGAAGAGTTCTGATCCCCAGCCAACTCAACCCCACCATTCACTTCAGACTAATGGAGCTCTGCATTCACTGCAGGCCGGTTAGAGAGGAGACTTCTGGGTGATCATGAGGACTGACTTTGCCAACTCCAGTCTTCACTCGAGACAGTTCATTAAGAAGTCTGGGTAGAGGTATGAGATGAGTGTGAAGTGACGGGCTGGCCTGCTGCTACACCTTATCTGCAGTTAAAATGTAGAGCCATGAACATAGAGCAGGATAATGTGTGCCATTTGGTGCTGCCGTGATCCTGTGTGCTATCCATGCAGATTATTTTCTCAGTCCCTTCGCCATCTTCCGATTTCAACCATTTAAGACATTAACAAGGTCCAACATACCCTAAATGAACCACTTTCGCCACATTCTCATTTTGCAAAAAAAATATCATTACCCTAAATGTGCAAACCTCAAACAGGATCTGACAACAGTCTTCCACTAACACTGTGTCAGTCAGAGATTTGTAGTTTTAAAGCAAGTTATTGGTCATGGGGTAACACTGTTTGAGAGGAAAGAGGTAAAGAAGGGCAACACCGTGGTTTGTACGGTGTCCATAGATATTTTTATGTGGTACATAGTAAACCAACAAACAAAAGCCAACTAGATAAAGGGTAGAAGTCAAATTTCTTTGCGTTGTGCTGTATTAGAGGTAACTTCAGTTGATCATTTCTCTGCAATTTCTACAATTTATTTCTCATTTTAAATCAAAACCATCCGAAGCTTTCAGTTGGAGCATCCAGTCATTGCATAATTGCAGTTCTCAAAGGCAAACAAACAAACTTGGAAAAATCAGTTAGACCTTGACAAAGTTTTAATTGTACAGTATGTGCTTCAGAAAAGGAACAAGAACTACTTGAAAATGTGAGAGTGTTTGTATGATCGGCCTTTTTTCCCTCCTTGCATAGAAATAGAGTTTGTAAAATAATCACAAAAAATACTAACTCAACCCATGTACACAATGTATAGCATCAGGCAGGCGGTGAGTCAGCCAGTCTGCTCCAGCAGAGACATCTTTCTAAAGAACACTCCACAGCATGACAATCTTTGTTGAAGTTTTCAGAGGGTTGAACCGCATTGACTTGAATGCACCGCAGATGTCTGTTGGATTATTTGAGAGAGAACAGACTGATGTATTTATGTGACTACTTTGAGGTGAGAAAGCAGATGGAACAAAGCAATGAAATGCGAGAAGGTTAAGGGAGAGATTTTCCCAGAAAGTTTTTTTGGTTTATCATCAATTCGACACAGAAATAGACCATTTGAAGCCAGTGATCCATTCAGTAGCAGTGATGAGAAAATTAGGGAATATTTGGAACTGAGGGCAGTGTCATCACACGGTGTTTCTGATGAAGGACATTTATGTTGTTATTATGCAACTTGTGTTTTCAATGAGTTTTCAGAGATAAATTAGAAAAAGGGGAAAAAAAGCCCTGAATACTGGAGAAGTGGTAGTAAAGATAGGAAGAGGATTGGCTTCGAAATTGAGCCCAGCCGAGGATGCTCAGAGCGTTATCCACTCAACTAGACAAGACCAACTCACCTTTATTTCCTAATACCCTCAAATCTTTCAGAAGTAATGAGGTACTTTGAACAGAACGAAATGAAACGAATGCGGCAGTGAGCATGGTGTAATTCTATGCATGAGTTCCGTTTGCCGCCTCTCTGCATGTGCTATGTGTTTGGGTGTGAAAGTGAGGCGTCTGATTTGACTCCTGATAAATCTTCCTCTGCTGCGGTATCAGAATGTATTACACAGCCAACAGCCGGGGCCAAATCCATTTTTATCTGAGTGCAATTGATGTCACTCCAACTTCTCACAAAAGTGCCTCTGCCAAGGCACCACATGTGAGATTTTTCCTCTTTTTGTTTGCACGGAGGGATCTGTGCGTTTGAGTGCAATTGTGTATGTGTCAATGTGTGTGTTTATGAGGCGAAAGGTGAATCGATTTCCAGAAGATGGCTTCGGGCAGGAATAGGTCTCACAACTGCCCAGAGCTGTCTGTAGAGAAATAACCCTGTTATATGGCAGCACACACTCACTGATCCTGTTTTGACAGTGGTTTTTGGCACAGCTTAACCTTAAACTCATGACTGTACAGAGAGGGAGAGACAGCGAACCACAGTTTTGACAAGGTGGTTTGTTCTCGCCAGAATGCTTCACATGCCCCTCCCGGCAGACAGGACGAGCGGTCACCTCTGATGGTATCATCGCACAGTGCACTGGCATCGAACAGCCCATCCACCATTACCTCGTGTACTACCACTTACTGATGGCAGATGAAGGCCATTCATCAATCCAAATGTCTTCATACTCCAAACTTTGTGTCACAGTTGACAGGAGCAAGATGGATTTTCAACACTTGTGGCAATAATATTTCAAAGGCATTAGGTCTTTTTTTCTGGCTTCGCCCATCTGTTGCATGCCCTTTCCCTGCTTTCCTGTAGTCGTGTTGTGGTTTTACATTGCTCTGTTACCACTTTATACAGCTGTCTCGTGGTTTCTTATGCCTGTCTTACAGGTTTTTGGGGCTGTCCGCTATTTATGATTTTTTTGGATTCCACTCACAGTCTGATGGAATGTTCTACTTTTCTGATGCATTCATCAGGCTGCCTATATATTTATACTCTTTCTACTTATAGCTGATACATCTATGTCCATTTGGGCTGAACTTATGACAAAGTTCTGCATTGTTTTAATGTACACACAGGTGGCAGTTGGATACCATATTAATGGTGAGTTGTAGAAAAGAGATGGAGGACATTGTTGTTATTGCTCTAGTTGCTTGACAATAGGAGAGGCATCTGGAATTTGCTGTTATTGTTATATTTTTGTGTCTCCGGAGTCTTCTGGTTGCATATTTAATCACAGTGAGTTGTGGCAAAAACAGAGCTTGTCTGCTAAACTCAATTTGACACCTCATTCACTTGATAAGAATTGACTGCTGAAACTTGGTTGTGTATGAATATTTTGTAATTCAGCGTGTGGCTAGATGCAAACAAGAAAGAAAAGGGAAACAGAGAGAAGGGAATGTCAACAAATGACCCCAACTGTAAAAATGATGTGATTTTGTCAACCACTAGGCCACAGGGAGGCCCAAAACAGTCAATTTTATTGGAAATGCACGACATGCTGGTGTGTTTATTATATAAAGGAACAGAAACATGACTCATGAACTGACAGACCACATTCTCTCATGGGCAATTTGAAGTTGTGTTTTTTTGGAAATTTTGTGGCTGTTAATATCTGCAGTATTGTGGAATGGAACAAATATCTATCAGTGAGTTTGCAACAATGTCAGAAATATAAGTGAAAACAATGTCACAATAACAATGGTGTAATTATCAGTTCGACAATATTTTCGAAGAGCGAAACTTTGGATTAGGTGTGTCTGCATATTGAGGAGCATTGCGGTCTTGTTTTGTATGATGAATTGAATGTTTTGCTGGTGATGTTCACCGAGCTGAGAATTATGTTCTCATAAGAGGAGTGTAATTGGAAGAAATAGCGATAGGAGTGGTGGTAATACAAAGAAGTCCCATGGTTCCTACAAGCTCACTCACACACACTAATAGTCATTTTCACAGCAATAAAATTTCAACATGGTGAAATTGCTGCTAGATCTGCAGCCGCAGAAGCACACATAGAGTAAATAGTGTAAATAACATGGACACACACTCATTTTTTGTATCTGTAGATTAGGTTTTACCACGTGCTGACAGCTGCTGCTTCCTCTGTAACCACCTCCATTCACTGTGTCAGCCCAGGCAGCAGAGTAGCTATGAGCAGAGTGCATCAACATACAGAGCTTTTAGCCTCAGACAGACATCTGAGAGGCTTCTCAGTGCAGACATGGGTGGGCTGTCTGTCTAATAGCTCCTTTGCCCTCCCTACATACCACCAAAGGACTGAAGCAACATCAGAGGGCTGAAAAAGCAATAACCTCCTCCGCTCTCACCCAAATGATCTCCATTACTAGCTAAAAAGCCAAAAAATAAATAAATACATAAAAAATAAAGCCACAGAAAAAAGCAGGAAAAAACTCTTTTTTTCCCCATCAAAACAAATCTATACACAACAAAAAAGTGACCCTTTAAGCAAAAACTGAGTGAACATTCAGGTTTGACTGTTTTTGAAAGCTAATGACCATCTACGTAGTGCCATGTTACACTTCTCTTAAACTTCTCTGGTGTGGGTGTGGGTGTGTGTGTGTCTGTTCATTAGCATGCGGAAAAACTTCTAAAACAGTCTTAAGACTTTGAAGTGCCCAATAAAAACATAAATTATAAAAACCAATTATCACTACCCTACATATTAATGGATACTTGTGTGGAAGATGATCAAAATGACTCATTTAAATTATCTGCAGCATTAACTACCAGAGTTATGTAAATATACTGATACAGTGTCATGTTAATTACACACTGAGCATCAGATTGGGAGGGCAGTCGCCAGTCCAGATGAAAGGCTAAATAATAGCTAAATGTCAGCCCGATTTACAGTGAAGTAAGTTAGTACACCAGTATCGCTTAAATGTCAAATGATTCAAAATTAGATCACTTCATAGTAACTGCATTAGTTCTACGTTGAACAGTAGGGGACATGCTCGTGTAAAATTAAAATACCACAGTTTAAATGTACTACAATAAAAATACAGTCCTAATACTAGGAGGTTTGTGCAATAAATGTTAGCATACCTTTTGTTATTGAGAGTTATATCTTGTACTTTTTTCAGTGCTGTGCATGTCCATCTCCATGTTGACAGACTCAGTTGTGCTTAGCAGGGTGAAAACTGAATTTTTGGATTCTGGTTCCCCAAATGTTACACTTTTACTCTTCTTCAGAAACTCCTGTGTGATTTTGGCAGTGTTCTTTGTGTATAATGCTGGAACATTTCTATTCTCCCATGCCTCCATGTACTGGGAGTCATGGAGCCCCATATCATCACACGCCCACTACCAGTGCAAGGACTATGCAATCACTGTGGTGTGTAGTCCTGGTCAGGTTAATACAGAATATTCCATATGAAACACACAAATTTATTTTATCTTGTGTTTCATCTGACCCAAGAATGTGGTGCCAGTTATCACCAGGCTTCTTATCTTGTTTCTTCTTTTAGTCTTGCGTCAAACAACAAATATCCTGTCTATTGAGTAGAATTTCGTGCAATGTCCTTTACATTGTCTTATGTGTCACAGAAATCTCTTTTTCACAGAAAATGTTTCTGATTACCGCTCTGCCAAGTGTGAACCATTTGCAATTCTGTTTTCAAAGTTAGACTGTACAATTGGTACACAGCCTGTGGCATCATTTTAAGAGGTGGCCACTGTGACACTGATTAACAGTACTATGGCTCATTCTATACCTCCTGATTACTGCTGTGACTGTGTTTTCATGGATTTTTACTAAGGTAACAATGTTCCTGTATTCTTTTCTATCTTTGTGAAGTCTCATAATCAGATTTTTTAGTTTCTTTTTTTGTTGCGGAGCCATAATGTGGACATGCATATGTGCAGTCTGTTGGTCCAAAGTTGAGGATATTGTGATGTTCAGAGGTTATTTTCAACCATGCTCAAGCAGTTAGGCCTATGGGAATTCATAGATGTCATCAATTTGATTTTGCTGATGACATTTTTTGTAACTTTTGTTGTATTAACCCTCACCTTGTCCTGTGGGTCAAAATTGACCCGTTTTAAAGTTTGAAATTTTGGATTTGGATTTTTTAAAAAATAAACTTTCAAGGGAAACTTTTAAGAGATTATTGGAATTTTCTTCCTGGAGATTTTGCACATTTTCAGAAATTTGGGGAATTTTTTTGCTGAATTTTTGGCTTTTTTTCAGACAAGGAAACGATATTCTTTGGTGCCCATAAATGAGGACGAATGAAGTATCTACTGAAGGGCTTGGAAAATGATGTACTTTGAAATAATTGTTGAGAATCATTTGTCATAGGAGTGTAATCACTTCCATTGTATACTGTATTAGTACTGTTCTATTTTGTACTGCATTAGTACTGTTTAGTCTAGTTTTAGTACTATGAGACACTGCCTAGCCCAACCACCTGGCCGTGTCTCATAAAAAGAATGGACAAAAAATAGGTTTCAGTGTATGTGTGTTAGATCCATTGGTTGATCAGTGGGATAGTGTGAAACTGTTGGCAGGATTGCGTAACTTGTATCAACATGTACAAAATAAGCAAACTGGACACCCACATTTTTCTGTTTTAAACATTTTGCTTTTAAATTATGCTTGATTCTCCCAGCGAAAACATAAGGTAGCAAGGTGAGGGGAGCTGTTACAGCAAGAGCGAGGCAATATGAAAAAAATGCACAGATGGGTTAAAAAAAAAACAAAGAAAAAGAGACAGTAGTAAAAGTGAGAGAGAGCTGAGTAAACAAGCTCTGCAGATTGAAGGAGAGAATGAGGGGAGAGCAGGAGCTGTGCGAACGAGTGGGATTATCCTGAAAGTGAAGGATTAGCAGGGCTGAAAGGAGTCCCATAACAGAGAACAGAGAAGCCAGCATCAACAAGGCAGCAAGCAGATAGCTGGAGGGGTTACACGACTGGATTCTGCTAACAGATAGCAGAGAGCCACCACCAGGAGGGAGCTACAACCAGTCGGGAAATTTAGATGCACTGCTGGTTGGAGAAATTGACTCCCCTTGGCCTCATAGAGTGGTTTACTGCTGTCGGCAAAAAGGGAAGTTTCAGGATAAGTGTGTGTTGCTGGGCATTTGTTGTCGAAACAGCTGCTGGTTTATTCACATGTGGGACCGACTGCTAATGTATTAAAAGCTGAAGACAAACCTTAAGAGCTAAGGTACTTGTTTTAGACTTTTATCATGCTTTAAACAGGTCAAACAAACAAACAAACAAACACAAAATATGAGCATTTTAGCCCTTTAATGCAAGCATTTGATGTTACAGGGGTTTCATTTAAAGACAATATCCATCTATTACTGCTTGGATCCAGGGCCATCGTTGATATTGATGGCATGTCCACATCATGTTTGGCTAGCCCAGGGGGCAAATTCACAGTTTTATGGTAAACCAAAAGAGAACTGCTTTGTATTTATTTTCAGGCAAATAGTTGGAATCAGTGGTTCCCAGTTATGTGGCTTTGTCCTCTTTGACAAAATACTTTCTACTTATTGTTGCTTCTTACAGATTTAACATCAACGATCAGCTGATATATACATGAAAGTAATTTTGTATAATAGTGTATAGCAGTGTGTATAGTAACAGTGTGGTTAGTTCTTTTCCCCTTCTCTCCTATTCTTACGGCCATTACACCCTTTCAGTTTGTCATGTGACCTATCAAAAGGTTTCAACCCTGTGGCTGGCTGCTAACATTTTCAAATAATCTGGCCTCTTTACAGCCAGCCTGGAGATAAAACTGCATTCCTATCCTTGCCATTTGTTATGCATGAGTGTTATCTTCACAGATAGAAAAGTATAATATATAAGATCCAAGCTGAAACAGGCTATACAAAGACCACAAAGCCATTGATTTTTACATTTTGCAAATCTTTTCACCCAATTTTGCATTCTCACGCAAAGGTTGGCTTAGCATCCAGTCATTTGAAAGGGGGGGTTTTTCGGGAAACAGAATATTTAATTCATTTCTTGTTGGCAGCGATGCAGACAGAAATCCCTCCCGTCAGCACTGCAGAACTAATTGCAGCATTGATGCAGGATGGAGGACTTCTACCATGGCTACCACTGCAGATAATATCACACCACAAAGCTGCCAGATCTAGGGTCTTTAATTGCTCATTGCTAACAAGAAGGTGAATATAATGGGGGGTTTTTTTGTTTGTTTGTTTGTTTGTTTGTTTGTTTGTTTGTTTGTTTGTTTTTATTTTGATGTATTTTTACATTGCAGATAAGTTTTCAGTCAGTCCACATCAAAATGCAGAGGGGTGAAGGAGTGCACGGTGTCTCAGTGGTATAAATAGTCTTATTTTGGGTTCCCTGTGGTGTCTTCAGAGGAATGTGATGAATAATTCTGAAGTTCATGTTGCAGTCATTGCACCAACAAACAGGCCCACATATGCAAGCCCAACCCTCCCACTCTCTCTCTCTCTCTCTCTCTCTCTCTCTCACACACACACACACACACACACACACACACACACACACACACACACACACACACACACACACACACACACACAAGCACATACAAGACCAGCCAGAGTCACAAGAATATGCACATACATAAATACAAAGTTACACACATGTTGACATGTCCTGAATACATCTTTACAAAACAGGCATTAAGTGCTACGTATTACAGTTAGAATTGCATGCTGTAATGGCCACCCACTGAAGTCTGAGGCTGTGAAATTTCACAAGTTGCTCCACTGAATGAAAACTCTCGGAAGTTATTTGAGAGAACTTTTCTTCAAAGACCTATTTGATGGTGTTTAAGTTTGCAGACGGGAGAGGAAGAGAGTGTGAGGGTTAACGGGAAGGAGAGGAGAGGAACAGAAAGAACACATGGTTATATAGCTGTGAAGGTTATATTTTGTGCTGCATGTTAACACACCTGTGAGTTGACTTGGATATCAAGCAGTTAATGAACCGGACCAAAATATGTCAGTAAATTCTGCGTCTATCATGAGCATTGGGAAGGTTCTAAAACATATTGTGGGACTTTTTTCACTTCATTTTTATACCCATCAAACCACTCAGAAACCTCTTGTTGCCTGTATAAAAACATCTGGATTAGTTATAATTGTACCATTAGATGTGTTGAACCAGACACAACGTTTTATTTATTTTTTTATTATTCACACCATTGCTTTGTGGGTCATTGTGCAGCGGCTAGCAGCACCATTAGCAGTGGGTGTGCTTTAGATATTTCGGTCTGCCTGTTGTTTAGGAGTGTGCAGTGCAAGAGGGCTCGGGTACTTGCTTGAATTCATAGGGTCCATGTTGCTTTTTTTTTTTTTTTTACAAAACAGTACAGTGACTTCTAATCATGCAGAGCTGCATCTGTGTTGCTATTATATTGCAGTAAATGAAATGTGTTCCCATGATATTCTGATGTTCACATGGCAGTTGGTTTCTTTGGACTCCATTTCCACACTGAGGGCTGATCATCAACCAAGAGATCAACTAAAATACTCTCTGTCAAGAGCGACACTCCAGCAATTTCTTTCAATACAGCAACATGAATAGTCATGGCTGTGTCATGATGTGTAGCCAGTTGGAGTGATCGAAGGGGATCTTGCCTTTCACATCAACCTTTCAAGGCTGAAAAGTTTCCCAAAAAGAGTTTATCTGCGCAAGTTGTAACCATTTTATGGCATCAGTTTCTTTAGTCTAGTTTTGTATCTTGCAGCCACATTGAGCTGGAGCAGTGGTGTTTTTCAAGCAGACCAAATGCAGCTGAGGTGGGAAAGGTGTCCTATATAGCTCTCATGTTGGAGAAATTGTCCAGTAATGTTTAATATTTCAGCACATGCACACACACATACACACACTCACATTTTTGGGGCTCAGGTGATGTTAATGCAGGTGTCGTCAAAAAGCTTTCAGCTCAGCGAGTGCAGTGGAGGATGGAGAGATATAGATACAGTTCATGCACGCATGCATGCACACACATACACGTACAGTTTGTTTAATCAGTGTGCCAATTTTAGCTCAGAACAAAGATAATTTAAAGAGGCATCATTTTAAAAACCTGGTATGAACGCCAGAGGGGGATTCTGGCTTTAATCTGTTTTTAATGTGTCACCTCTATGTATTTTTTTTTCCATCTATTTATTTGGACTTTAGAGCACAAACCAACATCTGTCTCATTTCATTTCCTTCCCCAATGGACAGCCTGCACTTTTTTTGCGCTCTCACTCGTTCTCTGTTTGTCTGCCTCTTTCTCCCTCGCTCCAACTCTCTAAATTAAAGAGGCTTTTAGCTCTCCAAAGAGAGAGCTGTCGGCCCAGCTGTCCACTTTAGCATTAAACAAATTGTCAGCGCACACACGCATGGAGACATGTGTGGATGTTCACACAGACGTCTCTCTCTCTTTCTCTCTCTCTCTCGCACGCTGCCTTTCTCTCTATCTGGCCCCGTTATTTGAGAAGGTCAAGTATGTGTTGCGGCAGCCTCACATATGCCGGGGGATCCGTAAATTACAGCCGTCCAGGAGGGAGCCGAGCCACCCAATCAGACAATTAACTCGGCTTCGTAAAGGCCATCGCAATTTCATCTTGCACACAAATTCATATTCACACACTTCCATGCACTCTCGCAGTGGACTACTTGTAAAGACCTTACGTTGATTAGATTCAATCCCAAGCCAACAAACTTAATCCTAATTTTAAACTCCAGCCTGAACTCATAAGAGCAATGTCAGTCTCACCTGCTTGAAGAAAGTGTTTGCACTGAAGATCTTGAGATGCAGAAAGGTGTATATCAATAATAAAGTCAATGACTAAATAGCTGTATCTGGATCCCCTGAAGGGCAGGGCTCACAAAACTGACTAATGGTGCTTTCAAATGCTCTTCAATTTTTAAAGTCAAATATTTAAAAGTTTATTATCAGGATGTTGCACATTAAAAGCTCACGAGTTGTAAATTCCTTTGATAAACCAAGTCAAGTGAGATGAGAGTAACAGAAATGTGATGTTTCCTGTAATGTTATGATGTAAATAAAAAGAGATTTTAAAAAAAAAGGCAAATGCATAGTTCACAGGTGAGCCTAATGGAGCAAATTTTAGCAATTATAAACCAACCAAACATACGTGGTAAATATAACATGTTCATGTAATTGGCGATGATCCCTTTGATGCTCAAATAATAAATAGTTTACTAATTTTAACAAACTGAATGATTCAGAAAACTACAAAAAATAAATCAATTGTCTTTCTAATTTTGGCATATAAAGGTGCATTTATATAGAATAGTGTTTGGAATTGGAGAGGCCTTGATTACCTATTTTGACAAACTGGGCTATGTAACATGGACCGGTCTCTTTCTTCAACCTTGTCACCCATAAAAAGTGTTTCTCTATAACTAAACTTAATTCCCATCAAGATTTTGAAAGAAACATAATTTTGCTTTGAGACAAACATCTTTTACACAGAATAATACGATGTTTGGGAGGCAGGGGTGGAAATATGGGCTTGAAATATCTCTTGTTTTAGTGCCTGATAGGGGATTGGAGTGAATAGCTTCAAGGTGTCTCTCGACAGCAGGCCCACTTACTACTGGATGGATTTTGTGAAATTTTACTTTCAGTCTCCTCAGTGGAATATAAATACAGAAAATCCACTGTCTGAGCATTTGGACATGAGATGCTGGTAAAGTGAGTTCAGTAGTCGAGAGGCATTCTCAGCGCAAGTAGATGTTCTGGAGCTTTAGATGATATCTAATCATTTTCATAAGCATGTGAAGTTTGTCCTCTTGTCAGGAAATTGTATATCAGTTGAATTTTTATTTTTTTCTGAACAGCTGCTAAATTGACCTTATTATACTGTTTACAATTCAGCTGGAAACACAGCTCAAATATTGTCAACAGTGTATGTGTTGTCATACAAATGCCAGCTGTTGTTGAGCATTGTTAGTCTACTGGGTTGTTTAAGGTTGTTGGAACTTTCAGTGATTCTAATGCCTTGTAGCTGACCGTTATTGCATAGCTCTGTTTTTACTTGTCATTGTAAAAGAGAGTTTAGCTCTCACTTGTATGTGTTTTCCCAGGTTACATGAAGGTATTTTGAGCTCCAGGTGGCACAAACATATAACAGAGAACATAAAACAGTGCTTTTTTTATTTTCTTTTGTCAGATTCCTCCCGCAGCCTCTCTGGGTGGTGAACATTTGAAAGCCTGTTGAGCGTAGGATCGCAAATGAGCTGCTTTTGCATGTTTTGGATTGTGTGATTTTAATCGTGGGTAGAGAGATTAAAGGCGTCAAGCAGGTAATGGAGCAACGGAGCAAAGGGAAATGAAATGACAGGGATAAAGACAGAGAAGACAATTTTGTAGAGCGACATGGCAGGAAATTGGACAAATCTCCTATTTTTGGAACATCTGATTACAGGGATCATATTCAATATGAATATGAACTGTTCACTTGCATGGCTTGACAATGGGGCAAATAAGATGAGATGCACTGGAAGTTGCGTGGAAACAAATTTGGATTGGTGAAGAACTGAAAGAAAGGCAATACTGGAAATACTGCAACACACTGTTACAGCCACTAAATGATTCAGTCTGCAAAACTCTCAGCTCATCCTGCTGCAGTGAAAATGTTCTCTACTGATATTTTCTTGAATTTAGTCACTATGAAACAGCTCCTTCCATTATCTCCACTGCCTCTTCATTTCCTGTATTCTTCAAATATGGCAATACATTAACCTTCTGCTACTGAGAGCTGAGATTAATATTTAGTTAATATGTTGTCACTAGTAAGGAAACAGTGATGACAAATTTATTCGAAAACCAAATATCAGATGACTGGATGCAACTTTGAATCCATTACAGATGTCGATCTCTAATTAAACTGTCAATGTGGGTTAAATGTCAACACACATATCATAATGTGATATGAGATGAGGAGTTTTGTCACAATTATGGTAACATTAAGTTTTTATTGAGGTCAAACTAATGTGATAAATCCATTTCCTCCCACATGAACAATATACAAAGCAGATTTTTTTCTTCTTCTTTGCTTTTTCCTGGCATTTCTGACTTGACTTTTCTGACTAATTCTTATTGTCATAAAGTCAATCGTTGTGTGTTTCAGAGCGTGAAAACAGCAGAAAGAGTTATTTTGTGGTTCATCATCACAAAAGGAAAGCGTTTGGAAGCTTATGAATTTGCAGGCTGATTTATTTTGAAATTAGCAAGATACATGTGAAATATTTAGTTTGTAAGGCATTTAGTCTGTAATGCATTACCTTCAAACCAATGAAAACCTATATCTATAGATAGATAGATAGTACTTTTACATCATAAGTTTCACAAATAACACACAAGTCTTACAGTGACTCTCATCAAGACCATCTTAAATGTCAGTTAGCTTTCATTTGCAGCTCAGTGAGCAAAAGACAGATTGGCACGGCACTCGGTGCACTGAAGTGAGAGCCGAAATACTGTCACCTTTTCTCTGTATTGAATCCAGAGTAATTTTGAATCAAGAATGTCAAACCAAGAATTGGAGCTGAACTGAAATCCTGTGATTCCCACTCAAAGCACACAAATATAGACCCTGTTGTTGTTCTATTATGTTTGCTGATGTATGAATCATATTTGCTTACACAAAAGCAATGATAATTAGTGACTCATGAGCTACAAAGCTGACATTTGTGACAGGGAGATTGAGTGTTATTGCTCGGAAAAGATGTGTTTCAAAACTGAGGGTCCAGATTTTGACCTGCAATTAATTATAATCACAGTAGAACTGGGCCATTATATCGGCTTGTTATGAAATAACCTTTTTTTTTTTTTTTAATTTCCTTCGTTACTTCTGTCTTCTTTGTAAAAGTAAAATTACAAAGACATGCAAGACAAGTCAATATCTGACTTGACTGACTGACCTCTGTGTGTGTCTGTGTGAGTGTGTGTGTCAAAGCAGCGTGACGATGTGTGAACCGAGGTGCCGAGGTGCAAGCCGAGCTGCCCGCTGCTGTTAATGGACAGCTAATATCATGAGTGAACGGTAAAAGTAGAGGCTGCTTCGTGAGTAGATGGAAAATCAATAGCCTATTAGAGTGTACAGGGCAGGAGGGACACGGAGGGAGGGAAGGAGCGGGTGAGGAGGGGGCAGTCAGGATTCGGAGGAGGTAAGAAGGAACCCGTGGAGAAGGAGAGACATTTATTCTAAATCTTTAAGAAATACCACCCCACAAAACAAAACTGATTACAACAACAGCTACAGTGTTTTCTTTGTAGCATACACACATTGTAACACCCACAGATGTTCATGGACTAATTCATTTCTCAGTTATTTTCATTTAATTGCATTTTGATGCTTCGGCAATACCTTTCATCTGACATTCATTCCAATAAAGCAGCAAATCCAACCAAAAAATTGAGAGCGAGACACACAAACACAGACCAGTTGCCGAGGCCCGTAATAGTGACGCAAATCCCCCATTTCGTGCACAGCAAACCACATTCACAGTTAAAAAGAATCCCTCCAGTGCACATGCACACACATAAATACAAGCTTGCCAGCATAGCATGCATGTTACTGCAGTGTGATGGTTATTTTGTTGATATTTTGTAATGTTCCTCTTCACTAAAGGATCCTCTGACATTGGGATTCTTCTTACATCCGTGCCAATAAAAACACAATAAGTTGAACAGAATAAGCCAAAATGGAGCTGAAACACAGACTGTGTGGGAGACAGAGAGGAAGCAAGAGCGAAAGCTTGAGGGTAGCAGTGATAATGAGAGCAGAGTCCGGCTTCTCTGTGTGTCCGCTAGCCTCAGCAGCCTCTAGCTGGCTATTAGTAGCTGCAGCTACAACCACAAGGCTCTGTGACAGTCAATTAAACCTCTTTATCTGGGATGCCTGCATCTCTTTTTGCTCCTCCTCCTCCCTCCCCGCGCTCTTTTCTGCATGCCCTCTGCTTCTGTTGTCTTTATTCTCCCCATATTCATCCTGCTTTCCTGTCCCTTCTCCTTTTGCTACCTCCTGCTTGAACTCCAAATGAGCCACACTCACAAAGAAATGCTTCCCGACGGCAGTTGCTTGCCAGGCAAAATGGTGTTTACACGAATAGCCTTAACAAGACGGCACTGCGTTTTTTGCGAGCGTTTGTGTGTGATGTGCCTTTGGTCTGTCTGCTATCTAGAAACCGTGTCTTCTCTTAAGGCGTTGCAGTGGCTGTTTGTGAAGTCAAACTGAGGCTAAGTGTCTTGCCTTTGGTGACTGATGGACTTGCTTGCTACAGTATGATAGAAGAAAAAGACAGATTCTGTACTTCTCCAAGGATGCAGTCATGGCCGTGTAACTCTAATTAATTTGTTGAAATGTGAACACAGCCTTAGGAAAGATTGGTTGAATACTGTAATCTCCAGACGTTGTATCTAGCATTCCTGTATTTTCCTTTTCTTTTTTTTTCTGAGTGGCATGTGATGGGCATTGTGTGTATCATGAAAAGGTCACTAGAACGCATACAAGACTTTATGCTGCTGTCTTTCCCAGAACAAAACATCTGACAGCCTCCTTTGCAGATAAAGTGTAGGGTGTTTTGTAAGGTGCCGATGGAGACCAAATCAGAGCTACAAGGAAAGTTATTAGCCACAAATGTGATTCCAGAGGAACACTTGTGCTTCTATGTATGTGCTGGATGTGAAAGAAGGTAGCTACTACTGCTACTACCTGTATTGACCTATTTTGTAGTTTATCAGCCACAGCAGTGAGCAAAACTGATGATTTCATAAGAAAAAAAAAGAAAAAAAACCCAGAAGGCTAAGGTCAGGACTTCAGCATGACAACCTTCTGCAAATTTGAGAGAGGGATGAGGAGGAGCATAATCTTTGTTTCATTACGTTTGACCTAATCACGTCTGTAGACTATAAACTAGATGGACCCGTTGAGCCTCAAACAGTTTCTGGGCGTTTTTTACTCCGGTAACATTCTTACTCACTGTGGCCTCATTTTTCACTGCAATATAATGTTCTGCACATCACAGTAAAACAACATAACCATGAGTAGAAGTAAAGTCAACTCAGAAATGTCCTTTGTGCCATATGACACAGTTATATAAATAAATGGAAAAGAATGTTGAATTTCTTAGGGTCCATAGATGTTCCCAATATTGAAAAGAATGGTGACTCCACATAATATAGAATGTTGTACTACTTAGATTTTTAAATAGTCTAAACATGTTTCTTGCAATTTAGTTGAAAAAGCTGTTAGTTGTGTGAAGGAAGCAGTGTTTTTGCTTGTTTATTGGTCTTTTTTTTAAACATTTTCTTCTTCGATGAAATGTCAAAATTCTAAGATTAGACTTGGAACATTTCACTGATGGAGTTGCTTTTTACAGATGAGTAATCCAGAGATCGTTGGAAATAGCTTCCACATCCGGTAGGGTTTGGAGGCCCAAATATCAGTAAATAAACTTGTTTTTGCTTAAAAAAAAGTCTTCCTTCTGATCATTTGAATGAACCAAATGCAGGATAATCACACAGAATAGTGAAATTTGGCTGAAACATTGTTGCACTCACCAGTCAATATGTGCAAGTGATTTTTTTTGTTTTTTTGTTGCATGAATAAGGTATTTTCTGCTGTGTAACCGTGCATTGTCGTGGCAGAGAATGCAAAGATTATCGCAGTGACTCAATAGAAAATCCTGTCTTATGGGATTGTATGGCTCTGTGCGACGCTTTGGCATCAGATAAGCCTTTAGAGTCATGGACCTGTTGCTTAAGCTGGGCTTCCTGAACTGTGTGTCAGTGCAGTATAGCATACATCTGATCAGTGCCACCCAATGCTTTTGTTAAATATGTATATTATTAACCCTTTTGTATGGCTTCCAAAACCATACTAGACAAAGTAAATGTGAAAGAAAACATCATAATGAACAAGAAAATTGGATTTTGAAGACTGTGCATTATGCGATCATCATTTGTGCTGTAAATAAGCAGACGTTCCGTATCAGAGCTGCTGTGGCCTCGTTAAGCAAAACCATCAGTGTCATATGGGGAGAGCAGTTAAAGAGAGAGAAGACGGCAGTTACAAACTGGCTGAATGGCGTCTGGATTCTGTCATCTGCTCCGTGTGTGTTGCATCAATATTATCCACCTGTTTTTTTTATTACGTATTTATTGTCTGTTTGATCACACAGGTTGTCTGTGGGACCGCTATGATAAGTATTCATGCTGTTGCCACATTTTGATTGGATTCCACATGGAATTATTATTATTACTATTATTGTTTTTCCAGTGTGTTTTTATTTGCATTTTCAATGCCAGATGGTGTGATGCTGTTTCAGAGCCGTTTTGCACCCCCAGAAGGAAAATACAACAACTAAAACCTCAAATTTTGCAAGATTTTATGGCATGAAAAGAGTCATGATTGAACAGAGGCATACTGAGCATCACCAGAAAGAACTTTATCGATGAAAACCATACTGGCTAAGCATTTCAGTTGTGACTTTAACAACCCTAGATGGTAGGAAAGGGTTGATAAAATGCAACAGAACAGATATATGTACCTCAGTAATCCAAGCCGGAGAGAGCTGATGTTTCTGTCGCCGTTTTCCTGCTTTACCAATCCGTCCTTTTCCTGGTCTCCTATGTGGAAGGCCGACAGTTGTGATGTCGCAAGATGATCGGTGCCTTGGGCTTCTACAGAAAGACCAGAGAAAGAAAAGGAAAGATAAGTAAAGACATGGAGATGAGCAGTTGCAAAAGAGATACCAAGATCTAAAATTTAAGATACATTATATTAGATAATAAGATGTTTTGTTTAGATGAACAAGGTTTTTTGTGGGCTTTTTTTTTTTTTGGATAGATGTAAGGTAAAAGGGTCGGTTTGATGTCAATTTCATGAACTGCTGATGATAATTTGGTGTAATTGAGCCACAAGTCACTGATTTGAGCTGTTAAATTCACAGGTACAAAAAAGAAAAAAAATAACAAGGAACAAAGAACAGAAAGAGCAGCAAGGCAGGTCAAAGAAATAAAAGAAACAAGCATGAAAATGGAGAGAAGGCCAGGGTGAAAGGAGGACAACAGCGGCGTATGTGTGTGTTTCAGTCGACTCGAGGTTAGTGACCTGGAAGGACTTCCACATGGCAACGCTCAGCCGTAGGCCACGAGTGTGTGTTTGTCTGTGAGGTTGAGTGTGTATTTGATGATAGCGTTAATCAGCCATCCACCTGTAGTTTCTCCCCTCTCGTATGCACACACCCATTCTGAGGGCTTTAACCGCTCTTGTTTTTCTCACCGTCCCTGAAACAGTTACACACTTTTTCAGGAAATCAATAATGTAAATCATAAATAATTAAAACAAAGCAGAGTCCTGTATTGAGCATTGGCACACAGCTACACACCTAAGTGAAGGATCGCACTGTTCACATATGGATCAGGAAAACACTGATGTTAACAAGTGAACTGCAACAAGCAATTTATTATGATCTGTTATGTTCCTTGTATTTTGCTGATACAAAGTCAGAAAGGGTTGAAAAACTCCTTTGGGCAAAGGTGGCATCCCCAAAATGTGTTAAATTTATATTAAGTTTACATGATAACTGTAATAAATTTCACACTTGTGAATTTGATGTCTGTTAGCTTTATTGTAAAAAAAAGTTGTGAAAAATAGTTTTTATTTGTCATCATTATCACTGCAGCTCTTAAATCCACATTACAGCATTGCATTTCAATGTCACAACATTAACTAATATTTCAAATGACACATTTTGTTAGTAGGATGTGGATTTTACAAGTATTATCTAATAAAAGCAAATTGTCGCATTCTGAGTTGCTCATTGCTGCATCGTCAGCAGTCCCACCAGCATGCTTTGCTCTGCATTCATTTCTCCGAACAAACTCGCAACCGCTCAAATTGTTGGACACATGGTTTCATTGATTTCCATGTGGGGAAGTTAACAGGCACACTTTGCAGTGGGCGTTTGTAATATAAAAACAACCTGTGTTGCTTTATTATATTTTCCATTTCTTTTTATGCCGCACTTTTACAATAGCTGCTTTCATTATGCTCTTTGTAAAGCATTTGTATTATTTTTTTTGTTACACTAAAGGAAGTTATAATGTCATTTATTAGCACATGAATTTAAATGCAAATTCTTGCAAATTGTATTTCCATACCCTCCCAAGGCACATTACCATACACTGCCATCGGACTCTACTGAACTTATTACCTTCCTCATCGGCTGCAAGAAAAAATATGAGGATGAATAAAGCAATGAGGAGGAAGAGGAGTTGGTTAAATAACTTGTATAAATAAATTTCTCACTAAATAGCATTAAATAAAAAAATATGCTCATTTAGCTGCACCACAGAACACGAGTATGTACAGCATGCATATATAGAGAGATAAAGCTCTCACAGTGTGTGTGCATCATCCTTAATTTATTCTGAAGCAGTCTAAGTTATGTACAGGCATAGCATTATGTGACCGGCAGTGTGTACTTCAGTGATTGCAAAACTCTCAAGCAGAAGCTGCAAAATGCAAATCAAAGAATGAGCTGAAGTACAAGTACAGCTGGTTGTCTCAACATTCTGTCATTAGCTGCTGCAACTGAGGTTTTAGAATGGTTCTTGGAAATATTTTTTTTTCGCGAATTACAAAACATATCTGTGTGAATTTCATTCTGCTTGCACTCATGAAGTCTTTAGCCTCATTTCTGGTTCTGTCTTAATTACTTGTATTGTTCTATTTACCTGCATCAACAAGGTTTTCATCAGTGTTTGCTTGTCTGTCAGCAGGATTACACAAAACATCCAAGCCGATTTTGATGAAAATTGGTGGAGAGGGCAAAATGTAACTTTTGCTGCAGATCTGGTTTTCCTTGTGAAATCACAAATCACATATCACAGAGCAGTTGACCATGGGCCTCGTTGGAGATCTCCACTCTCCAAATATACTTCTAGCTGTGTATGTTTTACACGGATGAGAAATGAATCTCTTCCTTGCAGCTCTGATTTAACAGAGACAAAAAAGCTTTTAAAAACAAGTCAGAGTTGCTGCTGTGTTCCGCCTCCTCTGAATTGCAAAATAAATCAAATAAGTTCCAAAAAAAAAACTGACAGTAAATGCAAGCTAGTCAGACTACCGAGGAGAAGTCTCTGATGCTTTGGATTCATCCCCGGGAGAATATTCCAGGCTCCATCATCGCAGAGCAAATCATCACTTATCAGTCACTTTTAATGAGTGCTGCATTTTGGGGGATCTATTATACTTCCTGGAAAATGAATGCAGACAAGTAAAACCTCTGCTCATCTGTTGAATCCAACAATAGATGTGAGCAGATAAAAGGACGTATACTTGTACATGGCAGTTTCTAAGAGGGGTTTTCTGTCTATACATTATAGGAGCAAAAAAAAAAACACTATTATATCTGTTAGAAAAACAATAGCATCTACCAACATAATGTGCGTTTGAACATATTTGGAAGTAGTATGAACGGTAAAATCGTCTTTAATCAATGCCTCTTTGTCGCCGTCTCCCGCTCCCTCGCTGTGTAGATTATACATGCGGTGGTGATGAAAGCTTCTATCAGGCTCGATTTTCTCAGGCAGCATCATTATTAAATGAGCACGGACTCATTTTAGCTGGGAGCCTTCTCTTGTCTGTTCACACCAATGCAACTTTCATGCATGTGTCTGTGTCTATATCTGGCTATCTTCTCTTGCACTCACTGAGCTGATGGCTCACGACACCTGCACTCACATCACCTTGGCCCCCGAGAGGGATGTGTGTTTGCGTGTGTGCTGAAATATTGAACGTCTGCTTTCCTCCAGTGTGACAGCTCGGTGAGCAGCTCTCATGTGGGATTTTTTTTTTTTTCCTCCCCAATAGTAGATTTTTGTGTGGCTGAGACTGTTGCTCCGGTTTCGTGTGAGGATGCAATTTAAAAGTTGACTGAGGATGTGCTGCAAATAAGAGCTCTGTTGTTGGCCCCAGAATCTTACCCACAAACAATTCTCAAATTTTCTTTTTTTCTCGTTTGGCAATGAAATGTTACCATCTGCAACTGGTATTGTAAATAAAAAAAATACAATAAATGAAAAATAAATTAATGCAAACATTGAAATGTGTCATTGCTTTTAATTCCTACTGTGACAGTTACAGCATTCAAACACTAGCATTTGATAATTGGAAGAAAAAAGAAAGAAAAACATGTCTCCAATGATTCACTGTAAGACTCTGATGTATAAATTACTGACATGAAGAGAGAATAAAATGCATCATGTACGTTAATCCTCTGAAACCAAAAACCTCCCAATAGGATTTAAACACGTGCTATCTTGTTGTTTTTTGTTTTTGTTGGTGTTTTAAACTGCCAAAATTGCACCATTCATCACAGCCAGAAAACATGTTCAACATTACATAGATTCTCAAGCTAATCATATCTAATGATCCATTCCATCAGAAATCTTAACCAAAACTAAGGCTTAAAATTGTGATATTCCCCTTGAAATCATAATTTTTTTTCTGCATGTTCCATCTAAAACATAGACAAAAATAAACCCTTCACTTTATCCATATTCTGTACAAAACAAACAAGCAAAAAAATCTGTGTTCATTCACGTAAATGAAAAGCCATTAGTGTCTCAGCTGCGGCCAACAGTCTTTGGTTCAAAATTCAAGGACTTTTCTGCTGAACTTAGTGCTGGCTGTGTTTCCACGAAGTAGATAGAAGGCGAGTGTGGAAGCTAATTAAAAACATAAGTTGTGAAATCTCTGTAGTACGTAAACTTTTTTTTTTTTGCAACTTTCGCAAAATAAATGAATGAAAACTTTAAGTTGCAGTGGAAAATAAGCCCTCTGTGTAAAAACATGACAGCAGAAAACATGGCCAGAAAATGTGTGTGTTTCAGATGGGTAAAATACAATACAGTACAGTATTTAATTAAAAAGATAATAAAATAAAACGCTATCTGCCTAGTTTTCAGATTTACCCCTCCTAGCTAAAGCTGATAGACGACACAAAACTGAACATTCTGTACTGCACAGTTTGGGGAAAAAGCATCTACTGTTCCTACTAACAGCATCTAGCCATACATCTGATTGTAAGTGTCCAGGTTTTGAGACATCTTAAAGGTTTCTTCTTCCACAACAGCAGCTTACTGTCCGTCAGTTGTTCTATAAAGAACAACTGTGGCACTTCAACAAGGACTAGACAGCAGTATTGTGGACTCCTCTAACTTCTATGCTTTTTTTCCCCCCTCCCTCTCTCGAAGTAAAAAATGGACTTCATATAGGGACGTCACACCTCCCTCTGTTCCCCTGTACATGTACCCACACGGCACAAACACACACACACACACTCGCACCATTGCCTGGAGTGTGTAGGGGAGCAGGCAGGAATGTCACAGCTATTACAAATCCTGTTGTCTCTGTCTCTGGGACAACAGCAGCCACCCAATTAACCTTTCATCTGAAGGCACACACCCACGCTCACACACACACACACGGATGCAACACACATCGAGAACTTTCGGTTTGAAAAGGAGGCAGCACCACAGTCTCCTATTCAATTTCATGTTATCTCCTGAAGGAGTTCATGGTGTGGGATTCTAGACTAATAGGTATTGCCTTTCCTTCCTGCTTCTGTCCTTTCTTCTTACTTTCCAACCTCATGTGGAGAAGAAAACACATATAGAGCTGTATTGCAGATGGCCTCGTCAACAGATAGGGAATGCATCTACATGTCACAAAACGTCAGCTTTAATTTGATCGACTCGAGAATTTGCGATAGTGTCCAAAGTATATTAGTTTTGCTTTTATACATGTTACATGAAATGTATAATAAGTCTGTTTTCTTCTATGTTAATACTGCATCAGAGAAGGATGAGATGTGCGAGCTGTTCCCAATATTACACATATAATGTAATGCAAATGTGATTTAGAAAGCCACTGTAAGTGATGTGGTTTGAAATCCAAACGGTCCCAAAACAGCGTAGCAACTTTCACTTCTCTTCATTCTCAAATATCACCAAAGACACAGTTAATTCATTAATTCATTAATTTTGTGATTCTAGATGTTGTCTTTCCCTTGGTTTGATGCCATAAACGTATATATTTTTCCTATTTCTTGAATAAAAAGTCACATTTTCACAGTTTTTTTAGACATTTACATCTTTTGTATCTGAATCTGAAGTTCAACCTATCAATCTATACATCTATACTGCAGCCACTTACTATAATAAATCCATCCATTCTCTATACACCGCTTTATCCTCACTGGGGTCGCGGGGGGTGCTGGAGCCTATCCCAGCTGACTCGGGCGAAGGCAGGGGACACCCTGGACAGGTCGCCAGTCTGTCGCAGCGCTACATATACAGACAATCAATCACACTCACATTCACACCTACGGGCAATTTAGAGTAACCAATTGAGCTCAGCAGATTTTTGGACTGTGGGAGGAAGCCGGAGTACCCGGAGAAAACCCACGCATGCGCAGGGAGAACATGCAAACTCCATGCAGAAAGATCCCAGGCCCAGGCCGGGATTTGAACCGGGGATCTTCTTGCTGCGAGGCGAATGTGCTAACCACTACGACACTGTGCAGCCCTACTATTATAAATGTATCCTCAATTCAACAATTGATGGTAGCCACTTGATGACAAAATTTGATATATTTCACTAATTAGGTTGAGCACTAAAGGCAGCATGAATGAATCATTATTTCTCAAAATGATCTGCATTTTAGTATTGTTCAAAAACCTTAGGTAATGGACAACCAATGGCAAACAAGTATTTTCTATGGCCTTGATATAAAAGGCAGGAGGTCATGGTTTAAAAGTGAATGCTAATCAATTCTCATTTAGTACTGGGCTTGAGAAGTTTGGACACAATGCACACACATTAGCCTAATTCATTACAGCCTTTACTGACACTGTTTTGAGCCACCAAGGCCATGTCATTAGAGTAAGATACAATATTAAATGCCCTAAGGTTCAGCCAGTTCTTACAATCCATCAAGTGTCTTTTTTTATAAAACGAGACAAAACTATGCAGATATAAATGTATGTCATTTTGTGAGTCACAAGCTTGTCATTTGGCTATTAAGTGAAGAGTTTGGTGGCTTTCATAATACAAGATGCAGTGAATATAAATTGAAATCTATTTAGATAAGAGTCTGTGCGCCTCCTCTCCACCACCATCATCCCATCTTTTGTTGAGTTTTCTTGATATTTTTATTAATTTTTTTTTAACATTCATGTTGTTTAACTTAGCTCAAGGACAAAATTAGCACATACCGAGTTTATTCAACCGCTTTCTCACAGATTGAGTTGAGGTGAAGTAGATTATTTAAACATGAATGTTGGGCATAAAATAAGAGAAGAATTTAAATTTTCATAGTTATTAAAAAAAGTCATTGGTCAAGGGAAAGATGAGAAAGAAAGTCAAGAGTCCTGTTTAAAGCTATGCATTGTCCCAAGGGAAAGAAGAGACACAGAACCCGATGACATTCGCCCCTATGGAGGAAATGAAGAAGATGTCAGTTTTCACTTTCCGTGATTAAGCAGCTTCATTTTAAAGGACAATAAGAACTTGTGTAAACATAATGGCTTATGGGTCAAAGTTGACTTCAGTTAATTATACAATATGTTACTTTGATATGTTAGACTTGTATCTTGTAAAGATATTATTTTTTTGACTTTTTGTAGCGAAAGTGTAGGTGTTGCAATTCTGCATCTATAGGGAACTATTCAAGTCTTCAATTAAACCATCACAGGGTGACTTTCGATCAGAAAACACAAGACTCCAAGACTAAAACCAGTAAAAAAAAAAAAAAAAAAAAAGGGAATTCAACTCCCGTTTTGGACATTATCAGCTCATTAATTGGATGTTCCCATCAATGATCATTCCCCTACATTAGGACCCATAGGGTGCCCCTCCACTTTTCTGTGGGCTCAGTAAGCATGTTATCACCATTTAATGGAGCTCCATTATCACCTCATTTAATGGAGGTGGAGACACAATTTTGCACTTAAACATGTCGAGACTGGAGAGGCAGGTGGATGTGAAAGTTAGCTGACTTTCAAACAAGAAATTACAATATCAGTCCCATCTCAGGCCATGAATAAAGTCACTTTTTTGCTTGTTTTGACTTGGGGTTTATCTGTGTTTTCACTCACTGTTTGGCTGTGGTTATACACCAGCTGGGTTAGCTTTAGAAAAGGATTATGGCATGGGTTGAAATGCACCTTGAGGCTATGTCTACCACATGTTACACAGCTCCATTTTACATGTTTTGAAATATGACATGCACTTGGCAAGAGGTCACTGCAGTTTTCAGGGGTATTGTCTCTTTATCAATGGTTACAACGGGTAACAAAAAACATTCTGGCAAACGAGAAGGTGGAGGGGATCCCTACATATGTATGGGAAAGATCTGCAATGATGATGGCCATTTATTGCTCTGATAGTGTCCGACTTGGTGGAATTAAGTCATTGTTGATTCAAATATTTACACCTGTGATGTCTCAACATACAAGTGACATCAGTCTTGCTGTAAAAACTGGGCAATGGCAATGCAAGTGCCGACACTTACTTATCATAATAATCATGTTGCTTGTCCAAAGCAAGCAGGTGTGAGCTAGTGCCAGATTGGTTGTACAAAGTAAAGCACTGCAGATTTGCTCAGTCACTAGTTCTTTAGGTGTATCTAGCTAGAAAACATTCCACTGCTGAACTGTATTCCATTACACAGAGAGGTTCTTCTGTTATTTAGGTTCCTTTTATTGATATAAATGAGCAGATAAAATAATACAAAACAACAATGACAATTCAATGGCTAGAGACCTTTGTAAAACTGTTCCGACAAAATACCGCATTACAACCATAATGAAGAAAAGGTATACTGCAGCACCACTGGATTAGACTGCATTATTATGTTTTCCCCTAGATGTACCTGACTGGCCAAATCGCTGCAATCAGTGACCTTAAAGACCTTTAAAGACAGCACAGATGAAGCATACACAGACTCAATCAAAGGGTAGAGTTCTGCACAAATCCTACGCAATCAATGCAAACCATCTTCTATCCCACAAACAACAGAGATGCCCTGGCCGAGCATCAACACATAAAGAGACACACAGACAATGCACTTTTATTTCCTCTCTGGCAGTGATGTAAACATGGCCAGCTGTAAGAAAGTGGTGTCTGCTCCGCCTCTGGGACTTGGCCTCCATGTGTATGCACAGTACAGTATCTTCCAGGACAATAACACTCCATCCATTTTTCATTAAAGCCATCATTTATTGTCATGGCTGTGGTATTCCCTCAACCGTGGCTTCTGTGGTTGCTCCCCCTTGTTGAGGGAAGTTTGCTGTCATCTAGTGTTACATCTCTGCCTCCCTCTCCCTCTCTCTCTAAAAGGGATTATGTCCATCAGCGGGATTGCTTTTGCATCAGATCAGCAGGATGGCTGACACTTTCTGTCATTTGGCGTGTGCGTGTGTGTGCACGTGCATGTGTGTGGACATGTGTATTTGTGTGTCTGCTGGTACAGCATAGTTCAGCTTGATAAACAGACTAAGCCAGTGTAAATGTGTGTTGGGGAGTCAGTGGGTGACTCCCCTCCTGACTGACCCAGCTACTTGTCCAGCACACTCACGGGACTGTGGCCAAGTCCTGCATAACATTTCAACTGAAACACACAGTGACACACATGCATGCAAAAATCTGCTTTCATTGAAAAATAAAATTTAAAAAAATGACATCATAACCCAGTAGAGTATATTCTATTTCAACCTTAAAGCTATGTTTGACTCATTTTCAAACAAGACAGTGAATCAAAAACCGTTCTGGACGTGGATTACATAACAATGCTGACTTTTTCAAGTCGTTAAAGTCGTCTTTGTGTCAAACACATATTGGTGATAGTAATGTTCCTTCTGCTGTCAGACATGACAGGGCATCTATGGAAAAGCCTACATGCCCCACAGTGCAATATGTTTCAGATAATGTGCAAGACGGAGGGGGATGCAGAAAGAGAAAGCGAGCATTGAGGTAAAACGTTATTATTACAAGGACCTTTCTCAGTTTCATAATTTGGTGTTATCAGTGAGTCTGTCACCATTCAGTTCAGACTCGTTCCATGCAGAATGTGTTAACATTACGTTACAAGGTCCAACCAAGACACCTTGACATTGGCAGCATTTGAGACTGACACATTAAATTGCCCTCAAATTAATGGAAAGTGGTGTATCTCTGAAAAGGGCACACACAAAGAGATAGAAAAGAAACTGCTTATTATTGTCCTGCTTTGTGTTGCTATGAGACTGAACGTCACGGGTTAACTGCCATGATCAACTTGTGCTGCAGTCTCATTAGTTTACTGCACTGAGAAACACACCGTATATACATCTTGATTGTAGCTGCACATACGTGCTCACACTCAAATCATATGTGTGTTCGATAGTAACAGTATAAAGCATCAGGAGACTCCTCTAATTCCACTGCCCAATAGATCATTAAATAAGATTGCATTCTGCCAGTTGAGAATCAAAGAAAAAATGAAATTAAATTTGGAAGGAGAGAGCACAAAAGAAAGGGGGAAAAAAAACAGAAATACTATTGACTGCCTCAAACCACATCTATCTAAACAATTAATTTTCCTTAACTAGTCAAACTTAAAGTGTTTAAAAAGTGAAAAATGACTATTTAACTTGGAAGAGTTTCCAATGCAGTGGCACCTCTTTGGAGAGTCAGATGTTGCAAGAGCAGACCTGAATGAGGTTTGCTGTATCTGAGGAAAAAGAATCGAAAAAAAAAAAAAAAACTACTTTGCAAAGCAGACGATTTGCTATATATGTTGTGATCTGTCACATTTTGTCACATCATGACTGTTACCTGAAGAGGTTGTGTGGAGCTATAAAGTAGTTCAGACAAAAACAAACCAGCATTTTTCTGATGTTATTCATGCAGATTAGATGATCCAGAAAATACTGAGTATCACATGACTAAAGAAGTACATTAAATGGTATGGAAATGTATACTATATTGGATTTTATATACAGCAGGTAAATACAAAGAGTTGATTAGCATCAACAGCAAATCAGAAAACAGATGATTTAATCTCTGTAATATGGTAGAATACAGTTATATATTAGGAATCAATTTAACTGTTAGGAAAAAAAGATCTTGGACAAGCTTTTTCAAATGAGATTTTCGCTCCACGTCTCCTCAGGAAATAAAACAATATTTAAGAATATCAGGTGATTCTAACCGCTAATTTTACACCTTTTATTTGGCTATAATGGGTAACACAAACAGAGGCATTGTTCTCAAGCAATGCAACAATAAATAAGAGCTTCCATATAGCGGTTTTTAACAGCTGCTTGTGCCATCTGAAACGTGCTGCTCAAAGTATAGTGAAAGACCAAAGAGTGGATTATCTGCCTGGTTATCACGTCAGTGCCAGCAGATGGCTCGCCTGGAGCGAGAGGACTCGATGACGCTGCACAACGCTGAAAAAACAACCAGTTGTACACCAGTTACAACCGGTTACACCACCGTACAACATGTCAGTGTGTCAAATGACTGACATGACATGGAAATGTGAAGTGATCCGGTGTGTGTGTGTCTGTGTGTGAGAGTTTAGAGAGGGAGATCATCAGCAGCCATCAACCACTCCTCAGCCTCAGCCAGAAAAATGTGTGTGCATGCACGTCAAGGTCCAGTCCATTGTATCTGTTAGATCTATGACCGAGGCCTTGGCCTATACATCACCCAGACCAGCCCTTCATACTCAACCCTGAGGTCATATATCTACCGTGTGTGTGTGTGTGTGTGTGTGTGTGTGTGTGTGTGTGTGTGTGTGTGTGTGTGTGTGTGTGTGTGTGTGTGTGTGTGTGTGTGTGTGTGTGTGTGTGTGTGTGTGTGTGCATGTCTCTGTCTGCGTGCATTTGTGTGTTGTGTGTGCTTGTTTGGCTACACTTCTACACAGTTTACTCATGGTGCCGAGGCACTGAGACTGTTATGACCCCCTCAGTGGCTATAACCTATGCACGCACACACACTCCTACACACACACTACCCCTCTACACACACACTGAGATGCTGTGGGCTGTTGAAGAGCCCCTTGTGTACTCTTTCAGGAAAATGTGTTATTGAAACCATGGCTTTACTGTGGTTCTTGGTTTCACCAATGACCACAGACACACACACACACACCAGCACAGAGCAGTATCTGTCATTCACAGCCTATGAAAGACATGGTCTGTGTCTAAGCATTAGGCTAATGGCCCTGCACTGTCCTCGCTGCGAGCAGCTGGCACATCAGTCTGTATATGCGAGTGTCCCTGTCTTACTGCCATGTATTTGTGTGTTATTAAGCTGCTGAAAATGTTAAAGGTGGCCAAGAGAGCACTCTGAGTGATTTTTTGCATCAAAGCATTTTTTCCTCCCTCAGAACTGTGAGCAGTGAACAAATTCTACCCAATAAAAATCATCATTGAAGAATAAAAGATGTAGCAAAAATGCACAAATCCGTCCCTCAATAATTTCCTCTGTTGGTTGTTACAGGTTTTTGTCCTCAGATCCAACATGTGTATGTGTAGAATGTGGTCCAAAAGTCATATTTGGGAAATAATTAATGGTTGTATTTATATAGCGCTTTTATCCAAAGTGCTTTACATGATACATCACATTCACCCATTCACACAATGATGGTGGGAGCTGCCATGCAAGGTGCTAACCACGACCCACCAGGAGCAATTAGGGGTTATCTACACTGTGTGTGAGAGTTTAGAGAGGGAGATCCCTTTGCACGGTTTGTGCAAAGGGACACCTCGACATGAGCACGACGGGCCGGGGGAGCGAACCGCAACCCTCCAGTTGCGAGACGGCCACTCTACCCACTGAGCTATGCCAGTGGGTATAATGCTATAAATAATTAAGTTGAAGGATTTAGAAATGTTTAAATATGCAAGAAATTTTAAAGATAAAGAAAGAAATTCTTAAAATTTCTTGGTCATCATTAAACTGTAGCAGGTTAGTGGCAGTGATAATGTTAGCTCTTTCATAAAAAGGTTTCCCTAGGTTATATCTGTCCACTGAAGCACCATTCACATGACATAAATCAGCTCCTCGCCTCAGTCTTGTTCTACAGAATCAACCTGCAGCCATTGTTCACCTGTTACAAATAGGTTTGTGCCTCCTCTTTTCAGCAGAACACTGTTCACTAAGTTTAACTGTGATAGCAGGAAATGTGGCAGCAGGACTAAGGGAAGGTGACAGAAGTCAGATTGTTATTCTAAGCAAAGAGGAGCTTTCTCAGCATCAGATTATGGCAAGACGGAACGTTTCTAAGGGGGAGCGTGGAGCTCTAACACACACAGGATGACTTGTATCCGAAGTAGGATCAGGCAGAACAAAAGTGAACACGCTATTAGAAGCAGCTTTGCTGTATGAGAGACAGAAAAAAAAAGCTTCATCACAGATGCACAATTTGCTAAATAAAGAACACAAGGCTCTAATCAACAAAAGTCCTGTCAAAAACAAGCTGTTTAGTAGTGCTCTGAAAGGAGAAGTAGCATCTCTAAACCACTTCTCAGTAGGGGAAACAAGGCCAAATTTTGAGGTGGGGTATGGATGATGGAAACGAGGTTGTGTTCACTGATGAAATCCTAGTTAGAGATCTGTGAAAGTAACAAATAGGTGAATATGAGGCCAGCAGGAGAGAGAACACCAACTGCAACTGATTAAACCTGTGAAACATGCTGCTGGAAAGGTTTAAGTCTCAGAAGGACGTTTGGAGTTGGACTCCCACAGTGAATCGACTCCACCTTGACCACAGAGAAGTCCATTCTTCAGAGACATGCTCCACACTGGTTTAAATCTGTGTGGATAAGGTTTTGTAAGGAGCCACCAAAGAAGACTAACTAAACCATCTACTTTGTGCGGTTTGTTTCAGTGTTCTACATTCAGCGGCTTATATTGCACATGTTGTATCATACCTGATGCTTGTCCTAATAATCTGGACCGATAATCTAATTCTTCTGCCTGGCAGGGTAGTAAATATTTTTTGTAGGCTTTCTTACACAGTTCTTGTCAATTTGGTAATGTCATCAAACAGCAAAAAGGTAGTCTTTTTCACTTTTAAATCCAAAGACAATGTGCAGTTGATGAGAAAACTCATATTAGTCTTCATTGAAGCAGCTAACAAATATATATCAAAAGTATGTTATTCCCTCACAAGCAGTTGACAAACTCTACAATGCACCTGTGCGCAGGCCTCATATCGACTGTGCGAATTGTGTGTGTCTGTGTAAGTTCTTGGCAGTTTTGGGCTCCTCTGGACACCCTGCTGCTTTGTTATTGAACACTCTTTGCCCATCAATTCAGTGGATGCTCAGCATTTCGTTCTTGATAAGGTGGTGTCTGGCTGGAGCAAAGCCTTGTGGGAGTACTGTTTAGTGATGTTTGTGCAAAGACTTCAATCGACGTCAATCTGCGTGGACCTGCTCTCTGTGGTTGTGTTTGTGTGCGTGTTGAGTGAAGCTGTTTCTCTTTCTGCTCACATTCCTAGAGAGGTTTGACAGCAAGTCCCCAAAGACACCACACTGCCTCTTCTGCCTCCTCTTCCACTCCGTATGTCTCCTTCCATCTTTATTTCCTTCTTCATCCTTTCACCCTCTCTGGCTCTTTCTGTCCTGTTTTCTGAGCCTCCATTTGTAGTCCCCCCCACCCCCGTGTCTCTCTGTGCTCCAATCTTTCTTTCCCAGCATGCATAGGGAATCCGACAGCGAGTTCTCATCTTTGAGCTCGTATTCATTGACAGTTCCATGTGGGGTCTCGCAGCTCCTTCTTTCTGAGACAAAACAACAAAATCTGCTCCCCATCTGTGTGTGTGGAGCTCTGTCTGTAGAAGTGTGTGAATGCCCCCCTCCCGAGCCTGTGGACACACAAGGCCTTGTGCTTGGCTTAGACTGATGTATGGATTTGCCAATATCAGCCTTGAATTAAATAACAGATATCAGCCAGTCAGAATGAACTACCTCAGATATGGCACGGGATCTTTGCAGACTGCACCTCGTCAATAAGTTTTTATTATTTCATACCAGGTGTCTGAGCTGAGCATTCGCTCCCGTGTGCTACGAGGGGATTTTCCTCTTCACGTCTGAAAACCTGCCTCACCAAGCAGCTGCTCACCTGCCTGAAGTGTCTATAAATAAGCAGTTTTACATGCCCTGTGATTATTTTTTATGTGGAAATGAAGGCTTTTTGGTGGAACTGGAGCACGGTTGTGATCAACAGCAAATCTGAAAGTTAAACCAAACAATCAACTGAAGAAGTAAGATATGGATTTTTTTCCCCTGTCTTTCTGTGAAGACAGAGAAACACTTGCAAATGATACAGTAACCATGGCAACCATCCAACACCAAAGATGCTCTGACACCTGTGCGCAAAGCGCACATGGAAGCTGGGCTATCAGCAGGAATCTTGTGTGTTAACTGTCACCCACTTGAGGTGAGGGACAAAAAAATCAAAGAGAGCTATACAGGGAGTATCATGGCTGTCGGAGGGAACAAGATCCTATCGGCTAAAAGGTGGATTGAGAACACTTGTAATAACTGTCCAAGTTCAGACCGCGCTGCACGGTTGCATCATGAAGTGCAAAAGAAAACAGCTGCGATGATGTCATAAATGTAACACGAGGCATCAGTGCATATCCATCATGGTAACTCTGTCTTCGGTGGCAGGTTTTCTTTTGATGGTGTTATAGGGTTGCTTGACAGTATCATTCTGTATTAAACACAAGGCGAGATATTCAGGTCAAATAACACAGATGTAAGATTCACAATCCTGCCTTAGCAAATTTGTCTCTGAATCTAATTTTTAATAGATAGATAGATAGATAGATAGATAGATAGATAGATAGATAGATAGCACCTTTATTGATCCTGCAGCAGGGAAATTTACAGTGTAACAGTTTGAATAAAAAAAGAGCAGTTGCATGCAGTTATGCAACAAACAAGGTTTACACACAAGCTTGATGTAGGTTTGATCACATTTCACATTAGAAGAGCACACAGTCATGCTGACAGCTACCATCACCTTGACTAATAAAAGCAACGGTGTTATTCTCTCCAGACCAAATGTTGCATGAGTGAGCAATGCATAAAGACAAGAGGTACAGATTTGTGCCTCAACCACCAAATGTTTTATTTTCAGAAAAGAAAACGGAAGAAAAACACATCATGGACTTACCATTGGACATCTTCATGATGTAGGCATTCTGTGGCAGCTTTCATGTACTTCCTACTCTCCATAACTTAAAAAGATCTTCAGAGATGTTGATGCTTTAGTTGTTGAGGATATTTTTGAAGACTGTATAGTCATGAGCACTCTCAAAGATGATTGCTGCTATCATCTCCAGCATTTCTAGTATATTCAGCCAGTCCCTTTCTTCATCTCCATTTGCTTTTCTTGTTCCTCATTTATTAAGTTTCACATTTAGCTTCATTTTCAGATTCTCATTTTACATTTGGTGGTTAATGGAGTAAATAAAAAAATAATAAAAGAACATCTATTATGACAGTAGGCTCTGGCAGACAGAAGTGAAAAACGGTCAAAAGTTCTATTTTTTTTTTGCTTGTTTTTTTTTATTACTCCTTTATACATAAGAACTTATAATATTCTTACATATAAAATCTAAATTATAAATAAACTACAACAATTTCTTAGAGGTTAGAGGTTATCCTAGGGTAGCTGTGCTACCACCCAGAAGAACATTGTTTTTCAGCGGTACTTGGTACTCAGGGGAGGAAAATCCTGAACATGTAGTTGACGTACATCACCGTAGTAGTTATTACTTCCACCCTGTGTTTAGGTAACCTGATGTCCTTTTTTCAAACCTTTCTTATTTTAAAAAAGGCAATAAATATGGGCACAAAATTTTGCCAAATGAGTCCGCTGTGACACTGTGAAAAACTGTGTGTGCATATGCATTATGGGTACTACGGCTGCACAATGCAGCATCGACACTGTGATGTGAGTGTTCACGATAGCCACATTACAGGAAGTATATTGTGGAATAAGGCAAACGAACTCAAACGCACCATAACATAACTTCTTTTTTTTTTTGGCTGCAGGATATGAGAAAAAAGTATTTTGCTTTCAGTTTTTACTTTATTCACAAGACACAAGCTTTGTTGGCATGCAGGGTCCACATGTGGACTGCAAAAAGATTGATTTTTTTGTTTGTTTTGGTTGTTGATTGTGCAGCCTGTCTGTGTATGATGCGTCGAGTAAATTTAACTCCCCAGCAAGCCTGTTTGTCTGCCGAGTTTTGTTGTGCGCATCTGTTTGCAGACATGCCAGCCATACGACAGATGAATAAAAGATGCCACAACTGACGGGTGACAATGTGATGGGCCATGCTTAATTAATATGTGAATATGGCACTGGTTCTGCTCTGTCATTTTTACAGCAGCAGATAAACTCATCAACAGTTGAGATCAAAGCTTTCATCTTCTTTAAAATTGATGATTGGAGCTATATGTTGGAGGACCGGCTGGCCATTTCCTGTGATGTCAGACTTGTCAGCTTGATCAACAAATAAATTCTATTTACCCACCTCTCAAATCTAATATTTATGCAACCCCAAGTTGCAGAGCTCCCATTTTTGTCTTTTAAAACTTTGCATACCTATTGTATCTCATTGATTGAGATCAACAAATCTCTTACTTGTGCTATGTATGACTTAAAACAAACACACTCTTCGATCTGAAGCTAACAGGCAGAGTGTGAAACATTGCAGGTGACATATTCAATGGGGAGAAAATGAAGTGAGCTTAAAACAGCTGACATTTTAATAAAAAAAATAACAAAAAAGTTTTTTAAAATGGCATTATTAAATATATTACCCAGAAAAGCAGGCCTCCATCTAACCTGCACTCATACGAATAGAAGGTGGTTAATCGACAGCCTACTGTAATACAACACCATGCTAAGATACCGTCAATTATATTTAAAATGTTTTTTTCTTCTTTAATGACAGTGAATGAAGGGGTTAGAAGTGAGGAGAGAAACTTCAGATACAACAGTGAAAGAAAAATGGAGAGAGATGTATTCTCAAAATGGAAGATAAAGTAAGGGGAAAAAGCACCTAGGCATTAAATCATAACCAATCCAAACGGAAAAGGCTAGACATGCGCCTAATGTGGCAGGGAAGGTGCAACATGTTTCGTAAGGCACCATCTACAGATGGTGACATATTAAAGGAAAAGCACAAATCCTTGACCCGACACTGAGGGGATCTGGCTCCACTTATCCCGTGAGAGGACTCGTCACTGCAAATCAATACAAAGTTTCTGAGTGACCTCTTCAGAGATGGTAGTGTCCCCATCCATTGGGTACAAGGGGTCAGTGAACGTTTAGAGAAAATAACTGATGGGAATCATATGTTATGGCCTTTACAGACACCAGATCTCAACCCAGCTAAGAATCTGTGGCAGATACCAACACTCTCTGCTGACAACTGAAAACTTAAGATGTTGTGGGTGGTCATGGTGTCCGAAACTTAAGCAAACAGCAACAGATTTTATCTTAATTTTGTCATGTATTTTGTCATCTATCTCAGAATTCAACGATGCCTACTGACTTGAAAACTGTGGCGGATCTTACAAGAATACAAGAACAAACCCCATATAATACATAACTGGATCACTGTTTCATCACACTCTTTGCAGTGTGTTTATATTGACAAGGTTTGCGAATATGGCACTAAAGTGCTTTCAGAAAGTTAGTTTTCTATCTGTAAGTCAAATTATTCCTGTATCTGTGAAGTGGTGATCTACAATAACAAAAATGAATCAGTAACCCATATTAACTTATTCCTTACATCCATAGATGATGTTTGCTCTGAGATTGGTTATAGAGATCCATCTTTCCATCATCTCGGCCGTTTAGGGGTTTACTCACTTTTGATTTCACCACTACATTACTTTCTGGCTGAAGATAGATCTGTCCTTATACTCACTATCGCTGCAGTGCAACACAGACATGAGGAATTTTGTTATTAGCCCTTCACAGGCTGTTTTCAAGGTGTTTCTGTTTCGTTTAAAGACAAGTAGGCCTTATACACTGCCCAGCCAAAAAAAAAAAAAGTTGCACACTCTAATATTTTGTTGGACTGCATTTAGCTTTAGTGTTTCGATAAGCTTCTGCAATGTCACAGCATTTATTTCTGTCTAGAGACGCATTCATTTTCCTCCAAGATCTTATATTGATGATGGGAGAGTGAGACCGCTGCATGAAGTCTTCTCCAGCACATTGCAAAGATTCTCAATGGGGCTGAGGTCTGGACCCATGGAGGCCAATCCACGTGTGAAAATTATGTCTCATGCTCCCTGAACCACTCATTCACAATTTGAGCCCCATGAATCCTGGCATTGTCATCTTGGAACATGCCCGTGCAATCATGGAAGAAAAAATTCATTGATGGAAAGACCTGGTCATTCAGTGTATTCAAGTAGTCAGCTGGCCTCATTCTTCGGGAACATAATGTTGCTGAACCTGACCAACCTCAGATCATAACCCTAACCCCCACAGGCTTGTAGGCACTAGATATAATGAATGCATCACTGCGCCCATCACTTTGGAACTGGGTAAACCTGGACTCATTAGATCACATGATCGACCACATTTGTTGCTCAAAGGTGATGGTTCATCACTATCCTTTCAGGTTTTAATAATGGGTTGGATGGTTCTTAACCTGATTTTAGTAGCTTCAAAAATCTCCTCAGTTGTTCTCTTTGCTTGATGCAGGCCAATAACGATAAGTATAAGTAGTAAGGATATGTCTTCCAGCACAGTTGTTTCAGAAATGAGAAGCTCCTACTGCAACAGGGAGGGTTGAATAAGTTGTTGCCTGCTGAAACATATTCATCACTGCAGTAATTATCTAATGGACGACTCTTACCTATTTGTTTAGTTAAATCCAGGGGGCAACTTTTATTTTCTTTTTTTTTTGGCCACGCAGTGTAATATGGGACTGAACCGAACCGCACTGAGCTGTACCTCAGACTCTCTGACTTTGTCTTATATGTTCTTTTTTTCCAGAACATCTAAACGAATAGAGTCCCTCAAATGGATACTTAAATAAGCCTGCTTCTGAACAGAACGGCAGAATCTATTAACTCTCAATGCATATGTGCTTGATTTATCCCCACTTTGTTGCGGGTATGTGCAGCTCTTGTGTATTTAAAACTTGTTCTGCTCGCGCTTTGATAAATGAGGGCCCCGGTTGGCAGCTGCGGTGCATGGTGGGTAGTCTGTGGGAGTTTGAGGTTTAATTGAAAAATTATCTGCTGCTTCTGTTTGGGTGTGCCTCAGCACTGTGTACCTGCACGGATGCCTGCATGTTTGCTCACCTCCCTGTGGGTGTCTGTGTCTGCTGAAGTGTGTGTGTGAGTGTGTACGCGGTAGGTGGAATAATGAAGTGGATTATGAGTCGCCCAGTGGTGTGATGAGGAGGAACGGATCGATAACTAGATATGTGCAAGAGCGTCAGAGTACAGCAGCGAGAGGAGAGAGGTTGGGCCACAAAATGACATTTTGATTATGGAGTGCAAAGGTGTGTGGGTGGCACAGAAGGAGAAAGAGAAGTATGAAAATGGCAAGAGCTGGGCAAAAAGCAACAGAAACATGGGTTGTTGTATTTTATTTAAGCACTTGAGCAACTCCAGTGCTTATTCTATCACACCTTTTTATATTTACTCTCACATTTTCCCGTCTTTTTACTTTCTTACTAGTTCCTGCTCTGATGGATTTACTGTAGGAGAGACAGGAGGGAGTTAGAGTTGGAGGCATACAGACAGCAGTGTAATGTAGCCATTGTAGCAGGACTCTCTTCTGAGACTCTCTCTTCTTGACGTCAAATCCACTGTCTTTCTTGAGACAAATGGTTTTTAATCAGAAGAAATCCTCGCAGCAGAGGTACACTGAGACAGTCTGGACCTGACGGGCTTCACAAATCAAAGCTAAACCCTTCTTCTGCTCTTTGTGCGGCTCCAGAATTAATTTTGGGTTTGTCAGCTCACATCTGGACTTTTTTTTTCTGCTTTTTGTGATTTTGTTTGTTTTGCCTTTTTTTTCTTTCTAATTTTGCAGGCTCTGAGTTTGTTTGTTGGAGTTTTTGCCATGCGCTCAGTCTTGATGGGTTGATTTTATTCTTGGTTTTCATCTGTTAGGATTTATTAGTGTGTGTGGATTGCTGACTGTGTGTCTGCGTGCGTGTGTTAGAGTGAGAGTCTATCTATGTCAGTCGGCTCAGTACGGAGGCTTCAACTCAAATGGAAAGCCGGCGAAAAGAAAGCCAAACCAAAGTCTCTGCTGGACACTTCGAATAGAACAGATCGTCTGAAGAATCTGGCAGGGGCCGCCAGCCTTTTCTCTAGCTCTCCCTATAGTCTTGTCTGGTGTCTGTGATTCTGTTTGTGTCTCAGACCTTTCCACAATCACACTTCTTTTGTCTGTTGTTTGTTTTGTCTGTTTTATCCTCTCTCTCCCATTCAAGTTCAAATTTGAAATGCATGCTGTTGTTTGTTTGTTTGTTTGTTTGTTTGGCCTGTGTTGTGTTGCGTTTGGCCTCTCTCTTAGTTGCTTTGCAGAGAATGTGTTCAAAACATGACAAATTAATCTGTGTAAACATTTTTTTTCCCAAGGGAGCTGATCACAGGAAGCATCAGTAGCTTTCAAGCTTTCAGCAGTTGTCATCTCAGTTCTGATCACAATATCTCACTTCTTTAAATAAACTGTATGTAAATGACAGATGTAGCAGCCCTGACGCCCACCCATTGCTTTGTGGACTGCTTCAAGTTCTGATTTGGCTGTCGCTATGTTGGTTGGAGCTGAGTGGAGAACCCGAGGGACACTGCATGGTGATGCTAAAGGGCCTTCAATCAACATGATGCTTTGTTGTATATTTCAGCCTAAATGAACCATAATTGACAAAACAACATTGTGCTTTATTGAAGAACAGTCTTGTAACTAGTGATTAGGACCAAAAACTTATCAGGAAACTGTTTACTGAGGAACAGATCAGAAGCAAAAGAGGGTATTTTTTCATAGATTCTGTACACTTGGACGTCTTTTTGCCACCAAAGGAGTCGCCCCTGCTGGCTCTTTAGAACAAATGCAGGTTTAAAGCACTCCTGCATTTTTTCAGATCAGGAGACTGCAGCATTTTTTGCATACAGTTTATGCTTCCTCCTCAAAAACATATTGAAGACTGCAAAATCCACAGAAAGTTTAGGCAGACAGAAATAGGACCCTTTCACAACATGCGTAAAGATCCTTCTCTATTTTCTGTGTTACCAGGGTGACAAATCCTCCCCATCTATTATATGATTGATTGGATGAAAAGCTCCAACAGGACAGCAATAAAATAAACGGCAAGGGTATGCAGATTTGTATTTGTGACAAATCACAAACAAAGGTAATTTGCAGAAATATGCTTCACTCTAAATGTAATTGAGAATGCAGTTCAGTTGTATAGGGACATAATTTTGGGAGCAAGGGCAGGAAGAAACCTACAGCTCAGACTAGCAGCCGACTGATTAAACTGCTGAACTGGCAGTCTGACTTAGAGCTGAATGTGTGAAGAATGTTATATTCACCCCTGGCTGTGCCTATTGTACTGAAGTGTCAATGAAACCGTACTTCTCTTCACACTGAAGCACATCTGAACACTGATGCAGCTGCTTAGCTGATGAACAACAGTAAACAGAGGAAAAAGTGAGCAGAATCATTGAAATGAATGAACAAGGTAATTTGAATCAGTCAAGTGATTTGTAATCGGCACTTCTACCACTACTAACACAAACTAAAATATTCACTCTTCTGTGTCTCCATGTTCGCAGTCAGGGTGTTTTTTTTTTTTTTAAAGAATACCCTTTTCTAAAAAGCATTGCAGATTATACAACAGCAACCTTTTAAAAAATATGGCTATTTTGAGAGCAGTCTGTCCAAACAGCTGTGTAATAAACACTAAAAAACACTTTGGCCATATTCATCACTCAGGTGTATAACAATGATGTGAATGTGTTGCAGTGTTTTTCTCTGTGTTTGCACATTTTCTTCATTATACCTGCTCCGTTTGTCGCAAGAGTCACCTGTTTTGACAGAAACCCAGCTCCCTTCTTTTGACTGTATTCTGCTTTTGCTCTACAATGACTAATCTCAGCAAGTCACTGCATAGCACCGGTGATATGTTCACACATTGAGTAAAGGCTTCAGTGAAGGATTTTTTTTTTTTGTCAAATCTGATCCAAGGATCAGTAGCAGTTGGCTATGATTATCTTGTAAACAACAAATCACATCTCTGATCATCCTCCTTATGGACAGACACTGACTTTTACATGTCTCAGGTTTGCCTTGGGACAGCTGCAGGATGCTAATGTGACTTTTTTAATGCAGGCATCTGTACATCAGCTAAAACAGTTGTGAACCTTCCTGTGACATGCTTCGGTACAGGGTTGCCTGTGTCATATGTACCAAGCAGCTCAATAAACTGAGTGTGTAAACAGTGGCCTAAGACAGATAATCCTCTCTAGCCTAAGGAATAAACGCCTTGCCTTTATAGCTTCCATGTATTTCCTAATAATCCAGTTTCGCAACCAAAGTGGGGGGATTTCATTCAGCGGGATCTGATGTAAATAACCAGGATATCATGACAAAGAGGTGCATAGTAAAAGCGAAGAAAACTGAGGAGATGGACAAGATAAGTGATGAATTATGAAACGACTTGGATCATCAAAAAATCTATAGAATAAAGCCCCAAATCATTATATGCTTCCTGACTTGGGTGATGGTGTCAAGCTAGGAAAAATATGGGTGCTCTGTTACAATTTAGAGTAGTCAGACTGATATTCCTCACTGAATTTTTTTTGTACATTACAAGCCAATATAACAAAATCAGTGCAACATGTGTGCATAAGTTGGAGTATAGCACATTTTTTGTGATTTTTGCAGTTTATTGTGTGTTAAATGGGTTAGTAATGTACTTTATGTTGACCCTGATGGTGAAGATAATCATATATAATCAGCAAGATGGACATGAAATTGTGTAAACATTTCAAATATTATAATCTGCTTTAAGTGGAATTTACACGTCATTTATTTTAATTATTTTCAAGGCAGCTAATGTCTAATACAACAAAACTGAATCTGAATTATTTCAATAAACACTATAGGAAATTTCTGGGAAATTGTTCTTGTGTTCTACGTTTATACAAGAAATTCATACACTAGGATGTAGAATGTGCTGTAAATATTTATAGTACATACACTGTGTATGCACGGTCTAAATCTTTTGCATAACTTTCACCATGTAGGTTGTTGCTTGAAAGTTCCTTATGTTCTGGATGTTTATTTATGAAGCAAGTTTTAAAGCAGCCTGAACTAACCAAAGTTATGTACATGTTGTAAGACAGATATAAAATGTCCAAACAAAATTAACAGGACAACAACTGGTAGAGTTAATTTTTAAAATATAACAAGTATAATGTACTGAAATATTAGGACAACGAAGAGCAACCAAAAGCCATTGTGTTCAAATTTTCAGTGAAGGAGAAACACTTGATTGAAAGAAGGTTTGGAGCTGTCTCTGCAAGAGCACGATCCCCGTTACTGATCAATGTCGATTAAGGAACATTTAAAAGCTGCTGTTCTGAAGATCTTAGAGGCCAGTAGCAGAGTAGGAGCAAAGAGGTTCATGGCTTTATAAAGAAATAAAAGAACCTTGAAATCAATTCCGTATTACAGGTAGCCAGTGGAAGGATGCCAGTATTGATGTAATGCTTTCCTATTTTTTTGGCACCAGTTAGGAGTCTTGCAGCAGCATTCTACACCAGGTGCAGATGAGACAGCGAGGACTGGATTGTTGTTGTTTCCCACCTTATTTTAAAAACTGTAGCATTCAGATAGTAGAGGGAAAAAGAACAATCAACACAGTGGAAGAGTCACCTCTATTATGCAAGTTTTCATGATATTCCAGGAGTTACATCGTTGCCGCGCAGTATCCCGATCACTAGTTTCGGTATTTACCCGCATTTAGATGTACAACTTTTATTTGTCTTCGTCCTGCCCTCCATTTTTCTTTGCAGCATCCAAGCAGACTCAAACTAGATTCTCACTGGAGAACCACCAGTGAAGTCAGACGTACTAAAGGCCAAAGAATGACAAAACGGCCACAGAGAAGTGCCTCAGCAATGCTAACCTTTACTCAGCCTCACACAAATTGACAAAAAGAAGAAGAGAGAAAAGAGCAGAGTGTTCCATCTGGGCAAGTAACCTTTTCTCAAGCCACCATCAGGCGACTGGGACTGTTGTGTGTGCGACTGCGCGCAGGTATTTACTGCACAAGTGTGTTCAGAGGGATGATGCTTCTGCTTTTGTGTGTGCGATTTTTTTTTGTTTGTCCACTCAGAATGGACATGAGGATTCCTGTGTGTGTCTGAATGCATGCCTAGTTAGAGGAGGAAGGATAGGAAGTTGTGATTCTCTAGCACTGTGCATGACAGCATGCGTGGAGCTACCTTCGAGGTATATCTACGAGTGCGTGTGTGTGTGTTCAGAGCTGAGATGGTGCAAGAGGCGGGCTGACATTTGCAGCCAGTCTGTTTATGACTGGAGGCAACAGGCAGCCGCACTGTGACATCACCTCCTGGGTGGCCGAGGCCTCATTAGGGAGGAAACACTGACAGACTGAGCCAGAGAGAAATGGAGAGAGATTAAAGACTTTAATATGAGGAGAGAAAAGGATTTCATATAAAATGTTGATCTTTTGCTCTATTGCTTTGGGTGATATTGTTCTTTACTTTCATGCCAATAAAATGTAATTGCTGAGACAGGAGGTAGAGAGGGGGAAAAAGGAGAGACACTGGAAAGTGTGGCCTTCAATGCTCCCAGATGCCACCATTAATGATTTGCTTGTAGTTAAGTCTTACAGTGTGAAAACCTAAGCTTCTATGGTAAATACTGAGATGAGATCACCTGGATTTTTGGATTTTGCAATGTTGTAAGTAGTGTGTGTTTTCATGATTGAACTTCTTGACTCTGCCATCAGTATCTACAGGAATTATGTGAAAGAGTATGCTCATAGTGAGATATCTACAAAGGATTATCATCAGACTGCATCGTCAGCTGTACATTTATGAGCTTTAGGGGGTCATATTCTCATCTCTTACTACGCAGGAGCTGCATATTTATTCTCAGAATAGTGGGGATGGATTTACTTACCAGTGGAAGACCCTCCCTGAATGGAAGCAACTCAAGAGCCAAATGTTTTACAGTGGAGCTGGAAAGGTCCAAAACACAGTCAAATGGACAGTCGATATTGTCCTTCCTGGATGTAGAGATTTAAGCAAAATTGGGAACAAAATGCCCATAGTAACTTCATAAGGTATAAAAATGTGTTTTCAGATTGTGGGCACAAATTTTACACAGCTTTCAGGTAAGAAGCAGTGTAGCAATATGGCAAATACTGCCACAGTGCTACTTTTGCTTGAAAAAGTTCAGCAAATGTGCCTAAAATACCAAAAATAAAAGTATGTGTCGTGGAGAAATGATCATTTTTGGTATAAACTGTATTAATGCAGTCCACCACAAACAGGTTAGGTTAACTGGCCTATTTAAATTGCCTTCAGGTGTGAATGTCATCGTGAATGACTGTCTCTCTCCACACGTCAGCTCTGTGATTGACTGGTAACATGTACAGATTGCACACTCATCTCACAGCCATCCGACAGGTTCCTGCCCTCCCTGCAACCCTTAATGATAAGCGGGTAAAGATAACACATCAATGTTCTAGTATTGGAATTCCATTAGGGGTGCATTAGCACGTTAGCAGTGTTCAGGGTTGTAGATCATTAAATGTCCAGCAAACTGTATCTTTGCAATGATGTGGAATCTCTTCATCTACAGTAGGCCAGTATTTACTGATGGTGTGGTTTGTACCTTTAATTTGATTTGCAGACTACCGGGAACCTCTGCAATGTATGTGGCCAAGGTATGAAGGCTGCAAAAGCTGGAAATATTTAAGTCCAAATACCTACGCAGTCAGTGTAACGCTTCAATTACCTCTAAAGCCCTGGGCTATTTTGAAAAGAGAAAACACCTGAAGCAAACAGACCCAAGAACTTTGAAGCCAAAATTGTTTTGATGGATATGTGGATTTATTCTGAAACAATAATAGGTCTCTGCATGTCTATCTTCAGGCCAGAAGAAGTTTCTTGTAACTTTATTCACATGTCCTTGATGTTTTGGCAATAATTTTAACATGCTAATGATGCCAAGAAAACAAATGGAATTTAAACTGAATTTGAACAATGAGTCACTCAACAATTATGCTTTTTTTTTAGCCTCTTATACAGTTTCTCAACTTTCACAAATGCGATCCACCAGAAATGTTGCACAACATCGCTGCATCCCCTGCAGTCATAGTGCAACCAGGTGACCTCTCCGACCTTTAAAAATGGCAGCAGGTTGTGTTTTAATCACAAATGCTGCCTGGTCCCGCTACAGAGACCTCTGCCGTTAAAAGGGTTAATGCACTTACTTTCTACCGCTGCGTATCACGACCTCTCTGTCATCCTGTGGTCTAGATTTTCACCAATATTTTCACCGGCTCGTCAGACTGAATTAATGTAAATGAACTGCAGCAAAACTGGTGAAGAGAGAAACCGCAGAGGGGCAATTTCAACCTCACTTGATTTTTTTTTTTTTCTTTTACTTATTCTTCCCTCTCTGCCATTTCCCACCATGTTGTGGAGTTTTTCATTCAGCTCATATAAGATAACATGGATAACATGTTCAGGCTCCTCTCCTCTCTGCTGTGGCAGAGCAAGAGAGGCTGGTGATGCAAAGCTCCATGGCTCTGAATCCACCTGAGTGCCTGGGCTATAAAAGCACTAAGCGGCTTATGCTGCTCTTATAAAAGACATGCATATCTGAAAGCCACCTCGCCTCAAGATTTTAGCAACATGCTGGTACAGTCTGACCTATATGGCTTCTGAAGGCCAGCCCTGATAGGGATGCATTAGGATGGAAGCTGACAATACTTTGAGCCACTACTTTGTGCTGATAGTCGACACTGTAAAATCTGAAGAGTATTTAGTTGTTACAATGGACTGTTTCTAGAGCTGAGTGCACACAGTATTTACCCAAACATAAACTTTTTATTTATTTGGAGTCACGTTAAGTAGTGAGAACACCAGACACACCAGCGGTGGAACCAGACAGGTTTATAAGGGTGACCAGGCTGAGTCCATTACTCACTGTGTGGTGGCACAGTGTCTCATTATTATTTTCCAACAAATTGCTGCAGGCCAAAGAGTCGTTTTTTTTTTAAAGACACTCACTGTTATCATTTGCTTATGCAGGCAAGGAGACCACGTAGAACTGCATTAAAACTATTTTACAGCAGGATGAGCTTCTTTACGTAACCCTCGGGTGATTAGAATCTGGATTGGATGAATGTGGTACAATTTAAATTACATAAGTGCCTTTAGGACACTTAGATCATAAAAGTCCTTGTTCTTCTTCTTGTTCTGCTCAGGACAGCCACCTAGTTGAGACAGTTGAGACTTTTGTCTCTGTTTTTTTTGGGGGGGGCTGCATTTTCTGGGTCAGTCTTGCATTGTTCAGCAGTTTGTTCCCACAGTTCTTCAAAAGCAGGCTTCATCTCAACAGTCTATAAGAGTCTGTACAAGGGCTTCAAGTAAATTCAAAACTAACCCTAAATCACGCACACTTTAACAAACATGTACACAAATATATTCTGGATATATGAGTAAAAGACAACTGCATTTTTAGACTGTACACTTTTTAATGACAGTAATAGGATATTTTTTCAATTCTACAAAATCCATGTCAACATTTTCTGGTTGGTCAGAACTACCAGGTTGTATGTGATTGAATGGGGAGTGGTTGCACTGTTCAAATGCATCTATTGGTTGTGTGGAATTGACAGGGGGGTGGCGGCCATGGCCACCTCAGGCTGCTCCTTGGGTCCACCTCTTGCATACATTGAGGTACTGTGATGTACCTTAGTTCCTCACACATTCAATTTTCCTTCAAGATTCCCTTGTGATGAAAGTACGCTGTGTAATGTAGTTTTTTTTTGGGACCTCCATTGTTTCATTGTTTGACTTGTGCTTGTTATCAATATGTTAATACATTGTTGGCATTACAGTAGACAAACCTACCTGATTTTGCCTCATTTTCCACACCTATAACAGCTGTAATTAACAGACTAAGCCTTTTAGAAGTGAATATTTCCTTATTGTGCAACCCTTGCTGCATTTGAATTTGGCTGCTAGAAGCTTTTTTGGCCTGCTATGTTAATATTGAGGCTGATGTTTAACATTTTAAATAATGCTGTGAAACTGCCATTACTCTTTGCCTTTATGACTCATTGCCACAAATGAATATTTCAATGGTTTCACTACAAGATTAATACAAATCAAAGATGTCAACACACCTCACTTCACCTCTGCAAATGTAGTATATGCTGTCTCACGCTTTCTGTCTTTTCCCCACCAAAGCCTTTTGACCACAGAGTGGCTGCATTACTTTTTCATTCCCTCTGTCCACATTTGTGCCTCCATCTTTATTTTATTATCCATCTACAGGACTGAACGTGTCGGGTTTCTGAAACGCCACCTTCCATTTTGAGTGCCCTCTTTCGTGCTCTCTTATTTTTCCTTTCTTTTACTCCAGTTTTTACCCCACTCTGAGCACCTCCCACTCTCTTTTCTCACATTGTCATCCACCTATCACACACATCAGCCTCTCTTTCGCTGCTCTCTCGCTAAAAACGTCTTGTTTTCTGTCCATTTGGCTTTTGCCACTCCGCTTTTCATCTCTCACTCTCTGGGGTGCACTTCCCCCTGTATGCTAATAATGTTCCTGTGCTAAGAACGGAAGCTGCTTACCCATTCACATCAGGACTCAACACATGCATGCATGCATAAACAAACACACACTCTGACACACACACACCATATTCGTTTGCCTGTGGAAGTGTGCGTCCTCCTCCCTCTCCATCCTGCAGTGAAGCAGCTCAGCCTCACGTCTTCTCATCCTGCTGAGCTTTGTCTCTTTTGTCACTCGATTGCCTTTTTTTCATTTACTTGAAGCTATTATTACAAACAGGAAAAAGCAAGATTTACCAAGAATGATTTCTTTCTTACTTTTCTTTAGTATGCTGCATCGCCATTCAACATTCAACAATCCTGTATTTTTCAGTTGTATTTTCTTAACATGTTGCAAAATTGCTTTTTTTAAATGTATTTTTTCTTACAAGTGTGAAATAGCACATTTACTGTCTTGGAATTCAGTCAATATATTTTTTTTTTTCGAGAATAACTCTTGTTCCACTACACATACACATCTATACATATACACAATCGATTGTATGTATATCTTCTTTTCCTGGTACTTCCATGCTCATGTAATGCATGCAATGTTTTTGCATGTTTTCATCTATTTACAAGAAATCAGTTCTACTTCAAATATGGTTGTCAGCATGTGTTCCCAGGCAAACTGTGTTGTATGGTTTCATTGTGTAATGCACATGTAGCCTTTTATTCCTTACATAACAAGATGGAAACCAACGTTTCGAAATGTAGAAATCAGTTGTCCATGGCATATGATTGCTATTTATGCATTCACAGCTGGAATCATGGTAATCATAATAAGATTTTTCAATTTACAAGTGACATTTACATCTGCATTATCCACAACACACACCTCCCCGTGTTGTGGGTACCATATGCCAGGCTTTTTTTGTAATTTCCCCAGGCCTCAAAGTAATAAAAAAAAAAAAAAAATCATGACTTGTAAATGATCAGTCTTTCTCTCTCTGGCTTGACAGATGGGAAAAGATCTAGATTAAATTGTTCAGCCTTTTTTTTTAATCTTCTACACACGCCGATATAATTTTTAATGTAATCTGGAAGACCAAAAGCAGTCCACAAACAAATCATAAACAAGAGCTCTCTTTTGCAGCTTGAACATCTCAAGTGATTGTAGCTGCTGGTAAAGCAGTGTTTTCACGCATATCCAGCTGGGAGGAAGAGATTCATTTTATTGCTTACTACTTTCGGTGCTTCGGTCAAAAGGCAGTCATACTTAGAAATGTGTCATATTTAGTGACAGTGTGACTTTAATGGCAGAAAAAAAACAGAGTTTCCATCATCTGTCTTCACCAAGTTCAGCTTAGTCATGCTATATTTAAGGAGTCAGCATGTCACAAAAGGCACTGGTGAATATGAAAATAAATTGAATGGCAGCTGAGTAACCTGCTTGCCACAAATTTAGACTTTCGCATTTCTGTCACATCAGTCCCCCACAGAGCTGACTCTCTATTGAACCGTCTCCTCCGTTACACATAAAACCTGATTAAAACCAAAAGCAGCTTATTTATTGTAGTTAGTACTCCTAGTTGCATGGCTTTAGGAAAACTTTGTCAAGGAATAGAATATACTTTTAAAATCCCCAGATGATGTTATATTGGTAAGCTGTCTTTGGTGCTTGACTCATAAAAGTAACTACACTAATTGTGACCATTCAAATTTATGTTTTGCCTTTCTTTAAATGCTTTCTTGGTACTGTGGCCAAGTAATGGTCACCCAGAAGTATTTTATTTAACAAGTTCATTGTTTCCTTTCACACCCACGTGTTGTATTTTTTATTTGTAGAAAAGAAAAAAATAACCTTTTAGTTTGTATTTACACGTGACTCACTGGTGGGTAACTTACTCCACTTAATGCTTTTTATGTCTAAGCTGATGCCAGTTCACACAGGGTATTAACTTGTTCTTAATAATTGGATACATGTTCAAATAACAGGCCTTTGCATTTACACCAGGTTTTAAAATAATATCTTAAATATGTCCTTAGTTGGATCTAAACTTAGCATAGACATTAAGCAGGTCAAATGTGGTGATTTTGTCGTATGAGCTCTATTTTTTCTAATATACCTGCTATTACCTGCAGTGTTTGTCTGGCTCGCTTGAGTTAACAGGAAAAGGTTGGTGACCTTTTTATATTGCTGGGGGACTTTTTTCTTCAAAATGTGATCATACTGTTCCCAATGTGCTCATTTGGCTGATCCCAATACAACCGGCTACATCCAGATGTGATCTCACTGGGCCAGTCGCATCCTAACAGCTGTTTGTCTTACCTTTCATACTGTTTTGTACCTAACATAATTTAAAACAAAGCAGTTCTTTCTGCCTTGCGTCTTTTCATTCAGTCGTCAAGTCATTGGTTGATGTGTCCGACTGTTCATTCAGGTTTAAGCTGCTTAAATTCCTGCGGTGTTTTCTGTGCATTCTGAAGTGGAACAATTGATAATATTGCAGCAATCAAGGTCTAATCTTTTTTATTTATTTATTTGTTTATTTTACATTTTCTTAATTACAGCCTATTATGTATTCATTCCACAAAGCTGGAGTAGCTTGAGTAACAGTTTAATCACATCCACACCCACACAGAGAAATCCTCCCCACTCCCTCAACTGCTTTCAAGCCGGCAGAAGGAGGTAATCTATACCAGCTTGTCCTGCAGGCAAATCTGTTAGGGCAGCGACACAAATTAACACATGTTTGTGTTTGTGCAGAACAAGAAATATGAACAGTGGCTCATTTCATTTTTGAAGTTGACAGCGTAATTTGATTTGTACAAGGAGGGGGGGGGGGGGGGGGGTGAGGGGGGTGAGGTAGGACGACTGGGAGGAAATGAGAGACGAGGATCTTGATAGACAAGGAAACGAAGATGGGAGATTAACGTAGCAAGATGGAAAGTGATGGATGGATGATAGATTGAGAGGTTTACTGTGAAATATTTTCAGTAATAGACACCTCTGACTTACGGCCTGTCACATGCTATGTTAACCAGCACCTGGTGTCTGTTTGTGTGCGTGTTTAGGTGTGTGTGTGTGTGTGTGTGTAACAGCTGGTATGTAAAATGACCAAGCATTGATTCTGCTCAGGTTTGGTGTTTTCTTTCTTTACACATGATGTTGCTTGCAGTGTGTTCTGTCATTCAGTTGAGCCTCAGTTTATTACTTTGCCTAATTGCCAGTTGCAGAGATGATGATGATCATTTGATCAATACCCTCCACGGGCACACACACACACACACACACACACACACCTATGCACACCTTATCGCTCTGTCTCTCTGGCTATATTATTTAGATCGACCTTTAGCTTTTTCTGTGCCACTTTACTCACTGAAGATAAGTTGTCCCTTTTAAATGCAAATTCAGACTCACACAAACATGCAGCTGTCCTTGAAACTGAATTTGTTAGCGGATTACAAAGGTAAAATAACTCACACATTTCACCTTTGCGGTTGTGTTTATTTGCACGTCTGCAACAGCTCTCTAAACACACATTTAGGGGAGTCTCTGGGCATCGACACTAGTCCTTTTATACCAGATGCCCATTTAAAACAGTTACATTGTGTTTATCTGCGGTGGGTCAGAAGTGAAGAGTTATGTTTTGTTATTTCCTGTTGTTGTGTTTGAGATCATTTTAAAATCTGCAGTGACTCTGAGGCTGTTTACAAAAAATACAAAGTGACATTAGCATTAATTTGGAATGCAGACTGTTGATGGACATTTCTGGTGTTCCGCTACATTCACCATTTAATTGCTATTTTTTTTCTGTCTGCTGCAAGTGTAGGTAGCATACACCGGAGCTTTTTCACCTTTTCCAGTTCTTTTTCACAGCTGCCTGGTACTAGAAGCAATGCGGATGAGGCAGCTAGCGTTAAGCATAACTGAAGTTTCTACATGTAACACCAAAACAATACACTTCATTGTGCTAGAACAGAAGGAAGTAACAGGGCTGGCAGATAATTTTCTCCAAGTTTTGACATGAGAGTTCCTTTTCACAGGTAACCATATGCTGACAGGTTAATAATGTGCCAAAAGTTGTTTTTTCTTCGCACATTCTCAATGCTTAACATTTGCTTTAAAGTAACATTCATTTATCATTTTCTGTTCACAATGAATCAAATGAGTAGGAGATGATCCATAGAAAGCGGTCACCCAATTTTGCAGTTTCCCTCCGTCCCTCTGGGCATTTTAATATCATTCATCTCATTTTTTAAATTTTTCTGTTTATCAAATCTGACACTTACGGACCTCTGCAGCAGTTGTCAGCAAAAGGTAGCAACTATCTGGTCAGCACAGTGGGGCACTGAGCAGCTAAAAGTAGTAATTTGTTCTGGAGCTGTTGATGAGATTTAAGAGAAGCATGAATACATGGACTTGCATTTGTCAGCTTGCTGGAAACGCATCCAAAGGGGTACTATTTTTTCTCCATGTCATCTTCCCTGCAAACATAAATAGGCAACATCTAGCTAACACATAAGGCATAACATGCAAGTAAGTGTTTTTTTATAAAGTCTTTCTGGTGCCAGTAAGTGCACAGAAGAATCAATTAAATCAACTTTAACATGGATTACTTGGACAGTGTGATTCTGATTCTATGATTCCAACACTGAAAATCTGCTCGTGTCTTCCTATGTAATTCATTAACTAGGCACACTAGCCTCACCGATAAAAGGTATTTAATGTATGTACTTAGAGTATATGACATTGCCTGGGGAGCCTGCTTCAGTCTGCAGGTAGCATCTATATTCCTTAAATATATTTCAAGACGGAACCTTAAATCAGTGCAGAAATTCTCATCCTTCTACTATTATTTGTGCCTAGACTAACATTGTTTGTATTTTTGCCACACATAAAGCAGCAGTGTGTATTAAAAGGTGTCAAAAAAACAAACGCATGATTGATTGAGTCATAGCCAAAAATGCGCCTGTTTGAACAGTCAAGCAAAAAAAGTCCAGTTGTTTGGAAAAAGGCTTCCATTTGTATGTATTTCTCAGTTAGTAATATGAATCTACATTCACTATGTCATAGTCTGCGGCCCTATATGGAATTTATTCATATGAGCCTTCCATGTGCTAATTGCTAAGCACCGACGTCCATTTTGCTGCTGATGCACACTTTTAACGGACGCAGTGCAAACAGGGCACACCTGAAAATGAGAGCTCGCTCGCTGTTTGTCCCCAGTGCTGTCTAAATAAAGGTTGAATGAGTGAATATCCTGTAGCTCTGTATTCATTATTTCCAGTGAGGAATGCTTTGTGCCTCATCAGCATATTCCCCAGCCGGTTGCCCTCGGCGTGCCGTTGTCTTCGCCGCTGTTGTGTGCAGGGAGCAGCAGGTATAGATGGAGTGCTGCTGAGGCACTGTAAATATTTGGCGCTGCTGTTGCACCATTTGTTTTGAGGAGACATCCATGGACTGCGGGGCAGGGAGGAGCAGGGGGGAGTGTGCTCGAGATGAGATTATGGTGTGACCATACAGTGGGTTTTATTGAGTAGCACAAACCGTATGATCCGGTCATTGTGACACCGACAGTTCCTTGCGACTAATATTTTTCAGTTTTACTTTTCTGCATGTACAGAACTCAGCAGGTGCCATTGGGGCAGAAACAAAGGAGTCGTTAAAATATTTTCATACATTAAGTTTGTTTCACTTTGGATTTTTTCGCCAGTGAGGAAGGTTGTGTGATATCTTCTGTGGCTCTTGGAAAAACTTTATCTACTCAAAGAAAATAATTTCATCAAGGTTTTCCACTGTCAAATTCTTTGTATGTGAAAACCCAGCCCCAAGCAGCAAACGTCCACAATATGTCCATGTCATATTAAAATTTGCTACATTTAAAAGCTTTTTTTTCAGCTAGAGTTAGTGGATATTATAACTAAAAGATAACTTACCGAAAGACTGGACTTGAATTCATCAGGTGTCAAATTCAAATGGATATGTCAATTCTGTGTTCCCTACGTGTTCCTGCTGCCCCCAAGTGGCCAATTCTTAATCCCTTTAATTAACTGATTGATTATCGCCCTCTAAATGCCAGTCTGTTTACATGATGCCAAAGTTGTATTATTTAGGATGATTAAAAACTGTACAAAAAATGTTTGTTTTCCATATAGTGATCTAAATTATTTAGCCATTTTTTTTATTGTTTGATAATCCAACTCTCGGATGTGTCAGTGATTAGCAACACTGATTCTGATGCATTACTATTTTATACTTTGGCCCTACATGAGGATGCAGTAATTTGAGATTATGAACTAATGTCTAATTAGAGAGCAGTATTTTGTGAAATGCATCAAACAAATCTACACCTGTCTAACCAGATATCTGCATCAAAATTTCATTCATTAGTTTTATTCTTTACAGTTTTTTCTTCATTGAAAGATAGCAAAACATTTCCATTTCCATAGTGAGTGATTCCTCCCTAAGAAAACAGTCTTCCAGATTATTTGTTTTATTTATTTATTTATTTATTTTTACTTTTCATCTCTGCCGTTTCTTCACCCTGACAAAGTAATATTCCGAAGGATCTGAGATGTAAAAATTAGATTTCTGAAGCTCACACTCAGGGGATTTTTAGTTATGACATCATCACATTGAACATAATGCATTTGAATACTGATTCTATATAGGCAGTTTAACACTGCTACCTCAGACATTTATCGACTGAGTCTGAAATATCCATAAATAATTCATCATTTGGAACAACAATGGCCAGTTCTGCCATGCTTTTTCAGTCGTTAAGCCTCTTTCTCTCACTTTCTTTCTCTTTTTGTCTTATTTCCTCTACCTCTTCGTGCCTTTGTCTGCTCCAGACTCACTGTCTTGTTCTCTGTGTGCTTGTTAATCTCGCTACATTGTGGAACTCTTTCTCTTTTTTTCCCTCCACTCAAACTTTGCTGTTTCCTTTTTTGCTCTCTGAATTCTGCATTTTTCTTTTGATTTTGCTGACTCTAATGAGCCACATCTGCTGCTGGAGTTTATATGCTTCACTGATGGTGTTTTCCCTCTTCCTCTGCCATTCTTTCTCATTCTGTCTTTCTTCATATCCAGAGTCAAAAGGACAGATTGTGAAAAAAGAGACAGAACAGAGAGAGGATTATCGTATACAGACCATGACTGTGAAAAAAATAGATGTGTGCAGAGAAATAAGTTAAAAAAAAATCCCATCTTTCTCTCGGTCTAGCCATCTCTCTCTGGTTCGACAGAGATAGCGGGGATAAAGGCTGGATTCCTGGATCAGGGTTCACCTCAATATTGTCATCCCGGGAAGCTTAGACGCCGAGCTGCTGAATCGCAGTCTCACTGATCACGGACAGTGTGGTTTAGCCAAACCTTAGACATAGACACGTATGATCTATCCTGCACAGGGGAGGAAAATGGAGCGTGTCTGGCCTCATACTGTGGTCGCAAAAGCACGCTTACAGCACATCACCAAAGACTTCATGAGCTCACTGTGCCCCACACAACACTGAGCAAAGTGAAGTGGAATCTTTAGAAATTAAATTAGTTCTTGAATCTATTTTACAGGACTTGTTTTCACTGGAGTTGTCTTTATTTACTTATCTATTTATGTTTTATTTTTTTATAACTTTTCTTAAATTTAATGTTGTGATATTATTCTTGATTCATACCAATGCCAGTGCATTGGAAGCTGAGACTTGGAACCCCTCAAGATACAAGTTTTAGGATGAAGGTGATAAAACATTTCCCCTTTGTACAGTTGATTTCTTTGATTTATTTTTAATCCCTTAATCTCAGACTTTTCCCATTCTTTCGAGTTGTATGTTAAGCACCATTAAAAATGTCTTTGCAAAGTTGAGCATTTACTGAGCTGAATGTAATTTGTATAACTTAGTAAAAGGTGAGGAATTGTAATTAACAACAACAATCCTCATGGATTTGCCGCAGATTTAATATCATATACTGCATATTTTCACTTCCAAATGCATTAGAAAATCTGATTAATTTTTCCAATGTGAAAATGAATGATGAATAAGGCTCATTAAATGCACAGTAGGTGAGGCTCAAATGTCCTCGTAAGAATATCAAAGATGGTTAAAATTCTGCTGATTTTGGCTTTTTGATTTTTTATTCTTTTTGATGTAGTAAAAATCTGTGTAAAGTCAGACAATTTAAATTGGTTTATGGTTTGTTCATGGCTTTTGTACCCCAACATATCTGCATTACACTGAGTGTGTTGGACTGCATGTGTGTGTAATGCAGAGGGGGTGGGCGAGCTCTACCCTGCTGCCCCACCACTGTTGCCGTACTAATCACTCTTCCTGCCTCGCTCTTTGTGATTGCCAGCCCGTCCCTGCACTGCAGCTAAATTGAATCAATTAAAATCTTTCTTGTAGATGGCTGCTGTTGCTTCCACCAGATTAGGCTTTGATCAAGAAACACACAAATAAATAAATAAGCCAGTGGAGAGGGAATAGAAAAGGAATGAACTCAATTAAACAGCCAAGCCAGAGTGCGTGCCTGTGAGTGGATGTCAGTGGAGAGTGTATGGATGCAAATGTATTGCACTGGACTGTATACAATCGGTAGCATGGGGAAGGGGCTTGTTTGCCGGTTTTCGATGGTGCGTATGTGTGAGAAAGCAGGTTCATATGCAGCAGGAAGCTGCTTGTAAAGCGATAACATGACAGAAAAGTTTTTATTCTTCCTCATGTGTGTATTCTCTGCATACATTAACCCTATCATCATTTTTCTAACACATATTATCAACTGACTCTATACTGTGTTACCCATCAATCAAGTACATTTCAGCAGTTATGCTTTACATTAACTGCCATTTAGAGCATGATGTATGAGCAATTATAAACATAATGTATGCATTATGGTTATCATAATCACAATCAGATGTGCTATCATGCATAAATACATCTCTTAACGGGGACATTAATTCAAATCATTGTGTAATATGCAATAAAAATGCATATGATGCTATTGTAATGAATAATCCCTGCAGGATGGGTTTAGCATGCATTCATACATTGCAGGATTATATAATCCCTGCACCCATATGTAAAGCTAGGAGTCCACAGCCATGCAGCTGCTCTGTTAGGCTATGCTTAGATACAACATTATTCTCAGCTATGGGCTGATGTTAGCATGTGCTTGAAGTGTAATGTTAACCATGTTTACTGTGTTGCTTTACAATGTCAGCATGCTACGCATTTGCTAATTAACTCTAAACACAAAGTACAGCTGTGGCTCATGCAACTCTTATCTCTTCTGCAGTAGTGATCACAAACCAAAGTTCTGGAGTAATCAGCCTTGACAGGACAGAATGATAGTGCTATCATAGACTGCATTCTTTTAAACACCCAGCAGGGGGCGAATCCTCTGATTTCAAAGGGAGGTCTGATTTTATAGAAATCTATGAGGAAATGATAGTACTAATCACTGGATTTATTACCTAAGTAAACATTTCATTAATGTGTTTATGATCACAGTTGTTTGTTTCAAGTTTCCTTCACTACAGTATGTTAAGTTTGTAAATTATAGTCCCCCTTTAAGTGGAAAATAGAAAATTAAACAGGGTGTCTTTTGAAGGTGGGGCTACCTTATAATTACCAAGCTTTACCATATTTCAGTGCATATATATCATACATTTATTGTAGTTTAAGGGGACTCATTAATCTGAAATGATTGGAATGATAAATTATAAATAACAATGTATGACACTGACTGTCTAATTGAGATCCTCAAGTATCCTTGCTGTAAAGAGATTTTTCTTTTAAACTGGCTTACATCTAAGACATATTTTAATATCTCATGCTCTGAGTTCTAATTCTAGTCCGAGTTTTATATTATTTATTAAATTGGTTGCTTTGAGGTTCAACCTGCTCATTATTTCACATTAAAAGCCTTCGAGCTGTCACCAGCGTATCCCCTACCTTTATTCTCTGTTTTTTAATGTGAAGCATTGACAATAACTTTTAGCTGTACTGACAGTAGTCAATAAATGAAAATAATGATGAAGTAGAGGCAAGTGGATTGAATAAGTATGTCAAAACATTATGCTTTTTTTTTTTTTTTTTTTTTTTTAAAGTGGCATTGCAGCATTAGTGAGAGAAACAAGAATCTCCTTGAGTGGAATCGTCTTGTGGTGTTAGTGCTGCGAAAATATAATGACTTCCTCCTATTTGAACTGGCTTTCATTTATTCATGTTGGGGAAATTTCAGCATATGGTTTTCACCTCAAAGACATGACCTAAAATGTATGGTATTTATTCTCAAAGCAGCGCTAACTGCTTCCATTCCTCGGCATGTACCTCCTCAAAGGCATTACGGCACTGGTCTTTATGCACAGGGCCTCGATGCATCCCAGTGGAAATGAGCAGCAGCGTTGACTGACACCACGTAATAAGCATTTCATTTAGCCACCGAGTGGGACAGTGGTGAGAAGAAGAAACATAAAAGAGGACAGGGGTAGGAAATATGTGAGCGTTGTAGGGGGAGGAGGGAGATAGTTCATGGGTGGTGTTGGTGGGAGTGGGGTGCTCCCTGGATGCCTTCTGCAGGTAATGGGGCTTTTAGCATGGAAATCAGAGGGAGAAGGAGGTGGTGGGGAATGGACATGAAATTGCTCTAAAAGACTAGAGCTCTCTGGTGGCGTACTTGAGGGTCCTTGTGTCGTCACTGCATTCATACCTCACTAAAATTGGATCTTAATGCAGCCTCACTGACCATGAGTACCACAGGGCTTTAATTGAGGGGGGAAAAAGGAGCGTACGGGTGTACATTGTGGTGTGGCTGGGATAAAAGAAACAAAATGATTCTGTTGTAAAGGTTGTTGGTCGACTGTGATTATCAAAGGCTAATTTATGGACTTATATATGATATTACAGGTAATACTTTGTAGATTTGGTAATATTTTCCATAAGCTCCCATAAAAGATTATGGATCGAAAGCACAGATGAATATTTTCTTATTCTCTACTTGTTGCTTTGTTATGCTTCAGTTTGCTTCTGTTCATGACTGTTTATTTCAGAAATTCTAGACTCTGTTCTGGATAGAAGTGAACTTGATCAACTATTTGAGGAGATTTTGGCAATATTGTGAAAAAGAATTGTAGGAGACAGATTTACAGAGTAAAATACAGAGTTACTCAGACTTATTTGGATAAGAAAAGTATGTTCATTATCTAAACTGTCCTTTTTTAGGCATATGGTCGACTCTCAATTAGATAGGTAGAGCTATCTGGTCCAATAATGAAATAATTCTGACATTATAAAATCACTGACAGACAACGGGAATAACATTAATTGTTTCGTTACAATGGCACTTGTTAAGAGGTTGAATGTAAAAAGCAGCAGGTCAGTTGTTGAAGTCGGTGTGTTGACAGCATGAAAAATGGACTGTATGGAGATCTGAGCAACTTTGGAAAAAGCGAAACTGTGACGGCTACTTGACTGGGTGTGTTCAAGACAGCAGGTCTTGTGGTGTGTTCTGAATATGCAGCGGTTAGCACTGATCAAAAGTGGTCCAAGGAAGGACAGAAGTTGAATTGGTGATACCGCTGTGGCCACCCAGGACCTACTGATGTGTGTGAGGAGAGAACTCTGGCCCATGAGGTCTGATCCCACGGAGAAGCTGCTGTAGCCCAAAGTGCTAAAAACCTACATGCTGGCCATGATAGAAAGATGTCAGAATGCCCAGTGTATCACAGCTTTCTATCTATTGATCTATGAAACTGTATCCACGCACCTCCCTAGGCAATATAAGGATGAGGGTTTTCATGTTGTTGCTGATTTGTTCATGGTTGCTTAGATAGACATTTGGCTAAATGTTTGGCTTATTTTCACCTATTTAATGGCCCAAATACAAGGGCTACTTCTTTGTTGTTGCAAAGTTATTGTTTTCCCATCTTCTTTGGTGACAAGTGTATCAGAACCTTTACAAATTAAGGACAATACTTCAAAATAAAATCCCTTAAAATCTGTACTTCAAGAACACTTGAGTCGCCTGAGCATCATTTTTTTATCATATTCAGTCAGTAATAGTGATTGAGTGTGGCGTTTGTGTGTTCTGCTGTGGGTTGTTGATGCAACAGTTATGATTATGGATTCCCACCTTTATCTTAACATAAAAGGCTTTCATTCAAAGCTGAGTTCTCAGTAGCTCTGTATACATAATAGTTTAGTCAAGGTGATAAAAAATACATCATGGGCCGTTATCTTTGTATGAGAGCTTCCATCAGGCATTCAAAGTGGATTGTAATTATAAAAGACCTTTTAACTGATTTAAAGTTGCTGTAGTTTGATATGGCTTTTAAAATAGGTTGAAACCTACCTATTGAAGAATCTTTGTTGTTTGTGATTTGTAGAAACATGTTTTAAGCTCAGAAAAACAGAAATGGCACCAGCTTGCACATCTGATTTCTTTGTATCTTTTTTTTTCCCTAAAGCACATCCATTAAGTGGATTTTATTTATTTGGTTTTAGACACAAATCCATGTTTCTCCATGTGTCTCATGACATATGACTGTATTTTATTGCCATCACATTGTAAGTTCTGTTTGGGATCCTAATTAGAGAAGATGTTCACTCAAAAATGAGTCGTCTAAGCTATATTCAGTGTATCAACACTATAAATGGCTGTACAGAGTAATAACTGCAGGAAATTATCCAGTAGCCGGGGCTGTTGGTTTTCCTCCCGCAATGGAAAAACATGCCTCATTATCCACTTGCAGGATGTCCTGATAATCCAAAAGTAGATTTTGTTTACTCTCTTTTTAATGAATGAGCTCAAAAAATGGGTAGAAAGAAGGAATGAAGACATGATATGGTTGTGTCCTTCGCTTTTTACTTTGTGGGAAAATCAACTATTAATCTCAATATTAAACAAAATTTTAAGTACAATTTTTTTTTTCAAAATTATTTCATACACTGTATACAACTGTATCAGCCCAAAATTCCTGCTGCTACCATAGTTTCTTCTCTATCTGGTTTGTCTTTTGTCTATCGTAGTGATAAATAATTCCTTAATCATAAAGTTACAGAAATAAAAGTAGTGGAGCAGTGCTTCTTTATGTTACAACTAAATGAACTCATAACATCATGTTGTGTCCCGGTACTCTTCATCTTTTGCCTTTTTTATTGTTTTTATTCTGACAACTGATTTTAAATGGTGAAATGATGCTATTGCTATGGAACCTTTCTGCTTATTAAGACGCTAATAATCAAAAATAATAAGAAGACGCTAGACTAGCATGTCCTTTTTCTTTTTTTGTCCTCTTGTGCAGGGTTCTTGAGTACAGGAGACCAGGCAGCCAAAGGGAATTATGGTTTGTTGGATCAAATCCAAGCTCTGCGTTGGACCAGTGAGAACATTGCAGCTTTCGGCGGCGACCCGTTACGTATCACTGTGTTCGGCTCAGGCGCTGGAGCTTCCTGTGTGAACCTTCTCACACTGTCTCACTACTCTGAGGGCAACCGCTGGAGCAATTCCACCAAAGGTAAAGTTTACAGGAATTCATGGGGGATATTCACTTATATGGAAGTATATGTATCAGCGCCTCAGCAGTGTGTGCCCATTTGAACACTTAATGCAGAGAAAACGCCAAATGGTGGACAATTTTGTTTTGCAGGTGTTGTTTCGTGTCTTCATTTTGTGGTGTAGGTGCTGCCTTTTCTACAGTTAACTACAAATACAACATTTAGCTGTGATAATGAGATGCTACCGACATTCAAATGGGGGTGTTTCTACCAGGCGTGAACTAAACATGATGTCACCCGTTGGTTTCAACGCCGAGAAAATGAAGCCCTGGATTTTGCTACTTCCTGGTCGCCATTTTGGATTTTTTGGAGCCAGTGACGTAAAAAGCGTCATCAAACAGGCTGGACCGGAGAGCAACTCGGGGCAGGACCAGTCAGTGGGACTGTCAATCAAGTATAGCCACGCCCCCTGGCTCTGCCAACTTTAAAGATTTATTTAAAATTCAGTATTGATTTATTTTAAGATCAGCCACCTGATCTCTCATTTTGACCATGAAAACTAATGGGAAAACAATCCTGAGCCGTAGAAAATCAGTCTATCAAATTTTATTTTTTCCAAAAATGAATTGGGGTCTATGGAGAAAAAGCTTTTTGGAGCCAACCCTAGCGGACGGTGTGATATTGCAAGTTTTTGACACTTCTGGGTGGGCTTCAATTCTGGAGCCAGATGTTACATCCACTTTATATGCAGTCTATGGTTTCTACCTGACCAAGATAACTATCTCTAAAGGTAGTGTCTACAGATACGGACCCATCAACCATCTCTAAATAGAGAACATTCCAGGGGTAAATAAAATGTTGCAGTAATGACTGGTATGAATGGACACGCTGAGTGATGAGATAGCATTGGGTATAATTTTATTTGCAGGCAGGTATACAAAAACTGTACCAACATACAAGCTTTAGATATAAAGCAAAAAGAGACAATAACAGATGTTGTTGTTTTTCCACACAGAAATGACATACCTTAAACTGAATGCATTAAAATAGGACATTTTCTATGGAGTAACACAGGAGTTGTTGATTTGTTTTCCTAACGTGTTTGTTTAGCTGCGTAATAGGACAAGGTCAAATCAACTGGGAGCATTAAAATGGTAAAACCAAGACAACTAAAGTCATAGTTACTTATGTAATGCATTTAAAGCAACAGCTCTTGAGTGTTTTCAACAGAGACATAGAATTTGCGCTATGAATTTACACATTAAGTTTCAATATTACGGTTAAGACTCTACAGTTTGGTTTATGGTGAGTGTTTACCTGAATCTGTTGAATTATACAAACTAATGTACCTGTCTGCATTAAGACCAGACTGCAGTCTTAATCATGGGGATTTGCCTGACGAATTGAAAAACATTACAAAACTTTACATGAGAAACCCAACAAATTCAAAACTTACAGCCAAGAGGGACAACTCCCCTTTTAACAGGAAGAAATCTCTAGCAGAACCAGGTTCAGGGGGAATGACCATCAAAGAGAGAGAAAATGAAAGTAGAGACAGACAAACAACAAACAAGAGAACAAACCATGGACAGACTGGTGGAACCAGTAGCTACAGATCAGGCCCCATGTGTAGCTCCAGAGCCAGAAATACCTGCAGAGAGGTAGATGACAGAGAGGATAAAACCCAAACTGCTGGAGAGAGAAGATACAAAGTTAATAACATGCAATAGTGCATATAATTGCATGGAGGAAGTGACAAGGGTGAACAAATGTGGAGACAGCTATATGAACAGGATTGCTGGGGTAAAGCATATTGGCTAGAGAAAAACAGAGGTGGAACTGTAATAGCAAAAGAGAGAACAGGGAACAGAGTGAAATCAGGCAACCAATCAATACAAAACAATAGAGCAAGGACATGAAACGAAGAAACTAGAATCTATGAAACTAGAACAGCTTCAGGAGGATGACTCCTAGAGCCCCCCTCCCCATAGTTGGGTAATGTTGGACTGTGTTAACCCAATATACAGAAAATTACTGTAGTCCAACAGTGAGGTAATAAATACACGTGTTACATGCCTTTGTGAGATGGTTCTGAGCTGACAAAAATGGCCCCTTCCAACACCGCTAACTTGTTAATCAAGTTCAGGAATACACAAGATTTTTGACTACAGTATGTGCATTTTCAAACAAACCACCACGCTAATTGTTAACTCAATGCAGAGAGCTGGGTTAATCAAATACAATTTATTCACTTTTATTTTCATTCAGTCGAAGGATGCTTTTTGCCATGCAGCATTTGATGTTGTCTAGACGGCTAAATATATGTATATATATATATATCTGCAAGAGCGGTCAGATAGTCCACTTAATGGTCCAGAAGAAAATTTCATATAATAGGGTTTAAATGGACAAATCAGACTTTCAATGGATATATTCATGATTGAGTTCTTTCTATGAAATTTGTTGACAGTAAGATAAATATAGACTATCACCCGTCAAACCATGTATCCAAGCAGATTTTTTTAATGATTGATGTGACTGGTAGAATTAGTAAATGCAGTCCTTGAAATTATTATATGTATGAGGAAAAAATATGAAATGACAAAGTTATAATATATTTAGAACTTTCCAGTTGCACATTAATACAAATTTGGTGCTTAAGGGGCAGCTGTGACCTACAAGATGAGGGTCACATGTCCAAAAGTGGATACAAGGTTAACACTGATGTGCCGAGCAAGCAATGTCATCCAGGAGACCATACTGGCTGCAGGTTTGGCAATGTGTTATAAGTTCTGGAAAGAAACATATTAAAATAGATACATATGCAATCTGAAATTATTACTAAAAATGTTATGTTGTGTTTTTGATCCATGCCTTCATCATTTTCTGACAGCTGTCTGAACAGACATGTCAAACACATCATCAAGAAGTTGCATGCATAAATATTCCTCATGGGTATAATTTGATGAGTGAGATTGGCATGCAGAAGATGTTGTTTTCATTTATTTCTCTCATGTTTTTTTTTCATACTGACTTGAATGTTGACTCATAATGTTTAAATGATCAGTCAAGCTGTGAAGGCTGCTAAAAAGCTCAAGACTATGTCCATCTGTTGTATTAAAATCACCATGAAAGTCAGGTAGCTTGCATTGATTCAAAATACACTACAGTTATGTTTGTTTTAAAGAAGAGGGGGGAAAAAACATTTCATCTTGTGACAACAACGAGGCCCATTGATTTTGAGTTTTTGAAAGTTCGGCAACAACAATGGATCCCTGTGGCACAGTGGTGAAATCCTTGTGAAGTTTTAGATACAGAGGCACAAACTGGATGCATTCATTGTTGATGTATCTCTTTCTATGGAATTGGTTGATGCTAAAGAAATGATTGAATATCAACATCTGTTTCATTGAACAAAGCTCATTTTTCACTGATTGGTGTGACTGCTAAACTTAATATTTATTCAGCTTTGCTTTGCCTTGAGGAAAAACACAGTTTTACCTCATCTCAAACACCTGGATAATTGCTGCTTAATTTCATTTTCATTCAGTTTTTATTTGTCAGCATGTATTTGTGTGCAGATGTTATACTCTGAGAGTCTTCTATTTATGCTATAATAATTCATGAAGTGGAATCAGTTTTGTTTGTTTTTTTTCCCCTTTTTCCTCACTGTCACTCTGTTGTTTTTGTCTCCAGGCCTGTTCCAGAGAGCCATCGCCCAGAGTGGCACAGCTCTGTCTAGCTGGGCTGTCAGCTTCCAGCCAGCCAAGTACGCACGGATGCTGGCCCGTAAGGTGGGCTGTAACCTGGAGGACACTGTAGACCTTGTGGCGTGCCTGCAGAGAAAACATTACAAGGAGCTTGTGGATCAAGACATCCAGCCTGCTCGCTATCACATTGCCTTTGGCCCTGTTATTGATGGAGATGTTATACCCGATGACCCTCAGATACTGATGGAGCAAGGTACCGGTTCATTTTGCTAAAGAGTCAGCAACTTCTAACTGCGTTGTTACTTTGAATTTGTAAATCAACAACCATCTGTATTGTCTCTTACCAGGTGAGTTCCTCAATTATGATATAATGCTGGGAGTGAACCAGGGTGAGGGCCTTAAGTTTGTGGAACTTATTGTGGACAATGAAAACGGCGTACAGGCCAACGACTTTGACTACGCCGTATCCAGCTTTGTGGATGATCTCTATGGCTATCCAGAGGGTAAAGACATCCTTCGAGAAACCATCAAGTTTATGTACACCGACTGGGCTGACAGGCACAACCCAGAGACGCGCCGGAAGACGCTATTAGCCCTTTTCACTGATCACCAGTGGGTGGCACCAGCTGTTGCCACAGCTGACCTGCACTCCAGTTTTGGGTCGCCAACCTACTTTTATGCCTTCTACCACCACTGTCAAACAGAACAGGTGCGTCTCTCGGTTTCAGAGTGATTGTATGTCTGCATGATGCATTATTTTGCATATTTTGTGTGTTCCAATATACTGCTGTTTTGCTCTAAATTTGTAAAGTCTTAAGTGACCGCTGACATATGCAGAATCATACACAGCAGTTTTACATTTTGAAGTGGGTTGTACAATCTACAGCAAAATTTTTGCATCATTGTTAACTTGGTGTGGAAACCCACTGCCTCAAAATTTACATTTTGTTCAGCTTGGACACACATTGACACTTTAAATTCCCAGAAAGAATCAGTCACTGTATGCAATTTAATTTGCTATAATTACTGTAAACCAACAAGGCCATTAATGAAAAGCTGGCAGTTTGTTGTCGCCTCCACAAAACGTGTCGGAGCCAAAGAAGTGACACTTTCATCCAGTAAACAAGGAAAATGAGGAGTGGTGATTAAAGTCCAGAAATTTTGCTTTTACATTTTCTTAGTATTTTTCATTCAGCTGGCTACAGCTGGTAATATGTAGTCTGTTTTTGTTTACATTCATCACAAAGCAATTTTCTTGTCATTACCATCCTTTTATTTCTCATCCTGTCTCTCTCTCTCTCTGTAATACACTGAATAACAAGCCAATAATATTATAAAGTTACCGTATTTCCTTTTTACTTTCTCAAAAGTATATGTATTTCCCAGTCTCTTTAATCTGACTGCATGTGTGCATCACCAGAATATCTATCATGCAAAAAAATAATGCTGTTTATGTCCTTTATCTGTCGCATAAATACAATAATACTGATGTGATTTGATTCTGTCTGCTGCTCATTAGGTACCGCCGTGGGCAGATGCAGCACACGGAGATGAGATCCCATATGTGTTTGGGCTTCCCATGATCGGACCAACAGAGCTGTTTCCCTGCAACTTCTCCAAGAATGATGTGATGCTCAGTGCTGTGGTCATGACCTACTGGACAAACTTCGCGAAAACGGGGTACGATTACACACAAACCTGACTCATAAGGACCAAAACACTTTCTATATGTTGTCCCCATGAACCGGGATAGTACCATCGTACCTCAACAAAGTCTGAGTTCAGAGCACATTAAGTGCAACATCTGAAGTAGCTACAGCTCAGATGTGCTGTATGCCCATTCTCTAGCTAGCAGCTTTAAGAACTGAGTGGTTTTATTGGGCAGGGCCTGATGGCTAACCCTTTGATGACAGCACTGATAGCCGTAATAGTTACTGTGCATGAGGAAAATAATTCCATTGTTTAATTTTTGGATGGAACCCTTTCAAGAAAGTTGTATTTTCTCTAATTTGATGTAGAACTCACTCTGTAAAGGCAGATGAAAAAGTATCTTTCCATTTTCATAGGATCAGAAGTCTGGCAAAAAGAGTGTCAAAGACTAATGGGCTTATGAGAGCGGAAGCATTGGAGATGTGACATCAAAATGACCAACAAGGGCACTTGTCAAGGCAAATGGCAATAAAGAAGAAGAAATAAAGTCAGATTGTGTGATTTTCACTGCATGACTAGAACATGTGGATATGAGTGATAGAGGATGATTGAATGAACAATTACATCCAAGGTTAATGTTAGGAAACAGTGTAAATTCTTATTGGTTGTCGAGTGACCTACATATATCTTTTTACATTGCAAGTAACAATAGTAACAATACTGGGCTCTAGCGAAAGGAGGTTGACAGTTTCTTTTTTCCTCTCCAGGCACAGATCAACTGATTAAATACTCATCTCCATTAATCAGAGTTACATATTTTGAAGTTTTAACATAAAAATAATCACTTCATGTCTTCGAATGGCTTAGATGTAATGATACAACTGTTTCTTTTAGTATGCACAAATCTCTGAACCTGAGAAATCTTCCCTGCTTCTATCTCCACCCACCTCTCCACCCCTTGCTGCAGCTCGAGCACACCTGCTTGTGTTCAGTTCTGCTGTAAACCAAGTCTACACTGTACAACAGCAAGTAGTAATGTTAGAGTAATTCAGTCTGATATGTTCAAATTGGAAAGTTATTGTATGTAGAAAACACCACCCTACAATTTGAAAGGATTAGTTCCTTCAATTTGTTAAATATGAAACCCTGGAATTTTGAAACAAAGTTTTTTTCAAGGAAGATGTGTTCATCCATGACTGTAACAACTTTTTTCACACATATGTCCTCCCACATCAATTTGTTATCAAGCTAAATATGTTTTTTGTTTGGAGTGGGTCTTTAAAGGTATGAGATAAGTATTACTCCTGTTTATGCTTTAAAAAGAATGTGAAATTAGGAGTGAAGTCCATATAGCCTTTGTGCTTCTTGAATGTTATGTTAGTTTGCTTTACAACCTTTTCACCTGCTGTTGTATGGTGCTTGTCTTTAATGATCGAAGTCAGAATAATGTCAAAAGACAATAAAAGGCCTGGGATAGAGTTTGTTATTATGGACTTTAAGCATGTGTAATGCAGCTGCACAAAGACAGACTTTGCATAAAAACATCTTATTTGACTACTGCACTTTATATAAACTTAAAAAATATATTTTCTTGGCATTTGTGCAAATATTCAGTATATACTATGCAGATAATAAGTATCAGTAATCATTACAACTACAAGAAATATGCCACAGAAAAGGAATCATGGGGATACCCAAGAAAGTGCTGCACCATGTGGGATTTCACTAAATTAGAAAATCATAATTTGTGATGTGATCATGCGTAAGCATTCCACCTAATTATACAAACAATGTTATTGCCTGGCTTACGAGCTTTACCTTGTTCACATACATAACATAATTCTGTAAAAGGTCTTCTACCTGAGGCTAATTTACATACATTTGCAGGTATTTCCTCTGCACTTGCACTTGATCAACATACCATTACAAGCCTGTGAACTAATTGATAATTTCATTGCAATTGTGTTTCCTTGGTGTTAACCCACATTTGATGACCAGGAATAGTGAATTATGCTATTGGGTTTTATGAACTGTGCAGTGTAATTGGTATTCTTTGCAGATACCCTTTACATATCTTCAAATACATTATTAATTAATGGTCGCAGCCCGAAGAGTGACATTCTCGATGGGACAAAATTAAAATCCCCCCCCCCCCCTTCTGTCTGATGTTGCCTTCCAGCATATAGCCATGGCGGTAATTGTTTTTCTGGAGCTTAATGGGGGGACATTGGCTTTTTCTGTGCACTGCCCAGTAGCCCTGAGGGGAACAGAAAGGCACTAATGATCTACATATATAACCCCAAATTGACGTGGAATGCTGGGTACCTGGGAGATTTATGCCACCAATTTGAATGGTTAAGCGTGTTCCTGATGAGGTCTGGCGAGCTCCATATGCCGCTCTCAGACAATGGGGCGCTCAGTAGGTCTGAATGGGCCTCAATAGCTCACATGGCTGGCTCTGTTCTGCTCAGATTAAGTGCAACTGGGCCTATTTAGCACAGGATCCCATGTTGAATGTGGTCTGTAAGCTCCTATTCTGAATAGAAAGGGGGCATTCATATGAGCTGCTGACTTGCATTTCCACTGTATTTAAGTCTTGTGTTATTACCGCTCAAGTCTAATCTTGAACAAAAATAGATGGCACATAACATTTAAAAAAGTAGCTATTTCTAAGTTTGTGTATAGCAGTCACTGAAGCATATGCTTTATGGAAATTATCAGCATGTTGAATTGCATCTTTGCCCAAACATATTCTTTGGCTGTAAGCTTCTTTTCATGTATAAATTATATATAAATAGGTTCACTTCCAAGAAGACATCCATAATTTAGAAACTATGACATGCGTTTTTTTTAAGCATTTTAATGAAACTTCAAATTAGAGAAACTTCTGAGGTTATTCGCTATTTTAAGACCTTTCCATTCAATCAGATTTTTTAGAAAACCAATCATCTCTTGAGCGATAATACCCCTTTTGACCTTTTTTTGGATTTTATCAGGTGTGCTATCTCAGACACTGTTGATTAAAATTTGATGAAACCTGCGGGCTGAATTTCACCACTGCATTCCAGTATTTTCATAATTATACTGATTAGCCTCAGGCAGATGCTACACTTAGGTCAAAATGAAAACTGTAATAACCAGACAGTTGTGTCGCAAAAGGTCCACTCAGCCTTTAGCTTTAGTTCCTCCTGTCCTCTGAGGTAAACAATTACAGGAAGACAAGCCTACTAGGCATCAACTGCATCATCCATGAGGTTTTCTCTGTCTTCTGTTGCAGCGTTCAAAGGGACTTCAGTGGTACTGAGCTATAGGGCCGTCAGCTAATCTCACCTCTGTGTGACTTTTCTCATTGGAAAAGTTTTTCTCCTTTGTGCTTTCTTCACAGGGACCCAAACCAGCCGGTCCCCCAGGACACCAAGTTCATCCACACCAAGCCCAATCGTTTTGAAGAAGTTGCATGGACACGCTACAACCAGAAAGACCAGCTTTACCTACACATTGGCCTGAAGCCCCGGGTCAAAGAGCACTACCGTGCAAACAAGGTATATACTGTCCTGCTGACTGCACTTACTGTTTGGATGTTAACATTTTCAGTACTGACATAGATCCCTAAAATGGAATACATACATTTTGAAAACCCTGCTGTTTTGGGGCTTTTATTAACTGCCTCACTTTTAATCAATGCAAATCACAGTGGTAACCTATGCTGTGGACAGTAGAAATAGGGGCATTTCTTTTTTCCATAAAAAGTAACTCTAGATAGAACTTCACACACTGTTCTGTGGATGTGGATTATCCAGAATAACAAAGATTGTTTGGGAAAGACAACTTTTTCAGAATATTCTGAATGTTTTATCACAAACTAAAATCCACTCACCTGTTGATGGTATTTCAGAGTACAATAGCCAGATTTCACCAGAAAGAAGTTGGAGCATTCTCTTTTAAATTGTATTTAATTTTATTCATAAATATACTTTATGTACCTTTAAAGGAAAAATGTTAAATACAATGTAATTATTCAGAAAAAACAAAGCCTGCTGAATATAAAAATGCACCCACAGCTCTGATGGTGCTGACTTTGACTGCTTTGTTGATGATAATTTCATTGTAGAAACCGTGAATAGAAGAAGAAAAACGAAACATTTAGGGTAATGAGGTGACATACAATCAGAATGACATGTCAGAAGATTGCAAAAATCAATTAAATCACCTGCTATGCATTCGTAAATTGCATTCAGCCCCTCTGTCCATGGGGTGACAATCAAAATTCTGCCTCTGTTTGATGCTATTGTTGTTTGATAAAGTCAAACAAAAGAAAGCAATGTTCTGCAGATGTTTGTTCAGTGCTACACAGCATCTGAAAGTAAATTTCAAGAGTTATTTACGAGTTGGTGATGATGCAACACTAAAGGAGGTGAAGGAGGAGATGAGTTCTTGTTAGCTTCCGCCCAATTTAAGCCCTGTGAATGCTGAGTATTTCTGCCACACAAATGTGAGTCAATGGATAGAAAAACTCGGAGTCCACTGAGCTTGATGGAAACTTTGTGATACCGCTTATCCAGGATCACAGTTGTCAAGTTCAGTGAACCCAGGTAACCTAAAGAGACCCTCATATCATATCATGACAGCTATCCTCCTATTTCTTATCTCAAGGCTTATCTTTTCTCTCTCTGCTCTCCTCTTACCCCAACCAGTCGAGGCAAACAGTCAGCTTCTCTTGGAGGATTCTTGCTTTTAAAAGGGAGTTTTTTCTCCTCAGTGTTGTAAAATGCTTCTCAAGGATGAATTGTTGGGTTTGTCTTGAACTTAAATGTTAAGCGTGCTGAGATACACTATGTCATGATTTAGTGCTGAATAAAATGGAATTTAATTGAATTTTGTGTTTAAATATTCTCCAGTTATGACCTACAGATGCAAGAAGTCAGTTTGTTGATCTTTCTGTTGTATAATTCCTTTATCTCCTAATTTTACTTAAAGTCCAAGGAAGCAAAGCTTCTGATTTATTACCATCGTATTGAAATATAACTGTATTCTCATCTTAACAGAATTCTATATTGACTTGAGTATGCACTTATGAAGACAATTTTCATACAAGCTACCCCTTTATTTTCTCCCCACTTTATTATTATTTTTTTGTTTTTTTTCAGGTCAACCTGTGGTTGGAGTTGGTTCCTCATCTACACAGCCTCAATGAGGTCACCCAACTCATCCCCACCACCACCAAGGTCGGTACTACATCATGTATAGCTCATCACACTACTAAAAATTAACTACCTGAGTCATTCCCTCCACAGTAAAGGTTTTGGATTACACCCAAGCAACTTATTAAAGGAAATGTAAACTGCAGCATTGTAATTGTTTGTTGACCCAAATCCTGGCCTCACCAGCCACTGGTGACCTCCCATTTATATGATTAGACATGATATGAGCTACGGCACATTAAAGTGTCCAGGATATATCTCCTTGTTAGTTACACAGACCTGTGGTTTTACGATGTTGAAAAGAAATTTTGCATATAGTGAGCCAAAAATAACCACCATCACGTGATATTAGTTAATAAAAATGTAGTTTTTAGTTCAGTTTTAAGTTGGTTTTGGGCTTCTCTCTATATATATATGTAGCTGTCTTCTGCCTTAGCTGTCAGATTCAGTTCAGTTTTACATACTGTGGAATATGAATAGAAATGAATGTACGTATTTAAATGACTCATTGATATTGGATTTTGGAATTTGATTTACTAAACATGGAAGATTCTCCAAACTGAATATGTTGTAGGGCTTTTAAACTAAAATCTTCCACAGATGACTGCCAACAAAGGTCTTTGCTGAAATGTTCCAAGTAGTTGAACATTATTGGAAATACAGTAATACACTTTATTCCCTGTTAGATTGTAGATTAACACCATGTGCACCTTCAGTCTGGAGCTAGAGCGAGGATGTTATTACCTTTGCACTGATACTTTGAGCTCAGCGAAACAGTCGATCTCTGTCCAAAGTTCATGGTTGACTTAAACAAAAGAACTTGTTGAAGGTTGGTTATATAGAAAGTTGTTTTTACAGTTTGAAAGGATTGAGGTTGCTTGATTCTTCCGTCTATCTGTCTTTACACTAAGCTAGTCTTGGCTATGGCTCCATCCTTCATGCACACATTTAAGAGTTGCACTAATGTTTGAATTCACAAGAAAGAGAGCAACATCTTGTAGTCATGTAGATGATGACTGTTTTCTCTATGAGACAAAATAAAGAATGGTTGACTTTAGAAGAGAAGACTGAGTCTGAGTGAAGATATAAATAAATAGTCCCAGTATTTTCCCACCAAAGTGTGCAGAGCTTTTCTTTAATGAAGAAGTATGTGGTGGCATAAAGTAGACTCTATATCCATGAACATAAAGTAAATATTATCCATTTGCCTTTCTGTCTTCAGATCCCTCCACCAGAAGCTACCAACCGCACACCAAAGACCAAAGTTTTGGTGACCAAGCGCCCAAACCCGACTCCGTTCCCCACCGAGACCCAGGACAGCCAAAACCAACCACATCAGGTGGACCAGCGCGACTACTCCACTGAGCTGTCAGTGACCATCGCTGTGGGAGCCTCCCTGCTGTTCCTCAACATTCTGGCCTTCGCCGCACTTTACTACAAAAAGGACAAGCGCCGGCATGACGTCCACAGACGCTGCAGTCCCCAGAGAAGCGCCGCCAATGACCTGGCCCACACTCAGGAGGAGGAGATCATGTCCCTGCAGATGAAGCAGCACTCAGACCTGGACCGGGATTGCAGGGGGGTGGGCGACTCTCTGCACCCGCACGATGTGGTGCTGAGGACTGCCTGCCCACCGGACTACACTCTGGCCATGAGGCGCTCGCCGGATGACATCCCACTCATGACGCCAAACACCATAACCATGATCCCCAGCACCATGGGAGGGCTCACCTCACTCCACTCTTTCAACACCTTCCCCAGCAGTGGGCAGAATAATACCCTGCCTCACCCGCACCCACACTCACACTCCACCACCCGGGTATAGCCCTGTGAATGCACCCATGCAGGCAGGACTCTGATGGCTGAGGCAAAAAAGCTCACGCCGCTGCTGCAGCAGAGACTTAAGGCCAACTTGCTGACCAATACAAATATGTCAGAAGCTGAAACGCCAGCCTGGAGTTGCCAGACACCCATGGAATTACACTGGGATTGTGCGACACCTTGTTAATACCTGCAGGAATATATTCAAGGGTTTCTGAGGGTTTGGACCAGAGGAAAAAAGAATAATTATGTTTTTGTACAAAAATTAAAGACAAGAAGAAAAAAAATGCATATAAAGAGTTGAAGAAAAACAACCTCACGAGCTAAAACAAGGAGGAGGATGTTTTTATTATTATTATTATTATTATTATTTTGTTCTGATATTGCAGCAAAACAAGGTACAGTAAAATACATTTTCTTTCTAGCGACAGATATGGCCTTTGGGATCTTTTGACAAATGACTGCTTGACAGTATTATCTGGAAGCAGAACAGAGCATCAGACACGCCTTGGAGGTGAGAAGAGGGGAGCACTTTGTAAAAGAAAGAAAAGATATTGTTTTCCTTTGGCATCACACTGCAGATTACTCTGTTTGTGGGGCACAAAGCAGATGCCATGCAAACCAATTTAGGCATGTTTTAACATCATAAATGGAGGCTATGTAAGATAAGGCAAAAACAATTGTTGCAAAGAGCAAAGGAAGGATGGAAAACTTCAAGAAAAAGAAACCCTGTATGCACAACAGAACCATTTTGAGGAGAAAAAAATCTTGCAAATACTTTTCATCCATTTATTTTTGAGGATTGGGAACAATTTTATTGTATAGAACCTATTTACATATCTAGATCTGTACACTAAGCACCAAGGCTGTTTAAGCCCTCTTCTCTTGGGAGGGGCGTCCATACTGCAAACCTGCCAGCAGGACAGAACCAGTGGAGATGGAGATCCACCGACTGGCTTTCTGGCAGTTCCAACTTCAACACAGAGAGCTGGGGGACAAAGGATAATTGGATATTTTAGCACGATGCGCATGACAATTTATCTGCTTGATGGCTGCTCTGCTGATTATGTCATTATTAAGAATAATTTTCACCCTCTCCCTTGCATTGGAGAAATTTCAGACATACTTCCTGATTGGATTACAGGAAAACACACACCCTTGCAGGACCATGGGAAAATACAGTTCCAGGTTGTGGATGTTTGGGGGCTGGAGTTGGGGGCAGAAAGGGGAGGGGGACGGCGATATGGTAAAACTTTCTTGCATAGCATAATATAGCTTGAGTGGAGCTGGGTATATAAGGACTAGTTTTGTACTCTGTGTGTTGGTACTACTTTTTGATAGCGGTTAAATCACATTACACTGTATCAATCAAACTCATTGTACCCTCAGTTGAGATCAGTGTTCTTTGCTATTCTACCTATTGGACCACTATACCATATAGAAGTAATTACCTGCACTGTTTATTCCATTTGCCCATTTTTTTTAAATTTTCTTTTCACTGGGAGGTGTGTTGACTGTTTCAGATAGTGGAGGGTGAAAAATACAGTGGACGAATGAATCTCTGGGCTATGAAGATTTTCTTTTTTGTTTATCCAACGTGGCTCTGTAGCCCTGTTTAAAACATGAATGCCTATACATGACAAATACAAGTCAAAGCCAAGCACAGACAGATCACACCGGATGGAAACGCACAGTGGGTGGGTGAAAGGAAGCACGAGGATCAGGTCATTTCCCATGGTACAGTTTGCATCTAATTTTTTTTCTTTAGCCAATGTTTGCCCATGCTAAGAGGTATTAATGTATATGAAGGATGCAGAAAAGGCCTCTCATTGATGCTGAGACCCACATTTCCCCTTATTTACCTCATTTTAAAGAGCTAATACTTTTCTTTCTTTTTTCCCCCGATGTGGATTCTCTACTGTCTCATTGCTTAAGCCGAGGTGACAGTTTGGGCTGTTTAGCAAAACGGCTCCTCTCACATGCCCACCGTCTTCAGTTGACTGTCTCCTGCAAGGCTGTGTGCCATCGCTAACATCTTTAGGTCAGTGAAGCCTCAGCAGCTAACAATGTTAGCCACTAGAGCAGAAATGAGTCATACAACAAAGCAGGCTGCAGTCGAATCCTGTCGCTTAAGAGGCTGGAGTCACTGTGGGGGTAAAGTGGTGATCTTCAAAACAGACACAGAGAGGAATATCACAGATGGCAAGCCCATTGTGCTCAGATATAGAAATCTGTCTGCTACCGCCGAGATGCTATTTGGTAAGCTGAAACGCTTGTCTCCCTGTTTTCCTTTCACTGAAATGTAGATGTGTGCAGGCCTCTGTTGTGAGACTACATCCTGCCCCTCTCCACACTCTGCAGTCATTCAAAACGAGTGCAGACTGCTGTTACCCTGTACAAACATTGCAGCAGACAAGCTGGATGGTGAGGGGGATAAACTCTTCTCTGTCAGAGGAAGTGTTGCTTTTTGGAATATGATTTAATTTGAGTAAACTAATTATATCTGCTTGCTCCAGATTGGTTCTCCGGATGAAATGAGCAGCCAGAGCTTGATCTGGGATTTAAACAAAGGAAAGATTCCAAGGCTATTATCACACATCATCCTCACAGGCCAGGGACTTCTTTAATACCTTTCTTTGAAACACATGCCAACAACATAAAAAAAGGGTGAAATTTAGGATCTGGGGAAAATCTGTCCTGTAGGTCTGCTGGCTGTGTATCAACAAATCATGAGCTTTGTAGCTTTAGCGCTAAGCTTCCCCATTGCTGATTGCAGACTCACATGCATTCAAACATTGTCACATACGACAATGTGTTACGTAATTAGGGTTTTTCAACATTTTGGTATCTGCACAAGATATTGTATATTGTCAATAACCTGACCCCAATAATGGCTCCAACTCAGACTTAAAGACTAACATGACATCTGGGATGCCTCTTGAGGAAAAGGACTAACATGTAGTGAATTACTTTATCCCCTAATGGAAAACCTCCAGGATGCAAACGGCAAAAGAGGAATGTTTCTTTTTTTCAGTGAACCCAACAATTTGACTGTCATCCTCCGATCAGGAGCATGACATCAAATAGATGACCCCTGCCGATGAGACATCACCCTTTGCACACATGCTGCTGTTCAAATAAACATACTTTGGCACCGAGTGGAATGGGAAAAGCCAGGCCAGTATGGTGCCAGTCACTTTCATTCATAAATCTGTTTTATGCAAACATTTATTGTTGCTGTAGGCTGTAATTGGTGGATCCTCCATGTAATTTACCACAGTCAAGTCAGAGCTACAACTCTACAGTCACCTCAACTGATCATCTTAAAAACATTCAGAGGCATTTCACATTCATTCATGTTAGATCCGCTAAAAATCATTCTGACGTATCTGCACTTTTGGCACTACAAAACCCTTTGAGCTTTTGGATTGCGAAATTGCAGTAGATTGAATAATTAAGTACAATTTTTCAGGTCACGTCAAATAATTTTATTTGAATAACGAGTACAATTGAGTCTGCACGACTAAATTAGTAAATTGCTACTCAAAACCAGTTCCTTCATCTATTCAAGGGAGCATCTCAGAGATTGGGATAGTACATAGTTAGCACCAAATTCAAGCGCTGCTCTCTGGAGAAATGACAAAAGGGGCAAAGCGAGGGCCACCCATTGAATAAAACATATAATTGCACTGATGGGTAAATAGTCAAGCAATTGCAGGGCCATGCTAAGCGTCTGACAGCCGAGTATGAATCTTAATTAATAACTTGCCATGCGCTCAGTTGTCTGATTGACGATAGGTGAGGAACACAAACCAACTGTAGCATGAGGGAAGTGACAGAAGATCTAGCAGCTGACACATTTGAAATTATAAATGGAAATTATTAGAAACTGTGGTGAAATTAATGCATGGTGGCAGTTGCTAACAGGAATTAGCCTGGGTGGTGACGACAGAAAAAAACAGCCCTAATTTTGTCATACAGAACAAGGCGTCCTGCTGGATTGCTGGAGGATGTAAGACTAGGCATACTGACCGAAAAAAAAGTTGTTGGAGGGGAGGTGCTGCAATGACTCATGAATCAGGGATTATATAAGTGAGCAAGTGCATTAAATGGATGTGATTCTGTTTGGGGACATCTTGAGTGGAGAAGAATGGCTACAAAAGCAAGGTGAAATGGCTACATCTGTGAATAAAAGCAACTTTTTGAAAATAAAAGCATTAGACGACCTTCGGCTGTACAGATTGAGAAAGCCAGTGATAAGTGACAACTTCAAAACTTACACAAGCAGGAAGGAGAAATAATATAAAAAAAAAGTGATGGGAGATAAATTCAATCTTGAGCTAGCTGCACAAATTGAGAGTCGGCTAAAGCAGACCTCAGCATGACTGATTGAAGAACTGGCCAAATGCAACAAATGCATCCCTTATGATCAAAATAATGTGAAAAAGATTTGAACACACAGGAGCAGAAGAAGAGAGGAACCACTGACCAACCACAGCTTTGGACCCAACACCTTTAATGAGACTAAAACACATGTTTGGCACTTCTGGTAGCTGACAATGATAGATAGCCTGCTACTTGATTAATGGCATAACATGCAACCAGAGTCACAGTGCTCCACTTACAAAATATGTTCACTACATCTGCTCATTTGATAGTCTTAACATCCTAAGAATTGCGCCAATCAATTTATGCTCTGGCAACCACACTGGATGACATCTGCTTTCCATAACAAGCTTATTTCATTCCTGAACTGGGTAATTGACTATTTCTTGGCCTGCAGACTGATTTTTTTTCACCACTAGTGTCCAGTAATTTTTAATTGATAAGTTATTGCTTACATGTTGGCTCATCTACTAACTTTGTGTTTAGTCAGCTGAATGTTAAAGGTGCCCTGTGAAATCTCCATTATTTGGTTTATTCAGTGTTTCTTGCCAAATATAATCAGTATGTCCAAACAGACATGTCAAATGCATCTCCTACCTCATAGAACACTTGCAGAGATTTCATTTTTGAATGGTTTTATTCAGCTTTCCGTCTGCTTTTTCTTTGCCACTACAGATTGTTAGTTTTTGTTTCGGGCCTCCTCAATCGTCAATATGCATTGCTGCCTCCCATGCTCTTTACATCCATGTACATGTTGGTAGAGCATGCAATACCAACCCTTTATTATCAAAACATTGCTCAACAGTACCTCTAGTGGTCATAAACCCTGCAGGGTACCTTTAATGTTGTTGCTGCTCACTTGTGAAAACATCAGCTTACACGTATGTCAAGCCAGACATGTTTTCAAGTAAGGGCTAGGTCTTAACAGACTAGGGCTAACAACTGAGTGAAGTATGACTGAAAGAGGATTCATTCATTTTATCCCATCTACACTGCAAGTGCCAAGATTCAAAAGGCTTTTATTTGTCACACGCTCATACAGTATGTACAGTGAAATAAAAAGTGACTTCTCAAGGCTGGGCTACTGCAGGGGCTTCTCCCTCTCTGTTCATTCAGTGTGAATTTTTACATGAGATAAGACAAAGGAAAAAAAGAAAAAAAAATACATGAAGTAAGAGCAGATGAGAGGCAGTGTCATTCCTATTAACAAACATGTCTTTGATTTCAAAACAATTCATTCTTTTTTTTTTTAAATTTTAGACAGGAGCAATTAACACTATAATCCCAGAATGTCATTCATATATTATGCAGGAAGATGTATCCCAAATGAGACAAAAGTGATCACACTAAATATGTATCTGCTGGTTTTGCTGGCCAAGTGAAACAAGATCTTAAATCTGTGACAGATGTCATCTGGAGCCTATGCATTTACTATTTCTGTCATAGAGTGAAATGAAAAATAGAGCTAACTGTTTTTAGGCTGCCATAAGTTATTGTTTACCAAGTATTAAGTGTTTTGCAGGACTTGATTCTCAGGAAACTGGGGTCCGCATTTATACCATCACAACATACTAAAACCCTCCACTGTAACCCAGCACGATGGATTCTTTTAACAGCGCTTTTTAAATGCAGGGCAAGTCACACCTACCCATTGATAGAGGAAACATTAGGCCTTTAAACTAAGAACTAATAACTTCAAAACCTGACTGGATGGTTAAATGAGCAAATAAATATGAAAAGAAGCTAAAATTGAATTGCCGCTTTTAAACTGTTTATATGCTGTGGCAGGTTTACAGGGAGCACAAGGAGTTGTTTTTGGTTTTTTTTTTGAGGGGAAAGGTAAACATTTTGTTTAAGTTTGGTGTGCCATAAAAACTTGGACACACTCTCTATTTTGTCACCTTTTTAAAACAAAATTCAGTTTCTGGTTCAAGATTAAATTCATCTTTGTTAGACCGTGAAAATTCTGTTATTTCCTCAAGCCTTTGCGGTCACATTGAGGACACTGAGTGGGTGCAGCATGCATGAGCAGCAGTGTGTTTCCATGTGCGTTTGGTGAAACACTTTCCAAAAAAACAAAACAAAAAAAAAAATAGGATTCATGGAGTAGTTGTAAACTTAAAAAAAAAAAAAAAAAAAAACATGACCTGCAAAAATCTGTCACTCCTTACTGAGTGCATTTACAAGGGAATTCATATGCTGATATTGTTTTTGCCAGTGACTGAGGCTTGTAAACATCGTGTCCATTAGGGTTTCTTTCTGCAATGTGCCTAATTTTCGTTTCTGTGTTGAGATTTTCGAATATTCTCTTTATTTTGTGTCATATGGTGTCTGGCTTGTCCTGAATAAGACTTGAATTTGGATTTATTTGCTTTTCGCTTACAATAGCACTCATTTAGAACAGCGTTCACATCCAAACGGCAAATGTACAACAGTCTGAGAATGCCCCAGAGTTTAATGACTCCAATCTGGTGACACTCTCCTTTAAAAATGTGCGTCCATCCTTCATAAAGGGGAAGCTCCGAACCAATCCAGGTAGCATTTCTTCAGTCAGTTTCTTTTAAATCCCAACACCAGTATGTTTTAATGAACCAGTCTAGCAGGGTGAGTATAAATCCACACGGTTCGGGACTGAATACGCTTAAAAAAACCCTGTTCTAGGGGGATGCTTCACTTTTGTTCCTGTGTAAATCTACCCTGACCGTGGTCAACAGTCAGCCTGTGTTGTAGTGTTTGGGGGGGCGGGGAGGGGGGGGAAGAGAGAGAGAGATGAACGAGCACTGCGAATGAATGTAATGCAACGTGCCATTTTCTGACCTCAAATCGCAGCAGAAACAACAACTATCAAACCTCAGATTCATCCTGAGAGGTTTTTGCTGGCAGTCTGCAAACTAAAGGTGGACTTGTTCATTGAATGCCATGTGAAACGGGGGGAACTATGTGAGCAGGTCTGGCATTTGTATTGTAGATTATTTGTCACTTGTCTTTCTTTCTGGTTAAATAGTAATTACTCTTCTGGAGCACAATAAATGATTTTAATATGCTGATATGTTTTTTTTTTTCCTTCTTCTTCTTCCTCTTGAGTCTTCATTTATTATTTTTGTGGCTGTTGCTAAGTTGACTAATTTAATTGCTGAAGTACACATCCACTCTCACTCACAATTACTCTGGCAATTTATTTGTGGCTACATTAAATTTGTTTCTGTGACCGAAAGCCGAACACGTTTTGTCATCAGCAGCATGCGTATTAAGATTTAAAGAAAAAAATGTCTGCCAAGAATTCTGTCATGTCAGGGGGAGCACACGCAGCAAGAAGGTCTCGGTGCGATGGGAAGACATCTCGCCGGAGGACATATTAGACAGTTTCTTTGTCCAGCTTTTCAAATATCTTTCCATGAATTTTCTGTTAATGCTTGATTTCCTTAGCCAAACTGAACTGATGTGTGTGGTACATTCTGTTACTCTCTATCTAACAGTGTCTTCAGATCCATGCAGCCCAAAGAAAATTTTCAAAATCAGATCATTTCTTGGCCTAGACCGTTTCTCCAACACATAACTGAGCTCAACTTAACATCACTATGAATTTTTGACAAAATTCAGCATATGAGAAATAGCCTCCCTCTTGTCACAGCCAATTTAAGATGTTAAAATGAACCTTTTTTTCCTCCTCTCACTGCACTCATCTTTATTAGGTTGAAAAATCCTGAGATCACCATAAATTGGAAAAAATAAAATCTTGACTGGCTAGTAAATGAGCCTGCACACTATCAGACATTTGTGGATTTTGTGGATAAGTTTCAAGTCTCCACTCTGTGTTTTATGTAGCATGTTGATGCAGTGCTTTGCATGGTCGCGTCACATCAATACCACCTGCATTTTTATTTTTTTGCTTGTATCTGTCAATGTATTGTTCCCCAAGGTTGTTCGAGAGAAACCTCGGAGAACTCTGTGAGCACGGCAAACAGTTTTCTTGCTTCTTTTTGTGTTTCTTCTATTGTTCCCAAACTGGTCAAGATGACCTGTTTTCTCCAAAGGGTGGCTTAGAAGAAATGGGTCACAATCTCCAAAATGGAAGGTGGTTTATTTCTGGTGAGACAAAAAAAAAAACAACAGCAACAAAAAAACCCAGCAAAAATCCTCCTCTGGGATGGCTTCTTTGAATCATGAAATTTCTGCCATTTGATACAAATATTAATTGGTGGTTATTTTTAAAGAATACCCTACACACAGCTTTCATTTGAGCTTTCAGTCATCTTCAGTTTAGGGAGCTTAACATTTAAGAGAGAAAATAAAGATAGCCACATACAGAAACAGTGCCATCGTGTCAACTTAAAAAGGAAATCTAATACAGTTTTGAAGTTTTCTACCCAATCAGTCAGGCTTTTTTGTATCCAAATGTGCACAGACCTGAGACAAAATCTATACAAGATGCTTGGTTTTGTTTGTTGGTTGGTAAAATGCAAGTACATGCACATGAAAAGGACACATAGAACCGGCAAAGTAGATGGCCAAATTTCAACCTCATGCCAGACATTCAGGTTTCAGGGTTTCCTCTCATTGCTAATTGGTACATTATGACCAGCAACACGTGAGTAGTCAGTTCAAAGCAACACATATTGATGATAAATCAGCCACAAACACAATTCCATGTTTCAGATATCGGAGGAGACATGATCCACTGCCCACCACAGCAATGATGCATGAACCATAAATAGCTCCATCAGTTTAAAATACATCCTGTTTCTAAAGGCAGCCTATGGATGTTGACTAGAATTAGAGTAATTTATTCACATCTGTAGACTCATGTATGAGCCATGCAGTTGTGCATTGTACATGATAAACAACATTTTTGACAGAGACCTGAGTATAATGTATTACTTCATACAAGACACTGTGTAAGTTAATGTCTCATATTTTTGCTGTTTCTGCACAGTGAAAATTTCACTACACTGACATGTCTCTTCTTGGGATCTTGCTTTTAATACAGAGAGGGAGAGAAGTCGCTCCCCTACTATCTAGCAGTAACCCATGTGTAAAAACTCATTATACAAATTTGAGATCAACAATAAGTGCATAAATTATCCAGATGAAATTCAAAGAGTTTAATTTGCCATTAGAGTTAATTCATTCCAACATATCGTTCTAACTTTAGCCGAACTGAATATTCTATTTTTTGTGTCTTTACTGTAGATGTTCTTTTATTTTGTTTACACATGTTGCTCCCTGTAACACAAATTAAGGCTTTGAATCATTCAGCAGGTCTTAATGTTTTGTTGTTTTCCAGCATGTGATGAGTTTAGTTATGTATTTCACTGCTATAACTGCACAGTAAAAATTCGGAGACGTATGCTTTGTGGTGCTTTGCCTCACACTTCAGGGTCTGTTTTTGTGCCGATGGGGTTGCAATGCTGCTTTATATTTCCTCTGATCTTAACTTTTGCACAGATACAAGCACCGTCTCGCACACACACACACACACACACACACACACAGGCAAAAAAAAGAAGCAAACTGCCATTTTGTTTTAGTACTAATTGGAAATCAATCGGAATTCATCCTCCTTGGAAAACGGTGACATTTTCTCGCTCTTTGCCAATGATTAGAAACAAATTATGCTGGAGTCTGACTGACATTTGAAGAGCAGGCGGCTGTTTGGAGTGGAGTGTAAAGGATCAACAGAGCATATATTGATGCTTTGTCTGCCGCGGCCGGCGTGTGCATGTGTGTGTATGTGTGTGTGCATGTATTTGTCGGACCAAGGGCACACACTACTGTGGGCTGCTCAGCCAGAGGGCCCTGTAGGAATAGCTTGATAAAGGAGGCTTATTTACCATAATAATGCATCTCATCTCTGCACATCAAACACTCCTGCCTGGTCAGATAACCCGCTCTTTAATTTAGCACAATTGTTTGATCTAGCTGTGCTGCCGCTGTCCCAGGGCCATTGTCGCGAGCAGTACAACAGTTGGGTAATTGCTGTGTACTTTAGCAGTGTTTCACAAATAGAACAGTTACATAATGTTGTACCTATAGTGCAGAGCCGCACTGAATTGTGTGCTGCTGAAGAAGGGATGCATTAACATTGCAAGGTTGTCCAGAGCTATAGGTGTCGCCTTACTGCAATGATGAAAATTTCAGCATTTGAGTCCTGTGAAGTGCAGTTTTATTTATTATATAAGCAAGTTACACACAAGGTTGTAGCTGAGCTTTGAGCGAAACATTAGTGTGCAATGCCTGAATCTACCAACGAGGGTTGCGGCAGCATAAAATCTTCAAAATCAGAAAATATCATGTATACAGTATTGGTAGAGTTTCAAATTCTGCGTGAAACGACTCAAGTGAAGTACAAGTGCCTCAAATTTGTCAAACCAGTGGAAAAAAAAACATCAACACAGCTATTCTGCTGCTGTCTGTACTTTTGCATTATGTCCACAGGGGCCTGTTTTGGATGTGAGGGGTCATCACTTCCCATCATTGGACGTCTGAAAGCATGCAACTGGGAAAATGACTGACAGATGCTCTCCTTCCCAGGAAACCAGTACAGGCCACATCCTCCTACAACAAACGCAGGCTGCATCTCGTTGGACCAACATTTCACAACCGCACTAAGTGCTCCCGGATTTTAAACTAAACCAACATGGCAGCTTATTTGGAATCTTTCTCTCGTACATCATGAAAACAGTTCACCAAAATGTGTTCTGGAAATCAGCAGTTGTTGAACCCGTCTTCATTTTAGAACGACAACAGCGGGCTTAAAAAGGTTTTCAGGATTTTCCAGAGATGGTGAGTTAATATGGACACCCCTGGTTTGCATGAAGTAAAATCAGCCTCAATTCTTTACAAATAAGTAGCAGCCAGCGTGATGTCTTGTCTCTTGAAATACAATGTAGCACTGCCAGAATGCATTGCAGAGCTGCTTACAGAGATAGCGAAAGGGGAGGGGGGAATAACTTATGCCTTGGATACGAGGTGACTGAACAACACAACAACTTAGGGGCAGCCAGTGGCCTGGATGTGAAAAATGATTTTGATGGTATATTTCATGATCAACATTCAAATCAAATCAAATCGAACTTTATTTATATAGCACCTTTCATCCATTTAAAATGCAACACAAAGTGCTTCACAAAATAATTGCAAACTGGATATTTGCTGCTTGTTTCTGGGATATCCACAGTAATCTCGGGCTGCTTATCTAAATTCAAAATCCAATTTTGCACTAAATAAAGGATTTTTAAATATTTTTGTTTTTCGTTTTCTGAGTTCAGTCCATGCAACTTTAAGATATCCTGCTAGTTCCATCCTGCATGTGAAATGCTTGACATGTGCTTTCAGAAATGTGTGCAGATACCACTTGTGTTTTTTAAATTGTTTTCTGGGCCACAATGCAAATCTGCTGTATGTGTTCAAAAACGATCAGATGTGAAATGTAGAACTAGCTTACAGTGCAAGAATGAAGTAAAGAATCCACGTCTCAATTTCCACATGTACTGCCAATCAAAATGGCAGTAAAGTTTGTCGAGCTGCATTACAGCAAACTAATTTTGCCGTTATTTTTCAGATGGGAAGATTAAAACGGTGGAATTATTAACTGAAATTCCCAAGTCACTTATTAGATATCCAAAATTTGCTCTGCTTTGAGGCAGATGAGTCACACTTTACCCCCTTAACAAGCAATTTTAATCACTCTTTTGTTCTCTTCCTGACAACACACACAGTAAAAGCTTTGTTCATAGTCTGTGTTCAATTTAATTGGGATTTGCTGAGTTTCTGCATCGTTTGAGTTGGTCCACTGGATGCTACCCTCCAGGTAAGGCAATTATAATCAACGCACCGTCTCTGTCTTGTTCAAGGCCCGGATTCTTCTCAAAGAACTCCTTGTGCAAATAAAAAAAACCTCACAATGGACTTGATCGGAGCGTTGTTTACAAGTTAATGATCAAACACGTTTGGATTACAAATAACATCTGTTCGGCATGTTTGAGGTACTTCAAATCTGAAAAATTCAGTCCTTACTCAACCAGCATAATTGATTCTATTTCGGGTTCAAACAAGTGAAGGTAAAAGAAAAAGTATGACAGCTATCTTGGTTGTGAACAGATGCAAATGCAAGTTTAAGACTTAACAAAGGAAAGATTTCCAATGATAGTTCTATGAACATATTTAACTGGAGGCTTACCGCAAGCCATTATTGTATTTCCTTTTATTTCATTTGATCGTGGTGGCGTCCAAACACGGACCCATATTGTCTGAGTTAGAAGTGAGTTGCTGTCAACACAAACGAATGAAGCATTTCTCTCCTGTTTTATCCTATGTCTACAAGCGATCAGGCTGCCGTGATTGAACCAAACAAATTAAATCTGAGAGGATCTGATGCTTCTCCCAGCCTGTCCGTCTGAATATCTTTGAGCTTAATGAGATCTGGCAGTCGGCCTGTTCCCGTTGTCTCTCCACAAGTGAAAAAAGTTGGAACTGTCCGTAGTAAAGCTAATTTAACAAATCTGACAGCAAGCACCGACAACAATACCTGGTGTAGCTGCATGGTATGTACAGACAGACAGGACCTTGGATAATGCAGGGAGACATCAGTTTTGTATACCTCAAAGATATGTGTGAAAGGTGGTTCAGCTGGATTTACGGCTTCCCCGAACTGCACAGCAGACAGCGATGTTGGAAACTTCATCGCTGCACTCCTCTCTATGATGGGGTAGGGTGCGTATGTCTCGCATTTGGCCTATCTGTAACTCTCCGAAGCTGACAATCTGACATTCACGCCTGCTCAATGCTGTGATTAGCCAACCGTGCAAAGGTGAGAGAGGAGTCAGATGTGCTTCTCTTCATTCCCTCAAACCGTTCACAAGAATGGGATGGATGTATAAGAAGCTCCAGAACATAATTCCACACGTTCGCAGGTGTGTAGACATCACAAAAGTAGCATAATTAATGAGTGTCAAATGTAAATTAGATATACTTCAAGAAGCATGGTTTACTCCAAAGTTATTTAAATACTACATGACAGAGTAAATGCTCATTTATGAGGTAAAACAGCTTCAGCCAACATTACTGCCTCATAGTCTGTACATTAGTGCACAGTGTAGAAGTACAAATACTACATAGCTACACTGAATTAGTTTTAATGTATATTCGAAGATGTCCTTTTGTTATGACCAATGCTAATACGAATTAACAAAGGATAACGTATGTTTTCTACAGAATGCCAAAATCATAAACAACAATCAGTTTTGCTAAGTTTTCTATTCCACATAGCACAGTAAGTTAAATTACCAAAGACTGAAGGAAATGCTTTTCCAACACTTTCCCCAGTCAAATAAATGGAGGTAAAATAAGCAACATCTTATTAATTTGATGTAGAGCTTTATCACAGATGGGCTTTCCCGACTGAACCCTAAACACTAAAAACATTTTGGACACTCAAGACTACTTTGACTGCAGCATCTGAACATCTTTGTTGTTTAGGTACAGAGATGGTGCAGTGGTTAAGCAATCCAAGATTAGATTCTTGGTCACAGTAGTGCTGGTTTCTCTTGCATTGCAGTAACCCATAATGATAATATCAATTTTCTGTCATTATTTGATGTGTGCTTGAAGTGTAAATCCTATTAATTTCATGAAAGGCAAGTGTGCGTCACAAATTTGCACTCCAACGTGAACATATGACACTAAGTATTAGAAATATTGTAGAGTAGTTTAAATGATGTGGAGATTTTTTGGAAACCACATGCATTATCACAGAAAACATTCCAATCTACACTCCAATCCAAAAGGTGGCAGCAATGAGCCCATATGCTGGTTGCCAGCTGCCAGCTGCCATTAAACAGCTGAACAAGAATGAGACAACCAGGTGAGTGTCATTAGTCACTCCCCACGCATGTGTCAGCATGACGAAAGGTGAGATATGGTTGATAGACATTTGTTGGAAAAATGCACATAAAATAAATACTCAAAATTAAAGTGAGCATCGGAAGTGACGCTTTGTGTATGTGGCCAAACCTACTTTGTGTTGCTGTGCCAAACACTTGACACTTGCTTCAGATTGGTGCTTTTGACCCAAAGCTAAGATCAATAGTTCACTGGGACATTTAATGTCTCACAGTGGATTTCTCATATTGAGAGTGTGATTAAGCAAAATCAATAGCGCTTCATCAGAGGCTCAAATGAAAACATTAATCCTGAGGCTGAGCTGCATGATAAACTGTACACTGGTGCAACAAAACACCAGCAGACACTGAAGCTTTGATTTGACTGCAGTTGCTCTGACCTCTTATAAAACTGTCTATTGTCACCATCCCTCTCAGTCCAGACAGACTAACTGAGTTTGAAAGTAATAATTTCTCGAATGATGACAGCGTTATTGTGCTGGAATCTATGGCCTTCCTGAATGATGAGTGACCCTGTCTGCTGTGGTGCTCTGCCTTCTAAGAACTCCTTTAATTGTCAAGGCTTCAACCATGCTAAAATTACTTCTGTGGTTCAGATAAAACTTAAAATCTTCAGTCACTTCAGCATGTGTGAGACTGTGGTGTCTATTGCAACAAAAGGCCTGCTGTGAAAAAAGGAAGGAGAGGAAATGTCTCATGTTTTAAAAACTAAAAACACCTCTGTGCCACATCACTAAAATGTTAAATGATTAAAAAGTGCATATTAAATGTTATATGTAGGGTATTGGATCTTATTTATGATTAAAATTAAACAGGTCAGGTACAGTACATTACAAATATAGGCCCCAAAGTACAACCTCAATGCAACTAAAGTGATTACACATGTTATTTACATTGAAGCCTGATTGCATAAACAAGGTTATAGTGGTGGGTAGAGAAAAATGATTAAGCTACTGAACACGAGTTGAAATGCAGCATTAGTCGTCAGGAGGTATATGAAGAGCCTCACTGCCAATAAAAAAACACAAGGCAACGCTCACAATTTGCTGTTCATGCAACCTTGCATTGAAAAAGAATCGGACAGCAAATTGTTCATGCAACAATTTGCATCCTCACAAAAACAGCTGATTGTGAAGAGGAAAGACCATCAATGATTAAGTGATCCTATAAAAATAAGAATAACAGTCAGAAGTAACAGCACAATCTAAAGATTTCTGTCATAGAACATAAACTCTATGCCTTTACTGCTGCAGGAAGTCAGAGCTCTAAAGGCCTGATCTGAACCAGGACCAGCACCTGTTTGATAAACTGCTAGTTAACACATTTAGGAGGATTTCAATCTTTATATATTCTCAGTTCTTATAGTTTTTCTAAATATGTCAAAGAGGGAACCATTACACACAAAACTATAGGAATACACTTGAAATTTGTGCAGGAATGGTGTCATCGATACTCGGCTAGATCAGATCAGTTACCAAAAATAAAGGTAGACATACAAAATATTGGAAAATAAAGGAATGTAATGTCACTAATGATGGGTGCAATGCATTGTCCCTCTCATGTCATTGATTAACACCTAAAAACTCCAAAAGAAGTTCCAAATTTAGAAGTTTATTTTCATGAAAACAATGGTCTGTCTTAAAATGGCTGAGATATAACTCTGCACTGTTGCAGAATTGCAGAAGTAATAATGTGCTCCAGCTGGTGTGTGCTCATTTCAGCTGGAGCACACCAATTCACCCTCATCAGTTGGAACTTTGTAAAACTACACAATGGAAAGTTGGAATATTGGAGTAATTCAGGGCAATGTGGTCAAACCAGAAATCAGTTCTGAAGAACAGCTATGTGACAGAAAGCCCCACAGTGATAGATGTCAAAGCTGGTTAGGTACGAATGAAACCCTGGAAGTCTTCAGATGTGCCATCAGTTCACTGCAGTTTCAATTTTGAAATGCTCAAACATGGTATTGGTCACTTATTTCTCTCACACTTCTTGCAAAAAACACTATAGGGATACATTACTAAGGTAAAAAAAACAACTTGATTTTAGCCAAAGGGCATCTTTAAATACGGGCCTTTCAATTTAGTTTAAAATTGTATTGATACCAACCAGGAAACTTAAGTTTTGTAGTACACTGTGTGCATTAAAGCAAATCAAACTAAACGTTTAGACTCCAGCCACTAAATCAGATCAATACGAGGTCTGGTGCATTACTCTTCTCAGCTTCTTTGCCTTTCTTTCATTCTCATCTTGCAGAATAACCTGCAGTTTTATCAAGCCAGTTACAACACTTCTCTCATTGCTGTAACTGCTTAGAACGCAGAACACAATAGTGTCACTCAAAATATGACCAAGTCATATACTTAGAAAGTTTGTGAAGAAATATCTGAGTTAATTAAATTAAAATGGAGGTGAAAAGTTCCAGGTTCAGCTTTTCGCAGGTTTCCCTGTACACTGATGAAATATTAGCAGCACTCCACCTGAACTCACTTTTGGTTTAACTGTGAAATAAAATGTCAGGCAATCTGTCAAACTATTGACCTGTGTGATTGTGTGGCCACTCGGCCTTGGTTGTGTTGATATTACCACATTCCTATGTCTCAGCAATTACTTTGGTGTGTTATCATAAAAGAAGAGATGGTCAAAGCTAGAAAACTCAGTGTATGGGAAAACATGTTTTCTTTACAGCTGGTACACTGCCATAAGCCCAAGCATGTGCAACATTTCAGTTCATTTCTGTGCATGTACATCGATCACCCACAACACTGAAACCATCACAGATCGGTGAAGTGAATTGGATGGATGAATGGATGGATGGATGGATGGATAGATACTTTATTCATTCCCTTAGGGAAATCCAATAGGACTGAGTGTCTTGTTGCAGTGCAATGTCCTGCTGGGAAACCTGGGTCCTTGCATTCATGTGAATGTTACTTTGACATGTATGAACAACCTAAACATTGTTGCGAACCAAGCAAGCCTCCACCATGGCAAAGGCATTCCCAACAGGACAATGCATCCCACTACGCCTCTAACACAGGCAAATAAATCCCCTGATCTCAATCTGATCAGCAGGTTGGAACAATTCCAATCCATGGAGGCTCCCGCCAAAGAATTAACTGCCAACTTCCTGGTGTTAGACACCACAGAACACCCTGAGTTGTCCTGTGTCCATACCCTGATTTGTCACACCTGTTTTTGGTGTTGTCAAGGGGGAACTCCACAATAATAGCCAGGTGTTTTATTGTGTAGAGTGTATATATTCAAGATAACACATCAACACTCATTAAAACACCACCTATAGACAAATCAATTCTCTTGGAAATTAGCATAACCATTTATATAAGATCCTTCAGAGTTAGAACTGTTGCTAAGGTAGTGGTCTGTGAGGGACCTGAGGTGGGCAAAAGATTTCATTGGCCTACAGACCAGTTCATTGGTCTGTAGGCCGTATATTGACACAATCCTGATAAAGCCCTAAAGCCTTGTACTTCTTGACTTTATGTTTGAAGTTGGTCTACCTCTCGGCTTGAATGATGCTTTTATATTTGTTCTTTGCTTACTGTTGTTGTTTTATTTTAACACTGCCAAACAGTTGAAAGAATAACACTGATATTCTGTGAGACATTTGACGAATATTACATTAAAGTTGAGATGCTGAACTGATCAATCCACATCACTGTGAAAATAATTTTCATACGGTAATTTTTCTATACTGTGAGTATAGCATAAAGGGCCTGCAGCTGTAATCCCATTATACAGTCTTGTGTTACATAATGTTTAACTAAATATTGAATAAGAAGCTATCATCCAAGAAACATATCGCTTAAATTTTACCAAGACGCCTCATGTGGGACAGTTATGTTGACCTCACATTCACTGTTTTTTTTTTTCTTTGTTTTGTTTTCCAGTTTTCCTTCCTTGTTTGGCTGCAGTAACTGTGAGATTTATCCTGAACTGTAGTTTTAAATTCCTTTACATGGTATAGAATTAGTGTTCTCTTCTTCTTGTGAGAAATACATGTTTGCGATTAATCATCTGGTGTCAACATCGCCCCATTCAGTTTATTTTTATAGCACCTTTCAAACAACCTTAGTTGAAGAAAGTGGTATTCAGATGAACTGTCAGACAGTGTAACGGCCCTGGGACTCTGCTCAACAAAAATAAGTGCAAAATGCAATCAATTTATAAGGGAGAACAGAATGGTATAAACATTTAAAGCAAAGCAAAACAGGATAAGAAGTTATGAGACAAAAAAAAAGGAATAATGACCAACAAAATCCACTGAAAGCATGTACGTCTTGTTTTTTCTTAAAAATGTGATCGGCATTTTGTTGTGAGGGGAATGATATTCCAGAGCTTGGGGAGCAGCTGGATCTCACTTACCCACTAACCTTGGTTGTGGAACAGTTAACTGCTCTGCTGATCTACTGCTAGATCTACTGTTAGCTGCTCTGAAGATCTGAAAGACTTTGAGGGAGAGTTGAAGCACAGAGATTCATAAATGTATGTCTTTAAAAACAAATAGAAGAACTTGAAAATAAATTATGTAGATAACAGTTAGCCAGCATTCTACACAAGATGTTGTCGTGGCTTTTATATATAAGATGTCTTTGATGAAAATAGCTCTGCTTTCCCACAGAAACCCTGGGTTGACTTACTGAGTTTATAATTAGCTTTGTTTGACTGCAGCTGCTTGGTTTAGAAAAGCTAGACAACCCTACCCCCACCCCAAAAATATTCTCTGACTGCCTCATTTTATCACTACAGTATAGATACCACAGCTAATCCACAATACTAAAATGTGCATTAAATGCCTTTCAGTACTAGAAGGCAACTAGACTTATTTCTGGTTCCACTAAAGCATGTATTTCTTGTCTAATGTGGTTTGAAATGAAGCCTGCAGCCTTGGTGTTACTTCTGACTCCTTTTGAGGTGGTGCAGTCCTGTGATGGCCAAGATCAGGTAATTTCCTTTCTTCTGCAGACTTGTAAGTGGTCATCCATGCTTTTAGCGCTCCCAGAATCTGATGTAACAAGGCATTTTATTTTGTTAAAAGCAGGTGAAACATCTAAAGAGTGCTGCTGTTTATGAAAGAAAGAAAGAAAATAAAAACCCAAATGCCAGGCTTTTAACACGAACGAAGGAAAGCAACCGAATTACATCAATCATTGCTGCCCTTCACTGGCTACCTGTGAGTTTTAGAATTGATTGTAAGATTTCATTGCTTGGTTTTAAAGTCTTGAATGGTCTGGCTCCTGCTCGCCTATATCTGCGATCAGCTAACTCCCTATAAACCTCATCATTGCTTGAGATCCTCTGGCTAGGTTTACTAATGGTTCCAAATTTCTTCTTGCCCTTGAGGAACTCTCTGCTGAGACTTCTCAGGCAGACAAATTCAGCTTCCTTTTATAAATCTCTTAAAACACACTGTTTTTTTTGTTGGTCGTTTTCTTAACTGATGGTAATATTTGTAATTCAAACATTTTATTGTGTTACATCTGAACTCCTATGAGTTACTTTAAGTACATGCTTGTATTGCAAAGCAGTTAACATAGACAAAAGACTACAAAACGCATTTTGAACAGTGATATGAGAAAAAGTAGACGTAAATACAACATGTGAGTCAATTCTATGATCTAACCTGCTACTTAAAGTACGGGTTTCACTCAGATTTGAGCTTTTCTATTTGCATTCCGGTTGGTATGTTTCAACAAAAAGGTGAAAAGATAGAGAATCAACACTGTCAACATACTTCCTCTCTTTTCCAGATAGGACTCCTGCTCTCCTCCGGTGTTGGATGTCCAGCCATCATTGTCTGTCATCCAGTGTCAGCATCACGCACCAGTTCTCCCACAGGACCAGATAGGAAAGATACAGAATAGCTCTTTCAGCCCTGACACATAACTCACCCACGAGGGAAAGGTAAAGAAGACTAACAGAGAAGATGGTAATGATGGATGGGATTCAAAAAGACAGAGAGAGGAGGGGAAAGTCTCCATAATAGAAAGCAGGAGATGCATATGAGGAGTTATGGTGGAGGAGACATGCACCGATGGGAGTATTGTGGAGATGCATAATGTTGTTGACTTTCAAAGAAGATGAGGGTCTTCACTGTGGTTTTGAGGCTGATGTATTGAGATAGTAGTAGCATTTATTTATTCTTTAAATTTGGCCAGTCCTTGTAGACATTGCAGTTTGACTGACTTTGCATTAATGATGCAAAGAATCAATGTCCCTGTGTTTGTATGGGCTAATCCAGTTTTGAGATGGCAATCCAAAAACCTATTTCAAGTTTATTTCAGCTTTTAAATCTGCAGTGTTGGACTTTTGTCTCCCCCTTCTGGCAAGCAGGGTAATTGCGGAAATATATGCTGATGCTAATGGTGTATACCTCACTATTGATCTTTTTTTTTTTTTTGACTGTAACTCTGTTTTTAAATGGCATGTTATTTTGGTTGACATAAAACATATTGTTACCACTGTGCCAGCTCAGGAATGTCCTTACGGACACCAGATTAACCCTCTAAACCTCCAAACCCATCCGCAGGTTTGAAAGACAAGTTGTCTATTATTTTTGAATTGATTTTCTTTAATGGCTAAGATAATACCATTCAATGGTCAGAAACTGTAAAAACAGAAAGAATCATCAGTCTTTCCCTGAACTACATATCTGTGACAAACTGTTTCATAAGGAAACTTAACCAAATGTCAGCCTAAAAGCACTGTATTTTATCTCCCTTTCAAATTTGCCAAAAACAAAATGTTTGCCATGACCAGACTAAAAAAAACAAACAAAAACAAAACAAAAAATAATAATTAGTGCAGTCATGAAACCATAAGTCACTCACCTGCAGCCAACAGTAATATAACAAAAATTGAGGATTTTTTTTGATAAACAGGGCTTAGTTTCCTCAATTTTGTTCGAGGTGCATGACTTAATATTTCAGTGAAAGATAAACACACAGTTAGTCAAATCTGAGAGAAGCATGAAATTACCAGAAATTGCTTCAAGTTTAACAGGTTTAAATATGTCGGTTTACTGCAAAATACAGAATGATCCCTCTGAGACTGACTGACTTTCATCAGGCTTGTGTGGCTTAAATATAGCTGTTTTTGTCTGTGAAAGTCATATACTCGATGTTTAACTGTGTACAACTTTTACTAAGAAACATCTCCAGAGATTCTGTAAACCTCTAACATGTAGGAGCGTATTCTCTTCAAGCTCAACCACATCATTTTGTTGGCTAAACTCAACTACAACGTAACCATACTGTAACAGTCTTTTTTTTCCTCGAAATTGCCAGAATTTTTTTTTTTTTAAAGGCCAGTAATGTAAAAATGCTGACAATGGAAATTAGCTACTGAACATAAGCTACTTTTTTGTAATAAAAACACCAAATATCAGTGGATTGTCTTAAAATAGCAATCTTTTGAAATGCCTTATTATGTCAGTGAGTTAAATAACAGAGTCATTTCTGTTTTGTGTAGATAAGTAAAATAACGAATGACACCTCTACATCTATAAAAACAAAACCAGAACAATTTATAAACCAGTAACCGAGTTTATTTTGATATCAGTGTGCAAACTATGCCATGGCTGCTGGGGGTGCACTTTTTATTTATTTTTTGGGGGGGTTTCATCGTCATAGACAACAGATACCATATTTATTTACCACTTAATGTGAGCTTTTTTGTCCTACTTGTATGAACAGGAAATAGAAGAAAATAGCCACTGATAAGCATCATTTCTATATAAAGGTAGAGACCAAGTAGCAATAGTTGTAGACTTCATTGCTGATAGAAAATATGTCCAATAAAACATCTTTTATCTTCTGTTGCACAAAGGCAAAAAGGAAAATCAAGTACTTTGATAAACCTTGTATTTGTGTAGATAAGTACACATCTGTTTCATTTGGAGCTTTTGGAATCTAAATCGAGTCTCTTGGTACTTTATAATTTAATTCTTGGAATTTCTGTCTCTGAGAAACGTGGTCGGGAACAGCAGATAATTTTAAAAAAAAACTCTTGAATTAGACTTTCATTTTGTGATATTACAATGTGTAAAAATAATGATAAGAAGACCAGTAAAAAGCAGTCGGTGCCATGAAGTGTAGAGACAGAGATGCTGTTTATTTCGTAATAACAATCATCCACTGCACCAAGTGAGCTCTATGATGTTGCGCCACCATGCTTCGATGGTGACGGCAAGAATAGCACGCATGCTGGTATCTTTATTAAAGTGAATTAATGATGAATCACCCTCATCCATGAATCATACATCAATAATAGCCTAATTTACAGATACAAAAACAGAGAAGAGCATGGCAAAAGAACCCCACCAAAAATTCCACAAATAATGTTTCCAGGGGAGCTCATGTCTTATTAAGAGGAGCCAACCAAGCTCTCCCTGGCTCCCTTGTAGTTCGCACCCTGGTTTATATTCCGTGCCCTTTGAATTCTCCACAAATCCTCTGAATACCCACCACAACCTGATGCTCTTAATGAGTACTGTGTGCAATCAAAACATGTCATATTCCTCTGTGCCACAGAGCTCCATTGATGTCCAAAAAATAGTTTTTCTTTTTTAAATCCCATCACTGAGCCACGCTGTTGCACTGGGTGACATGTACCTTCATTACCATTAAACACACACAGTGTTATGTCTTTTCAGTACCCAGAACACTCTGATACTGCTGGAAATTTATCCATAGCACCAAACTTAACTTGTTAGGCTCAAAATTGTCTCCAACCAAAATGTTATTCAAAGTGAGCATAGACCTGTGGTGCCCAGGTGTTTCAGAAATCAATATTTATTTACTACTATTATTAGATTAGAATGAACTGGCTTGGGTTTGAGCATCGCTGGCATGATGGCGAAAAACAGGACGTGCTGACGGACAGACTTTGTGCACTGTTGGTTCAGGTCTTTTCATTGAGTTTGCTAACAATAACAAAATTATGCAATATCTCAAACCTTGTCCTTTTCAAATCTCATTATCCTTCACCCCATAGGCATGTCTGAACTACACAGAAAGCTCACAATGTGATCAAACAGCAATAAGCAAACAGGACAGGAAACAAAGACATTTTACACATTGCATTACACAAAAACAAGATCTCATTAATTGCAAGTTCAACATGAGCTGGCAAACTAAAGGTTAGTTCATTAGTGTTTATACAACACAACACTTGAGATTTGACTTCATTTTTTCTCCGACAAAAAACACATCATATGCAATTTCTAACTACTGTTTTGGAACAGTATTACACACTCATGTATTGTAACAGTCAGTAATCTTACATTAGAGTGAGAGTGGTGTTTGTAATCTATCCTTGCTATCACAGTCAGTAAAATGGCATTCAGACTGACTGAACTGCCACAGTTATGGTTATCAGTCCATAACGTGACCACAATCAGTCTAAACTAGGCTAATGTGCCAAATTTATGGCCTCCCTTTTACCTTGTTATTCTAAATCTAATCAGTGTAGATAAACATGACTGTGGTATCATAACCAAGGCTGCAAATGGACTGTGCTCAGCAGTTGTGTGAAATCGCAGAGGAAAGATGTGAAGGTTTAGCTGACATTCTCCCTCTGCCACTTGATTGATCAAGACTCTCTTGATTGAACAAATAATAGAAGTATCAAACTTGGGACGGTAAAAACCACAACAGTATGACAGCAAGAAAAACAAAAAGGAAGCAAACATGCACACTTCTGCTGTAATTCTCCAGAACTGAACCAACATCCAAGCTGTGCTTCAAGGCAGTTGACCACTAAAAAACAATTGGTGTTTCTGAAAAATGTGGACGCTGGATGCTTTCAGTGCATTCCTGTCTCAAGATAGAAGGTCACAAGATGTGATGGCTCATGAAAAGTTGACATAATAGGCTCTGGAGCTGTCAGTCAGCAGTGGGCATCAGCTGTGTGTCTCAGATGCCTCTGCAGCAAACCTGAAGGAGGCGAAAGAATAAAAAGAAACAGAAATTTTATATATATACTTTTTTCTTATCCAGCCAGCTTTTTTTTATTGCTTGCACTCCTTTAGTTTCTCAGGGCTAAGGGATAGAGAGGTCCCTGGGGAGGTTAAGGAAAGCCATACAGGTATGCTAGAAAGACAAAGAGCATCAAAGGGAAGAGAAGAGAAGCCGGAGAAAGACACGAAACATGACAGAGGCAGAGGAGTCATCGCAAGGTGTCTCGGAGCTGTCAATCACGGCACAAAACCGGATGGCTTGCTCTGAAGCGACCTGCAGAGTGAGAAGTGGAATGGAAATGAGGAGTTACTGCTTCCTGCGGCAAACAAATGCACTGCGAATCTTTCAAATGAAGTTATTGAATTGAAACAGACTCGCGACAGACGTGAGGTGAGTGCCGGTCAGACGAAGCAGGGGTAATGATGAGAAAGATGTAAAACACAGAGACCAAGACGACGTGGAGAAAGCAGTAGTTTAACCTGGTTATAAATAAGGAGGCAGTTTTACATTTTAGCACATTTATGCAGCATTGTCTGCGTATTCTGCTTGATTTCGTCAGATCAAAGAGATTACGCAGGTTAAACTGTATTGTGTTATCACTTTGTATGAAGCTGCACACATACTTTTAACAATGAAATGGGGTCAATCATAGTGGCAAACCCACAGGAACATGTTCTTATTAAATATTTTTAGTCTCATTTAACACATCGGTTCAGCTTTCAGGCAGGCTCTCTACAACCTCATTTTCAGTCACAGCAGGCAGCTGTTTTCAGTGACAAGGCTCTGATGGAGTCATTGTACACGACTGGCTCAGCACCAAACAGCAGACAGCCCAAGTTAGCAACATATGGCTTCAAATGATAGCTAATGCTGCTCTGTAGACATCAAAGACACACGGAATGCATTCGGGTAGGGTAACATGGGAAGCAAATCTAACTTTTGTATGAAAATGCTGCAGTGCTGTGACTTGTTTTGGCCTTGTCGTCACACTAAGCTGATGTCATCTGCTCCTGGTGTTGCTTCACATCAGTGGACCTTTGATCTGTAGTTTGGTCTCTATTAGACACTTCAGACAGTGTGTACTTTTTCTTTTTCTCTCTCTTTTTTTCTCTGCCAGTGCACCAGTAGGCAGCATGGTGGCGTATCAGTGTTCATTTTAATCTTGGATACCAGTTTATTTTTTTATGGATGCCACTTTTGGTTATCAGATTTCTTGTCCTGAACTGTTCTTCTTCGATTTCAGCCAACATCTCAGCTCATAGATGGGAATTAGGCTCTAAAAGTCTGGAGTTGTTTGCATGCTAAAATAACAACCTCTATTTAAAACTGCTTTCACCAATGTATCATTAGGAGACCAAAATTGCAGCTTTTTATTACTGGCACTAAACTGATTCAGCACAACAACCCTATGCACGGTAAAACAATAATTTCACTGTTTATATGCATTTGAGTAGCAGCTTTAGAGCATCTCTACTTGTGAAAAATGGGACTAATAATTATTAAAATGATTCCAAAGCACTTTATTTGGATAAAACTCACCTGGTGCTAAATAATGACAATTGAAGTTCTGCTCCAAACTAAATCTTGTCTTTTAGGCCAGTTTGCTTTGTGTCAGTCATTGGTTATCAGGTATGGTGCACACAAATGTTCATTTGGCAAAACGTCCTTGGGATGTTACAGTTAAATATCCAACCATATGTACAGTTTTCACCTGTAAAAAGCCCTTTGAGGTCAGCAATCGCTGTTTCTCTCAACTCTAAGCTGTCAGTCTCACATCAAAAGAGATCCCCAGGGTCGAGCAGCATCCCACATTTGGAACTTTCATGTCAATGACGAAACAGTTGGCAATAGTTAAGACCCAAGCCACTGAATCAAGTAATGTAAAGAGAGAGAGGGAAAAAAACAGCGAGGGAGAAGCTAACAGTTATTAAGGACAGTACTAAGTGCCGATAGAAAGACCACCAACACAGTTAAGACCTGTGCAGTTACATATTTGGAGTTGGACTGTTGGAAATCTTCAGTTCAAGTTATCATCTCTGAATATTTTGTCGTACAACACTGTTGTTGGGTTTTTAGGAGAATAAAGTTAAAATAAACATAAAAAAAGGTTTATATACAATAGTATGATAGATCACATAATCAGTGGTAGAAAAAGTGCTTGGATCCTTTACTTCAGTAAATGTAGAAATACTACAGAGAAAAAGTAACCTCTTACTAGTGAGTATCTTGCATTTAATCTACAGAAGTAGTGCAAGTGCCAAATAGTGATTTGTAGTGAATTTTTATTTGACCAGTAGTTTTTCTTCTGACTAAAATGACAAAAACAAATGACCAAAGAGAGGAAGACATTGTGTTTGAACAGGGAGTGATACATTTTGACTGTGTTTTTGTTTTGTTTTTTTCCCCTACACTTTTAGTAGTCAGTAATCAATGCCAATGCCTTCAGTGCCATCATAGCAAATGAAGAAATCTGAAAACTTCTACCAAGCTTTCTACAAGTTTCCGCTGAGATTTTGGCCCACTCTTCTTTTGATATCTGGGTCGTTAAAGCTGATAGGTTTCCTTGCCATCACACTGGTCTTCAATTCCTCCACAGATTCTCAGTGGGATTCAGGTCTGGAGTCCGGCTGGGCCACTGCAAAATGATAGAATTGTTTTCGATTAACCATTTATTCTTCACTTTGGCTACACATTTCAGATCCTTGTCTCTATATAAGATCCAGCGTTGGTCAAGGCCAGGTTTATCTGCAGACAGTTGTTTTTCTCCATAATCTCAATCTTTTCTCACAATGCCATTTACTTACAAATTAATTTGGCCCATCTGAAAAACACCTAAAATGTATTAGAAGCCGCTACCACATTTGACCACAGGCTCAATGTCATGTGGTTGAAAGCTTCTCCAACCAAGAGCAACCTTGTGTAGAGTTTGCTGGAGTGTCTGCCTGAAGATTGTAGTCCCAAGAGTGGTCATATTTGTCAAGATGGCCTTAGAGATGATCCTAGGATTCTTTTTGGCTTTTCTGCACTACCATTTTTGTCAGTACATGGGTTACTTCTGGCTTTCTACCCTGCCCTTTGAGATTTTTCACTGTGTGTAAGTCTGTACCTTTTTGATTTTGCTCCATGCAATTGCCACTGGCACTTTAAAACACTTGGATATTGACTTTATACTCTTTCCCCATCTTGTGAGCAGCTACAATGTGCAACTCCTTTCTCAGAGAAAGACGCTCATGGCAAATTTGCTCAGCTCTTTGGTTTTGGCCATGAATCGTAGTTACCAAGTAAATGACTACAGATACTGCATCCATGCATCCATTGCCATATTAAATGGCTCTGGAACATGGTAGAAATTACCAGGGGTATCTAGGATGGTATAGAAGTTTTATTATTATTATTATTATTATTATTATTATTTTATTATCTTTTTTAATGGCAGCAAATATGAATATGAAATGAATAATTTTGGACATCTCCTTTTTTAATAGAAATGTCAAGAAAAAAGCCTTTTACGGCTATTTACGACTGAACATAAACATCTCTAAATCGATGTCTTATTGTCTTTTATGACTTTTTAAGCCATTTCCAGTTACAAATCTAAATGACATGTTTATGGATAATTTTGGACTTAACGGCATACAATATTGGATCGCAAATATTGATAAAATAACATTAATATCATGTTAATGCTACAGCTCAAGCTAAAATTACTTTATTTACATGCTGCTAAGTAGTTTATTGTATAATCATTTAGTAGGTGTTTTATATTTTATATTATGTAAATCACAAAATAACTACTAGCTAAAGCCTTGAAATGAATGTAGGACAGTACAATATTTTCCCCTTTTAGGTTGTGCATAACTGGAATTTCAAGTTTAAGTATCACTGAGTTTTGTATCAAACTCAGATACGTGGCATTCATGAGCTTTTAAGATCTAGAGGTGAAATTTGTTTGAGAAAACTTCACATTTTATGTGAAAGTAGTGTTTGATCGGAATATCAGCAGATAAAATCAATATTATTTGAATCAGATCAAGGGCTCCAAATACTTGACTGGGACATCCATTGTATTGTGCAGGGTACCATTTTGAAGCAGTTGTGAAAACACCCCAACAATTTAAAAACTTCACCTTTTTAAAACATAGACACAATTTAGAAATTTATCTTCCATCATGCGTCTTTCTAAATCCACAGCATCTTCATCATCAGAATCATAGAATTCTCATTTCTTACCTGATATTTTTGTGTAGTGTTTAATCTGGCTTCATCTAACATAATCTATAAGCATGAATTAAATATTGAATAATTATTTTTTAACTGGCCAAACATTATGGGGAGGTCAAGCTGTTCTTTGCAATCCTGTAGATTTGCGCTGTTCAGCTCACAGATGGATACAATAGTTGAAGGAATGTGTGGTCAGGGGCCAACAGCTCAGTTTTTGTTTTTGCTTTGTTTCGTTTTTTCACTGCGAGGCAGTCAATTAATCTGGCCCTGATTAAAATGTTTCCTCAACTTGCAGAGCAGTGGATAGTTTCTAGAACTTTTTCTGTAATTTAAACACAATAAAAAGGCTTTAGTATGTGAATGGCTCCCATTACATTAGAGTCTCTCTCAGTTATGATCATTATTTTATACTACAGATCATTAAATTGTTTTGCCATTTAAAGCAGTACACGGTCTCTATTGATGTCCATTAGTGTAAAAAACAAGTCAATGCCAATTGTTACACCCTGACCTTTATCCAGTTTATGGGCCAATGTACTATATCAATAAGACAAAGAGAGTGGTGGGCAGTAATTATAGGCTTATCCGATGTAGTATACACAAGTCATTTGGCTTCTCCATTTTGCTCCTTGCCTAATTAGTGATTAAAATTTGAGAGGGCATAAAACATTGCCACATTAACATGACTGCTGTCTTAGAATTGTCGATTTAGGAACACTGCTGAATGGATTGCTATCCTGCATCTAAGTAGCTGCATAAATATCCAGAGGACCAATTAACGAGAAATGTTTGGGTGTCATTGATTGTGAATAAAAGCAAGCAGGCTGCCATGAAAATTGCACAAATCTATCTCTCGCCTTTTAGCTGTGACCTCATTAGGTTAGACAAAGATGGCCCCTTTCCTGACTACTTTGTTCTTTGGAAACATCAGGAACATGGCTCGAAAGAGCAGTGGAATAGGGGTGCATACATGCATGTATTGTCTAAGTTGGGGATTTGCAGGGCATGAATTCCCAGACCATAAGGAGTCTGGAAGAAATCTGATTCAGTTTTTATAAAATACTATAAATCACTTAAATTGACTGTGTTTAACATAATTAGAGGTGATCAAAAGAAGATTTTGGACACCTGCTTGGCACCAAATCTGACCATCACTGCTTGTTTTCTCCAGTGTCAGAGGACAGAAGACTGACCAAATGGACCAGCTAATGACCTAAATCTTGATTCCTCATGCAGCTTGCCAGGCTTTGGTTGGTGAATTGCATGGGGGATAATGACTATGAATGAATTAATAAAAAGTCAAAAAGTTTATTTATACACAAGATGGCAGGTTGCAAACATGAAGTTGTCACAACCTCTACTAACAGCGGTTTTGATCATTTTGGCAACACTCTGGAGCACCAAAATGGCAGAAGTGCTTTTGGACAGGAGAACAGTGAGCCGATGTAGAATAATTTGGAATGATTTATAGTCTACAAATCTGCTGTGTGATCTCCACAATGAAGGCATATTTGGTGTCTCACTCTGCCAGACTGCATGCTACTACTAAACTCACCGGTCCTGTATATCTCCTTCTTCGAAGCTGCTACCTTAGTCTGATAATTTGTTTGACATAGTGGCACTGTATGTAGCTGCAAAGCTAACTGTGCCATCACTTCCTTATAGCAATGGGGGGTCAATCAGTGGGAGCTGGCACTATTGTCTCTCCTCCATGAGAGTAGACTCTTCCCTTATCTTGGGCACCATCTGCTGCTATTGATGTACTACCAGCTGTTGAAATTCCAAAAACCCACAAAGCCTCTCTTATTGTACTGTCACTCTCCAGCATTAAACGTGTTGCCTCCAAGTGAGTAAAGAGCAAACGAATAAATAATCAGTGCTTCTATCTCTCAGTGATGCCCAACACCAGCTGCAATCTCAACTCATTTTAAATGCGTTTGCTGTTGTGACAATGCCGTGTATGTGACGCCATCCACATTTACAGTCCTTAATGTACTTGCTAGACCTTTTAGTTTGCTGGCAATCGCTTGGAGAAAAATCCTGATGATGAATGATGGTCTAAACTCCAGGGCCCATGAGCTGAAACTTACAGTCGCAGTGAAGCAGTAATGACCTAACCTTGCCTCAAGGAGGTCAGTGGAAACTCAGACTTCATCTGAGTTGGGGAGATCCTCATGTAAAGAGACAAGAAGATGATTTCAACCCTCTGCTTCATTTACTGCAGGGGTGATCACTGACATGCTTCCTCAGACTGACCCTCCTCCCTCCACTACTCTCTAGGAGCAAGTGAATGTCACCAGCATCCAACAGCAAACAAACATAACCCGAGTCACCACTACTGATTGATTTTGGAGCTTTAATTAAAGTTTTATTCCCTACTGACACCACTTGTTCTCTTACCGATAATCAGTTAACACGGGAAAATTTTAAATGGCTTTTGTGCACGAACAATACAGTACTATTGACAGAATGAATGACGAAATTGACACTGACAGGGAAATTAGAAAATTAATGTTCTACCCCCAGATTTTAAATCCAGACTCTGCTAGAGCCATTAGTCAAATGGGGTTCCCATCGACGTGTAGATTGACATTGACTAGAGGAAATGTTCACTCAGTGGCGACAGTAATAAATGTGGGTTCACTGAAGCACAGTGTTATTCAGCTCCACTGCCTGGTTGTTTTATAAAAGGCATCTGTTTTTATTTATGCCCAGACGTTATAGAGATTTAAAACGGGATGAGGCGGGTGCTTAAAAATCCAAACCGTCATCTCCATAATCTCCAGCTCAGTAGGCTCCGCTCGACTGAGAGAATAGAAATTACAGCCTGTCAGGCATCAATGACATAGAGAAATGTGAAAATGGTGGACTTTTAACAGCCAGCCTTTTCCTCTTACATACCCACAAAAAAAGAAAAAAAAAGATTGCTGGTCCATTTAACATTATGTAAGACAAGGTCACTCCCCCTTAGTTAAGTCTGCTGAGAAATTGAACCTACATTTTCTCAAGTGAAGATGAAACAGCACAATAATTAAGGTGAAAGCTTAATTGAGCTGGGATGCCATAATGTAAGCATAGTAAAGGCAGGTCTGCACGCTCCAAAGCTATTTAGAACGTAGCATAGATGAATTGGTACTTCAGGCAGCTTCTCACAAAGTCACTGCTTGCTGTTCAATGTTACTGTGACAGAGGTGAGCAAACTCTTGTGGATTTTCCTAGCATACTGATTTACATGCTACGAGACAAGTCCAAAATGCAGGCACTACAGAGTTTTTGAAACTGTTTTTATAAGATATCAGAAGATTTTAATGGATTTCAGTTCTTCTTCTACTAGTATTAGTTTAATATTACTTAAAGTGAGACTCCCAGCAGTTTTAGTGTGCAGATACAGATCTCTAAAGACTCCAATGCCTTTAATTAACTTACAAATTACCAGTACGTTTGTGACTTATTCCTTCCACCTGAGCTGGATTTAACATATGACTAGGGGAAAAAAAACATATCAGTGCTTGGACAACAAAGACATGATCAACTCTTAGCAATGACCAAATATCATATTTGTATTTTTTTTAAACATGCTTATTTAAAGGCAACCTTGTGAGGTAGTGCAGTGTGGAAACTGTGCACATATTGAGTGCTACAAAATATTAAGCTCATATGGCAATAATAGCTTACACATTTTGGATGCAAATATGCTGACGAAATTTCTAAAACATAAACATGATACTCAGGAAAGAGCTGGCTATACTGTACTATTTTAATGCTTTAAATTATTTCTGTGTTTGTCTTGAAAGCTCAGTTTATCTGCATATTAACTGGTCCATTTTAGCAGTGCTTATATTTGTGACAAGTAAATTAAAAGTCGGATGATATGTAATGAAGAGTCCAGCAGTATCAGTGACTGTAGTGACTGCTGTTTAGTCACATTTAGCACTTAAAACTCAAGATATATATGCATAAATTGATCTTAGCAGCAGCTCCCAGTCTCTCCTGCTGTGCTACTGTTATTAGGTAGTTTCACAGACTGAAGAGACACGCTGCTGCTCAGCTGTAAATGCTCTGGCGATCCCGAATAAGGTGAAGAGCTTAAAATTTTTTTGATTTGATGTGCTTTAAACTGTACTTAAGGGATTCCTACTTTTGTTTAGCGATTGCTAGCATTAGCCATCAGACATTACTCGTCTGCTACCGTGCTACACCATATGGGGCTTTAAAATGAATTGTGCAGTTAGCCACCGCTAGCTCATTCATTGACTCCCTGTTCTGTTGCTATTATAGCAAAGGACCTGGAAGGAATCCCCCTATCTAAGAATCGATGTTTCGCCGAATGTGCAGCCACCAGCTATGCTTTTGCAGCAGCAACTGATTTTTCATGTATTTATTTGTCTTTAATATGGAAAGCAATGGAATTAATAAGTGATGAGAGTTGATAAGAGCATTTATTTAAATGGTAAACGCTTTAAACAAAAAGATCACAATGGTCATATTACAATAGCACCCTCTAAGATTAAACTTTGCCACCATACATGCCACAGATCAAAGTGTATCCAGATATATTAATGTATAGAAATATATTTTGGATCGAACAGGCTGCTTGGATAACTAATCGGTGAGTGAATCCACAGACTATAAATCAGCATCAAGGATTCTACTTTTGTTTAGTTTCTTTTTTGAGCACAGGTTTTAGATTAATCGAAGGTCTGATCATGTTCTACTTTAGACGGCAAAATATAGCATTTGACTTATGCGTACCTCCATTTTATTATGTCAATGTGAACCGAAACACATTTTCATGCAATGGATGAATTGTGTGACCATGCCTGAGGCAATATTTTTTAAGCATCTTTTTTGCTAATGCCCTGTTCATTAGCTGTTGATGTTGAGCTCCACTAATGTCCGAGTTACAGATATAAGTTCAAAATATGTGTCTAAACTGTAATGGCAAAGACACATTGTGTGGCTGTCTCCTCTTTCGCCCACTTACTCAAACTGTCAAAGCATTAAATAGCAAGTCAGGATGTCAAAATGCTCATAAAAAATAAGCACTTAGTATCACCCACTGTGGGGAACTTAATGCATGGTTAGAGGCTATTTCGAGGCTATTTTTATTTGACTGCTGTGACTGAGACATCTGCTAGTCTCTTGTAGTTACCACATCAAGAGCAGTCTCTGACCTCCCTGGGGTTCTTAGCAAAATTCTGTTAAGGGGCACCTCTTACCTGACCCATGAGTCATTTCAACCATTTGCTATTGCCTCACTGTCATACTTGACACCCCAGCCTCCCACTGTAATCATCCCTCTTTTAAAATGGATTGTTCCATCTGTTGATCTGAGAAAAGGTAGCCGCCGGGTAAGATATCTTAATATAAACAGTAACATGGAGAAGAAGTTTTTAACAATAAATATTGAAAATAAGAAAATATACCACTAGACTTTGACTCTGCTGTCAGTTAATTCTTTATCACAATATTATATAAGTGTCTTTGTGCATAAAATGTAAAGATAAGCTTAAAAGCTGTGGCTGCTGCAGTACTGGGTCTGTGTAATACTGGATGAAGCTGGATGTGGATCAGTCAATTCTGTATGTATTAGCTGATGTCCTTGACTGACAAACTAAAGCACAGCACCTTCAAATTACAGGTAACAACATGAATATTGGTGTATTAGCTCTGTTCGGTCCACTCAAACTGATTTCCAAAGGTCTTTTTTTTTTTTAAACATTCATCCGGGCTTCAGTGCAACCAAATCTGCTAAGCATGATTTAACATTTTCATTGGTCAACCTGACACTAACCAGGTAGATAAAATTACTCTGTTTCAACTGAGGTAAATGGGACATTAGAATGACAGTTTTTTCTCTTTCAAACTGATTTTTGGTCATATTTGAGCGGATGCACTGGAGTTAACTGAGTGGAGACTAGAGGCTTCTCAGTGTACAGCTGCCTAGTTAGCTAGTAAGCTTGTGGGATGCTTATGGAACAGTAGTAGAGCTAGCTAGCTTTAGAAAGCAACCCAGGGTTACTTTCTTCCCCTGTAAACAGAATGAATCACTGTATACATATTGGTCAAGTAAATTCTCAGCATGAAGATAGAACAAAACAACCAGCATATTCATTGCATTTATTCCAAAGACTCACTACATTGTTGGAGCAATGCCATTCTGAATTTAAATGTTAACAATGCACAAAATAAAGGGTGCATTATACTACAATGCTAGGTAGCAGCAAAGCCACACCGTATGGAGAAGAAAAAGTTTAGCACAACTTATAGCCAAAACAGAACTGCTATTTTCAAAGAGTAAGATCATGCTTATGACAAAGAAAAGTATAAATGAGAAAAACATTTATCTGCACTTTCATTCTGTTTACAATAATTTGCACAATATGCTAAGAAATGACTGAGTATGGGAAATGACAAGGGATGCTAACACTGAAAATGTATTATTGAACAATAAAGAGGCAGAGTGAAAATTTTGAAGTTTACCAAAATGAAAAGGCAAACCAGTTAGTCTGGGACCCTGTTTATACAACATATGGTGGTGCTTTTACAATGGAATGCCTGCCCAGTATGTCCAGCTAAGCCACTTTTTTTAATTGCATAATTAATGTCAATCCATTGCTCTCTGTTTTGCATCTGTTCAGAGTTGTAATTGAACCCTGACTGAGAGGGGAGATAGCCATTGTCACTTTTTAAAGTTATGTGCACATATGAGGAGTGCCAACACATCCATGTCTTGTGTGGACTGATTCACACCCAGGTTGCTTCTAAAAAGAGCTTAATTCCATGCACACACATTTGGATAGTTTTGCTTCATGCTATCTTAGTTGTAAACATTGACACCCACTTTAACACAAGGGGGAGGCGGGAGTAATTTGCAGGGTTCTACACATCTTGCATAGTGATCAAATAGAACTGCCCGGTTGTGACCACACCAGTCAGGTTTTTATAAATGCTTCTTTTGGATGTTGACATAGGTATAATTTCAGTGGCAGATAATGTTAATGTCCTAATTGGCGTGTTGCCTGGAAGTGCTTAGATTTTGATGGACAGCCACTTTACAAGGGTGTAATGTACATTTTACAGTCAGCTAGTGGTTCTGACACTTTTACCATCCCCATATTGAGGCCAGTTGGTTTGAGCGAACAATTTATGGCTTCAAGTTCAGGCGTTCATATGTCCTCCCTTTTTAATACAAGTCATAAGTAGAACATATTGGAAGATTTAGAGCACGTACATGACACTGAGTGAAAGTTAGTGTCAACTTTTAGATGAGTGAAGTCGATGTTATCATCTGTTCCTTTCTTACTGGTGACCTTTACAGCTTTTTCTCATATTGATTTTGCAGTTTGCCTTTGTTTTAACATACGACAAGACAAGAAGCACTTAACTGAGCACAGAGCTCAATTCTAGAGGAAAGATATCCTAAGATCTCCTAATCGCATCCTACAGACAGCAAATCTCTTATAAATGCCTTAAAGATGCCTTTTTTCTCGGTCAGGATTTTGAGTCATGAAGAGCTGAGAAAGGATTCAGTTGATTCAATGCTTTAGGTGGACACCTGAGGCCTTGGAGTACAAGTTCACACCTACTTAGTGTTTTGGTTTGAGAAAAAAAAAACATTAAATTTTACTGATGTTTATGTCTTTGATTTTTTGCTTATTGCAATTCATAACCATATGAAATATATCTGTTTTCTATTACATTTTATTTTATTTGCACAGTGAAAGTTCTGATGCAGATGTTGACACATGGATCCTGTTTTAGGTCATGGTCCTCTGCTATTTGATTATAAATCATGTAAAACAAAATCCTACTAATCTGAAAAGACTTTATGTACCGCACTTTGACACTCCCAGATGATGATGGTTAGTGCCTGGAATTTCAGTTTACTGCCTGCTATTATGTGAATTATAGAGTGTCCATTATATAGGGAGCAGTGAATGAGAGATTGATTTTGGACACAATTCAAATCATCAGTTTGAAATGGAATAGCATGCATTTTCCTATTACCATAACCAACAGGAAAAGTAACATTAACATTCATTTGAAGACAGTCACTCTGAGTTTGACTCTAATATCACTCTCTGTTTTGGTCTCTAAAAATATTTGCCATTTTAGCCTGCTAGTTGTTAAACTGTGTCCACCAGCTAGTTGCTAAAGTAACAGATCATTCATTTACTGAAAAAATAAAACTGTCTGGAAATGTGAGAAGAGCAATGAACATAAACCTACGACTTGACTTGACAAATGCTGATAGACTCTGCAGCTACCAGCAAGTAATAGCTTGGAAAATATATGATATACATAATATATTATTTTCTTTTTTGTATAGGTTTTTGGTGGACCACAAAAGTCCAATATGGTTAAAAGGAATCATTGTTATGGTGTTTTGTGGTTAATAGAAACTTGGATGTGTCTCCCAGCTTTATAAGCCAGTAAGAATTTTCCTGAGCTGCTACTCTCTGGCTAAGGGACCAATAGTCAGCTAGCTCAAACTTTGCATAATAATGGCTCTTCACCGCCAGCTGCTTACAAGGCGAGCAGCTGTCCTGCAGTTCGCCAAGTTCATTTACTTTCTAAAAATGATTCTGCTAACTCTAACATGTCCCGGCTACGAATAAGGCAAATCAAATATTTTGCTATTGGCTGAAAGAATGAATAGAAGAGCCTTAATGCACTCTCAGCATCTGAAGATCCAGCAGATTACTTTTGTTACAGAAGGCAATGTCACAACAAGAATAGAAAAATATTTTTTGTAAATAAGTTGTGTGGCTCTTAGGTTTGATCATGTGCCCATGAGCGGAGGTCTATGGACACTGTAATCCTGAGGGACATTCAGCGATCGTGGAAACTGTTAGCTTTGAAACATATAAAGAAGTACCGAGAGGGTTACTGCGTTGTTGGCTAAACTCAGCCCTTTTTGTCTTATTCCTTCTCTCCTACTCTCAGGAGCTGACATAGACTGTAATAATTCTAAATTCTTATTTACAGATTTCAGTTTTTCTTGTCAGACAATGCAACAAGTGTGAAATAGTGACAAAAATGCAGCCCATTAAGATGCCATTTAACCAGCTGTCACTTCAGAGCCAAAAACAAGCTTCCGCTGTCCACTGCCAAACTGAATTTTTATTTTTCAGTCTCACCATGCAGACATTATAAATGTCTGTGCTGTAAATTTAGTGATATTTTTATGTAAAAATGATTGCTCAGAGAGAAACAGAAGTGAAAAAGTCCTGATCCGTCACACTCATTCCGGTCTGTAAGCTGTAATGCATCTAACCCCCTTTGAGCCATGCTGTCGATCACATGTGCAGAGAGAGTCTTCTTCCTGAAGGAAGTGTAGACAGCAGCATCTCATCTGCACTTAAAGTTACAAACACTGTGGCAGCCTGCTGAGAACAAGGCTACATACAGGAGTTATCAGGCCCTGCTAAAAATGACTATCTTTGCAGTACTTTTAGCTGAGAAAAGATTCTATGGGGATCTGAAACTGTCATTTACTCGCTGTTAAGGGGCATAATAGATGACTTTAAGGTAACATTAAGTATCACAACCAAACATTATAATGACACTCCAAATTAAATTATGTTAACAGTACTTTTTACAGTTCGGTGATGGCGTAATATAATTTAAATTTAAATGCAATATCTTTCAGTGTGGATAATCCTGCTGAGACTTGGACTCATACTGATGATGAATCTAATTACTGCAGTCAAATTATTAAGGAATAAGTTAAATAAGTAAGGATGATGAATTAGCTGCCACTGAAAACCTACAGATTTTATCCACAGCACTAAGAGCTACTTAAATATAGGCAAGAATCTTTCTTTCTATTTTAATGACACCTTGTCGCACTTGGCCTCAGCCAGACACTTTTACCTACATTGTTATGACGAGGTGTGGCATTGTGCTCCGGAGAGCTAAATTTAGCTGCTGGCTGCTGGGATGGATTACTGAGAGGCTTGAAGGCGACGTGATATCTGGGAGGGAAATTACTTGAGCTTAATGAAGTACATAACTCATTGCTCACATGCTGTCCACTATATAGCACACTCTCTCAATCTGCGAGGACAGTTTAGAGGGCACTACACATACTTGTAGAGGGTAATAGTTCATTTTCCTTGCAAGCTCCTCTGCTGAGACCTCGTTCCAGCTTGACCCAGTTTGTGGAGGGAAAATTATGACTCAATCATTACTTTTAATGGTTGTTGAATCATTTTAAATGATAATGGATTTTGTATTTCCATTTCTTCAAATGTTATATAATTTATACATTATGTAGCATTTATAATTAGGCAGTGATCGAATAAGTACTAAGATCACTGACTTAAGCATTAACATTGGAATGTTAAAATACCATTACAAGCAGAATACTTCCTCTTTTGTATTAGTATAAAATATTATCATACATAAGTAGACTGTTTATACTGATTCACCGTTTAGCTAGTATCGGACCTAGTATCACCTACTTTAAAGGTCCAATATTGTATATATTTTTAACAAGTTCATGTAAGTTTCACACTTCCCAGAATGTGTCTTTTGAGCCTAAGCTCACAATATTGCAAAGATAGTTAATCCTACCATGACTTTTTAGTTTAACCCCTGCTCTCAACAGGCTGTTATAGCCTTGGATTATTTGTAAAGTGACAGTGGGTTAGCATTAAAGGGCTGCATTTTAATCACTATTTCATACTCATTCTGTTGTCTGACAGCCGCAATGGAAAAATATGTAAGCGAAAACTAACTTTAGTAGAAACAAAGCAGTATTAAAATACAATACTTGAGATCAGAGAGACAAGGAGAGAAGTAAAGAGATGCAGGTTGCACTAAAACACAGCAGGCAAGGTGAGAAACGGTAATTAGTCAAGTCCTTGTTCATAGGTTTTAAGTCTGTCTAAATGTTTCCCGACATTACAGTTTCCACATCTCCGATATGTGGGCACACATTCCAAGCTGATGTGAAACCGAACCCCAAGGAGGCCATAAGGGATTATGTAAATTATTTAGTTCAAAAAATATTGGTTTCTCAGTTTTAAAGTGGGAACTGGCTAAAATTTTCAACAGTATAGAACCTTGAAATACAACTTAGTGTGGTGGATTTTGACCTGAAAGTTGATCATCATCCTAAAAGACAAATAGAGCTTTTACTACACAAACCTGTGTTGAGTTTTTGGACAATTCTTTTGACTTTTTTGTGAGAATGTCTGAAGTTTGAACTTTTCAGAGGGTGAATCTTTGGAACTGCTAAGTTGAAAAGAAGTTGGGAAACTGCAGTTTAAACTTTAATACTTCACTGTATTTTGTTCGCTTGGCAAGTAATGTCTTTCTTAAGGCATAAAAAATAACTGTAGGATAAGAAGCAGAAAATAAAAATACTCACGACAGGTCGAAATACATGTAATTTGCACTTAAGCACAGTACTTTAGTAAATGTGCAGAATAACTTTCCGTGTGTAGATTTCAGGACTTTACAACCGCAGACCATTCTTCTCCTCGTATTTTTTGGGCAGGTGATGCACATTGTGAATCATTTTCAAACCTTCCCAAGGCTCTAAATGCTCCGGAATCCTTTTGACAAAGGCATTTGTAGCATCAAAGGCATCTCTGACAAAATAAACCCACAAAGAATGTTTTATCAGAGCACCAAAGAGGGTTAGTGTAGTTTTTCACAGGGTTAACCGTTTCCAAATGGTTGGGGTGGTAGATTGGAAGTGAAGGGCGTGCTCCTGGGCGAGAGAGGGGAGAGTGGATGAGAGAGCGGCCCTAATGCGGCATCTCATTACAACCTCTGTCAGGATCCCTCTATTCTACCATCAGCTCCCCTTAACTTGGTAAGAGCCCAACTGTCGTTTCGAGTGAGTGTGCCGCCAAGGAGGCATTTACAAATAAATGAAAAATGTCACATTTGATTTCACTCCTCTCGGACTGCGGCGCCTCAGCTTTGTCACAAACTGTCTTTGTTGTTCTGGTCTCTTGCAGGTCCAGCTCCCGGTCGCCGTGGATAGGTTCTGGCAGGTTCAGGCCCTCTGCTTCTCTCCCAGGGTAAGCTCACAGACAATGACCTTCCCTTAATGTTCCTGAAACACTGATTCCTCCTTCTTTTTTTTTTTTTTCCTTCCCCTGCTCTGCTTCTCATCCTTGTCCTTGAATGGCATGCGAGCGAGCAGGAAGTTGAAGCTGGTTTGCTATGACGGGGAAATAAAGAGCTGGTAAAATGGCGTGGCATGTCGTTTAGGGAGAGTCAGCATGGTATCGTCTTTAACCCTTGGCTTTGTGGTTTGCCTGGGATGCCCTCGCTATTGCTGCCGCCACCTCAAAGGCAAGGAATTAAAGACACACTGCACCTTTTTGATCGCGTATGTTTGCTGAGGCGATTTTACCCGTAATTTTGTGACGATATGTCGCTTTGCCTGTCAGCGTTTCGGAACGGAAATCTTTGGATATTTCTGCATTTTATTCGCAGCGTGTGATGGTGGCTTTTTATTTTGTAGTTATTGTAGGATTTTAATCCTCCGCAGCACAATTTCTCCTTTTATATGCCCACACTGACAATATCATGCTTTACTATCGTTACCACTGCGAAAGCATTAACAAAACTGGAGCTTTTGCATTTAAGTATTGATCCGTGAGATGGCAAATGTTTCGCTGAATAATACGAAAAATGGCAAAATACTCCGTTAAACTAAACTGCGTCCTTTCTTTACCAATAAATTCAGTGCGAAAATATTACAGGATTTCGAATTAGCACATAATGCACAATGTTTACATAATGTAGGTCTTTCAAACTGCTAAAAATGACCATTTTATTTTTATCGCAGCCACTAATTCTACTCTATAATCCATTGCTGAGAATTGCGAAGCCATTTTAGATTGTGTCTCACAGTATTTGTATGTTTTATCGGTTTCTACCTACCTAACAGTTTTCTCATCGCTTTTACTGCATGCTTAATGTCGTGGACCTTATTCCAGTGCAGTCACAATGCTTTCACTTATCACCTTCAGTAACCCTAACAGCAAATTTTAGACACATGCAAGTAAGGCACAACTAAATATATATATATATAATAACACACATACTAATGCCTGCTGCAGCCTTCAGTCTCAACCGCAAGTTCTCAACATTATGCTACTAAATGCACCTGCACCACAGTAATATCAAACACTAGCTCTTTTTTAAAACTCTACTGTTACATATCAGGCAGCTTGTACGTTAGTGTGTGATGTTCCAAGTATGTGTCAGCGTACAGCACTTCAGCCCTGTCGAACCTGCCAAATGCTTGTTTTGATGCTAAGGGGGGGAAAAGCAAGAAACCTAGTTTTCATTAAAGGTTAGTTTCAATCAACCTGCAAATACAACCACCTCAAAGGATAGACCTGGACACTGCAGCTGCATCAGACTTCACATCACATTTCGACATAGTCATATCCTAAACACTTGAAAGTATATACGTATGCTTTCAGGCTCTGTGCTTTTACCCTGTTCTAACAATTCTCACACCCCTTTGAACAATTCTTGGAAAACAAGTGTGCTGTAGAATAAATCGTTTTTACTCACCTGCTGCTGGCCTTAACCATCTCAGTACAGCAACTGGTGTAAACTCCATAAGGGCACTCAGTGAAGTACTATTTGTAGCTTGTTGCGTTTTTTTTTTTTTCTTTCCTTCTTTTTTCTTTTTTTTTATGGGGTACAAATACCCCATGCAGGCTTTTTGGAATGGGCTGTTAAGCCTCTTTAGTAACACTTTAAAGAGTGTGTGTAGTGGGTGGGATGTTGTAAAGAGGGGGAGACGGACAGCCTGTTATAAGATCCTGAAGACAGGACGCCTCTGCATTTAAAAGCTGTTAATGATGCATGTCGCTCACCAAGGAATCGGTGGACCGCAGCCAGCAGGTTTCTTAAACTAAGTGTGTATGTATGTGTGTGCATGCGTGTGTGTCTGAATGAGACACCTGTTGTACTATCTGTAGTTGACCTTCCATTACGGAATGAACATCAATAACAAAAAGGAAAGTCTGGTCCTGAACAGAAAGAGAATTGGTGTCTGTCGTTGCTGCATTTTTGAAACGGCAAAGCTAAAACGCTGATGACTGGAAAGATTATTCTGGCTTCAAAGTGATCTTATGGAGGTCATTCATATTCAGCAAGGAAGATATTTATGATTTGATGTGGCAGGTTTTTGCTTTGGATCTGCTGGCATGCAAACGTGATGAAAATGTATGTGGCTTTAGTTTAGTTTTCTAACCAGCAAGAGAAATACGCCAGGCATATTACAGTAACGTCCTGTGAGAGGTTTTCCAGAGGGATTCAAAGTTGTCCACACAAACCTATACTTTTACTAGTGCCTATTCAATAGCTCTGCCAGAGCAGTGAGGGGTTAAATCCCAGCGTTGAAGGCACTTGAGTTTGTGCTGATGCTGGGGTTACATAGATTCATGGCCAGTGTTCAGATTTGGGTTACCAACGTGAGGCTTCAACACATTTAGGGATTGAGGGCTCACTGTATTCGCACACATTCGTTCCAGACTAAGACAAAAAAAATTGACCTTGAGATGATGAATTGGGAAAGCATGGGTTTATAATTGAGCTCAGCGGGAATGTAGTTTGAACTCATCGCCCCTGGCAGAGGAGACATACACTATCTCATGGATTAATATCTTTGAATATCTCCACAAGTCAGTAAAGTCACAGTTTCCATGCCGGTCCAGGCTCGTATAATATGTGTTGTAAAGACTCCAAAGTGTGTGCGTTCATTACAAGAAACAAAATCAGAGTCATATTCCTTGTATATATATCAACAAGTTTGTCAATAAAGCTAATTCTGATGGAACACAAAGTTCCAGGCATTACAGTAGAAAATGCTTCAAATATGGATATTGTTGTAAAGAACATGCAAATTCGACAACTTGATTGCATCACATACATTTTCAACCTGACAAGAAAGAACATCTATATAATTATCTTAATTTCAAAGTGGACACCTAAGATTAGAGTCATCAAGTCAGTATCCAACACTCACAATCTCCTCTTCTGTTCCTGAGATAAGATAGTGAATTATGAGAAAAACGTTTCCCAGATCATTATGTGGTCACAGTGAAGTTTAGTTTTCATTTCCAGTTTATCATGTCACCCTATTAGATATTTGTGCTACCTTATGACATGATTAGTCCAGGAAAAAAAAAAAAGTTTTGTGAGGTAATTCTGGCCTTTGACCTTTTAACTTTTGACTGCTAATTTCAAGTCACTTCACCCTCGAGCCCAAGTGGAAGTTTTTGCCAAATCTGAGGAAATCCCCTCAAGGCGTTCCTAAGATATTGTGTTTGTCAGAATGGGACAAGCTGGCAACCCAAAAACATAATCCTCCGGTCATGGCTGTCACTGCTGCAGAGACATAATTGTAACTCAACCTAGAAGGGCACTCAGAGTGCATCCTCCGCCAAGGCCAATGCCCTATCTCGCAATTTTAACAAAAAAAATGGTCTGGATCCGATAGATTGATAGAAAAACAGAGCAGATACCTTCACCTCAACTTTCCCCTTGGAGGAGGAATTATACAAAAACATGGTTTGTTAGAGGTTAAAGAAAAGTTTAAGATTGTACTGTAGATATAGATACACTATGAGGTATGATCTGCTGTCTTACAGGCACACTTGAACAGAGCAGAGCTATTGGTAATAAAATGAAGACCATGTGAGCTTCTCCTACAGTGACAAGTCAAAATGTCTGCAGTGAAAAGGCCTATTGGTTCCCTTGCAGTGCTCTGTTCCCTGGCAAAGGTTTCTGTGGCCACTTGTTTGACAAGCTACAGAGCAGAACGGCAGGACAAGACTTGTGTTCATGTTTGGGAGTTAGACAAAGAGGAGACTATAGCCACAAAGCTAATGCGACTGGAGAGTTTGTGACTCTCTGTTTCCCAGCTCAGTGTAACTGTCTGTGCTGCTTGTGAGATTTGATTGCATTTAAAAACAAGAGTTAAACCAAAGTGCTGTACAATTAAAATAACGCACAATAAAACACAATGACGAAAAGACAAATCTGAATAAAAAGACAATAAAATATTAAGGATAAAGAGTTACAACACAATAAAAGATGAAGTCAGGGTGTCGAGCTCTGCTTGAATTGAATGCCAACAAGAAGAAGTGAGTCTTTAGCAGTGACTTTAAAGTCGACTGAAAGTCTGAGGAGCAGTGTTACATGCAAAGGCAAACTGCTCCAGAGATCAGGAGCAGTGACTGCGAAAGCTTCATTGGCTCTGTTTTTGCCTAGATCTTGAATCATTCATTAACATCTGGTTGATCGATCTCAGTGCTTTAACAGGGGCGGGATGATACGAGAGTTGTGCAAAATAAGTGTGACCAGCCCTTTTAAAACCTTTAAAACAACCCAAACAATCTTGATATGGACAGGAGGCAAGACAAGGGAACCTAATGGTGGAGCTGTGTGATCACACTTTCTTCTCCCTACAAGAGGATGAGTAGCTGCATTTTCTTCAGGTCTTAGGTTATGGTTCACCAGAAACTGGTGAACTGCTCCCTCTGTGTTGGGGTGTGAGTCACTGCCCTAAGTGAAGGATATCTGGGGATCTAGTTCATAAGTGATTGGAAAGTGGAGTGTGAGATGGACAGATGGAATTGGGGAGGATCAGCAGTCATGCAGCCGTTATTCCAAACTGTTGTGGTGAAGAGGGAACTGAGGTGGAAGACAAAGCTCTCAATTTACCAGTCAGTCCATGTTTTTACCCTCACCTGTGCTCATGAGCTTTGGGTAGTGACAGAAAGATTGAGATTGTGGATACAGCTGGCTAAAATGAGGTTCCTCTGTTTGATGGCTGTGCTTGGAAACAGGATGAGGAGCTTGGACATCTGGAGCAATTAGATTTGCTGCTTCTTTGCATGGAAAAGAGCAGCAGTAGTGGTTTGGGCATTTGATAAGGATGCCTTTTGATGTGTGTTTGTATTTTTATTATTATTTTTTTTGTACACACCCAACTATTAGGAGAGCCTGGGGTAGACCCAGAACTTTTTAGAGAAATTGCAAATTGCAACTGGTCTTGCATCTCCCTCAAGATTCCACAAGAATGAGCTACAAACTGTTGCTTAGGAGAGAGGTGTCTAGAATGCCCTGCTGAGCCTGTTGGCAATGCAGCCTGACCCTAGATAAGCAGAAGATGGATGGAGATGCACCCATGAACATGTTTTAATGCGGATTAATCCATCATCATGAACAATCTGATTAAAAAATTAACATAATTAACTCATCTGCAGTGCAGATTGACTCAAAATCCCTGAAACACCTCTGGCAATGCATTTCGGCCAGTTTGTCCAAGTAGACTTTCTGCCGCACATGCGCAAATGGGCAGTTGATCCGGTAGTGACAGAACCAAGCAACTTGAAATGTAAGACGCTAAACCAGGGGTTACTAACTGTTGGACCACTGTCCGGATGCAGACCCAGACGCTATCTATACGGACCGGACCTGTAATCGCAATGGGATTTTAAATTTGACAGGTCGCTTCTATTTTACCGGCGCAGTTTTTCCAGTGTTTCCAGCATTGCCTATCACCTTAGGAAATGCACAGACCAACGAGTATGACTTCAGACATCCCACATGAAGCTACTCATCCAATGAAGGCCCTGTATTGCAGCCACTAAACAACACAGCTCTGTTCAGAAAACAGGTGAGGGACAGACAAAAGGAGGGAAAAATAAAGCGACACTGAGAAGAAAATAGCCCTGCACATGCTGACCATGTTTGGCTCAACATACAGCTGTGAGGCAATTTTCTCAGCTATGAACATAATCAAAACTAAATATCATTCCAGACTCACCAACGAGCTCTAAATGTGTTTGAGAATGACCTTGACACAATTCAAAATACTGGCAGGACAAGCTACAGCTCATTTCTCAGGGATATGAGGGATGATATCAGACAGGGAAAAAATTTAAAAAGTTTTTTTTTTTCTTTTCTGCATTTTTTCAGATTTAGGTGTTGTTAAAGGCGTACATAAGTTAATTCAGGCTGTTCAGTCATTATTTTTTCAAGTTCAACACTTTATTTTAAGATGTACAGTTGTATCAAAAGTTATTTATTAATGAAGGTTGTCAAAATGTTTTTAAACCGTACTGAATTTATTTGATTTGACGGTCAGTTACTGATGACATAGAGACACTGACAAAACTAATAGGTTACAGCAATGTATATCACACTAATTCAAGTCAGACATTAGGATGCTCTGGACCTTTGCTTTAATAGCTTTTCTCTGACTGGACCTCTTTGAATTTTAGCTGAAAATCTCTGCTCAACACAGCATGTTGGCCCTCTCAGTGGGAAATTGAAATACAGACAAAACCCAAGACAGAACAGTCGACCGACTTGCAGTAATATGCACTCTCTGCAGGAAGGAAATTCTTTTCATTGAAGTGCAGGTGTTTAATAAACATTTTAAGTGCATATATATTCCCTTCTTTCTTGAATCTGTTTGCTCATTCCAAGTGAAATGGGATTAATATAGATTAAAATTAATATTTAATCGTGATAATCAAAATTAATCCACAGCAACCCTGCGATTAATCTGATTAAAAAGTTTAGTTTTAATCGTTTGACAGCACTAATATATATATATATATATATATATATATATATATGTATATATATATATATATATACATATATATATGCACTTAAACTATGAATCTCAAATTGATATCACCATGTGAGCACATTTACAGCACATCAGGCTAAATTTTCTCATTCTCAGATTTCAAGAAATCTTAAGAGATTCCAGGCTTTTGGACACCAGCTGAAACTGTAAATGGCCTGGAGATGTGAGGATCCCCAATGAATCACATTAAACATGTCGCTGAAGCTGCAGCATACAGTGTTAATCATCATACAGTAGCCTACGTCCCCGTCCCCACTGTCATCTTTAGTGACGAGGATGGCAGGTTTGTTAGAAGACATGGTTGGTGAATGTCACCATGCTCTGCTCTGTGTCCTTAGTGTTTACAAAGACTTTGGTCAGTTGCACTCAACTGCGTGTGTGTGTGTGCGTTTGTGTGTTTGGCATGTGAATGATGAGTTCTATTCACTCAAGGTGACTTTTGAGGACTCATCCATTTCTCCAATCACTGTCTCCTATTACTTGCTCCAGTGCACCACTTAGGCTACACACACACAAGCAATCATGGCCTGTTATCTGACTTTAAAGTATACTTCAGCCTATATTGCTGGCAGAATACATATAAGGTTAAACATTTACATGGTTTGGAGACTGAAAATGATGTAACTCCCACAGGGAGGATCACTTGTTTTCTGTAATGTCAGAATTTGTTGGTGTTTTCGGCATGCAAATAAAGCCACTCAGCAATCTGCTGTACAGAACTAAGTGGAAGAAACAGCATAATTTTAGAAATGCTAGATTGACGGCTCCTAAATTGATTGAGGAACCTATCTCTGACAGCATGGTAGCAAATACAAATGTGCTAAAGAGAAACTTCCATTTATATTCCGCATCTGGAATGATCTAATTATAGGCTTGTTTGACAAAGTGCTACATGATCTTGTGTATCTGCTCCCAGAGGGCGTGTTATGAATGACCCTACCCTGCTCTCTCCTCTGCTTTATGCTTCTTATCACTGCAGCTGGCAGTCGCGATTGCTAATGTGTTCGAAAGACACCCACCGTGTCTCCACAACTGATTCCTTGTCAGATTTCAACTGGCCTGCGCTACGAAGTAAAAGAGTATAAATTGTTGTTGTTTTTTTGTTTGTTTATTAAAAAAAATCTATTCACACAGCCAGTTTAGGTTTATGAACAAGGCCAGTTTGAACAGTGAAAGGAAATCTGCATATTTGAAGTGGGTTGATTTTTTATTTTTTTGAAAAGCAAAAGAAAAATTCAGTTTAAAAAAAAAATCAAAGTCTAATCTTTGATAGGTTGCTTATTAGTTCTGTTTGTGCTCCTGCCTCTCATGTACCCCTCTTGTGTGCGTGTTCTGCACCCTCTCCTGCTGAACAGCATCTAATCCACCAGAAGTCATCCCTCAAGGAGTTGAGGGCTGTGCAGTAATTTTAGCGTTGCAGCTTAACGTTTGGAACAACTTCTGCAACTGCCCAAAAAATAATTTTGTCTACATGTATCAAACCCAGCAAAATGAGTTTTAGAATTTGATCCTACAACATTTGGAAAGTCTAGACGAACAATATCAGTAATTTGGAAGAGTCATTTGGTTCTCGCAGCAGGAGGACACTAGTGCATATCCTTAATAGTTTCAAATAAAGTGCCCAGCGGCACCATGTAGGAAGCTTGTAGCAGAAATAGTCATATAACTGGTGAGCTACCTAGCTAGCCCGTTAAAGTACGCCGGTGTTCAAGATTAACTGGTGTTCCGATCAACTGGTGAAATTCAGTGAGCGAGGCAGCTGTTACAACGGCAACACATAGCATAGATGACTGTACCGGTGCCTGTTCAAAACACACGGACGTCAATAAACTGTTCCGAAATGTTCTTGTTGCAGCTTTAACATTGTCGTTACTGCTCTGTATGGACTCACGGGTGTTCAGTCTACCAGTAAAATACTTGGTTTAATGAGGACTTCCACCTAACGGAGTGGAAATATCGCTTCACTGCGACAGAGTGTGACGATCTCCATCAGATTAACTGGTGACAGTCTGTGGCCTCAGTCCGACGGTCAGACAGACAAACAGATTTTAAGTAAAACAATGACATCATTTAAACCATCTGACCACATTCTAACCAGAGATTTCACATTCCAGCTTTCAGAACGTCGATATGCTTCATCTACCCCCCCATTCAGGATTTATTTATTTTACTGGGGCACTGCAAGTTATAATCAACATTGCATTCTATAGAATCAATGCATTGTAAATTAAATGCACTGACTTTACAGAACACAAAATTAAAGTTTTTTTTTATTTCTAAAGACCTAGAACAATAATAGAGACGATTATATTTATTCTACCAAACCTTAACCAGCCCACCGTTGAACTATATAGCTAGCTGCTGTTTCAAACAAGATCTCACAACTCAAGACGTGAAACAATAAAATAAGTATGAATAAAAACAGACCAAATCAGATCATCTTGCTGAATTGTTCCACGCTAAGTTCCATCTGCAGATTCCCTCTCAGACTAAAAACTGCCCCTTCACTGAACACCTTTACACTTATATATACTTATGACTACCAATAGCTGTGAATAAATGTTATTTTTCCCCTTTTTATTAGCTTTATTTGACAGGTAAGTAGAGAGACAGACGGAAAAGTGGGGAGAAAACCTACAGCAGAAAGCCGTGAGCTGGAGTTGAACCCGGTCCACTACGTCAGGTTTATCTTCTTGTTTATAGATCTCCTGTTCAATCACCTGAGCTAATGCCCCAGTAGCTATATGTGATATAATGAAAGGAATCGGTGTCTTTTCTCAGTGACATGTCAGTTTAGAGTAGTATGACATAACAAAGTTCTGCTGCTGGTTTGAACATGAATGTCCTGTGAATTTTGCTAAATTGCTGCATTTCAAATCCAATACGTTAAATACTGCTGGGCTGTTTAAGTAAAATTTGACGTTTGTGTTATTTAAATAAGACAGTGTAGCTACAATGTGATCTAAACCTGCCAATACTGTATCAATATATTCATGTTATACAGCAACACTTTGGCATTCTGTTATCACACAGCTTGGTGAACTTCTTGTTAAATAACGTGCACACCGTGTGCTGGTCTCCTGTCTGCTGCTTTAACAGGTTTTGACAGTGATCACAGCTCCACGAGTTCGAACCGCGGTTACGTAGTTTTCTTTCTTGTTGCCTGACAGCGCATGACTCTTACGATGAGAACGCGACTTTTTTCCAGATATTTTTGTCAGGACCAAAATGAATAAAACAGCAGAAATCTCATTTTTAGAAGCGAAGTTGTTCCATTGTTTATTTCCTGGTTAGTCGGTAAGGGGTCCTGAAAAGCCACGCCTACGAAACATCTGTCTCAGAAACGCTGGAATCACCAGTTGATCGGATCACCAGTTAATCTTTAACACCGGCCCGCGGGCGGGCCGTTTTGATATCGGTATACGCTTTTTTTTTTTTAAATAGAAGGACACTGCAAACACGATTATACAAACACTATACACACATAGAAAGCTGAGATTCTCATGAATCCGCCGGTATAAACCACTTTCAGATGTGATTACCACAGCGGGTAATATAAACACATTTGTCCAACAAACAACAAGTCACGTAAACGTGCACAGCTCACCTGTCGACGCAGTTTGGACGCTCGTTTCTGGTCATAAAAGAAGATAATCCACAAAAACCGGCCAGAACCCAAGCTTAGCCATCCAGAGAAAACAATCCAGTATAATACTTTGGCCAAAACATGTCTCGAAATAAGTAAAAAAATCCAGAAATCGATCGGCTCCGTGCGCGTGCACGCGGCGCGTGGTGGCGCTGTGCGTTTCATATTCAGTGCATTTTTGTATTATAAGTTTATCAAACATGCTCGTATTTCCTTTGTTCGGGATTCAAAATGGATACTGAAGGCTTCTCTTCCGCTTCAAACCGAACTTCAACCAATCAAGTGACTCGGTTCCGCCTTCTACGGCGAAACAGCCAACCGTGGCCGAGTCTGACAGATATGGATTACATCACTTGATTGACTTATTTCTCAGCAAATCACGTCGGAGGAAACGTTAGATTGACAGGCCTGGTAGCCAATGAGCTTGCTGAATGGCTTGAATATAAATCCCGCCTCTGCCAGCGGGTTTATATGATATTTCATTAGTGAGCTCTGGGCTCCACCTGCTGTTTCTCTGTATTCCTCTCAATCTGTGTGTGTGCTCGACACTGAAGCCTATCTGAAGTGATTTTTTGAGTTCTTTATGAGTTTTTGGAGTGAAAATGATGTGAAAATGAAGTAATACCATTGTGTAGAGGGTGAGTACAGGGTATACAGAGGCTGTCCAACATTGACAGGGGCGGGGCATATCAGTACAAATACATGTGTGAAACACTCATTTCTTGTAGCATTGCTCTGAAATTTTGACCTGAACTATGTAAGACCCCAGGCTTTTGCAATACTGTGTTTTCAAGCTCTTACAGTGCTGCCACACTGATTTTCAGGTGTTTTATTAGGGAAAAAAATGTAGGCGAGAAAAAAATTACGACCAACATGAAATACTCTGTGCCAGTAGCACCTAGAGTAATTCTGACTGCACTGGGTGAAAATTCAGGTTGTCTGCTTTCAAATGAGACCCCAACCATGCATGTACTCCAAACAGTTCAAGAACAGCATTCAATTTACTTTCTGTAAATCTCAGTAGAAATTTCGGGCGGAAATTGCCTGTACTTTAAAGGGCTAGCTTTGAATTTATATTTTTTACAGAAGCAACAATATGACTGTAAATGCAACAACTGTAAATAACAAAATATGCAGCACTTCTCTCAAGTATACTCATGGTCTTACTACTCACCTGTTGCAAACAACAGAGGAGACTGGAGCAGCTTGGCATAAGTATTATTATTAGGGGCAGCATGGCTCAGTGGGTAGAGTGGCCGTCTTGTAACTGGAAGGTTGCTGATTCGATCCTCGGCCCGTCAAAGTGTCCTTGAGCAAGACACTTAACCCCTAATGGCTCCTGGTGGGTTGTGGTTGCAAGGCAGCTTCCACTATCAGTGTGTGAATGTGATGTATCATGTAAAGCACTATATAAATACAACCATTTATTATTTGCAAAATTTTCTTGAGGTCTCTAAAATACAGACAGTATGCTATTTTGCTATGCATTTCATCTTTTTCTTTTTTCCAATATCTTCTTCATGGATCAGGTGTAAGATTAGACTGTTAGACTGTCAATGTGTGTTCCATGCATGAGGGAGAATCACAGCTGATTCATTTTAATAATGAATGCTGTTCTTGACATCACCACTGAAGTGTGGCAATACATTTCAAGTCAAAAATAAGAGAACACCAACAAACGGAAAATGGGACACAAGAACAAAGTGTTTTTCTTATTATTAATATTCTTGTAATATGAACAATGATGGATAAAAACTACATCAAGTGTTTCATAAGACACTATTTATCTAATAATAATTACATAAATGGAATAGTTTGCACTCTGGCAACACATTACAGACTGTGGAACATAGGTGCACAACTCCTATTCTTAGTGTTCAATGAAGAAAGTTTCCTAGCAGTGTATGATCAGGTGAATCAGCAGCCAACAACAAAAGAAGTTCTGTTGCTACGCAACCAGACGAGACACAGACAAGAAAGTGATTTGAAAGACCCGAAAGCTGTCAGTTAATGTGTGCATTTGTTTGATCTTTACCGAAGAAATTTCAGTTCTGATTTCATCTATAGTGTATGCTTCTCTGTGAAAATGTGAAGTTGTGCAGTCTGAGTGTACATTGTTGTTAAAAAGAGAGATATTTTGGGCATTTTGTTTTTGCTACTTAATATACAAAGCTGCTGTGAGAAAAAATTTTTTTCCTGCCAAAACATACACAACTTTATCTCTATGAAATACAAATATATCGCTATCATTCTTATATAAAACGGTTGTGGACCATGGTTGGAGGCGTCTTTCGAATCTTGCAAGAGGGACAGATGCACACTTAGGACAGGATTTAAGGCCCAGTAAAAAGTCAGATAATGTAAAGGAAATAATGCACAAAAGAGATACACCCGTTATTGGGATATTAGAGGTTACCAATAGGGGAAGCATTGTGATGGCTTGGATTAAGTGAAATGAATAACTGACTAGCTGGACTTGTAGCTTATGGATACTACTCATGATTTCTGTTGTGGACTTTGGAGAGATCTCACTGCAGCAGCCAAAGTAAGTTAAGCATTTCCATGCTTGTTAATGTTAAAAGCTTGTTTGCCTTTAAAGAATTTAATAATTTTATCTTGTTTTTGCTTCTGCTGTGATGCAGTTAACATACGGGGATTTCATTGATTTTTCTTTATTTGCATACATAAATACTTCTTCAGCTTTATGTAGCCAAAAGCTTAATGTTTTGGGGAGATCATTTTGTGTTGCTTTCTCTAATATGACAGGTCAGCATACAGTGTAGGTAAATAAAGCCTCATAGCAATGGTGATGGCTATTTGAGCAAGTTGATTTTCAGCAGCTTGAGAGAGTAGGCATTAAGAATCCTGACTGTGTGCTTAGTAGCCAGTGCTTGGATGTCAGAGGTGCTGCATAACTGATGCAGAGTCTTTGAGCTGGGTCAGTTTTAGTGGAAGTGATGTTTACCTGACTGCATGGTTAGTGATGTAGCCATTGTATAACCAGTAAAAGGAATGATAAAACTGTTGCTTTCTGTGCAAATTCCTGCACTAACAAGATCTTCCATGACATCACCATCAAACACTGAAAGACACTCACCATAATTATCTGAATGACCATTCAAACATGATTAGAATGTGAATGGCAGCTTTATTTGTTTTGTGTGTGAGCCACTTGCTTTCACACATTCTCAGTCTTTTACTGCCCCTGCCCTTTGTGTTCAGCTCCCAGTTCTGGTCTTTAATTTGAATAGTTAAATATTTTATTGTGAGATCACCGGCATAAATATTACTACTAGTGAGAGATTTTCTATATATTGTGAACCAGATATCAGAATATGGGCTAACAAAAAATAAAAGCATACAAACAAATAAAAAGCTTGTTTTGAAAGGTAGTGTCACTGCCCAGAAGTGGCTGTAAGACATAATAAAAAAGGTCACGGATACATTTTATGATGCCCTTTAAACATTATTTGACTGATCTGGGTGTTTTAATGCTTTTGGGAGTTCTAACCCACAGCCTGGCTGCAGCTACAGCAAAAACCTTGTCACCCATCAGACTTAACCTGGACCTTAAAAACCCTCAGAGGCTCCTGATTAATGGACCTGAAGGACCCAGGAGTTTTGCACAGAGACACATTTACTACAAACCCATGCAGTATTTTTTGCACCTGGGTGTGAGATTATATTTTCTTTGCTCGAGGCAACGGTTTCACTGTGATGCACAACACTTCTTTGACACAAAGAGGCTGCGAGACGACAAATTTCCAGGCACAAACAGCAGCACAGAAATATGATAGCTGTTGGCATGCTTTGGAATGACTGAGAGGAACCAGCATCGCACATTCATTTATTATTGTCAGTTGTGTGATCTCCAATAATTTGAAAATTGCCAATATTGTCTATGTATCCAAAGTCCAATTCATTTGTGTGCAAACTTACGGAGAGCAATGCCACATTGACAAGTCTATTAATCTGACACACTGTCACTGAGCATGTTGGCACAAATATAAAATTATAATAATCATATTCTGCTTTCATAGTACAATGTTCTGTGTATTTGATTTGAGTTGTGTATTGTTGTTGATTTTAATTGTTGTGTCCTTACTGAGGGTTTTTCTCATGTGTGTCTGAATCACTGATAACAACAATACCAGTAGGTACTGTATAATAATAATGTGATCAGCACATTTGAACCGTCTTGTTCATTACACCTATACATTAATTCGCTCTTTCAGAAGTACTGCTATGAATATTTCTCAGATGCCGTTTATGAATAACCTCATTGTTCCTCTAGCTAATTTTTTTTACAGTGGCAAACTTTTTCCGAGAAGCAATTGTTCTCCGTCAGTGCCTCTAAATACAACACTAAGTCTTCATGGCCATCATTAAGCCAAGGAAATATTTGCCAGAATGATCAAAATTGTGTCTTTTAACTGATTGGTGCTAATTTTACTGAGCCTGAACCTAAGCCTGATCTCTTGCTGTCTTCTGCTGTCACATAGCTGGGCAGCATGATTTCCGGCGTGATTCTACAGGCGCATTTTATTTATTTATTTTTTTATATTTTTCATCACCAATAATTGGCAGTATTGTTAATTAATCATGAATAAATCAATTAAATGAAACCAAAAATTGATTGCAATGGATATATGTCCTGTGCTGACAGAAAGTGGCTTTAAAGGCAATTCAGTTGAATATGACACTTTAATACAGGAAAGCTGACCTCCTGGATCCCAGCTTGTTTGAAATAAATGAACTCTACCAGAGGGCATTAAGTGTCATATGTTTTGTCATGATGACCCATTGCTAGATAAACCCCCATAATGCTCTACTTGCCACATGGAACTGCCAGTAGTCCGAGTGACTATGTCCCCTGGGGTGCTACAGTGCTAAATAGTAAGAGGCTCCACTTGGTGCCACAATAAAGCCCTGGACCTATCTGCAGACAATATATTTAATGCAATTCACTAGATGTACACTTGAGGCCAAAATTATTAGCCCCCCTTGTGAAATCAGACAAAACCCTTGAATTCTCAATGTATATGACCGTTTTCAAGTGTTCAGACATTATTTGTTCCAAAATAACAAAGACAAAATGTGTACAAAGTTTGATTTGGATGTTTTTTTTTCAACAAGAAATAGCAAAAATGACATGGCCAAGTTTATTCTCCCCCTGGCCATTAGTAGTCAATAGTGTACCCTTTCTGAGCTACAGCTGACAACAACCTCTTAGAGTAGTTTTGTATAAGGTTGGTACATGTCTCTAGAGGGATTTTGGCCCATTTTTCCAATGCAAATTGTTTCAGCTGGTCCAAATCGCATGGTTTCCGACCATGGGCATTCACTTTGAGCACCCGCCACAGATTCTCCGCAAAATATTTTCTTCCTCACAAACCACTGCCTTGACCTCTCTGAAGAAACCTTTCTCTTTTTTGGCTATTGTGTTGCTCACTCTGGATTGTACTGGCAAAGCAATTTCCCTCACTTGAATTACTTACATTTGTCAAGAAAACATTCTTTGTCGCCATGTATGACAATCTACGACATATCGATTCAATAATCTCCCTTACACAAAAGGTTAGCTTTGCATTATAATTGCTGCTGACATTTCCTGCTTAAATTGCACACAAGGGTGAGTCATGCAGGGGGGATCAGCAGTGTGCAGGCCTCTTTGGCATTGTTATTTTGGTTCATGGACAAGATTTTGTTGCAGTAGAATATGTACACTACCAGTCAAACGTTTGGACACCTTCTCATTTAATGGTTGTTCTTTATTTTCATGACTATTTACATTGTAGATTTTCACCGAAGGCATAAAAACTATGAATGAATACATATGGAATTATGAAGTAAACTTAGACGTGTGAAATGAATCAAAACATGTTTTATATATTAGATTCTTCAAAATAGCCACCATTTCCTCTGATTACTGCTTTACATATTCTTGGCATTCTCTTGATGAGCTTCATGAGGTAGTCACCTGAAATGATTTTCCAACAGTCTTGAAGGAGTTCCCAGAGATGCTGAATGTTTGTTGGCTCTTTTGCATTTACTCTGCGGTCAATCTCATCCCAAACCATCTTTATTGGGGTTTAGGTCAGATGACTGTGGAGGCCAGGTCATGTGACGCAGCACTCCATCGCTCTCCTTCTTGGTCAAAAAGCCCTTACACAGCTTGGAGGTGTATTTGGGGTCATTGTCCTGTTGAAAAATTAATGATGGTCCAACTAAACGCAAACCGGATGTAATGGCATGTTGCTGCAGGATGCTGTGACAGCCATGCTGGTTCAGTGTTCCTTGAGTTTTGAATAAATCCCCGACAGTGTCACCAGCAAAGCACCATCACATCTCCTGTTCCATGCTTCATGGTGGGAACCTTGCATATAGAGACCATCCGTTCACCTTTTCTGTTTTGCACAAAGACATGGCGGGTGGTACTAAGGATCTCACATTTGGACTCATCAGACTAAAGCACGGATTTCCACTGGACTATTGTTCATTTCTTGTGTTTCTAGGCCCAAACAAATCTCTTCTGCTTGTTGCTTTTCCTTTGTAGTGGTTTCTTAGCAGCTATTTGACCAGAAAGGCCTGATTTGTTGAGATGTGTCTGCTACTAGAACTCTGTGTGGCATTTATCTGGGCTCTGCTCTAAGGTGCTGTTAACTTGCCATTTCTGAGGCTGGTGACTCAGATGAACTTATCCTCAGCAGCAGAGGTGATTCTTGGTGTTCCTTTCCTGGGGCGGTCCTCATGTTAGCCAGTTTCATTGTAGCACTTGATGATTTTTGCAGCTGCACTTGGAGATAGTACCTTCAAAAGTTTTTGCAGTTTTCCAGACTGACTGACCTTCAGTTCTTAAAGTAAAGATAGACTGTTGTTTCTCTTTACGTAGCTTTACAATTGTTTGTTTGATGCATGATTCCATATCTCTTTTTATTGTTTTGATGCCTTCAGTTTGCATCCACAATGTAGTAGAAATAAAGAAAAAAAACTTCATGAAAAGACATGTCGAAATGTTTGACTGGTAGTGTATATGTATTCAAAACAAATTATAATTTAAAGTTTGGTGATTTTGGTTTACATCAGCTTATGTTTTGACAGCTTGACTTGTTTCTTGTGGTTGGATTTGTCCACCTCCTGTATGTCACTCTCAGCCAAATGCTCACTACTCTCTCTTGACATTCCCCTCCTCCTCCTTTTCTCTCCCTACTCTGTTTCTCTCTATCTTTTTCTATCAATTTCTGCCTCTTCTACCTAGTCTCTTGTCGACCTTATCGCATCCTACAATGACACATAACTCAGCAGCACACCTGCGATCCGTGACAGCTGAGCCCCTGGCCTGGTGCAGTGCTGTCACTCAGCTAGCTAACTGCCATTAAACAGCATGACCCTGCCGCCCCATTAGGCTTGAGTCAGATGGGAGTGTCAAACCATTCCCCCATGCACTTCACTGTTTGGCCCTGCTGTGCAGATGTGGTCTTGGTAGAATTAAATCTTGAGCCCAAGAGGGATTTTTTTTTTAGTGTTCAGTAAGTCTTGAGAAGCTAAGAGCCATTTTTTATGACAAAAGTGGATGTTGGCCAATGACTGTTAGGTAAAGAGTTTAAATACAGAGAAATAAAAAGAATCATTTCTTGTTTTCATATTTATGTTTTTGTACCATTTTCTTGTACAATAAAACTGAGCTGAACAACAAATAATGGAATTATGTAGTCTGCAAACTGTGATACATTTTTAATTTCGGATTTTCCAAAATGGCCACCTTTTCACCTTAGTAACAACTGTGCACACTCTTGAGATTCTTTCATCCATCTCATCACCTGAAATACTTCCGTTAAAGAAGTTTATGCACATGTGAAGCATTTGTTAGCTAATTGTCCTCCAATCTCCAGTCCAACTCATCATCTAAGTTGGTTTTAAGTTGAACGATTCACAATTGTTGAAGACATGACACTCGGTGAGTGTTCCTTCTGACTTAACCCTTTGTCCTTTGGTAATTTATATATCTTTTTTAGCTACAAGTTCTTGGAAGTAGACAAATTAGGCTATTTGCTCCTGCAATGCAATTGTCAGTCTCAAGCACATTAAACAGTCAGAAAATTTTACCTGCTCACTTTTTAAGCCATTTCATTTGATGGTTCCTGCTGTACGTGGAAATACTTTTGATGTAAAGGTGATTTTATGTTCATTCTAATGTCTGTTGACATGAATGACTTCATATTTGTCTTAAAAATCAGCATCTTTAAAGAATGCAGTACAGATTGGGAAACTGTGCATATTTCTCCCAGCTGAAATTAGTGCCGTTTGAAATCTGATTTATTTCTCGTTGATGGAATTATACTAAAATTTTTCTTTCAAAGGGTAGAATTTCTGGGATTGCTGGGATTCAGTGCTTCTGCTCCCAGGACAGAAATGTTCAGTGAGCACTGATGCTAGATGTAGAAATGTGAAATGATCTAATATTGATGTAATTTCTTGGGATTCCAAGTGTCCTTAGGCTGAACAATTTACAACATTGACAAAAATGGAACAGCTGTCATGTTTTTTGGTTTTTCTTCCATTCTGTGTCCTTTTATTTTGAATTTCTGTACAGCTATTAAAAACTATATGGGCAAACAGCTACTAAATCAGTGTAGTTTTATGTGTTGACACATTTTTAAGTTGCATGCATTTACTGGAGCCTCAGTTTGGGCAAATTTGCATGTGCTGGCATCCAGTCAAGTTATTACACTGACTTCATGTAAAACTGTGCCTGCACGGAAATTTTTATCATGTTCTGTCTAAACAGATCATTAAAATGCTGCTAGTCTTATGGTTTTGTATATTTTTTGCTAATTAGCTTTGAATCACTGTGCATTTGTATATTTCTATTACTTCTTTGCGTATGTGTCTTTATGTAAAAGGATTTGAAAGAATTACATAATTGTGCACCAGCACTTTGTTGTTGCTGCCCACATGAAATGGCATTTACATTTTCTTTTTTTTAAAATCACAACTGACCTTGACTCTTCTGGTTTATGAGTCCTTTATGCCAGCTGCTACAGGGAGAAAGATGATTAGGAGCAATGGAAACCATGATTTTCGAGGGGGTTGTGGTATAATGGTGAGTGGGGACAAAACATGAATGTTTGTATACAGTCTACAAAGCTATAGTTGACTGCAACATCAAAGCAGTTTTATTCAGCCTTTATCAGATGTAGTCCAAAACCCGCCAGTGGGTTCACAGGGTATGTTTTCTGTTAGTAACTGTCACAATTACATAATTTTTCAGGACCAGAAGTTATAAAAACATGAAAAATTGTCTGATTCATACTTTGTTAGTCATTAATCATGTGTGTCATGCTATTCAAAATTGACCAAATCTAAACCTAAAATTGTGATGCTTCCAAAGTGACTTTATGTCTCATTTAAAAAGTCACCAAAAACAAACTGCTTGTACCATATTCTGTCACAAAAAAAAATGCACTCCACAGTGTAACCACGAGGTCATGATTACCTTGACTGGGACGAACAGTCACTTGACCAAAAATCTGACTTATTTGGCTGAACTGCAGGCTCTGTTGGTAGAGAGCAAAGATGAGACAATGTATTTTGTTAAAAAATAAATAAATAAAAGCAGCGTGGCTCAAAAAATGGCATGCAAAGGTGCAAGTTGTTGGAAGATTCATTCAGCATGGTAAATTTAAGTGTTTCTTTTTAGAATTGGTGTGCAGAGCAGTATGAAAAACACTTAGCTTATAGAGTTGGTTAAAATATAAGTAGTAAAATGTTTACAGCACCATTATGTTCCTTGTATCTGTAACACATGTGGCTACTTGGAAAAGTGTTTTACATGTACAGTTTTTGTAAAAACAATTTTCACACTGTTGATTTTTTTCTTTTTGTATTATTTATAGCATTATTGCGGTGTCACACTGCAAAAAAAATGACATTTCTGAATTCTTTCTACTCCTAGCCATAGTTGTTCTGCTTCCACAGAGGTGCAGAACTTTATATTACAGTCAAAAATGAACACACAGTGAGTTAAAACATTTCCTGAAACTGCCTGAATCTCAGACAATTAATATCTTGAATTTCCAAGTAGGGCCTTTGATTTTGAAGACACATTTGGAATAGAGTCCATGGGAAATAATGCTGGCCTGATATACTAGATTATAATATACTAGATTTATATATATATATATATATGTGTCGTTTTACCCCAGCATGTGGCTTTGTCATACATACTATCACTGACTTCTCTGATAAGTCATACTGTCAGTGACAGCATGTTGGTTAACCATAGAGGCTGCTCACTTCACTCTTATTTGTTCACAGCTGTGTTTATGTAGTGTAGCATTTATTATGAATATGTAAATTACCTGTTCCACATTCATTACCCCCAATTACTCTCTCACAGGGTGGTAATTAGTATTGATGAGGAGATATCACCCTTTGCAGTCACCTTGTGTTTTTGGAGACAGAGATTTGAACAAGGTTGATGAAATTACTTGAAGTGGGCTATGATGTAGTATCACTGTCAGCGTACGTGTAGTTGACAAAATAATTGGAACACTGGTCTAACACGGAGTTTCACCCCATCCTGCTCCTGCTCTCTGAACCAACACAGTTTATCAGATCATCAGCTTTAGAGGATGTCAGAGGTATTCCACAGAGTTCTGAGCCAACAGGTCAGAGGCCTACAGGAATGGTGTCATACTGCCAGATTGTGGATGTCTCCTCTGAAAATTCTTGTTCCATTGCATCTCACAGATGCTTGTTTGGACTGAGATCTGATGACTTGGCAACCCAGTTCAATGATCTGACATCCCATCATGTTCACAGGATAGTTTCCAGATAAGCTCTTCCTTGAGGTGTGAGCAGGAATTCAGTGATATAAAAAAAAAAGAATACCATTAGGTAATGATAGTTATCGAGCCACCTGAGAACCCAGTTTGCATTTATTTCCTTCTCTCATGAACATGGTTTACTCTGCTATAAACCTGTGTTTAAAGATGAGTATCAGCCTTCAAAGACATACCCTTAGGGTTTCCCTTTAGCATACATACATGTGTTTTTTTGTCTTTTTTTCCATTTTTGTGGGCGGAATACCCTGTGATTCATGTATGATCAGTGCTAAGACTAAATGCATCCCATACATACCACTGTGAAATTTCATTCCCAGTATTTCTAAATGGTCAATAAATCAGCACAGGGCAAACTCTGGTTTAGCGTTGTCACCGTTTTCCCATTGCACTGCAGTGTTGCAGACTCATTGGTTCCTCATTACTAGTGTTTATCTATTACCAGGGATGAGCAGAATCACTCATTTTGGTTTTGACCCGATGCCAACTGACAAGTGCCACAACAGCATTTAGAAAAGAAAACATCCTACAAAGAGAGAGAACACAGTCAAATACAGAATACACTTCCAGATACTGAAATGGACTGTAGGTAGGACTTGTAACCTTGGCCACACTAGTTACTTATCAGAGAGTATTTGTCCATTAATCTTAAATTACACTGACTGCATATCAGTGTGACTTCAAGGTCCCATTCAACATTTAGCACCACTTCTGGTAGTTAACAGACAGCAAATCAGAGACCATTTAGAAATTCTGACGGAGACCGAAACATCTGACTGAGCAGACATCTCTTGAAATCACCTCACTTTGCCGGACTAAATGTATTCCCTTTTAGTATTACCACTTTAAAACCACTAAAGAGTGGTGTAAGATGTAAGAGTTAGGGCTGGCACTCGGGAGCTGCCTACGTTCTGCAGCTCTCAAATGCTTCACAATCCCTGAGGGAAAGAGAGAGAATTCAGTTTCAGAAAGAGAGAAATAGGAATAATTACAGATGAGGAAGGAGAGAAACACAAAAAAAGAGTGATGGGGGAGGGGCAGTTAAAGATGGGAAGAAGTATGGAAAGAAAGTACAAGATAAAGAGGAGAAGGGAAGGAAGGCATTAATCATGATTGTTCTGTGTCCAAAATAGCTACAGTGTGAATAGATGTGCTGCACCTATGTTGGGGATTCAGCATGGTAATGAAGGAGGCTTTGCATTTGCATTGCAAGTCTGTCACCTAGCAGCCACAGCTGGCACCATCATCCAGGTCACGTCTAATAGCTCGGTTAACAAATAAATACTTCTGACTAATTGGTGTGCCATTAGAATTGAAAGGACATGCCAAACATGCCGTGTCTGTGTTTTGACCGAGGAAGTTTCAGTTTTAAGAAAGCTGAATCAAATGAGATCAGCTTGAAAGAACTATGGTCGGAAAGACTGCCAAAATAAAGGGTTGTAGGGAGCCGAAACAGGCCCACTTTTGTGCTGGAATGCTTCCTAATACAGACAAGAAGCTCAGGAACATCACAGTGAGGCAGACTTTTAGAATTTGACCAATTGGAAAGCCTTGTGTCTAAGTGATGACCAATCAGTAGCATCTCCTCCCTTTTGGAGTAGCATGAAGCAAGAGTTATAAAACATTTTGGCACAAAACAAATCTCATACTCTGCTCTTTAAATCTAGGCTTTTTGAATATATGATTTATATCTTGTATCTAAAGGATTTAACCTATATGATGAAGAACATTGTTTGGTTTGTGATTCCTACAAACCTGTAAGTTAGAAATTGGCAAAAGTTACAAGATGACTTTGCAATGATGTATGTCTCAAGTGAAGAAAGTCACATTTTTTGAAGTATATTCTCGAATGCCTTAATGCCTGTATCATGCTTAGATCAACACCAGAGTCAGATCTAGCCATTTCAGCAATGCAGACTGTGGCTGAGAGGGCCATAGAACCCGTGAGGCTAACTGGGGATATCTATTTGGAATAAAAGAGATTATTAGGCACTAAGAGGATTGGCTGGTGAGAGGCATAATGTGGGACAAGCTTTCCTCTCTCGAGGGACCAGATAGCACACAGGGGGATGATCAATGCTAGAGGTAGAGATAGCAGTATTGTTTATAGTGAGATTAAACAGATTAACACCAGTGGCTGTTTCCTCCAAGGCTGTTGTTAGGCCTTATTAAACCCCAAACACTCGAGCATCTCTAAGTTCAGGGAAGGGTTTCACTTTAGATATGAGCTCCCAATTCTCTCAAGGCTTTTCTGCTTTTCTTTTTTTTTTTCTTCTTTTTTTTCTTTTTTGGAGTCTGTGAAAATGTTCACCTGAGGCAGCTGTTCAGCTTTTTAGTTATCTGACCCCCTTTAAGCCCACATTTAGCCAAGCTTACTTTCCTCTGTAGAGCAACAAATCCTGCAGAGCATTTATAAGTTGAGAAGGGGGAGGATGTGGTTGGGACACTATTTAAAAACAATGTTTGCTGGCTGGAACAAACCCTTTAACAGCACTTTTAAATGGACTCTAGAGAAAATCTAAATTTGGTGCGGGTGGTTCCAATTCCAAAGAATTGTTGCAGCTATCAGATGGGCAATCTCTGTGAGCAAAGGTGTGTGAGTTGTTACTGTAGATCCATCAAAGATGCTTTGTGCCTGATGATAGTCATTGTACCCTCACTTGCATGTGAGTGCTGCCTCTGAAATGATCTGATGCACACTAATGCAAGCCATAACATGCACAGACATACTGAAGTTTATCCCTCTCAGATCTTTCGCATTTGTTCTTCTTTACCTCCCAAGGACCTGCCAGTCTCTACAAGGATGGAGGAGTGATGCTATAATGTCAGACGTAAGCTGCCTCAGTTATTTATCTCAGTTATCACCTTTATCTTCAACCCAATGCCCACAAAAATGGAACATTGGTCCATTGCGCCACTTGATAAGCGATTTCTGCATAGGACACGCCTGTGCTTCCTCACTCTAAGCTCCTTTTGAAGCCTCCTCTGTCCTTTTTGGGTATTAAAGTAATTAAAAGATCTTCCATGATGGCAGGGGGAAAACGATTTTGAGGTCATGGGAGGAAAGAGGTCTTGAGAAGGCACAAATCAGCATAATGAAGAGCACTTCATCTCTTCACTGTATGTCCTCAGAAGTCCCCTCCAATCTCTAGTCACATGATTCTGTCCCTTCCTGCACACCTGTCCCTAATTGAACCATAGTATTTCCCAGTGAATACTTTCCAGATACCTTTCCATGTGACAGATAGTAAACATTATCTCACTACCATTGGTCCCTAATCTTGCAAAACCTACTAGCAAACCAAGCGACCTCTTTGCTAGTCTCGGTCATCACAGCCACACATTTACCTGTACTGTAATTAAAAATGTCAGGCAGCAAAGGAAACTTTGGTCAGACTAATTAAGAAGTAGAATACTGTTGTTGACTCTGGTTGTCCAGCGTTTTCAAATGGAGACACTGGAGGATTGGTGGAAAATAGACAGTCTTGAAGGAGTAATCAGTTGTAAGACAAGTTTTGTCCTTCTCAACATGATTGGGCATAGGGTTTGTTCTGTAGTTAGTACTTTCTGAACAAAATGTAACAGTGGATGTGACATGCAGTGTCACAGCAGAGTCACTGGTCAAAACCATCTGGTTAGTTCAGCTCATCTTTAGTTGGTCTTGCTGTCCTTCCAGGCATGTTTTTCTGTGCGATCTCACATGAGCAGAAGAATTGAACAGATGAGCAAACCATGACTAAGTCAAGACAATCAAGATTTATATAGCACATATAAACAAGTGACATTTGACCCAAGGTTCTTTCCAAGTGAGGTGTAACATAAACAATATATTTTTTTGATTTTATTGAATTTCTTTTTTCTTTTCTCAATGAATGAAATAAATACTGATTAACTTGACTTATTTAAATGTTAAGGTTAAGAGCTTACAATATTATGGAGGGAAACCTGGGAATTTATCTCATGTCCACAGATGTAGAGGCTGATTCTAGTGCCTGCCTCACAGAGGAGAAGACACGATTCGTATCTTGCACTCTGCAACACTAATCCTCGTTACACACATTTTCCAGTATAGATGCAAGGTAACTACGAAGACTTTAACTGTACAATGTCACACACTGTAGAGATACCTAAATAATGGGGCATTGATTGCCGACTGTGAATCATTGTGAAATAGTGGGGGGCCTTTCCTCACTTAAAAGGGTATTGGGGACGTATATCCTCTCGACTGCAAACAATCTGAAGGACTATGATTGATAAAGACATTTTTTATATATAGACGACCAACTCAAATAATTTAGTTTTAGGGGACAGCACTTCAAAACCCATTACCATGAAGTGGTTGTATTTATTCTGATGTGAAATAGCAGCTACTCTATCACCTCTTTCATTTTTATGACAGGGCTCCCTTTCATAATCTCAGCTCTGCTCTAATGTGTTGCCCTAATCAGCCTTAAATTGTCATCTTGGTTTGATTTAACTTGGCCATAATGAGAAATCTGCCTTTAGAATGACAGTAGCCATCCATTTATCCTTTCCATCTCTCTTCACATGGCCTCTCAACACATCGCCTGGACCATCCAAATTGAAGTTGGAGGCGGCAGAGGGGCTGGATTGTGTGATGACCAAAAATATATATTTTTTCCTGGACAGAATATTGGGTTTTTCATCATTCACATTGTAGACTTATAAAAGGGTAGGGAGATTATTTGAAAAGTTTAATTCAAAGGGTTCTTTGCAATAGATCACTAATGGGCTTTGGTAAAATATATTTATGAGTTTTGTGACCGTGTTGACTTGATGAAAGTACAGAGTGAGGCCAAAGTCTAAATGGATCATTTGCACAAGGAAAAGGTCCTTTGTGTTCACCAAGCATCACTCACTCTCCATTTTCCTCATGTCTGCAAGTGATTACCAAAGAATGAAAGTAAAATGAAAGCAGACCTATTTCCATTTAAGCTTTGTTTGGTTGCTGACATGTTTGTTAGGCCTTTGTTGTGTTTTAATGGGAATATGCCAAAGAGTCTTGTTGTTGAATAGTCCTTCATATCTCAGCTGTTTTCCTCACATCACATTGCATTAGTTTTACTTTGTTTTTTCTGCTGTTCTGACATGTGTTACAGCCTGCTTGAATGTCTGTCAAATAATAATGTAGTGATTTCAGCTTGAATTACTTTTCTGGAGGTATGGATGCAGTTACTTTATGTACAGGTTTGCAAATTCATATATTTCATGTCATAATTTTTTCTTTGTTTGGCAACACAGTCGTGCATGACCGAAGAGTGTCACATCTAAGTTCTGTTTTTAAAAAAAATGATAAAGTATGCTATGTATGCAGTATACATCAATCAAATGCAAATTCCATTAATGTTCTTATCTAGTAATCAGCAGTGTTACTGATTAATTGCTCAACATGCTAATATTGATATCTTTGACAACAACATGTGACTTAAAGGGAACTTCGTTTTTTTTCAACCTGGGGTCTGTTTCCATATGTAATTTCATACATGTGAGTGATGGAGAAATGAATTTTCGACATAGCTCCAGTATTTAGCCAGGCAGGCAGCTTAGTAGCTCAGCTAGCAGCTCGGCTAGTGAAAAGTATGGGGCAGCTGGCCCTCCCGCATCAAAGTCCGCCCTAACGTTCTTTTTGCCCCACACTGACCGGCTCAGATAGTCTCAATGAGTGTCCCACAACATACTAGAGATGAGAAGTGAACGAAAACCTCCACATTACCTGGCGTTCGCTCTTTGTTGTGGTCTGTATCCAAATCTCAGAACGCTAGAACGCAAATCTTCTGAAATCACGCGATAGCTCGTGTGATTTCGCGAGCGCTCGCGCGATTTCGGAACACTGCCTGCCTGGCTAAATACTGGAGCTATGTCGACAATTCATTTCTCCATCACTCACATGTATGAAATTACATATGGAAACAGACCCCAGGTTGAAAAAAACCGAAGTTCCCCTTTAAGCCATTGAAACTGCTCATTTACATGTGCCAACTGTGGATAATTTCTAACTAGTACACCATCAAAGAGCTCGGGTATGAGTCTAGCTAAGGTGGGCCATGCACATGTCTCTGGGTCTGTGGTAGTAACCACTTGTCATTTATAGTGACTGGGCCTTTAATCATTCATAATTTCAAGCCTTAATACAACTTAAACCGGTGAGTTATATAAAAAATGATCTTTGTACATTTGTCATAGATGGGAAATGAGCCGTAGGGACCATTACAGTGTTTTTGTACCAGGTTGTGGACATATTTATTTATGCTTTAAAATTGGACATTTTAACCTTGGAGTCTATGGGGTTTGACTTGCTTTTGGAGCCAGCCTCGAGTGGCCATTCAAGGAACTGCATTTTTTTGGCCACTTTGTAGACAACAGTTAACAAAAAATCAACCCTCAAGATCAAACACCTGAATGTATTTCCTTTTTTTTTAACTCTTTCATTAATCCCACGAATTTATGCTATTTTGCTCTTTATAGCATTGTTTATTTACTGACAAGTCAGTAAGATGGAATTTTTACGAATGCTAGCTTATTATTGAAAAGTATAATTGAAAAATACTAGCACGGAGGCAACATGAAATAACTAATACATACCAACAAGACAGCCTCAGAGCAACGGAGAGAGTATGGCACAACTGTGCTGTTGCATTGATGAATTATGCTGAATTAATCAAGACATCAGGTTAACAAAACATAGATGTTGAGTTTGCATTAACTGCAAATTAATAACCACACCAGAACCCATGTATCCCTACCTTAGGCTCAACTCGGCAGCAGTGGCCAGGGACAACATATAATTGATGGATAATGTTATGACAACATAGAACATCATTGGTAGTATCTCTTGACATGTTATGTTTTACTGCTGCCTATTGTCATAAAACCTGGTTGAGTTGCAGTAATGTGTTACAACTGGTTAATTTGCTTGTGTGTGTACAGACTGCTGAGTAGAAAATGGGGGGCAATTTGTTGTTTTGAGCTGGAACTGTGAAGCAGCCACTGATTGAGTCATTTGTCTTAAGGAACACATGCTTACAAGTTGAGGCTCTATACCTCTATGACTGTGCAGTCCTGGTTGGTGGTCAGCTTGTCTGTTTTGCTTAGAAAGGTTCATGACTGAGTGAAAAGATCCTGAAGTATCTACAGGGTACCTGGTCAAATTCTCTAAATGTAAAGGAAAATTGCTTCAGTGCTTCCTTTAATGTCTCCTTAGGGTAGGACACACTGATTCATGTTTGACCAAAGGGAAAGGAGACAATGCTGTCTCACAATTCCTTGTTGCAGCAATAGTCAAAGCGATACACCATCCGCAGCAGACCCACATCAACAGCATCCACACTGTGTGATTATATTTTCTAATTGTAGTCAGATTCTCTTAGTATGGTGCCTTAGTCCTAATGATTTTTTCTTCATGTCTTTCTTTGACGTCATCACGTCTTCCATCGTTGTCAAGTGAAAGTGTTGAAAACAAACAAATAGCATGTAATTATTATTATTTATGACTTTTCAGCCACACACCTAAACTGGTTTCGTTTTAGTACCTGGTTCCACCTCTAGGAGGAGCTGTCTTCAGTCTCTTAAGCTGGAGATACAAGTGAGCTTGTATTTTGCCTGAAAGGACTGTGCACATTGGATAATCTCCCCAGAAGTTGCAGATTGCCTTAGCTTTGCCGACTGTGGAGGCTGTGTTGATGGACACTGCTGAAAAAGGTTGGGAAAACTGACAGGTTGTCTGTTAGCTCTGAAACACGCACTAATCTTCAGTGACCAATGGCTCAGCCAATGCAAGAAAAAGACTTCTTGTGTCTTACCCACAGAGCTAAAAGTCGTTCATTTTAACTTCATTGCTTTTCTGAGGTTTTTCAAGCGAATCGTTAAAACAATGGCAAAGGACTTTATGATTTCAGTTTTATACTCTACTATTAACTGTTAGCATGGCCAACCAATAACTGAAGAACTACTGTTATATTTCTGGCTAGGAAACAGCAGCAGAGATGGTACACATGTCTCCAGATTAAGAGTGGGATTTTTTTATGCATAGCAATAGTAAATTAATAATTTATGATTTGAAATTATCCCAACATCTCAGTGGGATTAGCCAGACTCTAATATTTAGTGACATTGAAATATGTTGGCAGTGGCTGTTACTTTGAAACTAATTTACTTTCTACTTTCATAAGTTCACGGGTGATTCCAACACATAGACTTTCATTTGGTTTTACTTACTTGGAAAAGTGCAGCCAAGGCACCAAGAGCTTCATTTACATACATCACTTTGCGCCTAAAATCATATCACCGTGTGCGTAAATAAAACAGAGCTCACTAATTGTGCACTATGAAAGTGAAAGCCATATACTGATTTACTTCATATTGTGTTTTACGGCTAGGAATCTGGAGTATAGCAACTTCACAGTGAAAATATTCATGTATGCATGAGATTTCAGGTTTTACAGTAAGGATATAACTATTTTCATAATGATGTATCTTCATTTAGTTTAATATGACAACCAGACTTCTGGATAATGGGTACTTTGCAGCTTTGGGTTTCCACTCTAGCATTTTTTGTTCATTTTTACCCTGGTCGTCTCCGTGCTGGTAGCTCTGTTGCTCATGTGCTGCTTCAGACATTACAATCAGTATTACAATAAACTGCACAAAGACACCCATGCATTGCAGGAGCAAATCCTCTAATATTTCCTGATATACATTCAGTAAATGAGTCCTGAAATCTCCAGCAAGCCTTTCCTTACCTCATGTGAATCATGCACATGCAAGTGTAAATAGTTAAAGCATGCACAATTCACAATCTGTGTACACCACACATAGCCACCTTATATAATCTGTATCAGATTATATAATTTGTGTCAGATTATATAAAAGCATGGTTCTTAGAGTCTGGGGACATTTGCTGCAGTAGGGCCAAGTTCATTGCTGACTTCAGCAGAGGAAAACTGGAGGAACACAGATTAAGCAAAAACTGGAAAAAAAAAAAAAAAAAAGGGTTTTGTCATAACATGATAAAGCTGGGCATTACAAATTGCAGTGTTGTAACAGCAATTGATAGCAATTAGAAATAGTAGAGAAACACGAAAAAAGAAGATTTAGTTCCATAAGGAAGCAAACCATTAGTTGTATGGATAGCTTTTGGCTGTAGAAAGGATGATGTTGGAAATTTTTTTATTTAGAAAAAAAAGAAAGTCTGTTGGCGGTGTCTTGCAATTGTTCCCGCCACACAAGACAACTCTTGAGATTTGAATTTTACACTTGACTTTAAAAGATAGAAGTTAGTCACACGTCTTGGTGTGCCTAGTTTTCCCATTGCCTCCACCACTAAGAAATGGGGAAACGTGGAGAGAATAGACTGCATATCAGTTTGTTGTTTTGAAAGCGTTATTACCAGGAGAGCTCATGCTCATCGGTTTGTTTCTTACCCGCATTCCGTTGAAGCAATCTGAGCAGTGCAGCCTGTGATTGATGCACTCTTCATAGGCCTCACAGTTGTGCTCTGATTGATAATGTGTAGTCTCTTGATGGTTCTCACACAGATTTGAGGACACTTTTGTGGATGGAGGATGGGGAGATATGGTCCGCTCAAAAATGACAGCTGAGATTACTTGGCAGGAGGAGGACAGTAGTGCTGCTGTGTTTTATTTTAACTGTTGGTGGAGACTGGTAATGCGGCGAACAAATCCTGATATGAACTTGTAATATCTGTAATGGAGGCTCATCCAAAATATTGGACAACACATTCTGACATTTGTCAGAATATTTTAATTTCAGGTTGATAATAAAAATCCCAGACTGTCATTAAAGCCCAGAATGTAGTTAACTGAAAGATGTGACTGCACACACACAAAAACTAACTCTCTTTATGCAGTGATAACATGACAAGCCAAATCAAAAAGCGGACATTTCCCGCAGCTGATTGATTCTGGTAAATAATGACAAACTGAATATTATGGCCAACTTTAGAGAGAGAAAAGACATTCGAAGAACAAAGATGGTATTTGTGCAAGAAAATAGTTGGTTTAGACTTAAACTAGTTTGGAGAATATGTTTATCTGTTTTGCTCCGTGGATACTGCTGTTCACTGCAGCAAAGATGCAGAGAGAGTCTTCTTCCTGAAGGGAGTGTGGACAGCAGCAACTCAGCTGCTTGTAAAACTGCAAACACTGAAACAGCCAAATTGGAGCAGTTCTAAAATCAATGGTTATACATTCGTGGTGAGATAAATTATCAAAGTTTTCAAGAGGGGAAAAAAATTACACATTCTTGTGACAACTGAAGTTGTAATTTATTTACTGAAAATGGGATCAGTTAAGAAAGCTCAATATTTATTGGTTCAAATATCTCAAAAGTGAGCATTTTCTTCTTTTCTCTGCTGTATGATTAAGGGAGGCTAACATCACTATACAAATTAATATAAAAATTGAAAGCCAAAACCTTGTATTTGAGCATATGGAACACTTACAAACTATTCAAAACCAATAAAATGATATTCAGTGAACCCTACCAGTGATATTTCAGTGATGACCCTGACCTGATATTTACCAAACTCAAAGAGCTGTGAAGGAGATAAAGATGATGCTTATTCAGTCTGTAAATTTATCCAGATTATGTAGCATGTTATGATATGCTATCTTGATCCACTATCACTGTTACCTTGTTATTCATATCTCTGACCACTTGTCTACAACAGATCTCAAATATTCTGCCTTTGAACCAATGCACCATTAGCAAGAATGTATTTCAAAGCCGTTCCGCTCAGGCCTTTGTACCAAGCAGCCACGTCTGTGTTGCCAGTATTTGCTTTGATACCTCATTCCTGATTATTCTCCTCTCACCTAAACTCATTTCCCTTCCTCTTTAATGCATTTTCCCTACCTTAATACATTTATTTTCCCAGGGCAGGCTAAGGCACGGGCTGTTTGAGCTCCACGTATTGATTGTTGTGGGGAATTTGATGCCCAGAGACTTGCTGTTCTCCTCTTCTCTTCTTTCCTCTTTCCTCCACCCTGGGGGAATTTTAAATGGAAACACATTACTATGAATCACACAGCAGGGAGCTCCATGATTGATAGCATTGCTTACCATTTACTAGTCACTGTCTGGAGATAAGCCCTGAATTTATGGAGTATTGGAAATCCTTGCCGCTGCTACATGCGGATTAGAGTGAGGAACAGCTCCCCTCGTACTGCCATGGGAGTCACCCGGTTAACGGCTTAAGTGGAAAGCAAGGAGCCCATTTTATTTGTTTATTAAAATTAATATGTAGTTGTTGGTTTTTTTTGGGACTGTTACTGTAAATCGAATGGGGAAACGCCTGGAGGATGGTGTTGCCTTTGTGTGTGTTTGTGTTTAGGGTGTGTAGTCATTTGCTTTCCCTCTCCCTCCAACCTATCCTCAGTAAGGGAAATGCTGACAAACCACCATGACTTTGCTCACCCTAAAAATCACACTTACAGATCGATACAGGTACATAAACCAGGGCCACACACTAGCACTCCCACTGTGTATATTTGGATGAAATGTAGCATGGCTCCTATCCGATTAAATGCAATGACCTTCATTTTTGTCCTTAAACTGAAAATTATCTGAGGTCATATCATTGAACATTTTATAACCAAGGACCTGTTACCTCATAACTGCATGCTGTGTCAGCTCTGGACCAAATCTGTTTTTCAGCCCCAGAAACATCCTCACTCCTTCAGTTTTTCAGTTGAATATGTGATGCAAATCAAATAGAAAAGAATACACAATGTTTATATATGTACTGTAATCAGTCCATCTATCTATCTATCTACATGGGCAATATGTAAGCTCACATTTCCCTCAGGTCAGCATGACCCAGTTCCTTCAGCACTTCTCATCTATTTTTCCAGTTTTGTGTGCATTACTAAAGTGACTGGGTGCTGGGCTCTGAGTGGTGCCAAAATGACCCACACCCAGCAATGCCCCCAGATGTCTCCTGTCTGCACCCAGATGGGCTAATGTGTTGCTTTTACAATACAGTCTTCATAGATACACTGTTGGAGGTTGTTAATAGATAGCATTTTTGTTCTCCAGGACCTACACAGTCCATGGTTCTTCCCCCTCACACCAGTATTCCTGTACTCCATGGATAACATAGTTTTCAAAACATTGCTTTTCTATTTTGAAGGCAGCTAATGGGTTTATAGAAATTCGAACATCTGATGGGAACGGTGCAAATTCTTCCACTACCACTAGCTTTCAGTGTTTTAGCTGTCAGTACTTCTACTTCTGCAGCAATAGAAATGTTTCATCTTTAACACCTAAGAAGCTGCTTAGAATTTTTTTTAACCCCAAACCTCTGTTTATGGGTTTTAGAACCATATTACAGGCTTCTGCTTTACTGCTTTTGAAAAGTAAAGCTACACACATTTCTTTCTTTTTTTTTTTACTTTTACTTCTAAAACAGTTCATTGACATCACTTTTTATATTGCATAAGAGCCTTACCGGCCTTACATTTTATACCTCAGTTGGGTTTTGCTTTTGAACGTCGGTAGAAAGACTATTGCCTTCAGTTTCAGGAGCACCTTAGACTAAACTCCAGATAAACTCCTCTGACTATAGTTTGTGTATTTAAATAGGTAACTTGTGAACTTCAGGCTTTATAAGTAAAAAGAATCACATGATAATCTGCTACATTGTGTCTGAAGTCATAAATGAGACTCAATGCTTAGACTTTAGAGGTAGCTTACAGACCTCTACTTTAATTACCTCAGAACAACTTTCAGACCTGTGTTTCTATCTCATAGAAACAGCTTATACACCTGGTTTTGTGTAAGATGTCTGCTTCTATTCTTGAACAACAGTTCACAATCACCCATTTTGCAGGCTTTCTCATCATTCTAGGAACAGAGTCGCTGTTGGATCATTCAAGTTTATTGTCACTGTCATATGCAAGAGAAGCAGTGCAGTACAGCGAGAAACTGTTCTGACAATCAAGCCTCACCAATTGTTTCCAGTGCCAGTAGAGCAAGTAATATAATATGTTTAGCCAGGATAAAAGTAGGGATGTGGAGGTAAGGCTGGTGGAGCTACAGTAGACTGGCTGCATCAGTTTTTCGTTTTTTAACTCCTAAAAAGGAATAGGTTTACATCCTTGCGACAAAACCCTCTAATGGCAGCAATAATTATGACTCTTGTCCATCTGGAGCGAAGGAATCAACGTTATACTGATTTAGTTTGCCTTTGGAGGAAATGAGATGTGTGGGTTGGCCAAAAAAACATTAGACATTTTTGAGGGAGATTATTCACCATAAACATAGTTTGTATTTCCTGTGTTTTCTTGCTGAAGTTATTATTACTCTAACTGTGCTGGCAATGGCCCTTTTACCTTAGTGAAGTATTAAATATAACCAAAAGCATGATTCTATGCCCAACCTCATAATCAATCATAAGAGATCCTTTCCCATTTGCTTTAGTTCAGCCCTATGCTATTACTTGACAACTGTTTCTTTCTGATAACCGGGATCTTTCACTGCCGATATCATGCAGTGCAATGAACAGATATTGTAAAAAAATATATATATACTTCAATATAAGAAGCCTAAAAAGATGCTTGTTTTACCTCAAACAGTCAAAGCCTCAAACTGGAAAGTCAGACGCATCCTTAGGGATGTCTTAAAGAAGTTGTTTATCAGACTTCAGTTTTTATAACTCCAGACAAAACTAACCAAACACAAGTTGTGTGACCTTATATGTCAGACTGATTATATCTAGCTTTAATGGATCAAAATAAGCTTCAAGACCTCTCTGTTGGGTTACAGTTTTACTGATAAAATCATTTTCAGAAACACCTCTGAGACCTCTGTTTACAGACCTACAGTTTTGTCAGAAGCAGCTTAGAGACCTCAGATTTCATACCTCAGCAGCTTGTGGAGCAAGCCTCACTGCGTCTCAGTTTTGGTAAATTGCTGGCAGGTTTTATGCATCGCTCTGGAGAGAGTCCAACCTTACTACGTTTCAGAACCATTTATTTCCAAGCTTGGTTTACCAAGCTTCCTACACTGCAGTTTGTGTAATGGTGTGCTGTTCAGATTGACAGTCATGTTGGGCAGGTAGCCAGGAGGATGACTGATCAAAGTCTTGCCGCTGCTGCTGCACCCTGAACCATCTAAGCCGTTTCATCATATTAATATGCTGCCACACTGTGACCAAACATTTGATCTGCACACGCTGATATTCAACAAGTCATTTTACATCTACATTGTGCCAGGACATCACACGTGCGGACTGTTTCTGTAGTGTGGACCCCATTATGGAACATGCCTTAATTCTCCTTGACACAAAGCCAATTCAGAGACTGATTGTTTCACAGGTTCATCCTTTCCCCCCCACGCAGCATGAGGGCAGCAGTGTGGTGGTGGCGGAGGCGACGGCGGGTTGTATTATGTGCTGAAAGACCACAGCTGAGGGGAAATAGCTGTCAGGCAATGCGGAGGGAGGGTGAGGATACAGAATAGCCCATCACTTGTGCTCCCTGAGAGACTTATTACTGAAACAGGCCAGGGTGAGAGCTGATACTTAATTTGGAGAGAGCTGATATTGGTTTTGATGCACCAGAGACTGACAACAGTGGATGCATGGTGCATGTGCCTGTATTCAAGGCTCTGCATGTGTATGTGTGAATGTATAAAAAACAGGAAGCACTTGAAGAGGATGGGGGGAAAGATGAAGGAGGTAAGAGCCAAAGAAAAAGGAATGGCAATGACAGAAGTGCCTTAGCTGTAGCTTGCAGCTAACGTCAAAGCTCCTCTACAAAGATAGCCCATAGCGATGCATATTTATGCCTCTTCTCTTGTCCCCGGCCTCCCTGCTCCTCTGCAACTCATATTCTCATCTCTCATCTCTCCCTCCTCTCTTTTCACACCTATCCGTCTCTACAGCCATCCCTCTGCCTCTTCCCGTCCCCTCTGTGCTTCCTTTCTTCCTCTGTCATGAGTATGTGTCATTCAAGGCAGCTTTTTTTTTTTTTTTTTTTAAATAATGAAACCATTCTCTGCGTGGCAAATTATTAATGTCACAGAATGGAAATAGGCTTGTTTTCCATCAGCTCATTCATTCAGAAAGCTCCCGGACTGCACCGGGGTGGCACAGTTACAGCGGCAAGCAATCGCAGAGATTGAGAGGAGCAGAGAATTTGCACTCTTACTCATGCAAATCCATTGTTAGGTCAGGACTGAGGACAAATTCAAGATTGTTTTGTAATGGATGGAGAAGAATGAGAGAATAAATTGGAAAAGACAAGATGAGAAGTGAATTTATTATATTTACTGTTGTTGCTAAAGTTTTTTTTATGATGTTTTGGATAATTATTTTAAAAAATATTTATTTTCAGATTGTACTTTTTTATGCTACAGCTGGGGTAGAAAAAAGATGACACTGATATATTTGTACACATTAGATCTCATTATTGTTGGCCTGATTTTCCCAGATTTCAATATCCTGGTTATCCTCAATGTCATTCTTCCGCCACTGCAGTCAAATCATTTATGTAACACTCTCTGCTGGATCAGTCTAAGAGTTGCAGTGGGAATGATTAGAATGTGTTAAATCTTTTTTTTTATCACCAGCAGAGTATATTACCTTTATATTTGTTGGTGTTTTATTTCACTTTAGGAGGTTAAGAGAACAAAGACAGGTGTTATCATTTGGTGATTTGGGTTTAAACCCGTTAGTATTCATCAGTAACAACTGTGAAAGCCATTTTACGTGTTGCTTAAGAAAAGGCTTCTGGTGCATTATCACCTGCTTCAGGATGGAAGGAAAGGTGACTTTGATTTGCATGTAGCTTAGGAAAAGGAGGATGCATTGCTAAAACCAATATGGTGTAATACAATAAACCAAACCTTCATGATGACTATAATTTGCAGCTTTTTAAAACCTGTTGCTGAGCAAAATGTGTTTGTTTGAAACATTACGTCTCTTTCCAAACAGAAATAAGTAAGCAGTTTAGTTGTGTAGGAGCACACCTTTTGGGAAACAAGGTTGCATTTGAGGATCTTTTAAATGCCACAATACACCATCTGCACACCAAATGTGCAGCAGCTGCTTAAAACTGTCAACATGAACCATGATTTCTAAGAAATGATGAATTCATCTGAAGTCACCATTAACTCGGGCTGCTCTGGACGCAAGTATTTCAAGTGGCTGAGTGTACAACTTTCTGTGTTGACAGCTGATATAAGATTATCGCATACATTTAATCTGTTGTGTTTACAAAAAAGACAAATAATAAAAAATGTTTCCTGTGAAGAAAAAGGTTAATGGACTTCCGAAAGTTAACAGTCAGATAAAAATGAGTCATTTGTCAAAGCACCAGATAAAAGAAAAAAAATCAGGCTACAAACTGAGTGTTTTATTGTTGCAAATACTTCAAACACTCAACCATCCATAAGGAAAGTCTGCTTTTCCCAAAATTAAAGTAATTGTGGTTGTAACAGTGTAAAATGTGTAGGCCTACTGCCCAGTTACTTAGCCAACCTAAAAGACACTTACTTGAGGCATTATGGGTACAATACTTTGTTCATATGTCATATGGTCAGTGGCGCATTTCACAGGGGATGGGGATCATTAGGTGGTCTAGACAGAAGTAGTATTTTCATATGTGCTTACAGTACCAATTACAGTAGACTTTACATAGAACACCTCAGAACATGGGACTTCAGAGGAGTCTCAAGATCAAAATATGTCAGTTTTAATTATCCCTGGGTGCTGTCAGACATCAAGGCACTGGTATTGACTGGTAATTTTAATGACCTGTTTTTAAACAGATAAAATTTTATTTATTTAGTTATTTTTTACTTTAACCACCTTAATTTGACTGTAAAAACTTTTCCCGATCAAAAACAAAAATACAGTGTGTACGGAAAGTATTCAGACCCCTTGAAATTTTTCACTCTCTGTGTCATTGCTGCCATTTGCCAAAATCAAAAAAGTTCATTTTATTTCTCATCAATGTACACTCAGCACCCCATCTTGACAGAAAAAAACAGAAATGTAGAAATTTTTGCAAATTTATTAAAAAAGAAAAACTGAAATATCACATGGTCAGAAGTATTCAGACCCTTTGCAGCGACATTCATATTTAACTCGCATGCCGTCCATTTCTTCTGATCCTCCTCGAGATGGTTCTGCTTCTTTATTGGAGTCCAGCTGTGTTTAATTAAACTGATTGGACTTGATTAGGAAAGGCACACACCTGTCTATATAAGACCTTACAGCTCACAGTGCATATCAGAGCAAATGAGAATCATGAGGTCGAAGGAACTGCCCAAGGAGCTCAGAGACAGAATTGTGGCAAGGCACAGATCTGGCCAAGGTTACAAAAGAATTTCTGCAGCACTCAAGGTTCCTAAGAGCACAGTGGCCTCCATAATCCTCAAATGGAAGAAGTTTGGGACGACCACAACTCTTCCTAGACCTGGACATCCAGCCAAACTGAACAATGGTGGGAGAAGAGCCTTGGTGAGAGAGGTAAAGAAGAACCCAAAGATCACTGTGGCTGAGCTCCAGAGATGCAGCCAGGAGATAGGAGAAAGTTCCACAAAGTCAACTATCACTGCAGCCCTCCACCAGTCGGGGCTTTATGGCAGAGTGGCCCGACGGAAGCCTCTCCTCAGTGCAAGACACATGAAAGCCCGCATAGAGTTTGCCAAAAACACATGAAGGACTCCCAGACTATGAGAAATAAGATTCTCTGGTCTGATGAGACCAAGATTGAACTGTTTGGTGTTAATTCTAAGCGGTATGTGTGGAGAAAACCAGGCACTGCTCATCACCTGCCCAATACAATCCCTACAGTGAAACATGGTGGTGGGAGCATCATGTTGTGGGGGTGTTTTTCAGCTGCAGGGACAGGACAACTGGTTGCAATTGAAGGAAGGATGAATGCGGCCAAGTACAGAGATATCCTGGAGAAAAACCTCTTTCAGAGTGCTCAGGACCTCAGACTGGGCCGAAGGTTCACCTTTCAACAGGACAATGACCCTAACACACAGCTAAAATAACAAAGGAGTGGCTTCAGAACAACTCTGTGACCGTTCTTGACTGGCCCAGCCAGAACCCTGACCTAAACCCAATTGAGCATCTCTGGAGAGACCTCAAAATGGCTGTCCACCAACGTTCACCATCCAACCTGACAGAACTGGAGAGGATCTGCAAGGAAGAATGGCAGAGGATCTCCAAATTCAGGTGTGAAAAATTTGTTGCATCATTCCCAAGAAGACTCATGGCTGTACTAGCTGAAAAGGGTGCTTCTACTCAATACTGAGCACAGGTTCTGAATACTTATGACCATGTGATATTTCAGTATTTCTTTTTTAATAAATTTGCAAAAATTTCTACATTTCTGTTTTTTTTCTGTCAAGATGGGGTGCTGAGTGTATATTAATGAGAAATAAAATGAACTTTTTTGATTTTGGCAAATGGCAGCAATGACACAGAGAGTGAAAAATTTCAAGGGGTCTGAATACTTTCCGTACCCACTGTAAATTTACACACCTTGGTGAATAGAAACAAGAACAAAGGAATGGTCTGACCTTGATGCGAATTAAATAACGTAAAATCAACTTTGAGATAAGCTGATCTCACATCAGAAAGACACAATAAATGAACTCTTGAATTTAGTAACTGAAATGTTACAGAATGCATGGCATGTCAAAGTGGATTTGCAAAGGGGTACCCAGAGATTATGAAAGTAAGTTACAAGTGATTGGTCAGGACCAGGGGTTAACTGACTGAGAACCTGAACCAGTTTCGTCATGCACCCTACTGTCAAGTGCATTAGTATAGAGAGCGGGCTGTCAGAAATTCATTGCTCAGATAGGCGTTATGTGTCTTGGGAGATCAGCAGGAAAACAAACAGAGAGAACGACAGAGGGCTGCATTATAAAGGGATCTAATAGGCTGTTGTGATCCAGGGAGCATGCTTGTGATTTGCTCATGTAACCTAAGTTCACATTTCTGTTATGTGCCTTCTTGGTGGTTGTCATCTAAAGCATTTAATTGACACAATCAAACATTCTATTGAATAGTTGTTTTTTTTTTCTGGTATTGAAGAACTGTCTGTCACTGGTACATATTACCATCACTTATCAGTTTTAATCCCTCGTGTAGCATGGTCAGTGATGTGTAGACCTTGCAGAAAAGCATCCCTGAGTCTTACACAAGGCCATTCAGATTTCACATCTGCACAAATATTACAATTAAGAATCATACATTCCTTCTCTCACTTCTTTGCAGGGTCACATGGAACTGGACTTAATCCCCAGCTCGCACTGAGACAGAAGACAAAGAGACCTGGGACAGGTTAGCAACTCTGTACATGGCTATCTTCTGTCATGTTTGTGTTTTCAAATGAGGAAAAGGGGGGGAAAAATTGAAACAGAGGCATTTCTTTGTAATTTGATCGACCTGATTTCCCTTCATTTGTCGTGGATTGGTCCAGTGGGATAGTCGCTCAAACTGTACTGTTCACAATTTAATTTCACTCACAACTCTTCCTGCTTTTCTGTCTCCTTCTCCCACTGTCTTTTCTTTTATAAAGTGTGCATCTAAGACAGGGCCCATGGTAGCGGTGAAACTAGGTCCTGGGCTTCAAATAGCAGCCCATTGTATCCCAGGGGCCCGCAGCCGAGGAAAGGCCAGGAGAAATACACACACACACACACACACACACACACACACACACACACGTTTGTACTTCTATCTTAGTGAGGACATCCATAGGCGTAATGCATTTCCTAGAGCCTTACCCTAACCTTAACCATCACAACTGATTGCCTAAACTTAATCCTTACCCTAACCCTAACCAAACCTCAATTCATACCTGTTCTCTAAAAACAAGTCTTCACCCTCAAACATGCCAAAATGTCCTCACTTTGTAAAAATGTCCTCACTTTGATAGTTAAATGCAGAAAATGGTCCTCACCATGTAGCAAGTACAAGAACACACACACACACACACACACACACACACACACACACACACACACACACACACACACACACACACACACACACACACACACACACACACACACACAGCAGGAGAGAGTGAGAGATAGAGGGCGAAATTTTTTTTTGATGAAAATTAATATTTGTCATTTGGTGCGGCACGCAATACCCTGTAGACCCATACAGTACAACGGGCATTGTTTGAATCCAATTCTTTTGAAGATATCACAGCGTACCTGTGTTTCCGGCTCAGTTGGGAGAATTTTGGACTCTGCAGTCCTTGTACCTTTTTTTCTGATGTGTTCTGGGACTGCTGGCTATTTCTCACTTTGTTTCAGTTCTGTACCAGGACCTTGTTGTTCTACCATGCTGTGTGATGTCATGTATGGTAGCTTTTGTAAGTGTGTGTGTGTGTGTGTGTGTGTGTGTGTGTGTGTGTGTGTGTGTGTGTGTGTGTGTGTGAGTAACTGAGTTCACTGTTCAAGCCCGACAGATATCCTTTGCCTCATATTTTTTTCTTTGCCTCATATTTTTTTCTTTAATTTGATATTGCAGTGAGGTTGTATCACATTTTCAATGAAACTGCATCACTTCATCTTTCCAACAGTGCTGCTGCTTGCTTGCTTGTTCAACAAGGTATCAAAGATGATAATAATAATAATTTTGGATTTACATTCAATGTAAGCATTTCAGGTCCGCCTGAAATGAGCAACTAATGGCAGGCTTATATTGACAGCCTACATTCAGTGTGTCAGACTTACCCCAAATGCAGGAGATGCTAAAATTTCTTCTTTTTCTGTGTCTGCTACTTTTTAAGTGTTAAATTTCAATTTCTGTTCTTGTATCTTGTGCATAAGTGGTGCATATGGAGTAAATTGAAATGTAGTCCATAGAGGGAGGCTCTTGAGAATCGGACCACAAGTCGTTGTCCGGTATTTCCTGGTTGGTAGTCTGGACTTTGTTGTGATTTTTGAAATTGCTAGGATGTGTTTAGTAGCATTACTCTACGGGATATTGTCAAAAGTCCACCTGTCCACTGTTATGTCATAGAATTGCATGCCACTTTGGGCACATTCCCAGTGTCCTGTTTATGCAGTTTAAGCCTTTTGTGTGTCACATTTAAAAAGTTAAAGTCCCCTCACCTGTCATTGATATAACCCATAAAACCTTATCACTGTGTATCTAAGCTCCATATAAAAGTGTTTTCCAAAGAAATAGTCCGTCTTAACACAACAGAGTAGAATTGTACGTTATTGCGTCCTCTAGAATGTGCAGATTGACTATCCCCCTGCCTGCCTCGCAACTCAAGGCAGAGTTGTAAGTTGTAAAATTAGGGTAATTCAATCATACGTATTTGAACTAAAAAATGATTCTCAAGAAGAATTGATGCAGAAAGACACATACTGCAAGTTGGCAGCATTGGTTGCTTATGTTTGTGACGTATGAAATCCCAGAAGTCTAAATCTGTGGTTTTTGAGACCTCCATCAGGACGCTGCGGTTTCAAGGTGGAAACGCCCTGTCATGATGTTTACTACTTATTTTGCTTATGGTATGTTTTCTAACACATAAGAAAACACCACATGGACATGTTAATGAGATATAAAAAAGAAGGATTTTCCCTGTAAGGGTTTAAGGTCAGGTCTTAACATGTTAAGTAAGTTTCATGGCACCAGGCTGAACTGCATGTTTTTGTTTGACGTAGCAAGAAAACCAAAGAAGCTACTACTGATATTACTGATGGCACCATTTTATTATCAGTTGTGCCATTAAGGCCAAGACAGTAATCCAACTTGCATGATATTACACCTCTGGATTTCACACCAACCTTAATCTGGTTGTCATATCTACACTTGCTTCTCAGGATTTTAAAACGTTTTACAGCAACTTTCATGTTCTGCATGACCAATAAAACAAATCACTTTCATTACCTGAAAAGAAAATAACTGACAGGACAGCAAGACAGCTGCCAATACAGAAGAAAGACTTAGTGTACGAAAAGACAGACTAATGCAAAGTGCGCACATGAAACAGTACCTTTACATTCCGAGGATTAAAAAACAACATGCCCGATATGTTGTAGCTCATCTAATAATGCACCTGTTTCACATCTCTCTTCTCTGCTGTGCAACACAGTAGTGTAGCTCAGCATCGCATCACACCAACTTGCCTTAGTGTCTTCTTAAGAGTAGCATTGCAGCATTTTAACATGGGTTACCGTGGAGACCACAGCGGTGCCACTGGCAGCAGCAGCAGCCTCTTGCTCGTTCCGACTGACATTCAGACAAGCCCCTATAGTGTGGAAGCATAGGAATACACACTTGAGAAGTCTTTGCAGCTCCCACATGTGCTGCAAATACACGCTTCCTTGAATATGCTCAATCTGTGACACGTGCACATGCAACCGGATAGAGGACATGCGGGTGAAATACACACACACACTCAAGTCAGCTCTAACCTATCTGACCAGGTCTTGTATTATTAATGATGTGGCTGCTGTTTTTCTTATTTTTTTTCTTTTCTCTCTTTTTTAAATGCAGCTGAACAGTGGTGCCCAACAGACTGATAACAGCATATTTTATTTCCCCCAAATAAGAATGCACAAAACAAAAAAAAACCTCATTTTCATTGCAATATTCATTGTGTCACATGTCATCTAGTTGTCACTTCAATGTTAGATCCATTCTGTCATTTAGAAGGATGACAAGTGTGGGCTCTTTATAAGGAGGCGTTGGTGGGAGAGTGTGACAGTACTGTCAACAGCACCGTGATGTGGACGCATATCCAATTTAATGCAAATTCCTTTGGTTATTTTTTAATTTTTGAATGCTGCTTAGTATCGCGTTCAATGCGTCTTACTGTCGGTTTAGAAAATTGGATCATAGAATAATAATCTATACAGCATCATTGAGGAAATATCGCAAGATGCTTTTACAAGTAGCCATGAAAAAAATGAGAAAATTGAGGGAAAATGACGAGGCCCAGAGCAGCAATAGCTGAGAATAAAAGCCAGCGGTAAATCAGGGCAACAATTGCTGAAGCCGTAATGATATAGCTCCCATCTGCAGCTGTTTGGCACCAACAGATCACCGGATTCTGTGCCAAATTATCATGAAGGTAATAATTTTTTCCAATCCTATTCACGCTTTCAAGCCAGTCAGGTCCACCAAACTATGCCTTGTTGGTGTACAAGATAAATTGATATTATCACAGAGAGGAAAAAAAAGCTCACCTGACTTACTTGTGATTTCTGAATTAAGCTCGCTGCTGCGTAATTGAACTTGTGTAATAACTGAAAAATGATTTGTTTCATTCAGCTGCTTCCTGATGGGGTGCTACTGCAAATTCACATGCTTCATTTTATGTGTCAGCTGCTGCACTGTGGCAGCCTGCTTGTTGTGTTGCCCCAAAAAGTTGTTAATTTTTGAAGGCCATGTCGGCCACATGATATCATTGTGCTAATTGGACATGCAATAGCTCAGCAATATCCAGTCGGAGTGCTGAGAGGCTGCACACTGCGCCATGTTTCACAGGGCTGAGATTATGATGACAGGCCACTGACGCCTCCGACCAAGACCTGTCTGACAGCCAGCGCGAATTACCATCATTTTGATGTTTTAATTTGTAAGGTGTTTTTTGGGGGGGCATGTATAAATGCATGTGTGCTTGTAAAAGCAAGACTGGGTTGGGTGGTTTACAAGGTTTTAGATGGTGACGAGTTGTCTAAACCTGAATGTCAAGGTTGCAACATATAATGGGGTACTAATACAAAAATAGCCTAATTTTGCCCACAAGTCACAACAGCCTGCATCATAAATACAAACTATACCAAATGAAGAGGCTTAGATTTTAGAAGAAGTACGATTACTTCAAGCCTCTGGATGGATAGCAGCCACCTATGGCTGATTGTAATTGTTAAATGGTGTCCTGGAAGACACTTTTTCTCAGTAAGTTATTACCCAGATAGCAAACTATGAGTGAATCAATGTTGAATCTATGTTGAGACCTAACGTCGAAATTATACAGAAAGCGCAAGGTTGATAAAATGTTGAGTCAACGTTTGCTTTTCAACCATAAATCACACTTTACCCAGATAGCAAAAGATGTTAAATCAATGTTGAATTAGGGTTAAGAAGGTTGAATTGTGGTTTCGGTTGAAGACTGATGGTTGGATCAAAGTTGATTCAACAACATTTTGTTAACATTGAAGTTTGTGTTTAAAAGATACCATTGAATCTACATTGTATTTTGGTTTAATTAAAATGTTTGACAGGTCAATGTTTAATTAATGTTGAATCTATGTTTGCAAACATGTAATCTATGTAAGCAAACGTTGACTCAACATTTTATCAACCTTGCGCTTTCTGTATAATTTCGACGTTAGGTCTCAAGATAGATTCAACATTGATTCACCCATAGTTTGCTATCTGGGTACCTACATACATGACACAAACATTGAACGTACCAAGTGAGTGTTCCTGAAATCATAAATGACTTGATAAGACCTTGGAGACAAAGAGCACCAATGTAGACATGTAGGTGATGGCCGAAGCACGAGACTTTTTCACGGCGATTGCTTTCATCACGTTAGCTTCACTGCCCTGTTGTTGCTGTGCACACCTGTTTCTCCTCACCCAGATGCTAGTCATGAAAAAGAAAAAAGAAAAAAATGAAACCAGAACTGATGTTTTATTCAAATTTGGTCTGTTTAGATGAACCATATCCAAATGAGCAAGGAAGCCTTGTGCCACCAGAAATGAAAATTTGCCGCTTTAAACAGGGCACTTAAGCTGTTACCTCCGTATTCATTCTGCCACTTGTTCATGTTGACTCATTGCATTGTACGCTCTTTGTCTTTTACGCTCGAGCTTTGTACATGGATCAGTACTTAATTGTGAAGAGCATGTACAATTCTTTATGGAGCTTAGCTTTTGGTCTCATGCTCAACATGTCCTTGAATGCTGCAAAACAGAAAAGAATTTACTTTAACTGATCAGTTTCCTGGTAATTCTTGTTCTTAAAAAGTTCTATCGAACAAGGGTTATTCATTCTAGTGCCAACGTTGTTGATGTTTTGCTGACATCCCCCTCCCTGAAGGGGAACCTGAGTTGAACTTAGATACGTTCAGTTTCACTGGCTTTTCATTCTGTCCTGACCTCACTCACTTCAACATATATTCCTTGGTAGTGAAGCCCTGGGGCCTTTCTCCTGCTTTTACAGCATAGTAATGAGTCAGCCCAGTATGAGGAAGTGCATCAATATTGGACAATTCTGTGCCTAATGATTTATGTCCTCGCCCAAAGTTCAGTTCAGTGCAGGAAGCAAAGTCACCTTTTTGCAGCAAGGCAGAAACTTGGAAAGTAACCCTGTGTGAAGGGTCAGGCTGATGGATGAACAGCTAACGTGCATTAATTAGCACATTAGAAATGGAACATAATGCCAACCGTGTTGTAATTTTTGTCAAACTAAGTAGAATGTTCGGATGCAATGTATCTGCAATACTCTTTGTCATTGCCAATGTCATCCTTTTGTTTTGCAATATCTGCTCTCGGCAACTAAAGCTGATGTACTATTTATCGGTATCTTCATGTTAAGCAGCTGTCCATGTAACAGCTCACGTTTCATGTTTTGCCCAAATCCTTTAAATTGGTTAGAAAGATGTAATTTGTAATTGCAAATGTGTGTTCATTGCACTCAAGGGAGGCCAAATGCAAGAAAATAGGCTCAATTGTCCAATGTTGTCAATTCAACAAAAACGATCTGATTCAACAGGTCTTGAAAAGTCTGAGATTTTTGATACATTTAACTTATCTGATGAAATAATATCAGTAAATACGTACAAATCAACTAATCTAGAGACCTATAGTTAATTTGACTGGCTGCTTAGTATAAACTTTAACTTCCATCGATTTTCGCCTGAAATTTCCACTGAAGATGTACGGAAAGTAAATTGAATGCTGTTCTTGAACTGTTTGGAGTACAGGCATAGTTGGGGTCTCCTTTGAAAGCTGACAACCTGAATTTTCACCCAGTGCAGTCAGAATTACTCTAGGTGCTACTGGCACAGAGTATTTTATGTTGGAACACACTGAATTAGGATGAATTTTATTCTCGCCTATATTTTTCCTAATAAAACACCTGAAAATAAGTGTGGCAGCACTGTGAGAGCTTGAAAACACAAAAAGGCAACAGCCTGGGGTCTTACATAGTTCAGGTCAAAATTTCAGAGCAATACTACAAGAAATGAGTGTTTCACACATGTATTTGTACTGCTATGGCCAGGCGCTGTCAATTTTGGACACCCTCTGCACACCCTGGGCAAAAATGGTATATGTTCGTTTTTCAGCCCGTTTTCACATTATTTTCACTCCAAAAACTCATAAAGAACTCAAAAAAAGCACTTCAGAGCAGCTCCAGTGTGGATCAGACAGAGAGACTGGGAGGGAGACAGAGAGGCTCCAGCTGCAGCCGGAGCGGAGGTGTGAGAAGTCACAGAACCCTGCTGGCAGAGGCTGTATTTATATCCTGCAGGCTCATTGGCTACAAGCCCTGTCAGTCAAACATTTCCTCCGACGTGATTTGCTCAGAATTTACTGTCAAAATGAGGTAGGTCCAGATCGGTCAGTCTCGGCTACGGTTGGCCGTTTAGGCCTGGGAAACAGGCCAGAGTCACTTGATTGGTTGAAATGCGGTGTAAACCAAAAGGATAGAGTTCAGCCGCCATTTTGAGTGCAAGACCGCATGGATATGCTTCATAAAAATATGGACAGAAATACAGTGAATATGAAACGGGCAGCGCCACCATGCGCCGCGTGCTCGCGCACGGAGCCGAGCTATTTGTTGATTATTTACTTATTTCAAGACATGTTTTGTACAAAATATTGTACTTGCTAGTTTTGTCTGGATGCCTAAGCTTGGATTCTGGCTGATTTTTGTGGATTATTTTCATCTTTGACCAGTAAAAGAGCGTCCAAAGGTGAGTTGTTCCCTTTAAATGTTTTGTTGTTTGTTGGAGAAATGTGTTTATATTACCCGCTGTGGTAATCACATCTGAAAGTGGTTTATACCGGCGGATTCATGAGAATCTAAACTTTCCATGGGTGTATAGTGTTTCTATAATTGTGTTTGCAGCTTCCATGAATTTTGAAAAAATGCTTATGCAGATCGTTCAGCGGGACGTATTCGGGCCGCTGCGGTTTAAGGAAACGGAAAGGTCACATTTAATTAAAAATAAGAGTTTATAGCAGTGTTGCTCTTCTGTCTTCCTCTTTGTACTGAGCATAGAATTCTGGCAGGGATCCTTAATAATGCATCTTTTAATTTCTCTCTCTCGAGCGTTCACTTTGCTTTGACCTGGCTAGTCGGTAAGCAGTGCGCCAGATTGGACTTCTTTTTTTGTTCTTTCCATGCATTCATTTTCAGATGCACTTCCGTCTGCAGCAAAGGCCAGTCTGCAGTGATAAATCTGGCAGGGAAACAGAAATTAATTTGAATGAATTTGTATTTGAATACTATGGTGGGAGTTAATTACCCTTAAATGGATTGTTCGCAGTTAATATTGAAAGGGTAAACTTGCCATGATTTCTGTAACTTTTATGGATTGATATTACAGCTTATTTAAAGAAGCATTCAGCATGACCTGTTCACACACTAAATAAATACTGTAAGTGTGAGCGTAAAAGCTGCAATGATTTTTATTTAGATTTAAGCTTGTTAAAAGATATAGGTTCTGTGTGCCAGATCTGTCGTCTCTCTCACTCTGACTTTCTCCATATTCTCACACTCTCATTTTTTTCCATGTTCTTTGCATGGAGTTGAATGTGCCCAAAACAGACTTAGTGTTGCGTTGATTGCTCTGAGGTACTTTGTTTATTTAAAGAGCCAAAGCTTCGCACAAACAAGGTTTCTTTTATTTTAATTGGACATATTAACTGGATATAACGAAAAGGTGCATTGGATTAGAATTGCACACTGCACCTTCAAACAGATGCTGATGTGGAATCAAATATTTTGTCGCTGTATTTACACAGGTTTCAACGTTGCTGCAGGCTATTGTTTCATCACCACTTCTGTGGCACATCGTTCACTAAGCTGTTGCTTCATTTGTCAAATGTACATTTTTGCCATCTAATCCAGATCTGAGTTCCTCTGAACGCTGCAGGCGTGCAAAGGTTGTGTGCTGCGCCGGGGAAGCTTGCCGACATTTGAGAGAGCTGGTTGTAATATTTTGTCATTTCAAATTAAATGCTGCACTTGGGGATCGTGGTTGCAGTCAAGTCAAATTAATGGCAGGCAGCTCAATAAGGAATATGATCTTTCCACATCATACAACTCATATTTTCTGTTCAAATTTAACACAATAGCTGCTGTTATTCTGGGACAGCTTTTGAATGCTGAATTTCAAAGCTGTCTCCCGCTGAGGCTGAGCTGCTAGAATTAAATCAACGGTGTTAATGCATCCACATTCCTTTCTGCACCTTCTGATAACGCTCCTAATTTAGCACCAGTCAGTGATTTATCTTTTGTGACCAATCAAGCATCATCTGTTTTAATTTTAAATTCCATTGTGCTATTGTGAGATCCATTTCACAGATCTAAACTCAGGAATTCAGAAATGGAGGGATGAAGGAACTAGAACGAGAGAGGAGAAAAGACAGAAAACTCAAAACCCCTGTTTAACAAGTTGTAAATGACTATCACCTCTATCCATCTGTCCATTTGCTGCCACTTATCCTGGTCCAGGTCACAATGACAGCAGACTAAACAAGGCAGTTCAGGCCATCTTCCCCAAGCAATGTTTTTTTTTTTTTTAGTTCCTCCTGGTGGATCCTGGAGGTTTCTCAACTGAGGTGAGATGTGTTGTCTTTCTAAAACCACCTCAATTGGCTATATTCAATGCAAAGAGGGGCTGGCCACACAAAGATGCACATCTTCATCTTGATGGGTTTTTAAATCAAACACCATTTGGCGATGGAAACTGTTGAAAATGTCTAAATTCAAACTTCCCTCCTTACCTGAACCTTTGTCACCGTATGCTGGAACATTTATAATTCTTTATACCCAAAAGGGAAGCAGAATAATAGAGCAAAAGATGTGCTGCTTGTACAGTGCAAAACACAAATTTTAAGTATTTTTGTCAAGCCCTCTGCACTTAGCAGTTTTCGTGTGGATAGCAAAATCCAAAATGTCACTTGTTTAAACTGTTCGAGGGTGCACATCCCATAAACTTTTCCAGACTTCTTCCTTTTGACAAATTTGGGCCCCATGGAGCATCCATTACTGTCCCCCTCAGCTGAGCCAGTAGAGAGCATCCGTCCGGCTGAGCTGGCTGACTTCCTTCTGGAAGTACAGCCCGATCCTTTTCCTCGGGGTTTTGGATCAGTCATTGTTCTCCTTCGAGATATAGCCAGGCCTGCGCAGAATCGGTCACCAGCTGTCGCTGCTGACTTAGTGTGTCAGAAAACATAAGCAATGATAAGCTCATGAGATCAAGGCCCCTGCAGCTTTTGGAGTCAGGCTTAGCAGGTGCGACTGGATGACCTCAGGGCATGATGGGGAACACCTGGCTTTCACCTGAACCAACAGCTGACTGATTTAGATGCTGGCACAATGCGAGATTCGATACAAACTTCACCTTTTAGTTTTTTGTTAGAATTTGTCAGTCAGAGGGTTTGAATACATTAATATTTTACAAATCATTGACGGCATACTGTTAATAATGGAAACCATTGTCTTGCAAAGTGGACAACAGTTAGTCCATTTGTTGTATCAGGGAGGCGTGCTTGGCACTGTAAAACATCGTGCTGAAACTGGATCAGTTATATCCAAAGCAAGATCAATAAGGCCAAAAGTTACCACACCATCAGATTGGTTCTCTGAAAGATAGAAAAGAAGCTTCATCAAAGGTGCATAATTTATTAAATGAGGAACACAAGTCTCTAATCAGCAAAACTCATGTAAAAAGCTGTCTGGTGGTGTCTCAGTGTGTCTAAGTGACTTCTCAGGAGTGGAAACATGAACTCTTGGGATGGGCTAAGATAAAGCACTATTTTACAGTAGACGATTTGACAAAGGGGTGTTTGTAAAGCCTGGCACAGACTCCTGGAGTTTAAATTCGAACAGGAATTCTGTTGCATCACACTCAAAAAGATAAACTTCACACATATTCTTCTCTCTAAGTTTAGACATGTGCACAACACAATTGGAAAATACTGGTGCATCACACAGTACAGGATATTGCTGGTATCTTGGCAGAGGAAGCAGTCATGAAGTAGAGCACCACCTCTCGAGATCTCATGGGGAAAAATGGAGACTGTGTAGTGCAACAACTTGCTGTAATGCTAATACCACTTTGAAGTGAGTGTTTGATATTATTTGGATAACGCCAATGAGTTATCAAGCAGTTCAAGATATTTATACTAGATCTATGAGCCCCTTTTGTGACCAGACAACCTGGGTGCAACATCAGTTCAGCCAGATTCCAGACCACATTTCTCCTCCAGTTGTCACACGGTGTGAAAGAGGGATACATTGGATGACAATTCTTGTATTCAGAGGTCGACTTAAGGACTCTTTTCTTTAGAAATGCCCTCTGGCTTGTATCTTTTCTTGGGAAAAACTCATACTATAGTAGAAAAATGAAACCAAACAAACCTCAATGCTTTGCCAAGTCAAAGAAGACCAAGGTGAGCTGACTGCCATGAACATCCCTCTACAGTCACCTGACCTGAACCTCACTGAACATCCCTTTTTCAATACTGAGAGCCAAACATTGCAAACGAAATAGAAAGATAAATCAGGAGATTGAACTTGTGAATCTGATTTTATCATTTGCTTTGTAAAATGTTGTTTTAAATTCAAAACAAACGCAGAATAGAAAATTCTTCCCTTGTGTCGCCAGACACTTTTGTCCCCAGAAGGAGCAAGTCATTATTTTATTCTGTCTTGCGTGAGACGAGGCAGATTTTGACAGAAACTGCCCAGTATAGCTTTAAAAGTGCCTATCAATATGCCTGCCTGCTGTGGCCTCAGCTCTTTCTTGCTGTCCAGCACTGGAACAGATGCCCTATTGTAACTTTCTCCTATTGTTAGCCTCTCTGCTTCTTTTTTTGTGTGTTTCTGTCTTGCTTTCCCACCCTCCCTCTCCCTCTCCCTCTCCTTCTCTATGTCCTGTTCCTCTATTTTTCTCTTGTAAGCCTTTAATGGTGATTAGCTGTGCCATGCTGAATGTGTTCCTGTGTCTCTCTCTCATTGGGAGCATAAGTGCTGTCACTGAACTCAGTCCTGCACTGTTAACTGAGCTATTGATTCACCTCAGATGAATGGTTTGGATACAGTATGGGAATGTGGTCTAGGGACACAAGGTAGCAGTGCGCATTTGTGTGGGGAGGGATGCCTGAGTTGACTCCTATTACTGGTGATGGAGCTGTATGGTCCTAATATGGAGATAAGTTAGATAATGCAAATTCACATGCACACACGTACACAGCAAGAGAAAATGTCTGCAGTGCAATAGAGACTGAAGCTCCTTGAATCAGCTTAAACATGCCAACATTTTTACCTAGTCAGACAGTTACCTGCATAGTTTTAGCACTTTGACTGCAGAGTGTATCTGTTCACAGTGGGCTAAATGTACAGCTAGTCTTCATCTGTCTGAATTACCCTGTTCTGTCCATTAGCTTCCTCTTGTCGGCACTTGTCACTCTTGCTAAAAGAAACATTATGCCGCTGTTATTCCGCTGCATTTATGTAACTGCTATAATTAATGCCCTTTTTTGGGGAGGCATTTGATTCCAAGCGCGTGAACTTATAAAATATGCATTACATTCACAACGTGAGTGACTTAACAGGAGTCACTCGCAATGTTTGTGTGCTTTACGTTACATGCTTTTGAAGTGCGATGTAAGATTATTTGTTGAGTTCAATTACTAATAAGGCATTTTTATTATAGCATTGCATGAATTCATAATGGTTAATAAACATTTTTGTTATACTGTAAGCCTTTCTAGCAAACTTTCCTGATGTTTGGGATTGCAAGGTTGCAAAAAAAAATAAAAAGCTCCTGTACAAGGCTTTCTTTGGATCTTAAATTTACTCTTTAGCTTTCTAGACAAGAGCTGCAGGACGTGTCTGCAAAATCCATTTTTACTTTACTAGGATGGCTTGCTACCATTTGCAACGGCATGCATGATGGGAATTGCATTTCTATTCACTAAACTGCATTAAGTTTTGGGGGGAATATATTTTACAATAGATCGAGTTTGATGTAACACAAAGACATTTCCAACCAACATATCATATATTAGACAGGGCAGCACTCTTCACCATGGTAATCCAAAAAAATGAAGGAGATGCTTCAAATATGTTCAAACGGTTGGCATTTTTACCCAAACAATGATGGTTTCCTACACCAAACCAAGTGGCTGTGTCCAACATAACTGTCCCATGCTGGATGTAAACCTGTTCCGCTGCTGAATTATGAATGTGCTTCCTCTTCAACCCCCTGAAGTGAAATTTGCAGGTAATAGGGCTGGAAACATCTCTCACTCTATGATAGCCCTACCTTCCAAGGAGGAATTTTTTTTTATTTTATTTTTTTTACTGAAAACGGAAATGAAAATGCAGTTTTTTCTTACATGGGAACAAGATTTTTGTGAGACAGGTTTGGATTTTGCTGATCGTGAGCATTTATCAATTTAATTTGTTGGTGTTGAGAGCTCTTTGCTGTTCACTTGATGAAAACATGCTGAACTATATGTAAGTAAACAAACTGAAAACACGACCAAATATAGAAATCACACTCTCGTTTAACCATTGTTTAAAATTTACTATCCCTTCATGGAAGACGATCACGTCTTGACCACCCAGATACTCCCCAACAGCAAAGATGGCTTCATCACCACTTGTGGCGAACACACAAGTGGAATTTCAGTTTTGGAAACAGGAGTCGGACATGTCAGGTTGGACGAACGCACATACACTTTAACAGATATCTGCAATAATCTCTAGCTTTTGCAATAGGAATGTTTAAATACATAAACACACAGAAAATCAGACTTTTTCACAAAAAGACAGCATGACAAATAGTTGACTTTAGTAACTTAATGAGTCGCAATGCATGGCAATGACAAGTGTATCCAAGTCGCATCCAGATGTGTTCATCATTTTTCATTCAGTTTTCCCTGTAAACAGATTTTGATGGCAGCTTGTTCAACATACACAGTGTGTCTGCCTTGATTGCATTCAGTTATTTGCATCACATTTCAAAATTTTGTTTTGTTTTCCCACTTGGCAGCATTTTTCGAAATGCTGTCCATGTGCTGTCAAATTAGTGAAGATGTTTTCCCAGTTTGCCAGTGGTTTATCTATTTGCATGTGTTTCTTAAATTGCAGGGCTCTGGGCTCTCAGGTTCACCTTAATAAGCACCATTTATATACAAAAAATGAAAAATTAACCAGTAATGAAAACATTAATTCCAACTTTTAAACCATTTGCAAATGGTGCCTCTTCAGAAACTGGTTTATAGCTTCCAGGCAGCTGTTGGGTCCCATTCATTTTAATACATTAGGAATCATGCCTTGCAGAAATTTGAACCTTGCTGCAGTCATGGTTAACATCTCGCCTGGATTTATTTTTATTGACATTATGAGTGTTGGATTGTGGTCCTTTTTTATATCAATCTTCAGCAACCTTTCTACATCTCATTATCAGTTTTCAGCTGCTCATACAAGGACAGTTCGATCCAGTACATCTAAATGCTTTTGTGGCTTTGGCTGTCGTAGCACAGTTTCTTTTTAACAGAGAGCCACAGTGGAGGTGGTTGGAGCACTCCGCACTGTGGCACCAGATGGCAAACTCTCCCTGTCATTGTAAAACATGTGGAAAAAAAATGTTTAATTGGCTTGTTAATTGGCTGCTCTCGTGTCCTAATGGGACTCTTAAAGCCAGGTGCACTGGAAAGGCCACATTGTTTCACATTTAGCTTAACAAAAAATGGAGATATGTGTTTTATGAAAGCAATCAAGATCTAAGGTATTCTTGATTACATGGGGATGATTTCTATTGCAGCAAAAGGGAACAATTAGTATTCAGTTTACTGCCATTGCCCAAAATTTAGCGAGTATGTTATAAGACAGGATTTCCAATAACTTCTGACTGGTGTGTGGTGTTAAACTGTTGCAAATGACAGTGAAATGTAATTTCTGCCAGTTAAACCACAGTGAAATGGGAGTTTACAGACTAATTTGGTTGCTTGTCCTTCATGCCTATGGATGGATGAGGCAGAGAATTGAAGCCTCCCCCACTGTTGGCCCAGTATGTCGTCTTACTTAGAAAATTACCATCTTCATGCTTAATGGCATATAAGGACAGACAAGCCTCCTCCACTGTTGGCCATCTGTGACTGACTTGGCAGCGTGACCACAACTCATCATCGCTCCCATTCAGCTTTGCTTTTTATGGCCGCGGCGACCGATGTCTCTTACTTAATCTGTTTTAATTTTTGGATCGAAATGGTGGCATCTTGAGACACTACAGGTTAGGGATTGAGGTTGATCTGTTGAATTTGCCTCTCAGCTCAGTATTAAAATGTGAGTATCTCCCTCTATCCGTGCCTCGTGGCGTCTAAACGAGAAACCAGACTCCTACAGTCCTGGCAGTCCACGGGATGCTTGGCAGCGGGACTGCAGCGCATCATCCCTCCTTCAGCTCTTCTAATTATGTTTATTTATTTATTGCCCTTTTTAGGATTATTTGCCTTTACACTTGTTTAAATACCTCAATCCAGAGGGCACTTTGAACGTTAAGGTAACTTATTTTGCTTCTTCATATCCTGAAGTATCGCCAAACGACAAAGAGACAACATTCACTGATTTGTCAATTGTGCAAAAAGGCAATGCATATAATTTTAGCCCCCAAGCATATAAATGTGCTGCTATTTCATATTAAAGTCAGGAAGAAATGGTACCAAGCATCAGTCACCTATGTCACTGCCTCTCAAAATCACAGATATTTTTTTGAAAAATATGGCTGTTATCTTGCTAAAGAAATACACTGACGTTCAGGCATTTATAAGAGTGAAATATCTCATCATCTGGCCAATGTTGACATGTGGCCAAAATGATTTTGATATTACTACAGCAAAAAAAAAAAAGGAAAAAAAAAGACAGAAATACTAAATAGCATGTTGTCATTGAAACCTTCTGGTGCCTCTCAGCTTTCAGCCCCAATCAGTTAAACTGAGAAACACTGACAAATCTACCAAACTGAAGCACAGAGACAAATGATGAAACTTTTCCACCCAACAGCATGGCAAATGCTTCACAACGGAAAATGTCTAAAACACAATGTCCCTCAAAACATATTTTTCTGAACGCGAGCAAGAGGCTGCTGGATGATGAGAAATCCTAATCATGAACACCATTCAGACTTCTAAGCTTTCAGCTGAACCGTCGTTCCTTTTCGCTCTGGTCGTATTCAGCTTCTCCTGCTGCACCAGAGCTCAAAACTAAGCTTAGAGCAGTCGGCAAAGTTTTGTATGCCTTTCATGTAAAATCCCATTAAATTAGGTGTCCAGCTTCTGTGTTCCTTAACATCCATTTGCTCAATGCATCATTGTCACCTCTCTTCAACCCTCTCCACTCTTTTCTGCCCAAACATTGTGGGAGCCAGGGCATCGAGTGGCTGTCCTTTGCTGGGAGGTTATTGATGAGTTGCTAATGAAAGGCCTGTTAAAGGCAAGCATATTGATCCACCGAGGGCATGATGACAGTATCATTGCAAAAGACGCACAATTGAAAAAGACCTGCAAAGCCGAGAGGCTGAAGAGTGTGAATGGAATAATCCCCATACTTACTGCTGGTTGGTTTCACCAGTAATTCAATTTATTGATTTTTTTATTATATTTTTCTCTTTCTTTCTTCTTAATCTGAAATTTGAATACAAACGACTTCCATTACATTTAAAGTCTGAGGTGAGTAATTTGACCCACTAGACATTTCTAATCTGCTGTCCCAATTTGTTTAACATGACTTCGCTTACTTTATCCATGGAATGTAATTATTTCTTTAAATCATGACCTTAAACTTAAAGCACCTCCCATTTTTTACAAATTACACAATTCTTTAAAAGAATATTGTGTATTACACTACCAAACCAGCAGTAATTACTCCACATTTCACAAAAGCACAGTGAATATTAGACTGTCAGACATAAAATTTGAAAGTGTTGTCACAACTTTGGAGACCATATTGTGATTATTATTTTTTTAAATAAGTGCAGTAATTCTTTTGACAATCAAAACCACTCTTGTGTCTATACTGTAAATACCAAGTCAAGGTTTTCAAAGTAAAAAATCATATTTTCCTGACGATACATATATTTGCCACATAGAAACATCTCAATTCATTCTGACTTCTGAAGTATTTGAAAATGGTGTCTTTTCAGAAATTGGGTCATAGCTTCCAGGCAGCTGTTGGGTCCTATTCCTTTTAATACATTAGGAATCCCATTTTGCAAAAAATTTGAGGCCACCTGCTGTCATGTAACCCCTCATGTATAACATCATGCCTGGATTTGTTTGAGTGACATTGTGGGAGTGCTGGACTGTGGTACTTTTTAAATCGGTCTTCACTCACAACCCAGCTACATCTCATTATTATCATTTTACAGCTACTTATATAAGAGAGCTTTCTTCAGCTGATTTGATTCATTAGATTTGAATGCTTTAGCAGTTGTTGCTTGCAAATCCACAGTGGAGACGGTTTGGAGTGCTTTGCACTGTGGCTCCAGATGGCAAAGCATCCCTGTCATTGTACCATAAGTAGAAACTGTTTAATCAACATGGTAATTGGCAGCTGTCATGTCCTCATGGGACTTGTCAAATCGAGTACACTGAAAAGGCCAAGCAGTTTCACATTTAACGTAAATATGTGGATATGTGTTCAGTGAAAGCAATCAAAATATAAGGCATTAACGATTAGATCTAAATTACTGAGCAATGCAAGTAACTGAATTAAATTCAAATATAAAAGAACAAGGTGCATGACTATTTTATTTTCTCAAGTCATCTTTGCAAAACTGTTTAAGGCAGCTACCACTGCTACTGATTCAAACATTTTTATTTAAAGGGCAGCTACAAACTGTAGATCATCTTGAAGTCTGCACTCTGATTTAAGTGCACAAAACATTCTTAAGATCTTAATGTTGCACAAAATTTACAGTTTATGCACCTCAGTTTTGGAGTCATGGTTTTGTGCATTTTTGGTAGAGCAAAGAAAACAAATCCAATCAAAAATGATCACTTTTGTCACTTATATTCCCACACTGAAAAACGACAACAAAAGAACAGCCAGTTTGCTATTCAAGTTACCGTATATATCCAAATGAAAGATGTCCATGAAAATAAGTGAACCATTTACTTTGAAAGTACAGCAGCAGTTCAACTTTATCAATCAATCAAAGTTTATTTGTATAGCCCTTTACAACAGCCCAAAGGGTGACCAAAGTGCTTCACAGTAAAAAAAACAAGAAAATAACGTAAAAACAATACAGTATCTTAAAACAGGACAAACAATCACACTCGCAATCACGCCTACAGGCAAATTCAGAATAATCAGTAAACCTCAGCATATTTTTGGACTGTGGGAGGAAACTGGAGTACCCGGAGGAAACCCACGCATGCACAGAGAGAACATGCAAACTCCATGCAGAAAGATCCCGGGAAGGCTGGGACCCGAACCGGGGAACTTCTAGCTGCAACATGAGAAGTGCTAACCACCACACCACAACCCATAAACTTTAGAACTGTATAAAGTAATGTTGTATTTCCTTCTTTTTGGCAATTTGAGACGTGAAGCCAGCTGTGTGAATGAACTCCATTGGCATTGTCATTGGACAAAGTGAACGATTTCTTGCTGCTTACATTCAATCTGGACTCCACATGGGTGGCCAGTCAATAGATCTGTACAATGTCAGCTGAGAAGTTGCAGCATTTGTCTGCAGTAAGGCTTGTAGCCTGAGTTACCACACCATACATGTTTAATTAACCTAGCACACTGTCTGCCGGTGTTGCACATGATAGCAACACCAGAAAAGCACAGTGATACCTTGAAGTTAAAAACGATACTAATCTCATTTTATTAGTCCGAATATTTTTTAATTGATCGGCAGCATTAAGTGCTGAGAGCAAAATTTCTGATGATTAACTTTGACGTACCTCAATGGGGTAGTGTGTATGTTTGCAGAGTTCTGTTTCCACTCCCTGCAGGCATTGGGGAAGTGCCAGCTGCTTTTTCTTCTTCTTTTTCTCCCGCAAGTTTAATAGCCAACTGTAAATTGGAATTCATTTGCTAACATAAACAACAGTGAAAGAAAACCCACGGACACCACAAAGCCTGTCTCTAAAAGATGCTTTAAAGTTACAGCAAAGTTTTTTCCAACCATCCAAGTTTGACGAGGTAATTAGTTAAGAGCAATATTAACAGTTACATTTGGGTTTATCTTTCCTCCACACTGCTAACGTTAACTTTACCTTTGCTTGCAAGTTCCTAAAAGTCACAACAATGCAGACCAACACAAGTGATGATCAGTTTATTCTCAGTGTTTTTAATCGTAACAATTGCACTCACATTTTTGTCAATAATTTTCTCTTTTGCTAAAAAAATGTTCTCAGTAGACACATTCCTCTGCCAAGAAGTCTAGTCAACTCAGAGTCCATTCTATTAAAGAAATTAGCTACTGTATCAGGGGCATCAGATTATTGCAGAACATAAAAGAAGCTTAATAGCACTTGGACCTTGATCTAATGATTTACAATTATTAATGTTGTAACTGTAAGTTATTGTGAAAGCAAACAAAAGAGAGAACACTTCTCGACACAAAGTCAAATTTTATTTGGCATGAAAATCATGAAGAGACATGACTAAGTGTAAATGTGGCACTGTATGGTGAAGAAGTTTCAACCAGAATTATTAACCTGCACAATACAGCGGTGCACTAAAGTAGACTAAACACAAAAGAATCAAGTCAATGCATGTCCTTGGAGCTGATTTTCTAGTTTTCTATTGATGCAAATTACACACAAACACACTTACACACAAAGAACAGGATCTCTCAAAGAGTAGTTTAAAATCCACATTGTTCCAATAAATATTTAATTCTGTAACATTGTAATTAATGTGGTTTGGTTGGTAGAGAAAATACCAGTCAAGTTATAGAAAGTCCTCCGCATTTAGAGTCGAGCACGGCATGTAAGCAACTTAAATTCCTGCAAAGTTTTTGATTGAAATGTGCATCATGATTTTTCTTTTTAAATGCTAAAGAAAGACATTTAAAATTTCATGTTTTCTCATCAAATACTTCTTTTACTGATGTTTTACAGTTTTGCTGTGGTGTCTTTTAAGTGTGTGTGTCAACTGTGTGTGCCAAGTTTTAAAGGCTAATCCTTGATGCTTGTTTTGGGGATAGTTGTGGATGAAAATGTGTGCCATTACACTCTGATTTGCTGGTTAAGAATAATGTAATGTAAACTGTATACTTTGGGCCATGACCAGTAGGGCAAAACAGTGTAGTAAGAGTAATTAGTCAGTAAAACAAAAAAAACTGCGACAAACAAACAGGTTCTAAAGCAGCGCCGATGGCAGCATGACATCTGGCAAATGGCCATGGCAGCTGATCAAATATGTGTAAGTACACATTCCTGGGACGCTGCTTTGTAAAATAGTACATTTCCACCATTGACTATAAGGTCATCATGACAACAGATAAAGTAGCTGCTGCCATAATAACTATGCAGGGCTGTAAAAATGCTGCCTTGAATATTATAAAGTGCTTTGCGGTGTTTTGGCATCTGACTAGCCTTCAAACTTGATCATCTATTAGTCAATGTAAACTTCCTGGATCATATTTTATATCTTGCTGGTAGCTGAAGCCAAATGTCCACACCAGCACCGGCCATTAGTGTTTTCATGCACCCCATTCATACAGCTGTGTGAGGATCTCCTGTCTCAATTAATATGTTATCAGGCGTACAGCAGCGTTGCTATTCCTGCCCTCACTTTACATTTGAACAGCTATGTGTGAAATGGCCCAAGAGTGCAAACAAAGACATGATTGTCTCTCCTTTCAGGAATGACACTGCCTTATCACTGCACTCTGAATCATGAAATGAAATTAATAGCAGATTGGGGTTTGTTTTAGTGACTGTGTTGTGGATTAAGTACATGAAATTTGAGGGTTCTTTTTTCCAACTAGGGCAGAGAAACAACTGTAAGATTGTATGTGAAGAACACTACTAAACAATATAGAAAGATTGACATGGATTAATTTACACCTTCATAGAAAAATGCATGTGCAGATGCACAAAGGAATGGCTGTAAGACTTCTCACTTAGAATACATTAGAAAGATATACTCCCCTTGGACTTCCTTCCTGTACAGTTCCCATTGTTGTTGGAATACTACAACCAGTTTCTTTCAGACCAAGCCCATATCCAGTATCTAACCTTAAGGGAGGAGCAGTGAGCTTACTGACTCACCGTTTACACCTCTCCAGTGAATGCTATAGCAGAGCCAGATAGCTGTGAACTTGTCAACTACATATAATATCACAGAAGTCTGACAGTTTATTTATCAATAGTGCTCATATTCCGAGTAAATCTAAAAATAAAATGCCATCAAAGTGTTATTCCCAATAAATATTTTGCTAATGTAATATTTTTTTGTTCAGTAAGCTTCTTTTAAATCAGTCAATTTTTAAATAGGCCATAAATACCCATCTGCAACCTACAAATCTATGACAATGTCATACAGATATGAAGTTAATCTTAGCCATATTTATTTATGATACCAGACCATTCCAGCAACCTATCCATCCAACACCAGAAGACTGAATTACATTTTACTATAATAAAACATAATGCAGTTCTTTATGTGAAGGAATAAAATTTTAGTCCATCAGAAACTCCTGCCAGATTAAATCTCTGTGTGTCCAAAAAGGCCAATATTCTTTAAAGGTAGTCATTCCTGAGTTTGAAAAATGAGCAGTCGTTTTCAGGAACTGGTCTAATGAATGAATTAGGATCGCTGACGGCAATATATATTGTTAATGTGCATCATTTAAGCTGATAATTTGTCGCGTTAAAAAGCAGAACTTTGAAGTTTAATACACAATGGCATGCATCATAAGCATTTAAGGTGTCCTATAGCGACTGCATACGTTCTCATTAGAATGTAACATTTGTATTTATACATTAGCTAAATAACCATCAGTAACAACATAAATCTATGAGAAAAAAACACATTTTTAAATCTCCCTTTACTTGGTTATAAACTCTAACCTTTATCTCATTAGAGAAAATGAAAAATTATTCAGGTCACTGCTCTTAAATAGATGCTTTTTGGTGCTATTTTAATATCTGCCAGCCTGGTTCCAGATCTTTGAATTGCTACCCAAAAAACAGCACGGCCAAAAAAAAAAATTATAAAAATAATAAACTAAAATAAACCAACACAGGTGTTTCAGTGATGTTTAAGTGTTTTGAGGCAAATAACAAGATTCACAATTTATTCCATTCAGGCTGACACAGTAATATTCTTTGTCCGCAGTCAGTATCACACGACTGATATTTAATAGTCAAATTACTTTGATTGGAACTGCAAGCTTTGTACTTCCTGAAAATTATGTCATTGGGAGTGATGCCAAGTCAATCTCAGATGGAATAACAAGTTGGAACTGAAATTGCAATTATCAGGTCAGTTATAGATAATCATGCTAAATATATACACAATCACATTCAGCTGATCTCTCAGTCATAACCTCCTTTACTTTTTTATTTTTATTTTAATATCCTTTATTAGTCCCACAAGGGGGAATTTGCAGTTTTCACGTATATACCAATTAGGGTCAGAGTGCAGGGTTAGCAATGGTACAGTGCCCCTGGAGCAGGAAGGGTTAAGGGCCTTGCTCAAAGGTCTCACAGTGGCCACATCTGGGTTTGAACGTTTGGGCTTCTGACCAGTTGTCCAGACATTTAGCCGTTGCGCCACCACTGCCCACACGTCTGAATATCCACTATGGTTTTGATGCTCAAGCATGATATGCATATGTTAATGTATTCATAAGCAAAGAATAATCAAAAAATGATACTTTACTGCGCAATGTAATGTCAAACAACTGTACCTAGCACTGTGTCACAAGTTAAGGCTTCAAACTATGCAAAGGCAACGTAATTAAATGATAAATTGCTAAATTAATATGAAATAAAAGCCATTTTTTATGGTCCTTGTACATAGCATTCATTAAAACTAGTTTCCAAATTGTATTCATGATCTGTGTGAATACATACACTGTTTAATGGGAATCAGTCAAACGAGTGTGTATACACATCCTTCGACTTTCGACAAGGAAGTAAACAGAGGTTGTTCTCTGGTTGATTTGCATTTAACTCTCACTCTGCTCAGCAGCTTTCACTGCACAGCACTGCAGCCAAGGCCAGTTCAAGTGGAACCACTGAGCTTCAAGTCGGCAAATGAAAGAAAATTCAGTTCTATCTTTACAAAAACCAAAAATGGTGATAATGACAAACTCACATCAAATTCACCTTCAGTGACAGGAGGAACCTTGGGGCTTTAGTCCACCTCTCCCTTCCACTGCCACACACACACACACACACACACACACACACACACACACACACACACACACACACACACACACACACACACACACACACACACACACACACACACACACACAGTGGCATCAGCCGCCTGTGGATTAGCTCTGTGAGTGTATCTGGTTACAGTACCCTATGTACAACCTAACCACTGTGGATTACAGCATGGAGGAAGAGAAATGTGGCAATCACAAACACACACACACACACACACACACATGCAGGCAACACTGCCAAACAGGTTAGATGAGTGCAGGCAGGAGTGGAGGAGGAGGAGGAGGAAGGGCTATGCTAATGTCAGCACACAGAGGGAGAGAAGCTAGCATACAGATAGACAGTTCAAGTAAAACACAGCCAGAGTACACCAACAGGTGGAAAGGTGAGTGCCGAGGGGCCGGTCGGTATTATAGTCCAGTAAACAGCCGGGAAGGAGGTAGGCAAGCAGCCACGCAAGTAACAAAGCAGTGTGCTTTGTAGGCAGGCAGAGTGTCAGGTAAACAAGCAGACTCTTTCTGTCTGCTGTAGCTGGAGAAATACAGGCAGCAGCATAAAAAAGAAGCCATCAGAACGGCCTTTATCCTCTGCTGCCCCCTCTTTGAGACACACAGAGAGACTGAAGCAACTACAGGGGTACTCCGCCAACTCAGCGCTGCAAGGTAAATGTACGGATTCACTTTGCTTACAGCTCTAAGGGCTGACTCGGATGTTTAAATGTGAAGATATATTGTTGATTCCCCTAATTATTGAGGCAATTAGCTTCTCCCTTTCATCCATCTCTGCGTGTTTACATATTGCTGCGCATACTCCGGTTAAAGAGTCACTCAGGTTAAATTGAACCTTTGCTGCTCACAGTCCAGTAAACAAGTTTACCGTATCCTCCTTAATGAGCAGCGGCTTCATTTAAATCCACAGAAATGAAGTGATGCATCCTGTCGTGTCTTGACATCAAAATGCGCCCCGAAATGCAGTTTGATGGCAAAACTGAAAGTAGCTACGGGATTCAAGTTTCTTGCAGTTTGAGTTAAGCAAGTTATTGTAGTTCAATTTAATTTGCTTCCTGAGTAAGCGACTGAGGGGAGCTGATAATGAGTGTGTAGGTGCACTGGTTACCATGCAACACGTCGCACCATACCAGGCTGGAACCATCACCCTTGTGCTGTGTGTGTGTGTGTGTGTGTGTGTGTGTGTGTGTGTGTGTGTGTGTGTGTGTGTGTGTGTGTGTGTGTGTGTGTGTGTGTGTGTGTGTGTGTGTGTGTGTGTGTGTGTGTGTGTGTGTGTGTGTGTTCATGTGTGTTCATGTGTGTGTATTTGCACGCCGTCCTCTAGAGGATCCTCTTCGGTAACATTTGTTCACAGAGGAACAGGTGGGGGGGTAAAAGGAGCTGCGGTACAGTGTTGCCTACCTGCTGTGGTTTTGTCTCACTGTGTTTTGCATGTGTTCGGGGTAGTATGCACACACACACACATACACACACACACACACACTCAGAGCCGGGGGTTGGTATTTAACAGGTGTTGTGACTGCAGGCATCAGGTAGGTCTGGATCCCTCTGTGGAGAGAGCCAGAGGAAGAAGAGAGAGAGAGGGGGGCTGCTTTGTAAATCTAAAACATTACTCATTCATTTAAATATAAAAGGATACAATGGAAATGAGCATCTAAAGCAGTGATCATGAGAAAAGTGAGAGGGAATTGTGGTTAGGTCAAATCTGAAAGTACTTCTAAGATAAAATACTTTATTTCAGTTGATATTATTAAAAGAAGCAGAAAAAATATGTTTCTATTACATTTAACTTAATGCAAAAGCTTTATTATTAACAATGAATGAGCACAAATAAGGAAATTACGTTGGCATCTAATGCTTTTAAAGGGGCACCGACCGAGGATGATTTTAGCGGAAATGTAGCATTGCCCACATGAACCGCGGCGCGCACTGTCACAAACCGTCATAAACGAGCGAGCGAGCCTCAGGAAAGCCGGCGGAGTTGAAATCATTGTTGAACAATAACGTGTGTAAATGACTCCGCGGTCTAATGTTGTAAAACCGAGTTGTCAAAGCTGCTCCGAGCTACGGAGTTAACCGAACGTTAGCTCCGAGCTAACGTTACATTAGCCAATACCCACACAGTGCTTTTGCCACAAAGTTAGTCAACTAAACCAGTCACAGTCAAACTAATCACATATTCTACTAACCACACATCGCAAGCAACACACACAAAAGACAAAAGAATTGTATCAAGCTTACAAAGAGCTAAAGTTACGTACCTGTCGAGAAGCACAGCCAGCTCGGCAACTGTTTTGATTCCTTTTTGCTCCCAGAATTCTCTCCACCTCTGAAATGCCTGTCCAAGATGAACTTTTCTTTTGCTTTGTTGTCGATCTGACAACCTTTTTGCTTGCAGACTTTGCTCCGTTCGCTTCCTTTTGCGCTCCATGTGTGCCGTCTTCTCAACCAACTCTCCGCTCTGCTACTGCTAAAAACAACTAGCTCCACCCTGCTACGCTCCGTCAGCACACACGCACCGTATTTGCTGTAAATCGCTCCGTCTCTCACAGGAAATTCTAGACGAATCGACAAAAAATTAATAAAATACAAATATTTACAAAACCAAAGTGATTCATGAATCGAAAATGGGGGCATTAATAAGTGTAAATAACGAAGATTCATCCACATTAATATGAGACTTTGTTACGAGCATAAAAATCTTCCTCGGTGCCCCTTTAAGTGAATTATGAAAAATGGGGAAACATATCAGTTCATTTACTCAACCTTCATTTAAATTGAGTGCATTTAGGTTTCAATCTTGAAATGAAAGGGTCATATTTTAACACGGACTATTTTCTCAAATCTAACCATGTAGTCTAACTTAAGTAATCTTTTAACAAGTAGTTATCAGGTGGTATGACTGACCTACCTGTTTCTTTTGGTCTAAAATACAGATGTTCTAGCAAGATTCAGTTGTTCTGAATATATCCAACAGAACCTTTGTTGTACATAATTTTCACTAGTTTATTTTTGACTTTCATACAGTAAGCAGTCTTGCTTTTAATCCAAATTGACTAGTTGTCAGGCAGCACAACACCAGAGCTTGTTACAACCTCACCTGCACAACTTGCTGCAGTGCAAAGTAGTGAAAGAAAGTTTCTTCTTTTGCTCATCCCCCGTTTTCACCCAACAGCAGTGAAACATGAGTAACTTCATTTTCGGTTATTAAAAAATTCAGTTTTGCCTCTGGTACTGAAACAGGTGTGTGGCGCATGGAAGAAGTTAATTTTGAAACCTGACCTTCCTGACCCCTTCCGGTTTCTTCAGGTTGTTGTATGGATATTTCCACTCAAGGTTTATATTATATTTCATGTCACAGTGCCGTGCGTGCAGTTAAAAAATACATCATATCCTTGTCTAATCTTTTTAATCCCAAATTATTTAAATTACTTTTAAAAACACCTCTAAACGCTTGCTTTTTATGTAATAGTCCACGTAACTTTTCTTTTTTTCTTTTCTCTTTTTTTGACAGCACTACATAAAGGCTCATTTTATAAAAAGACTACATGAATGTTTCCTGCTTTCTGGCATTGTTTTTCACCTGCTGCTCTTTGATTCCCCCCTTGCCTTCTTTTCTCTTCTCTCTGCTTTTTTTTCTCCTCTTAATATCATCTGACATTCCTTACCTGCAAAGCAGACGTGGTATCACCTGTCGTCTATTGGCTTTTTCTTCTGCAACACGATCTGATGTGTCTCTCAAACAACAAAAGGGAGCAGAGGAAAGAAGGGGTGGGCGGCAGGAGAGATGGAGGGTAGGGAGGATGGAGAAGGATGGGAGGCAGGTCTGCGACTCGGTATCTCAGCCAGTCCAGTGTTTTCTTTGTTATCTGCTCTCAGTGTGGGGGGAAAAGCATCCCACCTTCTATATTATCATCAAGCATTGATACGGACAGCTCTGACTACTCTTCTCCGCACAAAGGCAAGCTGATACCTCAAGGCCACGTATGTGTGTGTGTGCATGTGTGTCCGAGGCCATGTCTTAAAGCCCAAAAACACTGGGGGATACCTTTTATTCCCTTAAGAGATAAGTGTTGGTGTGATTTTGTTGGGACTTTGATGTGTTGACTACAGCTCACCTCCCTACAATGGAGCCCAAAGGCATTTGGATGTGGCATTGAAAGCATCCTAAAAAATCTGTGAATAATGATCTATAGCAGCTGGTCTTTCCAAATATATCTGCATGGTATCTTGGGGTAAAGCACCAAACTTGTTCAGTTTTATACACTTGTATAGAGAGGGAAAATGCTTCACAATGCAGTTGGTATATCAGGATCTTAATTAGCTGGGATTACATTGAGCGTATGCAACATAATGACAGGTAACAGATAAATCAACAAATTACTAAAAGTGGTTTGCCATGTCTGGAAGGTGTTTAATTGGGCGTAATTCTTTGAGCATAATTCTACAATTCAGTTAAGTTTAGGGAAAGGAACATGCAAGAAAAGACTAGTGAGTGAGGCCACCAAGACACCGATGACTCCTCTGAAGAAGTTACAAGCTTTAGTGGCTGAGATGAGAGAGACTGTAGATACAACTGTTGCTTGTTTCTCACCAGTCAAAGCTTCATGGGAAAGTGGCAAAGAGAAAAGAAAGCCATTGATGAAAAAAGCTTATACTAAATCTGGACCAGAAGGCACATGGGAGACTCTGAAGTCACCTTAAATAAGGTTATTTGGTTTGATGAAACCAAAATTGAACTTTTTCGCAATCTGAACAGATGCTATGTTTGGCGGAAACCAAACGCTACATTATCACAAGCACATCTACCAAAACATACCAAAGCATGGGGTTGGCAGCATCATGGTGTGCGGATGCTCCTTAGCAGCAGGTCCTGGAAGGCTTAAGGGGAGAGGTGGATGTAGTATAGGAAATGATAACAACCTGACGCAATCTGCAAGAAACCTGTGACTTGGGAAAAGAATTGTTTTCCAGCAGGACATTGACCTGCAGCATACAGCTGAAACTACACAGAAATGATTTAAAGAAAACACAATGAATGTTCTGGAGTGGAAGAGGCTAGATCTCAAACCAGCTGAAAATGTGTGGCTGGTTTATGTTGTAGTTAAACAGGGACGACTTCAGAGTTTGATACCTCAAGTGTGTGCATTCATGTGTACGAAGCCAGTGAGTCTCAAAGTAACTTGGGCAGATTGGGGAAGTCAGCATTGTTGTTGGTTGGTTGGCTGATTAAAATAAAAAAAACATCAAAGTTCAATGGGAGGAAACTTGGTGAAGAAAACAGTGCATGTGGCATGTTACTAAGACATCAAATGGAAAATAGTGTCAGACGAAAATTTCCACTCCTATCTTATGAGACCATTGAGGAGACTGTAATGATGCTTCTTTGAAGGAAACATAAATGCCATATTTCAATCTTTTTTTTTTCATCATGATGCTCTTTTACACTTGTTGCTCTATTGTCCTCTGCGGTGGTTCAGTGGCACCAATCTGAAGAGAAGTGCCACCAACTGTCTATCTTGGTTCATTTAACTTTGAACATTTTTACAACGGTAGTAGATGAAAATGCACAGTCAAATGTAGTTTTTGTTTGTTTTTTGCTAACGTTGCCAAAACTGCACTTTTGAAAACAGGCCATTCATAAGATCAGATTCTTTAAAAAAAAAACAAAAAGTTCATTTGAGAGCTCTTTTGATTTTTTTTTCTTTTTTGTTTTCCAGGAGTAATGTCAGTTGTGAACAGTTAATCCTTTATAGTGCTATTAAAACCTCAATGCAAAAATAAAGATAGGAGGACAAACAACAATAATGAATGCATACAGTCTCATGCAACATTTTGTGGACAGACTACAGAATGTGATGATTTTTTAAAAATAAAATGGAAGTAAATCCAACTTCAGCAGCTCACTTCTATTCATTTTTTTTCTTAAAATGTTCCAGTGCTGTGTGGTTAGTTTTCAATTCAGAAACTTAAAAGCTTAAAAAAAAAGTGCCAGAGTTTCAATTTGTCAAGTCTCATTAACTTGTTCGGTCCTAATTGAGCTATCAGAGCTTGTAGGGCAACTCAAGTATAATCGTTAGGAATTGTCAGCTGTTGACACTTCCTGAGCTTGAGGAAGTACATTTAATTAATTAGCTGCCAGGAACAACCATTTTGCAAACTGGATTAGCGATCTCAATAAGATGCAATTTACCAGCTGATCGAAAGATTGTCATAATTATGCACAACAGTAGTTGCCCCTAATATATGCTGTTGGCAAACTGTTATGTGTAGCTCCTTGTTTCACTGGATCTGTGCAACCCAGCTCCAATGCATATAAGAAGTATTAACCAACACTGGAATTTTTTTTTTTTTGTGTGTGTGTGAAATATTTGTATTTTAAAAAAAAGCAAAGGCTGCTCAGTGTCTCAGTGGTTAGCCCTGTTGCCTTGCAGCAAGAACATCCCCGGTTGCAGTCTCTTCCTGTGCATGTGTGGGTTTTCTCCGGGTACTCCGACTTCCTCCCGCAGTCCAAAAACATGCTGAGGTTAATTGGTGATTCTAAATTGTCTGTAGGTATGAATGTGAATACGAATGTTGGTGACATGTCCAGGGTGTCTCCTGCCTTCACCACCCCTCGTGCCCATGGATAGATGGATTTTCTTTTAAAGCCAAATAAATTTGACTATAGTGAAAGGATGAATACTTTCTGAAAGGCACTGTAGAAAGTGAAACATTTGCATGACTAAGAGAGCAACAATACCCACATTAAATGAAAATATACCAGATTTAAATAAACCAATTATCCTGTAACAATTGAAGAAGAAATGTTTCTATAGGTTTACTTTTCGTACTGACTTCTTTTCACGTCAAAAACTAGAAAAATATGCCTTTTAAAGCAGTGAGTAAATATTGTCAACAACTGGTGCTCTGGGAATTTAAGGGTCTCAAATTGTTTGTTTTATGAAAACAGACAAGTGAGCACAAATACCCAAATATGAGAAAGCTGAAAATTTTATGGCTGGAATACTAATTTTGATGAGTGGTGTAGTGTCTGTGGAAGAGGGATTATTGGATTATCATATTTCAGCTTGAGTACCGTGATGATGGTGACCAGACATCTATCTCCATATCCCAATGTCTTCGAGCCCTGACCTTTATCCTCCTTACTAGTTCATCATTCTATCTGGTGTCTCCTGCATGTTAATTCTGGGAAAAAAAGAGCCTCATGAAGTGAAATGGAAATATAGAACACTAAATAGCAGAGTCAGACTTTGAATTACACTTTGAAAAGAGAAAAGAAACAAAACAAACTAACAAGAAAAGGTCAAAACTGTCAATGTCCATTTGAAAAATATGGATTTTTACAAACGATTGTTCATTCTTTTACACTTGATTTTAAAATTACATTATTAACTGGATATTTTCCGTTATTTTAAAATGATTTAAAAATAGAAATATGCACAAGTACTGAAAAATGGTATTTTTTTTACTGCAACTTTACTGATTTTTCCTGTTTTGTTAAATTACACAAAGCGTCTAGTAAATCACAGAAATAAAGGACAAATTTAATGGAATAATTTTAGAAAAGGACAAAGTGACACGCTTATGAGTAGGAAGCGTAATGTGATGTTTTACTGTGTATTACTGTAAAATTATGCCGTCCTAATGCATTGAAATCAGCTTAAAAATACCCTTGTAACAGTAGTTACTGTTACTTTGCTTGTTTGCTTTTGTTTTGCTTTTGTATTTATTCCCAAGTTAGTCAAATCTAGATCTGGATTTGAAATATCAGCAGGTCAGTTTGGTCAATTTGAAAAAGCAAATTAACTACTGCAATATCACAGTTTACTGAACAACAACTTCCTCCCATACAAACCTAGAATTATTGACAGGTATTTTTCTCCAGAGTGTCTGATTCTGATCTCACGTGAACTCGAGCTGACTGAACACTTCACTCCCCCCCTCTTACTACATTGGCAGTCAGATGGAAACATCACTTATGTCTTTCTTGCTGCTTTCCTCCAACTCTCTGTAAATTGCTGCCTTCAACAGTGTGAGCTGTCGGCGAGTAGCAAAAAGGAGCAAATGAGCTCTGAAATACCGACTCCTTGCTAAAACATACTCGGCATGACCTTTAGTTAACGGACAAATTGAGCTGCGGCCAGAGCCCACTTCCGACTCTGGAGTGAACACTGCTGGGCGCTGTGAGCGAGCGCGTCTGAATGTTAAAGCTAGCAAGCGTATTGGATGGAGGTGGGGGGAAATTGGAGTTTTTAAATGAATGCATGTATGCAATAAATTTATTTTCAGGTGTGTTTGAGAGAGAGTATATTCTGGGTTTGCCACCACCGAACACAATGAGTTCATTTCATTATCTCGCAGTAACTTGCAGACATTTGTAGTCAGCCTGTGACCTTTATTTCTGATTCAAAGAGAGAGTGTTTGTGTGTGTGTGTGTGAACTTGTGTGTGCGTTTTTGCTTGCAAGAGAGAAGAGAGATTACTAGAATGAGCATACAAAAGAAAAAGTCATAGAGTGATTCATGGTGCATGCTGTGTTGTGCATTAGATGTGAGGGTTGCAGATTTAACATGACTTTCACTTACTACCCAGCTGTTTGTACCTTCAAATGACGTGAATGAGAGTGAAGTTAAAAAAGTTACTGAATATCGTAACACTTATATACCTCATTACAAATATTGATGTATTAAATTAAAAAAAAACAACTTTCACATGAAGGAACTGGGCAGAGTTAGTTAAAGAGAGCTCAAGAGAGTGGTATTCCTTAATAGTTGTTGATCGCAGAAGTAAATAGATCCCATAAGATCAAAATGATTGCAGCATATGAAGCTTCCTTATCCCTGGCTGTTGTTTATATGGACACCCAAAAGGGTCACAGTTTAATGTCTGGCAATATTTCTGATCCAAAGAGAGAGGCTAAGCTGTATTATAATATAGTACCATACCTCCGCTGGTTGTAAACACGGCACAAGTCGGTACTTGCTCGGCAGTAATTCTAACGAGCAGAGCCAGTTAACCTCACACTGTAGCTTTGATTATGACCAAGGGATGACATATTTTGACTGTTGCTGCCACTGTGATTGTAACAATAGTCGCACTTCTGCTTTGGTTAATGATGTGATGCCTTAATTTAGAAAGGGTGCAACATTACATACAGAAGTGTGTGCAGTGAATTGACCTGGTGACGCTACTTTCTGAACTCCTGTGATACCACGTCGGTCGTATCTGCTAGAAGTACCGTGGGTTCAAATTATGGAAGGTTTTGAAATACGTACTCGGCTAAAAGTAATAGGAAAGGTATCCGCAATACATTTATCATCTCCATTTACATTTCGTCATAACCACAAATGCAGCCATAGTCTGGTTGATAACCGTGTCCACAGCTGCAGCTAAGCATAGCCAGGCAGAGCAGCTGCAACTGTGCTTACAGGCAGTGAAGTGTCAGAGCTCAGCCTTTTGAAAGGAGGAATATGCAATAAATGCATAAAGTGTCCCATCATATCTTCTTTCTGCAGTATCTGGAATTGTACTATAGCTACTCTGGCCAGAAATGCTAAGTGTTCATATAGATCAGAGGGAATGCAAAGCCTATTGTAGGGGGAACCTACTGCAAGGTAGCACAAAAGTGATTTTAAAAAAATCCCATTTAGATTTACTATAATATTTTAAATACACTTGCATGCACATGCAAGTACATCAGGACCCTGTAAGGGTCAAATCTGACTTTTTGGTTTGGATTTGGTGGAGAAAAAACTGCTTTTGAACCTAATCGGGCTTAATATTCAGTTTAGGATCTGTCTTGCTATGCACCTTTGAGATTCTTCATTGACTTATTCCTTTTCCATATCTTTCAGTTGGTGTTCACTGACATGGTTGTGTGGGGCAGATAGAGTCAGTCACTTGGACTAATTTCCATGTGTGTGTGCCACCTGCTTGTCATATGCATTTTGGCTCTCCATACCAACTGTGAACCAGACCTCCGTTGTTCCACCGCTGATTAGAAAAGTGCTAAATTGGACATGGTGTATTAGAATGAAACTGTGTGTTTAGCACTGGCTGACCTGACATCAATCATGTGACTGATGTGGAATGCATAGTGTAGTTTGTTGTATTTTTTTATGTAATGTTGCATTTCCTGTCAGTCGCAGGAATCCTCTCCATTGCATGTTCCATTCACAATCCAACTAGGACATGTCTTCACTGTTTTATTGTTTCTTTGTTTTGGTTTTATCTGTATGCCCAATTTGCTTTTAAAATCCCCTTTTTTGGTCATTGACTTAACCCCTAAAAATGTTACATATTCAGAAGTTGTTCAGCATTGAAATAACACCGTGCTGTCTTAAAAATGCCACAGATGTAGCTCTGGACACTTGCTTCCTCTAGAATGTGCAAATATAGATATTCCACCCCTTCCTCTTTGTGGCAGCTCCAGCACACAAGCTCACTGACGATTCTGCTGAAGCACTGTAAAACTTGTCTATGCCTTACAAATGTAATGTTTCAGCAATTCAGGAAACGTGTTCAAACTGGAAACCAGTTATGTAGAACTAGGACGGTCTTGGGAAAGTCGTAATCTGGTTTTAAGACTGTCATCAGTATACCATAGTTTCAAGACAGCAGTAGTGTATCCTTATGCTTATTTTGCTTTTTTTTTTTAATGCTAGGAAATACAACATGACTTTTTATTTTATTTATTTACTTTTTGGTCATTTGAACTTTTGGTTTCCAGCTTTAATGTCAAATTCCAGGTTATACACAAAAGGCTATAATTTTTTCTACAAAATTACTAGTTCTATTTGTCCTATTTTTATCTCAGTTTATCATCCATCTATCTAAAAAAATTTATAATAATAGAATCAATCAGTTTTTGTTATTATTTTTCAGCAAAAAAACAAACAGTGACTTTCCACCATGGTGCATGGCTTCAGTAGCATGTGCAATAGTGACATTAAACCTCTTCAACACACAACAAACTGGGAATTAAAAAAATCACATAAAACCAATTCAAAAGTGAACTCACGCAATATTTTTTTTAACAAAATGACCCCACATGAAGAAATCAACATACCTGAGTCCAAGGTTTGAGCAGTGAGGCAGTTCCAAGTCTTCTAGGTGATTTGACAAGGCTGTTCTGAATGTGTCATAAGAACAAGATGCCTGAAATCAAATAAACATCAACCTTTTGAAATTCATATTAGTGCTCCAAGGAGGTGAAGGTCAGCTGTTTTGTAGCTGCAGCAAAATCGTCTTCTCTGTTCTGCACGACATCCAAACCTTTCAATTACAATTTCAGGATGACACCGCAGTGCTTTAGTAGTTCTCGTCTCCAAAACACTCATGTCCTTCCACTATTTTTACAAAAGGAGCTGCAGTGCTAGTGAGACGCAAAGGGGACATGGAATTGTACCAGTTTTTTCTCAGGTTGCTTTTGTTGTCAAGGTAAATGACAGCTTGTTATTAAACACATTTTCTTAGACATACTGTATAATTACTTTTGGCGCCCATTGTTAGCTGTCATTATTGCAGAGCCTTGGCCACCTTCTACAGCTGTGTATTCGCTTCTTTTTGCCTTGAGCTGGTCAATTACACTATCCATTAACAGCTGATAATTTGTTGCTGTGACCTGAATATGTGTTCCAGACTCCAATCCATGTTTTCCTCCTTGGAGCTGACGGCGTTCACTGCTGAGACCGTTCAGTAGGCCTGTATACCACCCAGGTGTGCTCCAGCTCTGATATATGTTTGACACTTCCTGTTACATGTCAAACTGGAGCTTGAACACAGACCACCTCAGAGCTTTGGGGTCCATTCATGTACCAGTCAGATGGCCTGTTAGCCAGCAGATAATAGTCCAAGCTGCCTGCAGAGTTTCAACACACTCACTGCTGCAATATGGCAAATTGCTCAACTACTTTCAGTGCTTGATTTTTGCTAATGATCGTTTTACAAATTAATTTTAGTACATCCATCATCTCGAGGTCATTTACCATCCTTGCTATTTTTACAACATAGCATAGCTTGCAGTTAATTTCCTTTTGTTAATTTACTGTAAAATTAATAAAACTGTTGCTTATTGTGAATGATTATTTGGGTTCCTCAGTGGGTTTGTCACTTCAGCAATACTTTTCGCATTACCCTGTCTCCCAAAACTGATGTGAGCGTAGCATTTTTATCGCCTGTGACATAGTAGGACAGGTCACCAAGGTGTGTGGTTATATTTAGGATTAAAGCAGAGTTTGGGTTAAAATATGGCTTTTTTAACATCGTATTTGAAGCCTCTCCTCCTTTTTTTAGAGTTACCAGTGCAGAAAGTCCCATCTTATTTGAAATATGATTTGTTGACTGACCTCAGCAATAGTAAAGCAATAAAATAAATGACAATACTTTGATTAGAACTATATCCATGATACGTCATCAGTAAAACAAAATTAAAACATAACTTAAAATGTAGTTTATTTGTATGTAAAACTGTTTTTTTTTAGGGAGACACGGTTGTTCACATTACCTCAAGTCATTTCATTCATTGTTGATGTGAACACGTTTAGAGCAGCTTTAGTTAGTTAATGACGTGAAATATTTATTCTTTGAATATAGTATAAAAACAGACATAGCAATACACAAGTTAGGTAATTAAAAGTCACAACTTAAGCAGGGTAGACACTCAAGTAATCTGTCAACAAGTCTTTACTTTAACCGGCCTAAATAAAAACCTTTCAACCTATCTGAGATAGTGTCAAGAGATGAAACCTCATTTTAGAGGACATTTGTATCAATTGACTGCTTTTACAGTTAATTTGAATATTTTTCTGATTGCCACCAATGGACCAAGTTACCTTTCAGATCTCTTAATACAAACCCAAACCTCCCAGAAGAATTCAGGCTGACTCAAACCTAACTTCAAACTTCACTTCTATCACTTCTTTAACTATACTATTCTAAAACTTAATTCTTTAAGAGAGGTGCTCAATTTTCAGGAAGGTCTCTCGAGGTAAATTGTGTCACATCATGTCAGAAAAATGTCAGAGTGTGCTGTACTTAGAAACGGCTTTGCATGCAAGTGTTCAAATAAGTTTGACATGATATTTGGTGTGTGCTGGATGTCTGCTCCTGAGATGAAGCATGTAATTACACTTCAAAGGAAATGGAAGTGAGTCCGCAAATACAGCACACTTGTCTATGTGACAGCACACACTGTCATGTGTGACAACATACCCTGACACCGGGGCAGGTTTTTACGATGAGAAGCAGTCTTTCATCTGTAAAAACTTCTCGTAAATTAATAAGACTTTAAAATTACCCCTTTAAGAGTAACCATGTTCTATCTTTTCCCCACCAAAAGCAGCATTAAAGTACTGCTATGAAATACCTTAAGTAAAAAGTGACAATTAGTTTCAGTCTCCCTCGTCTCATTTTGCGTGTTTTCTTGAGGCAAAATGCTCATTATGATTGCAGACGGAATCAAACTGAGCAAATGGCTTTGCATGCATGACATGAAGACTGAGTTAAACAAACCAGGGCCTGATATACATGATGCCAAAATGTTACACACGCATGTACTCTTACACACATCCGCTCATCAAAGACCACTTTGTGTCCATTTCCCTCCCTCCGAGCATCGCTTCTCCTCCCAAGTCAATTTGACAAATCCATTAGGGATCCATTACAGACTTTATGAAAAGCAGCTACATTATTTTCTCCCAGTACTGAGAAGGAGCATCATAAATAAACCCAGTGATGGTAGTGGCAGTCCTGATAGGGGTTTAAGCAGGATATTTGTGTGAGCTGACGTGTGTACACTTGTGACTGGATATGTCATATTTATCCCCGTATAGTTGTGACTGCTCTATTTATAATTTCTAAGCTTTAATATCGGGATATATTTCAAGTCTTTCTTTTCACATGCTGTGCATTTGACACCCATTTGCCCTGACTTCTTGGAACAATAATGAGGCACTTTCTTTAGCTGCTACTTACTGTATATGCGTATGGGAATCATGTTTTTGTAGGTGCAGTTTGCTTAATGAATCCATAAATTAGTCTTATTGAAAATCGAGGCACCAATTTCAAGGGACTAAAGTAGACGGAATCGAAAAGATCATAAGTCAGTCTCTAATATATATTTTTTGTAGACAAAATTATCATATCAGTACCCAGGTTGAAGGATTGTTGGATTCTGAACAGTAGAGGCCAGCAGCCTTCACTCATGTGCAACATTAATACACTAGCGTATATTTTAAAGAGCATGTAGTAAAGGTAATAAAACACACAGTATCTAATCAAACTAAATGCACTAAATAAAATAACCGAAAAGAGTGCATGTGGTGTCTCTCTCTCGCTCAAAAAAAAAATCATCTGACGAGCTCAGTACCGACACTTTATGTATCCTCTGTATGGTTTTAGGTCTTTATGTATGTTAACTGGAGTGATTGGGCAAAGCAGATGTGTGTCACATCTCAGGCGCTTGGTCACGTTCAGAAGGCATCGTCATAGGATTCTACAAAGCAGTGAACCGTGGTCTGAACACGTCTACCCTGCTGCAAGCTGAGCTTTCACACTGATTTTCTGTCTTGTGCTACTTGCTGTGACCTTCATGCTCCATGGCTACTTGCCTTTCCTTGATAGCCACATCACCACCCACTGCTGGGCGGGTCCATATGGTATCTGCACAGCAAAAAGGCTACTTTCATTACTGTTTGTATATGGAAAGGTGACAATTGGTCTTTTAGCCTTGGTCCCTGTGTCTCTTAGACTGTCTCAGATTTGATAAGATGATTGCTGATGATGGTAATTACGAGCAACGCAGGCCACAGTGACAGCAACATGACACAGATGGAAGGAAAATGTATGGAAATTGTTTAAGGAGTCATGCCATGCAGAGGGACAATGCCACATTCCATTAACATCATGAGTCGAGCACTGCAGCTTGGAATTATTTCAAACTGGACTTGACTGTGTTCCAGTATTAAAACCAAGACAGGAAATCACACCTCCTGTTAAAGCTTGTAAAATATATGTGTGTGTGTGTGTGTGTGTGTGTGTGTGTGTGTGTGTGTGTGTGTGTGTGTGTGTGTGTGTGTGTGTGTGTGTGTGTGTGTGTGTGTGTGTGTGTGTGTGTGTGTGTGTGTGTGTGTGTGTGTAGGTTAGCCACTGTTAGCACTACCAGTTGTTAATACATTCTACAGTGTTTTGCTCAAAGAAACCCCCCAGCAAAGTGCACAGAAGTTGTAACATGCAGCGTGCTGATTTACTGAGCAGCCATCCTGATTTTAAAGTTGAGATTGGTGAAGTCAGAAATCTGACTACAGGGAGCACTGCATTTGAAATTTCCAACTGGGAACTCAGAAATTTTGACTTCTCAGTTTAAATTGAATGTACCATAAAAAAAATGAGGCTCTTATCTCACAGCTCAGTGTCTTTATAAGACGCACAAGTTCATATGGTAGTTTCCTTCAGACACCTTTTTACAAAGCTGTTGTGAGCAGTTATTCTAGGAACAAACTGAAATATGTCTGTTTTGAAAAGAGGACAAGTTGACCTTTGTCTGCTACAGTGACATCAAAGTTCATGAATGATCTTCTTGATTAACTGACAACGAACTGTCATATTTTTAGCATCGCACAGAACAAGGAAATATTATTTGTAGAACCCTCTAATAGTAGTTTGTTATGAATATCAGTTTCTGTAGGTCATGTGCAAAGTAGTTTTGCATAGGCAGACTATTCTGTAGCACAAACACAGCGCTGTGTAGAATCGCCTCGCTGCACCTGATTATCCGCCTTGTTTCTTTGAACCAATCACCAATGAGGAAGTTTGTTTTGGTGTAACATTTATACACAGGGAGGCCAAAACTGTCATTAAAATGGCAAATTCATTGGGAAAATTTTTTTAATGTGGCCTGTTGCCAGCTTGGAGGATGTTGTATCACATAGTGAAGGTAATTTAAAACCATTACCTTGTAGAAAGTAGAAGGGGATGAGAAACTCATGTGAAATGTTTGCTGGTCTACATGTGAGTGAGTCAGACTCTGCACGAGGTATAAAGCGTCTTTTTTCTCTGAAGATGATGATGATGTGGCTTCTAGTGTGGATGCCATGAAGAAGGCTGATGTTGCAAACTCCAACTTACCTTTTGGGCAAAAGGTGTTAATGTGTGCTAATCTATTATGTTTATGTAATCATCTTGAGTAATTACAGCTACTTACAGACAGCTCTTGGTTAAAGCAAAGACACATGCAGCCAGCATCATTAATTATGGTTAAAGTGAATGCCACAATACCTTCTGCATTAGCACTTAATTGAAATATTAGAAAAAAGTGCCAAGTCACTGCACAGGACAAACGTGAATCCAAAGTAAAGTTTCTTGTGAAACCAGATCTTCACTGAGATGTTTCACCATCACTGCTGCTCAATGTACTGTGAACTTATGGAGTTCAGTATATCTCTATTCAGTTTGATGCCTGGCAATGTGACAGGAATTGAGTCTGCGTGGTTCATATAGAGAGCGATAGACACACACCGATGGCACCTAGCTGCGCTACGTGGTGTGGGAAAAAAAAAAGATCCCAGATGATGAGTGCATTCTGCTGGATACCTGGATAACTTCACTGCCGCATGCACAACGACACAGACACACCCACATCCACATCCACATCCACATCCACATCCACATCCACAAAAGTACACACCAATATGCTCAAACTACCCCTGTGCAAGAAAATGTGGGGGAAAAAATGACGTCAAAAGTGAATGGATAAATAATGGAGCCTGACAGGTGGAAAATTGAGATTTCTCTTAAAACTGTGAAGTGACGCTGTTAAACCAGGCAATCTCACCTTGCTGCTGTTGAACAGACCTGCCACAAGCAGGAAGTGGATATTAGACAAGCTGACAAGCTGTCACAAACCTCAACTGAGCTGCACTTTATGTATAAAGAAGAAAGGCCTAAAGGTACGTCTTCTTGCCACATGACTTAAAGATGGGTTCTCATGTTTATGAGGCTTCTCGGGTCTGAATCTCCCACAATCTCCCCAGCAAGACACCCAGATGTTTTGTCTTTTTTTTTCCTTCCACCCTGTCTTGCCCTTCAGCTCGATCAAAGTCCCGGACTTCCACTCAAATGCCACATACTATTACAGTTCCTCTAAAATAATGTCAAACGTACACCTCCCCGGGGACTTTCTTGCTGCTTTTACTTAACTTGACAAATCGCTTGAGTCAGATGTTGTGCTACTGTGAGTTAGCAGTGATAGAGCACCACTCAAATGTGGAAACAGTGGGAAAACTTCACTGTAGTGCATAATGCATACACGATTTCAGCAGCCGTTTTACAGGTTCCTTTTTTAAAACATACAGCACAGTGCAGTGTGATTATCCAAAAGTGTAAAAGTTCATAAATAAATGAAAAGAAATTAACAAAATGATCACCAAACTCTGCAGTTTTGCCTCTGCTCTATAATGCGTGACTCTCATCACCTTGCTCAAAGCCACAAGTCACCTGCTTTCAGTAAGTAAAGGTTGTGGGCACTGTGGGCAACACTCACATATCACAGGTGCAAGTAAATGATGGTCCCCCCCCCCCCCCCCCCCCCCCAAAAAAAAAAAAAAAAAAGTCGTTTTGTTTTTTTTCCCAAAGAGCATACTTATCACCCAGCAACGCTTTCATAAATCCCATTAAGTCATTGCAAGGAATGTTAAACTTTTCTTACAGTGCAATCATCTCACACACTGCAAAAACGTGGCATCACATTTAATATCATGTCAGTAATTACAGCTGCATTCAGCTCCCTGTTCCTTTGTTTATCTCATCTTGCTGATTATAGTAATTACCATGCAATCGCAATTAGCACCACTTAACTATACTGTAATATGATTATGGTTAAATGCATTTCTGCAGTGTCATACTGTTGCCTTGTGATACTTTCAAGAAGACGAGTCAAGTGTCAGTCAGTCTGAATTAAATGGTTTGCTAATTAGGTTATATTGCGACATAAGCTTTGGGGGTTATGTTAGACTGTAGTTTCAAACATGCATAATATCAATACAGGGATGAAGTGTGTTGGGCTCAGAACAGTGCAACATTCTTTGTGCTTCAATAACTTTGCTCTTTTTTGTTTCCGATGGTCGTGCTTGGTATTCTTTTATCTTCTCTTTGTCTCGCTGCAGAGTCCAAGACCTCTGACATCTGATGTATTAGACTGTCAGTGGACTCAGCAGTACATGTTTTGATACCTAGAATTCCTGTTGTGCCAAAGTGCGTGCGTCACTGCCTCACACACAAGTCCAGGTGTGTGTGTGTGTGTGTGTGTGTGTGTGTGTGTGTGTGTGTGTGTGTGTGTGTGTATGGAAAGATCCAGTGTAATTGCAAGTGTGCTACCAACAACTGGCCACATAGTGTGTAATCAGCACCTGTACCTCAGTGTGGGAGTCACAGGTCAAGGATTGGCCCTTTAAGCAGCTCTATTCTCCCACCAACTGATGCCACCAGTGGATTAAGTTATGGTCCTCCCAAGGAGACAAACACTTCCCTACACCAGATCTGTGTTGATCTTAACATTCAGTCTACGCTCTGCCATGTACAGAATGGGAATGTGTATGGTCTTTTTTTAACTTTTGTTTTCCACTGGCTCCAGGCACATTGGAGTTTTCAGTCTGGAAATGTATCTTAGTGGCAGAGCTGCTCTAGATGCAAAAAGCATTCTCACTGGTTGACCTAACCTTCAGTGAAGGCGCCAAAGAGCCACATATTTCAGTTGAACAGCTGGATAGTATACTGGATAAATACTATAGACTACCTAATACTGTTCCCTCCGCTTCCATTAGGTCAGCCTCATTCACTATAAGAGTTGGGTTCTTTGGGGACTTCAAATCCCCCAAGAGAAGCCAGAGGAAGTTGTCTGAGAAAAGAAACCAGGAAAAACAGATCAACATGAATGCAAGCCTGAAACATATTAACCACTATTGCCTATTTGGAATATAAATCACAGGTTTCAATAATAATATTGTTGTGTTATTACCTTAACAGCTAACAAACTATATATTAAGGAAGCAACAAATAATCAGTGTGGTTGAAAAAAATTAACAATCAAATTAGTTGTCAACCAATTTAACTGCTGATTTATTTGGTGACATCATTGTTTGTTTTTTGAGCTGAAATGCTCAGACATGACTGCTCTTACTAGAATGAAATGTGTCAATACCCATTTTGAGTCACTGTGCAATGTGAATATATGAAAGCATGGACCACCTTTTTGCAGTCTGATGATGTGCAAACCAAGTTTACTGCTGTTCTCAGCACTGGAGATAATAACCAGACTTTCTGCAAATCCATTTTAAGTTGACCCTCGCTGGGCATAAACATCAGGGAAGATGCTTTTAAAACCACAGTTACAGTGGGGCAGCTTGGTTAGAGACATCCATCCATTATCGATAGACCACTAGATCCTTGTTATGGTCGTGGGAGGGCTGGTGCCTATCCCAGCTGATTTTGGGCAAAGGCTGGGGACACCCTGGATAGGTCACCAATCTGTCACAGGACTACACATAGAGACAAACAATCACACTCGCATTCACACCTACGGACAATTTAAAGTCACCAATTAACCTGAATATGTTTTTGGGCCTATGGAAGGAAGCCAAAGTAGCTGGAGAAATGCACAGGGAGAACATGCAAACTCCATGCAGAAAGATCCGGGGAAGGCCGGAATGTGAACTGGGAATCTTCTAGCTGCAAAGTAAAAGTGCTAACCGCCAAGTCACTGTGCAGCCCTAGTTTGAAACAGATTTAGAATATTTGAAAAGCTCACCAGTGGCAATTAACATTTTCACACCCGCTACATTAACCCAGTATCGGGGTGGTGAAGCACAGCCAGCAAGCAACTCATCCTTAGGCCCCGTCCACACGAAGACGAAACGCTGAACAGTTTCAAAAACGATCGCCGTAAAGACGAAGGCGTCTCAGAAATTGTGTGCGTCTACACGAATGCACTCGATACGCATGGAAACGCTGTAAAACACATGCCAGACCTCTAGGGGCGCTGTAACGATATGACGGAATCACGCGCAAACAGAAGAAAAAAACTGTGGGCATGCGCACTTGCGGCAAAAGTTGTAAACAGAGAGCTTCATCAGCACATTTGCTACACTGTACGCCGCCATTGTTGTTTTCACAAACCTCCGCTTATTTTTTTAATGGTAATTAGCCAAATGTTCATTATTTTTGCACACCAAACTGAAACAGTAAACATCGTGTAACACGCATGTACTAAATATTGTAATTTAACAAACATACCCCACGAGTTAGTTTCGCTTGAGCTCTCTCTTTCTTTTTGGATGCTCTCTTGTCATATTACATTCCAGTTTAAAAAGGTGAAGCACTCACCTGTTTGTCTGTCAGCACTGAAATCATATTGGTACCAACAGGATGCTTCTGTTTGCTATCAGCACTGTGGTCATTTTCCCTTCCATCTCCATGGTAATAGATTGATTAATTCACAATTATCTCCAGTGTTCAAAGTCCATCCTTGTCTGCTTCTGGCGGTAGGGAACATCTGTTTCATCAACAAACACACACACACATGCATTGCATGCACAGACACTGATGCTCAAACATATCCACACAAACAAATTGCGGCACCAACGACATGCACACATGCTCGTGCGCACAAACCTACACACACACACACAAACCTACACACACTCACAAACCTACACACAAACACACACACACATACATATACACACAGAGCCTTTGTTATGGGATGAGACATCTGCTGTTTGTTGTTCACAAATTATTGATAGCAGTAAACAGAAAGTTGAGGGGAAAACAGGCATTTCTCATACTGATGAAATTTTCACGACCTGTCAGCCCATTGAAACCAGTGCTTTGTTACCAAGCAGGACAGCACGACAACAAGAGACGCTTCTCCACCACACTTGTCCCATATCAAGGAGAAAGGCATAGACCGGAAGGGAGTGACAGAAACAAAGAAAATTTACAGGGAAAAGACGGGGGACAGGCGGAACATGTATTTTCTACGTCTTTCCCCAGAGGCCTTTGTAATTGAAAATAAATAAATAAAAACACCCTTGACCTTTTTTTATGTTTTCATTCTACAAATGAAAGTGTAGCTTTAACTGATGCTACCCAGACTGATACATTTTGAACCCTGGAAATATATATAAAAATAGATTTAGCACGTCTTTCTACGTAGATCAGCCACAACATTAAAACAACTCACAGGCCAAAGTGAAACACACAAAACTGATCATTTTGTAACAATCCAATGTTCTGCTTGAAAACCTTGGGTCCTGGCATTCATGCAAATGCTATTTTGACACATGCCACCAAGCTAATTCCAGACCAAACAGCCTCATCCCTCTCCTAAATTGCAATAGCAAAACTGATCAAGGAGTACGACAAAAAACCCAAGGCACTGACCTGGCCTCCTAACTCGACAGATACTGATTTGATCGAGCAGCCGCATTATGTGCTGGAGCAAGCTTGATCCATGGAGGTCCCACCCTGCAGCCCACAGGCCCCAAAAGAAGCTGCTGCCAACATCCTGACACCAAACACCATAAGACACCCCCAGAGGTCCTGCATTATTGCCCTGATGGTTCTGATTCGGTGGCACAGGCGGGACTCATAAAATACAGACATTGATAAAAGAAGTGCTAACAAGAACAAAACATTTGTTCATCATTATGACATACTTGACAACATGCACTGTAATGTAATTAGCAAGATGGTGCTAGCATGTAAATGATGTCCCTCTGCATGTCTCTCACCATCTGTAGCTCTGTTACCCTCCAACATGTGGCCTATCATGAAGCCAGATCAGAGGCAGTTAAGGAAGTCAAACCAAATGCCCAGTGTTACTAGGAGAAGCTTTGCATGATTCCGTAATTTATTAATTTACAGTATATGCCCAATGGCAATATTTGGTGTAAATACTTGTGTGTAGCAGCAGGTTTTAGGGCTGGACTTGTCAAATATTTACATTCTTATTTGGCTATTAAGTTGATTGTACTGCTTCCTGCTATGGGGCAGTTTAGGCTCAAAGGGCAACATTCAAAGGTGTAAACATTCCACTGAGTGGCAGAAAAGTCAAGTTGTCATTGCTGTGATATTTCCTTTTTTCTGCACAGGATGCAACACCGAATGACATGTGCATAGATGAGTATAATCACTGTGGTCCGGTCCACAGCAGGGTTTCTACCTGACAGGCAGGAGTATAGCAGCCAAACATATATGGAATGATGTTGATTTTTTTTTTTTGATGTGTGTACTTTGATTTGACACTCTTTTTCATCTCTGCAGCTCAAGAATAAGCAAGAGTCTTCATTGAGATGTGAATGTAGAAAACAACCCATGGTCATGTTTTTATGAAAGGACAAACATAATCCATCAAGTGGCTCTTGATTATTGCATGTGCTGAAAGCCACCGTTGAGGGTGTTGATGCTGTATGAGACGTTTCATATTATAATACTGCAATTCACTGCTCTGTCTTCAAATTAACACTGAGTTACTTGTACCCATTAGCACAGCTCCCACTGAGAGGAACTGCCTGCTACTATATTTAATAACCTTATAGACACAAATACATGTGCAAACTTACACTAAGAAAGAAGCACACAGAGCACACATTGTAAACCCCTGAACAAATGTTCACTCTCAATTCAGGGATAACTGTGTTTTAAGATTGTGCCATATACAGAGAGCTTTGAAAATTCAATTAACCCACAAACTGAACAAAAACTTTTAAAGCACGACTGAAAAAGACCCTTTCTTCTATTTTTTCCTTCTCTTTAGGGTTGTTTACTCCTCACAGAGGCATCCTCCTGCTATTCCTGGCCCCTTTATTGACTCCTGCAGCCGCCTTTGTTATGTCCCCACTGTGCTGTCTGGAAAAGTGGCCACCTTAAGTGTTCTTTAGTGCTTCTCCTGTTGTGGAGCATATTTCTAAAGCAACACGGAATAGGCAGGGCCCTTTATGGAGTATTATATCAAGAAGATATCCTCCTTTATTTGTTGAGGCAATCACTTAAGTGCATATGTGTTTATGTGTGTGAGTGCCTGTTGTTTACAGTCAACAAAATCAGTGTATGGAAACATTCAGAGTACGGGGAGGAGAAGTGCATTTGGGGGAAGAGGGGGCATTTCAATTTTATTGAACATATGCTAGCTACAGTGCAGATCAAGATATGTAACAGCTGAAGTCATAATCCACCATATTTCCAAGGAAATGTGGATTTTTGCTGTTTTATTTGATAATTTATGTCTCTTTTAGGGCCTCACTGCTTTTCCACTGTCGCAGAGCTGTATTACTTTTAACTGGGATGGATCACCATGGCAACGAAACCTGTCAATAGCCCAACTACTGCCCAGTCAGATCACGACGTCTTAACACTTCCACAGGGATCACAATTGGCACAGAGGAATTTAATAATGAGGCACATAATAAAGAGCAATAGATCATTTTATAGACAAAATTGTTCTGCTGTTCCAAGCTTCCCATGCATCACTCTGGTTTTTAAACAGAGCCTGTAACAAAAGGAAGGATAGTTTATTCCACTAAATACCAATAGCAACATTTTTAAGTTTCTATCATTCTCAAAAGATTGACTGTGATGGTGTTTTTTTTCAGTTGTATTTAATTGCTGCAGCTTAGAATAGCAGAGGAACTTTGTGTGATGATAAACGGAAATTCAAAGTAGGGCTGCACCTAACGACGCGTCGACGAGTCGTCTGAGCACGATACGTCATCAAAAGCGGAAGTGAGCGCGCAATGCAACAGAAATTCCCTTCCGACCGGAGCGCGGAACACGGACGAACGTCGGCGTGGCATCGTGCATGTATTATGTATGCACGATGCAGCGCGGATGTCCGTGTTTAGATACAGCTGTATAGTAAACGCTGACATCCATGTTTACGATAGAACGCGGACATCCGCGCTGCAGCGTGCATACATAATACATGCACGATGCCACACCGACGTTCGTCCGTGTTCCATGCTCCGGTCGGAAGGGAATTTCTGTTGCATTGTGCGCTCACTTCCGCTTTTGATGACGTATCGTGCTCAGACGACTCGTCGACGCGTCGTTAGGTGCAGCCCTAATCCAAAGTAAACCCTCTGTTTAGCAAGCTGACTGTTCTGGTAAACTCTTGCCTCTTGTAGAGATGTTTTAGACCCCACCTGCGAGCTGATTTTTTTTTGTTTTTATTAGTGAACGTGCTCAGAATGTAGAAGTAGAGCCCAAAAACTATCCAAATTTCACAAAACTCTACCATGCCAAATAAAAGCAGACTCCAAATGAATAGAGAATTGAATTAGTATATGTGGAATAAAATTCATGGGAAGGAAGCTGCTAAAATGATCAAACACACAGGTTCATAAACCATGCACACAAATTTGGCTTCCTTACACTACTCTACCAGTGCCTAAGTCTATAACAAAGAGATATTGCATTTACTTAATTTCGTTTCATTAAGTGATACCGCAAGACTGGAACGAATAAATAGGAATATGATTTAAAATAATGCTGACCACATCGTCTTAATGACATGCTACGTCACACAGTAAAAGTAGTTATTTTGAATTTAGGAACTATTATTTGTTTTTATGCATTATCATACATTGATTTGCAGACACTGATACATCACTGGAAACTGAGCAGCAATGCAAGGTGCTTGCCTGCCATCACAAGCACAATCAAAATTCTGTATTAAGGTTTACGTAATTCAAATGACATCCGTGTTTCATTTGTTAGAGATGTAGAAGACAGAAGCTACAAGGATATAATCTGTCAGCAGTTAAACTATCACGTTTAATCAAAAAGTTCAGACTATGCCTATAAAAATCTGTACCTGATTTAAGTTTGTCTCCAATCCCTATCAAAGTACTCTCCTTGTGCAATGCTACACTCCTCCCAGTGTAACGGGAGAAGTCACAGGAAGGCAAATCTGGTAAGCTTGTCAGACAAATATCAATTCTGTACATATCTGGTGTTGCGGAGTAATCTGTTCCATTAATTGACTGACTGAAATTAGCCTCTTACGCCAATGACTGAGGAAAAATTCAAAAGCAGTATTTCATGCATCATAAGAAATACAGAGATAAGACGTGTATAAAGGAAGAATTTAAAGGGTCATGATTCACCTCTGGTGGATGCAGAATGAGGTCAGAGTAGCCCTTAGAGAAAAGAATCAGCTAATCCTAATTGGCTGATTGCACATATAGTATATGCAAATTTCATTAAGCAGTTTGCCTGAAAAGTGAGGTCAAGCCTATGGAACCCATACAAAAGCTCTGCATATTACATAGAAATAAGGTTGTCACGGATGACCACCCTAATTAAAAATTTAACTCTCTATATTAACAGATGCAGCGGACAGACATGACTCTTGTCCAAATCCTTGTATCACATAATGGACTGAATTTCAAATTACACTTAAATTCAGAATGAATTACTATTATTATTATTATTATTTTAGAGCACTGTGTTCAATTAATGCGTCATTCTAATCCCGTTATAAGTTATAATAGGGATGTCACAGAGCTTAGAGAGGTTACTGGGGTCTCAACATACACTACTGTTTAAAAGATTTAGAACACCCCAAATTTTCCAATTTTTTAATTGGAAATTATACATGTTAATGCCTCATTATACTCTGGAATGAAAACAAAACCAATAAACAAATTAAGTTAAAAAAAAATCTTTGGAAACCAATATGTATTCTAAACTTTTGACTCAACAAAGTAGTCACCTTTGACAGACAAAACAGCTGAACACACTCATGGCATTCTTTCCACAATGGCAATCAAATATTCTTCAGAAAGTTCTTTCCAATTCTTTTGCATAAATTTCCATAAATGTGTGACACTTTTATGTTTTATGTTATGCTTTCACTCTTCAGTTCATCCCAAAACCAGCTCGATGGGGTTTTAGTCTGGAGACCGTGCTGGCCACTCCATGTTTTCAAGTTTTCCATCTCTTTTTCTCCTAGGATAGTTCTGGTATAGTCTGGACTTATGTTTTGGGTCATTATCTTGCTGTAGGATGAGCCCTTCAACTAGACGCATACAAGAGAGTACTGCATGGCGCTGCAGAATGCAGTGGTAGCTGTTTTAGCTTAGGGGACGTCTCACTCTGTACAAGGCACTGACCCTGGATCCATCACACTTCCTCCTTCATGTTTGACAGTTGATGTCACACTAAAGAACCATCCTTTCTCCTACTCGACGGCATTCAAAAATCCTGCGTGATGATCGAAAGATTTCAAATTTCGATTAATCAGTCCTTAATACCTTCTTCCAGTCTTCAGTAGTCCATTGGCAGTGTTCATGGCCCAGGCAAGCCTCTTTTTCTTATTCTGACATCTTAGCAATGGCTTTCTTTCTGCAACTCCACCTGTAAAACCTGCAACTCAAAGTCTTCTGTTCACAGTTGAAACTGAGACTTGCTCACTACGACCACTATTAAGTAACATCTCTCAATTGTACAGAGTCCTTCAAGAAGATCCTGGATCCAGACGGTGATCCGGATCACCTCCAAAATCTAATCGATTGTTACTTTTGCTCTTCTGGACATTCTGTGAAAATTTGGTGAAAATCCGTCCATGACTTTTTGAGTTATGCTGTTAACAGACAAACAGACAGACAGAAAAACAGATGGACTGGCGGAGGTCTGCGCTCTCCGAGTGCTTTTCTAGTTTCCCCTAGTTTCTGAGGGAGTTTTGATGGTGAAGAAAACCGTACTCATTAACACCTTGACTTTCTTCACAATTTCTCTGTAGAAAAAAACATTTTAAACATTTTTAAGTGTTATGATGGTTTGTCTCTCTTCTGTTGCCAAGTGCCTTTTCCTCGCCTTTTTTCCACTCTGCAGTACAATACTGTTCAAAAAATGCTCTTGGGGTATGGTGCCATGGTGTGTTCCAACATTATTTTTGTGCAGACAGAAAAGGTGTTGTAAGTAATCAAGAAAAGTTGGAACACCTGTAGGATTTGGTAGCCAACTTTGAAGGCTTGATCACCTTCCATTTCTCAGGAAAGCTATGACTTGATAACCAATTTCTTGTTCCCTGTTCCTTGCATAATTCTGAAATGTACATTAGGTTTCATTTTTGGATACCTTTTTTTTAAAACCTCTGGTACTTCACCAGTTACCTTTTTTACGATTTCAAGCTATTTATTGGACTTGACCTACTTGAATTTCATTAAAAACCTGAAATATCGGGGCGTTCTAAAACTTTTGACTGGTAATGTAAGTTTTGAAAAAGAATGGAGCTCCCACACTGTCAAAGAAAAATGCTCTTCAATCATGAATAGCAATCACAAAATCAGTTGTATGATGTCTTCTCTGGCTCTGGAGGAACATGGTCTAAGAAAATATCCTTGATTTTAAGGGTTTTGTTGTCTCAAGCATAAGCGTTCACTTTGGACACACAAAACCAGGATGGTTTGAGGTAAAGGTTAGGTGCACAAAGCACTTGATTTATGGCACCATACACCATTGTCTTTACCAATGGTCAGCACTGGTTTCTTGGACACTATAAGCTTAATTAAATGATTTTCTTAATGGTCATGGGGGTCATTTTGAAGGACAATGGCTGCCTGTCTTTTTTTGTCATTCACAGCAGGTGTGATTTTTCCAATGGACCTGTAGTTGTATCTCTGAATCTGAGAAAAGAGACAGAAATTGAGTCAAACATCCTCCCAGTCAATACCCTTTTCTCCTCTAACCTCCATTTCTTCTCCCCTCTGTTCCGTCCCATCTTCTCTCCCATGAACACTGGCATTCTTAGGCATGTGCGTTTTTAATAATTCAGCCTGGAGGATGGGTTTTGGTCTTATTTTGCGGCAGGAAATGCCTTGCTCCACTGAACAATGCACTCACGCCCAGGCCCCTGAAGTGTCTTCGGAGGCAGAAATAGGAAAAGCCTTTTTCCCTTTAGATGGCTGCTGGGTGTCTGAAAAATTGGGGGAAAGAAAATGGACAAGAGAGATGCGAGCAGTGATTTTATGTTACTTTTTTCTTTGCATGCCCAGAAAGCACAGCTGTTGATGAAGAGGTAACGCTGTGAGGGGAAGGATCTCATCAGTGTGCAGGTACAAGGCACCGGAACAACACAGGCATTTTTAGAAGCATTGCTTTTCCTACTTTAAAGCGCCTCTGATAGATTTGTGAGTCATTTTTGCTCCATTTCCTCCCTCCATCTTTCTGTATTCTGCTGTTTCCATTTTTTTCCCCCCGGTTTCATGACACATTTTCATGAAGTGACATATTAGTATCCATCAGTTTTGAAGGGCAGGGCGATCGGGGGGGACCTGTGTGTCATACATTATGGCTCAGAACTCATTTCCTGCCTGAGTTTAACAATGTCTGTGTCCTCTGAGAGGTGAGACTATATGAGGGATACATCATGAGGTTCTACGTGTTTCAGATATGGTCTCTCTGTGTGTGTGTAGGTGTGTGTGTGTGTGTGTAGGTAGGTGTGTGTGTGTGTGTGTGTGTGTATGCTGGAGCGAAATAAGACAGAAATAAGGGCAAAGTAAAAGTCATGTGTCCTCTAGCATGACATTCAGACTCACTGTGGCATCAGGCTGATTTATTGAAAACATACTGGACTGAATTTAATGTATATGGATTTATGAGTGTGTTTTGTAGCAAACAGCAGTTATATATCAAGTCTTCAGTTGTATCTCAAGCACAATCAGGCCAATCAAAATGAGCACACCATCAGATCAATAAATCAAATTTTGTTCACCAACTGATAGAAAAGGAACTTCATCACAGATAGATTTTATAAATAATCAACTCAAGACTTCAATTAACAAAAGTCCTGTCAGAAGAAAGCTGTTTAGTTTTGTATCAGAGGATGAAGAACAGCATATAAATTTTTTTATGGAGAGGAAACAAGGTCTATTGTTATAGTTTTGAAATTTTTTGAATATACTTTTACACATTATTTAACTTTTACCTGGTTATCAATCAGTCATAGTCTGTATTCTTCAGTTTTGAAAACAAGAGTAGTCCCAAATGCGTGAAAATCCAAATAGAAAACAAAAAACGGAGCAATGCCGGATGTAAAATCCAAACTAGCACTGCTTTGTGTTAAATGAAATTATTCTATAATATAAGACAGGGTTCCTCAAAAATTATCTTAACTGACCCTCAGCTTCGTTATACTGACTTTCATCCTCTTTTACTGCTTTATAGCCTATTAAAATTTACTGTTTGAGTGCGAGCTGCTCTCATCAAGCTACCTGCCGAGCACCAAACAGTGGCCGTGAAAAGTTGGAGACGAGCTAATGAGGAAAGTTCACTGAGCCTAATGCAAAAATCTTATATGAAGAGATTTGAACTCGGACGGTCCAGACCTGTCGTATGAATCATGAACAGACTCATAATCTGCAGACAACACTTATTTGACTCGAAACTATGACTTCATCTTGATGAGTGAGGAGTTACATATGATAAAGTGTGAAATATGGGATAGCTTTAGACAAGGTTAATGCATTTTTACAGATAATTTTTTCATCATCATTGGCTTGTGGTGTTTATTGGGGGGATTGTATGACTTTTGTGACATATTTCTGAGCATCTGTCTCTGTCAGCATATTGCACGATGGCAACACTTTATTTTATTAGTCACATTAAATCAGTCTCTCTTCAGTTCGTCTTAGCTTATTATTTTTCTTCTTTTCATTTTTCATTATATTTTCATAAATTAAATTGCCCCATAAAGAAGGGAACAGGTAGTGATATTTGGCAGTTTTCCAGACATGTGCAGTATTATGCTGCTGATTAGATCTCACAAATTTGCACCTGCTCAGAAACCAGTCACAATTATCATGTTGAGAAAAGGCAACATGTTTGTTCTGTTAAAAGAGTTTAGTCAGTCCCACATGGAACACTGAGAAGAGCAAGTCACAGACAAGCTGAGGATAAGAAAATAAAAATGTTGGTGCCTGAGGTCCAGTGTGTGAGCAGACACTTGACTCCACTGGGATTCTGTTGCTGCTTTTTTTTAAAATGCCTGTTTCAGCATAGTTGTTAACTAACACATTAGAAATAATGAAAAAAAAAAACAACTCTTGATGCCTAATTTTGATTAATTTAGTGTTAAATTGATTTTCTTACATCGCTTTCACAAATGATAAATTATTTTTTGCTAATGTTGCCCCATGTTATGTGTAATAATTTGAAGATAGATTAGAAAGTCCTGGATTGATGAAGCCCTTAAGATTAAATTAGACTTTTTATATGTAATATATGTTAACAAAACCAAAATATACCACTGAAATTAGAATATCTTTGCATTTTCCTCTCAAAGTAAAAAATATTGTACGAGACTCCGCCCACAAGTATGTGTGGTCTGATGTTTTTTCATCTGTGTCAAGATTTGTCTTACATGTCAAAAGGAAACCTGACAATATTACTGCAGAGACTTTTCAGAGAAGGATTTCATATGCCAGTTGGAAAGATAGTTTACGACTCTCCCTTTCTCTCCCATCTATAATGTGTTGCCCCCTCTATATCACTCTATTTTTAACTTATTTTTCTCTCTGAGATGACAAGCCCTCCGTCCTCTTCTTCCTCCATCATTCTTCCTCCTGGGGTCTCTATATGAAATGGAGAATGACTGACAGACTGGCACCTGGAAATACCCATCAGCACCTTTTTTTGCTAGCGGCTAAAGCCCTTTAAAGGTGTCAGGATGGGAAGTGCTAGCAGGCAGGCGGGGGTCTTATCTCCCCTAAACACCTGTACCTGCTCCATAGTGCCATTTAAGGCGTCATCGCTGCATAAATAGGGGACAATGCAGATTTTTGTGTCCCTTTAAGAAATGCTGGAGGCTGAACGATTAGAGCGCCCTGGGGATTGTGAACGCCCTTTTTCTCCAACCACATCTTTATTTCTGAGTCTGTGATACTTCTGCTGCTTTATTTTTGTATTTTTCATTTCTTGCTCCCGTATCAACAAATAGGTTTTATGTTTAGAAGGCATTTCAGGAGCTCATATACCCATTTACACGCATAAGATATGGTCTGTAGAGTCAACTTAAAACGTAAACATGTTATTTAAGCTCTGAGCAGCAATTGTAAAAGTGACACCTATGGTTACCATCACTGAGGAGCATTTTCTTATCTATCGTTGCTTTGTCACTGTATTTGCTTTACTAATATGACACCACTTCCTCATTTGCATGTTCTGTAAGAAATTTAAGAAAACCATGTTTTACGTGATAAAATTGGGTTGTATATTGTGTATTTCACACAAAGCAATACAGCATTGGACAGCATTTGTATAAAACATATTCTCTTGCATAGTGTTTTTTTTTTTTTTTTGAAAATGTCCTGTCACTTCTATAATAGGTGTTAAGTTAAGATCTGGTGAGTGTGAAAGCCATAACATATAATCCATTAACTTGTGAATATTTTCATTTTCAACACATCTGATAGCCATTGTTCGAGCCCCACAGGAGCCCACGCCTTTCAATTCTTAATGCTGTTACACTGGCACATAAATATTATATGTTTGGAGAATGTGTGTTAAAAAAAAAAAAAACATACTCTGAAATGGGACAAATCGTCTTGCTGAACTAGAAGTTAAAGCTTGGATTTTCAAGAGAAACTAAATTGTAAAAAGTGTGAATCATGTCCTGATTAACGCCTCTGCCTTTATTCCATTTTGTAAAGCAAATGTAGCCATAAAATTTGTTTTTACATTTCTTTAACACTGGCTCATACAAAGTGTGATCAACACATTCAGAGACTGCAACTATAAAAAACAAAAACAGGAACTGCATTCAATTTTAGGTGCCACCCGCTTCAAAGTAATCTCCTTTTACAGCAATACACCACTTCCAGTGCTCCTAATGAAAGAGGACACAGTTCCAGGGAGCCAGGTCTGGCAAGTAGGGTTGGTGAGGAGTGACAATTGTGTTGGTGCCTCCAGTAACCTTTGCATAAACTCTGTGCTGTGACCAGACGCAGTTGTCGCACCACAGCTCAGGTTGTTTGACCTGAATGTTCCTGTGCAGGATGGATTTACCAGTGGTCAGTCCTGTAATTGTCGAACAAAACGATGAGGGGACTCTTTGCTATATTGCTTTCCTGTTGCACCCTCTTTAGCTTTAGAGACTGCAGGCTCTTCCACTAAAGAGCTTTGTATGGGCTCAGGGTTGTAACTAGAGATCCAACTCATCACTATTGATGATCCTTGATTGGATCTCTTTCAAACAGAATCAATACAAACCAAAGATTTTGCCTTCTCTTCCAAACTCAACAGATAACATGCCACTAAATGCACCCCAAAACTCAGATAACATTTTGTTTATACTGTTATTATTTTGTAGGAGGCAATATGTTTTTGATTCTGTAAAATTGCTCTTTCATACTCCTTCACATATCGAGTATCCAATTCAGTATGCTCATCCTGCACTATGGATAACTGAGATCAAAAAGTAAATTCTAACAGAATACACAGAGGAACTGCTACCTAAAACACAATAAAGAAAAAAAACTAAAGCAAAATGTATATTATGGGTATTATGTTGGATCTGAATTTAGTTTTCCCCTGGAGAAACATTTATTTGAATGTAAAATGAGGATTCCTTACAAGTTTAAACTTGCTTTCGATTGCAGCTTGACTGGGCCAGCTCTGGCTGGACACACAGGGAGCTTGTTACGACTCTACCACTTAATTAACATGATTTTAATTAGCTGTCACTGGGCTGATAATAAGGCAGCAGTTGTGGGGAATTGTTCGTAGCAATCAAGGCACAGGCTTCGTAAATATTAACTCACTCAAATGATTTATTGGTTCGTGTTTTGTAAATGTGTTTAAAAAGTATGTTGTTTTATAATGCAAGCAATCAGTTCTCCCCATTTGCTTAATACTGCACTTGTGCTTAAAAAGCAGCTTGTTCATTTCATTATTCAGTGCGACAAAACATAAAGGTTTAAGTAGAAACTGACTCTTTAAAACGTATATTTATGTCCTGTCACTTCCAGTTTGAAAGAAAATGAACCGAGTCAGACAAAGCTAATTGTTTCACACCCAGCAGGCCTTTCAGATGCTGCTGATGACTCTGTTTTTAAATGCAGTTGTCAAAGTCAGAGACAAGAAAATTACAGGGAATCCAATAAACTATTTATTTTTGTCCAATGTCAAAGAGGTGCAGTGTCCCGTTGGGAAGCGAACAGTTTTATTTCAGAGCAACAGGCCTGTTAATTTTTGTAGCGGGCCAAAATCTCCCTTTAAACGTGACATAAATGCCCATCACTTCTTCTTCGGCACTATTATTTCATTAAAGATTAAAGGGAAAGTGAAACTGCTTTGAAGCAATGTCATCAAAGTCGGGGAGTCTGTAGGGAGAGAGCTGATTTAGTGGATGGCTGGGATAAGAGGATCTTAATGGAGAGCAGCACTTTCTGTTTTGTTAGATGCAGTTAGTTGTTGCAGTCTGGTGAGTGACTGCTAATGAAGGACCAGACAGGTCACAGACAACCAGACACACATTCAAAACCCAGCGAAGAGGTAGACTCTCATCTGCTCTATTTGCCTGACTTTCCTGTCCCTTGTGACTGTGTGTAGGTGGGGGAGCTGGTATTGTTCCACACCAAGATTTGATTGACTCATCAAAGGATAGTTTAACTTTCTCAACCCCACAACCATTGCTCATCTGGTATAAATATTGCTATGCCTCCACTTTCCAACCGAATATTGCAGATTAGATAAGAAACATGGCATTGGAACTACAGCGTCATAACATTAAAACCACCCGCCTGTTATTGTGTAGCTCCCTCTCATGTGACTGAAGCAGGCCTTACCTTTTGGTGCATGGACACAAGACTTCTTGGGGTGTCCTGCGGTGTTTGGCACTAAGACATTAGCAGTGAATCCTGTGAGTTACAGGATGGGATGTCCATGGATAGAGCATGTTCCGGCATATCCTGCTGATGTTGGATTAGATGAGGATTTGGGGAATTTGGAGGTCAGGTCAACACCCTGGTCTATAGGTCATATTCCTTGAGCTATTCCTGAGCAATTTTTGCAACATGGCATGGGTCTTTGTTCTACTGAGGGAAGCTGCTGCTCTTGGTTAGTGTGCTAGTTCAGCAACACTGTTTAGGTAGGTAACACTGGTCAAAGTGTCATTAACATGAATATAAGGACTCAGGGTTCTCTAGCAGAACATCACACTGTATTGAAATGATTGTGTCATTCATGTCAAATGTCAGTGGTTTCAATTTTATGACTTGGTGAAAGTTAAAATGTCAGAATTTGGATTCTGGATTATGAGCAGATGAGCTTTCTCAATTTGATGCCATGCAGGCTACCTTCATGGCACCCTGAAACACTGTGGAAAATGAAACAATTCTGTCTAAAGTAGGATCAATTAGACCAAAAGCAATATATAAAAGCAATGTAATAGGCTTTCCTCAGAGTGACTGAAAAGCAGTTTCATCACAGATGCAGAATTTGCTACATAAAAAAGATGAAAGAATACAGAAGCTCTTTCAACTGAACGCTGCCGATAGAGGTTGACTGTCATTCATTTGTTCACCACACTGATTACCTAAAAAGTTCCTGAGTTGAAGCAGTGATGTTGTTTAATATCTTGGTTAGGGCTATCAGAACCTTGACACAACAATCAGGCAACAACAGATTGCACCTACCAAGTGTGGACATGCTGGATAGTCATCTGGCATTGTTCTTTCAATAGCGCCAGATTAACAGCATGCTACTGTTGACTGCAGGAGATCATGCACACAATATACGGTTTCTAATGTCCATGTTGGGTAACTCCACTGCTTCAAATAGGTGGCTTGCAGGCTGTTGAGCCAATATCAGTATTACCCCTTCAACCATTTTCTTTCACTTATCCAGGGTCAGGTTGTAGTGGCAGCAGGTTAAACAGGACATTTCTAGCCCCTCCTGGAAATGACCTGAAATGTTCCCGTATCAGATGAGATATACAGTTCTTCCAGCGATTTCTAGGTCTACCCCAGGGTCTCCTTCCAGTTGGATGTGCCCAAAAAACATTTCAAGAAAGGTGTCCTGGAGGCGTCCTAACCAGATGTGTGGTGGCTCAGAGCAGTGACTCTGCTCCTAACTCCCTCCGAATGTTTGAGCTCCTTAACGCTGGGCTGAGCCCAGCCACCCTATTCTGGCCGCTAATATTATTTTTTTGGTCGCTAATCAGATCCTAGGTGAGGATTGTAGCATTATTTGACTGGGAAATCAAGAGCATCGCCTTACAGCTTAGGCCTTTTTTTTCTCAACACTGTGCGACAGCACTGCTTTTGATGCTTCACCAATCTGTCTGTCCACCTGACATTCCATTTTCCCATCACTCCTGAACAAAATCCCAAGATCCCTGTGCTCCTTCGCTTGGGCCACCAATGGGGGATAGGGAGATATCATTGTGATGTATTATGAAATGCCTTCTCTTTGTCCATTTTCCATTTTAGCTGAAATTCTCTTACTCTCTGGTATGTGCAAAAGCTTTTCAATAGTCTATGTAAAGGGTTTCACCAGTTTCTGAGAGCTTTTCAGTAGTGTATGTCAAAGCATTTCACTTCCCTGTGCACATGGTTTTCAGTCTAGCGTAGGAATAATTTTGTGTGTATATGAAAGGATTTTTTTTTAATTCAAGCATTTCAGTACGTTTTACAAGTATGTGTGATAGCTTTTCAGTACCTTCCATGGCAGCTTTTCAGCTGTGAATGTATAGTTCCTGTGTGAACATGTGTCGGTTCAGTTTTGATTTATGGTTGGATTTTTATTTGACCAAAAGATCTTTTCAGTCTTGAAATGACATAAAAAATAATACGAACTAGTAAAACCCTGCGTAAGAGATAATAATTATACATTTTAAGTTTCTTATTTTACTGAGAAGGCCATGTCCAAAATTATTCATTTAATTTACAGTATTCAGTGGCAAAGCTTTTATCTGCCACTAGCTTTTTTATATATAACAAACTTGTTGCATTGGGCCACTTCTCTGCAGTGACAATCTCCAGGTCTTGGAGGTTGGAAGGGTTCCTTGCCATCTCTATCTTCTTCAGTTTCCTCTCAAGATTGTTAATTGGATTTAGGTCAGGACACTGGTTAGGCCACTCCGAAAGGTTGGTATCGTTTTCCATTAGGCATTTATTTGCTTTGGCTTTAGCTGTCTGTTTCAGATTCTTGTCTTGTTTAAAAGTCCAAGACTGCCCAAAGTTAAGTTTTGCTGCAGGCTGCATGATGTTTTCTCTATAATTTTATTTTGTCATGATGCATTTACATTTCCAGCACCCCCAAAGCACTATATTCTAACCACCTGTGGGGATGGTGTTGGTTTTTTTGTTTTGTTTTGTTTTTTGTAGTTGAACACATTTCCTTTGTTTCACTAATAAGGTCAGGATCACTCCATTTCCCTCCCATCTGACTGTTGAATTCATGCTGAAAAGTTTTCTTCTTTGTCCAGGTGAATTTTTGCAAAGGCTAGGTGAGCTTTTGTGAATCTGTTTTAGAGAAAAGGAGTCCTTCTTGGTTGTGTGAATGGACTCCAGTCTTGTGCAATGTCTCCTGGAGTGTGTGCCTTGAGATCTTTAGACCAGAATTGCTCAGATTCATCAGGAAAGTCTTGGTGGGGATTCTTGGCCTCTTACACTACCATTCTTGCCAACACAAGGGTTACTTTTGGCTTCCTACCACACACAGATTTTCTTCGTGTGGAACTCCTTGTGCTTTTTGATGAAGCTTTGCAATGTGGTCACTGCCACTTGGAAAACATTTGAATATGTCTTTATAGCCTTTTTCTGTCTTGCAAGTGGCCACAACACGCAGCTCTCTCTCAGTGATGAACCCTAATAGCAAGCCTATTAAACTCTTCAGGACTTAAAATTGACTAACTGATGAGAGAACTTTGGCATCAGCAGTTCTCCATTAATGTTGTATTAGAAAACTTAAGAAAATGGTAGAGATTAGCAGTATCATTTGAAATGGTACAATGGCTTCATTTTCTCCAAGAACTATTTTGACTATGGTGTTTTTGGTAAAAAAGTAAGAAACAGGGGGAAAAAACTGGTAAAATTGACCACTGATATCATTTCACTGTTTTTAATGTGTTTGTCATTTTCAGCCAGAAGAAATAACTTTACTCCATGTTGATGTAGAGGTTTTTTTTAATATTATTTTAATTAGTCTACAATATTATGGTATATGCATTCACTTCACTATCTGTAGAGGGAAGTTCAGGCTCTGATATACTCCCAAAGGAGCTCTCATGTAGGCAGCAGCATGAACAGCAATTGTGCCTGCAGTTTTGTTTATGCTACACTGTGTAACTCTATATTCCAGGGATTCACATGTGCTAGTCGGTGCAGTCATAAATTTTAGGCTTCAGTCGTTCAGGAGCCTCATGGGCAAATGACTGAATTTACATTGCACGGGCCCTTGCGGGCCATTGGGGTGATGCTGACTCAGAAAGGATAATTTATGGTTTTACCAAAGCTCCTAGGATAATTTAAGCTTCAGTTTTCAGCTCTTCATGTGTGACGACATGTCAAGTCATGTCAATTTTATTTACTATATAAAAGTATTGCAAAAAATTGCAAATCATAAATTAGACTCAGGCGAGCCCCTTGACTTTTTTTTGTTTGCTTTTTGTTTTATTTTATCTAAATAGGGTATGCATGTGGTGTAATGGCCAGAACAGTCAGAGAGGCTTTAAGAGCAACAAGGTAAAGGGGACACTTTGAGGCTTTATTAAGACACTACATTGATACTGCTGATTTCTATTGTATATTATATGTATATCTTCTAAGAAAAAAACCTGCATTTATTACAGCCTCTGCACAGTTGTACTACAATCCACGACCCCACCTACAGTGTGGTAGAACTGGCCTTTGTATACCATTTAATGCACACAGTGAAGGGGGAAAGTGTTTATAGTTTGGTATTTGAATCACTACAGAGCATTCCTCAAGCGTGGTTGCCAACACTGCTGTCATTTGAAGTGGTGATTACACTGGATGGCATTCGGAAGTGATAGAAGCCTGTGGTTCACACTTACTTTAGTTAACAGCATTCAGCATGGAGGGCAATCGGCAGAAACGAGGGTAATGAAAGCGCACATACATCTCTCTTCTCTACTTCAACATCCACGATTTCTATTACAGTTTGCTTCCCATGAGTTTATGGTAGCTGCCCTGTGTTCGTCTATGCACAGTGTCATGCATTATATATGTAAAAATCTATTTTCAGCCACACTGGAACAGCTGCAAACTGTTCAGAATGTAAAAATCACTGTTAGTATTGATGGTCTTCACTTTTAAGATATTCTTTGTTCCCTCAGTATAGCAGCTTTCTTCTTTATTGCAACCCTCCTCCCTGTACGCCTGTGCTGATTAATATCTAAGTAATCATCTACTATGGTGTCTCTAACTTCTTCCAAGGCTTCCAGGTGAGGCAGCATTATTATGGCCAAAATGTTAATCATGAATATTTTGAATTCATGAATATTTCATTGTGGCTTTCCGTTTCTTTTAAGACTGTCATGCAACATTCCAGTGAATGTCCAACTTTCCATCAAAGTATGGTTGCAGTAATCTTTACATGAATTCAGTGCATCTTATAGAAGCAAAGTATTTTTAAAAATCACACCCAAAAATTCTTCCATGCTGCTTATCCAGACACTGTATTTTAGCACTGTACCCTAAATGCATTATGTGCAGGCTACGTTAGCTTAGTGGCTGTGCGCAGAGAATCTTCGAGCCTTCACATTCAGTTATTGCAGGCACATGTGAGTGAGTAAATAAAGGTGTTCTAATGTCAGATTACTTCAAACCTAAACCAAGTTATTTTATCTAAAAGGACTGTTTGACTTGATCGGGGTTGTCTGTGCTTGAGACATTTTAAACATCAGTATTGTAGTCAATCATGCTAATTTAGATTTTAGAAGGCCAAAAGAAGGGGGGGGGGGGGGGGATCTGTAGCGAAACAATAAATACATTTAAAAGAATTCCTGTTTTCCTGTTTACATTTCAGGACGAGAAAACTACATATAACAACACAAGAATGTGTGCAACTGACAGTCACATTTAGCCTCAAAATAAGGCCACAGCTCAACTTATGTGAACTTCTAATGGTTTGTGTAACGTGTCTTGCTGCTACATATTAATTAAACTACTCGTGAGGGAAGAACGGGGTCGAAAGCGGCTCTCGACAACAGAAACAAACATGAGGCTGCAGTAATTTGCAGGTGGCAGAATCAGCGCTGTCACAGGTGCAAAGGAGTCTGACAAACAAGAATTATGTCCCTGACTGATAACAAACAAAAACATCGTGTTTTCATTTTGCTGTAACAAAAATATTTTCAGAATCAAAATTCCTTTAAGTGAGCGAATGTGAGCAGATTGCTTCTCCATGTGATAACTTCGTCTGGAAATATACTGCATCACTGGCTAATCTGTGAAATCTTTAGAAAGCTTTACTCTGTGTCTCTGTTGTGTCGGCTCTATCTGCTTGTTTGTCTACCTGTCTCCCCATCTCGCCATCTGTGTCACACTTCACACCTCCATCCATAAAATATGTCTTTGTGCTGAACGAGTGGGAGAAAATCAGCTTTATCCTGCACTTCCCCGAGTCCTCCATTCACCTGCTCTCTCAGCTTCTGTCTCTCTGATGTGAGAGCAGTGGGCCCTTTGCCAACAGTGAGATCTCAGTGGGGCCTATCCATATGGCCAACATGTTCAGCAGTCATTACTGGCCCATTTAACACGTCTAATTGTTCAACATTTGACATCTTGTCAAGACAATTAGTTTGGATTATTTCTCTATAAGACACCGGGATGTTGATTTTGCCACACGTTGTTGGAGATTTCAGTTTGTGTTGCAATGCGTGACACCAGTGTTGTGTATGCCTGTGAATGTCAGTGCATAGCGTGATAAATACGCAACTTCCTGCTGCATTCCTGATGTATTTATACAGCACAGTACATGCTGTTAATTATTACACTTTGTTGTTTTCATACTCATGCTCTTCTCCTTATAATGGAGAGTGATCTGTTTTCTTTTCTTTCTTTCTTTCTTTTTTTTTTTGGTTTTGCAGCAGCTGGAACCATAATGAAGATTAGGGCTGCCAGTTATGATTTTTTTAAAATTTTATTTATTTTTTTAATTGCATGATCTATTGATTATTGAAATGACCAATCAACCGTTTCAGTGATGACTTCCACAGTAAGTAAGTGGCTCTGATCTAGCTATCGCTGTGAAAATTTAGCTTGGGGTTGTTCCCTATCCATCAATAAAGATGATGAAGATTCTTGCTGTGTACTTTTTTATTATATGTATACAGAAAATGGTGTAGATACATCTGACACCCAACATTATGACCCTATGATATGTTGAAAAGTTGTTAAACTTGGTGGGTGGGACCACATGCACCATGCTGCCATGTGCACCCCGAATGACAGGAACACAGAGAAGGCCGTTAGACACTTCATGGATGTGTTGACAGTTGCTACACAACTGTGGATAAGTGTCTTTCTTGACAGAGAGCTGGTGCAAACCAACAACAGACTGTTGGCAGCATTACTACAAGGTTCTATCATTTCTGTGATAACTTCCCGAAGACAAGGTGCTCGCCAGCTGCGCTCCATCGATCCATTGTTGACTCGGTGGAGCTGTGGATGTGACATGTCGCTGGTGAGCTTTCCAACTATTATATTTTTCTCCAGCAGAGACGCCCCACTGTAACTGTAGTCGAAAAAACATCTTCCTCTATGCCCAGTGCCAGCAGGGGTTATCTTGGACCCAGCGGGTTGCGGGACTTGCAAAACACTAGCTTAAACTCCTGTTATTAAATTTGGTCGATCTATTGTTCATCCAATTCCTCTTTGCTGAGATCAGCAGTGAATTAGCTCTGTATGTCCTCGGACTATAGGAAAGTGGTCGATGCTTTTATATAATGACATGAGAAAGTGACACATATGAAGTATGACATTTTACTCCAGTAAAATCAGTGCTGCCGTCATGCAAAAGGATTAGAGTTAGATGAAAATCACATCACCAACTAATGGATGTTAAAGTTCATTGACAGCTAATTTGGTCAACAGTTTTTCATGATATTTGTGGAAAATGGAAAGTTCGTGCAAAGATTGGAGATGAAAGAATTCAGTGCAGAGCTGAAATTGCATGAATACTATTATTAATGTATTAACACAATCAAAAACACTGTGAGGATAATGACGTTAACTTGCAAATATTTTGTTTGTTTCGTTGAATGAAAAATCAAGTTGATTTGGTATATCAGTAGTTTCCTCTGTGTTGTTAATTACTGATAAAACTGAGGTAATGAAGTGCTGGGGCGGGGGTGCAAAATGTTTTGGTTTTTTTGCTTCAGAAAGGAAACATGAAAGAATAAAGTTAGAGAACCACTGCTCTGGAATGTAAGAAAGTGGTGGAAAATTCCTTTTGCATGTTCCCAGAGCCCAACATGATGTCTTTTGAACTGCTTGTTTTCTAAAACAGTCCAAAGACATTGAATATACTATAATACAACACAGTGACAAGTAGCAATTCCTCATGTTTGAAAAGATGCAGCCAAAGTCAATTCCAGTGTTCAAGCTGTTATTATGTTTTAAGAATGTGATGCAATTTACATGAACTAATTGTAATTTCTATGTGGCAAAGGTTTTATTGATTTATTTTTTGCCAGTGTGTGAATAGATTGTAATGTAATGTAATAGGTAGTGTCCTGTTTCTCTTTCTTGATTACCTCTAACATCCTGTGGACCAATATATATGTGACGAACTCAGGCTTCAAAATGGATTGTGAACATCAACAAATTAGACCCTTCAGAAAAACGCGGGCTAAAATCCTTGATTATGCGAATAAATATGCGGAGTTTTTATGCCATTTTATGCGAGGAAATTGTGTGTGAATGCGCGAACTGATGACATCAGGCCGGGCGTCACATAAAGTCACTCACAACTCCGTTTATATTGGTTATAGTTTTCTCATCTTATGCGGAAATTGTGAAATCAAGTGGGACCCGCATATTTCTCTTTTTTCATGGAAATGTGAGATTCTTGCGGGAATTATGCGCTGTTTTGCGGGGATTATGCGGCCTTTTGGGAAATAATTGACCCCCGCATAATCAGCGTCATTTTGATGATTAATGCGGGAATTCATGCGATCGCATAATCGCGTTTTTCTGGAGGGTCTAAAAAATGACCAGATCCCACCAAAGCGTATACCTCTACATAAACGTCCCACGTGTCTCACTGTGTTTAGATGATGTGGCTGTACTAATGAGTCGAATATAGTCTGTGGTCTCAGCAATAGCTTACAGTCAAACTACAGTAACAGTGTAACTGAAGTTGTTTGTCAGTCTATCGACATTGTAATGTTTAGTCTCCAAATGTGCATAATCATGAGCAACAGGATGCTGCCTGCAATTCATTTAAATAACACAACAATAATTATTAACTAAGATTCAGTCATTGAACATTTAATCTGTTAACTTATTGTCTGTCAGTAACCTGCTACAATCTTTGCTCAAACTTTTCAGGGGAAATTCCTTGCTTAAATGAGCTTGCAGTCACAGAATGTGCACTGCGTATGTGTTCTATATGAATGTGTGTGTCTGCATGATGTCTGGTTATGGACTGTTGCTCTGTCAAATCACCTGCACAGCAAAGACATAAAAACATGCGTCCTGATGTTCGATGTCACTACTTGTGTGCGTATATGTGGCATATGATACAGTTAAAGCACATTCTTCCCAATAGAGAGGAACAGAGCTGGGGGAGGGGGGTGGCTAATTCCTGGCATCTGTCTCTACTCAACCTCATCCTCCTACATATTGCCATCAACACTCCCATCATCGCTTTTCTCCTCATGTGTTTTCCTGTCTGTTCGTCTCACCCTGATTCTCATCTTTTTTCATCTCTTTCAACTCTTGTTTTCTAACTTCCAAAACTGTTTTAAAAAAGAAAGAGAGAGATCACATTGCTCTCCTCATTTCCTTCATATTGTCTTTCCTCACTCTGTCTTTCTACCTGTGCTCTCCCTTTCCTTTTATCTTGCTTATACAATCTGTTTCTGTCATTTGGAGTGAACCCTTTAAGCTTCAGTGTACCGCCGGCGGTACACCTACTAATTTGCATAGGATTTTCAAGAATGTCCGACGGCCGCAAACGCGCTTATACAAACACTATACACCGATGGAAAGCTTAGATTCTCATGAATCTGCCGGTATAAACCACTTTCAGATGCGATTACCACAGCGGGTGAGAAAAACACATTTGTCCGACAAAAACAAATATTCATCCATCCGTTCTCTATACACGGCTTCAACGCACACAGCGCAACTCACATTTCCGGGTTCATTATTATACACAAAAAAAAAAGATTCCACAAAAAACGGCCATAATCCAACCTTTTACATCAGATGACACAAGCCAGTAAACTATTTTGTCCAAAACATGTCCTGAAGTCGGTATAAAATCCCCGAATCGGTCCTTTTCAAGGAAAAGCACCTCGCGATGGCCGTCCAATATTCCCCGTATTTTTCGTAATTTTTTTTATTTAAAAATAGAATATTAGCGATTTTTTGTACTGAAAACGGCTGGAATTGACTGAAGCTTAAAGGGTTAACAGGTCAAGCGTAAAGACTAATCTAAATTTCATTTGCGCCATCACCAAGTAGTTCATAATAAAAAAGGAAGATAGAGAGGAAAACAAAAAACTGTCTCACTTCCCTTCTTCCACTATCTATTCTTTCGAGGTATCCCACTTTTTCCCTTTGCCTCGATCTATATACTGCTCTGTTCTATAAACCCGATACTGTGGCTATCATGGTGCTGAAGGGCGATGGGTCAAAAGGTTGCTTGGACTTGATCCGAATCGAGGAGATGAATCTTTCTGTTTCGTTATGTCTTAACTGGGGTGCAGGAAATAAAAAGGATTTTCATAAAAGGAGAGAAACTTAATCAAGTCGTAATTCTTGACATAATCAAGTCCTAATTCATAGCTTTTATCACTGTAATTCGAAGAGGGGGTTCCTTGCCTTCAGTAAGCTAAAGGCGCTCCGTGTGCAGTGCCTCAAGCTTGCTGCGGTGATTAAAACCCTTTCATTCCCATGACCTTGGCGTCCATGCACACTGTGTAGCAGTTTCACATGGACAGATAAAATGAAAAGCATAAGTTTAGGAATAATACTTGTCTGGAATCCTGCCACTGATTTTTCAGTACAGAGCAGTGCTGTGGAACAGTGTGGAGGACGTTATACAGACTGCGACAAGGGTTCATGAGAGGCCACAGCTTGGCCAAGTGCAGACACTGACTGTGAATTTTCCCAACAGGCTGGTCTCATGAGGATTGTGATTTTTTTTCCCCCCAAACCCAGCATTGTCGCCTGTATACCTAAATGTAGATATTCATCTAAGCTGTTTTGACATAGCTGGTGAAATTCACAATATAGCAGGCAACAGTTGCCATCACAACTGAGAGGGTCAGCACTCAGGTCTTTATTGTGTAGCCCTTGTTAAAACTATCAGCACTCCTTACTGAAACATGGATAGAAAGAGAAAACATGTGGCTGACCATGTAGAGATGTGCCAAACACAGAAAAACGGCTGATGCCGTGCAGTGTGTTCAGGTATTATAGATTTATCTAAGTGGCCTGCAATCCATTTACAATTTAAACGTTAAACTCTGGAAATGGTCAAAGCAGGACTCACAGAAACCCTTAAGATTATCAAAAACACTCAATTCTTTAAAAAAAAGTAGCCGAAAAGACATATAATATTTGATAGCCAAGCCAGCAAAAAACAAAAAAACAAAACATATATTAAAGACTCTATAATCTAAATAGGTGAAAATTATTTTAAACAAAAAAGAGAAAGGGTGGTACATGGAGAAGATACCATCTCAGATCCAATTAGAAGTTCACTACAGAACACTGTGTGACTGAAGTTACACATCACACCATCCGTATGATCAAGTCGGATGCCATTCAGTTTGTCTATTATTGCATTACAAGATGTAGAATGGATGAGAAGAGTGTTGCAGAGTAAACAATCCTATTAACAAAAGGTGAAGTCTAATTAGATGCCAGATGATTATTTTGTTAATTCATTGTTGATCTTGTCCTTAAACACCAACACAGAGAAGAAAAACTCAAACGTTTCATCCTTTTACATATTAGCCTAACACAAACGCTAGAACTTAACAGATTGCCGGTTTGTTTAATTAAAGATTTCTTGATCGACAATCTTCTTGTGTCAGTTTGAATTTGATGAATCAAATCAGTGCTGCTTGAAAGCAAAATCCTGAGCTGCGTTTTCTTGTCAAATGCTCAAATGATTTGGAAGCAGTGTCCTAAAGAAAAGTGAAAGGAGATCAGTGTAATCTCCTCATTATTGCTAGCTTCTGTAGTTTTGCACTCTGCCATTGCATTTTTGAACACTCCCCTGTGGATGGAAATAGCAGCTATAAACCAAGCAGCTCTGAAACATTGACACTCGAATCTAGAGGGGTGGCATTGGTTAGCTGTCAGTGGATCTTATTTAGAGCATAATACTAAAATAAAGAAAGATTTAACATTCACTCTCTTAAGTGTATGCATTTAACGACGAGCACCACAATACAGCTGTGCATTAGGGCCTTGTACCTTCGCTATATAACTAAAATTGCCTTGGTTATTGTCAGTTTCTATGAATCTTCCATTGATTATCTGTGAAGCCGCTAGATTTGTCGCTGGCTGATGGGCATTAATCACATTCGCCGATTCACACACACACCGCAGTCCCTATAATTCGGAGTGAATTTGAATTTAGTGCTCTGTTTTTGGTAATCAGCGTAGGAACTGTTTGAGTGTGTGTTCAGGTGTAAAGGGCCTGTTGAGTACATCCTGCACCTCCACCACAGAATCACACCCTGAGGAGCATACTTAATCACATGCACTTATGAGAGTGCATGGAGAGAGACTTTACATTGGGACCGCCTCTGCAGGTCATGAAACAGTCACGTCTTAAAAAATGTATCTGCTGTTCCAGGACAGAAGTGATAACAGTATGCATGAATTCACAGTGTTGACCTCCTTGTGTCGTGTCACCTGTTCCTAAGATGGTCCAGATGGGGCGTTTGGACAAGTCTATTAATAGACTGTAATGATGCTCCTTCCTGTTAACAGTCACATCAGGAGACCAAGGATCCATGTTTGTACAGGGTGACATTAAATATGGATTGCTCCTTGGCATGTACATGAATACAATTTCAACTTCAGCATTTAAGAAACATATTCTGAGACTGACATTTGCACCACAATCATCTGAAACTTTAACACAAGTTTCTGCAAAGTGGTTGTCTTTTGTGCTTACCTGTTTCCTGTCTTTTAATATATCACTTTCTGATTAATGTCAGTATCCTATACCAAGATATATATGTATATAGAAAGGTGAATATATGGTTGTGTGGTATAGCACTGGGTCATTGTTTAAAAAAAAAAAATTCAGAGGAATCTGGCGCTATTTGAAAATATCTATTGAATGGCATCACATCACTGTTTCCCATGTATTTATGATGACCTGCAATAGTATCAGCATTGCCACCACATATCGATTTTCATTTTTCCCCTTACGATTACACATTGACTATGGACCAACTGTGCACAACTACTTCCCTCTTGGCACACTCTGAATCAAAACATGAACTAGAGGACTGATGATTGCCATCCTTTTCCAGCAGAGAAGAATTAATCCAGAGTTTACGAATGGGTAGTACATTAACACCTCTGCACAAATTTGTCCAAAACTATCATATTCAAGGTGACCTCTGATGAATTCCTACATTTCTGTTCTTAACAGGATACCATTTGAGACACAGCTCTTCAAATAAGTTGTCTTAAGCATGTAAGGAGTGTTACCTTGCTAGCTGTTCAACTCCTAATTTGGTTCTAGGCTAAATGACTTTACTGTATCCCCACTTATAGCTGCTAACTAGCCTTTATTCTGCAGTGATAAGAAGAGTCAGAGAGACATCACTATAAGATTCATTGCATGGATGGGGATTTTATTTGCCTTTCTGGAGCAATGAATGTGGCGAACAACATTTAGGCAATTTATAGAATTAAATTTCCACACGTTATTGCAGTTTACAAAAGCTTCATCACCTTTGTCAGTGTGCACTTCACAGCGACGGGAACACTGTACTGCTACCTGGCTTTTCTCTCATGCAACTCCAGCTTTCATGTCATATTATTGCCCACTATAAACTGACAAAATCACAAAAAAAAAAAAAAAAAAAATTCTATCCCAAGATCCCAAGAACTGCTGGACAATAATTTTGGTCGTTTTGCGACGCTGACAACACAGTTAGCAGGGCTACATACATAGACAAAATAGTTTCACGATGAACCCAACAGCCAAAGAACAGACAGTTGTGTGTATGGATGGTAGATAACAAAATAGGCTGTGGAGCTAAAGAAACTGAAGATTTTTTAGCTCTTCGTCAATCTTTTCCCCCAAATTTGCAAGGTTAACAGTCAACTGCAGCTACATGTATGGGCTCAGTTGCTGTACTGAAAAATCCTAGTAATGTCCTGTAAACCAGATTAACTTTTACAAAATGAAAGCTAACAATGGGGACACATTCCAACAGTGTGTGTGAAGCTGTGCCTTATGTTAGCTTGTTAACTTTCCTCATGGGGAGCTTGAGGGCATACATGACATTTTGATGCACTTTAACGTTTAATAGTGCACCGGTTAATAAATGTAAACCAAAGGAAGTTGCTTGACAGTTAAAAACATAAGCGGTTCATGTTGGTTTACTGTAAATTACTGAGTTAACATGACAGAAACTCCCTCATATTTGTCCTCCCCTTAGCTGTCTGTGTCTGACCAATTAAAACAGGGTTATGAAAGGTTTTATTTAAAATACACAGCATGTGCTTTATACAGTAATGAACTCGCACTGAATGTGCCTACTCCATTAGCTCCCTCCCCTCGTTCATAACCTGTGTGACCTTCTCTGTGATTATGTGTCATGATGGATGTGGCCAGGTACCTCGATTTAATCATACTGATAGTCATGATGGAGAATTTACTACCTCGAACTGGCAGCATGGCAGTGACATATGTTCAAACACCCACACACATACACACACACACAACACACACGTGTGTGCTTTCCCAACACATAGGTCCCTTTGGAAACAAAGTTTGTAGTGCCACAGAAAGCTAACCATCTGCACTGAATGGGGCTGTGACAATTATACATTGGTTTTACAGTGCTAATTCTGGGCAGACGACATGAGGAAGCCCGCATCCCACTGAAATCGATTTAAATCAAATTCTAACACAGTAAATCTGCTCTTCTCTCATCAGTGAGGGTAAAAGCTGAAGTTCATGTATATGAGCCCAGTTGCAAAGTTATTAGCAATGGCCAGCTAAAGCAAAAGCAATCGAAACTCTGCAATAACCCCTTCATGTCTATTCTGAAAATCTTTCAGAGATTTGTGTGTATTCAGCTTAATGAGAATTTCGGAGACAGCAATTTATAGTGCTGCTAAATTGTTCTTTGTTATTTTAAAAATTGTTTCTATTGTTTTTTTTTTAATCATTATTTTGTAAGTCCCTTCCCTGATCTTAAGAGTGTTTTTTTTCTATACATTTGGAAAAGGAATCTAAATGTCAGTTTTTGATAGGTTCCAGGCAAAAGACCAAAAGCCAGGACATAACAGCTCCCACAGCGAAACAAGGAAGGTCATAGTCTGATTTGAAAAGGACCTCAAGTCATTGTTCTATATATGTCACAAATACAGAATGTGAACGTTTGCTGAATTAGAATGCAGCACAATGATTTATATACTGAATTTAAAAAGAGTATAGGAACTGAAAAAAAGCTCACACCCTTTGAACTATGCTCTGTGTCTACTTGATTGCAAAATGATGGGATAAGTAAACAACTAAACATGTGAGGTAATGTATTAGTGGAGCCACCAGCTAACTCTGCTCTAAGGGTGTTTAGATGCGGGTGTACATGTTAAAACGACAAAACACAAGCAAGTCTTAGTTTTAAAAAGGATGGCTTTTTTGACTTTTTCATTTCCCTGATCCCCATTTAAATGTATGCCCATCAGCATCAGTTAAAATATCACAGGTGTGCAACAGTTGATTTTTATTGATTTATTTATTTTGCAAAGAGAATCTGCACTCAGTAATGTTGTACTGCAGTTGTTGTATTAGCTACATTGCAACCTAGTCTGCACTAAAGTTTCATAGTTTGCACCCTTTGTCGAAATGATTCATTTCATAATGCCTTTCCAAAAAAAGACCCCAATGCCCAATCATATGAGAAGGCCTCAGGTTATGTCTATGGATGGAGTTCCTGAAGCAGGTAGCCAGGTGTTCTCTTCAAGCCGATTCAGAAGTCTGTTTTTATTTTTCACCTGAAGGTTAAAAAAAAATGAAATGAATGAAACATGAAGAAATGCATAATTATTTGTTTTGTTTTTCAAAGTGAACCACATATCCTGTTCAGTCTTGTTCATAGCTCACACTGTAAACTGGGATAACTGCTGCAATGCCCTGAAGGAAGCTCAGGCCCATTTATTAAACTCACTTGCCAGCAAACTTATGATCACTTCTGGTTTGTGGTCCTTGAAACAACATTTAGTTTTCCAGGGCATTAACAAATTGTGGTTGTAATCATCTTGATTCAGCAACTCAAAATGCCCCTCACCTGCAAGGCCTAATTCCCATGTTGAGAGTGAAGTTAAGTATGTCAAGTTCATGAAACCTACTGTCCAACTGTGTTTCTGTGGCAGATTTTTAAGGGTGACTGATTGAGTCATTTAATATCTAGCATGTGACAATGCCTGATACCATTTTCCTAGACAATGCACACTTCATATGTTAGGTTAGCTGTAGTACCTTGTTGAACCACCAAGTGAAGCTGTGCAATGAGAGGACGTGAGCAAGTCTATGTTGACATTCAGAGAGCAACATGGAGGTTTGACTAGTAAAGGGGCACCATGACAAAGCCTTCTGTGACACTCAATGACCTCTGTCCTAGTCACGGGTGTTAACTCAAGCAAAGACAGACAAAAAAAGTGATACTGTTTTCCAACTCTATATTTAACAACTGCCTTTGCAGCCAGTATCATGTGTCCATGGCCCAAAACAGCAAAAGCACAGCATAAATGCCCATTGTTAATCATAAATTAATAGATAACTGATTGATAATGCAGGATTTTTTAGAAAGTTATTCAGACTCACTCGACTTGTGTGTCAGTGGATATTCACAAAGGCTCAGGCTCAAGTTTACATTGTTACTAATCAGTCCCTTTATCCTTGGACATCTTCTTACCTTTGTCTGCTCTATCAAAGCTCCAAGGCCTGCGCTGAGGTCTCTTTGAAGGGTCGTGATGGCTTTTTGCTGAGAGAATAGGCTTGTGTTCTTCCATTATTGAAAATGTTTCAAAAAAATTAAATGGTTAGTTAGCAATAGACAGAAATAAAGGAATTTGAATGGCCTTTATTCTCTGGAGGTGTGGATGCTGCGTTGAGTGTTACAGTACAATTTGCACTGTTTCTTTTGAAGTAAAATTTTTTAGAGGAATATAGCAAACAAAATATCCTCACAAGGGCATCAAATTAAAACTCATAACAGCTGCCCCGTCAGACCATGAGCTTTTCTGTTTGGAGACTCTCCTTCAAGGTTATATTCTTGATGGCTGTCACAACAGTGTCTGCTTTAAGGCTCGGGCCATGTCCAGGAACTGACAGAACACATGTCCCCTTTTAGAGAAAGCATAGTGAAGTATATAATGTTTGTGTTATTAACGGGACCAGGGATTTAGTGGATTCTAACATTAGGCAAAACAAATGTTCCCGTACCAGACGTGCAAATAAAGTTGCCTGGACATTGACACGCCTTTGCTCTATGTAATAATTCAAATTTCGATGACAAGGACTCCTTGATGATGGCTGCTAAGATCTCAAACATGCTGTCATCAACATAGTAGGATGTATCATAATTCTTCTGGTCAGTCTCACTGGAGGGACAGGGAAATCTTCTCTCAAGCCTCCAGGCTTGTGGTGCATTAGATAAAACTTTTCTAAACAAACTAAAGCAATCATTTATCAGATTTTTCCGAACACGTAAATACTTGACTATTTATTCTTCATGGTGATAATGCTTTTTATATCTTCCATTATATAAATAAGGCATGGCATAGCACAGTAAGATATAACGATTATAGGAAAGGAACAAGGAATAAAGAAAATGGAAAACAGAATGGTATCACAAATTCTGCAGATATTGCATTTGCCATTCTGTGTATGGTACAGCCAAGTCTTAAACTGAGTCATATTCCATCACTCTGAATCAAATCCAGTACCTCTTTTCTTGCTGCTCGCTGATGCCCTGTCTACAAAGCACAGAAAAACAGAATTGAGTCCTTTTTTTGCTGAGAAATCTGCTCTTCTGACCTGCCTTGCTTTTATATCTCTGTGTGTTTTTGCTGTCAGCCTCACCTGTTGCTTCTGGCCTTGCTGCCTCTTAAACAGGAACATCTTGGCTGCTGTCCTCCTCCTCCTCATCCCCTACATCTCTGTCCTCATTAGCAGTAGCTACCTCTGCCTGACCCTCTCTTGCTTCTTCAGCTGCCACAGCAGCATTGGATTAACATGGAAATATTTGAAGCACATTAATTGGACAACCAATCATACTGGTCAGACTTCTCAGTTTCACTTTTTTACTAATATTTTTGCTCCAGAAAATCTTTGAGCTCCCTTAGTATGAGCAATTTCGAGTCTTTGAAAAGATTTTTTTTTTCTTTTCAGTATTGACCTGTATTGAGGAAACTAACAGAATCAGTTTCTGGTCTGAACATATATGACTTAATTACTCCAGTGTTACAACTTGCCAAGTGTGAAACTTAGATTAGGTTTACAATGTTTGAGCAAAGTTGGAGGCGATCTGGTGTGCTTGAGCTGCTATGGGAGGTGGATGGAGAGGCAGGAACCACACAAACCCTCACATTCTTGAAGAAGCGGCAGTGTACTGTTATATCAATGCCATTTAAATGTAGGACGTGATCATTTTTAATAGAAACAACTTCTAAATAGGTAATTTCTACACACAAAGATGACTTTAAGAGGTTCCTCTAATAATCAGACTGAGACTTTTATACTTTCCACTTGCACAAGCAATCAATATTGACACAATCAAGCTATATTCTAACATTAACCTATAGCTATTCTGTTAGCTTGGCTAGCCCAACAGGATTGCTAATGACTGATTGGAAGAGTTGGGCCTCTGCAGTTGACAGTGTTTTGTTAAATGTATAGATAGAGTTATCTTAAATCCATCAGTTTTCAACATATTTGCAGAGAGACATCCGGATATTAAACTGTTTGTAAAGGGATTCTGTTCAGCAATTTAGTAAGCCATCTTCTCTACAGCGAAAATCCTTCCTGCATCTTTTCTGCATTCATGTTTTGATTGACAGTCTGCATGAAGCAGTGGGGTATTTGCAGCAGGGTCAATGTGTTTGTGAGAGGGAGAAGCAGGAGCAGGGCAAAGAGAGGTTGAATAACACAGTGGAATGAGATTGTGTTCATTTTCAATAGTAAGAAGAAAAAAAATAGAAACTCAACATGTAAAACCAATATGAGGCTGTCAGTTTTGCTGTTGTGACGGCTTGTCACAAACATATCAGTGTAAGGGAAATATTACATTAAGTCTGAGTATAAAAGTCACAAGATGTGTCCATGCAGAAAGGGTGACAAAAGAAACAACACAGTGTCCGCCCAGCTTTCGAAAAAAAATAATCAACAACACTGTGCTTATTAGCCTGCAGCAGCAAAGCAGCACATGTTTACCATCCATGCAGAGCTTAAATACTGGCTCCTCAGTTCTGGCATGAGCTGCACCAGCTTACCAAATCTGGATAGTATATTGTTGGCAGTGTGTGACACATATTTTGTAATGCTCACAATCGTAATGCCTACTTCCAGCTGACCTTCCATTTTGATAAGCTGCTTTATGGCCTCAGCGAATTCACACTTGGCCACTTGAACCAAATGTCAGCCCCATCCAAGCTCAACAGTGCAGTCATCTGCTGGACATGCTGGGACCATGCATCTCTGTACATTATGATGTATAATCAGGGTTTTCCTGGCTCCAGAGTAGCATTTTGAGGCGGGGGGGTTGGGGTGGGGGAGGTGACAATGCACAACAGCAAGCATGGTTAGTCAATGTGCATTCAAGGCAGTAAACAGTCATCAAAATCGATGAGTTTGAAACCTAAGGACTCTGGGAGCGCTGCTGACAGGATAGGAACAAAAACGTTCCTCTTATTTCAGATGATTTCAAAAAGAATTGTGTCCGAGGCATGCCAATTAACAAAGCTGTTGTTTTTCTTTTTTGTGTAACCGCATCAGAGTAAACATCCTATCATACAAACAGGAGAGATGGGCAGGATTCAGAATCACTCGCATCATCAGTCAACTTCAAACAGAGGAATTAGATCAGAGATTAGAGTTGGTTGTGAGGGAGATGTATTGCCATTACATTCGCTTTAACGGCTTCCAACAGGCACTTTATGCACTTGTGTATCATTGAACACCAAGACAGAAATATCAGAGCTTTCAGGAAAGTTAAGGTTCCCATTTGTCATCACAACTCAGATGTTGATGTGACACTTTTTTACGAGTTTGAAAATAGTGCTAATGAGAACCACAACTGAATCAATTTTGTCTGAGTGAACACTTTGCAGCATTTGTCTTTGCTCCTATCTCCGTCTCTTATTTACTATTTCTGCAACACAGTTGAAATCTAAGGACTGACGTCAGGGGGAACGGAGACGACGGGAGGCTGACAGATTGAGTAAAGTGCTGAAGGGAAAGAGGAGTTAAGAGGCGAAGAACGAGCAAAAACACACAAATAGGCAAGTGAGGGAAAGACTGTGGCGAGTGAGTGAAGATGGAGGTACAGGTGGGTGGACCCAGCAGATGGAAAGTTCAGACCCTGCTTGTTTCCTCCGAAATGTCACAACTGTAAAAAAGGTTTCATAAAGCATCAATCATGGTGGAGCTGCAACTCCAGGAATAGTCATGGGGCTTCGGAAATGAGACCTCCCCACTGAACTGCAGAGGCAATCACCACTGCATGGTTAAGGTCACCGCACTGTTCGCAGAGAGGAGGAAATGGAGAGGAGAGGACCTGAGAGAAGAAATGAGCATGGAGGAGAGAAGGGAGGGAAAAGGGAAAGGTGAGAAGAGGAAAGCTGGGTTGGCATTAAAGCTGCTAGCAGCCCTTAATTTGTTCTAAAATGGCTCTCGTTTTGACTGCTTTTGCAAACAGATTGCCTGAGATCATTCTGATTAACAGACTGATGACATATTTAGCTGGGTCAAAGATGAAGTTGCTTGTCTGGTTTGGTCTTTCAAAATGGCTTGTGTGGTTTCAGGCCTCATTAACCTGTGGCATCCAAAATGCATCTGGCCTCTGGTGCTAGTGTCTGACTCTTCTAACTACTCTACATGCTGCCACAGTTGGAAGACCATGAGCATACCAGGCAGGGATGGCAAGAACTGTAATTGGATAGTTAGTGATTTTGAATGTTACTGAGGCTGTGAAGACGGCCTGTTGCAAGTTGACCAAAGGATGGGCCTACTTTTCAGGAAGACACAATGAGCAAAGATGACTCTACAGCATGCTATTTACTTATTGTGTGTAGGTACAGTCATCGTGAACACCAGAATGTAAACATGGTGGACTCGCTTCACATTTATTCACGATAAGAACCGTCTCACACCACTCAACCGAGAAGAATACAGAAGGACACTGTTGTAACATTTCATGACCGGGGACTCTTCATTTCTCCTCTGTGGCAGCGGGCACAACACACAGACTTTCAGTACCTATTCTGTTTATCAAGGTAACATTACAGCTCGCTAAAGTAACTTTTTACCATTAACATTTTTAGTGACCACCACCTTGCTTGTTTTTCTCTCAGGCACCAAGAAGAGCCACTTCCCACAACGAACCCTTTAGCCTGCATGACTATCTTTCTTGAAGTTAATATGTAGTCAGGCTTTGGTTGTGCTAATGTAACTGGCAAAAAAAAACAAACAAACATATGAACTATTTTAATAATTATTAATTTGTCTACCTTGATAAACAGTATTGAGCAGTGATGAAGGAGGCACTCAGATCATTTACGTAGCACTAAAATCAAACTGCACTGAAAATGTGAGGATGTATAATCAGGATAATGTACTATGGTAATAAAAGTTAAAGTACTTAATGCAGAAGAAACTCTCTTATGAGTATTATACCATAATACACTATATTATATCAATATTAGATTATTATTAATAATGCAGAAAAGTAAAAGGAGGATTTTACTGTTGCAGTAACCCTAAGCACTTGTCCTTGGAAGAATAGCAATCATTAAAATATAAACAATACCCAATCCTCACGACGAGTCTGTCAATTCTCGTCCCACAAAGTGAGTGGATGAAGGAAAATAAAACCACCAACTGTACAGTATAACAATATAAACATTCAATTTTTATGGTGTTCACTTGGAAGAAACTGAACAAGTTGTAAATCCCCAAGTGCTATTTTCACATAACACTGTTTTGACCACTCAGTATATCTACTTTGTTGCTATTTTGTAGTATAAATTTAAGCTTGAAAGCAGCTCTTGCGCTCAGAACCTGTTTTCCACAACATCATCAACCACTGTAATGAACACAGTGGGAGTCACGCCTGTTGGTACGGTCGGATCCTGAGGAGAGAGGAGACAGATGAGAGGGACAAACAAAAAAGCTGAGACACAAACACGGATAATGTGAAAGCAAATGATTTGAGGTTTGACAAACAGATAAGAAGAGACAGAAGCTAATACAGAACCAGCCTAGGAGTAGGCTGACAGACAGACATGTAAGCTTCAAACTCTGAGGAGGCCAAAAAAAAAACAAAAAAACTTGTCAGATCTGACAGAGGGATTTATTTATTTATTTTTTTTATGTTGTGATCTAAATCCAGCTGAAAATCCAAGATTTGGCTCATCTTTTAACACCGCTTTTAATCGACTGTATTCATTTATGGTCTTTTTAAAAACTGTTTAAGAGGTTCTTATAGTAGTATGTTACTTTTCAAACAATGATCTAGCTTACATGCTATATTTGATTAGAAATTTATGTTTCCAGGTAGACACATGTAGGTCCATCTTTCCATCACCACAGCCCACAAGAAGGGAGGCAGCAGAGTGTGCGGACACAAGGTCACTTTTATTCACCCTTTTATTTCACCACCCTTTATGGTGAGTCACGTGTTTTTCTGCAGAGGACTGCAGAGCTGCTTGATAATTCTCTGTAGGACTGGCTCTATGAGCAACCCCTTTCATATTAAAAGTAGCTGTATGCCGCTGTTGTACTGCAGCTTTAAGGAATGGTATGCGGTTTCTTCCCACTTTTGCCAAGTGCTCAAAGGGAATCCTTGAGTTTCCCTTTGTACTATAATATTGCACGGTTTTGAACCTGATGGGGCCTGCGATGACCTTTGTTATGAATTACTGTTTCGAAAATAGAATTAATTTGAGCTGAATTACTTTCAACAAGTTTAGTGACATATTCTTAGGTTCATGAGGTAAATATCAGTGATGACAGCCCAGTCTTAGAAATAATATATTATATAGGTCCAGAGTGCAAATTATTATTATTATTTTTATTATATTTACTTAAAGCTCACTTGTTGTTTTCACATCAGGTTTATTAATATGCATTCTTCCGACACAATTTCTGACACTTAACTTTTGGCGCAGCTGTGAGAAAATCCATGTAATTATAGCTAAAAATATGCCACTTGAGATATATATATATATATATATATATATATATATAACTAAGAAAATAAATAAATGCTGTGTAGTGATCAGACTCCACAACAGACAAATATGCCTCTTTTCATTCAGTCATTACAACATGTCAAGAAATCTGCTTAGCCCACTTTGTATTTATCCTCCATCCATGTTAGCTATTGTGGAACACAACGTTCCTGTGTGATTGAATGAGGCTTTTATAGCCTCTGTTGCATAGATTTTAGGCACCATATGAAATTTTATATGGCATGCAAAGTGCTTCAGGTTCCCAGGCAATAATGGACAAAATATTTTAGTCTGACTTTGCAGAAATGTAGGAAGCAGGTCTTTCATTGGATGATGTGTGTGCGTGTGTGTGTGCGTGTGTGTGTGTGTGTGTGTGTTCTCATCCTGATTAACAAGGAGATACTTGGCGGTAATTTATGTTTGGTAAACAAGACAACAGGATTGTGTTGCTGATTTATATTCACTTGCAGTCGTGATGGCTGATAAAATGTAAGGAGAGCGTTATTTGTTGTTCTTTTATCGGCGCATCTTAAATGGAGAGATTTTGGGATTTAGAAAGCTTGTTTTTTTTAAAAAAAAAATGTTGTTTGCAGTTCTATTTTGTAGGTATATAGGGGAATGTTTGGTATTAATTAAATTTCTCACCAAAAGTTTCTATTGCCTTATTTATCTGAGAAATAAGACACAACCATCTGTTACTAAGGTGACCCAGTGACATCAGTCAGTCAGCTAAAAGTCTTTGTTTCTTTTGCTAGAGCTAACCAGTACTCACTGTAGTTTTAATATTACAATGCCAATTAACAAAATGTAAATTGACAAATTGAAATTACTGTGTTTGATGCAAAAGGATTTTCTGTCATGACAAATCATAGAAGATTGTAGTGTAACTCTTTTAGGGAAATTGTGCTCTACCATATTTTAGCTTATAGTTTTGGTTTTATGTGCACAACTGCACTGTTTTTTTTTAATTTTTAAAAATAGTATATAAATGTATAAACAGTGGAGTGTTAGGCAGATTTATCTACAATGACTTGATATGATAAGACAGAGAATCTTCAATTTGCACTCAACATGTGTCTAGAAATCCAACAAATGAATGCTATATTGTGCTAAGTTCACTGGATGTACAGATAGTTAACTATTTACTAACACAAATACGTGTTTTATAAGCTTTTTAGTGGGTGTGAAGTTTGTTCTTATGGCCAAAAGTGTCCAACAATTCAATTTAGAAGGCAACCGTTATCCCACAGCAGGCCGGAAGAACTTTTAACTGTGAAAACAACTTTGATTGTAAAGATTGCTGGTTGCAGGAGATATTGGAGACTGGGTGATGCTGTAAATTGTCTTCGAACATTTTATTGATCCTGCTCACTCTCAAAACACATTAGATATGCAATTTGATAAGTTCATTCAGTGAAAGCAGGGCTGACAGAGATTACCTGTGTCAGAAAGTATCTGGTTGAAGTCACTGCCTGACTGATTAACTTATTGTTCAGTCACAGAAGTGTTCAGGGAGATGAGATTTCTGTGAAAGATACCTAAAGAAGTATCAAAATATATATATAAAAATTAGAAAAATACCTGAAGCATATGAAGTAATTAGAATATGAAATCTTTCAATGATTTGTGCCCACGATTTATCTTTCATTTAAGCGTTTTTATCCAAGCCCGCTATATTTAAAATATTTGATTCCTATTGAAGCCATAGAAATGTGAGACCTTATCCTGCTGGTTGCCATTACTTATGTTTTTAAGATAAATAAAGAAAAACAAACTTGTATGACAAGCTTATTAAAGCAGTTACAGTGTTGCTGCTTAAGCTGGACACTCATAAAGATTCTTGAATTTATCAAAGAGTTCTGAACAAGTTCAACAGAATGTCCAAAGTGTACTTTTACTTTTGAATGAAAATGCGAATCTTGAAGAGTTTTGCCGACTGACTTGACAAAATGATAAACTTCTATAAATTTAAGATCTTAACTTGAATCAGCAACTGTTCAGTCACATGTTTTTTTTTTGTTTTTTTTTTACAGTTTTCTCAGTTTAAAGAGTCACTTGTCAATTCAGGACAGAGATGCAAAAAGTGGAGAAATAGAATTAAACACAGTAAAACATGATGTGACACAGAATCACCCAATATAGTATAGTTTAAAGAAGTCTTCCTGAAAAAAAAATATTGAAATTATCCCAGCAGTATACCAGAGAGACATATCCAAACCTCAGTTTGACTGATTTAAATGCCATGATCGGTTGCATCTAATATGGCAGTTAAATCCTGACAGCCACATTGTTGGAAACAAACTTATCAAGTCATTTATAGCCTTACAATTGGAATATTTGTAATAATTTGTTGGTATTCACATGAATATATAGTTTTCAAAAGTTAGTATTTTCCAAGTTTGCCAATAAAAAAAGACTGGACTTTGACTGGGCTTTGACTTACATCCAGGGCGTGCTTCTTCAGCAGAGGTTTTATAATAGCAGGGTTAAAAAAAAGTCTCAGTGCAAACAAACGTTAAATATTGTTGTAATCCAACAAAGAGCCTGTATCTTTATTTATACTGTTGGTTCAAAATGTGAACTTGTTCTTGTAAAAGGGATTACAAGACATTTAAGAACCGAGGCGTAATGTGTAAAATACACAGCAGGGGATGGATGCTTTGTTTTCTCTTCTGACAGTATGATAGTTTACATCCAGTAACATTAGCTGACTGCTTCTATGTGTTGCTCATTTCAAGCCCAGATCTCCATTACTTTGTTTTCTATCATCATAACTAAGCAAAACGGTAGGATATTTAAAATAAAATAAAGCCTAAGTTGTAATGAAACATATTCTTAACTGACTTTTTTCATGTGCATTGATACACTGTATTCTTAATTTTAAAAGATAGACTTGACATCGGTACATGTGAGTTCACTCAGACTGGCCTTGTAATCGCAGACCTTAGGATATCAGACTGACGAGCGAAACATCACAAACCTTCAGTGCGCTGCCAGGCGCATAGAAGGGTGACAAAGCAGCTTTGATATGAAGTTATTTCCGAGGCAGCCGTTTTAGTGCTTAAGAGCAAAAATTAATAACCGTGCTCGTTGCTGCAGAAGGGGGAAAAAAGGCAAAAAAAGAGAAGAAAATTAGAGATGAAAGACAGTCACAGGTTAAGCCACAGCGAAAACTGTTTCATCCGGCCCATCTCCTCATCTCCCACTTGAAAGCAGGCCTCTTTTGTTCTTTTTTCACTTCCTCCAACCCTCCACTACACCCGTACCCCCACTCTTGATATTTTTTTTCCTTTACTCACCCTTTGCATAATTACAATGCTGGTACCTTCTCTGTCGTCGTCCTCACTTACAAAGGCCTTGTAGGTAAAGAAAAATGAATTTTAAGGAACAATATCTGACTATATAAATGAAAACTGCATATACAGCTACACAGCAGTGCTGTAAAAGTCCCATTTTAATGAGTTGTCAAAGGTAGCGTCATTGTTTTCAGTGTTTCTATTTAAAAAATGGGAAAAAAGCTGCCTCAGAACAAGGAAGGCCTTCACTAATGGGGTGGGTTGTTTTCTTCTTGAGCTCACATTTCTTATCCTTATCTCCTGCCCTGCTTTTATTTTTTGATTCTTCTTTCTTTCTTTGCATGCCTCTCGCTCTGAGAGTGTATCTTACTTTTAAAGAAGTACTAAGAGCATTTGCTGCACTTGAGTGATCAATAAATAACTACCCCTTCACTCCCCCGCTCTGTTTTTTAACCTACGTAATCCCCAGTGCAGTGGAGCAGTACCTCTGTAACAGCATGACTGCCCGCTGAAGTCAGGGAATGCCCACGCACAGTTATAATTGAAACAGATCAATTTTTACCTCTCCAGAGTCTGATCATTTCTGTTTTTTGTGACTGTTCAAATGATATAAAGATACACCAGGACAGCTTGGACCAAAGTTGCCTCGTACTAAAATAAAATAAAGTTCTGATTAATGCTGGTAGTTATGCTTGAGGGACTCCACTGTACAGTCCACCACTTTAATTTTGACTGACACTACTTACAAACTAATGGACTGCCATTAAATTTTGTACAGATGGGCATGATCCCCAGAGAGAAATAAACTGCATTGAATTTCGTGATCACTAGATTTTTCTACTATCACCACCACGAGTTTGACATTTTTGGTCTGGGTGATATATCTCAGCAATTGTGGAGTGCCACAAAATTCAATACAGATATTTTTGGTTGTCAGTGGGTGACTTATGACTCGTGATGATCCTCTTACTGTCCCATTAGCGGGTCGAGCCTGTCACTTATCCAGTGACGTATCTTGACAGGGCATGCAAAGAACCATAAAGCATTCTGCGATGTGATAGACTTTCATTCTATAGAGCCCATATTTTGCTGACCGTTTTGTGTATGTAAAAGATTTGCTCACCTAGAAAGCCCAAAGTCCACTCTAAGTTCTTCTCTCCCACAGTAAACCCTGCTTCTTCCATGTAACCTGTGTAGATAAAAGTGTTGGCTGTAACACACTTAATAGCCAAAACTACACTTAATGACTAAAATGGCCTTTGTTTGTCAGGGGCATCACTTAGGTCTTTTACCTAGACCATCTAAGAGACCTTTATCAAGAATATTTCAAGTTCAATAATCATTAATTAATCAAATCTACTTGTATTGATTAATCTCATAATCAAAAGTCAGAAATCTCCAGTTCTCCAAACAAAGAAATACACATTAAAAAATCATTGCAAGCATTCATTAACTTTGACTATGAACAAACAATAAACAGTGAATAAATGAATGAATAAATGCAGGATGTGAAACCGTGATGATTTGCTGAACGAGTTGGTTCAGGAACGCAGAGACAAGGAGGCACTTTGGCAGGTTTGCACTGCAAAAGTGTGGCAACACAGAAACACTAAGAGTCAAAGCTCATAGTTGTACAGAAAATATTTGCGCTGCTCTAGTATTAAAGTTAACTTAGGAAGTCAAACTTTAAGTAAAATATAGAAAAACAAAGCCCTAGTTTAAAGTTAAGTTATTCATTTCCCTTTAGCCATCATAAAATAATCCACTTTTAAGTCAAGTTTTCATTTAAATTTCAATGAAAAAAAGCCTGTTGTTTTCCTCTGGCTTGATCATCTCTTCGCTTTGTTCTTTTGTTCTCCAGCCTTGTATTCTAGTGACTTTTCCTCCATAAAGAAAGTTTTGGAGCCAAATTTAAATCAGCATTAAGCCAATCGTGGATGTGTTCCTCCCAAGGCGTGGTGTTGAGCTTCACTGTCCCTGACAGGTCAGAGGCAAAATGCCGTTTGAACTTACTTTTACTTCATTTCATAACCATACAAATCCTACTGTGAGATATTTATGATGGTCACAGATCTAAAATAACACATAATAGCTGATTAGAATGACACCAAATACAATATGTTTATCTGATATGGCTCCTGAGATAATAATAAAAGGTGTAAACATACAAATAAACCTACAAATAGTAGACGTTAGGCAACATGAAAGTGCATTTATAACATCGCTAAAATGCAAGCATATACATTCAATAATGAGAAAAATAAGACCTAGGAAGTATAAATGTTCAGAGTAAAAAAGTTTAAAAGACTCAAAGCTTCCAAATAACAGTCAACAAACCACTGGGGTTGTTTAGTATTTTTGCTTGTTGTGCATTTTATTGCTTAATATTTCATGAGTTCCTCTCATGCCCTATTATTCAAGGGTTTTCTTTGTTTATGCCACTTTACTGCGCTATAAAATAAAACTGAAGACAGTAATACTGTCATAGAACGCAAACATATGGTTCTTATTTTAAATTCCTTTAAGTAGTCACTGTTTGCCTTGTCAGAAGTCCATTGGTAATCAGTTTCTTGCCTGCTTGCCTGTCATTTATGTGCGACATAAATGACAGACTGAGCTTCCATCCATTGACTTCATGGGTGAAGGTTGCAGACCATCGATGACGTAGCTTCCACAGTTACCTGATCTAATCCAAATTGAGGTAATTTGGGATGAATATAGAGTGAGGAACAAGTGCTTAGGGCATGTGGGGACTTCTGCTAGACAGCTGGAAAAGCTCCAGGTAAAACTTTATGATGCTAGTTGGAGAATGAGGAGTATGTAAAAGGAGATAGCTGCAAGAAACTAAAATTGAAAGCAGATTTTGCTGGATTTACACTCATTCCAGATAATCCAATATCTTTTGTTTTGGTCTGCAGTGCAGAAAATAGGAAAAATAATGAATAAGTCTTCAATGCGGAGGTGTGTCCAAAAAGCCATGTTTTTTTCTTTCTTCCATCTTTTAGTCTGTATGAGAGTTCCTCCACTCTGTCATACACAGAGACTGAGAGAAAAGCACATCCACTTTGTCCATCTCCAGGATGTTGAACATTCACTGGCATACTCTCTCCCCGAGCCTTTATCTGTGCTATTTTCAGAGAGAGCAGTAAGTGAAGTATTGTGAGAAGTGATACAAAAGCTTCCTTCTCAAGGGAGGCGAGACAGAGAGAAGCAAATGAGAGAGTTTGTAAAATATGCCACTGACTATTCATCTCTCCCTCTTTCCAGCTCTCGCTCTCCACTCCCTGAGTCTTTCCAGGCTGCCGGAGAGCCCACTTCAGATGGACAAAAAAGACTTTTCACTGTATTAAATAATGCAGGTAGTCCACAATTCCTCCATCTCTTTTCTCTTTTTGTTTTTTCTCCAGACCATTTGAAACACCAGATCCAGATTCAGATCCAGGTCCAGCGCATTAGCCGTGAGTACCAAATGTGATACATTATACACATGAACACATTTCTGTTTCTCTTCTTTTGCATTACTGAGATAATCCAGTAAAGATCTAATCGAATAGGCAATGTGAATGTCTTTACATTTTCTGCGGTAAACATTTGATGCCAGTTTTCAAGGAAAATGCTCGTGTGTTCACTGATGCATGGTGCATTTTGGACAGCTTCCATGTTATTAAAATGATCGAAGTGACAAAAAAAACTCTACTTTCGAGGAAATACGCTGTTGCATCAAGTGTGTATCAAACAGAACAATGGAGAACATCATTGTTGAGCAAATTCACCTCAAAATACAGTGAATGGTTTGAGGTTCAGGCCTATGCAGAATTAAACCAGGAGCAGTGTTGGTATATGCTGCGTTTGATGGCCACTTCAAGAGATAATGGACTTGGCTTCCGGTGGTGTTTTACACAATCGCACTGCATGTAGTCAGTTCATGCAGTGCTTAGCTTGGTCTGCCAAACCTTCGAGTCTTGGGTGACTGCTCTGTCAACTATCGCTGGTGCTTTGACCCCTTTGGTGTTGATTCCAATGCGATTTTCAGCTCTGTTCCATGTGGTGTTATCAGCTGGTAGTCTGAATGTGTGTCAGCCATGAATGGATCCTTCTTGATCCGGGTTCTCCTGCTCTGTGTTAGCCAGTCTGGCTAGTTGTATGTTGTTAACAGCTGACTCATTCTGAGCTGCCAGGCAATGATAGAGTTAACTTCTTCCGCCATCAGGAGTAGCCATGTCAGGTCTTGACATACTGGCAGTTGTGGCTTGTATATTTCTCTTTTTCATGTTCTCTGATGTTATACAGCCCATCTTCTTGTGTTTTTGTGCCTTTTCTCTCTCTTTTCTCCTCTACTGCTCTAAGGTGCTCCTCTTCGCAGTGATTGGTGGGTGGTTCTGGCCCACGGTCTATTTAATGGAGGCTAGGGGAAAAGAAGTCATCTCAGATGAAGCAGCCCTCCTGCAGCCTTTTTCCACTGCCTGTTTTTCTGTACCTCTTTATTCTTTGCCTCCATTTAAGTATGAAAGTCTGGTAGACTTGTGGTGTTTTTTTGTTTTTTTGTTTTTTTGTTTTTTTTTGTAAGGTTGGATTTATGAGGAGTTATACAGGCGATAGTGTGGCGGGCCCAGATTCTCTCTCCCATTCTGTTCTTTTTGGCCACCAGGCTTGCATAGTTTTGGTTGGCATTTGTTCATGGTCACTGGGTTAAGCCAAGTTTGTTTTATCATGAGTGTATCTCTGTGTTCATAACAACAACATTAGGGTCTAAGCTTGTGGACCCTACTGGAGGCTAGTCCTGGGACTCAAACTGACCCGCTGTTCCAAAGTCAATGCCATTACCACTGCACCATCCCAAAATTAATTGGGTAGCTGCGGGGTAGCTGCTTCTGTTAGTATTTGTGCAACCATGAAAACAAAGCTCTAACAGTATTCATCACACAACCCATCACATCCTCCAGCTGCGTTGTTCTGGTGCAGACTGGTGCCCCATGTACAACACAATGCTATTTCCCAGCCTTTACAGCACATAATTGTGACTGTACACAATTTATTCTTGATGACATTCACATCCAAGATACAGTTATAGGCACAATGATCGTGACACATAATGATGCAACAGGAGCTGCATTTGATGAACACCTCACAATCACAGTAAGTGCTGCATTTTAATATAGTCGATGGGCAAAATATAATTTTCATTTGAATATGCCTAATAGCTCATGTCAATTAAGGTACTGGGCAACATATGAATGATGAAGAGTATGACTAAAACGAAGGCTCATTTAGCATATGTGTGTCCAACAGGATGTAGGATATTTGCAGCTAATGATCTGTGGTTGAGTTTGTTGTTCATTTTTCCCCATTGCAAAATTCTTAAAATTCTTCTCTTCTTCTTTGAATAGTGTAGTGGGGGGGTTCATGTTGTCAGGACTCGCAGAGGCACAATTTTGCCCTTTGTCAGTCTCTAATCCAGTAATAGCAGCTGATAATACACCTCATTTCCAAGACCTGTCTGCACCCCCACGTCTACACGTAGCAATTTGGGACACTGAAATGTCAACACTTTTGTTTTCCTGTAGCGTCATAGATGCCTTTGTTTACGACCGCCTCTTTGTCCATGTGCCGGTGTGCGTCCACATATAATGCCTGCCCGCAGTGCGTCTGCTCGACTGCTCCATTTGATTGCTCGCTCCAGTTGCACTCTTGGAAATGTTAATGGAGGGCAGTTAATGTCAGATACAGTTCACCGCCATCTGTGCTCGATCCACTGTCACCCCACTGGCGAGATAGATTAAAAAAACAGATGGGGAAAGATTTACAAAGAAGGGTTAAGGAGTCAGAGAAAGTGAAGAATAACCCCCGCTGCTGTATTGAGTCCGTCTGCTTAATTGCGTTTCTGTGTGCATATTTGTGTCGGTTGTGCGTGCGCAAGCTTCATGTGTTGGTGAGTGAAGTGTGCGCTGGTGTGTAAAGCATTTACATCGCTCTGTGAAGAAGGTGTGAAGCAGACAGACAGTCAGGTACATCTTGTCCAATGGCCCGTCGAACACTTTGGCTACTGTTGCGCTGTCACGGTTTTCACACACACACCTACACACACACACACGCAAACACACACACACACTGCTCGCTCTGTTGCCTCTCTGACCTGAGATTGCTGTGTACTGCTGCTCACACCCAGAGAAGCACTGGGCCATACACACACACACACCACGTACACAAAGTCACACTCACACACACACACAATGATTTATGGCCTCCAATATAGTCAATAAGAGCCAGGGCCAAGATGAAGGACTTGGGCAGGAGCTTGCAGGACACACACATGAAAAGAGACACATATACACACACACTGTTGTCCATTAGCTAAATGTACGCGAGTGAGCTGTTTTCCACTTTGGCTCTCTTCATTACACTCTTGTTTAGTGTTACTGTTGACTTTGCTGCTCCGTGTAAAAGACTGATAGTGTTTATAACCTGTTTACAGTAAAGTTACGTGAAAAAAGTGAACATTGTTGATGATTTTTGACACATTTGTGTGCGCATGCATTTGAACCTCTTTGAAACAGTACATTACAGTGATATAGATAAGGAAAATCTGCCTTTCAGTAATTTATTGAAATCACAAATTTCAATACATGTAAAATCCGTCTGTGGATTTAGAACCTGGTATTGCCGCCTTTAGCCCAGACAACCTCTTCTAGCTGTTTTGCCTGATTGTCCACCAGTCTCCAACATTGTCTTGCTGATTTTTTTTTCTTTTTACCATTATTCCATACTAAATTCCCTCATCTGCAGGGTATTCAAGTGTTTTCTTGCACGTTCTGCCCATTTCAAATCACCTACCAACCTTAACATGGAGTTCACATCAGGGCTTTGGCTTGTTCATCCCATAACCCTCCATTTCTTCTTTCTGAGCTTTTACTTGGTGGATTCATGTCGAAAGGTCCACTTCAGGTTCAACTTTTAGACACATGACCTGCTATTATTTTCTAGCTCGCTTTGATATGATGTGGGACTCATGCACGATTCAGTGACTGCAAGCTCCCCGGTTCCTGAGGCAGAGACTGCAAAATGTCATGTGTCATTCGTGTGAGTGTGAGTTTATCTGTAGGCACTTATTCAAAGAGGATGGAGTGTTTTCTTTTCTAAATATGTCATGAAAGTCCACATTTTCCTGCATGGCATGTGAATAGCATTCCATGAAAGCACCACTATGAACATTTCAACCTTTAGCTCTTGGTGATTCATGCAGTTTGTGTGCAAAAAAAAAAATGTCATAGCTGTAGAAGTCTGAACACACACACACACACACACACACACACACACACACACACACACACACACACACACACACACACACACACACACACACACACACACACACACACACACATCATGCATACGCTGATGAAATCAGCACATCCTGCTCTTTCTAGGGCTGGCTGTAAACTGTGTCCAGTTAATCTGTTCATGGTGATGAAGCATTTGAAAGTGGTCTGTAAACAGAGATCAAAGCACATATGTATATGTATGGCTTCCTCAAAATGGAGACAATTAAAGATCCCCCGACTCATTATACTCCTCTAGCAAGCCTGCAGATTTGTCTAAAATTTTACTGACCATACCATGTGAAACTCTATACAGGGTCATTCCATGCCAATCCACTCAGATTTCAGAACTTTTCTCAGTTCATGTCATGTATTTTTTTTTTTTTGAAAAAAAAAAAAATCATGGAAAAGCTTCTACCTAAACCATGGAATCTTGCTAAATTCTACAGTTTCACTCCAAATACTTTTTGAGTAAACTGATTATTTGAAAATTAGCCTTCGGTGTTAAATTTTATAACTTCAGTGATTCTTTAAAACATCTTTAAAGCCTCACCAACTGCATATTTTTCGCAGGGTATTTTTAACTGAATATATCTCAAGAAATAGTCAGAACTTGTAGTCATGTTAATAGCTTATGCTGACTTTTTGTATTATTATTTTATTTTTTTAATTAAAAATAATAATACAAATCTATAGTTTGTCATCAAAATGAAGCACTTTTGATTTTCAAGCATTAATATCTCCACCAATTTTTTGTTGTAGGGAGGAACAGCTTAGTTTCATGCCCTCGGTGAGTTGACATGGAATGACCCTACGGTAAATGTAAATACACACCTGTTAGAAAAAAAGCCTTGAAAAATCCCCTAAAAATGACATTCATATCTAACTGAGCTGCATTTTCAGGTAGGTTTTGAGGAAAACATATTTTATCACGGATTATATTACAAATTTCTTTCTACTCCACATAACTTTGCCATGTGATGTATTGCTTTCCAACTGTTGCTCCTTTTTCAACCAGCCAATCCTATATTAGGTGGGACAGGACTGACCACCGTACAAATGGAGGAGAAGATTCAAACCTGTTATCAAAGTTTGTATTTCAACCCAAACCTTGATAGTTTCCTCAACCTAACCCCATAGTATCTTCTTCTTTATTGTCTTCACCTCTGGGCAGCAAGGAACACAACTAATACCAGCTAACATGGAAGAACATCTTGCCACCATTTTCTCTTATGGATTGACACAGGCTGCCGTCTAAATCCCATTCTTTTAGAGTGTAATGCAGCTGCCCTTACAAAGTGCATACTGTTTCATGTAATGTACAAATGGGACATACCGTGTCATAACATTACACCTTAAACTTTGATTGCTGCAGTCCGTAGTGGGAAACCTGGCCCCTGTTTGTCATGTTTATGCTCACACTCTGATGTATGTGATGTGTATGATGACGATTGTCAGGGAGAATTCCCAGAAAACGATGCTGGCTTGCATACTACAAAATCCCACCGAAAGTAGTAGGACATCCCTGTACTTTTGATATACTGTGCATTGGGAGAACTGTTCTAGCATACTGTATAGTATGGTGGTGTGGATGTTGTAATGCATCTACAGTTTTGTTTGTTTCCTCTTCTTCTTTTTAAATTTTTTAAAAAAGAACTTGTCTGTTATCCAATATTTCTAGTTTGTTGAATATAGCCATATGCAATGTTGCTCATGTCTCCACTTCCTGGTGACACTACACAGCCTAGTTTTTTTTTCATTCCAAAGCAGATGATAGAAACAAATCTAATTTTGTCGTTGCCGGGGTTTTTTTTGTTTGTTTGTTTTTGTTTTGGGTTTTTTTTTTTTTGAATGCTGCAAAAGAGCTTGTCAAATTCACTTGTCAGCTAAGGAAACATGACTACACAGCCACAGACATCTGTGTCGACTGAATCTTGTTTATCAAGCATCAGTATGTCCCATCAACATGGTTCTTGTATTACTTGATCACCTTTCTGTTTTTAGATATTTGCTGTTTATTGAAAACCTTGCACTTGAAAAAAAAAGTGGTCCTGGAACATGGACAACTCTGACATGCCATATGACAAAATATTATGAAGAGCCTGACTTATTCTCATTACTTCTGCATCTGCACAGTCTGACAGTGAAAACCAAGCAAATTATCCACAATTAAACAGCTCAAATACCTATTTTTTTACTCTGTTCCTTTCCTCTTATATTCTCATTTCCAGTCTGCTCTTCCTTTCTGTGATTTTTCATCTTCTCTGCTCTCAAGACTTTTATCCTCTTCCCCCTCCCCACTTTACTCGCTAACTTTTGTTTGCCTAATAAACACAGGATCTCTTAGCTTGGAAATAAAAACAACTCTTTTTTATTTTATTTTTTTAGAGCAACACAAGCTGTGCTTTCACATAAAACAACGGTCAATTAGAGTTAGGATGCTGAGCCGCTCCCTGGGCCATAAAACAAGGATAACAATGTGAAAACTGGAAACAAGAAGCGACGACGCTTTCATGACTCATCTGCAGTCATTGGGGTTATTTCAGGGGCTCATTGAGAACTTTTTATAGCATTCTTTTTTCATTGCTGTATTTGCTTATTCAAATTGCTTCCATGTTAAATGACTTGCCGATTAGCTTTCAGAAAAAAGGTCCTATATTTCACTTTTACGTCAGGTGCAAGCCGGTGCGGTTCTCACCGGCAGCAGCAAAGTTAAGATTTGGCTTTATCATCGTGTCCCAGTCTCACTCACGCTGTTGTCCACCAAAGGAGAAGACAGTCTTGACTCGCAGTTTGAGTTGAGATTCTTAGAAATGGCTCTCTCCTGGAGATGCGGTTGAAAATAAATATTAAAAAAAACTCTGTGGAAAGTGAAAACTCTGCACTAAAGCAGACCACAGACTCGTTCTATCGTATCGGAGAGAGCGAGAGAGAGAGACAGGAAGTAAGAGAGACTGATTTGGTGTATCTCAGAGAGTGTGTCGGCCGCTGACTCTGCGTTTTCCAGCGGCTGGGTTATCTCTGCGAGGTAATGAATGGAGTCCGATGGAGTTAAGTTGAGATGAATGGAGACAAATTCTGGATTCAGCACACAAGCCTTATCATCACTGGAGTATGAAGGCAGCTATTAAACAATGCCTACAACATACGGTGTACAGGAAGGGACCTTTGGTAATTCAACATTAAGCTGGCTCTCCATTTGATAAAGTGCCACAGAAACCCACTTATCCTGTTATAATATATTTTCTGTTGTTGTTAATACTAATTCTTGATCATGCCACGTTTTTCTTCAGATATGAAACTTCAGTTTTGCAGTATGTTAGCTGCATCGAACATCCTCAAAGTGGTAAGTAACATGCAATTCTGCAGCCACATATATCTTGTACTTATCACAGTTGGACAAATTTCTTCACTCGATGTAAGCTTGCAACTCCAAGCGTTAAGTCCTTCTCCAGTTGTGTATGTAACCCTATAAACCGCGCTTGCTGCGTAAGAGTTCCATATTTCTACATCTTTTCCATCTGCGCACTGCAGATTCAAGGTAGAACTTCTTGTTTCTCTGTTTTGTGAGTGGTTCATATTAACAGAAGAAAAAAATGAAGTCCATTAGGAAATAAACAAAAGTATGTCCTTGTGATTGTGATTAAAAACTCCACCTTTCAAGTCATACTTTCTCATTGTGGTAATTCTTCAACTGTTGCACCTTCAATTTGGCCAAAGAGTAACAGAGATCTGCAGAGTTATACATGTGTTTTGAACAAAAGCTGATGAGCCTTGACAAATCAAAGGGAGAAACACTAAACTGCAGTACAGAACTGCAGGGCAGCACTTGTGCTCCAGTTGAAGGGGTTATTTTATAACATAGTTTGCAGCATTTCACAACATAATAGATGTCCGTAGTATTTTCCTTCTGCTCCTCCATTATATAAAATCTGCTATTTAATGACCGTCAGAGTGGCAGAACGTCAGCATGATTATATTCTTCTGAGACACCACTGAATTAAATAGATTTTTTTAAATATTGAATTTGTGACAACTTAAGGTTATGCATTTTACAAAGAGCGCTTCACTCTGTGTGCTGAGTGTTTAATGGATTTAGTTTCTGTGAGTCAAACACTTAAACAGTACAAGCATGTGTCTACCCATAGCTTTGAATGAAGCATATCTTTCAAACACCAGCAAAGTGATATTTTCAAGGTTAATTTTCAGGACTTAATCTTTATGACCAAATTTCAAAGCCAAATATTAAATGGGCATGCAATGATGAGAATTTGTTTTCAGATTGCAGATATGAAGCAGTCTCCTGTGTGCAGATCTACTCCATTTTGAAATGATACAACATTTGCATTTTGGAATAAAATGCGTGCTTCGTGGCTCAGTACCGCAGCCTGGATTTTTTTTGTTTTAGCGAGAAACCAAGCTTTCATCTGACAGAAGCAATAGTGAGTGCAATCAATTATCATTCTGAAACAATCAGCAAAGCACACTTACAGCAATGTGCTGGAACAGTGGTTTCTGATAATTGGTAAGCTGTCCTCCCACTGATATGATAAACAACCACGGTGTTCCAGGAAAAAGAAGGTCTCTGATATTTTCCTAAAGTGGGATCGCAACCACTTCAAATGAAACTGAGGATTACGCTCATGAGACACAAAGAGGGAGAGGTTGGTGGGGTGGGATGTAGGAGAAAGAGTAATATATAGCGAGGGAGGGGGAATGTTCAGTGTGTGGCTCATTAACTCAGTAGATGTAATCAGTGGGAGGGAGCGAGACATTTTGCCATCGACTAATGAGCAGCATGGGTAGCGTGGTAGTGAAGCCATACCATATGCACTGACTGAACTCTCTTGACAGCACCGAGGCTCTGATGTAGCGGTGCTGAAGTATGCGCAGATGATTATGTATGCGTATTGGTATGTAGGCTCAGGGGTTAAATTGGATACATTCATAGTAACTTTATTGATCCCACACTGAGAAATATGGTATCTGAAGTGTCAAAGCAGCAGAGACACAAGAACAAATATGGCCGGCAGCGTGATAACACCCAAAACACCTCACAACACGGCAGCATACTGACATGTTTCAAGATTCTCAAGAAGCACCGATTTATCACATTTGCTCCCTGGATTGACACGTGTCAGCTGCTCTGTCTGGGCTACCAGATCTGGCTGTGTGATGTAGTTAGTGTATGTGGGAAATATGTTACAGGCAATGAGAAATGACTTAATGCTGCATGATAAGTGAAAGTCCACTTAGCACAGAGCACTAATGTACCCCCAAGTGATTCTATTACTGAACAGTAGACACTTTACATATTCGCAGTGATTTATCTATCGTACATGGGATGTCATATTTGTTTCTGTTGTTTTTATTCTAATTTACTGTAAGGCTCCAAATTGTTAATACTCATTCCAAATTTTGAATTATTCATTTTTGTTTGACCAATAGGGTTATTCTTGGCCAGGAATTGGTGGATTTTGGTGTGAATTGCTGCCCTAAGCAAGGGAATGTAGACATCTGAGGATCTTTTTCATGAGTGACAGGAAAATGGAGTGTAAAATGGACATACGGATTGGCACAGCATCAACAGCAATGTGGGCTTTGTACCTGATTGCTGTGGTAAAGAGGGAGCTGAGCTAGAAGGTAAAACTCTTGATTTGCCAGTTGGTCATTCCAACCCTCACCCATGGTGACATGGAATCCATGTCCCTGTGTGTAAACTATCTTCATTTTGTGCATCCACACTGAAGTATAATCAGTGTTTCATCATTATACAAAGTATAGTTAAAGTGTACAAAGTTTTAGCAATGTACAATATTGGTCAAAACCTTTAGAACACTACAGCTTTTCCAGTTTTTTATTGGAAATTTTGTATGTTAATGTCTAATTGTGCTCTGAAACGAAACTATGTAACACATAAACAATTGGAATTAAAAAAAATAAATTTAGAAACCAAAATTTATTCTGAATTATTCACTTTTGATTCATCGACCTAGCCACCTTTGGCAGATAAAACAGCTGAACACACTCATGGCATTCTTTCCACAATTGCAATCTAATATTGTTCAGAAAGTTCTTCCCAGCTCTGTTGCAGAAGCTCTCATTAATGTGTAGCACTTGTAGGTTGCTTTGCTTTCAATCTTTTGTCCAGTTTATCCCAAACCAGCTCCATGGGGTTTAGGGCTGGAGACTGTGCTGGACACTCCATGTTTTCAAGCTTACCATGTCTTTCTTTTTTTCTTAAGGCAGTTGTGGCATAGCTTGGATTTATGTTTGGGTCATTATCTTGCTGTAGGATGAACCCCTGACCAACAAGGTGCACACCACAGGTACTGCATGGGGCTGCAGAATGCCGTGGTAGCCATTTTGGTTCAGGGTATCTCTCATTTTGTACAAGTCACCGACCCTGGATCCAGCAAAACAGTCCCAGACCATCACTGTTCCTCTTCCATGTTTGACGGTTGATGTCACACACTGAGGAACCATTCTTTCACCTATTCGACGGCGTACAAAAATCCTGCATGATGAACCACTGAATTTCAATAGAAATCTGGAAAAAACTTTTTACTGGTAGAGTACGTTTTCAAAATTAAAGTCATTTCCTTCTTACTTGGGACAGATGCACGCTTTCTAAATATTGAGAGGGATGTATTCCCTGTATCTCCCCAAAAACAAATCGGATCCTGTCCAATACAAAGAAATACAAAGAGGGAGGGGCTTGTTCTTGTGTACCTACTTAGAGCCAGTAGGTACTGGCATTGGTACTATATTTACAATATTTTTCAGTTTTGTTTAATCTGTAGTCAATATACTTTAGATGGTTTGCAGTTGAAGAATTTTCTGTAAATATAGAACTCATCTCCAATTAGTGGCTCAAAGAAAAATAAAAATAAAAGGATTTGCTATGCGATTTGGTCACTGTGTGATTGTGTTGACATACAAAAGAAAAAGTGCAATTTAGAGGAAATCATGAGCTTGTGTGAAGTTATTACTTTTTGTGTGAATGTTTCTGCTGGTTAATATACATATTTCAGTTTACATCTGGACACACAGAGCAGCTAATCCCACTAAAGTAATTTAAATGAATAACATCAGGATTCAGAGAGAAACAAAAAATAGGCAAAACATTTTAGTTGGCAGCCCACATTTATTATAGCAGTCACTATTTCCCCACCACTAGTTTACACTGATTCTATCATTCTTAAATGCATACAATGTTAAACATATGTTGATGCCATATGTCCCCATTTGTTAATTTATGACATGAAATATCTTTCATGTTTTCAAGAAGCATCTGGTCTTAGGTGTGAAACATCACAGCAGTAAGAAGGAAGCTGTAATGCAAAATACTATATCCTGAAATTTTACAGGATTTGCCAAATGCATAAATATGAGCATATGCACTGTAAAGATGATTAAAACGAAGCACACACTGCATTTGTGTAAGTACAGCATGCATCTCTACCACAGAGAGCAGCCATATGGGACACATTATGGGCCCACCATGTGGTGTCGTCAAACTGACAGGACACAGTGATTTAGCACTGCTGGAAGTGGATGGATCCATGCTTACCTTCAAAGTCATCTGTCTCCTGGCTCTGCAAGAGTCTAAAAGCCCTCAGGGACACAGTGCAGTATGTTGGTCATTCAAGCACCTCTCAATTACTGCTTTTAATTTCCCTTCCACTGCTGGTCCGTCTCCATTAGCGGTGACATTTCCCTGAGATTCTTAGTATGTAGCAGCTTTTTTATTCATCACAAAAGTCCCTGTCAGATGCAGAGGTTTTACTGAAACTCTGTGTCTGCACATCACTGAGGACAAACTGTAAGACTATGCAGCTGAGGTTTAGGAGCCATTATGCTGCAGCCAGACTGATCATGTAGCTGCTAAAAAGCTCCTTAGGCTCCTTCATTGCCTCAAACTAACTTATTTGATTTGAAGAGATCTTTTTCTTTTATGTCCTGGCTGCATTTATTTAGTCTGAATTATTCTGGGCTGTGTCTGCTGGTTGACTGGTTGCTTGATATGCTCTTGCCCAACAACCGCTGATGTAACTTTCATAAGGTGGAAAGCGTCAAATCAATAGCCGTCCGAGATTAATGCATTACTTTTGGCACTGGAAGAAAGACATTGCCTGTGGTCCTACTCGCAGCCCTGCATCCTCATAGCTTTGAGCTCACCCGACCTAATGGAGGCTGCCTGGTCGAACCTGTGCAATGTTTACTGAATGTTGATTGGGCTACAGATAGACACCATGTCACATAAGTCATCTAGCTTTTGTTGTAAAAAGTTGAGTGTAAACTTTCCAAACAATAACTTGTACATCACAGCTCACCAGCATAGTACCACAAAAATTACTGTCATAATATAATTTGTTAAATCTTAGTTATCTGACAGTCATTTACTATAAATGTGTTAATTTGGGTTTCTGTGAAAACTGTATTCTCTATGACAACTAACCAACTCCAGATTAAAAGTTGTGTTTGATTGTATTAAATCAGAACAAAGAAGAAAGTGCACACTACTTTTGTGTCCTGGCTGTTCCGTTGTCTAGAAAGTACCTGGAACTTTAAAACATAGTTGAACTTCATTTTGAAAAGATCACCTTAATTGGCAAATGTATTAAGCTATAGTTCCTCCTGGTTCTACTGCCGCTGTCCAGTAATATAAGTGGCTAACAGAACTGTCAAGGGCCATGCAGGAAAGTTGCTCTGCAGTGCATGAGGGTTTTATTACTTAACTAATAATTACTGCTTATCTAAAAGGGCTCACTGCCCCGGGGCATCGGACCTCGAGAGACATGTTTATTTTGTCCCAGCTTGCTGTCATAATCTGATTACTGCAAAATGAGTGATGATGAGAAACAAGTTTATATCATTATTAGTAAGTATAATTGTATTGGCAACATACACTACTTTGGTTATTAATATCTAAGCAAGCAAAACTAGCATGTATGGAGTTTCATAAGTGTCTGTTTTTAGGCCTCATCTGCTCAATATCTAAATGCATGTGTTCATTTCAAATGTAAGAAAGCATGGAAGTAGCTGACTGATTCTGTAATACTGAAGAGTGGCTATTGCAACAGGATAATGAACCTTGCGCACACTACAATACCTGCCTAAATGTACCCATACCAATGCTAAAGTGTTACGCCAGCAAAAATCTGAAGTATAGAAAATATATGATGGAACATGGAATTGAAAATTTGTTGAATATTTTTGGTTTGTTTTTCTTTCTTTTTCTTTAAAAAAAAAAAAAAAAGGAATACTGGCCTATCAAGTAAGTCATCTAAAAAAATGTAAGTCAAATTAATCAGTTATTATTTCCATCACCTTGGTAGCCAGTCCCTCTAATAATCCTTTGAACAAATCAACATGCCCTGTCTGCAAGAAGCTTTACCAAGTAGCACATGTTGGTTCCCTTGGTCCGTGTAGGTAAATCATTTTTTAACAGCAGGACTTTGTGGTGTCTGTGGGCTCATTCTGACTGTCAGCTGTAAGCAAATTAACACAATATTTTGTCCCATGCATGTACTTTGTGGACAATTGGCAACGAGTGCTTGGTTTTGCAGCCAGGCCTCTTATTTTGTCACCATGAAAGCTGTGGTGTGCTTCCAAAAGAAGAAAAATGTGGTTGGCAAACCCTCAATACCTATAGAGAGTAGAAGCAGGAAACTGCACACACAATGTCCAGCTGTTGCACATCGAGGAAACTTACAGAAATACATCCATCCATACCATTTTATACATGCTTTATCCTCTGTTGGGTCGAGTCCTAAGTCAAAAACAGGAATCACTCTGGGCAGGTCGCCAGTCAATACAACTTCTATTAAAACTTTGTTGTTCTCTTATACTACGAAAATGGGGTATTGTATTGTTTTTATTCGCAGGGTGTTTTTAATGCATTTCAGGTGTAGGTATAGAAATGTTGTGGGTGATTTGAAACACACAATAGATGTAAGAAAACCCTCAAACACCGTCCAACTGAAAGAGTTTTACAGGTAAAGTGGAATTTCTGCACGTCGACTTCAAAGATGGTGACCAATTACGCAAAACATTTACAAGAAGCAATCCCTGCTAAAGCATCCATTACTCCCTTCTTAGGACCATTGTGTACTTACTTAATTCACAGAAGAACCTCCTTAGCAACACAGCAAGAATTAAAGGAGCTCGGTCCCAGCAAGACTCCAAGGGATTCCTAAATATACGTATTCACAAATCTTGGTTATTTTTTTTGCCCTCATGCCATAATACTGACACACTGAGGTTAAAATGCTTCCAGCAAGGGTAAGAGTTACTGCAGTCCTTTGAGAGCCCTGTATTTCCTCTTCAAATGTTTGCGATGTTTTACTGTCACTTGTGGTCAAGGGATGCGTTTCTCCTCTTGGATATACAATACAAAGCCCACTACAGCACAAGGTCACAGCGCAGTGAAAAAAAAAGGTGGAACAGAGTATTCCTATCATTCATGCCATTCCCTGTGTGAAAAAAAATGATAAGCAGGGAGAGCAAAAAAACAAAGGTAAAACATTTTTGTGTCACTTTTTCATCATTACTTTGTAGCGTTTCTGAAATGGGGCAGTCATGAATTTGAAAATAAGGTTAGCAGCTGATAAAAAAAATGACTTAAGCTGCTCATGAGATCAGTGGAATCATGAAAAATGAGAGAAATAAGGTTCCTTTCCAACGGCACTTTCTGGGTAGCTGGGATTTTTGCGATTTTTTTTTTTTTTTCTGTATGTCTGCACACACACACACAAAACTCACACTATCAAGGCAATCATGGCAATCTTAATTGGAAGCTGCCATGTTTTCATGTATATCAGAAAGAACCTACACTCTTTCTTTTTCCTCCTAATATGGCCTCAAGCTGATTTGGCAACAGAGTGATCAAATCCATCCCATTTGGAGTTTCTACACAATCAGGGAAGGAGACGAGAACAGATGCTGGTTCAAGAATACTCCCTTGGCCTGTCAACCTAGCGTATGTGTGTTTGTTTTATTGCGTTGGTGGTTCAGTGGCAGTGATACATTCAGTTTTAATCTGCCAGTTTTGCTCTGCAGCCACCGTAGACATGCACAATCTATTCAGTTGTGAGCTGGAGCACACGCACGTGCACACTTAGGCAAATACTCACATTCACACATGCCATATCTCTTGTACTCAGCGCTGTGCCATTTGGTGAGTGGTCACAGAGTGTAGACGCGGGAGGCAGCCAACTGTGTCCCTCATGTTTGGGCGTCACAGTCGCTGAGTTTTTGTACAACTACTGCTTGCTTACAAACTGCTGATAGGCACGGCCAACAGGTGACGGGGCATTAACAGGCAGCTGCCACTGCTCATCTGAATGCAGGGAGGCAGCAACATGTAGGAAAACACCAAGCACAGCCTTCCTGTTTGACAAGGAAAACACTTTTGCCAAATTTATTCGTGCCTTTATGTTGATATGCACAATGCATCATCCTAACACTGAAAGGGGGACATTTTTACCTGTTTTTCGATGATAAACAATGTATATTTTGGCGAGTTCAAGCAGCACTTTGGTTGGAGGTGTGTGGTCCATGAAAATTGAAATGCCAATACTCAGTTAAACGAATCAGACTATATTTCTTTGTGAAGTCATTTTGACTGCTTGACGCCTGTTGTCGCGAATTCGCAGCATACCGCTTTCATTGAGACTACAGCCGAGATAACGTACCCATTCCCCCGATGCCAGTTTATGCATATTCAGTACGTACCTCAGAACCTTTTGCAAGTACTGACAGGCTAACAATGTCTCGGTGTGCTGTAAAAAGCTTAATTTGTAGATGTCTTCCCAGACAAATTCATCAAAAACAATCAGCATATCAGTGTATGTATATACACATTGCTCACTAATGTTTTAAACTGTTGCTTAGTCTATTTTGATAACTGCTGGAGTAAAAATAATGTGCACATATTCCCATTAAATTTGTTGGAGTGCTGCTTCATAAATAGCTGCAGGACAAAATTGAAAATAGATATTTAGCACTCTGAGTGTTAATCAATCTGATATCTAATTTATCATGATAAATGAAGCGACATGTCACCTATTGGTAAGATTGTACACCTCCATGATCTGAGGTGATTCTTCATTAAGGATTTAATATTATGTAAACTGGAAACAGATAAGCAGAGTTGCCAATTTACTGTTAATTGTTTGTGTTAAATGCGCCAATGCTGCAAATTACAAGAAAACAATCCTATTAAGCTCAGGCCAAATGAAAAACAATTTGCTTGGATTTTCACCTTTAAAATGCTGATAATGACTCTGAAATGATTAATGCTCGCAATTTAGCTGCTGTGCTGAACAGAACGGTTTGCTGCTCTACAGAGAATGAGAACTGAGGGAGTGAAAGGGGAAAAAAATAAAATGAAATGGATTTAAATTAGAAATTTCCAGTGAGAGGAGGGACCTGTGCATCCAAGAGCTGAAAGCAATTAACGGAATCAGAAGACAGCCTCTGTGGCTTCTTGAACTCTGATTAAATGTTCTGATTGCCAGAGAAATCACTTTCTAAGAGGAAGATCCATAGCTGCCTGTACTGTAAAGTGGCCTATTGGTAAATCCATTATCCTCAGAGACAGAGGTGTTTTAGACAAATGCTCTTAAGAACATTGTTAAAGGATCAAAGGGTAGTATTTCACAGATGCTACAAGGATCCGCCACCGCTCCAGGCTGATGGGTTGAAGGTTTTGCTGCATTTGCCAGCAATGTCCCCAGACAGACATGATGCTAAGGTTAGCAATGAATCTGTCCGTCCAATTGTCTGTCTGTCTGTGTTTCTGTTGGAGTTGCTGGTGTCCGCTGGGTCTTCTATCCGAATGCGTCCTTGAGCTAACAAAGGCTACAGCTTGATGAAATTTTCATGACCTAGCAAATGTAGGAAATGGATGGTGGTGTGGTTTAAGTAACCAGGGATGGAGCTGATAGAATGAAGGAGAGGAGAAAAGGGGAATCAAGTATGTGTAATACTCGCCTGAAGAGAGACAGGAAGGCCCAATTAAATATCATTTCTTTTTCTTTTCTTTCGGAATGAGAAGGCTTTGAACTTCCTGTGCAATCCCAATTGGTTTCACCGCATCTGAGCGGCTACTCTGTAGTCCAGTATACCTACCAGAGGATTATGATGCAACACTGGCTTTCATATCTGTTAAAATGCAGTGAGAGCAACAGGGGAGGCCATTACCACACTTGCTGGGAGTGCCGTATGAATGCATTAGTTAATTTAACTGAAAAAAGAAAACCACATTTGCCCGCCTGTCTTTAATTTTCCTCACTTTTTTAATTGTTATTGTGGAGGTTTACATCTATCCCAGGAGACATTTGGGTATAAGATATGGAGACACCTGGGTTTCATTAGAACTCTAACACACAATCACACTTTTTAAAACGGAGCAAACTTGAGCACAAAATATGATCCAGTCGTAGGTGCAGATGTGTTTTCTTTAATTCGGTCTTTCAGTAACAGGAAATCCAGCTCAAGGATTCTAACTGTCTGAAAGCTGAGCTACTAGCAGCCATTTATGTTAATAGTGCACGGCTTGTTAGCAATCACGCAGGTAAGCGCCAAAAAATAAATAAATACTTAAATTACTAAACCGTGATGACAGACAATCTAACAGATGTTTTTTTTTTTTAAATCTGGTTTATTCAATTAAAGAACAAAGAGGCAAGACCACACAAGGGAAAGGGCCACACAAACTAGACATACTCTAAAGATACTGAATAGCTGTAGCTTCTACTGATGATATAAGAGAATAGTGGGTGTTTTGTGAAGCGTCAGGAGCTCTGGTATCTTCAGTGTGCAAGCAATTACTGTATATTGCATCTTTATTGAAATCCTCAAGATGTTACATCTTGCCAAGTCACTTCACTGTGGCAGAAATGATCTCACTTGTGTTTGAGTTCAAGTGTGAGTAAACAGAAAGTAGTCCCTTGGAACCTCTGATGCCTGTTGAACTAACTGCAGAGAGCATAACAAATTGCATTTGAGTATTGCAGTTGCACGAAATATCTGCTGTTTTTCTGACTCAGAGTATTTCTATGTCAATTGATAATAGGTGTAGTAAACACATATTTAGGACATTTACCCTGTGAGCCCGAGGCTATTTTCAGAGTAGCTTCACTATGATTACTTATTAGCCGTTACATTGGTCATTATAAGGGATAGTCATACTTGCTTTATCTTTCTTCTTTCCAGAACAGTCTAGGCTATCTAGATCTTCCATCTTTTGATCTGATATTTGCAAGCTTTAATTATACTCATTGCTTCACAGGAAAAAAACAGTTTTTTATTATGGATTTGATTTTACATGACATGAAAAGCCAGTAGTAGAGACATGATTTCATGATTGTGTAGGAGAGTCTGACAATACTGGAACCGTGATGGTGGGATACTGTATTACATCAAAATATGTCATTATTGCCTGATGGTGAGATGTAAAACCAGCCACATGTTTTCCCACCCAACCCCTAAACAATGACCCCCATGCCCTGACTGCCCGAAAGTCTAGGTCTGCCACTGCTTTCTTGCACACAGGTGACCTGCCTTTGTCTTTTGACGATACCATTAAAGCACTGCACTGAAAAGCAAAGCAATTGTTTCTTGATTATTTTCCATATAAAGTAGTATATATCCTATGCTGGAGATGATGCAGAAGTTTGCTTTAATTTAAATGATGGAGGGTGAAAGGGTTCTGTTTTCAAGGGATATGACAAGCTGTTTATGAGCCAGAGAAGGAGCACCTTTGGGATGTATGCATGCAAACAAACAGTGTGTTTTTGTTTTGTGCTTTCATGGCATTTTGCATCTAATGCATTTAAGGGAATCTACTGAACATTATGTCTCACAGTTTTCTTATTGCTATTAGAATCAGAAAAACTTCATTGATCCTCAAGGATAAATTGTTCATCTTACAGATGCTCCCATTCAGTCACAAATACAAACAGTATAAAATATATAGACGAACATAAGTAGAAACAGTCTTCTCATATGTGTAAAATGTGATGTACCTAATCAAATAAAGTGAAAGAATACAGTGTAATAACTAGTGTGGTGTTGCACAGAGATTTTAATACAGCCAAATAATGCAATTATTGCACCAAATCATTGCACATTTATCAGGGTTAACTCAAGAAGTAAAGTGAGAAATTATTTAACTTGACATAAATCCATATTTAGTTGCATATTGCTATTGTTCTGTTAGAATAATGCAATGAGAATGTCAAAATCAAACTAAGTATTTCAGTAGTTTCTGGCATTATTGACGAGTTGCCTGTGTTTATTATTAACTTTATAGTGCTGCTGGCTATTACTTCATTTGTATGTTGTGCACTCAGAATCCATAGTACAGTCATTTTAAATAATATAAAATCTGTTAAAGGCTACAACAGCTGTTAACTTCGGACATATTTTGTATTTGCCTGGCAGAGCTTCTTTTTATCGAACACGGTCACACCAGCAGGAAGCCAAGAATGTGTGTGTTTTCTCACAGCTGAAGCCATCCTAAAACCACAGAGGAAATTAATGGTCTTCCAATGACTTATGGACTGTGTTGCCTGCAGCACAAATGCACAGCAAGTTGAGTGGCATTTCCATTCCATCTCCCTCTCCAAATGGAAAAGGTTTGAGGCCACGACTTATCCACTGAAACTCCTGTTATCACTTTTGTTTGTGTGATTTAAAAAAAAACAAAAACATAATCAGTGTAAAAAAAAAAAAGACTTTAAACCAGCAAGGACATGAAATATGCATTCTCCACACTTCCAACAAAAGGCTTTTTCCCCTCACTTTCTCCTCCCCAACTTTGACATTTCAGTTTGGCTGGCTGTGTGGACTAGAAGTTGACCTTTTCGGCAGACTACCACTGCTGATGGAATGGCTTTGCCTGTCATGGCTCCCATTAACCCCTCGTCCCTGGTTTCACAGGGCCATGGCTCTGTTATGTCAAGATAAAGTAAAAGATCATTCAGAACCTTGCACAGGCCTGCTCTACTTTTAATCAAACAAGCATGCAGGGTTCAGATAGTGAGCGTGGGTATGCATGCAGCGATTAGAGGAGAGGAGAAGGAGGGGAGGTCACTGCAAAAGACATGGATGAGGGCGGTTAAGGAGAAGAGTGGAAGCATCGTGGCTGTTATGTTAATATGCTCAGCGGAGCATTTATGAAGCTCAGAGATGGAGGTATAAGTCAAGTGACATTTTCATTAATTTGTTGTCAGGTAGATCCTCTCTCTCTACCACTGAGCTTGACATATAAGGCGGTTTTTCTCACACATTTCCAATGAATTGCTCGACATGGAGCACTCAGGCACGACTACATGAAGAAATAGAGTTGGTATAGTCACAGTAGTATGTGAAATGGATATGGATTACTGCCTGGTAAAGCCTTCCATTAGCATGTAATCTCATTATTGTAAAGAAACTGAAATGGCTGCTCAACTAGAGGAATTTTTGTGAACTGGAACTAATGTGGCCTGTGCTAAAACATGGAGGACATATAATACTGAAAGCCATGCTGTGTGTTTTAGTGTACTGTAAAAGAATTTCCCCTCTGTCTACATCTCACCAATCAACTTTAAATGAGATTTTTGCAAAATCTGAAAGTTAAGTCGAGTGAGAGATTTGTGCATAGGGGGAAATGTTAGCTTTTAGCTATATATATATATATATATAATTTTCTAATAAATTGGTTAACCTTTTATCCTCTCTATTCGTAAATAGTGCTAAACACTTCCATAAGATTATATTCTTTAATAGTTATTAGTGGGATAATCCTGAATATAATGTATTATTCACTCTTTGATGATGAGTTATGGCAGGTATACAGGGAGAGGAAAAGAGTAATAAACTGTGATAATAAATGCAGATGTAAGTCTGAGGGATGCATCACAATAAAAGGTTTAATTTGAGTATAATTATGGATAGCAATTATTCAGTTCTAATTATGTGTAATATTTAACTATTTTTAAAGACCAGGAAAACACACAACTGAATTCATTTACACACATGAATATAAATAAATAAGGATAAAGGAGTGAACTTTTCTTGACACACCAAGGGTGTCCCGGGTAAAGGCACGAAACCACACTGAGGTTAAAACTCTAAAGTCTTACTCTAAGACTCTAAGTAACTCATCACATGGACTGGTTATGACCAGAGAGGGACCTCAAAGCACTCTCCATGAACTGAAAGCAGTGGGCAGAACAGAGGAGTCGGCTGACAGCAGTGCATCGTTTAGTTTGGAGGTGCATGTCCACAGGATCCTCCAGTTTCTCTCTTCCCATTCATTGTCCACGTGAAATGCCCCGTGTCGTGTTCTGGTAATGTCGCAGGGCATTTCGAGCGATGAGGCGGTGTTGACCACTAGCTGCCTGCACCTCATTTGCATAAAGTAGACTTGACTTCATCTTTATGCAAATGAGGCACAGGGTATCTGACGCCTCGAGAACCTATCATTAACTAGCCGTTGAAAATGAGGACAGATTCAGCAACTGCATAGCTTATTTCTTGCCTCAAATATTTTCAGAAATACTTTTTGCTGCACTGGTTTCGTAATAAGAGAATTTGCAACCAAGCCGCATGTCCATTCGATGCCTCTACAGGACTGAAAGCAAAACTGGCTATAATTTGACCACCTAGTGACAAGCTAGTGCACATCCACCAAGCAGGCAACATTCAGAAGTATTACATTGTCACACGTGGAAAAATGCCCCGATGGACACACACCATTGGGAGGCATAGGGGTGTAAGTGTTTTGAGACCACAAAGACCGTTTCACAAGCGCAACCTGTCCTCGCAACCCGGTCTCACAAGGATTCGTGAAACTGTCACGTAAATTAATCTATAGTTTCGTGTGCACCAACACGATTTTCTCATGTTTTTCGTGGTGCACACAACGAAATTCAAACCAATGTATTTCAAACGAAGGATATTTCGTGCCACTCAGAACTACTGCAACTACGAGTTTGATTTTATTTTCAGATCTGAATCTTAATCACACCTGAATAGAACGTTTAATTAATCAAATATTCCTCGTGTGTCATATTTCTCCTCGGTCAGATTTAAGCGAGTTAGGGCATTTTGAATGGGTAATTATATTTTTAATGTAAAAGCGTTGCAAATCCAACGCTATATTTTGCATTACATCGTCCCATATTTATAATGTAATGCAGGGGTCGGCAATTAGATGTGGCTTCGGGCCAAAATTTGTGTAAACATCATTTGGCCGTTTGACCGAAAGGCCGGTGCGCTGGTATTTATTAAATAATTTTGTTTAGCAGGTATCTGATGCCCATATAGCTCAGCAAGTTAAGCAGGCGACTCATGAACAGGAGCTGGTCTCTGATGCGGGTTCAATTCTGGTCCGCTGTATTATAATATTAGGGAAATTTTTCATACACAAATGCAGATTTCTAAAATGTAAACCTATTTTTAATATGTTTCATAAAGAAATGTCTCTATTCTTCTCATCACTGAAACATATGAAAAAACGGACTGCTGTAAAACTTTTTAACATTATTGAAGATATCAAACTCATGGACAACCCCTAACCCATTGAACATTCATGCGGACATTCATGCTGATCCACCTATGATTCATTAGATCTTTCATTACTTTTTACAGTAGAGATGTCCCAATCCCAAGCCTAAGATTGTTGCTTGCCAGTAAAGGCATTATTTAACTGCATAGTATTGGCACTGATCAAAGTCCTGTTTTTTCATTACCTCTGCTGTCTCACAGCTGCCATTTTTGTTTTTTCTTAATAATTGCACCATTAACATTCAACAGTTAATTGTTTATACAAATGGAGCTCTATAAACATTGCTGTTGTAGGCCATGGACACATGATACTGACTGCAAAAGCAGCTCTTGCATATTCTGCTGGGAAATCGATATGCTATCCTTGCATTCAGTGGAGATCCTTAAGCGTCAGACAACTCTTTGCCATGGTGCCTCTTTACTAACAAAACTCTCTCAGTGCTCTCTGTTGGCCAGCACAGAACTGTCTACCTCCTCTGGTTGTTACAGTATACAAGTAAAACATCACTTGATTAGAAGATTAGGTTAGTGGAAATGTGAAAGTAATTGGCAAGTTTCCAGCCCACAGTTAGTGGATCAGTAATATCCGTACAGTTTTTTTTTTTTTTCTGTCTCAAAATGGGGTTTTGGGGAACAACAACACAACAGTAGGCATGACTGGTTCATGTACAGTCAAAGTGTGACCTTATTTGACAAACTGCCTCATCCTTCTTGATCAGACCATTTAATGAACAGAAATATCCATTATGATTTAAATTTAAAAAATAAGAAGAAGAAATGTGGGGAAACTTCCTCTATGCAAGAAAAAAAACGACCATCTCCAAAAAGATTAAGAAGAAAGAGAGCTTGATCACAGCCTTTAATTGCAAATGTAATTTGATTTGAAAGCTTATTCTGTTTGCCTTTTTGCTCACTAATTGACAAGATCCTCCTCCCCTCATTTGTATCCTTATACACCTTTGCACTGAGTTGAATCACCCGAGTGAATATTTTCTTGAATATTCATTTTACCACAGGAGTTTTATATGGTTTTATAATGGGAAAGTAAGCAAGGTTATTGTAATACTGGGTCATCGGACATGACATACATGGGGACAGTAATAGCAGTATGTTCCCTTATACAATAATAGTAGGTTATTGATAGGCACTCTTTGTTTCATTTTTCAATATTTGGAGAGCTGAAAGAGCTTGAACAAGAACTTGTTGTACATATTGTGTTTAGTGTTTCACAAAGAGACTCCAGGAAGGAGAATAACCTCCTTTTAACCTTGTTTCTTTGTGTTGCTGTGTATCTCTCATGAAGATGTTCTTTCTGTTTTTTTTTCTTTCAAAGTCATATTTGCACAGAAAATGAATCCTTGACCCCAACTTAATGCATCTTAAGCTACAGTTGTAGTGCAACTGCACGGGTGATGCTGTTCATGTCAGCCATTTGCTCATTATGAAAAAATAACATTTGTGATTCTTACTTAGTTGCGAAGTTATGGCTCATTATTTTTCCAATGCCTAAAATATACAAGGGAGGATCTTGTTGAAATAGTCCTCCTTCCTGCCGACCATTGTTCTTTTATAGCTGCATCCCTCCCTTCACCTCGCCACCCTCTTCCTCCCCCATACATCTCCCTCCAAACCATTAATCTTTATCCTTCATCATTCCCTCATTCATGCCTCTCTCTGTCCCTTATCTCTGTCACTGCCATCTCTGCACTGTTCTGTCTTAATTTTCCAACAGCCCTCTTCCTGTTGGGGATACGCGCAAGTCAATTTTCACACGGTCGACTGTTCACTAAATGAACATTCAGATATTTCTTTGGTGCTTTGGTGATAAATCCTAAACCAATCCTCCCCCCGCTTCCATGTGTGTTGATTTTTTTGTTCTTTCCAATCATGTAGATCGGAGCAGTTTTTGACTCTCACCTCAGAAAATCTAATTGCTGTACCAGCCGTGTTTTTTTAATTGGATGCTGATATTCTTGTGTTGAGATCATGGTTCCTCAAACTGAACTGTGTTGTTCTTTTCACGTTATAGAACAGTTTTGATTGAGACGTGTGTGTGACTCAATGCCCATTCCAAGGAATTACATTTAAACCAGACTAATCTGCTACACACACATTGCATCCAATGTCCACATTCATTTTCCTTGCAGCAATTTGTGTGCCATTCATGAAGTGTATTGCATCTAAATCAATCAATCAATCAATCAATCAATCAATCAATCAATCAATCAATCAAACAAACTCTATTTACAGAGCACTTTTCATACAATAAAGTTGCAACACAAAGTGCTTTACAACATTAAAAACATATTAAAAACAAGAAAACCTGTCCCTCCCACCCTCGGTACCATCTGAAGTCTCTCAGGAGGTTGTATATTATGTCTCCTATGATTATCGATTTTAACCATTAACTGCCATTAACATTAACCAGATGTATTGCTATCCTAAACTTAACTAAGCATCAGTAATTGCCAGATGCAGTGACAGAAAGCAAGGCAAAGGCAAACTTCTTTCTCTTTGTATTCCTATGATTCATCCTGGGGGCCCCAGAGGAGATTACTATAGATAATGTGCATCGTATTCTGGATGTATAATGTACATAAGTGTTTCCAGAGGCGGCGACTTAAGATTGTTTTGTCCAAAACTCTAAGTTGTTCAGTTTGCTGTTGTAAAAATTTAAAGGAACGTGATGGCAAGTCAAATTTACAAAGAAAAGGTATTGAATATCAAAATATTTCTGATGAATTTATTAGTTGAGAGCTAACCTTTTTAGCTCTAATTCTGATCAGATGACGGAATCAGCAGAATTTCTGCTCCAAAGTGTTTCTATATAGTAATGAGCAAACTACTAAGGGAGTGATAAAGGGTTTAAAGGTATTTCAAGTTGGTACCCATAAATATTATCTAAGGTTTACAATGCAGACTGGCTTGTTAACCTTCCAGCTTTGTTACTTCACCATTCTGGCAGTATGCCTTTACCATTACTGATGTGGCACCCACTGCGTCATGCTTATTCTCTCGTCAACACTGGACAACAACGTAAACTCATTTTGTCTATATGTTCGAAAATACAGTTAAACAATCTGTATGTGTCATTATCAAGAATGAATTACAGTTAGTATTGTGGCTCCCATTGTCATACACTGTTTACAGCAATACACATAGTAAAGCTAAGCAACGTTACAAAAGCATGACTGCAAGGTCAGTTTAGCAATTGACGGTCTATTTAGTAAAAGACAATGCCTGCGTATTCCAGTTGGACCACAACAATTACTTACAATTTAAACAAATAACATTAATAGCAAATATAAAAGAAGATGACGCACAAATAGGGATTCAAACAATAAAACGAACAAATATGTAGGGGGTGTCCATGTTTCAACAATACTACTCTCACATCCACTTTTACATAATTCTAGTATGTTCAAGTTCCTCCCTTTTCACAATATTCTGTTTTAGCTCAGCCGTATTTAACTCGAGTCGCTCCAGCTTGTCCCTTTCTTTTATTGTTTTTCTTTTCTCTCTTCTGCCACCCTTTCATCCACTCTCCATCTCTTCTTCCCATCTTTGTCGACAACATAGAATTCCCTCCTCATCTTCCATTCCTAACTCTCCCTCACCTTCCCTCTTCCTCCCAACAGGAGTGTGTAGCGTTGTGCTGTGGTAGAGAGGATGATTCATGATTGACTAGCAAGAGAGAAGGAGACGTATTAATCAAAAGGCCGTAGCAGAGCTCTACCATAATGCAAATGGAGTGTTAATTGAGTGCTGGATGGCTTTGAATAATGGCTCAGACTTTTGACTTGAATCAATGCACATCACAACAATGGGTTGACAGCACGCTTTCACAATGTAGGATACATCCCATAATGCTATAATGCTTTTTTTCCCCGGTCTTTATTTTACAATAACAGAGAATCGTGGTTGTTTATGCTTGCATATTAGAGAGTAGATGTTAATTGAGAGAAATCACAGGTTACTGAATAGATTTGAGGTTATTCTCTGCATCTTTTTTGATATGCAAGTGTGAAATGAGATTCAAAGATGAATGCAGAGAAACAGAATGGAATGATGGCACTGTTTATTCAGCATGAGGCTAAATCAAGAGAAATGAGCTGCCACAAGTTTGCCGCTTCCTTGCTGAGAAAACGGCAACTGACTTCTCGAATTTTATTGGTTTCTGTTTGTCACGAAAGTGAGCATTTTTATGTCGCATCTCAAATTTTAATGCGACACTAATGCTAAATTTTATATTACAATGAATCAAATGACAATGTGTAACGTAAAAAACGTCACTCTTGGTGAGCTCTACTGAGCTTTGTAACCCCTCGTTATTTTTGTTTTCTGGCCAGCAAACTGTCTCCTCATCAGCCCTTTCTCAACTACAACAGGCAGCCGTTTCACTGGAAAAGCTTAATAAACCCACAGTTTCTGCTTCTATCTGCCCTACACCAAGGCAGTCCACTATGTAGAACGTATTGAAGACAAACACATTTATCTCAAAAATTGGTAGAGACCAAAACAGACTAAAAAGAGGATGAAACTCTGACATATTCTCATCACTGTTTCTCTGCCCTGTTACTGTCATTTTACCGGCTTAAGGATTTGTGTAAAATCAGTTAAAGAGCCTTTATTGTGTTTTTAGGCGGTTTTCCCCTTAATTTCACCTTGTTATACAGCTGTGAATTATATGCCAAAAATATTCTTTTTTGAGGTTCAAATTTTCCTACATTACTAATCTATGTCACCATATAAGACATTTGCATAACACCCGCCTGGCCGCTAGTTTGGCATGGCTTCAATCAAAGAATAAGCAGCTATCTCGCAATCTGCCATTATTCCTCACCAGAGCTGCTTCTGCTCGAGTGTGATGTGTTTCCACCTGTACCTATAGTCCTGCAGTTATGGTAAGTAGATAAGACGGTGAAAAGAGGTACAGCAGCCTAGTACAGCATGAAGAAAATGTGTTTCTGAACATTAAAGCATGCAAACATATTCTAGTAAACCCCAGACGTGAAAATGAAAGCTTGTATATTTGCACAATATGTGTGCTTTATTACAACATCAAAGTATATTTGATTCTAAATGTTTCAAAATTGCCTTCACAGGCCTTCTATCACATGTTACTTCAAAAAAAAAGTAAGATGTTCCTTCTCATTCTCTCCAACTGCTCTCTGATAGACTATAAGCTGCTATAGGCTGCTAAAGCCCCTGGCTTTGATTGTGACAGACGGAAACACAACAAATCAACCCCTTTCACACACAAGGATGGATAAATGCAACCACCCACTTCACGTCATGTCAACAAACATCTGCCGCACCCTTATCCCCCCTAACCCCACAACACCCCATCTCTCGCAGGAGACTAATGGACTCATTAGCAGTCTCTCCAATAGAAAACAGAATGCAGGAGCTAACTGGGCACCGGTAATGCTATCCAGTGCTACTCTTAATTACAAAGCATCAGGCTGCTAAATGAGCTCTGCTGAGGGACCCTGTGGGGAAACAGATCGGCAAACACAGGATCTCACCAGCTGCAGAGAGGCGCTTGATCGCCATTACACCGAAATCCACAGGATTAAGACGAACTCAATGATTGGAGGCCCGCCGAGCACTGCCGCCGGCAACTGTGTTTGAAAATCACTTTCTGCAACAGAGGAAGTGAGTAATGACGTAATGTGTGCATGTGGAAGCGGTTGTCGGTAGACAAACAGAAATATGAATATTCTCAATGCTCAGGCTCATTTTTTGGCAGTATGCAACAAAGAAGCAAACCAGAAAGTGAAATAATAGTTTTTTCTTGTGTGTCTGGAACAAACTTGCCTCTTTTACCACATAAAATGTTTCAGCAACACTTGAGAAGCTTATGACATAGCTGAGATTCTGTCAGAGTGACAAAGTGGGACCATTACCGGTTTCTCTTCGACATTTTCCACATCATCCTCATATACAATGAGCAAGTGCTTAATTATATAGCATTAGTTCTAAGGATATGCACAGTCAAGCATGCATAGGAAGGTTAAAAGCAACTTCTTTATACAAGCACTTCATTCTGTGCCCGTCATCAATCATAGAGATCCTGCTTGTATTTCCGTACTTGCCAAAATGAGCAAACAAATATTTTCTTCTGGTTCTTTCGAGTGTTGGACCAGTACCAGATTTGCACTATACAAAAAATAACTGTATGCTCACACTCTAAAGTCAAACACAACAACAGCCTTTATATATTATTAAACTAGTCCCAGCTGTATAAATGGCAGCGTTCGCTTTAAATTGTGTTACAAACTCAAGTTGACTTGTGTACTGTGTAACAATATTTGGCTTGCTTTAAGCAGTGTGGGATGTCACTGACTGATGCATGTTTTCCCCTCAGGGATAGCTGTAGCTCAGCGCTTATATGCGTTTGCTACTGACACCATTCAGTGTCACAAGCATGTATACTCAACTTCACCTGATTACAACTCTCTTGCATATGCCCGCAACACTTATGCCTGTGAATGCTAAAGTACAGCTTGAAATACGAATGACACAGACAAGACCGCTCTGGGGTTTTGGAGCTCAATAGATTTGTTCATACCAGAATAAATAGAAAGTATACACAGTGCTTCTTAAACTGTTAGCCTGTGGAAGTTATTCCTGGAGCAGACCGGCATCGGTGGTGGGAATCTGCCTGTTTTATCCAGATGAACCAGGAGCTCCAGTGTTTTACAGGTCTAAATGATTATTATATCAGCAATAAAAGTTCATATTTTCAGCATAATCATCTTAAATGATAACAACAGACTTGGCAGAAAGCAGCATGTAACTGCACATCTTAAAATGATTTGTGAAAATGGAACTAAATCAGCCCCTGATTCCAGCACAACAAGTACTGAGGACAAGTTGGTCTGTTGCTTTTAGATAATCTTTGTCTTTGATATGATATCAGTTAAATCAAATAAGTTAGATGTAGTCATTAGGTTGGGTGAGTTAAAATTTGTGAAAATGTGGTGGCGTTAGCTTTCACATTATGGATTACTTCTGAAAGACTACTGATGTAGCATTTTTTCCTAATGAAAGCAACTGCGACAGTGGTGCAGCCAGTGAGCATATCGACCAGCCAATCGTCCAGTCAATCTGAAGACAGACTAATTTACTGATTTTTTTTTTTTCCTGCTTATTTAAAAATAATACCTCAATAATTATTGCTAATCCACTGTAAAATGATAATAATAATAATAATATATAATATACAATTATCAGCGATATGTGGCCTACAACTTCATATATTGTGAGGTTAATGAAACACAGTCTGTATTTCTTCTGCATACCCGCTTTCTGTGTCAATGTATCTTGTAGTTTTGTGAACTGAAAGGCGTGCAAAACCAAAAGATTTCAAAACGTTCAGTACATCAAATGGTTCAAGCTGTAAATGTCTTGACCTTTAAATTCAATGTAATGCTCAAACCTACCAGCACTATTATATTTTGAGGAGATTTTTCTTTTACTCTTGTTTTACTCTTGGTGAGAATAAAGAAGGATCATCAGCATTTAATCAGGGTTAACCAGGCTTCTCTCAAGTTCCCTGCCCGGCATCTGAAGCAGGTACATCCTGACTAATGACAGCTGGCCAAAAATATAAAGCCTTATTGCCCGAAGACGATTGAGGTTTTGAATGCAGCCGGCAGCAGAAGATGAATGCAACATGGCGGAATAACAGAAGAGAAAGAGACATGTACATATTGCTGAAGTCGAGGATCCATTAATCTTGTCCACATTTTCTACAACCTTCTGTAATTGCATTGAAACTGGTTTGAAAGATGTGAGCTTAAACCACTAATCATACTGACTGGACTATGGAAAGATGTCAGCCAAAACCCCTCTATTGCCCTGCCGATTCCCCCCTGCATGTTTTTACCCCACTTTCCCTGTTTAATTTTCACAACCATGCTGTAATACCCAAATCAGGCTAAGAAGGGAAAAGGCCATTAGCTGTGCTTAACAGTTGATCAGGTTCTTACAGTTTTAGGATAAAGTTTGAGTGTTTTCGGTTAAAATGAATACATACTACATTAACTGAAACCACATTAGAACACTCTGCATGAGGCACAGAGACTTGGATCTTCTTGCAAATGAGAACACAGTGGAATGTCCCTCAGCTGATATTAAAACAGGTGTCAAGCGCACGGCTGTTGACACGTTTGACTGTATCATAATTAGTTTATTATCAAGCTATCAGTCCCACAGACAAGTCCTCAGATCTACTGATTGAAACACTGCTGGGCTGACACTGCGTTTTCCACTTCACTTCATTTCTACTCTCTCTCCCCCTTCTTTGTCTGTCTACCTTACTATGGCTCTCACCGAAAAAAAAAAAAAAAACCCTCCATAACTGACAGAGTTAAATTAGCATGTTAGTAACTTGATGTCTTCAAACTCTAATTCCATTAATGAAACTAAAATGAGATGTTTAATTTCCTTTTGCTTTCACAAAGGCAATACCTTACATGCTTAAGAAGGTAGAGCATCGGGTTGGAAGCTAGAGGTGAACTGATGCAAAGAGGGAGCGTATTTAATAACTGAGGCATTGTTCCACGTACTGACAATACTTACGCTGTTCTATATTTGTCTTGTGTCTCTCCATTTCTATCAATATCCGCTCTATGTGACCTCCCTCTTCCTGGTGACATTAAAGAATAACATCTTAGCTTTTGATTACACAGATGACACAACTAATATTTTATAATCATATCTAGGGAAGTTCATTACTATTTTGTAATTGATATATTTTAAAGTTGCTGCAGTGTTGGTTTTCTTGCTGTTTGAATGAGAGAGAGTCACAGGTTTGCTTGGTCACCGGCCATTAAATTTGCATTGGGGATACAAATGTTATGGTTTCTTGAACCCATAGTTCACAATGTTTGTAGTATTAGATTAAATTAGTATTAGATTAGTAGTTAGAGTATTCTTTAAAATACATAAATTACTATTTTTCCATGCTTGAATTTATTAATGGACAGATTTGAAGGAGGAACACTTTTTCTGGCACTGTTTGTTCATGTTTAGATAAGAGCTGTAGATTTTCAGATACTATTTTTTTCTGGTCATAACATAAGGTGGGTGGAGGTCAAAAGAAGACCCAGACTCCAAACTTGGTTCTCCTGGAGGGCAACAACTGTGTTTGCTTGGTGTTATTAATGACCCATATGCTGTTCCTGAGTGTTGCCAATGAACAAAACCAGAAAATCTCATTTATTTTTTTGTTGTTTGGCTTTGATCAGTACATCTGCCGTTTGGCACTTCTCTGCTGATATTAATAACGTGAACAGTAATTATACTGCAACTCAGTGGAATATTTAAAAGAAGTTAAAATACACTAATACTATTTTTAAAAAGGCACAGCTTTTGTATAACTGTTATAAATATCCATCTGTTAGTGTGTGTGAACTACAATGCTCTGTATTCTCTGCATACTACGATGTCCTAAATCACAGTAGTGCTGTACACATAATTATCTTTGTGAAGTGACATCGTTGTACTTGAGAATAACATAACACATGTATTAAACACAGATGTGAAGGTATTTGTAGGTTATTTGTAACCACAAAGATAGAAATGATTAGGTTAGATTAGCTAACCTTTATAGGCTTGTGCTACATCCGTCTGTGTGTGTGTGCGTGTGTGTGTGTGTGTGTGTGTGTGTGCGTGTGTCATATCTTACCTAAGGTGAGGAGAATTGATTCCTGTGCTGCAGCTATAATTACATTCCATGAGAACAAATGGATTTAAGGAAGGACTGGCTTCGCAGGATGATCAGAATGTGCAGAAATAGAACTGCAAACTATTTTTTTAACAGCCATAACAATCAAGGTCACACTTTCAGCGGTGTGAAACCAAGTGGGGCGACTAATCAAGATTCTGAGAGGGTTAAGATTCGCCACATTGTTGGAGGAACACGATGGGTTATGAAATCATTAGTTATCTAACCTCTACAGGGGACAGCTGCATGATGGAACCGGAGCTCCCGAGAGATTCAAGGGTTAGCTGACCACAGATAATGTCCCCCGGGACACAATAGCGGCTGCACTGCAAAAAAAAAAAGTGACACAAATTTACATTTAGGGCTTTTTGAAATCTAATGCAGCAAAATTCTGATTGAAAATAACTCAAAGGAAAAACAAGAAAATGAGAAAGAAGACAATCTGATTTAGAGAGTTTTTTTTTTTTTAATTAGTGAAAAGTCCAAATCTCCAGTCAGCTTTACCTTTGCAGAAAGCCAATGTCAGCAAGCAGTGTTCAGCTCTCTGAATCAGCAGCTGTGTATCTCAAAAATGTGTGATGGATGTTTACATCACTTGGAGAAGCTGTTGACAAATCTGAGATTTGTAGGTGGAAGTGAGATTGGTGAGCCTTCTTCTCAGCTACAGCAATTAACCTGGAGCTGTTAATGAATCTAAAACTTCATTGAATGTATCAGGGAGCAGCTGCTGTAGCACCGCTGTCAACTGAAAACAATCGGATACATATGCCCCTTTTCAGCTGCTTCATCTGTCCGTTGTTTTGATACAGCCTACCTCTATCGGCTATGATTGTGTGATTTCATCAAAGACGCACGTTTGTCAGCCCTGCTCCCATTATGATTTGAATATCCCAGCTCTGTGCCACACCTCTTTTGATATGTCACAGATGCCAAAAAGATTTCCACAAATGACCCGCTTGTGCATCCTCACTCGTAGCTCCTTTGGGAAGTCTTCTTTCACCTCAAGATGCACTTTAAAAATTGAGAGATCTGTCAAGAAGCCACACTGTGATCAATTTCTGGGTCACAGGTAGGAGTGCAGACAACAGAAAAGATGAGATGGGACAAAATACAGCGATGAGTAGATCCCTGTGTCAGGCTGAATGAACAAAATGACATCAACAAGTCGGCTTGATTGTCAGGCCACTCAGACCAGCACATTGTGTTGTTTTTGAATGTAGTTCATTAGTTCAAGTAAGTGGATGATTTTTTTTTCACAGCATGCTCCCATGTAACCAAAAAACTATCACATATGGCTAAAAGTAACATTTAGTAATAGTCAGATGAATTAAAGCTCAGCAAAACTCAAAGATATCATCTTCAAAGGATTTGAACCGATCAGAATTCCAAGCACTATGAATGGAGCTAGTCTACCAGCACAACCTGAACACTCTCCACTGTGCCATTTTAACGTCAAACTGTTGCCAGTTGCTAGTCGTGCCTCCCTGACTTAATCCTTTCATAGTGGGACATTGGGCAACTTCACACTATTTGTGCTTGAAGTGCATTAATAATATTTTTAGAAGTCATGCTCTTGCCCCAACATTTTCTCAGATCAGAATCCACAGAAAGTCATCAAAGCCGGTGAAGTCTGAACAGAGCGGCTTCATAATCCTGTCTTTATTTTTGCAGGGTTGCTGGGTCCCTGGACAGGTCTCGGGGGCTTCATGTAGTAACTTCGTTGAAGCTTTCCAAGGATCCGAGGGCTCCTAAGGAAATGGAAGGCAGAGGCACTTGAGTGTATTCTTTAGTTAGCTGTTGAGGGCAAATGGTGGAGGAAGGGGTAATTGAAGGCAGTTCATTAGATGCTGATCCGGAGCCCCCCAGAGGGGCCAGGCGAGGGCTGGAGGGAATAAGATTCATGCCGGGCAGAGAATTAGACAGAGGATTTGCTGCAGGCTTTGGTTCCTCTGGACGAGTCCTTACTCATCACGCACTTGAGACAGGCAGGCTCACTTGCTAACACCGCTGTAATACTCACATTATTAGCCGAAGAATAATACCAGGCAGATTGGTTTGAATGTCCTTCCATTTATGGGGCAAGAAAGACATGGGGTGTTTAAAATCTATCCTTGAAAATTCCACCCCAGTGCCTGTATCAAGAAAGTTAAGGAGAGAATGTTTAAGATTTGAATTCACTGTCATGACGGTCTTTTAAAATCAATCTACTGTCTAGATACAAATCACAATATTCACATTGAGCTAAAACATAATGTGCAACATGCAGGTTTTTAGATTAAGCAGTAAAGCAAGAAAATAATAAGAATATGTCATTACAGAACTACTTTCCTTTACCTGTAAGCTGCTGAAGAAATAACACAAATTCCTTTATTGTCCACAGGCTCGACCATATGAATGATATTTAGAGACAGATTGGTCTCATATCAAGGTGTGAAATGGGAAGATTGTCAATACATTAATAACATTTCTTCAGCAGCTGTGAGTATTCATGTCTGGCAGGTTGAGAAATCTAACAAAGAACCATCATTACAAAATAACAGAACAAATTGGCATTCTGGTATTTCAGAATGTTAAGTAAAACACCAGTTCTTTCCTGGAATCTCTCAGTTGTGCCAAGCTGAGAAATAGTCACACACATAGTCATTGCTAAAATCAATAAAAAAAAAAAAAAGACTAAATAGACTAACTTCTTTCCTGTATTTCCAGGCTTTTTGTAACCAGTTGCTGTGTGGAGCTCAACACCTACTGCACAGATATGAGAGCAGTATCAGTGTTTTCCTCTAACTTCTTTGTGTTTTTCAGAATCTCCAGCCATTCATTCAATTTTTTACAAGCAAATGGTCAATAACTTTACATTGTCAGACAGCATCTCAACACAACTCTCCAAAGCCATCTCATTCATAAATATGTGTATCTTGAACTGATGGATTATTAAACCGCAGTACCTAAATAAACACTCTCACTGCCGCTATTTACTCAAAATGTCATATTTCTGGATCATTAGATACCTTTGACCAAATCAGCTTTATCACGGACATCAGTGTATGTGCATGGTGTTTAGACATCACACATTAATTCTAATGAGTGTGTAGGGAGTGGAGAACCCCAAAACTGCCTTGTAAATGTACTTACCGAAACATAGTTTTTCTTCATTTTTATTCATTCAAGTGGCAAAAATGCATAGATGCATGCTAGAGATAGGTGAAAAATTAACGGAAAAAAAACACTTTCTTAGTAAGGCCATTGTGTCATCTGAGCAGTATCAATGCACCTTTGTATCCATTCTCTAAATTTCTGAGTAGATAGACATTAGACAAGATTAAATAGTTCAACATTTGGTGTTTGATGATGGTTGCGAAGAACACTAACAAATGATGCCAACACAAAGCCTCCCACAGGAGAACAGCTTTACTCTAGGGGTTAAGGCTTCAGATGTTTCCTTGAATTTGCCACTTTAAATATCCTATTTACCCATTTATTCATTACCTGCATTTTCTATTCATGATTAAACATGCAGTACATGTGGTAATTGTGAACAGAAAATCTACATCCTGGTAAATGTGCAACTTTAGAGCTGAGACAAATTCAGGGTAAATTGCATCTACATTTTTTTCTTGGAAGAAGGCTGGAAAACACTTCTTTCCTTACATGCATGGCATTGTAATTGTATGTTTCACTGTAGTTTTGCGTCAAAATATCTTTGAATTATAATTCAATCACATTATGTCACGCCAGAGTCTTTATAGTACGCTATTGGCATCTGAAGTCAAGGTAGATTATTCATGCTGTTATTGTGACAGGCAGGCATCTTTTAGCCATTTTTCTGTTTGCTATTCCTTGCAATGAACAAAAAGCACCCGTCATTAGAGATAAACCTTGAAAATCCACGGTTTTCGAGCCACATGATACTGACTTCTGAAAACTTGGAGATTGCGGTGGCTTTACAAAACCTAATCATGGAAAATGAGAGGTGATGGTGTTTTCTGTCACATCGCTCTGTTGCTCATTTAGACACATTTCAAGGAGAGGATGTGGTGAACAATTTCTGTGTTTTGGTTCACGCATCACCTGGCTCTGATAAACCCATTAGTTTCACATGATTGGTAATTGCATTCCAAGAACTTCATTAATTTTGGTTTAAGCTAAATATCAGTCCAATAATGCACACTTTTCAGACTGAATTCTTCTGAGATTGATTTATTTTTCTCTAGACAAGGGGTTAATTAAGTGGATGCAAGTGGTTACAGAGCTGTTTCTGGGTTATTCTCTGGGAATGAGCACACCTGTTTACTCTCACCAAGAAAATTCTCGTATTCTTTAAGCACTATTGCAACAGACAATGGTAGAAAAGATTGTTCTTATCGATTAGATGAGTTACAACAGCAGATGACTACCATCTGCAGCATCATCTTACTACATAGCATTTAACACATGCAGCGTATTGAGTGAAGCAGTTACACAAGTTGCGTAGGTGATGCAGTAGACCCCACTCGTCATAAGAAAACATCATAATGCTTGAGCTGATTTGCATACTGAATGGTCTTAAGTTTTCTGGTTGAGTGCAGAGGAAGAGGACGGTCCGTTGACTGTCATGATGGTGTAAATGTATTCATATTTTCAGTACTCTGTAACAGTGCAGTTGAGGAGGCTGTCTGTTGTGCAGGTACATGCCATATGTTTTCTGTGGCAAAAGGAAAGACAGACAGACAGACAGTATGTCCCTTTGAATGAAATATACTGCATAAGTCAAATCTACTTCTCTGTATTGATGTTCCTCCTGCTGCAATGATTGTTTAGCTTTTGTGTCGCTCTCTGCCTACAGATCAAGGGAATAAGACACGAGCAGTTTGCTTTTCCAATCATTATTTCGACAAAAATGTCAATTTGGCCAAACAAGTCTGTCTTTGATTCATCTGTCCAGAGTACGTCACTCCAAAATTCCTATGCCTGTATACACTGATTGGCAAACTGCAGTTTGGCTCTGATGTTCTTTTAGGACAGCAAAGGCTTTTTCATGGCGTGCCTCCAATGCAGGCCAACTTCATGCAATCTCTCTGATTGTAGATGCAACACTTTGGCACCAGCACATGCAGATTTACCTGCAGGTATACTGGAATGAAACTTGGGGCTTTTGGAAACTTGAACTGAATTTGCTGGAGCTGTCAGTCTTGACACTTTGAAAACTACAGTGCTTGTCGATGATTGTTTTTCCTGGAAAACAATTTATATCAATTAATTTTGAGATCTTTTTTTAATCTCTTTCCAAACACATTGCCATCCACAACTTTTTATTTATTTATTTATTTGTGAAGGTCTTTGAAAGCACTTCAGATCTTTACAAGGTGACAGCACCTACTATAATAGGAAAGAGAACATCAGACTGTAGATGCCAGAGGTTTAAATGAGAGAGTCTAATCATTGGCACTTAATCTGGAACCAATGATTCTGATTTGATGGAGTTGAAAAGATGATAAAAGTAGGGCTTTACTTAGCTTTTTCCACGTGAGTGATCTGTTTTTTTTTTTTATGTGTTTCAATTTCAAAAAGGACTTCTGCCAATTTTCTGTGTCAGTTGTTTGAATGTGTCAACTTCATGTGAAAGCACTGACAAAGACGATCAAAAAGTTTGTGTGTCTAAATACGTCAGGCCAACAATTTCAATGAAATGTCATTAATTGCTCCTGGAATTGCTAAAAATGTAGTTTTTTTTTTTCTTGCATAAACTATATATTTATTTTAAAGTCTCAAAACTGCAAAGCTCTGTGCCTTTCAGCTATGAAGCCACAATGTGAGAGGAATGAGGAGAAAACAAACTGTGAAATGACAGAGGCTCGAAGAAAAAGCATGACGGCACACACTGTCAATTTGTTGACATTAACCTGATATTACGAGACAGCATGGCTCATTCCAGTATCATACAGCAGAAGGCAGGGTTCCTGGCTCCATTTTCTGCAATAATCAATGCTGCTATTTTGTGTGGGAGATGTGACACTGTCTGCCTGAAGCGCTGAAAACCGGCCTGCGTCTCCTCTCCCGCTACGCTTCATGGTCTCACGCTGTGCTGCTTCTCAGCTGGGCTTTTCTGCATCAAAATCTCATCATTTCTACCCCTAATCCTCATTCAGTCAGTGAAAGTTGCTCTTTGGAAAAAGTGCATGGAATCAGCTGCAGCCATCTCTGCTAGCCTCTAACCACACCCCTGTTCATCATAATTCCGTAACAAAGGGTTATGCACTATTGGCATTTATAAAAGTGCTGAAGTAAGTGTTCACAAGCCAGTGACGATTACAAAGTGATGCGACGAGGTGGGGAAAAAAAGCAACAAAATTTCTCCAACAGAAAACCAAAGCCGGCATATAACATCAAATTTTCCTCAAATTGTTTTTTAAAAGAAAGGGTGTTTTTCTATGCAGTTGAGTAACAGTAGCTGTGAGTATATAGGCGTGAAAACTGCACTTGCAAACTGTTCTTATCACACTCCGCTGTTCCATTCCACTATCCTCAGATCAGAATCTGCTCTCAAGAATTTTAGCATGCTTTTATGCTCCTGTTATAGGCTTTATCCTTCCCTGTCCTTTTCTCTGATCTTCTCTTCTTTTCTTTTTCTTTCATCTTCCCCCACTTCTATCACCTTTCCTTCTTTGATTGTAGCTCAATGTAAAACTTTTTTTTCATGTCTTGCTCATTTTCTTCCTTTTTCCCTCCCGTACTCTCATTTCACTATCTTCCTCACGTCAGGTTGTTTTTTTTTTTCTTTGCCACATACATGTGGAGAGATATATGCTTTCTATGGCCTGGTTCAAAGCAGGCAGGGTATACAGCGTAGCAGTGGCAAAGCAATTTATTTATCTCTCTGCCTGGCTTGACCCCTTTTTGTGGAAAGCAGATTGCCTCTAAAGTGTATTTTGAGGGCAAATCCAAGGTCCTGTTTCATGCACAGGTAGATATGCCATTTCCTCCCCATCAATGCCATGTCAGGGTGTTAGGTTGAGAACCCCCACAGGTTTTCCTCGCTAATACAGAAGGCTTTGTCAAATGTGTTTTGGTCGTGGGCTTAGTGCTAACAAGAACAGCAGCTAGTGCGTGATCCATATTGAACCTGTGCACATCCAAAACGGGTCCTTCATTTTCTTAGTGCATCCACAGGATTAGAAAATGTTGGGTTTTGGGTGTTTTGAGAACAAGTGATTCATTGTCTGTAGTCCAGGCTAGTAGCGACAGTGGAAGCTGATGTGTGGCTTCTTATTAAATATATTTTGTTCATTTTCTAGTTGAACGGCATGGTGGAAGAGAAAGAAAGGGTCATTAACATTGTGCCAGTTAGTTAGAAAGTTTAGGTTTTCTTGCAAAGGCATAAACGAACAGACTATTGTCTGCCCAGAAAAGATCACTGCGTGTGTTGAAGGTACTTTGCTTCTGCAGGATAGCTATACTTCAGGTTTTCCGATAGGCTCAGTATGTAAATTGGCTGACACTATTCCGTTTAGTTTTTCTTAAATAGTGTCACTGCACAAAATAAGTCATCTCAGGGCACTTCTCATAGAAATCAAGACCTTACAAAAGTATATTATAAAGATAGAGACAACAAATCTAACTATTCCCTTTAATTAAGAACTTTGGAACAGGGGGACATTTTGGCCACCAGCTTAACAATAAACAAGCAAGTATCATAAACATGTATATGATGAGGAAAAAAAGAAAGAAAAAAGAACACGGGCAACATAAATGCCTTGTGTAATCATTGCATGATTTAGTCATCACATAGAAGTAAAATGTTTATCGTTCAATTGCAAAGACTTTTGTTTCATCTGTAGTTAAATGAAATTTTTTAAATATCGATCAGATAAAAGGGATCTTTATCAAAAATGTTGGTACGATGTCTTTATGTCAAAAAAAAAAACTAAATGAAGTAACATCCAACATCCTTATTTGCACTGAAATTTAAAAAAAAAAAAAAAAAAAAGGAAAAGAAAATCCATATCGGTACCACCCAGGCTCTACTTTTGGAATGCGTTCGACTGAGCTGGCATGAATGAGCCATGAATATCTGAACTGCAGTGGTTGCTTTAAGTTGCAGATCACCATAGTGGATATGGATGTTGTTGAGAAAAAGCCTTATTAAAACAAGAAAAATATTGTACATGCATGTTTCTTTAAAGTGCAGTGGTGAGCAAGTCAGCAAAGGCCTCAGTTTTCTTTGAACAAAGCACATCATTGATATATTGTCCAACTACTTTTAAAGGCAAAAGCATCTGGAACCTGTTAAGTCACAGTCCAACATGGGGCAAAAGCTTTACCTCCTCATGACGCTCATAACGCTTAAAAATTACTATTATTTTATATTTTTTGTATGTGTTTGTAACCATTCGACTTTTACATCTTTTACACCCAAGACCACTGGCCATGTCATTTGGGCATAGTGGTCAGTTTTTCTGTTTAGGGTTCCTACAAAAAGTTGATTTAAAACATGAAAAGTTAAAGATTCACAATATTCTATGTTTTTCATCAAGAAATCTAATGAAAAGTTCATAACCAACAATGTATTAGTCCATCTGACAATACTGTAACTTCGGACTTCTCTGGGGTTGGGTTTAGACTACATGTTCTAAGTGGATTCATTCCCATTTTAATGCTCACAACAGTCAGAGGAGAAATCTAGCCAGGGACCTTGGTTGGAACTGATGTTTGGACCAGATTTTTTTCATATAGTAAGGGGTTTATAAATCCAGTCTAAAGCTTGCTTACTGACCACATCTTCCCAACCATTTTCTCATCCAGATTTAGTCTTCTACTTCTTGTTTTGTTTTGTTTTGTTGTGTGTTTTCTTGTTCTCATGTGCGCGATACAACCTGATCTCACAATCTGTTAGGATTTTAAAACTCCTGTAATGTGAGTTTGGCCATCATTAGCACTCATCCTTTATTTGTTCCTTCATAGTTCTTGAAAATGTGCTTTGATTCTTATGAAACTTTATCACTTTTGTTTTTCTTTTTGGAGAATGTTAACTGGTGTATTTTAGTAGACAGATTTCAGTTGGTGCATTTGGTGTGCTAGTGTGTATGGCAGCAGGATATGGCACTGAGTCATAATCAGTTTCAGAGGCTGTGTTCCCAGTGGCTCATTGATGTGTTTTTGATAGTTCCTGGCCAACAATGGAGCTCAGTGATTCAGAGGAACAGACTACCTTAGGCTTTGAATACACAGATAGTACTTGTTAGGAACATTTCTGTGCTTGGGTTGGTGTTTTTCAGATTTTCTGATAAGAAGAAAATCTGAGTTACACCAGATGTCCTTAAAGATGCTTCCACTAACCGAGACTGCACCACCTCCAGTTTCTGTTCCCATTACTTTATAATGAAGCCTCAATCATTAGAATTGTGACTTGACAGGATTCAATAACTTATCTTTACAATATTAGAGCATTCCCAGTGTAACCTCACACTACACTGACTGCCAAATTGTAGTAATAGTCATCTGTGCCAGTAATTAAAAAATAATCAATAAATCAACTACAATGCAAAATGTTTCACTTCTCTGATTACCTTTAAACATATCTGAATAGAAAATACATTAACTTATAAAACAACAGACAAATTACACATGTAACTGATTGTGACACATCTAATAGGGAGATAATTGAATAATTGTTTTGCCATTACACTCATCAATATTCTGTTATTGCAACGGCCAGTAATTGCATTGTGCCACACATCATTTCAACAAATATGCGTGCTGTGAATTTGTTTGCATATCAACAGTTTTATCAGACTAAGGAAAATAATTGTAAAATAGTAACATTTTGAGATGTCTGAAGGGCACTTACGTGGTGCCACTGGAGTTGGTTTTGTGCTCACATGGCCTTATGGACCAGGCCTAAATGCTAAAATGTGCAAATTTGTGGCTCAGAAGGAGCATATCTTTAGATTCAAACTCAACAGGGTGCATGGTGCCTTTGCTGACCAGTGTAACGCCTCTGTTAAATCTAATTTATAGCGACCAGACCTTTCATTCATCCTGCATATAAACCGTTAGTGCACACACCATCACCATCTGACAGAGGTGACAGCGATCTCTCCTCCCGTGTTTCCAGCTCAGTATCTAGTGCGGGACACCAGATGGCAAACCTGAAGGTTGCAGCCCTTCCGTTGTACCTGCATGCATTATTCAAAGCCCATTTATCACAGGAAAAGTCCCAGTGTAGCCACATTAAACATTCGCTGGCTCGTTTGTTTATGCCTTATTTATGCCTTCAAAATCCAGAGCAAGGTTTGATACCTGTACAATTAGTGACCTATATTTAACCCTGTGTGAATCTCACCTGCATTATTTAGCAGGCATCATTTTATTATGCCACTTTGTTATGCCACACGCTGTCTTAGAGCAAAACACATAAATATGAAATGCTGTCATCAACGCCTGTAGATAGTGTACACTGTAATGCACTGTACAATATTGGTGTTGGGCTGCTAGTGATTTATCATACTGTGGTAGAAAACAGTGGTGCATAGCAAGCTACAAATAAACCGTACTGTGGTTGAATGGGCATCAATAGGCTGCATTTATCAATCTATTGGCTCATATATTTAAAAATACACATAAATAATTTTGAATTCAGAATGTTTCAAACGCCTTTATGGGGACACTGAGGTTCACCGCAGTATCTAAATCCAATCACTCTGTTCAGCAGGACAGTTTTGAATGTATCGGCATTAAGCAAGGTTGAGGCCCACTTTGATCTTCATACATGAACACACACACACACACACACACACACACACACACAGCTGTTTTAAGACCTCGGTAGTAAAGTCGAGGTCGTGACCCATATTATCAATAGCCAGCAGCATGGCCCTGATTCCACAGAGAGTGAAAAGATACAATACTATACTACAGTATAGCTGTACAAGTTTTCAATACTGCATTACAGTGAGCTGCTCTTTTCTTTTTAGAATCTTTGACATTGAGAACACTGTGTTGCTGAATGCACAGCCCTGTTGAACCGTATGTCTTGCATAACACAAGTGAAGTGTCATTCCTGTCTTTGCATGCACATTGCTGTATTTCCTGGCACATTACCACCACCTGTTGATCAGTGGGCTAGTGTGACACATGTACGCTGGCACATAATGGCCTCTGTTGGAAGTCATGAACTCTAAAGGCTGCCTTTAAATCTGTAAAATGTCTACACTTAAATAAAAAGACCCAAAGATCTTTTTTTTTAAATCATTTGAGATTTACAGTTTTACATTTTTCACTTGAATGTCCAGTTTGTCTTTATTTTGTTTGTTTGTTTGTGCATATGGATGCCTAGATACATTCTTTCTCTGATTTTATTCCAAAAATTCAGACCAGAGGTAGTGATTTGGATCTCCACCACTGTGACACTTGTTGAATGTCCACTTGATAAATGTCTCTAGATAATCAGAGAGCCAAACAAAGTCACCAAGTGAGAATCAGCTTCTTCACATCGGAGAAAAGAAACATTAACGTGATTCCAGTAGTTGCTGTTTGCTCCACAGACACCGTAGTGCCAGTTTCTGAAATATATCACCTTGAAATTGAACATGAAAATTCTCTCCAGTTCTAGCATGTATGGAAAAAGATAACTCTGAGAATGTATTGCCAGATGTTAGTGAATGACTACATTCAAATGCAGAACCCTCAACAAACCTCAGGCATTGCAATTATGATAGCATTAGCAAGGATGGCAGCATAAAATGTACTATACTGTACCTCTGACTAAATTACTTTCTGTATTTGTCAATATATGGGGTGAAAACAGATTTCACAACACTATTAAACATCACCAATTCTGTCTGATGCTCATGAAATGTTCATGAAACCAAATTGAGACAATCTTTGCTTTGTGGCAGTGCATTATCTCACTAGAAGTACTCATAAGACGATGGTAAGCTCTCGTCATAAAGGAATAGACGATTAGCAACCATACTCAAATGGGCTGTTGCATTTAAACTGTAACTCATTCAATTAAGGGTACCAAAATCTCCAAGTGTAACCTCCACATTATCACACCACCAGCAGCAGCCTGTGCTTTGACGTAAGGCAAGAAGGGTCCATGGATTCATGTTCTTGATGACAAACTCCGATATGCATGTCTCAGCATGAATCAGAATTTTGCAGCCTAAAACTTTGCAGTTTTGGTGAGCCTGTGTTGAATGCAACCTCAAATTTTTATTCTTGCTTGCGTGGAGTAACAGAGTGGAACATTAAGCAGCTAAAAGAGTGAGACATTTTTACTGGGAGTTGAGGACGACCAAAACAGATGAAACAATAGAGGGAGAGTGAATATTGAAATTCAATTATTTAACAGGGTGGAAAGATAACTCATAAGTCCTAGATACCTTTGCACTGTCCTTTATCATTGCTTAGGGGCATGTTCACGTCTTTTCAATTTGTTGTATTTCACACAACATGCACCAGAGACTAGTGACACCAGAGCCCACTGAACAGATGCATAATTCATGCTTTTTGACTTTTGGGGACTATAGTTTTCTTTTTAGCGACTCAAATATTGTATATCTCCCACAGAGGGTTTGTTTACGACATATTGTGCATCACAGCTGTGCTGTATTGTGATACCATTGTTAGCACTGGCAATGTATCAGGATAGCATCACATTGCGAGTTACTCTGATTTTCACCCATGATTCTCAGTATACTATCGTTGTTCCTTTCAAACCATTCCTCAAACCAACCGCATGAAACTTATTGTACTTCTGAGATGTTGTGTAAAGAGGAGGTTTCTGCTCTGCCAGCTATTGGCCCTCACTGGCATTAAACAGTGTTTGTTCCAATTACCATCAAGATGAATTGTGTCCCATCCAATCAATGCCTCTCAAAGGATTTCTGCTGCTATGATAAAAAGGCAGAGATTAAGGGCTAAAGGTATTTGTCATGCTCATCTGTCATATAGGAAACCTGAGGGATCGTGGGAGATTGTAAACAGGAAGTGATGGCATAAGGTCACGGTGATCTTAATTATCTTACACAGATGATGAAAGGCTAGACAAAGAAAAAAGGATGTAAAACATGAAACCGCTTGCCCTTCTCAACTGATTATTTTTGTTGAAGTGTTGTCTCGAGAATAAAGCAACAGCACATTAGTTATGCCCCTGATATGCAGAAGACAACATCTGCATTCTCACCACACATAAAATCGAGGGTGCTGATTATCAGTGACATGTGATTACATTTATTAATCTGCATTTGGCCAGATATTAAAGAGCCAATAAACTGAACACAGAGATCGTGTAGAAGGATTACTGTTTATCATACCCCTGGTGATTGCAATGGGGCAGCTTATTAGCTAAACAACAGTGTCACTACATGAAACAAAGTGCCATTACCCACACTCCTCACCAACATTTGTTAATTTTCTTATCAGTTTAAATGGATTTTCCATGTTCCGTCATATTTTGTTTCTTTGTTTGCGCTCAGTGGTTTATTACAGTCGACCAATAAAGCATGAACAGGACGAAGTGACCTCATAAAACCTCTGCATAATAATTTAATGCATGGGATGTATTTGCTTTTCTAAAGTCAGTGATTAATGACAGGTCCCAGACCAGATTTACAGCACTCCTAGTGAGGTTGAGTATTTCATTGTGGAATCTCCAGTAAAAAAAAAAAAAAAAAAGGCCTCGGTCAAATGTGCTTTGACATGCTGTTTACCATCAGCAGACACCACAAACACTCCCTTCACCCCTGTCGCCTCTTATTTTGCTGTTCCAGCATCACTCTCCTGTTTTCCTCCTCTTCATCCAGCCCCATAGGTATCCAGCACATTTAAATTACAGTTTTGTAGCAGTTAGTTAAGGGCATGGAGAATTAATGACACCACTGTGAAAGAAGAAATCTTTTGTATTATTATCACAACTCTACTCTCAACGTCCAAGCTCAGTGGTCAACCAACGTATTGTTGAAAAACCCAAGCCAGGTTTGCTTAGACACAAAAGCATACATACAATGAAAGTAACCAGCTAGAAAGATGTAGCAGCAAAGAGGTCAAAACACAAGTGCTGCATTGCATACAGTATTACAGTTCCATTTCCGATTGGGTGGAACACTGCACTCAGAGAAGTGCCTGTGCTGCTCTTTATCAAAGATGAGGAAGTTAACCCTACACATTTGCCGTAGCAACCACTTAGTAATCATGTTTGAATTCATCGCTCTTAAAGAAGAAACAATTCAAGTCGACAACTAAACAAATCCAATTGTTCAAGTAAGTGTTTAAGTGGGGGGTCAGGCAATTGCTATGCCCAACTTGATGCAGGAAAAAAAAAGCTGCGGAATTTATTATCCATAGGTACAGTGGATGTCAACAATCCTTTGGTCAATACGAGCAGCATTGGCAAGAGATGGCAAATGCCCAGCCTCCAGACCTCATGTCCTCCCTTGGATATGATTGGAATTATTGGAAACCCGTGACTTGTCTTCAGGTATCTTTCCAAATGGTTCTTAAAAAGATAAGATTCGCCTTCGATGAACCCACAATGGGGAAACTGCCAGGGTTACAGCAGCAAAAGGGGATAAAGCACATGTAAACAAAAATAAAAATAAACACAAAAAAAACATATATACATAAAAGCTGTGCTTGCCATATGTGGACATTCAGATTGTACAAGCTTGTCTGAATGTGGAAAATAACACTTACACTTATCAGTGGTATTGCACTGATCCTTCCATGGGTAGAAATACTGACTCAGAGATGCTGGTATTGCACAGATTTTATCCACATAGCACCAATTTGTCCATAAGTAGAAAATACTGATATTGCACAGATTCTTGCATTAGTAGAATAATTGCTATGCTATTGCACAGAGTGTTGAAAATATTCATAATGCACAGGTTTGAATATGCTGATATTGCACCAAAATGAAATATGACAGCTTCTGGTCCACCGTCTCCTGGGAGCAGTGCAAGATGTGTGCTGAGGATTGGAGGACAAGAACATGTCACATCAAGCCCTCAATTAAGGATCTTCACATCATTTGTGTCTGTCATATCACATCATTTCATCTGTATTCCTCGAAATTAGTCTGACTTTTGAGGTAACATGCACCCCAAGTATGGTTTCTGGTTATTCACAGAAACTGTTCTTGAGGCCACTTTCAAACTTGATGAGTTTTGGAAGTGGACAAAACTTGGTACTCTACAACTGTGCTAGGAGTCAGGGAATTCAACGACTCACTGATTTAGACAGATAATCCATTTGGTTAGTCAGTCAAACTGTGTAATCAGTCGGTCCGACTGACAGATAAAAACATGTAGTCAGTCAGCCTCCCAGCCAGTCAGAGGGATCAAAAGCCAGTCAATCAGATGGATGCTTGCAAAGTCAGTCAGTGGGTTAAGTCACTGAGACAGATGGAGATGAAGAGATCAAAGTGGGAAAACTAGATGGACCAGCAGTCCAGATGGCCATGGAGACAGATCCCAGCCCAAGTTAAGAGGGCTGCAGCCAACACATTACCAGACAGAACCGTCTCACCAGCAGCCAACTGCCCTGGAGCTCAGCAGGCTGGCTGCGGATGCCAGCTCTTTCCAGTCTGGGAAATGGGTCAGACCAACACAATCATAGTCAGAGCGTGATGCTGCCCTTGCACATTATATGTCTTCTGGTGGAACTCATACATTATATTTACACACAACAAACAGTCCACAGACAGTCAGATTCAGCACTACATGGTAAACTATAATTTTAGATCATGTGTAGTACCATTCAAAAGTTTGGGGTTGCGCAGGCAATTTCATGTTTTCCATGAGAACTCCCACTTTTATTTATGTGCTAGCATAACTGCACGAGGATTTTCTAATCATAGCCTTTCAACGTGATTAGCTAACACAATGTAGCATTAGAACACAGGAGTGATGGTTGCTGGGAATGTTCCTCTGCATCCCTGTGTAAAAATCCCATTAAAAATCAATGGTTTCCAGCTAGAATAGTCATTTATCACATTAACAATGTCTGTACCATATTTCTGATCAATTTAATGTAATCTTCATGAAAAAAAAAAAAAACTTTTCTCTCAAAAATAAGGCCATTTCTAAGTGACCCCAAACTTTTTAACAGTAAGTGTATATTCCCCATGTAGACATGCACCTCTGAGTTTAATTAATACTTTGACCTCACTGTTTAAGAAATGTTGCATCTCTTAAAATTCCATGTAACTTTTGTGTGAGCTAGCCAGCCCACATAGAAAGGGAAGGAGATCTAAATACAATACAAAAAAATAACTATTGAGAACACAAGATAAAAAGCAGAGTAAGTTTTTATTATCATTTATTTATCAGGCAAAGCACTTTTTATTAACATTTTTATGACGGAAATTGAAGGTTTCAAGCATCTTTCTGTTTTGAAAAAAAAAAGTAAAACTCCTCTCATTCTTTGACCATTATATTTAACCTCGGACAATTAATTATACCAAAAGTTTTTAGAGCTATAACCGCACTTTGTCTGGTATAACAAGCTGCTTACATTGGTCTGTACTCGCAGACTTTAGACAGATACTGCTGTGTAGTTCACACTATGTAGTGAGCTCTGTTTTAGTGACTTGACTTGTAGTGAAGTTTCTCTAAATGTTAGTATGTTACAGAAGTTAACTTTTGAACACACTCTACCTCAACACGCACTGTTGTGGCTGCAGAGGTCACTGTAGTATAGAGTCGCATCAGATGAAGTAGGGCTGCACAAGACATAATTTCAGCATTGACATTGTGATGTGCCTTAGTGCTAGTCACATCACAGGCAGTGCAATGTGTAGTCGTGTGCCAATTTCCTTTGCTAATTGTTACAAACTTACACAGCTCTAGTTTTCTATTAATCTAATCCACAACAGACGTCTGTCCGATAGGATGTTATTTACTTCAATGGACGTGTTCATGGATACAATTCTTTAAAACTTTATTCACAACCTCTGTTGACATGCACTCTCTGCATACACACAGCAAAATGAGTGAGAAACAGCAGGGGAGCACTGCATCAGTTGTGTGGGCAACAGAAAAGATGGTGTTGACCAGAAACAGGCACTCAGTTGACAGTGTCTTGCAATTGTTGCCACTACATAAGGTTCATTTTTTCCCTCATGTCATGCAACCCTAACATGAAGCAATATCCAGTTCTTTTGAAAGCACATCTTTGGTGTTACTTGGGTCTGTGCATTATTTCTGATGAGCCCATACAATAAACAATTATGTAGTTGAGAGTCCGATGCAGTTTTCCAAAACAAAGAAGCAGAGAGAGCCATGCAGTCCAGAATAACTAGCTTTACACAATAGAGGATGATTGGTAAATTGATGTTTCAGGAGACAGTGTTCGTATCAGTTTCAATGGGTTGCATGAGTGCCATATGGTTTGAATGTTGAGTCAAATAATTTCACTTGTGCTGGTTTCGATGGACAGCTTAGAGTTATGTGGGTGAGATACAATGTCAGGAAATTTCATTAGTATCGGATTCAGTGGAGAGTTTTGTCTGAATGTAAGTCCTGCTTCAGAGGCCTTTCCACTCCGTCAGGAAACAAGTCTCCGAGAAATGCTGATCTGCAGCCTGTACTCAAAGAAAGTTTGTAGAAGAATTCACAAGTCTCAGTCTGGTCTTTCTGATTCTGTAACGAGCCACTGTGAATGCATAGTCCTTGATTCTCAGAACTTGTTAAGCATTCTAGGAAAGCATATCTCTCTGAATTCCCATTTTGCTGCCTCTCCTCTTCCACTCATTCTCTGACTCTGTTCATTAATCAACCACAGCCTCATTTTTTTCTCTCCAAAACTCTGATTCTCGCACTGATCACTTAATCTTTTTTTCTGTCTGAGGACAAAATGACAATACCTCATCTTCATTTCTAACCCCTCCGGTCACTGTAGAAGAGACTCTGGTTGCAAATCATGTCAATAGTCCATGATGGCAGCAACCATTTCTGAAATATTTTGGTACCATTTCTGGGGAACTTTGATGTCCATATTTATATACAGTCGACTGATACACTGACAATATGCATGTGTGAGGCACTGAATGTACATGATTGAGTCAAAGTAAGGCTGCTTAGTGAAAGAAGATATTGTATTACTATGTGGTCAACTCCGACGTCTAGTGTAAAATATGACAAGATCCAGTCAGATTAACAGACAACTACAGAAAGTAAAAAGAGAAGATGCAGACAAAAACATGGAAATATGAGGCATGCCAGTTAAAAGATTAATGTAGTTGTGGAGAGCATGAGAAAGAAACCCTTTCTCACATCCCTCTGGCTTTGGATTTGATGTTAGGGAACAGTTCTCCCCCAATGATATCTCCCCACCCAGCCCTGCAGCCTCACAAACAGTCTCAAAAATAATTGTTAAATTGGCCTCAAAAATCTTTACAAGGGCCACATATTACAACATAAAAATTACTACGAAGGGAAAAGTCACGGGTTTGGGGGGTGCGGCTGAGCCTGTTGCCAGTACAGAGCTGTCAGTGGTTTATCATAGGTGCATGAATGTGCCTTCACAAAGCTCTTTAGACTGCCGATGACACAGATATGTGCCCCATGTGATTCTGACAACACCAATATCCGTTATTGCTGTTGTGCTGGTTTAAATTGGGAGTGAAATTAATCAAGACAAGGACATAGTGCTAATGGTGTAAGAGGGTTCTAAACACATTTGTCATCCCTGCACAGACTCATCTATAACACATTCTTATTTTTCTAATTCCGGGTCTTTGGGTAACATTGTGGGATTATTTGCAATCAATCTGCATAACCAAGTGTGTTACTCAAACTGTTGGATCTCATTCCAGTAAACAATTGTCGAAGCTGAGAGTTGGCAGCATTATCAAATAATGACGGTTAATTAATTATGTGAATGAAGTACAGCAAATAGATTGATGACACATATTCACCGTGCACTTTGACTTTCACCACAAAAATAGCTTTGATACATTTACAGCCATTCAGCACTTAGAATTCTGTCTGACTAGACTCTGGCTCGTCTTTAGGGTGTGACCCAGAAGCTACTGGATGCCACAGAAATCTTTGTCGTGGTGGCCCTTTGCTAGCTAAACCCCCAGAATGCTCTCTGATTGCAAATACAGAGCTGTACATCTAAGTGACCACTCTGGGCCACTACAGTCTTCCAACTTATTATCACTAAAAGATTCCACGTGGGGGTGCAGCAAGTAACCACAGCTAAAGCACAATACATTGTATGACATGCATGTCCCTGTCTCCTGCCATGTAAGTTAGTACATTTTTAACTGGCAGCACCTACCTGCTAATCATTAACAGTCCCAGTTTCTGCAAGTACAGGGCGGTAGTGCTGTGGCATTGCATGTGTTGTAGTATTACATTAGCAGGAGACTCACAGACCACAATCAACATTACACAAACAAATGGACTCATTTTTTGTGGCTTGGGATGTCACCCTACATTGAGTTTTTTTTTTTGTTTTTTTTTGAGCAAAATCACCACCATGGGATAGTTGTGGCTCAGCAGTTAAGGTTTTTGGTGACTGATCAGAAGGTGAGGAGTTCCAGTCCCAGCATCACCAAGCTGCCACTTTTAGGCCCTTTAGCAAAGTCCCTAACTGTATCTGCTCCATGAGCACCATAGTGTGGTTGACCCTGCACTCTGATCCAGCTTCCTAACAAGCTGGGAAGTGCAAAAAGACAGGCCGGACCAATAAGGTGTAGAAAATAAATATTAATAAATAAATAAATAAATTACCACAACAAAAATATGTCTTGATTCATGCTTTTGCATTTCTCAGATCGGTATACCAGAGTTGCTCCAGACTGGGGTTGCCTGCTTAATTCAACCCCTGAACACAGGATGGACAGTTTAGCCAGTGTCCTTTTAGGCAAGTCACACCACTGAACAGCAGTTACGCGAACACCTTGCCAGTTATTTCAGACTGCAGGTATAGTATGTTTGTACAATTAAAAGTTAACAATTGGTACCAACAATGTAGCTTTCATCAATAGCAATAAGACAATTGTTCAATAGAATGTTTAATAGTTTCACTTAAAAGCTTTAAATAAGAACCACAATGAATGCACATAACTGAAACTTTGAACCCAATTTCAGGTGTAAAGAGTGAAGTTCAGTCGATATTTGAATTCTGCAGAACTATCAGTTTCAATAACCAGTGCAACTAATGATTTGTTTTGATGAAGACATTGCTGAAGCTTGCCATCCTGAAGAAACATTAAATCTTTTTTTTTCTTTTTATTCATTACAGTACTGCTGTCACTCAGCCTGGTGAAGATAGTTTGTCCTGCTGCTCTCCTCCCACCTCTTTTGTGCTGCTGACAGACGGACAGGCAGACTCACAGCAAGATCTGATCGAAGATCAGGGTAAGTGTCAATTGCACATTTGTCGTTTTGCATAGAATATCAATGCAACCAAATTAGCAGCTCTCCGAGGTTGTACAATATGCTAACATTCTCACAATGACAATACTGACATGGCAATGTTTAACCGGTATGTTAATAACCACTGCCATTAACATCTGTTAACAGCGAAATAAAGCTGTAAACACTGCCACCCCTGTTGTACTATACTAGATTAGATTTTGTTTTCCATTGACTGTGTAGAAAAATATTTTTCTCTGTCATTGCTAAAAAGCTGCAGTGTGTTTACCAAGTAGTTACTGAGTCTGTCTACCATCTGTTATCGCACATAGACATCACCCATTGGTTTGTTGACTACCATTTTAAAGCGTTGAGTTTGGAATCTAAATCCTCTTTAGAAACTGGATGTCACAAGTGAGGGGTGGATCTGAGTGAGGACACTATGCATGGCAATATGATGATCATTCTTCAATCATGAGGAAGCCCTGTTGGAAAGCATACCCCTACTTTATCATCTTTTTTTACTCTAAATAGGACAAAATGAATATCACGCTATATTCAATAAGAACTAAAGCTGGTGATTGACAACATAGACTCATCAGAGAAAGGTTTATTGAAGAATCAAAGCAAGTGAGATATAGGGTAATTTTTTTATTTGATTGTGCTATACAGTCAGACTTCTTTTTTGCAACCAATGGAGTCGCCCCCTACTGACTCTTTGAAAGAACACAGGCTTAAGTCACTTACAGTCATCTTCCAGGTGAACTTTGCAGTACATCTTAAACCTCTAAACCAAGTAGTTTCTGAACTTTCCTTTGCTACCATCACACTTTTACTGACTATTTTCAAGTTCTTACATGTTTTAACAACACTAGATCAAAATGGTAGTGCATTCTATAAATATTTTGACATCACATTTTTGATTTGTTTCCATACGTTCAAATTCTTCTGTCTGCTCCCGTCAAAGTCAGTAATGGCTTCACAGTTTGTCCTTGTCGTGCTGATCATTCTGTTTTTCAATCGGATCTGGCGCAAGTAGTTTATTTTTGGCAAAATTTTAAATGAGGCATGTAGGAAGAAGTACGTTTTGATGAAACGTCATGATTTTAAGCTTTTTTGGTTTCCCCACAGAACCACACAGGAGGAATCTGAAATGCAAGGACTGCTGGAAAGTTTAATCCAGCATTCTTATTTTCCTGTTTTTACAGTTTCTGTTTTTGATAAATAGTGTCATTTTGGTCATTGTTTTTTTTAAGACATACCTTTCAAATCTGCCAGCGGGATTTGGGGTTAAAAGGGCTAATAATGTGAATATGTGCCATGCTATGAGTGTGAACTGTGAATAACAGGTGTGAGTGTTTGACATCTGTCATTGGCTGCTCATGTGTGTTTCTCCATCACGGCTTTTTGGTTTTGTTAAACTTTACCCCCGTAGGTTCTTTTAAATCAGTGATCATCAACTGGCGGCCCGCGGGCCGAATACGGCCCGCCGAACCGTCCAATCCGGCCCGCGACTGGATTCCAAAATTGTGAGGATCAAAGAGAAAATATCATGTGGTCCACACTATTAAAGCAGTCAGTCCAGTCATTATTAAAGGATCTGTTTTCCACATCAACTTTTCGTTTCGTGGCCTTAGAGAGTGCCATTTTACCCGTGTTAAGAGGCCCTTTCCTGTCACTTCTGCGGTGTTTCTTTTTCAAGTGCTCTGTGAATAAAGTTGACTTGAGATGAGGCAAAATATCTCTATCACTCCTAGTGGTTGACTGTGGTACAGGTGATAGGAGCACTGACTCATAAAGGCTAAAAATGTCTTCAGTTTTGTAATGAAATGGAAAAAATATAAAAAATAAACATCAAATAATAATGTTATGCCAAAATTCGATTTTTATTTAATTTTTGTTTGAGGGTCCGGCCCCCAAAGTGACTGTCCGGTAAAATTCTGGCCCTCTGGCAAATATAGTTGGTGACCCCTGTTTTAAATCATCTCTCCTCTCAAAGAATTTTCTGAGAAATCCTCAAATGTTCAATTTTAACGTTTAATTTAAGAATTTTATTTAAAGTACCACTCATATGTATTTGCTCTACACTGATTTCGTACATAACTAGCAAAACCTGTGTGTTTAAACCAGTATTTATGTTTTTTTTAAATGTATCATCTTGTCTTTGTTACATTCAGTGATCATTTATAATGTTGTTCCTTTGTCAGTAATCATCACTCCAGCCTTTTTAATTGAGCTTTTGCCATAATATAACTACTCAACACACTGCCCTGCCAATGGCAACTAATAGGCCCTGCAGGAAGGGCACTGTGCCTGCTGTGTGTGTGCCTCAATTTGCTCCACATACTTAAGGGAAAATATTCATATCTAAATTACCCATTGCCTTCAAGGCTGACTGAGATTTTGACTTTCAGCCATTTCACTCATTCTGTTTGTCTGTCCATCAGCCTTCCTATAACTTGTTTTTTTGTTGTTTTTTTCTCTCATTATCTCCTGTTGTGTTCCATTTTTCCATCCAAGCAAATGTGGAAACACGTACTATTGATCCCTTATCCCTTTCCAAAACAATTGGAACTTGACGAAATACAAAAATGCTCGCAGAATGATGCTCAGGTGCAGTCAGACCATTCTACACAGCACTGTGTCAGCGCCGAAGAATCATGTGGCCATGCAAGCCTACCTCCGAATCAAAAGGGATGTGACTTTATATAGCAGTGATGGCAGCCTAAATAAAACTCCAAGTAAAATTAGGGAGATACATCATTGCTATTGATCAGTTGTTTGCTGAAGGCAGCAAAGTTGCAATGTTGAGCTTTCACACAGCCACTGAGGACAGCTAAACTAAAGCAGAACAGGAACAAAGCAACCTCTCTCTGATTTGAGTTGGGATGTAAAAGTACAATTTATACAGCAAGACAATGCACATCATTGGATTTTTTTCCAGTATTCGATATGCTCATATTTTCCGACTCATTTTGGCTGATCACAGATGTCGCCATCTCCACATAATTTTGTCCACCTGATTGCAGAGAACATCAGGTCTCTCCTGTAGCAGAATTACTGTATTATGCCTCTTTCTCAAGTACTGGCAGATGCAGGTGCATATTTATTTTTATGTAATATTTTTAAACTAAACTTTTTTTTTTTGCCTGACATGTATTATCTGTCTGTTAATGTGCACTTAAGGCTGATCCTGATATTTCTTTTTACATCATTTATCAGCAGATACGGATAATGATGTCCGCTTCGTGCTGCCTCCTCTCTCCACAAGATAATCAGCTGCTGAATCACACAGATACAGCTGAATGACATGGTCTAGGTATTCTGGATAAATTTTTAGCTGATACAAAACCTTCTGTTTTTGTTTACCGCCCCATCTGACTTTATTTCAGAGATATTGTCCCATGTTAGATTTCATAACGAATATGAAACGAAGAATTGACCTTGGTGATAATGATCCACTCCCAGCGGTGCCAAGGCTGCCATAGCAAATCTTCTCCATTGAGATTGAATAGTTTCGATGAGCAACGATGCAGTCCTGAGGATATTTTTGTCTTTGTGTTTATTACCTTTTTCCTCCTGCATTTCTAAATACATCAGACATTCAAACTGACACTCATGAGACTCACTGTCTTTCTTTTGCTGTCTCTCTCCCTCTCTCTCTCTCTCTCTCTCTCACACACACACACACACAGTGGCAGTGATACTTTGTATCTATGCCCTCAAAAAGGCATAATCAATTTAAGAGTTTGTCTTGGGTCATTATTACCTGCTGGAGGACCATCTGTTCACTGTGGCTGGCTGAGAACTCTGCCAGGTACACACAAACTCACAGACATGCACGCACATACACAATCACACAAAGACGCACACACACTCACATAGCCTGAGGGGTTGCCAGGTAGATTTGGACCGCAGTGAAATGTGTAGAATAATTGTGCTTCCAGAAGAGCTAAAGAAACGAAAAGAAAAAAAAAACCCAACTACCCTATGGTTTTCTGGGCATTTATCATGACTATGTTTATGAATGCATATATGTTTGTATAGTACTGTATGTAATTGCATGTATATATATATGGCTCTACTAATGCGAGGCATGTGTGTTACAGCATGATGAGGTGGCTAGTGGGAATGCAGTGTGTGCATGTCTGCATCAGGTACAGATGGTGAAGGCCATCAGCCATCTCACCCAGCCAAGTGGTGCAGCTGCTGGTTAAGGGTAGCACAGCTAAATATAATTACACCCACAACCTTAAGCACAGCCAGACTGCCTCGCTGCTAACGCTAAGGAAGGAGAGAGAGTTTCAGATTGATGTGCAATGATTTAAGGATTTAGCAAACAGTTCAGCTGAAGAAACAGTCCGATTGAAGGATCATCCAAGATTTTGCCAAAAAAAGAAAAGAAATCTTTGCCTCAGATGTTTTACCACGTCAGTTAAATGTGTTACCATAATGACTGCTTCTCCAGGTTGGAAACTATATGAAGAACTAGAGCTTTGTATTGTCTACAACAGAAGTATGTTGTTGAGCGCGTATTCTAACTGAATTGGCAGTTTAGTCAAGAAAAAACTTAGCAAACTTTGTCAAGATTGATAATTACATTTTTGTGGCCAACTCTTCTTAAAAAATAACTTCATTTGTGAATTGGTCCAGAAAAATGCAATAATTATTGTCCTTGCATTGCTGTCGAGCAGAACAACGGTAATTAGTGCCTACCCATCTCTCTTTGTGTTGCTAGACTGAAACGAGGCAATCAGATGGTAGGTTGTCCTGATTATAATGCAACCTTTACTGAATGAGACTGCTGGCTCTATTACCGCTTCTAGCATTTCTTGCTGCTGTTTAACATAAAACTAAACCAGACTTTGGGACTCTAAGGGTTTCCCTGGAAACAGGCACATGAAATGCAGCCTGTTTTGTCACCAAGACTATCAGCTGACTGACACTTAATTGGTTCAAATACCATTAATTGTCTGTTCAGACAGTGCTATTGCATTTGTGTATAATTTTGCTTGTGATGTGATTGTTTTTTTCTATCACTGGACAGTTGATAGTGGAGATGCAGAAAGGGATTTCTGGTTGATCTGCACTGTGATCTAGATGAGTATCATCAGAACAACTGGTTATATACTCAGTTCTAGAGCAGCTACACACTTCTACTGGACTCCCAGCTTTAACCTTTTTATTGGGATTACCTTTGAAACTGCGATTTGGAGCTTGTACGATGTGTTAACTCGCTCTGCATGTTTTAATTGGTGCTCCTGCACATCAACAACCTGCATCCTCTCTGCTATCACTGAGCAGGTCAATCAAACGGCTGTTATGTGTAGCTTACTCTGAACGTAAGCAGCTGATTGGATTTGTCCAGTGGTAGTTCCAACATTTTTTTTTCAAACAAGATGAGTGAGTAGACAAAAAGAAAAAGAAGCAGTGTTACTTTGTGAAAATCTGATTTCTTTATATTAAGGGGACTTGCTTTTTGTCCCTGCAGAGGAAGGAATTATGTTCCTCAAACCTGAGTAATTCTTGTAACTTATACACACATAAACATGCCATTCATTGTGCTCTTTTAAATAGATATTATAATCCATGTGATTTTATACATTCAATGTCATGGCTACACCTTTACATCTGCTCTGCATTTAGTGTATTCATGGCCGACCATGCATGTGCATACATATGTGCCACTGTCAACGCACAGTCACCGTGATATTCTCATTTGAAGGGAGGGGGAAGGTGATACTGTTTCTATGTGTGCGTGCTGTGGCAGTGGCAGGTGATAATGAGTGATGTGCATTAGCTGTTGAGCAGCGTGATGTGGGCTATATTTAGAGCTAATTGTGTTTTTGTGTACAGAGGGCTTGAGAGGTGTGACTTTCAACAAAGTAGAAGTTCATCATAGCTGAGTCACAGGGTGAGTGAACAAAACAACCTCATTTGTCTTTCTGATTTCCTTATGACACTTTTTGTGACAATGTGGGTGTTCCTCACTGGATATCTTGGCACAGCAACTGCATTTCAGTTGTGATGTGAAACACTGGACTGAAAAACACGACTGTAGGGAACAGAATGTTAGTTGGATGTGAAAAAAATTGTCTTTAAGAGCTGTCAGTTGGTTCCACAGCTGATAAGTTCACCGACTTTTCAAACCATGTAGTAACGCTCACCAAGCATGGGCTCCTTTAAGCAAGTGACTGAGGATCTAAAAATGAGGATAACCGGTGCCTACAAAGCAGGGAGAGGTAGTAAAAAGATAAAAAAGTGCTTCTCGCTTGCAGTTTTTACCATCTGAAATGTCACAGAGAAATGACAGTTAAGGACCACTGTGGAACTCAAGGCAAGATCTGGAAGATGAAGACAACAATGTGTGTGCTGGACAGAAAGGAAAAGTCAGCCAGAAAAAAAAAGTGTATTTTGAATTCAACTACTTGAGCATTTTTATCAAGGTGCACACAATAAATTGCATGTTAACTCAAGAATGTAAAACACACCTAAATCAATATATTAACACACCTAATACGGACATATAGATATTAAATGAAGACAAACTTAGAAACGGGGATTCATTCATGCAATTTCACTTGTTTGTTATGTGCTTACATGGCAAATTAAATTATCAAACATTCTATCAAACTATTTCCTTTTTGCGATTAAGGAAGTGTCTATTGCGGGCATATAATATGATCATTTTATCACCCCCTAGCTAAATGAAACCCACACGCCTTCATAGACAGATAAATGTCCCATCAGGATTTTCTCTTGATCCTTCCATGCATCTGGCCAATATGTGAGTCTGCTAGACTGGCAAGAGGCCCTTTTTGGTCTGAGGTGCCTTTTCAGGTATATAGAAAAGTCAGAAATACAGTTGAATGGAATTAATATAGTGGCTTGGTGGCAGGAATCTTGCCTTGAGAGTATGTCCATTTGGAACAAATATAAACATGCTTACCTCTTAAATGTGGCTGAACAATACTGCATTTTAAATCTACTAAAGCCTACTGTTCCTGAAAAGTTCCGATTCTTTGCAGTATTTCAGTGAATAACTCAGTAAGCCCTTGTCCAACTTTTGCCACATAAGTGTTTCGTCACTCACAGGAGAAATATGTATAAATGTTCTAACAACTAAACTATATTGGTGCACGTAGTTTGCTTTTGCACCTTTTAGTGTTTTGCTGACTAACATCAAAGCACAGTTAGTTATTCAGTCGTGCCACTGCAGAGTAACAAATCCTAAGTTGTGTCAGTCAGATGTCTGATAAGAATTTAAATTCAACTTTGTGCTTCACCCTCTCATCAGTAATCTGCAGCAACATGCCCACACTGATGCAGACCCTTGAGGTTCCCCCCCCCCCCTTTTTTTTTTTTTTTTGCCAGAGGGCTGTTGTCAGTCTGAAAGTACCCTAAGTGCTGTCTGAAAGCCTCACCTCCTGGCAAAGAAAACATTCCTTAACTGCCATAGCATGCCGTCAGTACCATATCAAGCAAAGCTTATACACAGTCAGTCTGAGAAAAAAAAATGTACCCAGCAGGTAATAATTCAGTAAATCACATATTCATCAGTCAGCTACATTACCACCCATCCATTCAAATCAGTCGGCAAAAAAATCGTAACAGGACATTCGGTTCTGCTGTTGGTATGTTTTACTCAAGTTTGCTAGCAAGCCATGGCACTTGGGGCGTTGAGCCAACATGAACAATACCAGGACTCTGAAACCGAAACGTCTTTAATCTGATTATTTACATCTGTGCCTTTCCTACCGTGAAAAGTCAAAAAGGTCCATCTGCCTTCCAGGTTGCATATAACGTACATGATCATTTAGTGACTGAGTCAATCTGGCAGCTCACTGAGCAGCCATTCTACCTGCTTGTCACCTAGAAAATTAAGATTAGGTTCAATTTGACCACCTAATAATGATGTTGAAATGAATGAGTAGTGTTTGTTATAGTGAAATGTTTGTTGTTTCATTAAAAACCTGAACTGTGCTCACTTTTAGGCTCATAACAACATATCATATCCCCTGATAAATGAGCATTTTCACCGTCATTCTCCCCATAAGGTCCTTGTAGGTCTCCCTAGGCATGCTAGTCTGTGGCTGCCAGGGCCTCTCTTCACTCCTCTTAGCTACACATGCAGACCTCCTCCAATAAAACCCACTTGGGACCAGTTGTTGCCCTTGTGAAAGAGTCTTTGCGTTCCCATGACCCTGTTTGTGTATCTAAGTGACACCCCACAAGGCCTGCACCAAAGGCTCATGGACAAGGGGAGTGCACAGGGACCCTCTACTCAAGAAATAACCAATTTAAGCACATGGAATTTAACCTTAGCATGATATGGTGATTTTGCCTTTACCAGTCTCTGTATACCTCTTAGTGTGTAAATTCATTGACGTGTATCTTGCATTGTTGCATCTTTAATATCAAAATTATTACTCATGCATGTTGATAAATAGGGAAAGTGGCTACACTCAAATTAAACCTCTTTTCTACTGTTTTCTTAAAATTCTAAATAAGTCATGAAAAACATAAAGCATAAAAAATGATAAATATAGACTGAAATTAAACATTTTCTTTTGCTATTTTTTCATCTATATCACCTAGCCTTAACTTTGCAAAATTGTCCTCTAATTGTCACTTGTTGCCACAATGACACTATTCAGCAGCAATTGCAGAGTTTTGCAAAAAAGAAAAAAAATGGTACCATATTGACACCCTGTCGGGTTTGACTTTGGTACAAGATGAAGATAAAAGGAGCTCCAAAATGTGCTTGGATGTGTTTATTTGGCTCCTGCTATTATTTTGAAACCTATTATTTTAATATTTCCATCAGTTGATAGGGGAACTATCTTTGAATCCCTTTTCACTTCACAATATAGACTGTATCTTAGCACAACAAAGTATTATTAAACAGCGACTGGCATTTTTCTTGTCATACTAAAATGGCGGTCTTGACATGAAAACTGTTTGGACCCCTTTTCATAGGCGACTCGTCATTCTCAAATGATTTGCTCACACCAAAAGATGCTAAGACATTATTCCTCTCACACTCCCACTGATTAAAGCTTGCTTTACTTTCTTTCCTGCCCACTGAAGTCCAGAGTGGATGGAACTCTCTCCAGCTAACTGATAGGCTTGATGTGTAATTAATGGTCTGACACAGGCTAATGAAGCTAATGACGCTAACTGTGCTAGCATATGGGCGCCCCATGGGGATCCACACTCGACGCTCTAATTTAGATAAATGATGCCCCAGGTTATGCTGGGCTATTTGCATTTCATTTGGTGGAGGCCGTGAGAGAAGTGGGGATTAAACAGGGGGAAGGATGGGGGAGATCAAACAGGAGAGGTGTTTGGGGTTGGAGGGATGGAGAGATGGAGGTGTTTACTCCTGTGAAAGTGTGTGTGGGTGTGGATCTCCCGTTGGCCATGCATGATGCTGTTGTCAGATAAAAGGATTGGAAGCAGAGGGGCCTGATGGCAGATGTCAGAATCAGCTTGCAAAAAAGCGACAAGACTTGGTGTGTGTGACTCAGTGTGTGTATCTGTGTGTATGTCTGTGAGTCCTATTGTGGCAGCACACAGATTTGTAATTACTGTATATTAGCCCTTGGGAGACATGTCATTGTCAGCTAGAAAGTCTCAAGAGGAAAGAGAATGCGCTATATTTGGATTGCATCATTGCAATACATGAGAGACTCAACCTGTCGAAAAAGTCCGCCCTGTTGGAACGTATTCATGCAATACTTAATGTAACCTCGCATAAATCTTAGTATGGAACATGGATTACACACTTATTTACTTTTTTTCTTCTTTTTGCAGTATGGGAGGAGGTTTTATTGAGAAAACTTCTTATCCCTGCTTCATGCCAAAAAACGTCATCGAGCTTAATTCACATTTGCATAATTTTTAATCATCTCACAGTCACCAGCCCCTTGGGGATGCTGAGGATGTGGCATCACTAGCAAAAGTGCCATCTTCTCAAAATTACATTTTCCCAGTATGTGGCAAGTTAACAGCTGGTAATTCATTGTGATAGCTGTCATCAGTTTGAAATTTTAAACGACACTTTAACAAAATCCCCAATGCATCCATGCACTGTAATACTCTGGGTTTTAGTGTATTAAAGAAAATAAAGGAGGAAAACGTCATTTTTTTCATGTATGTGTATTAAAACTTTATTAGTGTGCGCTGCTCATGTTTCCTGTCAAATTGCTGAATATAATACACTGTCAAGGCACCCAGATGTGAACACCTGTTCAGACAGCAGGTAGTTGTTGTTTGGATACAGTTTTCTTTTAATGCAAGAACAGTGTGTGAGTGAAGTGAAGTGTCCGTTAAGTGACCATACCAACTATACAGAACAACACGTTTTATAAAAGAAGTTTAACCTATAGAGTGTAATGCATCCAAATTCCAGCCCCTTTGTCTTGGTTGCATTAATCTGGAAGATTAGCCTGCTGTATGCGAACACTTCAGTGAATAAAGTAATGACAGTTATATCCATTTACAGTTACCTATTTTTCACAATGTCAAAGTCATACAGTATCTCACCATCACGACTTTTACGTTGCCGGTATCTGGACAGTCTGCCCTACACAATTATTAAAAAAAGATATCTCTTCTGTCTACATTTTATGGTGAGATACTAAATATTTTCTGTAGTATATAGGCTAAAATAAAAGAAAGAAAATCTGCAAGTGTAATATGAAATGATGGAAGATCTGGAAAGCTCAGACTGTTCTGGAAAATAAGATACAGCATGTATGGCTAGTCCTTATTATAACCAAGATAAAGCTTAAGTAAAGGTAGTGAAATTACACTGTTGAATATTTCCGGGGGACTATGAGATTAACTAAAAGAACTCGTCCAAGCTTTTTTTTTTAGAGGCTTCAGCTACATTATTAATGGATGGAGTTTGGTCAGATGTCATGACAAGTGCCAGTATACAACTTTATAAGTGAGAAGTTGGGCTCATTGAGATGCTGTTGCACTTCCTTTTTAAGCAGCATAGCAGCAACAGTGGAAATCGTGCAAAACAATGCAATGGCCAATCATAATATGTTTAACTTCATTTCTTTTTCTGCAAAGCAATTTCTATTTTTTTTTATCTTGCAAACGTCAAGGACTAATGATAAAGTAAGTGGCACTGTCCAACCACCCAGAGCTTTCACAACAACCTGAAGCAGCACAATAACTCTGTTCGTCTATTTATCAAAACCTGAATTGACATTCAATGCTATCTGGAGTTTAAAATTGTTACCAAAAGGTTATGTACTCCTGTGCTTCATTGAATGTCCCAGCTTCATAAAGGAGAAGGGCCTTTCAAGCTCTGATTTACCAGTTTAACGATTTACCAATTCCTTTAGCAATTTTCATATTTTTGCATTTATGTGTTTGTTTAAAGTGTGATGAATCAGACATTGGACAAACGGAAACTACTGTGTCAGTCCATGCCATTTCAGATAGTGGTGTTGTTTCATAAATTCAGATTTTGTTCAAAGTTTAAATATGTGTTCTTTGGGATCCAGTACTAAGTTCTGTGAATTCTTTTGGCTGAGTTTCGACAATTCCATATGTTTTCAGAGTTGTGAATTTTGTGATTTAACCCTAAGAAACAAAACTTTTTGTTGCAGTACCGCATGAGACACTACCAAAAGCATGATTGTGATGGAGGGTGATATTAATTTGCGAAACCACCAACACAACAGTTTAAAATGTGGGTCAGACATATTGCATAAAGTTTCAGGTGTGGCTACTAAATAACGAGACTGCACTAATATCACGGCATAGCACACATTGCTCTATGGGCAAGCATAAACAAACCCTCAAAGTTTCAATCTGCTCACATTGAATGCAACTGAAACACAATAGTCCCACAATGAATTAACAATACCTCATATATCCAAAATGCAATCATCTTTTGCTGATCTCCAGTGTTAAAATAGCATTGTTTTGATACTTTTAATCGCATTATCGAAAAAAATGCACCAATATTTTGTTGTGTTTGTAGTGTGGACCAGATAAAAAATAGCTTCACATTATTGCTTCTCTACGCTGTGAATCTATCAGCACCTGTATTTTTTCCCTCTCTAATCAACAGGACTTACTTATTCTTGTTATCTTTTTGATAGAAACAGAAACCAATGTTGGCCAAGACTTGTTGATTTAAAAGTCGATTTAATTTGGTTGTCCTTCCTTCCCTGAAAAAAAAAAGCATCAAGTTCCTCACTGAAACAAAAACAAACACTGTGAAGGATGTTGTTCACACTATAAATTCAGCTTTGGTGCTTCTTGAACAACATGTTCATAATGTCACTCATCCAAATCTATTCTGTTCCCCAAAATCCACCCATCGCAGAACAAGAAAGACTGACCTTCAGCTGTAATGGACTACATAACCTGTTGACTTGTGGGTAATGCAGTTTTTAATGGACTGGCTCAAACTTTCAGAGCCCAGAATGTAGTGGGAATGACAACAAGGGCAAGAACCAAGGGAGAAAACAAGAGAGACAACTGTTATTGAGAGGAGGAAATAGGGGGAAAAAAGCCAGATAAGAATGTTTGGCTGTTATTGTTTTCCGTGTCTAACATCCCGAGACATGGCCTGTGGTATTCAGGAGATTTAATGCAGAGGAGAGAGGGAGAGATCCATAAAGCCTCGGCTCTCCCTCAACACCCCAGGGGAAGCCATCTTTAATTCATGAACACTATAAAAATAAAGGTTTTTCTCTGATGGCCCTGCAGCCTGTAACAAACTCTCACAGCTACATGGCACCATCCAGATGTTAATGCTGTGGTTATGGATGGATACCGACATGCTAGACCCTGGTTATATTTTATGCAGAAAAGAACAGAGTCTACCTTTGGCTGTGCCACTAAATGGATTCCAATAAGCTGCATGTTGATTCTTTCTCTCTGCAGATGTCAGACAGACATATGACAGCCTGGTTTTAAATGAGTGGACTGGCAACTGAACACAGCTGACAACAAAAACTAGAACATGCTACCTTTTAAATTATATCTCACGCATACACTTTTTTTTCTTTTAAGATATTGTGTTATATAGGACAGTGGAGAGAGAAAGGAAACTTGGGTAGAAGAGTGGAGAAATGACATGCAGTAAATAGCCATGGACTGGATTCGAATCCATGATCGCTGCATCGGCAGCCCGATCTCACGAGGATTCGTGAAACTGTCACGTAAATTTTTGTTTCGGTTTCGTGCGCACCAACACGATTTCGTCATGTTTTTCGTGCTGCTCACCACGAAATGCACACCAATGTATTTTAAACGGCGGATTTTTCGTGCCACTCAGAACGTATTTCAAACGAATGGGTATATTATATTTTTAATGTAAAACCGTGGCGAATCCAACGCTATATTTTGCATGACATCGTCCCTAACCAAAACCCTAACCATAACCCTAACCATAACCCTAACCATAACCCGGTGGTACACTTACCAATTTGCATAGGAATTTAAAGAATGTCCGATGGCCACAAACGCGATCACACAAGCAGTATACGCCGATGGACAGCTTAGATCGCCATGAATCCGCCGGTATAAACCACTTTCAGATGTGATTACCACAGCGGGTTTCGTTGTGAGCAACACGAAAAACATTTCGTGGTGAGCGGCACGAAAAACATGACGAAATCGTGTTGGTGCGCACGAAACCGAAACAAAAATTTACGTGACAGTTTCACGAATCCCCGTGAGACCGGGTTGGCATCGATGACATTAGCCCGTTTATGTGTCGTCCACTCAGCCAGCTGGGCACCCTTCATGCATACAGTTTGACCTTATAGCTCTTCTGTTGTAAACTTTTTAAAGTGGGCATATGAAATAAATGCATTCTATTAAAAGCGGTGGAAGCTAAGACGATATTACATTCCTGTATCAGTATTTTGAAAGTATTTAAAAATCAGAGATGAAAAAAATATCTCACGCTAGCTTGTTATGATGTACTTCATAACTTACTAAATAATTAAATGATAAACATGATATGATGAATATTGCTAAGGATTTTTGTGTATGCTACACAAAACAACAAAGCAAAACACAAGATTATAGTGTGTTACCAAAGGGTTTTGTGGAATCTATGCTCATAGCTCAGCATGATTAATTTTTATTAAAGGAAACCAAATGCGATTTGTAAAGCTTAGAAAAGCACTGAAAAACATCAGTAGTTGGTTAAAAAAACAACAAAGCATCAAGGACTTCATAAACCCCCTCAGACTCTGTTCTGTTCATATTGTGTAATACGTATGTCATGTCTCCTAAAAGTTACCACAGATGTGTGTGAGGCAATATAATTTAGCTCAAATTCCTTTTTTCTTATAAATGTACAAAGGCTTGATATAACATCAACATTTTTACCAAATAATGAAATGGTAATACATGACATTTCTGCAGAACATAAAAAAACACGCAATGTACGATTGGGTGATGTAATTAGGGTTCAGCTTAGTTTTACTTGTCTGAATTAGCATTAGCTAATAGCATTAGCATTACAAAATTTTATAGTGACATTCAGCCTATTGTTAAATCGTCAACCAGCAGCCTTACTGTTCTGGTTCACTCTCTGCACTTTAATAGCATCATTTTCTCCTACCTTAACTGTATGTTCTTAATGAAAAAGCTCAGCAGCTGATTGAGACCAAATCAGAGCTAAAAGTGTATACTGTCAGCTTACATTTTCCAACTGGACACAAGCATGTTTGATATTAATGAATGAAGCTTAATGAATGGATGACCCTAAATGTCCAAAGCATGATATTTGCATATGAATTTTATTTATGTTGTTTTTCTGCATTATATGCTTGTTTGAACTCAGTTGTGATAAATCATATTTTACCGGGTTTTTTTAAAATATATTTTTATCCAAAACCTCTCTATTCCTGACACCCAAACCACATCCGTGCAACTCTGGTACAAGAATGTGTTTTTTTGTTTTTTTGTGTGAGAGGAATCAGTTTATGCAATAAACACTCAAAATCATTTATGAAAAAAAACATTTAGCCTGGAAACATGTTTTGTGGGAGTTCTGTGGTGTGTTGCTTTGGTGAACCCTGTGAAGAACATGTCGAAACAGAAGACTGAAATAAAATAAGATTTCTCCTCCAAATGAGAATAGATTATTGAAATGGAGTTCAATTAGGTGGTTGAAAATGTTACTTGCTTCACATCAGTAAATAGAAAGCCTATGCAGCCCAAACTCCAAATTCAGATCACAACATGAAGGACGTGCATGACAGCTGGGAAAAGATGAAACCACCATCCAAAGCTTTAACAGGCTGGCAAGTCTTTTATTGTTTCTAGAGTCAAGAGACAACCGCGAGTATTACTAAAAGTCCACCAAGCAAGCTACCATTTTAATCATTGTTTTTTATTTTAATTTTTTTTATTCTGGCTTTAATCAGACACTTGCAAATAAAGTTGCACTTTCACACTCCCGCACACATGGGATGAAGCTTTGGGTTACTACAAGCATATGATTGCACTTCATTTGCCCACCACCACATGTCAACAGGGTCTCCGTGGAGATGCTCAATCATTCTATTAAACTGTGGCTTTCTTTTCTAATTTGTCCCGAGTGGTTCTTCACATTTCTTCCATTATCTTAGAGTGCTACTGAGAGACCCATCGGGGTGTGGGGGTTATTGTATAATCTGCATGTGTTTTATTCATGGATGTGAAAATATACAATGAGCAGCAACTTCGAGGTTGTTTTAATGTATAATTTATGTGGAATTCTGAATATTTTGTGGTCTTTGCGAACTCTTCCCTCTGCCCTGCTTGTGCCTCTCCATGGCAGGAAAGCAGGGAAGCCGTGATTGACAGCATGCTTTCGTGTCTATAACTACGGCAGCTGACAAGGTCGTGTCAAATGAAATGATTGGTGAGGAGGAGTGTTTGGGGGAAATATTCTCCTCTATCCCGCTCTTTTGTCTCTTAGCCCTGATCACACTAAGTGTATTCGACCGCCTCCCCAGCACGCCGGCGTCTCAGTAATTTATGAATGGCAGGTGAATTGTAGTGAAAGCTAGCAGATTCAGCAGATGACCTGTCAATCTGTTTGGAGCTAAAAAAACGACAAGATGAAAGACAACTTTGTTCCTCAGGCCTGCATTTGTCTTCCTATATATAACAGTAATTCTGCACAGATACGTGCGTGTGTCCCTGTGTGCACGTATCTGATATCAGAGGAAACATTTGACGGGTGACTTTGTCCCGGCATACCTATACTATTGTTCTCACCTCTTCAAAGCAGCGGGGCTGTTTATGATTATAGAAAGCTTTCAAGGTCAGACAGAGTAGGTGTTGCATCAGGTGTTTTACTTGCTATGCAGAATATGTTCTTCAGGCTGACTCTGAAAGTGATTGCTACTTTAAAAAAAACCCACTGCTTTGATTTGTAATTGCACATAATCGAGGCAGTTATGACTCATTGAACGAACTACATAATTGATTTAGCTTTTTTTTCTTCTTTTTCTCTTCCTCACTGTGGCTGTTCAGTATTTATTTACTTTATTTTTTATCTTGGCACATTTACCCCAAAAATATTTATAATGACTTGGAGCACAGTGGAAGACACCCAGCAGGCTGACTCCGCAACTGTTACTTATAATATAGAAACTACAGATAACAAAGTAAAGGAAACACCTTGAACATTTGACCCCAGTAGGTAGGGAAAGTGGTGGCTCTGTTATGCTGTAGGGGGCATTTATAATGGCATGGTTTTGGTCCGCTTGTCCTCTGAGAGGGAACGGTCACTGCAAATCAATATAACCCTGTTCTGAATAAGCATCTTGATCCTGTGATTGAACATTTCTACTCTGATGGGAATTCTCTCTTCCAGGATGACAATGCCTTCATCCACAGGGCATGAGGGGTCATTGAACAGTTTGAAAAAGTATCTGCTGGGAACCCCCAAACACCCATGGTAACAGCAGTCCTTGATGCCGGCTGCCACCCTCAGCAGGATAATGCACACCGACACTACCTCATGAGCTCATCGAGAGAATGCCAAAAGCGTGCAAAGCAGTCATCAAAGCAAAGGGTGGCTATTTTGAAGAATCTAAAATTTAAAACGTGTTTTGACTTTTTTCACATTTTAATACATATTATAGTACATCCTACACTTCCAAATGCTACTTGACTGTTGGATTTACTTTGTCCTCACAGAAAGGAAAAGTTTGAGAAGTGTTTGAAAGTTGATGTTAATGTCTGACATCCAAGATGACAGTTACTATAATGACTTAAGACATTTTATTCTGCAACACCACACAGTATGGCATTCATACACTCGGGCAAAATTTTATTATTTACAGCTACAGAGGCCAAAACCTTCCATCGTCTGCCACCACAAAATGTCAGTGACACAAATTTATTTTAAAATATGAAGATTTGATAGACTGAGTCATCAGTGACCTCTAAAAGACAATTTTTTTGCAACTAAAAAGTTAAACTTAGGTTCTTAAAGCTGCTTCCTCATGTTACAGAATGATTGTGGTCTATAAATCATTTTTTGATTTGTTTGTTTTTCACTTCAGTGGCTGAACATCCTCTTGTAACTCTGATTTCAAATGGCCATTTTACCAAGCAAAATGTTGCAGCAGAAATGCAGCTGCTCTGCCTCGCTCCTCTGGGGTGACGATGCTGCCACCTCAGTGCAAATCAGGTCAGAGATGGCCTACAGATGACAGCGCACCGGCAGTGTCAAATGTTGTTACAGTCTGAAATGGAGCTGTGAAGTCAACGAGCAACATTTTGTTTTCGTCCCAAAACCACAATGAGCCTTAAAAATTCTGCGACCCATCCAGGCGAAACGACAGGCACAAGTCGCCCCCTCGCCTCATGATTTATTGAAAAGAGCTCCTCAGTCTGCTGATGTTTTGGTCACAGGCAGCAGAAATCATCTAACTTGAAATGGCAAGGACGCAGTGGAGCAGCAGTAAGACAAAGAGTAACAATTACCTTCATTTAGAGCTTGCCTAGAGACTTCAAGTAAGAAAATAGTGTTGATTGCTGCTCTTGTGAGAGAAAAGTTTTCGAATGTAATTCAGTCCTGCTACTGCTGATTACACACTTCAACTGCACCAGAGTGCTCCAAATAGTTGCATTATATTTACTAATGTTTGGTTGAATTGGCCCTGAGAAGACAAAATGAAACAAAATCCATTTAATTTTGTTCTTATTAAGTTTTTTATCAAGGTAGCTGCTAAATTTTTATGTAACCATATTTTTTTTTAGGTGTATGTTTTGGTCTATGTCTAATGATATGAAAACAGTGAAATTTCTATCAGCTATATTTTGTGTATAATGTGCATCTGAAATTGTTTCCAAGGAAACATGCTAAACTAAATGATAAACACTGTAAAGATTACTTGCATCATGTTGTCATGGTGATCATGCAGGCATTTACTTTGAAGCAACTCAAAATACAGCAACTTGGAGCTGCGATCATGCCTTTACACTCTTGCCCATGTTCGGACATTAGCATGCTGAATTGATAGCATTAAAAGCGTCAGTTTGCAAACAGCTGTCACGGTTCCGCTCCTCTGTCCTGTCTGTTTGGTTGTCTCCCATCCTCTCCTCTGCCCTGTCTCTGTCTGGTTGTCTCCCGTTCTCTCCTCTGCCCTGTCTCTGTCTGGTTGTCTCTCGTCCGCTCCTCTGTCCTGTTTGTCTGGTTGTCTCCCATCCGCTCCTCTGCCCTGTCTCTCCCCTACAGCTCGGTGCCTGAGTGGAGTCTAGCTCCTCAAGCTGACTCCACTCAGGTAATCAACGACCTGCACAGCTCCCGGACAGCTGACAACCATTTCACTAACGACTCACCCCTACAATAAAGACCGGCTCAACCTTCCACTCCCTGCCAGAGTATTGAACAAGCAACCATGCAGTTCGGTTTGGTCTCTAGCCGCCTTAGCAGTTTCTGTTTTTGAGTTCTGCCGTGTTTTTTGACGTTGTGTTTCTCCTGCTTTTGTTTAGTTCGGCTGCCCGGGAACCCCCACTCCTGCCTGGATCCCCCACTCCTGCCTGGACCCCCACTCCTGCCTGGAACCCCCCACTCCTGCCTGGAACCCCCACTCCTGCCTGGAACCCCCACTCCTGCCTGGAACCCCCACTCCTGCCTGGACCCCCCACTCCTGCCTGGACCCCCACTCCTGCCTGGAGCTCCCCGCTCCTACGCCCTGGTTTTCCCCCACCTAGCCACCCTCTTCACCCCACACAATAAACCATTCGCACTCAGCCAGCCCTGGTAGTGTGGTTCTCTGCTCTGGTCCACCAGCTCCGTTCGTGACAGAATACTCTGGCCAACAAACGGACCCAGAGAGCCCACTACCGGGGTTGGACCAATCCTCTCCCCTTCACAACCCTCGCCGTCCCCGTAGGTGGAATCCCTCTGCTCTGCTCCTCGTCTGGTCACCGTCAGTCCTTTCCCAGCCACCATGTCATTGCATGACTCCTCTGCTCCCCAGAACCGGACCCCGACCGCTGCTCCCCAGAACCGGACCCCGACCTCTGCTCCCCAGAACCGGACCCCGACCTCTGCTCCCCAGAACCGGACCCAGACCCCACTACCACCAACTGAGGACCCCGACTCCCTGCCCTGGACCCAGGGCTCCTCCCTTGTTGTTCTCTTCTCCTGCTTGGAGAACAGCATATACTTTTATGCATTACGCGATCTACACGACGCGTGGAGGAAAGATCCCAGGGAGGAGACTGTGGCCCAGGGCCTTCGACTGGCGGTTCAGCGACCTGGTCTGATAAATTACTTACCCGACTACATTCAGCAGTTCCTGGACAGCCCCGTCACACTTCCCGATGGCAGCCAACCGGGCCCTGTCTCCCTGCCGCCCATAGAACCACCTGCCAAGCGGCCTGGCCGTCGAAGACGCGAGGCCAGGAGGCACCGTGGCCCCCCGCCTTCAGTTCCCGCGGTGGTCGACGCACCGCCTTCAGTTCCCGCGGTGGTCGACGCACCGCCTTCAGTTCCCGCGGTGGTCGACGCACCGCCTCCAGTTCCCGCGGTGGTCGACGCACCGCCTCCAGTTCCCGCGGTGGTCGACGCACCGCCTCCAGTTCCCGCGGTGGTCGACGCACCGCCTCCAGTTCCCGCGGTGGTCGACGCTCCGCCTCCAGTTCCCGCGGTGGTCGACGCTCCGCCTCCAGTTCCCGCGGTGGTCGACGCTCCGCCTCCAGTTCCCGCGGTGGTCGACGCTCCGCCTCCAGTTCCCGCGGTGGTCGACGCTCCGCCTCCAGTTCCCGCGGTGGTCGACGCTCCGCCTCCAGTTCCCGCGGTGGTCGACGCTCCGCCTCCAGTTCCCGCGGTGGTCGACGCACCGCCTCCAGTTCCCGCGGTGGTCGACGCACCGCCTCCAGTTCCCGCGGTGGTCGACGCACCGCCTCCAGTTCCCGCGGTGGTCGACGCACCGCCTCCAGTTCCCGCGGTGGTCGACGCACCGCCTCCAGTTCCCGCGGTGGTCGACGCACCGCCTCCAGTTCCCGCGGTGGTCGACGCACCGCCTCCAGTTCCCGCGGTGGTCGACGCACCGCCTCCAGTTCCCGCGGTGGTCGACGCACCGCCTCCAGTTCCCGCGGTGGTCGACGCACCGCCTCCAGTTCCCGCGGTGGTCGACGCACCGCCTCCAGTTTCCGCGGTGGTCGACGCACCGCCTCCGGCCCCAGGACTTCGGCAGCCGTCGAAAGGCTTAAGGCCTCCCCTCCAGACCTGCCCCTGGACCCTGCTCCGCCCCCGGAGGGGCTCCCGGCTCCGCCCCCGGAGGGGCTCCAGTCCCCGGCTTCTGTTCCGCCCCCGGAGGGGCTCCAGTCCCCGGCTTCTGTTCCGCCCCCGGAGGGGCTCCAGTCCCCGGCTTCTGTTCCGCCCCCGGAGGAGCTCCCAACTCCGCCCCCAGTTCCCGCGGAGGTTGACGACGCTCCGCCCCCAGTTCCCGCGGAGGTTGACGACGCTCCGCCCCCAGTTCCCGCGGAGGTTGACGACGCTCCGCCCCCAGTTCCCGCGGAGGTTGACGACGCTCCGCCCCCAGTTCCCGCGGAGGTTGACGGCGCCCCGCCTCCGCTCCCTGAGGAGGCCGTCGGCGCCCCGCCTCCGCTCCCTGAGGAGGCCGTCGGCGCCCCGCCTCCGCTCCCTGAGGAGGCCGTCGGCGCCCCGCCTCCGCTCCCTGAGGAGGCCGTCGGCGCCCCGCCTCCGCTCCCTGGAACCTCGGCAACCTTAAATGGGACTAAGGTCTTCCCCGAGTCCAGGAAGAAGCTTTGCGCCTCCCATCCTGCGCCGCCCCCGGAGGGGCCCCTGGATCCTGCGCCGCCCCCGGAGGGGCCCCTGGATCCTGCGCCGCCCCCGGAGGGGCCCCTGGATCCTGCGCCGCCCCCGGAGGGGCCCCTGGATCCTGCGCCGCCCCCGGAGGGGCCCCTGGATCCTGCGCCGCCCCCGGAGCGGCCCTTCTGCCCTGTCCGGCCCCCGGGCCGTCCGCCGGAGCGGCCCCTCTGCCCTGTCCGGCCCCCGGGCCGTCCGCCGGACCGGCCCCGCCAGTCTGTCCGGCCTCGGAGCCGTCCGCCGGAGCGGCCCCGCCTGTCTGTCCGGCCCCCGGGCCGTCCGCCGGAGCGGCCCCGCCTGTCTGTCCGGCCCCCGGGCCGTCCGCCGGAGCGGCCCCGCCTGTCTGTCCGGCCCCCGGGCCGTCCGCCGGAGCGGCCCCGCCTGTCTGTCCGGCCCCTACCTGCCCAGTCCCCGGGCCGTCCGCCGGAGCGGCCCCGCCTGTCTGTCCGGCCCCTACCTGCCCAGTCCCCGGGCCGTCCGCCGGAGCGACCCCGCCTGTCTGTCTGGACCCCAGGCCGTCCTCGGAGGAGGACCCTCCGGCGAGTCCAGCCTCGGCCGGCCCCGCCTCCAGGCCTCCCTCTGAAGCGTGCCCTCCGTCCTGTCCTATCTCAACCCGTCCCGCCTTCTGGCCGCCCACCGGAACGGACCCTCCGGCTTGCCCAGCCTCGACCGGGCCGCCCACCGGAACGGACTCTCCGTCCTGCCCATCCACGGCCAGCCCGACCCCCGGGCCGCCCACCGGAACGGACTCTCCGTCCTGCCCATCCACGGCCAGCCCGACCCCCGGGCCGCCCACCGGAACGGACTCACCGGCCCACTCATCCCCAGCCAGTCCGACCTACGGTCCGTCCTCCGGAGCGGACCCTCCGCCCTGTCCATCCCCGGTCTGTCCAGCCTACGGTCCGTCCTCCGGAGCGGACCCTCCGCCCTGTCCATCCCCGGTCTGTCCAGCCTACGGTCCGTCCTCCGGAGCGGACCCTCCGCCCTGTCCATCCCCGGTCTGTCCGTCCTCCGGAGCGGACCCTCCGCCCTGTCCATCCCCGGTCTGTCCGTCCTCCGGAGCGGACCCTCCGCCCTGTCCATCCCCGGCCTGTCCAGCCTACGGTCCGTCCTCCGGAGCGGACCCTCCGCCCTGTCCATCCCCGGCCTGTCCAGCCTACGGTCCGTCCTCCGGAGCGGACCCTCCGCCCTGTCCATCCCCGGCCTGTCCAGCCTACGGTCCGTCCTCCGGAGCGGACCCTCCGTCCAGTCCTCAGCTTCGCTCGGCTCAGTCTCAGTCCAGTCCTCAGCTTCGCTCGGCTCAGTCTCAGTCCAGTCCTCAGCTTCGCTCGGCTCAGTCTCAGTCCAGTCCTCAGCTTCGCTCGGCTCAGTCTCAGTCCAGTCCTCAGCTTCGCTCGGCTCAGTCTCAGTCCAGTCCTCAGCTTCGCTCGGCTCAGTCTCAGTCCAGTCCTCAGCTTCGCTCGGCTCAGTCTCAGTCCAGTCCTCAGCTTCGCTCGGCTCAGTCCCAGTCCAGTCCTCAGCTTCGCTCGGCTCAGTCCAGTCCTCAGCTTCGCTCGGCTCAGTCCAGTCCTCAGCTTCGCTCGGCTCAGTCCAGTCCTCAGCTTCGCTCGGCTCAGTCCAGTCCTTTCCTTCGCTCAGCTCAGTCCAGTCCTCAGCTTCGCTCAGCTCAGTCCAGTCCTCAGCTTCGCTCAGCTCAGTCCAGTCCTCAGCTTCGCTCAGCTCAGTCCAGTCCTTTCCTTCCCTCGGTTCAGTCCAGTCCTTTCCTTCCCTCGGTTCAGTCCAGTCCAGTCCTGCCCTCGGTTCAGTTCAGTCCAGTCCTGCCCTCGGTTCAGTTCAGTTCAGTCCAGTCCTGCCCTCGGTTCAGTTCAGTTCAGTCCAGTCCTGCCCTCGGTTCAGTCCAGTCCAGTCCTGCCCTGCCCTCGGTTCAGTTCAGTCCAGTCCTGCCCTGCCCTCGGTTCAGTCCAGTCCAGTCCTGCCCTGCCCTCGGTTCAGTCCAGTCCAGTCCTGCCCTGCCCTCGGTTCAGTCCAGTCCAGTCCTGCCCTGCCCTCGGCTCAGTTCAGTCCGGTCTTAGTTCAGTCCCTCTCCCATTTCTCTCCCTCCCGTCCCTCCCGTCCTTCCCTCCCTCCCGTCCTTCCTTCCCTCCTGTCCTTCCCTCCCGTCCTTCCCTCCTGTCTGTTCCCCTTGTTTTCTGCCCTTCCTGTCCTTTTGGTCCCTTCTGTTCCGTCTGGTCCCTGTGTCTCTGTCTGCTCCTTGGTTGCCCCGGTGGGTTTGGTTGGGTCCATGGGGCGCCGGGAGGCGCCCGTTGAGGGGGGGGTACTGTCACGGTTCCGCTCCTCTGTCCTGTCTGTTTGGTTGTCTCCCATCCTCTCCTCTGCCCTGTCTCTGTCTGGTTGTCTCCCGTTCTCTCCTCTGCCCTGTCTCTGTCTGGTTGTCTCTCGTCCGCTCCTCTGTCCTGTTTGTCTGGTTGTCTCCCATCCGCTCCTCTGCCCTGTCTCTCCCCTACAGCTCGGTGCCTGAGTGGAGTCTAGCTCCTCAAGCTGACTCCACTCAGGTAATCAACGACCTGCACAGCTCCCGGACAGCTGACAACCATTTCACTAACGACTCACCCCTACAATAAAGACCGGCTCAACCTTCCACTCCCTGCCAGAGTATTGAACAAGCAACCATGCAGTTCGGTTTGGTCTCTAGCCGCCTTAGCAGTTTCTGTTTTTGAGTTCTGCCGTGTTTTTTGACGTTGTGTTTCTCCTGCTTTTGTTTAGTTCGGCTGCCCGGGAACCCCCACTCCTGCCTGGATCCCCCACTCCTGCCTGGACCCCCACTCCTGCCTGGAACCCCCCACTCCTGCCTGGAACCCCCCACTCCTGCCTGGAACCCCCCACTCCTGCCTGGAACCCCCACTCCTGCCTGGAACCCCCACTCCTGCCTGGACCCCCCACTCCTGCCTGGACCCCCCACTCCTGCCTGGACCCCCCACTCCTGCCTGGACCCCCACTCCTGCCTGGAGCTCCCCGCTCCTACGCCCTGGTTTTCCCCCACCTAGCCACCCTCTTCACCCCACACAATAAACCATTCGCACTCAGCCAGCCCTGGTAGTGTGGTTCTCTGCTCTGGTCCACCAGCTCCGTTCGTGACAACAGCAAATTTAGGAAATTCCCTTTGTGCTAATAATCCAAATGCCCACACCAATCAGAGGCAGATAGAGAGAGCAACAGCATAGCCTTTTAAATTAGAAACAAAACTAGAAAAGTGCCAAAGTCACATAAATATTCTACTTGTTGTGGCTTCAAGTGAGAAATCCAGTAACTTATGTAGTTAAATTCACTCTGGTGTCACTGTATCCTTTTCTACCTTCACTTGCAAGTGAACAATTATTTTACTCTTGAAGTGATGTAAAATGTACCTACAGTAAAAGATCTCTGACTTCTAGAGAAGGTTATTGTGTCGGGCACATTCATTTTTGTAGGTGATTACAGTGCAATAGATCAGTAGATCATTTCAACATTTATAGTATGGCTTAGCTTTGAAACACTCAGAACTAAAGGTGTTATATAGAGATTCTTGACAGAATATTATGCCAAAATTGGATTTTTTTTAATCAGTAGCACCAATATCTTCAACACTGTGAAACTGGGTTTAACTTGTATAACTATAACTCTGTGCACACTTAAGATTCTTTAGGGGACTTTCTAACACCATAAGCTGCAGATTGTAATGAGGCAGAGCTTTCTGTAACTGCCAACTGAACAAGTGGCTACTCTTTTCAACCCAACCAGCTACTTGTATTATATACATTTTTGATTCTAATGAAATAGTTGTGATTAAAACAGTGGGATTCGCTGAACGTGTGCATTATATGACCAGTCTCTTATGTTCAATAGCAATGCAAGCAAAATTACATGTGCCCGTATCATGTGGCGCAGTCTATGCACACTCCAACACAAGGTCCTGCTGAGTAGAGAGTAGTGAGTGGTCTTCAGTGTGTAATTTAAATTCAGGAAAGTAATCAATGACAAATCATGAAGAACTGCACTGATTGCACAGCAAGCTACTTTGGACTTTCTCAATAAACATCGAAAAGCCCACTGAAAGACAGACCACAAAGACATTTATAGGCTGAATGAATTCACAAAATGAACAGAAATTGGCTAGAAGTTGAATTTATACAGTAGCTTCACATGATTTCAGTCAAGTGATTTATACATTTTGCTACTTTGGGGTTATTTTTGGAAGGGGTTTATCTTGTGGCCACTGACATTTCTCTCTGGCTACTTTTCCCCCACTGCCTTGGAGTATCCCTGTGGAGAACCCTCTGAGGTCTAAACACCTTTCGTAATGAAACAATATAGATAAGGTATCTGTCACTGACCACTATCATTTTATGATAGATTTGAAAAGCACAGAAATGTCAGCTGTCAGTCAGCGTGTGTTAATGTATTGGCCAGAACTCCTCTACAGAGCACACCTTATTACAATTGAACGGTCGGCCCACATACAAAGTGTTTTCAGAAGTGTTTTTGCCATCTGTCACGCCACGATGGGGTTCCGTTTTATCACACTGACATCAAGGCAAGTGCATCATCCAAGGACCACTCCCACTCTCACCTCCCTGCTCTTTTACACAAGAGTCTGGGGTTTTTTTTTGTTTGTGTTTTGTTTATTTGTTTATTTTTGAGCGTTGGTGCTGCACAGATCGAAAAGTGACATTGCAATGTTGTTCATCATATCATAGTTTTTCTGTGACGTGCTGAATCCTCATAACTAAAAAAACAAATGGTACAATACAGACATATATTTATTTATTTAAACCAAATGAAGAGTCAAGAATTTTTGGGGTGATTTTGGAGGTTGCATGTTTTGAGTATCAGTATCAAAAAAGTACAAGAAAACAACCAAATAAATAAAGCGTTAATTCATTAATTAATTGATAAATAAAAAAAAGAGCAAGCCCACAAAATCAATTCTGAACTTTTCTAATGCAGTATAACACTGGGAAAGATATCCAAAGCATTTGTTTTTTTAAAAATTAAGTATTTGGGGTTTTTTTTAGGCTTCCTATCGGAGCCGGCTTTGCGCTCAACATACGAACCCTTGTGGTGCTGATTTAAATGTTCAAACAAATTGGTAGTGTTTCCTCATACGGGGGCAACAATCACAAGACAAAGTACCTGTTTCTGGTCAACACACCATTTCTGTAGCTGAAATATGCCTGTTCCACTAATGTTTTTTTTTTTTCTAATATTTTTTCTCCTGTTCCTCAGTCATTTTGGTGTGCACGTGGACTCTGCATGTTCATGAACTCTGCATCTTGTGAATAAAGCTATAAAACTCAGAATCAGACTAATTTACATTCTGTTGAAGTGATTTCTTGTAGATTAGCCACAGAAAATGAGAATCGCAGGAGTTTTCCTTTTCATCAATCAACAAAGAGTAGCACAAGTTAATTTATTTCACATCTTATTTGCACATTACAATGTCAATGTTGAAAAAAGACACTATGCCAAGTATCTGTGGGTGTTGCAGTGATTCTCAGATTTCTCTTGGTTGCTGTAACGAGCAGGGACTTGAGTCAATAAATGAAAGCAATGCCGTTCTCTTTACGCATTGTTCTCATAATACTTGAAAACTATTCTCGTCTGGTAACTTTTTGATGCCAGTGACACTGGTTGAGACGCTCAACTTCTCGGGATCTGCTGCTGACTGGTTCTGACGACTGAGTTGGCAGAGCAGAGGGCATAGTGTGTGTTTGGGTTTGAATGGATCGAACACTTTGAGGGAGCTGACATGCCACTCACATCTCGCTTTTAATGTGGATTCTGTTGCAAGTTGTGTTCTCTTATTGACAATGTACTGGAGGAAAGAAAATGTGGCAAAGTACCAACCTGTTCCTCAGTACTTTGCAGCTTTCCCAGTGGCCTTCTACTTCAAGTCCATTTGCCTCAAATCAAGACATAAATCTTTTAAAATGGGTGACATATGCTGCATAGTTTATTCTTACAATAGGCTAGCCTAGCCACGCTAGACCCATGCTCTGAAGACGCAAGGGTCTAGGCACGCTCGACAGGGAGGGAGGCGGGCTAAAAGGTTGTCTATCAAATCACTCTGCAGCAATTGAGTAGGTATACAACCAATCAGCGCAAGGAATAGGCTCCTAGAGCGCCGGAGGATGCGGGAGTTCGGTGAAGCCTTATTTATACAGTCAATGGGTGAAGCTCAAGTATATTACAGACATGTTAACAGAAAGATTATTCAGAGTCAGTGCTAATGGAGCTCAACGACTGTTGTCGTTTTTGTTGTCGACCCTGGCAGAGAATATAATTCGTTGCCGTGGGTTGTCTAGCGCGGCTAGGCTCGTTGTTTCCGGTTGTTTCTGTCAGAATCGTCACGCCTCTGTCGTCACTTAGTTACACCCGCCTTCTGACTCCACACTTCATGGTGATTGGTCCGGTCAGTTTTAGGAGCATCCAACCTCAAGCCTTATGGAGGGTAACTAGACCCACCCTGGCAGAGAATTAAATTCGTTGCCGTGGGTTGTCTAGCGCGGCTAGGCTAACAATAGGCTGTTTCTTCTCGAGAACCACCAGATGCTGCCTTTCTTCAAATAATATACATTCAAGAGGAAATATTGTCTTTATAGAGATGATTTTCAACATGAATGTGTATGTATGGTTGAGTCAAATTAAACTGCAGTGTGTGTTCATAGCAATGAAGGAACACTTCACCTAATGTGACAGTGTGATCCAGTGTTGAGTATTTATTTCGCTTCAGAAGTCTTGTTTGTAGAATCGATTAATTTTTGGTTTGCATCTTTTTTGTCACATTTACAAATATACTGCTATTTCCTCAGCTTATTATTTATGCTACTTTTTTGCTCATGTGTTTTAATCTCACTAAATGTCTTCGGTAAAGAACTAGTCTTTTTTTTTCTGTCAGTGTGCCCTGACAGAACAGAGAGAAACTGGATGATTTGTAAAGCCAAATTATACGAACAAAGAAGAAAAATAAGGATGAGAATCGAATAGCAAGTGTTTTGCCGGCACTCCGGCAGCGATAGGCATCAGGTGAAGCCCAGTGCAGTGTGTGGGGCTGTAACGTGAGGTCAGCAGTTAAATGAACTTTTGTTCCATTTTACTGAGAGGAGCCTCCATCTGCATTGAGCTAGAAGTAATGAAAGTGTGGTGGAGCATTGAAGATTGATGCCAAGGAACTCCCTCTTCCCTCTGCTTTTTACCCTCTCTCATTCATCTATAAACACCCTGCCTCTTCTTCCCTGCCTCAGTGTTCTCAGCTGCTGCACTTTATGTCTCTGGAAGAGCTTCTGTGCTTTTTTCCCCCTATTGTAGTTGTCTTCTGTCCTCTCCAGGACTCTTCCTCTAATTGTCACGATGCATCTTTCTACTCTATAGCTGAAACTCTCCTTAAATCGACTTTGAAAAAAAAATCAATTATCTGTTTCAACAGTGGACAATCCAGCAACTATGGAGAACATTTTAGGATAGGATCACCCCAGCCATGGCGCTGAGTGTTCCAGTCCAGGAGTTTTCAGTGGTCGTTTCTGCATAGTTCGCATTCAGTAATCATTTTGATCTTGATTACACTCCTCTTAAGTTTGATGCTTCTATCTTGCACAGTTGTGATGCCATCATGTTCACAAAATATGTTCAAAGTTAGTTGATCTTGTCAAACTACTCAAATGTGTGTGTCTGTGGGAAACATGGCCGGAATGATGTCACTCTCAAAAAACAGAAAGCATCATGTCCTTCAACGTGCTGACCTTCATCCATGAGTCTGGAAGTTGTGACCTCTGCCTTTATTTTGCTTTCAAATACACACCTATGACGTCTCTTGACTGTATCTGCCCACAGACATTCATAGATAGACAGGCCCATTTAGGGTGCCTGTAGTGGTGGTTCACTATACAGTGTCTTTATGGGATGTTTACGTGGTTTCATAGTACGAGTAAATAATCAATTGGACCTCTCTTTTAGGCATCGCAGACATTTTCACCTCTCAACCAATGTATGCCTCCTCTTAACCTCCAATTACCATGACCAAGATTGCACTAAGACATGACAGGGTTGTAGTTTTCCTGCAAAATGTGCCTTTGAGTGGCCATTAGGCATCTCTTTGTTTCAGTCCTCTGGTTTGGTTTGGTCCTCTGGTTTTCCTCTCCTGATGGTGCATTTTGACTTGTGTATCTGTAGGTATTGAGCTCACTGAGCATTCGTGGAATGATACTGAGTATTTATGGACTAGAACATTAACAAGCTCTCTCTAGTTATGTTCTTGTTTAGTTGTCTGGGTGCAGGTATGTATAGTAATTGCCTTTGTCACTATTAAGACCTGCAATGCAAACAGTGTCAGTGGGTGACAAACAGAACAAACACAGACGACATTATTGTAGAAAGTAAATGATATTTTTGCCAATTGTTCCTATAATATCTAATTAATACTGTAATAAATGGTCACACACCTGATGGCTTTATACATAATGAACAATCATAGTGTTATCGGTTTATACTCGCATAGTAATTAATTCAAAATACCACAATTAACAATTATTTTCTTGTATTTTCAGTTCATTTAGAAAAAGGAGACGACATAAAACACAGCTGGTTATGTTTAAAATTGGCATACACAATCACATGTGCATCCGCAATAGTAAGAATAATTGGATAGGATAAAAATGTATGCAGTATATTTTGTTTTCATGGACATCTAAGAATCACAAATAATGAATGCTGGTTATGGATAAATACACTGCTTCCTGTTAAGAAATGTTTTGGTCTCATCCATCAGTTAATAAATCACTGGCTTTTAAGTTGGCAGAATTTTCCTCTCATATGTTCTTTCTTCTTCTCTTTGCTTGGAACCAGTTTGAATAAATGATCTCGTATAAAGTGACAACTTTTCACAGAATAGTAACCTAAAAGTTAGATTTCCATTCTGGGGCAGTGTTTTTTCCCCCTTATTTCACCCTTAGAAGTTATTGATTGGGCAGTTCATTTGCCCATTTATGGTGGACTTTGGAAATAGAGCATGTAAAAAGCACTGTTAAACTTGATGACATACAGAGACACTAGCAGGGAGATTTAATGAGATTTAATACATCTGATCTAGAGTCAGATATCGTGGACACATACACAACTGACTCACAATCTGATGTCATGCATGTGAGATTTAACAATGCTGTTCAGGAGCTGTATTGACCCAGAGTTGGTTTTACATGGCCAAACACAACCAACACATATTCATCATGTCACTGTCCACACAAATTCTGCTTACACACGCACACACACACACACACACACACACACAGAGATCCAGTACTTAACTCAATGCCTCTGCCGAACTTGCCTTCTCTCAGCCACATTAATATGTGTAAATGCATTGCAGCACCCTACGGTGCTTTTAGTCTTCATAATTGTGTGCTTAGAGACTCTGGTCAGTCAATTCGCCCAAGTAGCTTTTAACCACATTTATCACATTTTCTTATATATATCCAGCACTGATGTAACATCCATTACTGTAAGTAAAATGAGCAGTCTTAATCTGACCCAGGTGGCTGATATCAGGCTTTTAACACATACTGCCTAGCTACGGATAAGTCCAGTACAGACTGCATACGTCAACAAGGATTATTTTAACAAGGGATACTTTGAGTGTATTGGAATGTATTCCCTGCAATGATCTGGTAAATTTAAGTTCACGATTGACTTTGCTGTTGTAATATACGATGACCAAATATCTGACGCAAAAGATGAATCTTAACTGAAGATGGTCTAATAATATGCACTGGTGCATTTGGAGCAAATGTAGAACAGCCATGTTCAGAGGAGTTTGCATTGTTAATAAATGCAGCATGTCCTTTAACCTCATTTACTGTAGCGGTGGTTTGCTCCTGATTGAAAATAACTGACTAACCATTAAATGATAAGACAAATCTGTAGTATAGGTTCATTTAAGTGTAAACACCAAAACAACTTGGTTAGATTGAAGGATGGATCATGATTTGGGTTTATTTACAGTAGAGATTGGATGACCGTCCTAATCATTGTTACAGTGATAAATACGTGGTTACGGTTATGGTCAGAGTTAAAGGAAATAACACTGATTTGAAATTTGAAGCAAACTGCGGTGTCCTGTGGATAATCAGTTGATTAATCCAGAAAATATTAACAATGACAGTAAAAACCTTACCCTTACCTTTCCATTGTTAAAAAAAAATGGGTAACAAGAAATAAATTCTGTGTCAATTTGATGTCTATTCCAGGTGACAGCATGGCATATAGAAAGGTGTGTGACACCCAGGGTGGCCCACTGGTTGGTGAGGTGCTGCACTGCTCTGGAGGTCTGGACCTTGACTGGGACCTGGACAAGGAGGAGTTGCAGGAATCAGGACCAAGCATGGACCGCATGCAGATGCAACATGTAGACTGCCAGAGATCAGGTAGGATTTTGTTGCCTAGTTACAATTTCCTATTACTTTTATGCTACATACAGTGGCGGTTCTAGCCTATAGCTAATGACCCTAATGACTCCCTAGGCAAGTCAGTCTGTCACGCCCCGTCACCGGTAAACACGCACCCCTCTCGCCTTTCCTGTTGACGGGGGGTGGGGCTGGAATATATACACTATCGGGCCGTCTTCGCTGTCTCCGCCGCAGCCGCGCACCCCCCTGCCACCTGTCGCCGGAGGGTGGCGGACGGTCTCGTCGTCAGAGAGCAGAGGGCGCACCTCTGAGTCTTGACCTCAAGAGGGTGCCATTTGTTATGTAACGTAACACCATGCTTACTCAGCTGCGTGCTTATGTAGGGAATTGTATTTAATGATTTTTTTTCCCCCCTTCATCATGCCGCCCCCTTGAGTTTGCCGCCCTAGGCGGCCGCCTAGTTGGCTTGTGCAAAAAACCGCCACTGGCTACATAGCATATCTGCTGATATTTTTAAACATATTTCTGGGTTCATTTTGACATAAAAATCGTATTATTCTGCCAACAGTTACCACATGGTCCCGCTTGCCCATGTACTGGCCGAGCAGCCAAACATGAAGAAAACACTGCTGAAAATTGTTGTTGACTAAAATCCAGTGTGTGCAAGTAATTGTAATACAATGCTTGTGCAACTTGTAATGCAAGAAGATGCATATTTTAGTGTTTCATCTAATGCAGCCGATCTTATTACGGCATGATGTGTTTATGAAGAGCTGATTTGTTTGCTCTACTAAGAGGACAATTACAGCTCATATTAAATGTAAATGAATACTGTCTGATTCACATCAGATCAGTTAACATGATGAGCTTGTGAATTATTTATAAAAGATATTACTACATTAATGAGAATGTACACATTTCAAAACCACTGTCAAAAACTTACACAGGAGAAAACAAAAAGTCAGTATCATTAGCCACTTCATGTCTGTCTGATGTTCTGTATTTTTGCAACATCATATTTGCTGCTAGGATGCATCTTAATGTACTAATTATGGTTTTGTTTTTGTTGTGTATACAATTTTCTGCATACGATGATGTTCGAAAACTTTTGGCTAGTAGTGTATTTATAATGCAAATTTGATTCAGTGTGTCTTCGTCCAACTTTTGTCCCTGCTTTGACTGTTCAGATGCCGGTCCTGACCCTGACCCTGAGCTGATGGAACCCATCCAGCCATCTGTCTCAGTTTCACCGCATGGACGATTTGAACGTCTCCAGGAAGATCCAAACTATATCTCTCACTTCACCAGGGCTCCTGGCCATAAAGGCCAAAGGCGACTCCACTGTTTCCTAGTCAGGTATTTAAAAAATAAATAAATAAAGAACGCTTAGAGACCTTTGGAAGTCAGAACTTCCTCCCTACAGATATTGTTTTGTAGCCATATGTTTCATAGTCATCAACAACAATACTGTTAGTAACAACATTAGACCCTGAATTCTGTTGCTTTTCCATCACAGCTAAAACCTTGAGAATGATCATACACACGTGGACAAAATTGTTGGTACCCCTCAGTTAAAGAAGGAAAAACCCACAATTCTCACTGAAATCACTTGAAACTCACAAAAGTAACAATAAATAAAAATTTATTGAAAATTAAATAATCAAAAACAGCCATTACTTTTGAATTGTTGATTAACATAATTATTTAAAAAAAACAAACTAATGAAACAGGCCTGGACAAAAATGATGGTACCTCTATAAAAGATTGAAAACTATTTGACCAGAGTGACATGATTAACTCAGGTGTGTCATTTAATTGACATCACAGGTGTTTCCAAACTCATAATCAGTCAGTCTGCCTATTTAAAGGGAGACAAGTAGTCACCCTGCTGTTTGGTGAAAAGGTGTGTACCACACTGAACATGGACAACAGAAAGCGAAGGAGAGAATTGTCCCAGGACATCCGAAAAAAAATGATAGACAAACATCTTAAAGGTAAAGGCTATAAGACCATCTCTAAACAGCTTGAAGTTCCTGTGACAACAGTGGCTCATATTATTCAGAAGTTCAAGACCCACGGGACAGTAGCCAACCTCCCTGGACGTGGCCGCAAGAGGAAAATTGATGACAAATTGAAGAGACGGATCGTTGGAATTGTATCCAAAGAGCCCAGAGCAACCTCCAAAGAAATTAAAGGTGAACTCCAAGGCCAAGGTACATCAGTGTCAGATCGCACCATTCGTCGTTGTTTGAGCCAAAGTGGACTTCATGGGAGACGACCAAGGAGGACACCACTGCTGAAAAAAACTCATAAAAAAGCCAGACTGGAATTTGCAAAAATGCATGTTGACAAGCCACAAAGCTTCTGGGAGAATGTCCTTTGGACAGATGAGACCAAACTGGAGCTTTTTGGTAAGGCACATCAACTCTATGTTCATAGACTCAAAAACCAAGCATACGAAGAAAAGAACACTGTCCCTACGGTGAAACATGGAGGAGGCTCAGTAATGTTTTGGGGCTGCTTTGCTGCATCTGGCACAGGGTGTCTTGAAAGTGTGCAAGGTACGATGAAATCTGAAGACTATCAAGGCATTCTGGAGAGAAATGTGCTGCCTTGTGTCAGAAAGCTTGGTCTCAGTCGCAGGTCATGGGTCTTCCAACAGGACAACGATCCAAAACACACAGCCAAAAACACCCAAGAATGGCTGAGAGAAAAGCGTTGGACTATTCTAAAGTGGCCTTCTATGAGCCCAGATCTGAATCCCATTGAACATATGTGGAAGGAGCTGAAACATGCCATTTGGAGAAGACACCCATCAAACCTGAGACAACTGGAGCTGTTTGCTCATGAGGAGTGGGCCAAAATACCTGTTGACAGCTGCAGAACGCTCATTGACAAATACAGAAATCGTTTAATTGCAGTGATTGCCTCAAAAGGTTGTGCAACAAAATATTAAGTTATGGGTACCATCATTTTTGTCCAGCCCTATTTCATTAGTTTGTTTTTTTAAATAATTATGTTAATCAACAATTCAAAAGTGATGGCTGATTTTGATTATTTAATTTTCAATACATTTTTATTTATTGTTACTTTTGTGAGTTTCAAGTGATTTCAGTGAGAATTGTGGGTTTTTCCTTCTTTAACTGAGGGGTACCAACAATTTTGTCCACATGTGTATCTGAAAGAATGCCATCATTGCTATGTGGTTAAACAAATAGCTGCCCAACTTTAAGTTGCTTTTTCACTGAGACAGTTTTAGAGAGAAGCCTTATTTTGGCTGGTAATAATTTACTGAACTCTTTCTAAGTAATTTAGTCAGTACCAGTACAGAGATCAGATCAGTGTAACAACAGGGAAGTTATTCAATTTAAAAAGCTTGTTTCCTGCTTTTATTTGTGCAAAGCTATTCATATGCACTCTTATTCATACATATACCACTAATCCTGTTTTATGAGCTGCATTATGGAGCCTGTTCTTTTTATGACCATTCTGCCTCTTACTATTAACCAATTTTCACATATCAGCATGTCTATAAATATAATTATCTGCCTTTTCCTTCATATAAATGTAACTGCAAGTAGAACTAGCTCTAAATCATTGTCTTATCACTGCTGAAACCACCCATCATCTAACATGACACTTGTGCTTGCTTGCTCTCATGTCAACATCTAGTCAGTGTATATCGCTAATACCCTACTCATTGCCATTAAAATACTGCATCAGACAGGATGAGAATGATGCCTGAGTAGCCCTAGAACAATCCCAGACACCCATCCAATTGACACAGCACCTGTCAGGATGGAAAAGTTACATGTTACCTAGATAAGTGCCACTACAAGGTACTTGAAGTCAAGCTCTGTCTCCACCACCAAAACTGACTCAGTTGCTATGAAAAGATAATAGCAGCCTATGAAATGTTAAACTGTACATCAAGCACCGGCATTGTCTTACCTTTGAGGTGCTAGAAGTATTTGAAAGACTCTTTTGGCCAGTGTTTGAAGGAAATATTTCTTAAGAAAGGCCATTATATATGCGATCTCTTGAGCGAGAGTATCATTCTTGACCTTGATGGTTTGATGAAAGTATCTTAGCTCAAAGCCCAAAGTGGTGAAAGCTCAGAAGAAATTCTAGTAAGTGGGCATAACATGATCTTTTGATCCCTTTTTTCTTTACATAGATACCTCTTGGCAGGGGTGGGACTTTTTGTCCTTGGCGTCCTGATTGGCTGGTTCACTCACACATCTACCGTCAAACCACCTATTCAGCCACCTGACAGCTCCGATCTGCTTGAGGACTTGCTGAGACGAATCACAGCTGACAAGATAGATGCGCTTCAAAGGTAAGCTCCCTAACTTTTAAATTTTACTAGAAGAGTTCTGTGTTTGCTATGGACCCAAAGTGGTAACAATGGCAATCAAAGGAATGTAATATTTCGAAAATCTGCTGTCAGACAAGTACTTCTTTATCCCATGCTGCTTAGTAAGGGTGAGTTACTCTGGACATTGCAACATTTTTGTTTTATTTTTATGTCTCAAAAACATGTCTTCAGGTGAAAGCCTCTTTTCCTTTACACACTCAGGGAGGGAAGGTTGGTAAGTTGACTGGCAGAGGCACTAAGCGGAGTTTGAGACAGGAAGTAAAACCATCTCAAGGGTGGGGGATCTAAGATTGGAGATTCTTGGGCAACAGATGGGCGCTGAGCTGGATGGGTGAGGCAGAGGTCTAGCAAACAAGAGGAGGCAGCAAGGTTGGACTTGGTTTGCCAAGAAGAAGTAAGAACATTAAGAGCAGAGGCTGAACGAGGCAATACTATCACGTGAACTGGTAGCGAATGGAGAGTCAAGGTGGGGTTTATATGCTGCAGGAGGTTCACTCAAGAAAGAGACTCAGGTGTGTCTGCTGGATGCCAGCAGAAAAAAGTAGGTCACCACACCCAGGCACACAAACACACAATAGTACACACACCAAGAGAGGCAGGGAGACAGAGAACCGACACGAAACACCAGGAAAAGGATTGAGATACTGCTAGGATCATGACACAACTAAGTAGCTTTAGTTGCCTAAATCAAACTAAGCCTCAATCACAGAAGTTCCAGATGAGAAAACAGTCAGACAATTCCATTTTTGTCAAAGTAGTAGTAGCTGTGGGGGGAAAATAAATAAAATAAACAGTGTTTTTGTTCTTCTGTTATAGAGATGTCAGATCAGGCAGAACCAGAGAGTCATTTTGAAAAATAATGACAAACAACCTCTTATGTGGTTTGTGTGTAGTTTGAATGACAACGAGAGAAAAGCAAGAAAGAGAAAGACACGTGAAAAGAAAGAGAATTTGTGAGAAGGTGCTGTTGACATGCAGTACTGTTATGATGGAGTTGAGTCGAATAGATGTTCAAAGGAGGTGACAGGGAGTATTGAAAACAGACTGTGAGGATCGTAGTTTGATGCCCCATAAGTTGAAGATCACCATTATCTATTCTTGTTGCTTTCTAGCCTGTCACTGATCTATTTCTGTCCAGAGATTTGGAGCGAGGGAGAGAGGAAATGAGAGATAAAGGCTCTACACCAGGTGCCCAGTCGTTTTTGTTTTTTGAACACTGATACAAACCTCCGTCAACCCGAACGTTGTTTTCTCCAAGCCAAAGGATCATGGGATGCCTGAGTTTATGTGTCTGTGAGAGATAACTGGCTTTGCCGCTGAACTGAGACAATCATGTCACCATGGTTTCCCTCTCTGAGTTTTCCACACGTTTTATAATTTATTTTATCACATTTATATTTTAAGGTGCCAGAAACACCCCCACCCAGTCATCCATAACCACCAAAGCTACCCACACACACTACATCTCAACCCTCTGTGACGATGATGGAGTATTTGTTTCTGTAACTGGATGACACACTCACCAATGAAATTAAATGGTTATTTTCTCCACCTACTAGTCCTTAGTTAATTAATATATCATTATTTTCCATTTAATTGGCCACCTCTGTTTACTCTGTGTCTGTCGGAGACTAACATTAGCTGTAACACATACAAACCCATGCTGTCTTTTGACTTTGAACTACTGTTTCCTGTATTTGGTCTGTACGATACAATAACACATTTCTTTACAATGTAGAAAATGTAAATGACAAATTAGGTGTGAGATCCAATAGAGTAAGTAAGTCCAATAGTTGGACTTCAAGGCATCTTCACAAATATTGCTGCCTTTGAGCTATGAAGCAGAAGAAGCACGACAGGTGTAGTAAAATTATGACACAAATAAATGCAATTAGAATAAATCTGTCCCCAAATACATCCAAATTGCAGCAGGCAAAGCATCAAATCTGTGTAGAATTGAAGAGAAGATTGGACATTTCTCAAATTAATTAATGAAACAAGCGCTTTTCATCACATAATTTTTATTCTTCTTTGTCAGTTTAATGGCACCCAAATTAGTACCGTGAGTCTTAATGAAATCACTCCTCATATTCATGTGAGAGGAGTGGATGGGAAAATGCATTCATTTATAATTGCTTTAGTTAGTTTGTTGTTGTTGTTGTTGTTTTGGGGTGTTGTTGGACGTTTGAAATAAAAATTCCTTTGAATTTGGACAGAGCATGCCTGCTGTCTTGATCAGTTCAGCTGTGCAGCAATCTATGTGGCCATCGTGTCAATCTTAATCTTTTAAAACTGGATGTCACAGATGAGGGCAGATCTGACTGATAACTCAAGTAAGCCTGTTTAGTAGCAACCTGTCAACCACAAGGTAGCCCCGTCCTAAGACATACCCTACTTGACCTTCTATTTTACTCTAACTGGGGCCATAATATATGAAATTACCCCTACGATGTGTTAATGGGGACTAAAGCTAGTGATTAAGACCATAAACTGATTATTAAAATGTTTAAGGTAACAGATCAAGCAAGAATTTGGGTCATCATCTTACAATATTTGAAAGACTTCTTTTTGCAACCCGAGGCTCCTGCTGTCTGCTAGTAAGAACGTAGGTTTAAGGCCTTTCAATGTCGGCTACAAGACTCAGAAGCTACGCCCTTGTTTTATATACAGCCTATGACAACATATGTCCAGGACAATATTTAGTTAAAAGCATAATGTCAATAATGTCAATTTATGTCAAATGTCAAATTAGACCATTGCTGCTGTTTATAACTTAGAACTTAAGACATGAATCTGATTCTATTTAGCAATTCTCCAGGTATTCTGCACGTATCCACCATAACATTTTGTTAATTTAGTCATTAGTTTATATTTGTGTAAATTTATGATGTCAAAATCATGTTATATTTATATATTATATTATCATATTACGCATGTACTGCTTTCATGGCTTAGGCTTTGGTCTAACCTGTCCTTGAACCTGATCACATTATTATTTACTTCCTTAGCGACAGAAAACTGTGAAGTCAAATACTTACTTTGTGTTAAATCTGCCAGAAGTCAAGCAAAAATGAGACAGAGGCAGACAAGTGAAAGAGACGCTTGAATGGAGCTGTGAAGGCAGAGAAAGACCTAAGAGGAATGAGAGGAGACTAAGGAGATGATGGCAGAAGAGAAGCATATTTAAACAGCTTTGCTTGACTAGACTGGGGAAATGTCTCTGTGTGAATTAATAGCTGTTTGGTTTGTGGGATTGTCCTACACTGACTGAGTATTATATTTGCATGAATAGTGTGTATATTTTGGAGACTGTCTTTGCACAGATGCATGACTTCTACTCATGTTTATGACTTTCTTTCTTTCTTTATTTCCACTTGTTTTTATTTCTCAGCTAAAGGGCCTCCGATGTTATTTTTTCTTAATAGAGATGTCAAGGAAAATGGCAGCAAGGCCTTTATTTCCGACCTGTCACTGCCGAAACTTTATATTACCAATTCTTTATCAATTTACACTTCAAAGAGGAGTATAAGCATAAAGAGCTACTTTGAGAGAATCTGGATTAAGTTCAAATCCCTAGAAGATGGTTTCCCACTGCTAGTATCTTGACCTGTCTAATACTTATCTCTCCTGTTAATTACACTACTGTAATACACCAAGTTTTACAGCTATAGGGAAGTGCGTCAGCACATTTTAGCTTTTTTTTTTTTGTTCATTTGTTTTTAGTCCCACAGATATCTCAAATGTAAGATTTAATTGGATTTTTTGAGAGTTTTTACGTTGTAATCCCCAGTTGCCATCTTTAAGACTGTGACAGCGACAGATTATGGCTGGATGACGCCTTCAGATGACAGCTCTTCATCTCATTGATATTACCTCATTTTGAGGATGTGGATCTTGACGTGCTGGCAACAGGACAACTAGCATCATAAATCACTATCTACAGCATGGTTACAGTGAAGAAGCTGGGTATTTATTGTATTTGAGAGCTCTTTAGTTTATGTGAATATGAACTTGAGCACAATATGCAGTACCATATTAAATCAAAGATAATAGATTATAGAGGTAAATGTTTGGTAAATAGCTATCCATAACAGGATGGATCTCTAAATTCAAAAAGTTAAATAATTCAGTAATATTTATAAAACACACAAAATTATGTATGATTACAAATGCACCACTGTATACTACAGCATTTATGTGTGTGTGCATGCGTGCGTGTGTGTGTTAATATGTTAATATAATTGAGCCAAACTGGCTTGACTCTACAGGAAATACAATGTTTAATTTGGAATCAGTGGAAACACCTCAAGGTGAGATGAAAGCCCCTGTGAAGAAATGTAAAAAAAAAAATAACTGCTCCATATTATCATAAATAGCTTTCCAAAAAACAACAGTAGATTGTCTGATTGAGCAAAGTTCATCTGGCAAGATTTCACTTGCCACATTGTTCAACAAGAACAGCAGTCAGAGAGCGCAGTACTCTGCCAAGGCTGCTCAGTCGTATCATGTTCGACAGATGAAATCCTTAATAAAAAATTGCCTTGCGGTCAGCATAGGTGTGTGCTATACATGTGAACATTATGTACGGACACCGAATCGCGTGACCTAAATATGTGGCGGGCAGCTGCCGTAGCATTCACTTGTTGTCATAGTTACAGTGACACCGTGCCGCTATCTCGCAATACAGAAATCTTTAACAAATCTGTGGATCCAGATTATAACCCGCATCACTGAAAACCACTTGGTCCCTGTGTCATTTCTGACCTTCCCTGAAAATGTTATCCAAATCCAATAAGTCTTTTTTTAGACATGGTACTAACAGACAAACAGACAGACAAACATACGCCGATTGTCACATAAGTCCGCCACATTCCATGGCGGAGTAATTAAGGTCACATTAATTAAATACAAGAAACACTTTCCCAGAGATGATGGGTAAATTTCATTTTTAAAGTTTGAAAGCAGCAGATGGGCAGTGAGTCTGTCTTTTCAAGCTGACAATTAATTACTTAATATATCTGCTTACAAAATTATCCACCAGCCACTGCTGTAAACACATACCTGGACTTACATTTAAATGAATTAAAATAGAATTTCTTGAAACTGTATGGCAATGGTCATGGCATTCTCCTTTCTTAATTCAGCAAAATTATTGGATGCAGCCAACAGTACATTCCACTAGTCACAGTTCACATGTTACATTCTGGTTTTGACTGACCTCTACTTGGTGCTGTTGTTTTCTTGACTAAAATATTTTTCTACTGATCGGTAAAAATCTCATATTGCACTCACCTTCACAACATTGATTTACATTTGTAAAGATAAAACTGTGAATGTGACAGATAAAGTCACATTAACAATAAAGTCAGGAGATTACACACATTGAACTGCAGTTACAGTAGAACTCTTCCTTGACAGTTTCACCCTAGGAACTGGTGTACAACAAGAGTGTTACAGAAAAAAAATGAGTGTGCTCCTCGTGAACTGTGTCATTCGAAAACTGCTGTTTCTGCTCAGAATGGTAGCTTCAGACCAACCTGTTGTCACCAGTGATGATTCTCAACATGAAGGTTGGATCATCCTGGTTGTTGACTGACATAGAATGTGATGTTTGCTGATTCCAATTTGAAATGTATGGATAAACTGCAGTCAGCTGTTATTGGTCCATGTGTAGCACAAGTCTTGCTGTTTAGCAATTACACAGCTTTCATACTCTTCATAGTTACTGCTTCCGCATGTTGTATGCGTTTAATTTGCTCCATGCACAGGCAGTACAGAGTCCCAAAACCTTTTCACCAAACCATGTAACATTAACGTGACATGGTTTGTGAATAGCACCTCTGCTGCAGATGTACAGTGTCTGCTGTAACTATGATTTTGCAATGTGTTGCAGTGTGACCCATCAATTTATAGTCTCTCAGCCACCTTGACATCACTGTAGCCCATTTCACTGATTACTCCGTCTTCTCATTAAAGCTGTGTTAATCAGTGAAATCAGCTGTTTCAGTGACTGATTGCGGTGACTCTCTGGTCATAAGCACAAGCACTTTTCTACATTAGGTATTTGTAGAACATGAGCACTTCGTATTCCAAGGTCTTTGTGTAATGTTGGTAACCTTTTCATGTGTTTGTGTTTCCTCAGGGGTGGGTTAAAGACTGTATAGAATAAGACCATTTCTATCACTGTCACTTTAACATGACTAATGCCTAATGTCTTGAGAACAATATATAAGCAAATAACTGATAACACCCAGCATTAAACACCATGCAACCATTGGCAACATAATTTATTTTTCACATTACACTTCTACAGAGATTTTTGAAAATCTCCCAATAAAAGTCATACAGAATGGTAGACATAATGTGCTTCACGGTATTGCAGGGTTGTTATATTTGGATGAATTATGTTGTACATGTGTTTATTATATTGTGTCCTCTATGCTGTGGAGGTGGTGTAAATGGTCCATAGTAAATGATAACTATACCCTGCTGGGACTCTCTTCCCCAGTGTGATAGGGAGCAAGAGCTTCAGGAAATTTTGTGGCTAAGTTGTGTGTGACATGGAAGGTTTTGAGAACAGGTGGGAGATTGTTTGAACCCCACTCTTACATCTGCGGATAGCAGCATAGTAAGCATACAAGACAGCAATAACTACCTGGGTGACCCACAGTTCAATGGAAGCCTTGATGAAGATGCAAGGAGGTCAGCCACAGCTAAATACTTTCAGAAGGTAAGGCAGGTGCTGAGGAGGAATACAAAGAAGTGATATTCAGATATTCAGCTGGCATAGTAAGTTGGCCGCCGGAGGTAATAGATGCCACTGACAGAAAGACACAAAACCCTAGAAAGCACAGTGGGTTTCACCTTAAGCCCAGGACCCTGACTTCACAAGCAACAAAAAGGAAGGGCTGAGGATTCATGAGAGTCAGAGGAATCCACCAATACATCAAAAAGATGAAGCCCAGGTTTATCTTATAAGTGAGTAGCTTTGGCGGCAGAAGACAGAAGGTGGTGAGGAAAAGGCAATGTTGTGCAAGACCAGGCCCCTGCATGGGATGTTTCATCGGCAAATAGAAATGATAAAAATAGGGGGTTACTGCAGAGGACAAGATCCAGGGTGCAAGGTATGCAAAGATGCCCCTGAGTCAGTCCACCACAAGGAAGGTGTAAAACATAAGCTGGGACAGTGTACATTGAGAGACATAACCAGAATAGTACATCAGGGCCAAATACGGCTCCAAATACGGAAAAAGGAACTGAGAAGTACAAGGGGCTGAATAAACAACTGAAGTAGAAATGAAAGTTGAAGGCCATAGTGGCCACAGTGGTAACGGGGGCACTAGGGGCTGTAACCCCTGAACTGGGAAAGTGGCTCCAGCAGATTTAAAGTACAACATCTGAGGTCTCGGTCAAGATGAGTGCAGTACTCGAAATACGGAAAATATTATGTAGAGCCAGGGATGGCTGGTATAAATGGGCTAACAGGGCTAAGCCCTCCCAGGCCAACACACAAAAAAGAGAAAATTATTTTTCAAATAACTTACAACAGATTGTTTTAAGTTTAGGTGAAACCAAAGGTAGCAACAGCACCAATCAGTCAAAAGAAAAGCATAGGATATCTCTAAATGGGCTTATTTTTTACAGCCCCAGCAGATACAGTCCGCTTTCATTCTTTTCGTTCTTGTAAGTGATTGACAGGTGTCATGTCCCGCCCCCGTGATTTACTGATCATTTGGGCTAACTTCAGGCAGCCCACAGGCCACTGACTTTTGACCAATAGCAGCGAGTTAATACAGCAGTGGCTTTCATTCATTTCATTCTTGTAAGTGATTGACAGGTGTCATGTCCCGCCCCCGTGATTTACTGATCGTTTGGGCTAACTTCACTCAGCCCACACGCCTTTGACGCAGCGAGAAAAGGTTAAGCTATGGCGGGCCTTTAGCATGAACGAGGTGGATTATTTGCTTTCGTGTCCATTTCCCTCAATGTCTTTGGAGGAAAAACTGGAAGTTAAGAGACTGGGATCACATCGGCTGTCGATGTGATCTTCTTTTCAAATAAAGTAGGCCCATGTTGACCTGTTAAAGGACTGTGACACCTTGTTTTTGCTGAGGTCATCTGTTGTCCTGAAGGCGTGTTTTGCACTACATGTTGCCAAACAATTGTAATAAGACAGTTGCAGCAGGCTATCTGTGGGCAGTCGTTGCAGTTGGAACACGTTTTGTAGTGGTGTGTGTGTGTGTGTGTGTGTGTGTGTGTGTGTGTGTGTGTGTGTGTGTGTGTGTGTGTGTGTGTGTGTGTGTGTGTGTGTGTGTGTGTGTGTGTGAGAGAGTGTTGTAGTGTAGAGCACTAAAAAAGTATAGTGTACCTGTAATTGATGTAACTGTGTATCATAAGTGATGTTGCTTTTGCAGCTGTGTTAACCATTTAATCGGTATTATGCATTTGTTAGCCCACCCAACAAATTTCACCACCAGCCGCCACTGTGTAGAACCCTCAAACTTCCAGGTCTCTGTTAGAGAACCTGGTTTATATATGTGTATATGTGCTTCAGTGTGTTTGTATATGTACAAACATACACCCACAGTATTGGGCGTGTATACATGGTATCAGAGGAAGACTTTGAATGGTAAGAGTGTGTAATGTGAACTTGAATCACCGCTTTTGTCAAAATAACACTGTAGCAATACGACAGCCATATCAAGAAGGCTGTGTTTGGTGATTCCAGTAACATCAGAGTCGAATAGCAATACGATGCCAAATAAATGAATACAAATCTGCAGCATAATAAATAAGATAACATCCGAACTGAGACATTATACAATTTTCAGTTGTTACGTTTAAATTATTCTAATGTTCAGTGTCCCAGTGTCTGTTGTTGGAATATTGAAGAGGCATATTTTATTCTCATGAAGATGATTTCTTGCTGATATGAAGCGATCGGTGCGTGCAGGGAGGGGGTGGATACATGGAGAGGCGAATGAGAGAAACAAATGAAGATGGAAAGGGTAAGCGGTCGACAGGGAGTGAATACAAATGGAGAGACAGCGAGGGCATCTTCGTTACACTAGCACTGTGTTGATACAGTGTTAGCTGGCAAATTTTCTGCAACAGTGTAAGTGGTGACAGGGATAGGAAATAATGTGGTAGATTAAAACTTTTCCAATGCATCATTTAGGGTTTTTTAAATGGTTTTGCAAATATGTACACTACTCATTCCAAGCTTACTTTATTAACCCTTTACGCTTCAGTGCGTCGTAGGTGTACCGCCGGCGGTACACCTACTAATTTGCATAGGAATTTCAAGAGTGTCCGACGGCTGCAAACCTGATTATACAAACACTATACGCCGATGGAAAGCTTAGATTCTCATAAATCCGCCGGTATAAACCACTTTCAGATGCGATTACTACAGCGGGTGAGAAAAACACATTTGTCCGACAAAAACAAATATTCATCCATCCGTTCTCTATACACGGCTTCAACGCACACAGCGCGACTCACATTTCCGGGTTCATTATTACACTCAGACAAAAAGATTCCACAAAAACCGGCCATAATCCAACCTTTTACATCCAGATGACACAAGCCAGTAAACTATTTTGTCCAAAACATGTCCTGAAGTTGGTATAAAATCCACGAATCGGTCGTTTTCAAGGAAATGCACCTCACGACCAATATTCCCTGTATTTTTCGTAATTTTTAAAAAATAGAATATTAGCGATTTTTTGTACTGAAACCGGCTGGAATTGACTGAAGCTTAAAGGGTTAAACAATCTATACTCAAGATCCATATAACATTATTTTCCAGGTTTCAACCATGGCTTTAACTGATGGGTTTAATTTTCTCTGTGGTCATAGTCTCCATAATAATGTAGATCTGCCCACTGGAGAAAACTGAGTGACACCACTGAAGTGCAAAGGATAAAGTGTTAGTAGACTTTGAAATGGGACTGTTTTGTCATTTCATTTTGGACACTATTAAATCCAAGGTCAAGATCAGGCTCCTTTTTTTGATGGTTGTTAGCAGATTTAGGCAAGTATCAAAAAGATATTTACTACCGTGCCTCACAGAACAGCACTTCTTTGTCTGTGTAATTAATAAAGAGCTCGACCTGAAACCTACCACTGAAGAAGTGACCAAAGCTATCAACCAGCTCTCGTGTGGCAAAGCCCCTGGTGCAGATGCTATCCCTGCTGAGATATACAGATCAGGTGGACCAGCGCTAACCCAGAAATTGACTGAGCTATTCTCATCATGCTGGAGTAAAGGAACCCTTCCTCAAGACTTTAAGGATGCCTCCATCGTTCACCTATATAAGCGTAAGGGAAATAGACAAGACTGTAACAACCACAGAGGGATATCACTGCTCTCTATCGCAGGAAAGATACTAGCCAGAGTGTTGTTGAACCGTCTTATAAAACACTTAGAGCAAGGCTTACTGCCGGAAAGTCAATGTGTCTTTAGGGCTGGTAGAGGCACAGTTGATATGATATTCGCTGTTAGACAGCTTCAAGAAAAATGCCAAGAACAGCATCAGAATCTCTACACTATTTTTGTAGATTTGACAAAAGCGTTTGATACCGTCAGTCGAGAGGGGTTGTGGAAAATCTTGGCTAAGTATGGCTGCCCTCCAACTTTTATCACCATGATACGCCAGTTCCACGATGGAATGATGGCTCATGTGATCGATGATGGTCAAACTTCAAACCAATTTCTCGTCAGCAATGGAGTAAAACAAGGATGTGTTCTGGCTCCGACACTATTTTCCATCATGTTCTCAGCCATGCTTTCTGATGCATTCACTGACGTAGATCTCGGTCTCGAAATTCGGTACAGAACTGATGGCAAACTCTTCAATCCAAGACGTCTGAAAGCATCCACCAAAGTACACCTTACAAAGATAGTTGATCTTCTCTTTGCTGACGATTGTGCCCTAATTGCTACTACTGAAGGGCAATTACAGCAAACTATGGACAAATTCTCAGGGGCATGTGACAACTTTGGTCTTTCCATCAGCACCAAGAAGACGGAAGTGTTGCATCAACCTGCACCTAGTACAGCATATATTGAGCCCAACATCATGGTTAAGGGTGCCAAACTTCAGTCTGTTGACAGCTTCACATACCTTGGTAGCACAGTATCTCGCTGTGTCCATATAGATGATGAAGTCAATAATCGTATTGCAAAAGCCAGTGCAGCCTTTGGCAGGCTCAGACATACTGTATGGGAAAGGAGAGGTATAACTCTAGCAACCAAACTCAAAGTCTATAAAGCGATTGTCCTTACCACTCTCTTGTATGCATGCGAAACCTGGACAGTTTACAGCAGACATGCTTCCAAACTACAGTATTTCCATACAACAAGACTTCGTAAAATCCTAAAAATCAACTGGCAAGAGAAAATTCCCGATACAGAAGTCCTAAAGAGAGCTGATTTACCATCCATCCATACTCTTCTACAGAAAAGCCAACTTCGCTGGGCCGGTCACTTGCACAGAATGCCCGACTACAGAATTCCAAAACAGCTCTTCTACTGCGAGCTCTCAAAAGGCAAGAGAACTGTGGGAGGTCAGAAAAAGAGATACAAGGATGTCCTCAAATCCTCTCTTAAGGCTATGAACATCAATTGGGAAAGTTGGGAATCTCAAGCCAGTGATCGATCAAACTGGCGCTACATGATCAATCTCGGTGCCAAAAACTCAGAACAAGCAAGAACATTAGCTGCTCAGGAGAAGCGAGCCGTCAGGAAAGCAAGGTTAGCAAGTACCTTAACCACAACAGAGAGCGACTTCAAGTGCCATCATTGTGGTCGCGACTTCCGGGCCCGGATTGGACTCACCGGCCATCTCCGGACACACCGGAACCAATCGACATCATAGTGGGAAGTCATGGTCCTCATCGTTTCGATGGACGAACAACAATGTTCAGGCACATTATTGATTGCAGGTCATCTGTACTTTGACATCACCGCAGAGACCACCAAAACAGACATTTAAAAATGTGTGTTTTTTTCTACATTTTTATTACATATACACAAATGCAGTTACAGGTAAAATGTCCACCGTTATGCTGAAAAGTATAGACACAAAGGCTCACAACCTCAGTTGGTACAATAATTTACTCCCATGGTTTCTCATACCATTGTTATGCCAATGATACCCAGCTCTTCATGCTGTCCCCATCTTTAACTCAACCTCTTCAAGACTGAGCTCCTTGCCATCCCAGTCAGTCCCTCTATACAGCAAGAAATCAACATTTAGAGTGAATCAGGCCAACTCAAAGTCACAAAATCTGTGACAAAAAATAAAAAAATTATATTATGTCTGCACTGCCTGTAGGCACTACAGTCCAATTATTACAGCTGAATGTGTTTAATGGCACTTATTCAGGTTTTTTTCTCCTGACTAGATGCTTGCTTGTGTTGTATCTATTCTCAGATGTATGTCGCGTTAGATAAAGGTGTCTGAAATTAAATTAAATTGTAGAATCCTAGGCATCTGAATGAATGACAGTATGACCTGTATAGTGTCTGTCCTATAGCATGAGATGGACAAATGAAAAATGCCTTTAGTGAACTTGAATCTGTCTTTGTGTCTTGGATTGATTAGACACCCATTTAATATTCAGAAACCATTGTGTAAAAGTGACCAACAAGCACTAAAGCAGATTGAAAGTCTAAACAACACTGATGGAGCTTATATCAAGAGTCAGGTTTTACAAAGAAAAGAAAAATATGCTTGTTTTACTCAAAATCTGTGTAGGGTTGTATATGAAACAGCCATATTAGCATGTCTGAACTGACCTCAATGGATGTTTAATTGTGTGCAGTTCAGAGAGATTGGCCCAGCCATAAGTTTGATAGGAAATGTTTTTAAATTGCTTCCAGACTTTGCCCAGATTTGACACACTGAAGGCTTCTACACAGATACAGATATTTGTCTTTTCTAGATTTTTATCTTTCTCTTCATTTTATCTTTACTGCTGACGTTAGATTTGCAGATGCTGTGGACCGTTAGTTCATAGAGGTTACAAGCATGGCGGTAGAGAGATGCAGCGATGCCAAGTTAAAATTCTAGCTGTGAGTGTAAACGAAACATAAAGAGACCAGTAAGGTATCTGCCTTTCTTGCTACTGTTTCTGGCACTTACTCATTACACAAAGCAACAACAGGCATCATTGTTTCCCAAACTCAAGCATGGATATACACAAACCAAAATCTTTAAAAAATCTCTCCTCAGAACATGCTACAAAAAAATCTCAGTTTAAATGACCAAAAATTCCTCGAAGACTTGATACTGACAAGTTTAAATGGGGTCATATTAAAACAGGCTATTTATTTACCCTTATTTTATTTCAACTTTTGTGTAAACTGATCACCAGCATCATGTATTCCTTTATTTGCATAGCCCAGCCTTTGGTATTAAACACTGAAACTCTTTATCAGTAGTGCAACTCAGTGTAACAAACTTTACTCAAAATTTATGAAAAGACCATCTGCATAGTGTAAGATCTGGTGTGTGTATCTCTGACTAAACAAAGAAGAAAGAACAAGTAATAGCAGGAATAAATAAGAGTCTGATGTCAATGTTTTTGTTGAGAGTGTGTGTTTGCTGCTCAGTCAAGTCTGGGCTCCATTATGAGAACACACAGTCCAAGATTTCTGATCTGCTGTTACACAGCATTAGGTACCAGTGATATGTCTTTTAATCTGTCTGGGTCTGTGTTGTTCTGTTCTGAAAATGCGTGATCTCCAACAAGATAACACAAAAAACTACATGGCCGAATTTAATGGAATTAAGTGGAGAGGGCAAAGGTAGATTCAGTTGAACTTAATGGCAGATGTGGACTACTTTCATCAAACAAGAAAGATAGCGCAGTAGCCATGGTAGAGGATATGGTCTGCAAGTGATGGGTCTGCAGAGCAACCATTTTGGTGGCAAATATCAGATTATATGGCAGCCCAAAGAGAATGATTAAGTGACTGGTACTGAGTGAGAAGTATATGCTCAGTATGACCTCCGTAACAGTAACTTAAGACAGAATGAAGCGAAAAAATGAGGTATCAGTCGCTTTTCAAGCTTTTCATTGGTTATTCAGATAGCACACAGCTGGTGATCGGATGTTGCACATGGAATAATGATGTATCACTGTGTCTCATTAATAGTAATAACACTCTGAAGTAAAAGAACATGTGTAAAGCGAAGAGACTTTCATCATTTTTGTTTGTTTGTTAGTTTTTGTGTTTGATGTTTCGGTCTTTTCTTTTGTGTGAATTACACAATGGAATCTGATTTAAGCTGTGAAGCAGTGTTGCTCTCAATAAAGCAGCAAGTCATATCCTAGTCTGAAGAATGCAGGAGTTAGAATATAATATCCTGGTGCTTCATTCAGCACTGTGAGTTATAGTGAACTGGAGGAAGAACAAAAGGACTCGGTAAACAAATGAAATGCATACCATAATCGAATCCTACAATGCTGAGCTCATATGTGCTTCTACATTATGTTGGCAGCTTTGAAGGTAAACTGCCATGGGGCTGATAGATGCTGTCCTGGTACTGGAGACGCACAGAGCTGGAACGCTACTTCAAAGATAGCTCCTCTACATTCACACCATAACAAGCATGTAAGAATCAAAACAGTTGGAACTTTTTATGTGCTGAGAAAAGCAAAATAACTGTCACTGGTTCTAGCCAACTCATTATACATATACAGTATACAACACAAGTGAATGCACCACTGTGCAATCTCTGTTAGTTGTCAAATGATTCAACACTGTATCACTTCCCAGTTATTGCATTACTTCTAGTTGAACACTAGTAAGTTTGCACTTATGTAACATTATAAACTAAGTTTACATTTTCTATTTTAAAAATCCAGACCCTTCAGTAGCAACACTTTACTGAGTTTCAATTTTTTTATTAAGTCCTTTATATGTATATTGACCTTTGTTTTTGATGAAAGACTTAATCCTCCTCAGGATACATCAGTGTAGTGTAACTTCTTGTACAGATGCTCTTCCGTTCATCGGACACATCTTCTTTTTTTTCTTCCCTACTCTTTGCTTTGAGTGGTTGTGCTGCCCTACCTCTCTCTATAAATACCCCCAAATGTATTCTAATGGATTCAAGTCAGGTGACATTCAGCCAGGTCACAGATTTTACAGTATTTCTTTTTTTTTTCTCTGTAGAGACTCTTATGAGAGTTTTGGCAATGTGCTTTGGATCATAATCATTATTATGCTTCCATATTGCTCTACTGTCCAGTTTCTGCAGACTGGGAATTAGCTTGTCTGCTAATATTTTGGTATTTTCATGGTGCAACTGTAAATGTCATCTCCCCAACTGCATGCTGTATCATACAGCTCCATCATCATCACACTCCCAACTTTGTACTTCACTGTCAGGACCATTCTTTCACCATGATAGACCTGGCCACATTTATCATATTTTCACTTGACCAAAGAACGTGCTCCAAGTATTATTCAGGCCTTCTTTTCAAGTTGTTTAGCAATGTTTTCTGAAGAGTAAGTAATGTGTCGCAATGTCGCAGAAAACTCTGATTTCCTTTGATGACTCCTGTGTCACGTCTGAAACACCTGCCTGTTTGTTTATTAAAGTAGAATTTTCTGATATGAGTATTAGTTGTATTCTGGTGGTCCTTCACGCGCTACAAAACCAGCTTTGACTCACAGACGCCTAGACTCAGCCAGACCTATGAAGGTGCCCGATGGTATCTTTAGCAGCAGATTCTTCAAGATCTGTAAGTTGCAAATTAGAGCTGCCTCAGGTTAAGCTTGTTCCAATATATGCCCCAACACTCTGCCATCATTTCACGATTTGTCCCTCCGTGGACCACTGTCGGTCAGCATTCATCACTGTGGAAAGAAAAGGAGCACTGCACAAGCCACGTTGGAGATACCCTAACCTGTAACACTTAAACAGTTAGCTAAAGCCTTTGTTCCAGATTTCAACATATTTATGACAAGAGATGAGTATTCACTTAACATTTAACATACTCCTAACCACAACATGTTATTTCTAATGTATTCGTACAGATACACGGTATAATGCTGTGCTTGTAATGTGGATCTTTCAAATGACAAATACTGATATAATGAAAATGCAATCTACATGAATCCCAAAACAATGATAAGTATCATATAAATGTTAAATGCACTAGTCCTCATTTGTGTGCAATTTGTAGACACGCTGTGCTTTATTTGCATCTTTACCAATACAACTGATTAAATTGCAGTTCACTATCTTTTAAGAAGAATGAACATCACCACTGGTCATTAGACAGATTTTCAAAAGCATGAACAAAAAGCCTGCTGGCAGAAAAATAGTATGCAATAACAAATATAGTAACTTTTTCTACTGTTATCAGTCATGTTAAAAATGCCTAAAAAGAACAATACCTTAAAAATCCAGAACTTCAACTCCACCAGAACTCTTATTCTAATATGTTTTGTTTCTTACTGTGTTGCAATCGAATGCTTTTGTGATCCCAGGCTCTGTGTCGGATCCAGGGCTCACATTTGTTACAAAGCTGAAGGACACTGACAGGAGGTTTTTACTCTAATTTCTCTCTCTGTTACTTTACACTCTTACTCCTCCCCCGTTGCACACACAAATGCACACACCAGTCCACACAAACATGCACAGGTCGTTGGAGTGTAAATTAGTTTTTACAAAGCAGTACCTGGAGTTTCACACTCTACCAGCTTTGAATGCAATTAATTGTATTTTTGTCTCTGAGTGAGTTACCGTGTGAATGTGAGTATAAAGAGGTAGCTGTACTGTCCCCTGTGAGTGTATGATACTAGCCCTATTATATGGCTCTGTATTTGCCTGAATTCTCACCTTTTATTTAAATTACAGGAAGAGAAGAACAGAGCAATCACTGCCAGGCACCATGCAGCTCTTGTGTCTACTCTGAGACAATCCTTTGCTGTTTTAATGGATGTTATAGAACATACTTGTATAGGATACACTAATGATTTTACTAGTTGTCCTTAATTTATAAAGTATAGACTAACGCTAAACCATGAGCCAAACACAATTTGAAAAACTTAATACTGCCTTACAGTTTGTACTTTTCTATAGAAAGATTGTAGATCAAAGCTTACTTGTACTTAAATAGTTGGCTAATCTAACTATTTCAACTATTATCATTATTATTATCATGCTATTATGCTATATCAACTATTAAATAGCTCCAAATCCTCACGAGAGCCAGTGTGACAGAAGACAAGTGATGAGTACAGGAAGGTCATGGTCACTTGGTTGGCTGGTGTAAAGGGCTGTTTTGCACCGATATTTTGACTTTAGTACACCAATACAGCATTTCAACAGCAGAGTGACAGTTATACTACATGAACGTAAAAGTGGATAATGTGAGCACACTTGTGTATAGATACGCAGTGATGACAGGCCACATACATCAGTAAATTCTGCAACTGATATGATGTAAAAAAAACAAAAAAACAAGACACTTCACAAATAAAGCTGAAAATAGAAGCGAGTCTCAATCCATGTTAAATAATGAAGAGTACAGTTTAGGTGCATTTACTGTAATTTTGCATATCATGAGCAGAACATGTAAGATGTGATTGCCGGTCACTAAGTGGATTAGCAGACAGCAAGGGGACTTGTCTTTTTGGTTTCTTGAAGGCATTTAATCTCTCATCAGAGAGACTTCTTTAGCTCTGAGTTGAATGGTGAAGAGTCCCAGGTATTTATTCTGATTTCCAAATCACAGAGCTGATGGTCTTGGTCTTTTAACAAGTCAGGACTCCCAAAACTGCCAGGTATAGGTTGACTCAAAGTGTTAATGGTGGTGTCTGAAAAGGAAACTCAAGGCTGCATTCTAATGATTTGATAAGTAGTGTTGGGGAGTCCCTTCTCTGTTTAGAGATTGCTGCTCTAGTATAAGCTGTATTTTTCACTCCTTTCTCAAGTCATCTGACTTCTCTGTCCAAATTTTCTCTTGCTCTTCCTTTCTTCTCTGTCATGTTTTTTTTAGTAATCTTTTTGCTGACTAAATAAATGCCCAGTTGGAACAGTCAAAGGTTTAAAGTGCTTTCTTAGTATGTGTGTGTTCCTTTTCTTTTCCTTCTGTCTTGGTAGGGACAGTCTCAGCTTGCTGTTGTAAGTTCTGATTATGTTGCAGTAGGTGGTGGGAGTCGAACAGCAACTACCAGTCTGTGTGTGGAAGTTTCTGGTAAACTTTAGTGCTGATGCTTCCATTGTGTGCACAGCAGTCCAATCAAAGGCAGTTTAAAGCACTTCTCTGACATCCACCCGTAGACTTGTTGTGCTCCATGGAGTTGATGTCTTCCGTAAAAGCTTGTGTTTCCTGGGCTTTGACTTCAGTATCATCCACATACCAGCAGCTTGGTATTTTTTCTTAAAAGAAATCAGTGTTGTGTTTCCACTTGCTTCATGTTGAGTTTGACCATAATGGATGACACTGGCAAAGCCATGGCACAGTCATGCTTTTGTTTGTGGAAATCCTTTTTTGTATTTAATATAGGTGGTGGTTAGGCAGAGGTCAAGCAGGGCACAAATCTAACTTCGGGTTAAGTTGTTGTTGTTGTTGAAAAATGGTAGTCCATCTCCCTTTTGGAAAGTCTTCTCTTCTTATCGGTCTCTTTCAGGAGTGGTTTTCTGTGGAACAGTTTGAACATAAAGGCCTCATTTACATAGTGTCTTCCCAACAGTTGATGCTGATATTTATTGTCATGTAAGGTTTCGTCAATAGTTTTTCGTGTTGGCTTGTTTGTTTTTTCTGATACTGCTAACTTTAATGAACCTTTTCCCAGCGACAGAGCCTGTATGTCTGACAGTAATGATGCATTGTTGTATGCTTAAATGAGCGATTTTTGCCTTGGCTATTTGCTGTATCTTGACACAAAACAACTGATGTTCTCGACATTAACAATTTTAGACAAGGCTCACTTGTTCACTGAAATTAAGGTAACAACCTCATGAAGCTGGTTATGATGCTGGCAAGAGTACCGTTATGGTAAACAGTGGTTTCTTGAAGGAATCTGAAATATAAAACATATTTTTCTTAGTTTACAAGATTTTCTCACTACCAAATCCCGTATGTGTTGTTTTAAAGATTTTTTTTTTTTTTTTTGCTGTCTTCAGTTTTGTTGTACACTGTAAGTAAAAACAAAAAATACAAAATACTTGAAAGAGTCTGCGTGTCTGTTGTCTGTGACTGTTCACTAAAACAGTACATTACATGGTAAATGGTAAATCAAAAGCTTTTTTTCCCCTTTCGTCTCACCTTGATGCTTCAACGATTTATCCGTCAGTCCCATGCTCCATTCTACCTTAACTTTAACAAGACCTCATGATACTTAAACCTCCACTGCAGAGTTTGCTCAATGAATGTTGATATTCCAAAAAATAGTAGAACACACTGAACACACTAAACCTGAAACTAGTAACCCAACATTTTCATTTGACAAATTGCTAATTATAAGACATAAAATCAAATGGTTAAAATGTTTAGTAGGCCCAGTGGAAGATTTCATGAATGATTCAAACACAAAGCTTGAGTCTTGCTTACTGAAGGCTGAATTGAAACGTGACCAAAATCGGCCCTTGAAAGACAGGTCTGAATTGTTCACCATTGTGACTATATTGATTCTATGCTGACTGTCCCTATGATGTTTCAGTCTCTCCACTCCATATTGCTCCGTAGCATCCACTCCTCATCGAGTGACTGATTCTGGGTTTCTTTGGTAAAAACACATTGGGGAAGCTAATTTAATGCTACAGCAGTTTTTCTCCGCAAACTGAAGTGTGTATTTTCCTAAGTTAATGCCGGCAGTACAGAATCCTGTTTTTGTGGATGACTGTTGACTGGTCTGCTGTGATTTGATAGCGAGTCATGGCATTAATACAGTACCTCCACACATAAATGTATGGAAACACTTGGGCTCCACACACAAATGTTTTCACTAATTTCCGCTGGCTGACACGATGTCCTGATTAAAAATGGGACAGTCCTGATTGTTAAACCTCTGTCTTTGTCACTATGCAACTTAGATATATTTGTTTTTTTGTTTTTGTTTTTTGTCCTTACACCTAAGCTACGCATTTGCACAGAAAATGACTAAGGTTGCACAGAGACATATTGAAAATTCCTCTTTCTCTCTGCCTTTCTTTGAGTCTCAGTCTTAGCTATTGGAAAGAAAGAGAAGATGAGGAATAAAATATCTCAAAAAAACAGAGAGCAACATAAATTCATAGTATGTAACAACATTTTATGTCTCTGAGATCCTGATATTTTATTACCTCCAATGACATCAAGCCATGCAGAGAGTTTAGGTGCCCGTGGTTATAAAATATTTGCTTCTGAGATTTCTCACTCTGCCTTACTACCAGAGATAAAATAAATGGATAATTCACAGAACACATGTGCATGTTGTAACTCTACTGTATCTTTATACCTATTCTACTATATATTCTATGTCTTTGAAAGCTGTTCTATTCATAACTGTCTAACGTGAGGTCCTATAGTGGCAGTTTACTTCGGATGTCGTAGTAATTACAGTAATTACTGCTCACAGTGGTATCTATTTTCATGTAGAAAGTTTATTGGGGGTTCATTAGGGTGGATGATGCCACGTGAATCAGGTGGTTTGCATCCTGGGTCCTGTAGGTTCAGAAACCAGTAAGACTTTGGTTGAGGTTAGAGAAATTGTGTGTATTTTTTTCCCCATTTTTTCTCAAATGTTGGAAGTCCCTAAACAAAAATAGAAAACTTCAACTATGAGTGAGTTGACTTGACTGAATATTTTACAGAGATAGCAGTCATAATTTGTATTCTTTGATTATGATTCTACTTATCGATTCTGGTTCTTTGCGATCCTATATTCCCATTTTTTTTAGGGGCAGATAGTTTGCTTTTACATTAATTCATGCATAATTGCAATCTAATAATATAATATCCTGTTTTATAGTAACAATCACACTTTTTTTTCCTTCACTGACCTATATTTGACATTTAATATCACTGTATATTTTCCCAATTATACGGACTTTTGAAATCAGTCTTAAGATGGAAGAAGCTCTTGATGCCACACCAAGAGCAAGAACAGTGGGAAAACAAATGAAGATGTTCTCAGTCAACAAATTTGTGATGTCGTCCATGCTATGCAGTCATATCATGTTAATAGAAAACAATCTGAATTGCATTATATTTCTTTCTAAACATAGTAACTGTTGTAAAAAAAAATGTAATTTACAAACAGTTTAGAAGAGGGCAGAGACAACAATTATTATCCCAAAACTAGAGGCAACCAACCAAAACTTGGTACATGGCTAATGTGTGTCCTTAGTGCATAGTTATGATCTCTCAGAAGTAGCTCTTAAGATTGACTGTCCATGTCAGAAATCAGATGTTTGTAGTTGATTTGAACTGACACACTGGAGGGTGAGTGAAGGGCCAGCCATGTCAGAGAGGGGGAGGTGGGGGGAGACATGACATAATTCAGAAACGACACAAATTTTCATCTGATCGTCTGTTGACCTTTCATTTCAGACAGAACATCAATCTAGATTAAGCTTGCCCCGGCGAGTCTCTTTGAGGGCAACCTGGGCCCTTGTTGAGGTTTCAGTGAAGCCTCAAATTATTCACACCTGTGCCAAAATCTGACATTGACATTATAACCCTTGTGTTACCTGTTTGTCATTTCCAGAAAGAACAAGCACAATTTCAGTATAATCATCGCTTTTTCCATATGTATGAATAATTAGTGCTTAAGTTTGGGCTGTACCATCAGGGAGATGTCTGATCAGGGTCAGATTTATTCAACAGCTTGACAATTAACCCAAAAATAAAGCCACAGTCACAGAAGCAGAATCAGTGGGACCGTCTCAAGAATATCCAACTTAGTGGATGTTTGAATTAAAATTGGCATGATTAGAATCGCTATTAATCTACTGCCTTGAGCAACACATGATGTTCAGTGTTAGCTACAGATATTAAAACTGATATTGAAATTCTCACCTCCAGTTCTTGCAAAAGATTAAAAACTATTGCATCAACCATTTTCACATCCAGACTCATTAGACTTCTGCTTTTCTTTTTCCTCACTGCATTACTGTTACAGCATGTTCTTGCACCACAGTCTCCATTTTGTTTGTCTGCTTCCCCATGAAATCAGGATTCAGCGCTTAAGTTTCTCATTTTGACACTAAATTGAAGTTTTGATTCTCTGAAAAGGAAAACTTGAAGTGTCATGCCTTACTGTGGCCTGTGTTCACAGTTGTGTAGAAAAATGATAGTCTTCTCTCACTATGAGTGCATATCCATGTGTGTGTTTGACAGACAGAAGGATTTTGTTTAAGGTCAAATGCCAAGGCTGATCCACACAATCTGCAGCACAGCAGCAGTGCAGCTGTGACATGTGTCATATCCTATTTATTATCATAATGTCAGGTTGAAGGAACATCAATCCAGTCAAAAAGGTCAATAGTTCACAGTCCAGCTTTAGAGTAAAGTTTGGGAGGCTGGACAGAGTATCAGCAATAGGTAGAATTGCATTTAATAGCAGCAAAAATGATGTGACAACCAGAATGACTTGGTTAAAGTTAGCAACAGTGTGTCTGTCAAACAACTATTAGTCAAGGTTAGGAAAGTAGAACTAGGACAGTGGTGGCCTAAAGGTGTGAGAAGCAACCTTGAGACAAGGAGGTTAGCAGTTCCATAAATCTGAGCATGAAAAATGAAAAAAAAAACTTTGCTTTGCTTGCCCCCTGAGGTGCCCTTTAGCAAAGTACTTAACTCTGGCTGCTTCAGTGGAGCTGCTCATTGGCCAACAGATCAGGCTGGGGTTCTACTGGGAAGCTTCCAAATGTGACAGGGACTACAGGTGGAAATTAGCTCTTTGTGCTATAACCTGGCACATGCATATTTTCCTTATATGGATTAATGTTTATTGTGCATTGTCCCTGATTAAATAAATGAAATAAATAAAAAAAATAAATAGTATGTAACTGTGTGGTAAGTGTTGCTGCAAAAGAGAGATTTAAAAAAGGTTGACTGATTGCTTTCATTGTAAAAGGATAAAACGAGGGATAATTTATAGAATTTTGTTATTGTAATTCCCCATAGGAACATATCAGTGAGCCACACACGTTCCCTCATCATTATGAATACACAGCAGTTTGTTTTGTGTTGGTAACACATGCCTCGTCCGGGATCCCTGAAAACTACAGAGCCGAGAATAACCTGTTAATTGAATTGAATATCTGTATATTGTTTTATTATTATTATTTTAAGATTCACTGTAGGAACAAATGGGCTTATGCTTGAGTGCCACAGACATGATAGGAAAGTCTGAAAAAGTTACAAATTGTTGTTTTTTTTATCCTTTCTTGGGAAAAATACAAAGAAAAGCCTGTGTTATCCTTTAAATGGACATAATTTATGTCCTCTAGAATTGATGATGACATCATACCTAAACATCTAATATACAGTATGCAATAGAACTGAGTCCAAAACATGCCTCCTCACAGTAATTACATTACTTCTAAATTAAACAACAAGGTATCTGCTCGTATATAATATTAAAAACCACCAGTTTAGATACACTATATTAAAAACAGCCCTACAACAGGAGCTTAGTGCAACAAATGCCTGTACATCTTTCATTAGAGATCCAAATTTTTTCCTTTTCTAACACAGACTTGACCCTCCTCAGAATGGAGGATACCAGCGGAGCACAAAAGCCTGCAGAGACATTCTGCCATTCTTCAAAGACGTTGTTTTTTTCAGAGGCTCTTTGTTGGAGATATTTTGTTGCTCTGCCTCTCTCTTTAAAACACTCCAAAGCTGTTCCATTGGATTCAAGTCAGGAGACATAATTGGCCAGGTCATAGTTTTAACTTCTTTTTTTCTTTAGAAACTCTTGTGCGATTTTGGCAGTGTGCTTTGGATTGTTACTCTCGTGAAATGTTTTTATACTTCAGCTCGGGAGTTCTACAGTCTCCCGACTGTAGAACGAATCAATTAAAAATGTATGAAATAAGAACTAATCACTTAACGCTGATGGAAGCTGTGGGTATGTGTTTGATCACTGAGTCCATTTGAAAATCGTAGACAGGCAAGCTATAAAGATGTATGAGCCAGCAGACATGTTGCATTCGAGTGTTCTGCATATACTGTGGAAGCATATCAGCCTTTGCCTGCTGCTGCTCCCCTTACTTGTTATTAGCGGATCAGTTAAACAGCATTTACCATATGGGATGCACACAATGATCAGCAGAGCAATGCACTGTTTGGTTTCCAAATTGTCAGTGGTAAACAGACCCAGCAGACAGAATTGATCTTTGGGACAGGAAAACACTCCATCCATGAACACTCAAAAGGTATAGAATGAAGAAATGAACAAGTGTCTGATGCAATCTTGTGAAATGCCAACTCGAGAAGACTGAATAATACTTTAAAGACATCACATTTGCAGAAGATAGTGAAAAGAAGGGAAAAAAATGCATGCAAGCCTAAAATTAAGGGATCTAATTCAAAGAGGAAACTGCTTACATTTGTCAATCCAAATAATTTAATGCTGCTGCAGCGACTTCACCTTCATCCAGACTGTCTTTGATATGTTGTCAAATGCCAAAAAGCAAAAAAAAAAAAAAAATTAAAGTGTGTTTAAAAGAGGAAATAAAGGAATTTTAGATCGAGCCTTTCTAATCCCATTTTTAGTAATCTGAGACAAGTGTTTGTTGATAACAATGCTGTTACGGCAAAGTCCCACCATGCAGTGATACAGACATGCACTGAATATCTCCCACCGCTTCAAACAAGCTTTACGTGTTCATCTGGGGATAGATTTAAGAGTTTGCAGCGTGTCTGGTCTGTTTTCGGCTCTATTCCCTCCTCTGACTGTGGAATGTTTCATTTAAGAACGCCAAAAGTCTCTGTTGCTCTCACTGTTGATGCTGCTTCGCTCAAGACATCCCATCCCACTTTTCTCCTTATGTAACACCCAGCATCCATCATTTGTTACACTGCCGCGCGAAGACATGACAAGACAGACAAATGTCAGTTGTTGTGCGAGTTGATGGGTTGGGGGTCGTGTTTGTTGCCAAGATGTGACAAGACAGTCAGACATCAACTAAAAGGTTACATGGCCAATCAGCCTCGAACATGGCTGAGAGCTGCCACGACAACAAATCAGCAGCGTTGATGAGGGCTGGTGCTAGAGGCGCTTGACGGGGAGCGTGTGTGCGTGTGTTTGTGTGTTGTTGGCCATCAGAACGCATGTCTCTGCTGCTTGTCATTTTGATGTAACCCTACATCAAACCATTTTCCTTGATGACTGGTGATGAGTTCGACACATTCCAAGTAAATGCTTAGTTGCTCGTGGGCAGGCACACGTTCTGCTACTGGCTGCGGTCATAAGGTCGTCGCTTGTTTTTTTTCTACTTTTTTTCCCTTGTACTGCGAATGGAAGTAGGTTCCAAACTTTCACAGTCATTAGTCTTGTTTTTTCTCCTTTTAGAAAGCACTTGGAATTTCCCTTGCGTAATTTCTGCCCTCACACACTTGCAGAGTATAAATAAACAAATAGATGGTACAGTCGTTTTGCACAGCTCAGTGCGAATTACAGTGGAAACTCATTTATCTGGAGCCAGTGGGAATAGAGGCTGTTTAGACGGCTGAGACTCATTCACTCATCCAAATGCTCACATATGAGGCTCCACAAGATCGTATACCATTTGGTAAACACTTGAGTTTACACAGGAAAAGTGCACAGTTTGATAATGTGGGGTCCCATTGGGAAATCATAGTGTATTTTGGCAATTAACTAGATAAGAAAAATCATTTTCCTGTTATCATTTTTATTGCCTTTATTTGATAGACACGGTGACGATACATGGAAAATATGGGAGACAGAGCAGGGAAGTGACATGCAGTAAAGATTTGGTCGGCATTGGTAGCGCAGCTACTTTGTTGTCCCGTTCACTCTGATTTTTTGTTATTTTTTAGTCTAATATTACATTCTTTCCCACTCAGTTTTATGACTTGATCATTATGGATAAGGAGAATCAATTAGAAGCCATTTTCTGCAGCACCATCCTGCAGGTCAGTTTTGGGTTTGAGCATGTTCCAACCCCAAGAACCACCCCTGTAGAACCTCTTTTAAGGCCATTCTTTCAGGAGAAGAAACGTGTTACTTCAGGGTGGGTACTTCTGAGCAGCACCAAAAACCTGCTGTGTGTTTTGATTTGTTAAACTCATAGAAGATAAGAAGGGCCTTTTTATTTCTTGCCTGCTTGGTAGTGTGCTTCTCCACTCAAACATTGCCAACAACAATGTAAAATTTGCTAACTATATTGTCTTATGTTCCTCAGAGAAGTGCAGTTACACCAACTTGACTTATTTGCTGTGGATTTGCCACACTCTGAGTTGATTTTGCAGAAGAAAAAAATTGCAGGAATAGCCAGATAAAACTATTCATTCAAACATTTGCTCCACCTCACACCTGCCAATTTAGTGGAAAGCTGCCTTGAGTTACAGGTTTTCCATATAAAAGCATATTGTCTTATGGGGGTCATACATGTTGTAAATCAACAAACATGGCATGAAGTTTGTTTGCACATCTACACGTGTCATTTTTACCCAAATTAAAGTATATTTACATAGCAGTATTGCTTTATTGGTGTGTAACATTCAGACAAATGAGCTTCTGCTTTTTCTCCTTATTCATTATTAGGATTATACCTATAGAGCATTAATCAAGGATTCCCTTAACCGGTAGGCATCCGCTTACTGTTTCACTCTCCCTCCTGTGAGTTCCTCATACTGCCCAGCTGGGTAATTACCAAAGCTTGTAATAAGCTAGGCACTCAGACATTAATGTAGTTCTCTATGGTGTTGAGGCGAGCCATCCATTTTCAATTACGGTCACATGCACATGTGTGTATCATCTGACACACTTTACTTGTGCACACACAGACACATGCTCACACACACTTCCAGACACCTCCCTGGAGTGTGAAGCCTACAGGTAATTACTTTACCACAGTGCTGTCTGCTGCAGCAGTGTCCACCTGATCAATACCGATGTTAGCAGCAGGTAGCAGCAGCTTTATACAGCGAAACTAACCTCTCCAGCGGATTCTGTTAAGACCAAATAGTATCTGATTTCTGAGAACTCTCATGGAATCTAGTATTGATATTTTAGAGCTTATGAAAAGAGGATACCGGTTCTTAAAATGGTAATAGAAATGTATAAGCTCACGGTTAGCAATGTACACTCATCAGCTGCAATATTAAGACCTGCCAAATAGTGTGTAAGTCTCCAGGGAGTGCTGTTGCCATGGTGGCGTGTGCTTGGTAATGGAGCAATGTTTAAGTGGGTGGTATGTGTCAAAGTAACATCCACATGGATACCAGATCCCACGGTTTCTCAGCAGAACATTGCATTGTCACAAGAGGATCAATGTTATTTATTTACCTGTCAGTATTTCTAATATTATGGCTGATTGGTGTAAATTGACTCCAGAAGTGCACATAAACAAGAATTTAGTCTGCAATTTATAAGATACATATAGGGAAAATGAAGGCAATCTCATATTTAGTGTAAGCATATTGATGCTACCTTGTTCAACTGAGACAATAAAGATGAGAGCAAAACTACACTAGTCTAAGCTTTAGCCAAATAGCTAAAGGTGAATAGCTTTATTCCAGTAACCGAACAGGGGTCTCTGGAGGTTTATTAGAATCCTAATTTTAAACATGCCTGCATGCATGCATACATGCATAGCTATACTACTGTATGCAAAAACATGCATACCCTTGAGCAAATTATCAAGTTTTGAAGTGAGAAGAACAGACAATAGCCCCTGCAGCAAACACATTAAGTGAACATTTATTCAAATGTTAATGCATTGCTACTTTGTGTGCTGATAAATTCTCGAGGTAGCACTGAACAATCATTGATTCCTCTAAGCAAGTGCCTGAGGATTTATCCACTTCCTGTGAGCATTAACAGCATCAGGCTGTTTCATTAAAGCCGAGACCTGTGGCCGCCATGTTAATCTGTATTGAAAAGGGCAGAAGTTGCCATTTGAGAATATACCAACCAAACAAGTGCAAAGTATGCCCAAGCAGTAATGGTGTAGCAGAATCCAGCAACATAAAGTCCACTGTTTAGCTGTATACAAACTGTGCCTTCTGTATTTCTGTTTGCTTTTGGTATTTAGCTATGCAGTGCACTAAATCTATTTATGAATATGTTTTAAAGTAGCTCATTCTTTGGAGTGCCTTAGTTTCAATATGATCATACAGAGTGAATTTTTTTTTAAGAAAACTCCCCAATTCTGCGGTCATTATGCGATGAAAAATGTACCATTTAACAGAAAAAGTTACACACTACTTTAATGCATAGTCTGCAAAAAGTCATTAGTATCATGGAGATTTAACAGTTAGATCACCTGTCTCGAGCCAAAAAAGCTATACAGCTTCTCTGCAAATGGCTAAAATTGAGATTTGCGTGGTACTTTTATTAAAATGAGTGAAATATTGTTGCACTTCGTTTTTGTTGGATCACATTTAGTGGAGTTGCCACCGAATCACTGTTAAATAAAAATTGTTATTCCCTCTCGAGCTAAGAATTTCTATTTGGTAGAGGTAAAAATTGAAGTTATGGCTGGAGTTTTTCAGATTTCACTCTATTCTTCTGATGGAAACAGGGAGACCTATTGTATTTCAAAAACCTCCCTGGTGTCCCTGATCCACAGAGCCCAAGGTACTTCATTTCGGCCTCACAATGACTGAGTTATTACTGATTGAATTTGGAAATTCAAAAAATAGCCTTGGGCTTAAGGGGCTAAAATGAAACTAATTGACGTCTACAAAGTAGGTAAAGAATATAAAAACCCATCAAAGCATTTTCAGCTTGCAGTTTCCATTTTTGGAAATGCCATTTTTGAAATCACGGTTAAAGGGATCTATGGAAGTCAGTGCTAAATTTGGAAGACCCAGAAAACCTTCAGATACACAAAAATTCACTCCCGTAAATATCGGCAAATTGTGGATGCAAATGTCATGCAGTCAGTTAAGAAAATTACACTGAAATAAAGCTGAATTCTATAACAGATCAATGATCCGTCTCAAGAAACACAAGCTAAAGGGTTTGGAGCTGCCTTCACTATCTTAATTTGAATATCTCTGAAAATCTGCATGCTGCACATACTGGGAAGCTGAAAATTGCTTGGAGCTTAGAGTGGGCTACATGGAGTGGCTGAAAGTCCTAATGAAGAACAGAAGAACATGGCTCAGGGGGGTTGCAAACTCTGAAATCTGCCAAAGTGGGGGAGGTTTACTGACCAAACCTCTGACACAATCATTTTTCAAATTTATTTTAGTTCATCATATCAGCAGTAACAGTGCATTAGCATTTGGATGATTACATTTTGATCTGTGTATATGGAGTTAGTAGTTGTCAGTCTATTATTTCTACTTTAAAAAAATCAACAAAATATGAATTTGCTGTTCTCTTTTTTTTTTTTTTAACAAATGTTGTAGGAAGCATTCATATGCAGTGAGTGTAGACATAAAACTTGTGGTGCAAGTCATGTATTTTGATGAAATCAATACAAAATAATGAGAAACTAACAAATTGAAATACCGTTCAAACCTGCACAAAATATGTATGTGCCTGCTATTTCTTTAAATGCAACAATGAATTTTTATGACACTACATGGTTTGCGTGTAAGACTCAAAAATGCACTTTGGGTTTATTGAGCTCCTAGCTTGTCACATGATAATGTTTCACATTGGCAAGTGGTGAGGCTAGCCTTCATCTGTGTGGTATTGCACTGCTTTGGACAGGTGTGAACATAATTAACAGGTTTCATTGCAGATATTTTTACAAAAGAGACAAAAGTCATGGTTTACATAGTGTGATCAAGAAGTCCTGGGATTGTTTATGTTGTGTGACCACAGTAATCATCACATTTTTCTACATGGAACGTTTGTGAGTAGTAACTGTTGTGAACCAGGAGACTACGTAAAACTGCACTATCAACATCAGCACTTGTTATACTTAAAGTTTGTTCTGATAGGTGCACATTTGTAATTTTTCTCGTGGACCTCAAATTGAAGCAGAAAGGAAACATCACGTGCTGTGTGAGTCAACAGGCTGAGATTAGAAAACCTCCACAGAGAAAAGAAACAACATTTTTTACAGTGGAAGAGTCTCCAAAACCAGAGAGAGTCCATCTGGTTAGGAACACACCAGGAGCATGCTTGTTTTTTTCTTTAACCTTTGCATAGATGTGTCACAAGAACTACTTCTCCAGGGACGGACTGTCAGAGAGTTCCGCTGTAATGTCCTGAGGCATCTGAGGGAGAACATGCGACATACATGACCTGATCTGTCTCATGGTTGCATGTGGGAGCTTCCAGTGCCGTGTGTGCTCACTAGCAGTGCAGTTTTTGGCTAGCCTAGCCGCGCTAGACCCAGCTCTTAAGACACAAGGGTCTAGGAACGCTCGACAGGGAGGGAGGCGGGCTAAAAGGTTGTCTTTCAAATCACTCTGCAGCAATTGGGTAGGTATACAACCAATCAGCGCAACGAATAGGCTGACATAGTTCCTAGAGCGCCGGATTAGCTTCCCATCCAGCGGAGCCAACTGGTATATTAAGGATTTGCCATATCTCGTCGGCATAAGTCCAAATACGTCTTTCTTCTCAATGAAACACTTCAGTGCCGTCCTTTGTTTATCTTTCAAGTTGAATTTTAGCTTCAAATCTTTAAGGGCTGTGGCCAAAGCCGAGTCGAAAGATAACTGTTTATTGTGCGCCGGTTGTTTCTGTCAGAATCGTCGCGCCTCTGTCGTCACTTAGTTACGCCCGCCTTCTGACTCTACACTTCTTGGTGATTCGTTCGGCCAGTTTTAGGAGCGTCCAACCTCGAGCATTATGGAGGGTAACTAGACCCACCCTGGCAGAGAATTAAATTCGTTGCCGTGGGTTGTCTACCGCGGCTAGGCTAGTTTTTGGCCACAACAACACAGTATTTTGCTATTGTAACTTTAGAACTTTACCTTGTTTCTAAAATGAAAAAGATTGTATTGAGTAGCTGTTTTGCCAGTTTAATATCCTTTTTTTCCTTTCTCAATATATGAAGCTATCTTACAATAATTATAAAGCCATAGTCTCAGTCGATGTAGTCTTGCTGCAATGCATAGTCTGGATGTACCTCAGTGTCATTCCGCAATAGGGGAAATAAACACACTGGCTTGTTTTTATTTCTTTAAAACAATCAAAATTATTGTGGGTGGAGCTAAGCAAATAACGTAAATTCAGTGTTCCCTCAAAAAAGCAATGGCTAGAATTCATGTAGACAGAAAAACACATTCATTAAAATGGAAGCTTTACTGCAGAATCCAAATTTTTGTCAGTGGTTTAATATTTCAGTGTAGTAGTCTGCTATCTGAGATAGTTTCCATTGTGAAGAAAACAATGACACACAGATAGTAGAAGGAAGGACAAGGCTGGCTGAAGGACTAGTGGATTATACCTTCATTGTACATATGATGAGTCAGACTGCAGTTGATGGCTTCAGTGTAACCACTTCACAGTTAAAGGCATCACAAGGCTACTTTTTTAGAACAGAAAAACCCTGCTAATTAGGATAACATTAACAGGTAATAACAAATTAATTAGTTAATAAATTAGTTGATATTTCTGCTATGCAGAGTTATAAGAATTGTTAGTCAGCAAATAGCAAGAAAATGCAGTGGAAAAATGTTGACAATTGAAAGCAGTTTAAAGCCAGTGATGCTATCATATTGTTTTTCCATCACATCACATCCTGGTATTACTTTCTTGGTCATGCAAGCATTCACAACACAATAATTGTATTGTAGTGATAGATGGAACCTGAATGCAGGGACGATCTGTTACTTTGAAATAAATTGCCACTAAAAAGACCAGAAACTATATCAAAGAATAGATCTGCCAGATTTGCCCTCTGTTCAGTCTCACATTAAACAACCAGTGTGCTCTGAATATAGCATATGACTTTGTTTCAGACGAGACAGAGAGAGAATCTCTAGAGATAAACAATGACAATGTATGTTAGATATTTCAGCCTTTTCAGGAACTCTAAAGCGCAGAAGGAGGTCTGGATTTGGAGGGAGGCAAATAGCATAGCAGGAGCTCACTCTCTTTATATCCCTGTCTTCATAAAACTTGAAAGAGAAGTAAGAAGAAGGGAGAGAAGAGAGGAATTTGTGGGAGGAATAAGCGAGGGGAGGGTAAAGATAGTGTGAGGATGGAGAGAAAGAGAGAAGAGGAACACAAACCAGGAGAGAGAAAGCAGAAGAGACACAGACGTAAATGAGCCTCAGGAGGGTATCTGAGAGTGACAGGCTGCTGCCATGACTGTACTGTGCTGTGGGTAAACTGTCAAAACATTGACTGGTCCACCTGGCAGCCCGCCCCATTCCTTCTTCTTTTCAAAGTTTTATTCTCACTCTTTGTTGCTGCTCCCCGAAAAAAGCAAATTCCCAGCACAGAACCAGCTGCCAGATGGAGACAAAAACAAGATGAATACTGGAGAAAAATGAATTTCATTTCCCAGTGCATGGTAGTTACATTTCCATGTAGTTCTTTCCTTTATTGTCAGCAAGGTTGCAATTAATAATGAATGTGGAACTATATGCTCAAGTGTGTTTGACTAACAATAGCCATGTTTCTGTATATGTGTCAAGTGAAGTTGGTGGTAATGGCTACGTCACATATGTCTGTAGTCAGCTGAGTAGTAGATGTAGAAGCTATGAACTGGAAATAATACCGGCTGTTTGTCAACTACGGAATAAAATTAAAACTTTGAAAAACAGAAAGTCACTAACAGAACCAGTTGTGCTGGCCGTCTACAAGAGGAAAAATAGGGAGCCACAGAAATAACACATCATTACATCCTTCTTTTTCCTCTACATCTTCATTAGACACTGAAGAAGTTATGGGAGTTAAATGCCATCGACATCAGAATTTATTCAGAAAAGGTGTTTCCATTCTAAGTGTTTTTTTGTTTTTTTGAAAAAGGCAAAGCCCAGCTCAAGACAGCATTAGGAGTCTATTAGGATAAGACAAAATTAGGAATTGTCATGATGAAATGCTTTAGAAGCCCATCAAAGGCAACCACAAGGCCCTGCTGGCAAAAGCCTCCACCATAGTAAGTCTGCATTAGAGGTGATGAAAAGCCCACAGATTAGCACACCTCAGGATACCTGCATGGAAACAGACAGTGAAGAGATTCCATTATCAAGATGTGACAGACTATTCATAAACCAGAGAGGGAGCATACTAGCAACCAACCGTGTTTTCATTGTGTGCTCTTACGATGGTTTGCATCTAACGTATTCAGGTCTTGCTATCAAACATTTATTAAACTATTTCTTATTGCTATCAATGAAATGTCTGTCACTGTTATGGTGTTGCTATGGCTGAATCAACTCTGTCTAGTTTCCATTAAACTTTTGAAATGAAATGCCTCAAAATGCACAAACAAAATATGCTGGTGGAAACATGGCTAATAAGAATAAATGCCTGCATAGTCCAGTTCTCAAATTAAGTGAACTAATGGGAATGTGCCTTGAGGCTTTGATGTCATGATGTTGCTAGATGTGAAAACACCTTCAGATTTATGTGACAAAGTGGCTTCATGTCATCATGTGATGGGACAGAAATTGCTCCCTGGACTACATGAAGTTATCAGCTTGTTTTGCTTGTTGGTACAGCGATGGGCCTGAGGACATCATTACTGAACAGCATTTGAGCTCAAAGACAGCAGGGTGGCAGGTTGGTACAAAAACAACTCATATGCTATAATGAGGCTGATGTACTCAACCATTGGTGGCCTTGGGTTGGAAAAACATCTGAAGGGTGACAAATGGCGAGTTGTGTACACCTTGGTATGTCTATGTACAGATGAACGTGGTTTTCTAAAACTGTGTGTATGAGGCTGTGTTTACTTTCTGGGCTACACAGATGTATGCGCGTGTCACACTGACTGATAGCCATGCCTCTCCAGCCCAGTGTGTGTTGCCCTGGGAGACCCAGCAATAAACACACAGTCATCCTTCGGCCATGAATCTCTGCCAGCCGCCTCATCTAGTGCTCTCCACCCAGAGCCACACAGACCAGCTATGCTACAGCAGCTCAAAAGTCATCCTCCATGACCACTGTAGCGCTCCACCCATCCATCTAGAGTTCGCCCCTGAAGCTCCGGGGCTATGTCTCCAGAATAAAACATTTGTGTCATATTCACAGCAGTACACAAAACAAGTGAAAACAAGCTCTGAGCAAGTCCTATTGTATGTTGAAGCTGTGGGATTCCAGAGGAGGCATCGAGATTTGTTTGATGTGCAGCCCTCAGCAGTGACAGACAATAGTCTGAACACCCATTTAATAGCAGTTTGTCAGAAATTGCAGCCCATTTGCTGAGCAGCTGAATCTTATTTACTCTGTTTGTTGTTTTTCTGGGCAACTTACATGCAGCTTGGCCACAATTGGCAGGTGAGTGTGTCTTTGAAGGAGTGAATGAAAAACACATTGTGATGTGTAGAACCTGGCTAAGTTTAAAAGCTGTTAAATGAGTGTGGACTATTGCCATCAATGTGTAATTTGCACTGCATAGCATGTGCAAGTGAAGAGTTAAAGAAGAATTCCAGAAGAAAAAGAAAAGGATCTATTCTGAAAAGAAGTGAAAGGCAAAAACATTTGAGTATTAATGTCAGTATGCTCAAATGCTTGAAATGACAATGTTAAAGTTCTTCTCTAATCACTGATTTAACCCTCAAAAACACATATCTATGCATTAAACTGTATTCTTTCGTTTTTTTGGAGTTTTGTTTTGTGTTTTTTTTCTCATGAAAAATTTTCTTCCTGCTATGACATGCCTTAGATGCAATGCTAATGTGCAGATCTAGTTTCTCCCACTCCAGTATCAGCTTCTGGTCATCTGTTTTCAAAAGCATTAGAACTACTGCTCCATGCTACACAATGGGAAATTGCAATATCAGAGAATTTCACACACACAATACGTGTTTGAGACGGCAACTGGTTCTGAAGAAGAATAATGATACAGAAAACCCCACCCTGCAAGCTGAAAATGTTCTGAAATGTTTAGCCATAACGTTGACTGCTTATTTTCCTAATGATATGTCTTTTAGCATATGAAAAACACCCTATGGACATGTTAACAAGGTAAAATAAAAACTTCATTTTTACTACTGATTGGCAGGTCATTTTTACCATAAATTCTACATTAGCATGTTAGCATTTGCCAATGGGAGACACAAGAACAGCTAAAGCTAAATGGCTTCTAGTACAAGCTGATGGTCTTGCTGCTGGGCATTACTGCCTGTTGCACCTCCACAAGTGTCTTTTTGTGCAAGTGTGTTCCTGTCTGTCACAGTAGGCCTCTGCCTTGGGATGCCTTGCTGAATGCCTCTGTAGCATTGTTGGGTCATCAGCTGAGGACTGCAAGTTATGGATGTTTTACACCTTTAATCTCAGTACGTCTCCTGGTGGCAGAGGGATGGCAGGGATCACTTCCTACATTCCACAAAAGATTGAGGAGCCAATGAAGTCAAGGCACCCCACTTCTACTGGACACAAAATGACCCTCCAATCACCCTCGCTGCACTCCACAGCCAGGTCTGAGTACTTGGCTTGCTTCCACTCGTGGGCAGCATCCAGTTTTTCCTCCCACGGGACAGTGAGCTCCACTAGCAGGACCTTCTTGCCAGCTACAGACCACATCACAAGGTCAGGCTGGAGAATTGTTTCTACAATCTCCCTAGGGAACTGGAGCTGTCTCCTAAGATCAACTTTCATGTTCCACTCCATGCTGAGTGAGAGGAGTTTTGGTGTGATGTGGATGTTGGTGGTCTCTTCACCCCCAGCAATCTAAATCACATGTCTGGCTGGAGCTGGAGGCTGGCTGTTTGCTTCTTGTCTGCATACTTATTTGTTTTACAGATATTTTGGCCATAAACCACCGTAAAGAATCCTGATGATGATATCAACAAATTTAGTTATTCACCAAAGTAATTATAATCCATCCATTTCGGTTCTTAACAGGTCTATCATCCACTAGTTGTTGAGATATTTCAGTGAGCAATGCACTGACCTTGCAAGTGGTATTGTCAGCCCTAAACGCATATCGTTCAGGATGTATAATCAGTAAAATAAGATTTTGCAAATGGAAGAACTAGTAGTCCAATAAGGTTAAACAAAGACTGAGTGAAGATGCATCAGAAAGTGAAGGTATCTGCCTTCTTTTCAAGCAATAATTAATAAATGTGTGCCAGGCAGGTGCTGGTAAGATATCTGAGGGAGGTTAATGCTACGGATAGTATTGTGGGTTTGTACTGCTAAAGGCTGCCTCACCATCTACTAGTCTGTTTCCAGTGCCAGCTGTTGTCATTATCACACTGGAATGAGAGTTGTACATCTTGACCTTTCATCCTTTGGGAATCTGAAGTTCTAGCTGCAATTAGTGCTCTTGATTTAGTGTGCTTTTGCTTTGCTTTCTTTGTAAACTGCTCAACCCTTTCAGCCCATTTTATTTTCTCGCCTTTCCCATTATTGCAATTAATTTGGTTTATTTTAATGTTTTTTTTCTCTCAAAATAGTCATCTAACACTCCTATGTAGTTTGATTGTACATCCTCGGTTCAACAACACAAACCTTTTGAAAGACATTTCCTCATCATTAGATTTACAAACTTTTTCTTGGCTCTCAATGTGTGTTCTGTTTAGCTATTTAGCAGTTCAGCAGCATCTCAGCAGAGACTGATAGCTGGTGTTACTGTAGAGCAAGAGATAAAGTAGAGTATGAGATACAACAAACAATAACATCATACATTTTAAGATTAAAGAGTTGCATTGCTATCAGTCTCTTCAAGGCCCGCAGCCAAAGTTCCTTCAAAAAGCATTTGCATATCGAGTGTAGGCATGCACATGTGTGAAGGTTTCCTCATAATGTCTGTTTTTTACAACCTGGGGGTGATGCGCTGACTTCAAACAGAGTCAGGTGAGCAATGAACAGCAATGAACACGATGCGTCGGCGGGAGGTTCAGAGTAACATAGGATGCGAGTGAATGTGTTACAGTGAAAACAGACTCCTTGGGACGAAAATCATACAATACGCATCCAACAACTTTCTAAATGATGTGCTTCTTGTTTGATCATGTTTATCTGTCAGCTTTTCCTCCCTGTCAGTGTGAATGAGCCTGTTAATGAGCAGGTTCATCAGGGAATATAGACAGGCACAAGCATAATTACACCAAAGTGGTAGCAAATGCAGTTATTTCTGATTCATTTATAGTAAGTTGGGAAATTTGATGTGCAAGCCTTTGAAAGTAATTTTACAATTAAAGGGAAACACCTTTTAACTCGTGAAATTGTTGACATGTCGATGGTAAGGACAGGAAACCATGGGGATGTGTGAATGTTATTTTTACATTGAAATATTATATCTCCTTTTTGTCATGATTGCTGTCAAAACTGAAAATAATATATCATCCAAAATATGGCACCATATGTTTCTTGCGAGCAGTTGTTATAAGTTGTGTCCAGAAGGTCACTCGTGCCTGTTGCAGCTGCAACCCAAAAACCCGCCAGCGGTGACGGAAGCCGTCAGGCTGAAAAAAGAGGCTTTTCAGGTCTGGCTGGCTCGGTGGTCTCCTGAAGCAGCTGACAGGTACCGGTTGGCCTCAGGTTTGGGCGGGAGTTGCTTCCCCAAACAAAGAAGTTTAAGTATCTCGAGATCCTGCTCAAGAGCGATTGGAAAAAGGAGCAAGAGATGGACAGTTATCTTGATGCGGCGTCAGCAGTAATGCGAGCATTGTCCCGAAGCGTCGTGGCAAAGAGGGAACTGAGCCGCAAGGCGAAGCTCTCAATTTACCAGTCCATCTACAATCCAACCCTCATCTATGGTCATGAGCTCTGAGTAGTGACAGCAAAACAAGATCCCTCATACAAGCAGCCAAAATGAGCTTTCTCCGCAGGGTGGCTGGGCTCAGCCTTAGAGATAGGGCGAGAAACTTGGACATCTGGAGGAAGCTCGGAGTAGTCTTTGGCATCGAAAGGAGCCAGTTTTAGGTGTTTTGGACACCTATTTTGATGCCTCCAGAGAGACTTCCTTTGGCGGTTTTCCGAAAATATTTCTTCCTTCCAAGCCCTGTAGAGTGATATAGCAGATCGACAGGACTGTGCCAGGTTATATGTGCATGAACCTCCATGTTGTCTATGAGTGTGGAATGAAAAGAACTAGAAAAAACCTTTACATAAAGAATCAATAAAGGTGCAGAGGGAGGATTAAAACTTTTATGAAGCATTTAAAGCCCATGATACTGAGCCAAACACACACACTCCAGCAGGGACATAGAGAGATTGCAGAAAAGTAGAAAAAGCAAATAAAGGATCGAGTATGAAAGACACAAACTGGAAAAAGTTGATCTTCTATCCGCTGGCTTCTATCTGCCTTCTCTGATGTTAACACACTCCTGACGCAGATGTGTTGGTGGTAAAGATAGAAGTGCTCTGCCAACTGGCAACTATGGACAGTAAGGTGGGATTTTATGACAAAAAGTTTCTAGTTTGTCGGCACAGCTGTCTATTTAATGTTTTAGCATCTTATACCACACAATAGCTCTGTCTTCCATTTCTGTTTTTTGGTTTTATTCTGTTATTATTCATGTTTGTTTTGTGTATTGATTAATAATTATAACAAATATGCTAGTCACTTTCTTCATTTCTTTCTAGAGACTTACAAACAAATTGGACTAAGTCTTGAATATGATACATAGCAGTGGTCATCAATGGCATGTCATAGTCATCAGTGTACCTTAACTTACCTAAACTTCTTTGATAATTTTCAGTTAAGTTCAGTGTTAACAGCCACAGGAGCAGAGAACAGCACAGACTGGCTTTGAGGAAAAAGAAGAAGAACCAGGGAAGACTGGTTTCCAGTACTTCATCACTGCAAAGAGCTGCAACACAGCTTGAGATGCTTAAAGAGACTTTAAAGTAATGTTTGTGACTGTTGTAATTAGTGTAGTTGTATGTGTGAGCAGGTTGCTTTGACGGAATGATTTTCATTGTTCTGATCATCTTATTCTCACATTTCTGTCTTTTGATCTTGTTCTCAGGTCTCTCTTATAAAATAGATCATAATCTCAGTGGGAATTTCGAGACAAATAAAGCAATGAAAGGGCCCCATTTTGTTTGCCATGTTTTATTACTACACCCTATTCAGTGGTCTGAAATGTTCACAATGCTGGAAAAAGCTGACATTGTTATCTTACATTGTACTGTTTGTCTGAAGTATAATTTGTGATATGGTAAACAGGTTAGTACACATGGTATATGTTTAATTTACTAACTGCAAGATGCAGTCTGTGGCCAAAGCACTGCAGCCTGGTCCGCTTGTTCACTTCATGACGGATCCAGGCTGTCTCGTCCTAAAATGTCGCGTGATCGCTAGGTAATGTATTCTGCTGTTGAAGCTCTCACAGTGTAGTGTCGGAGGTCTGCCAGCAGACTTCCAACGTTGGCACACAGGTGATGGTGTCGGTAGGTAGCCGATGATCAGTGCACGGTGTGTGCGGTCCTCAGGGTTGATAGAAATGTAACTGTGGTATTTACGGTGGCTCTCGTTGTGTTTTCAGTTTGCCATTAGCCCGATAATACAAAAAGTTCTAAAAACTGAGAGCGAGGGCGTGGTGTAATTGAGTAAAAAAGAAGAAAAATTTATTTCTAGTGCTCCTTATTGGCTTGTTTTAAAAGAATCAAGCATATAAGCTCAGACTTATAATGAAAGTGAGCAATATCTAAAGATGCCGCAAAATTAAAAAAGAGCGACAAAAATTTGTAAGTGTATTCGTCTGCATGAAGCCACCAAAACCCACACACCCAAACACACAAGCTGGATAAATCTGATGCTTTTCTACAAAGTAGGTGTGAGCAGTTTAAATGTCATTGAATCACCCAGCATGCCAGTGTTTGTTTCATTGCACTAGAATGGCAGTATGCATATACACGTTACTTGTAAAGGGATGATTGATGACATTTTCGTACCAATACCTGTCTCTTCTGACGGACACTGAACGCCACAAGAACAAATCCACGATTCACTTGACAGCCAAATGCTAAGGTAGACATAATTACATTTGGCATAGACATTTTTCTTTCTATATTTTTGTCATATTTGTTTTGCAGCATTTGTTTAATTAGCAGTAAACAAATATCTTAGCACGCTGACAAATTGAAAATTTGCAATTAAAGCCTTAATACTAAATTTATTCTCAGTGCCGCTTGAAGGTGTGTTAAAAATCTGGCTTCAGTGTTGTCGGATGTAACGATACTGTAAACATCAAGGTGATGAATTTAAATCAAATTAGGCACAAATTTCCCTTTCATTTTACACCCATAATGTGTGTGAAATCTTTTGATTTACAAATGCAACAGCTAATTACGCGCACAGCTCAAATCAGTAAGCCTGATGTTCTAATAGAAATACTCATTAATGGAATAACAACATTTCAAAATGTTTGCAAAAGCAGTGTACATTCAGCCTTTAGTTGCCAAGGCAGTTATTCATTTCCACAAGAGAGAAATTATGTGTGCATCTGCAGTGTTACTCATTAAGTTCTTATCATGGAGCACCATCACCAAATATTTATACTATGCCCTTTTCAGAGGAAAGAAACGATAGGATGCTTTTCTAAAAGAAAAGCATTTTTTCAATGAAGATAACATTCAATTAATCAGAAGTAGAGTCTAGACATTGTTAATGTGTTAAATGACTATTCTAACTGGAACCGACTGATTTTTAATGGCATGTCTGCATAAGGGTACAGAGAGTATGAGAAGCGTACTCGACGTATGAGTAACGTACCTTCAGCGTACCTCTAGCGTGTTCAGTGTATGAGGAACGTATGACGAGCGTAAAATTCTTATGTCGGCATACGCTGAAAATTTTTGTGCATGTTCAAAAAATTTTTTGGCCGTCAGCGTACATCAGCCTACACCGACGTACCCCGGCGTACTAGAAACGTATTCCAGCGTACCCCTAGCGTGTTTCAGCGTATGTCAGCGTATTCCCAAAAAGTCCATACGTTCCTCATACGCTGGCTCTATACGCTAGAGTGTGACAGGGCCTTAAGAGAGTATAATAATTATGCAACATGTGTGGAGTGAGAGAAAAGGAGCAAGTAACTTGCCTAAGTAGCTGTATGCAGGAAAAAAAAGATCAACAGAGACTTAGTGGAAGAAAAATATGGAGACATAAGAGGCAAAGATGAAGAAGCATGTGGTGGAATGAGCACGGTATGCAAGGTGTGAATATATTCTACATTCAAAGTCATCCCACTGGGATTTTCTGAAGGGTTAATAATCAATGTCAACACATCGGGCTGGGCCAATTAACACACAGCTAGAGACCCACCATGACCTGGTAAATGGAGTGAGAGAAAGCGAGAAAGGAGGAGAGATTGATTCTGTTTACACAGAACTGCAGCACTGTCTGTTTGATGAGGGGAAAAAGACTTGTGTTGAATTGCTAATGTTACTTTTAAATAGTCCTCCCTAAATTGGGCCATCAGACGGTCCAGGTGGTGGGAAACATGATGCAGATCGACCATTAGGCCTTTCAGAGCACCTGTGATGTTTTCTTCATCACTGCTTAATACAGCGTGCGGTTATTTTTCCTGGACTAACAGACATTAACTCATATTCTTTGATTTATACAACATTCACAAATGTTTAGGCCTTAGACACAGAAACTATCAAAAGTAAAAACAAGACGATAAAGAAAATCCAAGTAAAAGCAGTGTCTTGGTTCAACCAAAGAGAGTTCCATCAGATTGTACTCTGCATTTCTTGTATACCAGTATAAAATACACAATAAAAACATTTCTATTCAATTATCAGCTCTTTAATTCCCTAGTTTTAAATTTAAATGATCTCCCATCACTTGCAGGATGCTTGTGAGTTCTGTTGAATTAAATACCAAGAGAACAAAGTGTCCAGCTGAGCCAGTGCTTCACTCATCAAGATATGTTATCTAGCAAGATTATCAGCTTATCAAAATCCATTTCCATGCATTGCATTACAGTTTTAATTCCTCAGATATTTTTCTCCCGAGTACTGAAAAGTTAGCGGAGGCCACCATGTGTCTCAGAGAAAGGAAGGAAGTCAAGCCCATTCGTAAACAATCGTCTCCAAGTCGATACTGTGAACAGATATGAGTTGCTTTAAATTCCAGTAAATTGTGACCCACAAAAAGAAGTATAGACAATAGTATCACTTGGCAGCTGGCAAAAAATGTGATGGTGCATTATCACCAACGGCTAGAATGAAGTGTGGATCAGTAAACTGTTTTTTTCACTGTCTCTTAACTATAACTAAAAGAATCACATGGAAAAGAGCCAAGGATGCGTTACTGGCACATTTTTCGTTTACCTACACTTTTTTGTTTACTACCTCCACCCACCGAGTCTTTGTGTGACACAGAAAGACACACATGCATGGTTCCCACGGTGAAGCATGGAGGAGGAGGTGTGATGGTGTCTTTAAAGTGTGAAATTCCCTTGTGAATGCCTGTATTTAGTGACAGCTGACTTAATATGGTCTTTAATGCTTCATTTCATCTGTTGCTTACTTTGTCTTCATGCATATACAACAAAACTTTTTCTTTCTATGATTAATGAGAGAGACAGAGAATAAAAACAAACAAACAAGGAAGCACATGGTTCTGGGCTCCGTGTTGATTATTCAACTATGTTCAATGCAGCTGAATGTACAATATACCTGGTCTCAGTTACACATGTGTCTGTTTGGTTAGAATTCGGACTTAGTGTGAAATAATCCTGCTATGTCAACTAGAAGTCATTACCTGTGGTGGCCAAAAAGGAATGCTACCAGCTAGTTTTGGAGTTTTAGTGACTGAGAAAGTCAGTGACACATCCAGTGGCTGTTGAGGTATTAATGTGAATTACTTGCCTCCCTGAATGAATAACAGAACTGGCTGAGGGGGTGACTCATGGCAAGCCATTTTAACATTTAATAGCTAGACTGGATATGTATTGTGCATCTGTCAATCAGTCAAAAAAGAATATGTCAGATACCCACAGTGATATTCTTCCTGGGACAAAAGACTCCACTTCTACCATCCATTTGTATGAGCTTCTCGATGATAGATGGATAGATAGAACACGAGAACACTTCTCTCCCAAAACATTTCCAGTACACATTGAAATGAGTAAGAAGGACCACATCTGGATCTCGTGGGCATACAAATTAACTTTAAAAATGCAAAGTTTGTGGACAGATAGACATCAGCTCAAAGGATTTCGATTTCTTGAATGTTGCAATCCTCTCTCTGTCATTATCCAAAAAAGGCCCATGGAGACCTGTGATGCTGTGACCCTGAGAGTGGTCCACTGTACTGGAGCTCAGGTCATCCACCCCAGTGAACCTGCAGTGACCTGCAGCCACTCTAAGTCAGGAACCCAGCCTGACATGTTTGATCTGATCTGACAAAACATTCCCATGGGCCTTTGTATCCCAAACTCATCACTTCAAAGCCCTTCAAAAATTCATGAATGGAAATCATAGTGGAAACACACATTCCTCTACATCACTGCCTTGTCTCTGTGTTACTTGCTCTTTTAACTTGTATAGTTGTGTATTTTGGCTAAGGTATGACAGTTTGTGTTCAGCAGTGTTGGAATTAGTCAAGATTTTGAGTTTTACTGTTGTGGTTTACTGCTTTGGCCAGTGTTGTGGCTGGTTTTGGTTTTCAAGTAGAGCCCCCAGGAAGCAATTATTAATGTTTCCAGGTTTAGATTCTTTGCTGCTCCTGTGTTATGGTGGTACACTACACAAATATCAGGGTTAAAGGTTCAATTCTTTGACTTCAATGTGTAAATGAGCCAGGTGTTGACAGGGGTGAGGGTTGTACTGAACAGTGGTTTTTGCCAGTGAGACCATAATGCTGTTCCCTCTGAAGTCAGAAATGGCTGGTAAATCTGGAGAGCTGATGTCACTGGACACAACTGAGTTTATCATTCTGTTTTAGCTGCATCCCACCTCTTTGCAGGTGTTAATATTCAAATTCACCAAAAAAAAAACTTGGTCAGCATCTGGCTTAAACCCCTGCTTGGGGTTAGACTTTAGACCTCATCGTAAGAGAATGTTTCCCGTCATCCAGCCAGCAGACCTTTGTACCTGTGAGTGGATCAAAGCTCTTCCATACTTCATTTGTTGTAGTGCTTCAAAGTGTTATATTCTCAAGCCCTGTGCTCAATAGAGAGCTTGACATTTCTTTTTTTAAAACTAGGATTACACATTTCTCACAACTCATGCTTTCACATGTTTCACACATTTGCTTCTGTTTCTTAATGTTAGTGTTTTTTTGGCTAGTTTTTTTTTTTCTACTACTGTCCAATTCTGCCTTATCTGCTTTCTGACTATCACAGTTGGTGGAAAAATAAATAATAAATTGACAATTTCTTTGATCAGCAGCTGAATTTCTCATTTCTATAACAGTTGTTCTGTAAAAGATCCTGTTTTCATTTTTAACACATGGTTTGTTTGGTGTATAAATGGATTGTGTCTTTGAAGTTTCTGAAGTTTTATTATGCTTCATGCAATTTTATTGTTAAGTGCAGCCAAAGAACTAGAGTGAGATAACTTTCTATCAGCTTAGAGTGTAATGAAGAAGTAAAAAACAGAGTTTCATGTAGCAATTGTATCATGCTGCAAAAGAAAAAAGGGTTTAATGCTAAGATTTTAGATTGATCATGATTCATACTCACTTGGCCAAGTATTGATACACTGAAAGGCGAAGGGTCCCACAGACTTTATGCTTCACCAGTGAATGTGAAGTCACTGGTTGATACCGTATCGCCTCTTTAACTTTGAAATTTGGGTCATTTTAACTGTGTTAGCCAATATTCTCTTATTCTGATGTAGCTGACTTGTGTTGACACCACAGTCTGATTAAAGATTAATAGGTGGAGACCCCAACTGAAATGTATGTACAGGAAAGTTACGGACATCCACAACCACAGATGAACCTGTATGCTGATCTCTAAACTATGATGAATGTGTGAGTTATTGGAGTAATTACATTAACATAAACCGTCTCCAGAGGCTAAGAGCAAGGGCAGGATCAGCCTGTGTCACACCGATGTCGTCCTACAACCATGGTCAGATCTACTTCTAGAAATTCAATGTAGACATCAAAATGCAAAGCGATATTGTAAGGTTACCCCTTTGAAGTTTGACATTCACCTTGCACATTATTTTTAAATTTATTTTAAACATTTTTTTTAGCTTTCTTATATTCACATTAGTAGTAGTAGTAGTAGTAGTTTATTCGGTCAGCAAGGAAAAAAGTAAACATTGTAACAATTGTGTACTAATGATGGCATCACCATCATCATCATCATCGTTGTCCACATAAATTATCATCGTCAATATGATCATTATCATCATTGTCAACATCGTCAACAAGATCATCATCAAGATCCTCATCAACATCATCGTCCTGTGACCGAAGGGTTTAGGCTGAAGTCGAAACTTATTTTGCCTAACCTTTTACAACCAAAACGAAAAGTTTCTACATTTCGTAGAAGGAAAAAGGAAAAAAAAACAACAACTAATATTCACCGTTATCATTGACAAGATAAGAGGAGTCCATTCAAAATCATTTGAGTTACTTCTAGTTTATTATTCCTGGGATTGATATTTTTAAGCTTTTAAGAGTTAATCTTTTCAACTGCTTTTTAAATGTTTTCAAAGTCTTGCATGTTTTAGTTCCCTCATCAAGTTCATTCCACTTGGTAACTCCTAGTACTGAGATACATTTACGTTTTTTATTTTACATTACAGGACTTAAGATGTCAAAAGTGATGATATACCAATAAACACATGTTAAGAGTCAAGTTAAAGACTATATGTCCCATCATTGATATGGTTACAGGATTAATTTGTGAAATGATGCATTCAGTCTGTTCACAAGAGTTCATCATATTTCTAATAATCTCTTCGCCATTCAAAATGTTCGGTAAAGCATGTTGAAATGTTTCAGTACTCAGTTCTTCCTACATATCTTTCTGCTGTGCTGTGAAGCCTTTTTTCTGTACATTATGTGTTTATGTACACCAGAATTCCATTTTAGCCATATTTGCTTCCATAAACAACACACTGGTATCTCCATGCTCTTACATTATACAGCTGCGAGGCCACGTGCCTCTTATAAAGAGCATTTACACAGATATACTTTAGATGTAGACAGAGGCCTCATCCATCTGCACAACGTTTTTCCTCTTTCGCTCTCAAAAAAATAAAAACCCTGTGAACATGAAAATACAAAAACACAATTAAAGTTCAATTAAGAACCTTCCCAAAAATCAACACACAGCAATTTAACCATTGCCCTAAAGCAATGTTGGCAAATCATAAGCCCGAAAAAAGTTGTTATTGATTCTGATAGGCTGCCAACAATGACACATAATGGATACAGCGAACCTTGAGTGACCTGAGACTGTGTCTGAGTGCGGACAAAAGAAATCCACATGTGGTTCTGCAAAGTGAATGAGGAGATGTGTTAATTTATACACATTGCAATTTTAGAGTAATTATTTATTTTTTTTTTTAAATTGTGAAACCACTTCAAGTCATAATGAAAACACTTGTTTTCTGGAATGAGCAGTAGGACTCACAGCCATTTGTCTTGTGATGATTGTTATGTCTGGGGCACTCACAGATAGTCCCTTTGTTGTTCAACCATTTGTTCCATTACTAAATAAAGACGGAGAAAATGTGCTGTTTCCCTGTGACTTAAAAGCTGTGCTAATTAACATTTAAAAATGAAGAGTTGATCTGTCCACTATGGTTACTCATATTGATAAACCCACAGAGATCTCTACAGCTCTAGTTGCACAATTCCATAAATCCACTGCTCTGTGGAGCAATTTATGACAATGCTTAACTCTTTTTTGCTTGTACAAATTAATTAGTGCTGTCATTAAAATACTACTACTACTAGTAGTACGACTCCTTATTGGATTCCTCAAGTGTCCAGAAACATGATGGGTAATTATTACCCGTGTTGTTCCATGTAAACTAGGCATGGAAATATGCAATTTCTTGCTGCAGTTGCAACCACGTCAACCTAATAATATGAAACTACATCAGTACAGGTAATTGTACTGTCTATAGGTGAATCTAACATTAAGAATTGCAGGTTAATTCCCTTTTTTGTGTCACGTGTTCTGTCATGCACAATATGTCTGGTCATCTCTATGTTTCCTGGACAAACCTCTCTGATAAAGTAAAAGTGATGTTGAGAAAGAGCTTTCAACTGGATTTTGTAGCCTTTTAATCACAATACGGATTCAAGTTTTCTGGTTTTAAAAACAATACAGAAATGTGGTTTTGCCAAAATAAATGGTGGAAAATTAAAATGCTAAAATCGGTGCTAGTTCAAGAATATGCTTGGATTGTTTTTGTGCCCACAGTTCGATTCCTTATATTGGCTCTCTGCACCACTGTTTCCTCCACAGCATCACAATTAGGAGTCAAAGATCTTATTGTATCTCAAATTCCTGATTCCCTTTCCAGCATGTACTCTGTGTCAACCTAATAATGATGTGCTTGGAGAGCAGGCAAGTCATTACTATGTCTTGCATAAATCATACATCTTCTGCATTTCCCATCCTACAAATGAACCTGCTTCTGAACTTGCGGTGATTTGATGCTACAGATGTCAGACCTCTCAGCACATTTCCATCCTTATGAAACGGTTTGCCTTGACTACTTTATTCTATGTGGGTGGGTGGCAGTTATTTCTTTATTCAAGTACTATACTCTTCAGTGTGCAGCTCTTGGCAATTTCAAAGGTGATTCAAGCTAATCATGTAATTTTGACTCAATAAGTGAGCTTCACTGTTATTTTCCCAGTATTCTGAGTAACTTTTACACAGTACAGACTGATATGATTCATGTAGACATACTTTTCTCCGTGTGTGTCTCATATAAAAACTCTACAGATGTATAGTGTTTAGACATGATCATGCCTGACATGAGACTAAAGACAGATTAGTTTACTTGAACAATGCATATATACTTTGAGTGAATGCAGGAATTCAAAACCTCCATTAAAGATGTTTTTTGGCCTTTTTAATTTGATAGTCGCGGTGAAAGAGACAACATGCAGCAAAGGGCCACATGCGGGAATCAAACCGAGGCCACTGCGTCGGAGACAAGCCCCTGTACACGGGTTGCCTGCTTAACCCGTTGAGCTATACAGGAGTCCAATATTTTTTCAGTTTTAATAAGGAAAAATTACTTTGTGAAACTGCATTGGCTTATCTTCTTATTTAAGGTTAAATGCAAAGGCACCCTTCAGTTCAAATCAGTAAAATCAAAAAATATAATCACAAAAGCTTGAAAATTACATGAATCCATAGCATCTTCTCCACAAAAACGAAACGTTATATGCATAACCAAGTCATATTGACAAATAGTTGATACACCAATAAGCCAAAACACTATGGCTACTCAGAGAAAAAGCACATAGTATTGATTATCCCACAATAGTGGCATATGCCAAGGTCACAGAAAAAGAAAACACAAGATCATTATATTCCATGTACATGCCCTCGAATGTGAGATTAAAAACCCCTCCGGTGGCGTCAGCATTTAAGGACAAATCTTCCGTGTGCTGTTGATAAACCCAGAACAGGTACAATGTGCTGTATATGCTCAGGTATCCATTAGTGACCCACAGATGGGATTAGGAGATCAAACAAGGATTCATTGAAAAACTCTCTTTATCGGTCACCTGTCTGTACGTCAGACAAGTTTTTTGTGTATTTTTTTTTTAAAACCCAGCAAAAGTGTGGCAGCTTCAAGCAAGCCATAACCGAGTTAATTGTGCTGCAAATCAGAAGGTGCTCGGGTTATACAAAGACAAGGCAGGGCTGATTTGGCAGGTTAGACAATGTCACAAATGAAATTGGGATACTGCCCTCCTTTTCTTTCTTTTAATATGCGCACAGAGCAATTAGATGATGAAGTGCAGCAGGGGAGGCAGGCAGGAGCTCACAGGGCTAATGAGGGAAAGAGCAACAAGTGCAGAAGACTGTACAGGTGAGGAGTGGACATTACACACATAACAATTAGGCTTGTCTTTATTCAGAAAAAGTCAGACATTTAAACCATGTTTTATTTAAACGTGGCTGAGAAATACCGTTTTAATTGCATGTATTTGGAGGACACCGCTCATGTGGCTTGTTATCCACAGCCTTTAATTCCATGTGTGATGAACTTTTTAGTTTTTTAAAATTTCGGACATTTTTTTACAGTCTTTAAATGTGGGAATCCTAACAAGAACATGTCAAATTTATTTAGTATTTAGCTACATTGCTGTTAAAGTGTCATATGTAATGAGCTAACTGACACTCTATGTGTGTGTGATTAATTACAGAAATGACAGAAAACACTGACTCATTGTCAATTTTGTTTTCATTTAAAGTTTCATCCAAACTTTTACTGTGACCTCAGATACCATCAGTCGCTGCAGGGATTTACCAGGCTACCTGCTATGCGCTTGGAAATATTTGATTCACATTTTGATTGGGCCAGTGTTAACATTTCATCAGTCTGCTTCCCTGGAGGAGGAGGTGCAGGTCCTTCCTATCAGCATCACAGTGAGTTCAGAAGGCTGCGCTCGTCAAAAGGCTCCTTTAAATTCAGCCAAAACTGTGTTCCTTTTAAAGGGCCACAAGCTTCACTCACGGTTTTCAATATACCCCGAAGAATCCCAGATGTAGGTTTGCAGTTGTCTCTGTGATGCTTGAGGTGGGAATGATGAATACCCTGTAGACTATCTGCTTTGGGCAGAGGGTTGCTGTTTTGTGCTTCCAAAGAGCTATATTGAAGAAAAAAAAAGTCTTATAGTGACATCAGATTAATGAATAATGAGATTAAACCTGCTGTGGCTTTTTTTTTTTTTTTTTTTTTTTTTTTGCGACATTGGAAATTACTGAACTTGGCCATCAGTCAGTGTGGTTTTGGAAAATGATTAGAGAGTTCAACATGTGCCTCGTTTTTTTTTTAATTCCAGTATGAACTACAGCTGCCCTTCACAAAGTCTGTGCTGTTTCATGCAGTATGCTTACAGTTAGGAAATACGACTCCATCATGATCTTGTGCGTTAACCTTTGACCATCTTGCTTACCCATCACAACCTGCAGTGTGAAATCACTTGTCCGTGTGCTCTTAGCAGCTCAAACTTGTAGCTCAAGTGAGACACTGACGTATCTTCCACAGCACAGAGGACTGTGGGTCAGAACAACCAGAAAAGATGGCATAGTACTTAGTGTGGCCCTATGGCTACTGAGAACACATGCCAAGTGTGTCCCTGCTATGACCATCAATTTTTCGTCCCCCATGGAAACATTTCCATAGCAGTGTGTTCTTGTTGTAGCATTTCTGTGCTTTCTCTATCAGCTTTTTTTGTTATATGCTGCATCAGTGCTGTCAAATTGGAGATGTTTTCTTAAAGACCTCCTCCAATGAAAAGGAAGCTTTTAAGCTTATGTCTATATGTTTTTCTTTCTTGTGTATGCTACCATGAGCAACTTAAATAGTCAATGCCATGGCTGAGCACTTCTGCTGCATATTGATGATGTGTCAATTTGGACTTCAATCGTTTAATCATTTATATACATACATACATACATACATACATACATACATACATACATACATACATACATACATACATACATACATACATACATACATACATACATACATACATACATACATACATACATACATTGCAACTCTTCTGCTGGGGGCGGCACGGCTCAGTGGGTAGAGTGGCCGTCTTGTAACTGGAAGGTTGCCAGTTCGATCCTCGGCCTGTTGAGCTCATGTCGAGGTGTCCCTGAGCAAGATACCGAACCCCTAATTGCTCCTGGTGGGTCGTGGTTAGCGCCTTGCATGGCAGCTTCCGCCGTGTGTGTGAATGTGACGTATCATGTAAAGCGCTTTGGATAAAAGCGCTATATAAATACAACCATTTACCATTGATTCAAAGAAAGAAAATATCCATCCGTTCACATTTTTCATGACTAATTTACAGAAGGTGTCTGTCACATCCTACTTTGATTTAAGAGTTTTCACCAAATTTCTTTTTTGTAACTTTATTTCCAAGACACAGTATTTGTTGGCACGCAGGCTCCACATATGCAAACAACAAAATCAATACAAAAAACACTGAGACGGTAGATTTTGAAAGGAAATGCAACATCAGCTGTATGGAAATACTTTGGCTACAGAAAGGATTATGTTGAATGAAAACAAGTGGCAATGTAACTGTTTGTGTAACTATTTATATCTGCACCTCAGCATTATTTTTTTCTGACATTGCAACATATATTACAGAAAAACTAAGTTTGGCAACACACCATACAGGGAGTTTTCATTGCGTTTAGTTTGTCTTTTCATTTGTACTGTGAGATTTCCACGTTACCTTCTGGTTAATGTCAGTGACGTGGAGGAAAACTGACTTGGAACATTCTCGACAAAAACTGTTAATATTTTCGAGACACAGTTTCGTTTTCTGCTGACAATTCAAAATGTCTTCCTACAGAGAGGCCAAATGAAGCTGTCCAGTAATTTAGGTGATTTAACTTGATGACATGTGTGATGGCTAAAACTGCACTGTTTTGCCTTCTTTTCTAAATTTCCCTCTTTCTACCGTTACTCGGACTCAGGGAGCAAAATGTAATATTTTGTTCTGAGGTGTTAAAGTTTAATTGTACAGTGTGTGTGTGTGTGTGTGTGTGTGTGTGTGTGTGTGTGTGTGTGTGTGTGTGTGTGTGTGTGTGTGTTCTTGTACTTGCTACATGGTGAGTACCATTTTCTGCATTTAACTATCAAAGTGAGGACATTTACAAAGTGAGGACATTTTGGCCGGTCCTCACTTTGAAACAGCCATGTTTGAGGGTGAAGACTTGTTTTTAGAGAACAGGTATTAATTGAGGTTTGGTTAGGGTTAGGGTAAGGATTAAGTTTAGGCAATCAGTTGTGATGGTTAAGGTTAGGGTAAGGCTCTAGGAAATGCATTACGCCTATGGATGTCCTCACTAAGATAGAAGTACAAACGTGTGTGTGTGTGTGTGTGTGTGTGTGTGTGTGTGTGTGTGTGTGTGTGTGTGTTACATTCAGTAGCATAGCTGATCGCAGCACCAGTGGACCTGTTTTACATTCAGTGAGCAGTAGTCCTTCAATGGCTACTTTATTCAAAGTCAGTCTCTGTCTGAACTTTGTCTTCATTTATCTCCGCTGTGTTTGACTCGTAGCTGACACGCTATCTTCGACAGTGCATTTACACACACACACATACACACACAGACACAGGCGAGAGAAAAGCAATGTTCTCTTGTATTGTTGTCCATAAGAAAGCCACCAAACAAATGTCAAGGCATCATTTGGCACTGAGAAGCGCTGAGTGTGTGATGTGTGCGTGCAGGTACACTATGATATCTAACTTTTTTTTAAAAATGTGGTTGTGATGTGGGATCAGTTTATTACCTATTTCTATGAGATCGGGATGCAAATTGTGAACTGTTTTTAACCGGTACTCAGTCATGTATACAATCAATATTAGGTTTGAACACTGAAATGAATGAAATACAGCAAGATAAAGTAAACACCCAGTTACTGATTCATAAATTACATAGCAAAAAAATAATGTCTTGAAAGTATTAAACACAGCAAATGGACTACAGTCTTCTATAGAAAAAAACCCACAGCATTTTGAACCTCTTCATATCAGCTTGATATATAGGCAGTCAGCAAACACCTGTAACTCCATCCGGTACTGCAGCAAATTTCTAAAACATTTCTGACAGATAAACTACACTATTAACAGCAATTAACCAATTAGCAATCATTAACATCATCACTATGAGAGCATAGAGTTTTTTATTATAGTACAAAAAAAAACAAAGCACTCAAACATAGCAGTGTTGAAATGGGTTTAAAAGGCGCTGGACATATCAAAATAATGTAACCTGTAAAATCATAAATTCAAAACTAATGGAGCTAAAAGAAAGTTCCCTTTATAGTGTTTACATTGTGTCTGTTCTTGTTGCCGTAGTGGATGCAGAATGTGTGCACTTATCATCCACTTATTTATTTATGGTCAAATTATCCCACGTGCCATAAAATATGTAAGTTAAATGTATAAGTTAAAATTATATATTGTCATCCCGACAGAGACCACTCATCAAGTAGAAACGTTTCATCATGGCATAAAGGTGATGACTCACAAGCTTCATGGTCATCAAATGTGTGTACTTGATTAAAATTTCCAACCATTCATTCCCTGGCATCTTACCCAGAGATCTAAATGCAGATATAACTTGAGTCACTGTTCCTACTGAAATCGGTTGTGAAGTCTTTGTGACTCAACCCACCATCAAAATCACTTACTAACTTCATTTCTTCTTGCCATCTGGATGCAAAACTAGAATAGACTTGGAAATCTTAGCATTTTGCACAATAGATCCCAAAATTATTCATACTCATGCGTCAATTTTTGAAAAAAAAAAATGCAGCTTATCTGTCTTTTCAAATGGCTCTGGTAATTTATTTTATGTTCTCAAGCATTATAAATGGAGAACAGCTGATGCAGTAGTTCTCCAGTCACTTGCCAGACAAATGCAAGTCATGAATAAAACCAAAGAGCTTAGTGAGCTCCTATTTAGGTCCATTCTTGAGTGTGAGCTGCATATTGTGGCCCCTTACATGACTGGGAAAGGCTTTAATGCCATTTCCAAGTGTTTTCAAGTGCTAATGACCTCATTGCAAAACATGAGTGCAAAATACAAGGAGTCCCACACAGTGAAAAATCTCAAAGGCCACACATCTGCACTGCAGTAGGCACTGCACAGACAAGACTACCAAAGTGGCCAAGAAGAACGACGGATCGCCACCAAAACCATCCTGATGAATCAGAGAAATTCTGATACTAACATCACAAGGAAGACACTTCACAAGGCTGGTTTCCACAGACACTGAAAAAAAGATGATTATGTCTTTTAGACAGATATGGAAACGCTCGCCAAGCCTTTGGAAAAACCTACTTGAACAAAGAAGAATGAAAACTTTCAACAAGAACACCATGCCCACTGTCTAACATGGTGGTGGGAGGCAACTTTGTCAAAGCAGCATGAGAAAACTCAGGCAGCATTAGACCTTCCAACAAGAGGATGAAAATACGGTCAAAGTGGTCAAGAAATGGTGAACAGAAAACGATGTCAGAATTGTGAGATCCACACCTGAATAACAAGACACTGTGCAGAGAGCTGAAGACCAGAGTGATGACAAGGAAGCCTTTCAACTTCAAAGACATTTAGATCAAAAGAGAATAGGTTCAAAATCCCAGGGGAGACATGCAGAAACCTTGTTGGCAATTATAAGAATCATCTGATTGCTGTAATGGCAAATAGAGGCTGCCATTTATTTCCAAGAATGAATAAATGAATCATTTCGGACATGCTATTTTTTTATTGAAACTAAAAAAAAAGACACAAAAATAAACAGTTTAATAGTTTAATTTTCCCTTAACATCTCTAAACCAGTATCTTAACGTATTTGACCTATTGGTCAAGCAGAAAATTGTCTATAAATCAAAAGTGGGCATAGGGATGATTCATTTGGGACTTAACTGTATATAGCACAGAGCATGACTGGATGACTCCATGCAGTTCACCTGAGTGTATGAATCTACATTTGTTCTGTTCCTCTGCTCATTTATTAAAGCGTTCCCTTTAATATGTCACCAGTCTGCAATTTGAGTCACTGGTGAATTAGGATTGTCTGACTTGGATAGATTATATTATGTGAAAATATTACACATTATTAATTGCCTTGAGGAACACTGCACCAGAATTGACTCCTGTCCTGGTAGCAGTGATTGAACTCTAAAATGATGTGCTTTCCCAGTTTCCCCCATCTGAGCTGTACTGCAGAGAAGTGCCAGTGATGTGTTGAATCTTCTTTATTGGCAGTTCCCATCATCGCTTAGATTCCACCTTAACACCAGTCCTGGCACCTGAATAAAGATTTCCTATCATGGAGCCTGAGCACAGGCGCCACGCTCTTAAAATGTGACAAATGCAAATGGGACGAGAGAAATCAAATGTGACTAACGTGTATGGAAACAGAGAAAATCAATTGTCTCCTGAACAAATGGATGAGCTATTAAAATGATTGTGTGCTACAGGAATATATTATCCTCAGGAGCTGCCAGCAGAGGCAACAGCAGCTCATATCCCAAGTCTGTTTGGCCCAAGAAAGCAGGCAGAGCTGTCACTAAGGCAATTATATCCACAATATGCATGAGCAAAACATTTGATTTATCTGCCATATCTCATGCTATTAGCTCTTACACATTATCTGTCTAAAAAGCATAAAACATGCAATAAAAACACAGTGGCACAAAGCAAAATAAGACCATAAATGCATACTCTGCCAAAGTTAATTCGTCCGTTTGTCTTTCACAGGAGATGCAGGTGCAATGGTGCTAAAAATTTGGCTTTGAAGCAGCATTGCCGTTTTCCATCTTTATTAACACAAAAGCTTTTGATTTTCACAGAAATTTAAGCTTAGCAGTTAGGGACCAGACTTCAAACTGTTATTTCAAATCATGATGGAAAAGAGACATTTTGTTTCTTCACCCCATTTGTCAGCAATATTGTGAATAAAGAATTAATTACAGCACAGATGCCAAAGAGACGAGATATGATTTTTTTTTCCAAAAAAGCCTTTCACAAGACAATTGCGGCCCGAATTGAATAAACAGTTTTTCATCATTCTCTGTGGGGTAGAGGAGCTTTAGAAGAGAGGATTCAATGCACTCATCAGATAAAGACAGTCGCCGGGCTTCAAATGCAGCCTGTATTAGCACTTCAAAACAATCAGAGCATCTCTGCAGGCTGAGGAAAGGTTGCGCAGCAAGGGAAAAAATGTTTTTTTTTTTTAAGTTCCTGAACTGCTTTTTAGAATTTTATCCTCACAAAATAAATACAGATGATGTACATGATATCCATGCTCAATCCTATTAGTTGGAAGAAATGTCAAGATGGAAGGCCATCTGCCTTTAAATAGGATACAGCTCCACATGATATTGATGGGGTAGTAACCTTCTGAAATGACAGGTTTAGTGGAGTCTTAAACGTGGATCCATTAAAGTTTTAATAAACTAAATCACAAAATGGCACTGCGGCCTGCTGCACTGAGTGACCAGTGTCCTTCAGAAGAAATGAGACATCATACATTCTCCCTGTTTGGCCTGATAAATTCAAGTGTCAGGTTTCAGCACTGGTAGGAAATCTTGTCAGTACAAGAACTAATGAAATATCAGATAAGAAGGGAAACTAAGTTGTGTCCTAAACATCAAGGAGAACACTTAGAGTTGGTATATTGCCAAAGAAATGAAAATTGATTACTTATATGCAAATAGTCACAGTGTTTATTAAACTTCAACCAGTTACTGTCCAATTATTGCTAAGTAATCTTAAGTAGGCACAACCAGTCAAGCTTTGAATTATTTTTAAGCCATCTAATATCCAGAAACACATGAAAAGGTGAAAGGAGTGAGTTTGTCTGCTTGGCAGCTTGTTTTAGACATGCATACTGATCAGCCTCAACATTAAAACCAAAGGCCTAACATCACCTAGGCCCCCTGCTGCCAATACAGCTCTGGCTCATCAATTCATGGACTCCACAAGGCCATTAAATGTGTCCTGTAGTATCAGGTTTCAAGACACTGGCAGCAGATCCATGAATTCCTCAAAGTTGTGAGGTGGGGCCTCCATAAATCAGACTTGTTTTTTCAGCACGTCACAAACATGATCGATTGCACTGAGATCTGGGGAATTCGGAAGCCGAGTCCTTGAACTCTTTGTCGTGTTCCACAAACTATTCCTAAGCAATTTTCGCAGTGTTGCAGGAAGCATATTCCTGCCACTGTCATCACGGAATATTAGTGAAGTCCAGAACAAGATTTTTGATTCACAAAAAAGCACGTCTGTTGTAAAGGAAAGAGCAGTCACGCCTGACTTAAGACCCTGTCGGTAGTCATGCACCCTGTGGTGAAGCTCAGGTAGGGACATGTATGGAATGTCGTGTTGAGAGTGTAGAACGTACTGTGATTCAAAAAGCTCCAAAAGACAGCAAAAAACCTGAATCCTCGATCACAGTGTTGAACTCCTAATCCTGCACAATAGAGTCAGTTCACCTATCTGCTGACTGTCGGCTCGAAAAATTTCTTTTTGCTTTTAGAAGTATCCTCAGGTGTGTCTTGCTTTGGGGAAGTGATTGCCTGAGTGTTCCATTGAGTGTTAACTTTTCAGGTCCTATCAAATTTGGAGTATTCAAGGCAGCTTTATTATTACCACTTTGTGAAATGGTTGCATTTCAGATATAATAAGTGGCTTATGATGATGGATTAATCTGCGTTAACGTGGTCATTTTGACAGCCCTATTGTTTAATAATTTATTTTTTGACAATTGCAGGCCTTCTTTTTTTTTTTTGCACCGATGTGGGACTAAAATTCCGTTGTACTGTTGTAGAAAAGTATGACTGTGCAATGGCAATAAATGTTTATCTTATATTAGCTTGTCTTATATTCTCTTATCATGAGTACGCCATTTGCTGTAGAGACACACAGACATACTCTCAGGAAAGGTGGGAAGCAAGATGTCTTCTGTTAACCGCATGACATCAAGGTTAAATGTTAATCAAAAAAGACAGACATAAAGACGTGCACTTAAACACACAGCTGTGTAGACGGACACCCACATGCAAACACAGACACACTCAAAGTCACTTGAGACATGAAGTGTCGTTTGAATTGGGCATGCGTCCCAAACCACGGGGAGTCCTTCCAACAGCTTGGCTTATAGATGAAGGTCTCGTACACACATAAGGAAATACACACTCATTCGCACACATGCGTGAAAACACAGCAGCACACATACACATACACACACATACACATACACATACACACACACTCCCTCCTGCTGCTGCTCCTGGCGAGCTATGAGACGTGGCCTGCTGACTAGAGAATGGCACAAATGTGTGTTTGGGCCATCTGCTGCTGAGACTGATATAGATATCACACACACAGGGGCGGAGTGGGACTCATTTTCAGCCCTGGACTTTCATGCCTCAGACCGGCCCACTTTAGATCACGACCTATTACTATTAAAATCATGTAATTCTAGCCTTGTCTTGTAATTCGGTGTGCTTTTCTAAAATATTTCCAATTCAGTGCAAGTAAGGGTTGCTTCACAATGAGGATTTATTCCAACATGAGTGCACATCTCCAACATTATTCTTTACAACAATATCAGAATCTATATTCTGTTCAAATAAGTGTTCAAGGAAACCTTAAAAATGAAATAAAAGAAGAAATAAAAAATATATTTAAAAAATAAAAAATAAAATAAAAGGTGTTGCACTTTCTAATAACACTATCATCTCTTTTTCCTCTGCAAGGAAACGGTTCAATCACAGATATGAGAACATCAGTTAGAGGGCTAATCTCCAACACTATTCTTTACAACATCACAATGTCCTTTGTTGCAATATTAAATATCAAGCAAATTGGTTTTACAGATATCTAATCCTTATGAACAAAGAATAATTATTGCACTGTTGGTCTGCAAGTTTGTTATTCACAGTATAACATAACTCGCTAGTGAAATTTTAAAAATTCTTTGATTTTCATTTTATATTTACAATAACAAGAACACAAAATCGGTAAGAGACAGAAACATAAAAGGTCCGTTTTTTCATTTTCTGAGACTGGAAGTGGTCATCAGCAAGTGCGGAGCCAGACAGAGTACGGTGCAAAGACTGTATGGTCAAAATGAGAGATCAGGTGGCCGATCTTAAAATAAATCAATATTGAATTTTTCATAGAGCATTAAAGTTTGGCCAAGCCAGGGGGTGGGGCTACTTGATTGACAGTCTGGTTTGGAATGATTGACAGGTCCTATGGAGGAGGCAGCAGAGAATCTGTTCTCCTCGTTTGGATTAATTCTGATATAATAACTGTTGGTTTATTTATCGGTGGAGCAGCAGAACCTCTTCCACAGACAGTTTTCCTGCCTGTTGGCTTGTTTTAACCAGTTTTCTACCTTCAGCTGATCCTGATCGTTATCTAAAGTGGGCCGGTCTGAGGCATGGAAGTCCAGGTTTGTTAATGAGTCCCACTCCGGCCCTGGTGTTGTTTGTTTGTTTGTTTGTTTGTTTTCAAAATGTGTTTCATGCAACCAAAAACTTGAAAATATGTTAGACTAACTGAAATTTGCCTGGTCTGCATGTTAAGCTCACTTTATGGAACAGGTTTTAGTGAATACGCAGACATATGATTGATATTAGTCTTGTCAGCTCATTTTCTGAAAGAGTAGGAATGTCTTTCCAAAATAGAACTCAGACAATTGAATGGGAATTATAAGAAAACAAAAAAAAATGCAAAACTTGCACATCTGACCAATATCTTTTTGTGACACTTTAAATTACAAATGGCAACACATAATTTGTGCAAACTATATATTTTAATATTTTATTGGATATGTATCCTATTTACAGGCTCTGGTATTGTGCAGTGTTGGGTGACATATTTGTTCTTCACCAGAAGGCTGAAATACCAGCCAGTCCAATCTTTATTGCTGAACTTTTGAGCCCAGTCATCTCAGAGTCAGAACAATAAAGAGAGTCAACAGGAGAAACTAAACAAACCAGCACAGCAGACTCAAATAAGGCCTGGATCAAACTTTATTGACATCTCTTTCCTTTCCAATTAGGAAAACGATAATGACAGAGACTAGCAGCTCTTGTGAGGATTTTGAGTGTGTGAGAAAGAAAGAGAGGTTCATGCTTAGCACACACCAAGCTCTATAGCAAAACTGAAAGGAGGAAACAAAAGAAAGAGCTTTTTTTCTATGATTATGCCGATGAATTAATTGAAACGTTGCATTATGATCTTGAATGTTTGAGCTGCTAAATGGATTTCTATCCAGATCAGTCTTAACTGCAGTCTTCTATTAACGTCTTCCATTTTCAGGAACATTTTTTTAAAATGTCATTACATGGTCTTTCATTAAAAAGCCTTGATGTGAATGCCATGGTTATGAACTTCATCATATCTGTAAAATATAATGGGCAGAGAATAGCAAACCCACCTTCTATGTTCACAATTTTACTCACTTCTGATACACAAATAACCAGGACAGTTTTTCAATTTCTCAGTGCATTTTCTGTAAGTATTCACTAAAAACGGATTGTATTATATGCATCTAGGCTCATATATGCGTGTGTGTGTATAGATAGATACTGACTTATATATATACAACCTAAAGAAAATCAGAAATAATTTAGGTTTAATTAGGAGAAATGATTTTTTTACATTACTTGAACAGATTTAACTAATTGATTAATTGCTGCATTTCCATTTGGAATATATATCACGTTACCATAGTATAACATTTTAATTTTAAGATCATCGTATTTATTGTCACTTCCAACTTTATATGAATTACATGTCTGACGTTAAAGGTTAGGAGAATGCAGCACACATGCAAGGAAAGTATTTTTCATGAGAAAAGGCAACAAATGTTGATGAACAAGTGAATAGAAGACACTAAAAAGGTGATAATTTTGAGCCTGAATTCACATCTCTTCTTCTCAGCTGAATGGCTCTTAAAATATTAATTGTGAAGAGGTGTGGCAAATCAGACTGCACAACTTGACCTTTCTAACCATGCCTGTTGTGTGCCCATGCAATGAAGTGCTGGCGGGAAAATAACACAAACACGAAAAAAAACGCATTTCATAAGAAGGCTAACATGAAAATAATTTGGAAGCGCTATCATAGCAAAGGGTGGGAGATCTGGGTAGCCTAGGCTCTTCTGGAACATGGCTAGTGTTTATAATGACCAAGATACGAGACTAAAAGTAAATCTTGTGAAATTACACTGGAAATAGCCCGCAGCTTAGGGTGAATAACCCATAATGTTGCATAAAACAAACACTATTCTCTCTCTGTTTGCTGCTTCCAGGTCTTTCTCCAGCCTGTCAGATGACAGTGAGGAATCCAGAGCCAGGTACCTCTACAGGCAGTGGGTTGGACTCGGTTTGACTGACGTCCATCTATCCAATCACACGGTTCTGCTCAGCCTACCCGGTTCCACACCCAACACCATCACTGACCAGTCTAGTCATCAGTGTTTCCTGCCAAATGGGATCCCATGTGATCAGCGTGGCCCGAACGACCTACCGAGGCAGCAGTTCTCCTATGCAGCCTACTCTGCTGTAGGAAGTGTGCAGGTACCATCCATCACACTGTATTGACTTTTCCTGAAACAAAGGTTGCTTAACCCTTGTGGCTGCTGCACTTTGGTGATGCTCTTCCCTCCCTTTTGTATTGTCAGGTTGTCTGTGTCTCCAGCCCTCAGCAAGTGAAGGGTAACCAGTAAATGTCATAGCCAGTGGTTTAGCTGTAAATGTTCAAGCTTGGTTAGACAGTTCAGGGTCTGAATGTGTTTCAGTGCTGGATTTTTGAGCTGGTCAGGCAAAACTATTATTGTTATTATCGAATAGAATGTCCAACCAATTTGATGAAGAAAAAAGAAAGAATACCTAAAAGATGTCTTTGTTTTCAACTTGAAATGAAAACATTTCAACACCAATTTTCTTGTGTGCTAAGAAAGCAGTGATTTAAGCTCACCGAGGACTAATTCAATTGTAATTAATTTTCATTTTCTGAAACTGTTGAAACGCAAATCCTGCATATGCATCAATTCCAGGGATGAGAATTTTCCGCGGATCCGCGGAATTCCGCGGATTTTATCATTGCCAGGGTCATTCTTGTGAATCGTCTAAATTCGAGGAGAAAATTTTTTTGGGGGGTGAGGTATGTTTATGGTCGGCGATTCGTAATATCGAACGGCTGCTAATATCCACTGCGCTGAATGCTAGCTGCCACTCAGTGAGAGCAGTCATGTACAGTACTGTAATCGAATCACCATGAAGTGTAGAGTCCAGGGATGGGAATTTTCCGCGGATCCGCTGATTTCCGCCGATTTCATTTCAAGTCTGAACACTTTATTGTTGCTGATACTCCCGCGAGATGGTAATGACGTTAACGATAGCTTGTTAACGACGATTGTAAACGGCCCAGCGATTGGAAGTCGCTGCGCCGCCGCCGCCGCACACATATCCCCCCCCCGTCAAGAACTTTCCGCTGGAATCAGAACTTGCTGATCCCATCCCTGCAATTCCTTTTGGACTTTATCTGTTCAACAGAAATTAAATCTGCTTCAATGCAGACTTGACACAAAATTGTGACCAAACATGAAAACATATTTACACATTTTCTGCATCACCAACTGAATGCATGTGGTTCCCATCGCATACAGTTTGCCGTACTGTAACTACACAGCTTTGCTAAGTGATATTAATAATGTACAGCTCTAATAGGTTTGCAGATATAATGTATTTATTCAGCTGAGAATCTGTTTCAGTCATGGAGAATTGTCAGAAAATATACTGGTGAAAAGGCGGTGCTTCTTACAACTAATACTAATCCAAAACTCTGAACATAACTTCCTCTGAAGTCACCATAGTGATCTAGGCAGGTAAAAGACAGCCACCTCAATGACACTAAAAACTCTGGCTTTAAGGCCCAACACACCTCGATAATGCTCCAATTTTGCTTCATAGGCCAGCCTTTAGGATTAATCCATAATTTTTGACAGTAGGAAAAATACTCCCTCATGTTTTCACATATTCAAACTCACCAAGCCTAGGTTGCTTGGATTTTTTTTCACAAGTTGAGAAAAGTGGAGACAAACAGTCTAATCTGTTACATTCAAGTTGGGATGTGTTCAGTAGAAAAAGCTCACCATAAAGCAGAAATCAGACTGATTTAAGTTTGATAATCAAAAGGCTAGACTCACATTCTCCTCATCAGAGTCTTCTAAAGCTCAGTCATGCTTCCATGTCTCAGATGAGGGAAGAAATTTTAAAATCCTGAATTGTATGCCAGTTTTCACATTTTAAACCAAAATCTTGGGAAGAACAAAGGGGCTTTTTTCAGTGCTTCTTCTACTACAAAGGCACAATATTTAATGAAATCATATATGTATTAGAGTTAAATGGGTCATACAGAGGCAGAGATTTTCATAGTAGGGTGCCCCGGGCCATCTCTTCCAGACTAGAGGTAGTTCACACACATTATGCATTACACATTAGAAAAATAAGGCCGGATTCTGTAAGTAGAATGGCACCGGAAAACTCAATGTGGAAACCGTAAATATCTTCAACATGGTATTTTGCCTCTTGCTAGATGCACCGTTAATCTTTTCTACCATCTTTCATGAGTGTGAAGGTTAATGGAAGTCATTATACATGTAGTTTGCCTGCACCAGCTAGCAGACACTCCTCCACAAAGAAATACAGTCACACTATTTTTAGTGGGCTTCACTTCTCTGCATCCTGGGAACAAAGAAAGGGGTTGAAGGAGATGCTTGTAATTCCCTTGAGCCCCTGCCCGGCCTGAGGGCAGATGAAAAGTTGGAGTGATTCTCTGAATACCAAGTTTTCCTCCTCTTTTCTTCCCCTCCCTCTCTCCTCGTTCTCCTTTCTCTGCTTTGCTCGATCCATCCAGCTGTCCGCTCGTCGAAGTCTACCCAAAGGAGGGTCACAGTCATCCATCACCAGATTATTTCCTAGCACCATTCCTGCACACTGCCTTGAATTAAGCGGCACTTTGCCGGATCTAAACATGACTTTCAGACAATTAAATATGGCATTTGTGATGGATGGATGGCGACCCAGAGCAAGTATACTGGACTAATAAGTCCTGCTGTTGGTGGCCCTGTTCTGCCGGTGCTGTGGGGAACAGTGCTTTGATACACAGACACACAGACACACACACACACACACACACACATACACACACACACAAAGAAACATTAAAACAGAAAGATCAAGAAAAACAATGTGAAATATAAAGTAAAACTAAAAAAAACAACTTATGATGAGCTCACACTAGCCACAATGCCTATCAATACATACTTATGTAATAATATAGTAATTACTATATAATTACACATTTACACTATTACACACAGTATTTAGGGGTCAGACCACACCTGTCTTTGAAACTGCTTTCATTTAGATTTCAACTACACTCTTATTAAGTTTTGCTGTCTTGTCTTGCACGGTTTTGATGTTATTATATTGACAACAAACATATCAACACCTCCTAGAGTCCTCAGAGCTGCCTTTGTGGAGTTTCGCACTACAGTGGATGTCCATATTTTACACACACACATACACAGATTTACAAGGTGAAAACAATACTAGCTTTACTATCGCAGCTGCAATAAGAGAAGATTGCACTGTTTTCTTGATGTGGACCAGAGGAGGATAATGTGACTGTGCTTGCTGGGTGTAATGCGGCAATATGCAGACTGTAGTACAATAACAAAGAGGATATATTACACACACCCCACAGGTATAATAGAGTTATAGGGGCCGCTGCCATATCTGGTCTCACTTGTCATGTAACCAAATGCTTCAGTTTAGAACGTTTATCTTCAGCCATGATCGCTGGGGTGTGTGCAGTTCAAAAGCAATATTAATGCATTAGCTGGGTCATATTTCGCTGTATAGTTTATGGTGGAACGTGTCGATAAAGGTAAAGTTGGTAGAGGGGATTTCATGTAGTGGTTGCATGCTGGCGATTGATTTTAGGGCTATTCTTAACATGTGAGCAGTGAAGGGACTTTCTGCAGATTCAAGCTGTGCTGAGACCAATCTTTTCAAGGACATGAATATAAAACAGTGCAGTTTGGCTTACAAACACACACGCTTTCTTTCACACTAATTAATAAATGTAGTGTCAAATTAAAATTAGCTACAAACTTATTACTTGTTTTCACAAATTACTAAGGCACTAAAGAACTAAATTGCACTCTATACTTACTTAATTCTTGTTATGAAATTAATCACAAGATAATGGAACAAAAAGATACTGCAAAATACACTCAGCTGACAGTTTATTAATTACTCTGAAAACTAATACGTGTCTAACGTAACCTACTCATAACCTCCAATGGATCTATCTTAATGGAGGTCATTATGCTGCATTTGCTGTTGATTTTGAAAGATATTGATCTATATGCATGGTTATTGATCATTGATCCGCATTGCATTACATAATTTAGAACAGAAAATTTCCAAAAGTGACCATTAGAACTTTAAAGAAGGTCAGATTTCTCATAGGACTTACAGGCTGCTTCACTTTGACTAATGTTAAGTTAGGCGTAGTTAGAGAGTTTTCAACACTTTGTCATCACTGAAAGATTCCAAACAGTGTTCGTTGTCAGAAAATTATTGAAAGTCTCACATGTCCCCAGAATGTCTTTTAATTTTCAGCTCCAAATCCTGCAAAGACAGTTACTTTTATCTTCACATTATAACTGCTACTTTTAGCCCTATTCTAAGTGAGTTGTTTCAGTGTCTGTAAACTGAGCTGTCTGTCCCCCTCAGGAAGAAGACTCTCTCTGATAGTTGTGAATAAGTGTGTGAGACCAGGACTTTGTGCTGATTCTAACTTTGGAGTGTTGCATGTTTTTTTTTTCTTCAATGTGATCTTCGTAATTGTCATTGAGACTTGGAAGGTGCTAAATGGCACACCTTTGATTAGCAAAAATTTCCATCTGCACAACCTATATTTTTGGATCGTAAGGTCAAACGCATGAGACACATGAGAATTTATGACAATACGAATTTAATTGTTTAAGTTGTGAGAAATTGTGGCTTTTTATAGGCATTCTCTTGAGAGAGGTGCCCAGCAAATAAGCATTCACCCTGTCCTGGAAATTGTATTACTGCTAGATGTAGAGTTTTAACTGACAGTGCTGAATTAATGTCCTTATTGAAAACTGAAGAAAATGCCTTCCATGATAATGAAGGGGCCTGGTTTGTGGTCAGTACTTGTAAGCCACACGCTGGATCAGAAAAAAATATATTTATACTTACAGGTTAAACCTAAACGCAACTTCTTCAATTGCTCTTTTTTCCTTTATCCAAATCCAACTTATTATAACCTTCTTTCTGTATTACACTTAAAATCCAGTGAGTAGTAGTGCATGAGCAGAAAAAAGGGGCAATATAAATCTTATCATGTTGCTTATGTGTGTTTGCACATCGGTCTTGTTCATAGGGAGTCAAAATTTCATGTAAAAAGTTTTAGACGTTGACAGTTTTATTCTGGGTTCACTCAGCAGCATTCCACCAAGCAGGAATGACTCCTGCTTTTTCTGTCTTAGCACTTTGTAACATCACTTCTGAACCATATCAGACCTTGGAATGTTATTGTGTTTACTTTTATGGTTCCATTTAATTCAATTGGAATGCTTAAAGAAGAAAACAGGCCACATGGTTGTTTGGTTAATAAGCAGTAGTAAAGAAGGGATGTGGGGAATTGCACCAGGTTGCCACAGGACCCTTAGGACTTGTAAAGAACAGAGCAGTGAAAGTACACAAGCAGCATCCCAGGTGATACGATCATACATGAAGTACAGACAATCCTCCTGGCGCAGTGCACCAGAGGATGCTATCCATCAAGCAAAGCAAGATTCCAGCCTCCCTGTAGAATCTCACGACCATTATGGTCACAGCTGTAAGAACATGCGAAAACATGCCAGACAGGCACATGAATAAGTTTGCAGAGAAATTAAATATTATATGGACCTACATAGAAACAGATGGTAACTTCAAAAAACTGCAGAAAAGCAGACTGTGTTCTTGGACATTACTCTAATTAAGAATAACCCGAGTCATTGAGGCTGGAACCCTATGTGCTCTGAGTCATCCAGTGGTGGGAAAGTTTTTGGACATCCTGAAAATTTTACACAATCTCAAACATTATCATGAAATATTTGTGGAAAAATATTTTTGTGTTTAACAAGGTGTGACTACATTATACAGACACAAACAAACACAAATGATTTTTTGTTTATTGTTTACAAAACTAAATTCTTGACAGTTTCAATATGTCAGTTCTCAACATTGTTGGTATCAAAGTCAACCATTAACAGGGAATGTGTTCAAAACTGAACAAAAATAAATAAACCATCACACCATCAAATTAATATTTAGTAGTCCTTCCATTAGCACGCAGTAGAGCGCTAATCCTGGATGACATGTTCCCCATGAGCATTTCACACTGTTGAGGGGTAATCTTGTCCTTCTCTACTTAAATTACTGCTTTTAATTCTTCTAAATTCTTTGGTTTAAACTTTGAAACAGACCTTCTGATAATCAACGACAGATTTTCAGTGGGGCTCGTGTTTCGGGATTGAGCTGACCACTCTAAGACCTGGATACTGAGCTGCTGCAGCCAAGTTCTAGTGGCCCTGGATGTGTTCAAGGGGCATTATCTTGTTGAAACATCCAGTTTGACATCGACAGAACAGTGCGTGTGCAGAGGGGAGCATGTGGGTTTGGAGAATGGCACAATACTTGGTGGAGTTCAATGTGTCATCACAGACGGTGAGATGACCAACACCAGCTGCACTCAGGCATCCCCAAACCATGATACTGCCTCCACCATGCTTGACAGTAGGTGCTGTACATGCTGGAGATAAAGCTTCACCTGGCCTTCTGTGTACCCTCACATTAGCAGGAGGAAGATAAAGCTGGGAACTGGACTCATCTGACCACATAATCTTCTTCCAGTTCCTGGCTGTCCAGTTCTTGTGTGCTTGAGCCCAACAACACTGAACTAATCTCTGTGTCTCATTGATCAGAGGCTTCTTGACTGCCTTGTAGGACTTTAGGCCATGATCTAAAAGTTGGTCACGTGCAGTACAGGAACACTAGACACCAGAAAGAATGCATTTCCATTTGATACATGTCATGAATTATGAAATAAAAAGCAATGAAATTATGCCACACTGTGTATCTGCACTTTATATGAACACTAACAAGCCAGTGTGTCCTGTTCCCTTTTAATTTATCACACTGCATAACTAGAAAATCATTTCCTCTTGATTTATTATTCTCATCAAAAGAAATTAGCCTTTAACGTCACCTTTATAGAAGATCATGACAAAAGAAATGGTAATAACTAATGAAACAAAAAAGAAAAAGCCAGCACTTATTGTACACTTAGATCTTTCCTGTTATATTTCAGGCTGCCCACCTGTTGTTAGAGTTTTGGCTGTTCTGCGAGCTGAAGTTGACCCAATTCTGTGAATAATATTCACAGGTTTTTTGGGGGTTTTTTTTGTTGTTTTTTTCTTGACATGAATTATTAATGTAAAAGGACGAATTCAATTCACTTCAAATCCAGCTCGATGAAAATGACAAAGTGGAAGGTAAGCTGAGGTAAAGGCACAGGCTTCATTATGTGACTCACTTCACAGTGTCAAAAAGCTCACTGATGCTTTATAAATGCTCACTTTTAAGCCTTCCAAGGATAGACTGTGGGGAAAAGCCTCTGACTAATTCAACACAGCAATGAAAAAGTGGTCGTCCTCAGCCCGTCCCCTGTCTCCTCTGTTTTTTCATCTTTTAACTTCACTCGTTCTCTGTCTTTTGGACGAGTTCCCATAATTGTTCATCGCGCATGGAATGAACCATTTCGGAATTTTTATTACTCAAGACATACATAGCTTTTAAGTAACTAAAGATCTGTAAATACATGTTCCCCAGTGGGCTTTGCTGTTAGTCTTGCTGAAAAGTTTGTCATCAAGTCAGTGCATTCTCAGGCAGCATATTGCTGTGGGCCACTAAACTCTGCACAACAGGCAAGCTGGCCATGCAGTTAGAAGCCTACACAAATACATAAATCTGGCATCAATCCAATTCTGGAAGAAATAGTCTAAATAGTTTTGAGTTCACATCCTTGCGTCCTTTAACAAAGTTACTGATAAGAACAAGAGTGAAGTTTGTAAAGGTTACAAACTTCTTCTACAAACTGCTTCTTCGTTAGCCATTGGGAGTAAGAGCAAAATAAGTACTTTTCATTTGCAAGACTGAAATCGTGATGTATTTTTTTAAACTTTCTTAAACTTTGAAAGCGCTCCATGATCCCTGCTTGGATGGTCTTTGTATCACTCCTTCTCAGTTGGATTCCTCTTACAGCGAGGGGTTGTACGTTTTAAATGAAGCAGCAAGACTTGACCTTTCCAAAAATTGTGGTTTCTTGTCTGTGCAATAATTGTGTCAGTGAGGGAAAAAATATTTTACATCAGATTCAATCATGGCTACAGCTTGCATGCAGCTGTGTGTTGATCTGGACACCTATTACTCATGCTTTTATTACCAGATATGTTCATTTCAGTGATATGCGATCATTTGCGACTTTTGCAAGTAGGCAACTGTGCATGACCCTTTAGTGAATAGACATACAGTATCTCCCATACTTAGTTATGAAAAGATAATCTACTGGCAGCATTTTATTGTTAAATACATGTAAATTTCATACTATAAAATGTTTTTCCTTTATTTAAATGCTACTATAACTGCAGATATTAATCGCATCAAATGATGAACTGGATCGTCTAGACGGTTTTGAGAAACAGCAAAACAAAAGAACAGGATAAAACATGTATGACTAGACTTTGTAATGCCGTAGACAAGACCTTAAAATAAAGGCAGTGAAATTACCTTGACAGTAACCTTGTTCTCATCAGTTTAACCCCCTCCATACTTTTGAACAGAATCGTTCCAACAGGAGGGAGGGTGATCAAGGTTGTTGCAATCACAGCGTTGCTGGAAAAAAAAAACTTGAAGGTAGCTTAGAACACACAAGAAAATGGCTCTTCCATGAAAGATTTCCTAGATGGAGACATGTAAAGTGCACTCTCTGGCAGCATTTTCTGAAAATCAAAGAAACAGAATAAAAAGGCAGGGAAAAAACACATTGTGTTCGGAAGGTAAAAACACAGCTTGGGTCAGACGGGGAGCAGAGGAAGAAAAAGTGCAATATAGAAAGTGAAGGAATCACAGCAGGCTCATGCCTCGTTGCAGGAAGAAGAAAAGAACAGGCATTGACACTGCAAAGTGAGTAGATTTAGCAGGCTAGTGCAGCCGGACACCAGGCTCTGCTATTTTCTTATTAACCTTGCTTTATGTAAGAAGGAGAATGATGCACCCCACCACAGGTGAGGTGGAGCAATCACTAACGTCTCCACAGAGACAACCTGAGATTTGCAGGTACATATATTTGAGAATTTAGGAACTTAAGTAAGACTATGGATCAGTGAAGATTTTTGAAGTTTTTTTTTTTTTTTACATGTTTACTGTGATTCCATAACATATTATAATGCACATTTTGAAGTATCGGATTCAAAGTAGTTAATGAAGCAGCCAAAATCGAAATGTCCCAAATTGTGCAAGAGTTTTTGTGCTTTTTTTGATGTGGTATTTGACTTTAACCTCACATGCCAGATCAGCTGTTTTTGCTTTGTTTGGTGTCTTCCTCTCCAGACAGCAATAGAAACATGTCCATTACCAGCTGACATGAAAATTACAACCTTCCCCAACTGAAAACAGTTCCAAAAGGCTTTTCTCCATTTTTTCCGCCTTAGACAGACAAAATTAAATTTATTTCTTACTCTTTATGTTTGTTGGCAGTTGGCAGACAACTTCTTCTCTGTCTATTACAGCTAATGTAGCCTATACTGCTACCTCTGGTGACACTACACAGGATGATTTACTTGCTCCAGTGCAGTTAATGGAACCAGCCCAATTTTCATTTTCTTTTTTTTTTTTTTTTTTTAAGTTTTTGCGATATTTTAAAAGTTTGCTTCAAATTCGCTTGACAGTGGGTTTGCTGAAGCTGATGCCAGATTGTGACAACCAGAGAGACAATGTTGGAACAACGCCCTGATTGAAGGTTAGAGGTATAGTAGCTCAAACAGTACAGATCATCTAATCTAGCATCAACTGTTTGGTTATGGCTCTACTGATGATGTACATCCAAGTAACTTATCTGAAAAACAGTTTAGAATGCAGATGCAAGAGATGGTTAAAGTAACTGTAACCATCTACCCTTAACCTCTGTGACGCCAGCCTGCACTGTCAGTCTAATCTGCTAGAAGGCAAATGTACCCTCAGCAGGCAGGGCAGAAGGCTAACTGACTCTCCTTTGCTCCTTAGCTGACCCTACAGTTTGTGCACAGATAACAGCTAGGGTGCTAAGCAGAAGATGTCAACTGTTTCTGCAGATGATGTCAACTGTTTCTGCAAGCACTCAATTATTGCCTCCATCTCCAGTCTTGAAGTATGCGCTCTGCCGATGGTTTTCTTTGTAGACTGTGATTTGCATTTGTTGCATTTACACCACCACAGTTTACCAAGGGCATAATCATATGTGGAAAGTTGCTATGGCTCTGTATTCTGATCCCACTGATACTTTACTATAACTAGAGGTTCATGTGCAGCTGTTAGAGGGCATAGACTGAGACTCATGTGCAGGGCAATGCTACACAGCAGGCAGATGTAAACAATTATATTAAAGGTATGTACACATTTAGATATCTATAAAAGAACAAATGGATTACAACAATGGCTCCAGACTACAACCAGAAATGCTGCGCTAATCTCAGAACTACAGAACGCAGGCTTTAGGATTGGCAGAGCCTCTAAGAGGCTGGCCAGAAAACCACACCAGAAAATGCAAAAACCAAACTAGAAAATTTTCACTGCTAAGTGGCTGAACTAAACTACCAGCAGTAGGCTGAACAACAAATGACTGAATAAAGAATTGCTAACACTACAGACAACAACGCCTGACAACATGCTAGGCTGACCTCAGAAACTGAGTAGGGAACTTAGCTTTAACAGACAACGGAGCATTACAGGAGGTGAGTGTGGCATGGCTGTTGGCAGGAGGGGGCAGATGCTGCAGATGGAAAGCTTCACTGGTCTAGGTGTGGATCCAGACAGATGGGATAGAGGAGCAGAAGTGTCCAGACAGCTAGCGATGTACCTCAGGCAGACGGAGAAGGTTGCAGGGAAATCCAACTGGGCTGGCAGGTGGTCCAGGACTGGAAAGCAAAGAACAAGGGTTAAGCAGGAATCAGGGAACGAGGGAGCTAGACTGAACGAGAATCTGTACTGATTGAGACTGTTGAACTTTCTGGCACTGAGTAGAGTGCAGAATCCAGTTTTGAATGAAGGAATGAATGAATGGTTTATTTTGGTTACAAAGTTACAGTAAAATAATTTCATTTTGTGTTTTCAATTAAGAAAAAATTTACATATTTATTATACATTCTTACAGGAATTTTTTCGTCTCTCTCTTTTTCCTCCTCCCCTCCTCCTTTCACAAAAAAAGAAAAAAAGAAGATGAAAAATAAAACGAAACAAACCCCACCCCCACCCCCCCCCCAAAAAAAAACAACCCCCCCAAAAATATATGTACATACAATAAAAGTTTTTACAAGTTCTGTAATTGAAAAAAGAATAGGCAGAAGCCGAGGCTTATTTTGCCTATCCTGTACAATCTATAGAATCACCCAGCATATCAGTTATACATGAAATAAAAGACACGAAGAAAAAAAAAACAAAACAAGACTTTACTCTACATTAACCTTCTTAGTCATTTCACATATCAGTCATTTTACATTGTACTCCTTTATTATTTTGCCTTTCAGTACTTTTTTGAAACTCAACAGACACTCACACAGTTTCAACTCCTCACTCAGTCCATTCCATAATATAACCGCCAGATATGAGACACATCTGTATTTAACATTAGTTTTATGGAGCAAACGAGCAATATGCACTTCCGCCTGCCAGCACATCATTTCTTGCTGATGGAATTGGCAGCACCTGTCCGCATGCCACACCGAACCCTCACGCACACCTGAGGAGAGAAGGAAGGGAGGAGGAGAGAGAAGGTGTCTGCCACTACTTGGAGCCAAACGTGGAAGGCGTCACAGCAACGCCTTCCCTAAGCTACCCCATCCCCCTGTAGGCCTACATTTCCCCCCACCTTGCACATCCAATTGTTTGCTTTCCATTGCCCACGGTTTCTACAACTCCCAGCTTTACCACCCACTTCAATCTGCATTAAAACACCCACCCACATTCAAGCAACCCCTTACACACAAACAGACCATGCTACCAATTAGAAGCAGTCCATTGCAAATAAGGTATTATATACACTCCACTAGTTTGTGTGTGTGTTTGCCGCAGAGCGCAAACAAAAGAGATCCAGTGGGTTTACAATGTGTGTGTATGTGGTCGGAACGCATACAGGTACATTCATATCCATATGTAGATGTGTGCATTCATAATCACAGAGTAAACATTTGCAGGTTGTGCCCCCTCTGTGTAAATTATAACTGCCTTATTAGAACAATCCACACTCCAAAAATATGTTAATGAAAGACTAATTACATCCCAGCAGAATAAAATATGATATACTAATGAATCCAGAAAGCCCTGGTATGTTGTTTGGCTTTTCTCGGGGCTTTTCACTTATGATATCGGAAATAAATGTTTTTGTAATATTTTGATCTTAGTTTCTTTCATTACCAATAAGCTGCAGAGACAAAGACTATGTACAGGAAGACAGCCAAAAATAGATCTTAGTGCATTTACAATATTGCTCTCTGATCAAAGAAAGGAGTTAATACATACATTGTAAATTGAGACACTATAGCTGCTTTGTCTCTCATCAACTGCACTGCATTCAGTTTAACAACCAATACTTATGAGATCTGTAATTAAGTTAATTAACATTATTTAGAAAGTGGTAATATGTCATCATACTTAGCTTCATATAAATCATGGCTGTTGTTAATATGAACTCAGCCTCTTAGGAGTAGAATAGAATTACAGTTTCCAGAAAAAAAAACAGTTTTTCCTCGTCGATATGCAAATGTGGAGCACATGTGCTCCAGGATCTAATGAAATCATCGTCTCTATAAGGGCTGCCTCAAGTGTGATCATGGATATTCTGCAGTTAAAGGCTGTACAAGGATGAATTTACAGGATTGGGACCACATTTGTATTAAATGATCCTGCCCCTCCAACAGAAGTAAAATATGCTCCCATGTGTATTTTTTTTTTTTTTTAAATGTTGCATTATGTAGCAGCTGGGGCAGTGACTGAATGCTGTTTCTATCAATTAATCTATCAACTATTTCATCAATTAATTTATGGATCTAAATCATCAAATTAGTCAAGTCAAAAGTGATTTTCACGCCCTATCAGATTTGTGGTGAGTCCTGTCAGGTGGAGAATATTTAACTGTGATTTTTCTCATTTTTAAATTTATTTAATGTAACATAACAATATATTTCAGTATTTATAGTCACATATTTTGAACATATGATGATCATTAGTACATAAAGATGCCATGGGAGCATTAACTGCTCTATATAATAATGCAGGGATAAAATATAAATCACTGCAAACATTATTTTTATTATTTTATTGAATATACTTGATAAAGCGACAAAGGCGATAGACCAACTATCATAAAAGATGTGACTGTAAAAAATGCAATAAAAAAGTTTTTAATTTTAATTCAAAAATAAAGAAATAAATATAATGCCAATCAGGGGAAAAAAATTGGACCTCACGATAAACAGTGTTTGACATTGACACAGGTAGGTCATTCATGGCTCAGATGCATTATTTTAAGTACATTTTACATTCTACATTCTGCAATCACGTTAAACAAAGCAATATGGATAAAAATAAGCATTATGAATATGTCACATGAACTGCATATTGTATATCTTAAATTGCAGCCTTTGCAATTCACTAATTGCTCTGTTTCAAACTTTGACTTGAAATCGATTTATTGTTCAGTCCTCATGGGGAAAATGTATTGTATGCCTGCCTTTACTGCCACTGCTGCTTTATTCTAGAATAGTCAATCAGAATGGATCCTCTATGCAACCGATAAAAATCTTCTTTGAACTTCAGTGAATTTCCAATTAATTTTGGTGTGTATTTGCTAACAAATGATACCTCACCACAAAAAAAGACTGAGGTTTTCCTATTTACAAAGCAGTTAGATAACACGCCCACCTTTAATGTTTTCATATGAAATAATTCCTCAATCCAGGAACATCCATCAGCGTGTTTTTGACAAATGTTCATTTTGGGCCTTGCTGTGTCCACATCTCATGTGCAGCTCTGCATGTATAGCTTCTTACAGACATTTTAACTACACTCATCTATTTAATGCTTCACAGCCCTCTGCAAAGCTTGTAGATTTATTCCCCCTGAGCACAGACCCACATAGTCACCAGCAGACGATCTCACAGGAAAGATGGTGCAACACAGGTACAGTGTAATGTATCAAAGGAGCATAAATGAGCATTAAAGAATTTGAGGACGTATTTGTTTTGTTTGTTTTTTTTAATCACTGAGGCTCACACCGGCCTGCACTCCATTTATCTTCTCAAAATGTTAAAAGCATGTCATATGAAAATTAATCTGTCAATCAGACTTTATTTTGTATTTTAGAGAACAAAGGGAATAAAAAAGGCACATTTGTCCACCCCTGCAAACATGGTGTTATAAACAAAGGATTTAATTAAACGGGAACTGAGGAACTGCGAGAATGCTATCAGTAATAACTGAATGCAATGAGGAATGAGAATTACTTCTATATTTACAAATAATAACTGTCTGCTCTTTTTTATGTAGTTCCAGCATCCTTTGATTTCTTTCATTCTCATGCCTCCCTCTCAGAAGCATTATTGGGTTTTCTGCCTATTCAGCCCTTTCTTATGCTAGCGTTATCTCAGGAACAAAAGATTTTTTGTTTTCTCTTTTAACTTTGGCTCAAACAATCATTTGGTGAACTGATTAGATTTTGATGGTCGAAGTGACTATGAAGTCATAAAACATTTTTTGGACCAAAAACTGAAGGATTCATACTCGACTTACAACAAAATTTCACACAATTGTCTACCAGGATAAATGATGCAATCATAACATTGTGCATCCAAAAAAAATCAAGGATTATTGTCACTGAGACATCAAAAAAGTTCTGCAAAACCATTTGTCTATTCATTACTGAACCATTCTATATCGATCGATCAATACAATCACTACAATTTTCAAGACTAGAGTCACCAATTCAATGTCCCACCAAATGTGAAACATTGTCACAATCTCTCCTTTTCTTCCTGAGGGATGGTATTCAAGACATAAACTTCATATAAAAGATGGACATGACTACTTCCACGTCACTCGGTTTTGGAATAATGTTTGTTGAGTTAGCCTTTTGGCTGTCATTATGTTGGTCTTTTGGAACCACATCTAATAAGCGGACAGTGGATCTGACATTCGTGATGCAAAATGAAGCTGACCTCACTTTAAAACACACCCTGCTTTATCTTCTTTTTTTCTTGAAATCATGCCATAATTCAGAAAATACACATCAAGCCATAGTCAAAACATTTTGAATCCATAAACTCCCTGGTAACAAATCAAATTAGAAGTATAGTCATTTTCTCAGAGATTTCTATACAATCTGACTTCTATTTCTATTTCGATCAAATGAATCTCCCCCTGCTGGCTATGAGAAAGAATACAGGTTCAAGGCTCTTGTACTTGTCTTCACTGTTTTAGATCTGGAGGCTGCATCCATCTTTTAAATAACATGGTCGCAACTCAGGATAGACTGTGGCCACAATTCACATTTGGTAAGTTGTGGACACGAATCTTGGAGGCCCATCAGTAAAATGAGGTGATAAAATAGATCTTCTGCAAGGTCAAAGATTTGTGTGAAGCACCTACATTTTAAAATCTGTAGCTTCCATGCAGCAACATGCATATTTCAATTAACATTCCAAAGTCTGCACTACACATAAATATGAGTCAGGACAGACATAGATAGTAGTCAAATGCAACTTGACTGGTTGACAGAGACACACAATCACAAAGCTGTGTCTCTAACTTGATTTTTAATGTGACCATTCACATCCAGTTGTGTGTTTTTGATCAATAAAATGTCTCGATCAATTTTCCTGTAGGATCTCATGAAATTTTTCAGAATGGCTTTCCCAACACTGGCTCTCTTTAAACCTGCCTCTTCTTGTTGTCAGACATAATGACAGTGTCATTGTGAAGGCACTTCATTCACTTAGCGTGATAAGAGTTAATTACAGTGTTTGTGCAGCCTTCAATAAGTAGAATGCAGAAACAATCCATGACCTCCTCTGTCTCCTCGCTGCATGCTCTTCTTTTCTCCACCAGTTTGTCTGCCTCTGAATATGCATTTAGAAAGAGACAGTGACAAGGACATTCATATTTGGGTTTGTATTCATATTTTTACCATATAGAAAGAAAACAGAGGTTCACACATTCATTCAGCCTTCATGTAAACTCAAAATGCATTTAGGAATAGAGGCCTCTTTTACAATGTAGTTAAGTAAGAATAAAAAAACGATCATTGAGCCATACAAATAAGAAACTTTGTCAAAAGTCAACACTAAAAATTAAACAACAGTTTGATAACATGGTAAAAACTTTTGTTAGGCAATTTAAAAACCAATTAATCAACCTAAACAAGAACAGCTGGGAGCAAAATAAGATTAAATTAATAACCTTCATTACCTAAAATATTTTAAAAATGAGTCAAACTTTCAATTGTGCTGCACATTGTTCCAAGTTGCAGGTGCACCGTGAGTATAACAGGCTCAGTAAAGAAAAAAGAAAGAAAGAAAGCTGTCTGCACTGCAATCACTTCATTATTCGGAAACACAGTAGTGTGTTTAATATTTATAATGACTTTTTACTCCTTTGACTTTTAGTACGGACAGACTGTTGCTAAGATATTATGTGGCGTCTGTGTTATGACTACAAAAGCTGTATTTACCAAAATTTGTAATTATCTTGGCTCTCGTATTCTCTTTGACATATTTGACTTGTGATAACTCTAGGAGTGCAGAATTTTTTTATTTATTTATTTTTTTAGAGGAATTGGCGCATATACTTTATTATTGGAGAGTTTTTGAATAAGACATGTAGAACAATTTGATTTTAGTCAAGATTTTAAGCTTACATTTTGTAAATGTTCCCAAGTGAAACAAAAAAGTAATTAAAAAAAAAAAGAAGTAATTCTCTTGTAGTTTATTGCATCATTTTGAAGATTTGGAAGCATTTACATATGTTTTTTATTGTCTTTGTTGCCTGATAATAGTGAATGCAAGTCTATTTAAACTGTAGATTTTCTTTCAAGTGTGTAGATCTGTCTTTATTATTTATTTATTTGGATACAGATACAAGTGCATATAAGAAGCTGCTTATTCACATTTAATCATCTAATTGTGGTTTAATGAGATTGGAGATCTCCCATAATGAATATACAGTTTTCAAATACATGAGTGCAACTGTGTTATATAAACTGAGTAGCATTCATTTATAGGACAAGTTCGTAGACGCCATCCATCAAGATATATTAGCCCTGTTATCATCTTTGGAAAACTCAACACAGATCTCTTTTGATTGACAGGCTGGGTTAAGAGGAAAGGGGGAAAAAATCATCATCTTAGCAGGAGAATGATGCTCACAGCTTCAGCCAGACAGAGGACACTTACATCATTAATTTCATTACCTTGCCGAGATGAAACGAAAGTTAAAAAATGTCAGCGTGGAAAGAGAGATGGATCTAGTTCGAGCAGCAGCATCTCAGTGCATACAGAGATTCTTCTGTATTACAATTTGCTGTGTCTTGTACTGTTCCATGGCCTGCAGTTTAAATGGAAGACTTTTATGATGCAAATGCAGGCAGGAGCGATAAATCTCCCTCGCTCTCTTCTCCTGGGCTCTCCTAATGCACAAAGATGTGATCTCTCTCCTCCTCTCATTCCCACAGTCGGCCTCTCTCTACCACTCACTCGCTGTTCTCCCCACTGCAGCATCGCGTTACACTCGCCCCCAGGCCACATGAAAAATGAATCAGGCCCAGGTGAGGCAGTGAGGGGGTGAGGAGGGGGTAGAGAAAGGAAGAAAGAGAGAGAGAGCGAGAGAGGGGGGTGAAAGAGAGAATGACAGAGAGAGAGAGAGAGAGAGAGAGAGAGACCCCAAAAAGTAAGGCTTTGACTTTGCTCAACAACTTTTAGGTCACTTTAATTTGGAAGATGGTAACACTCACTCAGTCACACAGACATGAATACACACAGATCCATGCACACACAAAAAAGTGAATTTTGGGTGCTTTAAATTAAATTGTACAGTATTTTTGGTCATGTTAACTACAGAAAGAATTAGTACATGCACAATAATTCATGACCTCTATAACTTTTTTCTTTTGCTCAAAATTACTGTCTAATCTAATTCCAGTGAGGCGTGGGGCATGTCAAATGAAGTTAAAGAATGCTTACTTGTCATTTGAATTGTTCAATTGTCACTACATAAATATTTTAATATACTGATATGCTAATATAATGATATGTTAATATATCAAAAAAAGAGTGGAACTGGAGTTTTGTAATTATGCGTATTAGGCTACATAATTTTTACTGAAATGAAAATGTCATAAAAAGAGATAAACTTCTCTCAACTAATGTCTTCACAAATTTCTTCAGTTATTTCCACACTTATGATTCCGAGGTAGGGCTGCACAGTGGAGTAGTGGTTAGCACTTTTGCCTTGCAGCAAGAAGATCTCCTGGTTCGTGTCCCAGCTTTCCTGGGATCTTTCTGCATGGAGTTTGCATGTTCTCCCTGTGCATGCGTGGGTTTTCTCCGGCTTCCTCCCACAGTCCAAAAATATGCTGAGGTTAACTGATTATTCTAAATTGCCCGTAGGTCTGAATGTGAGAGTGATTGTGTGTCTGTATATGTAGCCCTGCGACAGACTGGCGACCTGTCCAGGGTGTCCCCTGCCTTCACCTGGGTCAGCTAGGATAGCCCCCCCACCCCCCGCGACCCTAGTGAGGATAAAGTGGTGTATAATTCAGGAATCCTAACACAGAATCACAGAGTGGTTGTATTTAATTATATTATGTTTAATTTATTTTAAACAACATTGATTCTCCTGATGAATGGGTTTCCATCCATGTGTCATAGAGAATGGATGGAGAATGGATTCCTAGGTAAACAAGTCACCAAGTCTCTCTTTCATCATGTATGCCTGCCACACTTCAAAATAAAATAAAAGAATCTTCTGTTCAAACATCTTGGAAAACTAATTGATGAAGCAGCATTTACTATGAATTCAATAACTGCTTCTCCTCACCAGGGGGAGGTGGTGGACGTCCAGTACGCCAGTGTGGACGATCTGAGGAGAGCCAAAGACAGCCTGAACCTCACCAACCAGATAGCAGTGGTCAAGCTTGGCCAGGCGCCTTTACTGTACAAGGTAAGATCGAATCAAAGCTGTGCAAAGTGGTACTCGGCTGCACTGCTGATAAGGGAATCACACATGACTTAATGCAGAGTGCTGATCAACCTGATACTATAATCCTGCAGCAGGAAAAATATTCACCCAGACTGAACAATGAAATCCTTTGGTCCTTAAAAAATAAGTGCAAGGTATGACTCAGAAAAAGATTTTTGCGTAATGATGGGATTTTAAACAGTTTCCCAAATGATCTCGGTTATAGCTTACTTGTATCCAAATACAACTCGCCGCCCTTTCATGGAACAGTGTGCAGCTACTCAACAAGACGTAATGTATGTGGTTTGTCATGCACCACTAATTTGACATATAATTACTACACCTAAACCTGAGTCTTGTATCTGCACCTCCTTAGTACAGCGATGTCTGAATCCATTTGCGTTCATAAGAAACGACATTAGCAATGCATTGATTGATTAGGCCTGTTTCTCCTTGGATGTGTGCCACAGTCCGCTCAAAGCAGTTTTCCCATCAATTAGAAGATGACAGGGAAAATATGAATTCCAATCCAGTTAATTAAAACATAAACATCTACTTACATGTTGATTACTCAGAAATTTATCTTCACTTTCCATTAAATCAAAGTAATTTAATTATACAAACCGGAATACATGAGGACTTATACAATATTCAGGTATGGAAATGTGCACTAATGGAAATTTATTGTGTCCAGGCATTCTATTCATTACTAAATAAATGTCAAATTAGGCGTTTTACTGTATAAGATATAGAATTACTGATAATACAAATTAATACCATGTTATGTTAAAACCAATGTAAAACTTCTCTTGCATAGAAAACACTGAAATCTTTACCTTCATCGCGCCCTGCTTTGCACCGAAAACAAATCTCATGTGACAGACACTGGCAGTAGGGATTAAAATGACATCTCAAATATGTGTCTTGTTTGTTATTTACTGATATTTAAATGACACGTGTCAAAAAGACATTTCACTTCATGCAACAAGAAGTAACACAAATTTAGTTTCTTAGAATGAATCTATGGTTGAAAGTGCTGTAAAACTAGCAAATAGAACTTGGTATTGTATGTTGGGGGTCAAATCATTATTTCTAACACCAAGAATAACTTTTGCTGTTTAAGCTTTAAGTCAAAGCAGCCAGAAAAATAACAAAGCTTGAATTTCAACATCATGGCAAATAAGCGAACTCCTGGTTCTTCTGCTGATGAAAGTCATCTGAAATGGTTTAAAGTGAACCGTCACTAGGTGATATTTGTTCTTCGTATTTTGATGTTGAAGAGCAAATTCGGCAATAAACATGTTTGCTGAAGAATAATAAAAATGTATGTGTGTATAAATTGTGTAGGATGAGCTCAAACGTGATCACATAATTAATAAAATGGGTGCTTACAGCTACAACTACAAGGTGTAGCTGTAGCTGTCAATTAATAAATTAATCAACAAAGTCAACTGATGGAATGTGTAAGATTAAATTATTTATTTCCAGCTTCTTAAATGTGAGTATAGTCTTTCACCCCCTCCTATGTGAAAGTAACATTGACAAAAGCTATCTGAAACTGTCTTGAGCTGTGGAGAGCACTGATTCGCATGTTCTGTTATATGTATATATATTTTTTCTTTTACATTGTTCTGACATTTTAAAGACTAAGACTAAATAATTAAAATTAAAGGGATGATGTAAATTAGATGGATGATGCAGCCTCACCAAGTAAAGGAGAAGGCAATCAAGGTTTAAACTACATCTTCCTGACTGTTTATTCTATATTTAAACATTTGAAGAAATCTCTGTATCTAGCATTAATGCAACTACATATTTTAACCAAAAAGAAAATTGAAACATAGATTTTTTTCGAGTCCTTTTCTATGTTGAAATGTACACCCTGGCTTTTCATTGAGCTTTGAGCCTTCAGTGGTTGAAGAAGGTTTGCTCAACCTCATTAGGATGAATCTGTTCACATGCGAGCATCCGTGGCACATTTAGGACTTCCTCATCAGCGTTGGCTTAAACGTTAAGCATCAGAATAATTTCGCACGGTCTCCGTCAGAGGATGTATTTTTTTTGCTCAGCTGAAAGCTCCAGTGGAAGCTAATAAAAGGATCTCAGATGGAGAACACGCTGCAGCCGAACTGACAGCTGCATGGAGCACGGTGTCGGGTTGGCTTAGCTAAGTCATGCTTGACTCCTAACATGAGCAAAAACAGTTCGCATGTATTTCACCGCGTGGAACAATAATTCACTTCATCCTGACATGTTAATTAATGGTGAAGTTAACACCTGTGACACAAACCTGTCTTTTTAAAACACGAGTGAGCGGGGTCATCGGCAGGTTTTGTCTGAATAATTTTAGGAGCATCAGGCACCAGTTGGCCTCATCTGCTGCAAAGCTCTTTGTGCACACTTTGCCTTTTCCCCATCTGTCTTTCTGCTTTACAAGCCAGTCACAGGCAGGTGTTGCTACATTCAAACCTGTGTACTCACTGGACAAACAAATCCTTAGGATAAAATGTCATCACTGAAATATTCTGACAAAAAAAAAAAAAAGATTTTCTCACATTTGATATCTTTCCATTTTACTCTGATTGGATTTTTAAAAGCATCTGCTAAAGGTAACTACAGTTCTGAAAGACAGTCTGTGATCAATCTGCTCTTGCTTTCAAACCCACAAACAATACGGATTCAGGAAGCTTTAGAGTGTTTAAAAAGACCTCAAGCTTTGGCTAAAATCAGTGCTAAAGTGATCCCACCAGTGGTTGCCTTTTACATATCAAATGGATTGTTTTTACTCTCTCACAGTGATGGACTTCTGTGTTGTTTTATGTTGTAAAAGTTGACTGTGCTTTGACTATCTGCTCAGAGACGGTAGTAAATTGGCTGTTCACTTAGGGTTTTTTTTTCTTTGTCCACTGAGCATTTCCTCTACCTTTTGAAAGTGAAATTAGTGATAAATGACAGGCTAATGAGGCATAAGAGGAGCAAATGGAGGTTGCACAAAAAATAGGGGGATGAAATGTTTAAAGAGGAGGTCACTATACTGTATTTGCACAGCTAGACTTTTAAAAGAAATCCATTACAGGAGCCTGAAGCAGCTGTCACATGGGACCCCTCCAGCAACAGGCTGCTGACCCATTTTCCCCTCCCTTCTTCACCCCTAGTTTGTGACAGATTTGATCATGTGTGCTTCATAACGTCTCTGTGTGTCAGCAGCTATAAGAAACCGTTGCCCTTTACATATAAGTGGGGAAGAATGATTGATGAGCCTTGTGCTCTCACTAATGAGTGTGTGACGGTGACTGCAGGCCTAATTTTGCACTTGCAGCACGAGGAATATTTGACACACACAGACAGAAGACATGTGGTTATCATCCGACTTTAACTCATTTGGGTCCAGTGATACCAACTAATTCAGGAATCCTAACACAGAATCGCAGAGTGGTTGTATTTAATTATATTATGTTTAATTTACTTTAAACAACATTGATTCTCCTGATTAATGGGTTTCCATCCATGTGTCATTTATTACCTTCATTCTTTGTCTATTGCAAAGTGAATGGCAGGTGTATACGTGTGTGTGTTCTGCCACTATGATGTTATGAAAACAAAAGTGAAAAAGCACGAGTTGTGTGTGCATGTAGAAAATGTGTATGCAGACCACATTTTGTAGTTGTGTGTTGCACGTGCAGCGTGTTATTGTAAGTGGGTGATTTGTGTGTGTTGGGGTGTCTGTGTGCATGTCCCTGTTTTCCAGTGAAGGACAGAGTTGTGATGAGAGGAGAATGACCGTGGCTGGTGTCACACGTTCAATAAAATAGTCATCTACGCTCATAAAAAACAAGGACACTACATCTCCCATGGACAACAATGAAATAGTGCTCTGCACTGTGGCAGCTGCAGCACACTTCCTCCCAACTATTCTCTGTGTTTTTCAGCCATACTGGCTAAATAAACGTCATCACAACTTAAACTTTGATCATCATGGAAAAAAGCAAAAAAAAAGAAAAACAACTTCACTTCAGTATTAATATCTGTACTTTCTTCTTCCTGTGATTATTGTTGAATAATATTACAATAAATCTCCGATATATAGCCAGACACTGTTTGGTAAAAGAATATGTCACGGTACCGGTGCACTTCGTTTGATTAGCAGGCAGCACTGCAGAAACATCACAGAATTTACATTTGGAAGAAGAGACCGCAATTTACTCAGATTTAAAGGTTCTTCGATACACTAATGGGATTTTTTTAAATTCTTTATTTGCAGGGTTAGAGTTTGTGGACAAGCAGCAAAAAAGAAAAGTTGTCAGCTGTCAGGCCCAACAATTTTTTAAATATTAATCACGATCATGATTTTGGCGTTAATGTCCGGATTTGCACTTGTATAACTCGCCTAATTTAATGTATACAGCCATGACAGGGCAGAGGTAAACACCATCATTACATTCAATTTGAGTATGCATCATGACAAGACTGATATTTTATGAGATCCATGTTAAATTTATAACAAAACGAAATACTTTTTCTTTTATCAGTGCTCATTTTTCACTTGGATGTGAATGTATCCCTGCAGGTTCAGCTCCAGCAAAATTTAGGAAATGTGTGCATTCTTGCAGGTTTTGGCTTTTCAAAGTTTCAAGCACTGACATTGCAGAATCTATCATTTTAATTTAACAATATTTGTATTTATGATTGCTACTATTTAGAATGGTTTCTAACTTTCTCAGTGTTATTGAAAATTGTTGTTTAAAGGATTGGTGTTTTGGGATCCATGGTTTCCTCTAGTGCAAGTGATATGAGTGATGGGAGAGTTTAAGGGGCACGGTTAGAGAAGATTGCTTGTCAAGCATTAGATCAATGTATTTTTGAAAGTTAGACAATGTGCAGGAGTCTGTTGGTATCCTATCCCATGACTTACATATTGCATCACATCATGTAATACTATTTTTAATGAGAGGAGTGTATGGGAGCACAGCAGTTGTTCTCGAATATCATTAAAACTTCCTAACTGTATTAAATGAGAAATGTTTTTGCTTATTACTCTGTTTATGTCAATGCGAACATCTCATTCCACGTTCTTAATAAATTTTTTTTTAATGTATGTTTGCGTGTCTAGCTGTCCCAGCTGTCAGAGTTGGGCTTTGGAGGTGTTCTTCTCTACATCGACCCCTGTGATGCTCCTCCTGGCCACCACACCTGGCGTCAAGCCTTTAGAGTCACCCTAAACCCTGGAGGAAATCCTGCTAATGGTGAGTGACCAAAGTGTTTTACATGTAAAATACATTTGTAACTGCTTCTTGCATTACAGTACTACTTTGATACATTATGTGAAAATGCACAGATGGCTTACACCACTCTTATATGTTCTGACAATCTGCCGGAAATGTAACATCGCTTCCTCTCAAATTAAGACAGACACCTCTTTTTAAAAAAAAAAAAAAAAAGCCGTGTGAAAGCAAATTATATCAATTAAAAACACACTTCTTAAAGTTCTCCTAAACAGTAAGTCATTGTTGAGAGTTTTTTCAGCGATTTCAAGGAAGGTGTTTCTTGATTGACGTGCCAAAATGGAAATAAATAGGCCACATGCTTGAAACAAAGTGGTGTACTCAGATTCAAAGCTGAAATACAAGAAGTACAAATTTAAATGAGCATACTAGAGTTTTAAATTTGACCTCTGTAGTGACATTCCTGTGCTTGTCCATTGGTAGCGAAGTGACTTACGTTAACCAGCAATAGTTGGTTTGTCAGATCTAAAGAGGAGACCCAGGCAGAGACAGAAGCAGCTGTGGCTGAATATCAGGTGGCAACACCAGCAACTAGAAGCAAAGAATCCAGAAGTGTACACAGTGTTTGTAGTTACACTCACTGCCAGATGGAGGGACATGAAACTTTAAGTCAAATATTCTTTTTGACACTTGTCCTCAATGACTTTTCATCAGCTTCTATGTAGGGCTGGGCGATAAATCGAATTAATTCGATTAATTCACCTTTTTAAATCCTGATAATTTGAAAATTTGCCAAATCGTAAAATCGAGGCGAGCTTAAATATATAACAGTACAGATTCTTCTTCTGCCGTTCACGACTTGTGCACTGGCATTTGCTTCCGCCTCTCATCTCCTTCCACCAAAACACTCACACCGCCGTCATGGCAGACACAACAGCAGACGAAGAGTTGGTCGGGAGAAAAGGGCCTCATGTTACATCGATTATATGGAAGTGGTTCGGCTTTGACAAGACTGACACAGAGCAAACTACAGTCATGCGCAAGGTTTGCAAAAGTACTGTGAAAACGAAGAGGAGCAGCACAACTAACCTCTTTCAGCACCTCTGGTGGATAGGCATCCTAAAGAATGAGTGCTCGCAGCTACAGGAGTGCGGCACGGCTAGCAGTAGCTATAGCAAACAGACCGCAAAGAAGCAACAAAAATCGATTAAAATTGTAATCGTCCAAGATGACTAAAAAAATCGAGATTTTATTTTTTGGCCATATTGCCCAGCCCTACTTCTATGAGAAAAGTAGTGTAGTGTGAAATTTAGTATCTCTCAGGTGCTTTTTTCACTACATGTTACTGAAGTCTGGATTCAGTTGATGGGAAATTGAGAAACTGAAGTCCTGGACTGTCTCAAAACTGATTGCAAGTGCCCCAAACAAGATTTTCTACATATTTATCAATGGCGTTCACATTTCTTAAACAGCTGTTTCAAACAAAATCTATATTTTATACTGGTATTTTTCCATATGAATAACCTCTTTGTGATCTTTTCTGTCCTTTGTTTTTGGGGTTGTCTTTCACCGTCTATCTGGACCTCTGACCCATATGAAAAACTCACATTTGCCTGGTCAGCTGATGAGACCATTTCTATGCATGGGCTAGAAAAAGTTATGACACTGTGCCAACAAAAATTAAAAACCACACCTGATATAAAGTTGGCCGTCATCTTCGTAAAAATGTTCTCCCTGTGCAGCGACACGGCACACTCAGTGCTTTTTAAGGCTTGTAACACTCCCCCCGCGTCCCGTTATATAAACGTGCCAAGCACCATCTGCGATGAACGCTGAATCCCATAAACTGTGTCAAAACGGTGACCCTTCAACTTGACTTTCATTTTGGGAGAAAGGAAGAAGTCCCAGGGAGCCAAATCTGGTGAGTAGGGCGGGTAGAGGGTGATGACTTCGCCAAGAAACGGTGCGTAGCCGCTGCTCTGTGACCTCTGCACTGGATGTACGCGTCACACCTCAGGATGTTAAAACTCTTTCTTGACAGTTCAATCCTTGGGGATAAATTAATGGTGTACGACCATGTGAATGTAGCAGAAAACAAGCACAATCCTGGTGCTACTGACCTGAAGCTTCATGTCTGGTTCCATTGTCTAAGCTGTTGTTTCTTCTTTTAGAGGTAGCTGTCATCCTCTCATCCCTGGTGACAATCCTCCACATAGAGGTTGGACCATCACGGGTGCTGGCTGACACAGAATCTGATGTTTCCTTCTTTCACAAAATGCAACATGATGGTTTGCACATGTTGCATGCATGTCACTGTGATGTGCTTACCATTACTTGTCTGTTACCTTTCTATCAACCCTTGTACAGTTAGCAGAATCCAAGTTTCTACAAATAGCAAAATATGGCATATATCACAAACACATATTCACTGTCTACTGTGATCACTGCTCTGAATTTGCATTTTACCCACACTTAATATAAAGAAGTATTGAAGTCAGTATTAAGAAGTGGTGCTTTTGGTTTTCACTGTTTGTAATTCTGCCCAAAAACGTATATTAACGTTCAGTCCCACATAACATATTGTGGGAAATAGTACTATCTATTATTTGCTTTTTTATTTCTTATTTTTCAATATAATGTTTTAAAAAGTTAGAAAATGTAACAGAAAAAGGAAGTGAAATTAAAACGGTTATTCTACTTCAGCACAGCTCAGTTCAATGACGGCTCTTTTTGGAATCTAGTCAAAACCTGAAATTTACTCACATCTCTTACCTTGGCCTCAGGCAGAGGACGTTACAGCTCTGTGTATCTCCGTGACACTGTTCTACTGTATTTAAATCACCCTCCCATGATGGATGACCTCTCTGACCCTCAGTCTTGTCCCCACTTCCTGTTTTCCTGCCCGGTCTGGTCAACAGGGATGTGTCATTACCGCTGAAGTATCTTTAGTCCTTGTAAGAGTCCCAGTACCACAGTGGCAAGACCCAGTAGAGCCCCACCAGATGTCTGGACTGCTGTGTGAGCATGTGTAAGAGTGTGTAGGGGAACGTGTGTATTGGGGTGGATTTAAGTGGAAGAGAGAGAGACAGATGCTGGCTGTCTGGTCTCCCACCAATTGCAATGCTCCCTAGGTCCACAGCGCTAATACAGCTCAGAAGAACAGAAGATGTGAAAGGACACCTCATTACTCATATCAACTGTACTTTATTCAACTGCCAGAGAGCGCCTAGATTAAGTGTCTGTTTTTGTATTCCTGAAACCTATTAATGAGAAAAAATGTCTTAGCAGCCTGGAATAACCACCACTGAAGTGCACTGGTATCTCACATTTCTTATTGTACTCAATTAAGGATTTTTTTTCTTCTTTTTCAGCAAAACATTTAAGAATATACTTTTTATGACCCACCGGTGGGAATCCCATGTTAATATGCAGACTGCGAACTGAAGCTATTAAAAAAAGACCGAATGAACAAAATGGTAAATTACAAAAACTACATTGAAATAATGATAAACATGTTTAGGATCATTAATTTGTTTGGATTCTTCTACACTAGTCATTCATTGTATTTAATTCAGAGCATACTTTTATTGGCAGTGGTATTCTACCGATTCCGTGCTTTATCCATAAAGTCTACCCAACCATGAAGGATTTCCAAAAAAAATAAATAAAAAATGCATGCATGTGATGCATTCCATGCTTAATTCATCAATATTGGCCTAATTTTTTTACGATAATGATAAATGGTAAAAGCAATCAACCAGCACTGAAATCTTATAAATTTTAGGTTTAAATTAATTATGTGAGGAATATTTCAGAGAATTTTTTTTTCTGAATAATATGATGTAAATGCAGAACTGATGAGATAATAATCCAGCAGTCCTATTCCAAAGTGCTTAATGAGGTGGCACAGTGACAGATGTAAAAACAAGAACCTACACTGTATGTACAAGACAAAATTTAAATACAGATGTCGGGACATATGGATGATGTAAACTGATTTATAACATGAGGTTATTATATGATTCACTTTTACTAAATGTTTCCCTCCTTGTAGTCCTTAAATTTCAGACTGCGGATTCAGTTTAGCATCGTGCACTCTTTACTTGAATATGCAGTATATCACAAGTCACAGATTGTTGCTGCTCACATCTGCTGTCTCCAGCTCTCTGATGTGAAATCGTACAGAATGTGCTGCCATTTTCTGTAAGCGGAGAGTATTTCATGGGGAAAAGCTCTGTGAAAATCTGTGTCTTTGCTGCAGATTGTGCCACAAAGCATCCAAACACACTGTGTGCTTTCTTATACAGTGTGTCCAATAGAAATGACCATTTTTGAGAGTCTCAGTTCATAGATGGCACAGTTTCAATCTTTTTCTTCTTCCTCTCAGTAGTAGTCATAGTAATAGCAGCAGCAGTAGTAGTAGTATTGCTACCAGAGTCTTGGAGGCTGTGCTTTGAACATTCTTAAGCCTAGTGAAAACACAGTGACATGAATGCATGTCTGACTTTCTTAAGGTCAGTGCAGATGAGGTAGCACCAGAATTTGCTCTTCAGTTTGGAGGGAGCATGATTAGTAGGTAGCTTTACAATTTGCTTGTCAAAAAGAAAACTCAATCTCACCCAGATTTCTGGTTGCTGGTTTTAAATTCGTAGCAAAGGAGCCAAGAATGTTCACTGGAGAACATCTGGGTTTTGCAGGACTGGATAGAATTATTTCAGATTTATTTTAATTTAGCTCGAGGAGCTTTTCGGACATCCTGCACTTCTCTGTTTCCTCCTAATGTGTCGATTGCTTTCCTTGACGATCTCCACGTTTTAGTCCTTCCCAGCAGAGATGAGAGGATGCAAGGAAGAGACATGAGGAGAGGGATGTTGATGCAACAGGCATTTAACTACAGGAGACATTCGAGCGTCAGCCATAATTCTAAAGAGATTACAGTTAAACATGGCGTGTAGCATGGCTGCATCATCTGTGCATTGTTTTGTTACAACCTACTGCTGTGAGCATAACAGTGATCCTGACAACTGACAGGATATATTTACTTTCACACGTATGTCGGGAAGTATAAGAGTTCTGACACGCATAGAAGTATACATACAATAAAAAGTGACATATATTTTGATTATATGTATTTTATGTACACATGTTTGTCAGTTTTGCTCCGACTGTGGTTTGCATGTTCCAGCTGTGTCGCATTTCTTTTATACGCCACAGGAGTGGGTAAGACTTCTGCAAATGGCGTGGTGAAGACACCCCTCTATGTCTTCACTTATTGCTTCTCTGGCAAAAATCCTCTCTACTCAAGATGCATTTTAAGGACTGAGACCTCCTTCAAGATGCTAAGATTGATTTCTAGGTCACAGACACAAGGACAAAGGATAGAGGACATAAGGAGGCTCAAAATAGAGAATTTAGATGAGCCTATTATCTGCTGTCTTTTTAGCAGTTTTTTTGTGGTACCTTAATCTAAGGGTCATCCACATAACAGTAACGAATCTTATGTTTGCAGATAATCTCCTAGTGGAAGCATATTCATTTGTTTTAGCCTAATTAGATGTCTAATAATGCTGGCACTTTAGAAAGTATTCATAACGTAATAGCGGACAAAAACATGTCACATTCATCCCTGAACTTTTATTTTCAAGCCTGTATATTGCCAGTTCATTAGGTCTATTTAGTTTGTTAGTAAACTGTTTCTCCTGTTTTCATTTATTACCCCAACAAGACCATTATCTTTTCAGGCACTTTCAAAGAGAAGTTCATTCAACTCACAGTGCCAACAACAATTACAGCAACAGTTTAGACATACTGTTGTGACATGACTGATTTGTGAGAGAAGGTTATTGTATAGCAACGGGTAAATGCATAGGAAATATAGAATGATCGCACAAGTTGGAATTAAAATTGTCATTCAAGAATAAATGACTGCACACAAGGACTTCTTCACTTATTTTCTTTATTCAGTATACAAACGGCCCTGGGAAAGAAACTGTCTTTACAGCCAAGTTCTAATGGTCCTGTAGTGCCTGCCAGAGGGCAGCAGGTCAAACAGGTGGTGACCAGGATGTGCACAGTCCTACTCAGAGTCCTGAGGCAGCATGAGCGAGAGATGTCTTCCAAGGAGGGCAGAGGGCAGCCAATGATTTTATGTGCAATGCTGATGACCCTCTGAAGAGCTCTCCTGTCTGCTGCCGAGCAACCGGCACGCCACACTGAGATACAGGATGCCAGTATGCTCTTGATGGAGGAGCAGTAGGACAGCAGCAGCTTTTCTTCTCGAATGTTTTTCCTCTCAGGAAGTGTAGTTGCTGTTCTGCCTTCTTGAAAACCGCAGGAGAGGTCATCAGGAATGTGAAGCTGTGAACCCTTTTCATGCATTCCCCACTGATGTAGAGTGGGAAATGGCAGGCTTTTGTGCTGTTCAGTATCAAGTTGTTTACATAATGCACCACTTTCCATCTCTGGATCTCATCTCCTGCAACGATAATTCCAGCCGCGGTGGTGTGGTCTTTGAATTTTATGGTGTTTTTTGGTAGAAGGGTTGGAGCACAGATTCTTAATTAGGTGGAGGCCTCCATCGCAAAGTATGATTTTGGGTTATGAGGTTACTTTATGTTGGGTTTTTTGGGACTGCGTTAGTGGTTCATCTCTTTACAGGGAACATTGCTACGGTACTTTATGCTGCACAGATTGGTCACTGCCTACTAACCAAACAATTCTCTAGGAAAATGGCATCGCCACTCGTAGAAGATTCCGTGGAGCGTCGAGCTTGAATGAGATTGTTTCTGAGGAAGGTTTGAGTTTTCAGAGACTCTAGAGAGCCTATACTTCTGTCTTTTCCTGACATGAAGTATAGATTCTCAGTGGAGGAAAACTCCACTGAGAATCTGTCTTTTTCCTGTTGACTGCAAAAAAAATTGCTGTTTATAGGCCTTTGCGAGCTTTTCCAGTTGTAAAATTGAGACTGATAAAGCACAAAATTCTTGTACTTTGTACATCATAGAAGATTTAAAGTAAGCCTGGGTCTAGGGATACAGTTTGGTAATCTGGTGCCAATGCCAGCACTTTTATATGAACACCGTAAGAAACCCTTCGTTGACCTATTGATTTGATAGCCAGCCAGGTAATGAAAAGATATTGTGGGTATGTTGAACTTAATCTGTACTAGGGGCTTCAAATGTGAATAAAAATGCCTAAATTTAACAGTTTAGAATGCCTGGAATAATATTGTGCTGAACTATAGTGTATGAAGAACATCTGTATATGTATGAAAACTAGAAATGTTATATCCAAAACTGTTTGGAAAATCATGTGCAGTCACATAAAAAAATATGATGATGATGATGATGTTGCTGAAAAGTTGTATCTAATGTGAAGCACATGATCATAAATTGATGTGCTTTGTCGTACAGACAGAGTTAGAAGGTATTGGTACTCGATGTGATTATTGTGGTTGGCCTAAAGTCTGCATTCCACCTCTGCTGATTAGCACTAACTGTCAGTTGCCTTTCTTAAACATATTCTTTAATGAGACTTCACGGGGTCAGGGCAAAAACTGGATCAATTAGTGCAATTAAGTAAGCTGCACCATTATTCCACTCAAAGCACAACCATTTTCTCCAAGCAGAGGCTCTGCTATTATGAAAAAAAACATCTTTACGTCTCCTTGTAAGACAGAAGGACAATTTAAATACTCTGAGATTTGTAGTTATTTCAGAGGCTGCTTTTTTTCTTCTCACCTGCTCTGATACAAAACAATTACTGGCAGTTTACTGAAATATAGGCCATTTTTCCCCGGCAAATGGAGGTGCATCCCGCTGTTTTGTGAGACTTTTGAAAATCTGTTGCTTTGCACCTGTTTTGCTGCGGTTGAAACACTTTTACCTTTTCAGGCCCTTGGTGTTTTAAGAGCTTTAAAACACACCCGGTTCTCAGTGGTGTCAACAATGCCTTCCTTTTCAAATGGAAAAATAAGACACAAGAAGCTGTCAGTAGTGCTCCCCAGTGGAAATGCTGCAAGTGGAAGAGCTGTTTAGAGTAAATGTAATTCCACTGTTTGCCAGGGCTCCGTATAATGTTCCCCCAGACTTTCCCCGCCTCTCAGTGTATTGTTTGGACTTTGTTGTCTTCCTCTCTCCACCCTCTCCTCCTCCTTCCTCAGCTTGTTAATTTGACTGCTCCTTGTAGTGCTGCATCGCTGCTGTGTTGTCATACGCTGCCTGTTGAGACAGCTACAGCAAATCAAACCCTCTGCCACTGCATGCATACATCTTTCCCAGTCCTGCTATGTTGTATGCTGTAAATGCATGTCATTGTGTAGGTGTGGGTTGTTGCCTTGTGAAGGCATTTGAGACAAATCGGCCGCATGTTGGCATGCATTAAAACCGCCAATCACGTCATTTTAAAGTTTACGGCTCTGCTACTGTGTCTTAGATGGGCGTCTGTATATTCACGTGCTTATTACATGTCTGTGAATGTCACAGAGTGCTACGTGTATGTAAAAAAGAAATTCAAGTCGTATGCAGATTTCTCCAGAGCCCGCAGTGTTTGCTTGGATGTCATCGGCAGGTGTTTGCTGTCAAGCTTACTCTCTGTTGCTCCAGCATTCATCTAGTCTGATGTGCACCATGCTGCTGTAGCATTCATTTATTCTTGGAAGAGATGTCACAGCTTGGATTTTCTAGCTCGCCCCACAACTGTCTTGACACTTGGTATAAAGCTGAACCGGTGCCAACAGAAAAGTCTGATTTTATTGAAGACGCACTCAAGTGACTGGCTCAGAAAACATTAACGACTTCAACTTTGTTTGTGTGATTTAGTGTGTAAAAACTTGATTAGCAGTTTAATTTTTGGAAAACGCGGGTGAACAGTTTCGATTAGGCACCGCGCACTTGACGAACAATTTGATTTGGATTCATATTAAATTTGTATTTGCAGTGGAACAGAGTAAGTGCAGACTGGATAGACGGTGTAATGTGGGGATAAAATGTTCTTTCAGCCTAAAATGGGTGAGCCATTCAGAATGAGCAGCTGTCTTACAGTCTTCCGGGTTTATTTGCTCTCTATAGCTGTTACTGCCAAGTTTAAATCTCAGCCACGAGTGCACCAAATGTTCTGCTGTTGGAGTGAACACAGGAGTTTTCAGGCACTCCTAGCATCTGATGAACTGAAACCCAGGGGATGACTTTGATTTTTAATCGCAATGTCACCACAACAATTGAAAAATCCTTGCAGATAGCATGTCTTAAGTGGCTAATGTTTTCATTAGCTCTGATCATGTGCTAAGAGGTCAGAGTTCAGTGGAAGTTGTAAAGCTGGGGGACACGCAGAGATGAGGGGAAATGTAGGATGGATTTATATTGAAACCCGTGACAACAAGGACTGGGTGAGTTACTGTGTTTTCATGTTACCCATTACTCTTCATTGAAACCTAAAATAAGCCAGTGCCAGCTATTTACATTTGTTTGCATCTCTCTTGCTCTTTGTGTTCATATGCACTGCATTTTAATACAGCTGAATCCCTCATAAAGCCATCGTCATTTACACATTTATGCACCAGCACTAGAACAAAACATGGTGGAGTAATGTAATATTAACATCTTTTTTCAAGACCTTAGTATTCTTAAGTATCAAATCCGAATCTGCCCACCCATACGAGACGCTGCCCAACAGTTTTTCTCTCCTTTCTGTTTTTGTGTGACTGAAAAAAGCAACACCACTATTTTATTCAGAAGTGTACAACAATGTCACACTATATTTTGCTGGTGTTGTTTGTTGCAACAAAAGCTGAGCAGTTTCAGGCTTTTTGCGAGGTGACCTTGCTATACACTCAAATGAATGACAAAGTGCTGTTGACTGTCTGAGTGCATCGCTCTTCAGATCTAAACTGTAAAAGCCAACCTTTTGTGAAGTAACCGGTCATAATTTATTTATTGAACAGATTTTGTTCTGTGTCATTAGTGCTGCAGATGCTGATTTTGGACATGCTTCTGGTCATTTTAACAATGAGACAGGACAGCCTGAAAAACATGCCATGCTCCAGACTCATGAGAGAGCAGAACACAAGCGGGAAACAGACGCTGTTTTTTTCCTTTGCGAGAAAAAGAGAAACTATTGTTCCTGGCACCTTTTTCTATCAGACATGTCATGTCTTCTGCCAAGTTGTTGCCCCTGGTAGTGAGGCAATTTCCTCTGTCTTTTGAATATAGCTGCCATGCATGTGGTTTGTATTTCACAGATTAATTTCTGTATCCCCTTGCTGTGTTTAACAAATGAGAACTACGGGCTATCAGCTTGTGACTGCTCTCTGCACGTGTTCTCTTTGATATCACACACCACTGGTTGTGTGTATGGCGGCGATTGCATAATTGTGTTAACCTTTAACATGCAGCAATTCTTTGTCAGCGCTCCTCTGATGTATCCAAACAGAATGTTCAAACCATTTCCCTGTGTTCGTTTTTGAACCAGTTGACAGGTGAGTCTTTTTACAGGGTCCCTTGGGTTATTTAGAAACCTCTGCTGGATTCAAATGAACCCAATGAATGGGAATTGTTTCCATTAGCATATTGATTTAAATGCAAGGTTGCTACAAGACATCTACCTTTTCCCCTTTAAAGAGGCAATCATAGCCACAGTACAGTAAATGGAGGAAAGTAGCAATAGCTGGTGATCTGCATGATGTCAGAAGGTGTAATGTTAGAATCTCTGCCATTGTTTCCTCTTGTGAAGGACAAACAAAGCAGGCATTTTTGCAGCTAAAACCAATTCTGTTTCCTAATTCTAATTTATGAACTGCACAAAACTTGAGGATTTGTTGAGGTGTGAGGTGAATGGTGGGTGTAAGAAGTGCAGTAGAGATTATGTAAGAATGTTAAATCCCCTTAGATTAGAGGAAGAACATGGGTTTTACAAGTCTGTCATCAGAGAAGAAAATCAATATTGTACAGTTCTGCTAAATAATTCTGTAACATTCAGTAGGATGCTGTTTCTACTTCTATTGCCAATGCTTTCTTACACACCGTAACTATAATATAGTCAAGTAACTGCAGGGATCACTAAAGGTGGGAAACTTGCTTAATTTTAACAAAACACTGTCTGACAGGATGCAAATATTATACATCACCTATGGCAAGATATTTTAACATGTAATGGTTAGACTGGATATGTATTGCAGATATCTATAGTTCGATTCCTCCTGAAAGAACATTTTAGATAGCCACAGTGAAATTCCTCTTCTCCACAATGGTCATGGCAGTTTTCTAAATAATGTAATTTGTCATTCATTTGCATGTGGTTTCTTATTACAGCTATCTACAAATCAGTGTAGATATTCTCAATGTGAACTGGAGATACGTGCAACTAAATTATGATTTGTTCCAGTTTCAGATATCTACAGTTTATTTCTGACTAGTCATAATTCTACTTTAAAATATCTTTGGTTCTCTGGAATTCATGACATATATATTACACATTTCCGATATCTTAAATTAGGCTTGCAGTTATCGGAATGTTGTTGCAGACATCTCAAACTGGAAATCAGCCTATTCAAAATATAACTCAGGATATCTTGATTTAAGCTTTCACTAGGTGAAATGATGTTGCGGATATGTGTGGTTATGACACAGCCATTGGATTGTGGTTTGCCGTTCAGATATACTATGATACTGTAAATGTAGCTGTATACGACAAACTTTACTACAATATCAGAGCAGCCTGAGGTCAAAGCTCTAATAAAAGGTGAATATTCAGTGGGAGGCTTTGCATTAGTAGCTTGCACAACAGTTTAAAAAAGTCAAAACTGAATTACAGATATTTATCATTTTTGATTTGTCAAAATGATGCCATAGATGCATTGGACAAAAAAAAAGTAATAATAATAATCATCTGACTATAGTGTAATTACAACTCTTCAAAATTACATTGTTGATATCTGTAATTGTGATTCTGGATGGTCCAACTGAGCTATTAAATGTTAAAACAGCTTTTGCCATACACCAAGTCAGCCTATTACTGAACTCCCTGCCTCAGTACTTAAAGGCCAAACTCACACATAAAGGGCTTCTGCATTGGCACTGAATGTTGGCACTAAATGTGAGCCGCAGAGTCATCCAATAGGAACTTTATTTCCAGCAAACTGTTCAGAATATTTCACGAAAGCCTAATTTGAATGCAACCTTTAACAAAAATACTTACTGTTTTAACTGATGAAGGGATCACACTAATTATGTTCTAATAACTTGCGGCCTGAGCCCATTCCATAAATTAGATAAAAATTTTATGAAGTTATGATCATAAAATGTTGAAAGGAGACTGGAGACTCTGGCTTTCATCATTCAAGGAGTAAATGTTCTACTGTAGGCTGCTTGAACATGGCCAATAAAATAAAACAGTAAGCTTTATTATCCCTGCTATCTTTTATCTTTGTTACACTGTTTTTCAAGTGTTAATACCCAACCTTCAAATGTCGAGGACTTCAGTAAGCATCCAATCCAAGTGCAGCTTTACAACAATTCACTTTAGTTTTAAAGACAATTTAATCAAGATCACAACTGGGGTGAGCCCACGCAGTTCTCAGCCGGCTCAAAGTGAAGTAAGGGTGTTCTCTATGAAGTGAAGCCATCACACTATGTCTGACCTCCCATTTTGTTTCAAGGTGAAAACAAACTTTTTGTGAGTTCTCATCAGGAATTAGCTCTTGCAGTTTTTAGAAGAAAGTACTTTCTCTGTTCATTCTGCTGAAGTTGGACTTTTCTGGATTCATTACAGTTAATTGGCTGTTTAGTGGGACAGTTGAATGTGGGAGCAGCAGCTGTAGCATTAGCATCAGCACAAGCTGCATTATGCATGGAGGTTAAAGCTTCTGAAAGTTTCTCCGTATGATTTATTAATGTCTGCTTGCAGATAGGAATGGATTAGGTCTGCGGCAGGGATACCAAACGATGACACATTCACTGTGGTCATGACAGAGTTAGGCTGCAAACCCGGATGGGAATCAAAGCCAAAATTATTATTCCATCAACATCCAACATTTGTGAAACAGTGGGCGCTCAAAGAATTTAAACTTTCATGCATTGTGTATGAAACAGACTTAAACACTGTGGGAGGACAAATGTCTCGCTGTGAGCGGCTCTGTTGAGCCCAGCTGCAGCTAGCAGTTTGATAGTATGCAAGTCCTTGATCTCCATCCATATTGATTGGCCTGATGGCTATAAAACAGCATGACTCAAAACAAGGAAAGCATGTGGTATATTTCAAAGCAATATGTAATATACACAGTAGAAAGATATAGTTTTTATAATATATTGCCACCATCTGCTAAACTCAAACACTGCATCTCATGTCACTCCACAGAAACCAGAATGCGCGCGCACAGATTTATTGGTAAAGGCTGAAGAAGGAATCCAGATAGTTTAAAGCAAATATGTTCAGAATTTTTCAGTAACAGCTTCCTTATTCATGGATTATATTTTCATAAAACATAGACATAAAAACAATAATTTAGTGCTCAATTAAACTCTAAGTTAGAAATGTATGTATTTTTACAGATTCTTCAGGTTCTATTATGGATCTGGACAGGTTGCGTAATGAAGTACTCATCCAAAACAGCCAAAATGCAGACATAAACTATCATTTTGCCAGAAATGTTCGCATTGACTGATCTCAAAACACCAGCTCATTGATGATTGATGATTCTCACATCTCTGCTTTTTTCTGTGCTTTCTGCACAAGCATTACAAAGCATATACGTATCTGCACTTCAAGACTCATTTGTGTTGCTGTGGTTACATTCATACCCAAGTTAATGGTTTTCGGCTGACTGCACCTTTTGAACGTGCATCACACCATAAGACAAAACAGTATGGGGATGTTCTGTTGACCTTTGACCTTTTGGATAAAAATGACATCCCTTTGTCTTTTTGTATTACCAGATATTTGTGCCAAATTTGGTGAAATTCTCTCACGGCTTTCCTGAGACACCACACTGACAAAAATGGAACTCACTGACAACCTGAGAACATAACGCCTTTGGCAATGGTTGTCGATTAGCCTAGTCGCGCTAGACCCAGGTCTGAAGACACAAGGGTCTAGGAACTCTCGACAGGGAGGGAGGCGGGCTAAAAGGTTGTCTTTCAAATCACTCTGCAGCAATTGGGTAGGTATACAACCAATCAGCGCAACGAATAGGCTGACGTAGTTCCTAGAGCGCCAGAAATCAGAGGATGCGGTAGTTCGGTGAAGCCTTATTTATAGTCAATGGGTGAAGCTCAAGTATATTACAGACATTTTAACAGAAAGATTATTCAGAGTCGGTGCTAATGGAGCTCAACGACTGTTGTCGTTTTTGTTGTCGACCCTGGCAGAGAATTAAATTCGTTGCTGTGGGTTGTCGAGCACGACTAGGCTAGTTGTTTCCGGTTGTTTCTGTCAGAATCGTCACGCCTCTGTCGTCACTTAGTTACACCCGCCTTCTGACTCTACACTTCATGGTGATTCGTCGGCCAGTTTTAGGAGCATCCAACCTCGAGCCTTATGGAGGGTAACTAGACTCAGCCTGGCAGAGAATTAAATTCGTTGCCGTGAGTTGTCTTGCATGGCTAGGCTAGTTGTCGATAACTTCAAGGCCTAAAAATGGAAGAAAGGAAAATATTCACGCTGCAATGTGTTAAAAGTACAAACATAGCTGCACTTACCTTTATGGGTTTAAATTCATAACCTCATCAAATTCTGCCCACATCCAACATGTGGTTCTATCTGATGTCATTGTGGCATAGAGTGGGGAAAAAAGCAAGCTGTCATCACTAGGTGATCGGGTGCATAGGATCAGGCTAGATGCAGTTTATTTTTCAGAAATGTTACAACACTCGCAAATTATGTTAACTGGTTTATTCACTGTTGCAGAGAGACTCAGTTTTAGTGTGATCAGGTGATCGATTATCAGGCACTGTGTATGTATTAGTATTAGTTGCTAAGGGTCATTTTGTTTTTAACCTTCTAAACCTCTGGAACTTGTTATTTTGTACTCTTGTCACATTTTTACTCACTCTTGGCTAATTTTTCAATGTAATGTCCTGCTTGGCGATGGAAACGGCAGAACTGTGACTAGAACTAAAAAAACACTGTATTTTCTGCAGTATTACAAAAGATGATGCCATAAATCATTTTTAAAAATGTGGAGTGGAATTTCTTCCATTACTTATTCAACTGAAAACATGTACATTTTACTAATTACATTTTTGACTTGTTTTCAACCTTTGCTCCTATCTGCATTATGTACACAGCCTGCAGTTCAGCCCAGTTCAGCTGAAAGGTCCTTCACTTTTTGTCTTGTGACAGTTGATCGTAGATGAGCAGAGTTACAGATGACTGTGAGCGATTCTGGTGCAAATTGTTTATTTTGTAGAAGTTAAAGTTAAAAACTCACAAATAGTTATTTTTGGGCAAGACAAGATGACTTTCAAACAGGTATTCAGAGGGTTAATGTAAAGTTGAACTATCTAGATAAAGAACAGCTGAAACTGAAGTGATAAAGTTGAGATATTCTCACTTTTCCTCTCTGTCAGCCCCCAGAAACACCGGATCCTACATTTATAGCTTACATTTTTCTTAACTTTACATGTTTTCACATTATTTCACTAACATTTCTAAGAAAGTTTCAGTGGATATTAAGACAGGCAAATTAAAGTTTTCCACTTTGTACATGGGCAAAGCTTGAATATACCTGCAGAGTGAGAGAGGTGTTGCTAAGATCTTGCAAGCTGTCTCTCCTCAGTATCTCGAATGGAAGAGCGAGGTCCTAATGCTGAGGTACCTGAGCTATAAATGCACACTGTAATCATAGTTTTTAATCATACTGCAAGTGCACAGCGTGTACAGCCTTCAGTTCGCTGAGCCGCCAGGATCCACCTCACATCCTCAGACTCTGTGCTGTAATCCTCTCGTGCTGTCACAACAGCTAAAGCTGCCACCTGTGTCATACACGATCCTATTATCTTCCTTTTACAATCTAAACACCTCTGGTGGCGCCTGACATCATGTTGGAAAGATAGACAGGTACATCCTTTTTGAAATTCCTGTCACACTGGCTTTGCCGAACTTTGCCTTCCAGCCTATTTCACAGCTGATCCATCATGCATGTCAAGTGTGTGTGTTTAACCCACTAAAAGACACAGTTGGCCTTCATTACACTACTTCCTGTCTCCCAAAATGCTTTGCCGTAGTTTTTTTTTTTTTTTTGCCGTGATTCTGGTGCGTTCGGGTTTCGCGCACGGGTGTGGGCGGTTGAGGGATGTTGGATGTGCAGCAGAGCTTCAAATTGGCTCTCCTTGCCTCATGTCAAGAGCCGTGGTTTTCTGAGGTAATAGACATGCAAATAGCACGGTGAGCGTGCGTATTCCAGTCGGCGTCTCGTCTCGGCACTCGGTCAATAACATTATGGAAATGTGCTGCGGTTTCTTTGGGTCCCACTGTTTGAGTTGGATAACAAGGCAGTCCAATGTGCCTGTTAGCACAGTGACAATGACAGAATGAGGTGTTTGTATTGTCACACACTGTATCACAGTGTACCGTAAGAGGTAGAGACACATCGAGAAAGATGTGCTGCAGACACATAAAGAATAGCAGCGAGAGAAGTAGAAAGCACGAGTGATCAAAGTCCTACACTCTTTTTCCCTGTTTACTCGATTTACCAAAGGAAACATGTGCAAACACATTTTCTCTTCGCACTTTTTTCTCCCAACTGTCAAAGTTTCCATTTGTCAGGTTTAATAGCTTATCAAAAGCAACATCATACTGCAATGTGAATCCACTGCACGCTTGCATAATCGAGTTCTCTATACTGCAGTTTATTTCTCACTCAGGCATGCCTGTACTTGAAGGGATGGTGTAAATGGTGTTTACAGAGCTTTGCCTCGGTCCTGTTGATTTTCAGATTTAACAGGGTGACAAATTGAGATGTGGCTTATGCGAAGCGTGTTTGCTTAATTGCATTGCCATAATTATTAACGTTCTCAAGACAATTTCTCCGCCCGAAGAAAAGGTTTTTTTGTGTGTGCCATTTTGATGTGCACGTGTGTAAGAATAGAGTCCGGTGGGAAATTTGAACATCTGTGTCTCGCTGCCTGACTATGCCCAGGAGAGGACTGAAAATAGATGGTTTGCCTATAAGGAATCCACTTCTACAGCAGGTAGAATATCAAAAGGGAAAAGTGTATAACATATGCTTAACCTGGCAATTACTTATACCTACGTATAGATGCAGCATGCACTCATCACACTTGAATAAAAGTGTGCTCTATAATTATGTTGTTCTTCATGGGTGAATGCATTAAATGGTAATAAAAAAAAGAAAAACTGAGTTTTCCTTCAGGACAATGTTCACTCAGACCCATCTGGTTACAGGGTTTTTGCTGAAAATGTGCTTGAAAGGTGTGATTTAATAAAACAAAAGAACAAAAACTTAATTTTTCAATTCACCACAAATTGTCATTGAAGACAGATTTAAAGGCTGTGGGACCTTCTGAGCCAATTAAGGAAACAAAAAGAAGAGGAAACCTGTAATTGTCTGCCAAATTATTGAAGCGAGCAACAACAACAAAAAAAGTATTTTTTCTGCAGTTTCTACAGCTGAGTGACTTTAATAATTTTGTCTTTTTATGCCACACTGATAGCTTGCAAAAATGTAGCATGATTTCAGTTTAGAACCGATGTATTTTCTCATGTGGGATTTTGTCAAATTCATCAGTCTTAATGATTCCAGGCACACATTTATTGTGCAGCTGAATGAGCGCAATTTTTTCCACAAGTCCATATCAAAGAGGAAACAATGTCATGTGGCAGCGCCTTTTTCTGATCAGATTGCTCTCATTAGAATATTGTTTGTCAGTACTGTAACAAAAAGCCATTTGATTGTAATTTAGAATAACCAATTTTATAGTTTTTGTTCTCTTTAGGAACAAATACTTCTTAGTTAAGCTTTCATAGATTGTGTTCATGCATAGCAGTCATATTTTGGATGCCAAAACACTGAATCAAAAGCTGCATAACGGGTATATTTATTTAACAATGAATTTCACCCACGTGTATTGTGTAAATGGCCTCTGTTAGTGTGCTGCAGCAGTAAATGTAGTTAAATTATGTACTGAAGCTGTAACTGCTCTCTTGCTGAGCTTATTGAATCTGTCATCTGACCGACAAGTTGATTTCTTCCCTGTCTATGGTTATTTTTTTTGAAAAACTTATTGTTAGCGATGGATACAAACTGATGACATGCCATTTATCAGTGTGACCAACAACCCTTCAGAATTTTCTAGACCATCTTCTGAAATGTAAGCCAGGTGCAATGTGGATGAGACACTGTATTTTATTTATCCCACCATCTTTGATCTCAAAGGGAATTGTTGGATTCGTAATATGATATTGTAAGGTCTTGACCCTACGATGTGAAGTACTCTCGGTAAATAGGAATGTGCATAAGTAAAACTGAATTGAATAGACATAGTGAAAGGAATACATGATCAGCAGACGGAGTCAAACTGAAAATAACAACTAATTACAAGTGCCTCTTATAAGGCAACAGCAACTGAAACACGATGGAGATACTGAGGTCACCAAGAAAGAAGTTATACAACCCCAAAAAAGTGATGGATGCACTTAAAGTCATTTAGTTTGTCCACAAACTGAACTTCACCTGAGAAACACCCACTAAGACACATCTGTCCATCCATGTTCAACCACGGATCAGTGGAGCCGTCTGTCTTCCACGATAATCACATTGCAGTAACCACAAGCACAAGACTGGAAGTAAAGGTGGTTTCTGTGGTAGACAGTGTAGATTATTAATCATCAAGGGGACCAGTGATCAATATTTGGAATCAATGTATTTACAGCAAATATGAAAATCTCGGTGTCAAAATTGACAACAAAACTCCTGCACAAAGCTCTTATTTGTATTTCACGTGTTCAATTAAAAGGGCTTTTTCAGTATGTATCCTTGCCATTAGGCTGTTACTCAAGATGTGTAGTCAATCAGACAATACTGTCAGTGGGACATTGCTGACATTTTTCAATGAGTTCATTTTATCAGGACTCAGTTTGAAACGGTAATCAATATTAGACACATGCTTTTTATCGAATCTGACAGTCTCCCAGGCTGATAATTGGTGGACTACTGATCTGTAATTCTGGATAGAGATAGTTGATATTTAGCTCGTTAGCATATTTAAATAATTAGCAGGCACCAGATGTACTGTCCCTCTCATTTTCACTGCCCCCATTCTCCCCATCTCCTCCCTACCCCTCTTTCCCTCTGTCTGGTGCACAACCATGTACGATGACAAATGTGCGCAGGACACACTGGAGTAGTGGAGTGTGGATCGGTTTGAGCCACTTTATTCCTCATTTACAGCGCCAGAGCTGTGCACACCGAGCAGAGAGCTAGCAGACTGAGAGGAGTTTTTCCACTGAATTTGCACAAAAAGTGCAACAAATTAGAATGATCTACTCCACCTGTAATGAATGCTGTACTGACTAATTAGGGTTTAGGATGGATGGATGAATAGATAGATAATTACCAGAAAATCACTTATTTCTACTTGAGAAGGACAGGGTCAATGATGTCACCTAGCTAAATATTCTCAAGACATGTCTTAACTTGTGTAGGTACCTACTGTGTATACCTACATTTTATATATTTTATGTCATCATATTTATTTATTTTTGCAGAATATAAATATATATAGATAGATATATATGTATACTGAAAAGATTCTAGGTTTAACACTGTCTTTGTAATTCAGCAATTGTTAGCTTCTTTTGCCACAGACAGAACAAAACAGAAGGGTGAGTTATAAAAAAAAATCCACCTCAGTCGATCAAAAAAAAAAAATCCAAGATCCTTATCCCAGTCATGACTAAAAAAGAGTAATTGGTAGAGTGAGACGGGCAAAGATGACATGAATGCATGAACACGGAGTGGGATTTTGTATTTGATATTCTCTGAATTTCTCTCTGGAGCCATTGTTCTCCTTTTCCTGTTCAGCAGCCTATAACAAGTCTGTTTTTCCTTCGTGGGATTTAGTCTTCTCACTCCGGAAAGTAAGCTAGATTGAATGGCAATAAGCACTGAGGCAGAATTAGTAACCAGACCCTCAGTCTTTGCTGTAGTTTCCTCTTCTGGCCAATTAAGCTGTATTCATTCCTGCTTCTCTCTCTGCCTCTATCCTTTCTGGCCCTTGCTCCCGGCAGCTCATTTGGGATGAGACCCAACACTTAAGTCTGGCCAAATGCAAAAGTGTTTTACCCAACTAGGATTTGTTGTGTCCATGACCGTGCAGCTTTTTCCCCTTTCAGCACACAAATTGATTCCTATTTGAATGCGCAATAAGGAAGGAGAGGATTACTGACTGGGGTGACAGCTGTCAGACATTTTTTCCTCTCCTCTGATGTCATCTACTCTCTCCGTTTGTCCATTGTCTATGTGTATGTCTTGATCATTTTCTGGTCATTTTCCCTTTTATAAAGGTCATTACATTTGACTCTCCATATAACCAAGCATGAGGAAAATGTTAGCGCAAATATTTAAGCGAAAATTGCCATTATATAACAGTATTGGCACTATCACTGGGCATACAGAGTGCAGGACTCTGATGGTGAAGACTGGGCTCCACTTGCTGGGTCCAGTGTGTTCTTAGGTTTTGGCTGCACTTTAAGGTCACACAGATTTTTGTTTGGTCAAATGTTGCAGAAGTGAACGGGATCTTGTGATTTTCTTGTCCTTCTTATTGAAAAACGGATCAGGATCTTTTCCGAACCTGAACCAAGCCTATGCTTTGTCTAAACATCGCAACAAAAATGTCTTGTTATGCCACAAACTCCATCTGTTAATGTTTGTTGTGAGTACACCTCCAGGCAAATATGAAACTATTCATCATTACTTCATCTTTTATCATAACTGTATCATTTTTTAAAGATGAACATAAATTATGTAGGGCTGCACAGGGGCTTGGTGCTTAGCACTTTTGCCGTGCAGCTAGACAATCCCTGGTTCATGTCCCGGCCGTCTTTCTGCATGGAGTTTGCATGTTCTCCTTATGCGTGAGTGGGTTTTCTCCGGGTACTCCGGCTTCCTCCTACAGTCCAAAAACATGCTGAGGTTAACTGGTAATTCTAAATTGTCCATAGGTGTGAATGTGAGTGTGCTTGTTTGTCTCTTTGTTCAGGGTGTCCTTTGCCTTCACTCTAAGTCAGCTGGGATAGACTCCAGCCCCCTAATGAAGTGTACAGATAATGAATGGATGGATAAATGATGTATTTGCTCTAACTACAACCAAACAATATTCTTAATGTTGTCAGCCCATTAAATGGTGGATATCACTTGCTCATAGATATTAGCAGTTGGTGGCCTCCTCCACCTTCTCGTCTCATTAATGGTGGTGGTGTAGCAGTGGAAACAGTGATTAAATGGGTTTCCACAACAACATTTAACATTTATCACGTTTCGAAGCTCCAGTTTGTCTGTTTCCGAAGTTCAAAGAATTTATTTCAGTTTGACAATGAAATTGGGTTACTTTCTATTTATCAGTGAATGGAAACACAGCCTCCATGAGTATGTGCAGAGGGATGTCTACTGGCAAGATCTAACAACTGATGATCATGCAATGGGATAGCAGATCTTTGAATTGGGTAGCGATACGTGCATTGTGTTAGCATCTAACTTGGCATTAACTCGTTTACTTGCTGAACCTCAAGAATGGAGTTTGACTAAAACTAATTTATACAAATCTTTTGTATTTCAATGAGGGTGGCAAGACTTGCTAATTCATACAGCCAATGATAGTGATAGACGAGCTTGGACTTTCGCAAAGGCTAAGTGGACTCGTTTGTAAATGTTAAGAGTAATTAAACAGAGCTTAAAAGGGACGTGTATGTCTTGTATGCTTTGTTTTAATTTAGCTCGTTAATATATAGGGCTGCACAGTAGAGTAGTGGTTAGCACTTTCACCTTGCAGAACGAAGATCACCAGTTCAAATCCCAGGGTGGGCCTGGGATCTTTCTGCATGGAGTTTAGATGTTCTCTCTGTGCATGCATGGGTTTTCTCCGGGCACTCTGGCTTCCTCCCACAGTCCAAAAATATGCTGAGGTTAACTGATTACTCTAAAATTGCCTGTAGGTGTGAATGTGAGTGTGATTGTTTGTCTGTATATGTAGCCCTGCAACAGACTGGTGACCTGTCCAGGGTGTCCCCTGCCTTCGGCCGAGTCAGCTGGGATAGGCTCCAGCACCCCCCGCGACTCTAGTGATGATAAAGCGGTGTATAGAGAATGGATAGTTAATACATGGAATGGGCACAATATTATTCAAATGTCAGTATCAAGAAACTGATTCTCTCTTTGATGCTTCTCTGTTTTAGTATTGATTTTATGTAAAATCAGCAAACACTCTGAGTCTTTTGAAAAGCGCTATACAAATATAATGTATTATTAATAAACTGTCATTCTGATGTCTGAAAAGATGTGGAATGAGCCTGAAGTTATTGGTTTTGGGTGCTTGTAGCTCCATTTGTTATTCAAGATGAGATGGAAGGCAACCAACTGTACTGTAGATTATTACTTGCTAAAAACAACAACCTCTATCCTACCTTTTGCCAGTTTGATGTTAATGTGAGGTCCCAGCATTTGTAGCCACTACATTTATTTAATATAATTATACAGCTTGTAAATACCAGTGGATGTACTTGTTCAGATATTCAGAAAGGTGTGAAATGTGGCATTTATTTGTAAGCACAAATTGCACAAAGGAGTTGAGTCGGGTGGTTCCAATCACAGGCTGCAGCTGGTTGTTTGTACAATATCACAGCAGGCTAAGTGTGTATAACTATTATTAATATCCCCAGTTTACTGCTTAACTTTTCTACCAGTTGTTGTGTTGAATAGTGTGTTTAGGGATTAAGTAATAAATACTCCAGTTGTTTTTATTATTATTTCTATTATTGTTGTCATAATCCCTCCACTGCCTTTGTCCTATTTTGTTGTCCCAGCTTCCTGCTTTGTTCTAAAAATGTTAGTCAAGTGGATTGAGCACCATTATGCATTCAATAAACTGCCAGAGGTATCACTGATGGATACGCAGCAGGTTGTCTGTCAGCCTCCTGCTGAAGCAGCTTGTCATAGCACTGGAAAGGATTATGTAAAAGTAAACAGTTTTATTGTTGTTGGTTTTTTTTTGACAATTTAACATTGCAATTGATACTTAGCTATTTGGTTAACATGGGCACAGTTACAGTACAATTAATTTGCACTATAATCTGTAAAAACAAACAAATAAATAGAATAAATTATGTTTGGAAGCTGTAGGCGACAACAGGATGGACATTAACCCAAATGTTTTCTGCAGTAGTTCTTTCTGCTCTGCCTTTGCTTGAACACTAACTGTAGATATCCCACAACATGGATGACTGAGAACCTTTGCAGTCTTACTAGTAATGAATAATGATCATGCTGGTGTAATTGTTTTTGAATGGATCAACAGCGTTGCCCACCCTATGTTTGAATTTACCACATGACGTTAAGCTACATGTATGTAGCTAATGTGTAAGCATAGTTGACTATTGTAATGCTAAGGTTGCAGTCATGTTGGCTACAGTTACTTGCAGCTATTTCATTCAACTCAAATGTCATAACATGAATATATGTGACTGAATGTAATGCAGATAAAGCTTTAATGCATTACCTCGACAACGTCAACTAAGCTTAGATAATTTGGTCAAGAGACCTCTAGTAGCAGATGTTAGATCTTGTGCATTTAACTGTGGCTTCATGGTGCCCTGGCTTGATCTTTTGGATCTTTTGTAGCCACACACATTCATCCAGACCGAATCAACGTCCTGCAGGACACTTAACCTCACACCCCAACCAAAGGGAGGAGCGAGGCTCTCCCCGTTGGAGTCGAACAAAGTCTGTCAAATCAAACAGTTTGTGTTCATCCCTCTCTGACTCATTTCCCCTGTCTGTCAGTGTCATTATGTCTTTTTATCTCTCTCATCCTCTCTCTCTCTCTCTCTCTCTCTCTCTCTCTCTCTCTCTCTCTCTCTCTCTCTCTCTCTCTCTCTCTCTCCCATAAGCAGCTTTAGAAGCGCCACTCTTAGTTGAAGCCACTAGCGGAGCATGTCTTTCCTCAGGCTTACACAGCAGCTGCAGTGGGTCAGACTCTTTAATGGTGTGCCTGTCTATACCCAGCGAGATAGTCCATACAGTAGCCACTTGTCTGCACTGCAGGGATTAAAGGCTCTCTCATAATGCAGTGGTGCCCTCTTGTGAAGCAGAATCACAGCTTATTTGTTTGTGTTTTAATTCAGCAGAGTTCAAATCCATCATTCGGAGTGACAGAACCCTCTGCACACTCACCCATGGTATGCGGTCGTTGCATTTACTCTATTATAGGGGTGGCTTTTTTTTTGTGGCAGGTCTGTTCTTTGAATTTAAAGTAGGAGTACTGAATACATATTGTGTACAGTTTGAGCTCAAGAAAATGCAGCTAAATTGTGCAAAAACAAAGACCAGAAATTATTTCAGTCATTTTGAGGAGAAAAGTCCTGCTGAATACATCACCAACTCTCTGTGGTTTTTGAGGGTTTTCAACAATCATGAACTTTTCATCAGCATCTGGTATCTTAATGAACACCATCAGAGCCACAACAATTAAAGGGCTGTTTTACTCTAATTGAAATATCTTGTGGTGACACTGACGGTTAACATTTGACAAAATCCACCAGTGACATTTCTTTTGACATACATTATTCACTTTGATAAAATGTGTAATAAATTGCAAATTATGTGTGAATATCATACATGCAGATGAACCAGCCCTTAAAATATCTGTTAAGTGGATTGTATAGAATAATGGGGACAATGTTTGGTGATGTTAATGTAACTAATAATCTTCAATTATACTATACACTAACATCCTGAAGATATTTCTACCATCATGTTTTTGTCATTTACCAGCCACCAAATTGTATCGCCAAATCATAAACTGCCACCGCCAAATTCCATACATATGTATGAGAGCATGAATGGATGAGATAAGATGAATTGTTTGCGATGTGTGGCACAGATTCATAATGTATGAGGCTGGAACAGATGCTTTTACACTCTGATGGATATTACGCATCGAGCATGTCTGCAGACGCACTGTACTCACAGTTCATACATACTGTATGTTTGCCCAAGATTTGTGCAGCATGTGCACAACTGGGATCAGTTATTTTCTGATGCACATTTTTAGTGAAAGAATGAGGTTTTTTTTCTCCCACTTAAAGCAGTATTCTCACAAAGGTTGATCCATGAAAATGGTGTCGGGTTAATTCTGATTTAATCTGACTGTTCTGTTGGGGTTGTCCACTGTGCAGCATGCTGCTAAGGTTCATATTCACACAAGCTGTCAAGTGCAGGCAAACGCATGTGGCATGACCTCTGCATCTAAATGTATGGGTATATGTATCACGTGTGTTCAGTTGTGTGTAACCCTGGTGTGGCGGTGCTTTTGCTTCATTTTCTGGTGGGAGAAAGTCATTTCTGGTCCACAACCTCTTCATTAGCATCTCTGCAGGCTGACTAATACACGCTGCTGGCATCTGATGACTTCTGACTGCTTCATACCTTGATATTCTCACGTAAAAGGGAATGAGACCTCTGGCATGTCGGTTCTGTTTCTCTCTTTGTATCCACATTTACAAACTTGCTCTCACTGAAGACTGCATATGTTTCCGACTTTGAGAGAGTGTCATTTTTGACAGCGTCTAAATGCAAATAAGATGCAATGCAGCTGTTGCTCCTCCACAGCTCGGTCAGTTATGAGGACAGAAGTGTTTGTCCTTCTCTGGTAATTTATTTCTCCAAATTGAGGGATTTGGATGAGGTTGTTTTTGTTCCTCCTCTTTTTTAAAATCTCCCCTGTCCTCAAACTCAAGGATTCTGCTGATTAACTGCGTCATGTAGCAAATTAAATGAAAGAACGTGTGTAGCCCAGTAATCCCCAACTATATAATATGTGTGCAAACTGCTAGATGTTTTTCTCCAGAGTCTTAATGTTTTCCTGTTTTGGCATGATGTCATTGGCCCAATGAAAAACTATCCCAAAGCATTTGTATGACTGTAGATGGTGTTCTTGGGGTTGAATGTCCCTCTTTTCATTCACCAAATGAAGGCAACATCTCGTCATTCCAACACTATTTTCATCTCATCCGACCACTGAGTTAACTAGATGAGCCCTCAGTAGAGGGCAGAACCACGCCCTCTGCTGGCGAAAACCCTGTCCTCCCAATACAACTGATGTGATATGTATCAATTTTGATCATCGTACGTATCTCCCTCCCTACTTGATCTGCTGACCTGTAACTCCACAACTGAGCAGGGGACCTTAGACTGATCTTCAGTGCCAAGTTTGATTATCCTGACTTCAGCGGTTGCAGAGATATCGGAATGGACATAGCCACATACAAACATACATACATATTTACCCAGCCAGATACCGCACCAAATGCAATAACCCCGCCGACGTACCCGTCGGGCGTGGTTAATTAATAAAAGCCTTCTTTCTTGCCCAGGCAAGCTTTTGCAAAGGCTGCACAAGCTTTTGTGAGGCTACCTTGGAGAAGAGAGCCCTCCTTTGTCAGCGTCTTTGGAGACTAGCCTTGTGCAGTGTCTGTTGGAGTATCTGCCTTCAGATGGTCAAAAAGAGTTGCTGAGGTTCAACAGTACAGCCTTGGTGGTGATTCTTGGATTCTCCGTGGGCTCTCATACCACCATTGTTGGGAGTGTGTGGGTATCTTACCACAGCCTTCCAGATTTTCCATAGTGTGGTACTTTTTGATGATGCCTTGCACTGTATCCACTGGAACGTAAACACTTTAATATGGCTTTATAGCTTTTAACTGTCTGATCAGCAGCCGCAGAAATGCAACTCTCACTGGGTAACTGACTGTGATGGCATCTCACTAAGCTGTTGTGTTTAGTGATGACTTGCAATAGACTAGTAACTGCTTAGATGATTAGAATGGTCGAGAATGTGTTAGAAATAACCAGGAGCATTTGGAACAGTTTAAGACTGCATTCTCTCAGAAATGTATGAGAATGTGAAAGGACATTGTATTTTTTATTATAAGATAAAAAAACAAGTAGTTAAATCTTACATTGACATCTCTGACACCATTTCTGACCATCTTTATCACTTGTTTATACAGCTAGAAGAAACTTATTGGTCAAATTTAAAATCACTATTAAACAAAACATGGCATGGTTACAGTATGAATAATTTTGGTTTGGAGTGTTCTGGGAAATACACAATTTTTAATCTAAAGCTGTGCTCTCTGCAGTCACAGATACATATATCCTAATAAGGTCTGGGACAGTGAAGCTACCCATGAAGAGATAATTTGCTAAAAATACTCAGGACTGGATGTTCTCTGACACACAAGTTTTGGCAAACCTTCAAACTGCCATAATCCATGTAGTAATAGATAATAGTTCCCATTAAGTGGTTATTAACCATTCCATTTGAACATTTAGTGCCATTTGGCCTGCTGTCTTGCACATAATGATCCAAATGGCAGGCTAGTACTGAACTCTCTGGAGTTTCAGTGGAATGCATGGGGAGAGTTTGGCTTCGTGGGAGGTAAACCAGTGCTGTCTCTGGGATTTAGGAAGCATGTGATGGGACTTGAGTGCTCTTTACCCCAACAAGTAATAGTGTTGTCTCGCCTCCTCGTTTCCCCTGCTTCTCATCTTCGTTCTTCTCTCATCTTTCTCTGTTTTTGGCAGACACTGACAGTTTGTACACCAGGGTGTTAAGAGTGTCATTAAGCTTTCATTAAAACACCATCATCATTAGAGAAGGATTAGTTATTCCCTGGATCCACCACTTCAGCAGCTCAGGAATATCAAAACACAATCAAAGTCTATTAAAACAACAATGTTGCCTGCCCACTGAGAAGCACTAGTTGGCTTCAGCAAGTTTAAAGTGAGAGATGGTCTAATTTGGCTGTGGATACGTTTGGAATCGCCAATACGATGCCAAACATGTTGGCAAGTAACTTGTTAGCATGCAAAAACTGTCAGTATAAACTGCATTCAGACATTGTTTTCACAAAAAACCAAGAGTACTATCTATTTAAGAGACTATTTGATAGACTCATACTGTATATAATATTTGATAATCAACTGCTGATATCTTCTTGAAAAACGCCTGAATGAATCATTACAGTCTGTGTCGTCAGTAACTTCAAAGGTAACAGTGTACGAGTTAAGCTTTTTTTTTTAAATTCACAGAACAGTGAACAGTTGTCTTGCATAGCCACAACTATCTCCATTTCACTGTGTCCGCACTGGACAATGGCCGGGCTACACTCAGCATTATTCTCCCAAAGAGGGTGGAAAAAACGCTTCAGCTTTTCTCAAACCAATCATCTTGTATGGCACTCAGCCCAGGTTGCAGAGATGGTGCCCTTGTAGAATTGTTGCGGCAGGGGACTTGCTTTGATGGAACATTGTTGGAATATGAAACTTTTTTTTCCATAATTTTGGAGCAAACATGCAAAAGCATCCCTGTTAGACAGCAAATTTTGCATACTTGTTCTTTGTAGGTCTTTCACCAAAAGAACCAAGCAAGCCTGCCATATTGCATCATCTAAATCACTGGCCAATCTTGCCATTTTTAGAATATAGATTGTTGCTCAGATTTTTTAAAAGGTACCATGGAGATGGTGAAAAAAAAATAAGGAGAATGTTGCATGAAATGCACAGCCATTTGACTGGTGTGGCTCAAGCAGCAGAGGGAGATGTCCTTCAAATACAAGACTGACAGTTTGATCTGCGGCCCACCATGTTTCAAAGTGTCCTTGAGCAAGATACCGAACCCCAAGTTATTCCTGATGCATCTTGCATGCAATTAGTCTGAAAGTGTGTGTCTGAGTGTTTGAATGAGAAGTGCATTGTAAAGCACTTTGTGGGACCAGGCCAAGGATAAAATGCATTATATAGGTGCAGATCATTTACCAGAATGGCAACCTTATACTCTTAGAAATACAATCGACATCCAATGAGTTAGACTAAGTTGTACGTCACAGTGGAGCAGTGTAAACATGGACCTTTTAAGCATTTATGCTTTTTTGTGCTCCAGTAAAGGACGAGTTGTTATGTGGCAAGTTAATATATCTATCTGTATAGTAAATGTCTTTTTTTTTTTTTTTTGTAACTTAGGGTTGGGAATATTTGCACTTTTCCTATCATAAATTTGCTCCTTGTGGCTTTTTGTTAAATTGATATCCACTATACATTAAGGTCGGAGTACAGGTTGGCTGTGAGGCATAGCAGTTAATTATTCAAGTTATTTTGTGTTTGTGGAGTAAATGTTTAACATGAATATGGGAAACTTGTTCAGGAATCAGATTTCAAGGAAACTTCATTCTGACAAGATAAAGTATCAATGTCTGTCGGTGACCTACAGCTAACCTTTTAAAACTTATTTGTTCAAAGCTGTATTTTTGTTTTTATTACATCACCTGGTATGACCATGAATAATTATATCTGCGGTTGTGGAGCTGATTGCTACAGAATGATCATGTTCTTGTAAAGAACAAAGCAACCGTTCCCTTCACCGCTATTTCGTTTCATTAAAATCCTCCAAAACAGCTTCCTCTCCTGTTTTCCTCACAAAGGCAAAACAAGTGAGGATCACATAAGAGTGAAAGTCTGATCATTAAGCTTTAAAAGATGGAGTTATTTGAAGGTTGTGTGGATGGAAGGAGATCAGTGCAAGCAATTATTCAAATTTAATTTGTCACAGTCTTCTTGAATACTCAGGTAAGAAAATGGATTTCTTGAATAAATGATTTCAAATATTAAATCTCAGAGATTCAATTTGAGTTTCAGGATAATGGCTTGATATCGGATATGGTGTTCCTATTGAGTTTGACTTGGAACTTAAATTCAGTTTTCTTCTGTTAGATTTAACTTCCTGAAGGGGAAGCAAGGAAGAAAAAAACTCATATTTTTAATTTTGAAAATATTATTTTACCCTTCATCACCCATTTCAGTGCCATTTGGTAGGTAATGAAAGCACTTAACCTTGGCCCTCATTTTAACAATATTGCCTGAATCCCATCGTTATTTTTTTCCCCCCTTTTCCTTGCCTCCTTTCTGACTGGTGAAAGTTTAATTCCATTTTGTGCTGTTGAGGGACGCTCTGTTGGTACAGTGACTTCTGGACGAAAACAAAAACCTTTACTCTCTGACAAGACTTTTAGCAATCTAATGAAATCCAACAACAACAATAATAATAGCAACAATAATAATAATATCCCCTCCAGAGCTTTCATCAAAAAAATGCTTCACAGCTTGAAATGTGAAAAGGCTGAAGAGAGAAATGGAGTTCAAGGAAGAAAAAATGTCATCAAGCAATTATTGCATGCAACTAAGTTCAGTGCATACATTTCAACTTGCCCTGTGCAGATTCTGTTCATTTGTCCAACAATCAACAGTTAAGTGCAAATATTAAAACTACATTGCTTTTGATCCTCTCGTTTGCACATATCTGTCAATCAGATCTATTGAATGAGCTGCTTTAATTTCTTGTTTTCCCAAATGAAAAGTAAACTTCAATGTGAAGCAAGTAGATTGTCTTCTCTTTGCTTATTTTCTGAATCAGGTTTGTATAACATGGTATGTTCACAATAGACAGTAATAAATATCACATCAATCTAGCAGAGGTACTTCAAAAGACCTGTAAATGAACTGCACATAGTATGCATGAGAGGACACAAGTGGCACTCATGCAAATGTACTTTATGTGGCTCAAACTGACACAGAGGCATCTGCAAGAAATGATTCCGCTTGAGCAAAACATTTAAACTTCTCCCCAGAACATAAACCAGTTTCATAAATACCAAGAAAAAGAGGAAAGAATCCAGGGGTAAAAGGGAATTCCTGCTGAGTTTAGTAAGAGGCAGAAACACACTTAGGAGTACTTTGCACATGTGGACAGTTGCCGTTTGGGGTGAATAATCTCAGACTGCTGAGACACTCTTGCAGCCACTTTTGTGCTAACAACACAAATACAGCTTTATGGTGACATTTACTTGATAAAGTTGACTCTGAGGAAGGCTGAATGCTGGGCCACAGTGGAGCTGCCATGAGGTGGCTGTTTATATGTGGAATGCCGAAGATGGTGGAATAACACACCCGAGAAAATGCCACATTGAGTCCCTTTATGCTGAGTACTGACACAGTGAAGAATCTATTGTATGTGATTACATTATGATAAAAGCTTTAAACGGTATTTTTTGCGCTGACATCAAACTGTCAGAGGTGCCGGCAAGAAAGCAATGAATTACTACAGACCAGAAGAAACAGAAAACATGAATAATTCTGGTCTAATCATTAAAGGACTTGATTTTATTTTTGCATTGCTTCTTAGAGGAGCTAAATTAGTTCATGTCTCTCCTAAGGATCCATCTCTCCCCTTACATCTCCATCCTTTTCTTGTCTTTTTCATTTCCGTCTGCTGATGTGCACTTAGCAAAGTGTCTAATAGTGATGTGTCTCCTGCAGTGCTTATTAGCCGTAATGCATTGCTCTCTGCTGCTTTGATCACTGTGACGCTTCCTGCCATCCCTTTTGTTTCATGTCTGAAATTTTCTGTTTTCTTCTGTTGTCATTTTCTCTTGGAAATACGACTGAGCCAAGTGTTGTGGCTCCATATTGTATCCTGTATCTGTCAGGTATAGTATTAGACGTATTGTTTGACGTGTAATGGGAAACATTACGTAATATTCAAGACTGTAGACTTGTTTGTACAATGGTAACACCTACTTTTTTAAAGCTATGCTAGTTGCATGTAGTGCAGGCAACACAAAATTTCAGTTGTCCTGTGAAATAGCTTGTGATTTACAGGATGAATGGCTAAACAAGAGCAATTTACCTTCAAAAATTTGTATATTTATGGAGTATAGAATTACAGGAGTGCTTGAAAATTGGAGAATCCTTTAAAATCTTCTGCATAAATATGAAACAAACAACAACACCAGAAGTCCTGAAAGCAGATGAAGAGAATCAAATTTAACAAATGAGACTAAAATACTACACATGGCAGTTTATTGATTGAGGAAAGTTGTCCAATATTTCATCTGGGAGTGGTAAATGTATGTGGATCTTTACTTTCAGTATTGGGTGTGACCCCCATGTGCAGCAGTATCTGCTGATCAGTCCTGCACATCTGTTTTGAGGGATTTTTAGCCCCGTCCTGTACAGGACTATGCACAAAAGTATGCACTGTTAGAGTTTATAGAATACTGAATTTCTTTTAATATTTGAGAATATATGTAGGTGCCAGTGTGGTGAAAGTAAGGGAATATAAAGAGCATGCATGCTTGATTTCCTATATGGGGGGGACTCCTGCTGTCTTAGTGACGATGCAGAAGCCCCTTGGTTACCTTGCTTGTCCCAACAGTTTCCATCTTGAAACAAGTGTCAGCTGTGGCACAGTCCGACTCACCAAGGCAGAAAGGATTGCATCACTTTTTTTGCCCCTACAACTTGTTCTAAAAGACAACCCTGTCTCCTAGAAATTTCATTTATCCAAGCAAATTGCAACAGCAAATACATTTTTAAGGAAACTTAATTGTGACCAGATATGTTTTCCATGGGTAATACAGCGATGCTTTATTTTTTTCATGTTTTTTTATGGTTATCTTTAAATGCTCACAGCACTTGAGTGAAAGTTCAGAAAATGTTGCTTCTGAATTTAATCTAGCCAGCAATTATGCTTGCGCACAATTTCCATCACAGTGTAATTGGAAAAAACAATTTAGGACTGGAGAATAAGGTTGCAGAAGAATATACAATCAATTCATAGCACATCGCTATTCCAAGACCCAATATGTGCACGGCCCTTTTAGTTAAACCGTCTGTCTTGCACTATTTGTCATAATGTCAATAGAATAACTGAAACTGCAGATTGATGAATCCAGGAATTATTGAGTTAATGAACGAACCAGAGATGAACAACACAATTACTGAGGTTCTTGAAACTTGTTGGTATTGAGATTAATGTGTGATTATGGCATTGTGCTATTAGTCACTCGATAATGATGCTTATGTTAATTACACACTGCAAAAATATCCATGATGATACATCACTCAGTCAGTCTAATATTGAGCCTTTAAACTTCAAAAAACAAGGAAATGTCGTGCAATAATTCCATTGCTTCCCACTTTGCTTTTTTCTTCTTCTTTAAAGTTCTTTATTTAAATGAGTGCCAGTATTTTGAAAAAGTTGTAATTAGACACAATCTTTTCTGATACGTAAGAGATCCCCACTCCACTGGCAGACTTTCAAATTAAAAAAACAAATCAGCAAAAAAAACATATTCTTCAAGTTGATATCTATTTTTCTTCTTTTTTTCTCATAGAATTTTGCATGGTATAGATGTTCCCAAAACTGAGCAAAACAGCTTTATTGTTGCTCAAACCAAGTTGGTTTAATGGCCATATATTTGGTAAGTATTCTATTTGCTGGCAAAGTCTGACACAGAAATAACTCCTGTGTGGGAAAACAACCAAACCAAACATACTGATGCAGAAGCAGAGTAAATATACCTTATATCCTGCAGATGAAGTCAGAAGGAAGGAATTTACTGTACGTGCAAACATGGAGACCCTTTCAAATGCCCCGAAACCAACTACCCTTGTAATTGCTGCCTCAGTTGGTTTTACACATGCATGCTCCAACATCCTGGGTCATATTTAACACCACTGCTGTGACAGTCAGTGCTGATTGTCTGGATATGGAGAATGAAGCAAGTTTATCTCTGCAGAAGCTGTTGGATTCATCAAAAAGTAGCACACCTTTGGCCCTTCAACCCTTGAAAAGGATTTAAAACAAGTTTAACACACCTAATGACCAGGAAAATTACTTCTTTTTTTTTTTTTACCACTGATAAAGTTACAACTGTTTATAAAACCATATGAGAGCCAAACCTAACAATGCTAAATAATTAGACTGCTTATTAGATGATGTGGTTTGACAGACCAAAACAAGTAGGGTGATATCAGGTAAATTGGGCCATCAGGTAAAATGGGCCATTTAAGCTTTGGATGTCCTAGCCCCTCTGATTTTTAGAGCCAATGACAGCAAATGGTCTCAAATGTTTGCCACAACTGTACTTAACATGAAACAACAGATTTTATTGTTCTGTGGTTGTTTTTGTGGGCGGAAATAAGATTCAAATTCACACTGCACCGGAAAACTACGTGGTGAGTGGACTGGCATAAGAATTTCTGATAAAAATTATAAGGATGATAAGTCAATTAAAGAAATGTGTATATATAAAATTGTTGATGTATAATATCTGTCTTGATGACACCTATCAGAAATAATGCTTAAAGTTTGGTATTTGGACATTATTTTCCAAAGATTGACATTTTTGTTAGTGGCCCAATTTAGCTGAACCTATTCAGGTAAGTTGGGCCCCCTGGTTTCAGCTAAAATGGGCCAACCTTTTTGTCAGTCACACATGCACACATGTACACATTTGAAGGGAATGGAGTAGGCATTTATGTGAAAAGGATGCATCTGCCTAAAAATAATGATGATCAATGATTTTAGTAACAATCCACTGACTTTATCTGCAGTGAGTACGGCATCTATGATGATGACGGCTTCACCTGTCAGGACTGTATTTAAATTTGTGGTTTAAGTAGCCACATACCGGGCTTTGCAAAAGTTCTGTTACACGGTTTCATGATCTTTAGAGACGTTTACATGTCGGAGTGAAAAATTCCATTAAACAAACTGAAAGTTCTACCTTATAGGCAGGTGTCATTAACACAAATTTGTTCTCCGGTGAAGTTGTATCAAGATGGAAGTCAAAAGAGTTGAGATATCTGCTCTCCTTCATGCTGGCCACAACAAGTCTGACAGAGCCAAGCAGCTGAACATCAGCCGGATGACCGTCCACAGAGTCGCGGAGAGGCTCAAGAATGGTGAAGATCTTTCAGTGATCTATCAAGAATGATGAAGACCTGAAAGATCTTCACCATTCTTTAGCCTCTCCGCGACTCTGTGGACGGTCATCCGGCTGATGTTCAGCACAAAGGAGAGCAGATATCTCAACTGTTTTGACTTCCATCTTGATACCACTTCATCAAAAAAAATTGTATTAAGGACACCTGCCTACAAGGTGGAACTTTCAGTTTATTCAATGGAATTTTTCACTCCGACATGTAAACGTCTCTAAAGATCACGAAACACCGTGTAACAGAACTTTTGCAAAGCCCGGTATATACCTACCCAAGCACACACACACATTTTAAAATTTTGACTATTTATATATTATTGAGGTACAGTGTTTGCATTCATCCCATTTGTAGGCCTAGTAGGTTGCAGTTGTTGTTTTTTTAATCATTATTTATGTGTTTTATACCCAAGTTGACAGTGCCATGTGGATTCAATACATTTGCCATGAGCAGATCAGTTAATCATTTACAATGTAATGAATTGTCCTGATATTATTAAATTGTTCTTACACAGTATGTTGCCATATTAACAGTTTTTTTAACAATAAAAATTGATGACTATCCCTTTGCAGTTGGACTGGCCCAACTTACCTGATAAGCGTCCCATTTTACCTGATCAGCTGGCCCATTTTACCTGAACTTTGCTTGTGTAAAAAAATTGGCACAGCTGATGTATCAAGACCTGTAGGAACTAAACAATCCTATTTACTAGATAATTTCAATGCAAAATTAAAAGAAAACAACCATTACTAGCCATAAAACCACATTTTAATAGAATACATTGTTTTTTTGTTAGTGCTTCAAGCGATTTACCAAAAAGTGGCCCATATTAGCTGATATCACCCTAAGCCTAGTAAAGCCTAATATTTCAATTTTCTCTACCATAAAGCTTTTACAAACAAGCACTGTTGCACTGAGTGACATGCTCCTCTATTATCATGAGCACACATTCTGTATGTATTAAAACAGCCTCATACACTGAAACCTCTCGCGAGTGCATCCTCTGTGATTGAACCTACACTCTGCCTTTCCTGCCTGACATCTGTAATTAATTATCTGTAATAATCATCTAATACCCAGCTGTGAAAATGGTAACATCTGTCCATAACTGCTTGAATGTCTCCACCTCCTCTGAGTTTTTTTTTTTCCAAATCTTGGTCAACTAGGACTGTTTTTATCGATTATCATCGCACCAGCAACATTAGAATAACAACAGTTTTGTTACAGAATGTGCTGTGGCCCCTTAACAATACATCATCCAGGACATTGCCAAATGATTCTCAGGCATCAGCTGGGAAATCCAGCGATTTCTCTGTTCCTCAAACACTTGCTTCTTGACAGTTTTTCATCTAAGTGCTTTGATGATTTCTGCCTGCCCTGCACATCGTGGAGGCAGCGGCTGGTCTTGCCTCTGTGAATATGTCAAGATGTCAGAGGACTGCACTGGTCTACACACATACACAAAGAAACATTGCCCTATAGAGCCGGTCTGTCAATCCAGGTATCAGTTAATATCAGTGTCCAGTAATGGAAAGACTGATTTACAGAGCGTGAACGCAGCCCAGGTATTGATTTGTTGAGTTCTTGCCTTACTGAACATTCAGAAGCTGGAGAAAAGAGAAGAGAAGAAGGGTTGTAGAAGGTTAAATTTCATGGAAGCAAAAAAAAAAAAGGAAGAACACAGTAAGAGCAGAAAAGCAGCATGTGGGGAAAGCAGAAAGATGGAGATTGAAGTGTAACACTTAAAAAAAAAATCTTAAAAATGTTTTCCTGCTACAGAAGATTCTCACTTGGCATTCACTCTGGTATTATGTTGTGTTTCCAGTTACTGGTTGGACAAGATAGAAAGTAAGAGGCGGAGATACATAAGCTTAGTCAGTTCCCACCATTAGAGATAACATTCATAATATTGACATCCCACACTCAGTATTTGCCAATAAACAGAAAGCCCATGTGAAGTCTGCACTCTTCTTAATTACTTCAAGTCATAAATTGTGATGAATTCCATGCAAGAAGTTTGCTAAAAACAGGCTTTATGTGGAGAGAAGATGAGAGTCCAACATCAAAGACAATCATTCTCAAGCATCTGTTAATGAAAGGATTCACAATGTTCTGGAGTATCTGGTAATAAAGTGGTGTGAATCTCATTAGAAAGTGCTCTGAGGGTTCACCTCATTCTTCAAATGATCTGCTCAATATCAACGCAGTATTGATGCTGTCAGAGAAATATTGTACTTCCGATTCCCACGTTTCTTTGGTATTCACTGTTTCTAAGACATCAGTTATTGAAACTAAAGGCAAGGATGTAATGAAGAGTAAAACTCGCTCTTCCTTTGTTTGTTTCACGTATTATTTCAGTCACATCGGCAATCACCAGGAAGAATTTGAATTGGTTTAAAAAAGAACATTGATTACCCAGAGACAAGAATCAGAAATCCCCTTGGCATGGTGCGAGAGACTGAAGGAGGCTTCTTAGAATCTGCTTAATTGCTGAATGAATAATTAAAAAAAAAAAATAGAGCATATGCAAAAAATATATGAGGAATAAATTAATAAATGTTTACAACAATATTTCATATTCTTTGTGGTATAATTCACATGTATGCTGCTCAAGCTGTAGCTGTGGTGCAGGTGTTAAAGCAGGTCATCCACTAATCATAGGAACATCTGCGAGATACTTGGTCCTGAAACATAATGAAGTGTTTTTAGGCAAGACACTGAACCCAAACCTACTTTGATGGCAGCTCTGCAGTGTTTTATGCGTGTGCGTGTGTGCGTGTGTGCGTGCGTGCGTATGTGTGTACCGGTGAATGAGAAGCACTGTAGAGCACTTCGAGTACCTCTCAGGTGCTCAGCATTGTGCATCACTGCATTCAACAGTGTTACTAAAAACGAAGAACTAAGCTCTCTGAGCTTACAAGCATGCTAACAGCAAGTTCATTCAGTTCATAACACAACAGTAAGATCCCACCATTGGGATGTGTACAACTGACTGCTGCATCTCATTATGTGCAAACTAGTTCTCTATTGTAGAACAGGTTCTGCCAGAGCTGACGCTCCTCCAAACTGGATTTTACAGCTACAGTAAAAGCTAACCGTGTTCTGTCTCTGAGTTATCATTTAGGCACTTGTCAGTCTGGCAGGATGAAGCCGGGCTCTCACTACGGGAGGTTTAAAATCCTGATAGATTTTGAAATCGGCCTGTATTGCACACATAAGGAGAAAGTTCACAGATATTCTTCTCTCCAATCTCAGATATGCGTGCAATACAAGATTGGAAAATAATGGCACACCACACACTACAGGATGTTTTTAAGATTATCCAGCCAGAGGGAGCAGTCAGGGAGCAGAGCGCCACCTTACCAGATCTCATGGGGGATTAAGTGTAAACAGAACTGAGACTGTGGTGCAATTTGCTGTAATGCCAGTAATGCTTTGTTGTAACAAAAGCAATAGGATTAATGATTCTGGATGAGAAGATAGCTGGGGAGATGTGGTCAGTACGAGTTCTTTATTCTGCAGTGAGAACTGGAGATTAGATTTTAATTATCAGTTTTTCAACCTGTAGCGAACGGTAGCCTCAATGGCAGGAATGTTTAAGGTTTTGTAGCACTTTGTGATAATTATACCCATCCTGATTTTGACTGGTAAAAATTAAACATATTTAATATCACTGGTGTGAATCCAATGAATGTGTGAGTAGTTCAGGAGGTTTCAGACTGGATTTCTAAACCACTTACATCACAAAAATCTCTGGACCCAACATTGGTTCAGGTGGAGATCTCAGACCAGATTTCTCCTCTAGTTGTCAGAAAGACATGAAATGGGGATAAACTAGCCTGAAGCGTAGTAGGAGTCCGGCCTAAATGTGGAAACAAATATAGGACATCCTGTAAGTTATCATACACTCAACAAAAATATAAACGCAACACTTTTGTTTTTGCTCCCATGTTTTATGAGATGAACTCAAAGATCTAAAACGTTTTCCACACACACGATATGACCATTTCTCTCAAATATTTCTCACAAATCTGTCTAAATCTGTGATAGAGAGCACTTCTCCTTTGCTGAGATAATCCATCCCACCTCACAGGTGCCATATCAAGATGCTGATTAGACACCATGATTAGTGCACAGGTGTGCCTTAGACTGCCCACAATAAAAGGCCATTCTGAAAGGTACAGTTTTGTTTTATTGGGGGAGGGGGGGTCCACTCCTCTTCAACGGTTGTGCGAAGTTGCTGGATATTGGCGGGAACTGGTACACGCTGTCGTATACGCCGATCCAGAGCATCCCAAACATGCTCAATGGGTGACATGTCCGGTGAGTATGCTGGCCATGCAAGAACTGGGACGGTTTCAGCTTCCAAGAATTGTGTACAACTCAAAGGAGAAGTGCTCACTATCACAGATTTAGACAGATTTGTAAACAATATTTGAAAGAAACGGTAATATTGTGTATGTGGAAAAAGTTTTAGATCTCTGAGTTCATCTCATAAAAAATAGGAGCAAAAACAAAAGTGTTGCATTTATATTTTTGTTGAGTGTATATATAAATCTGGAATTTAAATCTTGAAAAGAACAAAGCGTTTAGAATTGGAAAAATTCTGAGCTCTGACCTCTCTATCCCATCCACTTACCATCAGATGGGTATCGCAACATAAGGTTGATCATAAACGTGAATATGATATAGAAATTTCCACAGTACTGAGCCTTTCACTGCAGTTAGCAGAAGACTAAATTATGAGTAACACTCAACATAGCCATCCATCACCAGCTTGCAGGTAAACCTACTGATGCAGCCCAACCAACCACTACAACACATGCAGACAGTACAAGACAATGAAATCGGCAACTTACTTATCTTGGAGAAGAGCGGCAAGCTCAGAACATAGTTGTACTGAAAATTACTTCACTTTAACAAGCATTCTTCAGTTTAAAGTGTTTATTGTCAGACTCTCTTTCCTTTTGAAAAGTTTTTCTTGTTGTTTAGGGGGTTGCTTTGCAATGTAGTAGCTTAGTAATAGTGTTGCTGCTTCAATACCAATTATTTCTGCAGCATTTATACCTTGTGGATGGATGTGCACGTACATCTGCATGTGTAAAACAGCCAATAGGAACAAAACCCTTTCTGTTTCTGGAAACACCTGTGATTGACCAGATTCTTCCATCACAGGAAGTCTGGAAGTGAATCCAAGAGGAGGTGCAAAGTTTATTTTTCTCTTGGGTTACCACTTAGGTTAGAATATGGTGAAACTGAAAATATAGGGTTTTTTTTGTGTCAAAAAACCAACTGCTTAACCAGCTTTAAGATGGAACTAAGATGATGTTATATTATCTGCTCTGTAGTCCTATATCAGTAAAGAACTGCCTCAGTTTCAGTTATTTCTTAATTTTATTGGTTAATGCTCAAAAACAAAACTGTTTTGTCTCTTATCGCCTTGCTCTCACATTTCTCCCAACACCATTTTCCATTTTTCTTTCAATGCTGTTCTTTCTCTTCTCCTCTTGATGTCCTTACTTCAGCTTTAAATCTTTTTTCTTCCAACCTCTCATGCCTCCTCATCTCCTCTCTCCTCTCCTTTCACTCTGCACATTTTCTCTCAACCTTCTCTTTTCATCTGCTATTCACTTTTTGCCTTCTGTCCTCTTTCCTCCTCTACGGCCATCTCTTTCTCCATTCTTCTCCAGCCGCCTCCTGACCCCCCCACTTTGTCTGCTCTTTTTTGCCTCATCCCCTCCCTCGGTTTTTCTTCACCCTTTACCTCCTCGTCCTTCCCCCCTCTCTCCCCCTTGTCTTGTCTCCCGTGTCGTTCATGGATTATTAATCATCTTGTGGAGCTGGAATGCTACTGTGACACTCCGTGGACCAGCCGCGGAAAGCTATTGACTTTAAATTTGGTTCAAAGAAACCACGAGGGGTTTTTCAATGGTTGCTGAACTTGTCCTCACAGCTAAGGTTAGAGTATAGATTATTCACAAACTTGGACAAAGTATGGATCAAGCTGCAAGAGAAGCAGAGAAGTAACAATATGCTCAGGTTAATGGAGTATACAAGATGCAAGTGGCTGAGGAAATCAGATATTAGGAAGCAGAAAGCATGCCTTTGTAATGAGTTATGACTGCCAGTTACGGCTGATTGCAAATCTCATTTGTTTGCGAACAAATTGGAGTTTAACTATGACAAAGGGCAAGAAACGTATAAGAACACTTTATTTTTTAAATTAGCATTTTCATTATTCCCTAATGAGATTATATTAAACAGATGTCCTGGAAGCATTGGGGCAGTGCAGTAGTAGTGTTGTGAGTTACATTATTGTACTATAAATTATACTGTTGGCGAGAGATTTAGTTTTCTAAGTTTCTTGTCAACTCTGATACAAGTTTTTAGTGTGTATGTATCTGAATCAAAATAAAAGCAGTAGCTGTAGGTAAACGTCTTGCTTCAACTGGTTAGTTTGTCCATTTGCTGGTCCTGGCATGGAAACCTCCTTTTGGTTTCCACACCAAACAAACCTCACGAGCCCACACAAGAACTAGAAGCCTCACAATCTGGATTTAACTTCCCGTAACAGATACTCACATTGATGATTTGATTTAACAGGGGATATAACTAATGAGGCCTTAAATGACTTATCAGTTCCTTTTACAGAGCGTGTTGGAAAGATTGTGTCAGTTTTCAGAGTTAGTTTTCTTTGTGCTTGTGCTGTATTTTCAGAGCAGTACAGACTCAAAGTGTATTCTGAGTCGTAGGAGTCAACAATAATGCAATGTTTTCCTCAGCTTTCTGACAGATCATCAATACACTTAGGTTGCGGTAAAAAAAAAAAAAAAAAAAAAACAGTCAGAATGAGAATTTTTGCATCACATGAAAATAATTTTTGTTCAGATATGTAGCAGAGTTGCTATGGTAACAGAAAATAAGGCCTGGAGTGAAATAACAAGGGATGAAACAAATCTGCCATATTGAATAAAAAGTCATTTTTTTTCAACATGACATCAAAAAGGGGAAATTCAATTTTCCTTTAATGATGTCTTAAGCGTTTGGCTTGGTGGTTAAAGACAACAGGCACACCAAAGGGATCTTTATGATAATTATGATGTACATTCTGAATGTCAAAATGCAGCAGAATCAGACTATGTGTCTGCGTATTGGAAGTATGAACATGCATCTGCATAATCTATCGTGTACTTCTACACACAAGTGTGCGTGTAGGAAAGTCTAGATTGCTTTCTTCAAGAATCATGTTGATGAAGCTGCACACATCCAAGATCTCTCAAGCCATTTCACTCTTTAGTCCATTTGAAGATTCACTGTCAAAACCTCATCAGTAGGAATTATGAGAGAGAAGAGTAATTGGTCTCCTTTGGATGTTTTTTCTATACCCTCTTGCAGACATGATTAGTCCTGGTTTTTACCGCGTGAAGAGATAAGTGAAGAGATTGGGCTCTAATTTTGTTGTCGGTGTGACAACACCGACAGCGCAGGCAGCACTGTAGCAGTTTGGCATTTTTCTGACATGTGCTATTTGGCTGCCGTTGTCGACCTTGATTAAGTCATATGCAAATGCTCCTACAAAATAAACAAAACTGCCGCATACATCAAAATTTGTGGTTATAATTCCTGCTTGTTCACGTTGGGGACGCATGTAGGGAAATTTAAATACCAGGCCTTTTTATTCTGTTCATCCTTGTCTTCTTCTTTTTTTCATTTTTATTCAGAATTTTGTGTTTTATTCTTAAAAAGCATTGTATTTCAAACATTTCTCACTTTTTATGATTCAGTGTAACTGCGTGAGATAGAGTGGACTTAAAGTCCCTCTGTGGTTTTTGATTAAATCCCCAAAGACTAATGTCTGCATGTCAGAGTTAAAATATTTAAGAGTTTATTTTTTTGTTTGTCTTTTTTAATGTAAATCATGACTTCTGCTCTGTAAATTACTTAGGCGTCAGTCTACACTGTCACTTCGTCAAGAAGGTGCATATGTTTAAGATCCTTGCCTATCATTTTCTTCCGTCCATTAATTACAGCTCAAGCACATCAGCTCACTCCACTCAAACACTATAAGGCTACTATATGCTACATACCGGCAGATTATAGTAATTCAGGAATACATATTGAAACCAGAAACCTATTCTGAAGAAGAATAATGACGCATAACGCCCCACTCTGCAAGATGACAGAATTATTTGTTTGTTTTGCATTGTTATTATTCATAAAATCCAAGAAATCTGCATTTGTGTTCTTGAGACTGACATTGGTACACCGCAGTTTTGAAGTTGGAAATGCTCAGCCATTGTACTGACTGCTTATTTCATTCAAGATTTATTTTCAGCATATAAAAAAACCCTATACTGACATGTTAACTTTTAAGTAAGTTTTAAAGATGGGGTCTTTAAAACGAATAATCCAACCACACAAATGCTTTCAAACATTTTTCTAAATACATATTTATTCATATTGACACTGTCTAGTTAATAGTTACCACCAGATTTCGAGCGCTGTGTCCACATGTTGTTCTCCTCTGCCTCCCAGACAGCAATGTGATATCCATAAAACATCTTTTGTAAATCTGCTGCTTCACCGTGAGCGGCACATCTGTTTGAGAGCGATGAGACCAGTGATGTGTGCTTTGAGACACCTGCACAGTCCATGCTGGACCTGTCACTATGTGCTAGCTAATTTAGAGTGCTTCCACACCTGCAGTTGAACTGAAACATTGTCTTTTAGTTGTTGTGCTGTTTGTGTTCACACTGACTTGACACATATAAATAAACACTGCACGTAAAGTTGTATGGACTGAAAGGGAGCTAATTTTGTCAGGATAATCCCCACACTTGTGATGACTTGCATATTTGTTTCCATGGTAATCAGACAATGTGGCACAAATACCTATTTCCTGTCAGTTTACCACATGGGCACAGAAAATAGCTGCATTTTTACCTGTTAATGTTTAAACGTGTCATTTAAAAAAGCGTTAACAGAGTGAATCATTGTGTCAAAAATCAACCAGTAGATTTACTGTACAGTGGAAAATGGATTTAACTTCTTTTCTGAAAAGACAAAATTCTTTACATACAAATGCGTGTATGCTTAGAGATACCATCTTTGCCCTTTGTTTAATTTTTTTTATTCTTTGACTGTTAGCATTCACATCCAGTAGTTGCATGTATTTGCTGCACAGGAAAGTGGAAATGCCATGCTATAAACTGAACTTGCTTGTATCTGGAGTGTTTATTAATTTTGTTTTTGTTTAATGGCGTCAAATCTAATGTCTCTTGCAATGCTCACGTGGTATAAACTTCATCTCTATTGCTCACACGTTCACCAGATTTTAGGGGAGAAAAACTAAAGAAAGAAAGACAGAAACAAGTCGGACATAACAATGGGAACAAAGATAACAGGAGCTCAGGAACGTACACACACACACCTTTGTCCTGGTTGGATGAAACCTGTGAAGGACAAACAGCATCACTGCTAGCCAAGTAACACCACTGAGATAAGAGTGCAGCCAGGTGGATCAGACCCTGCTGCCCATAGCGATAACTGCGAGACGCAATAAACAACATACGACCAAACAACTTAAGCTTTATCGTGTGCCAGACTCCACTGTATTTTTGTTCTTATTTTCATGTCATTTCTGCTTTGATGAATAGGATGCTGTTGAAAGAGTACAGAAAGTAGAAGTATTATCTCTGCATTCACATCCTGCTGTGTTGACAATTGGTTTTCTGTCAAAGACTATCATGTGCTTCTATTGTCGTCTTTATGTAATGGCTACAATGTTTTATGAAAGGTGAGCAATGAAGTCAGTTGGTGACTTCTACACACTTTTTAACCATGGCGTCTGTGCAAGAACTCTGACAGATTTAAAAGGTATCCAAAGGACAGAATGCTATTTATGTTGTGACTACTGCTAAACTACAAACTTTATTAGCCCTTGTTGTAGCTTCATAAATATTTCCTGAATTGTATGGTCAGACGTTTATATAGTCATAGTCATATTTTTCATGTGATTTTCAAATACAGGTCAGAATAGTAAATTTTGTGTTGGGTCTACATCGACCCCAAATTTCAGAATTGGAGCAGCTTTATCATCTACGATATTCAGATTTTGTTGTGCTTATAATAAAGGTCAATTATATGTATTTGTTAATGTTACCTACACATTTGTTTTCACAGGACAGCTATAATCATTTTAGATCCAAATGGTTTCACAAATATATACAGTAGCTGCTGTGACTCTGTGTCTGTTGAAAGTTATCAAATGTTATCATAGGAAATAGAAGAAGAACCTTGAGAAATTCCATGCATTATATAGCATCTGTAACGGAGGAGTCAGAAGAAAACTGTTACATAAGCTTAAAGATGTCCTTTTTACTCTGACTCTTCTGCTGTCTTTTTTTTTTTTTACCTTGGTTTTCACCGATTCTCTTTCTCTCTCTCTCTCTTTTTCTTTCTAGTTGGGTGGTCAAAAGAGGCTGGAGGAAGTCTGACATCTTTGTTGGTTCAGCCCATTTCTGCCTTACTGGCAAAGACATTGCTTTCCTCTCCATCCACCGGGCAGGGAGACTCCTGCATTCCTCTCGCCATGCCTCCCAACACAGGTAAACACACAAAATGTAGTATGACATGTTTGCTGCTGAAGCCTCATTATCAGTAAAACTTTAACAAGTGTGATATATATATATATATATATATATATATATATATATATATATATATATATATATATATATATATATATATATATATATATATATATTGCATCAAACAGCAAACCCGAAGTGAAAGTGTTGAAGATTTTGTGCATGTCTAGAGTGTAACAGTATACTACACTGTACAGCGCATAGCCTGATAGAATGATTTATGCTGGGTGTGCCGTGATCTCGGTGTTAAACAGGAGAGACTCTGCCTGAAGGAAAAGCTCTTGATTTGCTATTCATCTGAATTCAAATCACTCACTATTGTCCAGGACTCTGTAGAAAAATAGATTCTAATCTCAAGGGGCTTCTAGGTTAAATAAAAGTTAAACAAACATTGTCATGACTTTTGGCTAGTTTGTACTGTGGACACAAACATGGGCTTCCATCACAGGGTGGCTGGTTTCACCCTGAGGTGCAAGTTAAGGAGACCTGAGGGCTTCTTAACTACTAAGCAAGTTTGATATAGCCAGGCCTTTGTTTGTGTTTGACAAAATCTATAACCCTACCGAGAAATGATGGGTGCCACAATAGTGGTTTTCAGCATCTTTTGAAAACTAGGTTTTCTTCATCAGCCTCTATGTACTCGCCTATAACAGTGTGTTTTTTGGTGCATCATATGACTCATCCTCTGGACCAAATGGACTGGTAGCGCACCACATACTCCAGTCCAGATGATCAGGCTGTTATAATGGGCAATTGTGAAAAACAGAAAAATGTATTATTACAGAAAAAATCACAGAGAGGAATGATGAAACAATTTGTAAGTTCATACATTTACGTAAGTGCGCTCTCACTGCAGCTACTTATTTCTAACATGACAGCTGCACAATAGAGCTATTCCACTTTCAACTTCATGAATTTTAACATAAAACTCTAGAACTGCATTTAAGTCTGACATTGGCCCATAATGAAGGAAATCACTTTTGGTTTTTGTGCCAAATCAAAGTGAAATTAATGCTATTGTTTGAATATTCTCTGTGATTTTTCTAATCTGTGTTCTATTAGCTGCAGTAAGAGCAGTGCTATCTAAACTGAAATTTGGGACAACGTATTTGGCCAAATTAATGCATTTCCTGCCTCACCAACACAATGCATACAGTTTGCACTACTATATGTGGACAGGTACTGGCATTTCTACATGTCATATGGTTCAACAGGTTTGCAGATATAACATCTTCCCTCAGCCAAGTCTATATTATTATAAGAGAATGTGGTAAGGAGGGGGAAAAAATGCGAAAGGCTGGCACTTCTTACAGTCGATTTAAATCCCAAACTCTGAGCGTGATCTCCTCTGGAGCTGAGTCAACTTCATGACACTAAAATCTGACTTTAGGCTTAAAATACCTCACTGTGCCATTCATCTCATTTCATAGCACACCCATCAGATATCAGGAAGTTTAGAGTAAAACCACTGTTCCCTTCCACTGTGGTAATGATCTTTAAAAATGAGATACAAATTCATATCTTTACATATTAAACCTAACGACTCAGGATCCTCCAAGACTATTTTGCTCTACCTCCATCACTTTCTGGACCAAGCAGTGAATGTTTTGACAAAAGAAACAAGAAGTGATTCTATTTAGGTCCATTTGTGTCAGCAGATGAGTTCATTCTAAAAAAAAATAAATCAATCTATTAACAAGGCGTGAGTAAGCAGTCTGCAGTATATTATCATCTGTCCTACAGATGTCCTGCTACAATCCAATTACAAGCTTTGTTGAGATTCCGTTCAGTCATTCAGAGTGCAGTAGCACGATATGTCACAATGTGTCTATAATTGCACTAAAGATGGGCATCTTGGATTAGATTCAGACCAAGCATTTTTTGATTAACCAATCAACAGAAAAATAATCAGCAGCTTCTTTACTTTAACTATTAATTATTGGGATATTTTTTTCAAGTAAAGACACCACACAAGTCTTTGTTGTTCAGATTGTTCAGAGTGTTGTTCAGATAAAACGAGAAATTTGAAGACTTCAACTTTAAAACATTCTTAAGGGTGTTTTTTGATGCTTTTTTAAAATATTCTAACTGAAAAGTTTATCAGTCAAGAAAATAATTGGCAAATGAAACTTTTGACCGTGAAAGTAAAAGTAGATGTTGATTTCTGAATATCGTTTTACAGGCCCATGCACATAGGCTTATTCTTGATAATATGCAAGAATTAGATTGTTGACTCTGGAGTTAAAAGCCCTGACTTTAAAAAAGAGAGAAAAGTTACACAAATCAATAAAATAACAAAATGAAGAAAGTCTATATTTTAAGGTCACCGCTTCACTGCATGAATGTGTGTGTGAGCTGTTGTTTTTGTATCAGTGTGCTCCATCTTAATGGATCCCCTTTTGCCTCCGCCTACCTCTGCCAACGTATCAGTCACACTCCATGGTGACTCATAGAGTTCATAACCTGGAATTTCCAGCAAACATCGCTTGGTTTAAGTCACAGATGTGACCTGAATGCCTCCTATCCACTGCAGCTCAAACATCCACAGGAAGTGTTTCCAAAGCAGTGATTCTCCATACAACTATACCTTACCTTATCTGTCTTTATATTGTATAGAAGTCATGTTCCACACAGTAATAAAATGATTTTATTGTGCTTTTATTAATATCACGTATTGCAACAACATGAGTTGATGATCTGAAATAGAAGTTGCTCTTTGTGTTCCCTGCACGCACACAGAACAGTATGGAAAACTTCTCTCAGAATAACAGAAGTCTATTCACACTTTGTACATAAAAAGGACATTATGTAGAAATGCAGGCCACAGTGTAATATGGGACATGACAATTACAACCATGTCCAGGAAGTGATCAAGAGCTGAATCAACTTTACATTCAGTGAAAAAAATCCTTTATGGCCAATAGAAGAGGGAATGAAGTTGAGATGATGGATGAGCAGTATTTCTACCTGAAGAAATTAGAGATTTTCACTGCATTAAGTAAAAAAGTTCATTAATGAATTGGAATAAAAATGAATGTTAACTGGACCTACTGAATCACTGACTGGTCATTATCACTACCCATATTAGTAACTCTTAGCAGTGGGCCTCCCCACGTTTTACTAAGTCTTTAAATTTATTTAATTTGTGTCGGCTAGTTTTGTATAACTGACAGCAGACTGAAAATGACCCAAAGATTTAAATTTAAGATAAAATAAAAACAAAAAAACACTCCATGAACACAATATGCTGTCCAGCATTATTGGCAAGGTTTCACAAGGTTTAGATGCCTATTTAGAGCTTAACAAATCATTTAAATCTCTGAATGTACTGCAAACAGAGTTAATACCTTATTTTTTGAAATATCTAACTGAAAGAACATCATCAAAATCAGTCGGTAATGGCTCCACAATGACAAATTATTTCTAGTTCAAATTTCGAGTCTCTTTGTCTCCATCACCAGACCAGAGTGGGACATGAAAACCTTCAGCTTCTGTCTGTTCAATATTGCAAATTAGAGAGCAAATAACAGCATAATGAATCAGTGAAATTGATGTTATTTATGCTGTTCTAAAAATTGCAAAGTGAAACTCTATGAAATTTGGTGCAGTCAAAATGATGCACTACAATGCTGCATCAATTTTTGTCATTGTAGTACAAGGCGGGATCCTCACTGAATGAGCCCCAAATCAACTCTGGGATGGATGTTGCATATGCGAATGCTGCAAATGCAGTCACTATGTGCACTGTAACGTTTGTGTTGGAGAGCAGTTTTCAGTTTGTGTATATTGTGTTTCTGTCCTGATCAAATACACCATAAACAAATGAATAAATGGCAGCACGCTGTGGCCAGATGCTGTAGACTAGAATGTTCAGATTTGAATATGGCCAAACACCACATGTAATTAAGGTATTGATGGCAGATGGAGATTATTTAAGTCACTGGTGTACCAAAACACATTGATGCATAGGCCAAAAACAATTCAAGCACACTAGGAATGCAAGAGAGGAAGAAACTGAGTTAATTTTGTATTTGGGTTCACTTTCAGGTTTCATTTGGCCTGACAATGTCTTTACTATTTCATTACTCAGTAATACTTCAGTTTGGCACAATAAGACAGCCATAAAACCTGAAATAGTTCTGATAGAGTAAGCATAGAAGTGCAGCTTGGAGGGCAACGGGGCAAATCACACTTAGACACTACGTTTTACATCCCCTATAAATAAATAAATGTATTCAAACATTCACGAAATAATACACCATCGTATAGTGCAAGCAAATCCATGAGACCCTCTTTATTTATATTACTTGTACTTGAAATTCTTTCTGTTCTTTTCAACTGGGGGATATGTTTTTGTTGTTTCAACACACAACATCCCTTCAACAGAACTGATATCATGAAACAACCAAGTCCACACTAGGTTTGAAATTATAGTGGGTCACAGATCTGCAGAGTTCATGAAGTTGTTGGTGCTGCTTGTGGAATGTTGTCCCACTCTTCCTGAAGTTCTTGGCAAAATTGGGAGATATTTTGAAAGACACTATCATGTAAAAAGATTGTTTGCCATATCATGCTGTCTGAGATTATTTCTGTAATGGCAATTGTTAAAGCCGTGGATATTCAAGAGGGCTGAACTGCTACAGTGTTCAGATAGTCCTCTAGTGGCCGTATAAAGTATGATCTCTATTGTGGAGAAGAAGGCCATAGAGTGATTATGTTGTATCACCACAAAGGGAGATTGTCAGGGTGGATGGATGGGTCAGCAAATGTCGGACTTCACCTACTGCCATTCAGCATTGATTTCTTTTAACCATGACCGTGACCTTGTAATTGCCACTGACCAAAGTCAAATCATTTTATGGCCAAGCCTGACCAAACTTTAACTTGACATTGTCAGATCAAAGGACATTATTAGTTTTACAACGATGATTTTTAACACGTTTTGAAGGCAGACATACAGACAAGTGAAACCATTCTGCCATTGAGGATGTCTGATCAAAAATGCTTCCGTGTGTTATTCTAGAGGGTGTTTAAATTGCACCATGTAATAACAATAACAAACTTATCAATTTTAGCTGTGGTTGTGATGTTTTCATTCTGTTATTTTTTAAAATTTATTGTTTTAGTGCCTCTTAAGTATCTGAATGCCGCTTCAGAGGTTTTTCAATTTTTAGGAGTCCACCAAGTACTAACTCTCAGAAACTTCAGTCCAAAGTGTTATGCTATTGTGCTTGAAGCAACTATATCTTTTGACCTTTAGTGCAGATAAATAAATGGCAAGAGGGATAAAGGTAAAGAGGCATGCAACGATAACATTTACTTTATATGTTATAAGCAGTTGTATCTGTCGCTGCCCAAAAGACTGGTCAGTAACTCTTGCAGAGCGTTGCTCCATTATTTTATTTCTGTTCTAACACAGTGGTCTAAAAATTTCAGTGCAGTTTAAAAAAAAAATTACATATTTGCCTGTACTTGCTATCCTTGCTCTTGTTATTTTGAGCTGTTTAATTACTCCAACTGTTTTTATTGCGGTACAGTTTTCATTGACTTGAAGTGCGCCTCATGACCAGGCAATCATCAGCGAGTTGCAGTTGTTAATTAACCTACACTGAATGAGTTGAGAGCAGAGATGCAGGGACAAGCTCTTATTGTTGGAGTCGCCATGACCTTTTCTCACACAAAACAGAATGAATAGATAGATAGGATGATTAAATAAGAGATACTTTCTTATGACTGGGGCCTCCACATTCCTCCTTGAAGGCAAAGAAAGGCACTAAAATATGAGTGTAGCAGGCCAGAACATTACAGAGCCTCAGGGCAAAGACGGTCATAAAATGCTTGTGAAAAGTATGACACTTGCTTTTTACACAAAGTATAAAAGCATGCCCAAAAAAGAAGACAGAAATCAGCAAGTGCATCAGTGTCAATACCAGAAAAGTATTTTCTCTCCCACTGGATGGAGGAATTAAAGTAAAATCAAAAATATCGCAAAAGAAAGAAAAGTAAATGTGTAGCAAGGCGGTGTAATTTCCTTTGTCAGAAAGACATAATAGATAACAAGCAGGCGTATTTTCGTATTATTCCAAGACTTGGGTGTTGTGAAGAAATATAGAAAGAGATGGATGATGGAAAGAAGCCGGAATGCTTTGAGTGAAATAATTACATAAGTTGTGAAGCAGGTGACATGTTTGCCATCTTAATTTAGAGTTGTAGCATGCTACCATTGCTTTTCTAGCAACATCACCACAAGTATTGGGTTCATGTTTGTATAAAAAGACAGATAAAGGGCACAGTTGATAAGGAGTCATCTTCTGTGGACTGTCAATATGGGAGACTTAGTGATCATCCATCCAAAAGTTGTCAAGACATTTTTCTCAACACCATTAATGTCAACTCTGTTGTGGTGCAAAAGAAAATGTCATGGGATAACCAAAGTCAACAAGATCCATCTTATGAGGTTCCAGTCTGGACCCAAGTGATGGACGACTGACTTTCCATGGCAAAACCCATGTCACTAGCTGAAAGTGACTAAAAATTCAAGAGCAAGAACTTTTTCATACATAATGTATCTCCCTATTGCTCCATTTCACGAAGACAAAGCACCTAGTTTCATATATTATACAGATGAATGGGTCACTGTTCCAAAAAAGATATTTACCTGTCATGCTTTAGACCAAACGCCATTCCTCTGAAGATTTTTATTTTCAATGAATTGGTGGTAGAAATGTTAATGACATGCATCCTGAACCAAAACAACTTTTGGTGGTGTTCCTTATTTCCCTAACATTGTGGATATTTCCTGTCGTATTTGGCATTAGGACAAAAGCAGCAGATGCTTTGGTTCTGGTGTGTCGGGGACTTTGAGAATCGGACTTGTTCCAACTCATCTCATGGATGGTTGATCAGACTGGGATTCAGGAAGTTTGGAAGCCAGGTCAACATTTTTCAGTTCCTTAAGCCATTCTTGAGCAATTCTCGTGATGTGGGAGGGTCCATTGTTGTGCTTGGAGAGGCTTTTGGGGAGTCTCATCGCCATTACGAGGTGTGCTTGGGTTACAAACCATGCATATGTTGGTGGTATATGTCAATGTAACATCCACATGAATACCAGGACTCAAGGTTTCCCAGATGATTGTTACATTGTAAAGACACAGTCAGTGTTTTTCGATTCACAGTCAGTACTTTCTGATAGAAGACTTTTATAATCATTTGCTTACCAAGAGGTTCCTTGCCAGGAACTTTATCATATGCTGACGTTTGAGAAGATGCTGTTGTTTTTCAGGTGAATTTCCAATTGTTTAATGACAGACATCAATACGGCAACATATGTCCAACTCCTGGGTCTTACGTCTAAATCTGTACAAAACTTTATCTAAAAGCTAAGTTTCCGCTATGAGTTTATCATTTCTTATTGTAATGTAATAGGTGTGGTGAGCTCTTGCAGGGACTGCTACACTAAGGGAACCAGCAACGGTTGTGCATGCTGGGTTGTGTCATTTGGTAAAGTGAGTCTATGTGTGTGAGAGAAGTGCATGAAAAGGGAGATGGATACAGTATTAAGGGATAATTCCTGCTTTCGAGAGCATAAATCCTCTCTTATCTCATCATCGTCACTGCGGGCCTCTGCCACATGACCACCTTCTGCTCCTTCTCCACCTTACCCTGAGCTCTCTGTCTTTCACTTAAGCTTCCACTCAGTCGTCGTCTCTTGTTGTCAGCATGTTTCCCCATTGTACGTGTGTGGCGTCTGTCCATTTCCATTTATTCCCCAATAAATCCAGTGGCTGATCACTGGCTGGAACACTGCATTCTACCCTTTTCCAATGTTGCACAGATAACAGTCACACATACTGTAACCCGAGCCGCCTTCACACACACAATTCATCACTGTTGGGCACCCATGCAACTCAAGTGGATAATCAATGATGCACCTCCCAAAAAACCATTGGCCAAAGACGGGAGTAGTATTGATGCAGGTGGGACGATGGAGCGTGTGTGTCCGAATCTTGTCATGGTATTGTTTTCAGCTGTGATCTTTAAGACCATGTTGACCAAAAGTAGAGAATAGTTATGTTGGATTTTAAGTATTTTGCTGTCATATATGTTTATGAGCATCCTTGACTGATACTTTTCTATAGTTATTGGTTCATAGCCGACTCAGTCTTTTTAGCATTTTTTTGGTCTGTCAGTGGTGTGAACGTTTCTTTACCTAGATATCTTTTGTGTGTCATGTGTTGTAAATGCTGTATCAGATGCTCTTCCAGTTCTGGCAGAAGCACTGTTGGTTTTGGAGGGCAAATTTCAAGTGTGGTCTCTCTGAAAATAGGCGCGTGTGTCGACTGAGCTTAATGTACATCCAATGAGTCTGCAAGGTAGGCATCTTTCTGAAGTGTTTCCATTACATCAAATGAGTTTGAAAGAGGGAGAGAACAGGCACAAGAGAGGGAGAGGGACAATGGGAAAACAAAGAAAGAGAGCGAGAGAGATGTAATCTGTCTCCAATCGATTGGCTGCACCTCTGACCACTCTTGGGATCCTGCTATCATTTGTTTCCATCTGTCTGCCTCTTTTCATTTTTTTCTTTTTAATTCCTTTTCTCCTTATTTTTCTCTTTTAATTCCCATTCAATTAAGGCAGGCTATATTGACTGGCCATTGGTTAATTGCTCAGGGGCCCTCCACGGAGATCGCCAGACCTCATCGAGACAACGTGGTCAGCCTCACACTACTCTTAGCGCTGAGTATATGTGGGTGAATTTATGCATGTGTTTTAGTACTTTTGCATTCATATTTTCAGTTATGTCCACTTCTAAAAGCTGGATGTTTAAAAAGACTCTGGCTTGCATAAAGTATATCAGTTTGAGAGCATTAAATTTTGCATAACCTTTCAAACTTTATATTCCTTTTGTTCTTTTTATTTATGATTCTTCTGCTAGAAAACATGTCTTGCTGAGTTGCCAAATGATCTAGTGCAAATCAGAATTACCACCTTCTAACTACTACATTCGAAGTACTTACACCTTACCAGCTATTTAGCATTCATTTGCCAGACAGCACTTAATGCTGTCTTGACATATAGCAACATATAAGCTACCACTTTGAAATGGAAAGTGTTGTCTGCAACTCAACATTCCCGACACCCACACTAAGTACGCACATCCAAATGTCTTCAAGCACTTTCTTTATATTATATTCATTATGTACTTCACTGTATGCCTTCCTACACTGTTTTTTCTTAAAATGTCTTCCACATCTTGATTTCTTGGTACTTTGCTCAAATCTGTGGTCCTGTATCAGTATGTGTTTATACATGTGGGTGTGTTTGCTGGAAAGAACATGTCTACCTCTCTCATGCCTTCAGCCTTTTTAGATTGATTAATTCACTGAACCACCCTGTCCCCATCAGGCCTCGGGGCTTTGGCTCTGACTCTATCTGAGTGGTCTGTCTGTTGACCAGACAATTACCAAGCTAGTCCATCACTATCTCTAAGGCGTGTTGCAAGACCCTGTTTACTCTGGCAAGGCTGATTGATCACACACACACGCATTTACACTCTTAAGTGATGACACACACACACACACACACACACACACACACACACACACACACACACACACACACACACACACACACACACACACACACACACACACTTTTCTGTTGCTCCTGGCTTTGTGTTCATACATGTTTGTGCTTTTTATTCTACTGGAAGTTAGAAGCTTTCCAACCGTGTATGTTGGACAAGCTGATGAAAGAGTGCAGCGACTGGTGGGAGTGTGACAATGAGTCACTTCACCCTGCCAGCACATCATAAATGGGCACTTAAGCTTTTGATTGGCTGTGTTGGCTCATCTACTACTGTTACATTTCTTTTTATTTGTGGCTAATCATGGTGTTCTAATAAACCTCACTGACAGTTAACTGAGTTGCAAATGCTGTTCTTGCCCTCTAAAATTTACCCTTCACACGAACTAAACTGCATCTGAGAGGTTTCTCGGTTAAAGCATGATTGTGTGACATACGAGGATTTGCTTCCACACAAGAGCATTGGTAAGGATATCAACTGATGTTGGGAGGCCTGGTTTGTGGTCTTTGTTAAATGTAATTCCTAAAGTGTCGGATGGCGTTGGAGCACCTTGTGTGGACTATCTTCATCCAAACTAAGACTACACCAAACTACTGTTTTGCTAGTTGAACAGTCTATCAATTATAGAAACAAATGAACTGTTCTTTACTAAGTGGTTCATATTCAGCTATCAGCTTTTAAATCTAGCTTGACGTTGTTTTCAGCATGTGCTAACTAACAATAAAGACAGTAAACATGCTGGTTGTGTACTCGTATATGTGATTTATGTGAAGTGTTGCTCCATCACTGTTGCTTCTGATGCTAAGCTTTATTATATTATGCCGACAAGCTGTTAAACGCAGTGACTGGAACTGAACCATGCATGCAGGGAGCTGTCATGTGCACCCTGAATGACAAAAGCACACTAAAGAGGCAACCAATAAAATCATAATGTATTTTTACTGGTCCACTGGACTACTGATGAGTTCTGGTGGCCTACACCACTGTGACCAAGCGTCTTTTTCTTGATGGGAGACCGGCGTGGGGCAGCAACAGACTGATGACAGCGTTAAACTCCTAAAGCTCATTTGATAACTTACTGAGGACCAATGCTGACACTGACTCAATGGAGCTGTAAATGATGAACTTTCCAACTATGGTGTCTGTTCCTGGACCATACTGTCCCAATCTAAGTATAGCTAAAAAGGCTTCTTCCTTTATGCTTAATCTGGTGAAGGTCAAATTAGGCCTGCTAATACACTGGTGGAAACCATGGTTATATTTTTGGTTCACTTTGTGTTCTTCCAGTTCCCCTGTGCTAAGATCAGCAGTGAACTTACTCAGGACACCCTCAGACTGCAAGGAAGTGATCTGTGCTTATATAATCACATCACACAGTGCCAGACTTCATTCCTGGAACAGTAATGCCTTAATTTCAGAGCATTTGCAAAAACACACTAGATGACATTACCCCATGATCAGCAGATACATTCTTTGGCAGCTAATTTCCTAAATTTGAGAGGTGATCTGATTTTGTGCATAGATGAAACTGTCTTGCTGTTCCAAAAAGGGCCAAACCACAGCTGTTAACACAACATTGGATGTAAGATAGTGTTAATTATCATTGTTTTTTGGAGCGTAAACATTTCCCTTCAACCGTTTCACCCGGTTCCAGGATTCAGCTCTTTGGTCTGTCAATAAAATGCAACCTACCACTGCCTTTTAAGAGAAGGTTCCCACGCATGATCCATCACTTCAAAAAGTTCTACAGTTGTCATGGCAAAATATGTAAATAAAATGAGTGTAGTCTAACATATGCCTGAGGAGTAAAGGTAAATTTTAGAGGCAGGAAATAAGGTGAATATTTTATCTATTAAAAGACTCTTGCTTGTGGAAGTTGTAGGCGCTGGATAGCTATAGATATTACAACGTGTCTTTTCTGCACAAAACACAAACCTCACTTGTTGTAATTCCATGTACTTAATATTTCTTTCATTATGTTCTTTCTTTTTCTTGTTTTTTTTGTTTTGTTTTTGTTTTCTTTGTGCCTGAGGCAGTATTACACCACTATTGATAGCTATTTACAGGTTTCCCTCCTTCACACTTTACTGTTTCTTCGGCTCAGTATTTATTACCCTGCAGAGCAGCACTGTGAAGCTTCTCCAAACTCTGATTATATATTAGCCCAGTTCATTACATGGCAGGAAAACAGTTAGGTCCTCTTACATGTTGTAATTCAAAGCTCATCATGAAGATTGGCTCATTGTTCCGTGTTGTTTGTTAGTATTTCATCACAATATTTGCGATAGTATGCCATCATTTTAAATGAGGAATCTTGAAACATCATTGTACAATTCTTTCAAAAATGAAAAAAAATATTCGTAAGCTCTTATAAAAGTTTGTCATTCACTGGCCTCTGTCTAGAACAATATAGTGCCAGTCTACAGTGACAGTTGCATATATTGCTGTCTGCTAGAGCTTAAATATTTACCACCAGGAATGAATGAATTGCAGTCTTATCTGTATATTAAACCTTAAAGACTCAAAGCCCTTTTATCACCAGTTATAAACAGCATGATAGAAAATGACCCATGACATTGAGTTTGTCAGAACTCTAAAGATAAAAAAAGAACAATATAGAGTTAGCAAACCTATTAATTCTAAGCTGCAGTCAATTCCAGCCGTTTTCAGTACAAAAAAATCGCTAATATTCTATTTTTAAATAAAAAAAGTTACGAAAAATACGGGGAATATTGGACGCTCATCGGGAGGTGCATTTCCTTGAAAATGACCGATTTGGGGATTTTATACCGACTTCAGGACATGTTTTGGACAAAATAGTTTACTGGCTTGTGTCATCTGGATGTAAAAGGTTGGATTATGGCCGTTTTTTGTGGAATCTTTTTTTGTGTGTGTAATAATGAACCCGGAAATGTGAGTCGCGCTGTGTGCGTTGAAGCCGTGTATAGAGAACGGATGGATGAATATTCGTTTTTGTCGGACAAATGTGTTTTTCTCACTCGCTGTAGTAATCGCATCTGAAAGTGGTTTACACCGGCGGATTCATGAGAATCTAAGCTTTCCATCGGCGTATAGTGTTTGTATAATCGTGTTTGCAGCCGTCGGACATTCTTGAAATTCCTATGCAAATTAGTAGGTGTACCGCCGGCGGTACACTGAAGCTTAAGGGGTTAAACAAGAAAGAAGGTAGATTTTTTTCAGAATGCTTGTTTTGGTCCAATATATATCTTTGTCATAAAAAACTATGTGATTGTGATGACTTTCATGCACTTTCATTACAGAAGTAGTTATATGACTTTATATCATCTTGTGTTATCCTAAACCTAAAGTGAAGAGCAAAATACAGACACTTTGACTTTCAGACCCTCTCTCTGACACACAGAGTTCCACACATTCATCTGCAAATTATTATTGATGCAAAAAACATGGTTGAAGAATGTGACTTCAGCAACTCTGCCTTTCTTCTTTGTTAAAGTCCATACTTACTTTATCTTTAACACATGCAATTCTTTCTTACTCGCTCTCTGTCGGTTTCTGTGTCTCTCTCCCACTCAGAACAAATGCCAAAAGTGTACCAAATTTCCGTGGCAATTACATTGCGATGCTGCAGAGGGAGAGGCGAGCGAAGCAGAACAACTTGAAATGGCTTTATAGAAAGGACTCCCAGGCCCTTTAATTACACCACTATTGATTGCTGTGTGCAGGTTTCCCGCATTCACTTACTGCTTTTTCTTCTCAACTCTGCATTTAATACCCAGCAGAGCATGGCACCAAGATACTTCTGAATTTAGACTATGATTATATATCAGCTCTTTTCATTACATGGCACTTGTGGTGTAAATGTATGGGTCCGTGGGTGATCAAAATAAATTTGGGTAATTGCAAAGATGTGATTAATTTCTTGTGGCAGCGTGTGGTGTTTGAAAGTTTTTGATGCTGTCAGCAGTTAAATGCGAGTGAGTCAGTGTATGTGGCTGTGCAGGAAAGCAGCAAAACTGTTTAGTCCTGTTACAAGTTACACTTCAAAGCTGCACATAAATCACGATGCAGTCTTTTTGTTTAGTTTGGTACAGTTTTTCTTGTTCTCCTCGTTGCAGCTTCATATTTTTTCATGATCTTATTGATCTTGTTACAAGTACTACTGACAACAAGATCTGTTGTTTGCCAAGAAATTATCCACAGAATGTCACAGGGAACAATTTTGCAAGTACAAATCAAACCAACTAGTTACAACTCATCACCATCTTGTACCAAAAACATTGGTACACGGTGCAAAAGTGTATCAGTTTCACAATGATGGCTGTAAAATTGTGAGATGCCTAATATAATAGCTCTAATATATTAGTCTAATGATACTTCTGTAGGTATCCAGGAAGTATTTGATCATTATGTTAGCCGACCTAACTTCACTAACCCTTCTAGCTCAACCACCTAAATCTTATTTTACATTGTTGCCTGGACTTGACTCTTGATTATACACTTGGGAGAACTTTTATACTTAAAATCCAACACGAAGTGGTGCCTCACTGAAGAAGGAAGTGATCATGAAAAGGTTCACAAATTTCACTAGTTTTTGGGATCTCAAGGCGTGTTTAGACCCAGAAATGGCTATTATGCCACCTTTGGTCAGATTTAACAAGTGACATGACCTATTTTGTAGTTTTGGTGCACGTGGAGTGTTTTTACAAGATCAGTCATGGGTGATGCTCCTTGGAGCAGACAGAGGTTAAGTGTTTTGTTTAAGGGACTGTTTAAGACACTGAAAGGCTGTGCGGGGTGAGGACCAGCATCCCCATGAGACAGCTTGTCCAACCATTTTAGCACAGCACTGCTTCCAGGGAAATCACAAATCCTACCAGGAGAAAATGTTGCTAAATACCACCGTTGGTGTTATCACAGTTCATTTCAGTTTGATGAATAGTGAAATTAGGGCACATTCTATCGTTGTTACTTGTGTTTTCACGGTTTCAATCCGTGAAAATAATGGCTTTTCCATTTAATATAGCCTGTGAAAATCCAACACATACCATAGTCCCTTTTAAATATTTTCATCAGCTCTCTGTGCTTAACTTAGAGTCACCTCTTACCTGTAGAAGCAGCCCTATCTGTAAACCCATTCATCATGAAGGGGAATTACTCCATGACAAATCTCTCTCCGCTCTCTCTGTGCATACGTCTGCAGACTGAATACACAAACGGGCCACATGTTCCATCCCTCCTCTTTAGCCATAGTCATTTGTGCCAATGTCAAAAGTGATAAATGGGTTATGTGACGTCTATGAGAGAAAGCAGTGCCTTTTTATAATGTATTAAACGGGAGCGAGAGGGTAAGCAGACAGGCGCGCGCGGGAGGAGAGGGGAGGAGGTTGGAGGACAGGAGCGAAGCTGGAAAAGTGGGCTGTCATGCTGTGGTGCTGTGCTGTAGGCAGGGGACCTCTGTCACACACAGTTTGAGCCCCTGCTTCACATCTTTACTGGCACTTGGTCTGTATTTCCCTCAGATTTCCCGCCATCAGGCCCCCAAGAGCTCACAGCCGTCCAGCAAGGGAGCCGAGCTGGCAGACACAATATCCAGTGACTGCTCTGTCAAGTGCATCATATGGCACTGTACGTGTGTGTGTGGTTGAGCGTGGGCTTCTTTTGCCCTCTTTGTGGGAGCCGGTGGGAATTTTAGACCTTCATAGGAAGGTTTTCTATTTTAATTCATTTTGATGCTGCTCATTGCTTTATAGAATAATTTAAGAATGAGAACATCACAGGGCTGCATGGTACTGTAAAAAAATTACATTGTGATATTTATTTTGTTGGCATTTTCGTATGAAAAAATTCACACATTAACATGTTCATATAATTTTATCTATTTGTCTTGGTATTGCTGTATTGGTTTTTACAACAAAATTTGCATACTGTAAAAATGACCTTGTGATATTTTATGTTTTGGTATTTCGATTTGAAAAAAATTGAGTAACTGTTTGGAAAGCATAAATGTCTGTAGAAGGATAGAGGGAATTTTCTAGGACAGCAAATCTGCTTAGAAATTTTTAAAAAATCATTTTTTAAAAGACGACTTGCAAATATGTACAATATATATATATTTTAATTAATTTGCTTTGAATGGTTTTCAGATGGCTTTGCACTCGACACAAACTTTTGTGACGCTGACTTAAATGTCGTGGCGGCAATGTGGTGGCAACTATAAAAACACTGCCTATAGAGTACCTGTTTTTGGTCAGCATATTTTTCTTCTGTAACCAAACTATCTCTATACAACTCTAAATATTTCTTTTTGCATCCAAATCTCCTTTCCAGCATTTCTCTTCTGTTCCTTGCTCATTTTATTGTGCACTGCAAAGCCTGCATGCCAACAAACCCTGTGTCTTTAAAGTAAAACTTGAAGAACCCTCAAATGTGAGCAAGTGATGTTGTATCAGGCAGACTTCTCTCCAAGATTAGTGATGGAAAATGAGAACCATATATGTTTTATTTTTGGATCAAACAACAGAAAAAGTCATGACATGATGGACATGATGTTAGAGTTCATCTGTCTACTGTGCATGCACACATCTGAATGCTGATGCAAAAATATAACATCTCTCGAACAGTTATTTTCATTGTTTCTCTCCAACACACTTATCAGGGCTAAAATGTGTTTCCAGCGCTTTCTGTTTCTTGTGAAACATTTTCTATTCTGAAGTATTGGCCAATTTCTGTCACAAAACCTCGGTCAATAGAATAGTGTGAATCATTTCAATGGAAAACAATTTTAACACCCTTAGCAGTCAAAAGAAACGTGTGTGGCTCACCTGCATACTAATGCACATACAGATATGTGTAAATGTGTGCTGGTAAAGCACTAGATACATACTCAACTAATCTTAACAATATCCAGACTTTCCAGCTTTCCTCACTTCCTGTACGTCCTTCTCGGTTGGTGTAAAAGTGAAGTTCCCATTTCTTTTGTTGTATTGCATGGCACTAAGTAATATGAGATTATTGACTTCTATGACATTCTTTTGACTGAGATTCCACCATGAACAGTAAAACCTTTCAAAAGCGGCTCATGTCACTCAGATTTCCTTTATTTTGCAGTGTTTCTTGCTCCCATTACAGCAAAGTCACAAATGTTCACCTGGAGAGTTACCGCTAGCACCGGACCCACCTACTTGAATTCTTTTATTCTGGTTTGTCGTTTACTCACTGTGATTTGTAAGTGAAAAGTGACTGAACTTTCATTTTTAACAGTTCTCCTGTGTGCTCCTTAAATGGTAAAATGAGTTATCAAACTGGATTCGGTCTGCACAATCCCCCTTTGTCATCAGTTATTACTTGAAGACATAAGTCTTCTGAGAGAGCTTAATCAATTCTCAATTAACCAACAGATGAAAATCAACATTTAACCTCGTTAATATCTCCCTATGGTATATTTTAAATATCATAAGAGAGATTGTGAGTGTATTCAGCAGTCAACACCATGGCTGAGCATTTACATAAAACAAATCAAAACTGCACTGATGGCAGTATCAAAAGCACTGTTTCAGACTCCTGGGATTTCATATTTCACAGATGTAAAGAACCATTGTTGTCAGCTTGCAGGGTGGAACATTCTGTAGGTTCACTTTTCTTCAGAGTTTGGTTCTGGTTCGCACTCACATAAGGCCAAATTACACCTATAGTACAATTTTCCATTGTGGAATGTAGTTTTGGAATGCTTAAGCACAGTCAAAGGTGAGCTGGTGTGCACGATCTTCAGTGAGGGATGAGTGGAGAGAGAAGCCAATACTAGATGTAAACTTGCTATACAGAGCAAAGGTGTGGAGTTACATCAGAGTCATTTTAAAGCAGAAAAAGATTTTTTTTAATAGGGGAAAAAAACAAAAGCTTTTGGGTATGTAATTTGGATAAGGACGAGTTTTAAGCAGTTTAACCAGTGACTGGAGAAACACCAACCTCCTCTCAGCATCCTATGAAAGTTTACATAAAGGAAGGAAGGAAGAGTGAAAGAAGTGGCTTTTTAAAATGGATATGTTATTTATAGTCCCTCTTCACAACCTCTGCTCTCTGAGTGAGGCAGAGAAGTCACACACACACACATACTCAAACACATGCATAGTGACAAGTGGGGGAAAAAAAGATCACCTTAATGATTCCTTATATCAGAGCCAGAAACTGTAAAAACAGAAAGAACTGACTGATTTTCAGTTTTCCATTTTCACTGAAATAATCATCTGTGGCAAATAAATAAATAAATAAATCTAAGCTAAAAATTCTGATGTTTAATTAAAAACACTTTGTTTTATGTCTCATTAAAAAAAATTCCCATAAAAACATATTTCCACCAAATTCTGTACAAAATAAAAACTTTATGCGTACCTCAGCCCAGCTAACAAACCCCTAGTCTATCACCAACAGTCACTTGAAAGAAATCAGGGGTTATTTGACTGAACTGCAGGCTGTGTTTACACAGAGCCAAGAAGATACAACTATGGGAAGAAATTAAAAATTAAAGCAGTGAAATATCATTTTCCCCGGTATTTGTAACTCATTTGGAGACTTGGAAAAATGTTGTACATGTTGATTTGAGTTTATTTCAATTTAATATGTAATTTCAAAATGGAAAAAAAAAGAAAACTGAACATTTGTTTTGTCTGATTTGTGGCATTAGAGCTTAGTTGTACTACATAAAAGACATTTGAGTCTCTCCACTTCTAGTTATAGTTGGGTCTGTGGAGGTGCAGGACATTAAATTGCAATGAAAAATGGGCCCAGAGTGAGTGAAAATGTGACGTGAGCAAAAACCTGCTTGGGGTTCAGAGGGTTAAATAATGTATTTGACAAGATGTTGACAATACAGAACAATTTAATCTGGGAGAAGGCTTTGGCAGTCATAATTTTGAGGCAACAGTGGTGGCTTGAACTGTGCATTAACATCCTCCTGAGTCTGGACACTGGTGGTGGTGTTGCAGTGGGAAAGAATGACGCAGAAAATCTGGATGGATGTGATGTGGCTTGGGACTAATGATGAACTTATTGAAGGGAACTGTGGGTCAAAAAGTCAAAACTGGAGGTGAGCAGGGTGGAGGAGAGTTGCATCGATCTCACCCTGAAATGACAGCTGACAGCAGCAGAGAGAGGAACAGTTTTAAAATGACAGCAGCAAAAACATCTCGCTCAGAAGCAGGTTGTGATGAAGTCTGATTCGTCTCACAGAGGGAGGGTCATTCTCAAGCCCAATCATCACAACGTCATCAGTGTTATTCTGTTTGTATCCGCAGTCACAGCAGGTTTCTGCTAGACTTCCTTTAAATATACAGCATTTTACAATCAAATGTTCACAGTAGCTGTTTTCTAGACCACAGGGGGGAAAATTTCATCCTAAATGCAGTGTAACCTTTAAGTTTTTCTGTCATCTGTTTGTCTTAGTTGGAGCAGTTTATGACTGAATGCTCAGGCAGTCACACAGAACTGAAATTTGTGTGTGCTCCATGACAGTAGCACTGTTGTACATTAACAGTAAGTCAGCACCAATGTAGAGGGGCTGCTGGAGGTTTCCATAGTCGGCTTTCACTCTCTGTCAGTTGGTTTGGGCACTTAATGCAGGGGACTTGCAAACTAGGTCTGCATGATATTGGGAAAAAATTTGCCACTGAGGTATTTTGTTTTTCAGTGATCTATGGTTTGATATAAATATGGAGAATGTAAATGTGTTATGAAACACTGACATTTTTGATAGCTGGCTTGTTTATCTCTGTTAGAAAAGAATTCCTCATTCTGTCTGTTCATCATCTCAGTGTTTTGTAAATGAGTGTATTGAAAAAATGTTTCTTTTTTTCATCTCAAGTTGCAAAAAAAATAAAAAAAAATAAAGTATTTGAAGAGAGAAAGCTAAAATACTGCAAATAGATTATATGAGCATGACATACTGTTTCTGATTGATGCTTTGCTAAGCTTCTGTCCAGACTTTTAGGAATGGGGGGGAAAAAAGAACAACTTTAGTGGACTCTACGGGTTGCCAGAATGGATGAATCCAAAGTTGCATAATCTGTTGATTGGTGGGTGGTTTGCTTGATTTTTTTTTTTATTTCCACCTGCATTTGAAGACCTGTTTTTGACCACACCATGGATGACTCTTAGATTGCTCAGCCCCACTTTCCTCTGATTTTCAGTTTGTTTTTCCTCCAGTCTGCTTCGATTTATACAGCAGCCTGTTAGTTTTAAAAGGTAATCTTTGATTCAGAGCACAAACTCTGAACCTGTCTATTTCTGTATATATGTTGTTTTTCTAGGTGGTAACGGATGTATCTCCCTGAGGACAAAATTCAATTCAGTATCACTGAACGGCACAATAAAATGTTGAATTAGCCAATGTTATCATCATGTTTGAAATCAGTTACAGTGAATTCCAATTTCTTTTTTTCCTATCCCCACTGAAGCTCACCTTAAAGTTGATCTTTTTTGCCTCTTCCTAGAGCGAAAGAAGATAACCCTGACTGTGGGAAACCAGTTGTCCTACAAGAAGATTTACAATGTTGTGGGATACCTGAAAGGAAGGAGGAACCCAGGTCTGTACAAAAATGCACTTACATTTTTTTTTTTTTTTTGTGAAGCAATAACAGTACCTCGAAATCTGGATGTTTGTTCTTATTCACATCTGTGGTAACTGCCGTACCTGCCTGTAATTAGTTTTAGTTTACTTTAATTCCATAAAATCACATTTTTGTTGCTTATTTTTGTGTGCTCCTAAGGCCAGCATCTCTTCCCCTCTTTGTTCTTGAAGCATTGTGATCTTGTCTGTTTCAAGATTAGCAGAATAGGCACTCATTACCTGTGTCTGTTTAAATTACTCTCTGCAGTAACTTACTCTCCAAATTCAGTTCTCAAACCACCTCTGTTTGGTTTAGCTTAGCATGGATAGCAGAAATCTCAAATGAGATGAATGCAATAATGTGACATTCAAGAAACATGTCTTATTTGCATGAGAAAATGAGTGTCACACTGGGACACGGTCAGCCTGAATCAATGAGGCAATTTTATATTACACAGCAGACACATCTGAGGGCTCATTGCATGGTTAATGTAAGAGGGGAAAAAAAGAAAAAAACTAAGTTCTGATTCACAGACAGTTTTCAGTTTTTCCCTAATCTGTGATTTTTGTTGAGATATTGAAACCACTGGAACATTTACTGAAATGAAACCACACAAAAAGTTTGACAGAGTGGCGCTTATAACAGCTCATAATCATCTGAAATGTGAGTCTGACTACACGCTGCTTGTTGTAAAAAGCTGGAAACTACTGGTTTATTCTTTAACAATGTGTCTTGTTTGTAAAGCTTGGTATATTATCCATTGTGTAAAATGTCTCAAAAGAGCAGTCTGGTAAATGCAGTGAAGTAGAAATTATATTTTACTCTGAAATGTAGTCAAATGGAAGTACGAAGGAGAATAAAAATGGAAATACAAGTACATTGAAATTAGAATTCACTGTTCATGAGCCAAACTACTTCTTTCCACCACTCTCCCCAGCCAATAAGCAGTTAACTGCTTACAATAACCAACTGGAACTTTTACACTTCAGTTTTTCACTTCAGCAACAGAATCTAAAATGCTAATTGTATGTAAAATGTTGTTCTGTACTTTTCTGGACGTCCAGGTACTGCACTAATGTGTCACTGTGACAATAAGCTGCCGTGGCTGTATTTATTCATGGTAAAAATGAGATCAACATGGATGTAATGTAACAGGAACACAAGTGTAGGGTATCAGTTGTACCCAGTCTCCAATAGCTTCATATATTTCTTTTAAAAAAAAGTTACAAAACATGCATTTTGAGACCTACTAAACTTTTAGGTCTGTGTTAGTGCTCCACCAGCTCCAGAGGTGATCACTGTATCTGACTCTTTAGCATTTGCTGCATGTATCCTTTTGCAATTGGCATTCTGTAGAGGAAGCCATTTACGTCGTCCTTGCCTCACCCCCACATTCTTTCTCTTTACCCACCCTCCTCTCCACTGACGCTACTGTACCTGTCCTGCCCGCTCACTGGTGGAAAATTACCTTGCAGATTTACAGTGTGATATTAAGCGGGCATAATGGGCCACTAAAGCAGATAATATGGGCCACAAATCTTTGGAAGGAGCGACACTTTAACTGGTTGTTGGCGTTTGATCATATGCCTGTTCCACGCTTAACCCTAAACAGAATGAATATTCATGCATGTTCGCAGAGGGCCGTTTTGAATTAATCTGTACGGCTTTTTTACTTTATCGTTGCACACAGACAAGCAGCGTAACAATAAATCTGGAGGTGCTGTTTGCTTATATGGATAAATGCACTGCAGTATCAAAGGAGTGCTGTAGTTTGAGTGTTCTGTCATTGCTGTTACACGAATATTACAACATCCATGAAATACATTTATCAATGCAAATTTCTACACGGGCAACTGAATGACATGCAAACGAAATCATGTTGTGATCATTTGACTAATTTTGCTAAATTAAGTTTAGTGGGAACACTAATTTTTCATTTCTTTTCAGCCAGATAAATATAAAAATGATGATTTTTTTTGAGTCTGGTCTGCACCAAACAACTATGTTCCCTTATGTCTGGAGAATATGATTTGTAGGCCAGGGCACCTCTGCTGCACCACAATGCTTTGTTTATAATAGCATTTTGTGACACATTTTGCCTTTATCAAAGAATTGCAGCTCCTGCGATTTGGATAATGCGCTCTGCCGTATTGTGATAATATTTTTGATTAATTGTTTAGCTGTCGGAAGCAGGTTCCAAAGGCTTTAGTCCAACAAAATATGTAGGAACGTCTAGAATCCTAACCCTTAGTCATTAGTTTTGTTGTGACATGAGTAATCAAAAATATTAGTTTCCCTTTTCATAGTCTTGACATCTCTCTTCAGCAGTTCCTCCTCAGTACTCATGGTCTGCATCAGATCATTTTTGTAACTTCCTGGAAAGAACAATAAACAGACTCATTTTACATACAATTTATTTGATGCTTCTCTCTCCAGCCTTTAAGCTTCTCTTTTTTACTTCCTTCACAATGACTGATTTCATTTTTTTTTATGAATGAGAAAAAAGTTCATCTTGATGATGCCCGACTTTATGCTTACCCTTTGAGTATTGACATTTAAAATACCTTAAAAATGCACCAACTGGTGTGAAAGGCATGTTTCTGCAAAGAGTCACCAAATTACACGATTTATCAGAGCAAGAAAGCGTTATGAAAAGCTTTGACAGTCCTTGAACTAGTCATTTGTGATTCCATTTTGAATTTAAAAAAGAACAATAAAAAAGAGAACAAATACATAAAAAATCTGTGTACTTTTCAGCACAACTGACCAGTCTTTACATTCAGTTTCAAACATGCAGTGAGTTTTTTTTGGCTAAAGTGGGATGAGCTGCAGGCGATAAATATGGAAAGGAACTGGGACAATTAAAGATAACTGAGCAACAAAATAAATGCAACATGGCTCTAAGATGATATATAGCGGAATAAGTTGATAGCAAGTTTTTAGAAGATACATGTGGCATGGTGAAATATCCTAACTTGTAAAATATATAAAGCATGTGGAGCCCTCTTTTTTCCAATACCGATGATGCCTCTAGGCACTTGAAAAATGCTATATATATAGATTTTTTTTAATTATAATTGTTATTTTTGTAGAACACATAATCAAAGAATTTCTTTTTTAATGATTTATGGCATTATAAAATACGTGTTTTGTAGCTCTTTCTGTGTCTTGTCCTGCTTGTACTGCCTCTGCAGAGGCACAGGACTTTATACTACAGTGAAAAATGAGCCCTCAGTAAATACAAATGTGACAGGAGCAAACAGTGCCCAGAAACTGCTCAGGGTTCAGGGAGTTCAACCCATTGAGAAGTCACTTCAAGTCTCCATCTAGTTTGTTTGAAACGAACTGATGCCTTTTATGGTTTCCCTTGTCCTTCTGATTATTTAATTGCCTTTGTTTGGTCAAAGAGTCTGTCTTGGTCACCATCTAATATTTCTCCTGTACTTTAGGAAAGACTAAAGCCAAGAGATAATACATATGTGATTCACATTATGCTGAAATTAAAATTGCACAAACCTGAATACAAGACCAATTTCTGCTGAATCCTTAGCAAGGAATCAATAAAATGCACCCGTGCATATCCAAGTCCTGCATTATAAAAAATGAATGTGGCAGTATCAGTAAGCTTCACCTAAATACCATATAATCTCAGTTTACTTATATTAAGTTATGCTATGTATGTAAACAATAACTGCAAATGGTGTAAAATGTGAGTAATGTTGCGGATTAAACTGACAAAAACATTTTTTTTGAACATTCATTGCCTTGAGTACAAAAAACACTGGTCAATAACTCAGTCATGTGGTTAAAGCAAAAGAAAATTCTAAACCACCAACTGCACTAAGTCACAGTCGGTGCCTGCTGAACCGTTACTAACTTGTCCTGGCCTTAGGGCAGCAAAGCATGACTCCATGTGAGTTACATCATTTTTCATTAATTAGCATTTTGTGTAAATGATTCACTTAACCTTTTGTGTGTTAATCCCTTCTCACAATGCATATGCAACAAAACATGCACAGTTCAATTTAAAAAATCAAGTCAATTGCACTTTCACATATGACTGATTTGAAGCCGTTTGCAGTAATCGTTGTTTGTGTGATTTACCCCGCAAGCCCTGCACAGTGCGATAATGTTGTTGTCAGATTCTCAGGCTAGGCTAGCAGGCTTCTGTAAGCACCTCTTTTCTCAAAGAAAGTCATCAGGGCTCTGTGTTCCAGTGATGAGGTTTGCTCTGTTCTTTCCTTTGCCTGCAGGAAGCTACTTTTTGCATCCATACTCATCACTCTGTCTTTGTGGGGAATGCAAGGCATACAAAGACGCCTGAAGCGTTCATATTTGTGTGTGTCTGTGTTTGTGATTGTGGCTGAGTTTGAGACTCTGTATGTGAGCGTCTTTGTGCTACTTTTTCAGAACTTCTTGTACATTTTATCAATCTATTCACTACTTACTGCCATAATTCACCGTTTGCATCTTCTCATTGGTGCTTGTCCAATGACTCTGAGAATAATTAAAGTTATTAATTAAATAGAATCTTCAAATGTCTCCTCTTCAGTCTCCGTAGTTGTAATTTATTTCAAGGTTTAAATAAAAAGAAAGAAACTTGCCCTACCTTAAAACAGGCTAACACTAAAGAGAAATGTTCAGACCTCACCAAACCAAGGAATTAATGGTACATGAGAAATGTATTCCTCCTTGGTGGAGAGTGTCCCTGGACGGAGTAAGAACAGTAAGGAAGACAAACAGTCTGAATAAAAGTCCATCACACAAGATGAAGACTCATGAGGTCAATGTTACTGAATTCACCAGTTTTAGTTTAGATGTAGAGAATTATTCATACCATACAAATTGTGCCTTCACAATAATAAAACAATATTTATTTCACTAGCTTCAGGTTTTCTGGGTTTTAAAGGATAATCCTGGTTTATAGGGCTTCTATGTCATGCTGACTTCGTACTGGGGGGAGTGGCTCTCTACATGCTCACAGAATTTTCTCTGTATGACTTTTTTTTTAATTACTGCTTTCGAGTCTTACCGAAAGCAAAGCTCTGGAAACAGTCATTTGACATAACATGCATGTGCTATGACTGACTCACATTGGCACTGCTTGGTCATCATCACTGACTTGTAATGGAGAATATTGTGATTTTATGACACTGTACTGCACTCTGCTGCTGCTTTTCTTGGCCAAGACACTCTTGTTAATCTCAGTGAACCTTTTCTTGGTTAATAAAGATAACAAAATTCAATATAAAAGTCAGTAGGTAAGTATTCGCGCCGACTATCCTAACTGCCTACATACACACGTGGACAAAATTGTTGGTACCCCTCAGTTAAAGAAGGAAAAACCCACAATTCTCACTGAAATCACTTGAAACTCACAAAAGTAACAATAAATAAAAATTTATTGAAAATTAAATAATCAAAATCAGCCATCACTTTTGAATTGTTGATTAACATAATTATTTAAAAAAACAAACTAATGAAATAGGCCTGGACAAAAATGATGGTACCTCTATGAAAGATTGAAAACTATTTGACCAGAGTGACATGATTAACTCAGGTGTGTCATTTAATTGACATCACATGTGTTTCCAAACTCATAATCAGTCAGTCTGCCTATTTAAAGGGAGACAAGTAGTCACCCTGCTGTTTGGTGAAAAGGTGTGTACCACACTGAACATGGACAACAGAAAGCGAAGGAGAGAATTGTCCCAGGACATCCGAAAAAAAAATGATAGACAAACATCTTAAAGGTAAAGGCTATAAGACCATCTCTAAACAGCTTGAAGTTCCTGTGACAACAGTGGCTCATATTATTCAGAAGTTCAAGACCCACGGGACAGTAGCCAACCTCCCTGGACGTGGCCGCAAGAGGAAAATTGATGACAAATTGAAGAGACGGGTCGTTGGAATTGTATCCAAAGAGCCCAGAGCAACCTCCAAAGAAATTAAAGGTGAACTCCAAGGCCAAGGTACATCAGTGTCAGATCGCACCATTCGTCGTTGTTTGAGCCAAAGTGGACTTCATGGGAGACGACCAAGGAGGACACCGCTGCTGAAAAAAACTCATAAAAAAGCGAGACTGGAATTTGCAAAAATGCATGTTGACAAGCCACAAAGCTTCTGGGAGAATGTCCTTTGGACAGATGAGACCAAACTGGAGCTTTTTGGTAAGGCACATCAACTCTATGTTCATAGACTCAAAAACCAAGCATACGAAGAAAAGAGCACTGTCCCTACGGTGAAACATGGAGGAGGCTCAGTAATGTTTTGGGGCTGCTTTGCTGCATCTGGCACAGGGTGTCTTGAAAGTGTGCAAGGTACGATGAAATCTGAAGACTATCAAGGCATTCTGGAGAGAAATGTGCTGCCTAGTGTCAGAAAGCTTGGTCTCAGTCGCAGGTCATGGGTCTTCCAACAGGACAACGATCCAAAACACACAGCCAAAAACACCCAAGAATGGCTGAGAGAAAAGCGTTGGACTATTCTAAAGTGGCCTTCTATGAGCCCAGATCTGAATCCCATTGAACATATGTAGAAGGAGCTGAAACATGCCATTTGGAGAAGACACCCATCAAACCTGAGACAACTGGAGCTGTTTGCTCATGAGGAGTGGGCCAAAATACCTGTTGACAGCTGCAGAACGCTCATTGACAAATACAGAAATCGTTTAATTGCAGTGATTGCCTCAAAAGGTTGTGCAACAAAATATTAAGTTATGGGTACCATCATTTTTGTCCAGCCCTATTTCATTAGTTTGTTTTTTTAAATAATTATGTTAATCAACAATTCAAAAGTGATGGCTGATTTTGATTATTTAATTTTCAATAAATTTTTATTTATTGTTACTTTTGTGAGTTTCAAGTGATTTCAGTGAGAATTGTGGGTTTTTCCTTCTTTAACTGAGGGGTACCAACAATTTTGTCCACGTGTGTATTCGCCCTCACAAGCCACTGTACTTACGAATGTGAGGCTGACTTTCAGGAAATTAAACACCTAAAGGCAACTGCAGATTACTTTAAGAACCACTATGAGAAGGATCGCACATTATTTAAGTTTGATGCTCATTTTACCCGGATTATACAAACAACATCATGGTTGTTGTGATACAGCAAGAAAGTCTATTTGGTATATTATTAATGCTAAATAGCACTTCACAGGGAGGTTAGGAGGCCGGCTACTAAGAGAAATAAGGAAGAAGGGATGGAGGCAAGAATAACAACATAACCTCCTGAAAGGCAGCTTACCTCTGGATACTGGTAGTCTACCTGCGTTCACTGCTCTGATGCCAACTATTAATGCAAAGAGTGACACCAGTTGATTAGACTGGGGAAATCTCTGTGTGTCTGCGGATGAAAGTAGTCCCAGCTGTGGAATTACAAATAAGGAACTTGCGGCTTTAATAACTGTTGCGGTTCTGGTAATGGTGGTCCCAATATCAGCTGCATGAAAAGACTAAGACTGGCTGGACTGAGCACTCCATATAGTAAGTTATAGCTGCTGTAGCAAGTAATAAGTGATTTTATATGCTGGATATGTTGTTTGCTACAACATCCACAGCACAAATAAAAGCTATCCACACATTAACATAATTAAGTATTCACCCGCTTCTCAGATGGTCCAGTTCCCAAGTTGGGAAGTTGTTTTTCCAGCTTCGGTGTGTTCATATGTGTTCAAGGCCCAATCTACAAACAGTGTGGACACTATCGAGATAATATGATCCATTTCATTGCTTAGTGCATTTTGACACATTGATACATCAGTATCTGTGCGATAATGAAGAGTTTATCAAGCTTGCGTTGGAGTTACTGCTCAGAAATAACTTTAATAACTTATGTAACTCATTCTACATGGGCTGCAGCCAACAGTTACAACCTTATATCATATTGAAAATTGAATGTTGATATGCAATACATGAATTTGCAACATTAATGAATAGTTTTTGCCATAAATATTTTATTTTCTGTGTTTCTTTGTCCATGATATCAACAATTCGGAAAGTCATGTACCAAAATTTGATTACTTTCTCAGTTGCGGTTTCGACTTGAGCTGCATTCCAATTATTTTCATTGTCAGAACTAATTTTTCTAAATATTCTACATGAATGTACTATAATTATTTAGCATTAGGTCAATCAACAAATTCTTCCTGATAGAGAACCCTAATAGTGTTTGCAAAATGGCCATTTGAGATGACTAATATTTGTGGTTGGTTTTAGTCAGACTAAAAAACAAGTGTGGAAGTTGCACTGATCACCCTGACATACGCTGTTTCCAAACTGCTGTATGAGCCCTACCATAGAGGCAATGCAAAGTTTGCATTTTCCTTGTAAGCAAAAGTTAGGGAAATCCAGCATGTTGGAATGCTCCAGAATTGTCCTTTTAACTTGTACACTTTGCACTGGAACTCACTCTGACTTTACAATCACTAAAGGAAAGCATAGCCAAGAAGTTGATGGGATTTAAATATAATACAGATGGTGCCCTTGGTAAAGTACATATCTGCTGTGAAAAGGCTGCCATCCTGCCTTTTCATGCAACCAACATTACCGTGTACCAGCGTGTGTGTGAGTGTGCGTGTGTGTTGTCGCTGGAGATAATCTGCTCAGTCAGTGACAAGTTTGACAGCAGGTGTGCATCATGAAGTCGTCCGAACTGTGAGTCGCCTTGCTCTGTGATGTTGTGGGAGAATGAGTGAAACTGATATTGGAGGGGCATTTATTGTTGCCTGTGAATACATTGTGAATGTTTGCTGTAACAGAGGAATCTTGATTCTGTGATTTGCGTTTTTTGAAAACGTATTGTTTTGGTCCAGCTGTTGGTGAGTGACTGTTCCACAGCAGTGGGAGGATGGTTAGAAGTGGCTGCTTTGACATTAACTGAAAGCTGGAGTCTGCTAAAGGCCCAAATTGTCAGCTTTCACAGCTCAAAGGAGCAATAGTAACCATGCCAACAGATGTGAGTTTACTTCAACTGAATGCAACAGGTTAGACATGAAATCATAAACAGGCACTGTATATATGTAGCATTTTTGTCCCTTTGTGGTTGTTGACTCAGTTACCTGCCATAATAAACTAAGCCCACAAGGCAGCTTACACTGTTTGGTGAGCATGACTCAGCGAGAGGGTGAAGACCGGGAATCGAGAAGGTCAGTTCAGCCTTATTCACCAGTAACAGCAGATCATCGGAGAATCTGAGTGGTCTCAAATGGAAGGCTGTTAAACTTCCCGTTGTAAAACAGTCACTGCAGAGACCGGTAATCCTAAGCTCTGCATCAACATGCTTGTTCACAGTAGATCAATTGAGGTTTCCATTGTCTCATTATTCTGAGAAAATTCAAGTAAGAAGACCATACTGTTTTGAAAATTCACGTATCCAGAGAGAGATGTGTTTGCTGGACAAAGCAATATTTAACTAAATAGGCTGTAGTAAGGGTAGTAACGTGTGATCAAATAGGAGAACCGCTAATGTACTCCAGTTTTTATAGTGTACAAAGAGGGGTCATTGAAAGTATGGCTCCCACGCATCGAGTCATGATTTCTACCCATCCTTATTCCTGAACACAAAAATGACTATGTAATTCACACTCTTTTGTAAGTGCTCATTTTCTTTCTTCTTTCATGTACAATGTGTTTAGAAACAAATGTGTGAATTTCCTATATAGTCGTATACAGACCTTTATTTATCACAAATGCAATTATACATCATATAATGCACATTGAAAAGCATTGTACACCTGTTCCAGACCGAAACAACAAGACATCTCACCCCTGTTGTTGAATAGTTTCATGAACTCACTTCTCGTAACTGACACGACCTGAACTCCAGAACAGATATGATACTGTGGTCCCACAAATAAATGCTCAAATGTAAGAAAATAGCTTCGGTTTTATCTTCTCCGTTTTCAGATCGCTATGTGCTGGTCGGCAGTCGCCATGACAGTGACCAGGGAGGCGGGACCTCAGCAATAATGAATCAGCTCATCGCTGCCCTGACAGAGCAGACCAAACGAGGATGGGTGCCGGACCGTACCACTGTGTTTTGCTCATGGGGAGGCTCAGCCCTGGGGAGCATCGGCTCCTATGAGTGGGGAAAGGTCAGTGAGCACAAGAGCATCTGCTTTATTAAATGTCAGCGTAGGGTTCAGAGATGGAGCTTTCTGAAACGATTTAAACTGATGTGAAAACACAAAAACAAAAAAGGCACACACACATTTGCCACACCAAAATAGAGTATACAGTTTCAACTTGTCAGAAGGCATTTCAGCAGTTACCTCGGCAACAGCCAGCATCCATTCTAAAGATAAAAGAGATGGATGGTTTCAGGCAGCAGGTTCTGCAGACACATGACCACTGACTTGATGAAATTTGACTAAACTTTCTGTAACTTCAAGTGTGATTGTAAATTGTTATAATGGACAATTACACAAAGAAAGTAAAACGGCAAATAACCACAGCAGTTGTCCTATTGTATTCTCCTGAGATAAGAATGCTGCCTTAACAACCCACCACAGCTAAAATAACTACACTGTTTCAGATGAGTACGTCTAAATTACGACTACGTATTGATTGCTCTTATTGCACCATATTTCTACAACCTGCAATCTTATAGCTTTAAAAGCTGCACTATATAAAACAATCATAATTTTAAATGTTTTTTCCTTTGTTTTCAAACTTGAAAAACTTAAAACCTAAAAATTTCAGTTAAATTAAAAAAGTAGGCTTTACTTGCCTCATGCAAAAATATTCTTTTAACTTTAAATAAGTATAATATTTCAATTTACTAACAAAGTACACATTTTTCTTTGCATTAAAAGGTTTAAAGTGCATTCACTAATTTATTGTAACTTCACAGAAATTTCAGTTTTGTTCATAGATGAACCTGATAAATTCAAATTTTATATTAGTATTATTTTAGTTTTTTTGTTGTTGCAAAATTGGATACAATTTTTTGCAATGAGTAAACTAAAATATTGGCTTTCTAATGTCACATAGATGTTGCTTAGTACAAGGTATCCTACAGAAATTTTCACATCAAAAATGTTCATCAGTGTATATTATCAGCAAGCACTGGTCATCATTCAAAATACTTTTTTATATCTTGATCTACTGATTGATGGAGAGATGGGTATTTTTTTACAATGTGGTTCTCTAGAAAATTATTAGTGCTATCATTCCTCATGTATTTGTCATAAAACTGTCAGGTAAAATGAAAAGTGAGGTTTTAGCCTGATGTATTTGATGATATTAAATACATTTCAAGCTAAATCACAACTGCAAAGCAATTAAGAACTGCCAAGGACAACTATCTAATCCTAAGAACTGGAAAGGAGACTGTTTGTTGACTTAATGATGACGATGTGGTGAGTGTGGTGACGATTATACAATGAATATGAAAATGGTGTGATTGTGTGTTTGTGTTCCCTCCAGGATAACAGTGTTGTCCTACAGAGCAGTGCAGTGGCCTACGTCAGTCTGAACTCGCCAGTTCGAGGGACAGAGACTCTCAGAGCTACAGCTTCTCCAACACTGCTCCAACTTACCTCGGATATCCAGAGGGTAACTATTACTATTCCTGCTCCTACCACATCTGTCACTAATGCTAACGCCTCTTTACATCACCTCAGATGTGTATTTTAAAGAGTAATAAGACATTTCTGCTTAAACTAAGTTCCAATATTGCTGCATCTGCTGAAAGTGACCATTAATATCACCACTATAAGTGTGATTCACCACAAATATGACAACAACCGGTATTAGCTTTACCTCTGATTAAGAATAAATACATTCTGCACTTTTCTAAAAACTACCACCACTGCTAGCACTTGGCCAGAGGATCATTAAACAATTTTTCTTCAAAATGTTGCCTGAAGTTCTACTATAATGACTTTCACAACATTTAGCACCCATCTTCTGGACATGATGTTGTACATTCTGGTGGCTCCAGGCACAGAGACCCCATCTATGCGAATGAGCTCTAATCCAAATAGGGTATACCGTAGTCCATAAGACTTAATCTGAATGTTCTATTTGAGTTCTGGATTTCCTGTTTTACCAGTTTGCTTTTTCATGACTTTTCCTAATTCTATGAGAATGGTTTATTAGTGAGATTTTGAACTGATGACAAATTTAGACATCCAGTATAGAAATATACATTACATCTACCCTCAGCTTGGTTCAATACTAAGAAGTTTCAATTTTGTTTGTTTTTTTAAATACCTGATTGTTCTTTACATTAGTTTTTTGTGCATCAGTGTGTCTTCTAATGCCAAAAGAGCTGCTCTGCTTCTGAAAACATACTGGACGTGCAAGTGAGCAGTCAGTACTTGTGATCAGCATGCTTGATGTGAGAGTTGTACAGACTGGCTTTTAGGGTGGTAGAAGCAGAAAAACTACAAACCAACAACAGCATGTTGGGGAATGTCTCCCTCTCACAACTTATGCCACTGTCCCCCTTCAGAAATCCATGCCTTAGCAGATTGAATTGACCACATATTGGACAGGACTGTTTTAGCTCATCGGTGTATATCAGTAAATGGAAATATTTGTATTACTGCTACAATGATATTCTGTTGTTTTTTGATTTCTCTGTAGCTTCACCTACTGTTGTCAGTGCACCACTACTTCAGCTGTTACTGCAGTTCACTTTACAGTGGTCATATTTTGCACAATCCAGTTTTTCATAGTTTTTGAAGGAACTGTTGAGGCAACTGCACTCACAAATATGTACACTTGCTGACTATAACACAACAAATGGTAGGTGACGGTAATGAAAGTAAGGTGTAGTGATGTGCTTTGGAAGTACAAGATGAATCAGTCATCACCTGAAAGTAGCTGCTAATTTGGATGATGAGTTCATTTTAAAATTGGAAGATTTTTTTTTTCCAGAAAATGAATTTGGAAAATTACACCAGGTTACTAATGAAGGAAGTTAATTGCCTTGGCAGTATGGATATCTAGCAACTATTAGATGGCCTCACAGAAACACTTAAAGTGATTTCTTCTTTCTAGTAAAATTGTGTAATATTTTAAGTACAGATGTGGATTTCAGGTAGACAGACAATGAAAACAAGACTAAACACAGTACAATAACCTTAACCATGTGTCACTCTATAATTCTATAACACTAACAACTTGAATGTTTTCTGGCATTAGATCAGTCAATGAAGAGAAAGTGAGTCCCAGCAAATAGAATAATGAGTGTTCAAAGACTGCCACTCTGCTTCAAGTTGCCAAAAGAGAGTGGAGTTCTTTTGATGTGGCTATCAAGATTTTGACAACCACCTCCTGCTGGGGCTGTCCTTTGTAGTTTGATGGTGACTGGTATTTGGTTATCCAAAAACACATTTTGGGTGTCCCTGTGTGAAGGTCTGTCTTCCCATGGCCCCCTCATGAAAGCACAAGCTCTACACCATCCTGACAAATTAAATATGCTTTTCTTCTTTTGTCCCACATCTGGCCTGATGTGGATGGTTGTACTTTTCCTGTTAATCAAAATGTTCACTGATCCCAGTTTGAGGCTGTCATTGTCTCAGTAATCCGTGGCCAGTTGATCCTATAGTGGAGGTGCAAAAAAAAAATACCATTAGTGTCTGTTTATGTATAAGTGAGCTTCATACAAAGTGGAGACAAAAGAAAAAAAATAGCCTCAACCAATATTTGGTGTGACTAGCTCTCTCCCAGTTACTCCCAGTTGTAGGATGTCTGAGTTGCTTCTGTATTTTTATGTAATCCCAGACTGATTCTGTGATGTTGTTAGAGGAAGCCGTTTGATGAAAATGTGTAGTCAAATTTGAGTCATCAGATTTGTATTAGTTTGAGTAAACACAACTAGAAACATTTTATTGTAGTTGCCCTCAATTATATTTTAGCCTCCTTTTTGTGATTTATTTTTTCTGTCTTCTAAGCACATCAAAGCCACAGCTGTTGCAATTTGTGTACAGTTACCATGGCTGCACATGCTGGTCTCATCTATAGTGAGGTTTGTGGAAAAAGGCTCCATGTCCTTCTGCTCCAGAGTGATACAGCAGACTCTGGAGTAAGTCCAGTTAACCAACCTTAATACTGTTATCCAGTATTATTTCTTCAGTAAATATTTTGAGAGGGAGCTTTACAATGGAGCACTGGGACTTTTTCATTCCTTCTCACAGCAACATGAGAGATAGCTGACTGAAAGTATGTTAATGTTACAGCCACATCACCTGGGTTGCATTTGAATGGTGGATTAACAGTATGTTGTCTTTCATTAATTGTCGGTCGCTGCTTGCATGCTTGTAATTTGTGTCAGCTGCTTTGTTGATGGTTGTCATCATAATTTGGTAATGATTTAAGTTCATAAACGTGCTTCTTTCAAGAACCACCGCATAACACATCGCTGTACTGAGTGGGACACTCTTAATTACCAGTTGTACAGCAGGTCAAACTAAAAATCTACTGAAAACAAGATATTGTGGGTGGTGAAGGAAACTTTGATCATTGTTTGATTCTACAGATGCTGCAGCGCATTAAAAAACACAATGATTTGTTCATTTGCCTGTTTGTCCATCGTGAACATGACTGTTTAGTTACAATTCATTGACAAAAAATGTACAACATTAGTCCTGTGTTAAATATATTACTGATTTAGTTTTAGTTTTGATATTGTTGGGTGTTTTGCTTGTCATTAGAGACAGTCTTTTAGGACTTTGGCCATTTATTGCTAGTTGTCATGTTACAGATTGAATTTTAAGACCAATAAGAAACTTTTCTGATGCTATTATGTGATTGATTTATTGTGATCTCTGCATTTCCGTAGCTGTGCTGCCCTCTTCTTGGCAACAAACTTCTTATTACATCAAACATTGCTTTAATTTTACTCCACTTCCTTCTCTCTTGGTGCCTCACACCCACTTTGTGTTCTGCTTTACTTTCGTACTTGCTCTCAATAACAAAACTACACGATAATTATGTCATCACATGAGATAGGGACACTCTCACTATGTGTCAGCTGTTCCGTGAAAGGAGGAGGATATCTTCTTCTCAGTGTGATCTAAATAAAACTAAATTCACTCTCACCTCATCCCACACTTCACATTCTCATACAATCTGCAACGGCCATTCTAGTGATTAAGTACAGCAACTCTATGATTCAGCCTCCCAAACTGTCTCTTTATTCCAACCTGGGGGTGTTTTGAAGATATGATCAGCCCTTGCAGACATCTTCTACCCAACTTCTACTATTTCTTTAAACTTGGAAAACTTTTGCCTTTTGAAAAAAAAAATTGCACACACCTCATCATAGCTCTCTCTCATTTCCTTCCTCCGCCTTCACCGCCGCCTCCTCCTTTTTTTGTTTTTCTCCTTCTCCCTTAAGCACTACATCCCTCTTTCCCCACCTTGCTCAGTCTCCTTCTATCACCTCTTAATCTCTTCTTTCATCAGCAGCCGGCTCTGCATCTCCCCACCCTCTCATTTTCCTCATTAAAATCTCCCTCTCGCTTATTCTCTACATTTTCTGTCTTCATCTCTCCAGGTTGCACTGTTCTGTATTTTTATTTGTGTCTTAAGGTTAGTCATCCATCCACAGACAAGACGCATCCCCCTGCCACGCATATAGGCAGGTACAAGAGGTCACAAGTTGACAAATAGAGTCCGATGTCACTTATTTCCCTGCTCTACAACAAGATAATTAGTAGAAATGGCCCAGTTTGCCTATCACATTCAACTGTAGTGAAGCTACAGACAGCTTCTGCCAAAACCAAAAGAAGACTGGAAGACATTGAGAGGAAGTTACTTTTACTTTTTGATGTTGGTTAATGAAATATCTTAACAAGAGAATGAGGAAAAACTCAACAAAGTGCACACACATCCTGCTGGATTTGATGAAATTCATCATCCTGTCAGGCTTCATGTTAAACCTTTCAAGCTTAGAGACACAGCTCCAACACTGTCTTCTTACAGGAATCTGGTTTATGCAAACCTTCTGCTCAGACGTCACTCTTCCTGGTCATAAATCCCCGGGGGACATTGGTGCTGCTGTAAATACCGCAAAAGGAGGAAATTTACAGGAGCTTGTACACAGTACGCTTCGGTCTGATTGGCTTTCTCCTCATTGCCCAAGGACAATTTCTCACTCAACTCGACACTTTTTCAATCCAGATCTTGCTACCTTGAATGTAATTGCCTACATATTGCTCCATATGCCCACTTCAATTTATGGGGCATCAGCCATACCTGTAAATATTGCAGCATTCTGTCTAAATGCTGGCCTCGCTCCTGAAAAGCAGGCTTTTGGAAAATACAAGAATGCAATCATGGCGAGAGGATTATTTCATTAACTGCTCACATCAAACTGAGTTTAGTGTCCCATGAGGACAGATGCTGCTTTTGTCTCTTCCCCTGTTTGCATCTCCTTTCTATTGTCAATGCTTTGCTTATCAAATCCAGATCCACTGCAGAAAAAAGCAATATGCCATTTTATCTTTGCCTGATCAGTAAGGAATCCCAGAGGGTACAAGATTTTGTTTGCATATAAGCAAAAGACAGACATGCATTTATGAAAGCAATAAGATGAACCTGTTAACAAACAGCTGCCTAGTGTCAGTGCACATCCAGCAGATACAGAGCAGCATTAGCATTTATTTTAAGTCGTGTGTTTGTCTACCTGGTATACAAGTCCAGTGTTTATTCCCTTCTTAGAGAGCTGTTGAGTGGGAGTGAAAGTCAGCAAAACTGTACCTAATGGTGTGTGAGAGATAAATACAGTGCTGGAATCTGTCCAATCTTACACAGTTTTTAAACATTTGAACAACACCAATGCACTATTTATATATAATTATATATATAAGTACAAAGTCTACCATCCAATCAGAGAGCAGCCTCAGGTCAGCTAGTTGCCTAAAGTTGAAGGGCAGCGCTTCATTTAGCAACCATTCCTCAGACAGGAATATATTCACAAATGTACCAAATTTGGAAAAAAAATACTTAAATACACACATCATATGATAAAGCCATTTTAAATTTAATTTTATTTCAACTGGAGGGCTTTAACAAGGTAAATAGCAGGGAGATCACCTGGTTTATTGTGGGTTTTTTTTTTGTCTAATTATTGCAACTTTGTAACACTCTATGTTCTTTGTGCACACAAAAATGTAGGCCTAAACTAAACACTTTTGTCATACACTGTCTTATTTTCTGTGTTTAAAAAAAAAAACAACTGTTAGGAAACAAAAATGCCTCTTCTACTGCAGAACAAGCTCATTCTGGTGAATAGTTGTTAAAATGACGTGCATCCTAATTTCTGTGAGAAATGTTTTATAAAAAGGTAGCTGAGTTACACCATTTTGAATCCCAGCAGAATCCCATCTGGTACTGTGACCCATCTTCATCGTCACCAGAGCAATCTGCTCAAATGTTTCCATGTAGTACAGTGAACAAAACCTTTTGGACCCAGCCAGCATCAGAAATGTTTTGTTCGTAAATAAAAAGGGCCAAATGATTCATTATAGCTCTACAGAGTACCAGAGAACTAACCAAAACATCGGGCAAGAATCCCTCCTCTCTCTTTACTTTTTGTACGCCCTCTTATCTCGTCTCGTCTCGCACCTAATTGTCCATTTGGTGGCAGTTGTATCTTTGGCACAGTCTATCGCTCCATTCATCATCTCAAGTGTGCCTGAGTTGCCCCAGGTACGCTCTCCACCTCCCAATATTTAGAAACAAGTCTACACATGTCATTAATCATGTTTGCACAACTGCTGTAATACTTGCTACTTATCTTACTTTGCTGGGACCTGTCTTCCAAACCGAGATGCTGCTGCAATGATAGTTTTTGAATGGGTGCTTGGGAACCAATTATAATAGAACTAGATACTCTTTTTGCAGGGGTTTTGCACCAGGAAGCGGGGGAAATAGGCGCATAGATGGACAGCAAGAAGGCAGGAACAAGAGAAACAGAGGTGGAAAGAAAGAAACCGGGGGTGCTTGGGTTGTTAGAAAAATACAAAACAAATGGAGAGGACCTTGTGCCTTAATTGGGTTTTGTTCCAGAGATGTATGTGTGTCTGGTCTCCTGTCGGAGTGTGGGTGGCTTGTAGCAGGTACCTCCATTTGAAAACAAATGGTCACTAGTGGACAGCACATTGTTAGACAGAAAAAAGACCACAGTGGCAAATTCTTCATCTGCCCACTCTCAAAGAAATGGCCGTGGACTTGTGCAATTGTGTGATTGTTTCCACAAGTATGTTTCTTTGTCTGTATGTGTGTGAGTGAGAGAGTCTGGATGAGCATGTTTGTGTGTGCACTCAGCAATTTAATTGGTAAATGTAGTGTGATTTAAACCCCTCTGAGCACTGCAAGGAGACCTAAAACTTTAATAGTACACACTGCTGTGTGACCTATATTCAGTAGGCCTTTTGTCATTTTAACATGACTCCGTATCACACAGTGGGGTTCAAAAGTCTGAGACTACATCAGAAGTCTGCCATATTTTTATGTAAATTAAGCGACTGTAAGTGGTCAAACTTCAGACAACAGATTTCTAAGGGGCAATGCATTGCACTCTAAAACACTTTGGAGACTGAATCCATTTTATCCAGAGCAGAATCAGTCAGACAAAAGTTATCACGCCAACAGAAGACCAGTGAATCAATAAATGATGTCTCGTAGTGGTGTACAAGACAAGTAAACCACTGTTTAGGGGGTCAACAGGGCCAAATGTGCAGTAGGCAAACACACAGCAGCATTTCACAGTGGGTAACCTGAAAACAAAAATCCTATTTACTGATGAATCCCAGTTAGAGATTAGTGACACTGTAGAGCGAACCGGAGAGAGAATGATATCACAGTAGATCAAACCCACATTGAAACATGCTGCTGGGAATATTCAGGACTGGGAGAGTTCAGTCACTCGCAGTGAACCAGCTCAGCCGTAACCAAGAAGTCCATTCTTTGGTTGAGGCGGACTAAGGCTGCAGCAGAATAATGAGCTCAATGACATCTAAAGGTTCCGACTTAAAGATAAAAGAAGACCAAGGGATGCTGACTGTCACCGACTTCCCTCCACTTGACCTCGACCCCACTCAAAATGTGTGAGACACTGAACGACTGAGCAACACAAACATTCTTGAGATAACAAGAAACTTTGTCACATCATGCTAGGATAACTTTGGCTTTGGAAATAAACTGGTGGAATCAATGCAGCTCAAGCAGGCCAAACCACTGCTAAGAGATTCTTCAGACCATAATTTTTAAAACTTTTTTTTCATTCGTGGTACTCAGGACAGAAAAAATATAATAAGTTGCTAGTTTTGACAGCTACATCTCTGTCCAGGTTTGTGGACTATGCCAAGATATTTCACTGTGAACAGTTTTATTTGATATTATTTCAATAAAGCCATCATTTCTTTGTCTGTCTTTCCCTATCTCTGAGTATTTGCACAACATTGTCAGCAAAATCTCTGGGGGTCTCCTGTGGCGTCTGACACCAAGATGTTGGCAGTGGATCATGTGTTCCTGTGGGTTGCAGGTCAGACTTCTGTCAGTGAGACATGAATGTTTTGGTGCATCCCACAGATGCTCAATTGGGCTGAGATCTGAGGAATTTGGATGCCTGGTCAGCACCTTGGCCTTTTTGTTGTGTTGCTTGAGCCACTGCCAAACAGCTTTTGCTGTGTGGTAGGGCACACTGTCCTGTTAGGGGATGCCACTGCTATCTGGGAGTGCTGTTGCCATTTCAAGTGTGTGCATGGTCTGAACCCATGTTTAGGTGGGTGGTACAAGTCAAAGGAACCCAAGATGCAGCAGAGCTATGCCTGGTTTCCAATTATTTATATCCTGCAGTGTCTTGTTTTCATTGATCGGGTTGCTTAAGATGGCAACATTTGACATGGTGCAATACATTTCCTGCTCTTGTAGCTTAATAATGCTGACCAGAATGTACTGGACTGTGGGATTTTGGCTCTACATATATCCCTGGCTAAAAGAATAACTTAATATATACAAACTACTAAGACACCAATGGGACAGACCTTGATGACCGGTAAGGACAAATTCAATCTTGAAATGTACACATTGATGGAGTTCCTGACTGGGCTGCAGTCTTTTCCCTCAAAAAGAACATATTTTCTCCCTGTTATCATTTTTATTCTATGAGTTATATGATCCTGCATCAACATGTAATGATATGCCAAAGTGAGAACAGTTTGTTAGACATATTTCTCTTGAATTTCTTACTGGCTTAAAGTTTAAGAGCTCAGTTGAGAGAAAGAAAAATGAGCATGATGTGTAGTAAAGCATACTTGATTTTTGCTTATTTAGATGATTTTTTTCAATAATAAAGAGCAAAATTTCCAGGAGCTATATAGATTCAAGTGTTAAACATAATCAATACTGGAGACTGTTTAGGGAAACTGCTGATGTCTCTCAATTTAGTCGAAGGCCAACCTGCTTACATCATACAGCTGCCAGTTTGAGACAGATTTGTCTTTGTTCCTTTGTTCCACATAGGTTTAAATAAATCCACAGAATTTATTGGTAAACATACACACAAACATACCTCACTGACGAGAATAACAGATTACGTTTCAAGCTGACTGATTTGATCAGAGATATTTTCAGAACTCTTCAGCAGTGCAGTGAATACAATCACTGTACAGTATATTGGTGGCATAAGGCAGTGGTTCTCAACCCTGTTCCTCAGGACCCCATGTCCTGCATGTTTTAGATGCTTCCCTGCTCCAACACACCTGACTCAAATGATCAGCTCGTCAGCAAGCCTCTGCAGAAGCCTGATAACGAGCTGATCATTTGAATCAGGTGTGTTGGAGCAGGGAAGCATCTAAAACATGCAGGACATGGGGTCCTGAGGAGCAGGGTTGAGAACCACTGGCATAAGGAACCAGGGCTGTACAGTGCGAGCGCCTAAAAATAGATCGGTGCGCCTGTGCTCCTAGTGAAAAAGCTAAGCGTACAGCCCTGGGAACTAGGGCTGCAACTAATGACACGTCGACGAGTCGTCTGAGCACGATACGTCTGGTGATTTCTGTTGCATTGCACGCTCACTTCCGCTTTTGATGACGTATGGTGCTCAGACGACTCGTCGACGGGTCGTTAGGTGCAGCCCTACTGGGAACACCGATGAACTCTGAAACACATTCTAATTAGTCCTGTGGGTGGTCCTTAATTTTTTTCCCTATGTCTGAAAATCTCAATTTGTTCCACTTTATACATAAGGATCTTTTGAAAATGGTACATCCCCATGGTGCACAGTAGAACTTGTGGTCCATATTCTGAGGAACATCTTAAGTGTATTCTCAGATCATTTATTTTACACCCCAGTTCTTTGTGCTTTCTTTGACTTGACTTCTGTCAATGTTTCAATCAGTCTCTCTCACACTCACGTCTCTTGCTTAAATAAGTAAATAGAGTCCAGCATTCTGATGTCATGTTTTGTGATGCAGAATCCTTTTAGAAATAAAGAGGTCAACTTGTAATCCTTTGAGGTGAATCAAGGCTGATTACAGCAGCAGTGCAATCCATGTTTTCTTCCTGGGTTGTTGTCCATGTAACATGTTGAAATCAACATTAAGACAGATTTTGAATTCTTTTAGTCACTTTGCTTCATCTTAGTTTGACATTGTCATATTGTCTGTTTGAGCAGATGAATAATGATTTGTATTTATTAATGAATTTGTGAACAACTAATTTATCTAAATTATATCACTAGTTAATAGTAATGCTGTATTGTTTGCTTTTCTTGCAGATAATGAAAGACAAAAATAAATATAATTTACGCACCTAATGGAAGGAGGAAACACCTAGAGTAAACAAGATAAGATGCCCTCTAAGTTGCCTGCACAAAATCCTATAACTATTGTCTCAGTTATGGTTAAATGTGGATCTAGTGCCCTATGGAGGGTCTCTATATGTGACAGTCTGAAATGAAGTGCCTGCATTGGTGCCCTTTCCCTGTCATTGGAACAAAATGTGAAAGTACCTTCTAAAGTACCCCCACAAGCAAGAAAACATGATGTGCCCTTTAAATGAAGAAGATGTAATGCAGTGCCCTATGAGTTACAGTTGTAATGGGCTGAGTTGGAGATTTTGCATGGGCATTCCCTTTAAACAAAAAAAAAAAAAAAAAGGGAAAAGTGCCATTTAGTGTAAGTATAACATGCTAAAGTGCAGAACTAGATGCCCTTTCACAGAAGAAGACAACATGTGCGCGCACACACACACTCACACATAAATGTCCTTCAGGGGGCCTACACATGTGCGGAAACATGATGCATCTCTTTTAATGAACAAGAAACACAGTGATCTGCCCTTGAGGGTGAACTGTATGGGAGAAAAACAGTAAAATGCCTTTACAGTAAAGAGCAAAAGATACAGTGTCCTACAAGATGCCTTATGGTGGAGTAAATGTCCATTATAGTGGCAGTGCTCCTATTATTCATATGTTAGTTATGAATGTGTTACATTATGTGCTTTATAAAAGATACTACAAGGTATTACTAATATGTATTTAATCGAAGGGGCAAACATTTCAGTTATTACACCAAGAAAATAATTGACTGTGTACATTAGCTTTAGTGTGAGGGGTAATAAAGTTATCAGGTCAGGCTGTCTGGAGTTCCTTGTGTTCCCTAACCACAGCCCTATGCAAAATTCTGCTTTTGGGCCTTCATACCCAATCTGAGAGCTACGTAAACATTGTCCACAATCACACAGTGACACCTGACACCTGCCAGTACTCTAACTGGTATTCTGCATCTATTGGTCCAAGAATGAGGTACGCAAAGAATATTTATTTATTTCAATAGAATGTTCTCTGTCGACCCTTAAGATAGCATTGACGTAAATAAAAAAATAAAAAAATAAAAAAAACGCAGAAAGCATAGCCCAAAATGTTGAAGATAAAAAGATGTAAGTTTAAGCAAAGGTACTTCACATGTTGTCCGCCTCACCTGAAAACAAGAGTTATACCTCCCATTTTTAGGAATAACTTTCAACTGTAAAGCTTTCCATCACTGTATACGAAAACTCAAATGTTTGACCTCATTTCTTTGCAAGGAAAGTTTTGAGGTGGTGGGCTGTTGCTCCAGGACAATGCACCCGTCCACAAAGGAAATGTGGCTTTAAACTTTTACCCCATGCACATTACTCACGTGACCTGGCCACCTGCGCTTTCCTCTCCCTTTTCCTTTGGTTGCTTCAAACATTTTATTTTTTGTGGACCTTGATAGAAAGCAAAGAACTTTTTGAAATACTCTTTTGCTTTCTGGAATGGTTCACACAGAGATTGCTGCTTCAGGCTTGAGTTTCATTTTAAAACTGTCTTGCCCATTGCCTTTTATCAGACATAATAAACAGCTGGAGTTTGCTCTCACTTTCTTTTCTAACCCTAACCCTAGCACATCAGCTTCACCTTCGTGTTATTTGCCCTACGAAACTGCTGATCTGAGCTGCTACCTGGAAATCCCTGGATACTTTCCCTTGTTATTACTTGGACTAGCAGCTGATAGGAGAAAATCAGGAAGGCGAGAATGGGAACAGTGTGTTATGAAGTGCGCCAGAAGAAGTCACTGCACGCCAAAGTGCAAACTGCAGAAGTGCCAGGATTGCGTAACAGTGAACACCAGCCCTGTTTGAGCCCTGATTAAGGTACAACTGAATGTATCATTTGTAGAGAATTACTATGAGGCAAATAAGCACCCTTAAAATCATGGTATTACTCCATTGAGTTGATTTGGGTGCAGTACTCCAATGCTCAGCCATATTGCCTTTAGACTGTTCTTGTCTTTGCTGTAACCTTGACACTACCATAGTTTGAAGTGAGAAAGTCACACAGCAAGGCTTTTCTGCAGTTACAAGTGCATGGATTAAATATCATTAAGGATGCCTTACTGAATCATTTATTTTCTATTCAGTCACAGTAGGATCTGTTAGCAGTAGATTGAATACAGGTGTGGGACCAAGGGGTTGAGGAGGATTAAGGAAAATATAAGCCATAGATTTGTAGCTTGTGTTGCTACTTATGCTTCATCCATGGTTGCCTCTGAAAAATTAGAGAGCTGCTACCATTCCTTCTTTCTTGTGCATCAAAGCTTTTGACTGCTTGCATGGATTGAAATTCACAACTGGCATTCATTGCAAACTTTTGTCAATCCAGTAAACCTCGGTGACACATAAGAAAATATCTAAAAATACCCACTGTGTCCATTGGGCCCAAAAATCATTTGAAAAGTGTACTTAAAGAAAAACATAGGATCGTTGTCACTGCTTAAAAAACAAAACCTGTAAGAGAAAAGCTTTCTTACTCATAAGAAAAAAAATATTATTCATGTATACAACTCAACCCCCCTTATTTAAACATATTCTAAAATCTCCAATACAGAATTTTCTTCCCAAAACAATTACCATATATTATTTAAATCCTCACTACAGTGTATCTGGAGTGCCATAGATCTTTGTACATTTCCAACATGTTGGATTTTAAACCCAATTTGCATTTACTATCAAATTGTCCTCTTTTACAAGGTCTTACTGCAAAAATGATGACAGATATTTTAATTGAATTGTGATACCATGACAGGTTTTCAAACACGAATGAAAGGATGACAGTAGGCTGGATTCACAATCACACTGGAAATGGTAAATATGAACAACAGGGAATATGCAAGCATGTCTAATCTATACGGCTAATTTATATGTTTTCCTACATAACGCCAGCAGTAAAGAAGCTCAAGATAAATCACCAGAATGAGTCTGTGGCTTTACAGCCATCCAAGATGGTTCGACAGCACACTTGGCATAATGTCTGAAATAGTATGCTGTTTGGCAATATGTTTGAATTACCATAGTTCCTGTATTGTCGGGAAAGGCATTGTGTGACGGCGGCAGGCTCCATGAATCTGCATAATCACAAGGAGAAGCTGCTCGGCCTCAGAAGGCATTAATGCGGCTGACAGCGTGGCCCTTCCATCACAGTTTCATATCACAGCGACAGAACATAAGTAGGGGAACGCATATGAAAATGTGTGTTAGGTGAAGAATGAGCACTGTCATTACTTGTGGCTGTGACATTTGTCAGCTGCTGGGATGTGATGCATTTGTCCAACATTACTTTTTTGTTGCTTGCCTGTTCTGCGGCGGCTGTGGAAGACTAACCTTTTGGAAAAAAAAACAAAAAGGTGGGAGCAGGTGTGGTCACATAGCCAGAGCTTTCTTGACATTTATTTTGTTTAATAGATGACCCTTAAATTAATTAAAGACAGATTACGGCATAATTTGTGTTTAACCTATGGTTTTGGAATATATATGTAATTGATCTTAGCGAGGATTAATCAATGCTCATTCCTTAAGTGCACATTTTCTCTGGCCAGTCTTCTGGAAGGACAACTTTTAACCCACTCAGCAATCATTTGAAAAGTTGCTTAGCAATAAATGTTCTTATTTCTTGTTGTTTTTTTGTTATTTTTTTTAAAAAGACAATGGCGAGAATCAATTAATGTGCGCTTGTGCTTTCTCATATATTGTCCAGATCTCCTTGGTGTCCAATTATTCGATACTTTGCTGATGTAAAACTTGACTAAAACAAGAGTTTTACAAACCTAGCAGATTATGAAATGTGGTTGCATCACACACAAAAAAAACAAAACAAAACAAACAAACAAAAAAAGAGATATTCTTCTCTCCAATCTCAGACATGCACACACTAGAAGATGTGAAAATAATGGGGCATCACACACTACAAGATGTTATTAAGGTTATTGTGCAAGAGGGATAAATCAGAAAACAGTGCACCATCTCACCCGATCTTGTAGGAAAGCAGATGGAAATAAAATGAGGACTGTGGTGTAACAACGTGCTCTGATCCTAATAATACTTGGCAGTGAGAAAACGAAACAGAAGGCTAAACGAGTCTGGATGAGAAAATGTTTGGAAAGATGTGATCAGCACAGTTAGTCTGTTCTTCAGCAAGAACTGGAGGTGAGATTTTCAGATCAGTTTCAATATCTGTTGCTAGATTTAGCCTAAAGGACAAGAATGTTTGGTGGTAGTGTAATAATGGCCGGTTTCAGCCTCAGTCTACAAAAATATCACATTACCAAACAACATGGGACCAGCATCAATTCAGATCAAGATCCCAGACCAAATTTCTCAGGAAATTGTCAGGAGAGATGAAATAAAGGTAAAAATCACCTGAAATGTATGTGGTGTGAGTCTGTCATAATTGTGATTTACATTAAATTCCACCCTGTCTTCTCAGTGGCTGCATTCAGAAAGTATAGGGGAATTTCTGCTGGTTTGTCTTATCAAGCATGACAGTTTTCCACAATAACTGTCAAATTCTGGAATTGTTACCCACGTAGTACACATCAGATTTGTTCAAAGTTTTGAACAAGTGTGGTGCCTTGTCCAGAGAAGACTTGTCATTAACATTTCCTTGAAAAATATCCAATCAGTCAGAGTTTTGTAAGTAACAATCAAAATGTCAGTATTTGGTTCCAGAGATGCAAAAGTGCCTACCACAAAGAAATTGTGACATTTACAGCCACAATAATGCTCTCCTTTACAAAAAAAAAGTTTTAAAGAGGGTTTTAATGAATGGAGAAATTAGAGCTTTCCAATTTCAATTTACAGTTTCATTTAGCAGATGCTTCCAAAGTGACGTACTTCTGAGAGCAAGATCAATAAATAAGACTGAATGTTCAAGGCTGTTTTCATTTTTTTTTAAACTGTGACTCCTGTTAAAAGTGTAGTTTCAACAGGTCTTCAGTTGTTAAAAGTTGCTAAGGAAAGATGTCAATAAGAAACTCTGCCCAGAGAGTAGTGCCCTTTGTAACATTTTGGACAAACCCTGATTATCTACAGTGTAGTTTTCCAAGTATTTAGATGTTTTTCTGATGTGGTACTTGCACAGAAATTACCTTTCCAGTAAATAATTATACTTGGTGATGAGATAATTAAAATATACTATTCTGTCACATTATTTTATCATTGTTTCATCATAACACTGTCAACTCTTACATCTTGAACTTTGATACTTTACTTTTAGGTAACACAACAGTGAAGAGTAAAGCAAAAGGGGCCACTTTTAGATTTGGGTTCACTCCATCTGTGCCTTTGTCTCTTTAACTCCCATTCTATGTCTGGATTTTCTCTTTAATATCCCAGTCACTGCTTTCTGAACGGCTTGGACATGCTTTTTAGTTCAACAGTCGCGAATGGCTTTTCCAAAGACCACAGTCTGGAACAGAATTATTATTATCATCACACACATAATGCTAAATTGTTTTTGTCATTTGGCACTTTGTTGTGGCTGCGCATTGCATTCTGATTATGGTACACCGCCGCTTTTTGGGACCCTGTTCTTATTCGATGTCACAATGCTGATGTTCACTGAGTGTACAAAATGTTAGGGTCACGTGTTTTGTGGTTTTCTTTTTCTCTGGGAACTATGAGGTAGGATTCCATTTCACTGTAATTGTGCAAAGATGTTGTGCAAAAATATTAGATGATGGTTTGGTTTTGGGAAAGGTGTAAAACTTTAAAGTTGATAGAACATGATTTTTTGGATAGTTTTATGAGTAGAGAATGTCCTATTTTTTAAGCCCTCTTTTCCCTTTGGAACCAGGAACAGGGGGAGAGATGTTTGAAACCTTAATGGAGCACATAGGTAACATTATATTTCATAACTACATTACTGCTATGTTAGCTGACTGACAATGTGCATTGTCCACATTGTACCAAATGTTGAATTTGATTATAAAGTGCATTAAAGGTCCCACATTATGCCCCCGTTTCAGCAAAGTAATAACAGTCTCATATGTTCCCAGAATGTGTCTTTCAGTTTTCAGCAAAGTAATACGTTTTCGGCATACATAAGGATGTTTTATCTCACCATGACTGTAAAACCCATGGCTTTGGCAATGTTCTAATCAAGCTGTTTCAGTGATTGTACCTTTTGAACGCAACTGACCCATCCCCTTAAAGAACAAGGGTTCATTTTACAGAGAAATATCACTCAATTCACAGTATAGCCATTCTTTTTAACTTTTGTGTATGGTGACTTTAAAATGCTGTGATTGTAAAATCAGTATTTTAACAGTGCAGAGATGAAGCTTGGAAAGTAACTATAAGATGACTAGTACCACTACCACCAGTTAATGTGTAGATTTAACGGGCTACATTCAGTCACAATTTCATACAAGTCTTCTCATGTTAACAGCTTTGAGTTTTTACGTCACCAATTTTTTATCAGCCACAAAACACAATGAAATAAAACTTCAACATATTGGACCTTTAAAACAGGAAAGCATTTTGAAAATAAACAGTATTTACTGAAAAAAAAATAGATGTGTGTGCTTTAGTTCAGTTAACTGAAGCTATTATTACAGTGAACTGAAAACTGATTAAAGCAACAACTAAACTATATGTGGAAAACATACTACTTACTCCACCAGTAAATGACTATAAAATAACAGTCATTACACTAGAACTGGCCTGAAAAAATGGGCCTTCATCGCCTTGCTTCTTTACTCTAATGGCTTGTCAATCATTTCACATCAGGCATGTCAATCAAGGCAGCCACACCCATAGGCTCGAACTAAATATAGACACATGTATTTATATATTCATCATGCCCCCATGTATGATGACAGTAACGCCATTTTATTCTATATATCCACCATGACATTGCCAATGAATTTCACTGAACAACAGTGTTAAAGCTCAGATTGGTGCCTTTGGAAATCGACATCATGGCAATGCCAACCGCCTCCAATATCCCGACTAATCCAGGACTCATTTCAGGGCCATGGACTAATTATGACGACACCCATATGTTCCACAAAACAGCTGCACTCTTAATTATGCAGAACTTTATACCTAAATGCAATTTAAACAGGTGAGTTATTTAAAATTCACAGCACAGTTGTGACAAACAGGGAAAATAGCTATAGAGACCAAAACCATTTCTTGTACTATGTTGTAATATTCAATGGGAGGTCAGTGGGGACTGACTTGTTTTTGAAGCCTACCTCTAGGGGTCATTTAAGATGCTGCAGTTTTTGGCACTTGCCGCTTGAAATTATTTTCAAATGGCCGACAGCACACTGATCAGAAGTGAATCTTGCTGCTTTGATAATAATGATTTGCAGAAAAACAGTTATTGACTCAGGATTGCATGAAAGAAGCTGATATTTTTTGAATTGGAGTTCTTATAACCGATGCCCCTGAATGACCCTCAGTAGTATTTTACATTAATGTCGTGCAGCAGTGGCTTGACTTGTGGTTGGTGCTGCTTGAAGGGAGTTTATCTCTGTACTGCTGCCTCACCCTGCAGGCATGCAGGTCTTTGTATTTAGCTGTGTTTTTATTGTAAAATCAAAATAAGGTATTATCGGTAACTCTAATATAGCCTCGCTCAAACTAAAATAGCCTCAGTCTACTCGCTCCAGAAGATTATCTAGTTTCAAGCTTTTACATCCAAGTCCAGCAAGCTATTCTATGTAGCACATATGATTTTGTGGATTGAGTGGTATTGAGTGGTAAACTGAGATCTCAAAATGATTTCACTCTCTCCTTATCATAGCACACAAAGAAATTAAATATTGATTCTCAGTGTGGCACCATAGGCTGAAATTACCCATTCTCTCTGCTCCCTCTCACCCTTTCCCTCCCTGTTCACTTGCTTATTCTGTCTGTCCTCCCATCGCATCCCCTTTTTTATACCTCTCTTTTTTTATTATTCCCTCTCTAAAAGACTCTCTTCTCGTTCTGTCTGTGTTTTTCCTTTCCCCTTCAACATTGTCTTTTAATGCACTGTGACTGGTTTTAAGAGAGAAAAGTCAGAGAAGAGTTACATGGCCTGACTTTAAATCTGCTCTCTTGCTGATGGAATGATAGTCTATCTCTATATATAATCCCATTTTGTGACTTAAGTTGATGTATTTTTCTCTTTTTCCCATTTTTAATGATGGAATTCAAAGATTTCACAGAATTTTAAAGAGTTGAGTGAATGCCAAAACCTCAGCTCTCCTAAAAATTGTTTCAAAAGCAGCTGTTTATTTTCTATAATTTTAATTTGATGAAAACGGGTGAGAAGTGAAGTTAGATTGTCATCCAACACAATCAGTTTTTTGCTACAGAGAATAGCTGAATCAAAGAATACTCTTTTGCTCAGGCTCCAACCCTGTGAGGTTCTCAAACTTAAATGCATGCTATGCTGCAGCTACACATACCTGCACTGTAACTAAAGCATAAATAGATTATTCTCCTCCAAAATATACACTTGAGGAGCACCCAAACTTTTCCAATGTCCAAGTGAGCCTTCAGCAAAGTAGTACCAAAGAATGAATGCATTCATCCATCCATTTCCAGCAACTTCAGTCCCAGTTGTAGCAGACTAACTCCCCAGCCATATCCTCTACCTCTTCCCAGAGGATCTGAAACTGGGATACAGTTAGTTCTCCTCATAGCATAGAAAAGTGTAGAATACATGTACAAGTAGAAAATGTTGTCGCCACAATGTCATGACACCTTCTATATGGAGATATTCAGCATTTAGGAATGAGGGAATTTGCTGTAAACCAGATCAAAAGATAAATCACTAGAGCTTCTTTCTGACATTCTCAAAACTTTTGTTTTCTATTCTCTGGATGTGGAGAGGGAGCCTCAGCTGACTGATGGAATACAGCTTGTGACACAAACATGAACTCAGCCCAGCATTCTTAGGAACAGGGGTTAATAATGGATGATTCTACACCTGGCATTGTCAGTGTGCTATCAAGGCCAAATCAGAGTTTCCGTGTCTGTGCATTCAAGAAAGTCTGTGACATGTAAATGTCATCATCCAAACAGGCAGGAAGTGTGATAGTAAAAATGGTGTGAAAGCCAGATGGACAGACAAAGTTGCATGTCAAAGACAAAGAGGAAAATTAAGACTCAGAGCTGCAGCACCACAAATACGAAGATGCTGGGATACCGAACAGGGGACAAGCAGGTAGCCAGCAGGGTTCAGATTTTTAAAAAAAATGAGCCTACAAGATGAGCTTTGGACTGATAGATTTTTATTTGTCCTCCATGGATCCAACCATTCCGATTAATATGCAGACAGTTCTGTAGTTTCAACAAAGCAAGTTGGAGCAGAACTCAAAATCATGTATTCAAAATTCAATGAAATGTATTATTCTTCCTTGTATTAACGTAAGCATGTTTTTAATTAGAACTGCATTTGCTGCTTTAAATGTTTGGCAAAAAAAATGATGGCAAATGTTAAACTTGCAGGCAATTAAAGAAAGAGAGTTCTTTAGTTTTTGATACATTGATAAACGCTGGAATCAAAATGTACAACATTTTTCTAAGTGCCCAAAAAGGTTGCTAATACTTTGGAGCAAAGGGCAACTCGATGTATTGGAGATATTTCTGTACTTATATTTTTTAATTTACTTACATGCTTGTTTGCGATCTGCTCTGCGTGAACACAGCCTGCAGTTCACCCAAATCAGCTCAATAATCCCTGATTTTTTGCCATCTGACTGTTCATCACAGCTATGTCACCAAAGACTTTTTTAGTTCACTAAGGAGCACTATTTTTTTTGGTTTTGTGCAGAATTTGGTTAGAGCAAAAAAAACAAAACAAGTATGATTAAGATTATTTCTAAATGAGACATGCAAAATACAGTGATATCCATTAATTAACATGATTTTAAGATAACATGACTAAATGGCATGTCACAAGTAAGTCGTTCAATGAATGTCTAAAAGTTTAACAATTCTATTTTTTCATAATTTCTGACAAAAATGTCTAAATTACACCATTTTTGTGAAGACAGCACACTTCACACAAATGCACATTTTGGGATTCAGAGAGTTAAGATTCCCAAAGTTGCTGTGACACTTGTATGTTAAGGATAAAATTCTTGCTGTTTGCTATCAAGACATACCACACAATAGATATCTGTTTGCTGAATGCAAAAAGCTAAGTATGTGCTATCTTTTTAAATAAAGCTTTTCATCCATCACTTTCACACATACAGAAGTAAATTTTTTGTGCTCAATTTATTCAGTGGCGTCATGAGAAGTTCCTCAAAATGCTAAGAATGGAGGACATCAGGTCACTTTGTTTATGAAGAAGCATCAGTAAGAGTTTGACTATCTGTGATTACCAAGTACACGGACTTCAGACAATTTAACATGTACAGAGAGAACCCTGTGCGCTGATCACATCTTTAGGACTTTGAATGGCTTAATCTATACTGACTAGCAGAGTAAGGCTTTTCATAAGCACTGGCCCTGCATGAAAGGACTGTATATTGTTTTAACTTGTTCACTCATGGATCCAAGGTGGACAGTGCCTGCTTGTCCAATACCATACTTACCCACAAATTGGATTGTTCAGTGGTGGTAGTGCCTTTCCTAATTGCAGGCATTCATGCAAATCAAGTTCAAATGAAGTTCATTCAATATCCTAGCTCAGCAGCAGTGTTCCAGTAAAATGCTCAACCAACAAATACAGAGGTGAGGACAGCTCCAGACAGACAGCTGCAGTTGTAGCTTTCCGTCGGCCAGATGACAGGAAGAGGCTGGGCTGTGGGTGGGCAATGGGCACGATAAGAGCAACAGCTGCACAGTGTAATCCAATTTCTCATAAAATCCAATGCAGCAGCAGCACCACAAACCGATGCTCTCAAAATGTTCAAAGAGTTGAAATAATAGCCTCTGCACAGCAATGTGGCAAACACTGCGAAAACATAGAATTTGTGAGCTTAGAGCAGTAGCACTGATCAGGATTACTGAGCTGGATTGCATTATATTGTACATATTGCTTGCCTTTGTTGTTTTCAGCCGTGTTTGTGTCTTTTAAAGTTGGACTACAGTCATCATGACACCAAATTGAGTAAGACTTGACTCACAAATCTGGAGACTTATTACATAAAGAGGTTATTTAAAAATTGCTCGAAACCTGCTCTGGGCACATAGCATGATGTGTCAACATTACATAATGCGTCTAAAATATTGTTGTTTTCTTTCTGACAAGGCCATTTTGTGTTTTATTGTTCATTTCAGTCTGCACAGTTTCACTCAGTCATTCAAAGTTTCTAAGCAGCTGTGATGCTGGTACCTGACTCATTATGCTGGTTTTGGGTGGTCATTCAAAAAGGAGTCATAACAGCTTGTGATGTAGTTGCTGGAAATGAAGCATACCTCTGATGTGCTAATTCTGACTATGAGACAGACTCTTTGGTCTAAGTACAGTTGATTTACAAAAGCAAATGCATGAATAGAAGTAAAAGTAATCATCAAAGTGTCGACTGAAGTTGCAGCTCTGACGTATCTAAAGCAACAATTTGGAAAGCAACTACCTTCAAAAGTAAAAAAAAAAAGAGTAACCTAATATAGGCACAATTTCACTTTCTTTTAATTTAGGTGAATATGACCAGCACTTCAAGCTCAGATTGTTTTTCACAGGTTAAGATGATAACATGATTATATCCCTGTGTTTAAGGTCAGTTTGTGATTAAATGTCACATCATTATCTCTTGATTAGAAAACCCACTCAGTACACCAGAACAGTGTTTCCCGTCTGCCTCACAGAAATTAGCTATGTGGAAATTATAATACGATGATAGCTTATTGAAGTGAAACTACTACTCTTGTTGTCAGTGTTGCAGTAATATATTATGACTTGGCAACTGCATTGACGAGTCAGATATGCAAGACCATGTCAAACTTTGACAGTTGCAGTATAGACGCCCCAGTTCCCATCAGAGACACACATTAGATTAAAGCACAAGTCCACCGCATTACATCCAAGTGAATTCAATCAAATTAGAAACTGTAAGATTACAGTAGTGGGAAAATAAGTTTCTAGTGTTACTGAAAATGTCTAAGAATAGATGTAAATTAGAAGATAATAGCCTAAAGTTTCATCGTGAATTGTCTATTAATTTGATCAGGTGTGTTTCCTTCTTAACTTTAAATTTTGTTCCTCCGTGCTGGCAGCAGCTTATGTTATGAGATTTATGCTTTTGGTTTGTCCAAAGATCTGTCCATCTGTCTCAGAAACATGATATTTCCTGTATGCATCGAAGGAATTTCAATGCAACTTTAACTGCTACAAAAAAAAAGTCTCTGAAAGCACAGACACAAAGAAAAACTCTGAAACTTTTAGTGTAAATTTCAATGACAAATTCTTTTTTTTCAATGGCCTTTTTTTCACTCCACATCCATCCTACTTTGTGTAGGAATATTTCTCAGGCCGACAGACAGAGTACTAAAATACTAAGTGGCAAATGTGTTGAATCACATTACCTCAATTATGTGTATTTAATCAACAGGCAGGAAACCTCTGGTAGGGCAGTATAAATTCAGCATAAAAGTACTGTAATCAGTGAATAAGTTATCCGAAATTGTTGCTGATTCACCAATTAACAGTTGGGTAATCAGCCAATTATTTTACTAGACCACTGGTTAATGTGTTGTATGAGTCTGTAATGGCCCATTTTGCCCAGGGGCCCCTTAAAGGTTAATTCAGCCTTGTGAAGTAGTCGCTGTGCTTTGGTACAGCATCTCAAGATCATGTGTCAGTCACACAGTGTTACCTATACTGCAATATATTCTGGTTTTTATTTATTTACTTATGTTGATTACATTTGACTCTTTCTACATTTTCTGTCTTTATTGAGCCACGGTGGTTATTGGTTCATAGGCTAATTACCCACAGTATTCTAATTTCCTCGAAACAAAAAAGGAAATATGAAATTCATTGTTGTTTTAATACAACAGGCTTCATGTACAACTCTGTGCTTGAATCCCCACTAATCAGCTGCTTTAAGTAAAAGGAAAGCTGAATACTCCAGTCAATACTGTGATAAGTCTGTCCTCTGCATGCAAGTTCCTCATTATGAATCTTACTCAAGTTTTAAATTGTGCACACATGAACAGGCATTTATTCCCACCCTGTTAGCTTCCAAAATCTGCTGTAAGGAGGTAATGAAATGCCCTTCATGAATATTGATATCTGTGTAAATGTTTTTCTGTCCTTCCAGTCTGTTTGTGGGACTAAATGGAAAAGTGTGAGATTAAACAGAAACTTCATTGTGAGCCAAGGTTAGAGGTATTATTTACTGGCCTTCATTCCGTTGGAGTTGGAACGTGTCACAACGGTGGTTAATGTTCAGAGTGCAATAGCTCTTTAGAAAAAATAAAATGGAAAAGGTTGACAGCAGCGTGTCAGTGGCAGTGGTGGGGATGATTGGACACCAGAGCTCTCTCCCCTTGACAGACCTTGATAAAAGGAAACTCTAATTAAATACAATGTGACAGAAGAACATAGTGACATCAGGCGGGCTCAGGGGATGTGGACAGTTGAGATAAGCTTCCAGTTGATTGACTGCTGCATTCTGCTTCCTTCCACTTCCCACATGGGCCTCAACAATTTCTCTACCAGCAGCTGTGTTGTCCTTTCAATTAGGAATAACACCAGAAAGCAGTCAACCTAGGTGACAAGCTGCATGTTAGTGGTGGAGAATTGTGACAAAAGCTAGAATTGTGCAATTAACCACAATAACACCGTCACCTCACTCACCCACTCAAAGCAAAATACTGTATTTAACATATTTTAGTCACATCCTTGACAATTCTGATTAGCTTCTGCCTTCAAGCTTATTTTTTTCTTTTTGCTGAAATTGTGCTTGTATACTTGTCACTGGCGTAACACACATAAATCAGACACGTTTGAGTCACGAAACACCTGAGAGACACAGTGTATGGGACTTAATGGTCCCATAGAATTAAAGGTCTAGTTAATATCCAAGATCCATCCATTTTTATTTCTGCTTATCAGGTTGCAATGGCAACAGGCTAAACAGGGCAGGAAGAGATCTGGTTTTAAACTCATACGGAGATTTGTGCCAATTTAAATGATCAACCAATACTATCCCTTCTATAGCCAAAATATTTTCATAAAACCTTTTTGCAACGAAGTCTTCCTCTTCAGTGTCTCTCTGCTCTTCTTCACCTATTTTAAAGTATCCAAAGACCTTCAAAGAAGAGTATAAATTATATCATGAAGGTTTCTCTCTTACATCAGTAATGGAAAATTTGAACCATGCTAGTTGTAAAAGGTGTAGCATGCATGATGTATTTGAGTTAATGTGCCTTACTTCATATTGCACTTCTTGTCATGTGACTATTGCACACACGTGCACTTTGCTGCGTCACTGATGAAACAATATATTGTGCAGCCCTAGTCTGGCAGTGAAGTTGTAGTCTTTTTCTTGGTGTGTATTCCTAAAATTAGCACAATCTGTTACCAACACTACTGTAATGCTACACTTAATTAATGAATTCTGTTTGGAGATGGAGGCGTGTGTGGTCTTGTTGTAACAATCATAATCCAGACTTTATTAAGTTATTACTTTAGCTACAAGTTAATGATGGCAACGTTAACAAAAGTTAATCATTGCTTCAGTGATATGCAGACACATATATAACTTCTGAGTTCCCATATTTTCCCAAAAACATCCAGTCTTGCATGGCATGATTTTTTTTTAACTCTCTTCATATGTGACTTGTCAGATATGCAGAATGCACCTTTCATAAATCCATGAAGAATCATCAAAAGATGAACGACCCGCTGATGTTGCAAGAAACAAAGTGGTAACAAGCGCTAATAATAAAAACCAACAAGCATAAATCACATGCAACACTGTAAAGTAGACACTGAGTGTTGTCTCTAAGTTATGTACCTAATTAACATTAGAGGCAGACGGCTAACCCGTTTTTTCTTCTCTTGAATTCATTGTCACTTTCCTGCCTCTCCTACCACCCATGAATTTCTCACATCCCGCTGTGTTTTCTTTTCTCATCATCTCCTTTGCTAGAGACAATTGCTGAGTTGTATTCGTGGAGGAAACTGCCCTGGACCCAACGTCAGCTCGCTGCAGTTGCCTGGAGATGTCAGTTTCTTTGCCAACCAACTGGCGGTGCCCACCGTGGAGTTTGCCTTTGAGCAAACTAAAGCAGAAGAGGTACGCCCCAAACCAATACACACGATTTTTTTTTAACCTCCACTACCCCTATACTACCCACTGATCATTGTGCATTTTCTAATGCCAGTCATTGTTTCTTAGTTTCCTCATAGAAAGTGAAGCTTCTCTCAGCAAAAATCCACACACTTGTCAGCAGTTTGTGTATAATACGTTGAAGAAGAGCGTCGTCTTAAATGTGTTACCAAGAGAAATAATTGCACGAGAAAACGATTCCTACACTGTGTGCCTGATGCAATTTGTCTCGTCATGTGATAACAACCATCTGCAGCCTATAAAACTAATAGTATCATTTTAGATATGAAGATCATTACAAACTCAGTCTGACACACCGCTATATGGATTATGTCTCTTTCCAAGCAACAAATACACATCACAGAGCTTACAAATTATGCATGCCCCCATTTACTTCCATTAAAAATGCAGTATTGATGTTTGTTGTACTGCCTTGGGGTGGAAACGCAGAGATTTAGCCTTAGCTAAGTCAGCCCACTCAAATTTGGAACTTCTGGCTAGGATGGCAACTTTGAGCTTAATTAGTGCGAGAGATCTTCATGATGTTTATCCGCCCCCGAGGCGGCTTCACAACCTGAAAATAATAGGTAGTGGAGGGCGAAATCCCAAGCTCTGGCTTTATTTAGGAGAAACAAAACTCAAATTGAATTAAAAAAAACAGTCTGATACTTAAATATGCTAGACTCTGATGGGGGACATCCTGTATGCATAGATTAGCGTCAACTCAGTATCATTTAGATTGAACCACAGTGTTGAAAAACAATGGGTAATCAAATTTCCTGTACTACTTCAATTCTTCACTTAGCCTTTGGGGAAGACAGTGAGACAGAGAGCATCTCAGAATCACTTTCCTCAGGAGGAGGAGTGTGACTGTTCATGTGCAAAGTAGATATTATATATTAAGCATGATGCTTAGGGTTTTGTTAGATGTAGTTTCAAGTATTAAACCCCTTTTAGACATGCATTGCTTTCTCTTTATTATGACAGCATCTGAAAGTGTCGACTTCATGTCTGAATGAGCACACGGGTCACTTTTTCATAAAACATGGTGCAGCAACCTTACTAGATCAGACCTAGTAACATTTTCGCATAACTTTCAACACAGCACAAATCTGGACTGCATGTAGTCACAATCATGGAAAGACATGCACTAACCACATACTTCAAGTTATACGAACTGATTTAGGGATGGACTTTTCCACATTTCAACACCAATGCAGATCACATTCACTTTGCCAAGAAATTTTTACATTTATTATAAACTGAAATGTTCACAAAAAATAAGACTTACTTGCGATGAAAACAAAGTCTGTAACAGGTCAGATTAATGAGACTCACCAAAAATGAGTGCAGTTCAGGCTTTGACAAAATATTGAGGTGATAAAGTTGTTTCTTCCAGCTGTTTGTAGGATTCTTTCCTTAGAGTTTATCGAATACTTGCATCATGAAGACAGCGGCAGGATCCATACAGGCGTCTCCAGAAAGAAGAGGTTTCATGCATTGGAACAGCTTCAATAACTTCATCAATGACTTCAAGAATAACTTAGAAATTAGCTCCGACTTTGAGACGGAATCTATCAGGATATAACTGCATCATGTTGTGTACTTTTCTTCACATCTGATGTAGTGTGGTAGTTAGATTGTCATCACAAATGGACATTGTGTATGAAGTCACAGATACACTCAGCTTTTGGTTAACTACACAGTTTGATAAACTTGATGTTGGATTTAGTTTATGAAGCAGTAATGTCACATGTGTGAAAAGGGCTTTTAATAATGATGCAATTCTAAAATGTGGAAAATAGCGAATATTTTATGTGTACAAATATTATAGGTGCTTAACTTGTTTAGTACAGTACATGAACTAAAACAGTATAATGACATTTACTATTGCATTGCTCATTGTTTTCAAACTGAGTAACTTATGATGGTGCCGAATCTACCTGTAACTGTGCATCATCACATTATCGTGCAATGCATGTAGGTTAGCCCTCATTAACTTTAATTTTAATAGCTTTGTTATGCTTCTTAGTGACATTCAGCTCATGCAAAGAGAAGGGATGCATTTTACCAGATTTAGTTACTTGTTTCTGCCTATCTGCAGTTCCTGAGCAGGATAATATAAATCTTCATGACATTTTCACTAAAGATATGGAATTTGTCTTCTCTTCCAGTGGCCAATTTCCATTTCCACAATTAATTTTAAATAAATTACTGCATAAATAAACCTATGTTTTATATCAGTACCGCTAGTTTTCCACAGCTTCATGCCGACTGGTTTGGAAATGAATGAATCTGGGTAGTGGTGCAAGCACAATTGATAAGACTGATACAATATTACTGCTGAAGCTGTGCATGGAATAGCTACATTTTTCCTGCCATCAGAAGGCTGCGAGAGCTGATACTCCAAAAGTAAGTTTTGCCTCCAACTATTTCTTTCAGTCCTTCGACAGAATGTAGTACATCCTGTCTGACTGCCATCTGTTATCAGCTCGCAGTAGGTCAGGACACCTGTGGAGTCCTGTTAGACATCAGCAAGCCATTTTCTACATTGAAAAAGCTAATTAGCATGCTGCTGCCTTGGAACCTAGAAGCAGATCAATCACTATGACCCTCTGACAAATGTCTGCATTAATTTCCTGCTCTGAGATTCTTAATAATACAAACCAAAGGGTGTTATTTACATTATGGATGATGAGCTCAAATGTAAGTTGAAAGGTCAAATGTCTGGTGAAGAAAGAGGGGGAAAAAAAGTAATACATGGCCTCAGTCAGTAATTTTCATGTAGTATTACATTCATTTTATTTGCTTAAAGTGTAGCACACTCCAGTCCTCTTACGTTACAGTGACCTCTTGTTAATTCAAAGTTGTGTTAGATAACAGAAATGCATTGTATCATCATGCTGAAAAAATGGTTACTGCTTTATTCAATCTGACATGCCTTCTTGGGTTAATTTTGTTGCCACAGTGGCTGTTGATGTATAGTAAGCATCATCCATCACTGATTATTACCTCCGCCAAGGAGGTTATGTGACACCCGGCGTTTGTGTGTCTGTCTGTCTGTCTGTTAGCAAGACAAAGAAGAGCTGATTTAATTTTGGTGGCAATCCGGAAAGGATCCTGGATTCTGGATCACTTTTAATTTTTAGTATGTGGTCCAAAATATGACAAAAACATCATAGGTTAGTATGTCGTCCAACAAGTTGGAGCAAGGTGTCCAGATAGCTCAACTGGTTAAGAAGGTGATTCGTAAACAGAACTATGTCAGAGATGCAGGTTTGATTCCAGCTCAGAATCCTTTACTGCATGGGTTTCCTGTTTTCCTCTCTATCCTTGGCAGAGGTCTGCACTCTCTGAGTGCTTTTTCTAGTTTTAGCTGGAGAGTTTTTTTTGACAGACATTAGTGCACAGTTTGGGCTCAAAAGTCAGTTTTGAAAGGTAGATGTCTCAGGCTCCTGGGAACATAACAATTTATTTGTTCAACTTCAATGATACAAATTGAGCTCACAATGTCAACAACATTGCCAGTTTGGGAAATGTTCAGCTCAAATTACCTTCTGTTATTTTTAACGGTCGTATATGTCATATTTTTGTATTCTGTCAAATACTGTGGTAGTCATATCTCTCTCTTTTTTCTCTCTCCCACGCACTGAACACAGATTGTGTTCTGCTCTTTGGTTTTCCATTACACATTATCAGTGTTGCCATGGTGAATGGTCCTTATTTTGAGGAGGAGGGAGTCTGGCTGTGATACTGCCTGATTTTCAGATTCTCTTTAAAACGCTGTATTTAGAGCATAGAATTTGGGGAAAGGTTTACAATAAAGTACACTTTCCCATGAGCTCCACTTATCCTAACTACCTCAAAATAGTATTCAACTATATTCTGTTTACTTTTTTTTCCATTCATTATTAATCACTGTAGGAAGTAATGATGTTACTGGGAAAACTAATGTTCATTTGTTTTGCACTTGATGTTTTCGCTGCACTCTATTTTTTCCTGTAGGTGTGTGCTTTATTGTAAAATTGTAAAGCACAAAGGAGAAATCTTTCAGGATCACTACTTTGGTGCTGTGGGAATATTCCATGATGTAATTTAATTAAATTGTAAAATCTCTGCTGTTCTTTTCATTGAGAGGTAAGCACTGCTGACATTGGTATTTATTCACAGTTGATTAGGATACATGATGTGCTGTTTTAGGAAACAGAACCACAAAACATGAATTTGACCTCTGTAGTAGTACACGCAAAAAAATGAACAGCCATCCTGTTTTGTGGTCTACCAACTTTAATTAGACAGAGAACTGAGGGGCGCAAAGATTACGGAAGATTTAAGAGTGTGTGCTGAGCTCACTTAGGTAATTCATCAAAGCAGGTACATATGGCTCCAACCACACAAACACTTTTCTGAGCAACTTCTGCCTCTTTTCCAGCATTGTTCGGTATTCCAAACAGGCTGCTGTATGTGATCTACTGTGTTTGTAATTGTGTTCGTTCATCCTCATATGGTGAGTAAAGAGAGTTGTCATGCTGGTAATGTGTAGAGAAACCACCAGATGTTGTGAAAAAGTTGTACGGTGTTCGTGACAGAAGTGTGGTTCATTGAACATTTTTTTTCTCATTTAACATCTGCTTTTTGTCTCTCTTCATGAAAGTTTTCTCTTCTGTGCAATCACCTCGCTCAACACGGCATCCTGTGATTAGTCAGTCCTGAAGTCACTTAATAAAGTTTGTTTAGAAAGTTTGTGCACATTGGCTGAAGCGCATGTTAATCTCCAGTGACATGCGAAAGTCGAAATTAATGACAACCTGATTTTGAAAATGTATGAAGTTCACAATGACACAGTTCTTTCATGTTTTAATTAAGAAAAATGGTTTTCTGGTTTTCTGTTTCAACCCAATGAAAAAGGAAAGAAGCAAAGTTTAGGTGACCTGCATTGTCAGTACTTAGTAGAACCTTCTTTAGCAAATATTAGAATAGAATAGAATAGAACTTTATTTGTCATTGCAACAAGTACAACGAAATTGCAAAAGCTCTTCAGTCAGTGCAAAACAGTGTGAAGAAATGCGATAAAAAACACAAGATATAATAAAATAAGGTAAGGTGCAAAATAAAATAACAAATTAAGTAAGTAATAACAATAAGGTGCAGGAGGGAATGGGGTGGGATGATACAGGAATGACATGAGGTAGTTATGTTATAGCAAGAGGTAGTGCAACTAGCCTTTGTTCAGAACCCTTACTGCTGTTGGGTAGAAGCTGTCTCTGAACCGGTTTGTCTTTGCAGTGATTGACCTGTACCGCCTGCCTGACGGTAACAGATTAAACATGTGGTGTCCCGGGTGAGAGGGGTCCTGGGTTATTTTTCCTGCCTTTCAGAGGCAACGGGAGAGGTGCAGCTCTTCAAGTGTGAGGAGAGGGCAGTCTGTGATTTTTTGGGCCATGTCGATGATCCTATGCAGTGAGGCCCTCTGACCCACCGTGCAGCTGGTGTTCCACACGCACAGACAGTACACCAGGATGCTCTCGATGGTGCACCTGTAGAAAGACACCAGCAGTCTGTGGGAGATGTTGTTCTTCCTGAGCACCCTCAGGAAGTGCAGTCTCTGCTGGGCCTTCTTCAGTAGCTCGGAGGTGTTCACAGTCCAGGTCAGGTCCTTCTCCAAGTGGACTCCCAGAAAGCGGAAGTCCGCTACCCTCTCCACACAGTCCCCATTGATGATCAGAGGTGAAATGTCTGTTTTAGTCCTCCGAAAGTCGATGATCAGCTCCTTGGTCTTGGCTGTGTTGAGGAGCAGGTTGTTGTCTCTGTACCACCCAGTCAGCTGCTCCACCTCAGCCCTGTACGCGGACTCATCCCCCCCCAGAGATGAGCCCCACAACTGTGGTGTCGTCGGCGAACGTGATGATGGTGTTACTGGGGTGCGCAGAGGTACAGTCTGATGTGTAGAGGGTGTAGAGCAGAGGGCTCAGCACGCAGCCCTGGGGGGAGCCGATGCCGAGGCTGATGGTCCCAGATGTGTGGTCTCCCACTCTCACCTTCTGCCTGTGGTCCGACAAGAAGCTGTAGATCCACATGCAGATGGAATGTGGAAGTCCAATGTGGAATGTGGAAGTCCAAGGTCTTCCAGTTTACCCACCAAATATTGCCACCTGAATATGTTTTTTATGGCCAACTTGGAGTCTTTTCAGTTCTTTTTGGGAGATTCCACCCCCGTCTCCCTGCAATATGCTTCCACTTCTGTCAGTTTCTTGGCCTGTCTTGTCTGCTCTGCTGTTTTTAGGTCTATCCACTGATTTTCAATGATGTTTAGGTCAGAGGACTGTGAGGGGCTGTGACAAAACTTTCACCTTCCACCTCTTGAGGTATTCCATTGTGAATTTTGAAGTGTGATTTGGATTGTTTTCCAGTTTCAGAGGCTATCCTTATTTCATATTTACCTGTGATATTTGCTTCCTAGAAATCACTGCTTTTTAAATGATTCTTTTTAAAAATATATATATTTAACACTAGCTCAAGGCATGATCAATCAAACTCTGGTAAACAGTTGAAGATGTGTTCTTGCCATGAAATTCTGCACCTTTTTTTTTAACTCCTAACAAGCCTTTGCTTTTTGCAGCCAAAAAGGAGTATTTTCTAGCTCCATCGGATTTACAATCAAAGAAGTCTGATTAGGTACATCAGATTTGTTTGAATGTCAATTTGCAAACCATCCATCCATCCATTCTCTATACACCGCTTTATCCTCACTAGGGTCGCGGGGGGGCTGGAGCCTATCCCAGCTGACTTGGGCGAAGGCAGGAGACACCCTGGACAGGTCCCCAGTCTGTCACAGGGCTACATATACAGACAAAAAATCACACTCACATTCACACCTACGGACAATTTAGAGTAACCAATTAACCTCAGCATGTTTTTGGACTGTGGGAGGAAGCCGGAGTGCCCGGAGAAAACCCACACATGCACAGGGAGAACATGCAGACTCCATGCAGAAAGATCCCGGGCTCAGGCCGGGACTCGAACCAGGGATCTTCTTACTGCAAGGCGAAAGTGCTAACCACTATACCACTGTGCAGTAATTTGCAAATTTTGTCGTAAGGACACAGGAAAGGTTTTCTCTGGCGAATCTTCCATAAAGGTACATTTTTGCAAGTGTGTCTGCACAGTCGAATCACCACTCCAATTTAAAAATTTCCCTGAAGGTCTTTTGGAGTCAAATGGTGGTTTTGATTTGTCTTTTTAGAAATCCTATGAGCCATTCTCTCAGAGAGTTTTCCTAGTTTTTCTTACTTTGACGTCCACTGTTCTTGTTAATTGCTGTTTCTTAATTACATTCACAATTGAAGAGACAACCAACTGAAAAGTTTTGCTGTCTTCTTATAGCCTTCTTCTGCTTTGTGTGTTGGCACCAGTTGTCTATATTTTCCGCTTACTTAGTAGCTATGTATTTATTACATATATGAAGTATATACACTATAGGAGAGTGGCATGACTAGACATAAAGTTAGCCAGGTGACCTATATGGTATTATACTAATATAATTTGTCTTTGTGGTGTAATGTTGCACACAAAAAAAGCTCCTTAAAAAGTGTAATTTTCTTCACCACTGTGTGCAGAAATCTTGAAGTCACATTCTCTGCTGCTGTTGCTGTGCGTGGGAGTCATCTCTGACATGTGTCATCAGGCAGTTGCCTTGACTTTGGGGATGTGGAAAAGAACTCAGACAGGCCACTGAGGTGTGAGAGGAATATCTGACATCCCCTCATCTTTGCAGTTGCTTGGTTCAAGGCTACCTTGAGGTTGAGGTGGGGAGAGCAAGAAATTATTAGTCAGCAGGATCTTCATCTTGACTTTGGCATATACTCTGTTTTGAGTGGCCATTACTGCAACTCTCTCCAGACAATTATAGTCATCCGAAAATGTAAGGACAAACGCCGCAACATGTTCTGCCCTCCCAGATTTTGTGACATCCAACTTAAACCTAAACAGCAGTCTTGTCTGAAATATAACAAAGCATTAGAGGAGTTCTGCAAATTGACTTGTATCAGTAAATCTCCCCGCTGTAACAACAACCAGTTGTGCTTCTCCAGCTTCGTCTTTGTTTTCTTCTCCCACTACTTCAGGAACAGCTATAATTATCCCATTGTGGATTTTTACCCATGTGCCAGCAAACACTTTAGTTTCTGACATCCTGTAATATAGATCTTTGTTATGATAAGAAAAGCAGCCCAAAATGACTGCTTTCATTATTTAACTCCTTCTACATTTGACCCTGAAAGTGATTTTCGGTGGTAAAATACCCACAGTTAGCCATTCTCTGAATTATGTGCCTGTTTTGTCTTAGCAGCTTATTATGCTTTTAGATATCCTTTCTGTTGGGGTTGTTGGGGGATGGTTTTTAATTTGACTGCAACCCTCAGATGCCCTGTCATAACCTCATGTCTTGTTCTGTGGCTGCACTGTTGCTCTGAGTGACGAAAGAAAGAAAGAGCATAATGACAGTCCATAGCTTCTCTCAGACATGCTTTTCTATTCTGTTAATCTGATGGCATCTTAATGTGTCAGCTTCATGTATGATCAAGCTCCCTGTTTACTTTTCTATAAAAGTTGCAATGGCAGTTAATTTTCATGAATGAACTGGGTAAACGTGTTGTGCAGAGTTTGCTCCAGTGTATTTGTTTTATTTGTCAGATTAGTTGGTCTACTAGCCAAGCTTATAGAGCCACTGTTTTGCAAAAATGCCCCCATGAATTTTGCTTTGCTACTTTCTGGTGTATTTAGGCTTTAAAATGTGTTTCTCTGATGGTCTGTATAGATATTTTATATTAGTTTTGTTGTTAAATGACTTTAATTTAGTTTCACCAGCCACATGTGGCCATAATGCTGCGTGTAGAACTGCTCCCAGAGATGTTTTTCAGCCTACAGTGTGATTAAGCATTATGCCAGTCTTGTGCTGAACATGTGTCAGTGGAGCAAGGAAGATACATGTTACACATATATCAGTAAACATGCCATTTAATGCATATTTGACAAGATGCTTTGAACTTGGTAGCACTTTCATCACACCACTTCTCCAGGAGTACATCGATGCTTGATTTATTATTGGTTCTTGCAGCAGAAATACCATTTTATTACACCAATTTACAGTGGCGGTTGGTCCATTTCAAATGGTTTTCCTCATCCTGCATGTCTGGGCTGTAAAACAGAGTAAATGGAGTCTGGATAAGTGGCTGGAGATACCTGTCAGTGCCTCCAACTGTCCTGGAAGTCTGATGCTGATGAGGAATGATAGAAGGATATTACATTTGCATCCAACTCTGCCCTGCACAGCTGTCAGACCAAAGCACCCTTTGGTGCTTCAAACGGTTATGATACCAGCGAGCAGTCATGTAAGCACACACCGGTGTGCATGCATGTCCAGATCTCCATCTGACACATCTTACTTGAGCTAATTCCATCTGCAACTTTGAAGATGGGAATAACTGGGGGTGAGAGGCCATTTGAATGAAGTCTGTGGAGTGGATAGAGGACAGGGTGTGAGTGAGGAGCAGGAGGAAGGTGGGAAGCTGAGAATAAGATGATGGCTTTTTCACATCAATAAATCATAACCAAACTAACTTTTGAACATTAGCACAAATTAGCATAGGTCTCTGCAAAGAGGACTCTCAGACTGAAGCTCCTCTACACTACTTTACTTGGATTTTCCAGGACATTTGCTGGACTACTGTAGTGCCAAAAATAAGCTGCTTCATTAGAGTCACAGCTGACTTTATAGGAGAGGTGACATTCAAGCCTTCAGTCCCCACACTTTCTTTGTCATTGTTGTTATCACATAACGCCACCTATTGGTTAGACAGCTTAATATGTGAGTGTAACGTTAAATGTTAAATGTTGTGTTTAATTGTCATGTTTTGTTATTTATAAGAAGCTAGGTCTTGGGATACAACACAACTTTCAGCAGATCCAAATAATCTCATAATAAAATCAAAGAAAATCAAATCAGTTGAATGCAAGCACTGACTGAGGCTCTGACTGTGCAGAAAGAAGTCCCTGGTGCAGTATCACCATTTGTTTTCCTGAGTAAAGTCGCGCAAAAACAACTTTTGAATGGCTGCCACAATGGAGAAGAAACACAGGACCTGTCATTTTCACATCGGATGGAAGTATGTTTTGTTGTTGCTGTTATGTCAAACTCCAAATGTGTGCACCTGATAGGCCAAGCCTGTTGCTAAGGAGGTCACCGTGAACTGAGCAAGACCCCTGAAGAGGAGGCTTTGTGCTCGTCTGAAAGATACTAACTCACAGTACACAAAGTAACTTGCAATGACTGAGCGAGAAAGTGCATTTTTGGGGAGATTTTGTTAGCTTTTTCTTCTGAGGCTCTGGGTTTCCTGATCACAAGGTCGAGGGTTCAGGCCCCGGCGCTGCCAAGCTGTCACTGTGAGGCCCTTGAGCAAGGCTCTTATCTCTGTCTGCTTCAGGGAAGATTTATCAGTGGCTGACCCTGAGCTGTATCCCAACCTGGGATATGCGAAAATAAGAAATTTACAGTGCTGTAATGTATTTGTGACAAACAAAGACTGTGTCGTCTTCTTATTGAAGGAATGGCAGTGTAGAGATGCAGTTGGTGCCTTGATATATCTTGACTGTGACTCGTGGGCTTAGGATTCCTTTCCAATCACCCTGGATTTGTAGTTTCAGTAAGAAGTCAAAGCTATTTTTGACATGATCAATGTTTTGTATGCTTTTGAACTCAACCTGTTTTAACCAACCGACTGCACCAGAACCTGTGTTGCATTCAAACCAAGTAAGTGTTGACAATCAGGTCAAAGACACAACTTAGCTTGACAGACTCGGTTGCCCGTTACACCAAGCAAAGTTCACAGCATTGCATTGAAGTTGATCAGGCATTTCACTGACTTTGCATCACTTCAGACAGCTGCCACATACACACGGAACAGTGATGGGTGCGTCAAAACATACAGACATCGAGAGAGAGACGTCAGTTGTATATTAATTATTGCATAGTGACAGCGGCAGCGAAGTGACAACTTGATTCTGTTGAATTTCTGAATTGCAGACGTGCAGGTGGTGTCATTACTGCTGAAGCAAAACTGTATTCAGAAGGAGGGGAGCAGTTTGAGGGGGATGACTAAAGCAAAGGCAGAGCTGAACTACCCACCCTGGACTTTTTTGTTTGTTCTGCTCTTTCTTCCGTTCCTTCGCCTCCACAGGGCACCTTTAAACCACTGACCAAACCAAAACCACAGACTTCTATTGCTCTATTCCACTTACATACTGTTGTGAGTGCACCATTGCTTCCACTCCCCCAGGAACACTTAAATATTCATGTTTTAAATATTTTTTATCTCCTTATCTGTTTATTGGGCGGTCAACTGAATTCCCTGAAAACAGACGATAAAGTGCAATATTGCAGTTGCTGACTCAGCGGAGCTGATTTATTTGTGGGTGAGCTGTTTGCTCCAGTTAGCATTATTTGAGAAGAAGATCATCAGCTTTTTTCTCCATGTCCTGAATTTTATTCAGCTCTGCAGATGCTGATTGTCCAGACAACTGGTGGGAATCTTTTCATGACACAGCAATATGTTTATGAAAAACACACACACATATATATATCATCAACCCTTTAATGGCCTCTGAAGCACCGTTTAAAACTGGAGACGGGAACATGAAAAAGCTCTTGTTTTTAGTCATCTTTTGACTCAGCCAGCAGTTAAAAAAAGTGCATATGAAGTTGTAAAGCTGGCAATAGCATGAAAGTTTGACAAAATGTGCCTTCTTTCAATATCTAGATAAAGATGTGGATATACATATGGCTTTTTTACTTTATTGCCATTTTTCTTTGCACTCTTGTGTCTACATCCTAACATTTCATTTGGATCATAATGCCCTTTAAAGAAAAGAACTATAAAGACTCTGATGTGATGCTTGAATGTGTGAATACATGACCTTTCATGTGGGAGTCCTTGTCCATGTGTCAGCATGAATTTGTCTTTCACTGCAGGGTAAAAACATTTGCAGTTTATTTTTATTCTTTATACATGGTTAAGCATTTGAAAATAACAATGCTTTATTTCTGACTATTCTGTTGCTTTTCGACTGCTTACATCGGCCTTCAAACAGATATAGAATGGCTTTTTGGCTTGTTGGGTCAACAGCTTGAGGACACATTTGACCATCACTTTGGCGTTCCTGACCTACATTTCACAAGGATCACTTGTCAGACAGGAAGTTCAGAACATTGACCTGCTCTCCATTCAGTCTAGGCTGGTCAGCAAGTAGTTTCAGTATGCTCAGTCAATGATGTCCAGCAGAGAGGTAGACACGGCTTTGTGGACAAAATGATTGATCTTTATAACGTGCTTCTGTGTGTTTTAACTGTTTATGTTGCTGTGACGCCTGCATAAAGCTGTAATCAGAATTCATAGTGCACCAGATTGGATTTCCAACAAGACAGTGCCCCTGGCCACACAGCAAGGTCAGTTAAAGCCTGGATGGAGAACCCAAACATTCAAACCATGCCTTGGCCTGCTCAATCACCAGATCTAAATTCAATTGAAAACCTGTGGAAAATCATCAAATGCAAAATGGAGAACCACAAGTTCAAAAGCAAGCCAGATTAGATTGAATTTGTGCAACAGGAATGGGCTGCTGTGACAGCAGAACAGTGGCAAAAGCTGGTGGAGAGCATGCCAAAACGCATGGCTATAGTCGTCCAAAACAATGGTTATCCGCTCAAGTACTAACTCCTGTGTGTATCCTGACGAAAACAGAAGAAGACTAAATGCCTAGAAGCACTGTTTTTGGCAGTACAATGCCATAGCTATTGATTTAAGAACTTAAATCATTTTGGTTATTATCAGGAAAACCATGGAAAAGGGCTAGATACCAGCTTTTAAATGAAACTATTATAAGCTATTTTTGTTGTTATCATTATACTTGTCCAAACAGATGTACTTTTAGTTGTACCAGGCATTAAAATGAACAAGAAATTTAAGAAAATAAGGGTGGTCTAAGGGATAGTATATAGTCTGTATAGTTTTGTAGTCTTACTACTGGGCAATGTGGGTTTTAGAAAGCATTTCTCAAACAGGAGAGAACAGTAGAACTCATTGATACAGACGATAGCTCGGGGTACACAGGATATTCTTATTAGAAGGATAAGTCTATGTTGTTTCTTCTTTTCATGGGATTTGTTGCCGGGTTGATCCTTTTTAATTGGGGTATGACTACAGTGGTGCAATTTGCTGATTGGTAAAAGGGCGCTTGCATCATTAATGAGCAACATTTCTTTTTGCATCATTTTTCTCGAGTGCATCAGCATCCAGCCTTCAGAATTCTAAAATCAAAGGAAACTATTGCAAACTGGAGAATGATAAATAATGTACTACTGTAAAATGCATTGAAATTACCAACAACACAGCAAGCCTGATCAGACATCTCTGTCCTGATGCGGTGCTTTGTTTGATGGTTTGACATTCCAGACACATCAAATTATTGCCCCTCGAAACAGCACTGTTGGAGACTTTGCTGTCGCTTTTCCATCCTTCCAGCTTGATGCACATCAAAATCCAAGAGAACAAAGTTTTGCGTTGCATCGGCCTCGTGTCTGAGCATGTGGGACTGTGGTTGCAAAAAGGAGTTGCCAGAAGTTTCATCATGCCAACCATACTTAGCCTGTTTTAAGCTTAACCTTACAATGTACAGTTACTTACCAGCTCAGCTGACGGCTGGATTTGTCTTATCTGAAATCCCATTTATCTTTGATTCACAAAATGCTTATCATATAAAGTGATCAATGGAAAGCTGAGAAAGGTTCAAGTCAAGGTAACCTGAGAAATTGGGATTATCATTTAAAACCATAAGTGTCTAAATTTCCTCAGTGAGCCTTGCAACAGCCGCCCAAGTGCAGTTTTGTACAATGGTGCAAGTGTTGATGTCTAGAACGTATTTCAACCTGGCATTAACATGTCGACTGGAATAAGGATGAGGATAAGGGAAAACACACTTCAAACCTTTGCATGCCCACACACTTTCAGTGATCTAGCAAATGAAGTCACAACTGTAGAATATTACAAGCCTTTATAATGTATTAAAATTGTGACATATGTTATATATATATATATATATATATATATATATATATTAGCCTCTTATATTTCATCTTTTGGATTTTTTTGTTTTGAATTAGTTAGCACAGCTGTCTCCAATTATTTACTTGTGATTTTGTTTGTAGCATAGTGGTGTTCACTGCTCAAGCTCTGCTTTTAAATTATTCAATTTATAAATGGTACAAAAACAAATTCCTCATCACGAATGAATTTGACAAGGTTGGAGCCAGTGTAATGTATGCAGAATGTTTTGCAGAAAGGCTGGATTAAAGCTTCCTAAAGATAAAATTCAGCTGCAGCTTTGCTTTTTTTAGATCTACTACACACTACTTGGGGTAGTCATGTTAACACTAGTGCTAGCAAGTCTGCCCACTAATTAGATATAGCGCAGGAGCCTTGCTTTTCAAGTCATTTTGGTCCTATAAAAGTCCACTACAACGCTTGCAGGGTTTGTTCAGACTCAGAGTAGACCCTAAAGCAAGACTATTCACAACAGTAAGCATCGATATCTATATGTTATCTTATTTGACAGGAATGTATGCCTTTTTTGTTGTTTTTGACAGTTTGATGAACAAAAATGTCTCCAGTTATGCTCTTATTGCCCTGGGCAATACAATGTTTGATAGGTTCACCTGCAATGCAAGCCTCTGTATAAGCACATAATAAAAATGTGAAGGTGGGTTGCAGAAATAAATCACCTCCCTGGTCATGTACAGGCTTCCTTACCTTGATAAAGGAGTCATTTTACCCTTTCCTAAAGTGCAGGTCTCTTGAGGTGCGTCAGTCCACAGCCTTGTGGGCTTCTTGTCACCCACAAACACACCTTCAGACATCTCCAGGTGGAGGCTGTGAATGGTGGGGAGCTCTGATTAACTATGTAAGAGAGGTGTTACAAGTTTTTTACAGTAGAAAAAACCCCTGTCCCTCTACATCACCACCACCACTCCCAGCGACTTGAAAAGAGAACTGACAGACCTGACGTTGGGGTGCTGTTTCTTTTTCTCAATCTTTATAATTTTGGCCCTGGATAAAACATCTTTTGGGGGCACCGAAACTTACTCTGTGCACCCTGACTTCCCTTGATTTGTGGTGTGCCATGATTGTTGAAAGATTAGGTAACTTCACCTGCCACATTTTTATATTAAGACCACAGCTGAGCAACAAAAGCTCTGATTCAGGTGTTAATGAAAAAGAACAGGGATCAGATATAATTTTCCAAATAGAATACCCAAATATAGGTTGCACGTTATTATGAAGTCCAAATGGGTCCTTTTTATTGCTACACATGGTACCTAATTAGAACCTTTTGAAAATCTGATTGCCTATAATCCAGCACCATGAGAAGAAACTCTTATAAACCCTATATCTCAATCCTTCTTCTCTCAAGATGCTGGATTCTGTTTGCTCTTGCTGTTTTTTCCTTTCCCCTGACACCCAGTCATCTTCCCCTTATTCCTCTGTATGTCCCCATCTTAATTCCCCTCACTCCGGTGCTCTCTTTCTCAAAGTGGTATTTGTTCTGTCTTAACCAGAAAAATAAACATTTTATAACAATGAGGCTTCACAGACGCACTTAAAAAAAGCCAAGGAGATTTTCAAAAGACTGTCCATTATTTCCCTCATTAAAATACAGGATTGTCCTGCTATGATGTATGCTATGAATTCTTTTTAATAAAGATTAATGTCAGTGCAATAAGGCAAGTAAATCCTATTGTGCAAATAAAAAAGTAGGTAAACTGATTTGAGGGTTTACCTTCCCCAGAATCTCTTAGTTATTAATCTTCATCCTTCCTCTCTCACTGCTGTCCCAGTGTGTATCTCCCCTTCTTTGTGTGTCATCCCCATCAGTTTAATAGAAAATGAAAGGTTCTTTCCTTCCTTGTCCTGCCTCAACAGCACCCAGTTCTCCCAAACACTCACACACACACACTCGTACACACTCGTACACACTTGTACACGCCCTCAACAGATGTTCAGTCCAATCAACTGGATTAGAGGGTTTAGTATTGGTATCAATTACCTCCTCAGGAAGAAACAGTGCCAAATTTTGTCCCAAGCCAAACACTCAGACCCTCTGGAATCTGTGGAGGAGAGGATGGAAATGAAATAGGCTGTTTTCTTTGGGCTCGATCCTCAATTCATGTTTTGATTTTGATTAAATATTTTCTGAACAGGAAAATGATACAGCACTTTTAGAGTCACATTGCTGATTTCTCAGTGTCTTCAATTTTTGTTTTTTTTAGCAGTGTATCCATCTTTCCTTAGAAAGTACAAGTGGTGCTGATTGAAAGTAGTCTGTACACAGCAATTCCTCATGAATCTTTATTTTCATATCTGAAAAATATCTGAAAATCAGCAGCTAGTTAGTGCTTCTGATGATTTTTTTTCAGCATTTTTGTTATATTTTATTCCTTGGATATACTTCAGTGCAAATGCAGTTACTATATCAATTACAATAGCATGTGATCATTTATACCATATAGTAGAGTGAGTTTGCAAATCACCAAACCATCTGATCCATATTCCACTTCTCTTCTTTTGCTCTTGCTGCACTGACATGAACCAGAGCATAACTCTGGACACCCAAGACTTATCTTATTGCCATCAAAACTTCACAAGTATACAACTAAATAATAATTGTAGACTTGTGTATGGTGCTGCATAGGTCGGTTATCTGACAGCTCATAAATTATATTTTTCTTGTCCAAAGGTGTGAAAACTAAATATGGGGCCACTACTAAAACTCAAGTTTTATGTAACGATGTCTCATTCTGTCCCCCTAACATGAAGATGTATCCAACTGGCTGCAAATCCTTCCACTGGGAAGGCTAGCAAAGTTGAAATTGCGTTAAATTAATACAAATGTACTTATTGGTATTTCAATATAATTTTTTTTTATTATAATGCACTGGGTTGATACAGCATAATATATAAATGACAATAGTTGTGATATAATTATTGAGGCATTTTAAGTGCAGCACCTATTTAATAATTATCTGCAACTCCACTGATTAATTTTTGTCTCATATATGTTCCACAAAGCTACTTTGATCTTATCTTACTTTTACAGTTGCCATTAAAACAGTGATTCATGTAAACCAATTGCCATAGTTTTTAATAATAACTGTCAATATGATTAATTGGTGACAGTTTGATGAGACATGGCTAATACTGTTGAATATTATGTATGAAATGCATCAAGCTGTTTTTTTGTTGTTGTTTTTTTTTTTTTAGCTTTTTTCGCTATCCTTAATAGATACAGATATTTAGATAAGACAGCAGAGCTCCTGTATGGTGAAGGTCAAAGTAAATCTTTATGTCCTTAAAAGTCATCAGTCTGACTTGGTCTTTAGAATTAAAGACTAAAGGCAAAGAAAACCAAAAAAGCATACACTTTACACACGCTGCTAAAATGTACAAAAGTCATGGCACAGTTGGACAAAGCCAACAGCAGCTGTACATTACTTTTTGAGGCCTTATAAATGGCAAACATCACTTATACTACTTTCAAAATGTCCTTTTTGTATCTCAGTCAGTTGTTTTTTGGCTCCTTTTGTACTTCGTGAGAGTTTTACAAGTGGCTCCTGAAGGAACAGAAAATGGGCTCTATTTATTTTCCTTTGCTGAATAGGAGCTTGTTTGTAGTATTTTAATGTGCAGCTTGACATGGCAAGAAGAGGTCAAATTAGATGACCTTACAATTACTGCCTAACAAGTACTTCCTAATAATGCAAAACAAACCACTTGCAGTCGCACAAATCCAGCCGCATTTTAAGTGCAGTTGCTTTCTCATTTAATTTATATTTCTCTATTGAGGTAAGATATCCACATGCAGATCACATCTTGATGCTGGACGTAAAGAGGATCTTTATTTATAAACCTCATTTATACCAAAACACTGAGTTTTACTTGCCTTTGGAGCCTTTAACCACCATTAGTCTCTATATTTCTGACTGCTGTGTACCTGGAAAACTCATTTGCCTGAGAGAGTGATGCATTAATAAGACATCCAGTCAACCTTAGTTTGTCTGTGTCTGTCTGCAGTGGGCTAGTGAAAGTTCTGAAAGTATGCTAAAGAAAAAAAAACGTCTGATTCATGAGGCCTGCCAATAAATAATTTAGTTAGCAATTAAATGAAAAGTGCATAGATGTAACACTTTATTACCGGTTTTATTGAGGTTTTTATGCAGCTGTGGTCTGGGAGAAACCTCCACCATGTTTAAGGTTTATTCCAAACTGACTCATCAGTCTGTTTAGTGGAAGTGCATTATCTCCAACAACTCAATTAAACAGGACTCCAGAAAAACACAAACTCTGCTTCTTGTCTCCTAGAGTCAGCTCTCTAAATGTAGCTCAAGCAACAACTGTTTTTTTTTTTTTGTACTATTCTGTTTGAAATTGCATAACCATAGTCCCATGTCAAATGTCTCTAAATTGGAGAGACGGAGGGTATGAGGCCATTTGAAGTTCAAGCTCATAACCCTGTGACTAATTTATGACTTAGAGGGAGACTGGCAGCCAAAGCACAGATCCCTGCAGACCCTTGTCTCTCTGCAACCTTTATCTTTGGGTCAGCTAGATTTCCCTGTCCGTATGAACAGGCATTTTTAACTCTCCATATGTGTTTTCAAGCTTGTCTGAATACATATCTCTGGTTCTGCAAGTGTGTCTAGGTCGTATTTTACTGGATTTTATTTATGCTGCACTGTCATACACTGGGTGCAGGAGCAGGTTTTACTCAGTGTCCTTCAACTGCTCTGTGTTCCCCCTCACGACTCTCACAATGAGTGTAATAGAATCATACATGACTGAATGCATGCAAAATGCCCCAGTGCCACTGCTGTCTGTGTGTGTTGTCTTGTCACGCATCCCTAATGCAGACTGACAGGAAAACATGCATCTAATTTTGTACGCTGGCAAATGCTGTAAGGGCTGAAATTCACAGGAAGGAAATGCACAAAAGGAGATATATACCCACACAGCCCTACATGTTATATACATCACTACGACACCAGTGTAGCAAACAGAAATGAGCTAATTTATGCATAAGACATAAGGTCAGGCCCCATATAGGTCTGAAAAATATTTCATTATGTGAGATTAGGTTCTGCTTTGTAATATGCTTGTATTGTGTGATAGCTTAAAATGAAAGCAAATAACCTAAAACGTTATGATGTCACATTTTTCCTTAATTTTCTTTGTGCTGCTTTCTTTTAAAGACAACTATATTAAGAAAAGATTATATATATATATATATATATATATATATATATATATATATATGGCATGCCGTTTAGGAAATTATATATATAATGAAACTTGATATATATATAATGAAACTTGATATATATATAATGAAAGTCGATATATATATAACGAAACTTGATATATATATAATGAAACTTGATATATATATAATGAAAGTCGATATATATATAATGAAACTTGATATATATATAATGAAAGTTGATATATATATAATGAAACTTGATATATATATATAATGAAAGTCGATATATATATAATGAAACTTGATATATATATATAATGAAACTTGATATATATATAATGAAACTTGATATATATATAATGAAAGTCGATATATATATATAACGAAACTTGATATATATATAATGAAACTTGATATATATATAATGAAAGTTGATATATATATAATGAAACTTGATATATATATATAATGAAAGTCGATATATATATAATGAAACTTGATATATATATAATGAAACTTGATATATATATATATATATATATCGACTTTCATTATATATATATCGACTTTCATTATATATATATCAACTTTCATTATATATATATCAAGTTTCATTATATATATATCAACTTTCATTATATATATATCAAGTTTCATTATATATATATCAACTTTCATTATATATATATCAACTTTCATTATATATATATATATCGACTTTCATTATATATATATCAACTTTCATTATATATATATCAAATCTTTTTTTCCTACCGAGCCCCGGAAGGGACATGTCCGTATGGCGAAGCGACAATGAAGGACACTCACCCGGACGAGAATTTTATTGAGTTTTATTTTGAAATCGGCCTGAAATACACAGACATTCAAGCAGTGCGATGCGCTAAGAGTCTGCCATGCAGACCAGCGATCCTGATAATGGTAAGTTTTATTTCTCCAACATCCTGCTGTTATCCTACTATGAATACGCTAGCTACAACAGTCCCACATCAGTATTATGGACGTTCCGCCAGCTAACGCGGTCCGGACACCGGATCACTGATTAGAGGTTGGCTTTGAACTATTGTTTGCCAGCCAGTTAGCCGCTGGTAAGCTAACAAGCTATGAAACAACTCCTTATAAAACCGGAGGAAAGCAGCAGCAATATTTCAGTCCAAGACCTGTATTCAGAACCTCCCACGCTGTTACACAATGACCCATTATTCATATTACTGAACTATATGGTTATCATTGAAATTTCCCTTGAAGAACCAGTGAACTCTTTGCGAACACATTTTAATTTATGTGTTGATTATGTTTCGTATCAGTAATACAAGTCTATAAAACTGATTCAAATGATCAAGTTAACACAATGAAGTAAAGAGTACTGGTAATTGCAGCTATTTTCATAATTTCAAGGTAAAATTCTGATGTGTGATTTTCTAGCTTTGCAGATGTGGAAATCCAATGCACTGATTTCTTATACACAGATGCTTTTGGTGTTTTTTGTTGTAAAATAAAACAAGGCATTTATCACTGTTGGAAATGATTACAGGTATTATTTGTAACACTTTCTAACATTGTATGGACAAAGCAATAAATCAGTTAATGGATAAAATCATTTGTATTACAGATGCTATCAACAGCATGTCTTGTTCATTTTATTAAGTTGTCGGCCTTGGATGATGAGGTCCAGTTACCAGGAGCACTAGTCTGCAGCTTACTGGTTCCGTCCTGCAGCTCCTCCACGCTGTCCTCCTCTCTACAGACCAAATCAAGTAAGATCTGTTTAGACTATGCAGACATCAACATGATCAGTATGTTATCTTTTGACCCATCCTAAAATCACAAAATAGAACATTTACTTTAAGTTAACTGTGTTTATGAAAATAGAAAATAATTACTGACAACTAGTACTTTTTGGTGCTTTTATGCAGGAAAAGGGAACCAGGAAGCTGCTGTGGATCCTCTGCAGTATCTGGAGAGGTCAGAGGAACGGTTCTTGGAACAGATCGGAAGACACCAAGACGTGACCTCTGCCATGCTCCAGAACATCCAGAAGATGAATGAAAACCTTGGTTGCACTGATGGGACGCATGGTGTCGGTGCTGGAGCAACTGTCCCAGAATTAAACTGCATTGTTGACTATTGGCTTTTCTAGAAAATAAATCTTTTTTAGTACTTCACCTGTTTTGTATTTTACCCATGCACTTTGGGTGAATAAACAGAAATTTGTGATGAGATGCAAATTTTGTCTATAATCTACAGAGACTTTATTCAGTGTTCAGTGCACACTTTTGTTACACACATTTTGACAGATAAGCAGTTGTGCTTTTCAAGCAGATTTTAGTCAGAAACATCAGTAGCATATGTTTTTTTTTACTGTTACACCAAGCTAGGTAGATAAACTGCACTACTGCAGCAGATATATTATTGAAATGTGCTTCTATTATGTGTCTACATACACTGCTCACAAATAGTTATTCAACTTTTGGGTGAAATTGATGGAAAATATAAAAAGTGCATGCTGTAGTGATATATCATAAAAGTAGGGTATTTAACTAGAAACATGCAATAGTGATTTCCTCATCTCAAAAAAAATGTATTGAATCAAAAGCTAACAACAGTGGAGGGTATGTCACAATAAAAAATGTCTCAGTTTGGACAGAACAGCAGCCTTCAGCTGAAATCCAGTGCAATTGTGTCCCACCAGTGGCGTGATCATGGATGTGTCCAGGCAGTAGCTGACCTCTGCCTCGTAATTAGCCTTAAGACCAGCTATAAAGATAAACATAGATATTATCATTATCATCAACATATGGTGCATGTGTTTAACCTTTAAGCTATGTAGGGATGCAAATGTAGTCGAAGCTAAGTAGCTAAGCTAATGCTAACACGTTCAGTGTTCAGAATCAAAACATCTCTAAAAATTACCTGTTTTCTCAAACGTAGTCGCCGTTCCCTGTGACAACCATGAAGACAGATAGATAATCACAGAAGAGCTCATCTGAAGAGCAAATGTCCAATAAGGTTCCTGTTTTTGTTTGCCATGTCCTTCCAGGGCTCAGTAGGAAAAAGTCTGAATATATGGAATGAAACTTTGAATAGATGGAATGAAAATCTGAACATTCTATATTCCGACTTTCATTATATATATATATCAACTTTCATTATATATATATCAACTTTCATTATATATATATCGACTTTCATTATATATATATATATCAAGTTTCATTATATATATATCAAGTTTCATTATATATATATCAAGTTTCATTATATATATATCGACTTTCATTATATATATATCAACTTTCATTATATATATATATCAAGTTTCATTATATATATATATATCAAGTTTCATTATATATATATCGACTTTCATTATATATATATCGACTTTCATTATATATATATATATCGACTTTCATTATATATATATCAAGTTTCATTATATATATATATCAAGTTTCATTATATATATATCGACTTTCATTATATATATATCAAATTTCATTATATATATATCAAGTTTCATTATATATATATCGACTTTCATTATATATATATCGAGTTTCATTATATATATATCAAGTTTCATTATATATATATCGACTTTCATTATATATATAATTTCCTAAACGGCATGCCATATATATATATATTTATATATATATATGTATATGTATATATATATATATATATATATATATACACACGTGGACAAAATTGTTGGTACCCCTCAGTTAAAGAAGGAAAAACCCACAATTCTCACTGAAATCACTTGAAACTCACAAAAGTAACAATAAATAAAAATTTATTGAAAATTAAATAATCAAAATCAGCCATCACTTTTGAATTGTTGATTAACATAATTATTTAAAAAAAACAAACTAATGAAATAGGGCTGGACAAAAATGATGGTACCCATAACTTAATATTTTGTTGCACAACCTTTTGAGGCAATCACTGCAATTAAACGATTTCTGTATTTGTCAATGAGCGTTCTGCAGCTGTCAACAGGTATTTTGGCCCACTCCTCATGAGCAAACAGCTCCAGTTGTCTCAGGTTTGATGGGTGTCTTCTCCAAATGGCATGTTTCAGCTCCTTCCACATATGTTCAATGGGATTCAGATCTGGGCTCATAGAAGGCCACTTTAGAATAGTCCAACGCTTTTCTCTCAGCCATTCTTGGGTGTTTTTGGCTGTGTGTTTTGGATCGTTGTCCTGTTGGAAGACCCATGACCTGCGACTGAGACCAAGCTTTCTGACACTAGGCAGCACATTTCTCTCCAGAATGCCTTGATAGTCTTCAGATTTCATCGTACCTTGCACACTTTCAAGACACCCTGTGCCAGATGCAGCAAAGCAGCCCCAAAACATTACTGAGCCTCCTCCATGTTTCACCGTAGGGACAGTGTTCTTTTCTTCGTATGCTTGGTTTTGAGTCTATGAACATAGAGTTGATGTGCCTTACCAAAAAGCTCCAGTTTGGTCTCATCTGTCCAAAGGACATTCTCCCAGAAGCTTTGTGGCTTGTCAACATGCATTTTTGCAAATTCCAGTCTGGCTTTTTTATGAGTTTTTTTCAGCAGTGGTGTCCTCCTTGGTCGTCTCCCATGAAGTCCAACAACGACGAATGGTGCGATCTGACACTGATGTACCTTGGCCTTGAAGTTCACCTTTAATTTCTTTGGAGGTTGCTCTGGGCTCTTTGGATACAATTCGAACGATCCGTCTCTTCAATTTGTCATCAATTTTCCTCTTGCGGCCACGTCCAGGGAGGTTGGCTACTGTCCCGTGGGTCTTGAACTTCTGAATAATATGAGCCACTGTTGTCACAGGAACTTCAAGCTGTTTAGAGATGGTCTTATAGCCTTTACCTTTAAGATGTTTGTCTATAATTTTTTTCGGATGTCCTGGGACAATTCTCTCCTTCGCTTTCTGTTGTCCATGTTCAGTGTGGTACACACCTTTTCACCAAACAGCAGGGTGACTACTTGTCTCCCTTTAAATAGGCAGACTGACTGATTATGAGTTTGGAAACACCTGTGATGTCAATTAAATGACACGCCTGAGTTAATCATGTCACTCTGGTCAAATAGTTTCAATCTTTTATAGAGGTACCATCATTTTTGTCCAGGCCTGTTTCATTAGTTTGTTTTTTTAAATAATTATGTTAATCAACAATTCAAAAGTGATGGCTGATTTTGATTATTTAATTTTCAATAAATTTTTATTTATTGTTACTTTTGTGAGTTTCAAGTGATTTCAGTGAGAATTGTGGGTTTTTCCTTCTTTAACTGAGGGGTACCAACAATTTTGTCCACGTGTGTATGTATATATATATATATATATATATATATATATATATATATATATATATGTATATATATATATATATATATATTTGTACAACATATTTGTAAAGTATGTCAAGCCTGAGTTGCGAATTGCATTTTACAGCACCCAAATCTGCTATTAAACCCCAAAACCCATCAGCAGATTTGATTGTTTTTTTTAATCGCCAAATGACACCGTTTATCAGAACCAGAAACTGTGATAACAGAACAGAGTCAGCAAATGCGACTTTAGTAAATAAAAGAAAAAAAAACACCCAGAAACTGCTTGAATTTTAGAAAGCTCAAAAGATTTTATGTACAACACAATCTTTTTTTTTTTTAAATTTAGTCCAATTATGTAGCTTGCAAGATTCCTGGCATACGCACATACACACAAGCATGTTAGCAACCATGTGCACATTTGTACTTTTTTGTAAATTATCAAAACTTCAAAACTGAAATCTCCTCTTTACAGTTATCCTGTTCCTTAAATACTTCAGTACTTTACAGCTTAGGTAAGTCTCTACAGGATTTGCCCACCTGGATTCAGGCAGTTTACTCAATATTTCATGGCAGATCCCATGAAGCTTTGTCAAATTGTACTGGAAGCATCTGTGACTTGCTGTCTGCAGGTCTCTCCACAGACGTTTCTGTGGGGTTTAAGTCTGAACTTTAGCTGAGTCACTTAAGGACAGCTAGAGACTTGTCCTGAAGTCATTTCAGTGTTTTCTTGGCTGTTTGCTTTGGCTCTTTGTCATGCTGAAAGAACTTCAGTTTCCCTGCATTTGTGATCCACCAGTCTTCCAGTGCTGCTGAGAAGTACCCCAAAGCATGATGCTGCCACCACCATGTTTCACTTCATGTTTTAGGAGACATGGTGATTGGAATTCAGCCCAAATTGTCCCTTTTTTGTCTCACCAGATGAGAGAATCTTTTTCCTGACACTCTCAGCACTCCAAGCAGGCTGCCATGTATTTTACTCTGAGTGGTCTGATTGGTAGAGAGCTGCTGCAGTGGTCATTCCTTTTGAAAACTCTCCCATTTCTGCAGAGTACTTCTGAAGCTCTCTTCGACAGACTGTTGGGTTCCTGGTCACCCTCCTGACCAAGGACCTTTTTGCTTAGACAGCCAGCTGCATGAGTGCTGCTGGTTTAAACTTCTTCCATTTTACACTTATTGAGGCCGCTGTGCTCTAGGGAACACTCAGAGCTTTAGAAATTGTTTTATAGCGTTGCTCTGATCTTTGCCTCACCACAGTTGGATGATGGAGATCGACAGAGACTTTATGGCTCAGTTTTTGGAAAGCAGTGTGAATTGTGGTATGTTATCTGCACCAGTGTGGGTCTTCCTAAATTATGCCCAGTCCATTCAGTTCACCACAGGTCGACTCCAATCAGTTCAAGAACAAAGCTCAAAGATTATTAAAACTAAGAGGATAAACCTGATTTCACTGTGGAACAAAAGTTCTGGATGATTTTTGTAAATGAGACATTTGAGTTTTTAATTGTCAATAAATTTGCAAAAAAAAAAATGTAATAACACATTTTTCCTTGACATTTTAAATGAACAGGTGTAGATAGATGATGAAATGCTGGTTTTATTCATTTAAATGTTGCTTTACAACATTAGAAAGAAGGTAGATAATGGAGTCTGAATACCATCTCTGCACAATAGTAGTGTCTTCTTGTGGCTTTGTCCCTTGGTCAGCCATTGGGTTGTTTTTCACTGTAGTTCATCCAAACTTTGTAGGAAGTTGGTGCTATTGTGGTTATAAAAGTATAATGCTATGGAAGCAGGCTGTAGAAGACATGCTGAGCTTTTGTCACTTGACTTCTTTGGCAAGTTTCCACTGCTTGAACTTCCTACAAAGGTACACATACATCTGAGTTCAATGACGATGTACTTTGGCATATTATAACACTCATAAAATATGTGAACACTATTGGGTTTCACACTGTACAAATGGTAACATAGCCATTCACTAAGACAGATTAAATCTCAGTTTTAATGTGATATATCTATACAACATCACACATTTAGAGTGTACTACTCCTTGTTATAGCTTGCCAGATTTGTGCACTGCTTATAGTTTAATGGCCGCTTATTAAATTGCTCTACTTGTTGTTTTGATGGTTTGGATTCTACAGATGAAGTCCTGGTTGGAATGTAATGTTAGTGGCAAGCCTGCTTTACTGGCTGTCTGCTGTATTTAGAATCGTCAGGAATAAATTTAATTATTGAAGGCATTAAAAGTGACAAGGAGTGTATCACCTAAAATGTGAATGAAAGAAATTGTTCGTCAGACACTTCTCTATTAATTGCCTGTGTACAGAAAATGTTTGAATCTTGATTATCTTGTGAAGTGTCATACACTTGAGTCTAAATTTCAGTTAAAAAAAGTTTTCTAACCTATAAAAAGATTGCTCTGTGGTTTGTGTGAATCACAAAAGAGCATTTTGAAGATTGTTTACTGCATTTGTTGATTTTGAGCACCCTGGACTGCATTTAGACTGCTTTTTGACTGAGTTAGCATTGAGGTTTTTGGAACCAGTGGGACACTTGAATTAAATGAAAGATGCACCATGTTTTCTCTTTTACATGGGCAACCAAAAATAGCAGGATCAGAGAATATATATTGCAGATGCTATCAAGGATTTCACTAAACACACATTTACTAAAGGGATGTAAGTTAACATCCTGTATTGACTGTAAGAAAGTCCAGGTCTCTAGAGACAGTGCAGAGTTTGGAGTTTGAAGACCTAGTACACTTTAAAAAATTATGGTTGGACTCAACCAAAACATTATCCCAACAGTTTGCATCAGTCTTTTTTGGGGTTTGATAACCTCTAATGGAATTAACCAACAAACGACACCGACTTAGGGAAAATAGCCTTTCTTCTATAATCAAATGTATTTTCAATTAACAGTCTAACTGTCTGAAGAAGTGCAGTTATGTAAAGATATGGAATCCTGAATTTAAGAAATTATTTAAGAAAATATTTCTCATAAAGCCTGTTTTATTAAGTTTCCTCAGCTTGAATTTAGTTTTAAAGCAACAAATGCAGACATTTATGAGTCTGAATTACACACAATAGTATATTTAAACAATTACTAACATTACTATGTCAAGCCATCCCATTAAAATAAGGTTTGGTACTTAAATACTTTATCTAAATCAATTGTGTATTTAGTTAGGGATGGGAACATAACCTTTGAATTACTCTTCAGAGTGTACTATTCTTGAAACAAACTACATAGTACTATTATTTGATTCTCTTAGAAAGAAAGTTTGATGTTTCTCATGACAAACCCTTTGATATTGCCAACAATGTTCAATAGTGTAACAAGCAATGTGGCCTACCCATTCTAAGAGCTCAAACACTCAAGAGGTGAATTTCTGCATTTAAGTTTCTAGTGAGGAGTCAGTTGCATGTGTACATGTCACAGCCCAAATATGTGGAGTTAAGTTCTAGAATTTATAAAAGCAATATTGTGTTAGTTTATACTGTATATAGAACCAGTGTTTGGTAGGAGACTCACTGAACCCTGGGAGGTGTATAGAATGATGCCGTAACCTATTTTTAGTCTGTACCGGAAAACAGGAGGAATAGGTCCCTGAGCTATCCGGAAAAAAAAGAAAATATCTGTAAGCACGCTTACCTCTCCATCAAGAAGCATTTTACCAGCATCAAGTCATCGGGTAAATGCCTGATGGCTGCCCCAGCAGAGCCTTTCAGCAGCCTGAACCAGTGGACCGTGCCTATATAGGGCATCTCTAGGTGAACCTGCATCAAACTGTGTGAAGCAGAGCATTGGCAAATAAGTGCGCTCGATGAACTCAAACCACATAAACAGAGGTGTTGGAAAGAAAACAGGATTGTACTGGACATCGCATGGTTGTGTGAAAATCAGCGCGGCATTTCAGAAAATAGGCCCTTTAATGTGCTCTGTTGATCTCAAGTGTAAATAAAGAAATACTCAGACTCAGAGCTGTCAAGACTTGGAAGACTTGCAGTTTTTCCTCCATTTAGCTGTCAAGACATCAAGAAACCTCTTATTAATGTCACCCAGCAAGGACCATTTTAATGTGTATGATTGTTGTACTAACAGTTCCATCTCTATTGTTCCCGTTTAAGAGTGAATCTCACTGAAAATTGTGGCATCTACATTTAGAGTCTTTTTTTCTTGCTGTCTCAGAGTCGTTTTACAGACAAGTTGTTGCAGCCCGTTGCCATCTGCAACGCAGCAAGAAAAACTGACTACAGGTTTACACTGAGCTAATTCCTTAGCATGCTGGGGGGACTGGAACCTGTCCCAGCTGACTTGGGGCGAAGGCAGGGGACACCCTGGACAGATTGCCAGTCTGTCACAGGGCTGCACAGAGAGACAATCAACCACACTTACTGTACATTTACACCTGCAGACAATTTAGAATCACCAATTAACTTCAGGATGTTTGGGCTGTGGGAGGAAGCTGGAGTACCCGGAGAAAACCCACGCATGCACAGCGAGAACATGCAAATGTTATATAGAAAGATCCCGAGACACAAACCGTGGATTTTCCAGCTGTGAGGCACCAGTTCTAACTGCCCATGCACTGTGCAGCCCCCAAGCAGAGATTTGTCAGTTATTAATCATATTTTATTGCTCTTACTTCTCCATAAAGGGACAAAAAATAACACCCTTGAATGATGTCTGATGTGTTCACGTGATCTTTTTTTTTCATTTCTGCTAAGAATGTTTTTTTTTTTTCAAGTTCTTTGAAATGGTAAAAAACAACTTCCAGTCCACCTTTTCTGTCTGTCACCGTCTAGTCTCACTTTGCCAGTACATTCTGCAGAACATAATGATCTGGCTGCGCCTCACTGCCATTCAAAATGGTAACAAACAAATAGCAAAAGGAAAGGAAAAAGCTGACTGGCAGAAGCGACCAGTGGCAGGCTTCCATCAAGTTAGTCTGACTAATCACCGTCTATTATTGGCTAACAGTAAACAATTGGATGACTGAACCATAGCTTCAACACCACACCAAAAACCAACTCATAGCTGCCAGTACTTCCTCATAGGGTGTTGACTTGTCCACCAAACTGTGACTCTGCCCCAGCACATAGCTTGAAGTCTGTCAACATGGATTTTCACACAGGAATCCTCCTGTCTCATATGGTAAAGCACCACTGCACCACCAGATGGATGTATCACAGGTGATCAATCGTCATTGTGCTTTAATTGTAGTCTGCTAAGTTACTGTGTCTCCATTCCTTTGTTTGTTTTGCTATTCAGAGGGAGGATGAGCTAAATTCTTTCTTATATCACAGCCTTATGCACTTTTTGAATCCTAATCAGTGAAAATGAATCACTGGAACAAGGCTGGATCTCTGTTTAGAAGCTCCATTGGAGCAGCTGCTCATGTGATGAGAACTGCTGATATTATTAATAAACGTGACCAGAATCTCAGCCAGTAACCTACCACAATAATAAGTCATGACTGAAGATCTCCTCAAGGTTGAAAACAATACAACTTTAGTCTCTAGGGTCCTGATGTTATTTTTCAAAAATTGTAATTTGTGCTTTTTGTATGATTTGTTTTGGTGGTCTTTAAATTGAAGTCGAAATGAGTCCAGAGTTGCTTACACATCATTATATAAAATGTAGGCACAAGCAATGCCATTATGTCTACATAGTTCATCAAAATAAATCTGAAAACCTGTGTCAAATTGCGATTCAGTTTAAGAGTTTTAAATATGTAAGGGAATTTAGAGAATTGTTTCTAAACAGATTGTACATGTCATAAAATAAAATGAGAGCTTGTTAAAGGTGGTGAATTCCATAGAATTAAATTGTGAAGTTTGACTGTTAAACATTTTTAATTATGTTTGTTTTTAGGAATTTTAGCCATAGTAGAAATCCCTGCTCAACGATGCTTTGAAGCCATACTTAGCATTACCCCTCCCTTGAACCCAAAATTATTCGAACCAGAGCATGCTGGCATCAGTGGTTCTCCTGCTCAACATGATACTAAACCTACCACAGTCAACATTTTCCAGCGAGCTGTGCAAATGCATCTTGAATACTAGAATTTGCAGAAAAACTTGAACTCCATATTTAAAATTTCCTTAGAACAATAAGATAAAGAAGAGATGGTTTGATCTTGTCAAGAGCCACAGTGATGGAGAGCTTATTATCAACACCAACATTATCAACACAATACTCAGCTATGCGTTTATTATTTTACACCACAAGTACTTTAAAAATTTTCATTGGAGACAGCTGGGATTCACAGACTTTGGTCCATATACACATCAAGTGCAATCAGACTCTCCCCTAGCATTTCAGAGCGCAGAATGATGCTTATTTTTTTTTAAGCAATTTTGAAATCTAATTTTCTAAACTTGGAAGTTTTTAAGTCTAATTTCACATGTTGGTTAACCTTCTGAACCTCAAGTAGTTCTGGTGCATTGCTTTGCTCTTTTCACACCTTTTCCCACTGTGGACTTATTATTCACTGCAATATAGAAGTATAAAATCATGTGATTGTATGGAAACAGCAAAATCTAAAAGTAGAGAGAACTCAAAATGGCTTTTGTGCAGTATGACACAGTTTTAGGGTCATAAATCACAAATTACAGAAAGAAATGTTTAATTTATCCCCAGCAAAAAGACTCTTCACAAATAAATAGTCCAAGGTCCACTAGAAAGTTTTAATCCACTGATTATTTCCATTTTTACCGTTTCTGGCTGAAAGATGGTGTAATTTCACCATTCTAAAAGGAAAAAATGCCTTCAAAATCTGCTGCAGGTTTTGAAGTTTAAATACACACGTGGACAAAATTGTTGGTACCCCTCAGTTAAAGAAGGAAAAACCCACAATTCTCACTGAAATCACTTGAAACTCACAAAAGTAACAATAAATAAAAATTTATTGAAAATTAAATAATCAAAATCAGCCATAACTTTTGAATTGTTGATTAACATAATTATTTAAAAAAACAAACTAATGAAATAGGGCTGGACAAAAATGATGGTACCCATAACTTAATATTTTGTTGCACAACCTTTTGAGGCAATCACTGCAATTAAACGATTTCTGTATTTGTCAATGAGCGTTCTGCAGCTGTCAACAGGTATTTTGGCCCACTCCTCATGAGCAAACAGCTCCAGTTGTCTCAGGTTTGATGGGTGTCTTCTCCAAATGGCATGTTTCAGCTCCTTCCACATATGTTCAATGGGATTCAGATCTGGGCTCATAGAAGGCCACTTTAGAATAGTCCAACGCTTTTCTCTCAGCCATTCTTGGGTGTTTTTGGCTGTGTGTTTTGGATCGTTGTCCTGTTGGAAGACCCATGACCTGCGACTGAGACCAAGCTTTCTGACACTAGGCAGCACATTTCTCTGCAGAATGCCTTGATAGTCTTCAGATTTCATCGTACCTTGCACACTTTCACGACACCCTGTGCCAGATGCAGCAAAGCAGCCCCAAAACATTACTGAGCCTCCTCCATGTTTCACCGTAGGGACAGTGTTCTTTTCTTCGTATGCTTGGTTTTTGAGTCTATGAACATAGAGTTGATGTGCCTTACCAAAAAGCTCCAGTTTGGTCTCATCTGTCCAAAGGACATTCTCCCAGAAGCTTTGTGGCTTGTCAACATGCATTTTTGCAAATTCCAGTCTGGCTTTTTTATGAGTTTTTTTCAGCAGTGGTGTCCTCCTTGGTCGTCTCCCATGAAGTCCACTTTGGCTCAAACAACGACGAATGGTGCGATCTGACACTGATGTACCTTGGCCTTGGAGTTCACCTTTAATTTCTTTGGAGGTTGCTCTGGGCTCTTTGGATACAATTCCAACGATCCGTCTCTTCAATTTGTCATCAATTTTCCTCTTGCGGCCACGTCCAGGGAGGTTGGCTACTGTCCCGTGGGTCTTGAACTTCTGAATAATATGAGCCACTGTTGTCACAGGAACTTCAAGCTGTTTATAGATGGTCTTATAGCCTTTACCTTTAAGATGTTTGTCTATCATTTTTTTTCGGATGTCCTGGGACAATTCTCTCCTTCGCTTTCTGTTGTCCATGTTCAGTGTGGTACACACCTTTTCACCAAACAGCAGGGTGACTACTTGTCTCCCTTTAAATAGGCAGACTGACTGATTATGAGTTTGGAAACACCTGTGATGTCAATTAAATGACACACCTGAGTTAATCATGTCACTCTGGTCAAATAGTTTTCAATCTTTTATAGAGGTACCATCATTTTTGTCCAGGCCTGTTTCATTAGTTTGTTTTTTTAAATAATTATGTTAATCAACAATTCAAAAGTGATGGCTGTTTTTGATTATTTAATTTTCAATAAATTTTTATTTATTGTTACTTTTGTGAGTTTCAAGTGATTTCAGTGAGAATTGTGGGTTTTTCCTTCTTTAACTGAGGGGTACCAACAATTTTGTCCACGTGTGTAGTTAACAGTTTTTGTGATGTGACAAACTTAGAATACATATTTACTAGTAGGGATGGCTCGATACCACTTTTTCACATCTGATACCGATACCGATATCGATACTGCAGCCTTCAGGATCGGCCGATACCGATCCGATACCGATATGATTCTTTTTGTCATTCTAAAAGCTGTTAATAATACATGGATGTAATTTGCTTGACACTGACACTGACCTGTTCTGGTCCCCTAAAGAAAGAAGGAAAACATGTGACAACAAGTTATGTGTAACTGCTGTGGCTTTATTAAAACTTAAAGCTCACATCGCTTTTAACAGCGTTTGTAAACACAACAGACCCAGCTGCACCATTCAGATGTTTGAAATAAAACTGCAACTTGGTGCACATATTTAAATTAAACTAAATAATCCCTGTGCATAAACAGAAAAGTCACATTACACCTCAATGGCATTGCAAGGCTGCAATAAATAATTTATGAATTAACATAAAATAATAGCATCTCCACTAGAACAATGTAGGTAGTACTCAGTAAGTTGCACATGGCTTCTCAAGACACACAATCAAAACAATAAAAGTCAAGGCTGTACACCTGATTTGCTGCACCAAAACAAAAACTGAAAAACAAGGGTAAACAGTGATAGTGCAATCTAGTGTCTTCTTTTGCATGCAGCCGCTGATGTTGTACTGTATGTAAAACACAGTGAACAATTATTTTATTGACACGTGTACAATACTGATGGAATATAAATAATATCTGGCGATTAAACCTTGGCTTGTCCTAACGTTCTCATGCGAGTGAAGCTGAGAGCAGCGTAGGATCTCCCCTGATGCCATTTAGACACCGCTGGGTGGACGTGCGGATGAGAAGAGGAGAGACCTGTCACCTAATCATATTTAACACGAAAACAAGTCCACAGTTCGCTACTTAATCACATTTAACCCGAAAAATAGTAGAAAACAACAACAAAAAACAGTAAACGTACAACAGAAAAGCCGTCAAGCGGCCACAGAGTGAAACGTAAGGCGCACACGTTCACACGAAAATACTACAACAATCCACATTTTCCACCACACAAGGTGGTTGGTCATCCAGAAAAATGAACTCGACAATTTTCTCTGTTATATTTTGGCGTTGAAGCGAGTTTTGTACTCTTTTGTAGTGCTTCCTGCAACGATGGTTGCAGCGGGTCACTTTTTGTTTTGCACTCACCTGTAAAAAGTCTCCGTACTGCTTTCCATGATGCTTCTGCATATGCTTTATTAAGTTCGTTGTGTTAAAATGTCCGGTTTTGCTGCCACCCCTTGAGACACTCATTTTGCAAACGTTGCACTCAGCTATTTTACTTTTCTCCTCCGTTCGCATATAATAATTCCACACGGAAGAGATGACCACAGCTCTCCAGGCTTCTGTTCACTCTCTGCTCACGTGATAAAAACATGGGCACATGGCAACCATGGCAACAGCTTGTCTGTGTTACAGCATGTCGTGAAAAGTGAAGAAGAGGATATATGAGACAGACTGGGCTTATGGATCGGATCGAACAAGTTCTAATATAAAACTCCGATGCTCGATCCAGTCATTTTGGCCTGGATCGAACTCAATATCGATCCAGCGGATCGGATCGAACCATCCCTATTTACTAGTACTGCTTTACTCAGGCTTTGAGGTTTAAATATATTTATTTGTATGATCAGATCCCTGCCTAGTGACTGTGCAGTTAATTCATGTGACAAGAGCTGCCGTATCACTGCTTCAAGTTATATTATATTCAAATATATATATAAATATACATGGTCCAGTGTGTAGCCATGTTCCTTTGATTTGATTATGTTGCTGCAGGGATTTGCAGAACAATAGGAGATAATGCACAGTGGAACTCTCAAACAAGTGCACTGTTACTAATGATGGGGTCTAGTTTTTGTCCCACCCACTCAACTCCAAATGCAGATTGGACCAGACACTGGCTTGCTAATGACATAGCCTTCATTTACAGCATTGCCTTAATTAAAAAATGAATGTATCCTGGCTTTGATCTGCTTCCGGTTAAGTTTGACCATCCAGATGCTCTTGATAGCAGGTTGCAGCTGCCTTCTTTTGTTCCCTCAGTGACACCCAGTGGTGGACTATCGAGATGGAGGAAAGGCAGAGAGGATAAGATGTGGATGCAAAGAGAGCAAGATGGGGAGATAGACAGATAGAAACAGAGAGTGGGTGCTTACTGAAGGAACCCCAACAGAGTCCAAATGAATATCTCAACACACTATTGATCCAGGCGCTGTCACTACTATTCTTTATCTCAGCCCTCCCACCACCCACTCCCAGTCTCTCCATCTTTTGCTCTCTTGCTGTCAAATTCAAATTCATCTCATTTTTTTCCCCGCTACCCTTTCTCTCTCCCTCTCTTGCTCGGATTGTCTCTCACTCATATGGTGCCCCGGGGTATAATCAAATAACTGCCACAGAGATGGAGTGTATCAGGAACTGGCATGCACTTCGGTGTATGTGTGCGTATGAGTGCACTCTCGTACCTAATGTGCTCACAGAAATAGAAAGAACCTCAAGGGGTTAGTTACTGGACTGGCATGGGTTTGAGATTGAGGAGTATTTTGGTCTTTGGTTTTTTTAATGGTCTTTGTTGTGATTTTTTTCATGCAATGTTTCAGAAATCATGTTGATCTGTTTTAATGACTACATACTGCTGCCACTAATGCATCATCCCCTGTGCAGCATAAAGTTTTTAAATGAAGGCTTTTAGAGTTTAAATTTGTTAATATTTGCTTTTAATAAGTCAGGAAAGAGCAAGACTGAGACTACTGACACAGTGAAGTTGCTAATTTGATTAGATTACGTTGTAAAATAGGAATGTTCATGCACCATTTTCTGTTCTTCTGGACTGGGTCTGTTTCATAGATTGAGACCCTTCAGCAGCAGGGAAAAGAAAAGTTACAGTCTACAGCAAACAGGTTACAGCATGCTGTATGTATCCAAATCTTAGATAACAATGTGTTACCAACAATTTGTGTTTGACTCTTTCATGTTTCAACTCCAACATGTCCCCTGATAACAAGGCTGTAAAAAAAAAGGGGGGAAAAAAACTGTAGTATTCTTAGACAAACAAAGTTGTCTTCTACATATTTTCCTGCAGCACCATGAAATGCCAATGTCAAGTCATGCAGGAGCCCATTGCAGAAAGAACAACTGCAATGTAAACATAATGGAGAATACATTTGTCACTCTTTTGAAGATCTCTTATTTCCTGCTATTATAATCCTAACACGTAAGGGAGTACCTTGGAACCCTTTGCAAATTCTGCCTTTTACTCTCTATGCATCTATGGAATGGTTAATGTGTGTGATTATGGCAAACAAACTGTGCTTTGGTGCCGATAATTGTCGTGCTTTTTGACAGTAAACCCCTGAATCTCAGTTTCTGACAGATTTTTGCTCCTCCCACATTATAGTTCACTGTAGGTTCATTTTTCACTGCAGTATTAAGCCCTGCACCTCTATGGAAACAGTGCAACAATGGATAGAAGTGGAATCAACCATTTGTGGATTGCCCATTTTCCTGATTGAAAGTCATCTATCAAACCCATTGCACCACCACATTTTGTTTGTATTGTGAACTTTGTCGCAACTGATACAATTTCAACTGATTGGTGAAAACCCCTGTGATTGGCAATAATCATCTGTTACATGCTAGATATTCTAAAATCTTCAAAACTGAACCAGGAGGATGTACACAGGTCTAGCTTCCTCAGATGGTAAAAGGCCAGTATAGAGTTTTTGCCCAATGATGCTAAAGAAATACTGCTTACCCCTAGCCTAGCCACGCGAGACAACCCACGGCAACGAATTTAATTCTCTGCCAGGGTGTGTCTAGTTACCCTCCATAAGGCTCGAGGCTGGATTCTCCTAAAACTGGCCGGACCAATCACCATGAAGTGTAGAGTCGGAAGGCGGGCATAACGAAGTGACGACAGAGGCGTGACGATTCTGACAGAAACAACCAGCGCACAATAAACAGTTATCTTTCCACTCGGCTTTGGCCACAGCCCTTAAAGATTTGAAGCTAAAATTCAACTTGAAAGATAAACAAAGGACGGCACTTAAGTGTTTCATTGAGAAGAAAGACGTATTTGGACTTATGCCGACGGGATATGGCAAATCCTTAATATACCAGTCGGCTCCGCGGCTCCGCTGGTTGGGAAGCTAATGGGACTTAGCCACAATCCGCCGGTGCTCTCGGAACTGCGTCAGCCTATTCATTGCGTTGATTGGTTGTATACCTACCCAATTGCTGCAGAGGGATTTGATAGACAACCTTTTAGCCCGCCTCCCTCCCTGTCGAGCTTCCCTAGACCCTTGTGCCGTCAGAAACATGGGTATAGCATGGCTAGGCTAGCTTACCCCAGCTTTATGTGATGTTAGTTCAATTATATGTTTAAGTGTTGAGGTCATAGTTTGTTGCACTCGACTTCATTATAATCGCAAAGAATTAAAATAGATCCAGTACAATGTCACCTTTAACTTGGACCACAATAATTGATTTTTAAGCTCAGTTCTGACCATGCTAATAATAGTTTAATTCAGGTACAATTTGTGGAAGGGTAGTTGAAATGAGGTACTTTCTGCAGGTGCCACTATCGTGTTTTGTTTGTCTTCAGACTTCAGTGATTTATTTTGTTGTGTTTCACTGTGTCAATGGTACCATTAACATCATGAGACTGCTCATGCTGGTCCATGCATTGTGTTAACACAAGGCAGTTTTCACCCAAACTGGCCTAGTAACAGTCTTGTGACTGACCAGGAGAAAATCCCTGCAGCCAAAATCTTATAGAAATCCTTCCCAAAAGACAGATTTCACAACAGAATAATGCTCTTTTTTTTAATAAGATTCAACAATCACGATGAGTGCAACATTTGTGTGTCCACATACCTTTAGCCCCGAGGTGCAATGTAATGGTGTGTGTGTGTGTTTCTAGCCTTCAGAGGAAGTATTGAGAATAATAGAGACCATTAACCAGGCTTTACTGGGTTCTGCTGCCTAATCAACCTCTAACTCCCCCAGATCCTGCAGGTAATACCAGTGCCAAGAAGAAGGGAATGAGAGAGAGAAGCTGAATTAGAGACAATACGGGATAAACGAAGAAAATGTTGGAGAAACAGAGATGAGGAGGAATGAGATAATGAGAAGAGGGTGAAAGCAGGAGACAGAGAAGCAAAAACAGAGAGATGCTGCAGGTCAAGGTCAGAGAAGGAGCAATATAAAGTTAAAATAAAGGCCATGCCGTTCAATATATAATGCTGTCTGTAGTATCTGGAGTTAAGATCTGAGCTCTAGATTGTAATGTATTCAGGGATTCTAAGATGCACATTCACTCTACTAGATTTGGTTTCAGCTGTAATAAGTCCACCCCAAAGCTAAACCCATAGATGATATCGCTGTAGGCTTAATAAAAATAACCAAATGCAGGTCATCAGAGTAGCAAGGTCCAACCAGTTTGGATCAAAATGTTGCCAAAGGTTACAGAAAAAACTAAAATTGTTAATTTGGAAATCAGTATGAGAAGCAAAATCTACCTCACAGTCTAAAGAAGCCTTCTGGATCATCTCGTCACCCTATAATTCTAGGGTTTGTTCATAAGGTCAGCATCCTAAGTGGTTTGAAGATGTTCAGCTTCAACAGCCTCACATCATAGATAATTTGGAAACTAAAATAATGATAGATCTCCATTATGTGCCAACAGTCATTCTTAATATCCAAAAGTCCACCTATTAACTGTGCTAGCTTTAGCCTGTGTCTTTACCATGTGTGTGTCTTTTGACTTTAGAAGAGAATTTTTTTCATTTGAAAAGACAAGAAAAAGAAAAAAAAATAGCAGTATAGTGTCGCTTTGTGTCAGTGCACAATCAGCATATTAACTGAAGGAAGTTGATGGAATGTATTTGGGAATAGAACACATCTGAGTAACATGCTTTACTTTAGATATGACATTTTTCTGTCAAATGAAAAAATGTCACCACTGAAACTTAATTAATTGAACTGCATATGCAGATTGTACTGTTTTATTCACAACACAATTAAAAACAATGAATTCTTTCTTCATTTTACTCTCAAATTTAGTGTTATCACTATGAGAATATGAGCTTTGAATAAAATCCTTGCCATTAGTTTGTTGAAGTCAAACAGCAAATGGCAAAACCAGTTAGGAGTGTAGTAAAGTTAAGAGTGTCTACTTTGTGTGCAAATCTAAAATTTTTACATAATTGACGCCATCCCTAAGTGCTTCTAATTGTCACATTGCCTCTTTCTAACAAATAGTATAATGAGCTGTGAAATTAAGATTAGCAAGCTTCCTTATAAGCGTTGGAGCTTATAAAAAAATACAATCTTCAGCAAATTCTAAATGACCCTGTCATCCAATAGTGCAATTGTGGGAATTTTTCTGCTCAGATTTTGTGCAATTTCATGGTCTTCTCAGCTCTTTTAACCTCAGTGACAGAGCAGTTAGGTGATGCAGTGAAGAAGCAAAACTTGACACATCACATTTAGTTTATTCCAAATACTGCACAGAGCTCTGCAGTTTAAGCCTTACTGAACCAAGTGAGGAAATTGGCTGCTTTTTTCACAAGTTGCAGGGTCATTTAAAGATTAAACTTGCTGCAAATCCACACAAAAGTCATTCACAACTAAAACTGACATAATTAGTAAACTAAAATCGGACATAAAAAATGTACAGTTCAAAATTGTGCATATTTTATTAATGAATGATGCCTACTTTCTTTCATCAAGAGACATCAACTTATTTCCACTGGCTTCTGTTTTGTACAGCTGCTATTCAACTTTCTGACAATGTAGGCAGTCTTTTTTTCCCCCACATATCCTAATTATCAATTAGTATGACCAACATGAAACAAGACCACAAAACCAAAACATTCTAGGGTGTGTTTTGTGAGCAGGCATTCTCCCACCCACTTCATCCAAAGATTAAAACATTTCCAACTCACTGCTCTCCACTGTTTGTGCTTGACCCCCACAGAAGCCACCTACATGTTTAATACACTCATCCACACAGTGCTCGCTGGTGTTCAGAAACCTCACTGCACTCTGCCCTCCTCTTTTGTCTGACAGTGTGAGCACGTCTGTGTCTGAATGCTGATGCTGCTGTTGTTGGGCTTCTCCTCAGGTTGCGTGTCTAATTAATCATTACCACACAGGGTAACTGATGAATTTCAGACTCTGTGTTTTACTATTCATGTGGGTGAAGAGTATTCTGTTTTAGGGTGCCTTCTCATTTTGAATAGCAGAACTGCTTTTTGGCTTGTTATATTGTGCTTTAATGCTGTACTTTGGTGCACTTTCAGCTGGAGCTCATTCATTTGCCTTCATACCTGTGTGAAGGCAAATGAATGATCTAAAGTTGCTACAAATACTCAGCCAAATACATAATCACAGTAAGACTACAGAGTCCGGCTATGTAAAATACTTTCATAGTTCCATTTTCCTTTGTGCTGTTTTTATTTTTTATTTTTTTTTGCGCTGAAGACTAATTATGATGAAATTTCAACTGTAGTCATACATCTGCAGACTATATATCACAACTGGGAACATCTATGACATTCAAGTATAGTATAAGCAGATATGTAGACAGTAAACAGAAGCCTGAACCAGGATCTCTACTCTTCTGCAGTTAGTGATGGTTAGCTGCAAATGTTCTCTGGCAGGACTGAATCTATCTTTTTTCCCCCAGCTTATTTTCCAGGCATGACTGACTGTCGAACCTCGCTCTACCGAAGTTTTAAACCTACAGTTTTACAGTGAGGGAATCCAATTACATCCAGCACCTGGAAAGACAGGGAGAAAGAGAAAGAGATAGACAGTGGGGATACTGACTAAGAAAAAAGGAGGAAAAAAATCAATGACAATCCAGCTGAGGTGGAACTAAGCTTGACAATGCAGCTCCTTTCTCTGCTTTGCACTCGTTTTGCGATAAAAGTAAATGTCTGTCTGGGTGTTTATTTCACATGAACTCACCACATTAACCTCTTGAACACTCCAAATGATTTTTTGTTTGTTTATTCATTCACATTTTTTGTTTTATCCCCTTTCCCCTCCTCTGCTCTGTCTTTTTTCCAGCCCCTCATTATCTCTCTGTCTGCCCTCTCGCTGCTTTCGTCTCTCTCCCCTGTTTGAATTTGTTGCTCTGTCCTTGTTCATGTGTTATCCAGTACTAGTATAATGAGTGTGATTCATATATACCCTATACCACTTAAAAACTGTATATTATCACTACCCTTATTCGTACCTCTATCCTCGATTTTTGGACTGTCGTTTAAATAGGTCTGGTGTAGTGCTCAATTTGGGGCAATTTGATTCTCCAGCCAATCAGTGTGATGACCACCGTTGGTTTGTTCGTCTATTTAAAAACAGTTTTTGGATGAAATTTTCAGGGAAGGTCAGAAATGACACAAGGACCAAGTGATTAGATTTTGTCAGTGATGCGGCTTATAGTCCAGATCCACGGATTTGTGAAAGATATTTGTATCATTGCAAGATAGCGGCAAGGTGTCACTGTAACTATGCTTACTAAGTCAGCTCCCTGCTGATGATCACATGATTGCGATCCTACTAGAAATCGACCGATGCGGACAACAAATTATTTAAAAATTTAATCTGTCGGAAATAATACAACGACTGAGTGCTTTCTTGCTGTAAAAGTGTCATCCAGTAGTTGTCAGCCCATAGTTTCCTGATCCTAACCAAACAGTGACTGAAAATCAAAAGCAAAACCTAAAGCTAATATTAACCCGGTCTCTTGGGTTAAAGTCCTGATGCTGATTTATGCCGTAATCCTCTTTACAGAGACTTTGCATCTCTTCAAAACTTGAAGCCTTTCCTACTACGTCACAGTCGCTCCCTTCATTGAACAAATATGCTTCCTTCAAAACAAATGTATGTTTCTTTTAAAACCTAAGTTAGAATGCAGGTTTGTTGTGTAAAGTTTCATGATTAACCAGCCCCACTGATATAGGTACAGTGGCTACGTTACTGTAGTCGCACATTAAATGTCTAGGTTAGTTTTCAGTATAGCAGTTTCCGATTGCTCGTTTGTTGTCAAAGAAGAGAAACAAAAGATCTGTTCATTCACCTTGACAACAGTGTCTCTCTGTCTTTTTTCATAACAGAGTAGGTGGAAACTGTAAAAGCTGGCTGCCAGGTATGATTCAGTGTAGAGTGCAGTTACTTTGTCCAAAACCAGAAGTCTCCAGCTTGAAGTTTGAAGCTGTGGTTCTGAAAAAGTAACAATAGAATAGAATGTCTTCCCTGCCATTGACCAATGAAATTGGTAAATCGTGTTGTGCATAATAAACAAATACAAAGTGCATAGATAGTAGTAGGTATTCAGGTTCTGGCAGTTGGTGCTTGACAGAGTTCAGTTCTGTTTTGGTTCAGGAGTAAAAGCTGTTTTTCAGTCCGTTTGTTCATGATTTGATGGACCCGAAGTGTTTACCTGAGGGTAGTGGGTCAAACAGATGGTGTCCAGGAAGAGGACTGGTCCAATATATTAATAGAATATACATACTAATAGAAATCTGAGGTGAAGCCTATCAGTGCTGATCCCAGCATGTGAAATCACAGAAAAAAAACCTTCAGTTCTGTACTGCGCTGTGTTTTACCCACCTGCTCATGATGCAAAACTTTCACAATTTTGATGCCACATTACCACAATAAGGGCCTTCAAGATGAGCAGCGTAAACAAATGTGAATCATCATTTGGGCCTGAAAAGGTTCTGACGTTTCCTTTCTGTTTCTGAGCAAAATATTCAAGTAGTTCAAAAACGTATTTGCTGTTGTGTTTTCACTGTCCGTTGCTGTTTGGTCAGTTCTGAGCAATTTTCTCTACTGCTGTCATCATCACCACAGGAGGGAAAATTCTTCTTTTTTTATTGATTTATTTATTAATTTAGATGCAAGCTTGACAGGACGAGTTGTTAGGTGCAGGAGGAATAACATATTTTCCTTCACCTCTCAACCCATTGTTAGTGTTCTCTCTCTGCTTGTATGCACCACGTTTACTGTAGGATCAGGTCCAATAATCCTTTCCTCTATTCTGGAATGTTTTCAGTTCAGTCGATTGAGGTCATGGCTTCACATTCTTTTTGAAATAAGAAATTCACCATTTGATTTTGGATCCTCACCACTTTCTGTCCATCTTCCCGATAAAACCTGTCAAGTTGTGCCTTTAAAAACATATATAGAATGTATCCTTCCCAGAAAAAAAAAAATCCACTGATGCTGTATTGTAGTCTGTGCTGAAGAGCAGAACTGTGAATTTCTTTCCTGCTGGTTTTGAAGTGTGTTCACCTCACCGTTCTCTCACCTCTCGCTTTTATCAACTGTCATGAGAGTTCTCTTTAAAAATGCTGTCTCGCCTCTAAACAATACATTAATCATTTCAAACACTGCTGGCATCACTTTGTCAAAGGGATGTCTCAAAGAGCCACTTTAGCCTTTTAGGTTAGATTTAATGATGTGAGAGGTTTGCAGAGTGGGTAGAAAAAGACAAAAAAAAAGCACTTTAGGATGTATTTGCAGCATTCAAACAGTTAAAATGAGAGCAGTGTCTGGATAATATACTGTAATATCACAGTCACTTGTCCAAACAGATTTCATTTTAAGTGATAAAAAGAATTTCCTCAGTCAATTTGTTTGGTTCCTTCTGTGTTACCTGTCTGTTCTTTCTGGGCTATTAGGTCCCGCTTCTCCCTATTTTAAGAGTCTGAGTTTGATCTGGGACAGCACATTATCTTCTAAAGCATACCGCATTACTGTTTTTCAGTTTGTAAACTTCCATCTGGACCGCAATAACAACTGTCTTCACTGGTTGCTTGAACATAATCAAGTCAAATAAAATTTATTTAGAGAGTACAGGGTGGGGAAGCAAAAATGTCCTGTCAGGTAAAAACAACTATAAATGGGTATAACTTTTTGTTCTTTGGAATTTTGAACTGATTTCTAGAAGAACAAAAATTTAAAGCTGTCAGAACATGTTTATTCAATATGTCCTCCATCAGCCATGATGAAGGCCTCGATACAGCCTCTGAAAGAGGCACAGGCCCTCCTGATATCCTCCTTGGGGTAGGCCTCCCATTCCCTGGAGAATGCAGCCTTAAGTAAATCCATATTGGCATGAGGGGTGGCATTAGTCCTCAACTCAATGGCGCCTCATCAGAAAAAATCCAGGGGGTTTAGATCAGGTGAGCTCGGGGGCCAAATGCCTTTGGGCCAGAAGTTCACCATATTCTACTCAAAGAACTTTTGGACCTTGATTGATGTGTGAGCAGGAGCCCCATCTTTTTGCCACACTTAGTTGTTGTCAGGGTAGGTGGCCTTCAACCAGTGCAAAACGGTGTATCTCAGAACTTTTTAGTACACATCAGCCCCAATTTTCTGATCTGGCTTGAAGAAGTAGGGGGCATCTTATTGCTATCTGAGCCCAAAAACAACTGGATTTGACCAAAGTAATGTGCAGGATCATGACAACCACCATTCTTATACACACTCGCATTGCATTGTGCAGTTTTTCCTCCATCTTTCATTGCATTAAAAGACATGCACGAATCAAATGAATAATTATGGGAAGGAAGACTTGCAATTCAGATCAAGCATGCATTTTAGTTTCTGTATCGTCACAGAGCTTTAGGCTTCACCTTGACACAGATTTCATCCGAACCTTACATTTTACAGACTTCCCTCACTTAGTATACAAATGAAAGCGTAATCTATGCAATAACCTGGTAAGAGGCATTATATTGCCTGATCTTAAACAGACTCTCCTGGCTCTCTTGAAAGAGAGAAACTACCCCTGTGGAAACTGCACACACAGCTGTACTTAAAAAAAGAAGAGACAGACAGCCCAGATCATCGGATGAAAAAAACGTCAAATGCAACATAAGCAAGGTTATTTGCTGTTAAAATCCTACATGCAGTCTGTCAGAGAGCTTGTCAAATGTCCTGGAAGTCCATTGACAAGGTTTGAGTTGTATGACAGGTCCAGTAAAGGATGTATTTTTGCGTTTAATCATATTTTAGTTTCAAAAACTCCACAGCTATGCAAATGATCTGCAGTTCTGTATTATTATGAGAAATGGCATTGTATTTCTGTAACAGAGTCACTAAAACTTGGTGTGATGGACAGACAGAAACACCAGTATAAATGCTCTTTAGTGAGTCTGCTGTGTTCTCCGCTTTGTCCACTTTTTTAAAAAAAAATGCTAATTTGGAGCAGAATGGTAAAGTAAACATGGTGAGAAAGTAAAGAGACATTTTCTGCAGGCAAGGAGCATCTTCAGCGGGTTTCTTGTTTTGTCCAGAAAGTGAAAGTGAAGGTGAGCTTACTGCAAACACAAGTTTTCATGGAGCAGAGATTCTGTAGTAGAAAAGTCCAGAGGAAATTTTCTGTGTTGAAGTGGGTTTCGGTGTACAGTAGAATTTGTTTTCCCCAGCTGAAGTAGGTTTGGAAATTTTCAATCGGCTTTTGCAGGAACTCAGGATTCTGATTCTGCAGCTGGTTGTTTCCTTTGGCTTGTTCCGACAACTATTGCAAAGTGCAACGTGTCCTCCTGTATGCCAAGTTTCAATACCTTCAGCTTTTTCTTAAAAGTATGAACTACAGTCACGAGGTCTTTCCCTGGACTGTCTCTGACATGAACCTGATACTGAGGTCATGGAGATGGGATGTTATCAGGACACAGAAATCAATCAGTTTTCATCTCTTTCTTTTGCAGAATTGCTTTTGTGTTTTGTCTTTATTTAGACAGAAAAGTTGAAACCTCAGTGGTCCAAAAATGCTTCAGTTCTCTGCCATTGACACACCCTGTTGTTATGAAGGAGCAAACCATCAAAAACTGCAAAACCTTTGTCACAAATGTATGCAGCTTACAAGGCCGCACTGAAGGTCTTACCTACAAATTGTCGACAATATTGTGTACCCCAGTTATCCAACAATTTTCCTCTGGGAGCAAGTTATGCATCCATTTTACGAAGAGCTTTATATCACAAAAAAAATTAAGTTGACGTTCAAGAATTTTATAATATGCAGAAAAAACACGGTATACATCGAATCATTCTATGTGTGGTGGCCTGTACTTTCATACTTTCGTGGTTGTCACTACTATCAAAACCAACAAAGAATGATACTGTAAATTCTTCATTATATGTTATTTAAGTAATATTAAAATCACCAAAAGTTTAAGAATTGAATTTTCATATTATTGGGTATGAAGCTACAGCAGCAACAAACCTCTATGAAAAAAATGCTGATGGCAAATCTGTGTCTGTTCTTGTGCAACAGGAACTTCGTCTAATACTGTGCAGTAAAATTAAAACTTGATAGCTTCAGGTCTTTCATTTACATGATTTCCCTGTGCATCTAAAGTGGGCAGGCATAAGGTCTGGACTTAGTGCGAATGCGATTAAAAAGTCACTGTTCTGGGCTTTAGGAGCTCCATAATGCATAGCAACATCCAAAACTTTGGACATACCCATTTGGTGCTTTTTCTTTTTTATCCAGTAGTCTCCACACTGTGAAACAAACCTGAAGACGACAAGATTATGACATAACACGAAAAGAAGTCTAATGAGATCAAAAGTATGAACAAATCAAAATATGCGTCAAAAATTAGGATGCTTATAGTTGCCATTGTTTGCCTTGGTGATCGCTTGGCATCACCTTCATGAGTTCCGCACCTGGAAAGATTTTCAGTTAACTGATGAGCCTCATCAAAAGTGAACTGGTGGAATTTACTGGCCACTTTAAAGGTTTCAGACCATCATTTGCATGCTGCCAAGTTAAAGCTGGTATAATGAGGCTGCTGTTATAATCTATAATCCATAATATGGCATCCACAACAGTCCATCACTTCTTCAACTCATGACAGCCAGTGACCCTGGAAAATTTCAAGAAGTTGGAAAGTTTTATCCAGGTCAATCAATCTTCAAATCTCAGGAGGAAGACAAAGACTTCACTCCATTGCCAATTAGAAACTCATTATAAAACAACAATTGACTAAAAGTTCCATTGCCAGGTTTCTGTCAGTAATCCACATTTCACTTTGTCTCTACATATCAGGAGCATATTAAAAAAAACAACAACAATGAATTCATTCATGAATGTTTCTGAAAATAGGCAAGTCAAGGACTGCTTGTGTCGGCCATAAGCATCACAGAACTGTGTCGCTACTTCTGAAGTAACAACAAAACCAGTCCACCACAGTATCTTCCTGAACCAGCCTTTTTTCTCATTCTTCTCATGGTTTTCACTACAGTTTCTGAAAATCACAAAAACCCATGATGCCAATTTGTTCAAAGTTATAAACACGAGTATACTGTGACAGCTTCAGAAATGTGATTATCCAGTCTGGTCGTCTGCATACATCTCCTCCTCATCCTCCACCGCCGCAGACACATTTTCAAGAGGAGTTAAAGTCGAGTCCTCACAAGAAGCCAAAGCCACTTGTTCTGGATTTTCCTCCTCAACCTCCGACTTTACAGAAATGGTTTCTGGAGGAGAAAAACAATACTCGTGGAGCTTTTCTCCTCCTCTAACAAAAGAGAAACTGTTTCTGGAGGAGTAGACGCTGTCTGACAAGAAGTGTATGAGCCACTTGTGGCACTTTTTCCTCCTCCAACTTGTAAGAAACTGTGTCTGGAGGAGGTGAACCTGCATCCTCACAAGGCATCACTTTGTCTCCAATCTGCAGAATTATTTTCTGGAGGATTTATAACTGTTTCCTTTTGAGATGTCAGAGCCACTTCCCACTTCTTGGTCCTCTTCATCCTCCAATTCTCAGAAACAGTTTCTGGAGGAGTTAAAGTTCTTTCCTTATGAGGAGTTGTGGCATTTGACAGTTTTCCGTGGTGACAACTGCTGGACCGGCTCGGCCTCCACTGTGGCTACTGACAGCTCCTCCTCGGTGGTGTTTTGGATGCTGAGCTGATGGACGGTAAAGAGCAGGTGACGTAGGGCACTCAGTGGTATATTTCAAGCACACTGGTCCACCAGCAGCATCGTCTGCAGAAGGTCCATAAAATTGAATAGTTTCTCCTGCTCTGAACTGCTTCAAGACACTCTCTGAAACAGCAAGATGTGAAAGTCAGTGGGAGAATCCTTGGAATAATTTTGTTTTAATGGCTGCCTGAAAAAGCACCAACCTTCTCCAAGATCCTGAGAATAACTCTGTAGTGGTGCCTCTCAAATTCCTCTGGAGTAGACAGACAGATCCGTTCACACGAGTACATTTACTCAAGTACTTTACTGTTCTGATTTATACAGTATTTAATTCACTTGAATATTTAGATTTCCTCCTACGTTATACTTCTACTCGACTACATTTATTCAATAACATTAATTTGCAGATTTAGTTTAATAGTACAAAATATAATCCACTAGGCAATTCTAATGTAATATTGCAGATTAACATCAAACATTTTTTAATCTCACATTCATATTGACAAGCTCTCCAGCAGATAAAATGTAGTTAAATGACCTTCGCCAGCTCCAACATTAAATTGATTGATGCATTAGTACAATAATAATTATAATCCAATAAGATGCACCATTCTGAAATGTGCGACTCTGCAAAATGACTACTTAAAACGTTAGCAGTTTTGTAACAGAATATTTTGAAGGCGGTGATTTGACTAAACATGGATCATTTTAGTGGTTTATGTGCATTTTGCATTTTTAGTAATATATGTGTCTATTTCTGTTGCTGCCTTACTTAGAGCATGCACAGTCCTTTGAGAAATATCCTTGATATGTTTTTTTGAGCATTTTCTTTAAAACATTATTGGAACTTGAAAGTAATGTTAATCAGTAGTTGTGGAAACACCCCTGCTATTGAGGTGGTTTGACATTTTGTTTATAAGTTTTTTAGTTGCCTCTAATGAATGTACCTCCACTAAATTACTATTTTTTGTCATATAAAAACTTGACCACCTGACAATGTCACATATAAATGCCCTAGTTGGGCTGGGACGATTGGATGGTGAATGTTGAAAAGCTATATTTCTGTTTGGTTTGTGTACTTAGTGGTTGGAGCTTTCTAGGACAGTTAAAGTTCCCACAAACATTTGGTACAACATTCACAGGACATAAAATACACTTGTGCTTTAGGTAATTAGAGTTTAGGTAAGAAAAAGCCTTTACGCCTCAAGGTATGCGTCTCTAGTTAAACTTCTAAACTGTGCAGCTACAAGCTTTTTTACGATGCTTCAGCAGGAATTTAAATAACTAAAACGAGTTATCATATCACAAACATTTTGGTCTCGCAGTGCAAATCAGAGCTGATTTTAAGGTTCTTATTGTAACATATAAGGCTTCTAACTTGGACTTGGGCCACTTTCTTTATTGGACCTAATCATAACAAATGAACTATGACCTAATCATAACAAATCAAGATATTCTCTCTCTCAATGCTGGTCTCCTGGCCATTCCATCAATTTATAATAATAATAATTAACAAAAAAAAAAAATGAAATAAAAATCTGTTGGCTTCAGAACATTTCGCCATTTATTTCCAAGAATGGCCTCTATTAAATATTAAAGAAGTACATTTGCTTGAAATCTCTAAATCTTTTTTCCCACTCTATTGCAGCCTAATCTAGAAGTCATAACTTTGCCATCATTTTAAACATCCTTTTAATGCTGATTCCATCAGAAAGTTGCTGGAGCAAATCTGCACCAAGGATCTTTTGGTTTGCTGTAGAGGAATCTGATGGTGATATCAGATTTATTTTCTCTTTCATTTCATCCTTTCGCTTTCCTTCCAGCATGGCCTCCAACACATCACTCATATCCGTATTAATTCTGTGTGCAAACAGTGCTTGATGTGTTTATCTACTATAGAATCCAGACTGCTCTCAGTGAAGCCTCCATTGACCACTCTTGCTGTGTCATTGATTTTAATAATGATAATAATGGATTAGATTTATATAGCGCTTTTCAAGGCACTCAAAGCGCTTCACAATGAATCCATGATTCATTCACTCACACATTCTCACTCTGGTGGTGGTAAGCTACATTTGTAGCCACAGCTGCCCTGGGGCAGAAGCATGGCTGCCAATCTGCGCCTACGGCCCCTCCGACCACCACCAACATTCATACATCAGTGTGACAGCAGCACTGGAGGCAAGGCGGGTAAAGCATCTTGCCCAAGGACACAACAGACCATGACTAGGCGGGAGCGGGAATCTAACCGCCGAACCTTCGATCATTGGACGACCAGCTCTACCACCGGATCCACAGCCACCCTACATTTTTACATTATTTCTTAGAAGGTTTGATCTGACAGCTTCAGTGGGTTTAGCTTTTTGGTTCTTACCTCTATGTTCTGCATATAGTGATGTTGAAAATGTTTTTTTTTTTTTTCGCGTCACAGTTCTATTTTATGTTACTACTCTTCATTGTGGTCATGGTAAGCATGCAGTTTTTCTGCAAAAGTATGAACACATGTATATCTGTCCACTCCCTTTGTTTTTGTGTGGACTTGTTTTCAATGGGCCATTTCATTTTTTCAACTGAACCTTCTACATCTGATCTGACAAAAATCCTGCTAACTGCAGAGATTGCTGTGGGGCTGAGTGATTACAGGTGAGGTGAGTTTGCCCCAAGTCTAGATTAAATTCTATTTTGGTCCAGATCCAGACCACAGACTGCTTATTGAGTATGTGTTGCCCACAGATTCTTTAATGTCTACAGAAATCCAGTTTCCCTTCTAAGGTTCCAGCACATTGATCAGTTTGTTTTCACCAGAGGGCTTGATGATGACAGGAGACTGTGGCAGAGAAAGCAGATATTGATCTGTTCTTAAGGAACACTACAACCTCAGGGTCTTTAGGAAGAATTCGATTTCAAAGTCTTTGAGTCAGAAGATTACAATGCAGATCTTTTATGTTTTATAATGACTTTTGACAATCTGTTTGTTGTCCACATCTGCTTCCTCTCTGCCTCATATTTGCACTTGATGAGGTGTAATTTAGAGCTAGTTTTGGTGCCAAAAGTAATATTTTGTCACATGAATGATTTCGACAACAGCAGCTATGCAATAACATCAAAAAATGCTCATCTCTGCCCATTCACAGGCACCCCAAACATTCAGCTACAAACATTGGACTTCTTACAGACTTCATGGCACTATGCTATCACACAGAACAGAACAAAAATCCAATCAGATGTCCTCCTTACGGTTCCCATTGCTGTACGATTGGTTGGTATAACATGTAACAATAACAAGGTTGCACCATGATTAGTTTGTGCCAGCAAGGACAGCACCAACAGAGCTGAAATGAATACATGTCAGTATAGGTTTTCGTGGTTAGATTAGACTTAGATTAGATTCATTGTACTTGTTGCTCATATCACAAAGGGCTCGATGCAGGAAACATTTTGAAATAAATGATCATTCCACAATGTTTTTGCTCAAGGGCACATGGTTTTATTGAGAACGCTCCTGAGTGATAAATTTGTCAGTCCAAAGCTATCATCACTGTCCTTCATGCTCACATGTTCACTTCACTGCTATCACTGCATAGTTTCTGTGTCATGATGCCAGTTGTTTTTGGCTGGTCAGCGGCGACGGTAGCAAAATTCAACTCAGATCAGTGTGAACATTTTCAAAACCTGAACAATTCCAAAGTTCCTCGATGATCAGAGCACAGAAGGAGCGTTTGTACAATGTGTAAAGTTTCAGTGATAGATCACAGCAGCACAACGCAATGCACAATTACCGAAACTACAGGAGCTCTTCAGTTGACATCAGTCTGGATCTCTTCTGATCTCTGTACGCACATATATTTCATTTTAATACATTGGACTTCCAAAAAAATGCTCTTCTGAATTACATATTTCTATAGTTTCTGTTGTCAGACGAGTATGAAACAGTGACCAAGTGCAGCTCATTAAGACTACTAGATATATTTATAACTGTCTTCTGACAAACTCTTCATACACATAGGTTAAAAACAACTGCTGTGCTGTGTTTTCCAATGAAAAATTAAGCTGCTACCAAAATTAGAGAACAATTAAAAGGAGTTTCTGTTGCTGCTGCGACTGTAAAATATCCACCTCATCCATGTTATTTAATATACAAACAGAACTCTTTTACTTTGTTAAAAGGTTTTAAGAAATTTTTAAATATGTATTTGATTTACAGCATATACTAATAATAAGCCCTCGATTTATTTATTTGGAGGAGGTTCCATTTTAACCCGACAGTTCTGTACTTAATTATGTGAATATTTGTTCACATATTGCACTGTGTTGCCTTATACAGTGACAAAGTATTTGTTAGAATAAAATAAAGGCAAAAAATAATGAATTGTTTAGATTAATTAAATGATCAGTGAAATGGGTATGATATTGATTGAGTACAAAAAGCAGTTGCAGCCTAAGATGCTAAACAGGATTATCATTTTAAAACTTGTTTTGCATTTTCAGCAGAAATGCAATTATGACCGAAACTGATTATTTTACAATTTATTTAAAATGTCTGTTGTCCTTATAAATATGACATATGAAAAACATACATGGGTAATTTTTGACCCACTTATGGAAGAGTGTCGATCCGATGACGCATACATCTAAGGGTTAATTTAACACTTAGTCAATTAAAATCCATTACAGTATGAGTGACAGATTGCAATAATTATAATACTCAGAAAGTGAAAAGAAGGAAAGGGAAGAGCAGGTCTAAGAGCTGAGACACAGGCAAGTACAGGGTCTATATGGAGGGTCTATATGGGAGATGAAGTGAGGCTCGATAAGCAATGCAAAGGGTTGTAAGTGCAAAGTGAATGGAACTCAGATATCTTTGATCGCCCACGACTTTGAAAGCTTCACTTCTCTATAGCCCTTCATCCCTAGCCTAGCCGCGCTAGACAACCCACGGCAACGAATTTAATTCTCTGCCAGGGTGGGTCTAGTTACCCTCCATAAGGCTCGAGGCTGGATTCTCCTAAAACTGGCCGGACCAATCACCATGAAGTGTAGAGTCAGAAGGCGGGCGTAACGAAGTGACGACAGAGGCGTGACGATTCTGACAGAAACAACCAGCGCACAATAAACAGTTATCTTTCCACTCGGCTTTGGCCTCAGCACTTAAAGATTTGAAGCTAAAATTCAACTTGAAAGATAAACAAAGGACGGCACTGAAGTGTTTCATTGAGAAGAAAGACGTATTTGGACTTATGCCGACGGGATATGGCAAATTCTTAATATACCAGTCGGCTCCGCGGCTCCGCTGGTTGGGAAGCTAATGGGACTTAGCCACAATCCGCCGGTGCTCTCGGAACTTCGTCAGCCTATTCGTTGCGTTGATTGGTTGTATACCTACCCAATTGCAGCAGAGGGATTTGATAGACAACCTTTTAGCCCGCCTCCCTCCCTGTCGAGCTTCCCTAGACCCTTGTGCCGTCAGAGACATGGGTATAGCATGGCTAGGCTGCTTCATCCCGCCACTGTGAAGCACAAAGAGCTTAATTTTTCCTGCAGCTTAATACCACATATCCACGGCTAATAGCGCTGATCTATACTGTGAGGTGGAACCTGTAGAGTGAGTATAAACAAGATGTGTGGATTTTGCATTTTTTCGCATGTACTTTTTTTTTTTTTTTTTTTTTACTGATTACATGTAATGCCATTGTGTCATTTTTCTAAAGTGATTTTAACTTTTAGTTTTGTACTTGCAAAACAAACACAAAAAGACAGTCTGCAAGCTCTCATTTTTTGGTTCCACAGTGGTGGGTTATATTTGGGATGCATTAAATGTAGTCTTCTACATTTTTTTTTAATCTTGTCAGTCAAATGGCTGTTGTCTACGGAAGGATTTTTTATCACTGCCTCAACATGGCCTATTTCCAATATGCAGTGTGTGCTTTGGACAAACTCCCAGTATGCTTGTATACATATTTAGCAGTTGTAGAGAGACATTGTCATTCATTTTGTGGCATGTTTGTGTTTACCTGGTGAGTGCTAGTCCAGCATTCATTTTGGTTTAGCTCTGTTTTTTCTTTAGAACTTTATTATCTGAAAGCAGCTGCAGCTATGAGAGTGGTGAGAGTTGATTAAAACACCAAAGTTGTGAGGCAGACAGCTAAACAGTGAGTTGAAACTATATTGCTTTTTAAAGGTGAGGAGACCTGCAGCTTCATTTTTTGGAGGTTCGTCACAATATATGACTCAATTCCATTGTCATATTGTCTGTACTTTATTCTTATTAGCACTGTCTCTGAAACTATATTTATTTAAAAAGAAATCAATTATAGTCCTTTAAAACTGTAGCTAACAGCTATTTGATGTTCTAATAATCTTATTTACCAGCTGACCTGTTGCTGACTCTGTGAGAACTTTGACGGTGAGGTCCAGTCATTATAGCTTACGTCTGTTCCCTCCCCTATTGTAATTGGGTGTAATTGGTGAACTTAGTCTACTCAAAGCATCTCTCTCTCTCTAGACTGTGAGAAGGTGTCCAGTGTTTTTAGGTTATTGTATTTGCTACAGCAGTGAGAAGCTTAAGCCTTTATAATTGTAACAGTGTTAGGAAAGGTTGACTAGATACCCAACAGCTCCAGTAAATAATGAAGGTGATAATTCGGTTTCCCACCGTAGAGAAATATGCATTATAGCACTTTAAAGTGCAAACTACGCTTTATGATTAAAAATTTAAACTTATTTATGGTTAAAGTATAACATTTGGAAATTAATTACTAATATTTCCAATTGAATATTAATGAATTATCAGATTTGCTAGTATTGATCATTCTTCTAATCAGAAGTCATGAACTCTTGATTTCTTTCACCTCTAGTTCTCAAAGAAATACACAGTAGAAACAGCAATGATTATGCACAAGCTTTTATTAGCTACTACTACAAACAAACAATACAGCAATAATGATGGAACAATAGACAGTCAATGAATGAAATAATTATGAACAATAGTAAACAAGCTGTTGTTCTGCTACATGTTATGTTGCATTTCATATCCATTATGTCCTCCTACAACCTCTTTTGGTGGCATTTTTTCAACTTTTGAGTGACTGTTCATTCAGATTTCTTCATTTTGTTTCTTTAATTTTAATTTAAACACTACATGGATTCACCTCAACCTTTAACCTCATAATGTTTAACATGTGCTGCACTGGCCCCTGTGGAAAATGGCATTTGTTAGCTTCAGTGATCACAAGAAGTCATTTTTCTCAATCAGCAAATGCATTAACATGGACTGCAGAGATATTTATTTGTGTTTGCATGTCAAAGTATAACTCATATTATGGGGGCATAAATCTTTTTTACATAATAACTTTATAGGGACATTTCTTCTTTGTGATGCTAAAAAGCAAGATCCTATGCCATGAATCTTTAAATACAAAACTGTCCATCAATACATGTGTGAGGATTAGGCAAGCAGCAGTTGAGGTTAGTGATGAATGTAATGTCCTCTGAAGCTGTGACTGAATGTGTGTGTCTTGGGTATCCGTATCATCATAAAGACTTTTAAAACAGTCGTCACAATAAGAAGCTGCAGAGAAACACAGTCTGGCCACAGAGACAGACACCTCCAGGGTTCAAACAGCACTTTAGGCCATGTGTTTGTGAGAGCGCAGACGAAACCGTGTGCTTCATTTTAATTCATCTCCTCTGAATGTAGGCGGAGAGCCTTCTTTTGGGGTGTTGCTGCTCATATCCAGCTTGACATCGACAACAGGGGCATATTTTGAGGCAGATGTTGTGTTCAATAATTCACGTATTTATTCAGAGGCAGCACACAAGGTTTGATAAGAAACTTTCTCCTTGCGTCTTCTTGGAATGCGTAAATATGTGAATTATTAAATGAAAGTTTCTTCTCCCCATGTGTCTACACTGAGGTTGCTGTATTGACGAGTTAAAATTGTCAGCGCATCCCAAATTTTAGCCGCTTTTTCCTGGTGAGGTGCTTAAGTGCTTCCTTTAACATTTGTTCTTGTTTGTTGTTTTGCCATTTTTTGTTGTTGTGTCCAGCGACCTGAAAGTTGCACAAAGTCTACAGAGCTTTTGAGCCTTCATTTCTGTGCAACACATGCAACCTCCTGCTGCGTTGTGCAACTCTGAGAAGACTTCATTTACATTTTTAAAGGAAGCATTTGTTGCATTTTTTTTAACAGGTATAGCTCTGAGGAAGCTTTTACTTCAGGCTGAGGTGAAAAATTAAAAAAAATTCACAATTAAATGTTTAATTTCAGTGGATATTTATAGCTATTACAATGAAATTTATTTATACAGTGCATTTAAAACAAAAGTTAAACCACAGTGCTGTGCAGTTGAAAGAGCAGGTGTGAAACATAATAAAATACAATATTAAAAGACAAATAACCCTATTGTCAAAAACAAAAAAATAAAGGTTTATCAAGGTTTATTTTGGATTCTGAGCCTATTTATCAAGGTACATTTGTAATATTTGTAATGTTAAAGAACATACACAAATGAACTAGATGCATAAACCGAGAAATTATTTCAGTCAGATCAGCCAGGTCTACTTTAAAAAATTTTAACTTTAACTAAATATCTTTATATCTTCCAGAATAAGTCTTTGTGGTATGTATATGCATTTGCCCTATCCACAATCTTCTTTAAAATGTAGGCATTTGTGGAGAAGCAAAACATTGACAGTTTTGCTCTCTGCAGCTCCCCGAATGTCCGTAACTAAAGAGAAACCAATGTTATGCGGAGCAGCTTTACAACAGCATAAGTGAAATGCAGATTGTCAGAAAAATGAATAAACAGCCAAGCATCGAGGCTTCACTGGGTTGCATCACTTGTGACGCATCAGCAAAGTCAGTAAATGAAAACATTTTCAGAATATTATAAACTGGCAAAATGAAGCTGGATTACATTGCACATTGCACTCACCAAAGTAAACCCTCGGCTTAACCCGCATAGGATTTTAAATGGATCCCGTTTATTCATAAGATGGCGCAACAATCTGTGAATTAATGACCTGTTGTCATTTAGATTGCATGATGGCATTTCTGGCCGTACAGTAATTTGAATATCAAATTAAGGCTGCCTCCTGTCATCAGTAAATATGTATATATACACTACCAGTCAAAAGTTTGGACACACCCTCTCATTCAATGCTTTTTATTTATTTGTATTATTTTCTACATTGTAGATCCATACTAAAGATTAACAGAGAGAGAGAGAGAGAGAAATATGGGTTTATCAGAGAACCTCTTGTTTTCAACCAACCATCCTGGAGGATTGTTGACTGCCACTGTACCGTGTGTCTTAAACTAGATGGATATTGAAAAGTTGTCAGATGTTGCTTGACTTCCTGGCTGCTCTGTGTAGAAATCAAGTATTTGAAATCCTGATATTCTAAGCTGCCTGCTGCTTAATTTGACTTCAATGAAATAAAATTAATAAAAGTAAATATATATTTAAAAAAAGAAAGAAGAAGAACAACTACTCTCCAAAGGCAACAGAATGACTTTAAAATCAGAATGAGGTGCTTTGTTTCTGGTGCATTACAAAGTATTCTGAGGTGACAGTGAGGTAATTGTGGGGTGTGTGCAGGCATGGTTACGTGACTTTGTGTCAGCATCTGAAAGTGTGTGTAGGTGTGTAGATGTGTGTGTAGGTGTGTGTGTATTTGACAGCAGAACAAAACGTCCTGGCAGCTTGTTGGCCTTGAGAGCATTTACTGTTGTTTCCTGCCAAAAACTTGACAGGTCACTCTACTCTTTTCAACTCCGATAATAGAACAGAACAAATTAGAATAAAAACACATAAGAAAAGTGAACAGAACAAAAAAAAGTAGGTTGAAGGTTTTTTTTCTTTGTTCTGTGCTATGGAGTGGAAATCACTGTGGTCCCACAATGTCTGAAAGGTTTCTGAATGAGACAGTGATTTAACTTGTACAGTGCAGGGGAACTTTAAAAGGGACTCTTGTTATGTCATGTAACAATTGCTTTTTGAACTTTCTTTTTCAGACTACCAGTTTTCTGTCAGAGGCCCAATTTTCTGCAGAGGCACCGGAAACCCTGGACCCACTTTTCAAGTTTCATGAGACCATTGCTAAGGTAGGACCACCGTAAGGGAAGAGTTTCTGCGTCCGTAAGTCCACGGGTTCGCTAGGGTCTGAGCAACGTACATTACAGCATCATAGGGTGCACATGAAGCTTTGTGTGGAGGTTTGCATTCCCTCCAACTACAAGGGCACCCACAATGAATGTGATGGAATACATAGATGACAATTTACTGTGCAACCTTCAAATAGACTATAGAACACAGTAAAATAATATGAAGTAGAACATTTCTGAAGAAATGTTGAGTGTGCCAAAGCAGCTTCTGCTAGTTGATGTATCCTTCTATAATTATACTTCGGGTACAATTTATGTATGTATGTTATATTTAAAAAGCCGACATATTTCATAAATCCTAATCAGTTCCTTTCAATATATATATATATATGTCAGGGTAGAGACTGCGATTTGGTAGAGTTGGAGTTTCTACCAGTAGAGATTGCGATCGCAACCTCTACCAGTAGAACTGGAGTTTCTACCAGTAGAGATTGCGATTGAAGTCTCTACCAGTAGAGACTGCGATCGCAATCTCTACCAGTAGAAACTCCAATCCTACCAGTAGAGATTTGTCAGGGCTAAGGTTAGACTTTTAAGGTTAGGGTCAGGGCTCAGGGCAGGGGTCAGATTTTTTAAAGGTCAGGGTTAGTTAAGGTTAGGGGCAGGGGTCAGGGCAGGGGTCAGATTTAAAGGTCAGGGTTAGTTAAGGTTAGGGGCAGGGCTCAGGGCAGGGGTCAGATTTAAAGGTCAGGGTTAGTTAAGGTTAGGGGCAGGGGTCAGGGCAGGGGTCAGATTTAAAGTTCCATCTCTACTGGTAGGATTGGAGTTTCTACTGGTAGAGATTACAATCGCAAACTCTACTGGTAGAGACTCCAATTGCAATCTCTACCGGTAGAAACTCCAACTCTACCAAATCGCAGTCTCTACCCTGACATATATGTATAATACCTCTGAACTTTTTCTTTGGGACTGAGACTTTTTCCAAATTGGCTAAAACTGGTTCTTAATTATTCAAAACTGATCCAACTCAAAACTAACTGAAAACTTCTCACAATGAAAACTTGTGACCAAAAAATTGCCCAGAGTGTCATTTGTTCAAATTGGCTGTCAAAATAACGCATTTTGTCAAAAATTAACCAGTTTTAATAAAGAAAAATACGGACCGTGCATTGCCTAAGATCACTCAAAATGTCTATAAATGACTCAAAAAAATGTCCAAAATTACTCAAAAATTTTCAAAAATGGCAATAATTTGTCCAAAAATGATTCCATACTTGTTCAAAGTTTCCAAAATGTGTCTAAAATTACTCAAAGATTTGCCTAAATAACAATGCCTGCACAAAATGAATGAAAATTCTACCCAAATTACTGAAAATTGGATGCAAAATGTCTTAGACATAGCCAAACTTTCTCGGAGATCATAGATTGTGCTGATTAAAGATACAATTAAAAATTGTCGCTTGATGATAGAACATGAAAAAAGAAATCTAATCTCCCCTGAACAGAGAGACACGTGCTGGAAAGTTAATTCAAACACTGAAAAAGCTGTGAGAAAAAATACCACACACTATCCTTACTACTGATTACAAGCTTTTTTAATCACAATGGTTCCGTCTGATCATCCTTCGTCAGGTGTATAAATAACATCTCAACACTTACACATAGAAATACAATAATAGAAGTTGCCTCAATGACACAATATATCTTTCTGTTGTATCAAAAACGTTTGTTTGTTCAAATTTTAAACTGGTAAAAACTTTGGTAGTTTGATGTTAGCATTAATTTTCGGAAAACCAGACTGCGCTCGGAGACGTCTGGGATGGATCCTGTCCAGGAGGCTCCAATGAGACCCTGAAGGATGAAATGGCAGCTTGTGTTAGCGACATCTCAGTGGAAAGAAACGGCAGTAAAAGTGGTTTGGTCTGTAGCCTACCATGAGAGTCGTGAAACTGTGGATCTTCTTTCCGTTGTACACCAAGATCTGACCTCCACTGTGTCCAGTTCTTTTCCTCCACCCTGAAGTCAAAAAAGAAATATTAATCATGCGGAACATTAGAAATGTTTGGCATAACTGCATATGCTGACATTAAAACATCACCTAAATTCAAAAATATATTTTTTCTAGTCATGTTATATTGAGCTTTTAGATATGCAAGCCCTTTATACACTATGTTTATTTTACATTACAGATTGTTTTCACCCTGCAATTTAATTACATTACAGATTTTTTTAATGTATATTTTTCTGAATTATGTATTTTTCACACTAAATATATTTTCTCACATTACACTACATATATTGTTTATTTTAGATTGCATTTTTGTATGCTGTATGTAGTTTTCTACATTATAGATTTTTTGTACACAGTTTGTACTTTGAAGATTTTTTCCAAACTGTATATTTTTTTACAATACATATTTTTGCACATTGCAGTTTTTTACACTGCATATTGTTTGTACACTGTTTTTGTTTGCATTAATGATTATTTGCATACTCTTTTTTTTACATTACAGATTTTCTGCATTTCTTTAAAAAAAAAATACAGAAATTTTCTGTACTCTCTTTTAAATTAGAGGGTTTTTTGCACTGTTTTTTCATAACACGTCACATTGTGCATTAACTGCACACTGTAGTATTTATATTATTTTACATTACATATTATTACACAGTATATTTTTTTACTTTACAAATTTTTGCTCGCTATATTTTTTTGAAATTGCAGGTTTTCTGCATTTTGTATACATCATATTTTTTTATACTACGCAAGTATACTTTTTGCATTACATATCATAGATTTTTTTTATTACCTCATGTCTTTAGTACATTTATTTAGATTTGCAGCTGGACACATCCAGTGATGCATCACCTCAAAAGTCCTTGACACTTGTCCTTCTTCTTTCTGGCTCTGGAGTGCAGCTTGTTCCTCAGGCACCTCGGCAGAGATCTCTCGATGTCCAAAATGGTAAAGGCCCTCTGAGGATGAGAGACGGATTTTAAGCATTTAACATGTCAGATCTATTGTTTGTCAAGCTTAATTTTGGTCTAGAAACATTTGATATACTTTGAATAAGACTTAATTCTTCTTCTAGTTCTTCCTAAAAAAAGGTTTGGATATTTTCTGTCTTCTAAGATGCGTTGGCTTTGTTCTGATAAACGCATCCTAGATTTCCTGTGCATGATCTACTCACATTTAGCCCCCTGCAAGTGTGGGATCAGCCTGACCCTGTGGACATTAGGTATTGTGTGCTGGAAGCATCTTTACAGACTGTAGGAGTTTCCCACCTGCAGGTTCCAGATGTTTTCACTCTGTGTGGAGATTCTTTCGACTGTGTTGCCCATCAGAGCGATCAGCATGTTGAGGAGCAGAATGTAGGTGAGAACTATGTAGCAGATGAGCAGGATGTAGAAAACTTCCTTAAACTGAACATGATCAGTGAACTGCAGATCTCCCATCCCGATGGTGAACTTGAACAGTTCCAGTGTAGTAAAGCGCATGTCATGGTAGCTTAGTTCTTCTGCCTTCAATGGATCCTCATCAAGTGAAGCATTTGTCATATTTTTTGAGTTGAGGGGGGATCATCTATCAGAGCAACAATAGCTGTGGGTGAAGAGAAAATTCTGAGATCTTCACCTTGGCAAACACCCTTTTGATATTTAAGTAATATAAGAAACTAAATTACAAGACTTGAGAAATCCAGGGCCTTGTACAAAGGCAATAACATAAAACTTTATATTTGTATTAGGTTTTTGGAGACTTACCGGCAGAAAATCCAAAAAGGAAGACACCATAAACACATAAAAAGCGTAAAAGATCTCCAAGTATCATCTAAAGAAAAACACAGACTGTAAACCAGGCAATCCATTTTTGACCAGACAGCCCATTTTGAGATTGTTGGTTGTATATTCTTACTTTTTGCATCATGACAAAGTACATTCCCAACTGCTTCGAGCCTCTTGAGTAATAAAGAACGTTCATCCAGGCGAGAGCCAGCGAGAGCACAAGGAGTCCAACATATTCTCTCAGACCACTTAAGTACATAACTGTGCTGATGAGTAGGAGCAATGCCTGCAGGGAACTGCAAACATTAAAATATTAAAAACATCTTTTACAAGAAATTTGGGCATAAAGAGTTCACCTGGCAATGCTTACAACAGGATGTCAATGAAGCCATCAGTAAATATAGCCTTGAAGTCTGGGCGGTTCCTCTGGAAAAAGGTTATCTGTGGATTTAGATGTCAGAGATGTGAACTATTTAATCACATTCCTGGTAAATTTCTTTTTCTTCCAGAGCCAGAATTTTTCTTTTAGTTCCCAGAATGATAATCCTAATGGGAGGATAGTTAATTATGTTTGTTTATATGATTTTTTGACCGTTATGCTGTAACGTTCTCAAAATGAAATGCTTCACTGAGAATGTTCTACCTTTGTTATAAAATAACATTTCAGGAAAATATGAGATCCTGCACTGTGTTCCCTTAACAAAAAGTAAGTGTTTTGTTTTTAATATGTCACATCACAGAAGCATAAAACGTTGTACAAAGAAACATTCTGTCGTCTGAGGCCGGATTACATCTGGAAAAGATCTTTTGAATACTGGTTTAACAACAGTACCATTTAGTTATCATGGAGCTGTCCTGGAAATATATTTCAGTAACTTTCTTTGAACATTTAATTCAGACATTTTCTTTTAAAAAATTATTAGGACAAAGTTGTGGAAATGTTCCATGCTAGCTGGGATTCCACTTTCTCACCGATTGATAGAGAAACTTCACAGCTCCGAGGACGCTGATGATCTCACCAACACAACGAAGGTAGTCAAGAGGGACCTCAGGTGGAAATGGTGGCTGCAGGTCAAAAGATTCACAGGATGATGAATTTTTCTAAAACATAGTTTAACAGATGGATTGTTTTCATCACTGTGTTTTCCTTCATACCTGTCCATCCTTTCTGTAGACAGCCACAGTGGTGAAGATGATCAAGTACATCAGATACAGCAAGAAGTTTATCAGGAACAATTTGGAAGCAAACGTGCTCCACTTGTCCTCAAGAAGGCTGCGAAGAGGTTCAATTTGAAGCATCTCACAGCGATTCTGAGGGAGTGTTCACAAGATACTTTCATACATAATCATAAAACACTTCAAACCCCTATTTTATTTATTGTATTTTGCTTTCACAGTTTATTCTGTGACAGAGCTGCAAATAGTGAGGTCAACACCAAAGTGCCAAAACCTGCAGTTCCCTAAATGTCCACCTGAGGCCTGCTCCAACAGTGAATCAATCCCTATAGGCCTCCATGTTAATATGTCCAACTTTACAACAGACATAAACATGTTTACAGCCCGATACAAAAACAGTTTTAGTCTCTAAAGTTACATTTTCTGTTCATGACAACTGTGCTGCAGGTGAATTTTATATAACTTACTCTTTTGAATTGCATAAAGGCTTTAAGTTTTGCATCATTAAGGTGTGGCTGTATCAAGTGACGGGTGGTTGCCGTCATAGGACAATTTCTGGATTAACAGATTCAAGAGGCGTCAGGTATTGCCAAGAGGTGTCTACTAAATCCACCAGTTTAAAAACCGCTCCTCAGGACCGGACCTATATGGTAACTGGTAGATCTACATATGCAGATAACTGTAAGGTAAAATGAGGACAAAGTAGACATTTCTAACCGGAGTCTTACTCCCAAAGATGATTATCTCCAGCACAGAGTTCTTTTCATTGGTGTCGATGGAGCTGATGTCATAAAGTGAGGAGTGAACGGGTCCATAAACCCATTCTGTAAACTTCCTGGACAAGGGCCTCGTCTCCTCATCCATGAATTCTCGGTGCAACATGTGTTTGAACAGCTGGACATGGAAAGATTAGGGAGATTATGTTAGCATTATCTGTGCTAACTAGGACTGTTGATTAAAGAGGTTAGCTTTGAAAAACACCTATAAAATTAATAGACACACCCCGATCTTGCCGAGCTTGGCTGCTAATTTCAGAGGAGTCAGGTCTTGATTGTTTTTGATCTCTTCCAGCTGGTCTTCTGTTTGTCTCCTAAGTTTGTGGTGCAGAATAAGGATTCTATCATACATCACTGCAAACATTTCAGTGTTTTCTTCAGTGTTGTCCGCTAAGACCACCAAGATGTGCAACACGGTGTTTCCATGCGAGTCTTGATCGGTCACGTCAGCTTCTCCTTCTTCCATGAGAAAGGACACGATATCAGGCTGGTTGGTGCATACAGCCAGTGACAGAGGAAGCTCACCTGTCAGAAAGACACAAATGAGCAAACAGATAACATCTGATCATAAACAAATGGGACAAAAAAGTTATACTCGCATTTGTTTCTGTCACGAAATTACCAAAATAAAAGCCATGTTTTGCTTTAGGCTGGAAAAACTTCCCATTGGCTTTGGCTTGCACATCTGCTCCTTTCTGCACCAGCAGCTTCACATGGTCCAAGCTTCTTCTCTCAATGGCGACATGCAGAGCTGTCTGACCTGAGGCAGGAGACATATTGTTACAGGAAACAGCCTGTTCATGCCAAGTCAAGTCAGTTCCGTTTTTGTAGCCCAAAAATTACAGTTTGCCCTGAAGACTCGACGTCACAGACTGACTCACGACTGACGATATGTTTTCACTTACCTTTGTAGAAATCATCTGTATAAGACGCATTGATCAGACTTTCTAAATCTCCAGTTTGCTCCGCTATATCAAGGAGGACATCAACGGTGTCGTTTTTGCCATTTTTCAGGTTCAGCAGAGCTTTCAGAAGAGCTGTTTTCCCGTTTGTTTCATCTGAAATTTGTGCACAGCAAGCATATTTGTCTCTCATTACATTATTTGGACAATTGCATAGAGTGTTTTGGAATATGATATGATATTAACTGGCTTGTGATTTTTTTTAAACAGCAGGTGTTAAACAGGTGCCAGTAAATTTAATATGCCTTATCTACTGATTCAACTCTTGCCTTTAGTGGCATTGTTTTTGAATGTGATTTAATAAAATGTAACCAGACATATTTATCACTCTGTACATAGTCAACAAATCTTTCCATTATGACAGTGTCGCCAATTAAAATACTGCCCAGGTGATTTATGATCTGGTCATTACATAATCCAATTTACAGTTTCAATCTATAAATGAAAACTTTGACTTAGGTGTTGTGGAAAAAATTATATAGTTCAGCCATGATCGATCGATGTATGAATAAAAACTGTGGTGAGTCCAGAAGTGCGTTTGTCCGTTTATTGATGCATCAAAAAGAGACAGGCAGCTTGCAGCAAAGCGGAACTGCAAGTGCGCCTAAAAAGGGGAAACACTCTATTTTTATAGGTTCAGTTGTACATACACACCCATAGAGAGTTCATTATCTGCCTGGTTGCAGACGTTGTTTTTTCCTAAAACATTGCAAATCTCAGAATGTACAGACAGTCACCCCACTCGCCCCCTTTAGGTAGAAACTTCCTGTGGTTTATCAACCGTCACAAAACCAGAAGTGTAAACATAAAACGGGGACGGATGAGCGTTAAGTGATACCAAGAGCTGGATTCAGTGGACGGTGACATTTACCATTTGGGGTGTCTTGAGGGACAAACACAGACAGAGCATCTTGGCTAGGTCACAGAGAGTTCAACAGTATCAAAGGTTTAACTGTACTTGTCACGTAGCAAAAGGCATAGGAATCTTATTTCCTCATTTATAGATGTCAAGCAGTAAGAAAATATGCGTATCTTAAAATATCAAAGCAGCTTTGAATAATACAGCCCGATCTCACGAGGATTCGTGAAACTGTCACGTAAATTTTTGTTTCGGTTTCGTGCGCACCAACACGATTTCGTCATGTTTTTCGTGCCGCTCACCACGAAATGCACACCAATGTATTTTAAACGGCGGACTTTTCGTGCCACTCAGAACGTATTTCAAACGAATGGGTATATTATATTTTTAATGTAAAACCGTGGCGAATCCAACGCTATATTTTGCATGACATTGTCCCTAACCATAACCCTAACCATAACCCTAACCATAACCCGGTGGTACACTTACCAATTTGCATAGGAATTTAAAGAATGTCCGACGGCCGCAAACGCGATCACACAAGCAGTATACGCCGATGGACAGCTTAGATCGTCATGAATCCGCCGGTATAAACCACTTTCAGATGTGATTACCACAGCGGGTTTCGTTGTGAGCAACACGAAAAACATTTCGTGGTGAGCGGCACGAAAAACATGACGAAATCGTGTTGGTGCGCACGAAACCGAAACAAAAATTTACGTGACAGTTTCACGAATCCCCGTGAGACCGGGTTGAATAATAAGGCTTCAAATAATAACATTTCCATTACATAGGTGTATGTAACTCCTGAATTTACTTTAGCCAAGTCAAGCCAAGTGATCTTTTTTTTTTTATAAAGCACATTTAAAACAGCAATGGATGTAACAAAGTCTTCTCCAGGAAAAAAAAAAAAGATTATGATTGGTGTAATAAGTTAACCTGACAAGTTTCACAGTGTTACATGGTTGTCAATGAGTTAAGTCTGACTTTCCACTGATTTAAACCTTCCTTTTAGTGACACCTTAGCACATACATATTTTTGCAGTATAGTTGCCTGTTTTAACCACACCGTAACTGATAACAATATAACTTTGTTACTTATAAATAAGGCAAAAAAAACTTCCTTGTGACTTGCCTGTAAATTCTGAGCTTGTAAGTCGCTTTTTATTATCTTGTAGGTAGTGCAGCAGGCCATTAAGCCCTACTGCGTCTCCCTGGGATACTGCTTTAAACACTTTGTCCCTCATGAGTGCATGACAGTCAACACTGTCAGGTCTGAAAGGTAGAAAAAAAAACACACAAATCACAAAATCCAGTTCAGAAGTTCCAACTGTGCAGCAGCTAATTTTAAAATATGAACAATCCCTCCATCACAGGATCAGTTTTCTTGTAATACAACATGTAAATATCATTATGTGAACATTTGGTCACAGGCCAGAGCATACCGCCTTTAGACAAGCTAGAACCCGTTTATGAACTATGCTGCTCGTCACCTAACACTTAACTGGCTTAAAAGGCTTAAAAAATGTTTCTAAGCAGAGAAAGAGCCACACTGATTACTCTGCTAACGTCTTACCTCAATCTGTATCATTTATTAACTAAAGGTGACATGTGAGATGGAAATCAAACACCAGCTCGTCCCCAGTAGGACCAGTTACCTCGATGTTAAGATGTTGGTGTCCATAGGCACAAGAGGTATCTCTCTGGCTTGTGGGAGCAGCCGCTGTCTACTCCCCTCCGTATCTTCTACCTGTATTGCTGTGGTTTCCATCTTTTTTGTTGTTCTTTACCTTCTGCCGCAACAATCTGTGTTTATTTCCGCAAGTAGCTCATCTGTTGTGATGAGCTATACCTGCACAGGTGTAGGATTACAAGGTTCATGGGCGGGACTCGGTTGGTATATGGGTGTTGTTGCCTTGGCCACGCTCCACCTTCTTTCCCCAGAGAACAGAGCTGTTACTGGTATGACAGCAGTTTTCCACTTGAAGACAGCAAACCTTCAGGGCAAATGTTGGGCTCGTTTCACAGAATATGCTGCCAGACTCAGACAAACAAAATCAGAATCTCTCCAATTCAACAAAATGAAAAGTTTCTATTAAATGAATGATTTAAGGTGGCTAATTTTTTGTTGTGTTATGATAACCTATGACTTTGTCAGAGGTATTTTAACCCTGTTTGTATTATTATTATTATTATTATTATTATTATTATTATTATTATTATTATTATTATTATTATGGAAAAGGTGATTTGGGATCATTGGATTTGAAGTGAATCACTTGTTGGTTTCATATTGACGTGGCTTTGTCTATTTTTGCTGATAGCTTGTAGCTTCTAATTGGTTAAATCCATGCAGACTCTGAACAAAATATTGACTATGTCCCTTTTTTATATACAGTCTATGATTCTGCCTGGAAAATCAAATTTAACTTTAAAGGTGGTCAAATAATACAACATTTGAAACATCTAATATGATAATTGCGTTTATATTTTGAACTTGATTTGTTTAGCTATTTCAGTGATCAAGTGACATTAGGCTGCCTGTCGATCATCGCTATTCATCATGTTTTGATGTTATATTAAAATAATGTTTATTCCACCAAACTCTACCAAATTTGTGAGAGAAAATAAATGCATAAATCTATATATCACTTTTTTTGTAAAAACAAAAAAAACATCTTTCCTTTTATTTTTTATTATAAATTTGTCATACGGCACAAAAGTTTTCTTTACTTCTAGCTGTGGTTGTGCTGTTTCCACAGAGATGGCGGATTTTATATTGCAGTTAAAATGAAGCCCAGGGACAAAAAGCATGCAGAACCTGATGACATTGAAGAGGTTAAATGTAGCTAAATTGCTAACTTGCTTCAATTTTATGTTTTAGAAATGAGAGATTCACTCACTTTCATTCAAAAAAGAAAAACAAGCATTTTACCTCAATTTCCTCCGCTTCACACTGAACAAACCACTAGAAGGTTTTTATGATCACATAGCGGTGGATCCAGGAAGTTTGCTTGAGCTTTCTCAGTCTACTTTGTCAGGCTGAGAAACGTGAAGTGCTCCACACATGCAGAGGCACCGGCACCAGCAGGCTGGTGGTGTTGCCAGGCAACTGCAAAGCCAGTTGCTGTCAGTCACTCCAGATGACTGACCAGACCAGATGAAATTAGCAGAGTCATTAGCTAAGTAACGCATAAAAAAGTCACTGTCCATTTTAACTGTGACAGTGGAAGCCCAGTGATATTTGTTGATATTTTGTAAAGCTGCTGTCTTTACTCTCAGTTCCTTACTGTGGCACATCCAACGAAGAAAACCCTGCGTCTGAGAAACAGCAAATATGTGGTTTCACATTTGTCAAATTTGCACTTCCAGGACAGTATCCACCCACTGCTGAATGCATCCTGTGTGATCACAGGCTTATTTTTTCTTCTTCTATTTCCAATGCCATTAACTTATTCTTTCTTTTACAATGGCACCTCTGTAAAAGTCAGATAAAATACACAGTGCCTACGTAAGCTGTTGCCAAATTAGGATTTCTATCTCAGCTAACAGAACCTTTTTAAAACAGCCCCTGCCGTTCGGAAAAACACTCTCATTGCCTATAAATGCCACCAGTTCACCACAGCTATCACCACTTTAGGAAAGTTGTCAGCTTACAAATTACATAAGGCATGGTGACATTTTCATTATCTTTTATAGAGCCTGGCTCTAAATGAAGACACTTCATTCTGGTACGTCCTTACCTTGGCTTGGCACCTCATGTGTGTGAAATTACACTTAGTTTACAAGTACTGCTCTGGCTGAACTGTTAGGAAGGATAGTAGCTTAGCGTGCTGTTGTGTATTGAAAGTTACCCAAAATGCCCTTCAGAGAAACAAAGGAAACTTTTTTCAGTGATGCAGACAGTGAAGGAGAAGAGAGGAGCAGATTGATTTATAAAACAGGATGCGTGTGACGGTTTGAACAGAAGAAATTTTTCTTTTGGTCAGCTGTTATCTGTGTATTTAGACTCCTGCTATTCTGTCTGTGCTGTTTTGGAGATTTTAAAAAGTTGCCCAGCAGCACCTATGCGTGGGTCAGAGCTGGATGCCAGTGCAAAGCAGATGTTGACTTCACGACTAATTTGTACTCTTGTTATTCTTCTTTTACCCGAGAAGCTTATGTGCTTGTAATATTTTCTATTATTATATTTAAAAATTTCAACCATTCAGTTAATAGCTTCACATTAAAGTGAAGTGCCGAAAGTATTTCCTATTCAGTTACATTTCACAAAACAGCACATTAACTCTCTGAACTTCAAGCAGTGGGCATTCTAAACACATTTTTACTCACTGTGAGCTCATTTTTCTTACATTCCTGCACCTCAGTGGAAGCAGCACAACTATGTTCCCGAAACTGGAAAAATATGCTACACATGACGATATAAGAGTAGCCATATTTACAACCTCTACACAATAGGCCCTGTTCACACAGTGTATCAGTTCTGGAAAAATATTTCAAAAGGCTTACAACAACTTGCTAACACCTGCTTCTCTGTGTACTTTCTGAGAGCCATGCTGCATTTATTTTAGTGATCAAATATGTTTTGTTTTCCTTGTAATCTCCCTGAGTGTTTCCTCTCTGCTCCACCTTTAGTTCACCCATAAAGTCTATGGTTTTCTTTTTCAGATGACTGTTGAGCTGAATGATCATTCACTTGATGGTTGCGCAGAGGAACTCAGATTTTTATTTTAAATGTATTCATTTTTACAGAATGTGGTGCAGTTTATTTTTATATTTCAATTAAATATTACAACTTTAGGCTTAGATTTTGTTATTTTTTTCTGCAACAACTATAAATCAAATATTTTATGTTCATGAAATGTGAGAAAATTGAAAATCTGAGAATTATCTTTTTTCTTTTCTTCTTTTACAGTTTTTTTCTGTTCTTTTTTTGATTAAGAAAGCAATCCTTTCAAACCCACCAATGCATTATGGGGTTCACTGGGTTAACAATGATAGCATAATTAATATAATCATGCAAGACAAACAGCTATTAGTCAAGAAAAAATAATAATAAATACAGTGCTGTGACTGTTACGAAGCAGAAACAAAGAAAACAAAAGGAAAAAGGAAAATGTTCCCTATTTTATGATAGAAAAAATATGAAAAGCTTGATTATTCCTGAGAAAATATGTCTTCTTTTGTTTTTTCCTTGTTCTTTCTAAATGCAGTAGGAAGTCAGTTATGCCTGCAGTCACCTGTTGTTCAAAAATATGACGGTGATATTAAATTCACACCAACTGTTGGTGATAGCACTGGCTTGATCATTGAACAGTGCATGTGTGTGTGTACACCAGAAGAGTATGATGTTATTGTGCACCGTGCAGGCGACCTTCACGTCCATCCTCTCCCTGCTGGATGGTGATTGCCCGGCTGAAAGGCTCCTAGTTGGCAGCTCATTTTTCTCCCTTGATTTTCATTCAACGCCTCTTTCATTCATCTGCACAGAGAAGAATGAGAAATTGCTGACCTCAAAAACAAATACAAAAAGTCAGGACAGGTCGTTCTTGTGGCTCGGCATTGTGTAGGATTGTTCCACATTACCCCCGTCTTTATCCACTAACATGGGGTGAAGAGGTTAGTGTAGGTCAGGACCACTGCTGATAAATTCTGAGTCTTCTGAAAGACACGGCATTATTGTTAGTATTATGTAAGTCATGTAAGAAATGACAAAATGGATGGGTTTCTGCAGCTTTTCCATTCATTTAATTTTTTTGTTGTTGTTTTTAACCAACATCAACATAAGTAAATGAGGACATAAACAAGAACCAGAAAAACACAGATAAACAAAATTAGAGCGTAATTTCTGCTGCATTGACAATTTCAATAAGTCTGTTAGCACTTCTTAAAGTCACTAAGTGAAGCATTGATTTATGTGACGATGAGAAAGTCACACATGAAAAGTATGCAAAATTAAACAACTATAATTATTAGTTTAAGTAACTTTCTATACATACCCTGATTTTTTGTTGGATTGCTGTTGGTCACAGCTGACTCATTCATAACTTTTGATTGAATATGATGTTCTGCTTGTTTGAGTCGTTTTCTCAATAAATCTTTACATCACACATATTTTTTTAGTTTTTTACAGTTTCTGGCTCTGTTAACAGGAGCAATTTTGGAAATTTGGAAATATACAACCTGTTTTTGAAAGGCGCTTTTGGTTTTTGGGGAAATTGATAATCATATCTATAATGCAATTGTGGAATTTGACAAGATAAAAGATAAAAACAGGAATCTAGGGACATACCATTGGTGTGGATTCTCCTGTTGATGCCTCCTGTCTGAAGTGTCACTAAAAACGCATAGTCATGAAAAGTCCTTGTCCTGACCACCACAATGTCTGTGATCACACCCCGGTGATTAAATGGAAAGACACCTCTCTTGACAAATGCATCTGTCAGCATCCACACACAGTGCCATTGTAGGAATAAGTCCCATCAATCAGCATGAGAAGATGAGAAATACATTCACAATTCTTGTCAGCCTCATTTGGAATGCAAAGTAGTCATCTCTACTCAGGTAACAGCCCATGTGTTTATTGTGTACACACCTCAGTTCATCATCCAGTATAAGCTGACCTGAAAAACCTGCTTTGTTGCATGAACGAGAGCATCGACATGGACATGACTGTCACAGTTATGATCAAGGGTGACAGCCTGTAGGATAATTTGGGGTGACTTGGTACCTACACTTGATTTAAAGTGACTGTAGTTGGCAGACGCACCAGCAGTTGGGATGTCATAAAACAACTGCGTGGAATTACCTTAGTCATGAGAGAGTATTTTTTTTCCTTCACAAGGGTTGCACCAAAGCTGAACGTATTTTAATGCATGGAAAGTAGCTATATGAACCAGCACAATACATAAAACGATGCTACTCAAATCAAAGAAACCAAACGAAGATTCACTTAATTGGTCTAATAAAAGAACTAAAAGGTACTAAAGGTAGCACCCTTACACTTGGTGTTGAAACAACTCAGTTTCCAGTGACAAATGAGTGTTTCGTACACGTGAAAAAAAAATGTACAGGTCTACAATAGGCAAAATTTCTTGGCACTGTAGACAGTCTGTCTTTTTATCAGAAAACACACAAACAAGAGAGCCAAGTCCGAGGCAGAGGCTTGCACGGCCATAGTTGCATATTGAATCAGGACAAGGTTAATCACACCAAGAGGGAGAAGGAGCAAAAGGCCCAGGGCCGTAACAAGATCATGTGTGGGTGAAAATACCAAGCTCCCGTTGGTTTCTACTTTGCCATCGGGTGACAGGTCCTGCCACAAGATTAGTCCCAAAGAAATGTCAGCATCTCACAACTTTACAGCCTTTTTTTGTGAAAATAATACATTTTGTACTGTGGACCAACACGGCTATCACACATTTTGCTCTGAGGCTGGACTACAGTAACTAACCCCTTGTTGTTTGAGGACGCAGACGCACATATTTTCCTTTCACCTCAAGCAGGATGTTTGACTCATCTCTCCTCTTCTCTCACAGATTTAAACCTCTGATCTACAATTACAGGCGTAAGTCAGATAAGCCTGACTGTATATTCAGAGACCCCTCTGACCCTCGATGTGCTTGATTGACAGTAATGCCAAAAGGTCATAGCATTGCTTTCAATAAGCAATAAGAAACTGGGCTTGTTTTGTGTATTTCTTACCTTTAATCAAGGCCAGGTGTTGTTCCAGAATCACTTTACAGTGAACAAAACTGAAGAAAATAGATTCACTAAAATTAAAGAAATTAAACTTGATAGGAGCGTCGTTCTGTCAGCAGCTGAACAGTTTTTAAAGCATAATGCTTTTGATGATGTGAGGTTGTAAAGCCAGTTTAAGTAGGAGAAATAAGGCAGTTCAACATTGACATTTACTGAGCCGTTTCACTTTCAGACTGCACTTTGACAGCAAAGACTGACAATGTTTAGGATTACCAGAACTGATTGACTTCATATGTAATATGCACTGACTAGCATGCTCTTTAACAAGCAAAGATGAAGCACTGTGAACAATAACTGTTACCTTACGATTCTTTTGCATAGGAAGGCTAAAGGCCAGGTGGACTGCAGGAGAAAGAGGGTTTAGACTAGTGAATGATATAGAAAGTGTCTGATCTGCATTGAGAATAAGAGGGACCAGGTTTTGCAGCTTGTTTTACACATTTTAATGGTCTATCTATGGGGAAAATGTGTGTGTTTTCCTCTTATTTATGCTTTAAAGAAGTACTATTACTATTATTTAAAAGTGTGTCTATTATTAATGGTATATCTACAATATGAAAACCATAAATGTGCAAATGTTAAATGAATTCATAAAAATGTTTTCTATGGTCTATATTTATTCTGTTACTGAAACAAATTTTTATTAACTTGAACATTTTTCACATTTTCAGAAAAAATACTAAATTAAATAGATTCTTTTATGTCTTGATTCTTAGGTTGGTTACTTGATTACATTCTGTCTTAACGTCACAAACAGACATGACAACAATGGGATGAGCTGCTAAAAATGCAATTTGAAAACAAATATACACCTGTAAATCACACACGATTAACAATTTCTGTTAAAATATAGAATAATACAACTGTTGATGCACAAATAATTGTCAGGATTCTGCCATTGATGTCTGTTACCTTTCAACACATTATTTTTTCTTTAGCATGCTGTCCTAAATGTTTGTTGTTAATATTAGTGTCCTTCATCTGAAAGTCGCCCTTACCTGTTTTATTTCCAGTTTTCCTGTCACTGATATCCATGATATATATGCTCAGTGCAAATATTTGAACACTTAGATTATGTGCCTGTCCAATTTCCTACCATCAGTGTAGTCTTCCATCAAAGCAGCAGTTGAATGGCATTCTCCATCAACACAACCTGACTGCTGTACCCCAACTGTGTGAGCTAGTCTCATCAGTTGACGTATTCTTAAGAGGCTGGTGTGTTTTGAACTAAACTCATGCTAAAAATCGATTCTGTCAGCTCTGGACAGTGACATTAAATTGCAGCACTCGTGATCGCACTTTATGGACCCTCCATAGGTGTTTGCAGCCTCCTGACTGATTATAGCTCTACTGATGCTGAAGTTGGGTGGAGCGGTGCTGGGAATAAAGGGGTCACCAAACACAATGTGCTTTTCAGAATGAAAATGGAGCAAATTGTCCTTCATAGTTAGAACAAAACCACAGGTGGCTGGAGATGAGTGTACACACCACAGTCTGAATATGTGTGTGGTGGACTTTGACTGCGAGGGACATGGGTTTTCAGAAAATATGTAAATACTTGACAAATACATACCGGTTTTCTTCTATAATCGGGAGGATTATTTTAAAAGCATATTCTAATATTATTACGACTTGTTTTAAAAAAGCACTTACAAACTTAATCCAAGTTGCATAAGATTAAAGTAATCTAACTTGAAGACTTTCTTACTTTTGGATTACTTCAATACCAAGTATTCACATGAAAACAAGAAAATGTGTGTGCATGGCCGGCTTGCTGCCTCTCAGCTACCAGTTGGGGTGTGATTCTAGACAGCAGGGAGCAAGGTACTGTTTGACTAGATAAAATTATTTGAACTGATTTCTAATAGTAATTAATACCTAAATAGTCTTTTTTTATCATTATGTCCTGTTTTTCCACAATATTGAAAAGTCACATATAATCATAATTTATCATTACAGCAGCTGATCTGAAAATGTGTTTTCATTGTTGCTGAATTACCTGTAGCTTCATTTTGGTAGTTACTTTAATGACGAGTGGTCATTTTCTAAATGGGAAGCAGACGTATGCACTGAAACGTCACTGCTGCAAATATGCGACTGTGAGACCATGAAACTGTGAAAAAATATCCCTAATAAAGAACTTGACATGACAAAAATATATTTTTTCACTTCAATAAATGGATCAGACTTTCCCTGACAGTGAGATAAAAATATCCGATGGCATAACGGAGCTCAGGACTCAACCTGAGGACGGCTGCTGTGAAACAAATGATTAGACTGTGGCTGATAAACTGTTGCTCTGTGTGTGACAGCTCACCTGTCTAAGGAGAAGAAAAGTGCGCAGTGTGACTTGCAGTCAGGTCTTGGTCAATCCTGTATCCACGTTGGAGACAATTTCTAAGTAGCATTATTAATAAAGGTACTCTGTTGACCCACGTGTATAAATTAGTTTTGGATGCATTTATATGGATTCTGCTTTCATGCTGCCACTATGTTCAGTACTGAGAAAAGGTATGTCGCCTCCTTGAAAGTTTTTCCATGTTATTGCTTCTCTTGACAGCCATTCTTCTTCTCAAAACTTCACAAGGTCTGTCAAGTTGCAAGAGGGCTGAGAATAATCAGTCTTTCTCCAAGTCCAGCCACAAATTCTCTATTGCATTGAGGTCTGGGTTCTGACTCGGCCCCTCCAGAACATTCACCTTGTTGTCTTTAAACCATTTCTGTGTAGCTTTGGCTGCTGTTGAACAAATCTTCCACGAAGTTGTCTTGCAAACGGCATCAGATTGCACGTGAGTCTTACTACATACTTTGCTGCAGTGACGTTCATCTCTACCTTCTTGGTCCTGCTGCAGAAAAGCATCCCCACATCATGATACTGCCACCACCGTGCTTCACAGTGGGGATATTGTGTTTGTGACAGTGTACAGACCAAAAAAAAACTCCCTCTAGTTGAGTTCAGAGTCTCACACATGCCTTCTGCTGAATTCTAGTCTAGATTTAATATGAGCTTTTTTCAACAGTGGCTTTCATTCACCAATTTTGCTTTCAGTGTTTGTTTGTCTTAACATTCTAGTTATAGCTAGTAGTAATGATTCACCAGGGATTGGACCGTCCTTAAACAGGTGCCTCACACTAAATAAAAGTTAGCAATCCTGACCTGGTAGTATATCATCATTTATCTGATTTACCAATGTGTTTTGAAATTGTAATCCTTATAATAATGCCCAATTTTATTAAATCTGTCGGAAACGTCATTATGTCAGTTTGTGTGAATTTAACAGAGGACAGTTACCTTTTCTGTATTCTCATTTAAATGACATTCTATGTGTTTTGTTACTCTTAAAGCCTAGTTACACATAAATTAGAATTTTTATTGTATTAATTGAAGAACATGTTTTATGGCAGAGAGGTGCCCTGTCGGTGTTAATGCTCACCTGTGTGTCCATGAGGAAGGTTGCAGCCATGGTGGGCAGAGGACAAATAAGGTTGTCGTTTGGCCTTAATCATCACATCCTTGGAGATCAGGCAAAGCGCCAGATGTTATTTGTGCAGGTTGTAAAAAGACAGGAGGAGAGAGAGAGCAAGAGAGAGGGAGCGAGAATGACAGTTGCATAAAAACACAAGGCCAAGAGTACACTGACACAACACGTCATGATGAAGGGCGAATGGGAGGTGGCAGAGATGTTATTCCCCATGTTAAATATTCAGATTGGAAGGGGAATAAAGACAGACAGAAAGCCTGTGTGACCTTTTTTGTGGCATGTGTGTGTGTGCTTGTATTACTCATGTTGTGGGGACATAAAGCCATTTAAACAGGCACCTTGGGGAGGCAAGCCCCATTTTTGAGGACAAAAACTTCCTACAGCATATATCAAACATTTAGGGCAGAAAACACAGCTTGAGGTTAGGGTAAGGGTTAGGCGTGTAGAGGTAATGATTAGGCTGAGATGAAAATGAACGCAAGTCAATGTAATGTCCTCTGAAGAGGTGGAAGCACAATTGTGTGTGTTTTCTGAAATGTCACAAAGTCTCACTACATATCAGTACACAATATCTTGAGGACAGACATGCAAAAACAAAACAAACACATTCTTACAGTGCATGCTGCGGTTTCCTTCACTGCATAATGAAACTAATGTAAGTTAATTTTTATATATTGACTTATTTGCTTCATGAAGATTTAGGTCACATGAGAAAGGAAAATATTTAAAGGGGCAGAAAAACATATTTTAGATATACTGAACCACTGGTTTGTATGTGAAATCTTATTACCATTTTCACTTAAAGACCCCTCTGGTCAAATCAATAAATCCCATAAATAAAACCCATTTTAATACTGGCAGGACATGCTGAAAAATGTTTGGTTGTTAATGTGAAAATCAGAGCAACACAAGATAATTTTTTTCACTAATTACATCATACTGTTTTGAGTAGCCATTGTTCAGTGGAGCAAAAGACCTTGATTAGGACTTTGAGGAAGCTGGTACGCTGCACCAGCAAATAACAAACAATAATAAAAGTAATTCTACACAAAGATTAAATAAAGAATGCCGCTACAGAAAGCTGGGCTCATTTAAACGCTGAATTCCAACTGAGTCACTGAACAGACAGCGTTAAAAAAAAAACTGAAATTCCCTTTCTATTTCAGTGTGAAAGGGCACAAGATGTCTTCACTTACAGTCAAGCAAGTTTTCTATAAAGTCATGGAGTTTAATCACAATGCAAATACTAATGTGAAAATTGAGAGGCATTAAAAGAAAGTAGAGAGTGGAATTGACCTATTATGAGAAGTAAGACAAAATAAAAAAAAAGATAAACAAAACCTTTTTGGCAGTTAAAGTAAATGCACAGTTGCTTTCTGACAACATGCTAGTCCATGGTACAGTATACAGAAGCGGGTACAGCCCTGTGCAATATCATTTCATTGTCTTATGTGAAACTGTCCCCTCTCAGTAGTTGTATTATTTATAAGTTTGACATGTTTTTTCTCTCGTAAACAAATAAAAGACTAATTAGAAATCAGTCAAAAGTCAGCTGCAACTGTAATCAGGAAGGATAGAATGAGCCGTAGTAGCACTAATCAGAGTCACAGTGGCCGTCCTTCAAAAATGGAGCCATGGACACTGCAGTATTGGCACAATCTAGCTTTGAAAAACACACAAGAAAGAGCGTCAGACTTGGCACAGGAATTATCAATGAAAAACAGAGTTTTCGTGACTGGTCAGAGGAACACTGCTTAACATCAACCTCTATCAATAGCATTTAATAAAATGAGCCTTGCTTGTCCTTTGGCACAAAACTGCAAAAGAAAACTTTCCCTAAAGAACATGAAAAGAAGCCTGGTGAATTTCATGAGCAGAGTCTTGGGTCAGATAAGACTATGATAGATTTGCTTGTTTCAGATGGGGTGCAGCATTTTGTCTAAAGCTGGCCAGGAGAACCACAGTGAATGCATAATCCTGACAGTGAAGGACAGACATGGGGTTGTGATGATGTGGGACTGCATGAGTGCAAAAGGGGTTAGGGGAGAACATTTGTAGATACACTATAAATGCCTGTGGATGTATACCAAAGTACAGGCTGACAAAATGACTCCTATTCTTCAAAGAATTAAAAAGAAAAGAATATTTCACCATTATAGCAAACAAAAGCAAACAGCCAAAATCACACAAGAGGTTTTATAGAAAGAAAAGGTTAAAATCATGATATGTTGCCTTACTTGAATCCAATAGAATACCTTTGGAATATTTTAAAGACACAACTCTGTACAGCTGAAAAGAATTCAGGGAGAACATCTCTCCAGAAATTTGGTATCCTCTACGCTAAGGAGGATTGAGTCTGTTGTCCAAGTAAGCGTAGATACACAAAGTATTGAAAAAATAAGTGATGTCAGTCTTAGTAATGAAAGGTGTACTGACTTTTATTGCATTGCGTTCCTACAAAGAGAAATATTTCAAATACAGTAAATCTAAACTGTAGTTTTAAGTTGTATGTGGAGCAGATACTTAGACGTGATGTAATTACTGTAAAGTAATGCAATTTTGAATGATATGTCATTTAAATAATATTGCACACTAATGTACTCACTCTTGTTGAGCACTGCATCTCGGCAAATGTCGGACATAAGCTGACAGATGCTTCTGAAAAGCAAAACAGTAGCAGCCTCTGTTTACTTGGTATTGCAGAAAGAGAAAGATGAAGACCCGATGCAAATGCTCAGTGACTGTTCTCCAATTTAATTATTTAGAGCATGGTTTGAGAATTAATTGAAGTGATATATTGTATAGCTCTGTAGAGTTGTTTCATTTTCTCTTAGCGCTGCCTCAGTGTTTTCTCCCTCTATCTCCCCCTCTCTCTCTTACACACACACACATACACTGACACCCACCCACCCCCGTACTCTCTATGGAATGGTGTATGTGCATTGTTAGTGTTGTAGCTCAGGGACTTTGCCTATGCTCTGTGTCCCTGTACTCATTTGTCAAGTGCGGTTTTGAACGCAGCTTGGTTGGAAGGGTTCGGGGTGGCAGGTGGCAACAGCATGCATCTCTCCCTCATTCTCACTTTCTTTGTTCTCCCTCTCCTCTTGTCTCCCATGGCCTCTCGGTGTGCACTATTCTCTGTGTAGCAAATTTTTTAAGCATGGTGTCGTGTACGAGTTGGCAGCCCCTGACTTGGCAAGGTGAAACTGGCATTGATCAGGCCAACGACACTGGCAGGTTCCCTTACCGCTTCTGCACACTGCTGGGTATAAACAATTTGGGAAGGCTTGTGTCAAACACAGATGCATATATATGCACAGTAGCTGTTATGCATAAATGTGATATTTAGTACAAGTGGATGATGACATGTCCCAAGCTTATGCAATCCACATTACCCACAAGCAGAAATGTCACAATCCATTATTTTCCTATATTACTAATTGAGGGGGTCCTCACCACAAATTAAGTCCTTAGTAAACTTCACATGACCCATGTTTTTGGTTTCCCAACAAGCAAAGACAGTCTTGCCATTAGCAACACTCAGAGTCATTGTTTCTTCAGACAATGACCTTGATCTCTCCCCAACCTTAACCAAGTTGGGGTTTTTGCCTCAGTTTAACTGAAGCTTAGCCATAGAGGACAACAATATTATCCACAAAATATGGGGCGTTGTCTTCCCAAAAAATATGTATCTGTACCGCTGAACTGCATTCTCATTTATGTTTTGAGGGGGATATTTTATCTGCCGGATTCCTTTTGTTTGTGATGTAGCACAAATAGGTTTCAAATCAGTATTTTCTTGGAATGTACTGCATTGCTTTAATATCATTTCTCTTCAGCCAGCCAATCATGTATTAGATTGGGCAGGACTCCCGCAAAGGGAATGAAGGAGACACTTCAAACATGTCATGAAACTAGCAGTTGCTATCGAATTGAAGTGTGTCAACCAAAACAGTATACCTTCCTTTACCAAACCACACGGTTTTGTTGCTTAAACCCAACCAAACAACTAACAAGTTATGACTTCACTACTTTACAATTTCATCCATGCATGTATTCGATCATCTTCTTCCCCGAATTAAAAACGTTGTGAAGGTCGATCGCTGAAGAAGCACATCACACAGGGTTTTTGCTGGCAAAACAAACAAAAAAAAAAGACTGCAGTCATTAACAGACAATGATTTGCACATATGGGGTAACAGCACACACTTCTTTGAAGGCCCTCCTTAAAGGTATTCACTATGTTGAACACAGCTGTGCACATGAAAAGTAATGAAAACGGCTTTGTGAAGAATGAAAAGGAAGCTTGGGATTGAATCCCTGCATACTTTCTCACATCCACACATAGCCAGGCACTGTGTAAAACGGACATGCTTCTTTAATTTCCGCAGATCCTTCAGTTTTGACTTGAAAGGTGCGAGTGGAGAATTTTCAGATGCTGTTTATAGATCTAAAAAGGACTTCATCTGAAGAATACTAGTGCCTTCATCTCGATGATAGCTGCAGTTTTTCTTTTATTTTTTTTTTTACCCGCAGAGGGATTTCTCTGCCTATTGCTCAGCTGCTGTACGTAAACCATTGTAAGTCCATGGTCAGTCAGATGTCAAAAGTTGAAGGCACTTCCATCAAAGCATAGGAGCAGACCATTAGTGCAGAAGAAGAGCACAGAGGACAAAAGTCTTAAGGACTTGAAAGACTTATGGTGCCTCAGGACATTCATTTTTCAACAGGTTTTTCTTCCCAAGACATTTGGACCATATTTACAAGCAATTATATCATTGACATTGATTTTATGTCCTTGTCTTTGAGGAAAACACAAAGAGAGGCAAAGTGGGAGATAAAAAGTAAGAAAATAGACAGAGAGAAAGGAAGGGTAAATGGTAATAGAGCAAACAGGCCCAGAAATGAACATGGGGACAGAGGGAGAATGACAAAATAGCAGATAAGCCTGCAAATATAGATGAAGGTGATGGTGATGAAGACTAAATGTGTCTCCCAGAGAGACATTGATTGGTGTAAACAGCAGAGAAAATGAAGTGACAAATGGAGGACTGGAGGAGTTAACCAAAGCAAAACAGACAGAAAAAATGCAAATAAACAAGTGTTAAGGTCCAAATCGAGGAGAAAAAAGTAGTAGAGGATGAAAAGAATGAAAAGACAGCAGGCGATGACACCAAAACAACGATAACAGGGAAAAAAGGATGATAGAAGCAAATGTGATGGAAGGAAATTTATATATATGCTAAAGAGATGAATAGGAAAGGAATTTGATATAGAACAGAATACAAATTAAATTGATAATGTTTAGTCTTTCATGTGATTAAGGATGGGCAAAAAGATCAGATCATTTTTTTGGAATAGAATCATGATCCAAACTCTGAAAACCAGTTCTCCCCTTGGACTCATGATTCTATCATTACTCCGTCAAGGAACGGTGGAGTTACATGACAATTGTCTTTCGTTTGTCTTTCTGTTTGTTCGTCTGTTTGTCTGTTAGCAACATTACTCAAAAACAGACTAAAAGATTTAGATGAAATTTTCAGAGAAGGTTAAAAGTGACTCAAGGACCATTTGATTAGATTTTGGCAGTGATGTGCCTTATTGTCTGGAGCCACATTTTAGTTGAAGGTTTATGTACCATTGTAAGATAGCGGCACGGCATCATTGTAACTATGACTACAAGTGAACACTACGTCAGCTGCCTGTTGATAATCACATGACTGAGATACAAAAAAAACAACTACACAATAAAAGTCATTTTGATTGCAGCTGTTCATAAATTGGTGGTGTGTAATACTGAAGCTTGTTCTGAGGTTCTGTCTGACATCTTGAGTGGGATCTAATTATCCTTGAGTCAAAGAAATGCAAGCTTTTCAAATGACCTCCTCAACTAAAAATCAGGATTTTATCTAGTTTGTATGACAATATGTTGTTTTGAATATGCTAGAAAACATGAGTGAAATAGAGATTCAACATCATATTAAAGCATTTCCACTTCAAGGTTCTAGGGTTTAATACATAAAAAACTTCAGGAACTAATCTTGTCATCTTGCAGGGTCAGACTTCCTGTATCATTATTATTCTTCAAAATGTTTTCAATGTTTGAGCAGAGATGCAACTGAGCTGGTGTGCTACCACTGTAACAAACTGGATGGGTGGAGAGAGGCAGGGACGTCATAGATCAACACGTTCTCGAGGAAGCAGTGGTGTTGTAACATCTAAGCTGCTTTTAGATACAAATGGATTAGAAAAATGGATTGGAAAAAAAAACTTGAAAATCTGTAATTTATTGGTTAAATCTACAACCACAGATGGACTTTGACCTTACTGGATTTATTTTCTGATAGAACTCACAAAGCTGCTGAACTCTGTTGGTCAGTTATCCACCCTTGGCATCTTCTGTTGAAAACCAATGCCACTGAGAGGCACATACTTTCTGTTCTTTGCTTAAGAATTTCTGTCTATTTCAATTCACATCTTTGACTCATATTCTGGCTTACTGTCAACATGACGGTTCTACAGCACTCTCAATAACTTTGAATTTATTCTTTCAAACCTAACTACTGTAAAGCCTTTGTTTAATAAATACTGCTCCATAATGCTTTTATTCTCTGTACCTTTGTACTCATAATCCAGAACAGAATTATTGTTTGAACCAAAGTAATCTGATTACTCTACAAAATAAGGCTGACTTTTGTGTGTGCATGTAATGCAACTGCTTCCTAGCCTTGTCCACTGCTTTCTCAATAGATGCTCAAGAAAAGGGGAACATTAAAACAGCCATAAAATAGAGATTATAGCAGACCAAAAAGGGGGAGGGAAAATAGAGGCTTTTCCATCCACTAAGATCAAAGTCTTGGCTTGTGTATTGATAGATTGGACTTATCTCTGTGCTGTTGCTTGTAAAGCCTAAGTGCCTTTTTTGGAGATAAGACTTGCACTCCTGAGGCACTGTGGCCTCTCTGACTTCTCCTGGGGGTCTGTCGTGAACAAACAATTTAGAGGGTCAACATCTATAAATGTATTTCAATCAAAAAACCTAAGGCTGTGATATTGTCAGTTGTTTTGCGTTACTATGCTAAGCACTTGATTGGTCTAGTTACTGAGAATAAGGATGACTATTCTGGATGTAATCACAGGACTGAAGAATCCTCAGGGAGGAGAGATGAAGCATCTTCAAAAACCTAAAAGAGAAGTCCAGTTTAGTTTTACTAAAGAGACCCAGAAAGATAATGTTGATATGTAGTAATAAAGAAACACAAAGTATGTGGCAGGAGTTAAGAAGAGGATTTTCACTCAAGAGACCATGTGGAACCATCCATATTCTTAGATTGAAGTTTTGTTTTCCCTTTCTACTCACTTTTGGTTTTCACTCAATTTTTGGTTCAGTTTTAGGACAATACAGCCCTTTCAAAACGTGTTTGAAGCTTCTCCTTGTTTTTCTGAGTTACAAGGGTGATGAGTCATGCCCAGTCTACAGTATGTATGGTTGGCTGATTAGAAAGTAGTGACAGTAAAGCACTTAAATGAAGGGCAAACATATGTTAAGCTGAGAAGATTTTCCAATACATCACAAACAAATGTAATCCACTAGGAAGTATGTATACCTCAAAGCATATTTGACAATGCAGTTTAGTTGTGGATTAACATAATCTGGGAGACAGGGTTGGTTCTAGTGGTTTAGAGGTTGTGTCTCAGTTAACTGTGGCCACAACGTGTAGTTAATTGTATCTTTAATAAGTCAACTGTGACAAAGACACAGTGGCTACTTGCTCTGAAGGTCCAGCACCTCCCAACTCTTTTAAGCTTTCAGCCGGGTTACAAAGTCAAATATAGTCAGTTATCAAGGGATCCAGGATCATTAAAATATATTGCTACTATTATCATGCAGGGACCCACCTTCAGTGGGTCTACCACCTGTTATGGGGGGCACAACTCATTTAAGGATGACCAGACACCTGCATAATACAGACCTTGCAATCCATCTTACCTCGACCCAGTCCTCCATGCCCCCAACTCTTTTTTCAGCTCTGTCTACTTTTTTTTTTACTCTCTAATTGCAGCTCTCCCTTGATCTGCCCTTTTCAGTATGTCTACCCTCTACATTGCAGTTTTGACATTAAACACTTTCAAACACACCATTTTACAAAATGTTGGGGACACGCACAAGTTATAAACATACTGAGGAAACAGTCATTTATATGCATGCTCACACAATCATATATGTATGCACACATAGTCTCTAATCACTGCCATACTGGGGGACTTTCACTTCAAACTCAAAGCACTTGGACTAAATGTGTGGAGAATGCGAAGGTACAGGGCATGTAATTAAATCTGCCCACTCCCTTGAGGCAAGTTATTTTGGGCATGGTTTGGGGACAGTTTGGTTAAGATGTCATGAAATATTCAGTGCTTGTGAGTCATTTACCTGCATTCTTCAGTTCCACCTTAAAATTCAAAGACTTGCCAATGCTAAATTGGGATTCGAGAGTCTCACTTTTTTGCGACACCAAAAACAAACTAGCCAGTGGCTCTTTAGAGGTTTAAATCTGTAGTTCTGAAATGACTATGCCTTACCTCACATCACTAGAATATGAGACTGCATGTTATTGTGTCATGTATCGCTCACTGTAGCTTTCCAGCTTAGTTCATTAATGGACAAAAAATGCATCATAATGTGTAAGTTGAATGAAGTGCATAAGATATTATGCATGATTACTGTAACGCTGTTTCCTGGCTCACTCTGCTCAGTAGCTCATTGGTGCTGCAAAGGTCAGTTCAAGTGGAGGCACAAAGCTACAGGTTTGGCACAGTTGTCAAAGTGAAAAGTACAAAAGAAAAACTCAGTTTCATGAATGAATATATGAATAAGGAAAGATGATACACCTACAACAAACTCAAATCCAATGGTTGATGATACCCAATGGCTTTATTGAACTGAGGTAAGCAGTGGTGTTCTGACACACCCTGCTGGTGGCTACATTACCTCTCAAATGGCTTTTTCCAGCTAATTTCTAGTCATGTTTTGTGGTTGTTTTCACTTATTTTTTTACTTATTTGTAACAGATTTTGCTATTGACTACTTTCATCTCCAGTCCCTGAGCAAGTGTGCACAATAGTAACAATAAAACACAAATATCTATGAAAGGCGTTACTGCATCTATGTACAATTTTCGGTTTGCCCAACCATCTCACCATACACTGAGAAATATTCACAAATTGAAAAATAAGTGTTTCTTTACATCTGTAAGTGATTATGATAATTTCACCAGTTTTGTTTTCCATTCTGGGATGTATAGTCTGTCATTGTGCTAATCATTGCATTTGGGTTGTTTGAAATGCATCATTGTCAGACAAAACTTTTTTTTTTGAAAGAACCATTCATGTACAGTTGTGAAAAATGACTATGGAGCGAGACAAACTGGAGAAAAAACCATAACGTCTTTGCCAGTCAGCCAGTCAACTTGTGAGTCAGCCAGTGAAGAAGTGCTCGAGTCAGTCAGTCAGTCAGCCAACCAGCCACACGTTCAGTCTTAACAGCCCAGTTTACAACAGCCTGCTATAAAACATGAACAACTGACGGCTACAGTCACTTCTGTCTGACACACTCCCGAGTTGCAGTGACGTTACTACAGCAGCAGTCTGCATCGCTGCGTTGACAAGCCCCTTTATCACCTGTTAACAGGCGGTAGAGTTTGTGCGTGTGTGAGCGTGCGCATTTTTTGAGAAAGCAGTGGAGCAAGTACAAGTCGTATGTACGGCGGGCGTGTGTGAGGTTGTGTCTATAGGTGGCTGTGCGAGTGTGTGCAACCGAGACAGGCATGAGTGTGTATGAGAGCTGACAGAGGCGTCCAGGTTGACAGCCTTTGTAATGGAGGAGAAGGTAATTTGTTAGACGGATCCTCCTCTGCGGCCGCCTGCACGTCTCCCTCTGCTCATCCTTCTCTCCATCGCGTCTCCTGTAAATCTCTCTCAACCACTCTTTCTTTCCCACTTACCCTCCATCTCCCACCATCCTTCTTGTCTAATGTTCCTCCTCCTCCATCCCTCTCTTCCTCCTCCCTTGCCCACCTCGAGCCCTCATCCATCAGGCCTAATGATTAAGCTGCTGCCCTGCTCATCTGAGGCCTTGCTTCATATTTCCCAGAGCTGAAAACTGGCTGTAGCGGAGCAGCAGCAGAGCGTGCTTCAGCAGCCAAGCAAACTCTGGCATATCCTTGATGCAACTACAAATACTTTATCGAAAGAGTACTTAAAAAAAAAAAGGCTTATAATGTGTCTAAAGCAAACATAGCCCCACATTGAGTAATTTCTTAAATTTAAGCAGAATGGAGGTTTTTGTAAAAGCTGTGGAATTTACATAAACTACTATTAGATTGATGTCCATATTAATGTTTGTGGGTTTCTTGTAGTTGCAGACACAACATTGTGCCAGAACTTAAAATTCACTATTTGATATCAGTCAATCCACACACACACACACACACACACACACACACACACACACACACACACACACACACACACACACACACACACACACACACACACACACACACACACACAGTGATTGATTAACTCTCGCTGAGCAACCATAACTTCCCATTTTTTGATATATGCTGTATGTCATGTAAAACAGTCGCCAGACAACAGGTTTAAAAAAAGAACTTTTTCACAGCAGAAACTTTCCCCCAGTGACAAGAAATCTTTGTAGAAACTCGTTCGTTTCTGCTGTAGGGAGCAGGGTCTAAATTCAGATCCGGAAAAATTCTATCAATAAATGCACGGAGGAAGCGCATTTCAGAAGTACAGGCATTGTACCTGCAGTGCTGAAGGTTTGTGATATGTTAAGTGCTCGCAGCATTTTATTTCAGCCACCTTTTGTAGCTGTAAAGACCATTTGTGTTTTGTTCATTGAGCTTTGATACACCAACATGAGAAGGCTTTCCACTGTAGGAACTCTGGGGAGGTTGAAGATGGTGAGAACATATACAGGAACGGTCTCCTAATTGGTCCTTTCAGTTTCTCTGTTTCCATTGCAGTGTAGGACTCAGCAGGTTCTAAAGTACTTACCAAGGAATGAGTCCTTTTTCCCTGCAAAAATGGCCCTAAAAGAGGTTCTACAGCAGCGGTTCTTCGAATTTATTTCTATAAAGCTGAAGTATAGTAATTGGGCCAACTACTTCAACCGTGTAACACAAGTAGCTTATTGTTTCTTTTTTTTGTTGTTTTCAACACAGACATTAATATAAATTTTATTTATATTGCAATATGGCTACTAACTGCCTTAGATATTCTGACTCTGAGCTAAAAATTACTGTTTAGTTCTACAATTTCATTTAGCAGATGCTTTCATCCAAAGCGACATATGTCTGAGATTAGATACAACGCAAACAAGGACTTAGTCAGGAGGAAACAACCAGGATAAGTGCCATAAAGCAAGTTCAAGTGTGATAATAGGACCTTGGTGTCTACGAGCAGTGCAGGAGGTAATAGGATTTTTTTTTTTTTTTTGCTGTCTGTGAGGTGCAAAGATTTTCAGTGAGGAGCTGGGTCTTCAGTCTTTTCTTAAAGACTGAGAGGGACTCTGCAGATCAGAGTTTGGTAACTCGTTCTGCCACCGGGGAACCACAGCGGAGAATATTCTAGCTATTGGCCAGCCCTGTTGTGGTGGTTGCATCAGATGCCTTTTGTTGACCAAGCATAGTGAACAGGAGAGATTTTAGACTGGAATGAGAGAGTTCAGGTCGGAGGGAGATGTTTTCATTGTAGTTTTGTAGGCAAGTGCCAGAGTTGTCCAACCGGAAGCCAGTGAAGCGAGCTGAACAGTGGAGTGACGTGCTGTTTTTAGCTGGGTGAAAACCAGATGTGCTGCTGCGTTCTGGATCATCTGTAGATAGTTGCAAAGATATTGGAGAAGTTGGAGGAACCAGGTGGTAACCTTGTGGTTACACTGACTGCTTAATGTATGCAAACTGTTTCTGGACCGGCTGCTTTAATACTACGTTTCTGCTATAATCAATGAAAGTGGCTACACCAGGTCTTCCATTTCAGACTCTTGATGACTGATCTACATTTATTTGCCAATACAAGCTGAGAGCTGCATAGTAACTCATCCCTCACAGAGTCTACTGCTGCTGCCCATTTTACACAAACTCCAAAAAGCAACTGAACTTTCCCAGTGCTGTTCTGGTTCCAAACACCAAAGACACAAAGTCACAAAATGAAAACTCACCGTCTTGCAGTGCCACAACCTTATATTATATGTACACTGCAGGTGTGGCCAGTAAAATGATACATTCTGTAGCACAGAAACTGTCCACATCCAATAGCATAGCCATGATGTTGTGTGTGGTCATAGTTCTTTGAAAATATGCTATGTTGCTGTATTGCTGAGGTTGTTCAGTAGCTCGTCCATTACCCTTAACAAAACAGACACGGTATTGAGGCAAACAAGCTTACACATAAGAAGACAATGTGGGAGCAGATGGTGAAAGGAGGGCCTTAAAAATAACAGCTTTGTGGTCAACAGCACATAAGCCAACCTCACAGAGATCACTGAGGAGGCTGTGACAGGGATCCAGAACTCACTGAGCAAGACTGAAAAATGTTCACAATTTCTATAAAATCTTCAATTGAAGAAAAAAAAAATAAGGGCAAACAGTCAAAAACCTATCAGACCAAAGCAAAAAGCTACAAAATCACCCTTGAATCTAAACATACTTAGATTTCACAATTCTATAGTTTCATTTAGTAGACGCTTTTATCCAAAGCGACATATGTCTGAGAGTAAATACGCCAGCAAGGATCTAGTCAGGAAAAAAAAAAAACTGGATAAGTGCCATAAAACAAGTTCAAGTGTGATATTAGGATTGTTGTTCCTATAGACAGTGCGGATGTAATAGGGGGATTTTGGGGAGATTTAAACCGGAGAATGCTGACTGTTGATTACTTCACTGTTACAGAACTATTAAATAAAAAATACCGACTTTAAAGTGGTGATGATACTACTGTTAATTATCATGTGATGTGCTGGAATGAAAAGCTTGACAGGTGCAGGGGGAGAAAAAACAAAGTGTTAGTGGTCACTCTCACTGTAAAAGAAGGGGAGAAGGTCAACTCTATGTATGAAAACAATAGCAGAAGCAGTTCTGAGTGGAGATTTCCATTAGGGATGAAATTACAAAGCATCAAAGGTAGATATCTCAATAAACACCACACTTTGGATGCCATCTGTCATGCTGCCCCATCAGGATTCCTGAGTTCTTGCTTTGAAATGAGAACACTATAATGAGAAACCAAATCAAAGCTTGAGGTCATTGACTTCCTCAAGTTATGTTTCCAGGGTCTGTCAGGAATCGGAGCAGGCTCAGTCTCTCTTATCCTCCTACTCCTCTGCAACAACATTTTTGAAGTCCTGATAATAACTGAGATGATACGGGAGTCTGTGATGTATCCTTTTGCACACACCATCTACAAACTCTATGTCCGGAAACTTTCTCCTTGTACAGAATTGAGACCCAAATTATAACCCCACACATGAGCTACACTTTTTGTTCTCCTTTACCTAAAATTGTTCACTATCCAAACCGTTGATTTCTCAGTCATCGAGCACCCAAAGAGGGAGTTCCATCACTTGCATGCCCCTCCACAGCACCACTTTGGTAGAGTGCAGTCAGAAATACAGAACCAATCGGAGGGAGGAGTGTGACAAAGTGTGACGCTAAACAAGTGTTTGTGTCTCTGTTTGAACGAAGTGGATTCACCATTTCACAGTCGTCGTTGTTCAGGAAAAGTGGAAGTGCCAGGCTCTTAGAGAAATTGTCTTTTGACCTCTGTCTTCCTGCCTGCCATCTCGCTGTCCATCAGCGCTACAGTGGAGCTGAAAGGGGCACTTCTTCACAAGTCTCTAATAGGTATGTATTTCACTGTTGAAGTCAGTGTCTGAAAGACGTGTCCTTGAAATGGATGGCACAACTTTGTAAGTGGACTATTACTATAAGTTTTTTGGGAAATAAAAATCTAATGGAAAGACTACAAAGAAATAAAATAATTAATGATGTGTTGATAGAAAAGGGAGGGATTTTGATACCATTTGAAAACACCTTTACTGTCAAGTTATGCAAGGTGACAGGTGCTGAGAAATTGTTCCTCATTCAAGGTTTCGACACTTGAAAATATGAATGCCAGGCAGAATATGGTGATCTTTAGAATAAAATAATCTGCAGGCTGTACAGCCCTTGCCGAAGGGGACAATATAAGAACTTTTTCTTTAACCAGATCAGTAAGAAACATGTCAACAAGGATCAGAAATGACGGAGAACGCTGTCTGACTCAAAACTTATTTTGAACTTGCGGTGTTGTCTGTTTCCATTTTCATCACCCGCATTTCCTAAACATGCTTGGAAACTTGTAGCAACTTTTTCTGGCAATCATGATAACAGCAGCGATTTCAGTGTCTATAGTTGTACAGATCTTGTAATGTATTTCAATTAACCCTGTGAACCCCAAGCAGTTTCTGGGCTTTTTGTTTACTCCTGTCCCATGTTTGCTCACTGTGGGTTCATCTTTCTCTGCATCTCTATGGAAACAACACAACCACAACTAGAAATCAAATAATCAATTACTTTTCAGCAGTATGAGACCTATTTAAGGCCAGAAATCATGCACAAAAGAAAATCTAGAGGTACATTTCTTTAATTATTTATTTGACAAAATTTGAGAACATGTGAAATCAACATATACAACATTTTTACAAGTGTCCACAGATTGCACTAATACTTGGAAAAAATGTTCCATATGCGACAGATATTTAACCATTTACTTTTTATTTTGTTTCTATACCTGTTTCCTCTTTGCTCTGTGTAAACAGCATACAAGTTAGCCAAACATTCCCTGAATTTTTGTCATGAGATTTTTGGTCACAGCTGAGTCAGTCATGGCTTTTTCATTATCTTTCAGAGGGTTGAAAATCTGATTATTCTTTCTGATGGTGTAATTTTGTTGGTTTTTGATTTTGTCTTTTTGTTTGTTTTTTTTTTTTTTTTTTTTAGAATAACATGGTTGTCAGAGGTTTAATGTGATCATTATATTCACCAGAACAAACAATAAAACCAGGTCAATGGCTGCATGTTACACCATTACATATTAACACATAAGTTGACCTAAGTTGACCTCTAGCTGCTGTATGGATATGCACAGAAGACAACTGTCAATAGCTTGCACATTTCTACTCACGGCTCATTGTAGCTCAGGCTACCTCACACCCATATAGGAACATCTTTACAAAATATTAGCCTTCTGCTATAAATTGTATCACAAGCAAGGAGACTGACATGGGAATTTCCATGTCTGCTGCCAATGCTGATTATTTAGAGAGCTGGTTGGCCAGTAACCAACATACAAAGCTCATATGATGTTGTTGTGGGTTTTAGCAGATACAGTTGAGCCACAGTTTAACCCCAGTAATCATAACAATACAGAGCTATTGCTGTCAAGTATAATATAATGAGAAACAAAATCCCATTGTAAAGTTTAATGTTGTCTGGGGCTAAGAGTTACGCTCGCTTGCCATCCTGCAATCATATTAAATGACACATCTGATAAATGTTTTATGACCATGACTACTCTCGAGTAGAAATGAAGGCAGGCAATGCCTATACAACCATGCAATAGCTAGCCCTTAGAGCTAGCTTAACTGGTTGGAGACTTGTTATATTACAATTCTGATCAAACCTTTCTTACTAAAGACCAGACTCATTCTAATTATACAAGAAGTAAGCACTGTACATGCCCTTTAATCAGCCTGATATCCATCTGTCACTAGTAATGATTAGCCTCTTACACAAATTTGTCTGGTGTAGCAGTAACAGGTAGAGGTTGCTTTAATTCAGAATCTGTCAAAAGATATTAAAATGTCTAGAAAGTTGCAAATTAATGCTAGCTGTGCTACATGAAGAAGATTTATCTACTCACTAATTCACTGGCTGTGACTCAGTGCTGAGTTATTCTTTCCTGATGCTCAGTTGGTGGAGAAGGTCACCCATTTCTTGTCATCAAAAAGGCAAAAAAAAGCAGAATGTCTAGGCCTTCATATAAAGAACAATTCAGCAATACATCTATCATAAAATAGGGATGTTGATTCACTGACTCTTATGGGTTAAAAAGTCAATTGCACATATGTAATGTAAATAGAAGATGGACATAACCTCTCGGTCTAAAAAGTGAGGCCAATAAGGAGGAGCCTTAAATCAGATTTTTTTTTTTCTCATGGCCAGCAGGGGGAAGCTCCTCTGGTTGCAATAACAGATGTGCTTGTATAGAAGTCGATGACAAAATGGAACTACTTCTGACTAGATCTGTCACTTCAGTGAACATTTTTCCGATCAGTTTATGGTCTCAATCGCTAGTTTAAAGTCTCCTTCAGTGAAACAAAATGCTCATTTTGTCAATTATTATCTCATTTACAGTGCAATAGACAATAACGCAGATATGCTTTAAGGCAAGGCTAAGCTGTGATTGATGTTCACCGCCTGCTCTTTGCTTGTTAATTCCAGTTTCAAAAGAGAAAGATAGAAATTGCCAAACTGCAAACTCGCAATGTGATAGACACCCTGAAGTGTCAGATCTGGTAGTACAGGTGACCACAGTGCATGTAGCATTGGATAGGAAATCTTTTTGACAGCAGACATTTTGACATTATAGCATGGAAAGCACAGAAATATCCATGATGGCTGGATTCCACTTTGAGGAGGTCCTGATGTTGCACATGCTGGGACACTTAATGGGACAGAGCCATCATCAATGTAATTAAAAGCTGTGACCAGGCACAATGTCTGTGCTATGAAGAAAGTATTTGTAGTCAAGTGTCGCAGTGCACAGTGTGTGTGCAGAGATTTCAGTTCATCTTCCCTGGATTCTTTGATAGCTCCAAAGATTCACAAAGTCTTCTCTCTATTTTGCTCATGTTAATTATTTTACAGAGTAGAGAGCTGGGCTGCTTTGATGCCAGAAGATGTCTTTCTCTCTCCTAGCAAGAATACTCTAGTGATCCCCATCTTCCCTTACTTACCCTCTGCTCTCTCTCTCTCTCTCTCTCTCTCTCTCTCTCTATCTCTATTAGTCACTCCCAGAATCTGCCCTGCAGTAGTGTTTCAAGTCCCACTAAAGCCAATTACAGGAGCAAGAAACAAATTTATAATTTGCCAAAATGGCACTCAAATTGAAAATGTTAGATACATACGACTCTACGCCTCACTGATGAGTTCACGCTCTTCTCTTTCTCCTCAGGGGCGTCGAGGGGAGCATATGCCCACTCATGCCAAAATGAATGTGCACTCTTATGAACAAAAAAACAAAACCTCATTTGGGCGCAAAAATTAGTTTACAATAACATAAGGGCACATGGTTCTCACATGCTTTAGGCTGAACTGGCAGGCGCTCTAACATTTAAACCCCATGTCTGATGAATTATTAAACCATAACATAATGCAACTCTACTCCAGTGGTGTCAAGAAACACCACTGGATGAACACATAGCAAAACAGCCCAAGGCTCCTTACTGCAATAACACAAGTATACTTCTACTCTTTTGTTGTTATTACCTTCTTGTTTTTTTTCACTCTCTTCTGTTTTCACCTCTTACCTAGCTCTCTCCTGACAGTTTTTCTCACTTTTCTTGTTAGCCTAGTGGCTACTGTACCGCTGCCTGTGCTAGCACACACTTTCACAACAGTGCTGAAGATGCAGAAGATAAAAAATTGATTGGCATTACCATTTAATCAATAGGCTGACATGAAAATGTGATGCGGCTGCTCCTGAGGTGCTGTTGATGGAGGAGAGTTAGACGTTTGAGGGAGAAGGGAAATGCCTCCGAGACCCGAAGATACAGGCCGAGCTATAAGCTGCATATGTGAAGGCAGTGTGTGCGGTGTCATTTAAAATAAAGTATTTCTACCGGGAGTCAAAAAGCGGAGTTATCAGGCTCGGATGATTGGCAGGCAGGGGAGAGGTGAGGTTTTCATTGTGTTTGCTGGGGATTAAAGATGAATGTGAGCGAGATCTCCCTCCCCCGAGACCCGATCTGTGTGCATGGGTTATGTGCATGTGTGTGTGCGGGTTGTTCGTACGCTGACTTCCTTCCATTGCTGTCACATCCGATCACAGCCCATCAAATCGACTGAAAGCTGAGTTGACAGAACTGTTTAATAAACACAGACACCCTCCAACACACACACAGAAAGGTAGAAGGAGTTGGAGAGACAATGAGACCCCTGCACTGCATCGCACCTTTTCATCAGCTCACTTTATTTCCACTTTAATGCTGCTTCATGTACATGTTCCTCCTTTGGTGTCATATTTTTCCACAATAAGTAAAGACATTGCAAACAAAACTAAACAAATATAAAGATATACGTGGAGAAAACCATGAAAAATAACAACGATAAAGAAAAACATGTATTTCATGAGATTCCTCATCCACTCAGCAACTCATGCACATTTCTTTTTGTTTTGCAACTTTCAAGGTAGTGTGTCAAGTGGTGCCATATTTTTTTTCAAAATGTGAAGGGTTCCTTTCATGGCAGCTTTTCCATGGTTTTTAAAATGTTTGAAAAGAACCCCAACTTAATGGTTACACTAAACACATTATAAATACAATATTTTTGCTACAGAGCACATTGTGGTTTTACAAGACCCTTAGAAATGTGTGCTTTCTATTTGTACTGCACAATTTTACTTCTTTCTTTCCATTTTCAGTGAAAGTAGCTGAGATGTGTGTGCCTGTCTGTCACTGAACAGTTAGGGTTGACATGCAGACTCTCATTTTCCACAGGCAAACATGTTCTGTCCATAGTTTTTATTAGAGCCATTAGTTGTGTTTCTATATAAATGTCAAGCAAAATGAAGCAAACATTTAAATGTCGCACAAACCCAATGAAAAACAGAAAATATCTATTATTTATATCCAATAATTGCTTTGGAGTGCATAAACTAAGCTGCATAGTGTCATCAAAAGACAGCAGTCGGGCTAATGTGTTTGCTGTAATAACAGTTGAAAAAGCTGGAAACAAAACCGATTGTTTGCCAACAAAGCTTGAAGAAGAAAAACTAATGCAGAAAGGTCAACAGGAATTGATTTTATTTGGAATAGTTATAGTAACGATGTCATGTCAGCTGGTATCGATCATATTTCATGATGTCCTATGAATTAAATGTTCCCTAAATCAGAACTCATCTGAAAAATGTGTTTATTTTTTACAAAAGTCAAAAACTGCCCAAAGCAAATGTAAAAAAAAAAAAAAATTTGATTCATTTTCTGTGCATGCTATCATTCACTTTCACTAATGTGGTACTGGAAAATGCACAGAAAAGCAAAATACAAGTCTGCTGCCCCTGGTAGAATCTTCACCAGTCGGGCGCAGTAAGAGTCAGTTTATATGGTTTTATCAGGGTCAATACAGATTATAAGTAATTAAGGGCAACAATGACCAATATATGAAATATTCATGATATAAACGCCAACAACATGTTATTAAAATGCCTTTGTTTATTTATGTTTTACATCTGTTTGACTAAGAGACCTTTTCAACATTTACTCTTCAGTGCTGATATTTTATTATTTGTGACGTGTAATGAATTAGATAGTGCTGTGGACATTGCTCAAGATCACATAGTAGTGACTACAAAGAGATAGAAGGCTGTTAAAGCTCTGGGTATGGTATTGTTACATTATTTTACTATATCTGGGATTAGTTTTACTATTAAAAGTAATGGGAATTGGAAAAAAATAACTGAAAGTGTGACCGGGCAGAGCATTGTCAACCCCTCTTTGTTTGTTTGAGTCATGTGCTCGCTGTTCGCTTTCAAAGATTAATCATGTCCCACCCATGGGCTTTTTTTCAAAGAACACATTTTGACTCATCACAGCAGGAAAAGCGCTGGTGTAAATAATGACATTAATGATGGCTTAACTCCATTTAGGTGCTTAGTTTCAGGGTCCTGGTGTTGCTCATGCTGACTCTCTATTATTGCTGGCTTACTGGGAATGGAGAACAATGGTTATCCATGTTGTAACACATCAAAACTACTGTATCTGCCGTGAAAAGGTGCATTTGGGAACTGCTGCCTGATTGATTAGACCTCTGCCCAGGCTGAAGTCTATTTACACTCGTCTCCGTTGTTGTAATGTGTGTGTTTTTATACTACTTCTGTATTCTGTTGCTGTACTTTCTTCAACTGTGCTTCTGTTTTTTGTTGGGTTTTTTTGTTTTTTTGTGGTGCGACACGTTTTATTTAGTAGTGCATAAATTGTAAGTTAGTTGCCACTTATGGTACAATAAGCTGGTAGCACTGGCAGTGATGTGTTAGCACCAAGAAGTGTTAATGCCAAGAATTATGTAGAGCAAATGATCCACTGGGGACACATGGATGATTCTTTGCTGTCTGTGTTCTCATCACTTCAAATCTGGGACAGTCTCCCAAAAACCTGCTGTATTCTTCACTTCCTTTTTGCAATGCGCACTTCAATTGACTCTGCACCACTCTTTGAGTTAGCAGGAGCACCATATGTTTCCTGAGAGCACAAAGAGCATTTGATTCTTTTAATGGCACTCCTCTCCACTCTCTCCTTTCTCTGATGTTTTCCCTCCTCTGTTCTCTTGGCTTTTCCTCTTCTTTCTCTTGCATTTCTCAAAACCTCATCCTCCCCTCCCCTTTCTCATGATCACCTCTCCTTTCTACTTTACTTCCCCCCCTTTATCCCACTTCTATCATTTCCATCCTCACCTCCCATCCTCTTCCTTCTGAACTCTCTTTTCAGGTCAGGTGATTCCTGACCTGATTACAGAAACTCTCCGAACACTTTGTAGCAGTAGCTGATACAGCATATAGGACAGGAATATTTATACTGCGCTCTACGTGTTTTACATACTATAGCTTTGCACTGTCTCCATTTTATGGCATGCTCGTCCTCTGCTCCTGTCAGTTTTTGTGATGTCTGTATGGAGAACAGGTGTAGTTGTTTGAATGCTGTGCCACAAGGATGTGAAGGAATTCTGCATAGGTTGATTTATTCTGAAAGACCTGCTTTTGTTTTGCTGACACACACAACCAAACCCCAGTGAGACAAGCTTTTCTACAAACACAGCAATATGGAACCACTTGGCCTGGAAGCTGTGCAGTGAGCATCAAGGTTGAGTGACTTACTGAAGGGCACAGCTGAAATTCACCACCTGGTTGAAAACTATGAACATCCAGTTTAAACAAAGTACACACACTAAATACCAGAGGAGTGTAATGGGCACACTGCAAATGTCAGCCTGTTGTTTTTGCCTCTGTGTGTCTACATTTCTTGACACCTGAAGGTCAATAAAAGGTCGAATTTGAATTTTACAAGGCAAAACAGACCAAGATTCCCAAGAAAACATTTTACTAGTGTGTGAGTTCAGTTACACAGTGACTGTTTTGGATTGGTATGTTACGTCTAACTCTACACTAGAGAAAAGCAAATACCTGGGCTGTGTCCGAAATCGCATACTAACGTACTACTCATACTAAATGTGACGTCAAAATAAGTATGTAGTGCGTTCACATTGGATAGTATGAATAGATTGAGTACGCGAGAAATACCCGGATGTATACTATATCCGGAAAAATTTTAAGTATGCGCGGTGACCACACTAGTCATACTCAACCGCCCCATAATGCTTTGCGAGCTATCCACCGAAATGCAAGCCTCCGCGGGATATGTGGCCGGACCGCGGCGATTTTTATTTTATTTTATGTGGTTAAGTAGTCATCCTAATCACCCCACAGATTTGAGAAATAGGCGTTTTCTGACCAACGTTTTAAATTTGTCAGACGCCTCACAACGTGCTACTGAATGCTAGCAGCTAGTTATAGCAGCTCGCTTTGCATACAGAACAAGTAGCAGCTACCTCGAGTAGCCTGCAGCTACAACTGAAACGATTCGCATAATCTGGCTAATAACTGCATGAGGAGTGCCGGCTTGAAATTGCCACATTAATTATGCGACTGTTTGTTAGCGTAAAATCGACCTGAAGCCGGCATTCACCCGAGATATTTGATAGCCGTACTTCCGGTTTTTGTTTGAAATGCATTATGGGAAACGGAGTAGTATACTACAGTGTGAACGGTCGGCATTCTAATCATACTTATAGTACGTAGTATACAGTATATACTCATTGAGAATGTAGTATGTAGTACGTTAGTATGCGATTTCGGACACAGCCCTGGACATGCAGTGAACCCATGAAATTATTCACAACCATGTCAAATTGTGGATTATAAGTGATTTTCTCTTTGACTAATTGATTACTGCTTCTGAAATTGATGTACAAGTTCAATTTCAGCTCATCCATTTTCTATGTGATGCTCAATCCTCATTAGGGCCACGGGCTGCTGGAGCCTATCCCAGCTGACTTGAAGTGAAGGCAGGGGACACCCTGGACAGGTCGCCAGTCTGTCGCAGGACTACATATAGAGACAAACAGTCACATTCGCATTCGCACCTATTTAGAATAATCACTTAACCTCAGCATGTTTTTGGACTGTGGGAGGAAGCCAGAGTACCTGGAGAAAACCCAACCATGCACAGGGAGAACATGCCAAGATCCCGGGAAGGCCGGGACACGAACCAGGGATCTTCTAGCTACAAGGCGAGAGTGCTAACCACTACGCACTGTGCAGCCCAGTTCATTTCAATTTTATTTATATAGCACCAATTCACAACATTTACCGCTGCGAAACACTTGATGAACACTTAAGAATTTTGAACAAAGCACAGAGAACTTAACAATCCAAAGTAGCCTTTGAATTCCCTATCAGCAAGTAGTTGGCTACGGTGGGAAGGAACAAAAACAAGGACTTTATAGCCTTTTGCTGACTTGCCACAATGTGCAACCCTGCTTCAGCGATGGACACGAACAGCAACCTCACTGAGTTCTTTCATTTTTGCCATGATCTTGAATTGACAAATAACTGATTAGAAAACTACTGCATCAGCTGTTTTCAGTTTATAGTCCATTAAAATGCTCTGGAATATCATAGAAAAATGTAACAAAAATGTAATAAAAGTAGCTTTGTAAAAACTTCACTATAATTCCAAATTTTTGCATTGCTATGAATAATGTTGGGCCTAATAGTATTCTTTCCTTTATTCTAATTGAAGAGAATATATAAAATTTATGGTGGCCCCTGATGACAGAGAACATCCAGGAATGAAAGGGATGAATTCTGACAAGTAGAAGCACTACAGACAGTCTGGTTCAGAACTCCCCACTATGGTATAAAATTAATTAAAATACACATACATACTCCATGCTTCTTTAAATGTTCAACCTTCATATTGTTTGAGTTCGGGGCTAAGAATGTTTGCTTGCTTGGTTTTTGTAAATTCTCTAATTTCTTAGCATCATTGATTTTTTTCTTAATTATACATTTACGTTTATTCACTGAATTAAATAATTCAGCGAAGCTTCCTTACATGTCTTTTGTGGTGTATTCCCTTTTTTTAATGCTTGCTACAAATTATGCAAAGTTGAGCACAATAGAGAAAAATAGAACTTGATTTGAGACTTTGTTTCCCATCAACTGAGGCTCAGTGATATAGTCAAAATACGCACTACTTTTTTAATGAGGATGGGAGGAGAAGGTTTCGTTTGAGTTTGACTACTCATTTGTCGAGATGCACAGGTAACACTTATGTCAACACAACAATGAAAAACACACACAAATAGATACATTCATACAGATAAATAAAAATTGCATGAGATTAAGGGGTTGATCTCTGCTTGATACACATTAAATAAAGCGAGCAAGTAAAACAGGAGCATGGAGGCAACCAGCGCGAATCTGCTGACGTTAAGATTAGTGGTTCATGTTGGCTGACCTGGACCAGGTATCCCCAAATGTAGGACCCAGCATCATCCTCCCCATTTGACCCAGTGCCTCTCTGGCCATGGAGTCAGCTGCCAGGTATGTACATCGCTTCGGTGTGCGTGGTGGGGGACACAGGGTTGTGGGTGTTTTTAGACTGAGAAGCTGTTCTCGCAAGGGCAACTGCCGGTGCCTGCCAACCACAACCTCCACTAGGGGATGCGATGAGAGGCCCAGTAGGATGAGTAGTGGCACACCTCAAGAGACTGGCATGGAAGCAATGGGAAAATCTTTGGAAAGCAAAGAGACTCCTTTATCATTTCATCTGACAGTGTTTTGCCCTGCATTTTATGTTGTGCAAGATTTTCATGTACTACAGTGCCTCCTACTGATTGTTCCATGTAAAGTCAAGGTAGAGTTGGGGATTTTTGTATTCTGATTTTGTTAATTAGGCCATGTGCAGTGCTCGGTGCTGCTGTTTCTCGTGCCGCAGTTTGTCTCTCCGTTTAATTGCCTTGAACAATCCCTGTCTGTAAGTATTGTATTTGTTTAGTGTTGTTTAGTTACAGCTTTTGCTTCAATAAAGACATTACAGACCACATTAAGCCCTCGAGTGTAGTTGTTTGGTAACTAATATAGTCGTGATTTATCGTTTTCTGTTTAGTATGTTCTTATATTGTGCCTAACTTATATATTGATTATTTTCTGATTTCTGTTTGCAATTTGTGCTTTTGTTGCAATTTTGCAAAATACGTTGTCTTTATTGAACACAAGGGATGTTACACCTTGAGTTTTTGAGGACATCACACTGTTAGCACACTGTCTACCTGTGAGAACATTCCACTCTTAGGGAGGACAATATAGATCAACTGTTTATGAGCAGGGAGAAGAACACTTAGTTTGTTCATGCAGCCAGAATCGGCATTTTTGTCATTTTCTTATTGCTATTGATGAAGCGGTACCTATCACCCAGACCAGACTTAACACTAATTTTCCTATATTATACATTTGTTTTCAAAATGCTTGTCAGGTAACAAGAGTTGTCATTTCAAAATAACCCTCATAAAGTGCACGATGCTTTTTCAGCTGCACTTACATCACTTGATTACATGATTCCCCTGTAAATGGATATCGAAGAATGGGTGAGATGCAGTTCAGTGCTGGCATGCAGAGTGCTCTTTAGATGACTGGAAAACTGTGCTTTCTGCTTGTTTGATCAATAACACGCAAATGTAAACAGTAAATCTTGCCTTTGGAAAAAGCTGTCACTGACTGCAGCAACGCATGCACACACAGTGCATGCTCTCATGCTCTGTGATAAACACAAGCCACCACAGCAATCTGTCAGTCTGCTCTGTCTATATTTGCCTATATTGACCCCTCATGAAGCACACACACACACACACACACACACACACACACACACACAGATATGACCATCTGCTGCTGTAATGAGCATGGCTGAACGCCGCCATTTGCAGTATCAATCTTCCAGTCTACATATGTCATGCAATGGCATGCAGAGACAGCAGGCGCGGGGGCGAGCCTTTATGGTCGCCAAAGTGTGAATTAATTAGCACCGTGTCTGGGGGTTCTCATTCACTTCTCCCCAATATGTCACGCTCTATGATCTAACAAGGCCTCGAGCACATAAAAAGCACAAGCTGAAGCAAAGTCACTCTCTTGCACATCTTCAGATTGTCCTGCAGCACATGAGCTGAGTGTGAGTGGAGGCACTGTAAAGGAAATGAGTTTCTTCTCAGATTATTTTTTCTTCTTTTTCTTTCTTTCTCCTGGGAATGTACTCAAATACAGGGAGATAAAAGCAAAATATAGATGCAACCCTACACCTTTTTAGTGTCTCTTACTGAGGTTTTACTTGTTCCTTTACCATTATCTAAAGATAATTGTGATTATCATATCTAAGGGCTGTGACAGGTTAAATGTTTTCAGATCCATCATTATTTCCCCTTCACTGTTGTCACACTCGGTTATGAGTAATGGGGATTTAACTCTGTGTTCATCCAATAAAGCTTTGCCAATTATGTATGTTCATAATTGCTTGTCTCTGGGAGAAAGAATTTTTCTTTGATTTGGTTCCATGTCAGTAAAATCAACACACACACACACACACACACACACACACACACACACACACACACACACACACACACACACACACAGAGAGTGTGTTTGGTGAGAAGTACTGCCGATGGGACCATCTGTTATTAAAGCTCAGGCTCGTTGAAGCAGGGAAAAGATGTCTTCCAGAAACCAGTTCAGTGCATGTCGTGTGTCTGTAAATATTAGTCCTGGCACCGGCCATGGTTGCTGGCTGTGTGAGTTCTTGCATGAACAGCAGTGTGTGCAACTTTTTATTTTTTACATTTTTTTCGACAATAACTTTAGAGGCTGTGCAGTCATGGAAGAAATCACCTAGCAACCATATCTGGGAACATCATGAATTGCAGTTAAGAACTGTCTGTGCACAAAAAGATCTTTCTAAAGCTCTGAAAGGGAAGGATTACCTCAAGGTCTCCTCTCAATCGAAGAACAAGTGAAGACAACTGACAGTCAGACCAGTGTCTTCTATTTGTTGTCTATTTGACACTTTTTGTGCTTAAATACACAACTCATAACACTATTGAGATCCAACATGGTAAAATTCTATGGAGGCTTCATGGGACCAAAACATCTGATCACATGTGACATGGGAATTTGTTACTGTGTATAGTGTTTACATTAAAAATCTTCAGAAGGAGCAAAGTTTGGGATTTTTTTTCTCCCTCCTACAAACGCATGACTTAAATTCTCAAATCCTTTATTGCAGATGGGCAGATCCTGTTCTACAAATCACTAATTCTGAAGCTCAGACAGTCACATTCTCACGACAGATGCTGCAGCAAATATGACACAAAACACTCTTACACCCCAATCTCTAATAGTGTGAAGTTATGGACTACATTAGTAAATCTGTAAATCAGCATATGAATTCTTCATCTGGAACAAAATCTGAGTTATGACAGCAAAAAGAATCTACAAGTTTGCAACTTCTGAAGGATTTTTCTCTGTGACTTCAACTTTACTGATATGTGGGACTAATTTCTACAACAAAATTCCATTGTCACAGGCGCTGAGTGGTTTTGCTCCAATGGGACTTTCATAGAATTCCTAATCCATCAATTCTGGAGCTATTCATTCCTCAAAACTGTAAAAAAAAAACCCAAAAAACCCAAGAAGTTTTACCAAACTTGGACCGCCCGGCAACAAAGATGACCCCTGTGACCTTGAAAATGAGGCCAAGGTCACCAAATGCAAACTTGACCTTTGTGTTATTATGGTACACCTGTGTACCAAATACGGTGAGGCTACATCAATATTTTATCGAGTTATCGGACGGAAACCAAATTGTTACAGACAAACAAGCAACCAACCAACCAACCAAGACCATGCAGCTCAAAACAGTACCTTCCGGAAAACGATGTTTGCCGGGCGGTAAAAAGAAAAGAAAGGGAGAAAAAAGAAATGACCCGGGGCAGTAACTTTATCCACAGATACTTATAAATTAGAACAGGCACAATTAAAACCAAGATCTGCAAAAGCTCCACTGTGCGTAGGCGTTTATGTGACAGGCTGATGCAAAGTGTTGGAGTACAGAGAGAAAGAGAAATGAAAGTTTGACTAAATATTTAATCATTGCCTTGATTACAGTTTTTCCTTGAACATACGGCATCTTAAATTTTGAAAAATATGTGATCAATAACCTGAGGGATATTTTAAATTCAAAGAAGACCGCATGATACCAGGGATAAACTACACATTTTAAAGATGGTTGCGTTGTTCGATTAGGATATTCAAGATTTTAAATTTGAATAGCCTCCCCATCCCTGATTTCTTTTGACCATTTGAAATCAGCAAAATCAGCCTGTAAAAGCAATGCTGGTGAGATGATTAACCAAAACAGTGAGTTAAAAGACTAAACAAACAGACTAAAACATCGTGACAAAGGCGATTTTCTATCCATTTCATATTTCTCACAGTCATTTGACCCAGGATCAACATTTCTAATTCTGAATCTATGACTATTTAAATGCTATTTAAAGGGAGATACGTTTATTGTAAGATGTTTGTGAAAAAACATTTTTTATGTATGTAGATTTTTGTCCCTCTTTACCTTCTCTTTTATTCTTAGAATAGAATTAATATGTGTGATAACACTGTAAGATCTGTGATATAGTCTGTCAGGTTTTACATTCATCTTTTGACCTTGAGGGTTTTGAGATTACTTGGATGTTAAGATATCTTGTTAAAGCTATATTTTGTATGGTGGTGCGCAGTGGTTCTAAGTGGTTCTTTGATTGATGATTGAGGCAGCTGTTGTCTGTGTTTGTATAAAAATGGAAATCTTGTGGTGTTGCCCACATACTTGATAAAGGCTGAACAGACTGAAAAGAAATCAATTTGTATTTTAAGCAATGTAGAAGTTTTATTCGTTGTTTGTAAGTTAGCCATTGTTGGTGTAAAATTATTGATTTTGATTTGAATTAGTTTTAAAGATGGAACAACCTTCTCTGGATGTGCATTCTGGTCCTTGAATAAACTTGAGCTTAGTAATTTTGTCTTCCTGCAAGTGTTCAAAGCTCTGAGGACAAGATGTATAACTAAAGAGTCGAGCTGCTCTTCATAAGCTGGATTATGTTTTGTGTATCTTAGTCCATTGGTTGTTTTAATGTGCTTTGCTTTTGTCTTATGTAAACTGTTGTCATGCTAGATTTTGTAATCTTTTGCAACTTTGTAATCCTTTTCCTTCTCGGCCTCGTCTCCTTTGAAAAAGTTACGTAACCTCAAGGGACATTGTGATTAAATAAAGGTTAAATAAAACAAAATGTAGCAAAGTTCCTCTTTAAAATCATTCCAGTTAAAGCATCTTTTGCTTATTTGTCCACAAACTGGACCGTACAGTCGACATGCTGCTTTAAGCCCATTCATGCATTCCGTGACCCATTGTCAAATCTGTTTGGTAGGTGTCCATTACTGTCTTCCATTGGGTCTTTTTTCAGACTTTTCCAAAGGCTAGAATCAAAGGCAGACATTTGCAAGCCCCCAGTATAAGGGGTTTAAAGAAACTCTCATTGCAGATTTTGTTAACCCGTTGCGCTTCAGTTGCGCTTCAGTGTCCCGTCCGCGGTACACTTTGAGATCTGCATAAGCAATTTGCTAAATGTCTGAAACTGCAAACGCGATTATACAAACACTATACGCCGATGGAAAGCTTAGATTCTCATGAATCCACCGGTATAAACACTTTCAGATGTGATTACCACAGCGGGTAATATAAACACATTTGTCCGACAAACAACGAATATCCATCCATCCGTTCTCTATACACGGCTTCAACGTACACAGCGCGACTCACATTTCCGGGTTCATTATAACACACAGATGAAAATATTCCACAAAAAATGGCCATAATCCAACCTTGGACATCCAGACGAAACAAGCCAGTAACATATTTTGTCCAAAACATGTCTTGAAGTCGGTATATACTCCACGAATCGGTCGTTTTCAAGGAAATGCACTTCGCGATGCGCGTCCAATATTCCCTGTATTTCTCGTCATATTTTTATTTACAAATAGAATATTAGCGATTTTTTGTACTGAAAATGGCTGGAATTGACTGCAGCTTAAAGGGTTAATACAGTAATAGGTAACAGAAGGTACAGCTTGTGAATTTGTTATCAAATCCAAAAGGACAAAAAGTTCTCACTTGAGGGTTGTTCTTTCGAAACTCATCATAATTGAAGCTGAGTGCTGCTACTAGAATTATTTCCTTCCTCGTCGCAGGAGACTGTGTGCCTGTGCACTCTTTCCTGGCAAGTCTAATTACCCATTTTGATATTTTGCTACAAACACACTTGAACCTTGACTTGTGAGCACTGATAAAAGCTCTTCTTCGGTACAAGAGTGTGATTTGCTCTTAGCCTAGAGGCAGCAGACTGCTCATTGTCACAAGAGCGGCATTGCTGCCAGCTGAACCCCAGTTCAACTCCAGCCCACAGTTTGCTTTTTTTTATTATTCTCTTTGCTTAGTCCCTGAATTGACTTCATCCCTTATGCAATCAGTGTCTCACAAAAATGTGTATTTTGAGTGGGAGATGGAGCAGAGATATCTTTGTCCCTTTTGCTATAGACTTCAGCAAAGGATGAGGGAGACGTTCTTTATCAGTTAAACAAAATGTTAAATACTGACAATACATTTTAAAATATATTCAGGTATTTCAGTGAAAAAAACAGCACATATTACTCTGATAAAGTTATCTTACCTTCATGCACCTTTATATAACAGTGAAAGTTATTCATCAGTAATATACATCGACAAACTTCCTCAGGCCACTGTCTGTAGAAGTATGTAAATGTAAATGTGCACTTTTAAGGGCAATGCCTGTTGACTCCCCACATAGAAACTGCTTGACAAAAGAGGACCTAATGGTTCAAATTGTAAAAATGCAAAATGTGGTTTCAGAATGTGTATATTTCTTGGTAATATTAATGCACTGAATGGAAAAAAATCCAAGCAGAGGTCAATGTTGTTCCTGGGGACTTCTTCTAACTTCTGAGTTAGAAAATTTCCAGAAGGCACATTGCATCACACATAGGAGTAATTTGACAGTGAAATGATGGATAATGATTGTCTCCAAACACAGTCTACAGTGTATGTTTCTCTCTGCTCTCATTCCTTCACATATTTTGAGGAGAATTCATGCAGACTGACAGCTGTTGACAGTTTCAATGCTATAATTACACCGAGTACTCATTTCTTCTTCTGTGTCATCTCCGTGAAAGCTTGACATATGTCACTTCACCAAATCTTGTATCATCATATCAATGTCGTCCAAGTACAAGTAGCAAAGCAGGTCTGTCCAGGACTTTGGTCCAGACTGAAACATCTCAACAACTTATTGATAGTTTGTAAGGATTTTTATGTTTTAAGGGTGATGAGGCCTTCAGACTTTCATGATCAACGGGCAAGATTATGCAAATTTTGTGCTACTCCCCTGTTGGTTCCTCAGTTAAAATGTAGCAGCTCAGTAAAAATCTTACTGGCTTGTAAAAATGGGAGGCTCTCTAGACGTGGGAGGGTGTTTAAAGAATGGGAGAAGTAAACATCTTCGTATCTCATCAGGTTTTGTTTTATACCAAGTTTAAAATAATCACAAAGCACAATTTACATTTAAGTGAAATGTAGTGAATGCTATGGGATGAACTATCATATTTGGTACAAATATCCGTATTCCCTTTAGGGTGATTTAGTTTTGATGTGACTTCTTCTTTACCACTACATGCTAGCATGCTAAAAGGTAAAACTAAGAATGTTCCCACAATAAACATGTAGCGTCAGCACAGAGCTGCTAATGAGGCTGTTGTTAGTCTTAAATTAAAATGTCTTGAGTTATGATTTGGCATGTAGCCTTAGTGCTAAAAATCCCCTGGTAGAGGGATTTTTGAGTTCATGCCGGTTTGGCTGTGGTACCTGTTCATGCAAAGTCCTCACATACTGTAGATCCTCTCACAATCTGGAAGTGTTAACTTTTCTTTTGCACCAGAGGATTTCTTCGTTCAAGGGGAGCATAAGACTCCTTGTCCTCAAGTCACCTCAGTCAGTAACAGTTACAGTTACCTATGTGAAATTATTTTGAAATACCACTTTACCAGTTTAGAGGATGCACATCTGTACTGTAATGTTTGTTTATTCACTCGATCACAGCTCGAATAGAAAAACGGAGCGTCACCCCCTCCTACTGTACTTTAACATTCTGCATCTATTCATGTGCTGTCGTTACATAACTTAACTACATAGTTTATGGTTTATTCATGAGGCCTATTTTGGCCTAGAGAACTGGGCGTCCTGAATCAGAGGAGAATCTCTCCATCTCTCCGTGGGCCTGGGGGTAAAAACAGGCAGGCGGGCAAGTGAGATCGGAGACTCGACCAGAATTACTACTTCACTGAATGAGAAGGAGAGAATGATCTCTGTCACCTGCTCTGCCTCTTCCATGCACACCATCTGACCATCATCATTTCATTTCCTCACCAGTGTCATGTGTGCACATGTGCCTGTGGCGAAATGTGTGTTTAAGTGCCACACTCTGAAGGCGACGTTGCCGCTCTAGATGTCTACATGCATGTATTTATGTACACTAGCATTGCAAATCATGCGATCTGGACAGGACAGGACTTGGCTGAGAGGCTTTGTCAGCTCTGCGTCATGGAGGATACACTATCGCTCCTCTATGTGAGAGAGAGGGAAAAAAGCTAAAGTAGCGTGTCACAGCAGAGCCCTCTGCTGTTTGAAGCACCAAGCATTCAGAATGTCCTCTATTCCAGGTTTGTTCATGTGTCTGTCGGTTCCAGCCATTTTCACATCCAGGATTCTCAATTTGTGTGCTGGATATCAAAAATTTCCAGCAGTGAAGATTGCATTTGTAGACTTAAAAAAGAGTGGGGAAAATGTATATTCTTGTCTTGTGTTTCACTAAATGTCTTTGCTTCATCTCAGTTTTCACACATACCCAGTATCTCTCACAGTAGCCACATCCCTTCATCTTTAGTATACTGTATACTAGGACTATAGATTTGGCTTTAAAGGCTAATCCCAGTATTTCAAGAAAAAAGATAACGTATAGCCCTTTACCACTGCAGTAACTTTTCCAAGAAGTGATGAATTTTTACATGTTTTTGACATCTTATCTCTTCTTTGAACATCTCATACCAAACATTCAAGCATCACAGTCGTGCAACAATGAAACTGAAAAAAATCAGTGCTCCGTTGTCATTTTGTGCAAAATCGCATCACAATCACATTTTTTTTTTAGACTCAGAATGTATTGACTTGAAAACGTGATTATATTCAATATCTTTTGCTTATCTGAGGTTCTGTCACAACATGACACTGATTGTAGGGCATTTAATACATATAATATTCATCATACATGTTGGCTTCTATTCATGAGCTGAGAATAGGTTGTAATTTTTGCTGTGTGAAATACGACAGCAATGATGCGAAAGTAAAGAACCTACCTATTCCTGATCCAGACCAAAGCAAACTTTTCACGCAAAGCCAATTTAATATGCATCCAACACAATCAAGAGGAATAGAAAAATAATGCAGCACCTAAAGGAAAAAAACCTTTAAATTAACGGTGAGAACGTCTATAGAGGACATGGAGGAAGTGGAACCAGCACTATACTGAGTACTAGAACAGATCATTTTGGCAAAGGTCAACTTCATGGAAGATTTTTTTTTCCATGATGTCAACATATTAAAAATGCATGTAACAACATGTTTCAGTTCAAGAAATCTTAAAGTGGCATTTCAGATGTGTATCCAATGTTTTTTTAGTTAGACTGTATCACAACTCATACTGACTCACAGACCAATACTCATACAGGAGCCAGGATTTCAGGCTTGGATCTGGCATTTGGTGGGTTTATGTTTTTATTGGTGTATTGACTAAGACGATACTTTTGTTGGGTGCTTCACTCATTCTTTAAGCTCATCCTAAATCTGCCCTTTTGTAGTGACAAATTAATTTATTTTGTCTTACCTTAGCATTTTAGTTAAGCCCCGCGATGTGTTACAGTAAAATGTAGGAATGTGGGCTCATTAGTCAAGGCCTATTCTATTCTCACTACCTGGATCTTTTCTAAATATTTATTTGCAGTTACAGTAAGAATTCCACCTGTTAAACATTTGTCGCCATGATTGAAGGTGTGACATGGAGGTGGAGATGAGAGCTAGAAGGTTCAACATAGAGAATGTTATTGTAGCTGTAGTGTCTGTTGAAACGTCTGAACGAACTTAATGTGTCATTAGAAACTTATATAGTCTACAACACAGAAAAGAAACAAACAGACTGCCACAGTAGAGAAAGTAGAAAAAAAGCTGAGTTAGCTGTGATAGACCTTTTTTATGTTTTATTGTTAATATCTTTAGATTTTTACGAGCTTAAAAAAACAAATCTTATACACTTCATCAGAGGTGTATAATGAAGGGCCTGTTGCTGGAGCTGCAGACTTCAGCACGATGCTACTCCTACAGGATGCTGTGTTGAAATCCTAAATGCACCCCTGCAAGAGGTTACAAAGCACACGTAACACGTCGTGCTGTTGACATAGTGCACTATCTGGCTCACCAGTGCATCTGTTGTATGCCATGCTTCATCTATGCAAAAACAGGAATAGAATCTTTAAACAGAAACTTTTTCATCACACCTCATATGGGTTTGACTTACTACATGATTTTAAACTGGCGCGGGTATTCAGAATTTGGCACCATTTGACTCTTTGCACCTTTGAAGATGTTGTCAAGTTTAGGTTATAAGAGTAATAGATGGAAACCTGTAGCAGTTCCCACAATGTGTTCTGGAAAGAACAAGGTCCTCCACTGCAACATTACCTAACTTCTCATTGATTGATTGAATAGTGGCTCAGGGAAATAAGGATCTCATACAAGTCTCCATTATGTTACCTAATATAACTCAATAATTATTGCAAGGCTTGACTTGAGCTGTCATTACAAAGTCACTTTTTATGCATCAAACCATAAAGCAAAAGTAAGATATCAGTAAATTCTGGTTGCCTGTCTGTGAAAGTAGATTTTCAATGCTGTTGCTTGTGTTTGCTTAAAGTTTACGGGCGCGCTCCTCCAGTACTTGGAGGTCATTGTTCTGAGGGTCAATCGATAAGCCCTGGTTGTGACTTTTGACCTCAGATGAACGTGTACTGTATACAAACAGTTATTTTTTCTTGTCAAGTAAATTCATCAAGACGGTGCCAAGAGATAATGATGTGTCATCCCTGAAATGTAACTTAGACAGATGGTGTTGATTTCATTAAAGTCTAAAAGGTCAGAGTAGGAAAGAGGATGAAAGGATGGTGGCTATGACAGAAGAAAAGCAAGCAAAAAGAGGAAACATGAGAAGAAATGCTCAGACTAGTTTGTTCTACCTTCCACTCCACTCCAGCTGTCATCTTTCTTTAACTCGGATTGTCTTTTACTTTCTGTTATGTCACAGCCTCTTTTCTGCCTTTCTTCCTCCATCATTATCTCTCGCCATCTCTCCCTCTCCCCTTTCACTGCTTCTCCCCCCTCCTTCTCTCTCGCCTCTGCCTTAGAAAGAGACGATCCAGAAATAAGGCCATAAATAAGAAATCAACGGCGTTTTCTGTCCCACCACATTACAGGCTTTTGATGTATGCTTTCTGCAGTAGTATTACTCACCAGCTTCAAATCAATGCTCTAATCTTTCCCCCTGCCAGATTGATTTCAGCGGCAGTGACAACAGCGCAGAGAGGTGCAGAACAGATCTGTACACTGTAAGCCATTTTCAAAATACTAGCAAACGAGTGTCATATAGGGACAGCTGCTTAGGTAGACTAAGTAAGACGCCAGATATCACATAGGCACAGAGGCGTGAAAGCATCATATATCTGATTTTGTGCGTCTTTAAGTCTCCGAAATCCTGCTGATCCATCCTTAAAAACTGCGGGCAAACATAGTTTAAATCCAGGTCAAGGTTCCAAATAAAATTTGTGTTTAAAACCATTTCAAATATCATTTAAAGGCTGTTGGTGGGAAACTAAATATAAACATCTGATTAGATACTGCCTTGTATAAGCTTTTTAAAAGGGAACTCCACATATGCACTTTTTTCCCATTGTATGCTTTTGTGCATGTAATGCTGTAATGCTTTGTTAATGCAAGAGATTTATCGACAGGTAGACCTTTTCTGGCCAGATAGAGCCATGCAGAAGATAAAGAGTGCCTATCCTTTTTATTAAAGCAAAAAATACATCAGCCCTTACAATGGATGTAGCAGCACACTATCATCTTATTGACAATTTGAGTTTTCATAGTAATTGGCTCAGTTTCTTCGAAAAATGATGTACTGATGTGAACAAGCTACATGTGTCATCTGTGAATGTGGGAGGACTGAGTGAGAGCCGTGACCCTGTAGTGAGGAAGGTCTCTGGCAGTCTGCCCTTGACTCTCAGTCCAGTCTTGGCCGGGCTGACCTCCAGCACACTCCACCTCTGAGAGCCTGAAGAGCGTGTGTGTGTGTTTGTGCGCACATTCGTGTGAGTGATGTGTGCCACTGAGTGGATGAACCTGGTACTGAGTTTATCTTCCGAGAGTCTGCTCATCTGGAGACAGACTCGACGCTTGCTGGCCAGGAATGAACCAGGTCAGCTGGAACACACAGACACAGACAGATGGACGTAGCACATGCTGACCTTTACTTTATCCTTCTTTTTTCTTTTCAGTAAGGGCAACTTTTATTTCCACAGCACATTACAGACATGAAGACTTTTATTGCAGTAAGGCATTCAATAATAGATTTTAAAATTAAAATCTTGTGCAAGACGTGAGACTCAAATTTGAACTGAACTTTGCCTTCTCACTTCTTGTGTAAGGGATATGCTGATATTGGCACTGCAACTATTGTGATTTGTTTTTCAAAACTTGTAGTTGCTATTACTGGATTTCAATTTAAGCTGTCATTTAAAGAGCATATAATATGCACCCTACAGGTTTGCAATCCAATCTGAAGGCTCTGCTAGAATACGTTTACGTTTAGGACTGAACAATTATTCAAAATATTTTTAACATTGCAAAATACTTACAAGTCTAATACCGAAGTCGCCCAAGAATTGCAGTTTTTAATTAAAAACAAATGTGTCACGGGATACCATTCTAAATAAATTAAGCATTGTGGTGCTACAGAGACAAATTATTTTTGCTGGACATAAGATAACGTGCTTTTGTATTTGCAGCAAAGAAACTGGCTCATTTAGATAGAGAGATAAAGCCCTGGTAAAGGCAGCTCTGTTGAAGCAATAAAGGTAAATTGTGAGTAAGCTGTGCATTCTTTGTTTGAGGACGTGTCAAAGTAGCTGCTGGGCAGGAGTTATGCAAATGTGTAATATGGTGATGTACAGTTGATAAGTTACAGAAGAAAAACAACCTCAAGCAAGGCATTCCTTCCGATGGCATAGACGTTGGGCTTAGCTGGTTTGCAGACTTTTTATATGCACGAGACACTATAGCAAACTAAAGGAAAGGGAAAAGCATAACACAGGTTCTTTTAATTTGACATTTTGAAGGACCTATCATTGTATTCTGCTCAGGGATTCTGCAATAAAAATTAGCTTTCACTTTGCAAATCATAATAAGAGTAAATTAACAAAGTCATCTTTTGGTATCTGGTGCTTTAGGAAGTCAAAATGTCAGCACCAGAATGTAAAGACATCAGGAAATAACCGTAGCATGCAATCTGAAGTCCAACAAGAGCAAAAGAAAAGATTTTGCCATCTTGTCTTCTATGTATTATTAAACTAACTTCCACCCGTATAAATACAAGCCTTCAGATTCACTTGAATTCTGTTTGGCAAAGCGTAGTTTGCTTTAGGAGTGCAGACGGTGGCCAACTGATACTTGATTTCTTCTCACGGCTAGTAAATTTATAATACTGTAAATTTACTGATTTGCAAAATTAATTTCCATTTCAGTCAGCTGGGCTAAATAATAATACATACCTCCAACACTACAGTTTTGATTCCAGCTCGGAATTTTGGCTGCATATTACGGCGCCCTCTCTCTCGCTTTACTTCCTGTCTGCTTCTGATCCAATAAAGGCAGACATGCAAAAATGATTTCATTTAAAACAAAAGAGTGAAGCTTGATATAAAACAAATCATTACAACATATGAGTGAGATCAAAATGAAAGCAGGGATGAAAATGGTCTGTTTCTATTTGTAGTTTTCTGCAGTGAACAGAAGTGCAAAAGAAAAAGAGATTCTTCCAGCTCTGTGTCTTGCTGGGTGTCAAATCTTCTTAATGTGTAAATGAATGTAGCTCAGATTAAGCCATGCATGTGATGTCCTTGGCTGGATCCAATTATAATGTGGCCCTGAGAAATACAAAGTTGGTGTATTTCCTGTGAGACTGACACAGTCTGGGTGGAGAAGAAGGGGATCAATATGTCAATAATCCTGGCTGTTTATACACAGTAATATGTTTGCATATAATGATGTTATACACCCCAACAAAGGCCAAGTGGAAACTGTGCCAAGTCCTCTACCTGCTGGGAGAGTGGCTGAATCAGTGGCTGTGATCTGTTTGCATCAGGATGACAGACACTTCAGTGTGAGAGCAGAGCCAGACAGACACTCTGTGATTTGGATGGTGCTTCTCAGTGTGGGGTGCCAGAACAAGCATTGCAGCCAAAGGTGTCCCAGTCTTTTTTTTTTCCCCCTCACAAGACAGCTGTTGTCTAATCAGTATGAAAAGCAAAATGTTGCATGGAGTCTCGCTTTCCAATTTACAATCTGGTCCACTAAGGTGTGAGGTGCAAAATCAGATACGCAGCTGGCGACAGCATAGACGAGACACAACATCTGACTGATTGAACTGTTCCATCCTCTTTGAACAGTCTTTGCCCTCTAGCATCAAAATCTGCTCAGATCTCCCCTTCCTTGTCCATGGCTCACTGAAGTCACCAGGAAGCAAAGGGCGGGCCTCAAAGTGGAAGGCAGAAAATGGCATAAATCCAGAGGGTTTACTGACTTCAGTCACTATCAAAATCTACTAACGTGGGCGCCCAGGTAGCTCAGCTGGTTGAGTAGGTTACCCATAAGCAGGGGCTGTAGTCCCCAATGCAGTGGTCAAGGTTCAATTCCAGCTCATGGCCTTTTACTGCAGGTCTTCCCCCCATTCTTTTTCCTACTTTCCTGTCTGCGTTTCTACTAACCTATCTGATAAAGCCGACAAAAGGCCAAAAAAAAGCATTAAAGAAATCTGCCAATATTATTCTCCTCCAGCTTAAAAACTGCGAAGACCAAGTTCTATCAGAACAAGATCTGTGGTACATCAGATGCTCCAAGATTTTCTCTGCTTTTAACTCATTCCTCCACCCACCTCCTCCACCACCCTCCACTCTGCTCACTGCAGACATGCTCGTCTCATTCTTCACGGGCAAAGTCTCTGCGATCAGTAAGCAGTTCTCTGAGCCTGACCAACTCACCGTCCATCTGCCAGCTAACAGAGCCACTCTCTCCTCATTCTCCCCTCTGACTGAGGAGGAAGTGTCGTTGCTCAGCTATTGCTGGACTCTCGTCCCACTGCCTGTCCACTGGACCCGATACCGTCCAACCTTTTACAAGCCATTTTCCCAGCACTTAACCCTGCAGTAACACACATCATCAACTTCTCACTTGCTGCAGGTGTGTTCCCTGCTGCATTGAAGCAAGCTGAAGTCACTCCAATACTCAAAAAACCTGCACTCAATCCAGCCCAAGTCGAAAACAGTTTCACTCCTACCCTTCCTGTCTAAAATACTTGGGCAAACTGTCCTCAACAAAGTCTCTGCTTTCCTCTCTAGAAACAACTTGAATGTCCCGAATCAGTCTGGTTTTAAACAGGGTCACTCCACTGAGACTGCACTCCTAACAGAATCACTGTGTTCTGCTAGAGCTACTGGACAGTCTTCACTTTTACCGCTGTTAGATCTGGCAGCTGCTTTTGACACAGTGAACCACCAAACACACCAAGTAAATGTTTGGTTTATCATGCATAGATTTTTTTTTTTGATGAACATTCTGTATGAACACAATCGAGTAGACACACATTAGTGATTATGTAATGTGTCTCCAGGGTTCTCAGATGGAAAGTAGGACTTTTGTCCATTTACAGACAAATTTTCTTTGCTGAGTTGTGACATCTAAGGATAATGGGGAGTGTGAAATACAATGAATAAAAAATTGAGAAATCATTATTTAAATGTTTCCAAATTCTTTTGCTGATAGTAAAGTTTTTGTTAGAGCTGCATGATGTATTATTTCAGCCTTTTCAGCTATTACAATGTGCATATTTGAAAAAGTCGCATAGCAGGAAGTGCAAATATTAATCATGATTTTGATTTTGGATCATATCAGCATGACTGATGGTAATACTGACATGAAAAATGCCCCGCCTACAGAAAACAGCCCATTGTTTAAAGTTGGGTAAAACCAACATTACAACCCCTTATTTCACTCTTTTCAAACAAATTTATATTGAGTTTCACTTTGAAACAGAGTTGTACAAGAATATAGTACAACATGGAAGTGAAAGCAGTGCTCTCTTTATTAAAATGTGAGCGTACGAAAGAATGTTTTGTTTCTATAATCAGTGAATAACTGTTACGGATTAACTGTAAAATCAATTTAGATGCAAAAAAATAATTGTGATTACCATTAACATTTTGGCTATGTAATTTTTTTCAAATACCATGCAGCTGTACTTTGTATAGAACATTTTAGTGCCTTCCATTTGTTCTCTTTTTAGGAAAAACAGAAAGAAATTAAATACATAAATACTTGTAAAAAAGCATTTTGTAAGTCATATGTTTTCACATTTCATTTAAGATTTTTATAAACAATATCCTAAATAGAATACTATTAATACTGTTATCTTAAAGGTAAAAAGATATTATATAAGATTTGTCTTTGTGTGTTTCATGATATTGAAACATGCAAACATTTGATTTATTGATCTGATGACTGATGTGATGCAGCCCTCGGATGTCACCTTTGAACGTTCACTTTGAGCTGATTTAGTGCTTCAGGGAGAATATTGTGGGTCGACAGCACTGCAGTCCTTTTTTATAACACTGCAGTCTTCAGTCCCACTCTTTTTAAGGCTCTTAAATCAAACTTTAGGACCATTAGAAATATTTCTCAAGGGATACTACTCATTAGCCTTTTCCTGGAGATTTCGTACTTATCCCACTGTCACTTCGTCATTACTTCCTAATAGTTTTTATTATTAGGTTAAAGCATACTCAAAAATACATTATGTGGCATATATGAAAGATAAAACGTTATTGTTGGGGCCGAGTTTCCTCTTCGTCTCTTGATTCCAAGCAGCTCTTGAAGAGAAGCATCAGTACTTCAGTGTTGTTAACTGAAGGTACTTTTAGCCACTCAGTATTGTCCAGTCTTATCCAAAAGGGTGATTATTTTATCCCACTGTGCAGAGTCAGTCAGCAGCAGTAGTGATACTTGTCGTTATCGACAATGACGAACACAAGGACCGAAGGCTCAAGACTCCAGCCTCTTCTTAAATCAATAGATTCTCTCTCCCAGCCTTCATTGAGAGGAGAACATCAGTGAACAAACAAGAAAAAAAATGGCCTCTGATTGACACGGCAGAGAATTACCTGCCCACCTCTCAGAGCACATTCTAGATGCAGCAGACCAGCTCTCTGTCCAGACTAAGATTTGTCTTTTCAACACTGAAACTAGAAATCTTTACAGAACTCTGTTCAAAACAGTGCATGAATCAGATACCTGTGATTTTGCTTTGAACGTATGGAGAAACTGAGCTTTGTACAAATGATGTTCTACCTGTAGCAAAACAGAATGTGGCAGTAGCACAGCATAGCATATCACAGTTTATTAACTAAACCTCGAAGAAGAAGAAGAGAAGACGCAGCAACTCTTAATAGCAGTTTTGACTTTGTTTTTTTCTGTTGGAAATTCCTGACACTGCAGTTTCTCTAACTAAAAAAGTTGTAATCTGCTAGGAACAATGTGTTCAAAATGAAAGAAAGCTACTACAGAAATAATCGGTTTATAGCAGTTTCTGCTTAGCTAGTTTTGCTGCAGTGATGTGACTGGACATCTTTGCAGAAATCTAATGCACATGAATATAGTTTTTGCAAAAAATGATATTTATATCTGTAGACATCAGCTACATTAACACTGCAACCTTTAGTGCTTAATTATCCTTTACTGTGTGGATCTTAGCCATGTTTTAATTTTCAGCAAAAAACCCAACGATCTATTAATCTGTCGACTGTTTTGTCTCCTTCTCATTAATTTTGTTTTGACAAACTGTGCGTCATTGTCAAATACACACTGTTATAAAAATGAATGTAAAAGTAGTTATTCACATATAGATATAAGAAAAATCTGATTTTGGCCTTTTTTTTTGCCTCCTTTGAGTATAAGAAACTCTCATATTCTAAGAGTGCTTAAATAAGCCACAGTCCCACTTGGAAACGTTTCACCCAGCCACCACTGTCAACAATGATCTTTCATATACAGCCCTTATCTATTGGTTTTTAAGCCTGGATATAAAGCTTTGGGAAGCTGCAGAAAAACAGGTAATTTATATGCAATTTTTTTGTCTTAACTTTAAATGTCAAAATGTATCTACACACTCATTTGAGGATTGGGACATAGTGAATCTTTGGAAATGTCTGAAACTCCTCATCCACCAAATAATATAACTGTTTACCTGCAGATTTCCTATGTGCTTAATGACAAAGCACATCATGTCAACTAATGAAACTTTACAGTATGTTTTCTGCTTCTCTTTGAAAGACTGCATTCATGAATGCAGGCAAGGAAGAACACAATGCAAACTAACTGGATTCACTTTTGGTTGTGTTTCTACAGATGACAGCAGAAGCGATTCTCCGCCTGGTCAATGATCCCGTGCTGCCATTCTACCCTCTGGACATCGCCCTGGACGTTCAAAACAAACTCAAAGGTAACACTGAAGATGACATGATGCTTGGGGTGATGTTGATGGTAAAATGCAGTGGTATGGAGGGATGATAGCAGCAAAGCGGTGGGCATAATGGTATATTTCACAGATAAAGAATGGAAAATTTCTTTACAGTGTTTATGAAGACCAAAAAGAGCCAAAAAAATATGAAATGCTGTCAGTGACAGACAAATTCTGGAAAAAAAATGGCTTGAAAAGCTCCCGCAGTCTGTACAGATAATGTTAAATAATACTCACATATGCAGTTCCACGTTCTTTAACCTAACTTATGTGGCTGTGTTTATGTCAGTTATTTTTTCTATGCATTCTAACCTTATAGTGGATGTTTTTTCTTCGCTCTGTTAGGAGTCGGATTTCTGTAACTGCACAACAATATGTGTAGCCCGAGTCAACACAGGGTGCTTTAGGGTGCAGCCTTTTTTGCTATAAGCATTTAATCACTTTTTTTATTGTTTTCTTGAGTAGAAAAATGTTAGAAGGAAAACGTAATTGCTTATATATCCTGCCTCGATCGCAGGAAAGTCTTTCAATTCAGTTGAAAATATCTCTCCCTTTGATAACATAATTTCCTGTCTACATCTTTCTCTTGTAATATCCTACAGGATGCCACAGTACAGGCTTTCTTCCATCTTGTCCATTCTGCTTTTCACTTCCTGCCCTCCAAAACATAATCAGCATCGCAAGACTGCATTGAAACTGACTCATCTGAATGGAATACCATCATTTTAATGTTATCAGTTAGATTTCCTGCGAGGGCAAGCCAAAATAGTTACCTGAGTAGAGCCTCTGGAAGCAAAGGCCAGAGCAAATAGCTGTTTTCCTTGAAGGCAAAGTCTAAAGGTAGCAATACTTCCACTGATGCTGTTTCTTTTCTGGCACAGAGGCTCTGTAGTTGACTTTGCAGTCAGCATAAGATTGTGAAGATTCTACAAATGGCTGTGTGTTTCTAGCTGGAAAGCGTAGGTAGCACCAATCATAGCAGTAACACGACATACTGTACAATGTGTTGAGACCGACAGTAGCATTTTTACTGCAATGCAACTGCATACAGTATGATCGGAAGATGCAAAGAGTGTGTGTCTTTGCAGGTCCAAGTGAGTGCTCCTGTTTGTTGTTGTGGAGTGTATATTCCCAACTCCTTCTCAAGCCGGCTTGCTGGTCAGTGGAAATGAGTTATGTCTCTGCATAAAGTCCACAACAGCAGCTGCTGAACAGAGACACACACTGCAGTATTCTGTCCAGTTGCTTGCAGCTCAGTGTGAAATCAAATATAACTGTTTAAACTCTGCAAAATCACATAGAAGCACACACATTTGTGCTCCCTTGTTCAGAATCTTCTCCAGGGCCCTCAGTGACATTTGACATATGCACTCCTCAGCCTTTTAACCCAACCATCATAACTAAATGTCTAAATTTAACCCCTAAGCACATTTGTAAGACCCACTCTGAATCTAAAAAATGTTTATAACCCTCAAGCAGTCCTCTGTAAAGTGAAAACAAGCCAAAATGTCCTCACTCCTCAACATCTAAAACTCAAATTAGTCCTTACAGAGGCAAACTTGTACACAAACCAGCAAAGGTACACATAAGCAAGAACATACTTAAGTGTTTTTTATTTGTTGAACTGAACACATAAAGCTTTCCTGTCTGCAGAATGCAACCCTGTCTCTCAATAATTTTGTCCCCATACAACTAAGCTGCATTCTCATTTACAACATGGTTTGAAAGAAGCACATTTTCTCCCTGAAAGGTAAGAATGTTAATTCCTGGGAAAGGCTTTCAGTTTGCAGCACTCACAAAGTCTGCATATAGTAAATTAATAACAGGATTTTCACTTAGAAGACTGGGGTTCACATCCTGTGTGTGTCACCATTATTCTTAGATTTAACTTTCATTTCCACTCACTGTTTGATTTGGATTAGGTACCAAATCTACATGGTTAGATTTACTGAAAATACCATGCTTTGGTTGACAGTTTTACAACCTCTAACTGCTTGTTAGGAGCTTGGTTAAGTTTAGCTAACAAAACTAATTCATTAGATTCATGAAAAATAACATAATTTGGGTTTAAAACATGACACCTTAACCACATGTTCAAAGATTCTCCATTTTTGGGTTAGCAGAGTGATTCCACATCATCTAATTTATGATTTGGTGGCTGAAAAGGAGCAAAAGAAAACCAACAAAATAAATGGCAAAGATGTTGATTAATTGTAAATCACAAGCGTAATCACTTACAATGTAATTGGGGATGCTGTTCAGTTTTATAAAAATGTATTTTTGTGAGACAAGGCTGCACATTGATTATTTTACATTTGTAAAATTGCGGTTAAGCATTGAGCATGATCCTTCTCTGTAACCTCAGACCTCCACACCCGACCCTTGAAGACGCTTCTGCTGCTCTCCTTTTTCAGCTTCTTTTTCTAGCTTTTCTTCACCCCTCTCATCCCCCACTTTTGCTTCTTTGAATTTTTAGTGTAGAAACTGAAATCTGTGTTGGATGTAAACAAACAAGCAAACAAAAAATTCTGAATAGTCCGGTATGGGTGTAATGAGCTGGCTCCTGAGCTGCAATATACCGGTGAGGTGTTCCATAGAGATTCTCTTTGTGAGATCATTTGCCGTAATGAGTTCTGATCTCTATCAGAAGTCATTTTTTATTTCAAATTATCAAACCTCATTTCCTCTGGATAATCAAATTTCTGTTCTCTGTGTGCAGCTTATCATCTGCTGTTACACTGTTGATGTTTTCCCAAAACATAAAACCGACACTTTACAGTAACAATGGAAACATAATTTCTGATTTCTGTACTACACATTTGGGACAGTATGTAATAAATATTGATATATTAATATTTCAGCTACACTAGTAGGCTTCCAGTGAAATTTAGTGTGCTGTATCTCTGTTGGGCACCAACTTGGCCTGAGAAAACAGGATACGATGCAGTGTAGGTTAAAGTAATGACATATTATATTGCCTAAATTAGACATAGATTGGCAATGCAAAAGAATTTGTTAAATTTGAAAAAGGGGTCTTCGATGTATGAGTTACATAACGGGTTTTGCATATTTATCAGTCAAATGTGTGTGCAACTTGAATAGTAAAAGGAACACAGCACTTTAGTCAAGGTTTGAACTGAACCCTGTGTAAATTTACACTGGCGAATACGCAGCAGTTAGCATGCTGTACAACCGCTCAGGCCTTCAGAGCTAAAATCAGCTTATTCAGTCACGGTCTCGGAGCATGCAAAGACTCTGTCCTTGAATATTAACATGACCCTTGAAAGAGGATGCACAACAAAGTCTTTGATACATTTAGTTGGAGTGCTGTCTTCGCACAAACTCGGAATAAACAAAATAAGATGCTGCTTTTGTTATGCACCGAGAAAAATTCAAAAGTGCAGGAGTTGTTTGACAGAGTGAGCTCAATGAATAGCTAATCAATAGAATGCACACTGTGCAGAATTAATTCTTCATGCTTGGGATAAAATAAATGTATAAACCAAGGTGTATCAATCATTTACAGGCTATGATCAGAAATTGAAAGAGATGGAGAGACGCTCTCCATCACATGTACTGTAGCTTCAACTTCAAGTCTCATTCATTGTAGCACTAAGGCAATCACTCAGTGGCTCAGGTTCACTGACTCTGTCTAAGCATGCAAGCATAGTCCCATTAATGCCTAGATTGAGTGGTTATGCTTCCTCATCTGAGACTAATGCACAGATTATAACCTGAGAGAGAGAGATGATTGATTATTATACCTGCCTGAAGCCCCTTTGTCTGTTTCTTCATCACGTCATCCCTCATCGTACTCGCATGTCTGTTCCGTGGTTTCTCATCTCTATCAATTCAATTCAAAGGCACTTTATTAGCATGAAACCTACGGCTTCTTGGCAACTTTGCACATCAACAGTGGTTAGAATAATCATTCTACAACTGAGGGTCATTTAATCGTGGCCAAAAGTTGTCATCATCCAACCAAAACACAACTGACAACACAGAATCCCGCCATTAATTAACAATGTGATTAATACATCTTCATTCAGGGTTTCTGCTTGAGCAGGATTTGAGCTTTGATTATCGAGACTACTGGTTCACAAGATGGATCAGAGTGTTTTATCATTCTTGGCCATTACTCCCCTCAATTTCTTAGCCCACTGGCTCCCACTGCTGAAATTCAGTGGGAAACACTGATTTTGGCAAACAGGCATCACTTTCTGCCCAGTATCACAGTATCGCTCACATGCCCAGAATGTACAATAACACTGCTGCTGCATTCCTCCCTATCTTTGAGACAACTTTTATGACAATCACAATAAATTCCCTCTTCCTTTTTAGAAGTTGTTGTTTTCATTTACAGGTGTTTGTTCATTGACAAAAGTTTTAACGACAAAAGTAAAAGAAGTAATTTGACCCGAAAATGGTTATTGATGATGTTAGAAGTCATCAGTTGTAATTCATCCTTCACAACACAAATGTTTGTAGCAAGTTTTCATTTTCATCCATTCAAGAAATTGTGAAAAAAATGTCAAAGAAATGTCACCCTCATGGACCTGAAAGTCTGCTGTTTCCAAAGTCATAAATGCAGTTTCATTTATCTATGGTGATGTTTGTTTGCTTGTTGCATTGACACACCTTTTAGGGTGTTGGTCTGGAAGAAACTCTTATGTTTGCAAAATAAGTTCCTCTGCCAAAATAGGCAGTGCATCCTGTGAGCATGTCATTGAACTGCCTCTAGTGAGTCTCGCATCATACAGACGCTCTCCAACTCCATCGTCTTGGACTGCTGCTGGCAATGTTCGTCGGCTATCCCATCACTAGAAAATGTTATGCTGCCCTTGCTCTGCAGCAATGGCATGCTTGGCATAGCAGCAATGTGAACCAGTTTTCCACCTGCTGCTAGTTCTGGAGTGGCCCTTCAGCTTCTGGCAGGTCTGTCAGAGAGAAAAACAAAGATTATGGTCGTTAGTTGCAGTCCAAGACAGTGGCGTTGGAGTTCATCCACAGAACAAGAGACTCACTGGAGAAACAGCTCGGCGACACTGAAGGCTGCTACCAGCTACTTTTCTTAGCAATACAAGATATAACGCCAGCTATCTTCAAATACTGTGAATGCATATGTTCTTGCAGTGTTTTATTCTTGAGGCAATGATTATGACCACCACACAGTGGAAAAAATAGAAAAGATGAAATAAATCTTGGGAATTGTTTGGTGTGCGAAGAAGTGAATGGGACCAGAGTCACGTTGCAGTTCAATTTTGGCCAGAGGTCACTTCTAACAAGCTTTATTTTAATTGCATCCACTTTATAATACACAATTGGACATCATTTCCTTCCATTCAATCACCCGGTGCCATTTTCCTTATGCTTAGATTTAATTTTACTATTCTCATCAGCTGCGTGTAATCAGAAAGAGGCTGCTTGTGACAGATTTTCGGCTCTTTATTGTGGTTATTAAATTGGTGTTAAATTTAATTCCAGGTGGCATTATAAATGTCTTAAAGTTATAAATTTGACTTTGTTGAACGTGCGGATATTCTCAATGCTTTTTTTTATTTTTTTAACCAAGCAGTTCCTGCTCAGCCAGGAAGCAGGTGGGAGAGGGCTTTTATCTCTGCTGGTTAAAAATACAGAGGCACCAGATGGAGAGAAAGAAGAAGAGGAGGAGGAATAGGACAGTGAAATAAATACTTTTTGATGTGTGCGCGTGTGGTAACAGATAGTGAAGCATAATAAATCATCCCTGTTGCTGGTTAGTGTTGTGTGTGTGGGTTGGTTAATGGCAATGATTGCAAACCAAAATCGGGCATGGAAACAAAATTTGAATACCTTATAATTTTAAAGATAAAAGGACAAAAAGGGAGTGTGGGGGGAGAAAAGGATGAGCCACCGATTCTGGAACCGTTTTTCACCGGGGCCAATTATCTTTTCAAAGTTTTCTTTAATAACACTGAATCAGAGAATCACAATCAGAGAAACCTTTAATGTTCCTGAAGGGAAATTGCTGCAAAACAGCACAAGAAATACAATAGAAAAAACACAAGAAAGCAATGGGGTGCAAAGTATAGGGGTTGATGACTGCTTGTTTAGTGGGAAGGGGATCAGCACGCTGAAAATGTGAGCTGTACAATGCAAAGGTGGCACCATTTGTTGGTAATAAAAGCAACAAGCCCTCCACCTCTACACACCGCTCTAAAATCCTCAGTTCTTTTCCTCACATCCTCGCTTCACATCTTAGTCCCTCCCACCAGAGATGCGAGCATGAGGACAGAGGAGTCAAGGCACAAGGCAACAAAATGAGACATTCCTCCTTGTGAGTTGTCCTTTTAAACCTACGTCAGTTAAAAAGGGTACCACTGTACTGTCCAGTGTATTGTTGTATCCTGCTGCTATATTTTATGATCTCTGTCAGATCAGCCAACCAGTGCTCGTGACAAGTTACAGTATATATTTACTTGAATTCAATTCAAAATGTGGCACTGTGTGACCAAGATGTATGTTTGCTCCCATCATTCTCTATACATTCCAGCTACCTCTTTTATCCATCACTGGTGCTAAAAAAAGACATCTGTAAAGGATACACCTGTGCATCCTTGCTCATAGCTTCTCCCCCAAGCCTTTTGTCTTCTCAAGACAAACTTTAAGACGGTGCACTGAGATTGATGAATTTGAGATGTGAACCAGCGCATTTGCGGAAATCTTCTCAACTCCTCACAAGGCCCGTTAGCTCGTCTGTTTTACACGTCACATGATCTTCTCCATCAGTCTCTGTTGTCTGGCTTTTTTTCGCTGTCAGTTCATTTCTAATACTTCATATGTGCATCCCCCTCCAATCACCGCGGGAATGTCCATCGTTGTTCTTTTGGTCACCGTGCTGGCCTGCTTCAGCATGATCAGCTGGTCCCTCAGTGTAAACAATGTGAGAGTGGGGTTGCTGGGCAACAGCAGCACCGTTGAATGAAAGAGGTAATAACACGGCAACAAAACAGAGCAGAAGAGATGGCACAGCTCAAGAAAGTAATTATCCAAGCAAATGTGCCAAAAAAAGACAGATAAAAGAAGATTGTTTAAAAAAAGAGCAGGAGCAACTGTAACATGCTGCAGGTGTAACAAAGACAGCAAAAAACACCTTAAATATGTAATGTCAGAAGGACTGCTCATAATAAGGAACCTACAGAGACACCTATGAGCCTTAGCTGCCATTGCTATTAAAAAAGAAAGTCTTTTCTGTAGCAAATCTTTTCTGTAGCATTCAACAACAACATACACCTTAAGTCTAGACCCTCATATCATCATAGAGCCTGTTGTCAATGACTAATGTTACGGTGACCCAGTGTCTATTTGACAGCACAAATGCACATTGAGTGGAAGGACAAACAAAAACACTAAGATGCGTTCCAACATTGTTGAAAGTCTATTTAAACTCATTAGAGCCTGTCAAATGCTTGTAACTGATGGAGCCAAAACTTGCCAGAAGAGGGAGCAGAACTTTTGATCATGGTGAAGACAAGAAAAAACTGCAAGTGTTTTTGTTACTGTCTCCAAAACATCCGTGTGTCTGAGTGATCCTGGTGTGTCAGGATTGTGTTGCAGGGCATGTGTTGGTCTTCATGTGTAAGCCACTCAGGAGTGGGCAGTGATTCATTTTTTTTTGAGGACGTTTTTGGGGACATGAAACTTCTCTGTGTGTGGGTGTCTGGTCTCTGGGTGTTTAAGCAGCCCCCTACAGCAGAGAACCAGTGATATTTAATGGATTCTTCACAGCCTGCATGGAGCACATCAGTATTTATGACTGGCAGTCATAGAGTGGAACTCAGATCAAACAACCAAAGCTAATTGAAAGCCCCCCAAAACCTTTTGTTCAACTTTTTTAATCACTATTCTCTTCTTTTTTCATCTTTTCATACAAAACTGCCTTTGGTGTAGTCTGATCTGACATAAATCTTCATTAAGTTACTGTGGTGATAGTGTTCAGTGGAAGGGCTTCCTTTGGTCCTCAACAGCAGTGCTCAAAGAAAGGTAGACCAGGCGATTGTCAGTGAAGGGAATTACTAGTATACACTGAGGAAATCAAAGTAAATGTGTGTGCACATGAATGAACTACTTCCTACGCCTGGCTGTCACTAAAACCTATTGTACATTTTCGAGTTTAATTAGGCATATCTCAGCGGCACAACCAAAGAGCTACCTTTTACTGTATAATTACATCGAAGTTTAGCGGTAGAGACAGGACAGGAGGTGACCACTGCTGTGACACTCTGACTTAAAAAGTGGAAAACTTACAGATGAATTGCAAATAATAGCAACAAACCTGTCATAGTGAAGTGTCGTTGAGTCTTTTGTTGATGATGTTGTGGCTGGGAGCTGTTAAAAGTTGCAGTCACATTTGAAGGAAACACAGCAGTATTCATCTCTGCATCTTCACAAATTATGTGGTTGTGAAAATTTTGTAACATGACTCACAAACAACTGGCAAGACAATCACCATACAAGCACTACCAGTTATAATAGCTCTCCATAGTTGTTGTTAGTTCGCTGTTAACTGCTTTCTTGAGTTAGTCATTGAGATTAGCTAGATACCTTAACTGATATTGCAATCACAGGTCCATCCACTCGTTAGTTACACCCACTTTATCATATAGAGGGTTTGAAGAGGTTGAAGGTGACCTTTGTTAAGAGGTGGAGTACCCCCTGGTCGGGTCAGTAGTCTGTTGCACAGCTAACACCATTTACAGGACATAAAAATTGGATATAGCCACTGTGACATCATTAGTTTGGGGACTACTTTTTGGAATCTTCAAGTTTGGAATTCAGCCATTGGTGTCTTGGTCTTTTGAGAGTAGACAGACATAAGAAGCAAGGAGTGGATCAGACTGAGAACTTCAGCGTACTAAGCAGGTTTGTCAATCACAAGTAAGCCACACCCTAAAAGATATTCTGTTTTAACATCTGTTCTCTCCTAATTAGAACCATCCATCAGTCCATTTTCTTGCACTTATCCGGAATCGGGTCATAGAGTTAGTTGGTAAAGCAGCTCATTCCAACCCTCCCTCTGCTCACCAACACTCTCTTGTTCCTCCTGAGGGATTCTAAGTACAGATGAGATATATAATCCTTCCAGCAAGTTCTGGTTTTACTTTGGGGTCTCCCACCAGCTGTAAAGTGTCAAACAGTAAGACGCTCCACTTGGTGATGTAACCAGGTACTACAGCTAATGTACAAGACGTGCTCTCATATAGTCGGTATTGGCAGACACGAAATACTAAATGACTTAGACTGGATCAGCTGCAAAAATCCTTATAAATAGTCATAGAATTTACATTGTATCAATAGTGTGTCCTGACTGAGTCTGTTACTTACTTTTCATTTAGATTTTGTAGAAGTGGAAAGTTTTTGGTTGAGTTTTTCAGATCTTGCTCTGGCCTGGTGAAGAAGAATCACTATATTTCTAAAAAATTCTCCCAGGTGTCTGTTATCCATAGAGCCTAAGGTTCATTTTTGGCCTCACAGTTGTGGAGCTGTTACTTTCTGAGTTTAGGGATTTTTTTTTTCTTCAGGTGGAAACTCCCTAAAAATAACCTAGACGCCTTAAGGGGTTAATATGATGCTCATATGCCAAATGTACACTGAAAGAAGCCCTTTCTAGTGTGAAAGGATTGGGGGATGAAATCCAGAGGCATCATTCCATGCTGAGGCAGCTGAGGTTTATTCACAGGCTTCACTAGTCTGAGTCAGCCAATATGAGTATAAATCTTCCAAATTTAGAGCCTTTTTACTGTGAAATTTCCTTCGCAGAGAAACTTCTTGCATGTAAAGGCTTAATAGCGACACCAGCAACAAACCTACAATCACCTGCCAGAGCAAAGACGTGCACTTGAGTGCTACTTTTAGCGTTGCATTGTCTCAATATGATATGCAGAGAGCGTTTTGGCGTGGAGTGTTGATTTTGTTGCCCACCTCAAAGGAAATCGCTTCATTGCTAGTGCTGAGAGAATCTGTAATTATAGGGGGCGTAAACACTTTATGAGCATTGTGTTGAGGTAGACTTTAACAATCCAAGCCGATCCTAAAATTGCAGTTTCTTTGTCAGGTGTTTGCCATTGGCATGCAAAGCAGTAAGAGCGGTAATCAGCACGCTTTGCATGGAAAGAACAGAAGCACTTGGATTTGGATTTGCATTTCAGTGTGCATTTACTACATTTAGAACGAGAACACTGTGTCGACAAGCATGTTATATTTAGAGCATGTTAAACCATATAATGCATTTCGACAACACTAATCCAGGACACACTGCCTTGTTAGTGTAACGCTTATCACTGGGGCAGTAAAAGGGTCAAGAAATAAATAAACGTTAGGACTAGTAGTATGCAATGGGATGGATCTGACAACAAAGGAAACCGGGTTCATGTAGGAGCTTGGAGGTGAATGAAGACCAGAGGAGACAGAAATTAAGTTTAAGTGAATTATATTGTAAGAATAATTGAAAATAAAATGAACAATATCTCAGAGACAAATCATTCAACAGAGGACAACAAACAAAGGAAAAAAAGAAAAAAAACCTTGCATCAAGTATAAGATGACACTTCTTTTTTAAGTTTGGTTTGAGCGCACAATCTGCTTTATCACGATCCTTGACTTGAGCTCACGGTTCAGTTTATAATAATCCACAATCCGGAGAAGTGGGTAAATAAAAAAAAATATTTGATTCTACCAGGCTTCAGCTCGCCACCTCAGTAGAGGAATCTGGTCCCATTCAGTGGACGTGATGTGGGACGGGGGGAAAAAACCTGACCTGGAAAGAGGTCATAGGAGAAAACCAATAAGTTTCTCCGTTACTAACATTGTCTTCTGTTAACAGATTAAATTCTTATTCCATCCCATTTCTTATTTCATCAGTAGATTAACACATCATTCACATTTTTTCCAATCAATCAAATGAATGAATAAACATTTACAGTTGCGCAACATTTAAATAAAACAATAGGTTCAGTGTAAAGGTCATTACTAGTACTAATAGCCTAACCCCATTACTGTTCATGGACCGCTAGCTTAGCATTGCTATTAGCATGGCTTTATCAACAATTAATTACAAAACAAACAGAGGTATCGGCAAACAGCAAATATATGACATAGTACTAGTTGTACCCTAAACACAAGAGTCATTTCAGCCATGTTTGGGCATCTGACGAGAAATCAGGAGCCCAAACACAGACAAGAAAGCAGACGAAAATAGTCCGGCGACAACCCGGAAGTGGCAAAAACACATAAAATCACGGGATCTAATGAATAATACGTAATATTGAACATAGGACCTATGTCAGTACATATTAGTTTGACTCACCATTGATTCTGAGAGGTGTGTAGCGGAGGATGGAGGAGTTTGAAGCCGGGGTGCTGCCGGTTCTCTATTAGCATGAAAACAAGACGTGCCAGACATGAGTGCCGCGGCTTAAGTGTTAGCGACACGACTATACAATTTTCAAGCACCTTACCGTAGAGTTATGGAGGGTTTGGCACAAATGTCCAATATTTGAGAGAGCAATGATGATTTGAAAGTGAGTAACAGAAGCGAACACAGTCACAGCCGGAGTGCAGGACTGGCAGTGGGCGCAGCCATCTTGTTTTTTTGGCTAGTCAGGGTCTGAGCCAATCACAGTGCAGGAGGCCCGGAGCTGTGATTAGTGCCACACAGTTCAGGTGTGGGGAGGAATTATGGGGCGTTCAAGTGACCTGGGTTACAGGGTCCCCCCCTGATCTCATGGACGTCCCTGTACATGTACTGGGCGGACAACCAGACGATGGCAGACCAGGGGTGCCAGTACGACTCCCATCGTTCCCCATGATGGCAAAGGAGATGATGGTCCCTAGATCGTCGAAAAAAGATTGCATGCTCTTAAGTAAGGGCTTTCCAAACGCAGCATAGTGAAGCCTTTCTGGAGGACGTCGTACTCGAGTTGAGCTCCTTGCAGGTGGTGCATCTTCGGACACCGAGACATCAGGATCGGATGGTTCGTTTGAATTTACAGGTGAGTGAACGGATTCAGGAGGTGAGTAGGTCTCAGAAGTAGGTGAAGTCGTCCCAGCAACAGGTAAAAAGTGCTCTGAAGCTGAATCAGGATCTGAATCACTTTCGTCAGATGAGTCAGTTTCATGTTCTGGTTCAGGACCAGGTTGGTCGTGCTGCATCTGAGGCTCAGGTTCTGTTTGTTGCATTGCAGGTTGTTCGGACTGTTCGGTTTCAGGTTCAACAAGTTCCCTACTGGTGGCAGTGCTGGGAATCGCAGGAGGTAGGTCTGGCTCTGGGACAGGCGGTGGCCTTGGAAGGTCCACTGCAGTGACAAGTCGAACTGGTTCAGAGGTACATGGCTCATACCAGTTTGTAAGCAGGAATTCGTCATCGGAAAGTGGTTCATCGGGATCAGGTTCAGGTAAGTTCTTTTTGGCAGGTCTTTTCACAGGGGCTGGCTGGAGCTGTGACGTTGCTGGTAGGTATCCACATGGCAGGAGGAGATCACGGTGAAGGGTTCTGACAGGTTTTTCGGTATGTTCGGGTCTTACGGTGTATACAGGTAAGTGTCCAGCTTTCTTTATCACCACATAGATGTTGGGCTCCCATTTGTCGGCGATTTTATGCTTCCCTCTCAGTCGAACGTTTCGGACAAGCACACGATCTCCTACTTCCAGAACAGATGCAGTGACGTTTCTGTCGAAGCGAGTTTTGTTTTTGAGCATTGATTTCTCAGCATTTTCCGAAGCAAGCTGGTAGCTCTTTTCCAAATGTGACCTCAGCTTCTGGACGTATTCAGAGTGAGTATGGACAGGCTGAGAAACAGGGAGGCCAAAAACGAGGTCGACTGGGAGTCGTGGTTGGCGACCAAACATCAATTCATATGGTGTGTATCCGGTTGTGTCATTTCGTGTACAGTTATAAGCGTGTACGAGAGGTTTGACGAAGTCCTTCCAGTGTGATTTTTCTTTATCGGCGAGAGTCCCGAGCATGTCCAGCAGAGTCCTGTTGAATCTTTCCACGGGGTTGCCACGTGGGTGATACGGAGTTGTTCTGATTTTGTGGATACCTGCCAGTGTACAGAGTTCTTTGATTGTCCGTGATTCAAAATCAGATCCTTGGTCACTGTGTAGTTTCTGAGGGATTCCATAATGAATGAAAAAGTTTTCCCAGAGTACTTTTGCGACGGTTTTTGCTTTTAGGTTCGGAGTGGGTATGGCGACAGCGTATTTTGTAAAATGATCTGTTATGACCAGTATGTCTTTTGTCTTGCTTTTGTCAGGCTCCAGCGAAAGAAAATCCATACACACCAACTCAAGCGGGTGAGATGTCTGGATGTTTACCAAGGGTGCAGCTTTCTCCGGTAGAGCCTTACGTTTGACGCATCGTTCACATGTCCTCACCTTGGTCAGCACGTCATTGGCCATCCATGGCCAATAAAATCGATTCCGGACAAGATCCAAGGTGCGCTCGATGCCCATGTGGCCCATTTCGTCGTGCAGGCTGGACAGCACGTCAGCTCGATATTCCTGTGGTAGCACAAGTTGGTGTTGGAGATCAGGCCCAAGTTGCCTTCTTCGGACGAGGACGTTGTTGTGGAGCTCCATACGATTTAAGTCCCGTAGAAGGAGTGGCAATTCTGGCAGTTGGTCTCTCAAGGTGGGTGGAGGCGATACACCAGTTTCCAACTGTGCAATGACGTGTCTCAGAACAGGGTCGGCACGTTGCTTGTCAGCGATGTCAGATGGGCTCAACTGATGGACCCCGGAAAAAGCGAACTGCTCGTCAGCAGTATAGCTATCCGGCAGGCTATCAGCGGACATGGACAGAGAGTGGACAAGAGTGCAATCAGGTGAGTGAGGAGAGCTGTAGATCAACTGCCGATCAGAGAGGGCTTGAACAGTGTGCTGATCAATAGTTATAACGTTGGGGCTTTCAAGATGTATTTCTGCGAATCTGATGATTCGTTCCTTTTCCTTCTGTGACATCATATCTGAAAAAAGTTCGCCGTGAGGTCTGCGGGAAAGACCGTCCGCATCCCCGTTTTGCCTGCCAGCTCGGTAGGTGATCTTGAAACTGAATGTGGAGAGAGCAGATAACCAACGGTAACTTGTGGCATCAAGTTTAGCGGAAGTAAGGAGGTATGTTAACGGATTGCTGTCGGTGACAACAGTGAAATCCGTGCCATAGAGGTAGTCATTGAACTTCTCCGTGACAGCCCACTTCAACGCCAAGAACTCCAGCTTGTGTGCTGGGTATCTTGACTCGCTTCTGGACAAGCCCCGACTGGCATAGGCGATGACTCTTTGCTGGCCTTCCTGCTCTTGATATAATACGGCGCCTAGCCCAGTGGAGCTGGCATCAGTGTGTAACAAATAAGGCATTTGGGAGTTGGCAAAAGCAAGCACTGGGGCAGAGGTAAGTTTTTCTTTTATTGTTTCAAAGGCGATTTGGCATGACGATGTCCAGCGACCTCCAATTGGCTCTTTCGGGTTGAGGTATTGTTCTGGTTGGACCAATGATTTCAGCTTCTTTTGGGATGGTGGGTATCCAGATGTGAGTTCATGGAGTGGCTTAACAATGGCTGAATAGTTCTTCACAAATCTGCGGTAATAACCGGCGAATCCGAGAAACGATCTAAGTTCCTTTAAAGTCTTTGGGATGGGCCAGGATCTCAAAGCTTCGATTTTGGCTGGATCGGTTTGAACGCCGTCCTTGGAGACAACATGCCCCAGGTACTTCACGGATGTCTGAAAAAAAGTGCACTTTTCCACAGAGAGTTTCAAGCCAAAGTCTTTGAGGCGATGCAGAACCTTCATCAGTCTCTCCTCATGCTCCTCCAAGGTTGGGGCAAAAACAATGAGGTCATCTATGAAAACAAGTACTTCTTTCAAATTCATCTCCCCGACACATTTCTCCATGAGGCGCTGAAAGGTGGATGGCGCATTGGTGACCCCCTGGGGCATCCGATTAAATTCCCAGAAACCAAGGGGGCATACAAAGGCAGTTTTTGATTTATCCTGTTCATCCATTTCGATTTGGTAATACCCAGACTTCAGATCCAAGACTGAGAACCACTGAGATCCTGTAAGGGCTGTAAACGTGTCTTCCAATTTGGGTAAAGCGTATGCATCCTTTATGGTCTGTAGATTAAGCTTTCGATAATCGATACAGAGCCTGACAGTGCCGTTCTTCTTGCGTACGACTACGATGGGCGAGGCAAAAGGGGAGTCGGATTCTCTTATAACTCCTGAGTCTAAAAGCTCTTGTAGGTGGTGTCTCACGGCATCCAGGTCTTGTGGGTGGATGGGTCGAGGTCTCTGCTTGAATGGTGTTGGATCGAGAAGCTTAATCTGATGTTTCACTTTGCCGGTTTTGCCAAAGTCCATGTCGTGTTTTGCAAAAACCTCAGGGATACTGTTTAGTCTTGCGGTGATTCTTTCCTTCCACTCGGATGTCAAAGGTGAATTGTCGAAGTTATACTCAAACAACGGCCTTGACAAGTTGGATGGACTGGGCTTGGACGATGTTTGAGCTGCACAAGAAACAGAATGGTATGCACTGATTTCTGCCAGCATTGATCGAGGAGGCAAATATACATCATGGTCCGATTCATTCTTTACTGGAACAGGCAAGAGCACGGGATGAGAACCGGCGAAGTCAACAAGACAAGACTGTATAATAAGACCGCCAGGTAGGTGAAATGAGCGGGGATGTTCGATGATCACAGATTTCTCCGACTGCAGAGAGTGAGCAACCGCAACACCCTCAAGAAGGATCGTTTCTCCAGCAGGAATGGTTTGTGGCGTGGCACCATTCAACCTGACAAGCCCGTGATATTCTTCACTGTTTATTTTGTGTCTGTGTGCCAAGACTTTCTGGACTGCACGATAGCCATATGGAACTGGATGGAAGTCGGGGTTCTGTTCACTGGACAGGGCATAAACAGAGTCCAAAGTATTTGTGCCCACAAGTATAAGCGGTTGGTGGGTACTGACGTCGGGCACGACCAGGGCCAGCGTAGAGACATCAGTCGGTGTTCCAAGGAAGTCTGGCGGAAAGGTGATATCAAGGTTTATGTACCCCAGGTAAGGCACGGCTTGGCCATTGGCCCCCTCAACTTCCAGCAGGTCGTCAAGAGGGTTGAGTGGATGGTCCGATAGATGTGCATGGTAGAAAGACTCTGGGACTGTTGTGACTTGCGAGCCAGTGTCCAACAGACAATAGATCGGTGCGTCGTCAATAATGATCTTGGCTGTACATTTAGTGCCAACGAGTCCTTTAGGGAGTGTGGTGAAGTACTTTGGAGGCAGGTGGTTGGGACTCTGGGTCTGGACAGCCTCTGCTTGTCCCGTAGAAGAGGCCTGATCTAGTTTAAATTGTTCTTATTGTTGTTCACAGCCCACTGGACCTGTCGTTGCTGGAGGCGTGTTCGTTTTTGTTGCACCAGGGCGGGGTTTGCTGGTTGGCTGCAGGACGTTGCTATGTGGCCTTCGTCTCCGCATCTAAAACAGAACCCAGCTCTGGGTTTTTGGTTCGGTGCTCTGCCAGGTTGTGGTGTCGTGGAACTGCTGCGGTTTGTTGGCTTTGCAGGGGTGCGGGTGGTCTGTGCCAGAAGTGCTGTCATTTGCTGCTGCAGCTTCTTAACTTGCTCTTTCAGTTCGTCGATGGAGGAAGTGCTGCTATCAGAATGGCTGCAGGAACAGGTTTGTGCATGGAGAACGGCACGCTGCTTGGTGGAGCCCATGTGTTTTTTCATCAAGCTTTCCTTAGCCAGCTGTCTGTCTTCCTCAGTCCTGAGCAGGAGAAGCAGCTCGGCGAATGGTGGTGGGTTCTCTCTTTTCTGTTCGAGTTGTAGTTTTGTGATCATGGCGTTATCCCAACATCCTCTGCAGAATTGTCTCAACAAATGTTTGTCGATGTCTCCTGCTGTGGCGCCACCTCTCTTCACGACTGCATTCACTGTAAGCAACAAGCGCTGAAGATAGCTGGAGGACTTTTCACCTGGGTCCTGGAGTGTATTTAGAAACTGGGCAAACAATTCTTCACCATCCTGAACTGTGGAGTAAGCAGAATCCAACACTTGTAAAAACACAGATGGCATTGTGTCCAGCTTCAGACCCTTCACCATATCAGCAGCAGGAGACACCAGACTTTCTATTATTTTTCTTGTGACCTGGACTGGAGGAGAGTTCACGTCAGACAACAACAGTTCAATATGAGAGCGCCACGTTTCATAGTCATTTTCATTTTGTGGTTTAGGTATTTTGCCAGAGAATGGACGGATTCGGGAGGTTGGCATCGAGTGTGAGGTAAGTTCATCATTTCTTACAATGTGTTCCACAATGACTCTTTGTATGTCAGGTGGTGTTAAATCAGTGTGGGATAGTGACAACCTTGGAGGTGGGGGCAGCGGCCTCTGGTGGTCGGTGAGTGTGCTTTGTGACTGTCCTTGGGTTGTTGCTCCACCTGCTACGCCCTGCTGGCCAGGCAGGGAGGGTGCAGGGGTCACACTCTGCTCTGTAGGGTTTCCATCTTGACCACTAGATGGCTGCATTGATGCAAGATGGTCATTTATTTGTGACAACATATTTTGTAACACCACTCCAAAGTCTTGTCCGCTTCGTCTTGCAATGTTCTTGAATTCATCAATATAGTTAGGGGGAAGAGCCTCAGCTCCGACTGTGACTGTGCTTTTAAATTCTTTACGTTCAGGTAAGGTCACACGGAAAATGGTTTCAAGGTCACTCTCTGATACATGTGTGTAAGGAATATGTTTTGAGAGTTCTGCAAGAGCAGACGCTGATTTATATTCAATGATCAGGTTTTTAAAGTATGGGCTATTTTCATCATCAACAATTACTTTTTTGAATTTACCATATTCTTTCAGAATATCAAATATCTCATTATCTTTATCAGTGTGGGTTACACCAGAAAGAATAACACTATGCGCAACATTAATCCCGGATTTTTCGAAAAATTCCATGGTTGGACCGGACTCAATTTCCACACAATTTCAAGGATCTGCTTCAATTTTTCATTCACACAACAAGCTCCTGGCTAGCTCGCCACATGTAACGCTTATCACTGGGGCAGTAAAAGGGTCAAGAAATAAATAAACGTTAGGACTAGTAGTATGCAATGGGATGGATCTGACAACAAAGGAAACCGGGTTCATGTAGGAGCTTGGAGGTGAATGAAGACCAGAGGAGACAGAAATTAAGTTTAAGTGAATTATATTGTAAGAATAATTGAAAATAAAATGAACAATATCTCAGAGACAAATCATTCAACAGAGGACAACAAACAAAGGAAAAAAAAGAAAAAAAACCTTGCATCAAGTATAAGATGACACTTCTTTTTTAAGTTTGGTTTGAGCGCACAATCTGCTTTATCACGATCCTTGACTTGAGCTCACGGTTCAGTTTATAATAATCCACAATCCGGAGAAGTGGGTAAATAAAAAAAAATATTTGATTCTACCAGGCTTCAGCTCGCCACCTCAGTAGAGGAATCTGGTCCCATTCAGTGGACGTGATGTGGGACGGGGGGAAAAAACCTGACCTGGAAAGAGGTCATAGGAGAAAACCAATAAGTTTCTCCGTTACTAACATTGTCTTCTGTTAACAGATTAAATTCTTATTCCATCCCATTTCTTATTTCATCAGTAGATTAACACATCATTCACATTTTTTCCAATCAATCAAATGAATGAATAAACATTTACAGTTGCGCAACATTTAAATAAAACAATAGGTTCAGTGTAAAGGTCATTACTAGTACTAATAGCCTAACCCCATTACTGTTCATGGACCGCTAGCTTAGCATTGCTATTAGCATGGCTTTATCAACAATTAATTACAAAACAAACAGAGGTATCGGCAAACAGCAAATATATGACATAGTACTAGTTGTACCCTAAACACAAGAGTCATTTCAGCCATGTTTGGGCATCTGACGAGAAATCAGGAGCCCAAACACAGACAAGAAAGCAGACGAAAATAGTCCGGCGACAACCCGGAAGTGGCAAAAACACATAAAATCACGGGATCTAATGAATAATACGTAATATTGAACATAGGACCTATGTCAGTACATATTAGTTTGACTCACCATTGATTCTGAGAGGTGTGTAGCGGAGGATGGAGGAGTTTGAAGCCGGGGTGCTGCCGGTTCTCTATTAGCATGAAAACAAGACGTGCCAGACATGAGTGCCGCGGCTTAAGTGTTAGCGACACGACTATACAATTTTCAAGCACCTTACCGTAGAGTTATGGAGGGTTTGGCACAAATGTCCAATATTTGAGAGAGCAATGATGATTTGAAAGTGAGTAACAGAAGCGAACACAGTCACAGCCGGAGTGCAGGACTGGCAGTGGGCGCAGCCATCTTGTTTTTTTGGCTAGTCAGGGTCTGAGCCAATCACAGTGCAGGAGGCCCGGAGCTGTGATTAGTGCCACACAGTTCAGGTGTGGGGAGGAATTATGGGGCGTTCAAGTGACCTGGGTTACATTAGCACTGAGTGTCAATGTACATAGGTTCCATAATTGATAAATTAAATAATATGTTCAGTTCAAAACATTTTTATTCATGCTGCAGCATAACATAAGTAGTCTCAAGGCATTTTAAAAAAAAAAAGGTCAAGATGTCTCTGTATTATAGGAAGAAACCCAGCAATTCCCTCTGGAGCAGCACATAGCTGAGATATTTCAGAGTGAGAGCTAGATTGAAGTTGTCATTTGCATTGCATTTCAATAGACTGAGCTGAAACAAGTTGTGTGTACAAGCAATGGAGCTCTCGTCTTAATGGTCATGAAACAAAGTTACTGTTGTTTGCGTTTGTCCTTTGCGAAGTGCATTTCCAACCGACCAGTTTGTTAATTTGTGCGTCTTTGGCCTCATTCATGTTATTGCATTTCTGTCTCCAGAGTTCTCGGCTCCTGAACAATGTATGTAGAGCTTAATCACCAAACTGCAGAACACTTCTCTTTCCACTTTCAACTGTAAAATGTTTAGTCCAAATTGATTTTTTTTCTCCAAGTTAAAAATCCACTCGTGATGGATTCTTTAATTCTTCATGTGCATTAGCAAAAGGTTTATCCAGTAGAAGATAAACAAAAGAGGAAAGTGTCTCAGAATTTCTTGTAGCTCTTGTAACCTTGAGTTTGATGAACATTTTCTGAACATGCTTTACAAAGTACTTTAATGAACATAAAGCTGCAAAGCACTCGAGTCCCTGCTTGCAATCAGTGAAAGAGCTTTAAATGAAACGGCAGTTACATTCTGACTGTCCAATCAGTGACCACCAAGGACTTCATCATTTCTACCAATATTAACAAAAGAAATAACTGAATTCACCATTTTCTGTCACTAAAAGAATTTTTATTCTTATGCAGTCTACAGCACCGCTCTGTGTGCTATTAGTTCCTCATAGTTGTTGGGCTTTAAAACATACTGGGAATCCAATTTACCGCTGTGGACGAAATTTAAAAGGGCCTTAAGGAGAAGAAAGATGGTTTGTGCAGAGCTTTCATTGCTTATACACATATATATGCATGTAAAATTCAACCCAAAAGCCAAAAATGATCTTTAAAATCGGGATGCATCTTCACAAATGTTCCTTTATGAGTGTGGATTTTTTTTCTCATATTCTTTCCATAGTTAAGTATTAATGGTCAGTGAAATTATCTCACGGATGTTGACTTGAATTTCAGTACTGCAAAGAAGACAGGCATGCAAATGCAAAAAGGGCAAAATTAAACAAAATAGTCAGACACAGTAGCTCTATCACCCAAAAAATACAATAAAATGTGACGTTATATCAATGAACCCACACATTTTTGCCATTTATTTTACCACTGTACTGGAAGCACACTCATCTTGAAATGATTTTGGACAGAAGAACTAATTAAACTGGTAATTGGTGAAACATTCACAGTACCAGAACAGTTTTTTTTTTTTTTAAACTCTACCAGGGCTCTATTCTCCAACCCTCAAAAGGCTTTTGATGCAACCTGATGATTATTTGACTTGTTAATGAGTTTGCTATGAAAAGAAAAAAGATATTCAGGGTAACTGAAAGGCCAGAGATGCTTTCCAGAATCTGCCACTCTGCACCCTGACATCAACCAGTTTCTCTCAGCTGTGTTGCAGTGCCTTACAGGTGAGAGCATCATAAAGCCTGGCCATTTCCTCTATACTCTGAGGCAGTGTGGTTGTGGTAATGAGTCAGGTTCAGTTGTTAAATAATAGGTGATATTGTTTCTATTGGAGCTTTATGTCAGGAAGGTTTATCCCTGTGTCTGCAGGATTGCAGGCAGTGCTTCATCCTGCAGTCCAAAGACATCCATTGTAGCTTGATTAGTGATTCTAAATTGGCCATAGCAGAGTATACATAAGTGGCTGGGTCTATGTCTCTGTAACTATCCATAGTGGGTGTAAATAGATATTTTTGTTTGTTTGTTTTTACTCACTGCAATATAAAATCCTGCACCTAAATGGAAACAGCACAGTCGTGACAATAAGTGAACTCTAAAGTATGTTTTGTTCAGTATAACAAGGTCATCATGCCAAAAAGCATTTAAAAAATGACAATTGAATTTCTTTGATTATTTACCTAGATTTAATGTACAACATTTTTCTGAGCGCATACAGGTGTTGCAAATACTGGAAAAGAAGTTGTGATACATACAATACAGTTATTTTTTTATTTGTTTCTGCATTTGTCTTCGATTTGCAGAATTTTGTCTTGTGACTGTTTGAGTTACTAATGCCTTTTCAGGTGTACCAATGAGTTTGCTTTTTGCTCCTGGTTTGTCTTAAAAAACAAAAACTAAAGTCATGCAAAACAAAGAGCTTTTGATGAAATATCACATTTCAGCCTCTATTTGGTTACGTTTCCTGACAGATCGGCACATCACAGTAGCATTACATTAATATTTCCTGGAACAGTCAGAGAGTTAAAAATCTGGAGTTTTCGCTCAGATCTTATTTTGAAAGTCCTAATTGGAGATGGCAGTTCATATTTCCACTGCTTTTTTGCTTCTTTGAGGATATTGTTTCACTTGCCACTGTCCTCCGTCCACCATGCTGTCTTCGCTTTACATACTAAAATCTAACTCCAAGATGTGCCGTGTATCCAATGAGCATTGTCCTACTTGTGTCACATCCATTCAGCTTTTGCTTAATTCATGTGCGGTACGAAAGTTAGCACAGTGCTCTTAATTATTTAATTAATGATGTGATGTGTATGATTCCTCTGAAAAGCTGATAACCAAATCAAGATTGTTCACAATATAAGATAGTCAGATCACTGACCCCTCACCACAGTAATAGCATAAGGATGTAAATGCAACTAAATGGTACTTTTTTACCTTTTCTGTTGTCTCTTGGGCCTCATATTTAAATCACATTGTATAGCTCACTATTTTAAACATTTTTTGTGAGCAGTGTTTCCAAGCTTTCAGTCTTTTTTTACTGAAAAAGAGATATATGTTAAGCTTTCATGGTTGGTAGAAAATGTTTTTGACTCAATATCGCAGTCATAATGCATTAAACTGGTCACATGTGGAAAAACAGCTACAAATAGTAAACCTAGGGTCAGATTTATGCGCACAGAAACTGATAGTATATTTCCTACATATAAACTGTAAATTAGAAAAGATGAGGTCAGAAGATGTACACCTCACACACTCCAGATCAAGCCATTTTATTTTTCTCGCCTATTTGTATGCTTACGTTTATAATTCTTTCTACTCATTCTGCCGTTTGCATTTTCTCTTATTCATCATTTCCATGTCTTGTGTCGAGCCATGTGTGTTAAGAACGAGAGTGGACCCTAAAAGCAGAATTTAGAAGCAGAATTTATTGTGTATTGCAAAGGAGAGCTGGAGTTTTACTGAGGTGCTGAGCTTGTTGGCAGCTAACGGTGAGTTGTGGCTTGCAAAGGTTGGAGTGTGGCCAATAATCACTGGACAGGCTGATGGAGGATGGCAGAGATCACGGCCGGTTGGTTGAGTTGAACAGGTGGTGTGGAACGGAAAAGAAGGCATGCTCAGTAACTGAAAGGTCTATTGGTGTAGAGCTCGGCGAGGCTGGCAGCAGATGATGGACCTGACACACACACAAGAACTAGTAAGGAGGTCAAACATCATGAAGTAACTGAAATTACGGAGAACAGAGCAGGAGTGTATGTGATCAAGCTACAAACTTATGATAAATGTTTCATTTTAGATGTTACCATTAATCATTAATCATTTTCAATTATGACTTAAAGAAAAACTCCACATCAGCCTCCATGTGATTTCTCAACATAAAGTCCTCCAGTCTTTGAAGCAGGCCAACAGCTAGGTTAGAAAGGGTCATGAGTGTTTTCAAAACCTGTTGAGCAACTACTTTTACCCGCCAGCCAAAACCTTTATCATGCCACAGTAGTGACTAAAGGCCCAGGCAGACATGGACTAGCATTTCTTGGAAGACCTGCACACAAGCCACACTGAAAGCAATGGAGGGTAAATGGTTCCAGTATCGAGGGATTTGATAGGCTATCAACGAGGGAAGGTTTGGAGTTTGTTCTGTGCTTTCACGACAGTTTGCATCTAATGCCTTCAAGTGAAACTAAAAAGCATTTTATTGAAGGTTTTTTTTCTGCTGTTATAGAAGTATCTATCGCCAGTATTTGTCACGATCATTTCATTGTCTCAGCATTATAGATCCTGCAGTACCTTGATTAGAAAATGAATCTTAGGTTTCCAGGTGAACTGACATCAGGAGAGTAACAGAGGTGTCTCGACCTTATAAACACACAAAACAGAAAGAAATAGGACAAAACAGGAAACCCACAAGAGACACAACGAGGGGGTAGCAGAAACATTAGGATTAAGATAGACAGTGTAGCGAAAATGTGTACGTAGTCTCACATGGAAGCACCAAAATAATTATGCATGTATGTCTGCTGAAATGGTCTCCTACTAAACTTGCAGCTATGAGAAAGTGTCTCTGGATTTCCTGTGTGTTGCTTTGAAATGTTCTGTCCCTCAGTCTGCTACAACAGTGACAGCCAGAACCATGGTGGGATCCTTTAGGTCCTTAGATTCATATTGTTCCAGCTTGACTTTGACAATCTAAATCATTGCTGATTACCTTACACATACAGATACACCATTTGATTAATGAATCATTGACACTGTATGCATCACAGCTGTGACCATATGTAAGACTCTCGGATCAGTCTATTGAGGTTCTTGCATTACTTCCTCCTACTGTGGAAGTGCACGTGGACGACATGTCACAATGATTTAAAACGGCACCAATGCATATGCACAGATTTATAAACCTGACAGAAAAGAATACAGATACATATGTCAGTGATGGTGCTTACCCAGACTTCTGCATGTAAATCTACAGTTTTATGCCTCTGACCCCAGGTCTCATTGACAGAACACAGGATGACATATTCAGTATGGAAATGCTTCATGTTATCCTGCTGCAAGTGTCACTTAAAATGAAGACTGATTAAATACCAAGTTATTTATGAGTAATGACTTTATCATAACCTAAATTTGATGCCTAAATTCAACATATTTTTTACATTAATTATACAAATGTAAAAAAAAAAAAGATAATAATTGTTTTTTAATATTGTAACAAAATGAGAATCAGTTGATCCTACACAGCAGTGAACTGCAGGCTTCATCAACATGTGTTGGTGCGCTAAAAAGAAAATATTCTGCTGAATAAAATATCTCCTTCAAGCTCTTTTGTTTTTCTCTCTCTTCTCTGTGCCACTGGTAGCGCACGAGGCCAAGTCCCAACTGTATACCCAAACGCAAACACACTCGCATACGTCCCCATGTGTCAAAAGATGTGATGGATTACAACAATCAAACAATATTTCATGAGTCCCAGCTGGCTGCGAGCAGCCCGAGCCATTTAAATTTGTAGGAGAGAACAGCTCTCGTCGTCTATTTTTGTCCCCTCTGTCTTCCCCTCTCTTCACCGGTGAGTCACGCTCTGTTCCCAACCTGCTGCGACACACTCTGATCTGAAGAAACACAAACACGCCGAGGTCTGCTGATTAATATCTTGGAGATTATTAGTTTATAGTAGTGTACATAATCCTGAAGTAGTTTGCACTGCCTTCTATGATCCCAGACAGCTTCTCGTATTCTCAGCATCAGACGGAAGTAACAGCAATTTGGGAGCAGCTTTTGTGTACATGAACCAAAAATATATTTCTCCCCAATTAATCTGTCAAAACGCCACATAATGGAACAAGGCTGAAGGCCAGATAGTGATACGCGACCCATTATTATTGATTTTGACCCTTTCCGCAATGAGTCTTACTACAGAGAAAAGCTGCTAACTTTGTTTCTTTGCATTCATTTAGTTGTGAAGATCATTTTTATTTCTGTGTAGATTTATTTTCCCTTTTGCTTTCCATTTCATTTTTATATTTATGTAGTTTAATGATCTTGCAAAAGGAAACTGTCTTTTCAGGACCTTGTTAAGAAGCTGCACAGACAGGGTTAAAGGCCTTGCTTAAGAGCTCAACAGTGGGAGCTTGGTGCTGCTGGGGGGCTTCAACCATTAACCTTTTGATCAGTAGCCCTGACCACTGAGCTGGGTTGTTGAATTGTTGAGAATGGAGAATGATTTTTCAAGTATAGAGGAGATTTAACTTGGAGATATTGAAAGCATCAAGTTTTCAATCAGTGCATAAATAAAAGATATCGTATACGGTTTGTATAAGGTCTAACTTTGACACTTCAAAAATTGAAGTCATTTTTTAACCTTAAACATCCTCAGCCTAGCACAAAGTATAATTCATTTTTTGTATGTATTAAGTAAAAGTATGAATAAATTGTAAAAGAAAAAATGCTAAATGCTAAAAAAAAAACTCCCGCACATATTTCATCGACTTTCTTTGTTGATTTTTTTCTACTTTCACCATAGCCTGCAAGCCTCAAACATTTTAGATCTCACTAAGACTGATCCTAAAGGTGACTACATAAGGGGTACTATACACTATGTTTGGTGTTCTTAGATAATTGTTGTATTTCCACTGATCTGTATGAACAGTTTGTGAGTTTCTTTGCTGCACTTGTAATACTTTATTAGCTTAGGGACATCGTCTACAAAAAGAAGAGATCGTAAAACTTTAAATGATTTATTTGTTGTTTGTGGCTCCTTTGAGAAGACTGAGCTTTAATGTTGTTTATTAGTTGTGTGCACATGAAGATTAGTTGGAAAAATAGACAATTATTAGTGCCAGTTGTAAATGTAAACCAAAATGTTATACCAATAGCACTAGAGCTTCTACATTTTAATGACTCCATATCTGTTACATACCTGGTAATACTTTCATGACCATTTATTCTCACATCTGTGGCTTCAACGTACAAAAAAAAAATTTTTCACAAAAAGTTTTTAAGTTTTGCAAAGAATGAATGCAAAAAAAAAAAATCTGCTTACAGGCTTCCTTTATTGCTAGTAAACATCTTTTAATGGGTTGAGTGTACTCAACACGATTCCTTCAACTTAATTCAGCTCTTTTTTAAATCAAAACGCCTCTGCTTAAAGGAACTCATGTTTTTAATTTTGAAAAAGACCTGAAAGCAAATATTAGACATTTTAACATCAGTTATCTTGAAACTAACAACATTCAATAAGATGATTTGATTTCACTGAATCCTTTTATGTTGTTTTACAGTGTACTTAGGGATTTTTTTTCCTAATGACTACTTTGCAAACAGTGTCACTATTGCACTCTTTTAATTACATTTAGTTCTGACTAGCTGATTGTACACCATTCAGAGCTGAACACCTGAACAGGAACCTTTGTCCTCACACAGGCAGTTACATAACAGACGTCAACCTTTCCAATGCAGGCCTGATGGATCCAGCCAGATATCATTTAATAGAGCCAAGAATACAAGCCAATTAACTGTAAATGAAAGGTAATTGATTTACAGTGCCAAATGTACTGTAAAACAAGCCTGCTTTGTGTTGACAGCCTAATGAGGACAGCGCTGTGTGAGGCGCCAGCTTTGTGTACGTGTGCTTGTGCGTGTGTAGATGATAGATGCGGTGTGGTTAAAAAGAAGGGGAGGGTCTGTAAATTACTATACTGAGTGGGTGGTTGGTGGAAGGTTTGGAAAAGAGACTTGGAAGGAGTTGGTGTGTAATTCTGTGATACTTGTGACTTTGGATAAATTAGGGAGGCTGCCATTTAGATATCAGTAACAGTGATTAAGTATTAAATTCCCATTTATGCATATAAAAAAGGCAATATATGATTTCTAATTTAGCTCATACCAGCAGCTGGTGTTGATATGCCGATCACATGATGAGTAACATCTTAGTATGAGATGTAGCTCATGTCTGACCTCTCAACATCTGAGAAGGGCATGTTGTGGCTAATTAAAAATGTATGGAAGTCAGTCATTTTATCATTTAATGATGTGTATTTGGTACTTCGTGATACTTCTCACGTCTGCTTATTATCTGCAATAGTGTTTTCTGGGATGATTGAAGCCTATCCCAAAATTACATCCTGGACAGAGCATCAGTCTACCATAAAGCACTGTCCACATGTCTTTGGTTGTTCCATTCTGTGAAAATCTGTTCGTTTTCTGGCACTACAAAATAGCCAAGGATAAAGAGAAGAAAATGATTTCACTGCTGCCTGGAAAAGTATCTGTATCAGATGACATACTGGAATTGTCACAGGTAATCCAATCAGTGTCTGAATATGTCATCTGGATAATATCTCATAATTGGACTTGCTATTAATAAGGAATCTTGTTATTCTGATTCTTCCCACAATTTGATTACAGTCCGTCAACAACCCCTTACAGACATGTTCTACTTCCCATTAAGCTGATCGCAACTGAATGTGCCGCCTTCATGTCTGAATGACTACCCTGGTTTCTTTTCCACAACAATTTCAATCTTTCTAAGTCAGACCTCATATCAGTTCCTTATCCCTTTCAGCTTTTAGTGCAGCACAAGTTTTTTCTTACAATGTTTTTGTGAGGCTTTGTTGGTACGTCTGGTTTGAAAATAGTATAAAATGTCGAATTTACAGCTTTGGTTCAAACTTATTATGAGATACACTGCTTTCAGTTTTAGGATGGCCGCAAACTTCAGCTTGAAGCCATCGCTTCTTTCTTGCATGTTCACTCTAATTTTCATGTAGCCTTTTTATCTGATGCACTTACAGTATATATTTATAGCGACTTTTACCTAGGTCTTTACATACCTTCAAGTTAAGATCAGTTTGTGTTGTTTCTGCTACTTTGTCTTTTTTCTGAATATCTGTCTAGACAAGAGTGCCGTATCGCCGCCCCTGCTGTCCTCAGCCTCCTCCCTCAGAGATCACGCAACTTTTTTCCAGTCAGAAATTATGCGGCCGGCAAATGATCCTAAAGAGCGCGACCCCTCCCACGTTCGGATGCTGAACGATGTGCTCCGTGACCTGGAGAAGAGCTTCATCATCCCACAGACAGCGCCTGGAGTGTACAGGTAGGAGAGAAGTTACTGTCTCAGAGTCACAACATTCAAGCAGGGCGGCAGTAAAGAATCTACTGATAGCGATCTTGAATATAGTTATAATTAGTGTTTGACATCTGAAAATTTCCTCCAACTTTCTTGGTATCCTTTCTGGGTTTAGTGGTGCAATATTATACAGGTCAAACGCACTTTTGTGAGACTTCTTGCAAAGTCAAATTGTATCATTATCCATTCCAGTTATCATTAAAAGGTTTACGCTTAGAAAACTTGCAGTTGACCTGAACAAAATTATTCTTGGAAAGTTTTTCATCTTTGGCTCCGTAATCGGTGTGTTCCTCCTCTCCGCTGACAGCACAGTTGGTCCTGCTGCCTCCACACTTATTTGTATAATCCCACATATCTGCTCAGCTTCCCCTGAAGTTATTGAACCGTCATATTTGCTGGTTGACTCAAAATCCAGCATCACATGATGTTTATTAGAGTTACCCTGTGTAATTTTTCTGTTACACAAAAAAGCAATTTCCAGTAGTTAATAGGTTAACTTTTGTAACAAAATATTTTCACAATTAAAAATCCACCCACATTTGCTCATCTTTCTTGTTTCCTGATATTGCTACACTATTTAGAGCCTTACTGCCACCAACTGTTGATCAGTGAAGTTACAAATATGCAGTGACAGGAATGTGCAGCTTTCACACTCATGTATCCTTGCATAAGGTGCAAACTAAATGGACCTATCAACACTGCTACAATACACCATTACTGGACGGAAAAGAGGGGAATAGAATGAACTGAATCCAAGTCGTTTGAGCAAACCTTACAGGACAGAATCCATAAGCAAGCTCATAATGTTTTTAAGTCAAAGACTGAACTTCATCAGACAGACAAACCTTGAATAAAAGTTGCTGAAAAGTTTGATGAATATGCCATCTACCTTTGTGTTCTGCTCAGGGGCCTTGACTACATACTTTAAAATTATAGCAGATTGTATTTCAGTGGAGGTCGAGCACCAACCCAATCAAATGTTTTTGAAACATTATGATTTCAAAAAGGGTAACAGCAGCACAAGACCAGAAAAATAGTAGAAATAAGTAGAATGATCTTCATTTGTGAAGTACTGTTAGAATTTGAAAACAAATGGCTTCGTGTGATGAACCAAATGGTTTTAATGCATTCAACTGAAGTATTTCACACAGTTTGAATGCGTTTAAATGTTGTTAATTGAGAACTAAAAAGATTCATACCATACGTGTGATAACCTGACTTCACTTTACTGTTTTACGACAGTCATTTATTGATTGCCCAGATAAAACAGAGTGAAGGAGTCACGTGGCACATTATATATCCCCTGGAGTTATTTAAATTCATGACTTCATTTCGAAAGGTCTTCTGGTCTACTGCCATTAAACACATAATTAAAGAGGCCTTTATTAACTATCAACTGTTTAACATTCAGAACTCTTTATTATCAGAATATGATGATGTTAAGAATAAAGGCAATATTGTGCACAGTGATTGTAGTGGTGGTCTAGTGCGGCTGAATGAAGAAACATTGTTTTATTCTGAACATCCTGGCAGACAAAGCACAGGGTGGTAGGTTACACCTGTTTGAACACAATATGGCCTGTAGCCTGCACCGCAATGACTCATCCAAACAGCTCCCACTCCACCTGCAAAACATTTGGAGCCCACAAGTGGTAATTTCTGAGGCCAAACCCAGGAATTCAGATTTGGCAATGAGAGTTACAGTGCAAGACTAGAGGGAACATATTGAGGTGTGAAGAGAGTTTACTCTCATGTTTCATTTTGCAGGAGAGCAAAACCATTCCCAGGAAATGAAACTCTACCAGTCAAAAGTCTGGACTCAGTTACAAACTGAGGGGATTTTATTTACTTTTGCAATTTTATGTATAACAGAGTAGAACTAAAGACAATAAAACTATGAATTCAGCATTAAATGAAAAAGTGTGAGCGAAGTGTTTTGGTTTTAGATTCTTTAAAATTGGCCCTTTTTGCTTTGATGACATCATTCATGCCAATCCTTTTGGATGCCCACCTTTGTGACTTGTGGGATCTAAAAATGGCAGCGAACCCTTTTCAATATCAACACATCATTTAAAATAAATTTTCAAAAATTAAAAAGTTCAAGTGCATCATCATAGTGGCAAAAAATGAAGAATAGGCCCACTGCACAGTCCGTGTGTGAGACTTCAAGGTGGCAGCCGTGGGCGTGTACGATGCAAAGGAAGATATTGAATTGAAACTGCACCAGAGGAATTTACATCTGAGGAAGAATCAGCCACAGATGGCAATCTTGGCACATCCCAAATCCAATGTCCTCACAAATGTGGCAAGGGCTGAAGTTCCGCTTTGCAACTTCAATGAACAACACAGTGTGCCACTCCTGTAACAGACCATCTATTCATACAACCTTTTTTTTCCCAGGTAGGAGATTATGGACACCAGGTTATGTGATGCAGTACTCCATCATATTACTTATTGGTCAAACAGCCCTGATAGAGCCTGGAGTTGTGTTTTAGCTCGTTGTCCTGCTGAAAAAGTAATGATGATTCCTTTAAGGTCAAACCAGATGGGATGGTGTGGTAGCCATGTTGGATAAATGTTTCCTTGAACTAAGAATGTCCAACAGTGTCACTAGCAAAGCCTCACGCAGCCTCAAAATGTTTTATGGTGGTTACTGCACTTACAGACATCTCAACTTGTCTGTGTCTCATAAAGACATGGTGACTGCAACCAGAAATGTCACATTTGGACTCAGCGTGCCAAAATATAGACTTTTGCTGATTTGATGTTCATTACTCTGCCAAGGAACACAGTGGTGGAGTATGTAACAGTTTTAGTTGGTTTGTCTGTTTGCAACATTACTCAAAAACAGACTAGCAGATTTGGGTTAAATTTTCATGAAAGCTCCGAATTGACAGAAGGGCCAAGTGATTAGATTTTGGCAGTGATGCGACTTATAGTCTGGATTCATGGATTTGTTAAGAATTTCTCTGTCATTGCAAGATCGTGGAACTGTAACTATTACTACAAGTGAACACGGCGTCAGCTGCCTTCTGACGATCACAAATCGACTGCTGCAGACTTATTGCATTGGAAATGATACAATTAACAATTGATTAAATTATGGGGGTGTTGCCGAGTCCCATCAATTCCCACCGCTCACTACATATTTAGGTCATGTGATTCAGTATCTGTACGTAACATCCATCCATCCATCCTCTATACACCGCTTTATCCTCATTAGGGTCACGGGGGGTGCTGGAGCCTATCCCAGCTGACTCGGGCGAAGGCAGGGGACACCCTGGACAGGTCGCCAGTCTGTCACAGGGCTACATACACAGACAAACAATCACACTCGCATTCACACCTACGGACAATTTAGAGTACTCAATTAACCTCAGCATATTTTTGGACTGTGGGAGGAAGCCGGAGTACCCGGAGAAAACCCACGCATGCACAGGGAGAACATGCAAACTCCATGCAGAAAGATCCCAGGCCCACCCCGGGAGTCAAACCAGGGATCTTCTTGCTGCAAGGCGAAAGTGCTAACCACTACGCCACTGAGCAGCCCTGTACGTAACATACACATGAATAACACACGCCTGTGCTCAGCACAAGGTCATTTTGTTTGTAGGTACATCTGTATTGAATTGCCACATTTTGTGTTGCCATGATTTCTAATTATCAATAACTGATAAACAAATGCTGCCTTGGAGGAGTTCTTAGCTCTCTGAGTGCTTTTCTTGTCCCTTTTGCTTCTGGTTCCAAGCAGTTTTCTTCTTCCTTTTCTCCCTCAGTAGTGTTTGCACCCTAAAGACCTGATTCACATAGTCTGTTGATGTTAACATGCTGCTCAAACTCGAAGAAGCACTGATGTGTGTACTAATCTGAGCTGCTGTTAACTGGCAAATTCCACTCGGCCACAAGCAAAACCAACTTACCTTCCCTTCAGAGCCAGAACTCAAATTGAAACACACAGACCTCCCACACATGCCACCACATTGAGCAGCAATTCTTTTTTTCAACTAATGGCAGGATCTTTGATGCTCATTAAAGCCAAATGTCGTAGGGAGTTTCTTACAGCTTCAAATAGTGGCTTTTAATACGCACATTCAGTCATTTCACTTTAAAAGTAATCGTCAAACTTGTTGTCTGAACAGTGTGAAGGCGAACTGCTGACATCCAAAGCAGCATGACTGATACTTTATGATTTGTTGATTATATTTTCAGTTTTAGGTGTGATATTTCCATATTCGAAAGAGTTCCTCCTCAGTAGCTTTTCATCAGTTTTCACTAGGTTTATTCTGCAATGCAGGATAAAGATTTTCGTCACAATCCAATATTGTTGTCAATAGAAACCGCGGAGCAGGAGTTATCGACTCAAAATGGTCAACAGAGCTTTGCTATGTTTTTCATAAAACTTCAAACCAACCTCGTTTTGATGTTTACCTCTTCCTGAAGAAAAAAAAAAGACTTAAATCTTCCTTGAAAACTCTTTACTCTGAGTGAAAGATGCCTAGAAGAACAAAAGAAACAAACAGAAACAAAAAGTGTCTGTGCATTACAAAACCACTTTGGATCTTCCTTTAGACATGGAAAAAATTTGCAGTCTCCACAGATATCACATCAGCCAGTCTGATCAAAAGCTCTGAGACTGCATAAACTGTACCAGATTTACATTTGGCTGCTATCCCATTTAAAGTAGTCTTCTTGTGCAATGATACACTGCTCCCAGCACTCCTGCCACATTTGGAATGTTCTCTGAAAGTCACGGTCTGACCATATGCAGGTGTATGTTTGGTGTTTCACCGTGGACTTTAAATTTACACAGTAAACAGACATCAAATTCTGCATCAGAGTTACTCAGTCTTTAAATGGATCATCATTGGTGGCAAATGCTGGATCTACAGGATCTACAGACTGAAGAAGGTCAGGTAAGCAGCACAACCAACAGCATGCTTGTCATTTTCTTTGGCACTAATCGGGTTTTGTATAAACTTGTCCTTCTGGATCAAGTTGTCAACCCCGAGTTGTACTTTAACATCCTGATGTGTCTGAGCGAGAACATGTAGTACATACAACCAGGCCTCTGGTTGTATGTAAGCCATGCATCTAGATGCACGTTTTTTTTGTTTTGTTTTTTTGGACCAACCAGTGTAATTATAGCTCCTCACCTGCCCTGTTCCTGAATTGGTTCCCTGCAACGTATTCTGCATCTCTAAAATAAATTTTGAGTGGTCTGGTGAACATTGCAAATGGTGCTTGACTTGGTTACGATGAGGGACTTCAAGGGAGTTTTCTAAACGGTGTAGGAGCATGGGGAGCAGAGTATTGTTGCACAAGAAGACTACTTTTAAGTGGATGGTGGCAAATTTAAAATAAGGCATGTTTTTTTTTGTACTTTTAGGCCCAGACTGAAATTTTTAACTGCACCTCAAGCAGTGAGAGCAAAAGATGAAAGCAAAATTTTAAAAAATAGCAAACTATTTAATTGCGCATACAGTCAAAAAAGCAACTTGTATCACAAAGCAAGAAAACTACAGTACAGTTTTAGTAAAGTCAAGAAAATCTACATAATCCTCCCCTAATAATTTCCCCTTAAATCATATGCAGTGCCGTGCTGGGGCAGCCATGATTTAAATCCCCATCATCCATCTATCATGCATTGCTTGCATCCACTTCTTTTTCAAGTTGTTCTACATATGGAGCAGAACAGCAATAATGTAACATAAAACTTGTACTTCACAGTATTTCACACATATTTATTCCTTCTGACAAAAAAAGGGAAAGTGGTAATAATTTACACTTAACAGCATTTGATTTTTTTCCCCCCAGGCAGCAGCTTTTTTCAGGGCAAAGCAGCAGTAATTCATTGACTCTCCACTGTGCATGTGCATAGAAGTGAGAGCTCCAGATTAGTGATGAATTTGTTTTAGTTAAGCTGTCCCGTTTCAGAAATAACACAATAAATCATATCAAATTACATTTACTTGCAGCATTGCTGACCTTGACTGATAGTGAGGACTTTTTCTCGGGCAACTATATTTTTATCCCACGACGGTTACACCTCCGTTCTGTTTGAGTTTTGCATCCACACAATGTCTGGTACGCACTCTATCCCTCCCACTTTCCCCCCACAGCTCTTTAGCTGTCTACTTTCCTACTAGATTCTAACAGAATAAATTGCTTCTGCTGTTCACTGTTATTCACAGTTTATGGCAGTAATAGACATGTTAATTGTCCTAGACTGCCATTAGCATCCAAGCTAAAATTAGCTGCTCCATCATGCTTGGAAAGCATTAGGGCTTAATAGCACTCATTTATAAAGGAAGTTACCATTCGCTCACAGGACTGGGACAATTAGTCTAAGAGTACTGAACACTCTTTCAAATGTTTACTTTGAAAACCTGAGATCTATTTTCAGCAATAGAATCACATGCTGAGAACATTTTTGGTGCTCAGCAGAAAAGAAATGCAAACTCTTGATGATGCCTCTGATTTATGTTTTTGCTGTGTGCCTGGTACTCGTCGTCTCATTTTAAGTGAAGCTTTCAAAATGTGAGTTTCCATCACTGTGGATGTGACTAAAATAAAATCTTGCCATGGGTATCAATACAAACCTTGCTGTAAATATTCCAATTTGAAGATGTAATTGATACCGACACAGGAATGAGACTGAGGATCATAGAGAGCCTTGGCAACCAACAGGGTCAGTGGATGGTCCTCCTGTGAGCCCTGAAGGCCTTGAACTTTTGTTCAACTTCAAATCTACTTTTTATCCAGAGTTATAAAAGTGCAAAGCCGAGCAACTGTTTCCTTGCGAAACCTCAGAACAACAACTTTACAACACAATACTATACTGTAGGGCTGCACAATTATGGCCAAAATGATAATCACAATTATTTTTTAATGTTGAAATCATTTTTTTTCATAAATTATGATTATTCACTATTATTATTGCACTTTTTATTTCTATGCCGTGTTATATTCCTGCTAATTTACAAATGCTTGTGTCAAAATAAGACTGAAAATTCTTCTTGACCTGAATTCAGCACATCTCTGAGAGGCAAAATATAAATACTGTTAACACCTTAGTTGATGAACAGTTTTTAAATGATCGACTCTACAATTTACTGATCTTCCCTGAATGACTTGTATACAGATATTAGCTTAAAGTCTGTGCACAGAGAAGTCTCAAGTCTCCACTCCGTTACTTTTGTGTGTGACCAAAAGTTACTTTGGAAACAGTAAAATAAAGTGTTCTAAGGTGATACCAAGTGATTTTATCTGAATGGACTGTTTTCAAAAAGCAAGGTTTTCTCGGAGTGGAGCATTTCAAATGCCCACATGGCTGTCTATCATGTATTATTAACTGTGGGAAGTCAAATTTGTGATTGTAATTAATATTCAAGTAACTGTGCAGCCCTATAATGCTGTATAGGCAAGAACACACATTAACATATTCAAGTGAGTGAGCTTTTTGTGAACAGGTCTGAACGCAAACAAAAACTGAAATCATACACAAACACAGGAAGATCTGTTTAGTATCACTGTCTTTATGTAGTACTCTACACACAGCAGCTAGGCAGTTTCAATCAGACAAAGACGCCTTACTTGGACATAAATTTTGTTTAGTTTGTCAAGGGAAGCTGCCTCACTGAATCCTCCACTTCTCAGTCAGGTAACACTTGGATCAGGCACCAGGGAGCGTGAAAGTCATGCAGTGCCAAGGGGAAAAATTAAGCAATGTTCCAGCAACAAAACATTTAATCAATATAAAGAGGAACGGGACCAGAGAAAGCCAGCGGGCATATCATAAGCTTTTAGAAATATAAACAAAGTAAGAAATAATGGTAATAATCCATAAGGTGGTAAGAAAATGTTTGTGAACACTTTGGAATTGTGTTGTTTTCTGCATTATTTGGACATGAACTGCCATCTGATCATCATCTAAGTCACAATTGGACATCAACTATCATAATCTTTATTGTTTTTACATTAGGAAGGCTGGTGGAAAAGTAAGGAACTTGTGCGTTTTTTTTAACCTTTTATAATAATAGTGTCAAACAAATGTCGAACAAGTCTATGAACACCTCTCCTGAAGTCATTCCAAAGCTTCTCTGTGGGGTAATATTCTTGGCTCTGACTGGACTACTCCAAAAAATTGGATTTTGTTTGTGTGAAGCCTTTCTGTCATATGTTTTGCTGTTTAGGGTCATCGACCTGCTGCATCACCCAATTTCTGCTGAGCTCCAGCTGGCAGACACACCCCAACATTATCCTGTGTAATACCTTGAAACCTGGATTTATTTTTCCCTCGAGGATTCCAAAGCAGCCCCCAATCATGATGCTCCCTACATATACATATATATGCCTCTTTTTATACTATATGATTCACCCTTAGTGTCATTCCTTGACAAAACATTTTCTCAGTGGCGTTGTGGAATGTCAAGGTGCTCTTTGGCAAACTCGACACATAATGTGATTCTCTGGGGGGAATTTGCCACCACTTATTGTGATTTGCATATAATAGATTCATAAACAGAGATGTCAACAAAATCCAATATTTGCTTTTAGCCTTTAGCTTCACCTCACTGAGGTTTTGCTTTGGACCTTCGCAGTTCACTGAGAATCTGCATATTTCTGCAGCTTTAATAAAATACCCAAACGAAGTCGTCTGCAAACCTTTTGTGTGCTGAAATTAAGATGTCCGTTTTTATTTATTAGTTTTGTACAATTTCATGCAATAGACTGGGGGGAAAAAAACAAGTCATAGGTTTTTGGTTTCCCTTTGCCTTTAAATCAGTCTCGACTCTGTAGGAACCTCTGCACACAATTTGTTCAAGGTACTTGACAGGTGGCACTTTCTCCCATGCTTCTGTCTCTTCATGTACAGTGTAAGACAGTGTAAGACACTGTTGAATGTTTAGATCAGGGCTCAGTTGGTGCTATACCATCTGTTTGAGGATTTTGTTTACTCTTCCTCGTGACTTAAGCTGCAGGTTGTTGTAACGTTGCGGAATGAAATTCAGGCAGATTAGATGTCTTAATGATGTATAAGAGGCTAAACATCTAAAAGTACTGCATACAGTAGCAGGCATTTAGCTATTTTTCAATGTGGAACCTGAGGACTGTTTTAGGGTGAAGAAAAGAAAAAACACAGTCTATGAGAGATGCTTCTTCTTAGTGGCTCTGACAAAAACACTAGGGTCAGCACTGATTGGTTAAACGTAGAGAAAGCAACACGAATTAAAGTCAGACTACAACCAGTGCTACACTTACTTGTGTCCTTTCAACATCCTTATCTGGTAGCAGTCCTCTTTTTAACATCACAATTAGCAATTAGCAATTAGAATTAGCAAAATTTATTATATAGACTTAAGATAACAAACTTTGACACACTGGATTTGTTATATGCTATTGCAATGCAAATGAGGAACCACAGACTGTGTACAAAATTTAACAGTCACTGTAACGTCACCTGTTGGTTTGTGGACTATCACTTAGAAATCTCAAGTTTGGTGTTCATCACCATCTCAGTCATTTGAAACCAACATGAAAAGCCAGGAGATGGATGGATGTTTGAGAAATCTAGGACTTAAGGATGTAAATTTGTTAAATGAACATCATTAAATGAGACTTGAAACTCATGGTTAAGACGATTTACTCATAAAGAATGTTGGGTCACTTTCTCATAGACATCTATACGATCAGGCTTCTTTGTGGAGCTCGAGGAGTCGGACCCTGCTGACTATTAGAAAGATTTTAAATTGAAGGCTTCAGCTTTCAGACCTGAAGGCCATTATATGTACATCCATTTTCTCCGATTTCAGAACAAAACAGGGTCAACCTGAGACGCCAAAAAAGTTTAATCAGAACAAGTTCTATATTGTCAACTAAAAACTTCCGTGGACTAGGGGAATTTGATGAGATTTTTACCGGACATCAGTCAACAGAAAAACCCAGATTTCATCCAGTCCAAATACATTCTGGTTTTTACATGCAATGTCACTGACATCAGACAAAACAGATATTACACCGGTTTTGCCTTCCAGGTTTCTTTGGGCAGCCTAAACCTGGCTCACCCATTCATGAAAAAAACTAAAATAAAATCCCTGCATTTCTTTGACATAATTAATCTGTCAAGGTCTCTCCACTAATCTCTTTGCTTGTCAGTTTGTTCAGCAAATGGAACACCCTTGAAATGTTGTAAATCCACTTGTTTGGCATGAGGGATAATATCTTAGATACTATTAATTTTTAAGGCAAAGCTACAGTCCGGTTAAAACCTTTGCATGATGTATTATCAGTCGGGGAAAGGCCGTGAATTATGTGTAGGGCAACTTATCCAACTGCTTCCAACTGCACGAGCAGTAATGGTTGTGTAACATGATTTAGTTCCAGTCAAATACACACTTCTCATTCAGGTGTTCAAGTCAAGTAGACTTTATCTGGGGCAATGCAAGCAGTAACCCCCACTGCTTGGCTGATTAAACTGACTGCAAGACATTAGACCAAGGTGGGATTGGAACGGATTGATGTCTGCTTTAATGTTTACTTTGACTGTACTACTTTGATATTGGAATACTGAAGGCAGTCATGATACTACCTATGATAAAGGAAAATATGAATCACACTGATATTGAATTCCTCTTGTGGAAAGATATCGCTACTCCCTCCTGCAGCCACACACTGGTTACAGTGGAGCCAAGAAAAGCTAATTTAATGATTTTTGATTGGATTGGAACCAAAATGTAGCTGCAAGGACTGTTTGATGCAGTTTCCCCTCTTTGAGTAGCACCTAAGACCAGTAGAGTAGTATAGTTTAAACTAAATTTATTGTGTTGCAGAGCAGCAGGTGGTCTCCATTAGGAGTGGACCAGTTCATAGCAGATGTCTAAGCATTCAAGACTTCTTTTGTGACTAGTTATTCACAAATAGCATGTTTAGTGAACATGAATAAACAAGATCTTGTTGGGCTTGGACCTCTTTTGTTTCTTGTTTTAAATGTTTCCTATTTGTTTCATTGTTGTTCTGGTTTTCTGACTGCAGTTCCCAGTTCTCTTTTATTATGTTTGTTTATATGTGAGGAATAATAACCAATACAAGGAACCCTTATTTCATAATTCATGAAATGTGCCTTGTAACACGCACAAAACACCGTATGGATTTGTTAAAAAGCGGTTTTATTTGCAAAGGGTTTTAAAAGGCTAAATTAGACTTCACGAATGTTTTCATTTTAATACCGTGTAATAAGCAAAAAAAAAATATCATCCATTCATTCATATTGTCGACTGTCCACAAGAATTTCAGAAACACTGACAATCAATGTGAAAAGGTAAAAAAACATAATTCAAAAAGCACTAAAAAATAAATCAGTAGAAACCATAGAAGCTTTTTGGAGGAAATTTGGGAATTTGTTACAAAATTTTCAAACTTATTTGAAGAAGATGCTTCAGATTGTACAGAAATTTACTTTCAGGGAAACACAGCTCCAGTGTGACAGTGAGCCAGAATGTACAAACCTTGAAGCTGTAGTGGCTGAATAGAATTCATTGATTATTATTTAAATCTGTGTCTTTCCTGATATTTTCTGTGAAAATTGCCTAACTTTGTTAGGCAACAGGCTTGGTTTATTTTTTCCTTACTTTCAAGCCAGTAACTGTTGGTCACACTTTCCACCGCAATATGAAAATTCAAATGTGAAGACTGTGTAAGACTGACAAGTCATCGAAGTTGATAGATTCTTTGTGTTATTGTTGAAACAACAGATTAATTTGAAAGTCTTCATCTGGCCTCCCTTAGAAAAACAAACCCATCAGTTGCTTGTGCAAGCAGCTCAGAATGACCCACAGTTACTGATGTGTTCATAAATTGGTCAGAATTCTAAACAAAGAGATTGACTGCGAGATTGTCTTGCTTCGCCTGCAGTATGTTGTGGTAAAGACAAACGTCAAAGACATAGAGCAAACAGACATGCTGTTGTGATGAATATCTCTTGTATTGTTATATGTGACAGTCTACTGTCACCTTTGTCAACAGTTTGAATTATCTGAACACTCTTAACTCACAGGTGGAGCCCCAGTGGTGTCATGTTCTGGTTTAATGTAGTGGAGCAGATACAGAATCCTCACAGTGCTCTGACTTTGAATCTAAATTGTGTGCTGAGGGCCAGTGCTCCTTCACACCCTGCAGCTCACGACCTGTGTCTTAACAGATGAAGAATCACTCCATTTACTCTCTAAGACTGTCCGTTCAGCCACTTTAAGAGAAATCAATGTGCTTCAGCCCCGCGGAGAGCAACGCTCCACAGTCTCTGCCGTTCTGACCTACAAATGACTACTCTGCTACCCCCAAAGGCTTGTCTGTGTTTATGTGCTTTGCTTTGCTCATGTGCATGCTGGTGTGTGCAACACATGTGACAGGAAGACAAAGAGACATAGATAGCAAGGTATTTTAAAGACAGTAATTCATGTGGTACAGCATGTTTGTGTTTTTTTTTTTGTCACGGAAAATTAAGCAGAGGTTAAAATATGAACTAGAAGTTTTCTTAAGTCCTTGTTTCAGTGGTGATTTACTGTATTTGAGTATATTATCAGAGCACTTCAGTGGTGCTTGGCAAGTAGAAGTTTAACCCTCTGAACTTCCAAACCCACAGGCAGATTTGGATGGCAAGCTGTCAGATTTCATGAGTGTTTCCCAGGCCAGATAAGATATGTGATCCCTCAGTGAGTTCTTAGTTTATACCTGGGTCTAGTCTCAGCTGGCCATGCCTAGGAAACTTCCAGAGAAAGATACCTTGAAGGCTTTCTCAATAGATGCATAAACCACCTCAGCTGGCTCCTTTCAGCTGACATGAGCAACAACTCTACTCTGAGCTCCCTCCAGATGTCTGAGATCTCCAACGCTTAGCCCGGTGACCCTACCGAGGAAATCCATTTCAACTGCTTGTATCAGCAATCTCATTCTTTCAGTTACTAACCAGAGCTCATGACCATGTGGGAGGGTTGGAGAAAAGACTGAATGACGAATCAAGAGCTTTTCTGGCTCAGCTTCTATTCCACCACTTTGGTCTGTTACAACACCAGTATTACTGCTGACGCTGCACCAATCCATCCGTCCACCTCACACTCCATTTTTTGTCACTTATGAGCACGATCTCAAGATGCTTAAACTCCTTGTCTAGAGGCAGCACCTCACACCCAACCCAGAGGAAGAAATCCACTGGTTTCTGCCACAGACACGTGGCTTTACTCTTGGACACTGACTGTTATCATCTTCATCATCTCTCCTCTTTTTCACTTTTCGCTTTCATTTTCAAAAGTTTCCACTCCTGTAATTTGCATCGTATTGTTTTGAAATTGCTTTTTCCTTTCTTTTTCTTAGCATTTTTCGGGAATTATGTAAAACACTCTGAACTGCCTTTTTTGTGTATGAAATGTGCATCACAAATATATGTACCTTGCCAATATTTAGAAAGACAGTTAAAACTAAACCAGGTGTTAAGTTGTCCCTTAATTGCATTTAATTTACACGAAACATAATTCAGCAGTTACAATTGTATATTGCAAGCAACATTTCAAGAATTGTTTTTTAAAGACACACACAATTTTTTCCACTCAACAAAATCCTCCTGCACCGCTCTGCACTGTAAATAGGAAGCATTTTAACTACATGACACCACAACAGACTGTTGTAACCAAAATTATTCAGTGACACTCTCTCTTTTCTCTTTATCTTTCCATAGGAATCAGTTGTACAACCTTCCGGGAAAGACTCCTCAGTTTTCCATCCTCCAGTTCTCACAGGAAGCTATCCTACATTGCAACGTCACCAGCAAAGCAGTCAAGTACAACTCTGCCAACAAAGAAGTGGTTTGCCACAGCAACATGAACCAGTCACTGTCTCTCATCCTCAGGGCCATCCGGTCAGCAGAGAGGCTGGTGTGTTTCGGACTGGACTTGTTTGAGAATTACAGAAAATAATCTCGGCCGACAGACAACTTCGAGTGATCGTGGATACAGTACGCTCAAAAGCAAAAGCTGCCACTGATCAGGTTCATAAAGTTTAATACATTGGAGATATTAAAACAAAATTGACCCTCTGATCAACCTTATCCAATCTTGATATTACAGTCTTGGAATAGTTGAGAATTCTAAGAGATTCCACTCACTAAATGAGTATTATTTTTTTTCTCCTCAACAAAAAGGCACTTAAATTCCCAAAGTGTCATTTGTTAGGAAAATACATAATGTTTGGATCATTATGCATTTCCCCAATACCTAATATCAAATATGCACTCCAAATATAAAGCTGAAAAAGCTACTTTGAATGATTTTCATATCTAGAGTTGTGAAAAAAAATCTACTTTCTGATTGATGAATGTACTGAAACTAAGTTGTTGCACATAGCTCTTAGATATGCAAAAAAATATTGACACAGTGGGGTCATTTAAATTGCACTGAACTGTCTTTTGATTAACACTTAACAGTAATAAATATGGTAATTTTTAGATTATTTTTAATAATTTAATTAGATTTGCCTTCACCAGACAATTACTCTGTTGCCTGGAAAACTTTTATTCATCCTTCTGTGGGCAAATCTCAGCACAAGGAGGCTTGAGGGGGGAAAAGCAACATTTTAGGAAATTATTATCTAATGAAGAAAAATTGGATCTTGTTTTGTAATAGTAAGGAAAATGTACAGTATTTGAATTTTGTCTGTAGAGGTGTAGCCATGGTAGAGAAAGAGTCTACATGTGTCTACACAGACTTGAAGACATTTGAGGCAGGTCTGGGTAGTGTGACTGTGACAGTGGCTGTTTGTGCCCTCAAAAGAAATTTTGGTGTTCTACAGCCTTGGCCCTTCCCATGATTGTGGTTATTCATTCTAACTTAGCAACACATGCGCTGCAGAAATTTGGGAAACACAGCTACGTGTAGGATGTCGTGGTGATTACCTCACAACAAAATGGTTTTAGGTTTGAACCAGCTGACTGTCTGTGGTCTTTCTATGTGGAGTTTGCAAGTTCTTGCTGTGCCTGTAAGGATTTTCTCTGCTCCCGCTACTGGCACAGTCCGAAGACATGCACAGTAGATTAATTGGCAATTTTATACTGACTGCAGGTGTAAGTGTGAGCATGCATGTTGGTTGTGTGATGGACAGGTAATCCTTTCAGAGTGAATCCCGCGACCTGCCCGTTGTCAGCTGGAATAGGCTCCTGACCCCCGGGGCGTTCTAAATTAGATTTTTCATTTGGTTCAGTTGCACTGATTTCTAGCTGTCTAACCACATGGCTGGCTTGGTTGGCGAGGTCCCAAGGTTAAAGGCTCCATATGGTGAAAATCAATTTTTAGATGTTTTGTCTCCAGCAGTTTGTTTTACTTGCCAGTGCTACTTCTGCTAATTCTTAAAGGTCTCAGACACAAGACTAAAGAGTCTCCATGCACTCCTAGCATCTGAAGAACTGAAGATCCAGTGATTTTCTTTGTTTTCACTTATTTTTTAGTGTTATTTTGTCTTTCACTGAAAAAACTGCCACAGTGCGAGTCTTCTTCCTGAAGAGGTGGGGACAGCAGCAGACCCTTGGCATGAATAAGTTTTGAAATGGTTATGAAGGGACTGCTGGCTAACATGTTGTCTTAATGGGCTCCATTTTCACTACTTCATAGTTGTTCTGTAAATGGAAATGAGAACAACTTTATTGGAATTTTGGCTCTATTGAAATGCAGTATATGTGAGCACAGAGAGCAAGAGTGAAGTAAACAGATGTAAACACCAGCTGAGTTCAGGATTCACTGAAGCCCAACAGGAGACATAAAGACAGTACTTTGGAGGAAAATGCAATTATTTACTTCAATGGCTATTGGTTCCTCAGTTTCTTCCAAAGAAACTGAGGAACAAGCCGACATTTCTCGTCGGCTTGTAAAACTGGGAGGTCAACTAGTTGACAGGGGTAGATGAATGGCAGTAATGTAGTTTTCTCACAGCTTTTCCTCCAAGTTTTTAAGGCATACAAGCACAGAATAAACATGGACTTTCATCATTTGGGACTTTTGATTGGCGAATGTCTCTCTTTTCACATCTTCAAAGTTTGTGTTCAGACTTTAGGTGGTGAGTGCAAAGTTGGTATAAAGAATGGCCAAAATCATGGGAAAGACAATTTTTTTAATTTGTATTTGGATGATTATATAATTAGCACCTTCCAACTATAAAATTCTGAAACCCAGTTAACCGTAAGGGCCTTGTTTAACAAAAAGCCATTCTAGTATCAGCCTACCTAACATCAGACTTTACAGGAGCTGTACTAAAATCAGTGTAAGCCATGGCATCTTACTGTGTGGCTCGTCACTTTTGATAAAGAGCAATAAGCCGCATTTAAAACAACAGAGCATGTTCATTTAAGGAAACCACTTGAAGCAATAAAAATGAAACCGTTCTAGTTGTGAGTTTACATCTAGATGACTCTAATGAAGACGTCCTGGTAGCACAGGCATAAAACCTGGTTCAGTAGTTGGGTTCGTGGTGCCTCTGGTTTGGCCTGTAGCCTAAAACAACACCCAGAGTAACTGGCAGTGTTGGCAGGTGTGGAAGCTGGTGGGGAAGAGTTTTCTTGTTCCTCACACTCTCTTGTCCTGCTGGTAAAAGAGGTACAACTCAGTCAGGTGAAAACAAGCAGTCAGTGTCTACAGAGACTTTGCAAGAGGGATGGTGGTCTGGACCTGGCAGTGACAGAGACCAACAACTAGACATGGGAGGCAAGGGGGGAATGCAAAAGTCAAAGAAGGGAATTGGAAAAATCTAATTGATACACATTTAAGAAGCTTCGTAACAGTCGGAATTATCCACTGCTTAAAAACAGCCATACTGTTACTCAGAAACTCAGTCCTGTGTAGCATTCATAACAATCCTGTAGACTGAAAGCTAAAATGCTTGAGCACACAAGTGCAGTTGAACAGCAGAATGAGCTTCCCCATACACAGCAATGCCAGCTGGAAGCATTATACATTTACAACCATTATGCTCTGTTTGACAATTTCTATCTCCATTTGTCACTCCCTCCCATTTTCTCCGTGTCTGTGCTATACACTGCAAACTCTTAATGTTTTAAGTGGCAGCAGTCTGCGTTATCTCTCTGCCTCCTCTTTATTCTTCACACATTCTCTCCCTAATTACGTCTCCATCCAGCGATTTCTCTCATTGTGCAGCAGTTAGCTCTGCTCATGAAAAGAGATATTGGAGTCGAAGGCTGATTTGCTGGCTTTAACACCCCGCACAAGCTTCAGTAGACACCCGTACTGTTTAATAGCTAATTAATATTATGAAATGGTATACAAAAAACACAGTTATTGTGAGGAAGGGCAATAGTTGGTTTATGTTTTTTAGGCTATAACCAAATTGCTTGGTTGAAAAGCTGCAAACTGAAGATCAGCAGCTCGAACAATTCTGAAAAAAAGGAACCATGAGATTCATTTTTCTTTTGTAGTTAGGCATGATGTTTGCTAGAGTAGCGTTTGTGAGAAAAATAATGAGTGAAGCACTATTTTATACAATGAAAAAAAGTTTCCTACCTTAACTTATTTGTAATAATTTGAGTGTGATAGACTTTTTTAACATGATGGAAGGGTGGGAGGGCAGTGAATGGGCTCTGATTTTGCAGCTTGTAATTTCTTATTAAATCACAGATTTGTAGCAATGACACTCCTTTAAACCGTTCTGAGGAATGATTAAGTAGTATGTGTGTAGTATTTCCACAGTAGATGCATTCAAATAATTTTTAGTCTTTCTTTTTTCAATTAATTGCAGTTCAATTTTTAGCAAAGATTTGATACGCAAAATTTTGTAAGGTGAGCTGATAATTTGTACGTGATTGTCTGATTTGTAAATAAACAGATTTGCAATACTGATTTTGGACAGAAAATTTTCAGGGATGAGAAATCAAATGCTTTAAATCATGTGCCTTTTAGCAGTTAAAAAATGCTTTAATTTATTTAGTATAATGACAAGTGATGTACCAAAAAAATTGATTAGATAGCAGGTGGAATCTGATCGGTTACCCACCATTGTGTTGATATATCTGGTTTTCACTGTAATTTCTCCCAGTAGCATTGTATTGCATTCAGACTGTATGCAAGGAAAGTTTTTTTGCTGCTGCAATTGCAAATAAAATCAACATTTCAGTTAGAAATAAAAAAAACACCATCCAGTCTATCTGTTGCTGCCGCTAAACCAGGTATAGTTTATGCATTAAATAAACTCAGACTGCAAAAAGTACCCAAACTTTATCAACTGCATGAGTAGCACAATGTAAAAATGTGTTTAATGTTGAAACTGAATGCACCTTTTGAAAACTGTCTGTTGTCATAACAAGATGCTTTGCTAAACTAGCCTGCCTAACTCGGCAACGAAGACAAAATGATACTATGCCCTATTATCATTAAGAAAAGAGTTTCAGAACAAAACCAGGTACGTCAGAGGACTAGTTACATTCAGCATGTTACCACTTCTGATGAACAATTACATAAAATTTTCAATGTTTCATATTTTCACCATTTGGAAGAAACGTTGCCTTGTAGGTTGGTTGGTCTTTGTACACTATGTAAATTCAATGTATTGCTAATTGTGTTTTATTTAATGGCGAGACAGATTGGTGGCGTCACTGTGACACAGACTTTTCATACTGTAAGCAGAGCCTCAAGTAGCAAACGCACTGACTATAAAGTTTTGCTCTGTGCTGTATTTTAACAATCACAATTCAGTCGTGTAGGACTTACCCGCACACTATGTAGCACTGACAGATATAAATGTCTACTGCTACTTGTATCGAGAAGAGAGCTGCAACTAACCCCAACACTAATCCCAATTTTAAGTATAGATTGAGATACCTTTTTTGACATAATGACATGGTACACATGATTAGTTTAGGAAGCACTTAGACATTAACAATACAATGATTCTTCCTGTTTTTGCCATGTCTGGTTTAATTTTGGTAATCTTTTTGAAGATGACATGGCGTTCAAAGCTGCTAGTAGATTTTGGGGTTCAGAAAGTTATTCTATGACCAGAATAGTTTGTGGTTAATTTAATAGTTCACAATTAATCAATTAATTAATTTTTGCAGCTTAATATTGAGCAGTGATTTTAAGTCCAGTTGCCTTGATGTGTTACAGTATGACCAGTCTGCCTCACAGCGTGGCTCTTCTGCATCTGTTTTGGGTTTTCATTTTTTTTTAATCGCATGAGCCATGCAAAATGTGATTATTGCATTGATTGTTGTGTTTTGACAGTTTCTACATGACACTGTTGTACAAAAAGACCTAAAGAGGTCCTCAAACATTGTTCCTTAAAAAAGTTATAGGCATACTGAGGGTAAGAAGCACAAAGGTAAAGCATGCCATGACATAAACGTGGTTGTCTGCAGTACAAAATGCATCATTGCACTACCGGGGTTCAGCCTACCTCTACAGAGGTCTCAACTCACAGGTTGGAAAACTTGACTTGGTTGGACCCTGAGCTGTCTGCTGTTTATAGTATTTATCAGAGAATCCGTACAGTTAGGTTAACATAATATGCAATATTAGATATTTTTTCAATTAAAATTAGAATAATACTGGAAAACTGCTGTTGTTGAATTTGCACAAAATTGTGAATGTTCTCTTTGATGTTATTGAATTCTCCAAACCTTTGCATTTATGAGTGAATGCTTACACTGTTCTCTATTATTGGTTTTCTGAAATACACTTTGAAAAGACAGTTAAAAACATATCTTGTTTGAAACCATTGGAAAAGCTATTAAAATGCAACTTTTCAACAAGCTGGCTCTTACTGTCAAACTGAATGCTGTTATTAGTTGAATCGTTCGATGATTCGGTATGACCTGGTTTTTGTATGCATGACATTATAACATAACTAGCTTGTGCAGGAGTTTTGCTGGCATGGTTTTGTCCTTTTTACTGTTCATGTCTTGTTGAAATTTTTAACGCAATAAAGACTGTCTTAAGCTTCTGTCTTTTTTCCTACTAGTGTCACATAAAAAGTAGAGAGAGGTTACAAAGGGCCTGCATTTGAGACAAACTTATTTTATCCAAAAAGTTTGTGAGAGTTAATTTGGTAAACTGTGATAGGAAAAGTTAATTTTTTGTGAGATACCCTGCTCTTTGATTGTATTTCGTTTGGATTTAAAGAAAATTTGAATACGATTCCTGATGTCGTTGGAGAAGACGAGCAGCTTTGTACCTTTGCGGAGAGAAGACTATGGCTGTCATAATATAGCATGTCGCCCAACAAACGTCATAGTATAGCATGTCGGTCTAAAGATGTCAGAGTATAGCATGTCGTCCAAAAAACGTCCTTGTATAGCCGTCGGTCCAAAAAACGTCATAGTGTAGCATGTCGTCCAAAAAACGTCCTAGTAAAGCATATGGTCCAAAAAAACGTCCTTGTATAGCCTTTGGTCCAAAAACTGTCATAATATAGCATGTCATCCTAAAAACATCATAGTAGAGCATGTCGCACAACAAACGTCATAGTATAGCATGTTGCTCAAAAACTTCATAGTATAGCATATCGCTTTAAAAATGTCACAGTTTAGCAACTCGCTCTAAAAACGTCAATGTATACCCTTTGGTCAAAAAATGTCATAGTATAGCATGTCGTCCAAATAAAGTCATAGTATAGCATGTTGTCCAAAAAACATCATAGTGTAGCATGTCGACCTAAAAATGTCATAGTGTAGCATGTCGCTCTAAAAACATCATAGTATAGCATGTCGCCCAAAACACAACTTAGTATAGCCTTTGGTCCAAAACTGTCATAATATAGTATGTCGTCCTAAAAACATCATAGTACAGCATGTCGTCCAAAAACATCATAGTATAGCATGTCACCCAACAAATGTGACAGTGTGACATGTCGTTCAAAAACGTCATAGTGTAGCCTTTATTCCAAACAATATCACAGTATAGCATGTCGCCCAACAAACGTCATAGTATAGCATGTCGTCTTAACAATGTCATAGTATAGCATGTCGTCCTAACAACGTCGTAGTATAGTATGTCGTCTAAAAACAGTCACAATATAGCATGTCGTCAAAAAACGTCATAGTGTAGCATGTTGTCCAAAAAACTTCATAGTGTAGCATGTCGTCCAAATAGCGTCATAGTATAGCATGTCGCGCAGCAAACATCATAGTATAGCATGTCATCCTCAAAACATCATAGTATAGCATGTCCTCCAAAAAACATCATAGAGTAGCATGCCGTCCAAATAACGTCATAGTGTAGCATGTCGTCCAAAACTGTCACAGTATAGAATTTTGTCCCAAAAATGTCATAGTACAGCATGTCACTCTAAAAACGTCATGGTATAGCACGTCACTCTAAAAACGTCATAGAATAGCATGTCGTCCGAAAAACGTCAACGTATATCCTTTGGTCCAAAAAACTTCACGATTTAGCTTGTCGTTCTGACAACATCATAGTGTAGCATGTCGTCCAAAAAACCTCACAGTATAGTATGTCATCAAAAAAACGTCACAAGTGTAGTCGTCCAAACAAAGTCATTTTATAGCCTTTGGTCCAAAAACTGTCATAGTATAGCATGTCGTCAAAATAAATCACTGTATAGCATGTCGTCCAAAAAATGTCATAATAAAGCATGTCGCTCTAAAGATGTCATAGTATAGCATGTCGTCCAAATAAAGTCATAGTATAGCATGTTGTCCAAAAAACATCATAGTGTAGCATGTCGACCTAAAAACGTCATAGTGTAGCATGTCGCTCTAAAAACATCATAGTATAGCATGTCGCCCAAAACACAACTTAGTATAGCCTTTGGTCCAAAAACTGTCATAATATAGTATGTCGTCCTAAAAACATCATAGTACAGCATGTCGTCCAAAAAACATCATAGTATAGCATGTCACCCAACAAATGTGACAGTGTGACATGTCGTTCAAAAAACGTCATAGTGTAGCCTTTATTCCAAACAATATCACAGTATAGCATGTCGCCCAACAAACGTCATAGTATAGCATGTCGTCCTAACAACGTCATAGTATAGTATGTCGTCTAAAAACAGTCACAGTATAGCATGTCGTCAAAAAACGTCATAGTGTAGCATGTTGTCCAAAAAACTTCATAGTGTAGCATGTCGTCCAAATAGCGTCATAGTATAGCATGTCGCGCAGCAAACATCATAGTATAGCATGTCATCCTCAAAACATCATAGTATAGCATGTCCTCCAAAAAACATCATAGAGTAGCATGCCGTCCAAATAACGTCATAGTGTAGCATGTCGTCCAAAACTGTCACAGTATAGAATTTTGTCCCAAAAATGTCATAGTACAGCATGTCACTCTAAAAACGTCATGGTATAGCATGTCGCTTTAAAAATGTCATAGTATAGCATGTCTTCCAAAAAATGTTATGGTATAGCATGTCGACCAAAAAACATCATAGTGTAGCATGTCGCCCAACAAACATCATAGTATTGCATGTCGTCCCAAAAACGTCATGATTTAGCATGTTGTCGAAAAACGTCAACGCATAGCATGTCGCTCTATAAACGTCAACGTATACCCTTTGGTCAAAAAAACATAGTATAGCATGTCATCCTAACAACGTCATAGTATGGTATGTCGTCCATAAAACGTCAACATATATCCTTTGGTGAAAAAACGTCATAGTGTAGCATGTCGTCCAAAAAACTTCATGGTCTAGCATGTCGCTCTAAAAACGTCATAGTATAGCATGTCGTCCCAAAAACGTCATGATTTAGCAAATCGTCGAAAAACATCATAGTATAGCATGCCGCTCTAAAAAGGTCATAGTATAGCATGTCGCTCTAAAAACGTCATAGGATAGCATGTCGCTCTAAAAACGTCCTTGTATAACATGTCGTCCAAAAAACATCATAGTATAGCATGTCGTCCAAAAAACATCCTTGTATAGCCTTTGGTCCAAAAACTGTCATAATATAGCATGTCGTCCATTTGTTGGGCAAGTTGCCCAACAAATGTCATGATTTAGCATGTCGTCGAAAAACATCTTAGGATAGCATGTTGCTCTAAAAACATCATAATAAAGCATGTTGTTCTAAAAATGTCATAGTATAGCATGTCGCCCAATAAACCACCTCCAGAGGACTGTGTGTCCGACACTGTGGTCTGCAGTACAGGGGCTCCACGGGGGACTGTCCTTGCCCCCTTTCTTTTCATCCTCTACACCAGGGGTGTCAAACTCAGTTCCTGGAGGGCCACTATTCTGCATGTTTTAGATGTTTCCCTCTTCCAACACACCTGATTCAAATGATCAACTTATCATCAAGCACAGCAGAAGCCTGATAACGAGCCTGATCATTTGAATCAGCTGTTGGAAGAGGGAAACATCTAAAACATGCAGGATAGTGGCCCTCCAGGAACGGATCTTGACACCCCTGCTCTACACTCTAGACTTCTCCCATCACACCACAAACTGCCATCTTCAGAAGTTCTCTGACGACTCTGCCATCGTCGGCCTCATCTCGGACGGAGATGAGAAGCAGTACAGAGAACTTAACCGGGACTTTGTGGACTGGTGCCTGCTGAACTGCCTCCAGATCAATGCGGTGAAAACCAAGGAACTGATGGTGGACTTTAGCAGGAACAGACACACTTCTCCTACACCAGTGAACATCCAGGGAACGGACTTTGAGATTGTGGACTCCTACAGGTACCTGGGTGTTCACTTAAACAAGAAACTGGACTGGACTACTAACACCAGCGCACTTTACAAGAAAGGTCAGAGCAGACACACCTGCTCAGAAAACTGAGGTCCTTCGGGGTGCAAGGAGCCCTTCTGAAGACCTTTTATGATTCTGTGGTGGCATCAGCCATCATGTATGGAGTGGTCTGCTTGAGCAGCAGCATCACGGCTTCAGAGAGGAAGAGACTAAACAAACCGGTAAAGAAAGTCAGTTTTGTCTTGGGCTGCCCCCTTGATCCTGTGGAGGTGGTGGGAGACATGAGGTTGATGACAAAGCTGTTGTCTATCATGGAGGACACCTCCCACCCCCTGCAGGAAACAGTAAGATCATTGGGCAGCTCCTTCAGTGACAGACTGCTTCACTCGCGGTGTCTAAAGGGGAGATACCGCAGGTCCTCACTTCCTGCAGCAGTCAGACTTTAACATCAAGCCCACTCCCAGTAGTCACTTCGCCCACTTACAAACTGTGCAATAAAAATGTAAATAATGATGCTGTGCAATTTCATAAAAATTTTGCTGTAAATACTGCTTTCTTCTCTTCTTCTGAAGAAAATATTTTTATGTACATTTTTGCACTGTGTGCATTGTGTGCTGCACTCTTTCTTTGATTCAAGTGTTCTATTTGCTACTGTACACTGTAAATTTCCCCGCTGTGGGATTAATAAAGGTTTAATCTATCTATCTATCCATCTATCTATCTAAACATCATAGTGTAGCATATCGTCCAAAAAACATCACAGTTTACATGTCATCCAAAAACAGTGATCCGGTCCACATTTTCCTCAACTCCAGTCCAGTCCACGTTTTCCTCAACTCCAGTCCGGTCCACTTTTTGGTCTGATCTGGTCCACGTTTTCCTCAATTCCAGTCCGGTCCACTTTTTGGACCGATCCGGTCCACGTTTTCCTCAACTCCAGTCCGGTCCGCTTTTTGGTCTGATCCGGTCCAAGTTTTCCTCAACTCCAGTCTGGAGTCAGCGAAACTGGTGAATACCTGTAATGTTCATGTTCATTTGAAGAAATCATGTAAAATTCAGATTTTGCTTCAAATAAGCTTTGTGTATTGATTTAAAACACTACACAAAATGACCTAAAACTGGAAAATGGCTGTCCAGCTGTTTAACAAATAAACCTGACAGTTAGCAAATTTACATTGTCTTATGGTTTATACATCAGATTTTACAGATGCATCCAGGATTTGAAAATGTTTGACTTTGTGCCATTGGATGGAGGTTTCATTTGGTATAGCGAACCTTTTTTTTTTGTCATTTTACCCTCTGCTATCCCTACCCCAATCCCAAATGACTGTTTTTCCTCAAGACAGGCACGCTCCTAAAGGTGCAGCAGCCCGAGCTGCCATTGGCAGGGCAGCTCAAATGAAATTTCATTGTATATGAAAGTGTGCAATGACAAAGGTTTTGATTAATTGATGGTAAATGTTTAAGCTGTAATATTTGATTTTTTTTTTGAAAGAGTGGAGCTGACGCTGATTTTATCACTGTAGACATCCAAGCACACACAGAGCTGCATCCTCCTGTTGAAAGCTAATTCAAGATAAATTTCTTTTCAGGTGTTTCAGGTCTTGGAATATTCAAGTGTCTTTACCTTGTTAAATGAAAGTTTAGGTTTTTCAAACAAAGTGTTGCCAACTTCAAAAATGAAATTTAGTTGTATTTGCTAGATTAGCTCTGTCCTACTCCAAAGACTCCGGTCCGGTCCACATTTTCCTCAACTCCGGTCCGGTCCACATTTTGGACCGATCCGGTCCACTTTTTGGATCGATCCGGTCCACGTTTTCCTCAACTCCAGTCCGGTCCACTTTTTGGATCGATCCGGTCCACGTTTTCCTCCACTCCAGTCCGGTCGACTTTTTGGAGCGATCCGGTCCACATTTTCCTCAACTGCAGTCCGGTCCGCTTTTTGGTTTAATCCGGTCCACGTTTTCCTCAACTCCAGTCTGGTCCACATTTTGGACCGATCCGGTCCACATTTTCCCTAACGCCAGTCCGGTTCGCTTTTTGGAGCGATCCGGTCAACGTTTTCCTCAACTGCAATCCGGTCCGCTTTTTGGTCTGATCCGGTCCACGTTTTCCTCAACTCCAGTCTGGTCCACATTTTGGACCGGTCCGGTCCACATTTTCCCCAACTCCAGTCCAGTTCGTTTTTTGGAGCGATCCGGTCCACGTTTTCCTCAACTGCAGTCCGGTTCGTTTTTTGGAGCGATCCGGTCCACATTTTCCTCAACTGCAGTCCGGTCCGCTTTTTGGTTTAATCCGGTCCACGTTTTCCTCAACTCCAGTCTGGTCCGCATTTTGGACCGATCCGGTCCACATTTTCCCTAACGCCAGTCCGGTTCGCTTTTTGGAGCGATCCGGTCCACGTTTTCCTCAACTGCAGTCCGGTCCGCTTTTTGGTCTGATCCGGTCCACGTTTTCCTCCACTCCAATCCGGTCCACATTTTGGAGCGATCCGGTCCACATTTTCCCTCACGCCAGTCCGGTTCGCTTTTTGGAGCGATCCGGTCCACGTTTTCCTCAACTCTTATCCGGTCCACATTTTGGAGCGATCCGGTCCACATTTTCCTCAACTCTAATCCGGTCCACATTTTGGAGCGATCCGGTCCACGTTTTCCTCAACTTTAATCCGGTCCACATTTTGGAGCGATCCGGTCCACGTTTTCCTCAACTCTAATCCGGTCCACGTTTTCCTCAACTCTAATCCGGTCCACATTTTGGAGCGATTCGGTCCACATTTTCCTCAACTCTAATCCGGTCCACGTTTTCCTCAACTCTAATCCGGTCCACGTTTTCCTCAACTCAAATCCGGTCCACATTTTGGAGCGATCCGGTCCACGTTTTCCTCAACTGCAGTCCGGTCCACGTTTTCCTCAACTCCAGTCCGGTCCACTTTTTGGACCGATCTGGTCCACCTTTTCCTCAACTGCAGTCCGGTCCCCTTTTTTGGAGCGATCCGGTCCACGTTTTCCTCAACTGCAGTCCGGTCCACTTTTTTGGAGCGATCCGGTCCACGTTTTCCTCAACTCCGGTCCGGTCCACTTTTTTGGAGCGATCCGGTCCACGTTTTCCTCAACTCCGGTCCGGTCAACTTTTTGGACCGATCCGGTCGGTCCACGTTTTCCTCAACTCCGGTCCGGTCCACATTTTCCCCAACTCCAGTCCGGTCCACATTTTCCCCAACTCCAGTCCGGTCCACATTTTCCCCAACTCCAGTCCAGTCCACGTTTTCCTCAACTCCAGTCCGGTCCACATTTTGGAGCGATCCGGTCCACGTTTTCCTCAACTCTAATCCGGTCCACATTTTGGAGCGATCCGGTCCACGTTTTCCTCAACTCTAATCCGGTCCACATTTTGGAGCGATCCGGTCCACGTTTTCCTCAACTCTAATCCGGTCCACATTTTGGAGCGATCCGGTCCACGTTTTCCTCAACTCTAATCCGGTCCACATTTTGGAGCGATCCGGTCCACGTTTTCCTCAACTCCAGTCCAGTCCACTTTTTGGACCGATCTGGTCCACCTTTTCCTCAACTGCAGTCCGGTCCCCTTTTTTTGGAGCGATCCGGTCCACGTTTTCCTCAACTCCAGTCCGGTCCACGTTTTCCTCAACTCCAGTCCGGTCCACTTTTTGGAGCGATCCGGTCCACGTTTTCCTCAACTCCAGTCCGGTCAACTTTTTGGACCGATCCGGTCGGTCCACGTTTTCCTCAACTCCGGTCCAGTCCACATTTTCCCCAACTCCAGTCCGGTCCACGTTTTCCTCAACTCCAGTCCGGTCCACATTTTGGAGCGATCCGGTCCACGTTTTCCTCAACTCCAGTCCGGTCCACTTTTTGGAGCGATCCGGTCCACGTTTTCCTCAACTCCAGTCCGGTCAACTTTTTGGACCGATCCGGTCGGTCCACGTTTTCCTCAACTCCGGTCCGGTCCACATTTTCCCCAACTCCAGTCCGGTCCACGTTTTCCTCAACTCCAGTCCGGTCCACATTTTGGAGCGATCCGGTCCACGTTTTCCTCAACTCCGGTCCGGTCCACATTTTCCCCAACTCCAGTCCGGTCCACATTTTCCCCAACTCCAGTCCAGTCCACGTTTTCCTCAACTCCAGTCCGGTCCACATTTTGGAGCGATCCGGTCCACGTTTTCCTCAACTCTAATCCGGTCCACATTTTGGAGCGATCCGGTCCACGTTTTCCTCAACTCCAGTCCAGTCCACTTTTTGGACCGATCTGGTCCACCTTTTCCTCAACTGCAGTCCGGTCCCCTTTTTTTGGAGCGATCCGGTCCACGTTTTCCTCAACTGCAGTCCGGTCCACGTTTTCCTCAACTCCAGTCCGGTCCACTTTTTGGAGCGATCCGGTCCACGTTTTCCTCAACTCCAGTCCGGTCAACTTTTTGGACCGATCCGGTCGGTCCACGTTTTCCTCAACTCCGGTCCAGTCCACATTTTCCCCAACTCCAGTCCGGTCCACGTTTTCCTCAACTCCAGTCCGGTCCACATTTTGGAGCGATCCGGTCCACGTTTTCCTCAACTCCAGTCCGGTCCACTTTTTGGAGCGATCCGGTCCACGTTTTCCTCAACTCCAGTCCGGTCAACTTTTTGGACCGATCCGGTCGGTCCACGTTTTCCTCAACTCCGGTCCGGTCCACATTTTCCCCATCTCCAGTCCGGTCCACGTTTTCCTCAACTCCAGTCCGGTCCACATTTTGGAGCGATCCGGTCCACGTTTTCCTCAACTCCGGTCCGGTCCACATTTTCCCCAACTCCAGTCCGGTCCACATTTCCCCCAACTCCAGTCCGGTTCGCTTTTTGGAGCGATCCGGTCCACGTTTTCCTCAACTCCAGTGCGGTCCACTTTTTGAAGCAATCCGGTCCACGTTTTCCTCAACTACAGTCCGGTCCTTTTTTTGGAGCAATCCGTTCCACATTTTCCTCAACTCCAGTCCACTTCTTGGAGCCATCCGGTCCATGTTTTCCTCAACTCCGGTCCAATTTTTCAATATTTTGTTTTCTTTCCTCGTGTTGCCAACTTCAAAAGAGAAATTTGGTTGTATTTGCAAGATTAGGTTTGTCCTGCTCCAAGGACTGAATTGTACCCTGCAGTGTCTTAACTGAGGCACTTTCCCCACACAGCACCGTTGGCTGACGCTTCAGGTTTTCCACCTGCTGGTCCTTTTCTGAGATTAAGGCACTGTTTTTATGGAGGGAAGCCTTGTCCTTGTCCAGCTGCTCCTTCAAGGTGTTGTCTTTTGTCGTGCTGTCTCTTCTCTCCCATCTCTGCTCTCTTCTGTCTCTGCTCTCTTCTGCCTCGTCTCTGCTCTCTTCTGTGTAGTCTCTTGTCTGCTCCAGTCATTCCACTTTTTCCTCAACTCACCAGCCAGAGACCTACCATATCAAACAGCATACCCTGTAAGCTACATTGTAAAACATCTAATACTCAAACTTGTGTTCCAGCACATCCCACAGATACTTCATGGTTTCTCATGTTCCTCTAAAGAGTGTACAGATTCATGTGTCTGAAAGAAACCACTGCAATGAAAAGCACATCACGAATGCACTTACAAACTGCTATTATCAAACATGAACCAAACAAAAACAACAATCAAAACACATAAAAATAAAGACTTACCGAGCTTTGCAAAAGTTCTGTTACATGGTTTCATGATCTTTAGAGACGTTTACATGTCGGAGTGAAAAATTCCATTAAACAAACTGAAATTTCTCCCTTATAGGCAGGTGTAATTAATACAAATTTGTTCTCCGGTGAAGTTGTGTTAAGATGGAAGTCAAAAGAGTTGAGATATCTGCTCTTCTTCATGCTGGCCACAAGTCTGACAGAGCCAAACAGCTGAACATCAGCCGGATGACCGTCCACAGAGTCGCGGAGAGGCTCAAGAATGGTGAAGACCTGAGAGATCTTCACCATTCTTGAGCCTCTCCGACATGTAAACGTAAACGACATGTAAACGTCTCTAAAGATCATGAAACCGAGTGTAACAGAATTTTTGCAAAGCCCAGTAATCACCACTCCATATATCCATGGGATAACAGAACCAATATAAGACTACAAATTCCAAAAGCTATTAGTCCATCCCAAACACAGAATACAACTGGACAATAAATATAATATCTACAAAATACTGTGCAAATCATATGAAGAAACAGGCAAATCATTCCAAACAATAAGAAAAGAACACCAAACACAGTGTCAAAACAACTGGACACCGCACAAAAACAGAAAGCCAAACAAGAAAATTAAAAAAAAATCAGGGATCACTACAGAACACATAACCACATTATGGACTGGGACAGGGGAAGGATTACAGCCTCAGACAAATACACAGCAACAATGGATCAAGGAAGCCATCAAAATCGAGAGGGGTCTGGCTGCAGACCTCCACTCTCAGGACCCTTCCTTGCAGACCTGCACTGTGAGGTCTCCTCCACTCTCAGGACCATAAGTTTATTCGACGCCTTTCAAAATAAAAGCGAGCATGCCGAAAGCACGTATTTAGCGTTTCCCTGTGAAGTACGGAGACAACAAAGTGAGTAAAAGTCAAGTGACAACTTTTTGTTATACGAAGAAACAGAAACAGCCTTTATTCACTAAAACATTACGTTGCACACTATACATCGCCCTGTTAAGTTATATTAATTTGAAAGAATCGAGTTTTGGACTTTACGGTGTAGCGTTGTTATCGTAGTTAGGCTAACGGTGGCTAGCGCTAACCAGGTTGATTCACTCGGTTGATTAGCCTCTAAAGGCACTCTGTATTATTTAGATATATATGGGATTTGCTTGACATTAGAAGGCTTTCACTGTCATTTGCAAACAGCATTTGCACAAAAATTATTTTGTCCCGGGCATTTTGATCCTTATAAGCGGTTGATAAGTAACATTATCCATGATCACTACAACGTTAACTGGTTTCCACTGTATAATAACTTGTTGAAGTCGTCTTGTGCACACGATAGTGCTCACTAAAATGTGCCATTGTCCTGCTAGAAGATCAAAACAACTGAGCCACCATATATATTTTTGTATAATTTTGTTTGACTTATTACGACATAATTTTTCTCTTGCAGATGCAGATTTCAGTCCTAACCGGCAGCACGCCCAAAATTGAACGCTGCAAGACATGCTGCAAACAATTCCAGTGTCCGCTGTGCCTAAAGTTTAAACCTGCCAAACTGTCCAAGCTGCAGAGCCACTTAGAGGCACACAAAAAAGGTGGCATTTTATTTAAAGGCAAGCATAATGTATTTGTCTGTGTGTTTGTATTCTCAAGTATGAGACAATGCTACTGAAGGTTTTGGTTTGGCTGGTAAAAGGGGAATGATCTACCCTAAACGGTTATAGAGAGTCATTTTCATAAAAGAAAAAGTTAAGAATCAGAGTCTCTGCTCTGCAAGTCAAAATTTACGTGAGTTATGTGAGCCAAATGATTAGCAGAAAATGAAAAGTTAAGTGAAAAGTTGAAAACTTTCGAATGTTGCTGAAATGGGGTGTGAGTGTACACCCGCACCCAAAAAGAGAGTATAAACAGTACTTATAGAGTGTACTTGTACATTGGTCCTTAACTAAGATGTTTTTTTGCACAATTTTATTCTAGATAAAATTATATGCAGATGTGGACTGAACTGCAGGGATCAGGGACACTACCATTGTCCTGTGTGTGGTAAAACTGTTTTGAGAAGGACAGACATGACCAAACACTTGGAGGTTTGCCAGCGTGCCATGACTGCTGCCTCTCCAGAAAAGACCTCTCCTCCCACCCACAAAAATACAGCTGCAGAGTCCACCTTGGTCTTGATGCTGGATCTCTCCTCTTCCAGTTCACCTTCAGCAGAGTAACAAACCTCAACTGCCACACCTCTGTCCACGCTCCTGCAAGCCACAGTCTCAACCTCTCAAGATTTGCAAGATACAGCTGCAGTGCCCTCCTTGGTTTTACCTGCTGCCACAGAGAAAAGACGTTCAAGATTATCCCTGAAAAAAGATAAATACCCTCATTGCAACCAGACAATCTACAAAAAAAACATGGTCAAACATATCCAGAGAAAACACAGTGGAAAATCAAAGGACATAAACATTAAGAATCACTTCATGAGTGTCTGTGTCGATGCCACCAATGGCATTTCTGCAGTGCAGAAAACAAGGCATGGGTTTTCTGTGCCCATACATGTGCAGAACAAAACCTGGGGTCGTGTTCATAAAGTATTGTGCGAGTTAGAGGAATGCAGGCAATTCAAGGACAAATAAAACATTTGAAAGTTTGTTTTGTGTCTACTGTTTTCTCCTGTAACAGAGGTTATTGGCTCTCTGGGTCATGTAACTAGGTATTCAGTAATTCAGTGAATTGAATACACAAAACTTAATCAAAAAATTAATCAACCCTTACATCCTCCATTGGCAAATACATGTGGTCTGACAGCACAAACAATATTAAGTAATTATTAAATGAATTATGATGAGAAGAAGATGAATAATTGTAAACACATACTATATACCTATATAAAAGAATGGAGTAAATCAATGTGTAAATGGGTCCAACAGTGCAGGAGGCTACATTTTCAATGATAAATAATAGTATGGTAACAAAGAACAGTCGGCAATAGGCTGGAGTGTAGAAGCATTATACCATCACACATTACGGTGCATTCACACAGATGTATTGTTTCAAAATGAATATGTGGTGCAAACTAAACTAACAGCTGTCCTTTTAGCCAATTAAATCAAAATACTGTGGTGTAAAATAATGCAGTAATGAGAAATAATGTTTTAAGGGGATCATAACAATAGCTGTACTTCTAGTTTGCATTAATTATCAGCAGAAAAACTGTTGTTGGTCGTGCCGTTTTTGATTTTCTTGCATTTTATCCAGTTTAACTGGAAACATAGTATTTTTTAAATCTTAATTGAACATGAATACACATAAATAATATTTACATATTTAGACATAAAATAATGCCCACGGAAAACTAGAAAACATGTAGGCTTCTGGTATACTCGCTTTTAAATCATATTTACATTATATACATATAGTATATTCACATGGGAAACGATAAATATGTGCTTCCGGTATACTCTCTTGTATTTTGAAAGGCTTCGAATAAACTTTCGGTCCTGAGAGTGGAGGAGACCTCACAGTGCAGGTCTGCAAGAAAGGGTCCTGAGAGGGGAGGTCTGCAGCCAGACTGTCTTGTCAAAATCAGGAAGCAGGCAGGCTGCACCATGAACCAGGACAAGGGGACCTACATCCTCTCACATACCTGGGAGACCACCAGACAGCAGGAGGCATGGTCAGTTTGACAAATCTGTCAAACCAGCCACATGATAAAAAGGACAGATGAGCAAACATTTTACTATTTGTAAGACATGATCACAATGAACATAAAAAACATTACACTTTTTATAAACATATATATATATATATGCAATATACATCCCATGGACTTCAAAAGTCACTCAATTATATATTGACCCATCTACATAACTTAAGATAAGATGAACTTTATAATTACAAAATGAGAGTGTGCAAGTGTTTGCATTGCAGCATGTATAATGTTGCACATTAAAGCAAATAATTCAACGTGATGCTTAAACTGAATCAGTCCAGTTTAAAATTAAGCATAGCTGAAAAATTAACAATTACAGTGTGACACAACTGACCATGTTGTGAAACAGAAATTGCACTATTATTATACCAGTGTTTCCCAACATCTTTGGCTAATGCCCACATTAGAGGACTCATGCCTGCTTGTCACACCTGCATTTGTAATCAGAAACAATAATGATTTTTTTGCTTCTCAGGTGCTTTGATATGTAGCACCAGGGGCGGTTTTAGACTTTCAGCTCTAGGGGTGATGCTGACCATTTGAAGTTTGATTTTCAAAATATGTCTGCTAGCAATTGAGTTAATAACAAAATAAACATTTGAACACATGCAGTAACATCGCTCGTGTCCTGTGCTTTGCCCCCCAAACCTTACCTGAAGCTTTTGTTGGGAGTTTTCCTGGGGAAAAAAAGCCCTAATATCCATTGTGACGGTCGGCCTACAAACAACACATTGATAAAACAATGATATGGCACCAGTGTGAAATTACAATAGCCTTTTTTCACCTTCATGTTTGGCATGCCATAAGAATTGCTTGCTTCATTTTGTGATTTGCGAGGCTAAACGAGTAAAATTCGCTAGCTAGAAGGCAAGCTAGCTAGCTGGATTGTTTGTTTAGACAACTCAGGCTTATAAATGCAGATTTCATGGACAAACTTGTGAGTTCACTTCAGGGTATAAATACCAAGTAAATGTTGCAGTCACCTGCAGTTGCTGGCTCTGTTGGCTAGCCTGTCAATCTCTCTGCCCGATCCATCACACGCACACAGGAGTGGGAGCAGCATTCAGCACAGCAGCAGAGTAGAGGGGAACTTGCGCTCTCTTAATGGATCAAACCATTATCCAAAGGGGGGCGGGGGTCAAATTAGGGAGAACTTTGCCAGATTTTACATTTGGTTTGAAACGGTAAAATAAATAGCACTGTTAATAATTATTTCAGCATTTATTATAAACATAAATAAATAACGCCCAATAATTCTAGGGGTGTTTAAAAAAAATTAAGGGGTGCTCAAGCACCCCTGAAAATGGTCTAGCTCCGCCCCTGTGTAGCACCATAAGTGATAAAACTTTCAGGTTATCCAAAACAAAAGCAGACCTGCTGCTTTTTTTCTCCAGTCGTGATGTCCCAGGCGTTGATAAATTTGCTAACACAGTGTTGGAGGATTAACACGGTTGTTTTCTTCAGACAAGCAGTCTTCTAATTTTGAAACAGACTGAGACAGACAGACAGAGTTTACCCTTTACCAGTTTGATCTACTTGGCTGTATGAATAATAGGAAAAAAAGTTAGAAGTAAGAAGAAAGGCACCATTGCCTCACAGCTTGATGAGCCCCAGTGTGCATCCAGACCTGCATCTTTCTGCATGGAGTTCACATGTTCCCCCTGTGCATGATGGGAGACACGCTAGACAGGTCTGTTGAAGGATTGTAGCATTTTGAGACCAAAGAAAGGCCTGGTCCTGTTTTCAGATGAGAAATTTTTGTACTTATGGATGTAAAAAGCTAAAAGAAAAACAAACAAATGAGTCTTATGAGGCTGACAGATTGAGAACTTTTCTGAAAACACAGAAGACAGTGAAAGCCTGTGCGAATGTCTGCAGAGCTTATCAACAGACAGTACCAAATACAGAGCCAAGAACGACAGAAGGAAGCAGCGCTCCATCTTCAGACAGGTGCTACATTATATAGAGAATGAATGGAAAAGCCCTGTTTGTAGAGTATCTGTGTGTCTGACGGTTGAAGGCATTGCGTTGAATCTTCTCAGTGTAAAAAGTTCCATCGTCCTTCTTCTCTCACGTGACGTCAGCTTATTCGTCCCTCCTATAATCCAGAAACATGCTGAGGATAATTGGTGATTCTAAATTGTTCGTAGGTGTGAATGTGAGTGTGCTTGTTTGTCTCTAAATGTAGCCCTGTGATAGACTGGTGACCTGTCCAGGGTGTCCATGCTTCATCCTCAGTCAGCTTCGATATTCTCCAGCACCCCCATGACCCTAATCATTTATAGATGATGTATGAATGGATGTCATCTGTACTCTTTACTATCCAATGAAAGCATCCAGTGAAGTCTTTTTATCTCTAGAAAATGTTGTATTGTTGCACACAATGTCTAAATGTGGAGAATCCATTTCCACTCTTCATGTATGATTCATGTATTAACCCTTGTGTCGTCCTATGAGTCAAAATTGACTCGGTTTAAAGTTTAAAACTGTGGAGAGAAAATATTTTCACAGTAAAATTTCTGATGTCCACATTTTCTACATTTTCGGGAAATATTTGAACATTTTTTGGTGGAAAAAAAACAAATGTTTAAAATGTTTCTGAAGAGCAGTCACAAAAAAAAAATCAATCGCTGGATTTAGGTAGATTTTTTTACTGAATGTTCTTAAAGAAAATATTAGACATTTTACTGATGTAAAGTGGATACGGAAAGTATTCAGACCCCTTGAAATTTTTCACTCTCTGTGTCATTGCAGCCATTTGCCAAAATCAAAAAAGTTCATTTTATTTCTCATTAATGTACACTCAGCACCCCATCTTGACAGAAAAAAAAACAGAAATGTAGAATTTTTTGCAAATTTATTAAAAAAGAAAAACTGAAATATCACATGGTCATAAGTATTCAGACACTTTGCAGCAACATTCATATTTAGCTCACATGCTGTCCATTTCTTCTGATCCTCCTCGAGATGGTTCTGCTTCTTTATTGGAGTCCAGCTGTGTTTAATTAAACTGATTGAACTTGATTAGGAAAGGCACACACCTGTCTATATAAGACCTTACAGCTCACAGTGCATGTCAGAGCAAATGAGAATCATGAGGTCGAAGGAACTGCCCAAGGAGCTCAGAGACAGAATTGTGGCACGGCACAGATCTGGCCAAGGTTACAAAAGAATTTCTGCAGCACTCAAGGTTCCTAAGAGCACAGTGGCTTCCATAATCCTCAAATGGAAGAAGTTTGGGACGACCACAACTCTTCCTAGACCTGGCCGTCCAGCCAAACTGAGCAATCGTGGAAGAAGAGCCTTGGCGAGAGAGGTAAAGAAGAACCCAAAGATCACTGTGGCTGAGCTCCAGAGATGCAGCCGGGAGATAGGAGAAAGTTCCACAAAGTCAACTATCACTGCAGCCCTCCACCAGTCGGGGCTTTATGGCAGAGTGGCCCGACGGAAGCCTCTCCTCAGTGCAAGACACATGAAAGCCCGCATAGAGTTTGCCAAAAAACACATGAAGGACTCCCAGACTATGAGAAATAAGATTCTCTGGTCTGATGAGACCAAGATTGAACTGTTTGGTGTTAATTCTAAGCGGTATGTGTGGAGAAAACCAAGCACTGCTCATCACCTGCCCAATACAATCCCTACAGTGAAACATGGTGGTGGGAGCATCATGTTGTGGGGGTGTTTTTCAGCTGCAGGGACAGGACAACTGGTTGCAATTGAAGGAAGGATGAATTCGGCCAAGTACAGAGATATCCTGGAGAAAAACCTCTTTCAGAGTGCTCAGGACCTCAGACTGGGCCGAAGGTTCACCTTTCAACAGGACAATGACCCTAAGCACACAGCTAAAATAACAAAGGAGTGGCTTCAGAACAACTCCGTGACCGTTCTTGAGTGGCCCAGCCAGAGCCCTGACCTAAACCCAATTGAGCATCTCTGGAGAGACCTCAAAATGGCTGTCCACCAATGTTCACCATCCAACCTGACAGAACTGGAGAGGATCTGCAAGGAAGAATGGCAGAGGATCCCCAAATCCAGGTGTGAAAAAACTTATTGTGTCATTCCCAAGAAGACTCATGGCTGTACTAGCTGAAAAGGGTGCTTCTACTCAATACTGAGCACAGGGTCTGAATACTTATGACCATGTGATATTTCAGTATTTCTTTTTTAATAAATTTGCAAAAAAATCTACATTTGTTTTTTTTCTGTCAAGATGGGGTGCTGAGTGTACATTAATGAGAAATAAAATGAACTTTTTTGATTCTGGCAAATGGCTGCAATGACACAGAGAGTGAAAAATTTCAAGGGGTCTGAATACTTTCCGTACCCACTGTATATTGTAATCACTTTAGATATTTTTAGGATCTTTGGAAGGTTTTTACTCATTTTTGAAAATATTTGCAAGAATTTTCTTGCCAAATTTGGGGATTTTTAAAAATTAAACGTTCAAGGGAAACTTTTATGGAATTATTGGAATTTTCTTCCTGAAGGTTTTGCAAACTTTCAGAAATTTGGGGATTTTTTTTTTGCTGAAATTTTGGATTTTTTTTCAGACAAGGAAACAATATTTTTGGTGCCCTGAAATGAAGACAACAGGAGAGTTAACAATGCTCTATGTATTATCTGTACTGTTTTATTGCTTGTACTGTATGTTGTCCCTAACATCTAGCTTTATATGTGTTTCTGACAGATCTGGCTTTTGTCAGTTGAACACTTCGCTTCCTGCTCTGACCTGGCTGGCCATCATGGGCATCTTGTACATCAACAAGACATATGGTCACCCTGCACACAGGCTCAGTAACGTCTGTCATCCTCGTCCTCGTGGAACGCATCATTGGGGTGCGCGCAGCATCCTGAGGACCACGCGCGCTCACGAGTCGCTCCAGAAAAGCGCGGGGGCGGGAGAGGAGGAGAGCTGAGAGCGAGAGAGGAGGTGGGGGGAGAAAAGATAGGTTGATGAAAATGATGGCGACCGATGCAGAGGAGATAAGAAACCAAACAAGCCCCTGTCCCTTCCCCGACAACAGTCTGAGCACTCTGTCCATCAAAATCACGCGGAAAAACCAGGACAGACACTGGAAGCTGCGGTTTATTTATCTGCAGTGCTGTGAGTACCGACACACACCACGACGGCCATAGTCAAACACCACGAACACTGAGGGAAGCCTGCGCTACTTCACCGCATTCACCTGCGTTTGCTTTGTAACAGCAGAAAAATGTGAAGTTACGGTAGCTTTGGAGAAGCGGACCTCCGTTTAACGTGTTATAACTGTGGAGGGGGAGGAAGGGGGAGGGAGGGAGGAAGGGGAGGCGCTGGAGCAACGCTCGCGAGGATAGAAGTGGAGAGGACGTTATTTCCAGCACAGAAATAAATGACTCAAATGGCTGCGACTGCTTTGAAAATAATATCCTGCCTCGCTAAATATTATCATTAATGCAACATTTCTCCCTACACGTTAGTTCAGAGTGCATTTAATGGACTAATTTGTGTTTTACTTATTTAAAATTTAATTTGAAGGTTTCTACAGCCCAATTTGTGGTGTGAATTATTTTAAAAAGTTTATATTTTTATTGAAATAACTGCCGTTAAGTTCCTCCGGTAGCTCGATATTTGAAAAATGACAAGTATGCCAGGATGCGTTTTAATATTGTGATTACCTGGTGGTTTGTGCACAAGAAATGTCACCTTTTCCCTTTCATGTGCTGACTCCTACATTATAACTCTTTTGTTCATTTGTGGCCAAAATAGGATTTTTCCTTTTCAGATTTCAGTTCACCGATTATCAGTGACTATCTTATCGAAATGTTCAGTCTTAAAGATTCTAAATCAATGGCACAATAGAAAAAAAACAGTGAAAATTGCAGGCCTTTATTTTATTAGTTCCTGAGATATTGTTGTTTGAACATAGTCTCATATTTCAGTGCCTGAAAAAATATGCTCAAAGTGCGTTAACGGGTATTTTTAAGAATTTTTTTTAACCCAGAATGTATTTGATACTTGAAACTTAAATTTCACTTCATTTCATGTCTTTATATAGATGAAGCTCGTTCATTACTTGATCTTTTGCAGAATGACAATAACAATTTTATTTTTTTCTCAAGCAAGGCAATGTGCACATTAGTTTACTTGTAACTAGCTGGTGATTTGATGGATGACATGTCACCTTTTCTTCCCACTGTGCCACAATGAAGTCAGCAGCACTGAGGTCGGTCAACGGTGCAATACTCCAGCTTCAGTGGAATATGTCTACTAGTCTGCAGTAGTGTGTATATGAATGCTGAACAAAGACATAAATGCAGGATGCAAATGGTCTTGATTTCTGAGTTAAAAAGACTGCATGGTAGGACAGATAGCCTGCTATATGATCCTGTCGCCCAAAATGTCAATATTTGCCTTCAGGAAGAGGTGGGACAATATTGCACTAGCAGCATGGACATGGATATGTGCTGCGGATGTGTGGTGCGATGCTACGCAAATGGCGGCCACACTGACTTTGTGATTTCAGGTCTGTGACTCCACTCTCCATCTGCCTAATATAATTTCCAATAAAGTGCGTACATAGTTGTTTCTTGATGTTTCAGACTAGCTCTAATGACTGATCGCACCGTCAGGACAGAGCATCTTAGTGTTTTATGTTGTAGTGACCAGAGGAGATGGCCAGTTCTGTGTTGGGAAGCAGAGAGCATTGTGGGGGTTTAGCTGGTAAAGAGCCACCATGACAGAGCCTTTAGTAACGCTTAATGAGCTCCTACCAGTGCATGTGTGGGATGAAGCAGGGATCAACTAGAGTAACATTCCTGTAACCCATGTGAGCTTAGGAATTTGTATAAAATGAGTTTGCTATAACCAGATGTATCAAAAACATGTAGCAACAGAAAAGGCAAGACTAGCTCAATGTACTTTAGTTTGTAGCACTTTTGCCTGTGCGCCGTTGTCGTTTCGTAGATTTACTGCAGTTCTTCTCAAGTCCCATCCATTAATATGGGGGTGCCAGGTTTATGACCACCATCCACTAGAGAACCATCAAAATACTTTGGCTTCACTTCTGCGGATCTGTCATGACATCCACCTTGATATAGAGCCTTAAAGCAGTGTTTGAAATATTGTCATCACTCATTGTGTTGTTGAAGGAGAAAGAAAATAATAATTTAAAAAAACAACTAAATAAGCAACTGCTCTGTTATTCTTGTGTGCTGCTTTTACAACTGCTTTAATCTCTATAGATAAGTTCGCCTATAGCTTCTAATATCTTTGGCTTTACTTATATCCCTTTGTTGAGCAGATTCTACTTTTATCATGAATATTAGACACAAATTCCAAAATCTAAAAGAACATGAAGCAATACTCTGCAGTTTTTGTTATTATTTAAATAACAGATCATATTCAGCCGTGAGGTTCATGAAGTGTTAGTTTTAGTCCCTGAGGTGAAAGAGACTTTCCGGAAAAGAGGTGGAAAATAAATATTAAGTGAATGACTCTCCTTGTCCCAACAGTTATCCATCTGCCTTTGAGCAAAGAACTCATACTCTACTTGCTCTAGTGAAGCTGTTTAGTGACTACAAGTGGGGAAATTGCCTTCTCTCTAGATGTTTATCAGCACAGTTATGCATGCTGAAGGTCTGTTTAACAGAGAACATTTTGAAATGAAGAAGCAAAAGCACAGAGGTGAATAAGAAAATTATGTCTAAATTCACAGTTTCAGAGGCCTGATATTGTGCTTACTGGCTCACAGCTGTGCTGTTATTGGGACACTTAAATCTTCTAACTATCAGTTGGAGTGAGATTCTGTAAAAAAAAAAAAAAAGTAACATTACACATTTAATTCTATTCATGTAAAAATGTACAAAATGTGGATTGTAAACTCCCCAAACTATCTGTGCAGATTGATAGCACCAGAGATTAGCGAGAAAATAGTTATGTTAGTGGTAAGATTAGAGAATGCATCCTTTAAATGGCCTGGGAGGAGAGACGCAGCAGTGTATGTGAAGAATGATCATCTTAGTGAAGCATGAAGTCTCACAGCACAATTACACATCGAATAAATCAAATACGTCTCGCCAAATAAGCCATCTGTGTTGTTGACAAAATGTTTTTATTAGATGAATTTATGATTTTCTAAACTTTGAAAATTCCATTCATGCAAAATTATGGTCTATCTAACTACAATAACCTAAGATATGGTACAATAAAATGTGTTTCAGTCAGTTTTACCTGTTGCCATATTTTGCTACTTACTGAAATAATTAGCAATCTCGTAAAATGTAAATGCATTGAGGCTCACTGTCACGTCACATCTCCAAATACTGCGACACTGAATTTTTTACTTGAGAAATGCAGGTAATAATGATCTTCACAGGGAAGAAAAAATATTGTTAACCTTGCAGAGTAAACTGTTGACTTATCCTACAGTAAACTGAAAATGTACTGACAGCTCTGATGGAGCTTTGAACTCAACTGAGGATGGCCAGTGTGTATCAGATGTGTAGGGGATAATTAATAATTATGAGTACCGTAATTAAATTACTGCTGCGCCACGTGCCAACTCTCTTATCGGATATGCACATCCATCTTGATGCTACTTTCGCGCTTACTGACATTTTGGCAAAATTACAAACATCACAAATTACATTCTGTAACACACGGTGACTTAGCTGATGAGTGTCAGTAATCTAATTTGTAACAGACTCTTGTCTTTATCAAAAATTGTGTTTTTGTGGACATATTAGTTTGGAATAAAGCTGAAATAGAGGTGCAAAGTGAGTAGATGAAGTGGTTAAACGCGTTCAATGAACATCTTTTACATATTCATAGACTCTGGATTTTTCATTGAGTGAAGAGGGTAAATGTCATTTGAAGAAATTCTGGTGAATGTCATTTTAAGAATCCTAATTTCTATTCAAAGCAGCATATCATTATGCTGTCTGTCCTCCAAAATGTCTGGAGGTTATCTTTTAGGTCAACTTAAGTCCAAAGTCCTTAAATTCCAGTGCTGAGGTTCATGTCCAAGTTGTGGGCCAAGTCTGACTCACTTATTACAGCTTATTAAGACTTCCTGGGCTGCCACTGCTTCACTCTTCTTTGGCTGCTACTTTTTTGTAATATGAGTGACTCAGTGAAGTTTCACACCCTATACCAATCTGACTGAGAAAAGACATTATCACTCGCAACCTGTGCAGAAAGTTGAGAGGTAAAGTGTTTGGAAGTGTGACAAGCACATTTAGTTACTTTGGACATAGAAACAGTGTTGCTTGTTAGAGAGAGAAAGCTGTTTTCACCGTTTGGTTTGCTATTAATACGTGTCTGACTGTAGCAGGTATAAAGACAAGAAACAGCTAGTCAAATAGCTGAGGCATCAACATCAAAAAGGCCATTTGTGTCTATTATGTCCACGTTGTCCATGTTCCTCTGTCACTGTCATAATCCTGTTTCTGTCGAACATAAGCTATTGAGTCATTTTATTACATGCCCCAGCAGCTGTGAGAAAACAGACAATATGAGAAAGATTGTGATGACATGTCTGATTACTGATGTCATATGTCCCTCAGCCATCTTCCGATGAATGTTGGAAGAGCACAGAAGAGAACTGATAAGAGAATCATGAAAAACGATTGGGCTGATTTGAAATGACAGCTTATTTCAAGTGATGATGGGAGGTCCTTAGAGTGCAAGTGATGGATTTGAATGCGGCAGAAAAGTGACCCGCCTCGTCAATACAACCATCAGCTGCTGGTTGCTGGTGTTTATTATCATCACACAAAAAAGGTTTCACTGCTTCCTTCCAGTGTGTAGGAATGGACTTGATGCAGATTTGTAGTTTACATATGAAAGCTTTTGCATTAAAGGAAGCATTTAGAATTTCTTTCTCTCTTTCTTTTCAAGTGACTGCTGTTTCCAAGTACAATACTGTATCCACAGCTGCAACATTTGCATATTTTTGACAAGGGGTCGACAGATTATCGACATGGCTGATTATTAGATCCAATAAGCGCCATTTTTCCAATTATCTTTACTTTTTTAAACTGATGTTTGATCAGATCAACTTTAAAATGTGCTTCTTTGGCTTTGACATCTCTCACTATCTGTTGTCACTACTCAGTGGTCTGGAACTACGTCCCACCCACAGCACCATCTCATCTGTAACACATGACTAGTAACTGTCTGTCAACACTGAGGGATAAATGCTGAAAAGTTTTCTTTTAATTAAATATATGTACAACATTAACAAAGGCATTTTAATGAGTTTTGTGTTGGAGTTTGAATTATGTATAATCTTTACACCACATGACACTGTACTTGTATACAAGGGTCTTGAGCTCAGCTAAGGTGGATATTATTGTACTGTAAAATGTATTTAGTCTGCCATTAGAAGATTTTCTGTGGCCCCATCTTTCCAGACTATGAACAATTTTTGGAGGCACCCCTGCCATGAAGTGGATTAACTATCTTTAAAAAAAAATCCAAATCCACCTCAGCCAAATGTTAAAAAAGAATAAATAAATAAATCTGAAATTATGGATTTTTTTTGCTGTTCCCATTAATTTTTCCCAGTCCAATGTTTAATTATAAATACAGGCCATGTTACTGAAACATGTAGGGCAGCAATTACCGAATATTGACAATGATATTTTAGTGTACAACTGTCAATCAGACTTAAAATGAGGTTCCGATTTTTTTATTTTTATTTTTTTTTACAGAAACTATAAAGAATAATTATAAGAGGTAAAAAAATATATATATCGAAAAATGGAACAAACAAGCAAACAAGTAAAGAGGAAAAATAAAAATTGTTACTCGTCAGCAACGGAAAGAATAAACTGACGGAGATAGCGCATGCGCAGTTTCACTGTACTTGTCCTTAAGTAGCCATTGAACTGTAGTGCGAAGTCGATGGGGGAAAACTGCGGCGGCAAAGGAGAATTTTGAAAAACTGAGATAGGCAGCAGAGACTAGTACAAAGACACGAAGGGAGATGGGTGACTGTTGTGGTCAGAGAAAGAGCCCTTCCCTCGTCGGCGACGACGAGTCGTTGCTTTAGCTTCCTGCAGAGACACTACTGGTTTGTTAGCCAAACTATGAGTCAAATAAGCACCATAATTGAACGTCTGTTTAACTGTCTTTCAGTAAGAGCACATTTTGTGTTGGTGCTGTGCTTGTGTGTGTAAGTTGTGAAGGTTAGAGAGATAGTGGTTGAAAATGTCCTTGGTAACCTAAATATGTAAGGCTATGCTAATTAGCCATGTGCTCGATGCAGCTTATGCTAATTGGCCCTGTGGAGCTAATCCATGTGAGGCCCATGCTTACAAAGCAAGTAAGACATAACCAGGCTCTTTCTTTACCCTAGCTGACTAGACAAAACCTTAAACCCCAAGCTTAGACAATGTATGTCACCCCCGAGTTGATCAACTTTATTTGTTAACTGGGTTTTCTTCATCAAGTGTTGTGAGTACAGTGGCGTTTGAGCTTCATTTGACTGTAAATATCACTTCGTCCAGCCAAGAGGAACAGGTTGTTATGCTAGAGAGTTATGCAGAGTTCAAAAGCTTTTGTGTGGTTAAAAATGACTGCAAATAAGGCAACATAGGAAAGCTGGTAGAAAACTGCTACTAGTGTAATTTAGTACAGTATATTTTTTCCATACTGCACTCTTCGTGCAACTGGTTTTTGCTAACTTGATGGCTGCACATGAGAGCTCTTCAACTTTATACTTATTTCAGTTAAATTTGATACTCTGACACAGCCCTTTAATGAAGGATACTTCCAAATCGCTTTCATTTTTGGCCACATCAAAGCAAATCAAATGTTTCTGATTATGTTTCTGTGGCAAACATTAATTCTCAAAGCAAATTACTAATCAGCAGTGTGTTTTATTATTTGCAATGTAAAACAGACTGGGCACCAAACGAAAAGATTTTAGTGCATCCCCAAATGAATGCATGTAGGTTCCTATGACAGTGTGAGGTGTACAGTTTTTCCTACTGTAACCTCACGGCTATGTTCAGTGGCATTACTCACAAGTGTTTCAACAGGTTTGTCAATAAAATGTCTTCCGTCTGCTGAGAATCTGTATCTCACAGAGAACACCATCAGGAAAAGAATTCCTGAATGGGTGGTACTTCTTGCAGCTGATTTAAATCCCAACATTTTAACGGAATATCCTCTAAAACAGATTAGCTGTGCAGCATAAGTTAATGTGTTAATCTTGGCAAGTTATTAGGACCTTTGGAGGCAGCGTCTACAAGGTGAAGCTCATTTGCAAGCATTGTTCTTGTAGTTTCCTATATGTGAGTCAAACCACTACTACATTGAAGCAGCCATCAGCGAACACTAGAGACGCACGCCTGTGCTCAGAGCAAGATAATTTTTTATTAAAGATTTCATCCGTCGCAAATGATACAAAGACTGAGCAGGTTGGCGGAGGACTGCGCTGTCTGAGTGCTTTTCTTGTTACTCAAAGTGATGCTGTGAATTTCAGTTCTGAATGATCAGTTAGGATATATCCATCATAGTTTTTCCCAAGCAGATATTAGCTGGGTGAACATCAGTGGGGCATTTAGCAGCCAAAGAGGCAGATATTTCTCTTGGGAGCTGGTAGAAACCACAGACAGAGCTACAGGAGATAATGTTGCACCAACACTCATCAGGTGGCCATGCAAAGATCAATTCACTGTTCATTGATTGATCATTTCAAGAGCTTTGTTGACAAGACGAAAGATACAGAATATCACCAGTGTTGTCCTTAAAGACAGTAATAGCTGCCTTTATTTGTTGGCCAAATCAAGTAATTGAAATCACATAAATCTTCGTGATAGTCAGTGTTCATGCAATATGTGTTTTTTTTTTTTTTTGCATGTTTATCTGATCCTAAAGGGCTTGAGGACATTCAAAAGATATCTACAGCCACTCATATTATCAGGAAATGGCACTCTCGTGTTTATCAGAAACATTAGAAAACATGAAAAAATCCAACACAAGTATCATACAAGAACACTTATTTTAGGATAACTGTCCAAAATAACAGACTGCAGGAGAGTGAACGAGACTCTATTTATATAACATTTCTGTTTTATTTGACTTGGAGGTAATGGTAGGGTTCTGAGGTTGCTTATTATATATGCAAACCACTGCTTTCATTTTTCTTTTGATATCTCAGTGTGTTTTGCTGTCTGCTTCTGAAGTGTGAATCTAGGCAAGGTAGACGGGGTGGTTGGGGTCATTTGCTATATGATGGCTTTGAACTTCAGAGCGACAGCAATAATGTAGACCAAGTTGGTTCTGAGAGAATGAATGAGCTTAGAGATGATATGTGCATGTTTGAAAAATGTCCTTCAGTCTACAGCTGTGAGTAAATTGAATAAGCAGATGGAGCAGTACAGGACAACCAGTTACTGTAAAAGCTCAGCTGTGATAGCAGGGTTGGTGCTGCAGTTAGTTGAATTTGTGCTGCTCTATACAAAGGATGCTTGTGTGTATAACCGTGACCTGGAAATTGATGGTGTCAGTCAATATCTTTAGTAATTATGATGCAGCACCAAAAAATGCTGTAGAATTCAACACTCAAGTACCTCCGAATTTTGAGATCCTTTTTCTGGGCCATGTTTTGGATGTGAAACAGAAGAGGGATATAAAGCTGCTGCAGGCCCTTTTGGCAGCAAATTAAATCAATCACTAGAAAAATAGTAAGTTCACCAATACTATGTCAGAAGATTGGTGGGGTATTATCTTGGAAATATTCTAAATTGAAAAGCTGAGTTTCTCTTTCACAATTGTAAGACTCTTTCTGACAAATTTGGAGAAACTTAATCAAATATCAAACCGCTGTGCGAGCAGACTTTGTAAAATCGGACTAACTGGATGTAGGATGCAGGTTTAAGCCTGCCATTGGTCACTCATCCAAGGTGACTGTCTTTTCCTTCCGCTATCTACCGCTTTTGATAAGAAAACAACAACTTCCAGATATACAACGGCACTGAATATTTCAAGTCTTGCCATTGTAATGGTGTAGTTTCTGTGGTTGTGAGAGAAATGCCAGATATATTGGTCACACTCCTCATTCAACCTACTCCTTGTTTTTATGTTAAAAAACAAAAAAATTGTTATTGTTTTGTTGATTTTGTTGAGTTGCTTTTATCTTCTTTATTGACATTTAAGTAAACTACTTACGTTTAACCATGGTCCTAGGTTTATCAATTTCTGAATACTTTGTCTTTCCAGACTTCTTGACCATTGCAACAATATTGGGGACTGGAATCTTAGGTGAGTACTTATATCTTTTTTACTTGAGATGCAAGAGCACGAAAGATTGCCCACAATCCAAAAACCTGATAATCACACATATTACCCTCTGGTGGATTTGAGGATTAATGAACTTATCTTTCTGTTTATGGAGCACAAATGTGAAAGGCAATCTGAGTAATTACAAATCTGATAAAGAAATGAAATCCATTATATTTGAAAATATCACTGTTCACGAGTAAATGTAAAACGCAAGTATCCATATGGGCTTTCATCAGTGTGTCCTTGAGGCCTGATGAACATTTTAATTGCATTTCCTCTCTCATGAAACATTTGAAAAGCAGAGTACTTCAAAACTTTGATTGTTTATATCCCCGTTTGCTGCTTCCAGTCTTTTTCATTGTGCTATGTGCAGTGTTGTTGCTATTAGCTGTTAGTCAATGAAATAGTAATAATAATAATAATAAACTTTATTTATGTAGCACCTTTCTAGAGCATAAAAGTCACAAGGTGCTTTACAAAAGCATAAAACAACAATCCATAAAAACACAAAATAAGAGCAGAAATCGAGATAAAAAAAAAGAGAAGAGATAAACACAACAAATCACACAAAGGCAAGTCTAAAAAGATGGGTCTTTAGCTGCTTTATAAAAGTGTCGACAGTGTCCGCTGATCTTAGATTTGGTGGGAGAGAGTTTCACAGAGTGGGTGCCACAACCTCAAACACGCAGTCTCCTTTAGTTTTCAGCCTTGAACGAGGAACTACCAGCAGGCCCTGATCAGAAGACCTAAGTGACCTGCTGGTGACATAAGGCTGTAGCAGATCTCTGATGTAGGCCAGTGCCTGACCATGCAGAGCTCTGTAAGTGACCACAAGGACTTTGAACTGTATCCGAAATTTAATGGGGAGCCAGTGAAGAGCAATTAAAATTGGAGTGACATGGGACCTTTTGGGGGTCCTGGTTTGCAGTCTGGCAGCGGCGTTTTGGACCGCTTGCAGGCGATCCAGAGACGCTTTGCTGAGGCAGGTAAAAAGCGAGTTGCAGTAATCCAGACGTGATGACACAAACGCATGGATTAACATCTCCATCTCAGCTTGAGACACAATGGGCCTGAGTTTGGTTGTGTTCCTCAACTGGAAAAAGCAAGAGCGAATCAGCAATTTCACATGCTGATCCAGAGTCAGAGCCTGGTCCACAGTGACACCAAGAATTTTAACGGAAGGTTTAACCATGGAGGTATGGAAACATAAACCATCTTTGATCCTAGGGACAAGACTTGGAGGAGCAGAGATAAGAAATTCAGTTTTGTCAGAATTTAGCTGCAAAAAGTTATTAGCCATCCAGTTTTTTATCGCTGTCACACAGTCACTTAGAACTGACAGTGAAGCAAGGTTGTGGGGCTTAAAGGAAAAATAAAGCTGAATATCATCAGCATAGCAATGATAATAGATACCTTTAAACTGATTTATTATTTGCCCAAGAGGAAGCAAATACAAGCAAATAGAACTGGACCAAGGACTGAACCTTGGGGCACACCACAGCGGAGGGGTTTAGGTGAGGAGGCAAAATTACCAAGAGAAACAGCACAGCTCCTGTCAGAAAGGTAGGAGGAGAACCACTGCAGGGCTGTCCCCGTCACACCCACCCACTGACCAAGTCTCTCTATCAGTATACCGTGGTCCACTGTATCAAATGCTGAACTAAGATCCAACAGCACCACCACTGAACAATCTCCTGCGTCACTGCGCATCAGGAGGTCATTAGAGACTCTAAGAAGAGCAGTTTCAGTAAAGTGCAGCCTTCGAAAACCTGACTGAAACTTATCAAAAATACAGTGCTCATCTAGAGCAGTTGTAAGCTGGTTTGCAACTACTTTCTCCAAGATTTTTGCAACAAAAGGCAGCTTGGAGATGGGCCTGTAGTTTTGAGGTAGAGAAGAGTCTAGATTTGATTTCTTGAGTAGAGGCTGAATAACAGCATATTTGAAATTAGCAGGGACACAACCAGATAACAAAGAGGTGTTAATTATAGACAGCACCGCAGGACCAAGTGACCCAAGAACATCTTTAAACAAAGATGTTGGTAGGACATCAAGAGAGCAAAAGGAAGTTTTCAAATGGTTAACCCTTTAAGCTGCAGTCAATTCCAGCCGTTTTCAGTACAAAAAAATCGCTAATATTCTATTTTTAAATAAAAAAAATGACGAAAAATACAGGGAATATTGGACGCGCATCGCGAGGTGCATTTCCTTGAAAACGACCGATTCGTGGATTTTATTCTGATTTCAGGACATGTTTTGGACAAAATATTTTACTGGCTTGTGTCGTCTGGATGTAAAAGGTTGGATTATGGCTGTTTTTTGTGGAATATTTTCATCTGTGTGTGATAATGAACCCGGAAATGTGAGTCGCGCTGTGTGCGTTGAAGCCGTGTATAGAGAATGGATGGATGGATATTCGTTTTTGTCGGACAAATGTGTTTTTCTCACCCGCTGTGGTAATCACATCTGAAAGTGGTTTATACCGGTGGATTCATGAGAATCTAAGCTTTCCATCAGCGTATAGTGTTTGTATAATTGCGTTTGCAGGCGTCGGACATTCTTGAAATTCCTATGCAAATTAGTAGGTGTACTGCTGGCGGTACACTGAAGTTTAAGGGGTTAACCAAGTTAGAGAGTTGTGGCAGGGAGATAGGAGAAAAACTCTCCAGGATAGACCGCCAAGAGAAGCAACAACCAGAGGGGGCAGGAGAGGGTACAATATTTGATCTAATGTCATTAATCTTGCCCAAGAAAAAAGAAAGAAAATTGTCACATTCCTCATCAGAGAAAATTGGTACAGTAGGTGATACTGGGGTAACAATATTACCAATAGTCTCAAATAAAATTCTGGGATTACGCTGGTTATTAGACACAAGCCTGGAGAAATACGCAGCTCTGGCATCCTTCACTGCATTATTAAAAGACGCTAAAAGCTCTTTCAGAGAAGAATAGTGGACATGCAGTTGAGTGGATTTCCATAGGTGCTCAACCCTCCGACATTCTCTCTTCAGCGAGCGAATACTGTCATTAATCCAGGGGGCGGGCTTGGTTGGGGCGCCCTTCTTGTTTTAAAAGGGGTCACATCATCCAGAACAGTACGGCAATGTTCATTAAAGGAATGTACCAAGGTGTCAACATCACTGTCCACATCCGGATTGAAACAAAAAGCAGCAGCAAACTTTCCTGCGGAGAGGCGGTTAAGCATGCGAGAGCGTATTGTAGGTTGGCAGGGGAAGGAATCCAGATTAAAAGACAGATCAAATAAAATACAACTGTGATCAGTAATAAAAAGATCCTCAAGGACTAAAGAATCAATATTCAAACCCAAAGTAAAAACAAGATCCAGAGTGTGCCCTCTATTAAGTGTAGGGCCTAATACATGCTGCGTAAGGTTGAAAGACTCTGTGATGTTAATAAAACTAGAGGCAAAATTATTTGAGACATCATCAACATGTATGTTAAAATCACCAGCAATGAGAACTCTAGATAGCTTAATAGAGGACAAGAAGTCAGAAAACTCAGACAGAAATAATGCATCTGAGCCTAGAGGACGGTAAATTAAAATGCAGCAAAATGGATTTTTACGACCAATTTTAGTAATTTGAAGCTCAAAAGAAGAGAAGGATCCAGTGCTCACCGACCGACATACGAAGCGGCTCCTGAACACAGCAGCAAGTCCTCCACCACGACCTGAGAGTCTGGGCGAGCTGATGAAAGTGTAGCCCTTTGGGCAAGGCTCAATGAGTGGGGCAAGATCCATATTCCTCTGCCAGGTCTCCGTCAGGAAGAGAAAGTCCAGTTTTTTCGACAGAACAAAGTCATTTAGCACGAAGGATTTGTTTGCTATGGAGCGCATTAAGTAGCGCCATTTGGAGAGGTGAAAACTCGGCGAGGGAATCCCGAGGCAGAGGGCGCAGATGACGCGGACTCACTCTGCCGCGACGGGGAACTCCACACACCGGAGGAGCCGGGTTCAGCTCCCGGGACGAGTCAGGAACCACAGGTCGGAGAACGGAGAATCTAACACACGCAGCCAGCGGTGACGGGAGATTATTCCACGGAGTAACAGGGAGCATCAAGCCATGGATCGCTAGAAGTGAACGCTGGTGTTTTCCAGCGACACCTCGCCTAGAGCCATCGCAGCCTCACTTGAACTCCGGCCCTTCTCCCTCTCCTTCTTCCGTACTTGCGGAGAACTTGGTGCTGCAGACCAGTGCAGGGAACGCCGTCGGCAACTGACACGAATGGATCCGGCGCCGCGGATTGCGGGTAACAACCCCAAGGAGTGGAAACGCCATAATCCACCATGGATGCCCTGATGAACAGAAGAGTCTGGCGATCGTACACCCGAGCAGCAAATCCATCGTTGACAAACAGCAGAACGAACTGAGCAATACAGAGAACAGGTAGGAGCTGGAGCTCACGAGAAAGCCGGGCAGCGGCAGAGCCAAACACAGGCGCCATCTTGCCCCCATCATATAAAATGACAGGAAGGATTGTGCATTGCCTTATATTCATACTCCAAAAACACAAAATTAACCTGCATTAATTCAGGATACACAGTTCAGATGACCACCTAGAAACTGATTAGGATTTTGTGGACCAGTCCAATCTCATCACACCTGATAATAATAGATGGAGCAAATTTGAGGGGCATTAAGAACAGACGAAGAGCACTCTCCACAAGAAACACATCACAGTAAAGTTCTGGATTGGACAGAAAAGAGGGATGCTTTACTACATAATTCTGTTCAGCAACACCTCAACCTACCCTTAAATTGACTGTACATAGGAATAACATCTTGCTCGCACAGCAAGAGCAAAACCCAAAGCTTCACAGAGGTATTTATTGAAAATTCGTTGTACTGAATTGAACTAACATGGTGGAAACCTAAAGTTGTATTTGTTCTTTCTACTAGGTGTCCTTTTTTATAATTAAAGCTCTGTCCATCTCCTGGCTGTCATTGGCAGAGCAAATTTAACGGTGGTTTATGAAGTGTAGTTAACACCAGAGAGATTTTTGTAGAGGTGGAAATTACATGGGACATTACATTTAATTACTTTGTTTTCAGCGGGGTCTTCTTGTAGTTCCACAAAGGTGGAGCCCTTCCAAGTTAATACTTGTTCAGTCACTTAAATCTCATATTGAAATCAGTGCAATCCATTAAATTTTATGGTAAGTTTGAGTCAGAATATAGAGGAGTGTCTGTGAGAGCGAAAGACAAGCAGAGACAATGATGGACAGGTGGTTAGGTACGCTGACAAAAAACAAGCATTGTCTAGGGCATGTTTCCAGATCTACTTAGGTGGCAATAAAATTTAGAAATACTTCTACATTTTTTTACTTTCTAGGTCTTCCAGTGACAATAGCCCATGCTGGACTGGTGCCTTTCCTAGTCTCTTTTCTTGTTGGCTTCTTTGTCCAAGTAAGTAATGGATTCTGAATATGAGAAATTATCTGATTGCACTCATTTCAAGAACAAAAAAGTATATATTTTCATCCACTGTTATGCAGGCCTTGCTCATCTACCTGTTTGTGGAACTTCTTCAGAAATGTCAAGTGGTGCAGCTGGAATCTCTGAAGGTCAGTAGCTGAACTAGCCCTCTACAATAGCTGCATTTTACATTTTGGGATCCATTTTTGACCCTAAGACCAGACTCTGACACTTAGCTTTACTGAAAAAAAGGTCAAAACTGTATTTAAAAAAATAAATTGGGCACTATTCTGCTGAGCTAAAGACTGTGCTCACACAGAGCAGATGACAGATAGACATGGAAACACATTGGAGATACTGAGATCAAAAGAAAACATAGTTGAGCATCGAAAAAAATGGTATACAGAGGAGCAATTGATGGACAATATGTGCGACTTGATGAAATATCTTTGTAGAGCTACTGTGCAGAGTAGTGTGAAAAACATTTAATTTGTAGATATTGTCAAAATATAAAGTATGTAGGCACGTGGTTATGTCATTTTTTGTAAAATGAATACTAAATTAAACTTTCTTTTTTTTCCTATTTTTATAAATTATGGTGTTACAACTGTACCATACTGGACAATTGTGAGACATTTTTGAATTGTCTCTACTCTAGCCATGGGTGTACTGTTTTCATAGAAGCATAGGAATTTATCTTGCAGTAAAAATCAGCTGACACTGAGGAAAAATATAATGGAAGCAAACTAGAAGAGCACTCAGACAGTGCAGTACTCCACCAAGGCTGCTCAGTTGATGTATTATTTCCGACAGATGAAATCTTTAAATAAAACTGACTTTGTGCTGAGCACAGGCATGTGTTATGCATGTGCATGTTATGTATGGATACCGAATTGAGTGTAAATTACTCTTATAAAAGTCTGTTGATCAGTTCATCACTTTTGACAAGCCTTTGTTTTGTTAGTGTTAAAATAACAGTTCCCTCCATGCTTTTATTTTGAAGGTGTATTTTTAATGGTACACGCTTCAATTTTGTAATCACTCAGGGACACAGGAAGTGCTGATCTAAGAAACGGATTCTTGACATGACAAAGACGCTGCCGGAAAGTCCGAAAATTCACGTAAAGATGGAAGAAAACGGTTCCACGCTGTTGCAGTCTAGCAAAGGATGTGTCTAAAGTTAGAAGCAGCTAGCTACAATCAGGACAAGCTCTTACAGTGTTTCCTGGAGAAAGGAGTGAAGGACAGAAAGGTGAATTTATGTTCAAAATAAGACTGAGCCTCATCATTGTCTGGCTGGGGTTTGCTGCATACGTGACCTAAATATGTAGCGTGCAGCAGGAATTGATGGGACTCAGAAACACCCCACAGTTTAATCGTTTGTTCCTTGTATGATTTCCAACTGATAAATCTAGTCAGTTTGTAGTATGATCCCAATTGTGTGATCGTCGGCAGGTAACTGACACAGTGTTCATGTCACGGTTACAGTGACGCTGTACCGGCAGCTGTATCTGGCAATGGGAAATCCTTAACAGAACCGTGCATCCAGAATCTAAGCTGCATCACTGACCAAATCTAATCACTTGGCCCTGAAAATTTCATCCAAATCCATTTGTCTGTTTTTGAGTAATGTTTCACACAGACAGACAAACTTTTGCTGATCATCACATAACTCCACCGTTCCTTGGCGGAGTAAAAATGCCCCAGAACTGCTAGAGGTGTAGAATGTAACATGAAGAAACATTCAACAAACCAGGCTCAGGGTGGGTGGCCGTGGCCATCTGCCGCAACTGGCTGGGGTGAGAGAGAAGATAAACACTTTGAAATGACAGGAGAAAACACTGGACAGGTTGAGGAGGCAGTTAAAATGTTCTAATTTGACCAGATTTTTGTATGTTGTTCTTAGACAGGTGTCGCAGAGTGTATTGTGATGGATCAAGTGGGTGTGGAGGATCCAGCCCCCACCGAGGAAGAAGATGAGGATGAAAGTGAAAATGCAGAAGCAGGTAAGAAAACTTTTTCTTTAGCATTAAATCTTTCCAAATATTTCCATTTCCCTCCAGGTTTGTTTGAAGTCACCATGTACCACAAGCAGTAGTGGTGCAACGGATCATCATTGATCCATGATCCGTTCTGATCGACGTCATCGGTTGGGCACACACAAGACCCGCGGATCCATTTCTGAAAAAAAATAAAAAGTTGTGCTCCGTCCACACACAGCTTGTGGCGAGCGGAGAAAGGAAGAGAGCAGACATGACGAGTAGGGCTGGCCCGAATAGCGGTTTCTGGCCTCCGAATATTCGGGCCCTATTAAAGATGAATATCCGAATATTCGTTCCGTCCCATAACGTCTAAGGGGGGGGGGGGGGGGCTTGTGCCGCCGGCGGCTGCTTGTGGCGGAGACGGCTTGTGTCGGAGACGGCCCAGGGGGCTGTGGCGGCAGCGGGGGCTGCTGCTTGTGGCGGAGACGGCCCGAGTATTCGGATCCGTTCGTCTGGTCTCGGGTCCAAATTTTGCCTTCGTTTTGCCTTCAGTTAAACTGAAGAATTCCCAAACAGTGGAGGTCTTCAGCATCTTGTCTTGTGTTTATGCAACGAAATGAAGCGTGACATCAGAGTCGGCAGCCACCCGGCTATTCGCATGGTGTTTACAAACACGAACGGAGGAGCCGAGATGAGCCGAACACGACGGGATGAGCCGAAGTGGGCCGAAGGCGAAGGGAAGAGACGAGCTCCGAATATTTTCGTCTGGGGGGAGAAAGGGGTGATCACATAGACATATGTGTATATGTCATAGACATGCTGATCCGAAAAATGATCCGATCCGTGACTCTTGATCCGAGGTCCAATCCGATCCGTGAGTTTAGTGATCCGTTGCACCACTAACAAGCAGTGTCCAGTTCATCTGGCCAGAATGAGTTTCTCAAGCCCTATTTCAAGCTGTCATTCAGACATGGCTTAGTTTTCCGTTAATGTTTGTCAGGGTTGATATTGGTCCTGAAATGTGGCAAAGCATTCCCAAGTGCTTGCAATGTTAGCAGAAAAATGACCAAGGTGCTCATTCATGCGTGAAACTGACATATTCAGTTGCTGTCAGATTAATGAAAAGAAGTCCGTGTCTGAAAGGGGAGAAACAATGAGTCTCTCAGAAATGTTATTTACAATGTAACTGAATGGTATTGGTCCACTTTTATTCCCAGAATGACCTACTTGGATTTAATGTCACTCTGCATTTACAATTCCACCCATCCTAACAAGCTGCTAACTGTGGACAGCTGTCGACTACTTGGTAAATCTGCACTCACATGTAAACAATATTTGTTGACAGATGTCAGATTCCCTTAGTAGAATTAGAATGATTCAATTTTCAGAGATTACACAGCCAACAATAGTGACAGTTTGTAGAAGGAATGTCAACAAGGGATTATTACTCCGCCCAGGAACGTGGTGGAGTTATGTGATGACTGGTGTTGGCTGGTTTGTCTGTTCGTTCACATTACTCAAAAATGGAATAACAGATTTCGATGAAATTTTCAGGGAAGATCAGATATGACACAAGGACCAATTGGTTAGATTTTGGCAGTGATGCAGCCTATTTCTGTATCATTGCAAAATAGCAGCACAGCGTCACTGTAACGATGACAAGTGAACACTAGGTCAGCTGCCTGCTGACGATCACATGATTGCTATCCTACTACAAATCCACCGTTGCGGACTTATTGGGGTGTATCTGTTGGAAATGATACAGAGAACAATTGATTAAATTGTGGGGGTGTTTCCAAGTCCCATCGATTCCTGCCCGACGCTACATATTTGTCACGTGATTCCATGTCCGTGCATATCGTACACATGCATAACACACGCCTGTGCTCAATGCAAGGTCATTTTGTTTATGCGTACATCTATTTTAAATGGCCACATTCTATATTGCCGTGATTTCTGATCATCAGTAACTAATAAACAAATGTTGCATTTCTAAAAAACAAACAAAAGAAAAGGGCTGCATTTCTGACAGTGCCATATGGGGGAATGAACAGCGCTTTTTTAATATAGAAATGTGAACGTGCTAAAAAGTTAAATTCCAGATTGTTTGCTTCTGTCATTTTTCTCTAAGTACATGAAGAGGTATTGTGCTTTATTTCTTTCATGCTGTTTCTTCACACTGATATAACACATTGTGTTAAATTGGATCATATTGCAGCATAAACTGCTGCATCAGGACAGTTCTCATTTGAATTACATTGATCTGTTAACTGGATGTTTTGGCTCTCTGGTTGCATGGGGAGATATGAATGAAATAGGTCTTTGTGGGTGAGATATACACACCTGCTAAAGCCTCATTTATAAAAAACTAATTTATAAGCATCATTTTGAAACATTAACCAGTTGATACTACTGTGGGTGCTGGCAAGTTCCCAGCTTACATGTCTATCCTGGATTTCCGTTTTGTGAATGTATCATATTTCACTAAAAACACTGTTTTCTGATCTGCACCTCATTACATTTGACATTGATAGTATTTGGTGTTCATGCAACACTTACTATGTTTATCTGTTGTCTTCTCATCTTCAAAACCTGTGGATATTTTTATAGGTATAATTTAATTAGTACAACAGTATAGTTGTCATTCCTCAAACATAGGCCAGTGACCAGAGTTCTTGTTTTTAGCAGAAATGCTGTTTAAATTCAATCAATTCCAATCACTTCTGCCCAGCCAGTTTTTCACTCTGTTCGTCGGCTCAGTAAAACTGATAAGGCATAATCCTTCCTTTCGCTTTGTTGGCATAGTGCTAATGTGAGACACTGGCAGAAAGCATAAAATGACGTTGACAGTGGCCTAGTAGAGATCAATAAAATACCTACAAATAAAAAAATAGAATTAAATGGTGATTTTTTTTAAATTGAAAAGACACTTCAATGTGTAGCAGACTCGCAAGTTTGATGAGACTTTGTTGAATTGGATAGAATAAAAACTTGAAATTATACTGGATATGCCATGAAGGTAATTTTACAGTTAGACCAAAAAAATGTTGATACTCATGACAAGTTTGAGATATATATATATATAGTACATTTTTGTTTTCTTCTGACTGGAAATGATATACAGAAGGGATAAAAGACAGTAAGACTCTAAACTGATGGTATGTGAATATGTGAGTAGTTCACTTTTCAGTGTTAACAGTCAGTTGCAAGCCATTGCTAAAACAGAAATGCATAGTGAACTTATTAGGCTCCATCACTGAGAGAAAATTGGACATTGTTGCTCCTCACAAGATGGAAAAAGGATAGAAAAAGCTTTATCCAAGTGTTTGCAAGTGCCAGTGGTCACAGTGCAAAGCATAATCAAGTACAAGGCTACTCTCAATTCATGCTGACCAAAGAGGACTCTACCTGCACACAAAAGCTCTTTGCAGAAGCCCACTTGGGCAAAGAGCTAAGCTTTTCATCGTCAATTCAGTGGTCAGATGAGATGGAAATGAAGCTGTTAAGACACCGAGACATTGCTTATTTTATGGAAAATAAAGGAGAGGCATTCAAACCGAAGAACACCATCCCCACTATATAGCTTTGGTGTGTTTTTCAGTCAGTGTCAGCACTGGACTTTCCAACAAGACAATTATTTTTAGAATTAAGATGACAAAGAAGTATTTCACCAGCCAATAGTAACTGTGGCTGCATGAACAGCCAGCCTTCAAACACTGAACAACGGAAGTCTCATTTTCTGGAAATGAGACTACTGAAGAAAAATAGGCAACTGATGTTTTGATATTTAGTCATCAAGATTAAACTTCCCCTGCAAACTGTTGTGTTCATCATCTCCATTATATACATTATATCTAGATGTATATCCGCTTTCAGACAACACATAGAAACAGACAAGACCACTTTCAGCAACACATAGAAAATCCTTTCGCACATGATTGCTGGTTGATTTGGATAGTTATACATGTATACATACATAAATGCTGCTTTCATTGGCATGCTCATCGAAATAAATATACATATCTATGGTGCCATAATTGGGTCAAAAGTCAAGTGCACGTAACTCTCTCGCATGTGCGTAACACTCTTGACACACAGTTGACAAAATAATGAACCAGGTGTAAATTTAAATTTGAATATTTAAAAAATCATTAGAGTTTAAGCTTGCCAATTAATGGATTTTGCACAATCCAGGGGTATACTATGGAAACAAATAGAATATTAAGCCAAAAAGCACACTGATTTTTTTCACTTGCTGGATGATCTGAAATGTACCCCTAATTATAGAATCACTCTTAAACTCCCTGTTAGAATCACTGGAGTAGACACGCTGGGCTTCTGGGCCGATTCTGGTCAGTCCACCTGGGTAACTGCCGTTAGCAATGGAGCTGACTAACGTCTAATCGCTGTACTAAAGGCTGACAGCCCCGCAATGGAGCACTGAGACCTCCCATTTAGAGCCAGAAATACGTGGAGACACTCACCCACTGGCAGTTGGAGATCCGGGCTCGGTATTGCGTGTGTTCGGCGGAGCTGCGGTCCATGGGCACAGCAGAACAGCGGCAGCAGCATCAAAGGGGCTCCAACGGACTGTGTCATTTCCTCTCTTGTATACAGTGGCATCCTACGTGGAGGGTGAGTTCTTGCTGTCGCAGACAGCCTATCATAGGGAGGTTGTGGCGAGCACTGGTATCTGCCCACAAAGGGTCAAAAGTCTTCTCCCCGCGCGCGTAGATCAGAGCTCCACGAGGCTCCTCGCACGCAGAGACATCGCTACACGTGCACAGAGTGTTTTTTGCATGTGGAGACATTGCTTCGTGCGCGCGGGATACTTGTTTCGCGCGCGAGAGAGAGTTGCACGCGTGACTTTTGACCTAATTATGGCACCATACATATCCACCTTCTGTGACATTCAGTGCTTGACCTCGTTTACTAGGAAACACTGTCTGTTGATCACTTTTCGTCTCTCGTGTTGCTTGGAATGAAATCTCGTTTATGGCTGTAGATATGTCACTTGAGGTTTACGAGAATCACATTCATCAGCCGTAAAAGACCTCTAGCATGTAGCTGTGCCCTGACTCAAATCTATGGCTGACCTCTACCAGTGCTGCATGTGTAGAGTCATAGGTAAGATGTAAATGCCTAAGAATTTGTTCACAGTGCAAATGTAAAGAAAAGGCAAAATACCAGACACTGCATGATTGCATTGTTACTACAAAGATTAAACATGCAAGCAGGATTTGACAGTCGCCTATTTTTCTTTGAAGTAGATTGTGCAGCTAATGGTTTATCCTCGCATACATGCAAAGGAATTTAAAAGAAAATGAAGTATTCCCTAAGTATCCCGGTTGAGTGTCATAATACCTGCTGCTCATTTTATATACATTACTTTGAACCATTTCTTGTGAAACGACAGTTGAGTTTTTTTAAACCTTGAACCTTGGATCAGCTTCCTCAAGCAGAGCATACAGTTTATGCTAAAGCCTTTATAAAAGGTTTAACCACAATTTAAGAACAGAGTTGTAATTATATGGACCAGTGGCTTTTCAGGCCTACACTGCTAAGCTGATTTGGGTATCCCACTGACAGAAATAATTATGTAGTATAATGGCTAATTTGTTGTCAGTGTAACTTGCCATGTCTCATTTTCAGTGACAGGCCCCATGTCTGTTGCTTGATTTATATTTTGGGTATCATTTGGATTTTATTAATTCTCATTTGCTAGTCGGTTCCTGTTCTTAATGATTTTGAGACCAGGTGGCTAGGCTTAGTACAACAGCAGGATCCTGCTTTTAGTATAATATGCAAGCAGTAATTTTCTAGTAATATAGCAAAGTGTATTATGATAATCACTGGAGACATTTTCCTACAGTGACTTGTTTTACTTTCAATGCAATAATACATTTTCATGTGAGTATTTGCTCCACCACTGTCCATCTTTGTCAGTCAAAGAAAACAAAAATTTAATAATTGTATGGAACCACTGAATTTACCCTAGCCAAAGCCACATTTATCACTGCAATGTTTAAAATTAGTACATGCACCTTTATACAAGCAGCACAACAATGGCTACAAGGTTACTGTCGGGCTGCACAGTGGTCAGTGGTTGGCACAGTCACCTTGCAGATCCCCGGTTTGTGTCCTGGCCAGAGATCTTTGTGTTTATAGACCGTCTGCAATTTGACAATTAAGTGATTCTCTTTGTTTTGTAGCTCTGATAAACAATGTAATTTTAGAGATTTTCTTCTTAAAAAAAAAAAAAAAAAAAGACAACTTGCATTTTGAACCAGTGGTGAGTTTTGAGGTTCAGAGGCCTAATGAATGTGGCTGCATAGACTAGTGAGTTTGTTTTGAGAACAGGATCTCTCCCGGTGTGTTAAACAAGTAGCAACACATTGCAGCAGTCATAGATTAGTGTTACTCTAAGATAATTTTGGTTCCTCGAATCAGCTGTAATGTGTATAGATTAGCAAAATAGTTGCTGAAAGCCTGTGTGTTGTTTCCTGTTACAGAGGTTAATATATTATTTATCAAACTGCCCAACAGCATAAGTTGAAGTTCGCACTGTTTCCATGGCGGTAAAATGTTGTTTATCTGCATTTGTGCATCAGTTAATCTTATCTTAATCCTGTAATGCCAACTTTACCAACACGTAGTACTATAGTTTACGTTAACTTCAGGAAAATGTTGTGTGCAGCCTTTCAGTAGTTTGCTGCTAAGATAAATGATCTCAATGCTTGTTGCTCTGCTGCTTTTATATAGAGAGATTACAATATGGAACAAATGGCAGTTTAAGCCTGTTCATTTTATCTACAAAACAAACACAGTGGAAAATCAGAGTTAACAAATTGAATAAGCTTTATGTGTAGTTTTTCTTTTGTAAACTTGGTGTCCACTAGTCTAAACACCCCATTCTTATCTAATCAAGTCAGACAAAAATGCTTCTTAAGCTTAAAAGCTGCACGTGCATGTTGTGCAGTTGCTGGTATTGAGGAATGGAAGCTTTTTTAAAATTTAAAATCAAGCACAGATGGTGGTGGTGTGTGTGTGTGTGTGTGTGTGTGTGTGTGTGTGTGTGTGTGTGTGTGTGTGTGTGTGTGTGTGTGTGTGTGTGTGTGTGTGTGTGTGTGTGTGTGTGTGTGTGTGTGTGTGTGTGTGTGTGTGTGTGTGTGTGTCAATGCCCTATTCTCATATAATGGACTTCTGCATTGCTATTAATTTAACATGCTTATTTTTTGACTATTGCATTCAATAATGCACACTCTGCCATGACCACTTTCATCAAAGTTGTGAGAGCATAAACAGATGGAAGAAAAAAAACATCCACGGTTCACATTACTTCCAGGTCAGTGAGAGATCAACTTGGTTATAATAAACTCCTCAACAAACGTCAGGATAAATCTTAGAGGTTATAAGAACATTTCAGAAACAGTAAGATAAAGAATTATGTCTATGAATTATATTTTAAAAAAATGTATTTCTACTTACATGTCTTATTAAATTCAGATTTTTTTTTAAACCAAAAACTGTGATTTCAGTGTTTGCCCAAAGCCAGCTGTTTGTAATCTGGGAATTTTTGCCCAAATTTTCGGAACTGTAGACTGTGGTTAAACAGAGCGGATGCAAGACAAGTGTGGAAACAAAGAGAAATGTAACTGGAAAAATACTGATATTATGTCGAGTCACAATTTTATTCCAGTACTGGTACCACCTGGGGGCACTTGTTTCATTTACATTCCAGGTTATATCCCTTTTTGTGCATTTGCTTATAGCTATGGTTGTGTTGTTTCCATGGGGATGCAGGACTTAATATTGGTGTGAAAAGTTAGTCCAAAGTCAGTAAAAGTCTGACAGGTGAAAAGCATTGCCCAGAAACTTTATGGGTTTCAGAAGGTTGATCTTGTTTTTATTCTTCTTATTACTATTATTTTTGCTTTTGAAATACTGCATATTTTCCTCTGGACTATTCACCATCAGAGACCTGAAGAGGGGAAAATAATATGTCAAACCAAATGAATCTATCTCAGCAGGAGAGGTTCATATCTAGTTCAAAGCTTCAGCTCTTGATGAGGGGTCATACATAATCCTTCATTTGAAAGGTTCCGAAACAGTGCCAAGAAAAGATAGTTTGGTAACTCATAGACATGGGGATAAATTTCATTTGAACATTGAGAGGGACAAATTGGTGGCTGTCTAGGGGTCCTCTGAAAACACAAAATTTCCAGCAAGCTGGTGAATTTTATTTGTAGCTTTTCTGCATTACTTTCAGGTGAAAATTTGCAATTACACACGTGGACAAAATTGTTGGTACCCCTCAGTTAAAGAAGGAAAAACCCACAATTCTCACTGAAATCACTTGAAACTCACAAAAGTAACAATAAATAAAAATTTATTGAAAATTAAATAATCAAAAACAGCCATTACTTTTGAATTGTTGATTAACATAATTATTTAAAAAAACAAACTAATGAAACAGGCCTGGACAAAAATGATGGTACCTCTATAAAAGATTGAAAACTATTTGACCAGAGTGACATGATTAACTCAGGTGTGTCATTTAATTGACATCACAGGTGTTTCCAAACTCATAATCAGTCAGTCTGCCTATTTAAAGGGAGACAAGTAGTCACCCTGCTGTTTGGTTAAAAGGTGTGTACCACACTGAACATGGACAACAGAAAGCGAAGGAGAGAATTGTCCCAGGACATCCGAAAAAAAATTATAGACAAACATCTTAAAGGTAAAGGCTATAAGACCATCTCTAAACAGCTTGAAGTTCCTGTGACAACAGTGGCTCATATTATTCAGAAGTTCAAGACCCACGGGACAGTAGCCAACCTCCCTGGACGTGGCCGCAAGAGGAAAATTGATGACAAATTGAAGAGACGGATCGTTCGAATTGTATCCAAAGAGCCCAGAGCAACCTCCAAAGAAATTAAAGGTGAACTCCAAGGCCAAGGTACATCAGTGTCAGATGGCACCATTCGTCGTTGTTTGAGCCAAAGTGGACTTCATGGGAGACGACCAAGGAGGACACCACTGCTGAAAAAAAACTCATGATAAAGCGAGACTGGAATTTGCAAAAATGCATGTTGACAAGCCACAAAGCTTCTGGGAGAATGTCCTTTGGACAGATGAGACCAAACTGGAGCTTTTTGGTAAGGCACATCAACTCTATGTTCATAGAGTCAAAAACCAAGCATACGAAGAAAAGAACACTGTCCCTACGGTGAAACATGGAGGAGGCTCAGTAATGTTTTGGGGCTGCTTTGCTGCATCTGGCACAGGGTGTCTTGAAAGTGTGCAAGGTACGATGAAATCTGAAGACTATCAAGGCATTCTGGAGAGAAATGTGCTGCCTAGTGTCAGAAAGCTTGGTCTCAGTCGCAGGTCATGGGTCTTCCAACAGGACAACGATCCAAAACACACAGCCAAAAACACCCAAGAATGGCTGAGAGAAAAGCGTTGGACTATTCTAAAGTGGCCTTCTATGAGCCCAGATCTGAATCCCATTGAACATATGTGGAAGGAGCTGAAACATGCCATTTGGAGAAGACACCCATCAAACCTGAGACAACTGGAGCTGTTTGCTCATGAGGAGTGGGCCAAAATACCTGTTGACAGCTGCAGAACGCTCATTGACAAATACAGAAATCGTTTAATTGCAGTGATTGCCTCAAAAGGTTGTGCAACAAAATATTAAGTTATGGGTACCATCATTTTTGTCCAGCCCTATTTCATTAGTTTGTTTTTTTAAATAATTATGTTAATCAACAATTCAAAAGTGATGGCTGATTTTGATTATTTAATTTTCAATAAATTTTTATTCATTGTTACTTTTGTGAGTTTCAAGTGATTTCAGTGAGAATTGTGGGTTTTTCCTTCTTTAACTGAGGGGTACCAACAATTTTGTCCACGTGTGTATGTAATGGAAAACACGCTTTTATTTCCATTGTCGATTTTCTTTCTTATTTGATTGTTTGGTCTTTTAAATGTCAGAAAAAGGTGAAAAGTGTCAATCACTGTTTCTCGAATCCCAAGATTACATCTTCAAATGTGTTGTTTTTTATATACAAGATACATATATTGTATGTGTCTTGTATAAATACTGTAGATATTCAGGAAACTGTCATACAGGAATAAAGAAATTAGAAACTAATCACATTTAAGAAGCTGTAAACAGTCAATTTAGATTTACACAAACTGATTAAGTCATTATTTAAATAGTTGTGCCGCCCACCTGGTTGTATTAGTGTCCGTGGTGTCCGCTGAAATGTACTCCATTGCTCATAACTGTGGTGGTTTGCGGTTCAGTGAGTTGACAGCCTTGTACATCTGTCTCTCTGTGTCTCTCAGATACAGGTTTACTACAGCCGGATGCATTAGCTCTGCACCACCAAGCTGATAGCCTGCAGCCCAACCTTCATCTGCTTGGCCGCCTCTTCCTTTCCCGCCCCATGAGCCACGCTTTCAACTGCATTCTCCTCTTCCAGTTGTAAGTTACCATGGCAATGATCTTTGCAGAATCTTAATGTTGCATCATTTATCAATGGTACATTAAATAAACAGTGACTATGAGAGGGAGTATGTGGGCGAGTGTGTTGTTTGCCATCACTTCATGCTACTCGAGATGTATGTTAAGTTAAAGCTCGGTTAATGTGCTGCGAGCAGTTTTCTCAGTTTAGTTTCTGCATTTTTCCATATATAACATAGTTGCTCACAGTTGTCTCATCATGTTCAGTGTGTCTCCACTTCATCACCAAATATTTAGACCGTCGCTTTCAATCCTTCAATCCGGATATGAAGACTCCCACAAGTCCTTGAGGGAATTAACTAAAATTCACACAAAGTCATTTAAAAATGTATGAGTGACTGTTTTAATTAGTGGTTTCTGTGTAGACACTGCAAATATGTTTGGATGATGATAATTACTTATGAATATGTTGCCATTTTCCAGAGAGTATAGAGGCTTACTTTTATCACCAGGCATTTTAAAAAACTAAATTACATTCAGAAAATTTTTAGACTCTTCATTTATTTATTAATCAAAACTGAAATCTCTCATTTCCATAAGTATTCAGACCATTTAGTGTGTCAATCTAATGTGCAGTCCATTGCATTTTATTTGCTTTCAAGGTCCTGTATCCATTTTTCTTGTGTTTTGTATGCTGTATAAACTTGAAAGTATAAACTTATAGCTGTAATAATCAGAAGATACTCACTACTACAGTTAATTTCCCTCCCCACCTATAATAATGAATGGTCAGAATGGTCTAGTTTCTTCATAGAAACTTTGTAACCTGTAGTTGATAAGCTCAAAATTGGCCTCTTCAGTCCACCAGTTTGGGTTTTTTTTGCTTTCTAGAGCAGCTTCTGCTAACTCTAAAGTATCTCAGTCAACAAAGCACATCAAATATTTTATTGTTGGCTGCAAGAGTAACACAAGAGTTTCTGTACGCCCTAGCTACATTTACTTTCTGAACTGAAGTGCGATTGGGCCTTTAATTACACACCTGTGTAGAAAAAGTTGTAGAAAAGTTCAACAACTCATACTGTCAGGACAAAAAGCCACGTATGAGTAAAAGTATACAGCATTATTCAGGGAAAGATTATAAAAGTATTTCTCATGATAGAAACCTGCAAATGATAATTCACAGTGGCTTTGGATCCACTGAGAATGTGACAATCAAATGTAACAAAGCTTCGAATATGTGACAGGAAGAATGGGCTAAACTGTTAAAATCCAAGTGTGTATAGCTTGCAAAGCCATACACAACAACAGCTGAAGCTGTAATTGCTTCCAAAGGAGCTTCTATACAGCACTGCTGGATTGAAAGTCTGTATACTTTGGTAAATAAGACAGACGTGTTTGATTTTTCATAAAACTGAAGCAATTTCAAAAACAGATTCTTACTTTGCCAATTATTGGGTAGTAGATTGATGGGCAAAAATGCTAATGCAGTGGTCCCTCGCCATATTGCAGTTCGCTTTTTGCTGTCTTACTGTATTACGGATTTTTAAATTGTATTTGGTATTGCATATTTTTAGCTTTGTCATGGGACTTAGGTACATAGGTATTTTAATATATTTATTGTTTTCATTAAATCAGCACTTTCGATCCTAAAAAAATAAAACAGTATAAAAAGCAAAAGTTAAAACATATTAAAGTCATATTAAATCGAAATCAAATGCCTAGCACTGGGCTCTGTTTGGCTCAGCGCCCGTAGCGTCAGTCTCCTCTGTTTCCCGTGTGAAGCATGTGTTTACCATCTCACCTTGTCAGTTCTCACTACAGTACATTCAACTCAGCGTCATCAGTAGTGCACAGCTAATTCATCATCATCTTCATCATTTAAGTTGTAGCATTTTCACTGGTGAGTACCCATATAGAATTTTATGTTGTCAAAATTGCATAGGTTTAAAAGTATAAAAAGTGTTAAAAAGCATAGGATGTGTTTATAAGTGTGTGGGAAAGGTTCATAACAGTGTGGGGAGGGTTTAGAAAGTCTGGAACGTAACCCCCGTGATAGACGAGGGACCACTGTACTATCATTTAAAAAATGAACTCTACAACACAGTAAAATGTGCAAATGCGGCAGGCAATACAAGTACTATTGTATAATTTTGACTTGTTCTGTCAAAAGTACAAAATTATGCTTTTGAAATATTTGTCAAAGATTAAGACACACTTACAGGAAAGCATACTTGTAGTCAGTGTCTGAATGAAAATAACCCAATATAAAAATCACCCTAACGCCATGTCTATCCTGTAATCTTGAGAGCAGTCAGTTATGAGAATAAACAATTAAGTAATAGTATATTTAACTTGAAGTAGTGAAAATTTACCCTACCATCATGAGACAGAGGTGCAGTGCTGGGATGGGACTGAAACATCAGAACACACCTTTGATCGGAATAACTACGCTCAGAATTTTCAGCCACTCTGGACAGAAAGGATATTGTATTGGTCTGAATGTAAGGAAGGATGAGTCTGTGTTTGGTGACTAGACAGTTGTGTTCAGATATTTTCTTTGAATGGAGACGTTGCAAATAGAATCACAAATATGGAAATAGTTTTATGTCAGTAAAATAGGGCTGCCATGATTAGTCTTTGTCATCAGTAATGCTGATAGTGAAATGTGTTGCTATCATTGTTTCTAAATTACACATTCTTGACTTTTTTTTTAAAAGTTTTCCTTCACTACATAACAGCAAATATTTTCTTTCAGTATTATTATGTGAATGTGTCATTATGTAAGTTGTTTTTGGCTCCAAGAATGGTAGACCATAATATATGAACACCTGAAGAGAAAACACATAAGGTCTGCTTGGCAATGGGCCGCTTTACGTCTGTTTGCTTCTCCCCTGAGCTCTGTGCTCACATACACTGTATTTTAAATCAGCCAAAGACTCAGAAAAGCTGTTCTCATTTACATATGTTACTGTTATCAGACAATAGTGTGAATTTGAAACAGTGACTGAGAGCTTATTAAGACTACATGCAACCAAGCTACTGCATTGTTTGTCAAACTCACCACGCATGAGTTAAAGAGCGTGGCTGTGCTGTGAGTTTGCTGTATTTTCTGAATTTTAAGATTGTTTTCTATGAAGTGTGTGAATTATTGGTCCTTGTTGATAATTTTGTTTTGTTTTGAAGTTTCTCTCCTTTCTCATGACTCAAACTTTTGCCCTCACTATTGGCTTTTCTGCCAGCTCTTGTTTGTGCAGCCTGCCTTTTTGTTTGCATTTCTGACATAAACCTCCTACGTGTGTGTTTTATTTGTTTTTCAGACATGTGTCCCCACTAATGAGTTTTTGAGTGACACATACACACACATCACCACAATTAGCCTTTCAGAAATCCTGAAACAGGCGTTCAATACCTGTTTTCAACAAAAGGCAAAAACAAAAATTTTGAAAGGTTTTCTGTGTTCCAAGATCAATACACGCTGAATCTAAAACACTGACTCCCATTTTCAATAACAATTAACCTTGCCATCATATAACATGAAGCCATTGTTACTGAAATACACTGCATTGTCCTCGCATGCTTAATTTAGCAATGTTGGAGTCAAACAAGTCTTTCCACTTCCTGTATTTTGGACCAGCACAGCTACTTTTAACTGAGTCGGGCCAGTGAACCTGTATAAAACTGTCCTTGAAGTCCAGACTTTATATCATTGGCTTCTGCTGCACAGTGTTGAAATATTAAGAGTTACAAGCCTGAGCCAAACACTGGTAAAATATGATCAGTGCAACTTTTTAAAGCGACCAGTCTGTTTTCAGTCACTGTTGTTTCTCCTCATTTGAAATTTGACAACTAAAATACCAAAAAATAAGCATTAAATCTCAGTTTCAAGAGGCCACTGTGGCTGGCAATGTAATAATGTTTAGATTCTGTAAAGGTGCACATTGTGATTACAAAACTGTACATTAATTAATTTCAAGCATATGGAAGAAATGCAGACTCTGTATTTTCCTCTATAAAAGTGCAGGAGTGTTTGATTTTCCCCACTGAAGAACTGTGTTCTTTTTCTGTTTCTATCAATTTCTCCACTGGCTCCAAACTAATGGTCTTTCTGGGTCACTCAACAGACGTAATGGTCTGGAAAAGTCATTGCATTGACTTCTATATATTGTTTATTTGAGAAAAACACTGATGCATCACACGTGATATTGGTTTCAATTAAGGTAAGGACGGAATGTGGTCAGTGGGGATATTCAGCCGTTTGCCATGTTACATCATTTTTTGTTGTTTTTTTTTATGCAAAAACACACCAGTGTAGCAGAAATTGGGCTGGTCTTGTAATATTTGCACGTAATGCTTGCACCGCTGACAGGTTTGTGTGTCCATGTGTGTGTTTTGACGTGTGTGTCCTTACGGGGTGAGAGGAGGGGCACGGGGCTTTTAGCATTGCTGGTGGAAGGTCTTGTTATCAGTGTGTGAGCAGCTCCGAAACACCTGACCAATCGATCGTTCCCTCATTGTGTTCAAGGAGGCTTAGTGGTCGATCAATGCCGAGGCTCCACTGCACTAACGCACACACACACACGCCACACAAAGCACGACCTGAATCTTTTACCCTTGGCACCCCTTGGTCTTTATGTACTGCCCTACACAGTGGAGCTGTTGTAAAACATACAAAATGACACACTCATACTACATACCATAGCACACACAGTAAATGCACATAACTACCGGTGGAATTTGTACTGTTTAGATAATTGGATTATGGAAGTCGACAACTATAAAATATTCTACTTTTGTGTGCCCCGCAGAGCCAGCTATATACATGCACCCACACATGCTGACTAATGAGTGGATAACGCATAAGAAAATAGCAGAGGAGTGGAGACAAAACAATTGAAAAATATCTTCCTTATTCAAATCCTGACAGCACTCCATTCAATTTTTATGTGTTATTTAAGATGAAATATGTTTTCTGCAGAATGAGAGCTACATCCAGGGACAGAACCCAGATACAATTCCTTGATGTCATTTTCTGTTGCAGAAGTATGCTGAAGGCATATACTGTAACAGTTACTGTAATAGGAAAACTTGTAAATATACTTATCCACGCAATAATCCGGTCAACCAATCACAGTGGAGCAGTTCAATGTATAAAGCCATCCACACGCAGGGTAGAGCCTTAAGTTAACAGTCTCCCTCAATGAAAATCTAGTTTTTAACCTTGTTAATATGTCCATATAGTGTTCTTTAAAGTACAAGAAGACATGAGTTAAATAAGTATTCTGCACCATGAGAAATTCTGTTGTTCTCCCAGCTACAATAGATTCAAATTTATTAGCAACCAGCATTTTTTTTAATTTATTTTGTAAGGTCATAGGAGTTGTTTTTTTTCACAACAAGACTCAATGTGGTTTCAGGAACACGATGAGTTCTGCAGATCTGAGTGCACTTAAACACCTCTAGGATGTGATAGAAAAGGAGATTCGTAGCATGAATGTGTAGCTGACAAATGCATGTCAACATGGAGCAAAATCTCAGAAAAATGTTGTGGAATCCAGTCTGTGACGAATGTATGGCATTTTTAGGGTAAGCCTAATAAAGTGCTACAGTCAGCCATAGTTTGGCATTATATTTGCCACAAGTACATCCATATAAGTTATTTTTGCTGTGTTTAGATAGTGTGTCTAGGTTTGCACAGCTTTAATATAACAATTTATATTCAATAGTTTTCCCCCTTGTTAACATGTCAGTGTTGTATTAATTATATGCTAAAAGATGTTCAGTTAGTAATTTGCACATCAAGCAGTCAACACCATAACTGACAATTTCCACCTTGAAACTGCAGTGTACTGATGGCTGTCTCAAAAACACAGTCTCCTACGTAACAAATGACAGGAAGGATTTCTGCCAGCATGCAGAGTAGGGCTTTCCTTGTCATCAGTCTTCTTCAGAATCAGTTTCCAGTTCAAACACGGATGGCTGAATTATACCAGTAATAAACTTGCCATCGTGTAGCATAGAATAGTTTTACAGCATTTTGAGCATAGTCGTAGGTGAGCCGCTCTGCTCGAGCTGCAGCCAGAGGGATGCAGAGGCAGTTATTACAGAGATCTGCACAAAAATTCTAAATATGCAACTTTAATACACAGAAATGAGTTTTAGTTGTTAAATCAGTGCCCAGAGAGGAACTTTAAGGGGATGGTTTTACATGAAATAGTATGTGTAGACCTCAGCTCAGAGATCCTGTCATCGCCCAGCAAATGAGTACCAAACAGTCAAACATCATGCTGCAGAATTGTAGGTGTTATACTAGTAATATGTAAGAGGTCTGTGACTCACATGGATAGGGCAGTAATATTGTGGTGCTTGAGATGCAGATAGTTTCTATCAAAGTAGAAAATATTCCCTGAAGTAAATTTCTAAGTATTTTCAATGTAAGAATCTTCCCTTTACATGTTGACTTTGAACTATCTTACTGCATCTTTGAGCTGGCTTTCTGTTCTTTTGCTTTGCAGCTTTGCCAAGTTGTTCATGTTCAAAAATACAGCTGAGACTTTGGTATTTTCTTTTAACATTCGAAAGCAAGGAGATTTGAAAGAGTGGGTGTAACTCGGCAATCCAGAATACCACATAGCTGTCTGGAGAAAGCGCTAATGGATTTGCCGTCTCAACAACCAACTGTTGAGAGATTACAGAAGCTTAAACTTATGAGAAACGGAACAGATGTTGAGCAAGAAAAAAAACCTGTCTTGTCATTCACTTGGGATTATAACCTACTGTAATAACACTTCTTTCGAATGTTCAGCAGCATCCTGCTCCTTTATGAAGGCACAACATTTGCAAAATGGATTTCTGACTTGATGCCGGTGTGTAATGTTCAAAGTACATGTGAAATATACAACCAAAATATTTGCTTTAAGTAGCCCCCAGGGCATCTTTTGTTTGGAAAACTAAAAACTAGAAAACCTGTGGAGGATCAAGGCACTGCACTGCATGAAGAAATGATTTCAAAATTAAATCTCTTAGCTGTTCGTAGCCTCGGGTGCTGAGATGAGGCAACAACCTGATGTTTAATACAACGGAGGAGTGCTTTTTACTGGGACAGTAGAGGATGACTGATCGCTGCTTAATATCTAACAGCCTTTTTTCTCTCTTTTCCTTCTCTTCCTTACTTTTACTGTCTCTCTTTTCTGCTTTTCTATTCTTTCCCAGCATTTCAATTGGAATCAGTTATGTCTTAGCTGGCAGTGAAGCCTACGCTGCTCTTCTTAATATCAGGTAAGTCATTCATATAGACAACATACCTGCAAAAGAAGAATACTGGTGTTAAATATACTACTACTATACTACTGTAGCATTGTTGTTATTTTATCACCATTTATTAAATAACTTAAATGATTGATATGTTATGGATTTAACTTTTCCGTGTGTGACAGTTATGAGGCTGCGTTCCAAATCGAAAACTTTTTCTCAGTTTGTGTAACAGCTGCCCTCACAATTCCATACAGTAGTTTGTAGTGCACATACAAGTGAATGTGTCTTCTTTGCGTTGACCTCTCTGCTCATATATTCTTCACAGTCTGTAGTGCACAGTAAGCTGAACTCTGTGCACTCTTTACAGCTCAAATTTGATTTCATACCTGTGCAGACATTGGGGCATATGTGACTTATCTCTTTCTGCACAGAGAATTGAGGATCAGAATGATCAATAAAGTATGCTGGTTTACATGCTGCAAAATACGGGCACGTGTAGTAAGAAATTCTGGTGTTTTGACATGCTATAGATTAGGTCACACCAAATGTTTTTCTGACCTGCTACGTAGTGTGGAGTACTGCAGTGCACCCCTTGACTCATTCTTTAGAGAAGAGTGACCCCTCTGTTATCTTGTTGAACTACTAAAACACACTGCCCCCTTGCGATCATGAAGCAGAATCAGTTGTTCTTTTATCTCACAAGTGATCTTTGGTCAAAAACAAACACAACATTAATCAAGCCACCCACTGTGTTGGATCATAACAAAAACTCAAGAGCCTAGTTGCTCATAAGGACTTTGATAAATGCTCATTTGATAGATACAGCATTTCAAGTGGTTTTAGTATGTGCTCAGAATGACTTTTTGAGTCCTTGGGATTGGCAGTACTTTGCAAGTTGCATATAAATGTTGGCTGTGATTTGATAATCTGTCTTTTTTTAACTCACCTTGCTTGCATTGTTTGAGCGGTAGGATTTCCAATGACGCGGCCTTATACTGTTTTGTGTACTGTCCTCTGTGTGGTACAGAGGAGGTTGACTCTCATAAAGCATATGAGTCACTTTCATTCTGAGCTTGGTTTCCTCCTACATATAAATCACTTAAATTCTTAAAGGGTTAGCAGCTCTTAAGAGGGTGACTCATTCAGACAGAATTAACAACACTTCATTGAGCAGGGAAAACATGACTGAAAGAATTAATAAAGAAATGTGCCGAGAAAATCAAAAGTCATGCAGGTTTTCAGATTGTCAGAGATCAAAGGTGGAAACAGCGATAATTAAAAACCTTCTATCTGCATCTCACAATCAGTCTGACCCTCCATCAGTTCCACTTTCATTCCTCACTATGCAAAAGTTAAAAGTGAATAGTCAGTTCACGAGAGTGTTGCTGTGAGCTGCAAGATTTTAAAATACAATTATTTTCTTGAAATTGATTTTTTTTTCTTTTTAAACTGATGCAACCTTGAGAGATGATAGCTGCCCACTACAGAGGGAAGCTCTGAAAGAGTTGCATGAACTTACAACATTCATTTTAATTAAAGCAAATAAACACAAACAGCTACAGACATGGGAAGAAAATATTCTATTATCAGATGGTGAGGGTTTATTTATTTATTTTTGTGTTAGATGACTAACTCTAAACTGTGAAGTTTTGTCTCTGCTAATGAATATTAGTTTGCCAATATGAGACAGTATTTCTAGATGTATTTAGCGAGATACATAACTTGAGTTGCTTGAAGCAGTTCGGAAACAAAGTGAAATGAAATGATGTCATGCTTTAATTTTGCAGTTTCTACTATAGTGGTGTGTAGTAAAGTCTTTTTTTTTCTCTGAAAGAAAGTAGTCTTGAAATTGACACAGTCTCACCGTTTAGTCCATCAGTAGCCATTAGTAGTCATTTCATCCTCAGCATGTCATGAAAAATACATATTGAGCAGTGATTTAAAAATTGAATACATATATGGAAACCATAATTAGATGCACTTTTAATATTGTAATAAAATGTTAGAAACTGAGAAAGCAAGTGTTTGTGTTTTGAATATTTAAGGTGCAATCACAAAATTAAGATTGCACCTAAAATCTCCCCCTGTGTGAAAAGGGCAATCTTTCAATTTCAGTTTGTGTTGATTCAACCTAAAAACTCAAGTGCTTTTAACATGCTTCAAGCAGGTGTGCTGTGGCATTGCTGGATTTGTCACAGACTTTCAATGGGGGACAAATTCATGTTGGACAATGTTGAACAAAACAACCTGATTTTTTCGCGCAATGTTTATCCTATAAACTAAGATGTGCTCAGTGTTGAAGGTTTTGTGCATGTTTTGGTACTTTCAGGCATGTGGATTGATCTAAATTCAATTTTTTATTTAAGTGACGGGATAATTAGTCTTTAACAACATTACTCATGAGAATATGAGAAGTGAGAAGTTCCAAAGTCTTTCCTATGCTGTGGCCAAACTGTCCTATACTTCTTCTTCTTCCACTTTCCACACTGGATCTTGCTGGTCTTCTAAGAGCTGCTGCTGGAGCTTCTCAAGACTCTTGAGACTGATCAGCCTTGCTTCTGTTGCTTACAGGGTGACTGGTTTTTGTGAAAGTTGGAGCCTCATCACACTGCTCTGCAGCGACGTTTTTGTTTTGCTGCTGCAGCTTGTTGCGAGCCTCGTTCTTGTTGAGACAGAAACTTGCTATTATCTTATCAGCTGGAATGCTAGCAGGTCAGCATATGATCGTCCTCCTTAGAAGACTGTCACCTCTGAGCCACTTGCATCTGGTCACTATGATCTTTAACTACCTTCTCAGCTGCTGCAACAGAATAGAGGTGCTTATGTGAACTTCTTGCAGCTGGGTCTTTAAATATTCACAGCTGTCTGCCTGCAATACGACAGGTGCTGTTGGAACAGAGACTCTTCCTGTTGGGCTTTGAGGGTAGCATTCTGCTCCATCAGATTAAACTTGAATGTGCCTTCATCTGGTTTTCAACTCAACTTGGCTGCACAGCATCACATTTTTTAGTGGTAGCAATCCTTTCTTTACAATTTATGTGATTAGTTAAACTGGTTACGAAACGATTCCTTCATTAAGTCATCAAATTCACAATATCACCAGACAGCATACTTCAGCTCCAAGCCAAATTGTGAAAGCCTGATATTACTCGTATTTCTGTGGTGCCGCAGATGCTGTGGGTACTGGACATACTCGACAGTAATAGCATTACTCTTTGTGGAATGATAGCGGCAAGTGCAGGTGCAGCAACCCCATACTTCTGTTTCCCTCTCCCTGGTCTATAATTACCTTTATCAGTTAACAGGGCTAATTTATTTTGTCATGCCCCAGTAAATACTTAACCCAAATAATATTATTCACACTCTACGGGACGGTTGGACTGCTTCATTGGCATGCCTGGGCGCTTCATTATCGGCATGCTCAGCGCCGGGGGAGATGCTGCGATGCGTTGTGGGAGTGGGAAGGCAGGGTTACTGGAGTGAGAAAACCAGGGGAGGCCTGCTTTGGATAAACCACCTTATTCCCCCTCCCTAGGGGCGGCAATCAATAGGTTACTGCAGATTTCTGTACAAAACCTCTGTTCTCAGTCCTTCTGGGGTAGGATAGTGGGTGTCCTGGACACAAACCTCACTGAGCTCTGTAGGATTTACAGCATTACTGCGATTCACTTTCAGCTCACTGGCCAGATTATTGTGTTTTAATCTTACTTCAACAGAGTTTTAGATTTGAATAGTCAATTTTCTGTCTGTCTGGAAATATTAGAGGATTAAAACACCATCTCCACCCATTAAATATCAGTTAAATCTCATGTGTTTAATTAAGATGAGTACAAGCTCAGCCTCGTTTCTACAGATGCTGAATCTTAATAATATTGCTCCTCATACTTATACAGTTGACATAACTACTACTTAATAATATTTCAGTTTAGATAAAGTTCTTGATTTCCAACAATTACTATCACAGAGAGCAATTTAGAAACTGATTACACACGTGGACAAAATTGTTGGTACCCCTCAGTTAAAGAAGGAAAAACCCACAATTCTCACTGAAATCACTTGAAACTCACAAAAGTAACAATAAATAAAAATGTATTGAAAATTAAATAATCAAAAACAGCCATTACTTTTGAATTGTTGATTAACATAATTATTTAAAAAAACAAACTAATGAAACAGGCCTGGACAAAAATGATGGTACCTCTATAAAAGATTGAAAACTATTTGACCAGAGTGACATGATTAACTCAGGTGTGTCATTTAATTGACATCACAGGTGTTTCCAAACTCATAATCCGTCAGTCTGCCTATTTAAAGGGAGACAAGTAGTCACCCTGCTGTTTGGTGAAAAGGTGTGTACCACACTGAACATGGACAACAGAAAGCCAAGGAGAGAATTGTCCCAGGACATCCGAAAAAAAATGATAGACAAACATCTTAAAGGTAAAGGCTATAAGACCATCTCTAAACAGCTTGAAGTTCCTGTGACAACAGTGGCTCATATTATTCAGAAGTTCAAGACCCATGGGACAGTAGCCAACCTCCCTGGACGTGGCCGCAAGAGGAAAATTGATGACAAATTGAAGAGACGGATCGTTGGAATTGTATCCAAAGAGCCCAGAGCAACCTCCAAAGAAATTAAAGGTGAACTCCAAGGCCAAGGTACATCAGTGTCAGATCGCACCATTCGTCGTTGTTTGAGCCAAAGTGGACTTCATGGGAGACGACCAAGGAGGACACCACTGCTGAAAAAAACTCATAAAAAAGCGAGACTGGAATTTGCAAAAATGCATGTTGACAAGCCACAAAGCTTCTGGGAGAATGTCCTTTGGACAGATGAGACCAAACTGGAGCTTTTTGGTAAGGCACATCAACTCTATGTTCGTAGACTCATAAACCAAGCATACGAAGAAAAGAACACTGTCCCTACGGTGAAACATGGAGGAGGCTCAGTAATGTTTTGGGGCTGCTTTGCTGCATCTGGCACAGGGTGTCTTGAAAGTGTGCAAGGTACGATGAAATCTGAAGACTATCAAGGCATTCTGGAGAGAAATGTGCTGCCTTGTGTCAGAAAGCTTGGTCTCAGTCGCAGGACATGGGTCTTCCAACAGGACAACGATCCAAAACACACAGCCAAAAACACCCAAGAATGGCTGAGAGAAAAGCGTTGGACTATTCTAAAGTGGCCTTCTATGAGCCCAGATCTGAATCCCATTGAACATATGTGGAAGGAGCTGAAACATGCCATTTGGAGAAGACACCCATCAAACCTGAGACAACTGGAGCCGTTTGCTCATGAGGAGTGGGCCAAAATACCTGTTGACAGCTGCAGAACGCTCATTGACAAATACAGAAATCGTTTAATTGCAGTGATTGCCTCAAAAGGTTGTGCAACAAAATATTAAGTTATGGGTACCATCATTTTTGTCCAGCCCTATTTCATTAGTTTGATTTTTTAAATAATTATGTTAATCAACAATTCAAAAGTGATGGCTGATTTTGATTATTTAATTTTCAATAAATTTTTATTTATTGTTACTTTTGTGAGTTTCAAGTGATTTCAGTGAGAATTGTGGGTTTTTCCTTCTTTAACTGAGGGGTACCAACAATTTTGTCCACGTGTGTATGTAATACTCGAAAAAGAAGTAATTGACAATCTCTCTTAAAAATGCTGAACACAGAACACACCAGGGCTGCAACTAACGACGATTTTAATAGTCAATCTCCCAGTTATTAAATCAAATAATCTATTATTCAGGTTATGAATTGCTCAGTGGCTGATTTTTAAAGTATTTCAATCTTAGCTCGATGATGTTTTAGACATATGGTGACTTACAATAAACAAAATAAAGATCCTCCTTTTGTAATTTTGGAATATGCTGGTATAAACTTCAAAGAATTAAAATTTTGGCCACTGACTGCTATATCATCTACACCACAGCACCTGTGTGTTGTTTTTTTGACTGGAGATTGGCACATGCTGAAGGACAGTTTAGATAGACCAGGTGCTTGTTGGTTGGGCTTCTCGACATGCTCGACTGAAGGCTGTACTTGGGCCAAGATGGGTCCCTGGGATTCTAAGAAAGTGGAGAAAAATGGGGTTGTGTTTTGGTTCATCTGGTATCCCCCCTTAGCAGGGAGCTTGGTCTGTACAACCCCAGATGGGAGAAGATGGTCCATGCTTTTATATTATCATATCAGGCAGTGACTTACATCAAGTAGTAACACACTTTACCCAATAAGCTGTAATGTCTCCATGTCTGTGTGTTTAGACTCACGTGAACAACAAATACAATGATGTTACCGGTCCGTGTACGTCGCCGTCATTCTATTTTCGATTTGGGGTCAAAACACCAAAAACGGACAACGGCCGTTTCCCGTTTTTCGTTTTCAAAACAAAAATCGGAAAACGGAAAACCAATCCGTTTTCCGATTTTCTTTTTTCAATAAAAACGGATATCAAAAAACAAATTAGAAGAAGACCGTTACCACCTAATTTAAAATTAAATTGGTTGACCACGAGTTTGGTCATTGATTTTTGTCAATAGCATTCCTTATTCTTTGCATACATCCCATTTTTGTGTTTTGTCATTTTGTAGTAGTTCTTAGATCATTATGTCATCTTTAGTTACCGGTTTCAGCTTTTTTTTGTCAACCAAACTCATTGCTGCCAGTATATCTTTTCCCACTACGTAAGTTACATCAATTCCAAGAAACATTGAATTCTTCATATTCATAGAATGACAACATGCTAATGGAAGTACAAATCAATAAAATGTTTTCATGGGTAGAGTTGCCAATGTCTCTGTTGTTGTGCCCTTTGCTTTTCTTTTGTGTTTATGAATTAATGTCTGCTCAGTGTCTTCTTTCTTGCTCCTTTACAGTAACTTTTTGCACTGGAATTTAAAAGAAAAATTTAAGTGTATGTAAAATCTTCATCTGCAAAATAACTAGTAGCTGTGGTAGCCTGATAAATCTGATAAATTAAAAAAAAAAGTAAGGAAAAAAATGCATTATGTAGAGTAGAAGTAGCCTCAACTGGAATTACTCAAGTATAAAAGACAAGTACCTGTGAAATGTTCTGAAGTACAGGACTTGCATAAATATAAGTGCATCTTTGCTAAATTGTTGATGTCTGTTCAAATACATGTATATATATATATATATATATATATATATATATATATGTAAGGAGTGTTGGCTTAGTCAAAGACATGGGGTCAGGTACTTTTTTACTTGTAAGAATGCATTAAACCTACTCTGTTAATATCTGTGTTCAAACTATGCAACAGGCATTTTCATGTGTTAGACTTGGAACTAACACAGCAATAAAAGCAAAATTTACTTTGGAAGATGGCTCTGCTTTGGATGACAGGTGTTCACCTCTAAGGTTGCAAAGTATGAGACTTTTTCTCACATCTTGATTATGACTGCAGACTGGTTTTGTTTAGTCTAGCAGATAATGTCTTATAGTTTCTGATGAGGATTGTGCAAGTGACGGACATTTTGCACATAAAAGTAGGTTTTCGTCTTTGTCTGAAAGCATTTTCCACTTTTGGAAAAAACTGTGGTACTTACTTGAACCTGTACTTAAACATGAACATAAATGAAAGCATTCACTTGTGCATTTCTGTCTGTGTTTCCTCCACAGCCACATTTATGTGATCCCAGCTTTCACCTGGATTCTAACTCTGGCCATTTTATTAGCCCACACGATCATTCAGCCAATCACTTCGCTGCTCACCCTCCTGAAAGGAATCCTGCTCATTGTCACGGTAATGCTTATTTTCATTGTTTTAGTTTTGCTGATTTAGTATTTGTCTGCGTTGTGAGTCATGACTGAAATTGAATGTTGGCAGTGTCACCAGCAGTTGAGATCAATATTACGTTAATTACCTGCTATTTCAAAGAAAGTGTCTCTATCAGGTATGATGTTATTTTTTTCCTGTTTTACAATCTATCTTTAAATGACTTGGTTCAATATTGATGTGCTTTTACCCAAGTATTGTAAAGTCAGACAGTAGCTATTATTTCAGCATTTAGTGTGAATTTCACACTCAGTGTCCACTTCATCATTTACACTAAAACTAATGCAGTCTAGCACAACAGCCCTGAAATAATTCCTACCTTAATAAAACTAGCTTAAGAGAGCCATTGATTCAAATGTACATTTTGTAGTGCTCTTGAATTGCGTTATACAGAGTTGTTTTTGTTATTCCGGTCGACAAAATAAGACAAATCCTTATCAGCATAACACAAAGTAACAAAAACTGATTATTTCTAATTGCACTTCCATTAGGTGTAATTTATTGAAGGACTGTGTGACTAAATTTATTGTAGATTTATCGAATGCACTTACAACTTGTGTACTCAACATTGGTGAGAATGTCTGTCCTCTAAAGTATGTTTTTCGTAGAATTGTGTGCGCATAACTCATTACTCATGAGGTCAAACGGAGCATCGCAATGGGGAAGAAAGAGGATTGAAGTGACTTTGAATGTGATGTGGTTGTTGGTGCCAGATGGGCTGGTCAGAGTATTTCAGAAGCTGCTACTGGGATTTTCATGTGCAACCATCTCTGGCATTTACAGAGAATGGTCTGATAAAGAGAAAATATCCAGTAAGCGGCAGTTGTGTAGACGAAATTGCCTTGTTGATGTGAGAGGTCAGAGGAGAATGAGCAGACTGGTTCGAGACGATAGGAAGGCAACAGTAACTCAAATAACCACTTGTTACAACCAAGGAATGCAGAATACCATCTCTGAACGCACAACACGTTCAACCTTGAAGTAGATGGGCTACAGCAGCAGAAGACCACCCCAGTTGGGCTGGACCCAAATATCCTGATATCCGAATATTCTTTGCTGATGGTGGTATCCGAATATTAATTTTGAGATCTTAATACATATGATTAATGACAACCATTTGAATGATGTAGCCATTTTAGTGCCTTCTTTTAGATTATTTGTCCCCCTCTTCATACATAAATGTGAACTGAAAACAAAACACTTCACAAAATGCCATTGACACAAATGGTATCAAAGAATAAAGATGCTATGCTTGATGAATTTTGTAGGGATGTTATTGGAAAGAAAAACACCGTTGCCAAAAACATGTTGCGTTTTGGTTTTTGTAGATGTTGAAGTCATACACTGACCATAACTTTAACTCACTTTATTTGTGCAGTGCTTCAGGCTTTCATCAGGCAAAATTCATACAGACGAAAAAGCCTTTTTACAAACAACATCATCACCAAGCAGGGATTTACATTATGCAACAGGTTCCTGTGGGAAAATTTGAGAAAAGCATTTCTTTCGAAATGAGTCCCACTTTACACCATGTAGGCTGCAGTTTTTGGAAGGCAGAAAGGGGCACTGAAGGCAATTTGAATATACATTTGTAACTACAAGAACTAAAGTGCAAACAAAATGTAATGCAAAAAAGACATAGCAAAGGACAGTGTGTATATATATATATATATATATATATATATATATATATATAGATATATATATATCACTAAAAGAAATATAAATATACCTATCAGTACAATCATAACATCTAAACCAGAATGCCTGCATTTTATGGAGGCCAAATGCAACAACGGTAAAGAGTCTGCATAACTAATGTCACAGGGCATCTTTGGATAATTTTTAAGAAACAAAAGCTGATGAATTGATTCTTCTGAGGAAATCAAGAAAAACAATAAAAAGATTTATTGAAGTATTGAAATAAGATAGGCATTGTTTCTGTGATAAGAAGAAAAATGGATAAAGATATCAACACAAATAAAGCAGAGATCAAACTTTTATTGCAGCTGCCAAACTTCAGAGAAAATAACACAGCTTTGAATATCACTGTTTATTATTTGATGCTCTGTAACCAATTTTGACTGTCAAAATCAGTGTTGTCCATAGTCTGTTACAGTTTTTAGAACCAGTTCTACCATTTATATTGTAAGTCTAAGATGGTTTAGGATGCAGCAGTGGTACCAGTAATTAAATAATGCTTATGTATAGATATAATAGTATCTTTGTAATGCAATCATTGCATAGATATTAACATTTATGCAACGATATGTTCATATCTTTTTACAAGAAAGTAATATGTTAAAGTGTTTTGAAGACAGATCAAACTTCTGTAAAGTAGTATCTTAACTAATTCATTCTCCCATTGCTGCAGTCCACTTCAGTGAATGCAGTTAAATCTATTTTAGTGTGCACTAAGCACACGTGTCATTCATGTACACAATTATGAAAATAAATATCTTCTACCAGCATTTTATGGTGAGATACATGCATTGTAAAAATTATATAAAAGTAATAATTTCATAATATTCTGACTTTTTTGTTGATATTAAGATTGATAAAGAATTTTCAAATATTATATCAAATGAAGGAAGATCTGGATAGTCTAGACTGTTCTGAAATAAAGGAGATACAGCATGTATGGCTAGCCCTTATAATTACCAATCATGGATCTGGGTTTTTAGCAGTTCTTAGTTTTATTTTAGTTGTCCTCATTTACAGAAACTAATGTCTGTCCTTCTTGGTCATCTTTTGGTTTATTTTTCCTTGTAGCTACTTAAAACATATTACAGTCTCTAATGTCAGACTGATCACAGGCTTACTTTTAAAACAATCCATGACTGGTTACACAATCCAAACATCTCAACAATTTTCACCCAGTTTTCTTGAATAAATGTATAATTTCTGCACCTGTACACTGACTGATATAATTGCTTTTCTTCACGTTAAACGTAGACATTTCTTAAAACGACACAGTCTAATGAAAGCAATATTTAGTGTAGACGATACCGGCAGCCATAGAAAATTTTTTCTAGAGTTTTCTTTCACCTTCATGCTTTGCACTTTTCAACTTTGTGTTTATTCACTCCCTAAAAGTGTATATCTTTCAGGATTTTTTGATGAATGTAATATCATCGTGACTGCAGGTGTTTTGCGTGTGAGGTCATGCTTGAAAAATGAATGGAAGTAGCACTGTGCACTTGTCACTTCATGCAGACGTTGTAGTACTTACTGAGCACCCACAGTGTATGCGGTGGTTTTTGGCCTTGCAGTTCAGTGCTTGCCAGCATCTTGGAGTGTCAGCAGCTCAACAGGAGCTCTTGAAGGAAGTCTTTAGGCCTAGCTCAGAGTCCATTTAACACCATCACATCCCACTAGATTATACTGCCTCAAACAGTTGTACAGCTAGCTGTTATATCAGCAGCTGGGAAATATGGACAGCATGTTGGATGTTGGCCAACAGTTTGATTGGCATGGTCTTTGTGACACTTCTTACATATTGTTACTTTGAAATAATGAATCAAAGGATATAATACCAACCTGTCAATCTTGTATGTACACTGAGAAAATTATATTGTGAATTGTGACCCCAGTCATTTAGTTTGGAATCATGCTGAGATCACTTTGTGACCAATACTGACAGGAAGAATAATTATAGCCATCAAAAACTATTGCAGCATCTACTGTATTGTTGATTACAAGACATGAGTTGAAGAAATGTGAAACTATCTTTTAAGGCTTCTCTGGAAAGACAAGGCAGTAGTATTACCTCCTGACAAACAAATAATTGACTTAACAAGATAAGACCGTCACATCCCCATATAGGAGTGGGTCAGTCAGTTTATCAGTGAAAATAATTGAACAGATAATTAAAGTACCACCAACTAAATGAACTCCGTCCATAAACCAATCCTCAGTACTATAAAGCAAGAATAACAGGGTTTCACCAAACATACATGCAAACACCTTAAACATACACAACCAATCAAAAGTTTGGACACACCTTCTCATTTAATGATTTTTCTTTATTTTCATGAATATTTACATTGTAGATTCTCACTGAAGACATGAAAACTATGAATGAACACTTATGGAATTATGTAGTAAACATAAAATGAGTGTTGCTGTCAAAACATGTTTAATACTTTAGATTCTTCAAAATAGCCACCCTTTGATTACTGCTTTGCACGTTGGTGACTGTGGAGGCCCGAAGTGTACAGCGAACTCATTGTCATGTTCAAGAAAGCAGTTTGAGATGATTTGAGCTTTTTGAGATGGTGTGTTATCCTGCTGGAAGTAGCCATCAGAAGGTGGTACAGTGTTGTCATAAGAGAATGGACATGGTCAGCAACAATACTGAGGGAGACAGAGGTGGGATCTTCATAGGTTTGCACACTGGTAAAGATGGTGGAGATTTTGATACATGCAATTCTTAGGTAGTTAGGGATTATTTTTATGGAAAAAACTCTAAACACCTAACTTTGTTGCATATACATGAATTTCTAGGGGTTTCATTATGGGTGGCCTTTGTATTCTGTAGTGACCAGCTTCCTGAGTGTTCATGTAAGCGTAGCATATGTTTAGGACTAACGAACACAACGCTGTCTGATTATACAGCACAAGTAATGATGTTACAAAATTTGCATTATAAGCTTTAGCAATGTCATGGATTTTAGGTCGGTTAGGAGAATTTTTGTGTTTAAGTTGCTGCAGATAAGATCTTGTGCCTTTTACTTCAGCTCTTACCAGAAGTGGCACAAGAAATCCCTGTTGCCTCTTTATAATCAAATGAATGTTAACTTTTCAAAATAGATGCCAGTCAGTGACCGAAACTGTACAAAACCAGCTCCTGTTAGCAGAACACTTTCCATCCTCTTGGACTTAGTGGCTTGCAAAATATGTTTCAGTCTCTGAAAGAAATACTTGCACAGATTTTCAGTGGGGTTTTTTTCCCTCAGCCCTCGCCGCTCTTCATTTGTCCGCAGCGGACATTTTGTCACAATCCTTTTATTACATGAAATCTCTCCAAGGACACATCTTTCACATTTTGGATAACCTCTAACTGTTTTTCTGCAGTTTATATTCCATATTAGCTCAGCTTAATCAGTGACATATTGACAGATGAGCTGATGCTGTGGGGATTAGTACCAAAAGAGATCGATGTCAGTGTTATAAAGTCCTATCCTACTGGCAGCAAGACAGTCAGCTGCTGGGTTTTGTGATATAGCGGTTGTTTTAGGAGAAACATCAGAGCTTAAAAAATAAAGCCCACAAATATAATTGTCCTTTAATTAAAAATGTGTTGGACCTGGATGTTTGGTTATTAATATGGAAATACTAGAGGGATGTGGGACGCCATAAACTAGACCTCATCTAATACTCAGCATATATTTTCAAACTAAGCCCTACCTGTTGCAGGTGGGTGCTCCCAAAATATATATACCTCCAGCGGTGGGTGGTGCATTGTGACCAATATACATGCTGAGACTTATCAGTGGCTTGAGAGTGTAACCTGAGTTCTTTTCTGAATCTAAAATTTACAGATGTCACCAAAATACCTCATATGCAGACTTTGGGTAGGTGCTAGAATTTACTGATGTCCCCTAAATGCCACACATGCATCAGTATACACTACAAGAAGCCTCTAGTTCCCACACAGTCATTTAGTTGCAGCACAGCATCTTACACAAGAGTGTGAGCCAAAATTAGTTTGAAAAGAGGAAAATAAGGTTCTAATGTCAGATTTACCCAAGTTGATACATAATTATTTCATTTACCTGAGCTGGCTGTCCATAGACTTGCACAGACCTGCTAAATGCCAGGTGTGAGCAATAAAAATGTTCAGCGCCGTGAATCATTATGCTGGAGCCATGACTTGTTTATTTGACAGTTTCTTACTTTGGCAGTGTAGTTTAAAGAGCTCTTTCAAAAGAAAAGTTGAGAAGTTTGGGGATCAAGGTCACCATCTCACTTTTTGTTCAGTTATTTGCTTGTGTACTTTTGCCTAACAGAAATGTTCTGACTTGATGTGTCTCTGAATGAATCACTGCTGAGTGTAGGAGGCGGCCCTCAAGGTTGATTGATGTGCAAGAGTCATCCTGAAATAAATGTGCTGGGAAAAACACATCAAGTAGAAAAATAGAGAAATAAGTTTTTAATTAGACTGCCCACAAGCTCCTATTTAGAATCTACTCGTAATGTATAAAATAGATGTGAATAGTTTATCACTAGTGTATTTAATTTACTTATTTGTCACTGATTTATTTAATAGTATACCTGTCTTGCTAAGTAAAATTTTAACATCTGAAAACTTCCTCCTATCAATGTACAGAAATATTAATTAAAACACTGGGATTTGATGTTGGATCTGAAGAACAGCTATCCAACCACTTACATCATATCAGTGACCTTGCTCCAGAGCAGAAGGCAGCCAGTGGAACCGTTATGTCTCCCCAAAGGATCTTCTGTCCTTGAAGAACAATGGAGAAATTGGACAGATTGATTTTAGATTGCATTGATAGCTCACACAGTCTTAAAACAACATAAATGCTTTCATGCACACACCAATGCATTAACCTCAACTGAGTCCATGTCACAGAGGTGGTGGTTCAATTTCCTACTCATTACTGAGGCCTAGTTTTATAAGAAATCTGATAAAATCATCCTGACACCTCATCATGGAGTGCTTCCTCACTGATATTGTTTTGGGGAGTAGTTGTTGTTTCGTCTATGCCCTGTAGATGGAGACGTACTCACAGACTCATTCCCATGTATCTGCATTCACACATACACACACAATATGAAAGAAATGTGTTCTCGAGCTAAGCCCCAAACAGGGGGGAGGTGTTAAGATTTAGAGGCTCAGTTGTGAAGCAGGGCACTGAGAGCTGTTCCTTCTACTGTGCATCAATATGAGAGAGAGCCGGGCAGGCAAGGCCGACTGCACCAGAATAAAACACACTATCGTCAAGCACCGGCCATTTATGGCCCAGCAAATGTGATTTTTCTCTTTATGGCTGAAATATTAATGTTTCTATCTTGGTATACTTAGAAAGAAAACAGCAGTTTCCAGGCCCTGAGCTGCCAAGATAGAGGGGGCAGAGAGAGTGAGAAAGAGGAATACAAGTGATGCCCTTGCAAATAAAAGGGTGGAAAAGTATGACCTTCAGTTCGTGACCACTGTAAAGCATCAAAGCCAGTGTATCATAATGTTTAAGATCATTTTTTGCCATTTTTACAACAAAGGCATCCACTGATGTAAATTAGTACTGAGGAGATGAATTAATCCATATGTAAGCTCAAGAAATTGGGCAAGCTGACTGAATATTCACAAATCAACGCATCTTTAGAAATAGAAGTAATGATCTATGTCTGGTGCAGAGACATCCAGCAATCCAACATTATCTGCACAGTAAAATGAAGCATTCATGCCCAGCGGTCACACACAACTCTTCATGTTCCAGAAGTCTCACCGTGATCATACTTGAAGTAAATTTCCCATCAGCTTGCCTCCTCTGGGCAATTCCAACTGAAAAGGGAGCACTAAATATATCAGATCCACTGTATGGCCCTCTATTTATGAATTCACAAGCTATCATACTATGTAACCTTTTTGTGTGATTGTCTGTCAATGTTTCCTAGACCTCTCTCTCATATTGCAGAATATATTCTAGTCATCAACAGGTAAAGGCGTGTATCAGGGAAGTACAACTATTAATTTTTTTGATCAATATTGAGATGGTTAATCTCACTTTGAGAGCCCAAATATTTTTTGCACTCTGGAGTTTTACAAAATAGATGACTGATATTATGCTATATTCGTGCTAGTATTCAAATGTGCATAAAAATGCAACTTAAATGCATTTCTTCTTGACTTGAACTCAGTGAATCTCCAAGAAATGAATAAAAATGAATAAAATGCTCACTTACTGAGCATTTGCTTAATAATAGATACTGCAGGTTACCCATGTTCCATAAATGGCTCACATTTACATTATGATTTTAGATATCTGAGATGCTATTTTTCCTTCTTAAGAATTCTCTTAATTTCCCATATCTTAATTTTTTTTTGATAGGTACAGTGTCAGTACAGAAAACTGACACTGAGAAAATGTCATGATGGCAATCTTAAGTGTAATTCGGAATAGTAATGCGACTTGAACTAACAGTTCAAAACGAGTTGCAAACATTTACAAAAGAACTGTAGCAAGTTGCTGAACAACCTACCACCTGACTGCTACCTTGAAAAACTGCATGCACCAAGGAAAACTACTGCTTTTTTAAAGGCCAGAGGTGCTCATAGTTAATAATGAATCGCTTTTAGAAGTTTTGTCGCAGTAGTCGTATTCCTTGTACGCCTACAAAGTTTTGACAGTATGCCAGAATCTTGTCCCTATATCTGCGTGCTTCATAAGACACTTGATGGGCTGCTTCAGTGTGATGTAAATGACCAGCCAGACATACTGTTGGAAAGCTCATCTGTTAGCATGTTTGCTGCCAGCTGACTGCTATTAGACTGTGTGTACTACAAAATAACACTGTATTACTCTTATCGCCCATACTGACTGTTTTATATCCACAAAAAAATTACAGTGCATACATTCCAGAATGACCAGCAACATGTTATTTGCTGTCTTTTATACATCAGTGACATTGAGCTGTCTCCTCTCCCTCAGTAATTTTTTTTTCTCTAAAATAGAACAAGCTAGAGAGGGTATGCCTTTGGCTGTCTTTGTCCGTTAAGTGACCGTCGTCTTGCAAGTAGCAGCCATCCCCAAAGAGCGTCACGGCTCCAGAACAGGGTCAGGGGTAAGCCTCTGACAAAAAGAAGAGAAAAACACCTTGAGTAACTCCAGGAGTTGTGTTACACTGTGCTGTGTTTCTATAGCTTGAAATTTCAAGGGTTTTATTCAGAGTTGGAAGGTATGTGAATCATGTGGCTTCATGGTGAGGATGGGAATTCTGAAGCCCTTTTTACATACACCAAGGTCGAATGTTGGTGGTTATTGAATAGCCCCAATGGTTTCAACCACAAAATTTCCATCTCTTCTTTTTTTCTTTTTCCTTTTTTATGTATAACTGAAAGGAAGGCATAATCTACCACTGCTTCTGCTGCAATTACTGCTACCGTTGAGTGATTACTTTTTCAGGAGCTTCAATTTACAATGGTTATTTTCCAGCATTATGTTTGTGGTTACACTATAGCAGAGGCCTTAAATGAACTTCTTGTTCCATGTGCTTTCCACATTTGAAGCCAGACAGTTTTATGGAAATATGTTTTGCAGCCTTTACCAGGATTTCCGAACATTCTCAAAACAAAATCGGTGCTGGAGTTTCTTTGATTGCTTCCCTTCACAGGAGCATAATCCTAAATAAAGCCATCCATAATTTATTCCAATTTCAAAACACTGGCCTCAGGGAGATGTTTCTCGACTGCAAGAAACACTTTTATTTTGCACCTGGGCCTTTTTAAGTCAAAACTATGAAAAGTCAATGTGAAACCTTGGCAGTAAACAACTTGTGAAATTGACTGATGTTTTGAGCAGGATTTAAACAAGTTTGTTGGAGATCTGTGGAGAGGCAGAGTGGGGGATGTGTTAGCAGTCCCCTTGGGTAGCCGTGTTGAATGAGGCTGATTCTGATGAGACAAAGGCTCATGTAAGCAATCTGACAGTTCATTTTCTTCTATAGACCTTTAGATCATTGCAGAGTTGGCATGTCCGTAGCAGTGCTTGTCAAAATTGGAGTTTCTTTTGGGGATTGGGGATTGTGGGGTCATTTCTTAAATTGTTCAGTTTTCAGAGTGGTTGTACAATGTAGGTGATGGCTTGTAGTAACGGCCAGTGTCCCCGTACTGCCACAGGACACTCCTGTACTGCCTAAATTGCAATTAGAGGACTACCTACTCTACCACCTGAGCCCCAGCCAGGTGGACAGAAGGATTAGTGCAGTGTTAGCAGTAGTGTAGGCGTTAAAGGAACCAGAACATCTACCTGGGTAGAAGGACATCTGGAATGCCCCACGTAGCCACTGCGATCTGACTTTGCATTAGCAGAAGATGGATGGATAGATGATTCATGGTCCCCTGAAAATGAATTTAATTGACCTTTGTGATCACTAGGCAGTTTTATTTGTGCAATACTTTATGCAGGATGGTGAACATAGTAAACGCTGCAAAAAATCTGCATTTTTGAGTTGTCATTGTGAGCAGGCTAGAATGCTGACACTAATACTTTGCTCTGAACATTGTGGTGCCTGTCTGGCACCTCACAGAGCTGCTAGAGTGGCTCTACATGCAGACTTGTTATACCCTGGTGGTGTCCATTTGTTGCAAACTTGTCATCTTCTTCAATCTGGACACCAGGCCTTGGAATTTTCACCATGAAACACATTATATTGAAGTTTGCTTTGACTTTGAGCTCCCACCCATCATAGCATGTCCATCTCGGTCGCCAGGAAACAGCAGAAACTCCACATCCTAAGTAAAGAATAAAGTCACACCTGCTTCTCTCACTAGGGACCTCTCACTTTCGATTGAAAGTGAATTTTCTTCTGTCCTCCTCTCCTCTATAATTTCATCCAAATCGATGTGCTGCTCCAGCAGCTCCTTACGGCTTGACATCTGACTGATTGCTTCACACAAAAACCTGCAGCTAAATAAAATAACAGGGGAGCCCAAATGAAGTTTATACACCTTGATAAGAGCTCTATTAAGTCATTGTGAAATAAGCCTGAATGTAGCTTTAGCCATTACTTCTACCACACACAGAAATGCTGAACTATTACACACACACACACACACACACACACACACACACACACACACACACACACACACACACACACACACACACACACACACACACACACACTTTTAAATGAATCTCATGCACCGAACTGTGGAATTGTGTTGGAAGGTAGATTATTCACGGAGAATCGACTACAATTTCACGGCTTTCTGGAAATAATTAGTGTGACATTTATTCAGGCTTTATAATTGGTGAAGATTCCAGACCCTCACCTCTAATAAAGTTGTCATTGAACCTTTAATGCTGCTGGCTCCCATGACAGCAGAGGAATATTGCAGCCTTGTGCAGGGCAGTTCAAATCACTTGGTAGAAAACAATGTAGTCAGGTTTATGGTGCATGTGTGTGTGTGTTTGTGTTTGTGTGAGAGTAGTTAAGTAAAATGTGATCCACTCTTCGTCCAAGCCCTAATGAAACCTGCCCACCGTGGGATGATGAGGCAATTTTTTAAAGATTTTTAAAGAAGCCTCTGAGAGGTTTCACTTCAGCTGAAATGCATTAGCTGACAAACAGGACTTCTACTTTGAAGTCATTAAAACCAATCATCCTGTCCTCCTCGTAGTTTTCTTCATTTGTGCCATTTTTCCTTTTCCGCCCTTCTCTCGTTGCTTTCTCGGTTATACTTTCCCCTCCTCATGTCGCACCTCTCTTTTTGTCTTGCTATGATTTTGTTTATTTGCCCCACTCTCTTGCAATTTTAATTTATCACCTCCATCGCTTCCATGTGCCTATGAAAGATTTTGCCTCTGTTTCCATCTTCAGGAAAGAGACGGCATGTTTTTGTTGCACTCCGTTTGGCCACAAAACCCTAGAAATGTCACTACGTAGTCACATTAGTACAGATACTTTAAAAACCACAGTTTTGACATAACATTTAAATAAAAATTTGAAATGACCAAATCCTTTTTGATACTGAAGAACTATTTGTGGATACTGAATGAACACATTAGATAATAGAAACAAAGAAATTAGTCAAATATATTAAATTAGATGAGAAGAAAAACTTCTCCAGCTAACATGAAAACAAAGTAATGATTACATTTTCAAATGATTCACTTTTCTGGTTTCTGTAGTTACAGTCCCATGATGACGACTTTCTGCAGTGCGTTAATTCGTTTTTTTGAGTGTGTATGTGTCATGGTCTGTGTGCTAGATCCAATAACAGCAGTGCTATAAGTTATATGGAAAAATTGAATGTGAGTTTCAACAGCTTCCAACAAGACTGAATTAAATGTGCTTTTGTACCTACAGCAGCCACAGTCCTCCATAAAAAATCATCCAAAATCCTCATCCACAGTTTGTTTTTGATTTAAAAACAATAAATGCCTCTTTGATATTACTGCCTGTGTTGTTTGTGTACCTGTGAATGACTTAATTATCTTCCTTTGAGAATAATACCTTGATGTTTTTCTTCCCTCATCTTGGTTGTGGCATTGAAAGAATGCCTATTGTCTCGGTTATTACAAGAGACCTGTGTTGTGTGTCTCAGGTGGCTGTGACATTTGCAGTGGGGTCAGAGGTCGGCCTTCAGAGCAGCAGCGACTTCAGTCAGATGGGGAAACCTTTCCTAATGGGCACAGTGGCTCTGGGTGAGAATCGGCTTTGTACTGTATTGCTCTTTATCCTTCATTCCATCTTCATCTTTTTCATCTATTTGGCCCTTTTTTCCAGGCCATAATCCCTCCTCTGCTGCCCTTTCTTTCCCCGGGCCAAGAATACTGAAGGCTGTCGGTGGTTTGACTTTTCAGTCCTATCTGATTTTGTGAACCAGCCTGCACTACAGCATTATATATTGTAAATGTACAACAGATCCTTTCCTGTAATCCAGCCATAAAAAAGAAGTGGATAATTGACATAATTGTTTTTCAAATGCAGTCAAAAACAGAGCTGTACAATGCAAACCTGAAATTGCCCTACCGCTCATCCACATTCATTTGGGAGGAAATATCTACAGTTAAGGCAACACCAATGACGGATTTGGATTTATATTGAATGTTTTTATTCAGACTTCTCTTCTGGCTGGAAATGACAACTGATGAAAGAAAAGGCATTGTGTTAGATAATGATCATTTTTTGACAATTTCAGTTTTTTCTTTCTTGTTTTGTTTTTTATATTTTTGCTCCCCAAAATGTCAAAGTTTGATTTATGCTCTTGAAATTGTGGAAAATTATTGATAAAATGCAGCTTTTACACCATACTAAATGGTCATTTAGCCATGTTCAAGAGCATTGTAATGCAGCAGATCTTTAGTCAGTTACAGGTCATGGCAAAAACTAGAGAATTTACAGAGCTTGATGTTATGATACATCACTAAGGCAGAGTTACACATTGTGGCTGCTCACAAGACAGGGAAAGGCCATGAATCCACATCCAAGTGTTGTTAATTGTCAGTAGCCACGGTGAAAATCTTAATCAAAAAGTACAAGGAGTTTCAGACAGAGAAAAATCTCAAAGGGCGTGGGAGGAAGACAAAAATGACCCCTGAACTGACAGATGAATCCAAGGTTCATCAACAAAGACGTTTTGATGAATCTCTGCAATTCTGGTACCTACTTCTCAAGACAGACACTCAAACGGACACTACACAAGGCTGGACTCCTTGGACGATGACCTAGAACGATTTCACCTCTTCAAGGCAGGCAAAAGCTCATCTTGACAAAGTGGAAAGGTTTTTTGTTTATCAGGTTTGTAGTTGGATGAGATGAAAGTGGAGTTGCTTGAACACAGAGGAGTGGCTTTTGTAGAAGTAGAAGCATTTAACCCCAACAACACTAACCACACAGTCAAGCATTGTAGTAGGAATGCAAAGCTTTCAGGGTGTTTTTCAGTCGAACAGGCCAAGAAACCTTGTCAAAGTACGAACCCAGTACTTCAGGATTCTAGAGGAATACATTTGGCAGTCTGCAGAAAAACCTGGCCTTGGGCAACATTGGACCTTCCAACGAAACAGGATCTAATACATAAAGCCAAAGGGCTGAAGAAATGCTTAACAGAAAGGAAAATCAACATTTTGGAACCCAAGCCTGAATCCTATGGAGAATCTGTGTCGAGAATTAAAAATGAGAGTCTGATGGCAGGGAGGAATCCAACTCCAAAGACCTGCAAATTGTCACAAAAAAAGAGTGGAACAAAGTCCCAGTCGAGACACGCGACAATCTTAACAACTCTGAGAACTGTCTGATTGATGTGATGGAAAATAAAGGCTCTTCTGTTGATCACTGATAAAGGATACAAACAATTTTGGAATAGTTTTGAAACGAAAGTGTAATTAAAATTTAAAAAATGGCAAATATTTGTTCATTTATTGAACATATCCTACACACTGACACAGACTTAAAATGTAAAAATATATTTAGAAATTAGAAATGCAAAAATCAAACTATTGCAATTCTTCTTACAATCATTTGGATTTCTCTCCTTTTTACAAATTTTGCCCTCACTAATGTACAATTTACAGATATATGAAATGCTGCAAATGCAAGAAATGTTTTTTAGCCAAAAGTACAGTAGAACTCAGGACAAAAGAGCTTCTGCTTCTCAAGTGCATACTTTTGAAACTTTTGCTTGGTGGTTAGTACTTTTGCCTTGCAGCTAGAAGATCCCCTGTTCACGTCCCGGCCTTCCTGGGATCTTTCTGCATGGAGTTTGCATGTTCTCCCTGTGCATATGTGGGTTTTGTTCGTATACTCCGGCTTCATCTCACAGTCTAAAAACATGCTGAGGTTAATTGATAGCTGTAAATTTTCCGTGTGGCTGTGAGTGGAATAGTTTGTCTGTATATGTTGCCCTGCGTTAGCCTGGTAGCGTGTCCAGTGTCTATTGTCGTCGCCCTAAATCGGCTGGGATAGGCTCTAGCCCCCCGCTACCCTAATGAGGATTAAGTGGTGTATACATAATGGATGGATGGATTTCTATATGAACATAAAAGGCTAGTATTTCTAGCATATTAAATAAATTTAACCTGGTTATTTTATACTGAAATGATAACACACCCGGGACAAATTGGGATACACTTTCTAATATTCGTATGATTTCTCTGGTGATCCCAGCATAAGAACTATTGAAGAGTAAAACACAGATAGATAGTTTTGTTTAATTTGAGCTATGATATGCAAACTGCTGTTTGCAATGTTCACCATTCTGGAACCAACTCTGGAAAAAAATGTTAGTAAACATTTATCAAGTTAGACCTGGAGTCGCCATTAGGTTGGGCCACTTTAAAGTTGTGAAAATGCAGAGTTTTATCCAGGGAGGCTGCTGATGTCTCAATTTCTTCATGAAAGTAACATAGATGTTTGTTGGACCAGTGAGAATTTGGCCAGATAAAAGCAGGTCAACGTAGACACTATGGCCCTACTTAGAAGTACTTAATTAGTTTGCCTCTAAAACAATCCCTGCAATTTATCTTATGCTTTCCTTTTTCACAAAAGCAGACTGAATTTTCAGAGCATTAGACACTGTGGAATGAGAGAGTGGAGATCTGTGCGTGTGTGCGTGCGTGCGTGCGTGCATGCGTGCGAACGTGCCATCCAGTTGAAAGTTTTTCATCCGCACTACCAGCAGCACCCTGCCTTCCTGAAGTCATTGCAACACATCAGCTGTGGCAGCATAAGGGGTGATCGCTCTGTTGTATTAGCATTTCTGTGACAGCTCTGACTGTACTTTGTACCAGCTTCCATTACTTCAGAGGGCCATTTGAACATGCAAACTGCCAGCAGTGACAACTGCTTTGCAGTTTGTCATTGCTAGTTGTGTGGAACAGTATATAACACAATTTTAAATTATTTTATTAAGATTAAAAAAGGATTACATTTATCTTGGGATTCTGTTCAGGATTTGAAAACCTCTTAAACAACATTCAGGCTATGACAAGACTCTAAAACTACCCAGTGAAACCAAAACTAATACAGTGCTGCTCCTTAAAGCAGGGTGAAACCCATTTCACTGCAGCTTATAAAGACTGACACCTCTAAATGGATATCTAAAGAGAAAAAGCACTATAATATTACAAAAAATGAACTTTGAACAAGGGAGGAAACTATCATTTCAAAGTTAGATGACACTGACTAGTAAAGACACAATAAAACGTGTGCAAAGTCATTTTGGTCAAAAATCAGTGTTTACAAACTCTGCCTAGACTGAATATTGAACTTTCTCTCAGGTTTGAATTTTTGGGGGGATGTTTCCTACATATTTTACTTTGTTCATATACAGGGTTGGACAAATATGACAGCACTGGGTTTTCTGGTCCATGTCAGCTCACTGCTGATGTGACTATTGACTGTCTTGAATTTAATCTCATGGGCTTAAGGGAGAGAATTTATTCATAATTCTAATATGAAAAATAAAGTCATTTTCAGTCATTTGCATCTATGACATTGCTGCATTATCAAACTGGTGATGACATTCTGTCATTCAGACATAGATCACTTTATGTTAAAATAACGTACATACATGTACACATGCGTGATATTTGTAGTACACACTAAGTTGAACACTCATAATGCATAAAAATAGCTTAGTAAACAATGAAACTAAGTCCATGTAAAAGATGTTTTAAAAGGAGCTTATAAAATGTGACTCCGTTTGTCTTTCTGAAGTGAAGAATAGTACACAATGAAACTTAAATCCTGATTGATCCTGTCTCCAGTGCAACTTCCTTGTAGTGAAGATGCTCATATGTATCCTGGTGTATCCAAATAATTATTGAACTCGGATAAAAAAGCTTCTACAAACAACCAGAATTATGTTGCTTGTGTGCGTCTATCCATCAGTGCGACTGTATGCAGTTCAGGTTCATGTTGAAAGAGACTGAAAAATGTTATTAGGTCTGACCTATTGACTGTGTTAATAAAGCTGACATGTTGAGATGCAGCGGATTAATAGCCTTCGTAATGTAATATTTTCTTAATTTTCCTGCGAGTCTCTGGTAACTCTGAGAGGATATTTTCTGTTATTGTTCTTTTTTCCGTCACTGTGGTTACAACAGTGATGTGACACTGGTGTACACAAATACAATTGTGTGAACATTACAAGAAGCTCATAGTTGGATGTACCATATCAGCGTCTGTAAAAATGACCTGCTGATTTGTTTTTGCCTCAACAGGAGGGATTGTGAACGTGATGCCTCTGCTTTTCTCACAGATCTCACACAACAAAACACAGGTAAGTCTAGTCTGTGCTGCTACATGCTGATCTGTGGATTCAGTGTACTGAATCCAGATACAGCTCAGTAGCACTATGTTGGTATTCTTCAGCATTAGCTCTCTGTGAAAGATAAACTGAAGCTTGCAGGGAGCCATGGAACTGTAAGTCTCTCAGACAGACTGGGTAATATGGATGCAGGACGGTCCAGCCTAGCAGCTCAGTGGTCAACATCACTGAATCACATACCAGGAAGCTCCTGCTGTTAATTTCTAGCACTGGATTAAATGTGGTAAACAAAAACCTTTTAAAGCAGATCCAAGTAAATTTTGTAGAGACATTAACTGTATGACTGCTGTTTGAAAGGTACAAATGTCAGATTTTAAATTCAGTGCATTTAGCACAATATATTGAAGTACTTTTCCTAATGCTCACATTGGTTGGAGCTGCTGTTTCCTGTTGGCTGTGCCTCACCATCAGCAGTAAAATGGATGCAACAAAGAAGCATGTGCTTCAGTAATGTTAAGTGATACCAGGCGTATACTGACCGTGACATCACCCGTTGGTTTCAACGCCGAGAAAATGAAGCCCGGATTTTGCTACTTCCTGGTCGCCGTTTTGGATTTTTTGGAGCCAGTGACGTAAAAAGCGTCATCAAACAGACTGGACCGGAGAGCAACTAGGGGCAGGATTGGCTGAGGACTTTCTTATCCCGCCCACATTTTACTGCAGAGGCTTCTGTTGCTGTCTATCAAGTATAGCCACACCCCCTGGCTCTGCCAACTTTAACGATTTATTTAAAATTCAGTATTGATTTATTTTAAGATCGGCCACCTGATCTCTCATTTTGACCATGAAAACTAACGGGAAAAAAATGCTGAGCTGTAGAACATCAGTCTATCAAATTTAATTTTTTCCAAAAATGAATTGGGGTCTATGGAGCAAAAGCTTTTTGGAGCCAACCCTAGCAGACGGCGTGATATTGCAAGTTTTTGACACTTCCGGGTGGGCTTCAATTCTGGAACCAGATGCTACGTCCACTTTATATACAGTCTATGAGTGATACTACCAACCAAGTTTATTCAAAGATCTTCCACTACTCTCCTACTACTGAAAGATAAAGATACACCCCTCAGAGATTTGTTCTGACTCAGAAAGATTGTTTGGAGGTGACTAAGCATGACCGTTACCATGGTCCACCCTACTATAGTAAAGGCAATGTGTCTGTTACCTTTTCTGACAGAAATGAATACATTTTTCTGTTATTTCTGAACATTTTTGATAAACAAAAATGCCTGTTTTACCTGAGATATGAGTTATGTGAATGTTATGCCTATTTAGCAAACCTTGCTAATATACATATCTGTTTTTTTACTGTTATGTTATTACTGTGATTTTCCTTTGACTAATACTAAAACCTCAAGTTTCTACCAATTGAACCCAATTTCCCAGGAAACTGACAATGGAAAAATTGAATTGTTTATGTCCTCAACTGTTATGGAAAAAAAATCAACATGTATCAGATGTGAAATCACGGGCTTCATCATCATGTGCATCATGATTTAAATGTTAAGTCAGTTTATTGTCACACGCTGTTCAAGTTTAAATGTATGTAAACGCAGGTAGTGGGAATGCCCTTACTGCTCCAAAGACAAATAAGTACCCTGATTTTCATTGTCATTTTCACTGTCATTGACTGCAAGCCTGCATTTCTGCGACTGTAATTTGTCAGTGCCACTGTGAGAATAACAGTGTACCTAATAGAAAATAGCCACCCACATCTGACTGGCTGAAACATTATGAAATGTATCATCATTTCTAAAAGGATTTCTTTGTTTCGAAGTCATTGTCTTTGAAGGTGGATATTTTACATTGAACAAATATTTTATTTAACATGGAAGAACACAGTGTCAGGTCCAAGAGGTGTTTTGCTGAAAGCAGCTGCTTCTCTGTCCCTGACAGGCCTGGAATATGCACTATGGACAGTAAATGCACAACTATATGTAATTATAGGGACAACCAACTTTAGTGTACATTATATGTATTATCTACACTAGGTAAACTCAATAGTCAATAATAATAATAACTCAATAATAGACTGTCATTAGTGTTGTAGTTTAATAATATGTGTATGTCTTGCTCTCCTGTAACTTGCTTGAGTAGGATGTTTCTCGCTATGTGATTTCTTTTTTGTGTCCAGATCCTGTGGTTTCGGAGAGCAGTACTTGGAGGTCTGACAACCTGCACTGTGCTGAACATCCTCTGGTGAGTACATAATTCTTTATCCTGTGACCTCCAAGCTGTTTCTGTTTTATTTGTTCCTGTCACAACCATACAAGTAGAGAATTTTTTTTTTTTAAAGTCTTTAGTATAACAAAGTTGAATTTCCATATATAAGCACTCAACAGTTTTATCAATACTAGACTCTATACCTATTTTACTTCTTAATTTTTTTCATTTGTTCCCATGCTTGTTTCCTATCTGCCCTGTGTAAGCACATTCTGCAGTTTAGGCTAGAAGTTTTTGAATTTTTCTGACTTTTTTAACTTTATCGAGTCACTTAGGACTTAGGACTGTTTTTTATTTTTATTTATTTTTTTTAACATTTTTCCTCCAGAATGGTGTTATGGAAACAAGCAATTTAGATTTCTGGATCTTCAAAATGACAGCTGACAGTTAAGTTTCTTTTTCAGCATCTCAGAGCTGAGTAGTTCCTGGACTGGTATGAAGTTTGAAATGCAATAATTCTTTCTGTATTTATAGTTTCTGGCTTTAAACTGTGCCACCAGCATGGTGCAGAGGGTTAGTTGTCCTACCTCTTTACTGATCCGTACAAGACACGCCCCCTAATAATTGACTAAATGTTAGTCAGTGAAGGGAGTCTTAGTCAACCAGTTGGTTGTCATTAGTCAGTTGTTTGCAGGATTAAACAAACCTTAAGTCCCCAGGGCCCAGGGAGTGAAAACACTTAGCCATTCAAGTCAGTCACAGACAGACATTATCCTTTACTTGGCTGGACTCTGTGGTTATTAGATAGGCTGCACTTTGTGGACCCGAGGCGCACTATGTGATGATTAATAAGATGTTCTGTCTGCTTGCTGGTTTTTTTCACGCACCCAGAATCATTACCACTTTCCTGATGTTTCTGTGGCTTTGGTTCTGTGGCTTACTTTGTGTGAGCGCATGTAATATTTATATTTAAAAGGTTCATTAGCTGTGGTTTAGAATTTTTCGGTAATGTAGCATGGTGGCAGTAATTTTAGCCTACTCACAGCCTTCTTTGTCAGCCCTGAAAGTCAAATCACTTTCTGATGCCCGACAAAAATATGTACTGTATGCGATGATTAGTCATCTAATGGCTTGAATAAACAACTAGCAACATCTGCAGTTGGAAGGAGCCCAAATATAGTATACCTTATAGGCAAATATGCAGTAATGGGAAAAAATGACTAGACTGCCCTTTCTTTCTTCAATTTCTTGCTCCTTTCAATGTCTGGTACCACTAAAGGTACATTACCTGAAGAATACAGTGAACACGAAAAGAAATGCAGCTGATTACATAATACTTTATGTCCTATGTGACATGCTTAAGCTTAATTCCAGGGTATATAAGAGAGGCCACTTCATGTCATAAGCAGCACTGCACATGCAACTGCCTGGAGTAGTTTCCTGCTTACATTCAAGCCGTAGCACAACTCAGAAAATGAGTGGGCACTGTCAAGAAATGTGACTTGTTCGGCAAGGACAGTTCGAAAGCAACTTCTTGAAGCTGGTCTGAAGTCACATAGGGCACTGAAGAAGCCCTTTATCAATGAAAGGCAGAGGAAAGCCTGGTTACTCGTTGCTGGGGATCACAAGGATTAAACTGTTGATGATTGGACTAAGGTTCTCTTCAGTGATGAGTCCAATTTTCAGTTGTTGGCCACTCCAGCCAACTTACTGTTTAGGAGGAATCCTGGATAACCCTACAAACCAGACTGTCTGCCCCTACAGAAAACATGGGGGTGGATCAGTGACTATCTGGAGTTGTTTCAGTATGGGTGGAGCAGGGCAAATGAACCAGGTCATGTACAGGGCTACTTCTGAAAACAGTTTTCTTCCATCTTTCCTATCTCAAATGACTGGATTTTCCAACTAGAAAATGCCACACAACAAGGTCAGTTAAAGCCTGGATGGAGAACCAGAACACTGGAACCATGCCTTGGCCTGCTCAATCACCAGATCTAAATCCAATTGAAAACCTGCAGAAAATCATCAAATGCGAAGAGCATGCCAAGACGCATGGCTGTAATCATCAAAAGCAATGGTTTTGCAATGAAGTAGTAACTCCTGTGTGTAACACGTGACTAAAACAGACAGAAAAGAAAACATGGAATGCCTAAAAGCACTGTTTTTGGCAGTACAATGCCAAAGCTATTGATGCAAGTACTTGAGTGATTTTGGTTATTATCAAGGAAACCATGGAAAATGGCTAGATATCAACCCTTAAAATTAAACTCTTATGAGCTATTCTTGTTATTGTCATTGTATGTGTCCAAACAAATGTACCTTTAGTTGTACCAGGAAATAAAATGAACAAGAAATTGAAGAAAACAAGGGTGGTCCAATATTTTTTTTTCCATGACTGTAGATAAAAACCTATTTATTCTTTCAGGTATCATTATCCTTTAGAGTCATACACTTTCATGACAGTTGTGAGGAAAAATGGGTAATATGACTCTACTGTCAAAATTTGAGACAAGCAAATAATTAAAGTAGACAAAAACACCCAGCCTGACATTATTTAATACACATACCCATTATCAGCTTTTCTGAATTGCTCCTGATCTATGGCACATACTTTCCCCCACAAGATACCATCTGGTATATTGTCATTCAGGGGAAGGCACTGCAGGACACCAAACTTTTTTTGTGAACAATGGCCACAGCAGCCTCTCCACAGGCAGGATCAAGGATTATGGAGGCAGAGAAATCAGTGGCTAGCTTTCTTCTAGGCACAGTTATCATTAAACGTAAGCTTTTGTAGCTTTCACATCTCAAGAAGTCTTGATTGTTTCATTTGTTGAAATCCTTCCAAGTACAGAACTTATTTTACTTCTGGGAACAGCATTTTAAGGAATAGCACTGGATCATTGTGATTGTAATGAAAAATAAGCTTTTAGTGAGTGATTCTTTAAGGAGTAAGAGACTGAAAAGCTGCCATGTCTAGATATTATGAAAGGGTTCAGAAAGTAAAATTTTAAAGATTACTTTTTGGAGGGCATTTGAGCGTTTATTATAGAACAGATGAAGACAGACAGGACAACCAGACATGGCCACTACTCAACCAGATGACCTACTGAGGCACCCTAGAAAGAGAACATTATTCAAATTTGTAAATTTAGAAAAGTCATCTTCATCTCAGTTTCATAATTTAACACCACTGTAACACAGCCACATTGTATTTGAAATTAAGCAGTCAACACATGATTGAAATGTAGACTTTCAGCTTTAAATCAAGGGGTTTAAACATAATTATTGCATGAATTATGGAATTAAGCAATTTTTTTTATGTAGTCCCTCTATTTATACAGGCAAAATTGCCTGAGAGGCAGATGTGGTTTTATTGTTATTTTTTATGAATTTTCAAAGAGATAAAATATTTGGAGATGACTTCAAGTGTTGACTTTGATAGCTGTTCATGGAAACTCTCAATATGCAGTCCAAAGTGCTATTGATATGAGTAAAAGATGTCGACATTAGCCTGATAAAACAAAGCAGATCTATCAGAGAGATGGTAGACACTTTAGGAGTTGCCACATCAACTCTTTTCTACAAACACTGAGGAGCTCAGCAACACCAAGAGGCCTAGAAGACCAAAGGAAACAACTAAAGTGGATGATGGCAGAGTTCTTTCATTGGTGAACACGGTACACTTCACAAGATTTTACTGAGTCAAGAACACTCTTGAGGAGATTTGTGTATCATTGTCTGTGGCTACAATCAAGATGGGCCTTCATGAATGTGAATACAGGTGGTTTTTCTCAAGATGGAAACCACTGGTTGCACTCAAGAACAGAAAGGCCAGATTGCCAGAAAACATTTTTGAAACAGTTCTGAAACTGGATTCTTAGGACAGATGAAACAGAACAGTTGGAAGAGCACAGAGAAGGAAAGAAAGTGGACTACGTCGTCTGTCAAATATGGCGGAGATGGGTTATGGTGAATGGGCGTGTATGCTAATGCCAGTGGAAATAGGTCACTGATGTTTGCTGATGATGTGACTGCTTTTAAAAAATCTCCATGAATTCTAAAGTTTATACAGCTACTCTCTGCTCAGATGCTGTCAAATGCTTCAGAGCTAACAGAACAGTGCCTCACAGAACAGATGGGTTATGTACCAAGATGTGATGCGAAGGAAACCCAAAAGCGTCTATAAGCAAAGAATTGAGCTTTTTTTTTAAAGATTGCGTTAGTCATCTTATCTCAGCACAAATGAGCTGCTTTTCACTTATTGAAGACTAAACTATGAGCAGAAAGACCCCAAGACAAGCAAAGGTGGCTGCTGTAAAGGCCTTGTAAAGCATCTTATTCGGGGGAGCTAAGCTTTTGGTAATGTACGAACAAAGGTTTCAGACTTCAGGTAGTCATTCACTGCAAATTACTTGTATCCAAGTATTAAAGCAAATCCTTCTATCTATGTTAGTTTTGTCCAAATACTTCTGAGCTTAAGGAAATGGGAGGACTTGAAATCTTTAAAGATAATGCCTTTCAAAGTCATCAGCAGGTTTTGGAGTTAAAAGGGTTAAATCCCTCCAATTAAAGCAGAAAATCTGCATTTCAATCACATCTTGGCTGCTTTATTTCAAGTCTGTTGCAGTGGTGATGCAGAAACAAAATAGCGAAAATTGCGTCAGTTTTCCAAAAACCTGTGGTTTTGACTGTTTGACCACACAGCGGCACCATTTGGGAGTCTCAGACATGTACATTGACCAAAGAGGCAAGATCCTCTGAGACCTTCAGCAGATGCTTGAAGAGAGCAAACATTGAAAGTTGCAGCAAGGATGGTGGTCAAGAGTGAAAGGAGGCCATCTGGCAAACAACCACAAAGGACTCTAAATGCACCTGAGAGCAAAGACCATCAGCCGTCTCTTAGCTTTATAGCTGGAGAGTCAGGTGCATTTAGGGAGAATATTTAGCCTGCTGCCTCCTGCCCTCAACATGGAAACAAGCCTTTATGGGAAGTAGTTGAACTGCATTTATGCTGTAGTGGTTTTTAAACCTCTGCCTCTTCAGTAAACATGGTTAGCAATCCTAAATAGTGAACATATGACTGTAGCAGATGTCTTTAGTGATATAAACTGCCACAGCTAGGCTACTTTTACTTTGTATATGAGTGTTGGTTCCTGAACATGTGCCTGTGCATTTTCTTTAGCAAATTCACTTACATTAATTGCATTTGCTACAACCTACTAGAACAAATAGAACCACGTCTGCTGGAGAATTAGTGGAGACTATTTAGACTTTACTGACTGTGTGTGATTTGGTCACTTTATGAGAAACAGAAAGACTGTCTAAACCTTCGTCTTAGCCCTGTTCTTATCGGGCTCTGTTTGTAGTCCTTGCTGTTTGTAATTTACAATGAAGTTGTGCTGCTGCTGTTGCTGGCTCCTTCTCGAAGAAGACTCTCCACATCTGTGATTGACAGCACGGAGCAAAACAATTGAACGTAAGGCAGCTGACAGAGACATGAATGAGTGTGTGAGACTGGTACTTTCTATCATTTCTAACTTTTCTCTGAGTGCTCAGTTTACATGAAAATAATACCAAATTCAGAGCACATTATTTGTTTTCAACTCATGTATGGGCCAGTTTATGGGTTATAGGTTAAATTTGTCAGACAGTGATGTGAATATAAAACCAGTATCTTTTGCGATCTGAGCTGATCATATCATTACATTTTACATCTCAGCCCCCACTAAACCCTGCCCAATCTACCGAGACATGACGAAACAAGCAGCTTCCAACACTACAATTTTACTATGAATGAGGCAGGTATATGCGATTAAATATCCCTCAAATATAATATTTCTGACCTTGGCTTATGTCTTCATCCCTCTCTCTATTCCTCTGTCTTCATTTTTTTTAAATAATGGGTAAAATTTGGGTATAATCTGAACAGACACTCAAGAAAATGCTCTTTAGCACTGCTGTGTGATACTGTCTCCATACACCCATGACAAATTTCACTGAGCTACACCCCACAATTGGTTGTATCTGACCTTTGGTGTACTTTACTGATCGGCTTCTGGCAAAACAACTTACAGCAGCTCCACACAATAAGTCTCTCTCCTCTGGGATACTTCTCTGAGATTTATGAGCTTCAGGCTGCTGTTTTTTTTGTTTTGTGTACAACCTACACACCAGATTCTGAAAGCAGTGTTGCGTGGCAAAGTAATGCTCTATAATAGCAGTTTTTTTCACAGGGGAGCTCCATTTATCGATTCATGATAACATTTTGGAGATATTTCAAACGGGTTTGCTTTCTCCTACCACGTATACAGGGCCCTTTTGTCAGCACATACACACTGCAGAAACTCAAACTCTGTTTATACTTTTAGTTTTATAAGGGCACTTTTAGACAGCTATTGCAGATTAGCCTTCAACTAAGTGTTCTATTCCGTATGCCTACCACCCCCTAACAGGGCGATGTATATGTGTTTCTCAAACATTGTTTTCCTGTTGCTGCAGGGTGCAGAATGCATTTTCACAAAGACAAACTGTTTTTTTCTGTGACACACGAGTTTCTTTCCTCCGTTGTGTTAGTTTGATATTCCTGGTGTGTCCACATGAAAGGAAATGCATGGTGGAGGGCGTGGCAATGGCAATGCATTGCTGTACTGCAAAGTTGCCTCCAAAAATATTTTTTTAAGTATGTGCAATCACTTGGTTACATTTAGAAGACCTGCTACTGCCGGTCATTACCCAACATGCGTTCTTCTGCTTAAGATGCATTCTGGTTCATGCAGTTTTGAAGATTTAGTTTATTGCTGCCGCCTACAGAAAAAAGTCCTAGAGGAAACACTGAATGTTTTGTAGGTTCCAGTAGAATGTCATGTTCTATGCGTGTATTAGTCTTGATCGCGTGGCCAGGCTGAAAAAAAAAAATCATAATGCGTCTCTGGTGTTGTTCAGGGGGCCGGGCCCAATGTAGAGACAGGCCGTATCCGGCCCACGGGCCGTAGTTTGGAGACCTTTGATCTATAGGAGCTGCCTTGACTGTATATTAGCCTTCAGCGTGTAAGCAGAACAACGATTCTATATTATAATTCTTAACCCGCTAATTCTGTAACTTAGCCACTCCACTAGTTGCTGAGCCTCAGCGGATGCAATAATTTGCCTATAACTTTTTTCATTACACTCATGTTGTTGTAGATTTACCTTTTCCAACTATGGAGAGGGGCTGCAATGGAATGTCTTTGTCACTTTATGAAACTGACAGTCTGACTGACACACCCACTCTTTGCAGAATGCATTCAAGTGTGTGAAAATGGACTCAAATTTGAGCTTCTTCTGGCCTAATCCAACTGTACATGTCATGAAGAACAAGAAAAACATGATATCTTATGCCATGATACTAACAGTCCAAAACCCTTCACACTGACAGTGTCACGAGAAACACTCTTTGGTTATATCAGTTTTCAAACCCTGAAATGCAAAGCAAGATGGAGAGTTCAGCTATTGGCACATCCGGCACTACCTCCAGCAGAGGTATCATCCAGTGGTTGGTCTGCCCTATTGTGCATTTAGATTGAGTGCAGACTGGCGTGAGTCTACATGAGACACAACTAACTGATGGAAGTTAGCTGACCACTATTATTTAAATAGTTTACTTTGTTTTATTAACTTTAAAGCCTGTTATAAATGCATTGTCACTTGTGCTTTAGATGAGAATCAGTCCTGAAATGTGGGCTTCTGCTGCCATTCAGAATGATTACCACCTGTCACTCCTGCTTGTGACACCAGGCTTTTTCAGCCTGCCTTTGCAGGGCATTTTTCAATAGCTGTAAACATTTTTCCATTCGGAGTGTTAGCGCATAATCAACATTATGCAAAACAACATTATGTATTTGTTGAATAATCTCTCCCATTTCAGGTGTGCAGCTCTTTAATTGCCACTTCATTTCAGACATTGAAATGAGATCTGAATAAATCGTAGCTGCAAATGTATAGGTACGTGATGTAGAACCTATATGGAACGAATAAACAGAAAGCATTCAGGCATTCATTGAAAGGACTAATTGCTTTTTTTATGTCGCATATCTCTCACTAGACTGCGATAAGTTCTTAACATTTCATAATATCTGAAATCTGAATGGAAGCTGAATGAAAGAGTTTATGTAACACATATGAATTGTCATTATTTGCTCTTCAAAGGCTTGAAGTCTGCCACCATTTTTTACTATAAGTTGACTGAAGTCATCATACTTTCCACTGCAAAGATGCAAATCCTCTCTCTCCCCTCAAGTTCTCTCACCTCTCTCTCTTATCACACTACTTCTTTTTGGGGTCCCGTTCCTGCTTGACGTCCTGGTAAGCAATTTCCTCTCCCTCCATTTTTCAGACCATAATTTTGATTGATAATTATCGTTGGGGACATAATTCTGTTCAGCCACCCTGCAGAGTGAAAGACTAGTAGAATAAAATAGAAATGGTGTGTTGTTGGGTGCATTCGAGCGTAGCCACAACAAATGAATGGATAAATCTCTCTGAGCTGCACTCTGCACTGCCGTTTCAAAGAGACCAACAGCCAGTGCCGCATAGAGTGGAGAAAACTTGCTTGTCTGTGACTTGTTTTCTTTCTCTGCAGCCTAACTTTATGGCCTTTGGTTTCAAAGAACTTGTGATTCATCCTCTGTTTCACACTTTTTGTTTTTAGAAAACCTTCAAAGACGAGCTTTAGCCTGAAGGATTATTGGGCTGATTTCCACCAAACTTAAAAACTTTGACAATCCAAGGGGAAATCCCCATCAGAGGCTTGGTTGGGCCTGCTTGTCAGCCATGATCATCTCCCATAGTACACATATCTGAGCAAATTTAATGGCTACAACTTTTTGCTTGCAGCATCTTGTGAGATTAAGAGTCTTAATGCGAATGCTGTTAGCATTTGGCAGGATAGTCTCAGTTATATAGTCAAACATGCATTGAGGGCAGTGGCAGAGAGGAAGAAGATAATGGTGGTGATTTGGATAAGATTGTGAGTGAGATTTGAAATGTGAATGTTAATGGGAATTATAATAAAGAGAAACTAATACAGTGCTGCTACACTGCTACCACCACCATCACTGCCGCCACCACCACCACCACCACCACCACCACCACCACCACCACTACTACTACTACTACTACTACTACTACTACTACTACTACTACTACTACTACTACTACTACTACTACTACCACTGCTGCATTGCATGCATGTACAGTATACAATTACAATGTAGATAATGTTCTGTTCAGAAACGGCAAAAGGTTTTGCCTGCACAAAATAGTTAATTGAAAAAAGGTATCCTATGAATATAGGTCCCTAACAAACAGGCACTTCAACATGGCAACATTTCTGCACTACTTAAAAAGTAGTGGTAATAATACATCATACTGTTGTTACAAAAGAACAACTCGACATGTTAAAGAGAAACTGCCTGACAATTTAAACTTAAAGTTGTTGGATTAAGACTCACTAGTGGTAAAGAAACTGTGTTTTTAGACTGACACCTAATTATAAGATTACTGGTGGATATACTATAAATGGCTGCCACCTGGAAGGGGGAAATTAGAGTTGTATGACAGAATACAAGTTTCTGTATCTTTCTTATTACATGTAAAAAAAAAAAAAAAGGCCTGTTGTCATACCTGGAGCATGTTACATCCACGAAGCTCAGTTAACTGATTTTTATTTGCAACAGGGAGTTTGACAGCTTGGCAGATTCACATTAATCATAAAAACAAAAGTTGTATTGCATGTCAGTGACAACAAAGAATGTATAATATGATTTCTAATAAATTATGTTGACACATTTTGAAAAGAGTAGAATTAATCCTGTAAAATTTTATTTCTTCTATTTAAACAAAGGCACATTCTCTCAGGTATAAATTTAATTATGAACAGTAAAAAGATATTTTCACTTCTATATATTTTGTCACTTTCTTCTTTAATGCACATTTAATGAATTATTCAGGGATAAATTAAACATAGCAGACTTAATAAAATGTGTTTTGTAAATAGATACGGGTTCATACTGCTTTTTTGGACTGTATGATTGTGAAATTTGTGGAAAGTGTCTGTGTTTTGGTGTAAAATCCAACTGAAAATTCTTGTGTAATCTGCCAATTTTATTCACAATCAACTGCAGACTGCATACACATGGAAGACATGACAGCATTCCCGAAGTGAAGTTAAATATCTTGTCATCCACTTGTGACTGGTTACACAGCTAGCCTTATCTTCACAGCGCTGCACCTCATTATCATTATGTGATATAGAAGAAGAAACACTTGGCCTTGTTTCCACTTCCTTGAACCAGTCACTGTCATGGGCGGTTCTGAGCTCAGGATGCAGCAGCAGTGTCCCTTGCGAAATAGCGTAGGGGAAACTTGTTGGAGTGGAGCATTTGCACACAGGAAAACGAGCACTTCCATTAAATTGACTACTTTCCTGAAGGAACCAAACTCACATCCTCACGTCTGCGTAATTGTAATCTCAAGGAAAACTTGTCATTGGAAGGTTGCTACGTTGTAGTTCTTGTTGATGTCTCTCATCGTGAATGGTATTTTAAAAAATAACACAAATATAGGAGTGGCATATGAATGGCTCATGAAATGTGTAGCGGAAATGGCCTTCTTATACCCGCAAGTACATGCTAACAAAATCTTTCTGAAATATTACTCATCATATAGTGCCCTTCTTACCATATCAATGGTTTTTCAAGTGTTATTTTTTGTGATCAGTTTGTTTGCAATTAGTTATTTATGCATTGATTTGTATCGATAGGAGGAGTGTGTGCTGTCCAGATGCAGGATGCAAATATCTTCCCCCAGCACAAGGTGGCAGTATTGATTTCCACAATTTTCTGGCTTTACTTTCGTGTGTTGGGAGGAAGCAGAGACGCATCAGCGAGCTTTATGTACAGTCTGTGATATAAATGATTTTAAGTAAACACACTCCACCAACTACATTCATTGAGGGGATCAGAAATCAATGTGTGGAGTGGTTATAGCAGGAACATCAGATTAACCATTTACATGTATGTATATAATAAACTCTCTCTGGGTGTTTACACTTTAAAAGCTCACAACTGTGATTCTCAAAGTTACATTTTTGAAAGTTTTTTTTTTAATCAAAGTTATCCCTCTTTCTAATTTAAAATGACTTAGTTGCTACTCTACACCGTTGCCTCCATTAGAAATGTGCACATCTATGAAATTTCTACCTTTCAAAGTTACAATTGATTTTTGTATCGTTGTCCACAGGCACTTCAGTACAATAGGAAGAGCTTCCTTTGTTTCATAAAATCCCTGCAGCCATCTGAGGACAGCAGGTCAAGTAAAAATCTAAAGCAATGTTGCAACAAAGGGCAGCCCTATTTCGCACAACTGCCCGCTCAATTGACCTTGATGAAATTATACACAAATGACACCAAGCACCAAAAAATAACTCCATGCACATCTACACACATCTGACTGGTCAATTGTAAATCCGGTTTATGCAGGAAGTGTCCAATTAATGGGTCTCTCCTACCCTAGACTGTTGCTTCATGTTTTGTTTTCAGAATGCATAATGGTGCAGGCACTGCTGTTTATGATTTATTGCACGAGCTGCAGCTAAATTAAACCTAAACCATGGCAGATAAATGGCTTCACCTACATTGAAACAGAAAACAGCTAAAAACATGGACAGTTGAGATACAAGACAAAACTTTTTTTTTTTTGAAGAGGAGTATTTGCTTTGGAAATTCTTCCCAAACATGTCCAACAGCTTGAGGTGCAGCAGGAGGCACAGTAAGCTCAAAGGTTATGCAGTACAGAACCCAGCAGACACAGCACTGAGAGATGGTGTGCACCAGGAAATGGATGCCCTTGTCAAGTATAGCAATGGGAAACTACAACAACAGGAACCTGTGGTGTTGCAGAGTAAATTATCAACACACTCTGCAACAGTGGATGAAAACAGTATAACCAGCTTTTATGTTCAGAGTTATCAAGAGAGTCCACGTCAGCTTTTAAAGATCACCTCATTGTGTTGATTTATAGCCCCGTTCACTAAAATGAAGCTTCGTTTTAGCTTAATATGTATCGGTCTTGCTGATAAATGTTTGATTGATTGATACTGGTGCCCTGGTGAGGCTTTAAAAGTGATAAGTCTCTATTTCCATGTCAGGCCTGGGGGCAGTTTCATTTTCTTAAAGGGCAGAAGTAAAATCAGATTAAGAAGTTTTACTGCTCTGCTTCTCTTCTTTCCTTGTGCCTCAACTGTTCACACGGAAACATCAGTTATTGAATCATTTGATTCAAGGAATATTTTTGGAATATATCACAATCCCACACTAAAAACATAATAATTAGTGTCATTGGGTATTTTTTGAAAAATGATTTCGATAACACAATCTCCTCCATGTGTACCACCCTTGGTACATTCCACCTGGAACACTCCATAAAAGGAAGCCAGATTAGCTGGAAATGGTTTGTTTGTTCCAAACAAGAGGAAAGTCAAGTGAAACTTAAGTGTAAAATGTAGGTGACTTTATGCTAGCTGTGCCCAACAGACATTACTGCCAGTTGCCCTGAGACGTCCATTACAAGTTGTACTCATTACCAAACAATCTACAATTAAATGCCAGCTGCTAGAAAGCACATTATTCTTAATTTGAAGTTATATATCTGACTATCATGATGGATATGTGTTCAGTATTTATCCTCCTTGTGCCTTTGTTTTGGGCTCTACCGTCTCCTGAGAGAAACTATGTCTGACTCCTGGCCGCTAGTTGCTCTTCTTTGTTCGTTATGCATTGTAGTTTCTAAATGTGTCTGCAGTTTAGTAGTTAGCAGTCAGCTTGTGAGAGTGTTTTTGCTGAAAACATCTGTCTCCTGCTGCTAGGGGGAAAAAAAAAAGTCTGAGTGCATAAATTTAGAGACTGTTAAGTGACCTCCAAGAGTTTGTATATTTCTGATCCCAGTCCCCACACTCAGACTTTAAATAGCATTTCCGCTAAGTGCTCAAGGGCTAAGGGCTGTCTCACTGTCAAATCATCTAGTGCAAATGGGCTCTGTTGCAATCTTTTCAATGCAATTAGCCCTTTCTAGGAGTCTGCATATCTACACACTTTACTGCAGGACTCGCCCAAAGTTCACAGTGAAATTGGTGACGTATAAATGTGGATTTCCTTCACCCCCACAAAATGTACACAAACCATATATGGATGGTGTTGTGGCAAAACTTACTACTAAGTTTATATGTCAGTGACAACTTCTGGCTGCTCTCTGTTTTGGTTGTTTGTTGCACTTTCGTAGACTTGTTTCCAGTCAAATATACTGATAGGATTTACAGATGTTCCTGACTTTTCAGACTTTTGTATAAACGGCAAACTACAAACGAAACACTAGGTATGGCAGTGCAATATAGCTGAAACGTTTATCACTATGAAATGTACTTTTAGTCAATATAGTTGATAATTAATTATAAGCTTTAAATTACAGAAGAGAAAAAGGTTCATTTTGAATTTTACCACCTTACTTTGAATTTAACCACTTAAGGCTGTTTGTCAAGGTACAGCATTTATATATTTAATGTTAACACAACAATGAATGAAAGACATATAGAAAGTATTCACATAAAAAAGAAATTAAGACTAAGGAATGATTTCACCTTCGTACATATAAAATAAAGAAAGCAAGTAAAACTCTGAAGTGCATAGAAGGCAATTAGGGCGAAGTTATTGCGTTGGAGTTTAAGGTTTAGAGTGGCTTCCAAGCACATCTTAACATAGTCTGTCAGCCCTCAGAGCAGGCCGCTCGACGTGTCCTGCTTAGGTGGAGATGTTGCGGGACACAAGGTCACTGAGGTTTTTAGACTGCAAACCCTTTCTCTCAAAGTCAAATGCTAGTCCCTGCCTGTCGCATCTTCCAATAGTGATGCATTTTCACACAGCAGTCACGATAGTAAGTTCTATTTCACCTAGTTACACCTGTACCTTACCTGTACCTTATATACCCTTTGGAAGCCTCACAAACTCACACATTAAAGCACTAGAGCTGTGTCAGTTAAGTCTAGGTGAACAGTGGGATTAGGCCTTAAAATGTTGATGAGCACAGGTTGGTGGTTGTGTTGGTTACTAAGCAGAGTGTGTGATTTTGTGTGTTTCTCTGTCATCATCTTTTTACACAGGCAGCTACTCATGCCTGCTTGTCAAAAATAGTTAAAATGGCCTATTGACAGCTCTATATGTAGAGATGGATGTGAAGTAACAAGTGTCAATTTTTGTTCACATGATTACTTTCTGTGTATTTTAGGTGTTGGGCTGTGCTGGAAATTGTGCCTCAGACGTCGTTACCAGAAAGGAGAATGGCAGCAGAGACGACAACCCAGCCCGACTACAGCAGCCCTTCTGGTCCTCCATCCTCAGTCTCCCCCCACTTCTACTCTAACATCTCACTAGAACAGTGAGTATTGAAAATTTTGCCTCTCCTGTTTTGTCATTCATCATATCCAGTAGTTCTTTTGCTATAAGAATTGAACCAGGATTTAATGTTGTATTTATTGGAAATTGTTGACTTTCTGGACATATTTGGACAAGCTATTATTTAACTACCTGTGAAACATTGCCTACACACAAAAATGATATGCTTAAATACAATTACACGAAAAGGTGGCTTTTCAGTTTATTTTAAAAAAGAAAAAAAATAATATATATATATACATATATATATATATATATATATATATATGCATATAAATGCAGTTTTCTTCTTTGGAAGTACATCTGTGGCTTCAGAAGTAGGTATTGCTCCCTTTTGCAGAAATAACATCTCATAGTTGTTCTACATAATTGTCCAGCATTGTCTGACACCAACTTGCTGAAAATTTTGACCATGCTTCCATACTAAATTTCTTGACTTTCAAGGTGTTGGAAGGTTTTCTAGTCTTCATAGCCAATTGCAAATCACCACACAACGTTTCAGTCGGCTTCAAATCTGGTCTTCAACACACCCATTTCATGACTGTCCGTTTCTTGGTGGATTTGTTGGCGTGCTTCGGATCATTATTCTGTTGAAAGCTCCATCTTAGCTTTAACTTTTGGACCAATGGAATCACGTTATCTTTGAACACTCTTATTGTGATGCAGAATAAATGACAGCAAGCTGTCCAGACCTTGAGACAGTAAAGCAGCCCCAAACCAGAACATTTACATTTCCATGCTTCATATCTGTTATGAGGTTCCTCTCTGAAAAAGCTGTCTTTGGTCTTCATCAAACATGTCTACTCTTAGAGTGGCCAAACAAAACTGTGTTTGAATCATCTGTGCAGTGCTTGTTATTCCAAAAAGGCTTCTCTTAGTCACTGGCAAAGTGTAGTTTTGCTCTAATGTTCTTTTTAGATCACAGACGCCTCCTATTCCAGTAAAATTTGTACAATTACTCTCTAAATGTAGATAGCCCTTTGGTATGGGCAGTTGCTGAGAGACTATCAAAACTCTGGATGAGGTAGTGAGATCCTTGGATACTTGTTTTTGCATCAAATGCTCAGCTCTGGGTTCTGAATTTGCTAGGACAGCCAGTCCTACACAAATTTGTTTAAAATCACATGTAAATAATGTTCCTCTCAGTCAAATTACTTGTGACAAATATTCATTTTAAATCTTTCATAAGACTTACATGCATTCACAGTCTTTTATCTGAAGGCCTAAGAAAGCTCTGTAGATCTTTGCATGATGACGGCACACACTGCAGTAGCAAAGGGAACAGCAGACTGTCAATGCCAGAGGTTTAGGTAAGACAGGTTCCATCTGTCACTTTCTAAGGAGGTTCTAGCTATTCAGACCTAATCTGGAGTCTTGATACCGATTTGAATTGGTTTAAAGGTGTGATTATTTTTTTAAAGGGCTTGGAACTTATTTTTCCATCTTTTTTTAATTATTTAAAATTATGACAATTATGGCAAAATGCCAAGAGGATCAAATGTTTGCTTGTCCCGAAATCTCACGCTTGTTACTGGCTGCTTGAGTTCCATTAATCAGTTCTCCTGATAAATGAGAGGTTCCAAGAAAATCTGTTTCCAGTCAGTTTAACTTTGGTCGTGTCTGATCTTTGCTAGAATAGATAGGTTGTGTCAATATTTCATTAAACTACTTGTTTCAGACTTAGTTTATTGTCGACCTTGAAAACAGCAGTTCATGGACCATCTCATCTCAAAGTCCACCTTATCATTTATTCCAAAGCATAATATTGCTATGAAGGATTGAAAGGTTTATATCAGAAAATATATGGGTATAGATAGTGATATAGTGTAGGCTACACTGCCAGTCAAAAGTTTGGACACACCTTCTCATTTAGTAGTTTTTCTTTATTTTCATGACTTTTTACATAGTACATGCTCACTGAAGGGATCAAAACTATGAATCAACACATATGGAACTATGTGGGAAATAAAATTTATGTTTTATATTCTTCAAAATAGCCACCTTATGCTTTGATTACTGCTTTGCATATTCTTGGCATTCTTTCACTGAGCTTCATGAGGTAGTCACCTCAAATTGTTTTCCAACAGTCTTGAAGGAGTTCCCAGAGATTGTTGGCCCTTTTGCCATCACTCTGCGGACCATCTCATCTCAAACCATCTGGATTGTGTTCAGGTCAGTCGACTGTGGAGGCCAGGTCATCTGACGCAGTGCTTCATCCCTCTCCTTCTTGGTCAAAAAGCCCTTACACAGCCTGGAGGTGTGTTTGGGGTCATCGCCCTGTTGGAAAATATATGATGTTTCAACTAAACGCAAACAGGATGGGATGGCATGTCGCTGCAGGATGCTGTGGTAGCCATGCTGGTTCAGTTAGCTTTTAGTTTTGAATAAATCCCCAAGAGTGTCACCTGCAAAGCACCCCCACACTATCACACCTCCTCCTCCGTGCCTCACTATGGGAACCATGCATGCACGTCTTTCTGCATTGCACAAAGACACGGCAGGTGGTACTAAAGATCTCAAATTTGGACTCATCAGACTAAAGCACAGATTTCCACTGGTCTATTGTTCAGTCCTGGTGTTTCTTGGCCCAAACATATCTTTTCTGCTGGTTCTTTTTATTAATAGTGGTTTCTGAGCAGCTGTTTGACCATAAGAGCCTGATTTGTGCAGTCTCCTCTGAATAGTTGATGTAGAGATGTGTCTGCAACTAGAACTCTCTGTGGCATTTATCTGGGCTCTATTCTGAGATGCTGTTAACTTGCGATTTCTGAGGCTGGTGACTCGTATGAACTTATCCTCAGCAGCAGAGGTGACTCTTGCTCTTCCTTTCCTGGGGCGGTCCTCATGTGAGCCAGTTTTGTAGTTCTTGATGGTATTTTGCAATGGCACTTGGGGATACATTCAAAGTTTTTACAATTTTCTGAACTCACTGACCTTAAGTTCTTAAAGTCATGATCAACTGTTGTTTCTCTTTTCTTAGCTGATTGGTTCTTGCCATAGTATAGATTCTTACAGTTGTCAAATAGGGCTGTCAACTGTGTACCAACCTGACTTCTGCACAACACACCTGATGGTCCCAACCCCATTAAGAAGGCACGACATTCCAAAAATTTACTTTGGAAAGGCACACCTCTGAGGTGAAAACCATTTCATGTGACTACCTCATGAAGCTCATCGAGAGAATGCCAAGAGTGTGCAAAGGGTGGCTGTTTTGAAGAATCTAAAATATAAAACATGTTTTGATTCATTTCACACTTTTTTTGTTTACTACATAATTCCACGTGTTCATTCATTGTTTTGATGCCTTCAGTGAGAATCTACAGTGTACATAGTAATGAAAATAAAGAAAAACCATTAAAGGAGAAGATGTGTCCAAACTTTTGACTAGTAGTGTACACCTTTAAAATCCACAGTCTATCAAAGCAACTGTTTCAGATTTATCTGGCAATGTGTTATTGGAGGTACAACAACACATTGTCAGATATTATTGATATCACATCGTCCTTTAAATAATTTGGCAGGTATGGAGCACTTTTGAATCCATTACATTGTCCACACTCATTCTAAGAGCATAAAAACGGCACCAGATTTCCATTTTTGATACTAAGGTAGCTTTTTGTCATCAGCATTGCACTGTATGCTATTCCATGGATGCCCAAAGGTGACAGTGATGATACATCAGCAGAGAATTGTGTGAATGTGCGCAATTAACAGCTCTTGTACTGAATATGTAATTATTTCAAAGCATCTTTGAATTGTAATCGCTCCCTGGCTCGGCCCTTCCCTTTCCATTAAATCCTCTTTCATTACGCTGATTTGCAGAACAACCATTTTTCATTCTGATTGCTTGGCATGAATTTTTATTTCTGTGTTATTCTTTCCCCCCCTACCCATCACTGTTCATTGTTCATCTCCTTAAAAAACTGGAGCTCCTGTGACCCACATGGCTGAAACAACCTCTGTGACAGGTACTCTCCACTGTCTGCATGGCAGAGCTTTCCTAGACCGACATTGCCCCCTAGTGGATTTATTTTAATTGGTTGAGGAACAGCATTTATAGAAGCTCGTGGTTGTTCAAATCCCAGTCCTCTAACCTTGTTCTCCTCTTCTCTTCAGTCTTTTAGAGCAGCTATGTGCTTCATGTTAGAATGAAGGGGGTAATACTAAAGACAAAAGTGAGGACAGAGGATTCTGCAACCTTATGTGTCAATGGAATCTGAAACAGTCTGCTTTCACAGGCAATTTTTTAAACATTTACGACTTCTGGTTGGAAAAAGGTGCAAGTGATTATAGAGCATTTGTAGGTCTTGAAAAGGTTGGGAGTCGCTGTTCCCAAGACTGTGATATAGTCGTGCCTCATTCATCAAAGCATGCGAGTGTAGAAATGGTCCGTTTACACAAGCAAAGTTCACACATACATGCTTTCATCTTTTTCTTAGGAACAATGACAAATCTCTCCTGTTCTACTCTTGAGAACATAGACTCATTCGCATACAGAAACAGTCTGAGAATATCATATATGGCCAGCTTTGAATGTCCTGGTGACCTTGATGTAGAGTTAAATGCCATGGCCTGAGTTTAAGATGCTGCAGCATCGCGGGGGTAGACGTGTAAAGTTTAAACATATTAAACTAGTCATATGTCTCATTTTGTTCCTGCATTGTTGCTTGTGTTCCACAGTGTGTCTTCTGTTTATGCTTCATTTATTGTCGTACAGTTTTGTCTTGCACATTCACAAGATATGCAAAGATTGTAGTGTCAGTTTCTCCTTTGGGGAATGTGGGTTTTGGTGAAGTTATTGGACACCTGACACTGCTCCTCAGGCATGCTGTTTAGCAACACATGGCAAAGCGGATGTGCCGCTGACAACAAGTCCTCCAATTCATACGACCACACAGGTCGTATGTAACGTGCACCGGAATACGACCCATGAGAGCGTATTTACGTTAGCGCCCCTACGGGGAAAAGGAACACATTACGAGATTTAATTCGCAAAACGGCTTTTCCCTTGCGAAACGGCTTTTTCTTCACTTTCCCAACACCGGTTTAGGGTTATGGTTATGGTTATGGTTATGGTTAGGGATAGGAATAGTGTTAGATAAAACTTTATTCATGGTGACGTTTCACCTGCGACACCGGAGTGTCGATATTTACTCAACCGCTAGAGGTCGCATAACGTCAAAACGTAACACTCGGTCGTAATATGGGCGTGTACAGACGACCTGTGTGGTTGTTTTTTGTTTGAGGACAGGTTCGCCGCGGAATCAGTCTTTTTACTGACAACACCTGCGAGCACATGGGTTTCATTGTGGGATTGTTATCTTCAATGTTTACACCCACCATGGTGATGTTACGCTTCAAGTTTTCAACAAGCTTGTGTTATATGGATGAGTTCACATCTGCAGACTTTAGTAGACTCATTAATGGGGGTTGAAGTTACTAAGCCACCAGATGGTAGTGGCAAATAAATGCTGACATGTTATCAAGACTCCAAAGTGAAAACACTGTTTGAATAAAGTAGTCATTTTGGTCGATTATTTCAACAAAGTCAAATGACACTTTTTGATGTATTTCTGAGTAATAGGGCTGTTCACACCTTGTATAAAAAATATAGATAGAGGAGTGGTCTGATATGTGGATCTCTTCACCGCATACACACTAATTTTGTACTGCTCATACTCCTGGTGTTGCCACTGTTATTGATTATAGTGGAAATATAGGGATGCAGTATTTATTGTAGCCTCGGGGTAAGAAGTGCTTTCACAGTTGTTTCACAATTGCTTGAAACAACTTGTTTCAAAAGCAAATGATTATCTGAACAATTCTAGGTTTATTGCAGTTCAAACACAATATATTTGTTTTAGATAGCTTTGGAGTTGTTGAGCATTTCAATGTTTCAGAATTACAGAACATACACCTAAATTAATGGAGCTGAAATATAATAGTTCATTATTTATGAAGAATAATGTTTGAATGTCATTAGAAGATCCTCTGAATTTTACAAAGCTGTAGATGATCTGTGATGCTCTGAAACAAGATTAAACAGAGATGTTAATTGTATAATTTCACTTGCTACCTTGTTTTTCAAGTTCAGTAGTTAAGGTGTGTTTACCCCTGATCTGTCAGGCTGGAACATTTACAGCAAGGATTAGGGAAATTAACATTACAAACCTATACACATAAATATATTTTTCCTGCAATAGCTCAGATTAGTTTTAGAAATATGTCAAAGCACAGACCGAAGAAAGAAGGAAAATTTTTCACATTTAGAGAATTTCAATTTGCCTTTATGTCTGTGGAGAGCAAATGAAGCAATCAATGATTTGCTTGCCTACAGTATTACAAAGAGTAGGAATAATCAAAATTTTACTTTTTGTACTATTGAGACAGTTTTCGGTTTCTTCCTTTGTCACTTTATCTCCAGTCCTCTGTCTTTTCATCATTTGTTTAAACGATGATTACAACATGCTTAACTGACAGAAAAAAAGAATAAGCAAAAACTAAGAATCTGCCAGTTTCCCTTCATGAAGTTGTCTGTACCCCGCCCCTCTCCTCTGCATCTGTGAATCTTTTAAGGAGTCAGTAAACTATAGCAATTTAGGGTTTAAACTAGGTGTGACAGCTGCCTTTGACAGCAGAGTGCACATGGCATTCTTCATCCCCTCAGTACCAAGGTAAGACCATGAAAACAAGCCGCATGCTCCCATCGGTGCTGTAACCTTATCCTTCCTCACTGGGACGAATGAGCAGGAGCCTTACATGCTTTCATTCAGAGAACAAGTGTCAAATGTGCCAGCTTGGCACTCTGTGCAGCAAAAAGCTGCAGCAACCGGGTCAGCGCCTTGCCTCAGGACAGCCACCTGCCATCAAAGTACAGCAACTGGTGGTGGACCTCCCAGCCCGTTTCCATGCATATTTGTGTAAAAAGGTGTAATTACATGTTCCTGCTTTTATCACGTTGAATGGTTTTCTGTCTAACAAAAAGTGGCTGTCTATTCATGGCTTTGGAAGTGAGACTGGGTAACCATAATTCTGGGTGCATTTGGACCGTCATTCAGTGTCTATAGTTTGGAAGGTTGTGTCTTTTTTTATTGCCCTAAAATGACAAGACCAAAGTGCTCCAGATAGGTGTGTAATGTAAGCTGCCAGCATTCACATGACATTTTATCTGCAGTAGGAAGCAAATGAAGCTTGACAAAGACTTTGTATATCTTTATAATCCTATTTGGGGTCACAGGTTAAGCTAGAATAAACCCAGTTCAGATCATGCTTTGTGTGGTTCAATAAGTCATATGCAGATTCCTAAACAGACTCATTTTCTAAAGCCAATGTAGGTTCAAACAGTTTTGTGTAGGTTTTGTACATGTTCGTATGTGTTTGTGGAAAGAACATGTTCATTTATTGTTACAATTCCTTGTTATTCTCCAAAAATGCATACATACCTTGTGTGTCGTTACACAAACCCACACAACCTGTATTGAAAATCTGTAATTATGAAGTTATTTATACAATCTGCTGATAGTTGCCCTCTTTGTCCTGTCTCAACAATGTCATCACACTTGACACTTGTCACAGAAGGCAGTAATTGCGCTCGTTTTGACACACACACACTGTAATGTTGGAATGCAAAACGCACTATTTTTGCTCCCAGATCTGAAATCTGTCATCGCTTCATTTGTATCTGAAAGTTGAACTTTTGTTATCAGTCCTGAAGCTTGTTTCCTTCACAGCATTTTGCTCAAAGCTACCAACAAAAGCTCTTCCTTGGCTGTCTGAGCCTTATTAGCTTTGGCGATTTGAAACACCATAAATGATGCACAGAGTGTGGCGTCTTTGCTGTTGCTTGTCCTTTTAATTAGTTTTGTCTCTCTGATCCCCCTGCTGTGGCTCAGCATGTCACAACAACTCAGAGTTTAAAAACTGGCTAAGCAGCCACTGCAGCAGAAGAGGAATAAAGTGAAAGAAATCAGAAAGAAACGCAGATGTGAAAGTATTGTGGCGTAATGCTGGGATGTTGCTAATTTAGGTCCCACCTGATGTCTCGTTAAGCAATATCTCACCTATGCTATAACAAAATGCAATCATTGTTATTGTTTATTGTTAAATACATCCACACACGAATTTATTAATAAACTATTTGCTCACTCTGTAATTGTCAAGATTGTCGGAATCATTTTGCTGAGGAATAAACGAACTGACTTTCATTTCATATCTATTGTTTTTAATATGATCTGACAAATTGAAGCCAAGCAAAGTGAGCATGGAATGATTTTACACTTTTCACATTTATTGCCTTAGTTTACTTAAAGTTCCCAAATAGTGTACCTTTTCAGCAAAATAATAGATTTTTCACATGTCCCCAAAATGTTTATCAAATTTTCAACTTAAAATACTGCAAAGACCATAGTTATTTACATCTAGATTTTTTAGCCTTCTTCTAAATTAACTATTTCAGTGTCAGTAACTTTAAATACAGTTCAGCTGCTGCTGTCCGTGGCAACTTCAGGAAGAAGACTCTCTCTGTGTCTGTGATCAACAACATGGAACAAGCACAGCCGTTGTTTAAACTCGTGTTCAGTGAGTTGGTCAGACAAAGTCACAAGTATGAAATTAGCAGTTTAACAGTACAGAGCAGCAGGTTGGAAATGATTCAGACGTGACTCCTGGTTAAAATGAAATGCAAAATGAACTTCAATTCATTGACTATTTCATATTTGTCCTGTTGTCTGACAGCAGAAACAGAAAAATATGTGAACAAGTTTATTAGGAATTCAGAGTCCTTAAAATTTAGTGCTTGGTTAGCATAGAGATTATTAAAGAATTAAATAGATGTAAAGAGTTGAAACTGCCTGAGTTTTGGTTTCACTGACATACAACAGGCAACAAGAAAACACATTAAATCACCCAGTCCTTGTTTATTTGTTTAAAGTTTCCACCATCTCTGAATGTCCCTAAGCAGTACATTGTCCATGAACTCTGACCAGTTGGCATACCATCAAAGCTAGTGGTAATGTTAGCCACATTAGCCACGTCTTGTTCTACCACTAAGGATTTTCTTATTGCTGTGGTGAAATCACTATCAATAGAGATTCAGTTCAATTTTATTTATATAGTCCCAATTACAGGTCAAATTGTCTCAAGATGCTTTACAGAACCCATATATACTTTGTCCTCAGTATCTCAGATGCTGTGAGTGCATGGAGATGTTGGTTTGCTCTACTTCTGAGATACACTGCCCGTCTGTCCGAAAAAAGTTGCACACTATTATTTCACTGGACCGCCTTTTGCTCTGAGAACAACATACATTTGCTGTGGCATTGTTTCGATAAACTTCTGCAATGTCACAGCATTTATTTCTGTCCAGAGTTGTATTAATTTTCTACCAAGATCTTGTATTGATGATGAAAGAGTCGGACCGCTGAGCGATGTCTTCTCTACCACATCCCAAAGATTCTCTGTAGGGCTGAGGTCTGGAATTTGTGGAGGCTAATCCGTGTGTGAAAATCATGTCTCATGCTCCCTGAACCATTCATTCACGATGTGAGCCCCATGAGACCTGGCCTTGTCATCTTGGGATATACATGCCATCAGGGAAGAAAAACTCTGCTGATGGAAAGACCTGGTCTTTCAGTATATTTAGATCGTCAGCTGACCTCATCATTTGAGAACATAACATTGCTGAACCTGACCAACCCCAGATCATAACCATAACCCCCACAGGCTTATAGGCAGTATGCATAATGCATACATCACTTCATCTGCCTCTCTTCTTACCCTGATGCACACATCACTTTGGAGCACGGTAAATCTGGACTCATCAGACCACACGACCTTCTTAGAGTGCTCCAGAGTCCAATCTTAATGCTACCTAGCAAATTGAAGGCATTTTTTTGATTAGCCTCACTGATCAGTGGTTTTCTTACAGCTACACAACTGTTTAGTCCCAGTCCCTTTAGTTCCCTTGTATTATGCATGGAGAAACTCTTACTTTCACTATTAAACATAGCCATGGATTCACCTGTTGATTTCCTACGATCATCTAAGAGCTTGTTCCAACCACATTTGTTCCTCACAAATGACAGTTTTCTATTATCCTTCCAAGTTATAGTAATGCGTTGGACAGTTCTTAACCTGATTTTGGTAGTTTTAGCAGTTTTCTTTGCTTGATGCAGGCCAATAATTTGACCCTTCTGAAACAGAGTAACATCCTTTCCATGACCACAGGATATGTCTTCCGACATGGTTGTTTAAGAAATGGAAGCTCCTCACTGCATCAGCTAGGGTTACATAAGTTGTTGCAGCTGAAACATATTCATCACTGCAGTAACTATCCAATGGAAGGCTCTTACCTATTTGCTTAGTTAAATCCAGGTGACAACTTTTTTCGGAGAGGCAGTGTATTTTAGAGTTAGAAGAAGCAGTTGTAGGAAATAAGTAGGGCTGGACCCGAATATCCGAATATTTGGTCGTGATGGTGATATCCAAATATTTATTTTGAGATCTGAATATCCTCCTCCCACCCCCACCCCCCACCACCCCCCAGTCCAATTGTAAAGTTTGAAGGAGACCCCCCTACATCACAAAAAGGAGCAGAAACAGCATCGTCCGAAGATCTTTCTCTGAAATGAAGAAAATACCTTTGAAGTGATGATGCTTTCCAAACTGATGAGCTAAAAACAGTGCTGGGTTGAAAATACTTGAGTTGCATTTGTTACTAAGCAGCTAAGATGCATTCTAGATATTTGTTGTAGACAAAAGTGGGATCACATTGTGTTCTATCATTTATATTCCAAAAATGCTATTGCATAATAGAGCAGCTTTACAAAGATAAGAAGATAAAGATTGAAATGAGCAAATCTAAAATACCTGATCCTAGGTACAGCAGATTTTCTGTCAGATCATTTTCAAGACTTTTTAAGAGACCGCAGTGTAGGTGGAAGATGTAGCCTAATGAGAAACTCTGTAGAATCTCAGTGGCTCACCCAAATCTTTACAACACTTCTAGAGACTATGAATACCTATGTACCAAAGACTGGCTTGTTGTTATTGAGATATCTAAAGTATTGAGCATATGATTTAGCGCGACAAAGTCATAGTGTGATTCTAACATTTCAGCCTGTGCACCTGGGATGTTGGCTTCTCTTCGTTTGGCTGCAGAGGAAAGAAGCAGAAAACAACTAATGAAACCTACAGCACATTACAGCAGCAGCTGACAAATGGCCAAAATTAGAGTTTAAAATGGAAACACTGATTCATAGGTTTAGCCCTGACCTGCCGTATGTTTTACTACCATTTGTGGCTCATTTAATATTTAGGACAATATTTTCATCTACTGTAGTATTCTTGTTTCTTCCCAGGAGATCCCTGTGTTGGCTAAGAATTGGCCAGCTACCAGAGTAACAGAGAGAGCCAGGCTGTTTTTCCACTAACTCTTAATGAAGATAAATTATTGTGGAGGGCAGCCTTTTTTTGTAAATGGTTACTTTTACAAATGTAAAGGGTCTGAAAATGAATTTAGTATGAAACCATACCTCAACTTTGTGATCAGAGTACAAGTGTGAAGGAAATGAATGGGCATATTCCTCAACATTTATTGGTTTCTTAAAAAAATAAAAATCTTCCATTACTAAGATTCACATCCCACTCTGACTTACTGATTTAATTTCTTTGTTCACTTACGTTTAAGTAGATGAAATATACCAATCGAAACGGAGTCACACTGTGAGGGAGACATGAAATGTGCTCAATAGATTTTTCTCCTGAAATGCATATTTAGTGTCATAATTTTGTGGAGATGCTGTCACTGACAGGAATAACGTGACTATGTGCAGCACATATAACGCATACGCTGACGTTTCACTCCAGGTGTTTAACATTACATTCTGCTTAGATACAGATTTTCATTGCTCAGTGACTGAAAGAGAAGAGACCAGATAAGCCCTCATCTCACCACCTCACACTTCTGTAAACTTGAGATCAACTAACCTTCCTCCTGTATGTGCTTTTTTTGTTTCAGGTCTGAAAAAGCAGGAGAGATTGCAACCATTCCACTGACAAAGGTAGGACCTTACACCCCTTTTTGTGTGATTGTATTGTGTGAATTGAAATGTTTGTCTAAAAAAAAAAACAAGTTGAAGCCAGTTCACTATTTTTCTACTGATCCACACCTTGAAGTCCCATGAATGCAGGTAATCAATGAGTGGAGCTATTGTGGGATGAAATATTTTCTGTAGAAAGAAACCCAGTTGAGTTTAGTTTCAAGTTTGCACATGCAGTAAACGTTTGGCTTCACATAGAGGTTTAATGAAACCACAGCCTGCCTCCAAGAGCACCTCTGGTTTTGAGAAGTGTTTTAACAACTGCACATTAACATTTTTTTAACCTCCTGCTTAGTATTCAAACACTACGAACAATAAATAAATGCTTTGTAACACTATGTAGCGTAGCTGTATCTAGATAGGACATTTAGTGTTTAATGTCTTTTGTCACAGCCTTTGATCCTTTTGAAGCATTTACAACTAGTGTAAAATGATTGATAAATGAGGTGCAGAACTTGCAGTGAAAAATGAGCCCATGTGGATTTAAAAAATGTGGCAGGAGCAAAAAAAAACAACAAAAAAAACCACCCACAAACTGCTTGGAATTTAGAGGGTTATTAAAACAAAAGCATTAACTGTGTATCGTGACTATACTATTTGTATCAGAACTGATGTCTTTCCCAGGAAACATTCTCACTGATGCTAACAGTGTTCAGACTGTCCACTGTTTGCTCAGTAACTCTCCATGTAGTGTTTGCTTCATGGAAGACTGACAAGTGCTTTCAGACACTACTTGGATATAATGTTACCACTCAATAATGGTGCTGGATATTCTTAATTACATCAGGGAACATCTGCACCACATTTGAGGCCATGGAAACCACAACTGTAAATCCTGAAGCACAATTTATACCTTGAAATGTAGACAAATTTGTGCTTGTTCATTCAGTGTGACAGCTGAAGCACAGTGGCTTTTAGAATTTCAGCTACAAGCCTTGAAGTGACAGTGCGACCATTCAGCCGTCCCATAGACTGCAGTGTAAAATGGCCTCGATTACTCACCTTACAAATCAGGCTCAGCGGCAGACTTGTGGCTGGTTACTTTTTAAAGAGAGCCATTCCAGATTTACCAGTGTTGTCTACTAATGGCAAACTTCCAGCACCATTCTGGCAATAACAAGAAGTTTGCCAGCAGAGTTAAACCTCCAGTAACCTTCTGGTAAATAGCATTTCTGGCAACAATGACAGTATTCGAGGTTTTCTAGTTTTGTGGCAGGTAATTGTAGTAAACCTTTGGCCATGTTGCTGCAAATTTGCAGCAAGCTTATATATTCATAGCCAATTTAGATCTGTGGCAAATTTGGAGACCTAATCTGATTATGAAAGTATGACCTTGCTGTAAACTTGAGCAACACTGCCTATTTTTTTGGAGTAGTCTGAGCAAAAACACAACTGTGGATACTTTTAAAACTGTGTTATGTCAGTCATTTTAAATATACTCAAATCCACTCAAAAACCGTTTATCACTCTTCAGCAACATGTCCTGTTGCTGATGGTTGAAACCAATAGTAATGTGTGTAGTTTTTAAACCTGTAGTGTTTCGTTTGGGACTTGCTTAGCAGGATTTTCTGTGTTGTCATAAGTCCTACCAGATGTGTGGGCTCCTGGTTGGTAGATTATTATTGAGGTGTTTTGTCAGTCATAACTGTTTATAAATTAAATTCTTCTTTAAGATTCAGTTTACACTCAGGTCATCCACTATGGCAGTCACCACCAGATTGTGTTGTACTATGAAACGGGAAAGCAGAACATCAGTCCTTACCACACTTGTCAGGGCATAAGATTTGGGACACACAAATATTGCCATATGGGGCTAATTTTCCCTCTGATTTATATTCCCAAACTGTAGTTTTGCATCATACACACTGGACGCTGCCACCTTGATGCCTTACACACAGATTGAGCAGTGTTTTCTTCACTTTTTGCAGTACTATGACGCAACTGAACATCACTTTTTGTTGATATTTTAAATAAACTCTCAGTTTACGAAATCATTTCTGGATTATAAGGATTTTTATGGATTTTATATACAGTGGCAGAGAAAAGTTTTCGGACACCTTTAAAATTTTCCACAATCTCAAATATTATCATGAAATATTAATGGAAAAATCTTTTTTGTGTTTCATAAGGTGTGGCTGCATTACAGACAGGAGCTAATCTGCAACCTGTGGGTTGTATTTTTTAAAAAAAAAGAAAAATAGAAGTCCCAAAAGTCATCTTTACGTTATACTTTAACTTTGGCTCATACTTATCTTTTAACATTTTACACTAAAGTAGACCTGTCCGTTCTTTGCAGAATTTGCATTGCTACTTAAAATACTTCTACACTCTGCACATGTTCAGATATTTTACTTTATTTTCAGCTTGAACATTTACCTTAAATGCAAAAAACCTGAGTTCTCAACTTCTGTAGCTTGTTGTTGACTATTAAGCCGTATTTGCTGCTATTTTATCTGTTCAAATAATCAAAATCGCACTTGTTTAGTGTTTTATACCTCAGATTCATCAACACACAGCTAATTTTTTATTGTCTTATGACGCCTGAAGCACTTTCTACCAGTTTTTCTTTCTGGCAGTTGACTTTAAGTCAGTATTTGATATTTAGGACACATTTTTAAAAAATTCTTGTACCTTAATTGTAAACAATTTCAAACGTTTAATTCTTTAAGCTTTTACACGGATGCTTTTCTGCTCTCCACTTCTTTTTCGAACCTTTATACTTCTACCAGCAGTGCTTGGCAACATTCACAGCGCATTTTTCCGAAGAAATTATTCTTTGAGTTGCCTGTATGAGTCAACCTGGTGGACATAGTTTAGCCACTTGCTGTTTTGCAGCACTGTAGGAGCTGTTTGTGAAGACAGAAATGCTTTAGCAAAAGTTTGAGTGATGCCTGGAGTAAATTTCACATTTGTTTCAAAGTTGATAAGTTGAACTGCAGCTCAAAACCACTGAAGCATGTTAAACGATGCTTGTCATGAAAAATAGAAGCTCAAATCATTCATTATAAATAAAGCACTGTTAAAGATTCAGCAGCTAGCAGAATGCTAATGAGGAGAACAGAATGAAGTCCGGGTGGACCTCTGAAGTCTCAAGTGATTATTGAGCGGCAACTCACAACGACGATATGATTTATCTCCACATACAAATGCACTTTGCTACTATCAAAACCAAGCCTACTGTAGTGGAACAAAAAGGAAAGAAAATAGAGTGCAGTAAAGATTTGAATTAAAAACAGATAAAACTCAACATCAGGGTGCACCGAAATACTCCAAAGTCATGTTGTTTTTGTACCAGCATGCATGCACTGGTAAATATTTGGTGTAAAGCAGTGATTTCACTGATAACATCACATGTGTAGCTTGAAATGAGCATCTTCTCTTGTACTGGATAACAAAACTAGAACTTTTTGTCAATTAAACATTTGTTATGACTTAATAGCTACAACTGCTCAGACAGGTGCCTTGAATACTTGAAATATCCAGTCTTTGTTCATGTGTAAGGGGCTGGAATATTTAATTCTCTACAGTTTCTTAAACCACTTCTCCATCAACTGTGTTTTTATTTTAATAAAATGTTAAATTTTTAGTAATGCTGGCTTCACTGAGCTGATGAAATTCATTTTTGATCTACTTTCATTTTTCCTCAATATATTTTACATTCATGCTGATCCATACAAACAGTAGATGCATTGGTCCAGTTTAGCTGTAGTACACTGACAGTTATGCTTACTACTCTGCAGAAACTATAGAAAGGGGAGATGATGTGACATTTCACAGGATGCATTTATTGATTTTTTTAAAGATGCTAATTGACAGTTTCAATCCACTGACTGTGAGCACAGCTGCTCTGCAGCACTGTACTGGGTGAAGCTTTGATTGGTTGTTAATGTTCAGACTTTCGCTCCATTTTAGTCAGTGGTTCAAGAACAGGGTGTGATTATGCTTGTATGTGTACTACTATGTGAACCTGTGTTGCTCATGACCAATTCAGGAATAGAAAGAGAATGATTTGATTAGAGTTTAAACCACCCTACTTTGAATTTAACCACTTTAGCCTATTTTTTAAGAGTAAAGGAATGATCCCACTTTGATGCACATTAATGTGACAGAGGACAAAAGGATCCATGATCAAGTAGTTTAACAGGCTGTTATGATCCAGGGAGGGGATATGCTCGGGGTTTGTTTATGTAGGCAAACATTATATTTTAACAATTTGCTTCTTGATAGTTTTCATCTAATGTATGGAAGTGAAACCAAAAACATTTTATTAAACAATTTTTGTACTGCTATTGATGAAGTGTGTGTCGCTGGTACACATGGCTGTTGTTTTTATCTCCCAGGTTTTATACATGATGCTGTGTAAAATTATGGATCAGCATTTCTCTGTAGGCCAGGAGACATGTAAGTATAGTGAGGGAACACGAATGTAATCCAGGAAAAAAAATTAAGAGGTTTGGTTATAATATTGTATTTTATTTATTGAGGAGTACACAGTGTTTAATTTAGGTTCTTGTTACTCACTTTTTATTTTGAAATAATTTTTAATCGCTCAAATGATATGTATTCTTCAACAGTTTAAAATCTTTTAAATTCCTGTTCCTCCTCTAATGATCCAGGCTGAGCTGGTCTAATAACCATGTAGTTTCTTTTTAGAGAAAGCTTGATCTTACACACATGTAAAAGCAGAACAAATTAGTTACCAATTGCTCCTATAAGTTTGTGGCGATCTGTGTGTTCTTCTCTTGTAGTTTCTTTGAAGCGATTCTATTTCAGCAGTCTATGCTTTTTGTCTCCATATGTTGTGAATAACGAACAGTGTCCTCTAATGACTTAATAAAAAGCCATAAAAAGAAGCTTTTGTGCGGCCTGTAAGTGCTCTGAGAGCCACATACAGGACCAGATAATAGTTTGTGTGAAACCAACCACAGCAAGATGTGATCAGTGTATGTTTGGATTCAATTACTCAGGAAACTTCTTCCTCTAGCCCTGCTAGTAATGTCCTGTGGTGCTAATGGAAACATGTAGCAGTAAGCTGTAGTGACCTGGCCCAGCTGACAAACTAATTGGTTGTCAGAGATCGCATAAATGAGCCTTCCTGGAATGACCTCTATAAAGTGAGCACAACTCAAGAGAATAAAACCACATAAGGCAAGAAAATCTACACATATTATCAACCTGACTCAAGAAATGAAGCTTGGATGAACACGGATGAACTAAAACACTCTGTGATTTGCTAGTACAATTAAAGCCAGAACCAAAATTATCTGTGTGTCATGAAATTAAACTTTAAACACACAGCCAAGAGTTTGCAGATTTTTACTGCAACAAAAGATGGATGTCTGTTGTATTAGTGCAGAAGCTACAGCTCATATTTCTGCAGGCATATAAAAAGTTTGCTAAATATGCATCATATTTCAAATCGTACACTAGCTTGAAGTTCTAAAGTACAAAAACATGCCTCCTTTCTTCCTTGTCGTGCCCTCATTTTCAACGTCACCACCATCCATCACCCCCACCCGCCAACCCCTGTAGATTATTAATGAACGGTACCGAACGTACTCCTGGGTGGCTGAACTGATCCAGGTGTTTATCGCCATCAGCGTCACCGTGTCCTTCCTGGTGATGGGATCGGCCATGAAGCACACCAGTAAGTTCACTCTTTCTTTAGCATTAAATTTACTAAACTAAGAAGCAGTTGGCATTACAATACTAATGATGCACTGAAGTAAGACTACAAATGTTAATGTTTCTCTTACTAAGCTGATAATGAATACTTAGGTGTTTAAGTGTTTCATATCGACTGACCGCTGTGTTTCTTTCAGTTGACGGTCTGATGAGCTCACTGTGGAGCAGCAAACTGGAGTGGCTGTCTAAAGCTTGGGAGCGGCATTTGCCAAACAAACAGCACATCTGCTCAGCAAGAAGGTGAGGATGAAGAGTTAATCCAAAGTGTTCAGTGTGAGGAGCCTCAAAAAGAAGAACAATTTAGTTAGATTGGAGGAGGAACACTCCCTCTGAAAGATCTAATGGTAATGTTTCATGTGACACCAACCCAGCGGTTGTTGACATATAAAAGTTTGCGAAAGTGGAAATTTCTACATAGCAGCCAATAGTTAAATAATTGTAATATTAGCATCATTTTTATATGTCCTTAGAAACAGTTGTTGTGCTATTAATGATGAGTAACAGAAAGTAATGCTCCCACACAGGTATTTTTTACTTATTCTAGATGGCTCAAGTTGAAAGTGGTTAGAGCTATGTTGGCAGTTATAATGTGTTGTAATTAGTGGCGGGATGCGATGAAAAGTTTTAATAGTAGTTAATGGCAGAAAAAAAATCATACGATTATTCACGATTAATCGAATAATACATTTAGAAGTAGTATATTGCACGCTTTTGTTTTAAAAGTACTGCTATATAAACAAAAATGCAACAACATTTGGTTTGCAAACACTTTAAACAAGTAAGATGCTTTTTAACAGCAGTATTCTCTTTACACAGTAGCACTTACAATATTTCTTCTTTAACATTAATCCCGATTTATCACATTTTTGTCAAATAGCAATATTTGACACAATGAGCAGTTTTTCAATTCAAATAAATTTTGGTTGATGACTGAATCAATGAATAGCCCTATACATGAATTTACCAAAAAAAATGTTTAATTTCTATTTATCTGTGTTTTTCATCCGTCTACTACATTCACAGATAACTGCAAACTCAAAGTGCATTTATAGCAATTATATTTATCATTTTAAGATTTTTGTGAGCTCAAGCACTTTGAAGTCTTGAAAAGTGGTCTATTATGGGATGGCTCCATCGTTTGCTGGTATCAGGACTGTCATTACAACATTAGCTCTGGTGCTAACAGCAACATGTTTTGCATTGAGGTGTTGCCATCGGCTTTAAGTGCTGCGGTAATCAGAAAACTCTTTGCTGCACAATTTGCACACAACCACGCTTTTATCCAAGTTGCCATTGAGAAGATTTTGAAAAGAAAGCTTTCTGCCCAACAAGTTCAATGCGGTGTCATCTTCCTTCACTGTTTAACAAACTTTCTTGTGCGCTGATTCACTCAGTGCGTCTTTTTCACAGCTAGCAAACAAACTTTAGGTTCATTACCGACACCTACCGAGTTGGAGTGTTCATCAGTGTTAGCGGAGCGTCAGAAATTAAGGATCTGAGAAAGGTGCGATTAAATACGTTAATTTTTTTACGCGTGATTTTTTCTGTAATTAATTATTCAAGATTAAAGCATTAAAGTCCCAACCCTAGATGGAGTATTTTCTGAAATTATAAGTCATCATTTAAAATCTGAGGTTAGAATGGTTGGCTAAAATTAATTTTGAGAAGAAGGCTGCTCTTGCTTCTTTAATTGCATTTTGGTAGGCCTTTAGTGCACCTTTTCAGAGCTGATAAAACACAAATAAACACAATTTCGTGCATTTTCTTTCCTTTCTTCTGTAGTTTCTTTTTAGTTGTTGTGTTGGTTCATTAAGCCAGGGCTGTGGGGTGCCGTTGGAGACTTTGGATTTGAACTGGGCCACCGGGTCTAGGAAGAAGTAACAGTTGTGGTTAAAAAAGGGAGACCAGCTCCTATGTGTTAAGGTAGGGATTCAAAGCAGTTAAAAGCTCAATAAACATATGAGCAGACGTGGAGTTAGAAACCCGGCGGTGGACTAGTGTGCTGTGACAGGCTGGTAAAAGTGGTACAGCCACATTAAATAAAACAGATTAAATAAAAAAAGAAAGACCAACCTGCATGACCCCCACAACATCCTGCAGCAACCCGCCATCCCATCCGCTCTAACAGTTACAACTCAAAACTTCTCCAACAGCCATTTTTAAACTACCACTGTTCATTGTACAAATCATGTCATGCAGTGTCTCAAGCTATTACTTGTTGGAAAAAGGGCTAACGTCTTGTCATAATTTTATTTTAAAGCAATAATAAAAAGTTCATCACACCACTGAGGAAATTTGCTTCAAGCACACGACTTTCAAAGTTTCACTGCTCCCGCAACATTTTTCTCCAAAAGCCAGTCACACTGATTTCATGGGGTATTTACTCAGGTTTGTTCCTTGTCTCGGCCTTGTTGTTTTATAATTCCGTCTCCTGTGCATTTTGTCTCTCACTTCACATAAATGCCAGAGAAAAGGATCTGTGACATCACATATAATTCATCTGAGACGGTCTTTAGCTCGTTATGTTGACTGATTAAGTTAATTTCATGCTTCTCCCTTTTTTCCCGTCTTGCAGCATGGCCAAAGGATTCATGTCACTGATTGCTTTTAGCACCATCTTTATTGTGTCAGCCTGTGATCCGAGGGTAAATACCACACACACATACACACACACAGTAATAATTGTTGTCTGGAGCTCAGTCAGTCACCACTATTCTCCTTCTTTTTCAGGGTTTTGTTGTCATGTTGGACAAAGTTGTGTCATTCTCCCTCAACACTGAAGTTGGACTTTTTATCTTCATTATGTTGAGAGAATCCCGAGAAGACAGATTCCAGTGAGTAGCTGTCGTGTTCATAGGACTGGAGAGATGTGTTTGACGTGCAATGAGCAGATTTTCAGATGGAAACACAGCTCATACCCACAACATATCCAGCACACGGCTTCTTAAAAATTAATCCAAACATACAGTCATTTAAATTAGAGCCTATCTCACACATCTGTATTCAATGTAACTTTTCTGTGTTTTGATGCTATGTAGGGATACAGTGGAGTAATGATGTCTTTAACAGTCACACTCCTTCTGTGTGTGCTGTAATCCAAGCTTCTTATAAATATACAGAAGCAAATCCAAGTAATGCTTTGTAGTTACTGGAGAAAAATATATACTTCAATATCTGGAAAGGTAAAGTTCACACACTCGTTTGGTCCATCAAGATCAGTTGAGCTATCCGAGCACCCGTCTTAGTTTGTGTTTGTTGGTTGTGTCTCTGCATGTCCCTTTGTCTGTATAATTGTGTTGATGCTCAAAACGTCACCATGGGGTGATCATTTCGTAAAAGTTGTTGGGAGCATTTTTCTTTCATTTATATCTAGCTTTAACTCTCTAAACCCCAAAACCCACCAGATGGTTTGAAAGACAAGTAATCTTTTAAAATGACCAGATTTATCAGAGGCAGAAAGTGTAAAAAATGGAAGCAATCATCAGATTTTCAACTTGTTGAACTCATTTTTAAAATGATAAAAAAAAACAAGTGTTTGCTCTGACAAGATTCACTGTAAGTAAACATGGAGGAGGAAGAGGTTGAACTGTTTTACTATTTCACTATGGTTAGTTCTAATAGTAGAGTCCTTGACAGCTTGCCTGCTTTTCGGAAGGAAACAGTGAAAGGGATCTGGTTTTAAGAATATGGCAAAGATGTTTGTCATGTTTTTTTGGTAGGGACCAGTCAGTGTTTGAGTTCAGGATGAACTCAAACACATATTATCTATGTAACATTAATTATTTGTAGTGCATGTTTGAACCACAAACTGATTCTGCAGAAGACTAATGATGCAGAAAGCTCCACCCTTGTTGTTTTAATCTGTTTTTCAGACAGTCATTGGTACGCTGCAGTTTCAAGTTAGGAATGCTCAGCTATGGTATGGACCTTCTAGCATGTAAGAAACACCAAATAGACATCTTAACTAGTTTTTTTTTAAAAGCATTGTAAATAGAAAGTGTCTTTAAATTCTTTTTGGGGAACTGGTTGACTGCAGTTCTGCACTTCCATCTGCACTCTATCTCAGCTTAGACCATGATGTGGAAAGTCCCTCTCAGTCTGGTTGTAAATGTAGGGAGAGCAGTTTCAAAGGGAGGGACTCACTTGCACTAACATGAACACACGACTGGACCAGCTACCACACTATAAAACCAAGAAGCTCATATTCCAACACACAGACTGATTGTGACTTCCTTTCCTGCTCAGGATGCCATTACTCCACTATATCTTTACAAAGCAGATAGTGAATGCTAATATATCTATCAAACTCTAATGAATAGAACCTTTAAGGTCAGACAAACATCTTTCTTCACACTTTCTGTACCAGCTTTCTTGACGATAGTAAAATCATGGCTGAAACATTGATGTCCTGGTATGATAAAAAACTTCAGGATCTCCAGCAGAACTAAAATACAGTTCTGTGGCTTTCAATGTCTGAATGCACAGATATGCTACTGAGGTTAGAGGATTCAGTACTCTCTCTCTCCTTGTCCTTTCAGACAGCTGGCAGTCCCTCTACCTGTGGGTGACTTCATGTTCAGCCTCAGCTGGCTGCTGCCCACCTACTTCCTTTTTGCCGTAACTTATGACGTCCTGCAGACGCTGGCAGATGTGGCTCATTACTTGCCTTTCTACAATCACGATCAGGAGCTACACATCCACAATCTGACTGGGAGCTTAGCAGCAGCCAATCTCTCCATCCTGCTCTAGATCCCGAGAACTCAGATAAGACATCCATCAGTAGGAGTTTAAATTGCCAAAATTGAGAAGCTTAGCAAGTGCTTTTATCTTGAAGTTACACTTAACAAGCCTTTGGTACCATTTTAAGATAAGCATCATCTGTTTTTGAAGGCCATTTTTCTGTTGTTGCACTGCACTTTCCGAAGACCACTCATCAGTCTACCACTGTGGCCAGTGAGGCTGCAGTGTGAACTCTTATATTTACCTCTTCATCCACACTGGCTATTCCTGCTCATGTGAACTATAGAATAGTTTGTTTATTAATTACCAATAAACTGAAATATTCTTTTGTGCCATTGGATTTCTCAGCACATACTGGGAAGCACATGTATTTCTTTGCACGAAATCCTTTTTAAGCCAAAAATGAAACACACTCATGTCAAAATTTGATTTAGAATGACTTTTATTGGTCTGAAAGTTTCCTCTGACTAGGAATGTCACAAACATGTAACAAAAGAAATTAAGACACTGTATTAGTGATGTTCGCTCGGTCGGGCGCTCGGTTTGGGCGGTCGCCGGATCGCCATTTGAGGAAAAAAAAATATATTAAAAAAAAAAGAGATGTTCGCTGTTGTAGTTTTGTTTTCAATTGTTTTTTCAAATTGTTGTTAAAAAGTCATATTCAAAATTACTTGTACCCTTAAAATTGTCAAGAAAATGCAGCTTCTATACCATTCCAAAGGTCCTGGTGGTTTCTACCATCTTCTACAGTGTTCTAATGCAGTATACAGTAGTAATGTACTAGTAATTCTGTAGTATATAGTCAGTTAACAGTAAACTACAAGTCATTCTTAAAACCAAACAGCTGAGTGAGGACTTGCAGTTGTGCATTGTGACTGATCGAACGACAGGGAGAGGCTGTGAAATCCATGTTTAAGTGTTTTTAATTTGCAAAGAACAATTAAAAAGTTACAAGGAGTTCCACACTGTGAAAAATCTCAGATGGGAAGCCAAAAGTGACTCCTGCACTGGCAAAAACAGTAATGCAAGAGACAAAGAGGCATCCAGGAATCACCACTGATGAATCAGACAAAATCCGGTATCCACGCTTCAATGCAGACACTCAAGCAGACTCGTAGAAGTCAGACGTAGAAGGCTCCATGGAAACGGACCAAGGAGGAATCCATCCATCCATCCATTCTCTACACACCGCTTTATCCTCACTAGGGTCACGGGGGTGCTGGAACGTATCTCAGCTGACTCGGGCGAAGGCAGGGGACACCCTGGACAGGTCGCCAGTCTGTCACAGGGTCCAAGGAGGAATCCACTTCTTCAAAACAAGTACACAAAAGCTCACGTGGGCAAAGAAGCACTCACCACCATTCCTGCAGCCAAACAGGGTGATGTTTCTCAGCTGATCAGTCCAGTAACCATCTTAAAATCAAACTGCATAATGAGAAGAGAGGACTACGTTAGGATTCTGGATGAAAACATCAGGCAGTCTGCAGAAGAACATGGCTTTTGGCAGCATTAGACCTTCCAACAACACTGATCTGAAACAGACAGCCAAAGGGGTGAAGAAATGATCAGCACAAAACAATATCAACATTTTGAAGTGGCCCAGTCAGAGTCCAGACTTGAAGTTCATCAAGAATCTGTGGCGAAAACTGAAGACCAGCGTGATGCCAAGAAAAACCTTCCAAACTCGCATATCTCAAGGTGGTCACAACAGAGGGGTGGAAAAGCTTGTTAGATACTGTAGGAACAGTTTGACACAGATTACTTACAAAAAAAAAAAAATTGAATGAATAATTTTGCAGATGACATTTTGATTAAAAAAAAGGTTACAATGTATTGTTAACATTTCTAACAGTGTCTTAGCATCTTTTGTTACTTGTTCACACTAATTCAGACTTTGACATGAGTATTTATTTGTTCCTTACATGTACACTATCTCTATTGAAGCCTTACACAGAGTATTAAAAGGACATTTATTTAAATGCAGATGTATATTCCTTCTCCTTCAGTGCTATTATCATGAAATTAGAAGTTCTCTTCTGAAGGGGTTACCAGCCTTTTCTGCTCTGGACCGTTTTTATACTAACAGTGTTGCTGTGGACCCTCAGGGGTTTAATGCATCTCCAAACGGCATCCATAAGCACATTAGAAAGTTTGATGAAAGAAGCTCCCAGTGGTCTGTTTGCATGCTCAAAGATTTAATATGTTCTGTTTTAGGCATGATTCCTTCTATTTATCCAGCTAACGCACAACCAAGCCTTGATATTTACAAAGACTGAGAGACAGTTAAATGAGTATTTGTTGATTTTTTTTAATATTGTTATTATGATGATGATAATTATTACTGTTTGTCTGATTAGTTTTCTAGGGCATTTCTCTTCTTGCTATTTATTTAAGGCAAGACGAAACGTGCAATTTACATCATTTATCGTGGATTCTGATTTTTGTTGCCCACTGATTCCAAGAATTTACATGGTTGCAACTTTACCCTCTGAACCCCAAAACCTCCCTCTGGGTTTAGAGGTGTTTTATCTTTAAAAAAAAATGTGGCAAAAATTCTACCAGTTGTTGGCCAAAAAATGTAAAAAAAAAATTTTTTAAAAAGTAGGAAGAATGTCTAGATTTTCACGGTTTCCAAGCTTTTTGTACTCACCTGTGACGTGATATTCATTTGGAAAACGTGACCAAATCTTCCCTTAAAATGTTCAAAATTGTTTAACATCTGTTAGAAATCAGCCAACGATAAAGTGTGTGCAGGAACCAGATTCTGTAATAAATAAAATAGAAAACAAATTCTGCACCCACTGGCACCACCACAAAGCTGCAACTATTTGGCTCTGTTGATGGAATAACTGTCATACTGCACAAAATGAGTTTTAGATTTGTTTTCTACTTCTAGCCATGATTGTACTGTTTCCATAGAGGTGTACGACTTCATATTGCAGTGAAAAATGAACCCACATTGAGCAAAAAATGCCCACAAACTAATTGGGGTTGAGCGGGTTAAAATACAAAAACACTTCCTCGTCGGCACTTTTCACTGAGAATGTAGCATGTCGCTTTAGTTTGATTGTACTCTGCTGTGCTCCAGCTCAGAGGAGGTTTAAACGCTTCAAAGTTCTATCGATTTGTTAAAGGCAATTTTCTGTTTAGACATGAATTAAACATGGTGTCATGCTTGTCACTGGTTCTGAGGTGATATTTCAGCACACACTCACACACAAATAAAAACTCAAAGCTCTTATCAAAATATATTTTATTCTGGACTTAAGTTTCACTGATCTGACTTAAATGATGACAGATGGATGTGATGATGTGAGCTGCAGAGAAAAACAAACAGAAAAAATGGCTTGGAGAGCCCAGGTCAGGCCGCCATGACTCCACAGATAAAGGCTGACTCAGCGACTTTGGCCGGGTTTACCCAGACACACGGTGGCACAAACCGAGCGATGGCATGAACACATCAGGGGGGGGACTCTGCCTGGGTGAGAGATTTGTACAAACTTTTGGATTTCGAGTGCTTTGAGTACAGGGGAAGGAAAAGAAATAGTGCACAGGACTCTAAATAGGAAACACATTAAAAATCTCTGGGAGTCCAGTAGTAGAAATGTCCAATTTATTACAGGAAGGAATTGGTTCATTTGCAGTTCTACAAATAGTTCCTCGGGAGCAGAGGTGCCTTGGAGGCGGGATTTGGTTTCCTTAAACTGCTAAGTGAGGCTTAAATATTTGAAATGTTTGGTCAAGATCAGCATTTTTTGGGCAAATTCATGATGATTTTGGAGGATGTGATTCAACTTGTCACTGGCATCAGTCTAATATCACCTGATTTTCGAGTTAGAGTGTTCTCATTTGTGAGAGGGGACATTTCTTGGAAAAAAGACATTTCACACATACATAAATATTTTATGAAATAATTTCAGGTTGTATTAGTCCGGTTGGCAAATTGGAAACACACTGACACTCTGTCTGGCGAACCCATGTAGTGACAAAATGCTCAAAGGCTTATTTTATTGAGCAGTGATTTGACTTTAAAGTAGATATTTTTTGGATGTGAAGTTTGTTTTTTTACAAAAAATGTCCTGTTGTGTGCTCACAGAGCAGCTTCCTCCACAAACATCTGGTATGACTCCTAACTTCAGTGATGAAAGAGAGAGGGGACCAAAAACTCCCCAGAGTCTTGTATTAATTGAAAAATTACAATCTTATTCAGTTTTACAAGTTTTTTTTTAATGTTTTACGAGCTTCAGGAGAAAATCATTTCCTCCCTCGCCCATTATTCCGGGACAAAACCTCCCAAAGAGATTCAAGCAAAAGAAAAAGTAAAACGTTTCTTTATTCAAACAAATTTAGTGGTGATTCGCTGCTGGGAAAAACGCTCCCCAGGCAAGGTGCCTTCAGAATGGCAGCTCCACTCAGTGAGCTTTACATTGCAGGGTCAACCTTTACCGTTTGCATGAAACTGAACAAAAACCAAAAATCTTTCAAATTTATAGAACATGTAAATTAACACTGCCAATAAATCATTTCACATTTGTTTCAGATCTACAAAGAAATTACAAAAATGTAACTTTAAATTTGTCTTTAAAAGAGTATAAAATGTCTCGTCAGTGGGGACCTTCAGAATAAAAGGTGAGAGGGCAGATGAATTAAAATACACTGAAGATGCAGCTTCACGTTTGACTGTTTTAATTCACCAGGATGTTGTTTGGGGGGGAGGGAGGGACTTTACATTTGACCTTTAGCTACTTCAAATCTTTGCACGTCTGCTTTGTTTCTGCCTTTCAGTGCCTCTATTGGGTTCTACGAGTACCTTCTGATACCTGTGTTGACCAGGGCACAACGCTAACAAAGTGTCACGTCTGTCTTGAACAACAGCAGTCCAGAGTCGCACTGAAGCCCTCCACTTCTTGCCACAGAAATTTGGCCGCCTTGTTTTTTTTTTGTTTTTTTTACAAAATAGCTTAAAAATCTAGAGTTTTGGTTATAAAAATATTCCATAGGGACGTACGTTTATGAAGATTGAATTAAACCCTCCAGACGATGGAGCCAAAAAGTCACTGTTCACAGAGCAAATCCGACAACTTTGAAACACGTTTTTAGGACAGACAACGTTTTCCCTTTCACTCATGACTGTGGCAATTTGAGCTCAGAATATAAACATTGACAGAGGCAGAGTCCAAAACTTAAACTCCCTACAGAATGCTGAATGTACTCGTCACTTCTGAAACTCCTACTTTTCTCTTAAAAACCATTCTGATGCAGAAAATGTGCATGGTATGTGCGCACACTTCCTGCTATCAATCCCACTGAGTCACACCTGAAGGGGATGAAAGCTGTTTTGCCTGTCAGTGACGACACAATGTGATGTTGTTTTGATAGTTTCCAAAACTGAAATGACTTTGTTTAAATGCTGCGTTCACATTAGTATTCATTTATCCTTCATTCTGACGTTCTAAATTGGCAAAACTGTCCGTTAAGGATGGGTATCATAAATATTTTAACAATACAGCTACAATTACCAATGGTGCTCTCATCGGAAAGAATTAACATGGCAGTATTTTACATTTCCTCTTTCATTCTTAATTTTTTAGTCACAGCTGAAGAACTTTTTTTGGATGGTATTTTATTTTTTATAGGCTGTATTAACAAGTTCTTCTACTACTGCAAGCACCAACCTCAGAGAAACCGTGATAATAAAATAAGAAACAAGATTCAAACATAAGTTACTGAACAAGTGGCTCTAGAAGAACACCTTTAACTAATCAATAAACTAACAGTTACTTTCATTCATTAACCCGTTTGTACGATTTCGTTAACACCGTGTGAGGTATGTAAGGCTGCACGCATTCAAAACATTTGAGCCTGTCATGGAAAAAAGAAGAGTGAAAATGTGTCATAGCACTGGTGAAATAAATGTGCAAGATAATGTTTATGTATAGCAAATAATAAACAGGAAATGTTTTCTTAATTCCTCCCCCACTGACCTAATCCCAGGTTTGTGGTACCCATCCCTAACTTCCAGTCATGTGTAAATAATCCCACTTTAATACAGATATTCTGCTCATTACAGAAGAAACTATGTTTAGTTATGCATGTTAATCAAATAGAGCACAATTTAAATATAAGAAATAAATATTAATGCGTGAACGCTTCAAAATAGAAAAACGGGAACAGAACCCCATCTGTCCACTCAGGTGCAGTAACATTTCACTGGCTTTTCTTTGGCTCCACCCTCTGTGGTTTAAGTGGCTGAGATTATTTGTGCCTCCACAGAGTTAGTCTGGAAATGTGAAGCTTTTTCACCAGCAGACCGTAGGGCAGCGTGTTTGTGAATTTGAAGGTGAATCCAATTAGAAATCAGTTGAGAATGTTGAGTTGTTCACGTGGACGTGTTTTCTAACGTGTAAAAACCGCTGGACACTTTCAGAGAAGTGGAGGGAACAGTCAGCTTCCTGCCAATTTATTTCACTACTACAGCCAAAGTCCAGAGAGCAGAACTGTGATTAATAGCATCCAGATCAAATAGTGCACAATGGTACTGTTTTAAAGCATCTAGATGTACATCATCACTTCATGTGCCCGCATGGATGCACAAGAGGAATCCAGAGCGAGTCCTCTGGAGAAGACCACATACGAATTACTGCATTTTCAAGTTAACCGTATGACTCACTCACAGCTGCAGCCAGGCATCACTACTGAAACACATGGAAACAAAAAAAGCCTTTAGTTTTGCCACATTGGTTTGAAAATTGTGACGAGGACGCCGCTCTTCTGAACTGTTTGGTGTTTCGGGTACGTTCGTGTTTATGCGCTTCTCCATCTGCCCGGCCCCCGCCCCCTCCCCCGAAGATAAAAAATATAAAAACATGGAACCAAGAGATCTGAAATTTTAAAAAAAAACTAAGTGCCATCCTATTCTGTGGTGGAGAAGTTGATATGTCCGCACAATGAGATCCGACTAGTAACAAAATCAACACTTTTTTCATAGTTTTTCATTTTGATGACGATGAGCATGTTTAAAGATCGAAAAAAGCAAAACAGCTTCCAAATTTTGGTACACATACGGATCTGTAACTTTTTTTTTGTCTATCAGTTTTTTTTTCTTTTTTCGCTGCGTCCCTTCTGCGTCTCTCTGAGAGTCTACACAGACAGAGAGGGGCGCTTCAAACCATCCGTCCGTCCGTCCGTCCGTCCATCTGTCCGTCCGTCGGTTCATCCCTGCGTCTGGACCTGCTGTGTCGGGTGCTTGCTTCCTGTTCCTGTTTCCTGCTTCCTGTCTGTCGGTGGGCGGGGCCGTAAGCGTGAGCAGTACGCAGGGCAGGCAGGGACAGTCATTTGGCTATGTACACATTCATGGTCGGTCCATGGCTTCCAACAAACAGCAGCACTATTTCCGAAGGTCTAATACACACACCTGGAACAGAGGAGAGGACAACCTGTAGGGCTGATGCCAGACAGACGGTAAGAGCCGCACGGATGCAGCCAAACATCCACAGAGTCGTGTGTTGACTTACAGATCCGTCTGACGCACTGGCTCCCACTTTGTCCCCCGCTGCGTTCCAGCAAACCTCAAAGATTCCCCCCGTCCCTCTGTAACTGTGGACTAAAGCTCCCGTCTGCAGGCACCACAGACACAAATGTTATTATTTCAGAGATTTGTTTTTCTTTAGCTGTGCTGGTGTCACACACCCTCCTGTTCTCTTCTTACCTGTGTGTTCCAGATGTGCACGCATTTGTCAAAAGAGCCGCTGGCCAGATGGCGACCGTCTGGGCTGAAAGCCACGCTGTAGACTGGCTCCTGGTGTTTGGTCAGCGTGTGGATGCAGATGCCTCTGTCCACGTCCCAGAGCCGAACTGTGGAGTCAAATGATGCGCTGTGGACGCAGGAAAGCAGGATGAGTCAGGATGCTTCGATCGCCGTCAGCTACATTTGTTGGAGGGACACATCACGTTGAGTAAAAACACTAAAGTATCAATAAAGTGACACACCTGGCTAGCATGAGGTTAGCACTGGGGTTGTTGGTTCCAGGCCCGGTGGGACTCCATTTGATGGTGTAGATTTCTTTGCTGTGGGCCTGCAGGTCATGGACACACGAGTCCTGCTTCATACTCCAGATCTGAGGACACACAAAACCACACAGCAAGGTCATCCTTTACTTTCACTTACTGTTGTTTCTTAGCAGTTATTCATTAGTTTGATCCGTTTGTTCATTTTTGACCAAGCAGCGACCAGCAAAAACTAGAAATACAAGTTTAGAAGTAGCAGAGATGAGAATGTTTATTCAGAATACTCTATAACACCAAACAAATCAGCGTTTTCTTTTTGCCACAGCTCACCTTCAACGTCATGTCATCTGAGCAGGAGGCGAGCAGGTTTCCTGTGGGGTCCCACTTGATTGCATTTACTTCATTCTGGAGGCAAAGAAAAGAAGGATGAGGAAATGCAGGTGCAAAGTTTCAAACTAACTTCGATCAAATATTTATTTGAACAGTGACAGTCAAAGTTTGTACGATTTCTCTTTTGGCTGCATTCAGATGTTCCACGTCATCACCGGGGAGGTGCTGCTTACAAACACACACAAACCACTTACTGTGTGTCCCTGGAATGTTTTAATGGGTCTGTCTTGTCCCAGTTTACAGACGTGGATGCACATGTCTGTACTACAAGAGGCAAACGTATTGTTGCTCTGCCAATCCACGTCTAGTGCTGGAGCTGTGGGTGACAGGAAGAGCAACGTTAGAAAGACGAAGAGGAAACAAAGACAGCAGAGCACAGTGTAAACATGTAAAACTTCATAACTGTAGATTAAAAGGAGAAACGTTATCATACCTGAATGGAAGGGAAACTGTTGTTTGGCTTCTCCTGTGTGGGCATCCCATATGATTGTAGTCTGTCAGGACACATGTTAACAGTTACCATCACCAAGAGACCTGCTCAGCTGATTACTGTATATATTTTTGTGCTAGATTTTTTGTTAAATTTTTATGTTTATATGTGCAAATGAGGCATTATGTGTGTAACTGTGTGCTAGTTTGCATTACTTTCCAGCATCTGGAAGTTTCAAATCTTTGTTTCATTTTGTTGAGGTTACCTTTGAATAAGCAAATAACTCCATGTTTTTAGGAATAAATGTTCTATAATTCAGTCTAACTGATATATGAACAGACCCAACAAAAAGTAAAACCTCAAAAGCGACCCAAGCGTGGAAAAACAATGTTTTTGTTTGTAGTTGTTGCACCTTAACAGGCCGATCTACAGAGCAAGTGGTGGTTTACCTTGTCTACTCCTGCACTCAGGATAAAATTTCCTTTTTTATTCCACTTCAGGGCGAAGATGGGACCTTTGTGTTGGCCGAGAGTACTGGCCAGGTTACCTGTGGAGCAAAACACACAGAAAGGCAACACAATCTGTAAGTATGACTTTCACAACATCTAAAACGAGAAGCTTTTAAGTGTCTAGTTATAATACAATAAATAATACCTGACCAAAAATACACTGTAATCCGGAAAAAATGATCCACTAGCAATACGTCAACCTGCCTCTAGGTGGCAGCATTGCTTAAGGATTAACTCAACCATGTGGTGCACAGACTGTAGTGCAGACTTGGCAAATAATCACAGTTCCCACAGCTGCTCAGCTTCCTCATGAATAAACTGGTTTAACACTTTGTGCTCCTGATGTGATGAAGTGAAGCCATCTCACCGTCTTTCGTCCATATTCTGGCAAAGCCGTCATAAGAGCCTGTTGCTAACAGCGTTCCCTCGCTCTGTCAGAGAGAGAGAGAGAGAGAGAGACAGGTGTGTGTTAATATGAGCCTGTTTGGATGCCTTCACTGACCTACTCTTCAGATGCAGTAATAGAGTAAAGCTGATCAGCTGGTGTTATTAGAGAGGCCTCATCGGTGTGGACTCTTTCCAGGAATTTTTTCCTTTGCCTTGGGCTCAGATGTACACTCTGATACATGATGTGGCCATCTCACTTTTATGTAACTAAACCGCACCTTAGCTGCTTACTTGCAAATACGACTTTTTTTTTATTTTCAACACTGGACCGTTTTAAAAAGCATTTCTTTTTTATTTTCAGACACTGATTTCGACAATTCTACAGTTTCATTTAGCAGACACTTTTCCAGCTCCTGGTTGTCATGTAGTGATCTTCTGCAAACTTTAGTCACTGACAACATTCATGTGCTTTTCTGAAAGTTGAAAATCATCACAAAAATGATTAAAGCCATGAAAAACAACCTGACATTACATGAAGTCAGGAATACCAAAACAGCGCTTCGGTATTCAGAAATATCTCAAGTCTTCCAACAAGTTTCATCTGGTCTCATATTGTGAATTAAAACTCCCATGCAGAGGAACTCATGTGACATCTTGTGTGCCTCTGTGTGTGTGTATTAGTGTGTGTTTGCGTGCTTACATTCCAGTCTAGTGAGGTGACGTCTTTGTTGCTGGGAACGTCTTGCCCTCCCTCTCGTATGCAGTGCCTCAGGACCAGCTGTGTGGAGCTGCTTGTACTGTTCTCACTCAGGTTCCAGATACGAGCCGTCGAATCACCAGACCTGAAACACAAACAGACACAATCACACACACTTTAGATGTATGTTTGTTTGTTTTTTATTTACATAAAACTCTTTTTTTTCAGTCTTTGTGGGTAAAGAAAACCCAAAAATGTTTAGACTCATAATTGTAGGGCTGTGAACGTTGTGCAGAATATTTCTTTAATTTAGTGAAGGACAAAATAGTAGTTACTGATGGAAAGTTACTTCAATACATTTTGAGGTATTTGTACTTTGTGTGTTTCTGTTTTCCACTACTTAATCCTTTCCTACATTTCTGGGGGAAATATTCTACTTTATATTCCACTACATGTATCTGACAGCTTTTTAGATGATAACTCCACACAGTAGATAACAGCCCAAGCTTTTAAAATGCAGTGTAAAAAGCAGTGGTCTCCATCCTTGTTGACTTTCCACAAAAAGCAGTGTGTAGTCGGGCTCAGATATCAAATGTCTCTTGAGTTGTTAACAACTCCACCAAATAGTGATATTTTTTTCTCTCACATGGTTTCATTTCAGTAAATGTTCCAATGATCTAATATCTCAACAAAGTTAATGACCAGAGAAAAACTGAAAACAGATTATGTGCATCAGAATTTTGTTTCTTCTACTTTTTCCTCCCATTAATACTGTGACGAGCCCTCGGCTGTATCTACTGTTCCTGTACATAAAACTAGATATGAAGTAGTTAAACTAGCTCCAACAGTTGCATTGGTACTTTTGCTGAAGTAAAGGGATCTTCCTCCACTGTTGACAGTTTGCAGTAATCCATGCACGTCTTTGGCAGCTAAAAATGGTGTTTTGATTAGCGTTGACACAGCTGATGACATTTCTCTTTGGATGGAATTCTGGAACAGTCTATCCACAAAAAGAGCAGTAATCTCAGAGTCTTTTCCTGAACAGTCTCATGTCAATTCTTCTGTCTGGATCTGAACATTTTCTCGTTTCATTTTGACAGTGAGAGGCCAGTGTTAAAGGAAAGCAGAAGAAAAGAGGACCGAGGACTCACCCTGATGCCAGCAGATCACTGACTGGGTTCCAGGCACAGATAAAGACCTCTGACTCGTGGCCCCTCAAGACCATGGCCTTGTTCTGAGGGATCTCCACGTCTCCGTCCACTTCCATCAGGTCTGCGTGGTTGTCTGAGAACACAGTTTGATTGGTCAGACACACAAAGGACACAACCATCAGCACAACAGGGTTGTCTAATAATCAAACTAATGTGTCCTTAATATATTTTCAGTTTCGAGAATAAGAATGCGTGACTCGTTTGAGGTTCGATGCTCATGAACCACAGCTGTATCTCCCACTACAAATTACACTCCCTGCAGCCTCTTTTGTGAAGTTTTGAGAACAAGAACCTGTTGTTTCCACACAGCTTTGCTTGGTGTCCCCAATTCTATATGTTATACGCACTATGCACCCTGGTGCAAACACAAGGAAATGCGTGTCTTTACAGATGCTGCAGCCAGGTTAGCTTTATCTGTGTGTACCATCACATGGAACATCATGTGACAAAAATAAGACCAAAAATTCATGGTGTGAAATAAGAAAGGAGATTAAACTATCAGGTGTGGAGCCTGTTTAGTGACACGTTTCGTTAAAAGATGTGAACTACTACACATTTATTGCGGACGGACACAGCTAGCATGTGTTAAAGTAGCTGAACTAGTTACTTTATAGTTACACATTTAGATAATTTAACTGTTAACATCGCCATAGTTGAGCAGCTGAATAGTCTAGGCTTTGGAAAGCATAGACTGTGTTTAAATGTGTGCTACAAATAAACTTTATTTACTTCACAAGGTGGACAAAATGTCCAAATCGATATAAACTGTCCTGGCTAATAAAGAGCAACTTAATCATAGCAGCTAGCTATCTATCATGTTTCCTGTCTGTGAACATCTCTCTTACTTGCTAAGGCATGGGCTCCATTCTCCTCCCCGTTGGCAGTATTCTCTCCGTTCTTGGCGTTGCCGGCGATGCTGCCTCCGGTGGCCGATGCCGGCGCTGACGCTGCGGCCTGCTGCTGGGCCATTTTGTCCCGGTAAGCCTGCTGCCTCGTCTGGACAACGTCCGGCATTACTGCATCGATCAGGGACAGGGACTCGATGGGCCGACCGTCAAATAACGTGCCGTCCTTCAGAGAAAGAGATGTGACCGGTTAGAGAGAAGCAGACTGGCCTGCTATTTATCTATTCTAATCCTAAAATTGTGAGATTTTATCAAAACCGTTTTATTCTACAGGTCTCGTTTAAAAATTGGACAAAAATAAACCGTTTGAACCACATACTATAAAAAATCTAAATTGAAACTGCACTCCTCATCAGCACAACAGAAAAGCTCATAGAGATTCAGCTGTGACCGACATTCTCACAACTAAAATCATGACCAAACATTTCAGCTGAACTGCAGGTTGTGTTTGCACAGAGCAGACAGGAGATAACTACTGAAACAAATTAAAAATGCAAATATTAATCTATCTGTAGTAGGTAGAGCCACCTTCTTTCCAGCATTGGTAGCACCTCTGGCTACTTGTGTTGTACATGTTGATTCGAGGTTTTTCCAAGTTTGGCAAAGTAAGCAATCAAATAAATTCAACTTTGATTTTTCATCATTTCTGGCAGTTTAACTGTCCTGCACTTTTTTTGTAGACACTTTTGAGTTCTTTCTCCTTCTAGCCATGGCTGTGCTGTTTCCAAAAAGGTGCAGGACTTTATATTGCAGTAGAAAAACAAGCTCACAGTGAGTAACGATGTAACAGGAGCAAACAAAGCACCCAAAAGTTTCTTGGGAGCTCAGAGGGTTAAAATGGTCTTAACGTGTAACAACAACTGTTACAGATACAACAAAGAAGTAGGTACATCCTTTAGGATTGTCCCGTGTTGTTGTTCTCTTTACAGAAGGAGATACTAAAAACCTTGAAGGGCAGCTCAAACATCCCCAACCAGAGTGTGTCGTTTAAGGGATAAACCTTTCTGCCAGCAGCCAGGCTCAAAACAAAAACTTCAAAGCAGAAAATAAAAAGAGGAGAATGTGTGTCCCACCTCATTGATGCTGACTTCAGCCTCCACGTACTGCAGGCCCTTCTGGATGATGCTGATGAGGGCAGCAGGGGGAACCAGAGCACCATTGATGTTGGACTGGCTGATGTGACTCTCTATACCAAAGGTAAACGCTGAGTGGGAGAACCCTGGAGAGGAGAGGTGAGGACACAGAGTATATTTTTACTTCTTCCCTTTGGAGGGCGATGGCATACTGTACATCACAGTCAATGCTGCTCCCCTTCACTTTTAGCACAAATTTCTCTGCTGTCAGAAATCCATCATTTTCACTGCAACTTCATATTCACATTCTTGAGCATTTCTCAACCCTACAACAACCCTAGTAGTTTTTTTTTTTTTTGAGGCTGCAACAGCTTGTTTCTACAACTAAACTGAACTGAATGTTCTTTCTCGTACTGCAGTGTTTTTGAAATCATTCTGTTCGCTGGTTATAACACCCAGTACCGGTAGTGCACTTCAAATGTTGTGACACTTCAAATGTATTTAATAAACAAACAGCATTATAGTCTCCAACATTTCACGAAGATTTGATTAGTAAATGGAACAAGACTTCAGTAAAATTGCTATTTTTTAACTTGGATGCACATATGTTTTACTCGCATAAAAAGCCAAAATTGAAATATAGTTAAATTCACATTGAGCTAGTCACTGCACAGAATGAGTAGAGAATCTGTGCACTAAAAGCCTTTTGAATGAAAGATAGAAGTACAAAATATCAGTGATCACACTTTTTTCTCTTCATCTGTGTTTTGCAAAATAGATCAAGGTTATTGTCCGACTAGTCGTGCACAGTCACACCATTCACTTCTCTATCATTCTGCTATAGAGGGGAATAAAGGCTCAGGTTTGTTTGCATTTCTTCAAAACAATCACAACTTAATGAGCACAAAGTTAACCCCCCCCCCGCAAAACGATGTAGGGAGAAATTCTGTTGATAGAAGGCCGAGTATTGTCATTAAATTGTCTAATTCATTGTCTAAATTTTCCGCATTCAGTTTGCTGTTTGCTGTAGTGAAGGGGATTTTTGAAAATGGTAACCTGCAGACAACGGATAAACCCACAATCTACATCGAGTGAGTCAGGCTGCTCTCCCACCTACATGGTTCCTCACATACAGGGTGGCTGAATAATTTTTGACTCATTTTAAGATTTTCTGTCTGAAAAGGACCAAACTGTCAAATGGAATCACATTTGAAATCAGCTCCTGATGTTGCTGATTGTTTATTTCCACCTGGCATTGCTCCCATTTTCCCTGTCTTGTGTGGTTTCTGAGTCAAGCTAAAGATTCAGGGAAACAAAGAGTCTCACAAAACTGTCTAAACGGGCGACTAGCGTGAACTCCCCGCAGAGTTTGATTGAGAGTAAACACAGAAATTAGCCGTCTGGAGCAGCCATTTTGCTAACTGCATTAAGGATTTCCATCTGGGGAAACTTGCCAGATGACATGATGACTGTTCAATTCATCCACTGGTGTGTTTACATGTGTTGGTTCTGCAGAACTTTTACTTGCTGTAGAAGCTTTTACTGAGCATACGGAGAGCATTCAGTCTGGACCGTTTTGGTCTTTCCTTCCAGCTGATGTGGAGGTTAAACACCAGGATGTTCGAATAGATTTGCAGATTTATTAGTTGTAGTTCCACAGCTGGTATTCCTCTCATCCATGGACACATGGAGATTTTCCCACTCTGCCACCAACAGGTCCAGAATAGTGAGTGCAGGAAAACCACCGGTTTCCCGACTTATGCTGTCTTTCAGTAGATTCGTCTGTCTTGAATTCGGTTTACCTCCGGACTGTGAAGTCTGCGTTCTCTGCTTTCAATAAATGCAGCCAGCCATCAAACTGAGAAGACTTGCAGCCGTCCTCCTTAAGGGCCATGCGGTGATCCACCATCATGTTTGACTGTTAAGTTTCCAGGAAGTCACACATGTAAACCAACTTACGTGCACATTAACCCTTTGATGTGCGGTGTAGGTCAGGAGATACACATTTTCCGTTGGATTTGGGTCACTGCTGAGCCATGTTGTGCATCAAAGTGTCAATATGCAGGTAGTGGAATCAGCCAATAAGAATCCCATGGTGGAGATCACTAATGTAGTTTGCACAATGTCCATTCTAGGGGGATAATTTGGGTGTTTCAGTCCACCGTTTTTTGCAACTCCTTGCTTCCGCAAATCGCAGTAAGGTGTACAGTTAGCATGAGGCACATTACAACAGGTTAAAGTACGTCAGAATCATCCTTGAAATACAATCTGTTTAATAGACCCTCCAGAAAAACGTGGGCAAAAATCCTTGATTATGCGGCCTAAAATCCTTGATTATGCAAATAAATATGCGAGGGTTTTATGCCATTTTATGCTGGGAAATTGCAGAAAGTTGCAAAGTATGCGAATAGTTGTGAAATATGCAAAAATATGCGCGATTCACCTGCCGTCTGGCTGCGGAGGAATGTGTCCTCTAATCAGACACTGGGACTGCTGCGGGGTTACTGGACTGACAGCCTGTGCTTTGGGAGGGGGAGAAGCTCACGGCAGCACCTGCTGCTTGTTGAGGACAGTAACTGCAGAATGATCCGAGTTTTCCTGTCAGTCTCCAAAACAGCAGAAAAAGTCGCTAGATTTGTGGCTAGTCGTTTTTGACAAAAAAAGTCACTAGGACGCTTTGGAAAGTCGCTAGATTTAGCAAGAAAGTTAAGCTAAGTTGGCAACACTGGCGCCGCGCTCCACATCAGCTCGTGCTTCCAGTGTGTGTGTGTGTGTGTGTGAATGCGTGAACTGATGCTGTCAGGCCGGGCGTCACATAAAAACTCACTCACAACTCCATTTATATTGGTTATAGTTTTCTCATTTTATGCGGAAATTGTGAAATCAAGCGGGACCCGCCTATTGCTCTTTTTTTTCCTTGAAATGTGAGATTCTTGCGGGAATTATGCGCTGTTTTGCGGGGATTATGCGGCCTTTTGGGAAATAATTGACCCCCGCATAATCAGCGGCATTTTGGTGTTTAATGCGGGAATTCATGTGATCCCATAATCGCGTTTTTCTGGAGGGTCTAGTTAAACATCTTTCACTAGGTACATGGTCGTGGAGCCATCAGCCGGCACCTTCTCTCTCCATGTTTCATTGTAGCTGAGTAATAAAAGTCTGTATGGTAGACAGACTGTACTGTTTGTCCTGAGCTGTACACTTGTGTTTATAGTGTCGGCGTCCTAAAACAACTTCTGCACACTGCATTCTGCCTTTATGCAACAAATGTGTCGTGTAAACACAGACAATAAGTAGACTTATCAGACAGGTCAAGTGCCTGCTGAATGTATGCATTTTATATTATACATAAAAGAAGACATTGATTTGTCCTCGAACACAAAAGATACATAGATACAGCGATCACAATTCTAAACCACAGCAGAAACAGTAAAGTTGATCTGTAAAACTGTGTACCAAAACATTTTACAATAGAAAAGCAAAAAATAGATTTTTTAAAAAGATAATGTAATAGGTTTTCCATCTATTCACGTCTCCAATTTACTTTTTCTAACAAACCTCTAATTAGTGCTATAATTAAATGTTAACACATATTCTAAATACGATCTATTGTCATTTTGGTGATGCTTTGCAATGACTTACATAAAAAAATTTGCTTTTATTTTTCAAATAATGAAAAACACATTAATACTGGATGTAAACCTGAAAAGCAAAGCATCAATAAAAGTTCAACACCAGTATTTTATGACAGTATCTCTGGTGCAGTCACACTTGTTTACTGGAACAGGCAGAACAATTGAGACAACAAACGTTTGCAGAGTGTTACCTGACTCCTGTAGGTATCTGTAGACCAGGAAGTTGACCTCATCACTGCTAATGCTCATCTTTACTCCTGTTACACCATGAGGTCAGCACGCACACACCGAGCCTGGAAAACAGAGAGACAGAGAAACATCTTCACTACAACAACACATCATGATACAGCCAGGTCTTTAAGCAGTTTTCTTTAAACAGTTTTCTAACTTTAGCTGCTAAGGTGATGATGGAAATAAAGCGGCTGCTGACATGACGCAGACCAAAGTCTGGTCTAGTTTCAGGTTGACTGAGTGGTTTGACTATTCTCCACGACAAATCTAAAAGATCTGCTGCTGCTGCGTCTACATTTCTGCATCCTTGCTGAGTTTACACTCTTACATGACAGCAGGTAGAAGAGGAGGCAGCTTTCACAGCCTTCAGAAACACAGAGAGAGCAGCTGGTGGATAGTTAACTGGATGGCAGCAGTCGATTATCTGCTCAGCTTCACTGGTGTTCAAACAAAGTGCATCGCCGCTTAGACTTCTGTCATTCCAAATGACCTCAGTAAATAACATTTTTTACAGACTGCACCAGAGAAGATTGACATGCGTAGATGATAATGTATTGTTGCATTAGCCGTTACTGTAACGCTCTGCAGGAGATACAGACATCCACTGATTGTGTCCGGATGGTCTTTGGTGAATTTTTCAGTTTGTTTTGCCTTTTACAAGGATAAACTGAAGCAACTTCTGACAACATTTTCATTAGGTTTTGCCTTAATGTGCTGTTATTAAATATAAATACCTCTATTAATGATGCTGGTACTCATTGTAACTTTTCATGGAAGACTCAGAAATGTGAAATTCTTTTTCTTTATTTGCCACTGCGGATCCCTTAGACACACAGTCTCTACCTGAATAAAGAAATGATATATGCTATTCCAGGTGGAAGCACACAGAATGACTAGTCATAAGAATGGGATCAGATTGGTATTTGGACTGCAGCCAGCAAACATAAAATCTGCCTAACAAGTAGAAAAGTCAACAGACTCCTGCTCTACAGTCTGCCTCAAGAAAGTCAGTTTTCATAACCTTCAGACATATTTACATTATGAGCCCACACTCAGACTGCTACAGAATCTGTACTAGTCCCAAAACCTTCAGTATGTTCGGTGCACATACTGCAACAACAGTCCCCTCCTACAGCAAAAATTCTTGAACACAACTTCCACCTGTCACATCTTGACAGTGCACCAGTTGTTGCGCGGTTTGCCAGCATGCAGACAGTGTGGATTTTCACTCATCTTGAACTCACAGTGCAAATGTTAAATTCTGCAAAACCGAGCAAGTACGAAACTGTTATTCCAAGACTGAGGTTCGTACGGGTTCGTGGTTTCTGTGCAGTGTTACACTCCCAGCTCAGACACAAATTAGCACGCCTGGAGAAGCTGCACACCCCAAAGTCAACAGAATCCCCCAGGAGGACAACGCTGGCAACCACAACACGGAACCTGCTCAGGAACAGTCCAAGAAATGTGACAAAGAACCCAAGGTGTTGACCTTACATGATATTAGGAAGGTAGTTTTAATGTGTCTGATTCTGTGCAATCTATTTCCAGGTGTTTGAGTGTTGGAGAAATATGGTGTTAATCACAAACCAGATACTGATCACATATTACCTCTGTTGATTATTCAGACTTAGCTGGAATCTAGTACGCTTTAAAACAACCATCAAACATTATATTTCACAACAACTAAAATCAAGCATGAAGAATGTGTGCTACAATGTTAATTAGCATTATTAGTGGCCATGATTTTGTATAAATGTCATTAGATTTGAAGCAAACTTTAGGAATTTCATCAAAAAAAAATAATATTGAGAAAATGCTAGGTTATATGTGACTGTAACAAAACCTCAAAGAAAAAACAAGCAAGACTTCATCCATGTATGAGAGAATAATGGAAAAAGTGCTTCCATCTGCCATTAAGCTTGTGAGAATTTGTCATTTAGAGGTTGTTGTGATGCAAAAGTCAGTTCAAGAACAAAGCACTTCTGCTCCACTCAACCACTTGTTAACCATTTGCTGCAACTACTTTGGGTCATACTATGCTACAAAATGCTCAACAACAAAATACAAGAAGGAAGGAAATCATCTCCTGCCGCCATGGCACATGTTGGGGGTCTTGATCTGACACCGCTTTTGTCTGCAAACTAATAAGACCACAACTTTTAACAACAACTCTCGGGGAGCCAGAGAGCAGAATCCAAATAAGGAGCAGCTCAAAGCCCATTTCCCTTGAGAATAATCAGCCGAGTAAAGCTCAGCGTGTGCAGCCCCCTCTCCCAGAAGGAGGAGACTCTTTGTGTATTTAACGGCATTTAAGTGGATGAAACTCTGTCTCCTGGGTACTGTGAGCACAAGGTTACATTTCTTTTCCCAGGATGTTAGATTTTCATCACGTGGAAGCGGCTGAACATTTAACATGACCTGTGGCCATAACACTGCAGAACGCTACAGCCAGGGAGGGGCAGGAGTCATCAGCATCAGACTGTGACCACAAAACAAGAGCAGCAAACTGTAGAATCTCACACGGTGATGCTATCGACTTTGCACAGGTAATTAGAAGAGAAGATTAATTAATGTTTAATGATAACCTGATAAACTGGTCACCGCTGCAGCAAACAGATACAGTTACACACCGCACATGTCGCTGTGTTATGCCGGTGTGCCTGCTTTTGCTTTCAGTGTAGTCAAGATACAACAACAAAACTCAGAGCCACTTGCATCAGCTTCACAGGAGACCGAGCTGCCATGGTGGAGCAGTTTGGGGATCTGTTCTGACCCGGGAGACAGAAGAAGAAGAAGAAGAAGAAGAGGAGGAGGAGGAGTTCTCTGCCATGTTGGCTCAGCGACACTTATCTGTGCCTGGACCTTGTGTCTCCACAGACAGACAACTGTGTTTTCCTTGGAGGCAACTGTCAGTAAGCAGATTGTTTTGAGAGGGCACATTTACAGCAACATAAGGTAGACAAAATAGTAGAAACCACCTCCTGCAGGGAGTTCCATCTAACTTAAACACAGTTACAAAAGTAGCTGCGTTTTGTCGTGTTGGAATGAGCTGCTGGCTGCTGCTACAGCCCCATGACACCCCGGCACTGCAGACACACTGTAGTGAATTAGCCCTATTATTAAATCATAAGCAGCTGTCAGGCTGCTTTCGCTTCCACTTTACAACAGCACCATACTGCAAACATTACATTTCAGCTGCCTACTAACTTTCTAAAACACGCCACACCCCTGCACTTTGCGGCCAGCCTGTTTACGACATGATGTATGAAAATGCCACAGTAGGGCAAAAATAAAGTGCTCAGTGCAGAGTAATTTAAAGGCATTTGACTGACTCCAATAAGAGTCTCCTTCACATGTAGACATCTCTACTAAAGCCTGACAGGTCGATACTGGTTAGCCAATATCCTGTTTTTTACAGGATACAGAAAATGTAGAAATCATTGCATCGTTTGTCCAGCAGAGCAGCTCGGACTCCAGTGTTTCTAATATTATGTCTGCAGCACATGTAGCAGAGCATTTATCGGAGATGAGTAGAAGGTTGTGTGGAGTCAAGTAGTGTCTTCAGAGTGAGCTGCAATATGTTTATGAAATGCATAGCTGGGAAGTTAATAAAACAATGACCTTGATCAATTTTCCTTCTCAATATTACTTCAACATGTATGTATAATTATATAAACAATATCCTATATCAGTATCATTTTCAGAATTTACTCTATAAATCTGTTTTGGTACTGGCCCCAAAAACCTACTACCAGTCTGGCTCTAATCTTTACTTCCACCACTGTAATATTAGGCACACATATTGGCAGCAACCATTCAAGATATGATGCAACAAAACAACAACATATGGCATCAACATAGACCTATAGAATACATTTATTTGACACCATATTTGTACATAAAAGTAACTCCAGGAATCACGTGACTCAAAGACACATTAGTTCTCAAAATAAAACTCACTCACTTTTGGTGGTTTTTGACATATTATTACAAGAGCTGTTGTGCTTCATGGGAAATGGAAATTCCTTTTCTGCCTGAGTTCAGACGTAGCGAACATTTAACTCGTGTGGCTGACCAACTGTTTCTTTTAGTGTCTTCTCTTCTAAACAGCACAACTATTTACATGATCACAGAACGGAAAACTGTACTGAAACTGAGACAATATTGCAGCTAAGTTTGACACGATACCACCACTTTAAACATCCTCTCAACCAACCAGTATTCCTTCTAGTACAATTACATGCAGCAAAAACAGGCAATATGTGAAGACAGAATCATTTTATGGATAAAGCATAATAAACGCTACTTGTTTTTTGTTTGTTTTAAAAGCGACACCATTGTATAGAACCTCCACGTGAAAAAAAAAACTGTGCGGTAAATTGTTAACAAGGTAGAAAATTATAAGGTGACAAAACAAGGTGGCAAGTCCTCATTCTACCTGACAGACAGCCTCGCTCAGTGTCTATTTCTGTATCCATCTGTCTTCATCTCCCTCGCTCTCTCTACCTATCTATTAAGCTCCCCAGTTAACCAGCTCAAAGGTAGAGAGGATCGATACACAGTGCATCTGTAGCGTATTACAGGCATAAATCACCTGATGCTGTGTACAATTATGTCCTTTAATTTAAAACAAACTGCTTCCACACCGACATGCAACACTGAGGCCCATTGCTTTGAACAGCAGCAGCACGGTCTAATTAGTAGCAGGATCACCTCAAAGCTTAATTTCACCAAGTTATCTGGTCTGTTATTCAGCCTCAGCCCCATCATTTGTATGCTTGACTGTGCTGTGATGACTGTAATTTTCAGAGTCCTGATGGCTGAAGTGTTTGTTCATAAAACATGTGGAGAATTACAGTGAAAATTTGAGGGTCAAATATGTAAGAGGTGGAGTGCAGCAACATTTCTATCTTTCAAAAGCATCTATGTCACTGTGTTGACTGTTGTTATACCACAGCAATTGCTCTAAAACAGGAAAATTCTCAAAACTATTTTCTCCTGGCAGAAATGCTTTGTTTCAAGAACAAGAAGATATAACAATGGTACCCTTTTTTTTTAGCACTATTTTGGTCAGTATTTAACCCTATGAACCCTAAAACTGTTAGCAGGTGTGTAAGGCACATTATCTTAAAAAAACAATACAATTTTTCAACAGATAGAATCCTCCAGTTTTACACTTCGTTGGGTCTGCTACAACTTTCTCGTGGCCCGTTGTTTCATTAAGAATATCAGCCGACTCTAACCTAAACATAGTGACATGTCATCAAAATCACATTATGTTTTAAAAATGATAAGAATAAAGCATTTGCCTGAACAAAGGATACAAAAAACTGTAGTCTACCACACAACCATGACGCCTTTAGTGACTCAGCTGAAATCCAACTGAGGCTTTTCAGGCTGTGTTTACATAAACAAATCAAAAATCTAAAGACTGAAATATACATAGAATGTTGTGCGGCCTTTTTCATCCGGCACTGGAAACACCCGTGGGGTCTTGGAAAGATGTTACACAAGTTGATTACAAGTTTTTACAATTTTATAAAGATATATACTCAAAGGAATTCAACCTTGTTTATTCTTTTTTGTGATTTATGTCATTGCAAGTTCACTCTACTTCTAGTCATGGTTGTGCTGTTTCCATAGAGGTGCAGGACTTTGTATTGCAGGCCACTGTGACTAGAAGAAAAATATGTGAGTAAAAGCAATGCTTTAGTTTCTATCGTTAGTCTGATAAACCCTTTATAAAGTTATGCAATCATGAACAAGTTCTTATTACCAACCTAAACTAGCTAAGTTGATGCGTAACAGTGGGGATTTTTTTTTAGCTTCTCAGCTGTAGTTTTTCTGTATTTATCTACCTATTACCAGTAGTAATCACCCGACAATACACTTTACTGTATCAGTTAAATACTTTGTAATGACAGGACTGCAATGACAGATTACCAGTACATCCCGGCTGGAACTCTTGATCAATACACATAAGACAGAGTATTAATACAATCAGCCGCTGTTGTGTTTGTTTGAAATGAAAACCTGCAGACTGTTCAGTCAGTGATCAGTCAGACCTTCTGTGTAAATCCCACCTGACAGCAGCAGTGCTGCCTGGGGACGACCACGAGTTTGTCAACAGCCTGCTGCAGTTCCCTCTCCGACCAGCCCACTGCAGTGGCGCTGTGGAGCCACCAGCTGCAACCAGGAGCTGAGTTCGCTCTGTGTTGACAGTGTGGGAGAACAGAGGGGGGGATGGGAGAAGGAAATCTCTGTCTCTTCATTTCTTCTCCCCTTCCCCCCTGTGATTACTGCCAGCGGCAAACTGGCCTGTACAGTAAATCAGTTCAACGAGGGGGGGTGAGACCCAAAAAGGTCATCAATCACCATAAGAAAATCAGGACATGACTGCTCCAGCCACACAACCGCTTTCCCAACCATGACGTGTTAGTGAGAACACAAGACTGCCTTTCACAAAATGAAATCAATACCAGTAAGTAAATCAGCTCGCCCTAGATAATCAGCTCGCATACATTATTCATTAACTTCAATATTGGAGGGTGATACACAATCAAAAGTCTTAGCTCACGCAAGAAGACGTGATAAAAATATCACACCTTATCAGTATGTAGTGATGCAATATGAACCGTCACACCAAACTTAACCACCCTTAGTCTTTGTTCACAAGCCAACAGGAAGAATTCATTTTCAAGAGGGAGCTCTTGCTGTAACTGGTAGAACATGGACTCCACGTCAGGAGCTTATCTAAATTAACTTTAGTGGGGCGGCACAGGGGGGTACAACAGACATTTTTGGGGAGGCACCGAAAAGTTGTAAGAAAAAAATGAAAGCTGCTACCGACCTCTCGCTTTTACAAAGTATTTTTCATGGTTTTTTTTTGGCTCTTTAACCCAGTAGGAAAGCTGTATATGATCTTTTCATTTTGGACTGCTATCATTCAAATTATGATGGACTTGTTTTCTTGTTAATATGAATTACAGCATCATTAGCTGCAGCATCTGCCTGTTATGTAAAACTGGTAAGCTCAACAACAGTATCCTGAGGGCAATTAAGTGACAAATGTTGTGCAAGAACAGCACTATATACAACCCTGTCAATTTCCACTTCTTAGAATGTTTACTGACGATTATCACACCTAAAATAAGAAATAATATTCTTTACTTTTAGAAACTAGTTCTCAGCTGTATACCAGAAACATCATAGGGTTCTGTATGCTAATCAGTCTAAATCAAAATGAGTACTACCCAATACACAATGAACAGCAAAAATCTGTACCCGTGATCTGTGGTAAAATAATCTGAAATGTTCTGTGCAGTAATGGAAATTTTAAAATATAATAAAATACAGTAAGTACCACTCTATACATTTAATAGTAAACCTGAGAACAATAATAAACAGTAACTATACTTCATATTCTAAAATCAAATCAAATACAATAAGGAACACTCTGTACATTTAACCTGAGAACAATAATAAACAGTAGCAATATTCCATATCCTTAAGTCATTTAACAGTACACAGCTCACCAAACATCATAGTGTTCTGCATAGAAATCACAAAAAGATGCTCTCAGTAATCTTTCACAGTGAGCTGTGTTGCAGGTACATGGTCCAGACGTGGCCATCGAACAGGCTTTAATTATTTTTCATCTACTTCCTTAAAAGTTTGGTCAGTAAAAAAGACAAAAAATTAATATTTTCAGCTTAACTAAAAACAGACATTGTGATTTTTCTGCTCACATGTTGTGTTGTTGTAAACTTACTCTTTCAAATAAATAGCCTCCTAATCCCCTGGAAACCAGCATTTGTCCTGTTTATGTGTAGCTCCTTGGCGACCCTACACAGCTGGGTTGTAATGTTTTTTGAGCAACACACCATACTATGACGTTTTTACAGTGAAGGTTCTACTATGGAACCAGTTTGACATGTTCAGGCGTTCTATGTGAGATTTCAGGTGTCAGAAGGTGGTTTTCAACTTTCTCTGTTAACTTTCTGCTTCAACTTTAAACTAAATTTACTTCACTAAGCCAGCCCTCTGGACTTCCAGTAAGCTGTGTTCCTATTGGCTGTCCAGGTGGCTGCTTGGTGTCATCAGGAACACCTGAGGAGCTCAGTGTCTTCCTGCTTTATGTCTGCAGTCAAACATTTCCTCTGCTTCTCTTCACTGAACCGGGTTTGGCTCCGTTGCTTTAGTTTGTTCTTTAGGCGTTGGCTTGCAGCAGTAAATTCATCTTTAATGTGTTTCTTGGTGTGTTTTAGGGCTTTGTACTGGATAGCTGTCTTGGTAAATGTGGTTATTTAGCCACAGTTAGCACATAGTGCTAATGTGTGCAGTGATTGGTGGATTTGGTGCAGCTGAGTTGTGTTATTCTGTATTCTTGTTTGTGAACCAACGTTGGTTGTCCAGAAGGTAAGAGTTCCTGTCCTGATTCTCTCTTTAAAGAGCTTCTCTGGTAGGCTGCAGGAGACTTTAGCGTTTGGGTTGTGCTAGTTTGGTTTTTGTACGGTTTCATTTGGATGACTAGCTTGAGGCCCCTCCATGTGGTTTAGTGAGGTTTTCTGGAACAGTTCTTCAAAGCAACCTGCAGCAGAAGAGACTTTGAGAGTTTTTAGGAAGTTCTGGAGACCAGACTTTGGAGCAGCAGAAACATTCGTCAGCAGTTTGAGCAGGAGAAGGTGAGCTTCAGAGTAGAAATAAGACGGAAACCTGTACGAAGAGTTTGAGCAGGTTGTGAAGAGTCTGTAGTTCTTTGGTCTGAAAGCACCAGAAGAGTCGACTCATTAAAGTAGAAAACGGGAGATATTGTTGGTTCTTCTGTTGCGCTGCAGTTTCCTGAGACTGAATATCAAGTTTCTGTATTAAATGATTTACTGTGTGAGCCCAAGAACATTCAATAAACTCCTTCCATCCCCTGGACACAACACATTTTATTGCCATGTTAAATCTTTTTTTTTTTCAATGTTTTTGAGTTTTAATCATAGTTTCAGCATAGTTTTTTTTCTCTTTGCTTGTTTAGTTTTGTCATCTGTGTGAAATGTGCGAAACAAAAAGTTGAATGATAAACTGAATAACTGACTAACTCATGATTGTGACAACAGAAGTATTTTCATTGTGATTTAAGGGTTTGTTTCATTTTTAAGGTTGGGGTTAAAATCTTGACAGAAAAAAAGATTAAAGAAAACTACATTAAAAAAGCAATTAAATCAAAGGAAAAAACATTTAATACAATAAACCTTTGAAAAAGAAAATTAATAATTAAATACAATTAAATTATGTTAAACAGGCAAAATATTTAGATAATTTAACAGAAGATACAAAACATGTTATGAAATTAAACTATTTTTAAACAAAAACATTAAAGATGAAACATTTTAGATAAACATTTTAAAAATACAATTAAACAAAGAATATTAAACATTAAAAAATACAAAACATTAAGATTATTAAACCTTTAAAAAGACAAAACATTTAACTAAAAAATTAAATATTTGATTAGAAAATTAAATCATAAAGACAATAAAACTTTAAATAGGAATTAAACAGAAAATACAATGAAGCATTTAAAAAGAAAATTAAACATTAAAAGGTGGTAAAACATTTAAAAGGAAAAAACTTAAAGATTTAATCTAAAAAATTAAACACTGGGAAAGAAAGTAAATTTTTCAAACAAGTCGATAAAACATTTGAAAAAATAACAAACATTAAAAAGACAAAACATTTCAAAATCAAATCAGACATTAGAAAAGCATAAAAGGTGAGAAAAGAACAAAATTGAACATTTAAGAAGAATCAACCTAAAGACAAAACATTTGAAAAGACACCAGTTAGACTTTAGACTTCTTAAAGTGTGTTCTAGTCTGAAATGAAAACATCAAGTTGTTTCTTCAAAGATTTCCTATTTCTTTGTACTTGGTTTGATTGTGGATTGATTTGCTAAGAACTCATTTCAGAAAACTGCTTTCCAGATAAAGTCTACTAGTAGTTGAAGGCATTGATCAAACTAATGTTACCTTTTGATCTCTACAAACTTTACTGTTCAGTGAAGAGAATCAAAGTTTGTTCAGGATTTCTAAAGAATCCACAGGCGAAGGTCTGAGAAGAACTCAGATCTATGGTCTAAATGTGAAATCAAGACTCATGGTCACAAGTTTTAAGGCTTCTGTTAACCACAAAGTTCAAACTAACAGCCATCTACTAAGGAACTTCTTAAATTTCAGTCCTCAGACTGTCTAAAGGTTCAAACTAACAGTGAACTACTCAGGAACTTAGAAGATATCAGTCCTTGGACTGTCTGAAAAGTTAAATCTAACAGAGATCTACTGTGGGACTTGGAAAATTTCAGCCCTCAGACTGTGTGAAAGCTCAGGTCCTGAGGACTCGGGAGGTCTGGAGGCTTTGGAAAATCTTGGAACTGAGGGTTCAACCCTCCAGCACAAAGGCTGAAGTCCAACCTCCTGAGAAAAACGGTCGAAACGAGACTCGAGTTAAAAAAAAAAACTCGGAAATGACAAAAAATAGATGATAAATTCGAAAAAAAAAAAGAAGCATTAGTATCTGAGTGACTAGCTCAGGGGGATAAGAGGAGAGACTACCAAGCGGAAGGTAGCAGGTTCAAGACCCACCACCAGCATTTTTCTTTCTTTGTCTAAGTTTTTCAAAAAATTTAAGAAGGGTCGGGTCTTGAACCGGCAACCTGCAGCTCCATAGGCAAACCCTTAACTCACTAAACTACAGATCAGACAAAAAGAACTAAATTCGTCGTCCCTTTGACATGGTAGTTTCTGTTCCTAATCAAATGACAACATGGGTGGAGCCAGGGCGGAGTCAGGGCAGAGAGTAGGAGGGGAGGTGGGTGGCGGCCTCCCCCCTCTACTCCCCCACCTCCCCCCACTGCCCCCCTCTACTCCCCCACCACTTTCCCCGGCCCGACAAGTTTTTCGAGTCTCCACGAGTTCCTCGGGTCTCGACGGGTTTTCCCGACTTTCCGGAGTTTCCACATGGTCGGAGGCAGAACAAGTTGTCATGAAGAGGTGTTGAAGTCGGCGAGGATGGAGTGACTTTTTACAGCGACTAGAAGGAAGACGACGAGGATTGCAGGTCTTTAACCAGCATCCCTAAAATCCATGGAGTTGGCTCCAGAGAAATGAAGGGAGCTCAACTTTTATCAGCCTCCATCCAGACGTTCAACTTGATATCTTTACTTTGAGATTTTTAGCACCACAAACCTTCAGTACCACACTTTATTTTCATCTATTAGGACTTTAATGGAATCCACCAGCAGATTTAGTTTTTGTTGAGAAACTTTATTCTTGTCGTCGTGGGACTGCAGGATTTAAAACTGTTCCTTCTATTTGACCTCATGTTTATTAGTTTTAGTGGAGAAAGTTATTTTAGTTGTCGATTGGTCTCCAATAAACCAAATAATAAATTGGATTAGTCAAGAAGTTTAAATTTCTTACTTTGTCATATTTTAAATATGAACAAAAAATATAAAAATAAAGCGTCTTGAGACAATTTGACCAGTAATTGGCGTTACATAAATAAAATTGAATTTAAATTGTACGTATCTTGTAATGTTGGAGGAATTCAGCCATATATGTTGGAAAACACATTTTCTTTGCCCATTAATCTGTTGATTGTTTTCTCCAGTAATTAATTTCTTGTTTTGATTTATAAATTGTCAAACCCAAATATATTCAGTTTACTGTCATAAAAACCAAAAAGATTTACATTTGTGATGCAGGAATCAGGCAGTTTTTTACTTTTTATCTTAGTTTAGTCAGAAAGATAGTTGATAATGTGTGAATTGTTGCAGCTTGTGAGCCGTAAAAGGTTTTAATCTTTGGGGCCGAGTGTCAGAAAACATTTAGAAACCAACATCAACAAAACACTCAAAGATTTGAACATCATTAAAGGGAAATCCAACTTTTGCATGACAATGTCTAATTAAAGGACATTTATTTCCAACGTGAATGTGTGATGTTCATCCTCTGGAGCTTCTCTTCACATCGTCTTCCACCAGGACTGGTTTGGTCAGGAGGATGTGCAACAAACATCTGAAAAACTGCACTTTAACATCAATGGATGACTAAAGTTTAATCTCTACATAAATGAGACTGAGTCTGGATGTGCTGCTCTGTCATTAACTCCTAAGTTTAGGGAAAGTTCAAACAAGAAGACAGTTCAGGTAAGACTTGAGAATGAGCTTATTTTGAACAAACATCTCAGACTTTCTGAGCTTCAACACCTCTAGCAAGATATTTGACCAACAAGCAACTCAAGAGATCCAGAAGATGGAGAGAGTTAGCTTCAGCTGAGCCAAAGAACATGTGGGATGCTAACCTAGCAAACATTTCAGACTTTTCTCTGTGAATTCTGAGAAATAATTTCCTATTTAATGACAGAGCTACACATCTGAATTTAGTCTCACTAAAACAGACTCTAATTCAGTGTCATCCATCCATATCAAAGTGCAGTTACCCAAAATGTTTTTTGCATGAGCTTCAACAAAACCTGTCCAGGTAGAAGGCCACTTTGACAAACAGGAAGTGGAAGATTCCAGGCAGATTTATAGAAGGGGAAACCAACTGTACTAAGTGTGTTTGAGTATAGAGGGGTGTTTTGTAGGTTTTTAAGGCTGATAGTGATTATATGTGAGACATTTGGAGTAGATATTCATTTGCAGTAAATTAAAGTATTTAAAATCTTGGAGTTAAACTTAGAAGAACACAAACTCTAACAGAAAACTTTGCTGATACGTTTTTGTTTTATTTACAGATGTTAAGTTAAAGGAGTTTTATTTGTGGCGTATAACCAATCAAATTACTCCAGAAAACAGAGCGACCGCAGCTAGATAAAGGCTCAGAGCCAAAGTAGCGCCCATTTTTAAATGTATTTATTACTGTAAATCAGTAAAAAATAAAATACTGATAATCAGTAAATCATTCAGCCCACCATTACTACACCTCTACAATGTATGTCTCTTTCTTTTGACTTATTAGTGCAATATACGATGTATATGATGCCGTTTTTTCATCCCAAAGGCCTTTCCATCCTGCACAAGACCAGCTGGCGACATTGGGGGGACAGAGCCTTCGCCATCGCTGCCCCCATTCTCTGGAACTCACTCCTCCTCGCCCTCTGTGACTGCACCAACCTCTCCACATTCAAATCCCTTTTAAAGACTCACCTTTTTAGAGATGCTTTTATTGAATAATGCTATTTTATTTTAATATTTTAATTTTTTCATTTTTAATTACTGTTTGACTTTTTAACTGTTTTCACTTTTAACTCTTGCTTTATTTTATTGTATTTTGCGTACAGCGTCTTTGAGATACTTGTAAAGCGCCTTATAAATAAAATGTATTATTATTATACTATGATGTTTTCTAAGAGACATACTATGCTACTCTGTTTGTTCTGACCCTGGGCCGCTGCACTCCTCCTCTGTTGTTTTCTGGATTGTACTCAGCTGCATGCTTTCGTCCACCCGCCCTCCGTTGACTCGTCCCACCTGCCGTCTCTGGAGCTGAAGCTGGATTGGATCAGGCCAAAGTACAGTCCAATCACGATGCCAGCTGCCTCTCAAAAGGCTCCTTCATCTGGCAGCACTTCTTCTGAGGGGAAGCTGAGCTTCAGCAGAACTTTGGAGATGTGTTCCAGTGGTTGGTGGATGTGTGGGGAGATAAAGAGGGACCTTTGAATTGTTCACAAAGGAAAACAGGGAACCCATTGGTAGTTTTAGTTTAGGGTGCTACTGTGGTGTGTTTTTGGGTTTTAAGAGGTGAACGTATTTATGATCTTTTACTTTGTTCCTGGCTGGAATGCCCATCAATGTCAACATGAAGTTCACTTTTAGTTCTGTTTATTTATTGTTTTATTTTTATTTTTACTAACACCCATTTGTTTTTAACCCCCTCACATGTTGTGTCGTTGTAAACTTACTGTTTCAAATAAATACTCGTCAAACCCTCTGGAAATCTGCATTTGGACTGTTTTTGTGTTGCTCCTCACCTACTTCAGACAGCCGGGACAGAACAACATTTTGTGGACGAGGACAGAAACAACAAAACCAATGCAAATGGTTCACAATAACTTCATTAGATTTTGTCGCACAAAGAGTAAAATCTTCATATCGAGTCATCACTTCATTTACTAAAGGAATATTTTATTTAAAAAGACAAATGCAGAAAAAAAATTCACACTAGTTAGCATTTTGTGCACGTGTATTTAAACTTTTGCAAGAGTCAGTGGATTCTGCTGTTCAATCTGATTACTGGTGTTCTGCGCTGCACATAACTGTATGGGATAACTTGATTAAACTTATGACCATACACATTATCCTATCACATACTATACGATAACATCATAACATACTATTACATATCATAAAAAACTAGAACACATCAAACTATAGTATGATGCATTGTACAACACTCTGACACACTGAATTACATTAAAATATTATTATGGCACATATTACATTGTAACACATTATATTACACAATAATAACATACTATACTATGAAGCATCATACAATACCATGACACACTGTACTATATTATAATAATATAGCATTTTTCAAAATACTCAGACACTTTAGATTATAGAATAAGCAAACAATATGACACGCAATACAATGTTACGACACATTACACTACATACAATGACTCAGAGTATACAACAACACAATAAACCATACTATGACAGCATACTATACTATATGAGGATGCAACTTTTAAACAATTTTCTTAATCGTTACACAAAGTAAACTCGGTAAACAACATCACGTAGTCTGAGAAGTCTGACTGCAGTCACGTGATTACCGCATGTCACAGGATACGGTCCACCCCTCTGCCATTAACAATCAACCACCACTTTGAAGTGATGCTGTCAGACCACATTTTAGTTTGTGAACAACACCGAGTTCTGGTCGGAGGTCATTAAGTGTCACAGGCCACTTTCTCATGTGTCTTGTCCCACTGTACTATACTATACTAATCTATAGCACACCTACTATAGTTTCACACCATGCTATACTATTATAAACCATACAATACTGTAACATGATGTCATCTTATACTATGATGCATAGTGTAGTATAATGTATCATAGCGTATACATATGTACACAAATATACACTGCATATCCATGGAGGCGAAATTACTATCTTCACACTTCAATTCATCTCTAAAGGTTGCATTCATTCTGCGCTAAAAGCTCCGTTCAGTAAGACCACATGATCCATTACGTCAATGTGGCCACATGTAATTTCATTTATCATACCAGTGGAGCAACTCGTTCTAAAGGTTAAAAGATGAAAGATAAATATGATTTATCATTAGTTTCACATTTTGAAATGTGTAAAGTGTCCAAAAATAACACGATGCTTCCATGATGGATGACAAAACCAAAGACATCAAAGCACACACAACTTATTATTTGTGGCTAAAACTTCAGCACTGACATCAGTACTGGCTTCAAATTCCCAGCAGCAAACAGGCACTACAAGACACAGATAATGGAAATAGTTTACTGACGGGGAGTGAAATTCATGGGTGGTGTCCTGATGTTTCCCAACCCTAAATTAAATAAGACATCAGTGTTCATTACTGTCATATTACGTGAACCGATGTGTTACATTAGTGCTACTAGAGCAGCACAGCATTCTGGGACTACGTGGCATACATCGTCTAATTTTCTCTGTATTTTCTCAGAACTGGTGGCAGGATGTGAATGACCACTGGCTGTATGAACAAAAGAAGCTGCTGACTTCACGCGAACAGTCTGAGAACTTCATTTTGATTAAGTTCCCGCCTTTGTGTGAGAATCCTTTTTAAAATGTCAGGTGTATGGAATGGAACTCAACTTACAAACAAACTGCCGCCCCACACCGCTATGTCTCACTGCATTGTGTGTCTTTTTGTCTCTCCAAGTGTGGTAAGAACATCTGCCATTTAGGTGTCATGTTCTTTGAAGGCGTTTCTGTTTCAATTCGTTAAAGGAGACCCAAGCTGTGATGGCTGCTGCTCTGATTCTACCCTGCAGCAGAGCAGAGGAAATGGGGCTCATTCCTATTTAAAGGATCTGTCTGAGACCTGACGGTTTGGGTCTATTTTCAGAGAAGCAGAAAGAAACTGAGGCAGTGGGGGATGGGATGATTTAGAGCAAACCAATATTTTTCATTGTCTCTCAGTCTTGAAATGGATCCAATGCTCCTGATCCCAGTTGAAATCGCACATGAAAAACAGATTCCTACTGTTGCCACAATCACAAAAATATGCTAAGACCAAAGGCCAGAGATGGCTTACTGTCAGCCTGCAGCAGTTCAGGACAGCTGCAGAGAGCAAAACAGGGAACTGCCCCACAAAAATATACATGTGGCAACACCAACCCGGACACTCATTTGAAAGGACAGTGTGGTTGCTGATGTTTAACCCCCTGCACCCCAAGCAGTTTCCGGGGGGTTTATTCCCCACAACATTATTTACTCACTGTTGCCTTATTTTTCACTGCAATATAAAATCCTGCACCTCTACAGAAGCAGCACAAACATCGCCTTATGTAGAGAGAACTCAAACGCGTCTTTTGTAAAGTGCAACAAGGTTATAATAGCAAAAAGTAGAATTTTTTGGATTGTTTGTTTTATAAAAGTGAAAAAAAAATGGAATCAACATGTGCAACATTTGTCCAAGTGCCCATAGATGTTACCAACACAGGGAAATATGTTGAATATATACCACAGATTTCTAACTATTTACATTTTAAATTTGTTTCCCTACTTGTCTCCTGTCTGCTCCATCTAAAGTATTTCTCCAGAATTTTTGCCATTCGAATCACCAACTGACTTTGCAGTGCCCTGAGGTCCTCAGATTTTCGTTCTGTTTTTTTATGGAAAAATCCAAGTGGAAACTGCCAATTTTTGCAGAAATGTAAAACAGACTTATCGGATAAATTTATTTCAATGAAATATCACACGTTTAGGCTTGGTTTGGTTTTCTGCCGGAACAGTGCAATTGGTTCAAAGACCCTACGCAAGTCAAAAACTTTGTTCTTTTCTGGGGCTCCGCTTGTATATCTTTACATGTTTTAGAGCTCAAAAGTCTCAAAAAGGTTTATTATCCTCAGGCACTGTCTGAAACTGGCCATTGCAGTTCCTTCACCTTTAAAGGCCCACCCTCCCAACGTGTCTATTATGTTCTAATTGGCCCTTTATGAAGTTTAACAAATAATAGCAGTAAGAGTCTACTTATTTTTCTTATTCTTTGCTCAAAATGTCAACCTCTCATATACAGCTGTCCATGTCTGAAATCGGACCGGAGGCCTGCGCTACAAAGCAAGTAAAAACCCAGAGTGTGTTTTCGTACACAAAGTCAACATAGGGATGATATGAAGTCAACAAAGGGATGAGTAGTCAAAGTGCTAGCCTCCACTTTCCATCCTCCTCATCAAAGCATCAAATATGCAAATATCTTTAGGTAGACTGGTGTTTGTCCATCCGGAGTTCTAGACACTTACAGAAGCAACGCAAAAAAAAGCACTGAAGGTGCTCTGGTGGCCCAATACCTTCCAAAGACATTTCATGTATGTTTCTTTTCTTTTATTGATCTTCCGTCTGTATATAAACTGCCAGTTTTGGAACTTTGGCCAAGTATAACACAAATGCTCTCTCTTTAATGCCACAGTTATATATATATATATATATATATATATATATATATCAGAACAGCATTTGACTTAATCAGCATTTTTAAGAACTCAAGCCACATCGATTTGAGTTTGATGCTAAATGACTACACTGTAGACAAGTGAAAACGTATTTTTATTCCACTGTGCTGTTGTGTGTGGTGTAGCAACAACACAAATCAACCACAATTTGCATGGAGCTCTCCCCTCCCCCTCTCCAAGGCTACTAGTCTCTATGAGTGACAGATTGCATTGGCAAGCACAGCCCTGCCTCACATGGCCTATGTGAGGTCAGCGAGGCTAGCTGTCTGTCGCTGACAGATGGTAGCATGTAGGCCCTGCCAGCTAGCCTCGCTTGACGGGCAGTTAAACCTGCTCCAGGCAGCTCGTGTCCATCTGAATGCAGCAGGTCAGTGAGGACCACTGAATCAGCGGTGGTTATCTCACAGCGAGCTGCCGTTCTGGCTTAGATTAGAAGGCCGTGCCTAAGTCAGAATCCCAATCACTTGGAGAATCTCTTTAGAAGGTCAAGTCTGATGTACAAATCTGGAGGAAGTCATGGCTACAGGCAGCTTTGCAATTTCCATAATGGGACAGGGATTCCATTTACTAGAGCAGTGCAGGTGCAGCTGAACAAAAGATAAAACCATTATGGTGCAGGGCTACACCAGTTTACATCAACACTGCAATTACAGAGATTAAAACACACCCCAACGAACCACAACACTATTACTACTATAACAATCTGCAGAGCTAAAAACTACAGCCAAAATGCTTTACGTTCATGATGTTATCAAGATGTTAATCACCATCTGCTCACAATAAATCACCAAAGTATCATCTGAGTATGAACAGTGACATTGTAGCTCTTGTTTTTAATATTTGGCTTTCTCTCTCATGCCTGCATGTTTTACACTTGACATTCCAGATTACAGCCTTTGTTTACTGTATTTTCTGAATGGTTTTACTCTAGTAAGCTGTTAATCCACATACTGTTACCTAAGAATTAGTCGAGCGTCTATTTTCAGTAACAGACGGGGAGAGAGGAGGTAGTGCAACGGACAAATAGGATGAGCCGATTTATTGACAGCTGGAGGTGTCAGATGACCGTGAGTAGTTGTGAGTGAGGCTGGAGTCTTGGAGTAGAATAAGATGTGCTCAACTCCATTACCTGTGGAAGGACTCAATGACCTGCCAGTGCAGTGACATTCTTCAATACAGAGGAAAATAAAGGTGGTTTACTTCAAGCACTGTTAATGCAGCTACTATTAATGAGTCATGTACAAACTGCGGAACCTGAACGGTCAGTGAATCCATAAACACACATTTAACAAGGTCATTCAACATGTCTGTGTGCAGCAGTCAGCTGTGAGGTCGCCTGATGAAGAAATATTTATAATATACTTATTTTCTAAGCTTCTGTCATCATTACAGTCCACTGCAAACCTCTGCATACATCCAGCAATTCAGTTAATTGAACTGAATAGATAACATTGGCCCGAAGCCTCTTATTGTCCGACTCTCCTTTAGAAAAATGCTACTGCTTGAATGTGATATTTAGCAGACTTACTTTGAAAGGAAATGAAAGATGAATATGCGCTGCTGTTGGAAAATTACAAACAGAATTCATTATGCCTTGACTGTATAGACAAAGTAGAGCTAGTGCAATCATATTAGCTTGAAGGCACATCTTTCATGCAATATTTAACGCTAAACGCTTGGTGGCGTGGGTGAGATGGGACACTGCTAAGCTAACTGCTAGCAAGCGGAAACATGCGAGCAGTGGAAGAGAGTCAGCAACAGCGCAGGTCTCAGGATCATACTGCACAAGCTTTTATTACAGACAAGAGGATCAAAGCTTAAGTTCAATACTAACAAAATGTGAGGTTCACCAATTGCCATCAAGTCCTGTTCCTCAAGTGCTGCACATCGTTGCTCTTATATGGAGCAGTTTATACTGCAGAGGAAGGATAAAGAAAAGTGGAAAGCTGAATGCAGCTAATAAGCCACGGTAGGTTCCACTGTTTGGACTCTGTTGGTCTCTGTTCACGCAAAACGACGAAATATCTATGGATTTAGGATTTTCGGGAGTTTTTATGGAGTCGACACCTCAGACCGATTCATTGACGTTAGTGGGTCATTTACAAAATGTGCTTTGATACGCTGGTAGTACCAGCACAGTAGCCTGGTTCATAGTTGATTTCCATGTATTAAATTTTTGCATTTCTCATGTTTTTTAACGTAATCTTTCCGATCATTCTCTTTCACAGAATGGGAGAGTTGCACGTAGACAGCAAAATCCGAAACAACCTAACCTTGTATCGATAGTTCCAAGACTGTGTGGGTGTCAAACATGTAGGCCTATGGCTAAAAAGTAAACAACCAACTGCTAAAAAGCCTTGAAGAAAAAAAAACCAACATAACTTTGGCCATCAATCACAGAAAAATATAGATGCAAGTGTTTACGAGCTGTTTTAATACATTAAGTTGTAATTATATTTTCATATCAGATGGTCATGTTTCGTGTTGTCCAGACACAAACACGAGGAAAGAAGCATAAACAGCTGTTCAATCGTGTGAGGTAAGTGTCATGACGTCAGACCTTCTTCAGAAAAGGTGCCTCGATTTCCCATGAAGCTCATTTGCATTTGTTTAAATTTGACTGAAATACAAATATAAACGCTGAAAATAAACCACTAGCAATCATTTATACTATAAATTGTTCTACTGCACAGCTCTTAGTGAGCTCCAAGGCAGAAAACTGTGTGTCTGGACCAGTGATGTCTACAAATGAAAGTAGAGCAGTTGCAAGTCTAATCTCACCTGCTATCACCCAGGCCTTATCTGTATTTATCTCCATTTCTGTCTCTTTATTCCTCCCAGACTCAAAGGGTTTGGGGCTTTTTGAGTTAACCAGGGACATGCACTTTACAAGAGGTGTGGAATGTGTCGCTTCCTTGAGGACGCAGTAGTGAAGAAGCGCCAGAAATATTTGTAGTGTGTTTTGAGAGTGGCGCATTCTGGAGGAGGAACAGCACTCCAGCTGATTTCTATTCAAACTGCTGCACTGAATCAATACAGTGGGCTGAATCATTACAGAACAAAGGCCTCTTTCTTCTCTTGTTACATACAACAGCCTTGTGAGAGGAGCACAGTGTTCTGCACAACTGCATTAATAAAAATACAGAACACATTCAAAAATAAAAGGCTCGGACTCTTCACAGTTCAGAAAAGAGAAACTTAAGAAAATAGCTTGACAAGCTTCTCCTAAAGGGAAAGATGAGGCTCTGGGATGGTACTGATACCATTTTTGTCTTTCTCCTAGGGTCATCGAACAACGTTTACGTGTTCAATCAACACTAGGAGTCAGCGTGAAATTAAAGATAAAGGTTTCTGCTGGGCACAAACTAACTGGGTGTGTAGTTTGTCTTGAATTCCCCAGTTCAAAGGTACTAACATAGCTGCATGCTGCACAACATAAAAACAAAATGCTTCTCTGGCATCACCGTTTGTCTTCCTCGAACAGATTTATCCGTCTGTTTCACATTACATCTCAATAAAAAAATGTTTCCTGCACTGTATGCAAAAAGGCTTGGTTCTTGGTTTTGGCTACGAAAACGAAACCATGCACCAGTGCTTATGGGCTGTTTATGTAAATAACACTCACACGCTGAGTGACTAAGAGCTACAGCGTCGAGTCGTAACGTCATGAATGAAACAAGCAGAGCTGAGGTTTCCACAGTGGGGAAAACAAAAGCCTCCAATAAGGCTGACCTGACATTAACACAGCTAACCACCACAGTGTCTGAGAGCAGACGTGAAGCTGCCACAGCAGAGTATCGCTCTTCCAACAGCGTCAGCAAGTATCACCACAGAGACTCAGAGCCTATGTGGGTCCTCTCCTGCTTTGTACATTGTTTGTTGTGTGCAGAGTTCACAGGAAATCTGCTGGACTCTTTAACAGGTCCAAACAGGAAGACGGTGCGGATCCTCTAGTGGAAGTCGCACCGAAACTTGAAAGAGCAAAAATAAACTCACTTCCAATGTGTTTGTTCTCCTCAGTAAAATAAGACAACAGGGAGTAGAAGGGATACAGAAGGCAACAGGGTTCATGGGAAACGTGGTGCAAATGTAGGGAAGCAACGACTCCAACAATGTTACCTATGTGTCAGTTTAGGGGGATTTCCAGGACAAAAGAACTGCACAGACATTCTTTAGAGAAAGTGGTCTCAGTCCATTTACAAACTAATTCTGGGCTGATTTGTTTGTGGTACAGTTATAAACCAAGTCTCATCACTCAGTCGCCATCCTGAGAACATCCACAGTCTCATCTGTACCAAACGTACGAAACTCCAAAACCAATTTTCATTCTGAACCATGAATATTATGTACTGTAACACCCCGGCAGATGCCCAAAATCCACTTGCTAGTAGCTAGCCAGACAATGAACCAAAACATGAACTACCAGCTGAGACCTTCACATTTTCTGTACATACTTGGTCACACTCATCCAATGAGCAGCACCAATGTTCTCGCATGACTTATGGTGACTTTCTCCTCAAGAAACTGAACAAGTGAGCCCTGGCAGCTAAATGGCTTCATTACTGTACTTCAAATCTAAGGCAAACGGCTATATTACTCTTCTCTAATCTAACTCTAAAAAAACATTCAATTCATCCATTGATTTGGGCCACAGCAATAGAGGAAACATTTATAAATTTTCTGTATTAATCCTCAATATAGTGGCACGAAACTGATTAAAGTACAGAGGTGCCCCTGTGCAGAATCCACCCACATGTTACATTTGACTAGACTGAAATGCTGGATACTAGAGATCATCTTAGCACCATTGCAAAATCTATAATTGGTTCATGTGTAGTAATAGAAGACAATAACTTTCCCTAAAGTAAAAAAAAAATCATTCAGTACAAATCATGCAACAAGAACCAGCATCTGTAAGGAAGTAACAGCCATTCATTGAACCAGTATTGTTAAAGGGCAAACTAGTAAAATCTAGGTCCTTGATTTTTGAGAGCTATGGATATTTAATGTTCAGGCTCTGAAAGCAACGTCTGCACAGCCCGAGCAGTAAACAGGCAGGTAGAAACATTTTACAGCCCAGCCTGGCTGTAGATCACTCACCACAGTAGTAAGTCTGTATGCACCACCAGTATGTTCAGTCAGGGCTTTGTACCATGGGCTCAGAACCTGCGGCAGAAAGGAGTTTAAAACCCAGTTAGAGATCAAACAAAATTGACAGTAAGGAGGTGTTGTCAGAGGTTATGTTATGCATTTAAAAAGACATACAACACAGCATGCGTCACATCAGTTCCACAGTTTCTGTTCTCCTCAGGTGTCTGTGCAAGTCGTCAACACATTTCTCACAGGTCTAAGGGAAGTGAAGGATTTAACTACAATAGTAAATGCATTTTATATTTGAATTATTTATCATTTAACATAGTTTTATATTTGTGAGAAAACTGCATATTTTAGTGTACTTAGAAGGGGATCATACTGTGAACTGAATAACTGCACATTAGATTCAAAGATATTTAGTTTACAGTCTTAATGGAAGAAAGAAACCTGAAAAATATTGACCTGTAAAAGCTTTCCTTAAAAAGAGTGATAATTCCATTAAACAGTGGTAAGCAAGCATCTGGAAAATGCAACGTCTACTGATAGGCAGATGTTCAGAAAGTGTGGTGTTTTGGGAACAATTTCATTCATATTTAGCAAATATTCTTTTTATTTACATTTGTACAGAAGCAAAAATGCAGCATGACATTGAAATGAAAGAAGATGACAGCTTATCTAAAGTGCAATAAAAATCATGACCTCAATATTGATCAAAAGAATCATGTTTATCATTCTGGCCACAATTGCGTAGTGCTGTATCTGGGACTGTTAGCTGAGCAAACCAAGCTATTAGGAAACTGCAATTAGCATTTTTCACTACTTTCCAATAATCCGTTGCAGCATTAATGTGCATGTACACACAATGCAATACACCCGATGTTCCATTTATCCAATATTCCTGTAAGAGGCAGAGAAGAAAAGGGCTGCGAGGCTGCAATCAGATGCAAACAATGCAGGTTATGCACTATAAAAACACAGTGAATGTAAACATACGTGTATTTGTCACAACAAAACACCACAGTGCAGTTTTTAAGCAGATTTCAATGCTCATATCAGCTCCTAGATGCAGGCAGCACCAATTAGCCGCTGAACTATTTTTGATGTCTGCACCCACACTGCTAAAAACCATCAAGATGTAAAATAATCCCTCACTAATGCAATGAACTGAAGGCAAGAAAAGCGAGCAGCACATGGGCACTGAACGGCCTGACCATGTGACTGACACTCATTCAGACGTCTGAACAATGGTTCACCTCTTCAGTCTGAGGACAGAGGGAGACAACAGCACACCGGTGAGGCTGTCCACTTGGACAGTGGGTGGGCTGTAATAAAAATGTAAAGCAACGCTCTAATTTACCCTGCAATCAGAATTAGCTTTATGAAACCTATATTGTTCCATTTTTAGTGAAACTGTGATTCAACTCTGCGGTAATTATCAAGGCTGCAGACTGAGGTGAGTGCTGCTAGATTGCATAATGGTGTGCACTAGAAATCACTCAACATTAAGTTTTTTTTTCCAGACTCCATTTCCTTGCTCACTGCTTCCTTCACTGTTTTTGCCTGACCTGAATTCCCTCCGTGCCTTTTTCCCTTTAGTCATTGTTTCCACTGATTCCTCTGTCTTTCCCTTCTCCCCGTCTCATTCTGTGTCGGTCAGGCTGCAGAGCAACGGCACAGATAACCTTACGACAAAGAAATCAAGCGGGAGTAGCTGGGTGTGGCTGGAAACGCTGAGGCAACTGAAGGTTGCAGAGGGCTTGCTAGAGGACACGGCCCTGACATGCCAGGAATGAGATTTGTAGCAGCAGCACCAGGTTGTCAAGATGGTTATCTCATGGATCTAACATGAAACATGAAACCTGTGTTTTTATCTCTGCCTTCATCAATAACCCTTTAAACAGAGAAAGATGAAGATCAACATACTTGCATAGAGCAGTATCCTGCAGGGCTAGCTGAGGGTGGGTGAACCACACAGATATTTATCAATGTCACTCACTAAATTTAATTTAGTATAGACTAATATAAGCTACCTGCCTCCTAAACCCCCTGCTGCTGCAAGATCAAAGTTAAAAGGGAAACACTGATGCGCTCCAGCTTGCAGACAGGCACAGTAACTAGTGAGGTTTAAGGGGACTCCAGAGGTAAACAACACAGTAGGGCTGCGCGATTCATTGAATATTAATCTTCACCGCAATTTTGAATTCCCGCAATTAAATAAACATGACTGACTTGCGAGACTGATGTTGAAAATCGTCTGCTCATAAAAAACTCTGCAACATATCAGATGAAGCGCTTCCCAACAAAGAAGATGTATTGATATGTTGCTCCAAGGAGACACACTGTAAAAAAGGGCTGGTTTTACTTTGATGCGAAGATTTGCACATTAGGAAGAAATTAGCACAACATGGAAGTGAACGTAGTGCTTTGTTTAAAGTTAAAATAAAAATAAATAGTCCCTAAAATCAATAACTGTGCTAAATAATCTTGATCAAACGGATTAAATTAATTGTTAATCATTTGGGGCAATAACTGAGCTGCAAAAATGTGTCATTTTGGGAGTAAAAATACCACAATCAATACATCAGCGAGGTCACTGTTAACTTTCCAGCAACGCATTTCAGAAACTACTTTAATTTACTGCAAAGACACCGCTTGACTCTGCATCACAAGACTGTGCTCCAGGCTCTGCTACATGTACTGCAGGCAGTATTGAGTGCTGTAAACAAGGAGGCCAAAGTATGTGATGGTACAATTTCTAAATTAATGCAATCATTTTCTGCTAAAAGAAAAAAAAAATCCTATCGACACCTGCATATCTGTAATCGGCCAATATCAGCCAATAACACCAGCCAAGGAATACATGGGCAGGGCTCCAACACACCACATAAGGTTGTTTAAGGGGAAGGAGAACAAAGGTGACAGTGAACAAAGTCAGACAGCAATTCTCCAAAGCACAGTCACATTCCAATCAATCATTCCAATCAATGAGAAAGGCCTTGATAATACCAAATGTTGACCAGCTAAAACCAGCTTCAGACATCTAAAACAGAAATGTCATTGCTGTACTAACTCACATATAAACTTCTGCATAATCCTCATTACCTCACTCATCAACTCAGTGTTTTCACGGCCTCCAACAATGTGAGCACACCTGGCCCAGAAATGTCTATTATAAACCCTCAAGATTCAGCTCCAATCGCTATGGTGGTTGTGCAAAAAAAAACAAAAAAAAAAACACACACCATGGAGCACAGTGGCCTATCTATTTAATGCAGAGCTGCATGTGCTGTTGTCACTGACAGCTTTGTTGTTGTCAAAGGAAAGAGTGCTGACACGCTAGTCCCAGTATGCCAGTTCTATTATATACCGTGATGAAACATACTGATGGTGACACCACTGCCAACAATTTATATTACCGTCACTACCATGGCTTCTGTTATTTTTGCAGGGCAGTATGACACAGCACAAAGCTCCCGTCTTTATTGGCAGTTTTATTTTGCTTTGCCACAGAGCTGTGCACTTCTACTGAGCAATCACTGGCACAGCAGCCACAGCAGCAGTGTGCTTGGATGGAGCTGCAGTGGCCGAGCCTCCAGGAACGCTGCGAAGCAATTTTGGTGAAATGATCACTCCGATATTGAAGGATCCCGACAGTGGCCCACGCTGACTGAAAAAGTATGTTTTTTTCTCTGTCGAGGCTACAAAACCCTTGCATTTCTCTGAGCGTCGCCAACACCCTAAATCTCGCTTTTTCAAATAGCAGCCTGGTCCTTCGTTCCAATCAAACAAAAATGTCTCAATGAAACAGGGTCGTTAAATTCTCGTCATTCATGCGCCAAAGAGGGCAGACTTTAACTGTGCTGTCTTGGTCTACAGCTGACGGTAGATCGCCATTTTATGAGGGGCAGATTTAGAGGTAGACTAGAACAAGAATCAACAGCTGTAGTCGAACAGGGTGGATATGGAGTCTGTCCCCGGAACAAGAGAGTCACAGCTGAATGACCACTTTCAAAACAAAAATATTTAAATAGAGCAAACATGCCAAATAGGAAGGTCAGATTGCTGCTCTTCCCTTACTGTGGCCAAAACAGGCAACCTGTTAGCATGATATGCTATAAAGTCACTTTGCAATGATTTGAACAGCTATTGCGATTACAGTATGAGTCATATTTTTGGTGCTCTCTTGTCATGCTCTCTTATGACTGGAAAATATGATATGTGGCCAAAGAGTTCTCTGCAGCGCCACTGTGCTTGATTTAAAATGTGATGCATTGACTGCTATATCAAAAAATTGCAGCTCCTACGATGTGAATATTGCATTTGTTCATAGCGCGGTAATATTTTGATTAATTGTTCAACTAGTGCAAGCAGTTGAACAGTGGGGTTGGCACCTGTTGTGTTTGTTTAGTGCAGAAGCAATGCAGAGAGGGGCAAGCAGTTAGTGGCTTGTACAATCTGCTGTAAAAGTATATATATTAACTGTGTGTTTTGGAAGGTACACGCACACTTGTGTGACCAACAAAAATAGCAACATTAAAATACAGCAAAACTCCACTGAGTTTTGTACAACAGCATATTGGACTTGTTTTTCTAGCTGGGAACTCTCTCACTTTATATCTAAAGACAAGTTACTGTCTAGAAGTTTCTCTTTCCTCCCTCATCAGACACTGTAGTCCATGTCAGGCGTAACCAAAGTCATAATCTCGCAGCTCCCTCATCGATGAGAAGAGCTCGTGAATAACAGGCCTTCCACTTAACAGCAGCGCCACATCATAAACATGGGTCATATACCTAAGTCCATGTTAACACCACAAATCCAAAACATCGGTCTTCTTCTAGCACTGTCCAATCCAACGCAGTGTGAGACAAACTCAACCATGTGCGGATTCTTTTGACTAAACCCAGCATTACAGATAAACACATCAACATCTGAAGCAGCACTGAGCCCAGGCAATCCCTGATGATAATGCAGTACAATACATCAGAGTCCTGCAAGGATCCCGTGACATTTAGCAGGAGCTGAACACAACTCGGCTCCCTCTCTCTCATGAAATACAACAAGTGACACCTCATCAGAGGGACAAACTCTGACTAGTGAACCACTAAATCAAAGTCACACAGGGTTTGTTCAAGGCTGAGACAGGCTGTGGGCCATTTTTGACCTTAGCAGTGTCTTATTTGGGGAATTCCTGTTGCAATAAGGCCGAACTGTGTAAGATAACATCCTCATGATCTGGTTCTCATAATTAGTTTAGTTGGTACAACACTGATACTGGCTGTGCGAATTTAATATAGTGTGCTCCATCAGATTTATGAGAAACGAGCAACTCAGGCTCCCAGTATTAACAGTAAAATTGTTGTCCTACAAACTAAGCATCAATTACAATCAAAAATCCCCCCAAAAGCAGACTGAAACTAAACCTTCTCTCGATTATATCTTCATTATTTTTTTTCCAAAACCAAAAACACAAAGCAAAGCAAAAAAAAATTTGATTCCACAGTGCAATCTTTGGATCTGAACTAAGCAACAAACATGATTAATAGTGGTGCAACGGATCACTAAACTCACGGATCGGATCGGTTCTCGGATCAAGAGTCACGGATCGGATCATTTTTTCAGATCAGCATGTCTATAACATATACACATATGTCTATGTGATCACCCCTTCCTCCCCCCAGACGAAAATATTCGGAGCTCATTTCTTCCCTTCGCCTTCGGCCCATGTCGGCTCATCCCGTCGTGTTCGGCTCATCTCGGCTCCTCCGTTCGTGTTTGTAAACACCACCCGAATGGCCAGGTTGCTGCCGACTCTGGCGTCACGCTTCACTGCGTTGCATAAACACAAGACAAGATGCTGAAGACCTCCGCTGTTTGGGAATTCTTCAGTTTAATTGAAGACAAAACGAAGGCAAAATTTGGACCCGAGACCAGACGAACGGATCCAAATACTCGGGCCGTCTCCGCCACAAGCCCCGCTCTTTTGGCAGTGATGCTCTATCTACCTTTACATTTAATATGTATACCGTTATTGCAGTACATTCACTCTGTTTCCCCCTGTGCTATTTCTCCGAGTGTCCCTGGTCCCAGAGCTGGATGCTTCAGATCTGCGGTCGATGTTCCACCAGCTGGTCCAGTCTCCACCATGTCCACTGTGGGATGCTGCTACTGACCTTCCACCAGCCCTCTGCTTCCAATTCCCTTTTTCCACGAGTCAACTCTGCATCGCCTTCAATATACTGTTATGCTAACTTACATACTGTTTGAATTTTACTGCTAGCTATATAAGGAGTATGTTTAATGTCAGAGCCGTACATCATAAGAGTAAACTATGAGTCAGTTTTCAATGTTAGCTTATACTTTGTCTGTGTCACATATCCTGTCATGCATGTATTCAAATGTGTGTTGTGTTTTCCTTGCTTTCTCACCCCTCCCTCTTCTCCCATCCCTCCCCCTTGCCCTCTTCTGTCCTTCTCAACCCGCCCGGCCAGCAGGCAGATGGGTCCCCCCTATTAGAGCCGGGTTCTGCTCGAGGTTTCTTCCCTGTTAAAAGGGTGTTTTTCCTTGCCACTGTCGCCTTTGGGCTTGCTCTGGGGGTCAGGCATATGGGTTCTGTAAAGCGTCTTGAGACGATTTGACTGTAATTGACGCTATATAAATAAAATTGAATTGAATTGAATTGAATTGCGGCTTATAGTCTGGAGATTTCTGTGTCATTGCGAGATAGCGACAAGGCGTCACTGTAACTATGACTACAAGTGAACACTATGTCAGCTGCCTGCTGACGATCACATGACTATGATCCAACCGCTGCGGACTTAGCGGACTTATCCGTTGGGAATGATACAGGAAACAATTGATTAAATTGTGGAGGTCTCTCCATCAATTCCCACTGCTTGCTACATATTTAGGTCACACGATTCGGTATTCGTACATAACGTAAACATACATAGCACACACATTTGTACTCAGTCTCAGTGCAGGGTCATTTTGTTTGTGGGTACATCTATATTAAATGGCCACATTCTATGTTCCCGTAATTTCTGGTCATCAATAACTAAAAAACAAATGCTGTATTTCTGAAAGAAAAAAGAAAAGAAAAACGCATTTCTGACAATGCCATATGGGGAAATGAACAGCTTTGGTGGAGTACTGCGCTCTCTGAGTATTGGAGGCCAAAATGCCAGCATACTATGAAACAATCTCTACAGATCTTGTTACCATTTTAACTGTAAACTACATGTGTGATGCTAGATTCAAAAACTCGATGTCAATTTTAGTCATTCACTGAAGCATCAGATAACAAAAAGTAGGACTACTGCCTTGCAGCTTACACTGACGAGTCAAGTTGCAGTTTACAATCCTGTTTGCCCAGAGTCATACATGTCATGAAGACTTTGAAGTGTGAAAGTTCATTGACAGGAACAAGAGACAAGAGTCATATTCCTGGAATGTGTTCATGTGTTTGGCCAATAAAACTGATTATGATCATAGACTGTATATAAAGATGGACGTAGCATCTGACTCCAAAAATGAAGCCCACCTGGAAGTGTCAAAAACTTGCAATATCACGCCGTCCGCTAGGGTTGGCTCCAAAAAGCTTTTGCTCCATAGACCCCAATTCATCACCGGAAAAAATAAAATTTGATAGACTGATTTTCTAGAGCTCAGGATTTTTTTCCCGTTAGTTTTCATGGTCAAAATGAGAGATCAGGTGGCCGACCTTAAAATAAATCAATACTGAATTTTAAATAAATCGTTAAAGTTGGCGGAGCCAGGGGCGTGACTATACTTGATAGACAGTCTTGTCTGGAATGATTGACAGATCCTTTAGGGCGAGGCTTTCAGCAGTCTGGCTTCAGTCTGGCCCACCCATAGACTGGTCCTGCCCCTAGTTGCTCTCCGGTCCAGCCTGTTTGATGACGCTTTTTACGTCACTGGCTCCAAAAAATCCAAAATGGCGACCAGGAAGTAGCAAAATCTGGGCTTCATTTTCTCGGCGTTGAAACCAACGGGTGACGTCACGGTTAGTTCACACCTGATTATGATAGAATAAAAACACGCAATCCTGCCAGTAGATATGGGTTTTGCTTCAAAGAAGCACTTTCATGGATCTTTAACCCCACACATCTACACAATTCCCACTGTTTTAGTGTGGACACTTATGGTCAGTAAGACTACATTACTCTCTGACCAAATGTGACATGTGGTCACAGTCATGCCTTCTGTTCCTCAGTTACTGCATTGAGTAATGGCCAGAAAAGTGCTTATGCAGAACATTATGATGTCACGGAGAAGTTGACCTTTGACCTTTTAGGGAAAAAAATATATTACTGCATCATTTTATATTATTAGTCATTTGTGTGCCATTTTGTCATAGTTAGCGTTAAAATTCTTGAGTTATGGCCAAAAACTCTGATCAGATCAAATAGAGTCCACGTACACATTTGTGCCAAGTTTAAAGAAATTGCCTCAAGGTTTTCCTTAGATACTACTTTAAAGAGAATTGGATGGACTTACAGATGGATAGATGGACATAAAATCCACTGGGCAGGAAGAATGGTAGCAGACATGTCCAAGAAACAGTAAGTGAGTTTAGCCTGTGATCAGTTTATGGAAAAGGCATCAGCATGCAAGGTTGATTGACTCCACACTGTACCTCAGAAGGGGTGGGGAGGTGGGACCAAACCATGTGCTGGCCAACTAAAAAAGCTGGTTGACATCCAAGGCACCAGTTTTGCATGACTAGTACTTCTGACTTCAACCGAGAGAAAGGCTGCATTTTAAGAGCAAGTTGGTTACATTAGAATGTATTCATGTTTAGAGCAACAGCAGTGTCTATTTGTCATGCTTCCTGTAAAACTTGCACTCCTCCATAGAGAGCTCCATAACCAAATTAACTAATATCTACAATTTGTGTTGAATAACACAACTGTCTATGGCATCTACGTGTACTTCACCAATGTAAAAAAATCAAAATGACCCGATAAGAAGTATTTTATTTGGACATGGTATTTTTCTTTTGCAATAAAATTGTCCTTTATCCATTGAACCACAAGCAGTTTCTGGACTGTCACACTTTTACTCACCGTGGACTCATTTTTCACTGAGTACGGCACATTTCATGGAAACACCACTGCCTTGGCTAGAAGTACAGAGAACTCAATAATGGCTATTGTGCAGTATGATTGTTCTATTGCAATAAATCATGAAAAAGGAAGCACTGAAGTAGGATTTTTTTTTGATGATTTATTTTACAAGGATTGAAAAAAAAACTGGCATCAGAATGTGTCCACAGGTGTTACCAAAACTAGACTCTAGATACTCCACAAACTGGACATTTTCACATGATTCAGCACATCAACTCCAGAAAGAAATTTCCCCATGTGGAGTATTATTTTGCTCTCAATCTCTCTAATTTGTTGCCATATTTGTCTCTTTTCTGTGCTATCTAAACACAGCTTACTGTTCAGCCGAATACTCAATGAGTCTTTATCGCATGCATGTTCGTCACAATTGAGTGACTCATTGGTTCTAAGTTGCACCAAGGAGAATCTGGTGCAAATGGTTTATTGTTGATGGTTTTTTTTTTTTAAACGAGGCGCATAGAATATAGTGATTTTAATGAAATATCATAGTTTCAATTGAGATATGGTTGTGCGTCCTGATGGAAGTGCATATCAGATGACTATTTCAAGGACCATCTTAATGGTAAAAATCTAAAGCCAGTTTGTGGTTCTGGAAAATGGTGTAATCTTGGTCTACAATTTTTAAAGCTAACATGCCTTTCAAACCTTCGGATGGGTTTTCAGATTTTTTTCTACATCTCCTACTTTGCTGCACTGAAGACGTATTAATATTGCAGCAAAGCTGGAGTGTTTCAAACTGAACAATTTTCTGTACTGTGAAAGTCGAAAACCTTTCTACTGGATGAGACCAGCCTCACTGCCAGACTTGAGTCATGCTACACATCCACTATGACATTCTACTGACAAAATCACACATGCTCGACAGAAACAGTGTTGCAAGAGGCCGAAGAGCCAGAGTCAGCACTTGATGCCACATGAAAAAGTCTGCACGCACAGAGCAGTTGCAGTGTGGTGGTCCTGTTCTGGCAGGTTAACCCAGTCCTGGAAGGCACAGAATGCCCACTGACCCTGTGTCTTTTCTTTCTGGCAACACAGGAGCAACAGCTGCACTGGAAAGTTCCCATGAGCAAATATAAGCCAGTGAGCAAAATGAGCATCCCTGTCACAGTTTACTCTCTCATGCAGGGCTTGTTGTTCAATCAGATTTGCTTGTATCAAGTATTTGGCCTTTTATAGCAAATTATTTTACTGTTAGATAAAGCAGAAAAGACTAAGCTGTTAAGATGGAGTTCTCAAAGAATCAAAGCAGAAATGAGGTTTCTGCTGGGAGAACTAATCACCCATTTATTAAACATTAATGAACATTGATATTGGCTAAATGAACAATGTCAAAACAACAGCACAAAGGAGAAGGTCGGGGTGGTGGAGGAAGCTGCAGCAGCATGAGGGTATCAGGAAAGTCAGGATATAGTGGCCTCGCTGTACACTTGCATGAATATGATTGGTTGAGATTAGTCAGCTGATAGCCACACAGCTGTGAATGTGCGGGTGACTGTAAAGCAAAAAGAAAACAGTTGATGCAAGCAGAACTTTAGCCATCACTGTGCTTTGTAAACATGCAAAGCACTGAAACTTTGAAGGTGCTACAGTTTGTGAAATGTTTTAAAATAATAATCTATTAGGCTCCCTTAATGATTGCATTCTTACAGGATAATTGCTGTATTTTTCAAGCTTTTACACTTCCTATTAATGTGGCTATTGTGGGTCCTGCTAACGTTGCACTCTGCACATCTGTTAGATTTAAGGGAAACGAGAAGTCTTACAAAGAGTCGGACTTGTTGATGGCAAACAGGGAAAATTTGTCTGTTTCTAAGGATAAGAGAAACCCCATCAGTGGAACTGCAACTAATGAATTTGTGACATTGATAAACATTGATGTAATGAAGACGGTATTTCATCCATCCAGAATCAACAGGAGGAAGAGACCAAACACTCAACTCTCCATATGATAAGTAAAATCTGCCACAACAAGGAAACAGCGTCTCCAGCACGAACACAGGCTTAACAGAAAGTTATCCACACAAAAACCCAGAATCTCTACAACGGAGGCGTAGAGTAGAGACTGATATTATCGGCTGATATTGGCCTATCACAGATATATCAATACTGTTGTGTATGTTTCATGATATACGTTGACATGAAAACTTTCTGTTGTAGAAGACAGAGAAAGATGCTGGGGATAGCTTAGAAACTATCAGCAGATTACCTTCAACTCCATTGTTTGTAAGACTCTGTGTACTGTCTGTAGCACATGCAGCAGAGTACATATTAATATATTAATATCATGCATGTTTTTGTAAGTTTCAAACTACTTTGTGAAATACAGAGCTGGTAAGTTTATGAACACCAATCAATCCAGGATACTTGGCCTGCAGTTCAGCTGAAAAGGCATTTTTGTCATGAAACTATTGTTTGCATGAAATATCACATTTTCAAGCATCGATGTGGTTAATTTTTCCAACTCATTGGCATGTCACGGGAGAGTAGTTCAAGAACCATCAGAAAGTTAAAAATCTGAGGTTTCTTTCTTACAGTTTTTGGCTTTGATAAAAGATGGAATTTTGGTGATTTATTTTCAGATGAAATGCCTGTCAATCCCACCAGCAGGTTTTGGGGTTAATGGAAAACATGCCACTTTAAAATCAACCAGAAATATTAGCCATTAGCAGATACTCAAACACTAAAAGAGCTTTATGAGCGTGTTTGACTGTACTTTTATGAAATTACATAAAAAACCGACTGCAGAATTTTTGCGAAGGTCAGTTGGAACGGTAACATGCCAAAGCTCTGCTGATTAGCTTCCTGTGTTTCCAGATGGGACCCAGAGGCAGCTGCAATCAGAACCTTTTATATATCGGCCCAAAAAGCATCGCTTCCCCAAACCCAGCCAGCCCTGATTCACAATGAGCTCACTTTCCTCATCAGTGCAGCAAAAAGGATCTGAGTTTTGCCATCAGTTGTCAGAATGCAGTATGTTGAAAGGAAAAAAAACAAACATGTACACATCTGCCCAGTAGATTGTATCTGTTTTATAATGAGACATAGACAGTAGTTTGCACATTTTACAAGCTATTTTTTCTGGCAGTGAAGTAACTCGCTAACGCTGCCTGTGTGTAAGATAAAGTTGGACTATGCTGAGGTTTAAGTTCAGCCAGAATCATCTTTTTTTGGATGAGGCATCTGCAGCAGCAAACCCTGCTGTGCCAACACAGTGGCCTCATTGAAAGGAATGAGAAGGCTGCGGTTTTTTGAAGCAGAACCATTGTTTTTGTAAATGCAGCCTAAATGTGAAAATTGCCTCGTCTGACCTCAGCAGCACCCAGTAAAAATTAATAATGATCTCTTTTGCTTTTTCGCATGCTGAACCATGCAACACTAAAAAAATGAAAGACACAAAATGGAGCTTTTGAACTGTGGAGGATTTAAAGCATTAGTTACTCTGTGGTCCATTAATCATTTGATGATACTGTTGTTAAACAATAAGACACTGACTTTCATTTTTTTTACAGGTCATTGCAAGTAGGGAGGAACAATTAATTCAAATATTATCAAAACTGTGATATGGCCAATTGCAGGAGCTGCAATTCTTTAATAAAAATGTTGCAAACAACAAACCAATATGGCATAAGGGAGCATACATGTTTGGTACAGATTGTAGTTTAAAAATGCATCATTAACTTTATATTATTTTCAGTGGAAAAGAAAGACAAAATTTGCATTTTCACCAAAATCATGACTCATACTACAATTGCAATATTTTTCACTGTTAACAGTAGAATATTACCTCATTTGTGCTTTATATAATAAAGTAGGAAAATTAGAAGTTAAATAGTTATATTTAAAATTAAATGCTTCCGTGATATCTCCCTTGTTCTAATACACTCCAGTATGACATATCACATGTTGCAGCACTCTAATTTATATGGTCACCTAAATTGTGAGCTGGCACTTGCCCCTAGAGGTTGGGGTGAAGCTGCAGGTTTCATATAATCACCCCCAGTCACTGCAGCAGGGAGGAAGAGAAGCTCCAAGTCTATAAACCTCAAAGCCTGGTGGGTGAAGAGGGGGAGGGTCACTAGCACATTCTTCACAATGCTGAACTTGACCCCTGGGGCCTCCACACACACCATGTGACTGCTGTCAACTCCATGTGTCCATGAAACCTGGACGACTGTGCAACGTGAGTGTGTGTGGGTGACTCCCTGTTTTAACACTGAGCACGCCACTAAACTTAATTTTTTTCTCATTTTCTCTGGACAAATCCACTGAAAGTACGACTAAGTAACGTGTCTAATAGCCTGTTGCATGAAGGAACTGTAAATCCAAAGACAATAAGCACAGTTTACTTCTGCGCCCATTTGGGAAACGCGGCTAATTATTGTAATGTACTTTATCTGTGAATCTAACTCCAAGCTTGTGTTAGTGTCCTGTATAGTATTAAACACATTCCTAGCATTCTTCATGTTATTTTGATCTCGCATGAAACGAGCAAATTAAATAACGCTGCTGCTAGCTGTTTCATACGACTGACACAGTTTTGTTTTTTCCAGCATCGAATCAGAGAAAATCAGCTTCAAAAAACAACTGATCTATAAACATCTGTCCTTGTCGAGGTCAAACACACACTTATATACTAATTACAATTAGAGATGTGCACACAGGGATACGCTGACCTCCTGACAGCAAGAACAGGAGCTGCTTTGTTTTGTTGTATTTGACTGGACAACATGGAAAATAAACAAAAATTAGGACATGACGACAACAGAACCAAAGAAACTAGCATCCAGTTTCTGTGAATGCACATTTGGCCTGCTTGCAATGCAGACAGTCAAGCTACAAGTTTAGGCCGTGGGTTCACTCGAATTAAATGACTAATTTCATGGCACACAAATCCACATGGCCCCACTTTTCACTGTGGAATAAACACACGTTGACCACATCTCCTCAAACATTTCCTCATTCTTTTCTCAACTTGTTGTTCAGCCTTCCACTATAGTTTTCTTTTTTACACTACAGGGTATTATTAGCATAACAGCAACTTATTGCACCCCAGTCTCCATTTTGTTTACATCTGATTCCCCATGAGAAAGTGTGAGCCAATGCTCTGCTCCCTCTGGCATGATAATCCTAATAATATCCTGTAATGTGTGAGGCAAGCTGATGATAAAACCTGCTTCTGTTGCCCCATAAGAAAGCCTCACCACTCAAACCAGAGTCAAACCAGTTTATTTCTTATTTTGCCTCTAACAGATCAAGATAAAATCAGGTCACCGAGTAACGTAAGACTGTGTCCAAAGGCTGTCAGCTAACTCTGAATTTTGGATGTGCTATCGTACTGAGCAGGATTACTCAGTTATGTCTTGACAGTATTTCTGTCACACCTCCGCCCCAAACACCACCACTACAATACACGGAGCTGTATTTCTATGGAGGGGCTTGTGAACAGCACGTTAATTTAACAGAAACAAAGCATGACTGTTTGCATGACCTCACAAATTTCCAAGTTAATTTAATTTAGCCGCTCATTCAAATCATCAAAATCATGCACACAAACTGTGCGCTCATTGTTTAGGTTAAGGCCCTCGTATTCTAAATAATGCCAAATATTTCTCCTCGCCTGTGTACAGGATCCAGGCCTGCTCCATATTTGTGCGTCTCTCTCCATCTCGTGTCAGGCCGTTACCTAACTAAGGAAGACATTTTCACTCACTGCACTTTAGTCCATTTTGTCTTTCCCTCTTCAATTCACAACACTGACGAGCACCGGTTACATAACTGTACTACTCCACCACGCTTCCTCTGTGATTTATTAAGGCCAAGTAATCAATGTGTCCTGTGTAGATAACATGACTCAGCTGCCTGCTCTGCGGCCAACCATATTCTTGTCTCCTGTGCTCAACATGTGCTCTGCTACATAGATGGCAAATAAACAAATCCAGTATATACTATTCACGGTATATTCTATTCATCTTAATGTACACGTAGCTTTCCCTCATGGTCCTGTTGTACACTGTGAGGTCACTGATAAAAGCCTCGCTTACAGGGAAATGTACAGATGTTCAGCAACCTTGGTGGTTAAGAAATAGTTGCGAAAGCCATCAGCTGTCACATGCAAGTTTGCATGCAATCGGATTTATCTGATTTCCATGTGTGCAAGTTATCACGTTACAGTCGTCAAAATACTGGGGCATCATGAAGGGAAATATAACCGCAGCATAAAAATGCATTGCAAGTTGATAACAGAAGATCATCTCTTGCTTACATAATGTTACTGCTGTGCAAGTTCTAAAAACAGGACAAGTTACGCCTCAAGTGTTAACGGACGTTGCTTTCTACAGACTGTGAAAAACATTCTCTGTGCACTAAGCTAGCACATCCATGACAACCACACAGGTACCGCTGCAGCAAGGTGAGGCAGCCTGCTTTACTTCCATCATTGTCTGATGGATTCTGATATCAAAGGACAGCAGGGAGAGCTTTCGTTTTCTCATCTCAGTCTGGGAGTATCACTGCAGTGTTGGAAAAAAAAAACTAAGAAACAAGCGAAAAATAGGGCTGTAGTCACCCATCAAAAATCTTTTTAACAGAAAAAGAAGCTTGCATTTATATTAATGAATAGCTTGAATCTGGTAATTTATACTAAAATGGTAATCTGCACATATTCACAATACAACATCAGTAAGAATTACAACTTCCAAGATGACTGTGGCCAACAAACAACAAAAAAATTAGGCCTGACAAACACTTATTACGAGGGTGTTGAATTGCATAACGATGAAGCCAGGGATGCCTAATATATCATTTATTGTGTATGTTGTGAATAATGCTGAGCTAACACACCATATTTTCATCTGAGAAGATGGTTGCTCAGTCTGATTAGGTGATTATTAAGTCATAAATTTTATCTGTGACTTGGTCAAGAAACACACTGGTCTACATCACACATGCAATATGGAAGTTAGCGTGTGACTGCAGAAAAGGCAAACTTAATCTTTTGTGGGGGGGGATTGTGAGACAACCAAGGCACTAGGGCTGGACCCGAATATCCCGAATATCTGAATATTCGTTCGCTACGGCACTATCCGGATATTAATTTTGGTATCCGAATACCCCCCCTCCCCTCCCCCCTCCTGCCGTCAGACGTCACCGGGCGGAAAGAATATGCAGCGTTACTGTCTTCCCTCCGCCTTCGGCCCACATCGGCTCATCTCGTCCTGTGATCACATAAACATATACACCTATGTCTATAACATATACACATATGTCGATGTGATCACCCCCTCCTCCCCCCAGACGAAAATATTCGGAGCTCGTCTCTTCCCTGCGCCTTCGGCCCATTTCGGCTCATTCCGCCGTGTTCTTCGGCTCATTTCAGCTCCTCCATTCGTGTTTGTAAACACCACCCGAATGGCCGGGTGGTTGCCGACTCTGAAGCCACGCTTCACTTCGTTGCATAAACACAAGACAAGATGCTGAAGACCGGTGTTTGGGAATTCTTCAGTTTAAGTAAAGACAAAATGAGGGCAAAATGTGGACCCAGGAGACCAGACGAACGGATCCGCCTATACGGGCCGTCTCCGTCTCCGCCGCCGCTCCGCCGCACGAACCACACGAATGGATCCGAATATTCGGCCCATCTCCGCCGCCGCTGCACCGCCGCCGCCCCCCCCCCCCCCCCAGTCGGACGTTACGGGGGGGAACGAATATCCGGATATTCGTCTTTAATAGGGCCCGAATAAAACCACTATTCGGGCCAGCCCTCACAAGGTACAGAATCCGTTGTGCTCCAACACATTAAACTTCGCGGGAAAAAAACAACAACTTTCATGTCCAACACCCATTATTAGCTCAAAGCTTACAATTTCATTTCCATAGCCTGAACCTTGTGTAATACATAGCCAGGACATAATGCATGAATGCACAATTTAAAATAGTTCTGTTTATATTTGCAGAATTGGTTGGATTTTGTACTACATTTGGAAATTTAGCTGCACTAATTGACCAGAGCTGCAAATATTACACATCAATTGGAAAACAGAAAACAGCAAATAAATATATCATCTATCAAAATCTTTTGAAGTGGTTTTTAAAGCAAAGGCTGCAAAAAATTGACAGTAGCAGTGTTGCAAATGTGAGAACTGAATGCTGTTAGTGTAATGAAGGACAGTGAAGTTAATATCTTTCGGTTTTGGAATAGTGAACAGATAAAACAAGACATCTGAAGCTGTCATTTTGTGCTTTAGCAAATTGTAACACAGATATTTCACTACTTTCTCACATTTCTTAGGCAAAACAATTAATCCTGAATAACTGATAATGATAATGCAACCCAAATAACAAGGCAATTTTAAGGTCTAGTTGTAACCAACCACTTTTGTCAATCTGCATGAAGACAGGGTCAACTTGTTTGTAATAACGTTTAAGGCTCAAAGCGATATCTATAACACCGTTCAGAAATGAAGATACATGATGCCTTGGCCTGATCTAAAGCAGAGACAAGCTGTTCTCTGACGTGTTATCCTTTTCATTAATCTGACAGCATCTAAACGTGTTGGCTTCTTGTCTGAATGAGAATCCTGGTAACTTTTCCAGTAAAGTTAACAGCAACCTTACGAGGTTGGACCTATTTCACTTTCAACGCAGCCCAAGTCTGAACTGCATGCTATCACATTAACATATCGGCAAGCACAAGACTACACACAACACGACACTCTAGGAAGTGACACTGTAAAAACTGCAACCTAATCCCAGTAAAAGCTACAGTTGTGACTTCAACAAACAATTGTGTTGTTTTTGAATGCATCACAACACTTGACGCACTGCCCAATTTGAGAAAATATGGCACACGTACCATTTGTCAGTCTTGTGGGTATATCTGAATGGAACTGTGAATATTAATGGCAGAACGCCGTCACTTTAACAGATTGATGAAGCAGCGATGTCATATCATATCAAAGATGTTAATCAATATAACAGGGGGAGAAGGGGTGGCGGTAAGCAGAACAGCAAATACACCAAAATAAAAGATGGATTTTTGTTTCAAATAAAGTCCCTTGATTACAGAACTAAAGGCATATTCGGCTGCTGTACAAGCCTCAGTTCCACAACATCCAGGGTATTTATGCACAGAGAAGATAGACCTGACAAAATACATGGTGGACACTCTTCATACACTAAGCTAAACATGGCAAACAATTGTTCCAAAGACAACCTGAACATCCTTGTCTTAAATGCGTCTTATTATATGGTACAAAGGCCTTGAAAAGTACTTGTCTCTGTTTGTTTGACAGGTGTCCTTGTGTGACACACTGAGCCATCATCGGTGCACTAAAAGCAACAAAGACTGAAGGATGTGTTGTCCCACGCCTTCTATTAAAAGTTGCATTACGACACGGCAAAGACAAACACCCAGCTGACTGCTGACATGCACATATGTTGTCCATCTGTACGAGAGGAACTAACTCGATGGAAGTCAATAGCCCTAATGTAACAATAAATAAATACATAAATAAAAAGTAATCCTCTGAACCCCAAAACACACCTGCGGGTTTGCAAGGCATGGTGGCACTTTTTTAAAAACTGCCAAAATGACACAATTTATCAGTCAGAAACTGTAAAAACTGAAAGAAGCATCCGACATCCAACTTTCCAACAGTTCCTGAATACTAATTTCTGACGAGCCAGTCCTTCAGGAAAATTAACCAAATCTAAGCTCAAAATCGTTACATTTAATCAAAATCACATTCTTCTGCTCCTTTTTTTCTGTGCTCCTATGCACAAGCAGGACTCCATTAATGACTCAGCCGCGACCAACAGCCAAAAACATTAGGCTTCAGCTGAACTGCAGGCTGTGCTTACATACAACCAATAGGAGGCAAGTAGGAAAATGAAGCAAACATGTACGTAGTAAAATATCCACTGTATATAGAGTACACAGTAAATAAAAATGTGACCGGAGCAAAAAAAAAAAAAAACGCACAGAAACTGCTTTTTGTTGACAGGGTTAAATAGCCATATTTTCAAAAATAAAGTTGAAATATATAAGATATAATCATCAAGCTCAACAGTCCAAAGACCAGAGGTTGACGGCCAACCAAAGACCAATTCACGATTGGCCATCAGGCGTGACTTTAGAATAGTGGAGCTGCACGCAGTTCTGTACATAGTAATATCAAGGCTATGTGTACGCACACGTGTTTTACATATGTGTGCTAGAAAAAGCTGCTATGTTTGTTGTGTTTGCCTAGAAAACATGAAAATGTAAACAACAATTTGTGTAACCGCTTAACAAGAATAGGAACAAGGGGGTGGACTACAGAACAAACATCACGGCGTACATAAAACACTCAGAATAACCGCTAAGTTCACTGTACTGACCACGACAAACATGCATGGACAAACAGGTCCACTTTAGCTTTTGCAGATGTAGAATACATGACCATAAAGTCAACGAATACAAAAAGTACAGCCAAAGACCGCAGATGTGCTGCTATATGTTAAGAAACAAAAAACATGGATAATAATATCAATCTTAGCTTATACAAATCCAGACTTGCTCAGCTTGTGCTATAAACAACCAAATAAAACTGCATATATCAAGTTTCTTGTGTCGTTTGTTGAATAACTGTGGTTTATGTGCTCTCAATATATTGAATAATGAAATCAGCACCTTGTACACATTCGTGTTTACATAACCTACTTCAAATATTTGCTGCAATGTGTACTGAGAATAGAATGCCACGTGAGCAGAAAGCTACCACAAGTATTCAACAAAGATGTGCGTTGAAAGAAACAACTACATGAAAACTCTATTAGCCTGTGAATTGTAACTGCGTCTCTGTATAACCAGCCTTTTGCTTCCTAGATACTGAAGGCTTATCTGGGACTGGTACATTGTGTCATTGAGTTGAGCTTCACAAGGTTGGCAAGTGGCCCTCATATGTGTGTGTGTGTGTGTGTGTGTGTGTGTGTGTGTGTGTGTGTGTGTGTGTGTGTGTGTGAGTGAGTGAGTGAGTGTGTGTTTACCCCTCCCCCACACCGCCCATGGCTTTGGAGCAACCAGCTGTACAGCACTCTAGTAAGCTTTCCGTCAAATTGGCACAAAGGTAATAAAGTTAAAACAAAAAAAGCAGAAAAAAAAGCACCGAAAAAAAACAATGAACTTTGGCACAGTTTTGAATCCAGTGTTTTTGCAGGTAATCAAGGTTAGACCACAGAGTTGGTTTAAACTGTGCTTCACAACTACAGGCCGGTGAAGCTCGACACACCAGACTGGTACGACTGAAACAACTGACAAAACGCCAACTGTGCTAAAAGTACAGTTTTAGTTTGGTTTCGGAGGAGTTCCTGGTCTGGTTCTCGTTGAAACAAAACCAACTTATTTTACAAGTGCAATTCAATCAGAAAGTGAATGAGAGAGGTAAGAAATACAAACGCACGTCCCTATTGGGAAAATTATTTGAATTGTTAAAAATTTAACAAAATAGTTAAGTAAGAAGTTTGATCTCGAGTCACCTGAAATCAATTTCTTTTTCATGTTTTTATGTCTTTTAATGTTTGATATTTTTTTTGTAAGGCAACTTAAAACTATGGTTTAGAAATGTGCCATGCAAATGATTAATATTCCTACTATTATTATGAGTTATTGTCTTTTACAGTGTTTTACATTGTTGCTCTTTTTTGTAAACCAGCGTGAAACTCTGGCTTGGAAAGTTCATGCACAAAAAAAACTTATTATCATCATTATGTTTATTGTGTTTGTTAAATGCTGTATTATTGCTCTAGTAGCTCTGGTTTGGAAAGGTGCTGTTAAAATAAAGACGATGATGATTTTTAGTAAGTTTTAATGTCCTTTGTATAATATTATTGCTGCTTTTTTGTATTTTTCTCATTATAATTATATTTGGTTGACTTTTCCAATGATTTATTTGTTTATTCTATTGTAGCAATAGAAATAAAGATTTTTATTATTCTGTTTATTTGTCTTTCTAATGTGTTATTTTATTCTTTTTGTTATTATTGTCACGTTGTTGTATTTTCTTTTCTAAAGCCATATAGTTGCTTTTTAATGTTATTGTTCGTCCTTTTTGTAAAGTTGCTTGTAATTCAGGTTTGGAAAATGCACTAGAAATATAGTTTATTATTATTCATATTATTTTATTCATATTACAATTATCATTAATATAAAGATGCTGTACTGTCTTTCTAATGAAATATAGTTGCTTTTAAAGGTTCTATTGTTGCGATTTTTGGCAAAAAAGCTTTCAACTTGTTGTGAAAGGTGCTATAGAAACAAAGTTTGTCATTATTATCATCATTGCTATTTCTATATTGCCGTATTGTCTTTTCTAATGCCATATAGTTGCTTTGCAATGTTTTACTGTTGCTCATTTTTGTAAAGCAGTTTGTAATTCTGGTTTGGAGAAGTGCACTACAAATAAAGCTTATTATCATTATAGTTATTCCTATGTTGTTACATTGTCTTTCTAATGCCATATTGTTGCCTACTAATGTCTACTCCTTTTTGTAAAGCAGCTTGTAGCTCTGCTTTGAAAAAGTGTACTAAAAATAAAGCATATTATCACTGTTATTATTTTCATGTTGTTGTATTGTCACTTCTAATGCCACATCGTTGCTTTAAATATTTTACTGTTGCTCTCTGTTTTTGCAAAGCAGCTTGTATTTCTGATTGTGAGAGGTTCTATGGAGATAAAGTTCATTAATATTCTAATTTTTCCAGATAAAATGACAGTAGTGGCGTGGATTCAGAGGCAGCAGTACTTGCAGGAAGGAAGGGCGCGCTCACAAACACACACCGCGCACGAGAACTGCCCTACGAACACATGCGCACGACGCGCGCGCCTACTCGCGCGCCGAGGCTGCCCATCCCCCACATCCGACAGAAAATACACAAATAAACGCTCAAAACGGAGCAATAACCGGCCCAGACCCGGTATCCAGGTCCATACGTGATCCCCGCACACCGGAGTACAATTTATAATGGCGATAATGGCGTAAAAAGATGGTAAACACTCACCGAAAGCTCCAAATCACACAAGGGGGGTGCTTCTCCTCTGTGCTCCTAATATGGAATCTCCTCCTCCACCACCGTTGTTTTCTAGCTCTAATTAAACCTCGAAAAACGCGTTATAACGGCCCTCAGAGCCGGCCGGCCGCTGCTAGGAATCCCCAATGACCGCTGTGTTTTGGATACACGGGCACATATGATGATAAATCCCCTGAAAAAGGAGCTGGATGTACAGTTGGGTCTAGATTGTAGGTTTGCTCGCTAGTAGAGAAAAGAGCCAAACGGTTCAGTAGCAGCCAACGGCTTCAGACTGAAACACAGAGCGGCTGACCCGGCAGGCGAAAATGAGCCCGGCCGGAGCTCCTCTCTGCAGGAAGCGCTCTCCGCTCACATAAACATCAAAATGGGTGTCGCAGTGTGCACAAGGATGGTGCTGTCGGGCTGCGGGTTGGCGGCAACTCCTCACAACACTACTTACAAATGTTGGAGTTAACATTAATTATCCGCCGATGAGCTGTGAGCGACGCAAAGCTATTTTTGGACCGGAGCTGCAGGTTTGCTGCTCAGGGTGAACTAAATTGTAGTTTAATTTTTTTTTTGTTCGTACTATTTAACACCAAGACTAGTAAATCTGCGCTACTGTTTACACTATATTTACACAGTTTTATTGAATTCAGTTGTATCTTTCGAGCGCCAATTCACAACACAAGCCATCTCAGTGCACTACTTGTTGTAAAGTGACGAACATTACATCAGAAATACTTTAGTGAGCCCCAAGGGGAAATTGTCTACTTTACAGCTGCTTCAATTCAACATCTTAATATAAATAGTACAAAATATATAGATAAACATAGGTAGGAACAATATGGCGCAAAAAATATAAAGAAATATAAAGATAAGTAGAAAAATGTGACCTAAAAATATAGCCATAAGTAGAAAAATACGACAGAAAAAGTAATATTTAAGTAGAAAAATATGAACTTACAAAATATAAACAAAAGTAGAAAAATATGACTTAAAAATTAAAATTTAAGTAGAAAAATATGATCTTTAAAATATAAACATAAATAGAAAAACATGACCTAAAAAATGACCATTAGTAGAAAAATATGTCATAAAAATATAAACTTAAATGGAAAAATAGGTCATAAAAATATAAACATGAATTTGAACAAAATGTCATAAAAATATAAACATAAGTAGAAAATTAAGTCCTAAAAACGTAAAATAATAATAATAATTTAAAAAATTACCTGAAAATAAAAACATAAATAGAAAAATATGATGTAAAAATATAAACATACATTTAAAAAAAGTCCTAAAAATATAAACAGAAGTAGAAAATTATGTCCAAAAATATAAGCACAAGTTGAAAAATATGTCCTAAATATGTAAAGTAGAAAACTATTACCTGAAAACATAAACATAAGTAGAAAAATATGACCTAAAAATTAAAATTTAAGTAGAAAAATATGATCTTTAAAATATAAACATAAGTAGAAAAACATGACCTAAAAAATAAACAGTAGTAGAAAAATATGTCATCAAAATATAAACTTAAATGGAAAAATAGGTCATAAAAATATAAACATGAATTTGAACAAAATGTCATAAAAATATAAACATAAGTAGAAAATTAAGTCCTAAAAACGTTTAAAAAAAAAGTAAAAAAATTACCTGAAAATAAAAACATAAATAGAAAAATATGATGTAAAAATATAAACATGCATTTAAAAAAGTCCTAAAAATATAAACAGAAGTAGAAAATTATGTCCAAAAATATAAGCACAAGTTGTAAAATATGTCCTAAAAATGTAAAGATAAGTAAAAAAAATATTACCTGAAAACATAAACATAAGTAGAAAAATATTATGTACAAGTAATTACATAAGTATAAAAATACATCCTGAAGATCTAAAAATATGTACTTACAGTATAAGTTTAAATGTAAAATGGCCTTTTTCTAAGAAAGTAAAGTGTAAGTACACAGCGTAAAAACTTCCAGCAGAACCAGGTTCAGGGAGGGTGGACAGCTGGCTTGACTGAAGGGGACGAGGTAGGGAAGAGGCAGGTGGGTGATATACAATGAAAGGAAGATCTGGTTTTAGTTGTTTTTTAAGTGCAATATTTTTAGACTGTGCAATTTATGCTTTCCATATCTAGTTAGCTGCGGACATGAAACTCTGTTCACACTAAAGTAGATATATGTCAGTCTGTGACTTCAATAGTTCCACTTCCCTTCATATCTAACAGAAAAAATAAGAGGAAACAGCCGCTGGTCACAAATTACGCTGTAGCACCATCACAGTGATTGTTCCTGAGGTGTACTGGGCACAATGGGATGACACAGCACAGGACTGTTGGAGAAATTAAGACTTTCCACTGTGTTTGAGCTCCAGTTGCACCAAAAGCACCACTTATTTTCTTCCCATGTGCACATCTGCCATGTTTGTAGTTCAGACAATCCACATGGACTTCAGTGGACGGCAAAATTTACATCAGGCATCACCTGGCATACAGGCACACAGACACAAAAAGCATGTATTAATCTTAAAAGAAATGCTTGGTATGAAGAGAGAATGTGCAAAGAAATTTTCAGTTATCCACCCCTTTATAATTCATCATTAAAAGAGCTGTTATTGAAGTAGTCACTACTTTGGACTTTGGAGGTGCTTTGATTTGTCCATCAGAAATCCTGTGCTTTATCTGCCCACTGTCTAATCTGTGATTAGCTGCTATATTCTGTGCAATTACTAAATTTAATTTACTTCGGTAAATGGAAATGCATTTAAATAAAATCTGTTTGGATTGAGTCATATAATGCACTAACTTATGCAATAATAACTAAACAGTACCACCATATTCTACAGATATGAGTTGAATAGTCATGTTTCCATTTATCTGTCAATTAAACAATTAGATGGTATTAGAAGGGAAGTTTTGAAATAACACAAATAAAAGCAAAATGGAAATTAAGCTTGTTTCCATTTGTTGGAAGTAGGACCAAAAAAGAGACTTTCAATCGGCAAAAAACTTGCAAAATTTGGATTTTCTATGTTTTTTAATCATTTCAATTAACTTCCTCTGCTGCAATACTTCTAAATTTACATTGGAACAGACAGCTTCTGTCTTCAAGTGCTGCTCAGAGGAAATTGCTGGGTTTCTCTCTGCATTATATTACTGTAAGGTCTTGACCTGATTATATAAAACGCCCTGAGATTACTTATTTTGTGAATTGACTCGACATAAATTGCACTAAAGTGAACTGAAAACATCTTCATTTGCAGGGTATTCACTTTCAAGGCTTTTTGGATTTGAATGGCAGAGACTTTCAGCCTACTCATAATATCTTTTTGTTTTGTTGTCATAGTGCCTCTCCAAGTCAGTGCCTTGAATATGTTTAAATCACACTGCATGTGTTGTAATCTGGGTCCATTCATGGGATTGATGTCTAACTTTTCAGTGGGGAAGCTGCCTCAATGGACCAACAATATTATCACAATATTACAGTTGGTAAATTTTCATTCATCTTTTTGACGTGGTTGTTTTGAGCCGAGACTATGCGATCATATGTGTTAAAAATGACATCCATGGGGCGGTAGAGGAGCAGGTAGCAAACTGCAGCTCTGCTATAAGGAGAGGCAGGAGCAGACACTTACTCTCCAGACGTAAACAATGCAACATTGACAGCTACTCTTGTATACATTAACTGAAAGCATATGCTCATCAACATGCACACATACACACCGATAGGGCCCTGCTGAAACAAAGAGACGCACACACTCAGACGGAAAGCCCTGCGGTGCCGCGTGGTGTGAGCTGTAACAGCAGAGTGGAGGATGGGTAATGACTTTTATACAAGGTGGGGGGGGGCATCAGTGTGTTTTTCTCACATGCCCGGGGAGTTTTGTAGTACAAGAGAATCCCTACAATACTGATGGTTCAGTTATTTCAACACTGTTGTCATTTGCAGACTCCAACGCCTGTTGTGTTTGTTTTGGGAGCTTTCCTCAACAGTGCTGCTGCGTCGGTGGTCTATCGCTGCCGAATGAAAGAAGAGGGGACAACGGTGATGTAGAAACAGCTCCACTGTGGCAAAGTGTGAAGAGAAGCACCACAGGGCAGAGCAGACCACTATCAGGGTAATGACTTTCTGGGAAACCACAACACAACATCCGTATGCAGCACACAGCCTCTGTGTTTTCGTCTTCTCTGTATTCTGCAGCGAACACACCACCTCCACCAGCACTACTGATGAGTGTTTACTTTGATGAAGTATCTCACGGAGGAGATCTGGACCTCAAGCAGGGATTTATTACAAACTCCTGGAATAATTACTCTTCAGCTATTGTACATAAAAGCACAAAACTAAAACACTATTAGCTGTGGAAGTACGTGAACTGGATTGTGACGACAATCAATTTTTGGCATAACACTGGTGTCAGCATAAAGAAGGGGGTGGTTGCTTAGTTGTAAAAGACTAAAATATAAAAAATCTTAGGGACAAAATGCAACACTGGTAAAAAAAAAAAAAAAAAGAAGAAGAAGAGCAGGGATTCCTTTAACTGCACGACGGCGCCTAGCAGGTCATCAGTGTCTGCAATTCATTATCTGTGTTGAACTAATCAGGGGTACACAGAGCTCAGTTCCTTGTTTTCTTCGGGGAACTGATAATGAGATAGGAGAATCAACAACACGCAGCGACAGCTTAGACCAGTCAGAAAGTCAAAAAAGGGTGTATTTCAACAGTTTCTGCTCGTACAGGCTAAAACGCAACTTCACACTTTGCAAACTAAAACGGGGTCAGGCAGCATTTCCAGAAGTCTCCGTTTTAAGGTCCAGCAGTGTGGACACTAGGTATAAACATAGCAGACGTTACGTGCTTTAACACAAAAATGTATTATGCAGTTTTTCGGAATGCTGAGTCATGCTGGACTCTCAAACCTCATTGCCTCATTTACACCTGACATTAACACACAAGCTGTATCTAGACAAGTTATCTGGACAGGCACATGTCACTGCAGCTGTAAACACATAAACTGATCGGAAGGAAATCTGATCAGCAAATTACGAAAAACTCCATCGAACAAGCCAAAAGTTGAGCAAATGTCCTGGATTTATCAGTGTTTTGCAATTAATTTGCTCACTGTAATGTGATAAGTGTGAGCAGAATCAAGTAAGAGGCTGTTAGCGTCAAGTAGAAGTACAAAGACCGTTTAATTACATGTCATTATCCAGATAATGTAAATCCAGGTACAGATCTCATGTTACTACCACCTGGTAATGGGACCATTAATAGAACAGAACCACGCTTAATATCATCGGTGCTTGTGTGCTTTCATTCTACTTCCCAGGACTGATTGTGTGTTACATGTATGAGATGTGAAAGTTCTATTTGCACGTATGCATTTATTTCTGCAGTAATGAATCGGAGTGCTGCTACAGAACTAGTCACAAAGGACTGCCAATGTGCCGTTTAATCTTCTTGTCGCCCGACCCAACCAACACACAACACGGGACTCCTGTCATCCAATTTAGCCAGAAGGTATTAGATGACAGCTCAGCGAGGACAGCGATAGGAATTACCTGCAGTGGAACAGCATGAGTTACAACCTGTGACACTGGAATGCTCCTTTGAAACAGATACTAATGAATTTCTCCTCTGCTGTGTGAAGCTTTATTTGCATTGTTCATTATGCAGGGAAAGCCAGCAGGAACATCTTACTAAAGCTGGCTCAAATGAATCATAGTTTGTGGTGTTAATGTATCGGATGGCGTCTCATAATAAAGTAGCCAAATGAATGTGCATGTATGTGAACGTTATTTGTGTGTAACGGGACAGGTAGGATTGAAAGCCCATTTGTTATCATCACACTAAAATACACCAGACCTGTGGAGAAGAGCTTATTTTACAAAGGCTGCAAGAGTCACCCAAAATAACACTTCAATTTCGACTTTGATCGACTCCTTTCTTGCTCCTGAAATCACTCCATTTCTCAGGTGGAAAGTGGCAAATTACACTCCCTCTAGTCCTGATAAACTTATTTAGGCATGTCCCCTTCAAAGTAGATAAATCAGGTTCATTCTAACCTGGCTTATACTTGAAATGGATTTTAGGCGTAGAGCTCTCCAGATGTAGTTTTAACTTCACTCATAATCTTTTTCTTGTCTTTTGTACAAGATAATATTTTGTACTTTGTGTGTGGTTCAGTTGACTAAAATCAGCTATTGTTTTTTATAATAATCATATGAATCTCAAGCTTTCCTCTTCTTTATAATGAATTTAATGAATTTCAGCTCATTGTTTAGCTATCTAACCTGTAACTTTACTCATTTGGCTCAGTCTTACTGAGCTGTTTGGCTCTAGCAGGTGGTAGTTTCAGTGAAAATGCTTTAAAGCATGCAGTGCACTACCTACATGGCACTAAACAGCAAATAAACACAGAAACTGAGGAACATAGTGGAGCATTTAGCAGCTAAAACGATGAATATTAGACCAACATTTGTAAGGCGACCTAAAACCAAATCATTGATACGAGGGCTGCAGCGTCCACGTCATCTGGTGTATCGGTTAACTGAACAATTGCAAGTGTTACTTTTACAAGCAGAGGAGCGTTACATCAACAGCCCTCCAGTATTAATCCATTATTCTTGGCAGCAGAAGGTAAAACACTCCCTGTGAACACTCCCACGTTTTCACAACTTTGAACTGGCCCAACCTGATGGAGACTGCTTGGTCAAACTAGTTTAACCTTTATTGAACCTCTACTTGGAGTTGGCTCCAAACTAACCGACACCAAGTCAATGAAGTCGTCTGAGTGGCTGCATTTTGTAAAAACTTTGCACACAGCAGTTTATATATTTCAGCTCTACCCTCAACATGACAGATAATCTAATGCATGACAGATAATGCATCAAGATTTCAGTCTATGTTCAGGTTTAGACTACAAAAGTGAAATTAGGTAGGGCTAATGGTTTTCATCAAATGTAAAAAAAAAAAAAAAGCATTTCTTCTTTATTAAAGCAGATGTAACAACTGACTTTAAGTGCCTCAATGTTGAACAAAGAAAGATCTGCTATTTTGGCAGAAGGATTGTCATCAAACAGATTACTGATATTCGCGGTGTGCCTAATACATTAATTAATGCTTCATTGTGTTGACAGAAAACGTAATTACACTTCCTTTTAAAAATGCTGCCAGTTGCAGTGTAGTTGTACAGGAATGTAATTTCATGAGACGGGGCTGTCACCAGCTAAGTTTGAAATTTGATGTTGGCCAGGAAGCGTACTGAGATCATCAGAGCTAAATTATAGGTTGAATGAAAGAAGTACGGATGTGGATCTTCACCAAAAAGAAGACCTGCAGTCGACTGATACTTTGTGGCTTTATCACAAGCAACTTTCATCTTTCACACTGACCCATGGATAATAATGTGTTAGCGCAGATTTAAACTAAAATTACGCGTTTCATATTGACGCAATTGCAAACTATATATATACAAGGTACAGCAACTATTAGAGTTACAACTGTTTTAATGGGGAATTCTAAAGATGCGAATGATGGAGGATCTCTTCACAAACACTCATTTTCCTGGTGCACGTGCAGTCGGAGTACATGTAACGGATACAGCCACACCGTCACAGATTTTGCCCTGCAAGTGGACATCCAACATGTGCACTCTTGCATTTGCAGAAAGCGTGAAGTGTCCTTTAGAGTGGAAAGCAATTTGTTTATCTCACCCTCCACTCCCTATTACCCCCTCCTCCTCCTCTCTAACTTACCCACACACACAAACACACATAATGTACACCCCTCATTTAGCCACCTTTCAGTCGGTGCACATCCAACAATAACAGCATCAGTCTTTAAAAAACCCGCACCAGCATTATACTATATCTACTTCAAAGGACAAGTCATACTTCATCCCACCTCTGGCATATTTAGTGCTTTGACAATGACAAGGTCTCAACAAAGCATGGCTCCATAATATGTCTTCATAAGGCCTTACAGTAATGGCTGTGCTCCACCTACAAAGCTATAATTTACCCTCCACGGTGGAAACTGGAATAGCATGGACGGCTGTTGCTGTTAAGTGATTAAATTATTCAGTGGAGTAGAGATGGAGACAGAGAAAACAGATATTGCATGAGTGTGTGTTTGTGTGCGCTATGTTTGGTGTGCGAGAAACTGAAAGAAATTACTTGTATCTTTTATGCATGTGGTTTTGTGTGTGTGTGTGTGTGTGTGTGTGTGTGTGTGTGTGTGTGTGTGTGTGTGTGTGTGTGTGTGTGTGTGTGTGTGTGTGTGTGTTTGTGAATGAAAAAGAGAGAGCCGCGCAGTGTGTTCTGCCTCATCAGGCTGATAAGACAAAAGGAGGCTGGTCGGTTTAATATCCTCATCGATCCCAGCTCACCTCGTTACACATTAACATTTACAACTAGGAAATCCAGCTCAGACAGTTAAAGACTCTCCTGAGCGAGAGGGAGATGAAAAGACAGAGAAGTGATCTGAGAGAGAGGAGGAGAAAACACTAATAATAAATCCCACAGCGGGCAAATAAGCCTGACTTATAAAGTCCACCAGTGATATGGTTGCCTAAAATGAGAACTAGTCTGTCACTGAAAGTCCAAACATCAATAATTCCCGACAATAGAAAGAAGAAATACTAAAACACTGGGGGTATTCCCATTGAGGGTTGTCGTCTAGGTAAGATTTTTTTTTTTTTTAGCAATGCTGGCAGTGTATATAATGCAACTATACCATCAACTGGCACAGCTAGCAACGTGCAGCTGTTACCTTTGGTGATCCCTGACTTTTCATTTATCGCAAACAACATGTCAAAATTTAAAATGTTCCAGTAATTTTGACTCTTACCAAAATAGTCTTGCACAGCCAGACCTATCTTTGCAGCGCTGCAGAATGGTCTGACTGGACCATTTTCGCTCAGCTATAGAGGGGAAAACGCTCTGGCTCGTTTTTGTTTTTTTAAACCAATGACAATAATTTTTGGCAGCACTAAGCAAACCTGTGTCAAGGAGGAGCTTGTTTGGTGGAACATGGTTGGGAAATGAAAAATTTTACACGTTAGTAGACATGGTGTCAACCAATATGTTCAGGTATATGGTTTCTGTAAAGCATCCTGAGACAATCTGACCCATAATTGGCACAATATATAAATAAAATTGAATTGAATTGAACAGATACTGAATATTAGTGAATGAAAAAGAGATCATGCTGAACTGAGATGCTGCACTGGATAAACATTATACCTGCCAAACATCAGCATTAAAAAATCTTGAGGGAGATAACTGGATATGTTTAAAAAAAACTGACAAAGGTAAACATTACAGAAGTCAGCATATGGATAAAAGCAAAAACACATTCAAGTGAAACAGAAATCGACAGTGATAAACAATGACACCTGTGAGCACGTGACTTCAGTGTCAACTGAAGCTTCCAATGCAATAAAAAATAGCAGCAGATCTGAAGCAATTCACATTTACTTTTGCTTTTTCTTCTCAAAAGTATGTTCAAAATTTGAGCTATATTTGGACAACAACTCAGTTGTCACTGTGAGCATGATAGCACTCTGACTTTAGAGTATCTTTAACTCAAAGTGCTTTAAAGAGTCAGCAATTGTGTGTTTTTTGGCAAACAGATGTAAATGCTATAATACTCATGAACCATAGCCTCTGTTGAAATGATGGCAGTCCCAAAAAGGCAATCCAAAGTACTGTAAATAAGAAATAAAAAAACAAGAAATGCGAGAGCATCATTTTAAAAAAGACATGAAGAGGATTTTCAAATGTAATATAAATTACAAAATTTTAAAAAAGCTGAATGACACGAACATGTCACAAGTTCTCTAGTGCCTCTTTATGTTTTCTTCCTCGTATCAACATGCACCATTGGAGAAACATTAAACTTCTCATTTTAGATTTTTCTGTACACAGGTTTGCACCGTTTGCTGCTTGTTTGACTTAGATAACCAGATATTTCTGCAATACAGTTGTTCATCTTTTGTTCTTACAGTTTATCCACAAGCATTTAATGCCAGTCCAGGACAGAGAGGTGTTCCAACTGTGAGTCATCCGACATGATCTATGGGGAAAATAAATGTAAGTGGGTTTGACTTCCAGAGCCAGAGGTAAGAAAAATTGTTCTTAGCACTTCACTACTCCACATTGTAGCCATTAAAATTAGGCCAACTAACGTTTATTCTGCCATAAGAATAAATCAGACACTTAGTCCTCCCAAGGCGACACCTTCACGTTGATTGTGTTGTTTGACTGACAGACCAAAAATTAAATTATTGCGATACAAAATAAAAAGGGGAAAAATCAGCTACATCTGACAAACATCTGTGTCTCCTGGATCCTGAAATAGTGCATTAATGTTGAGAACCACCTGTGGGCTCCGTCTAACACATCCAAGTCATGTCTTATTACAGATGATGATTGACTTCCATAAATAGGGCGGCTCTGCTCTACGGGGCTGTGACGGCTCATATCACATACTGTATCTCCTCCTGAGAGGTCCGCAGGAACAGCATGCACATTCTTAAGTGCATTAATCAAAGTTCACAATGCAGCATTAATATCACACTGGCTAAAGGCCTGTCTGTTGATTCTAGCCCTGGAGTTAAATATGGATTCATATTAATGCCTCCAACAGTAATATGGAGCCCTACATGATGCAACCTTCACATAATAAAAATGGAAATCAAGGCAGAGGTCCCTGCTTGTATTGAAACATGCACTTTTAGTCTGACTTAAAGGCACCCTGTGGAGGTTTTTTTGTGTACAAAATATTATTTACTGTCAAGAGGCGGCTTTCCAGCGCAAGAACTCACAAACATCTGACTCCAATGTTAACAACAACACATAGTAGTACCTGTGTGTAACTTAGGTTCTATGAGCGAGGAGGAAAAAGAAGAATGGAGGTTTAGTACGTTAGCCTATATGGAGAATCGTGCATTGTTGATTGCGATGTCAGAAAAGAGAGGACTGCTTCTCGACGAAGAGACCATGAGGCCAGAAAAAAACTATTCCTTTTCAAAGAACTGAACAGCCTCTTTTTGCTCAAATATAAAATGCAGTTCTGACTTTTCTCAACAGCACAGTAATGATGTGAGCCACTTACTGCGTTTGCTTTAGTTGTGAAACCATATTCAAAGCACACAGCGGGGCAGAGATGTGAGCAGTGAAATGCCTGGAGATGATTTAAATGTGTCGAGTTTAACAGCCAATGCATCAAGTGTTTATGTGGAAACAAGACCTCGATCACTGAGCTATAAAATTGCATTGTTGCTCCATTAATCTCACAGTCACCATCCCCCTCTCCCCAAGTTACTGCATCTGCCATTCACAAGTTTACAATAATTCTTTACACCTTGGACCCTGAAGTACATGTTGTATAAATCTATAGCACAAACATATGAATGCATGTCAGGGTGTGGCTTAAATGGCATAAATTAAAAAAAACTGTTTTATATTGGCATAATGTGTTGATAGGAAACCAGGGCACTAGACTAACTTTACCCATTGGTTTCACTGTTGCAGTTATCTTTTTCATTTAGTTGGACCAGTATAAATTATACATTTTAATCACTATGATTTTTGTTAAAGCATACTGATTACCAATCCTGTATTTTAATGATACGTTCTAACATTATGCAATTGACTGTAAACAGGATTAAAGGTGCAGAAAAATGCTTTCTTCTTCTTCATAAGGATTAAAGTTAGCAAAAGCTATATTCAGCTACATTAACAGCACTGCTCATGTATTTTGTAACTACTCACTGTTTTGGTTTTCCACTGCTTGGTGCTGAAACACTGCAAGGAGGATGGAGATGCTCTGTCAGCCACTATCCTGTCACCAAACAGGATGAGCTTCTTGGAGACACAGTGCTTTGTTAACATTTACATTTGGAACATTGATGCTCTGACAACAAAAGCACTGTTTGCAGACATGCTCTGGCCACAATCTGCAATCAATACAATGCATAATGCTGGTCAGTTAATTATATCACAGTGTTTCCCATGGGTTGAAACTTACAATTTACTTGTGGAGAGTAACCTAGGTTGTTCTCTGAAACAACATTTACAAATGCAGCCTACTGGTAGATGCTACAATCCACTGATATTCACTTAATCTGTCATATGTATCACTGGATGCTAGGTAGGTGGCTGTGCACTGAGAAGCCTCTAGTCCCCACTCAGTTACTGCAGCAAACATAACTCAGACAGGGGTGTGACCAAAAATTAGTTTGGAGAGAGCAAAATAAGACATTTTAATATTAGCTTTACCTCCATTTAAAGTGATTATACTTAACTGGGGACCGCCTGGGGTGGCACACAGTCATGCTAAATGTCAGACACACTAGACTGTACATTTTAGGCTACATGTGCAAATACAGTATCAAAGCGTTCCCAGTTGTTTCAGTCACATCTGAAAGAACATTTAGACCAAGTTCAATTCAGACACTGAAATGCCTTTTCACATACAAGGCATAAGGTAAATGCAAATTACAAATTTGTGCAGAAATGCCCTAACATTGAAGTACAATGTGATGCAGCCATGAGGTCTTATTAGGAGGCCCATCCGTTTACTTAAATCCCTGCTTAATTTAAAATGGTTACTGCCACTCTATAGAGGTTGCAAGAAATCATTCTGGAAAAATCAAACACAGACTGATGGCATCTGAAGTAAATGTGGGTGAATTCTACAATGTTCAACATAAATTCTCTTAATTACAGCTATGCACCCTGGTGTATACTGTATATATGTTTTTTTTGTAAGATTTCTTTATACTCTCACATCCCAAGGACAAACTTTGCAGTGGGAGGACCTGAACAAAACCAAACTGTTATTCCACCTACAGCTCCTTCAATGTCTCAGCTGAAATGCATAAAAGAGTGAAAAGTCCTCTAAGTGGGGAGCTCACAGAAAGGTTTCTGTGGCAGCAAGGCCATGACGAAGAACCTGAAGGAGAATATCAAAATGTGTGTGTAAGCAACTCAAATGTGTGACTCTAGATCCATCTAGCTAAAGCCCATTCATGCACCAGAAGTTGTACGTTGAACATTTGTGGCTCATTCTATCAGTAAAAGAAATGGGTTTTGGGCTTTCTGTTGCAGGTCAATGTTGTGTAAATGTTCCAATAAATGGCTTTTTTCTAATGCAACAGGACTGCCACAGATTGAGCTGCAATGTTTGCATGATACTTTGATCTGGAACACAAAGGAGAGCAGTGACTGTATGAAACAAGAGCATCACGTGAAACTGTCGGCACATTTACATAATTAAATTAAGCACAAAAGCTTAACTTAGAAAAAACATTTACAAGTTAAAACTACTTGCGCACTCCCTGCTGTTTCATTACTGTCATTTTCATAAAGATCTTATTAAACTGGCTCACAGCTTTGTAGCGTCACTGACTAAAGAAAATATAGTGTTTCATATAAACACTGATATAAGGCAGTCGAGCTGTTTTACTGCAGGCATGTCGACGTCTTTAGGCCATGATTCTGTCTTAAAAGGCCAATAGTAGCCATGTTTCCATATAACTACCAAGTAAAGTTAAAGCAGACTTCTGAAACAAAAAACAAAAAAAAGTAAAAATACCTGTTCCCATTAACTGTGGTACAATGAGCCAGAAACACAACCAGTTGTTTGCCAGCCACAAAAAACCTTGAAGACCAAGTAACGAACATAATGTTCATCTACGAGAGAAAAATGGAGAGATGTCATCAGGAATTGTACACGTTCACCATGGAAGTGTAATTGTTATTATGCTATTATTACTTTTCTAGTCTGTATTAGTCGGCCTGGAGGACTCTGTTGCCTACATGTGCAGTACGTCACATTTAGGTCTTCTGTACATACACACCACCACACCACTGCGGAACAATTTGGGCTACGCATGTGCTCTCTACAGACTATGGAAAATATGGGCCAATATATAATTACAGGAGCTTTTTTTACATCGATGACAGGCCTGTAATCAACATGGCCGCCTATAACCAAACACCACATGGCATTTTTACAGAAAGATTCTTCCAAATATTATACATACAATTGAAATTGAAAGGTATTTCTAAAGATATTGTATTAAACCTGTTGACATGTGTTAAATTCGTACTTGACTCACACACTACTTTACATTAAATAACTAAAAAAGCCTTGGAGACTCGCCAGTCATTTCTTCAGGAGGAAATGACATCATGTGGAGCAGGTCATGTGATCTGGAAGTAACACACTTCCTTGAGAGGAGTTTTTGTTATGGGTATCTCAGACACAGATACAGTTTGTTACATTCCATATAAAATTTGATATATTGGCAAAAAAAATATCTGTATAAAAAGAACACAATCAAAACAATTTTTGAACAAGCTAATTTTATTATTGTTAATTAATTAGAAGATGGTTGTTATTAAATTTGGACCGTCATTTAGTTGACATGTCAGTGATATCCAGTCATTTTTAATTAATAAGTGATTTTTTCCATCATAAATAATTCTGGAATTTGTAAAGACATGATCATAATGAACACAATAAACATTATTTATTTTTTTTATTTTAATAAAATGTATGCAAGATATATCCCATTGACTTCAAAAAAACCCTCAAATATATATTGATCCATATAATGCTGGCTTTACAGATTATGCCAAATAGGTGAGATTCAAGAATAGGTACAGATAACGTTGTTTTCTAAAATACACCATTATGATTGGATTTGGTTAATTGCCAATTTACTGTGCAAAGGTTGCATTTTTTAAATTAGCAAAGCATACAAAAGAACTGAAGTTTCCCCTTCTTGGTAAAATGAGGTTGTATTTCTAGTGAAGTGTGATGTGCACTGTACCCTGTCTCTTAAAAAACAATGTTCCTATTTAACTAAACAGCAATTTCAATCACATTATGAAAGAAACACATTTTTTCCTCGAGAAGTAAGGCTGTGATGTAATAGGAAAGGCTTCCAGTTTGAAACAGCCCCAAAGTCGATAAAAGGACATAGGAAGGGAGGAGGGAAGAATAAGTGTACAGGACTTTCACCCAGGAGACCGAGGTTTGTGTTGTTATTCTAAAGCTTAAGTTTCATTTTCACTTGTTGTTTGGTTAGGTTTTGGCACCTAAATGTTGTGGTTAGGTTAAAAAAATGCACACTGGGTTAAAATGCAACCCTTTCACAACATGTTTGAAGCTATTTTCTGGGTTACCACAGTGACAACTCCCACCACATCCAATATACGATTGTTTATAGGGCTTCAATTATTCTCTTGTTGTTGTTAAATGTATGCTTAGTCTATCATGTATTTACTCAATTAATCAATGAGGTGTTTGAGCTATAATGTCTAAAAATTGTGAAAAATGTTGATCCGAGATGATTAATGTCTTGTCCGCAACCCAAAAATACTCCGTTTACTGTCATAGAGGAAAAGAACCAGAAAATAGCTGGTGATTAAGTTGATAACTAATTGATTAATTGTTGCAAGCAGAGAATACTGTGGGGGGGTTTTAGCTAGTAAAAGGGGCATTATGACAAAGCATTCTGTGATGATTAATGGTTTCACACCAGGAATTATGTGGTAAATCGAGCCAGGATCAACTAGGACACTGTTTGCAGCTTTATTTGGTTAGCTGAACAAGAGCAAACAGTGAAGCAATAAAACTTGGGGCAAAGACAGGTCAATTCAAAAGGTATTAAAAAATATGCAACAAAAACAGAAGAAAATACGTTTCCTTTACAATGCTCATCATTTGTATGGGAGCGTAATTTGGTGTGAAGAGGGCTGCTTATACCAGCCACTGTCTATAGCTACTTATGTAGAAAAACAACCGATGAAGCACCACAGAAATTTCTTAGTAACATTAAACAGAGAGATCTTGATTTCAAGGTCACTTTGCTTCAGAGGCATCTGAGCAGAATTTATTATTATTTTTTGCTCCTCTCTGTTTTTCTTCTCTTGTCTTACTACCCATTATGTCCGACTCTCCGCCTCGCTACTCAGATGGATTCATCCATCTCTGCACAAGAGGAGGGAGGGAGAGATATGGGGGAGGGGTGGAGAGAGAGGGAGAGAGAGCTTATTGTAAACTGTAAGAGGTGTGCAGCAACTGGGACAGATGATGTCTGCGGAAACGAGGACTGCAGGATCCCACCCATCCCCCACACCACACACACACACACACACACACACACACACACACACACACACACACACACACACACACACACACACACACACACACACACACACTACAGCTCATTTGTGCCTGGCTGGTCACCTCACTGCAATAGATAGATTCCACCCCACCCCCTATCCTCTGCTCAGTCATTCAGACCTGGGAGAGTCAATAACAAGCTGACATCATCATTGGTTTTGTAGGATACAGTGCTGCCTTTATTCTAGCAGCCATATGAGAGAGAGAGAGAGAGAGAGAGAGAAAGCGAGCACTGATGAGGCCGGAGGCTGAGCGGCTGAATGCAGGTCAGAGAGCGATAGGTGGACACAGAGAGATGCACGGTGGGGGATGGGAGCAGCAGCATGGAAGGCCTTTCCAGTCAGGCTGAATCACTGACAAGTGGCCAAGATGCATATCAAACACGCACAGTCACACAGAACCTACATGTACACACTGGCGGCTGTACACAATGCTCTGCTGTTGTATAAAGACAAAATTTCAAAGGCATGTCCAGAGCTGCCTGGATGTGTTGACATGATGTTGATGCTGACAATGCATTGACATTGTTGTTTTTAACCAAATAAATTCATTCATTGTATTTTTTTTCTCCACATTCCAATCTAAGTCATTTAATATTCTGATCAAATCCGTGGAATGGCAGCTGGCTAGTAGGCCACTTTCAGTAAGAAGAACTGCCTGGGTTAAGGCGCTTGATGACAGCGTTCATCAGATCCATTTCCTAGATAGTAAACATTTTAAGTATTGTAGATTAACTGTAGTACCTGGTTGCACCACCAGATGCAGCCTCTTACTGTTTAATACTGTCACAACCAGTGGAGGTTAGCAGTTTCATGTTGGTGAGCAGAGAGTACTATTGAGGTTTAGCTAGTAAAGGGGCACCATGACGTAGTCTTCTGTGATGCTTAATGGCCTCCAGACAGCACATATGTGATAAATTAAGCCAGAATCAACGAAAATAGTGTTTTTATATCTCACTGGCATACTTGCCCATGGCTTAAAATAGCAGTACCAGCTGAGGACAAATCCAGTATTGTCAGTTTATAATATGAACAACTCTGCCTTCATGTGACAACAGATGTAAAATAAAGGATCGGGCTTAGGTATGACTGGTCAAAGCCAATTAGCACGAACAGCTCAAGATCAACTGCTACCAAAATCAGAGAGCAGCTACACAATGAGGAGAAAAGGAGCTGCTACATTTACAATTATCATACACATTTTAAAATCCTTAAGCTACAGGACTAGGAAACACAGTTTTTTTTTGTTTTAGTCAGGACGAACATAAACTGAGACTTTACTAAATAATGATTAAGAACAACTTATAACCATTGGGGCTCTAGTGACATGAGAATGAGGGTCACATGGGACATCTTACATGATCCCGTCAACAGTTTTACATCATTTCACTTTGGTGAAGGCATTTATAGCAAGAAATGCTTCACGATACCAACAAAAGTAAGTATTTACTTAGAAATTGGCGATTGGCAAGGAGATGAAAAAAATGCATGCAACACATTGATTGATCTTTGCGTTGTATAAATACGGAGCTGAAACTAGAACATAATTAGCTTAGATTAGATTAGCACAACTCAACAACTGGAAATAGCCTGTTCTAGAGAAGCTTCAAGCATTAATTTGTGCTCCTTTCCACAGCCAGCAACAAGTGATGGTGAGCACCGAGAGAAGGACATATTTCATAAACGGAGGGGGAAACACTCGCAAAGAAAGACTAGATCTATTCAGATTCATTGTGTCATTAATTTCTGACAAGATATCAATGCCACAGAGAAAAATGACACCAGCAAATAGTACCTGTTGGCTGCTCTGCTAAGTATTAACTGTGTTTAAGGTATTTATCAGTTTACACATTATATTGTTTCTTGGCATCAATACTGAAAATAGATGAGTTTCCATTGCAGAAACTTGAAGTAGGACCAAGGTGACACCAGCTGCCTCCTAAGTTGTTGCTAAATCTTTTCGATTTCCAGCAGAGTGTTGAATCCAACAGCTACGACCACAATGTTAACTCAGAGTGCACCAGAGCAACAATAAATACTGGCTACTTGATGTAACTCCAGCTTTATCAGCACGTAGGAAATTATTCAGCTTCCTACATGCTCGAACAACAATCATAGCAAATTTGAAGTTGTTTTTGGACATATTAGAGATTAGATGACTGCTGCTGGACAAGGACATTGAGAGGGCAGCAATTTGTCCTTTCCGAGTTGAATTAATCAGCATCAAGCCCCGCACAGCAGTTTACCAGTGCTATTTGAAAGCACCTATTTGGAGTGGGTACTTTTGCTGCTATGAAAACAGCTTTGAAAGGTGTTCTACAAGAGATCCAGGTAGGTGTATGCACCAAATTTGCTGCTTAAAGTGAGCAGTACAGGACATCTTTTGACTAGTGTGCAGACTCCCGACTGGGCCACGCCTCGATAACGATTCAAGGTCACCACACATGAATGCAAAGAGGGAATAATGTCCTCTGAGACAAAGAAAAACAGTATGTCGCTTTGCAAACAGCTAAGTTGAAGAGCAAGTCTGTTGCAGTTAGCTTCGGCGGTGCTATTTGTCAGAAAGATAACTGCCGGGTGATGTAACACACATTGCTAACTGTGCGCGGCTTGTGGTTTTAAGCAAGGATGTTGTCGCACACGTCCTTTTCGTAATACTACAAACACAAGGACTTTCACATAATGTCATCAGTAGGTTAAAGGCTCAGTCACCTCTGTGTTACCTTGAAACAAACAAGTCACTTTGTTGTTCAGAGTATGTTTTTATCTGTTTTCTGCTGCTTCCAATCTTTGAGCTAAACTCGCTGTCTGCTCCCTCATGAGATTAATATCTGTCCTCTCGCCTCGCTCTTATAAAGAAAGCAAATATTTCCCAATATGTTCAAGTGTTCTTTTACAGGCGGAAAAGCAGACACACACACACACACACACACACACACACACACACACACACACACACACACACACACACACACACACACAATCACAGCCACGACTCCCCTCCCCCATTACACACAGACAGACACACACAATCCCAGGACGATGTGACTCAGACACACACAGCCTACACAACATTCCAGTCAATTCTCCACACCAGAGTTCAGCATTCCAGCCTGGTGTTAGATGCTTTCCTCCCACTGCACACAGGAAGCCATGTGTGTGTGTGTGTGTGTGTGTGTGTGTGTGTGTGTGTGTGTGTGTGTGTGTGTGTGTGTGTGTGTGTGTGTGTGTGTGTGTGTGTGTGTGTGTGTGTGTGTTAAAAGCTTTAGATGTTGCTTTAGCAGGGGGCCACAGTGAAGGGCTTTCTCTGTCAGATCAGCTGCCCTGAGCTCAGTTTCTAATCCGTGGCTGCAACAATCTGCTCTGTTCTCCCAAAACTGCACCCAGAAGTCTGTTTCTATAATAACTGGCAGGCGGCAGACGCCACAACTGGTTACCATTTTATATTGGCTGTTAGAAATTTAGGATGATAGCTATTCCTATCGTATTTTTGAATTTTTATCTCAAAAAAATCCAAAATCACAGGGGAATGAGTGGCGCATTGTGCTCTTGGTAAAGGCAGGTGACAAAAAATGAGAAAGACAGTGTTGGAATCAGACAAACTGCAGGGATTGACAAGCAACAGTCAGCACACTCGCTACATTATTCAGGGTTTTGTTACTGCTGGGTGGGTTGACTGGCACACAACAAATGTACAAGAAATGTTTACAGTCTATAGCAACTGACTTTAGTTTTCATCTAACTAAGTATGATAGAAATGCCCCCTTGGGATCAAAGCAGACTAATATTTTTTCTATTTAACACCAAAGTTAAGTGAGGAATGTCACTAAGATGACAAATATGGATTTTAAAGTCTGCAAAAAAAGACAAGAGTGGTATCCTATGGGAAGGAGAATCTGGTCATTTTTATTTAACGGTGCCTTGAGAGTTAATATACGCATGACACACTACAGAACATCAGCCATTCGGCTCATTTAATCAATCCATGGTGGGATTTAAGGCCACTGAAACTTCACCTACATCCCTGAAAGACTTCTGTACACTGAGCCAATAGCTTAATGTGGATGTGGCATTTTGTTGGCTGAAAAACAACATTTATTGCACTGTCAAGTGAAAGTTAGCGAGCCAGGCAGACTAGATCCCAGTTGTCCTGCTGGAAGCATGGACAGAAAATCTAAATATATATATATAAGACAAATGCAGTCAGCAAGAAGTCACCAATTGGTTTGTGGACGACCGTCAAACCACAAAGGTTTGGAAATATTTTGAAACCAGAGCAAGAGATGGATCTGACAGGAACACACTCTACTACGACAGACTAATATACGAAGTCACAGTTATAATGTATGGACTGTTCAAATTGCAGACAGGACTAAGCAAAGCTAATGCTTGTAGCAAATGAGGTATGTAAATAAATTATCAGATAGATAGATAGATAGATAGATAGATAGATAGATAGATAGATAGATAGATAGATAGATAGATAGATAGATAGATAGATAGATATTTGTCAATTAGTGCACTCAGAATCCTTACAATGTAAAATAGTGAAGTGTGTCAAATCCATCCTAATTATATTAAAGCATGGACCACCTTCTTGCAGTCTAGGAACATACGCTGCAAGAGGACAAAGCTCACAAATGATGTCATTGTGGAAGGTGCTTTTAAATTAGACTTACAGTTCGACTGGTCTCAGACTAATGAAGAGCATCCCGAGCAGTTTGTACCAAAAGTTCATGATGCTTGAGAACACCAATGCAATGAATATTCCAATTCAGACCAAGTTAATACAAAAATTCAATCAAATCCAAAGAGATTTAGTGTAAATTTAAAAACAAAATAGAATATATATATATATATATATATATATATATATATATATATATATATATATATATATATATAAAGCCTTTTCACAATATCAAAGAAATTTGATAATGTTTGGGGCCCTGAACATTTTCTGAAATGGAGCCATCAGAAACATCTCATGGCAGCCCTGGTGGCTATTTTATTTTCTACCATAATCTACTTACATATTTTGCATCACATCTCATGAACCAAACACGACAACACAGAAATGTTGATGTCCACACATACATTTTGATGGTCAGAGATTACAATGATACCAAATACATGTATTGTAACCTGTTTAAGTGACAAATTAACGGTAAATTCAGAGAAATCACAGTATCTGAGAATCTAGATTTCATAATATTATGGCTGTGCCATTGATGTTAGAGTTTTTAAAGCTTAAACCTATTGTTCAATAACCCTGAAAGTACGGAGACTGTAAAGAGCAGAACAATATTCAGTATGACCTTCTTAGCTTCAACTAAATCTGTCAAACACAAGGACTTCTTTCTGCAGTGTGATTAATGCCTCTCATGCACAGTGTAACTGCATGCATTTACTAAAGTTGATAGAGACACACTGTAGGTGCATGGTAGCCTCTGCAACTACACTACATGAATCACTGTTTGTTCACACAAAGCAGGGGAATGCTGCCCTTGCACCGAGTGGGTGGTTGTGTAAAACACTGTATACAGCAGAAATAAAAGTGATAAGATGCCAGGGTTTTAAAAAGTCACACCCACCAGGATGTTATCAGACACACTCCCACAAACTTCTAACATGGCTGCACGCCCACATATAAAGCGATCCACATATAAAGGAATGAAAAGCGAACATAATCCCAATCAACCTCCCACCACACTCGCACACACACACGAGTGAAGCAAAAAAAGTCAGATAGTGAAGTGTGTGTGCTCAGCCGTGGCCGGGAACATGATGATGTGTCTGTGTGCGTGTTGTGGGCTGCACAGTGGACAGAATTAAGGTAATTTCACGGCCTGGTGGTGCTGACTTGTAGCCGCTTGCATTCCTTGCTGCTGCAGTACAACCACTGAAATGTACGTGTAGGTGGAAATGCTGTTGTGAGAGCTGGAGACCACTTCAAAACCCATAATAACAGCGCTGATATCAAGCTCTAACACTAATATTTGGGGGCTTATGCTGTTCACAGATGACTGTGGAAAATAGGATTTTTTCAAAACAGACCCTTTGAACGACATTCTGTTGGATAATAAATGAAATGATTCAGGTTTTCTCCTGCATTTTGTCTTGTTATCCAGCATACACTAAAAGCTTTTAGTCAGATTACTACCTCTGCTGATAAAAACAAGAATGTAAACTGATTAGCTTTGTAATAAACATAACCAATCCAACTGTACAATACTAGCACGACACATGTGATGTGATCTTTGACGTAGCACCGCTATCAGCTCCTGTAATCAACGTAACCCCAGCACACAGTGTGACAGCGGCGATACCTCCTCAACCTGTCGAGTCTCATGTTTTACACATGAGACTCCCGTTTCAGGGCCTGTTCTGTTATCCAACAGCTGTGAAATCAAAATCTCTCCAACTGTCACTACCAGAGAACATTCTGTATAAAAACCTTTTTGGCTTCAGTAGCTCCTTACATGTGTGCTGATCACGGCAGCCAGCGGTAGATAATGTGGTAAATAAAGCCATTTCTGTCCATCTGTTGTGTGAAACTTGTCTCATTCGGTGTTGTTCACCTTTTAGCCACACACAAATCCATCGATTTAACAGCAAATCAGAGTTTAGCAAATGTAAATAAGAACAGAATGCCTGATGAGAACTCAGTTTCTCATTGCGTGGGAACATTGTGTATGAAGCACTATAGCATGAATCCAAACAGTGACAGTTTGAAGGGTAAGGATGTTTTTTTTTTGTCTTATTCAAAATCAGTAAAAAAGAGAGTGAAATGTGAGCCATAAAATCATGAACTGGGTAACTACACAGCTGCAGGTAGTGTTAGTTCCAAAACCAAGAAGCAGATCATCAGCAAAGAGCACTAATATGAGCAGCATTTTTAGCAATTGGTAATGGCAATTTTGGAACAGTACCAAAGGGCTGTAGTGAACTAAAGAAAATGCTGGTCGACTGAAATTGCACCGACACTTTAGTCAATTGATTAATCTAAATATTAAGGTTGAGACTCAAAGAGAATATTATGCACGTCACCAGTAATATGATTAACATAGAAGTTGTAGTAACACAGTTTGGCTGTTATGACAAATTGCTGCCCAAGCTGGTGCTGGTGCTGGGAACTTGGTAGAGACTGTACATATTCCTGTAGAGGATGGAGACACAATGCCTCAGGTCCTGATGTGGCCTCAAATACAATAATGGAAGTCTTGTTTCGGGGCTTGTTTGATGCCAAAACAGAAATTTGACAAGTTATCAGTGACAGTCATTTTATCTGCTTTTTTGAAACAGAACTGCACTTATACTATGAGATAAATGACCATGAATGTGAGGCCAAATTAAATTGTGGTCACTGCAGAATGTTAGTGGATCAATCCGAGCCAGGTGGACTCTGATTTTTTTATTTTATTTTATTTGACTAATGGCCAAACTTGATCTTTATGAGAAAATCATAATCCAGCCTGAATGAGAAAAATATGGGACATTATTAGAAGACAGTATTCTTTAAGAACAGGAACAGGAAAAGAGGAAACCTGCAGATACAACAGAAGCAAAGCATATAATTGTCTCAAAATGCATTTCTATATTGTATTATTGAAGCATATCCTCACATTTAAAGAAGCCTTTTTACACTGAGTTCAGGTGATTTTTGACTTCACTGCTCTTCATGACAAGTGGAAACACCTGTACCGAATAACTTGTGATTTGGCAAACATTTTGCTCTCACTACTGATCAGCTGTTTCGGCTACTTACATCGTCTTCCTGTCCAGACAACATGAAACATGGCTGATACCAGCTGGTTAGTAAGACTAATTACGGTACAACTTTCCAGACTGACAACCACTGAAGATTTTTCTTCCAAAGATGACAGTTTTATTTCTTCTTCTTTGACATTTTTAGTAGTTGGCAAACAAGTTTAGTTTTTGACTTCTTCTACTCTCTATAATACAGCTTTGTGTCACATAGCCTACACTGCCACCTTCTGACAACACTATCCTGTCTAGTTTATTAGCTTTTTGTGACATAACTTTGCAAACTTTTAATATTTATTCCTGGTAGCTTGACTGGTTGAGCGGGTGACCCATAAACCCTGACAAAGTGACCATGGATTCCAATCCTCCTCAAACTCTTCTATCCACTTTCCCATCTCTGTCCACTGTCCTAAATAATAAAGTCTAAAAATACGGAGTAGTGAGAGTGCCAAATTACAAAAATAAATCTATAAAATAATAAGCAAATAAAAGTGGAAATATAAAGACAAACAAATCAAATAAAAAATAAACAATGTGCAGAATGTAGCCAGCATGAATAAGCCTGTGAACATGAGCTCAGGAAACAGAAACCCTGAAGTTATGATACGAACTTCTCTCACAGTAGAAGTGTAGCAAAAGCCATGTGTAAAAAGACAGACAGCTGCTCGACTCATAACTGGTGATTTGTCTGTATTTCCAGCACTTGTGTAGCTGAATACATCGACTTTTCAGCTATGAATATCTTTGCATGCACTGACAAATCTTTTTACATGTACAAATTTTAAAACAGATTAACATATTTTTTTTACACATTTGAAAACCTACTTACAGATACATGTTTAAATGACTTTTGCAGATTCTGGTTTGCATTAAGAAATTCTTTTACAAATCTCACTTTGGACACACAGATTGCGATAGAGAGGGACAACTCTCCATTCGCACTGACAAATAGTTTTGCTACAATTATTGCACCCCGACACAAGACTTTTACCCAACATGTTTATCCTTCGTCCTCAATCGGGATTCCTTCTGCACCTGCACATGACATTCCTACTGCGCACATTTTTCTGCGCATATTTTTTTTGCTTTTAAAGCGACATTATAACATTATAATGTTGTTTTAAAAGCAAAGAAAAAGGGACATTTCTTCTTTTTATTTTTTGAAATTATCTTATTTGTCTTTATATTTCTTCTTTTATTAGCATTTTCTTTTCATTTTCTGATTAACACTGCTTTACACTGTCACATTATTTATTTTTTATTTTATTTATAAGCACATTATTTCTTTTTTCAAATTTTATTTTGTCTGTCTTTATATTTCTACATTCATTAGCCTTTTCTTTTATGGATTTATTTTTTGATTAATATTTCTTTACATAGCAACATTATATATTTTTTATTTAATTTATTCGGCTTTATATTTCCACTTTTATTTGCTTATTCTTTTATAGATTTTTTTTAATTTGGCACTCCCACTATTCCATATAAAAGGCCAAAAAAGTTAAATTAAATTTTAATAAAAATTACATAGAAACCCAACTAGCAAAACACACAAACTGGATACACTATACAATATGAAGCAATATTATGCAACCCTGACTAAACAAGATTACTAAATAAGGGTAAGTTTTTGTGTCTTTCTGTCTTTTTGAGGTCATTTATCATCCCTCTGCGGTTGTTTTGAATCGCTCCATGCAGAGGCTGTGGCCCAGGGGTCCCCTGATGCCACGGGCCCGTCAGCCTGGGTCCGACGGGCTCATTCAGTAAGACATCCAGGCCTCAGCGGAGGCAGTGATAACCCAGATGGTCTGCTTACAGCACTGACCTACATAGACCCAGAGAGACTGACAAGAACAAGTGAGCCGAGCACAGCGTGAGTGTGTGTTTTCCTGGAGGACAAAGCAAAAAAAAAAAAATTGAGCAATTACACAACGTTTATGAGTGAATCTTAGCTGAGTATTTTCAAAGCAATTTATTCCCCTGGGTCAAGTTTTGTTTCAGCGGCCAATTTAGCTTGACTTCATTAACAGTGTTAAAAAGGTGAGGATTATAATGATGCACTGCAGCACATCACCAGCCCACTGAGCACCAACTGAAGGATGAACTACTTTAGTCACATTACGACCCTCTTATCAAAGGTGATGCCCCTCATTTCTACTCATTTTTTAAAAGCGGCTCTGAGTGGGATTTTATATCAGCCCTAAATTGGCCCATTGCTGTGTGACAGACAACATCAATATGTCCCTTTTTTCCACCACAGACCTGTGAGCCAGTGTACTGTTGCTATCACCAGGTTGGAGCTTTCTAGCTTTGCCTGCCAGACTGATGACGAGCTCTGGCTCAGCTCTCACCGCTCACCCCTCGACTCCTCGGTTGTCTGATCAGCCTCCAGCCTATAAAAAAACTCTCAGATCCTTCCTCCAGGACGAACTGATTTTCTACTGATATCATTTTCACACCAAATAAAACCACAGCTTGGATCCTCAAACTGCTACTTTCATGCATAATATGTGGGGAATACATGGAAGCTGAATGTTTAACTAGGTCGTTGTCAGCTAACATGCTTTTTGTAGCAACAGCTTATTGTGCTGCCTCTAAATTGGTCAAGAAATCAATTAAAGCACAACGTAAGGCATTCAACCACTAAATCCCAAGTGGTCTGTGTGTTTGTTTGTTTTATCTTTGCTCTGGTCATCGTTTTTACTCACTGTGGACTCATTTTTCGCTGCAGGATAAAGTTCTGCACCTTGTTGAAAACAGCACAACCATGTATCAACAAGTAGAGAGAGCTCAAAAATGTGTTTTGTGCAGTCTGACAGGTAGAATGCCATAAATCATTAAACACAGAAAGCGTAGATTCACACCTCTCCTGTATCTGCTCTGCTCTACCTGGAGTTCAGTCAAATTCAGATGAAACAATATTTGAATATTTTAAATTTAATATCGAGCACATCATTTTTATTTTTTATTTTTTATTTTTTTACAGAATCTGATTAGGGCAAACATTTCATTTTGAAAGATTTTTTTTTTAAATAGGATGTGTAGAAAAAAGTTATTCTGATAACTTGCTGTTTTTTCTGATGGAAATCCATGTCACACATATTGCTTTTCCTGGTGAATTTTGTCAGATAGGATTTTACTAGTACAATATACTTTTTTTGACATGAATATTCTCCCTTTGTGTATAGCATACATGTTAGTGCATGTGAGTCCCTCCCTTTGAAACTATTTTTTTCCCTGTGTTCATAAACAGACCAGGAGTGACCTCCCATACTGCAGTGGAAGGGTGTGGGAGAAAAGTAAAGTCTACACTGTGTAAAAAAAAAAAAAAGTCCAAGAAAAGATAGGAAATTCTGGCAGCAAGAGTGCTGGAAAAAATATTGTAAACCTATGTGATTTTACACATATTTTCACACACTATAAAAGAAGAAATTAATATTTTCAAAATTACAGACTATTAACCTGAACATTATTCATAGCCATGGCTGTAAATTAATAACTTTTCCGTATGTAAATTAATGCTTTTAAGTGATTTTGCAAGATATTACCTGTAACTTCACAAAACAAGGAGAATCTGTAAAATAAGAGTAATATGTTAGGTAAATTACAGTTAAAAGCTGTTTTTTTTTTTTTTTACAGTGCAGCATTCAGTTGCTGCACAGTGCTGGTGTGGGCTAAAGGTTGTGGCAACATTTTTTTAAGCCCTTGTGTGCACAACCTTTCCATTTGTAAATCAGTGTTACGGGATGTGGGAGGTTAGGCCGAGGTGGTGGTCTTGTTTGTGGTGCTGATAGTTTTGAATGTTGCACATAGAAACTTTAAGCTGAGTAAGCAGATACTAATTCTCTTGCCACAACTGTATAAATAATGTTGCTTTACTTGTTGGTGCATGAAGCAAGTACGTTCAGTTTTTCTCTTCCCATGGTTCTCTAGTAAAACTTGGCCTAGTTGGCCTCTAGCACTGTGGTCTTGCATTGAACCCAGGGAAAAAGGGTGGGTGTGTAGTGTGTAATGTCTCACCTGGGAGTTTATTTTTTGTTATGCAACATGCACTGTACCCCTCGAGCACCCCCAGAAAGATACTGCAGATATTTAACTATAGTTTAGTGGGAAAAAAAGCCAAACCAGTTGGAAGCATGCAGAGACAGAGGTCTGTTAAAATCCCTGCAGGCTGTAGAAATGCTTTTGCTGGAAATCATGCACAGTAAGAATGTTTGGCAGAATTCAGAGCACCATATAACCCTTTCAAGGAAAAAGGAAAAAAAGCGTAGCCTGTTATCCAAGCCTCACATTCTTTTGTCACAGATGGTTCTCCTTAGCGAGCACCTCATACTGAATCTGGATTGGATGGAATTTCAAGAGAACCCACGCTTTAAAGAGAAGTGGCTCATTTGGGGGAAACAAACGTCAGCTGGTTCTTTTCATTATGATTTGTGGCTGCTGTGGGCTGCTGCACATGGAAACTTTTCTTTTCGACTTGCTTGTCTACTTCCAGCGATTTAGGTCCTAACTGTGCAGGCAGTGGGTGCTCGTTTATGCAGTATGTATGGCCCCCTGAAACTGTTTGAGAAGCAGGGCCATCATCAGAGATGTAGTGTTATTTTGATCCACCTCAACAAGACTGCTTCCAACTTCTAGCTCACAGGGACAACGTGATCAGCAAACTGTTTGTTTTCTTTGCTCGAGTGGAAAAATTTGCATTTAACTCAGTGAAGTTTCTCACTTTCCAAAAACATTTCACCAAACACCCTGCAAACAAAAATTACATGCAGAGAACAAGTGGAATTTTTACTGGGGAGAGTTCTATCTTCTTTTTCTGCCAATATCTTAATTTCACTAAAAACATATCACTGTGATGTGGAATGATGGACAGTGTCTGTCTGCAGTGCGGCTCTTATTTTCCTTCTCCAAAAAGGTAAGAGGAGACAAAGAAAGAGCTGATAATTATCAGCAGTCCAGACTGTGGTCCTTTCTCTGATTATTTTGTTATGCCAAGCTTTCCAAGCATGACAAACCCGGACTATCAGATGTCAGCATCTGTCTCCTCACATTCTTAAAACCCCTGTATAACTGCACCCACACTCATCTTCACACTTTCAACAAATCGCACAGCTGTCAAAGAGCCGAACAAAGACGATCATTCTCAGAGTCTTACAGCACTCGGTGCCACCCGAGTTCAGCTGGCATTGTTCCTGCTTGGCCAAGCGAACCAAACTTATGAAACACAGTCAGCAGAGTTCACATAATCTGCTCCAACATGCTCGGTGTGAGCACACCCTCCGTGTAGAGGCTCGGTCCTTGACGAGAATGCAAAGGCGTGCCTGAAAAAGAATGCGTGTGGAGTCTTTTTTTGTTTCACCATGTTAGCTGACTGGAGAACAAATTACACCAAGATCCAGTTCAGCAGCATGTACAACAGATGACGGAATGATTAGAGTCACATTTCTATTAGTGTGATGCCCGGATGGAGGCTACAGGTATTGGCCAGCTGGTTTACTGGTTTCAAATTGCACTTTACTGTGAGAAAAAAATGAACAACCACCTCCTACCCGACTGAAAATATCAAGTTTTTCCAAATATTTGTGCAGTATGGCTATTTCTTTTGGTGGATTATTCATTTAAATGACCATTTAATGCTCGTCTCCCCATATGCAAATATTTCAGCAAAACAATTCCAGTTATTCTGAATAACAATGAAGCTGCATCTTTCACTGACCTCAAATCACAATGACTGTATCTGGTTTAAGAAAATTAAAAAAAAAAAAAAAAGAAAAACAGGATGGTAAGTGAGGTGAAGCCAGACCATTATGTTCTACAGAATTTCTGAGCAAGACTATATTTTCATTAACCCTCTGAACTTCCCAAGCTACTGGTGGATTTAAAATCATGTTGTCTTTAACAAAACTAATCAGCAAATTTTCATTTTACATTTATTAGTCAGAAACTGTAAAAAAATAAGGAAAATATTTGCCAGATTTTCAACTTTTCGATGGTTCTTGAACTGATAATGTGTCACCTCCAGTTCCACCTGGAAATTTTTTTTTAGAATTTATGCTTAAATTTGTGGTATTTTATGAAAATCATTTTACTATACATGCCTCATTTAAAAAATCTGACAAAAATAAACAGCTTGCTCGAACTAGATAACTTTAAAAAATTAATAAATTCTGTGCTCCTGAGCACAATTGAGACGCGATGACTGACTTAGCTTTCATCCGCAGTCAAGTGATAAATATTCCTGGAGGGACTAAGACATAAAGAGAGGAGTCGAAGAAAGGAATTAAGGTTGTGCAATTAGCGCAATGAGTTAAGGTGACATTTTTGTTTCTAGCTTCTTCTCTTCTTTTGTTATAGCCACGTGTAACAAAACCTTTAATGCCTCCTTCTGACAGCTCTCCGTAGCCTAGTTTCTGTGTTTCAAAGCGGTTAATGGAAACGTACAAACATTTTCCTTTATAATAATAATACTACTACAGTTAAAAAAATGCTCTTTTCCACATGTAGTTCTCCATCCCAAAAGCTATGTACTATAAATAAAAGGGTTAAGCATAATTGGAACTTGGAAACATCCAACCAACTGTGGTGTTGCATTGACTAAAGGGTGGTGGTGTAAACTGTGGATATGTGCAGTAGAAGTATTACCTTTTAAAAAACATATTTTGGGGCAAAGTAACTAAACCAATTAATTTTTTAAAAAAAAGCTGATTTGACTGGTGACTCTGGACATATAGTTTTTATTTCTTGGTAACTGTTAAAGTTGTAGTCCTGGCTCTCTCCCTACTCATGTAGATAGAGATCTGGTCTTGTTAGCTCAAAATAACTGCCTGAGAATCTTACCAAGATGACTGAGTGACAAGACTTGCCTTTAAGACTTTGTTCCTAGAGAACTAGAATAGAACTGTTCTCCTGCTACTACACTAAGCCAAAATGCCTGCTGTAAAAAAGGACTTTCTTGAGGTTCTTTGCAAGTTGCCAGTTAACCGTCCCTCAAATCTGATTAACCCACACAAGAAATAATTACAAAAAATAAAGATTTTCTTTTTCCTACTATTTCTGTCTTGTTTTGAGGTTGTCTAAATTATCTTACACACTGCTGAGCAGCTTAATGCGAAGCAATAAATTATAAGCTCATAATCTTATCACATCTTAACTATTTACCTGCAAAACAACCAAGTCAACTCAACTCTAAGAACTTACATGTGCCAGCTAAAAGTTCCAGCTAAAACTTTGGAACGTATACAAATGTTTTTCTTTGTCTTTTTTTTCCCAGTATTTTACTGAGGCCATCAGAGCTATGAAATAACAAAAATGGAATTAAGTGGTAAAAAAAAGGGGGGAAAATGAAGCTAAATCTGTTTTAAATGTTAGATACTTGGCTTTCAACCAACTTCATGAGGTCGTCTACTGGAGCCCTTCCAGCAGTCTTGAAGGAGTTCCCACATATGCTGAGCACTTGTTGGCTGCTTTTTCTTCACTCTCTTCTCCAACTTATTCCAAACTATCTCAGCTGGTTTAGGTGGGTACTTAGGGAGGCCAGGTCATCGCATGCAGCACTCCATCACTCTGCTTCTTCGTCAAACAGCCTCGAAGTGTGGTTTGGCTAATTATCCTGCTTAAAAAAGAAATCCAATAAAATAATGGTCCCACTAAGCTCAAACAAAATGTGATCATGTGTTTCCACAGGATGTTGTTTTTGCCATGTTGGTTAAGTGTTGCCTTAAATTGTCTTTTCAGTACTTCACGGTGGGAACCAAACATGCAGAAAACATTTGCTCACCTTCTAAATGTGTTACAAAGACGCAGCTGCTGCAACAAGAAATCTCACCTCATCAGACCAAAGTCCAGGTTTCCATTGGTCTAATGTCCTTTCCTTGTGTTTCTGGATCCAACACTGGCTCTAATCTGAGCTGCTAATAGTTGTTAATTTCCAAGTTTGCTAATGCAGATGAACTTCCTGGTGTACCTTTCCTGGCAGTTTCATCATAAAATGTGATGATTTCTGACCCTAAATAAAACTTGTTGAACTTTTCCAAACTGACAAACATGCATGTCTTAAAGTAATGATGAACGGTCATTTCTTTTTGTTCCTGTTAGTGGTTCTTGCTGATAAATGAATTACTTCAGAACCTGAAAAGGGATGTGTGTCGTATACCAACACTGTCTCAGCATAAGAAGACGACAGTAATATGAAGACAATAAATACCACAAGTTAGCTTTGAGAAGACAAACCTTGAGCTGAAAACTATTCCAGGTAAGGACCTCATGAAGCTGGTTATCATAGTGAGAGTGTGCAAAGCCGTCATTTAGGACGAAGAATATAAAAACCATATATTTTGATTTGTTTACCACATATTTTCTAGTTTTGATGTCTACACTTTTGTTCTACGTGGAGCGAATAGACAACAGCTGGATGACCAACCTTCATATCTAGGATCCTCACTGGCGATGAGAGGTGTGTCTGCAGCTACCATCAAGTGAAGAAACAGCAGTTTTCACAGTGGAAGAGCTGCAGCCTGCAAGACGGACAGGAAAAGACTCATGAGGTCAGAAGCGCCCAGGAGCATGCTTGTTGTTTTCTTCAACATCCACACAGTTGTGCACTGAGAATTAATCTCCTAGGCTTGGACTTTCAAAGTAAGCAAAGGTGGAAGCAGTACTCAGGCCAGATACTTAAGTAAAAGTAGTATTACCACAGTTTAAAAATGCTTTGTCCCAAAAGCTAAGTCCTATAAGCAAAATGTACAAGTATACTCTTTAAAAGCAAAACTTGGAAACATCCAACCAATCATGTTGTCGCACTGACCCGAGGGTGGTGGTGTAAACTGAAGATATGCACAGTAAAAGTATAATCTTTTTAAAACTTATTCTGTAGAGGTCACCAAACCAAGCAGTATTATTACATCAAATCTGGTCAGTGTCTCTGGACATAGTTCTACTGTGATATCCCGCAGTGTGTGAAGGAGAACATTCAGCACAAACCATCTGAACAATGTCATTTAAGTGTTCGAATACGCCATGTTCTCAGTCAACACTGTGTCTGAGCATAGATTTTTTTGGCCAAAACAACACCACCACTCTTGCTGCTTCCTATGACTTCTTCCTCTTCCCTAAAGTAAAAGTCACAGTTTACAGGTTACCATTTTAACACAAGTTAGGAGATTTAGTGTTTATTGCAGATTGTTTTTGGCATGCCAACATAACTTGACTTCCACGGAGTGTTACAAGCATTGCAGAACTACTAGGAGCACTGTATCTTTGCACAAAAATATTCTGATGGGATATTTTAGTCTGAAATTTTTGCATCTTTTATCAAGCAGAAAATATTGAAAAACCTTTGGATGAGTAGTTGTTTCCAAACTTGTGACCATAAATAGAAACATGTCGTAATACTTGCATATTAGGAAAAGCCGGTTCACGTGAGCTTTTTTATGTGTGTGACCTTGACTTCTAACTTGTATGTTGATTTAGGATTTGGCAGACACGGTCTTTAATGCCGTACTTCATTCGGCCTTCATTGATTTTTACACCACTTTCGCTGTCATTATGAATGTCAAATTTACTTTGGCAGGACACATCGAATTCCTCCCACCAACCCCCTCATCTCTCTTTGTACTGTATCACTGCTGCACCGTTCCTGCCTCTCTGCTCCAAGTAAAGAGGCTGCCATGACAGGCTGCCTGTTTTCAGAAGTGAGGCAGAGAAGAGCTTAACTCGGGGGAGCTCTGGAGATCAAAGTATTTACACACACACACACACACACACACACACACACACACACACACACACACACACACACACACACACACACACACACACACACACACACGGGCGGAGGGATGTGAAATATCGAAATATCAGCATCAAACTGGATGCGACAAGGTCTTTCCCATGGCACTTTCTGCTGCTGCCTCTTCATAAACACACACATACGGAAAATATTTGAAATCTGTAAGGGCATATTAGGAGAAATCTCTACGGGTGTTTCAGCATCAACCCGCTCTCTTTGACAAGACGATCCCTTTTGTGTATGCACTGCCAGCTTTTTAGTGTGTGTGCATGTGTGTGTGAAGCAAAGATGCCCCACATTCCCCTTGTGCATGATTTTAGCTTTGACCAAATTAACATTTTTCTCCATACCACCAGCTCTGCCCTCTTTCACTCTTTCATTCTGTCTTTGTCTCCCCTCGCCGCCCCACCTTCACCCGCCACCACCTCTGCAGCATCCTAACAGTAATACAAGGGGGCGAGATTATCCAGGCAAAGCCATTGTGGTTTCAACGCGAACCTCCGGGGATCTCCAGAGAGCTCCAGATCCCTTTACATAACAGCTCATCATCTACCAAGCGCCGAGGAGATTAGGATGCAATTTCAGATTTGTCTCTGAAGGCGAATATTAAAGAGAGCCTTGGGTTTTCATTTGGCACTTGAAGGGGAGTATCAGTGGCGCTTCAAGTGCAGGATGGACAGTTAAAGATTCATCTGCAGGCAAGAGAAAAAAAAATCTGCTTCTTATTTCTACTTCATCCAGTGGTCACAGACAAATCCCTGAAATGTCACATGTCTTTTCAATCAAAATAATTCATCATAGGATTTGGCTTTGTGTCCTGTCTCCTCTTTTTTTAAGATTACATTTACACTTAACAAAGCAAACCAGGCACTGTAGTCAATCAATCAGACATTATTTACATAACCCTTTTCGTACATATGAAATCTAACATCAAGGGCTTTACAGACAAAAGGAAGCAAAGTGTGTTAAAACAAAACAAACCGACCAACCCAACCCCCATCCCCAACCCAGCATCATGTTTTAAATGTAGGACTCTCAAGCACCGCACCGCCATTGAGGAAATGGTATCCTAAATAACGCATGCAAACAATATAAAGTAAAATAAATAAAGAAAATACACTCAACAAAAATATAAACGCGACACTTTTGTTTTTGCTCCCATTTTTAATGAGATGAACTCAAAGATCTAAAACTTTTTCCACATACACAATATCACCATTTCTCTCAAATATTGTTCACAAATCTGTGATAGTGAGCACTTCTCCTTTGCTGAGATAATCCATCCCACCTCACAGGTGTGCCATATCAAGATGCTGATTAGACACCATGATTAGTGCACAGGTGTGCCTCAGACTGCCCCAGCAACTTCGCACAGCCATTGAAGAGGAGTGGACCAACATTCCACAGGCCACAATCGACAACCTGATCAACTCTATGTGAAGGAGATGTGTTGCACTGCATGAGGCAAATAGTGGTCATACCAGATAGTGACTGGTTTTCTGAGTCTCCAGACCCCCCCCAAACACAAAACTGCACCTTTCAGGGGCCGTTTACACAAGGATGCTTGCAGGTGAAAACGGCAAAATATTTCAACAAAACACCCTACCGTTTATACGAGGACGGCGTTTTGGGGGCTTGAAAACGCAAAATTTGAAACCGACCTCCAGAGCGGAAAAGTAGAAAACGCTCCGCCGTTACGTTTCCGTCTAAACAGCAAAACGCAAAACTTTGCCGAGATCTGACCACGTCACACACGCGATTACGTCACATACGTGCTTTGGTTTGCCGGCCGGTACAAGGACGTAAACAAAGATGTGTGATTATTTCCATCCTTCGTACCTTCAAGCAACTCTGGCAGCTCTATGTACACTACAGGAGTCGTACCAACAAACGTACAGAATCTGTACAGATTCCATTCATGAACATTTACCGCGGCGGAGATCCGAAAAGTAAGCATGCGCGTAGACATGGCAGAGTTTTATCACAGCGCCACCCAGCTGCCTGGCATGCATATCCAATCGAATTCCACACACTACAGAGTCACCGTATATACGCAGATTTCCTTCAAAACCGCTCGTCTAAACATGAAATGACAAGACGCCACTTTTGCGTTTTCTGTTAGGATGGTCCTCGTGTAAACGGCCCCTCAGAGTGGCCTTTTATTGTGGGCAGTCTAAGGCACACCTGTGCACTAATCATGGTGTCTAATCAGCATCTTGATATGGCACACCTGTGAGGCGGGATGGATTATCTCAGCAAAGGAGAAGTGCTCACTAATAATATTGTGGTGATATTGTGTATGTGGAAAAAGTTTTAGATCTTTGAGTTCATCTCATAAAAAATGGGAGCAAAAACAAAAGTGTTGCAATCTAAATTATTTCTAAAAGAGTAATAAATTAATCAAATCAATCAAGTTAATTAAGAGCCTCACTAAAAAGGTGGGAGTTTGCTTTTAAAAGCATCAACACTGTCTGCTGCCCTCATGCAACACACAAGCTGCAATAGAATGAGTTGCACTTTACAAGCCAATACAGAAGATTATGTTTTATGCATTTGTTGCTGAAAGCAAGACCACGTAAAAAAGATCTGTTTGCATGCAGAGAAATTTTTAACAGCCGCTAGCCATGTTGCCATAAAGTATTTTTATGCACATTTTGAAATATTGCATTGCAGCTAACAAGTGAGTCTACTGTCTGAATCTGAAACATGAATGAATCTAGTGATTGCAAACTCTTCAGATGATGTCTTCAGCATCATCTGAACAGTGCTTTGGAATGTACAGTTAAATCAGGTCAAGTAAAAAAATATATAGTTTGTAGAACGAAACAGTGTCAGCATTAAACCCTGAGTGTAGAGGCATGATTCAGTCACTACTTATAGTTCTACAGCAGGATACATTTTGTCTCACAAGTATGTTTGTCTATTTCAGGTTGTACACGCTTCCATTTAAATGGCTGGCAGTGAGTTTGGTCGCATATAAAAGCTGAGTAGGTGGGAGAAACACACAAAAGTTATTTTTGTGTGTAACATTTTTCCACTGTAAACTTTCTGGAGTCAGTAGGGTGAGCCAAGGACAGAGATAATGAATGTACATGTGCAGTATAAGCAGAGTAAATACAACAACTGACATTGTTATCCTAGTTTTTGAGTGGATCCATTTTTATACAAGGCATTCAGGCACTCAAATTTAACGGTGGACAGTAAAATAGTGTTCTGGACCATAAAGTAGGATTTATTCTGTACACAGACATGTTCTCATAATCCAACCACGAACCGCAAGCGAGAGAAAACAAAGTAACATATAGAGAAAAGTCATAAAATCAGCAGTATAATGCAGCAGTATCTCTCTGAGAGTAGTGGCCATATGCTGGCGGCCACACAAGACCAGGAAAGAGCCTTAGAGTATGCTGAATTAACCAAAGGTACACTTCACTTCCACATTTTATTACTCCAGCTTGTCTTTTGCAACAGAGGTGCAACAGTTAATTGATAAGTCGTTCACTATTAAGTTAATCTCCAACTATTTTGCTAAACAATTAATCTGTTTGAGTAAGTAAGTCAAAATTCTCTGATTTTAACTTCTTAAATTTGAATATTTTCTTGTTTCTTTACTTCTCTAAGATGGTAAACTGAATACCACTATGCAACCAGATGCTGATGTTAACTTGTTTTGGTGTAAAACAAACAAACAAACAATCAAACAAACAAACAAAAAAACATCCACTTTTAATGACTAACCTGCAACCAGAAGACATTTTAAAAAGCTCCATTACAGCTGCCTTTTTTCCTTTTAGACCACTTGGTAATTTTAGTTGTTCAACAGAGCTCAGAGTCAGATTAAATGACATGCAAATGAAATGAAGTTTCAGTTTAACGTCGTCCAAAACCTCCCATGAATCCGTCTCCGTTCATCCGTAAAGTCTTATAGTGCTTCACAACAGCACTCAGTCACGTTATCAGAAATTCAGACCTTCTGTTTTCCTGTCCAGCAAAGCCATCAGATGACAGTTTAAGCAGGAAATTGTGACAGATGAAGGCTAAGGAATCCTGATAAAGGATCTGCTCTCTGCGGTTGAAAGGAGGAAGGATAATTGTCTTTATTAGGCAGATTATCTACATTCAGGTGGGACATTCGGAGTGAGCAGAGGCTGTACAATCCAGTTTTTTTTCTTTTCTCTCATGAATGAGTTTGATCTTCCAGAGTAAGCTTTCACACGCCGTTAAATAAAACATTCAAGGACAAGTGTAAGCCAAGGAGAAGGTTTTTGCTTCCCACCTTTTTAGAAATATTTGGAGAATCAAATAATGGGCTCATTCATCACATCCTTTGGCGAGTTTCAACTGAACAAAAATGCCACTTCCAGAATTTCACTTCCAATATAATGGTGCACATTATACTGGAAAAATAAAGGTCACCTGGTAAAGTAAAGGTTAAATAAAAATAAATAAATTATGACTTATAAGCTGTTATCTAGTAGATAAACAGATGCTCACAACAGAATGAATCAAAGAACAGCAGCCAATAGACGGCAGGAAATGTTCTCTCCACTCAGCCACTTTGGCCTTTGCACTCGACAGAAAGACAAATGTCACTTTATCTCCTCGAGGATCCACCATTGGATTTTTAACCACTCTTTACCTGATTTTACGTAAAAGGTAGCTCTCCTTGTCTTCACGGCTTTGGATTATTACAAGACACCACAAAAGGAAGACAAAACTCGAAAGCCAAAAAAATTTACAACGGAGACCAAAAAAAACCCTGTGAAATTGTTGAAGTGATATTATCAGAAAGATGCAGAGGCAGAAAGCGAGCTTTTGTAGGTGGCATAAAATGCATTCATTGTAGAATCAATATGCTCACCTTTGTCTTTTCTCTCGTCTGCTGCATGTCTTTTGTCGTGGACTGATTTGAAGAGAGTCGCTCAGTTGGAGCTGAAAAAGGCTTTTTCATCCATCCAGTGACTCATGTTTCATTTTCAATCTGAAAGACAAAAGCAAAGCTGCTATTAAGTACAATAAATGTGAGTTTAGGCAGCTTGGCTAAAAATCTACATTGTGACCATAACTATAAATGTTTGAATATATGATGTAAATAGTGTTTAGCGATGTGAGCAGTACAGCTCTAAGGATACTAGTATCAGTTATCATTATGGTTCTAACACAATACAAAGCATGGGAGGGAGTGGAATAAAAATTTGCACAGACATTCATGGTTCCCTGAGGATGAACCATACCGACCCTCTGTTGGTGCAGCTTATAGATCCAACTATCTACTTTACTGGTTCTCATCTTTGCAATATGATGCAGCGATGTGACCCATTTTGCTTAAATTAGTCTGAGTTCAGAGAGCGATTCAGCCGCTATTTGAAGACTTTCCTTGTGATGCACAGACTCCATGTTGGTGCAGGACACATTTTTCTCCACCCACATTTACAACGCCAACATATGATGCCACTTGTATTTGCTGGTTTGGGCATTTGCTGGCAGAGGCAGAGCCAAGGGCGGACTAAAATGCGGCCATCCCTCACAACCAATAATAAAGCCTCTTCGAGAGCTTCATATAGAGTTACATCCAGTAGCTACTATTTTACTGTTTTACCCATACAGATACATTTTAACAGCACAGCCACATACAGCAAAGTAGTTCTGACCAACCAGAAAATGTTTACACTGATTTTGTAGCAACTTAAAGATTTCGAATTACTGTCATTGAAAAATGTAGAGACAATATGAAAATGCATCCATCCATCCATTCTCTATACACCGCTTAATCCCCATTAGGGTCGCAGGGGACCTGGAGCCTATCCCAGCTGACCTGGGGCAAAGGCAAGGGACACCCTGGACAGGTCGCCAGTCTGTCGTAGGGCTACATATACAGACACACAATCACACTCACATTCACACCTATGGGCAATTAAGAATAATCAGTTAACCTCAGCACGTTGTTGGACTGTGGGAGGAAGCCGGAGTACCCGGAGAAAACCCACACATGCACAGGGAGAACATGCAAACTCCATGCAGAAAGATCCCAGGCCCACCCTGGGATTTGAACCAGGGATCTTCTTGCTGCAAGGCGAAAGTGCTAACCACTAACTAACCACTGTGCACTCCATGAAAATGTATCTGTTTTTTATATGTAAATAATACATCTGATTGTACATGTTTAGGTTTAGATGTGATTTATGAGATATAATCTGTACCTACTTTGTAGAGCTCTTGGGAACAAACTGCTGAAAATTACAAGACTGACCCAGAAGCTGCAGAAAAAGGAAGAAAAAAAAGGCTGCATGGACACTGTGATGTCTAATCTAGTTGGATGTCCTCAGCAGGACAGGAACATTTTTGATGTAAATATGTTGCATGTGCTTGTGTGTGTATTTATCCTATTAAATAAAAAAGCAGAACTTAAGCAACCTTTCACATTGAATAAAATTATGGAAGATGATGTAAGTGAACGCTTATACACACATTTTAATGCATAAATGCTAGACATTATATTTACAGCTTTATTTAGCATACAATGAGATAAATCAATGATGAATCACCTGTTTTATTTAGCAAATTTGGTTTTAAATACACTATCACTGACAGTGTGATCTGAATCACTGCAAAATGCATTGTTGTTTCTGAACCTTCAGATATCACCCTTAGATTATGTTGAAATTGAAGCTGGAAATTCGGTCTGCATTCAAAGTTTGACCGTATTGAATGCAGCATGTGAGAGCACCAGAACAAATTGAATTGCCCTGTGAATTTGCTGCACCCAGAGAGCATATGCACTGTGTTTGTGCAAGGGGGCGAGCATTATTATGTTTCTGTGTGTGTCTGTGGTAATATGGGCTGCCTGGATACAGCTGAACCAATAACAGACATATTCTGAGTTTCCTTGGCAACACTATAGCAACCCTTGCTGTGAATGAGGCTGCTATCAAGAGGATGACAAACATGTATACAGTATATATGGATAGCTCAGGTATTTTTACCACACTTGCTCCAGGGTAGTTTTGTAGTATAGTAGTTTTGTAGTCTTAAAATTCAATGTAAAATAATGTCATTTGAAACATTTGACATTGAAACTATATTGTTTAAATTTCCAAAGCTGCTACTGTCCCAACATGTACGTCATTAGCTTGCACCTTGTTACCATGACCTCCTTTTGCTGCTGTTTCTTATTTAGCGGTGAGGAAGGGAAAGCGGAAGGAAGTAGAATGCAACCGTCAGAGAATCGGAGGTTCATCGCAGCTGTCCACATCTGTTGAGTAATCAGTATGTAGTAAAAACTGCAAGAACATCTACAAGCACATGCTGCCTGAGAATGACACAAATAATTAAGAGTGCTTACATATACTTTGCAAAGTACAACAGAGATAACACAAATATCCAGTAAGGAGGTGACATCAGCAGGCAAAATACATGATAAAGGAGAGTATACTTTTGTGTGTAAAAGGTCAGTAGTGTACAAGTGTGCACAGTGACTTCAACTTCTCGGTCAGATCCACCTCTGACTCTTCATGTCTGGTTTCAAAAGAGCAAGATAATAATGAATTCCAAACTCAAGGCTTGAAAACAAAAGTTGACAAACCAATGGTTACCCTCACGTTGGCTACATCCATCTTTTATATACAGTCTGTCTTCTCCAGTGGCAATGATACTCCTCAAACCAAGTGGCCTCTGACACACCCCAAAACTGCTTGAAGAACACAACTAAGCTTGTTTTATGCTTGAAGCGTCTGCGAGGTCTGTGCGGACAAATCACGTCATTTTAGCAGCCACGCCCCCTCACATGGCTCTTCTCAAACGGAAAATTTCCGCTTCACACACCTCTAAATTTTTCTATGTGGAGGGAGACACGTGGAAAATTGGTGGAAGAACAGGAGTTCTGAGCAGGCATAAACTAACCGTGACGTCACCCATTGGTTTCAACGCCGAGAAAATGAAGCCCGGATTTTGCTACTTCCTGGTCGCCGTTTTGGATTTTTTGGAGCCAGTGGCGTAAAAAGCGTCATCAAACAGACTGGACCGGAGAGCAACTAGGGGCAGGATTGGCTGAGGACTCTCTTATCCCACCTACATTTTACCGCAGAGGCTTCTGTTGCTGTCTATCAAGTATAGCCACACCCCCTGGCTCCGCCAACTTTAACGATTTATTTAAAATTCAGTTTTGATTTATTTTAAGATCAGCCACCTGATCTCTCATTTTGACCATGAAAACTAACAGGAAAAAAATCCTGAGCTGTAGAACATCAGTCTATCAAATTTCATTTTTTCCAAAAATGAATTGGGGTCTATGGAGAAAAAGCTTTTTGGAGCCAACCCTAGTAGACGGCGTGATGTTGCAAATTTTTGACACTTCCGGGTTGGCTTCAATTCTGGAGCCAGATGCTACGTCCACTTTATATACAGTCTATGGTTCTGAGCAGCAGAAGTTCAGAAATACAGGCATTTGTACGACTCATCACAAGAGATCACCGTGGTAACAGTGGTATGAACAATTTGTGGTGTGAAAGTAATTTCTAAAACAGTAAGTTTTAAAACTAACGGTTGAAATGCAACTTTTCGGGTAAAATGTCATGTTGTAAGTGGTGTAAACAATGGCAAACTTCTTCTATTCTAGTTTAGTACTTCAGTGGACCAGGTAGATGTGTGTTTGCAATACACTGCCCCCTGCACTTTGCAAGCAGATCCTGCATGGAGTATGAAGTCACACACAGTCTAACGAGTGGATTTCCAAGCGTCTCATTTCCATGTGTCTCACTCATGTGGAAAGCGTAACCCAACCCAACACTCCAAGTTGTTGACCCATCCTCCAAACTCCTCAAATCCCAGGTTCTCCTGTACCTGTTCAAATATTAATGACAGTCTGATATAGAAATTTTCTCTGTGGGTTCCTAAACAAAGTTGGATGAGTGAAAATGTTTTTCCATCTTTGTGTCCTCAATAACTCAATCATGGAAATAAACTCTGAAAGGCAACAACTATGACTCAACCACAAAATAAAAACACCGGCCACGCTGGCAATCTTGCAAATGTGATGCGAATTTTAAAACATTAACAGTAAGTTAGCCAATAATGATTCGAATCACAATAACTGACAGGCACATACAAATGTGGCGATTCAGTGTTTCGTCAGTTTTTCATGCAGAATCTGGAAATGGTTGTTGTTCAAATGAGATTTTGGACTTCACACAATGGATCTGTATTGAAGCCAGCTGGCTGCTTCATAAACTCCCAACCCACTGGTCATGTTTGTCACCAGTCTACTCTGATGTCTTACTTTCTGATACATGCAGGCTGTGGAATTTACAAATGAATTTTTCTGATCAAATCTCCTAACTCTACTGCTGCTGTAACAATTGCTGCACACCATTTTTGCTTCTACAATCTGCAACATTTTTATTATTTCAACTACTTCTGCACTCAAGTTCATTCCAATACATGGAGAATCCAGCGTTTTACTTGGCAATGTGAGCGTTTGCTTTGCAGTCTTCAATGTGTGCAATGTGCTCTCATTTGTAAACTGATAAGATGCCGGGTTGCACATTCATATCACAATACAGACAGTCTGGGAGTGAAGGAGAGTGATAACAGATATGAGCTGGAAGCCACAAGCAGTCACAGTATATTCTGAGTTGCTGACAGGAAGCTTTAGCGAGATGAAATAATTATGTGTACGTGTGTGTGTACATGTGTGTGTGTGTCTGTGTGTGTGTGCTTGTGTGTGAGCAAGCAAGCGAGAGAGATGTGGAGGATGTCCAAATCAGCATGGTCTAATTTCAGTCCCAGCCGACCCCAAGGCGTCCTAATTAAGACGGAGCTAACAATCAGCTGCCCTGCTGGAAGGCAGGAGCGAGAAAAGATGATATTTATTCCAAAGTGCATCGTTCTATGTGGTTATTATACACAGGACATGGAACCTGACAAGCTGATTAGCCACAGGTAACATCACTCAGCATTTAGATGGTTATTTGTATTAATCTCTCAACCTGTCCATGCATTTCGCAGAACTGAGGCCATGCTTAATAGCTGTTTGCAGAGGCACAAATGAATCAGCATTTGTCAGGCTGGTGAACTTCTGTTTATGAGTCTTTTTATACACAGAGAGCAAGTTGCGGACCCAGCTTGTTAATAAAGCTCGTTTGTCCAGCATAAGAGCATGCAGTGGCCACTTGGGGCAGCACCACCAGCAGCTAACAACACTGGTAATCATGATGAGTCCACACTTAAAGAGCACATTTTGACCTTGTATTTTCCAGAACACTTTACAATGTTTCTTAATTATCCAGTCACACATACAGTCACACATCAATGCTGCCAGATTTTGTCATTTTAAATTTAAAGGTGAAGAGTGAGCAAAGCTTTTTTTTTTTTTTTTTTTGCATGTAGCATTTATTTGGAGACATGAAAAGGTTGGACAAATATTCTCTAGCTTTGTCGAGCAAGTGGCAAAGCACTGGATGACAAACCAGCTGTGTCAATACAGGCCAGATATCAGACAAATACAGAAACTAGTAAAAAACGTAGATAGTAAAATATTAACCCTTTAAGCTGCAGTCAATTCCAGCCATTTTCAGTACAAAAAATCGCTAATATTCTATTTGTAAATAAAAAATATGACGACAAATACAGGGAATATTGGACGCACATCGCGAGGTGCATTTCCTTGAAAACGACCTATTCGTGGATTATATACCGACTTCAAGACATGTTTTGGACAAAATATTTTACTGCCTTGTTTCGTCTGGATGTCCAAGGTTGGATTATGGCCGTTTCTTGTGGAATATTTTCATCTGTGTGTAATAATGAACCCGGAAATGTGAGTCGCGCTGTGTACGTTGAAGCCGTGTATAGAGAACGGATGGATGGATATTCGTTGGTTGTCAGACAAATGTGTTTATATTACCCGCTGTGGTAATCACATCTGAAAGTGGTTTATACCGGCGGATTCATGAGAATCTAAGCTTTCCATCGGCGTATAGTGTTTATATAATTGCGTTTGCAGCCTTCGGACATTCTTGAAATTCCTATGCAAATTAGTAGGTGTACCGCCAGCGGTACACTGAAGTTTAACGGGGTATATGGAACCTCCTTTGTTTTTTTCCAGAATCAGTGACATGAAAAAAACCAATCAGCTTTTCTTCTGTCTTTAGATTTAAAAAAAAAAAAGGTTGTTGCCCTGCCAAAAAGAAGCTCAAAAAAATTACATTTCAAACTGATCAATCAAAATAGCTAATATGACACTGTCGACAGCAATGACTTCATTGTTCCAGATCTACTTGTATGGCCCTACTAGTAACAGAAATGAGTTTGGTTGTTGCCTGTTGTGATACGTCTTTCAAATTATTGGATGTATTTAACAGCATCATGCAGCTGCTCCTGCCTAATTTTGCTTTAATGTATTATTAAGCTTTGCATTAATCAATAAAGTTGGCTGATGTAATGATTTGGGAGGGAATGAAAAGCTCTCTTTTAGACTCTTTGTGAAAATGGGTCCTACAAAGTTCACTGAATCTAATTTGCTGTAGTTAAGGCTGCTGTACTCCAAACAGTCAAAGAGGGAGAAACTTCATAGGCTTGAGCAGACTCTGATCTGCACTACAGCACACAAGAGACGAAGCCCTCTATGGTAGAAATTACGCTCTAACTTTCATCATTCTAGAAAAAGGGAGAGCACAAAGAACCTGCATTGAATACAATTAGCAGAGACCTGAAGGCGCTGCAGTGATACGTTCATATCCTGGAAAACTAGACGGTGCTTTGTGTTGACAACACTATAACACTGAGAAGGAAGATGATACATATGGACAAGGACGAGTTATTATTTATCAAGGCTGTCTGTTTTTTGCTGCTTTCATCTACAGAGGATAGCCAAGAGATTGACCTGGCATGTGTTGGAGCTGACAGATATTTCACTTTGATTTGTGATACCATGTTTTTAAAGAGAAGCATCAGGTCTATGTTTACTGTGGAATAGATTTTGAACATGTGATGAAGCTTTATCAAATGAAACACAAACAAAAGAGAGACTAGGAGAACAGCATGATACTGTAAAACACAACTATGTATTAGACATGCTGCAAAAGGTACAAAATGTGGCTCCTAAATGGGTGTGTGTCAGTCGAACCACAGCGTGCAGCCTGAACCACATAGTATACAGATGATCAGTGGTCAGCAGAAGCAAGCCCTGAAAGCTTCAGCAACTGACTTATAGCATTAATCTCAATATTTAATAAGTGCACTTTGAATATCCTACATTGCAGCATTTGCGATTTGTTAATTGCATTCTTTCATGTTGTATTTTTTTTCTATTTGAAATTGATTAACTGCTCAGCCTTATACATTCAAATTTAAGTATAAAAATCACAATTATTTTTGGTGTAAATTCATCTGTGAATTATTTTCTCACTCAATTAGTTTTCTGGTCCGTTAATATGACAGAAAATGGTCAGAAATCTGTGTTTCCAAAGGCCCATGATCCTCAAAGGTTTTGCTTGGTCCACAACCCTGATATATTCAGTTGCAGTCATTAGTGGAGGAAAGAAACCAGAAAATATTCAATCATTCATTTGAGAAGCTCGAATCAGGAGATTTGTATGATCTTTGTTTTAAAAAATGACTCAAATTGATTAATTGATCATTCAAATAGTTGGTGACTTTAATGCACGGAACAAAAATATGAAAGCAAATGTAAAAGCAACATGTACTATTTTATTAAATTCTATTCTTTCTCAGGGAAAAAAGTACAATTTTTTCCAATACATAGCACCAAGTAAGTACTCCATTAGAACTGATAATGGTCAGATGGAGAGTAGCATAATAGATTTGAATTCACAGCTCAGTGTGTCCAAGATTTGCATCACATAGTGCCAAACATCTGTGACGCAGAGTTAATGAGGTTGCTAATTCTGCTGGAGGAATGTTGTCCCAGCCTTCCTGAAGGACTTGGCAAAGTTGACAGACATTTTGTGGAACAGGATCGCGTTCTCAGACACGACCATCCAGAGTTGTCTGACAACTTCTCAGCTAACAAATTGTAGAGATGTGGACCTTCTACTGACATGCTAGCATCACACATGCTAACAGCCTGTTCTTGTATTTTTCTTGTCATCTGTGGGATCGTATCATTTAAATAAAGCTGCATTTTAAGGAGGTCTTTTATAGTCACTAGTAGAGCTTGCACTATTGGTCACTAACTGATTAGTCAACAGCACGAAATGACAACAGTGAAGCTGCAACACGGTCTCACGGGGATTCGTGAAACTGTCACGTCAGTTTTTGTTTCGGTTTCGTGCGCACCAACACGATGTCGTCATGTTTTTCGTGCCGCTCACCACGAGCGAAACCCGCTGTGGTAATCACATCTGAAAGTGGTTTATACCGGCGGATTCATGACGATCTAAGCCGTCCATCGGCGTTTGCGGCCGCCACTGCGGCCGCCGCTTCGGCCGCCGGACATTCTTTAAATTCCTATGCAAATTCTGCGGATTCATGACGATCTAAGCTGTCCATCCGCGTTTGCAGCCGCCGCCGCCGCCGCCATTGCGGCCGCCGGACATCCGACCACAGCGGCGGCCGGATCACATCTGAAAGTGGTTTATACCGGCGGATTCATGACGATTTAAGCTGTCCATCGGCGTTTGCGTCCGCCGCCGCGGCCGCGGCCGCCATTGCGTCTCTTTACATACACTATATCCCTTTGATAATGGACACGTGACACAAAGAGCTGAAACAGTTTTAGTTAAATGTGTTGTTGCCACAGTACACCTCAGCACATCTTAAAAATCATAAGTTTGACCGGTAGGCATTAACTGTTGGAAAATACTTTGTCATGGTTGTCCTTTACTATTTAAATGCCCCTCAGTCTTCTCTCTTTCCCAAAATGGAGCTGCCTGCACGTTGAGTGACTGTCTTTTTGAGTCGCTAGAGCAATACAACAGTGAGGGCTACCACCTGGTGGAGCAACCAGGTACTACAGCTAAAGTACAATACATTTTCTGAAAAGCACATCCATTGACTTTGGTTTTATTGGTTAATATATGTTTAACTGATTAAATTATTAATGGCAAATAATTAACCATTCATCAGTTGATTGTTGCAGATTAGTTCTAGCACTGACGCATCAGAGCAGACTTCTACTGTAACAGAATTCTTCTTTAACACATCATTTGATGCAGCTGAACCTTTGTAACTGTTGCACCATTTTATAATACTGAAAACTCCGTTATTGCAACATCACTCATCTGCTTCTGATTAAACAATGATGCATCTGACTGCTGGTTTCCAAGAAGAGTCCAAGGTGGCAACTTGTGTTCAGTTAAAACTGTACTTAGAAGATGTTACTGTTTCGATACTCTGGTTACATATTTGCACACTGTCATAACAATTACACTGATGAAAGAGTGCATGGGTGCACTCTCAGACAGCACATCAGTCATCAACACTCAGTTAGAATAAAGTGAAAAAAGGACCACTTTGATGATGCAAGAGCTAACTGACTTATTTTAGGTCAACTGGTCTCCTGCTACAGCATTTTCTCCTCCTCTCTGCTCCTCTGCTTTCTTTTCCTATTCTCATTTTCCCGTATCTATTTAAGGGTGCTTTCACACCTACGCCTTTTGGTCCGCTTAAAGCAGACTGGAGTCCGCAAGACCTGCAAGTACGGTTCGTTTGGGCTGGTGTGAAAGCAGACCAGACTTTTTTGGTTCGGACTAAAGAACCGGACCGAGACCACCTTCGGGAGGTGGTCTCGGTCCGCTTCTATGTGAACTCCAGTTCGGTTCGATCCTGGTGAGAACACAAACCTGTCTCCATTCGGACCGGCTTGATGACGCAGCAGACTTTTTGGTCTACGGGAGCTTACGTAGCAGCCTGCACAGGGAATTTTGGGATAACGATAATGTCTTGCAATGCATCTTCTCTGTGTAATGTTCTCGTACCAAATTCGTGCTGGAACAACAGCAGTATTTGTTCTTGCTGCATAAAGCAATGATACGAATATATGGCAACAAGAACGAACAGGAGAGCATAGTTCATTGTTTACGAATAAACCTCAATCCATGGAATAAACACAGCCTGTTGTTTTCTTCCGGGATTTTTCCCTCTTCACATGCTGCGCCAATCAGCGTTCACCTACTTCATCTAAAACACCTTATTTTGTGAACAGCGCCGCCAAACGACTGGGGGGAGATATAACATTCATCGTAGTTGGTTCAACTGCGAAAACACTGGTGTGAATGTGAACTGAACCAGTTGAAAATAGCAACATTGTAACAACTTTTGGGTCCAAACGAACCACTCTAACAGACAAACAGGTGTGAAAGCACCCTAAGAGAGAGGGGGTGGGGGTGGGGATGAGGAAGAGGAAGAGAAAGGGAGACAAGGGTAAAGAAGAAAAGATAGAGAGAGAACCTAAATGTAGACAGATGGTAAATACTTCCCTCCTGTAGGGAGCCGTGTCAGACTGCAGAGCACTGCTGCACTCTGCATGACAAGACCAGGCAGGCAGACTTTGTGTTTGTGTGTGTGTGTGTGTGTGTGTGTGTGTGTGTGTGTGTGTGTGTGTGTGTGTGTGTGTGTGTGTGTGTGTGTGTGTGTGTGTGTGTGTGTGTGTGTGTGTGTGTCTAGGCAGTGAAAGTAGGTGAAAGGGCTTCGCTGTCAGAGCGAGGCAGTGCAGAGCCGAGCAGAGCAGGGATAAGCTATAATCTACACTCCCCCGTCATCCTTCCAAAGGGGTGGAGGTATAGAGGCGGGCTGAAGAGGGAGGAGGAGGAGGAGGAAGGGCAGAAAGACAGAAAGATACAGAAGTCACTTGATTAACTTTTTGAGTAAAGCCTTTTTTTTTGGCTCTTCTCTCAAGCTGCCATCTTTCAGCATCACATCTGCAGCCTTCAAAGGAGGCTGTAAGAAGAGAAGAGTAGCTGCAGTCAGCTCACATTCATGCTGCTCCAAATGGATTCTGGTGCACAAACTCAAATGTATTAGTGAATTTATGAACTCCGGTATCGCTGTATCATATCACATTCCCCTACCCAATACTGCATGTCACAGTTTCACAATACTTCTGCATTAGTCCAACCCAGTCTTCCAGAAAATACATTCCTTCACCTAAACTAATTTGCACCAACATCTCCAGTCCTTGTTCCTGTTCCCGCCTACACCAGTGACTGATTGGACCACCACCCAGTTCCCTGCTCCAATCAAACTGCAGCAATCTCGACAGCAGGTTTAAATGTCCACCGACTCCGTCAGTCAGGGCGGCTGTGCTTGAACATGATCAGCTCATCTTTGTACCTTTGTTTCTATAATCACTTCCTAGTGCTTACTTGGTGTCTTTGTATTCGATAATGACTTGCTAGTAGTTACTTGTAGCTCTGAGCTAGCTTGGATTTGTTGTACTGAGTCATTCATCCCACTGCCTGGAAACAGGGCCAGCCTTCGTAACAGTGCACACCTGCACACACTCACATAGTTATGCCGGGCTCAGACTACAGGAGTTGTAAAATCTTAACAGATTTTAAAATCGGGTTGCATCACGCACATAAGGAGAAACTTCACAGATATTCTTCTCTGTAATCTACATGCACACATGACAAGATGTGAAAACAATGGGGCATCACAACTACAGGATGTTTTTTTTTTGAGAGCACTGGAGTCAATCTCTTGGCTATCCTCTGTAGATGAAAGGATGTTATTACGATTATCATGCCAGAGGGAGCAATTAGAGAGCAGAGCATCACTTCATGTGAGCTCATGGGGAAGCAGATGGAAACAAAATGGTGACTGTATTGCAATATTTTGGTGAATGATATTTTTCAGTGAGGGCAGGGAAAAGTCTGGATGGAAAATTGAGTGAGGTGGTCAACACAGTTTGCATTTTCTTCAGGGACATTTTAGATTTAATAGCTGTAGCTAATGATGGGGTCAAAGATTAAAATGTTTTATATGGCAATGCAACAGTGTCTGCTGCTCCAGGCATAAGCATAACAATCACATCCATTCAGATTTTAAGATGTAAGAATCAAACAAGTTGGATATTGTCAGGGCCTGGTGAGTCTGCAGACAGTTTGGGATATTTTACACTGCATCTGTAAATCCTCCCCAGTATCATATAATCTTGACCCAACATCATTTCAGACTAAGATTCCAGACCAGATTTCTCCTCTGAGAGTCAGTAGGGCTGAAGCGGGCGTAAATAAGCCAGAATCTCCAGTAGTCTGAGCCTGGCATTAGTCGCACTACAATCAGGAGTGCTGCTGGTCATGGCTTCAGTTTTTGGTCTTGAGGTAGAGAGCTTAGTTGTTTTCTTTTATAGTTTACTCAGAATGTTGGAACTCTGCCCTCTTTCGACTCGACTGTTTTGTTTTATTTAGCAGAACCCACAGGCCATGTTTCCCTTTGTAGTTTTGTCTTCTTTGTTCATTTGTTTATTTGCCAAGCCATGAATAACTTTACTAAACCAAGAACAAGTTCCCTTTACCCTCACTGAACTACAGCATAATGAGGAAACATTAACTTCTCTCTTTGGTAGATTGTAAATACGGTGATACTGAAAGCATCGGTAATATGTGCACAGACAGCATTTTTTTCTCACCAGAATACCTGATGTTGGAGCATAAAACCCACTTCTAGTGACCACCGCATTATTTAACGACATTAATAGTTAGTTGTGCAGATAATGATATCACTGATTACAACCTTTAGCAAACACTCACAGTACTAATGATGTAAAATGAGAAAAGAAAATTCAGTCCTGTGGTTACTGTAGATGGTAAAGCAGCACTGAAGGGAACAAAACAGCCATTAGCTGAATTTCCATCCAGATAACACAAACATTTTAATCTAATTTCAAGAAGATTTGTTAAAATAAATGCGGAATAATGCCTGTTTCTACACACTGCTGTTATGCAAATATTAGTAGGTGGTTTATTGAAATAACCGGCTAGCAGCACTAATTATCTTGTTTGTGCCAATTAAAACTTTGCTGAATAAGAGTAAGGAATGAGAAGATGTGACAGAAAGCATGTAGAAAACATGGTGCACTGTTGCATTTCTGTTTATTTCATGTCTGACTTTGGGGAAGGTTGCAGTTTCCTCGTTGCTCCACTCATATCTGATGTTTTCATGTGCGAACATCTTTCATCTTACAAGCTGCAGGGGATGCTGAAGTACGCCTCTTAAGCGTCATTGTTTCTTTGTGTGTTTCCACTGTGCTTTTGTAACATTTTGCTGATGGATAGACTGACATTTCCACCTCAGTAAAATAAAAAAACTTTATCAGAATGTTTTGAATTTTTTTTCAAATCCTTACTGTGTCTGTCAGGGATGTGCAAAATACACAAAACAAGTAGATTGAAAACACTGACTTTCTTTGCTGTGCTGCATGATATTTGACCATGAAGTTTAAGAATGCAGCTCAAACCAAAAGAAGGAACAAGCCGGTGATGTTATTTATCACTGCTTCTTGACTTTGTTTTATAACCATTTGCAGTTTTCATACAATAGCAACAATTTGTTTTCAAGAGCTATGAGCTTGCACAAAATAAATCAATATGCTGATGACATACTTGTATTTTATGACCAAAAATATGATACTGTCCATGATGGTTTTTTTTTTTTAGATTTTTCACAGGCCTGGTGGAAGCTTATTTCAAAATGTTCCCAAGAGTCGGAGGTTGTTCATTTTGACCTCGCAGCAGTGGAGGTGTTGCAGACTGAATTTGAGGAAGCTGTTCAGGTGGAAATTTCACAAAACAGCCTCGGGCTATAAAGAGGTTGAAAACGTGTTCAAGATGAGACACACAGCTGACTTGCTAAATAAGAGTGTCGACATTTCCAATTTCGCTGAGGAAGCTTGCAACAAGTTTAGCACAGATATTTACGTATGCTTTAAAAAAAACAGGTAGTTACATTACATGTAACTTAAAGCTGCTGTCCGGAGTTTGAATCGCAGCGTCTCCCAAAACACTGGTGGTCCCACCCTCCCTCCCTCTGATTTCGCCCCTTTATTTGTGCATGCGTGGAGTACATGAGAGGAGTGCCCGGAGTGCTGCAGTATCTTGCCTGTTTTGCTGTTTTCCCCTCTTCTACATTTAGTACATTTAGTAAATAATAAAGGAATTACGTTAGAATGCTGTATTGAGTCTAACTTGTCCTAATACCAAAATAACATGAATCTGTTAGGACGAACTAGTAAAGTTTCAATATGTGATTACACTCGTGTATCCCTCTCGATGACGTTGTTTATCAAACTTAGTGCATTTACGCGTGTATATGTGTTACATTGTTTATTTATTTCTATCTAGAGTTCAGAATTGCATGACTCCTCTGACAAAGAGTATGTCCCAGACGCCCCAACATCTTCCTCCAGAGGTCGGGCATCTAAACGAAGCCGTCAGGCGGGCTATGGAGGCCGTGGTCGGGGAGCGACGCGAGCACCCCGAGCCAAAAAACGTCCTGCAGTCTCTTGGCCTGACAAGCCGTGGGATTGATAACTTTTCTGGAAGTTGCTGAGCCCTGATGCTCTCTCCTCAACAAGCAAAACAAATGTGCGCGCGGTTGCGTAGTGCGTAGCTCGCCCACCTCTGCATGGGCTTGCTTGCTGTGCGCGTAACCGTTGATTGACAGCATGACAAAGCTGAAGCTCGAACTTGATTGGTCGGCAGCAACCGGCGCTTTTTGGAATAACATGGGGGTCTATGAGAGGAAGGCGGAGCTCAGGAATAAATTTTCATATCGCGTTATACTAACTTTATATTATAGTATCGAACTAGACTAACACATTCAAGCTTTGTTAAAAAATGATACATAAATTGAAAACAAACGGAAACTCCGGACAGCAGCTTTAATTACCGGCACAAAAAAGATTTGATTTCAGTCAGTCTCGATAATCATTGATCATTTCCAATAAGGGCCAGGAGAAATCAAGCTTATTCGAATTTAACCACTTTAGCCTTTTTAATCAAGATACACATGTAGTACTTCATATCTTAACAAAACAGTGAAAAACCCATAAATCTCACCTTGATACACATTAAATAAAGAAAATGAGTAAAACCTAGAGGTGACCAGAGGTGCAAAGTTGCTGAACCACGCTGAGGTTAAAGTTCAGAGTGGTTGGTGTGGACCAGGTATCAGTGAATGGAGACCCAATGCACCCTAATGTTAGATGCATGAGCCCTTGGAGCAGGCCGTTGGGAGCGCATCGTTTAGTCAGCCATGGTGGGGAACACAGCGTCGTGGGTGTTTTTAGATGGTGACGACTTTTTTTGCCAGGGGAACCCCAAGTTCCTACAACCTGCAGCATCCAACAGAGGTTCTGCAGGTGTAGACTCACGTGTCTTTGGAAACCACCACAGGCTTCACGGAAGCAATGAGCATGCTCCATTACTAGCCTCTGCTTAGCTGATTCTGCCCCTATCTGATGACACTGCTTAGTAGAAACAAGCTGGATTCACTTTTTTTTGTGACATTTCAAAACACAGAAACACACCCGTTTCCCCCTATATTTATACACAGTCCTTATGTGTGTGGACCCACTGTAGCATATTTGTCTTGTTTCAGTGGCTGTTGGGTTTTTAACGCATGAATTGGGAGCGTTTCGTCACCTCAGTCCAGCAGACTGGAATACGTCTACTACTTCTGGGTTTGTGATGGTGCAAATAAATGCTGCCAGACCAAAACCACAGCTTCCTTTTAGTGTTTTCATAACTGTCTCTGAGAGAAAAGCACAAATAACCATAACATTAACATTCATGAACGCCGTCATTAGAGAACATCAATAAGAGAGTTAGGGAGTATAAATGAACTGCTCATACTTCTGTGACATACTTTTAAGTCCCTTGTTATATAACACGGAGCACTTTTGGCTGCAGGAGATGCGTACTGTTCATTGGGGAGAAATCTGCTTTCCCTGCCTAACAAGACAGAGCTATAAAAAGATAAAGATGCAGTGTGTGTGTTTGTGTGGGCACCTATGAGCCTGCTGCAGGCACAAACTGGAAAGGACAATCAACAATTACAGGCAGGCAGGCAGGCAGGCGTGGGGATGGAGGAGGCGGTGGGGGAGGTAGCAGAGAGGGAAGGAGAAAAATGAATTGGGGCTTGTGTGCTTGGTTAGGTCAGATAATGAATTGCTGACTGGAGAGGAGGAGGAGAAGGAGGTAGAGGAGGAAGGCTGAGGTCACCCTAGGCCAACTCGTCTCACAGGAATAAGCAGATGAAAACAACACAGCTAAACAAGGGCCAACAAACACACAGCTACCTAAATATCAAGACGGCTTCATTTGTAGGAAGGGAATGCTGAGAGGAAAATGTCCACACTGAGTCACTAATGGCTGCCTGGTTGCACTGAGAAGCACAGAATTTTATGTTGTTTTTTTTACAGAATCCTGTGCAAATGGTTTATGTTTTGATGACTTTAAAACAAGACATAGAGAATACAGTGATTTTGATGAAATAGCACAGTTTTAGGGTTTAGAATTGGTCAAGATTCTCAACAGAATGGCATGTTTTGTCACAGATGAGTAATTCAAGGACTGTTAGAAATGTGAAAATCCCACAAATCTCTCAGTTTTAACATTTTCTGACTCTTATTAAGAATGGAATTTTGGCGATGCAATTTATTTTTGTTGAATTTTTGACACACGCAGAAAAAAAAGGGACTTTGGCTAGAAGTAGACAGAGCCCACATCAAAGTTATGATGTGATAATGCTGCGAAAGCTGAATTTCTTTGATTTTTTATTTTCTGAAAAGATGTAAAAATGAAGGTAAAAAAGTGATGAATAGTTGCTTAGGGGGTGAATGCCACGTAGAAAGAAGCGATTTTTGTAAAACAACATAATTTTAGGCTTAGATTTTTATAAGTTTTCAGATGGATCAATGACAAAAGTTGAACATTTTCTAAATCATAAATAGAGTCATTTTTGTGTTTTAACATAGCTTTCAAACCTGCAGGCAAGTTTTTAGGGATTAGAGGGTTAAAGATCAAAACTGCCCCTTTGAAGCAAACGCGGTCATCCATACGCTCGTGTGGGATTTGTACATCTTAAGCCTGATGTTCTCAACCACTGCTTTCTTTAAAACCTGTGTGTGAGGCAGAAATGGGTGGGGCAGGTGGTGTTCAGTAGACTTTGTCCGGGTGGAGCGGTGGGGAAGGCAAAATGGTCCAAGAAAGTGATTCCCTTAAGTGCATGTCCCAATAAAACAGGAGGGGTGTGTGAGAGAGGGAAGCATAAGACCATTAAATAAATGCAGAGCGTAACAAGGAGAGACGTAGCAGTGAAGTGGGGAGGGGAAGGGAAAGGAGAAGCAAACAAATCATGGAAGTATGACAGAAAAAGACAAGAAAAATGGTGGGAAAGGCAGCAACAGAAGGGAGGGGAGGAGTGAAGCTAGTAGGGATGTATAGATTGATTAGACTGGATGAATGTTTAATAATTCCCCCAGTGGTTGGAGGGGTGGAGATGTTTACAGTAGCAAAATGGTAGAATGATGAATAGAAGAAAAGACTACAAAAAACACGAATAAGAAGCATACAGTGCAAATAATGCAGCTGCTGCTTCAACAGAGCTTTGCTTTTATTTATCTCTATTAGCTTCACCAGCACTTAAAATACAGGGTGTCCCAAAAATGTATACACCTTTTAGCAGCTGATAACTAACCAACCTCACACCAGTAGACTTCTTTTTAAGGGGATACCTACAAGACAAAGTCTACACAATGAGACCTGCAACAGTCACTGAATTGAGAGCAACCATTGAAAGTGAGTGCACGCAAATACCAAGGGAATTGTTTCATGATGTGTGCTATTCCATCGCTTCGCGTTGTCGGCAGTGTCTGGACCAGAACAGACATCAGTTTCAGAACAGGCAGTGACAAAACAATAGAATGAAGTAAATTCTTTTACATGTTGAAAATTAAATGAATTATAATAAACACCTAGTTTACAATTATTTAAAGCGTGTATACATTTTTGGAACACCCTGTATATACATGCAAGTATAAACAAGGCTGTAAATACAAAATGTACACGTGTCAACCTGAGTGTACAAGACAACAGCCGGCGAAAGACAGAGGGAAGGCCCACAACTTCAAGTTTAAGTTTTACGTTGCTTCAATGGAGACTGGATCAGGACCTCTAAACACACAGAAGTTTTCATTACTATCAGCTTTAACACACAAAGAGATGAGCACACAAGCCCTGTTAGCGAGATAATTCATTTATTTTGTGTTATTTTTACCAGTAATGGACAAAAGCCACATGCACGTATGTGTGTTGTATTACAGCAGCAACAGCAGTTTGGATGGGGTGAGATTATAAGACTATAATGGACAGTTTCTTGTAAAAACCTGTTTCATAAAATACAGAAATGCAAAACAATTTTAAAATTAAATTGATTTTTATGTGATCGTCAACATTTTGGCAATCCTGACTTCTAAGTCCTAGCTAATCCAAAAATAAGCAAAGAGATGGACCATGAACAGAGCTGAGGCGGGCCTCGACTGCTGTATGATGACATCCGACTACCAGTCAGAGAGACCTCATCCTTAGTTATACATAACTTTTAACCTTAATAGAATTTAAATAGCTCTGAGTAAGTTACATAAAGCTTCACCCTCTGTATAGTTGTCATGAATGTGGAAGTTAGCTATAAGAGCAAAATCTTTTTTTTTTTTTTTACTTGGCTGTGAACATGTTTATTTCTGCTCTAAAGTTGGACATTTTAACATGACACTCTGTAGGTTTATGATTCACAATCTCAAGTGGCCATTTGAGGAATTGCAGTTGTTGGCACTTCCACATTGACTTCAATATTTAGCCACAAAAGTTGCCACTTGGATGTTGTAATACAAGCTGACATAGCCTTCAGCTGCTAGTCTAGAAAAGCCTAGTAAACTCTCATCTCCATGCCCCTCAGTAATTATTAAATCTATCATATTATGTGCAAATTATGACTAACTACCAACCACACTGCAGGTAGCCAGGAACACCATCCTCCCTGTTGTGCAAGACTCTCTAACACCAAGACGTAACAAACAAATCTGACGAGTCCCCAATGACCTTGGGTGGCATCTTTACAAATACATAGCACTATGGTGTGCACAAGAGGGTTTTAGGGCAGTGAGTATGCACAGGTTGAGTTGTTTTAATAAGCCCTGAGTGAAAATAGCATCAGTCACTACTTGCTTAAAGCTTAACGAGCGAATCTGAAACACTGCTCAAGGTTTTAGTGCTTTCATTACTCCCAGCAGTTAGTGGATGAGAGCTTTTGTCAATGTTGGACTCACAGGGCGTGGCCGTGGACATTTCCTGGAAGCAGTGCAGACCCAGTAAACGAAAGATTTGCTCTTTCAGTTTTTAGCCAGCACTAATGGAAGGGTGGATGGGTTGGGGGATGTGAGTGTAGACAGCCAGACAGTGAGCGCTGGGTCAGGGTTAATGGATAACGTCTCCCTGGACCACAAAACACCACAACCGAGACATGACTGGTGTCCATCTGGAGAGCACTCATCAGTCTGCTCGTATGAGCCATCGGATGCTGCTGTTAGACGTCTGTGTGGCAAAAAGGAAGTTTGTGAGCCTGTTGTTTTAATATAAAGGAAGAATTAGCAAAGTCATCTAGTACAGTCAGCAGAAACAAGCTCAATGTCACTAAATCAACCAGAGTGGAAGAGAACTTTTAACGCTTCGAACCGCAAAACCTGCCGGAATGTTTGAAAGGCATGTTTTCTTTCTAAATAATCACTAAATTTACAGTATTTATTAACCATTAAATGTAAAAATGTTGTATTTTTAACTTTCAGACAGTGAACTACTCATCTGTGACGTGCAGGCCCATCTGAAAACTTAACCGACTCTCAGCTTAAAATCCAGATATTTACCCAAAGTGTTTGCAATTTTTGTGAAATAAATTATCAAAAAATTCGACTTTTGTTTTATCTTTTTTTATTATTTTATTTTATGGCGTTATATCTAAAATAAGGGACAACAACCATAAGGAAAATGTTGGGGATCAAAACAGACATTTTTTAAAAAGGATTGTATTCACCATTACAATTCAGTGTAAAGATATATCTTAAAAGAGCATTTCCTATTTCAGTGACAGAAGTATTGCACAAATATTGACCAAACGGTCAAAAATAAATACTATTTAAGGAGGTTATCCCTCACATTGTGATGCAGTTTCTTCTTTGTCTGTGCCACAGAAAACCCACCCAGGAATTAGCCTGATTCTAAAACCCTGATTCAACCCTATCTTCACTAAGACAACTATGGCTGTGCTGTTTCCACAAAGGTGCAGGACTGTATATTGCAGTGAAAATGAGCCCACAGTGAGGGTTAAAATTAGACGCCAGAAACACATCTGTCAGCTGTCAGGTGTGGAACTGAGACAGACAGACAGTTTCCACACTGGGAGGGATGAATGTAACAGACTCAAAATTCAAAGAGAAGCTGTAATCTCATACATCCTGAGAGCACTGGAGAACCCTCCACACATCATGCATCAAGGTCAAGTATACAGCATTTCACATGAAAACCCACAACCACTTTGTGCTTCTCAACTTACACTTAAGTCCCAGAGCTGAGCAGCCGGTTTTCAGCAAAAAAAGGAAGTCGTTCAAAAGAAGGTAAAAATCAAACTCCTCTCATGAAAAAAAAAACTTTTTGTCATCATCATCATCATAATTTTCAATTAAATACATGAAGAATCCTCAGGCCATTTTCTCACCATTCAAATAAAAATGCATTGAAATGCATAAAAAGGACAAATACATGCACTTAGTAGTTGAAGGATGGATAGACAAACAGTGCATTTGAATCATTTCTTCTATACATCAAGCTGATAGCAGGGTGGTCTTTGCTGTTTATTGGTAGGAAATAAATCTGTTGGGCATTGTATTTATATTTGCTTTTAATTTTCTCTAACTTGAAGCAGTTGATCTTAGCATCACATTCTTTTCATCCTTCAAAACACTCACACACATTTTTAAATACCATTTTCACCTGAAAATCTCCTTTCAGATTCAGACAACTTTTTTTTCCATCCAAAATGAGTTAATTCATCTGCAGGATCCAGCAAATGAATCCAGCAACAGGATCCGGTCCAAATGAAGCCCTGGTTCATGATCTACAGCTAATCCTTCACCACCAGCACTTTTTTCTCTTCAAAAATCCACATGTACTTCTGCTGCTAGTAAAAGCTTTGCTATCTTTCTACAAGTGGATCACTGCCTCTTATCAGAATTCTCTTGAAAGCTCACTGCTGTTGTGTACCAACCTGCAGCAGTGGCTGTGCAGCCCCATTCGCTCTCCAAGGAAAAGCCTTTCATCCTGAAGAGCTCTTATCTCGCCTGTTTGCTGCTCAGCGATTGCTGCTGGAGCTGGTGTGGATGAGGTTCAAGTGCTCTAATTAAAAAAAATAAGAAAACATGTCTTGTCTCAGTGTAATTTCAAAGACATAAAGTGAATGATATTTTAACTTGCATTAGAAACTACAACTAAAACACAGTATGGTGGTACAGGAAAGTATGAAACTTCACCCCATTATGATGCTACACGATCTCAGAAGGGAAAAACTTATTATTTTATGTGAGTGTGTCTGAACCACTACTGCCACCAAATAACAATCATTTACACCCACAGTTGTTTTCCACTACTCTGGCCCGTCTGTTGATATTATTCCTCTTTCCATCCATCCATCTCTTTGTGTGAAGATGGAAGAAAGAACTGGCTGAGTTAACTGTTGGATGAGAATAAGGGAAGCATGATGAAGAAAAAGGACATGGAAAAAATGCAACGAGAAAGAAACCATGGAGTCTAACAAGGAGATAACTTAGAGAGTTGGGGGAATGAGAGGAAGTCTAATGAGGGAATTGAGATAAAATTAGAGGGCGTGGGAGATAAGAAGAGTGGGGGAGGAATGGTGAGAAGCCGGAGAAAAGTGTGAAAGTGTAGCGAGAAGTAGGAGAGGAAATGAGTGAAGAAGTGTGTAGATGTGAGTGTGTGCTGCAGAGAACAGGCAGGGTGACGGCAGGCTGTGCAGCATGATCAGCACTGTTATTTATAGATCTGTGGAAACAGGCGAAGGGAGACTGCAGACCTGCACTATTATCAGCCCTAATACAGCCTCTTATTATTCCCGGTTCAGCAGAGAGGTGCATCGGTGCATCGGAGATCCAAATACAAGCATATGATGATGTGGCAAGTGTGTTTTGCCAAACAACTTTAACTCACTGTAAGTAATGTTTCAACTGTCACCAAAGTAGCTGCAGTTTTAGAAAATGGCGACAGCAGCAAAGTCCAGCTCTGTTCAGGGTAAAAGTTTCCAAAGCTCCAAGGCTTCCAAATAGTGAGGGTGCTTCAAATGATCAAAGGAAAAAAGGTGGCTTTTGCACTGTGCAGAGTAAAGTGTAGTACAATGCATGAGAACCTGAAGAAAAAACACTTTACATCTGTTTGCTTCTCTCCTGCTCCCTGTGCTCACATAAACTGTAATTTAAAAGATCCAAATTACAAATAGAGCTGTTTGCATTTACATGTTTTTTCATTTTCTGCTGTAACACATGGAACAAGTACGAAAAAGTGACTGAAACGTGGCTCATTATGACTATATTAACTAACAGTCACTTTTAAGCTGCTGCTCTGCACCGGTTTTGGGAAATCTTTGAACTTTTTTTGGTGGAAAAAAAGAAATGTTTCTTAAGAACATTCACACAAAAAATCAACCAAAACCCACGAATTTTGCTGGATTTTGGTTGATTTTTTTGTGAATGTTCTTAAAGAAGATATTAGAAGGTTTACTGATATATATGTAATCACTTTAGATATTTTTAGGATTTTTTTTGGAAGATCTTTACTCATTGTTTGAAAATATTTACAAGAATTTTCTTACCAAATTTGGGATATTTTTAAAAATAATTTTTTAAGGGAATCTTTTAAGGAATTATTGGAATTTTCTTCCTGAAAGTTTTCAAATTTTCAGAATTTTAGGGAATTTTTTTGCTGAGTTTTTGGATTTTTTTCAGACAAGGAAACAGTACTTTTTGGTGCCCGTAAATGAGGACAACAGGAGGGTTAAAAAATAATCCCGATTTTAAATTTTACTTCTATCATGTTCGTGTTGCCATTTTAAGTCTACAGTTTTGCAATATGCTGCCAACTATAAACATCAGCACTGAACAGCCTCACATGAACAGCAGACGTGTTGTCTTTATAGTTATTCGGGGAGTTTTATCAACCGTGTTAAGTGGAATTTTGGATTGAGGTGCGATGAGATGATCCAACCGGGGTAAAAACTTGCGAATCCTGTGTATGTGTTGGATAATTATCATACTACAGCGCCCTCGGGCTGATTGATTATATTTAAATAATATTTGATCCTACACTGTAACATTGCCCCAAAAAACAAAGTCTAGCACAAAGTTTTTTAATCTCTGTCATAGTTGTTTGTTTTGAAGTCCACTGTGCTAAGGTACAGAGCTAAAATAATAGAAAAAAATTAAGAAATAAAAAGTGCATGTTTTTGTAAATTTGAGGGTAAAACTTTGGTCGTAAACATCGTCCATGGATGCTTGTTCCGTCTCTACAGATCCCCACTGCACGTTCAAATCCCTGACCACTCCTACTTTCTATGTCTGTCTCTTTTGTCCACACAGTTTCTCAGAGTCAGCAAGTCCTCTGAACAAATGCATTACCATGCATGGAAATGTGAATGCAGCACTGGAAGAATAAAACTACAGCCACAAAACATGCTGACCTTGAATTATTTACAGTGATGATATACAGCATATTCAACTGTTTTAAAAGTAAAAGTGGTCAGACGCATTGTTGAAAGGAAGTGAATGAGTAAGTACAGAAGGGTTGCTGTTCTCAAACATGTTGGAGTGACTTCTTGATATTCATTAGAGTGGTGTTCAGTGGAGATTTATGCACTGTTCAGTAGGCCCCTTTCAAAAATATGAATATCTTATGGAAAATACTTTCATATATGTTCACACTGAAGAGTTACATTTATATCAAACACACTGAGCTGTAGTCAGGCTTTTCAAGTGTGAATAATTACTTTTGGGTATACTGTGTACTGCACAGCTTTAACTTTGTGGCAGGTAAGTTAGCATAAATGAAGCAATCTTGGTAGCACTACACTGGCCTGAATGTATCAGAAATTGCTCTATAGCTCTTCTGTCACGGCTCGAGGGCAGAACCGAGAGTGCAAACACTCAGCACAGAGAGATGGCAGGTTCAACAGAGAGTTTATTACAACAAGAAAAAGAAATATACCTAGTTGTTATTCTGTGTTTTGTTAGTATTTTTTTTTTGAAGTTGTGAGTGTTAGTGGTTAGAGTTTAAAAGTAAAATCAAATGACCAGTACTGTTAATCTATCCAGCTCTTCAACAGTACACCTATTGGTACTTGATGGGGAAAAAATCTAACAAATTAACAACAGAACTAACCTTGCATTAGTACTTATTTGTTAAATCTCTTCTTTCATTGTAAACTTGTAATTAAAATGTATGTCCATTATCGTGTAGCCCTACTACAATCACTAGTGGGCATTTAGTTTTGGACACTCAACAACTCGAGGCTCATTATCAATGAACACAACTATCAGTAAGGTAAAATGCGCCTTCATGCAATGGAGGATGACCTTCATGCAAGTTTAATGTATGCCTGTCTACACAGGTATACCTTTGCTATTACTATGCTCATGTACATTGCCAAGAAAGACATTAATGCTTTCAGTATGGTGTATCTTTGTGAAATTATCTTGTGTAACCCTAATGCAGTGTTTAAAGCATCCGTCAGTAGCTATAGTTTAAATTCACTGTTTCGTTATTGGGGAATGAGACTTCATAATGCTTTATAACAGAAATCTCTGTTCTACTATTTAACTGCAGGAGAAAACAGACTCAAGGACACTTTGTCTTTCTCTTCCCTCTTAGTGGATAATGGAGGGGAAAGCAGCAGAAAGAAATGAAATGACATTTGTAGGAATTGCTCTGCTTTCTTAAATAGCAAAGTGGCATTTCATTTCGCTCTCTACTTTCACTTTACTATTCTGTTTATTTTAGCACACGCTGTTGGCTTAGTGTTCTAATATCAGGGTTCTCTTGCCCTTCGCGATAACTCCTGCCCCTCCCCTTATCACTACTTTCTGCTGTCCTTTCACTTCCATCTTACCATTGCCAGGCAGCCATTACAGATCTGTTAGTTTTTTACTAATTTCTGTGAACTTTAGCCTCATCCTAGTTGATCCATATAAACCTGTTCATGGTCAGACTTCTAATTTCACGACTGATTACGTCCTAACGTCCAACTCCAATTGATGGGTAAATTCTATTGACCCTTTTGAACATGGTGGATGCGATGTGAACCACCTTGTGAAAAAGAGGCACAGTTTCAAGGTTAGTGGTCTCTGCCTCATTCTCATTTAAATTTGATGCCTGACAAACTGCATAACTGCAGCCACAGCACATCTCTTGAAAACTGAACTACTGCAGCTGGTAGTTTCTTTGGATGATTCTCTTTTGAGAGTCACACAGACAACACGTTTTTGATATAAATTTTCCTCTTAATGGGTGACAATTTCTAGGGTCCATTGTTAGACATAAATACCACAGATACTGAGATGGCCATATTTTCATACCAGAGTCTTATTTCCATCCCTGCAATAATGTCCATGTTAAGTGTTTCTGCACTCTGTTATTTATATCTACAGTGCTAAAGAAATGACATGAACTTAATTTAGGTTGTTTGAATTCCCTGCCTGCCGAAGCGTGTATGAAGGAAGCATGGTGTTTTTGGATTCATTATCTGCTTGGTTATAAATGAAATGTCATTGTCCTGCTTTTAATATTTCAGAAGTAATTAGCATTGATTATCTCATAACAACCACACATGTCAAGGTCTGGAATATGGTACATGTTAAGTGAATAATTCTTGCAGTCAACGCTATCAAGGATGAAATTATCCAAAATTACTGGTCCGATGAATTTGTCAGCGCATCTCCGCAGCAGGTCCTGTGGGGTTCTGGTCAACAATAGCAAGTCGCTGCAAGATCATTTTTATCAAATCTGTTGATTACTTTATCAATGAATTCATTAGCTGTTTGGGCTATAAAACATCTAAAATAGTGAAAAATGTAGATCAGTGTTTCCCAAAGAAGTGTCCCCCATGAACCACGGTGGTGGTCGCATCATTATGTGGGAACCGTGTAAAGGTAGAGGGTAAAATGACAGCGGAAAACACTGGGAAATCCTTAAGAACGACTTGATGCAGTCTGCAAGAGGAACTGCAACTTGGGAAACTTATGACCTTTGAGAATGGAGCAGGTATTTGACCTCAATTCAGATTAAAATTCGTGGCCACTGAATATCAACACTTTGCACATTTGTCACAACGGCACCCAACTGTTTGCCATCTTTGTTAGTAACTGTTGGGAATTTCATCCAAATATCAGAGTTGCCACTTTAATGTTCGTTTCAACTTCATTTGTTGACCCCATCCTTCTGTTTGTGCTAAATCGCAGAACCCGCAGTTTAATTTTTGACTGAATGCTTCCACCAGATTTGCATTGAGTCCTGTGGGATTCCCAACACAGTCCTCTATGTCAAGAAATCACCCAGAAGACGACACATGGAGTGTATAAGCCCGTCAACACACAATACAAGGCCCTACCCGAACGAGATGCCTAATTAATAATGCTGTGATGTTGTGTTTGAAGAGAAAAAGATCTCCCCTGTTTCACTCTTTACTGGTGATTTCTCCTCTCTTTGTCTCTAAGCAGATCATCAGTGCCAAGGTCAGCTGAACGGTGTGAAAACAAAGTCTCACATTACATTCTCACCCCCAATCCCATCTGAACAGCTCATCCTCAAACACTCTGACTCACTAATAAATACTCCAGGGCTTTTAGTTTTCTGCTTGTTAGTGTGATTAAATGTTTTTACTGTGACACCTACACACACACACAGCGATCACTCATCTGACATAAACACATTTACAGGCCACGGTGTTGCATTTGGGTACATCTCATCTTCTTTTTTTTTCACCATAGTAATTGACATGCAGGTTATAAACAAGTCGACATGCTGCATGTGAGCCTGATTAACAAAGCATGTCAGTGTCCCCTGATGGAGGAAAATCTCATAAGAACGAAAAAAAACCCCATCAAACTGAACAAATGACTGTGCATAATCAACTAGAAACTGTTTCAGCAAAGCCTGCGGTGCAGAAAGAGTAACACTCAAACGTAATTTCCCCATTTCTCGAAAAGCCCAATGAGTCCCGGTCATCTGTTTTTATAGAGGAGCTCGGGAGTGACACGGGAAGAAATAAAGGAGAGAGGAGCTCTTCAATCTAGAAGTAGTGCAGGTGGAGAGAAGCCAGTGGGCGGCTGAAGAGGCCATATGAAGGCGAGGAAGAGAAGGAACATTAAGAAATTGGATGAATTAATGATGAATCTGCAGGAAGGCAGCCAAGAGCTGAGGGAGTGTGTGGATGTGTATGAGAGATGCACGCACACACACGAGGAGATCAACACACTGGAAGAAGGGAAGAAGCATAAAGAATGAGAGAACCAGAAATAGCTGGTGTGAAGCCGAGTGTATAAATGAAAGAGGTTGAGATGGGCTCGGTGCCAGTGGTGTCAGAGCAGCAGAAGCACCAGGTTGGGTTGGATGGCAGAAACTGGGAGATTTGTGAGCATTTATCACTGAAGACAAGGTTTATTGGAAGGTTGAAGTTAGATCAGAGTAAAAAGGCTTCACTAATGTACACTGTCAGCAAATCAATTTCATATTTAGCATTTGGGGACAGGCAGCATCGTTACTTTAGATCAGGGCATCTGAAAAGGCGCATGGCTTATCTTTGCTATCGACCACAGTGACATTTTTAGTTTAAGCCTAACGTTTCATTTTGTTCCCCTCTGACAGCAGTCATTTCATGTAGAACGAGTAACTGTGAGAGGACGCCGAGGGGAATGAAGAAGAGGAGGGCTGCTGCAGCTGTTTGGCAGTTCTTCTAGAAAGAAGTCTGATGTGGCCTCAGCTATGTGGCGCTCAGTGTGAAATAACTCTAATGAATGATCGAGGCTTGTCTCTTAAAAATTACATTCGTAAACAACTAAACTTCATCCTCAATTTGGTTTAGAAGTATGCACATTTTTCTCCTCAATTACATTTGTTTGTGACACATCACAAATCCATTTCTAGTCAAAATTCAGTGCCTATAAAAAGTATTTAAGCCTCCTGAAAGTTTCCCCCTTTCAACAATGAATCACGGTCAATGTAGTTTAGCTTTGTTGACAAGAACTTACAAAAATGACTCATGACAAAGTGAAAACAGATTTCTACAAAGTAATTTCAATTAATTAAATATATAAAATATGTGTCTCATCTAATTCAACACAGGTCCAGCTGGTGCTAGAAGTCACACTATTAATGAAATATAGATCATCAGATCGCTGCAAATGTGTGCGATTGTAATTTGTATTGTAAACTTGTATCTGGTTATAACAACTCCATAAACACAAAAGAGCTCTCAAAACAACTTTGTGTTCAAGTTATTAAAAAGCATCACTCAGGGGATGGATAAAAGAAAATTTACAAGTCACTGACTATCCCTTGGAGTATAGTTAAATCCATGATTAAGAAATGGAGCTCTGCAGCTGAGACTGGAAAGACTATACATACAAAAAATGTTGCCTCTTCTTCACCAGTTGAAGCTTCATGTGAGATTAGCAAAGAGAAAGCCATTGCTAAAAAATACTCATTAAATCTTGACTAGAGTTTGACATGAAGATTCTTTTGTCTGATGAAACCTTAAATGAGCTTGTTGGCCATCAGACTAAACGTTATGTTTGGCAGACACCAAACGCTGCACATCATCAAAAACACATCATCTCCACTGATAAGCACGGGGGTGGCAGCATCATGATGTGAGTTTGCCTCTCGATAGCAGGCCTCGGAAAGCTTGTAGAGGGGAAAATTAATGCAGAAAAGCACTAGGAAGTCCTGGAGGACAACTGCAGCTTGTGAAACCTGTTTCCTGTCGACACTATGACCCAATGCACACAGCCAATGCTACACAGAAAAGGTTTAAAACATGAGATTTTATAGTTGGACTTGAAAAAGGCTGCTCACTCACGATCCCGACCTGACAGAGCATTGCAACAATGCCTTAATTACAGTCCAAGATGCATGAAGCTGCAGCTGGTTTACTTCAGAGCAGCAGTTTTTGCAGCTTCGTACAAAAACCATGAGCATGTGACTATCATTAGTAATTACTGTGCTGAATAACTGTCACTGTATGAGGAGCTACAGCTGGCTGTGTGCACAGACAGACAGTGGAGACAAGAAATATTAGTCTACTCTGAGAATCTTTTCAAATACATTGTCCTAGTTTTTGAGAACACCATCACATCACATCATGTCAGTCCTTGCTTTCTTCCATTGGCTCCTTTCATTTAAGAATTGATTTTAAGATTTTATTGATCACTTTTAAAGCTCATCTCGATCAGACCCCAACCTTTATAGCAGAAATGCTGATCACATATGAGCCGGCTCACAGCCGTAGTGGAGTTTTCTGGCTTAAATCTAAAGATACAGAATGTCATATCACACATGATTACCTCGAAGATCATTGGAAAGTTAAAAAATTGGGCAATTCTTTCTGTTTTTGCAGTTTGTGGCTCTGATAAGTGGTGTAATTTTGGCAGTTATTTTTAAGACTGCATGCCTTTCAAAGACCTGGTTGCAGAGGGTTAAAAGTGCTATATTAATTTATTAATAAAGTTATTCCTTTTTCTAACATTTATAAAGGATTGTAAAAGAAATCCGACTTCCATATTTTTGTGTGTTGTTCTGTTTAATACTACACAAATACTTAATACTTAGCAAGAAATACGATTTCACTACTTTGCTTCATATGTCCTATAGACATTCAGTCACTACTGACCCATGGACTGCAGGGGTGTTTTAAAATAAACACATTCATTTAAGCGTTAAATTAGTTCAAATTAACAAATGAATAGTAAGTTTGTCGAGTAGCAGTACGCATCATTTATTACTGGGGCTATTTGCCTTACAGGGCTCTGCAGCTGGGCTCAGTGTGACTTTCTCCTTACACCTCACAAAATGAGATCCTGGAATCTGAATTTCCCCTAATCCTTTCATCTATTTTGTTTTTTACACTTGTCAGCAAAATAATGGAAGTGCGGCTCCTGCCAGGTGGCTTCTCTCTCTCTCACTCTCTCTCTCTACTCTGCACAAATGACTAAAATAAAAAAGACTTTTATGTAAATGTTAGAGAAGCTGCTGCAAGCTGCGCCCGTGCCAGCACAAATTTCCAGCCTGCCAAAGAAAGTGTGTGCATGGAAAGTGAATGAGTAACTGTCTCTTGCCAATATTACTGCCAAGGTGCCTTTGAAGATGCTGCAGCAGAAGAGCAGTGGATGTGATTGTGTTGTAAACAGCATGAAGGTTGCTTTAAGGCGGTTGCCGACACAGACCCCGGAAACCGTAAATAATGTCAGAGCTGAAAAAAAAGCAGCCACATAAGAGGGGCCAAAATGCACAGAGGTGGTGCAACACCGGTGGGTGTTTTAGTGCTTAACTAAAGTGTGATCCCAACACAGCTTTATACTGGTATATATATATATATATATATATATATATATATATATATATATATGTGTGTGTGTGTGTGTGTGTGTGTCTATGTGTAAGCGAGCTCTTGACATGATGCCGTGTGACAGATTGAGGCCACCGTGAAGCGATCATGAAAGAGTGGCTCCAGTTATTGATCCCGGGATTAACAGCGGAGCAGCACAGATAACACAAACACTGCAGCACAGGATGTTCATGATACGATGCTATCACACTTTTTTTTCCTGTGGCGGCCCAAATATTTGAAATCTGTTAGGTATTGACGCTCTTCTCGGTAATCTGTGACTATACAGGCTGTAAGATTTCAGAGGGTGCATCCTGAATAGTTGCAGAACAAGAGCCAGAGAGGCAGCAACAGCAGAGATGGTACAGGTGACAGGTTTAATTCGACACCTCCACCTGCTCAAAATCACAAAGACACATAGAGGAAATTGGGGCAGCTGCAATTTACAACAAACGATGCAGGTTAAAGGCCAGGAAGATTGCAAGTGAACCCACTCACCCCAGCTACAGACTGTCCTCTCTGCTGCCATCAGGGCGGTGTTACCGCTGTGTGTTTGTGACAAACAAAGGTCTTGAATCTTGAATCTATTGCCTAAACCACCATTATGTTTCTGCAGTGTGCCCATTAAAGAATATCCGTTTCTCCTAAAGTGTGTGATCCAACCTGATTTCAAAATATTTTAGTCTTTTTGAAACTCCTTTAGTCTGAGCCTGGCCTAAGTGTTGCCCCCGATTCAACAATGTTATGGCAGAAAGAAACCACTATAAACAACTACACAAGAAAACAACTAAGTTTTCTACCTAAAGACATGACCAGCAACACCACAATCCTAGTGTGACCAATGCCAGGCTCAGACTGCTGGAGTTTCAGGACAATTTCCACTCATTTCAGCCCTACTGATAATCAGAGGAGAAATCTGGTCTGGGAACTTGGTCTGAAATGAAGTTGGGTCAAGATTGTTTGGTATTGTGAAGCATTTACAGATGCACAGATCTAAAACATCCCAAACTGTCTGCAGGCTCATCAGGGCTTTGCATGTCTGAGATTAGAGAGAAGAATATCTGTGAAGTTTCTCCTTAAGATCAACCTAACTTCAAAATCTGTTAGAATTTTAAAACTCCTGTAGTCTGAGTCCGGCCCAAGTGTTGTCCCCGATTCAACAATTGTCTTGTCGAAAGAAACAGCCTTGACTGCCAGTGGCTAATTTAATATTGATAACAGATTACAGGCATAGCTGGCTGTGTTTTCACTGCTAGCAGATGTTTCCTAATCGCTGTTCTCCCTCTGTAATATTTTAACTAACCCACTAATGTACTGCTTCACATTTACACCAGCACCTACATGCCCAGTGGACATGATGATCATGGGTGAAGTGATATTTATGAAATGGTGGTAAAACTGCCCTCTGAATGGAGGATTGCTCTCGATTTATAACGCTGTGATAAAATAAAAACGTATTATGTGGACATACTCTCAGATTACCAGCTGTACACGTGCTATCGGACCTGTTAGGTGATGTTTAAATACAAAAAGCTTAAGTGTCAGCTGATACTGAAACAGTGAAATGATCTCAAGTGTCTGAAGCTGAAATACTGAATGCAGTTAAAATTAACTGTCTGAAGGCATTTAAAACAGCATTTTTTCTGTTCTATTTTTCTGTTTAAGCACTTCTTAAAGTAAAGAAGTAGCTGAACTGTCAGAGTAATCGCTGAAAGCAGTTGAAGTGTCAGTTGATGTCGGATCCATGTTTCATCTTCATTTTGTTGAACAAAACTCAATGTAATTGAGCCTGAGGGGGAAAAAAATGAATCCACGACGCTAAATGCAGCTTCATAAAAAAAAAAGCAAATCAACTCAAAGCTACCAGCCCTTTTACAGTTCCTCTTTCAGTGAGAAAGAAATAAGCATTTTGTCTTGTCTGTATGTTGAATAAGACAGCAATAGCTTCTATTTTTAAAAAAAAGCCGTTTCCTACCTCCTTACTGTCTCACGGTACTGCCGCCTCCAGCTCAGCCGTCATCATTCGCATAAATATATGAGACATGATGTGATGCAGAAAGTTATTGTTTTCTGAAAGAAGAGCGGATATTTAAAGATAAATCTGACTTCCTGCCTCCCACTGGGACCTAAATTAGAGGCACATTAGTTCAGGTTTGCATCCCTTTGGAGATCAGGAGGAGATATTAACGACTATTAGCTGTCACCAACATTTCGGTAAACTAGAAGCAAGGATGAGAGGACAGAGAGAACAGCTCCTGCCTCCTCTGTCTTAGAGGTTTGGTACCTTTGTACAGTTCAAAAGCTAGGACTGAATAAAAGTATTCATTGCAAGTGTTTGAACCTCTACACCCATTCACATCCTCTCTTCCTATATTTATGTCACAAAGTACTACATTTCTTTACTAAATTCATTAAATTAATTAAATTGTTGTGTTGCTAAGGAAAGAGGCCTGGTAAAGATCCTTTTTCTGCTGCATTCCATTTAAATAAGGTCTTAGTCCTCTATATGGTGGTTTACTATAATAGCTTACTGGGAGCTGTTTAATTTGTCCAGTTTCTTTAGTGTGACGAGTCAAAATGTCTATTTACCGTACTCTATCTTTATATGTTCATATGTACTACTAAACCCAACACCATCATTATCAACATGGTCGCGCTGCACCTAACCCAGTCCTTGCAGCTGCAGTGCTTTCCTTGACTTGGGAAGCACCCTTTAGTTGCCGTGCCAAACCACTTTGCATATTGGCTCAAATTGCAGGCCCACTCTACATAATGAGAGGATATTTTAATACCAGGTGTAAATGCAGGGAGTCACGGATCAGATGTCCGTGTCCAGATAATGTGTCCAGGTGTAAATGTAAAAGGGACAACAGTGTCTGTGCTGGACGATCTTTTTGAACAGTGAAAACTGAAAGAGTAACTACACCCAGGCTAATTATACGGCTTGCTTATCCAACTCGTGCTTTCTGCAGACTGTGCATGTACTGAGGCTCTTCACCAGCGAGCTACATGTCAGCTGTGTGTGGTCACAAATATAACAGACCAAACTTCAGCTGTGATGTTGGGTGTGGTCAGCAGATCCTTTCATCCCTTTGAGGCCAGTGCAGCTGTGTTTTTCCTTCTTCTAAAATGCCGTTATTAATATAAAACTGCCCATCAAAGCTTGATTATTCGCATGCTGGCCACCAAAATGATGATGGTATATCATGTGGCCACACCTTAAAGGCATTAGAGGAGATTTAATTTCCTACGACTTTGAACGTAGCACATACAACCTCTCCCTCACCCCCCTCTAACCTCCCCCCTCTTAACATTTACGAAGAAACGCCCCCCTCCAGAAACTTGCGTAGCACTCGTGAAGTTGTCTTTTACGGCTGGGTCCCCCTGGATCTTTAGCTGCCATTATGTAAAAAAAGATGAGCAAAACAAGTCGCCAGCTAACTACGAAGCTATACCAAAGCAACACATACAGAAAACACGTAAGTCCAAGGCGTACGTAATCTACGTAACTAGGCCTGAGCCGGAAGATTTTTGATTGACAGGAAAGGGAGCAAACCAAACGCCTCGATCCGAGCGCGTTGATTGGCTGATGTTTTTCAGGTCCTGCCATGTCCACAGTTTTTTTTTTTTTTAAATTCTTTTAGAGACCATACATACAAGTCCACTAAAGGTCAGTATATTCATTTTATGTGAATCAGACAAATTAAACAAAAAAAAAACATCCTCCATAATGCCTTTAACTGTCTTTTCAGACCCCATAGTGTTCCTTAGTGTTGCTGGAACCTGCCCTCGTACACATGTGTCTCATTGTTACCTTCACCTATAAACCTGCCTTATTCCAGCCATCAGATCACTGTCAGATTAGGTCTGTTCTTGAATAGTCGTCGTGTTCAATCCTGCTTACTCCTGGTTTTTGCCTACCTGATCCTGACCTCTGTCTGAACCTGCTGCTTGTCTGATCTGTATGCCTCGACTGAGCAGAGAGCTTTTTGACTTACCTGCCTGATCTACAAGTCCTCTTCTCATATTAAAGTATTGGAATTAATTTGGACTGATGTTTTTTGCAGCCTCATGGATGCTCGTTCACTTCCTTTTTGAATTCCTTTATGCTGAGCATTTTCTTTTAGGAAGAGGGTGTGCTTTTAAACAAAAAATGGCTCCCTGCTCCTTGGACATTTTTAATTGGAACAAAAACACTGAAACTCTACAATTCATGCAAATCAAAAGACGATGCATGAAAAGTAGCTAAAATGTTTTGATTCTGAGTTTGTTGCTTACCACCTGAAATGATGTATATCGTCAATAAATTTTTCATTACAACAAATTTTTTTTATATATGTGAGCACAGACAGCAGGAAAGAAGAAAGACATAAAGTTCGTCAGACTTTCAAAGCCTTGGGGCTTTGGATACCTTAACACTAAACATCAGTTGTAATGAACTGAAGTTTCAAAAACAAAACAAATGTGCTTTTAGAGATGCTGATGCACTTCCAGAGTCAACGTCGTCAATTATGCAGACACATCTGCAGCTCCGCTCTGATGAAATTACTTTAATTTCAACAGTAACATGGTTTAAAAATGCACTGAGTTTGCCTGGAAAGTAGTTGCAGTTAATCTAAATATTTCAAATTATACTTAAGAACTAATGGGTTGTTAACGTAGCACATAATTAATTCTCGTGGTTCATTATTACATTAACTCTCATTCAATGGACTCCAGACTCGTTGGATGTCAACACAGTAACACTGTGCACTACATGGACATTTTCCTGTTAGGAAGGAATGTAGAGTTAAAGTGAAATCAATTCAACCTGCTCTCCCTCTGTATCTCTCTTGCTGGCTCCCACAGTCTGTCCTCATGCAGCTCAGTGTCCTCATGCAACTCTGCCAATGTCAGTTATAAATAGCAGTGTAGCCTAGAGGGCTCACAGCTCACACCCCAAACACACACACAAACACAGCTTGAGAACACATTCTGCATGATAATGACGGAGCTCTTATTTTCAGTTGGTATTGGGTTTGACAGGAACCTGTGCCGCAAAAAAATGGAACTATTTTTGCAGTAACTGGTCAGCTGTAAGCCTGTGTATTAAAGTCTGTGTATAGCAGTAAAAATATGTGGTTACTGAGAAAACTGTTACTAACCATCCCACCAAATATGAATCAAAAATTAAGTTAAAAAACTGCTAAAAAAAATCATTACAATTCTGAAATTAGGTTTCAAAGTCTGTAAAAACAATTAACAGCATTCTCTGCTCTAAAATATTAGGAGCCAACATGAAACTTACCAAGAAGGCTGACCTGAGTTTGTTTTACAGAACAAATCAAGTTAGATGTGAAATTAAGCCTGGGTACAAAGCAGCATCATCGTACCAGTGATTGGCACTTCAAAAATTGACTGATAAAATGTTCAGTGGTTTCATGTAAATGCATCAGATGCAAACCCCAATGATATGAATGAAAGCATCTTAACACAAAGTTTGCCGGCACAAACCAACTCCAAGGGTTCTCCATCTCTGTATCACAAACAGCCAAAAATAGTCCTTCATAATGGAGCCTCTGGTTGCTCCCCAAATGGCCACGTGGACTGGTGGGCTGATGCTGAGTCGCTTTAGATTCTACACCATTATATAGGAGGAAGGGGTCATACAAAACGTATCATCGAACCTTGATTTCTGACCCGCCCAAATAATCATGAGCACAAAAATGATGAAACTGTTGCACTTCACAACTTAGTACTGCAGATCAGTCTTTTCACACATTCTCTGCATTATTTTACATACTGACAGAGTAAAAGCTTAGGTTAGTCACTTTTTTTGTATGGTGACAAAGAAGAGATTAAAATGTGACTTGCGAAGCGGCAGTCTATTACACAGTATGAAAGGAGACGAAAAAGGGGCATGTCAGTTCACACGGTTCCACTGAACTTTGCTTGGATATCTTAACTTAGTTTGAACTTTAATGTAGCTGGGCATCTCTTTTAATCATGTGTCTATTTTCTCTCTGTGGAAGTCTGTCTGTTGCAGGCTTTCCACGTTTTTTTTTCTCTGCCTGCCTTTATCTCTGCAGGCTGGCAACCCTCAGTGTGTCTGTCTGTCTCTTCAACTTGTCTCTCAGTGGGATACTGAGCACTTCTGAAGACTCTTACCATCTCTCTGGAGGGAGGGAGATACATAGAACCAGAGGAGGCAAAGGAACTTCGAAAGAAGATTCAAGTATGTCTTGGATACTGGCAGGCTTTAAGGCAAACACCAAATGACATAGGGTTCACTATTTCACTGCTGTTTGAGTGGTTTGTAAGGACAGACATATATCAGATTATGAGTAAATAGCAAGCCTTGCGGTTAATCTGTTGAAATCTACAGGTGTTAAGACCATTTGGACTTTGACAAAGGCCAGATCTTTATGATGATTAAGTTAGAGCATCTCCTAAAACGCAAAACTTGTTGGGTAGTCCCAGTCAGCAGTTGTGACCATAACCCATTAAAAGGGTTTAGAGGAATTTGCAGGAGTTTAATACTTTGGGTTTTGGGAAAACTGCTGAATAACGATTAACAAAATGAAGTCTTTTTGCCATTCAAGTGATAATTCAGTAACTTGGAGTTCACTTTGTCTTTTCTACAAATTCTAATGCAACATGCTGATTTTGTGGCAAACATTTAGTATCAGTGATTGAAAATAATCTTATCACCATATTCGAACATTTTCACTGTATTTCATTCATTTCATCATCATTGATTGTTTAAATAGCCAACTATAGTTAAAGGGAATTGTTTGAAATTGTTTACAGTTTGCATCCCTATAGGATTGTTAAAATGATCTGTCACTTGATCTTGCAATCCTCCCAGGGTTTTAATCATCTATCACAGGAACACGGCTTTATTTTTGGATGCTTTCAACAAAGTAATAAAATCATTAATGCAGTGCTTTATGGACTTGCTTATCTAATGCTGACTACACAAACACCTCTTTACTCTTTAGATTGCTGGCAGGCTTGTTGACTCTCTCCTTTCCAATTACAAGCTGTGCTACTTGGTGGTGAACTGCACAAAAAGCATTGCACTAGTGAGATATGTCAATATGGCGTATCACTGATTAACACATGGTTGGAGGGATTTTTGCTGCTTTGTCCAGACCTTTTAAAATCTACTGCAGCAATAAAGCAACCTCCAGAGACTACATGTGTCGAGGTGTTAGTTTTGGTGTATTGTGTTACACGGATGTATGTTCCTACTTCCATGCTCACATGTACATATATGTGCATATATTACAATGGTTTGGGTAGAAATGGACATAGTTCATGATTAAAGATTCTAATTTATGTTTTTTGTCTTTCACCTATGGCTTGAGGCTACAAATGTAAAATAAATAATTTAAAAAATCATTTGCACATAGTTGTTTTACAAAACAAAACAAACAAGAACAAAAAACATAAACAAAAATGTTCATAGTTATGTTTGTCTGTATAGTAGTGCTTTTTAGCTGAGAACCAGACCAGAACGGAAAATATTTTTGTTTTTGTGGAAAAATGTTAAAATTTACTTTTACTTTAGCTTCTAAGTTCTTGGTTTTACTTTTTTCATCACAAACAGTCTTGTGATATTACTGCAGTATACATATTCAAATAGGCCATGGTGTGCTGAAAAATGTTCTGTACTTGCTTGTGCCGCTTAGTACTGGACTGATGCACATATTTATTTGAGAGATTTAAAGGTCAGGCAGGGTCAAGTCATTGTTATGCACAGCTGCAGCTTCAGTCAAATGTAGTAAATGCCAAGTCTTCTATGATCTATGAAACAGTTATCAGCCTCATAAACTCGATACTCACGTCCAAATCAACACACTCAGTGTCGTGTTTCCATCATATTCTCAACAACAGGTGATGTGCTGTACGCATCCCAGAACATATGTGTTGAATGCTTCCCGTCCTCATAAAAGATTTGCAGTTTCTTTAAATATTTCAGGGCCACCAGCCTTTGGTCAGTGGAACAGTGTGAAACTGAGAGAGGTTTGCCATCATGGTGGGTGATCTGACATGCAGGCTTCATCTCTTCATACTCAGCTGTGTCTGAACTCATTCCCTCATTCACCTCCTTTTATTCCCAGTGAACAATTAGTAGCTATGTGATGTGCAGTAAATTCAGATTTTGGACGCTTATGAACCGTTCATCTTTTGTGTCACAGGAGTGGAATTTTAACATATTTTACATCCATGTACTGCATTGTTGGATGGTAAGTAGAATTTATTATTGAACATTGCATTTAAGAGCAGTATAAAGTGAGCACATTTACATATAGAATTTGTACACTAAAATAAAATGGCTGACAGTGAATGCTGTGATGTGTGTCGCAAACTGAGAGATGCATCGATTGTGACATGTTTGTCTACTTCCTCACAACTGATGGCGTATATGTCCCACACATCGGCATTATTGTCCTCTGCTGTCAGCAGCAATGTTTCTCAAATCACATGAGTGGTTGCACAAAATACTGTGGGGAAGCAAGGAACCAGCAAGCAGACTCAGCTGGGTAAATAAGGGAAAATGTTTTTTCCTCCTTGACCTTCTGTCCTGACTATAGTAGCATTTTTGAAACTAATAGCAGATCGTTTTCAAAGTGGGATCTGGAGTGACTAGAACCCAGTATTGCAGCATGCACTGGGAAACCTGCTGAAATGTGCAGAAATGCACTAAAAGCGGTGACAAAACTGAGCATTTATTTTCTCTAGAACAAAACCAAAAAATGAAGAAAAAATACAGAAAAAATTTAGGACAACAAAGATAGACACCTTGATGTGTTCTGTCCTCTCTATTGTTTACTTTGATTCTTGTTTGAAATTGCAACAGTATACGAACAGTTGGTAGTTAGCGGTTACCTGGATAGGTGTACTTGTAGAAATGAGCTTGCAGTGGTGCACTGACATGCCATTTTAGAATCTAGTATCAGTGCAGACGTGGCCTCAGTTTGGCTCAGCAAAAAGACTGGAAGCAAGAAAAGAGCCTGCCTAGCTTTGGCCAACGGTAACATAGTCGACACACCACCTCCTTTACAGCTCAGATTTCATTCAGTGTGACTTCACTAGAAGAACAACAATACTAGTCAGTTGCATAAGAAGATTAGACTTAAACCCTGGTCATCAAGAAAATGGATGAGAAAGCTGTTGCATGCAAGAAGGGGTCTATTTTCCCAAAAACAAGATGCTTTCTTCAACCTAAATGAGCAGTTTTATTGCCTAAACCCAACAAAACAAGGGCTAAAACCAATAAGAAAATTAAGAACTAATAATTTAACAATGCTAGTTTAAAAATAATGGCTCTGTGCTAGCCTAGCTTAGCTAGACTGTATTCCCGTTATAAGGGATATACGGGAATACGGTCTAGCCCTCCTCCATTGACACATTTTGACAGGTTTTCAAGCTCCGAGCAGATCAGACCGAACCAATCAGAGCACCAGAGGCGAGAGGTAACGATGCATCATCTTCAGGGCCGAGTTGGCGACCGCAACAGAGCGAGGTTTCTCTCGTGCGCTTTCCTCTGTTTTGCACGGGCTGAATTTGTCCTTAAAACCTCAACAAGAAGCAGCTCTTAAAGCTTTTCTTTTTAAAAAGGATGTATTTTTAATTCCGGCAGGCTGTACGATAGAATGCGTAATGCTGCCCTCCACTGTTGAAAGGGAGAGCTTAGATTTTCCTCAGGACCCCTGTACGGCGAAGGAAGCTGTTAAAACTACAAAACATCATGGCGGAAAGGCAATTGTTAGGTCGCTTAGTGATTGCGTCACACATGTGTTACGCTGATTGGCTCTCTCCAATTCAAGCTGTGATTGGTAGTCCCGCCTCTGGGCTAGATTTGGTTCAATGGAGCAGTTCCAGACTGACTTTATGTGTATTTGTAATACACAATATAAAGGCTGTCTGGTCCCCAGGCAAGCTCTGTGCCTCCTCTAAATGTGGATTTTGTTGCTCTTTGTACTAACTCCTTTGCAAGTACTCATATATGTCATCCTCAAACTAACAGATTCACATATAAGCTCTCTATCTGGTCCTCACATTGACAAAAATATTTCAACAGAGTTTTAAAAAACACCTTTTAAAGAACATAAATGTGTTTAATTATGTACCGCAGTACAAGGATACAGCAAAACCAGGCTATGTGATGAAACACATTCATCTTTGTGGAGATTTAGTTGGAACCCTGACGGAGTGAGCCTGATTTATCAGGAGCCACTGCCTCTTCATTTAACTGCAGCAGAGCTTCAGTCATTTGTTCCTTTGGTTTCCGTCCTTGTTTTGATCTAGCTTTTAATACCGTCATAGCCGGCTATTGGCGAGAGGCTGTTTCACCTGCTCGCTTATCACATTAATTTTTCTCCGTGTTAGAACCACGCCAAGCCAGTCGGAGAGGTTGTGTAACACACAGAGAGACAGAGCTGTGGGACTGCTAGCAGTGAACCGATGTTCCAGTTCTATTTAAAGCTCCTGCCGCAGTGAGAGACAGATAGCCTCCATTCATTAGAGTTAGCCTGAAATATTCAACAGGAGGCAGGCAGGGAGCCAGAAGGAGGTCAGCGGGAAGAGAAGACAGGTATGTGTTCGAAAGCTTTCCTGCTGCAGGGTCATTAGCTGCTTCCATCCAGCTGTCAAACCCTGTTGTAAAGCCTCCAATCACAGGAGCTGCTGCCGAGGGTCACGCAAAGTCTAGGAGGACTTTTAGTTATTGATGACCTCAGCTGACCTCTGATGATGGGAACTCTACCAACATACAGTATTACAGTTTAACCATGATCAAGTTAATGACAGCAGCGGGACTGACGCAACCAAATCTCTTCATTAACCCTTTGAACCCCAAAACCTGCCAAAAAGAATTGTCAATATTACACCTATTTACGAGAGCCAGACGCTGTAAAAACAACAAGAGTAGTCAGATTTTCAAATTTAAAAATGTTGCATCAGTGGCGGGGCTGCACAGTGGCTCGCTGGTTAGCACTGCTGCATTATGTTCTCATCCAGCCCTGGGCCTGGGATCTCTCTGCATGGAGTTTTCATGTTCTCCCTGTGCATGCGTGGGTTTTTTTCCCCTTCCACAGTCCAAAAACAGGCTCAGGTTAACTGATAATTCTAAATTGTCCGTAGGTGTGAATGTGAGTGTGACTGTTTGTCTCTATGTGTAGCCCTGTGATAGACTGTTCCCTGTCCAGGGTGTCCCCAGACTTCACCCCAAGTCTGCTGGGATGGACTCCAGCCCTCCTGTGATCCTAATGAGGAAAGCGGTGCATAGATAATAAATAGATGGATGTATCATGCGGTAAGGCAAAATAGTCAAAAATAAGCCGAACATTTGCAATATTTCATCAAAATCACTTTATGTTGGCAGTGATGCGGCTTACAGTCTGGATCCATTGATTTGTTCAGGATTACATTATCACTGTGAGATAGTGGCATGGCTTCACTGTAATTATGACAAGTGGATGTTATGTCAGCTGCCTGCTGACAACCTATTCCAAATCCACAAATGTGGACTTATTGGAATTGACACAAGTAACAATGGATGAAATTGTAGGGGTATTTACAAGTCCCATCAATTCCCACCACCCGCTACATATCTAGGTCCCGCGATTTGGTATCTATACATAACGTACACATGCATAACACACACCTGTGCTCAGCACAAGATCATTTTATTTGTGGGTACATCTAGATTATTAAATGGCCACATTCTATAGTGCCGTGATTTCTGATCATCAATAACTAAAAAAAAATGCTGCATTTTTACAAAAATATGCTGCATTTCTGGCAATGCCATATGGGGGAATGAACAGTCTTGGCGGAGTACTGCGCTCTCTGAGTGCTTTTCTTGTTTTATACTGCAATATATACAATATCATGCAACCCTAATAGTAAGTCATAATTACTAGATATGCTTTTACTTATTTCTTTTGGGAATTCAATATGCTTGTGTAACAGAGAATCAAACACTACCATGATGCAACATCGGAGAAGCAGCACCTCAAACATACAGCATCTCCATGTCATCACAGAAGCTCTGGACCCAGAGATGGTTCAGTGGCTAACTGCTGGTCTGGGATCCTCAGCAGAGTCTTTCCTTTCCTGTTTTGCCTTCACTCTGTCTGCCTTGGTTTGTGTCAGTGCAGAGAAAATACTCAGGGGAGCAGAATGACCTCTTTTTCTTGTAAAGATAAAAACAGAAGCACTCCACAAGCAACACGCATCGAGATCTGCCTTGACATGCACAATGCACGACACAGCAGCGTGTGCTCTTCAAGGCCACTGCCAATCCTGCTTTTTCTGTTCAAGCTCATAATTGTGATTTTATGGGAAATTTCATTTAATGATGTGCACGTGTAAAAGCATATTTACGCTGTAGGCGCTGAAACCGTTTGTACGATGAGTGTTTTTTTTTTTCTTTTCTTTAAAGTGGTTCAAACACCAAACTGCTTTACAGCTTAAATGGACAAAACACTCCCAATCCAAGAGTGACTATTTCGTTGACCTTGTGCATTAGAAAAAGAAAGTGAGTCATCAGAGTGTCTGAACTTCATGTCCTACGCTCAGTGCTTTTCTGTTTCAATTCCATACTCTGTCATTGCACACTTATCATAGGTAGCTGGTGGTAAAAGTATGTTGTTGGGGAAAAAAGTACACTTTTCCACTGTTGACTTGAACAAAAACACTCCAACTGGATGGTGAGTATTTTGTTTGCTGGTGTCGTGATGACAGTAAAAGGTTTGGGTGCACAGATGAGTCACAAAGTACATTTGCTTTGCTGTTAAGCTTTAATTATGAATGTGCAGCAATAAAAACACTTAAGAGTCATTTCAACCCTGCGATGACTGTAGGAAATGCTACTAAGAAAAATAAAAAGTATTTCGGCTTTAATTTTACTTATTTTTTCTCTATTTTTTATGTCTGATAATGTCAGGGCTCCCTCCTCACCCCAGTCCTTCCCAGCTGACATCCCCAATACCCCCTTTCCCATCTGGTTCCTCTTTTCCTCTCCCTCTCATGCTCCTCTCTCCCACTCATGCTCCCCTCTCTCTCTCTCTGTCCCTCGGTTTCTCTGTCTCTCCTTCTGTCTCCCATCCATTCCTCTGCCCCTGGCTCTCCCTCTGTCTCCTCCCAGTCTCCCATCCTCTCCACTGCCTCTGCTCCCTTCCGAGTGCGACACCTGAGTAGAGTGCAGGCACACACCTGCCTCTACTCAGGTAATCTGCCTTCCCCGTGGGTCCCGGACAGCTGAAGGACATTCACCTGATTACTCCTCTGCAATAAGAACCGGCTCATCCTTCCACTCCCTGCCAGATTGTTGAACAAGACTGCACAGTTCAGTTCACTTTCTAGTCTCCAGTAAGTCTGTTGAATTTTTGGCGTTTTCTCATTTTGTTTTTCTCCTGCCTTCATCTAGATCCAGCTGTCCGGGATTCCCTTAGCCCTGGTCCCTTGCCTGCCCTTCCAAACCATTTGGCACCGGTATTTCCCCTCCTGGACTCCCCATTCTGCCCGGACCCCCTCCCAGCTCCCCTCAACCCAACCCGGAACCCGCAGCAGCCAGCCGGCTGCCCTTCACCTCTCGGTGCCCTCTCAGAACCCCCCGCCTGGACGTCAGTCGCCGCCTGGCCCACAGAACACCTCGGCCCCCTGGTTCAGCCCACGTCCTGCCTTTCCCCGGCTCCAGAACCTCCCGGTCCAAACCCCACTTCACCAGCCGCTTCTCCTGCAACCCGGCTCCTCACACCCTCCGCCATTATCCACATCCCCCAACAATAAAACACATTCTCTTTCCACCTAGCCTTGGTAGTGTGGCTCTCTGCTCGGGTCCAACCCGTTAAGTTCGTGACAGATAAATTACATAATCGTATCATGCCCTTTAGCTTTAAGCAGGTAGGAGTAAAATCTTTAACTCATCTTAATAATTTTGCAATCATCCTGAAATCCTGTTGAAAGAAATACTGTAAAAACAGAAAGATATCCTCATGATTTATACAGCAGTGCATAATTGGCTATGGACTACTTCATTAAATTATTACTTTGTGAAAAAAGTATAGCCTAAATTGGTAATTTGTGCTCTATTTATCGAGTACAATGAAGCAATAGATCTAATCTCCATAAAGTGGACTATATGTTCTTTTCACAGTAGACAGACAGATAACACAGTGAGTACAGCTGATGTTTTTGAACTTGTTCTAAATATTCTGCACCTCTACTGAATTTGATGCGACAGAAATAAAGCACACCAACACCGCTGTCAATTCAGTCACAGTAGTACCAAGAAGACTATTCACTGAATGTGACAGCAACCTCTGAAAAATGTCACTGGGCCGCGTTTAAGCAAGAGATGCAGGTTGGAAAGGGTTAAAAGAAAAACTCAGCCCTCATGAGACAATAAACTTCCCCGTTGCTGCACAGAATCAAACCTCTTCCCTGCAAGTGTAGGTCTTCAAATGCCAAAGACTGAAAACCCTGAAAAGAGCCTTGATCCCACAGTGTATATATTATTTTAAACTGTCATATAACACACTTTGTGATACTTCCCCCTGCATTGCAGTGCTGTTGTGCACTCAGGTGATGTCCTTGGTGATTCAGTAGGAGGTTATTTGCATCTCCAGATGGCTCACTTATCAATAATTCATCATGTTTTGAATACTTTTCTCTCACTCTTAATTCTTCACACTAGATTCTCACTGAAAAAGTCTCATCTGGAGTGCTTTGTCAAACAAATGTTTGAGACACAAACTTACCCGAAGACGGTTTCTTCAAATCTAACTCTTCAAACATTATAAACAACCCATCATTCTGTCATTATCACAATGTGAATATGTGCTATTGTGCAAATATAATTCCAAATTTCTCACCGTTTTGACTAACAGTTGATATTGAGGGGATGAAGATACAAGTATGTTAGTTGTCAGTGCAACATTTTAACATTTTTGTCCTGGTTGATCTTTTGCTTGGTTTCAGTGGTTTCAATCTAAGGCAAGGGTGTTTTTATAGAGATGCAGCTCATTGCTCAGCATTCACTGTGTCCATAATCATGACTGCAGTCTTGAAGTTGGACTGCATTTTTGTCAATTGACAACAACATTAATGCAAAAGTTACATTACAACAATAAGATTTTTTAACCACACTGAGGCTTTTCAATCATATTTTTGGATGGATTTTTCTTGATGTGCTGCCAAACTAAGACAGCAGTGAAAAATTCTACAATAAAAGCTGAATCAATATAGCCGCATGGTATAATTCATACCAACTACATTCACTGGCTGATGTACAATTTTCAATTAGCAGATCAATATTGCCCCCCCCCCCCCCCCCCCCCCACACACACACACACACACACACACACACACACACACACACCAGTAATCCCAGATATATAGGTCTCTTTTTTTTTGTCACCACTGAGTGTTTCAGCCAAGTAGAAAGAACTCTTCATTTGAGCTGGAGGAGTACGCAGCCTCTGGTCTCCTAGGCAACAAGCCAGGTTTCCCGCGGTAACAAATCGCTGAAGCCCATTGGTGGGAGGATGAGGAGCTCCCTGCAGCATTCCCATGGCAACCAGCTCTGTGGTTTTCTGAGAAATGATGGCATGTTTTTTTTATAACTCTGTAACATCAGGCTCACCCCCACACTGGCTCCTCACACACACATTAAACACACATTTGGAAACAAAAGCAGCTCGATTCTTCTCTCAGCTGACAAAAGCAATAGACCCGTTTGCTCTCTCTCCCTCTCTCGGTTCTTCTTCTTTGTCAAAGTGGCTTTACTAATTTCCATGGTTTCAATTAGTCCCACAGTACTGACTCTCGGTTTTGTACCTGATTGAGGAAAAGGACAAACTCCTGCATAATAAACAATTTCTCTGGCTTTTTATTATTAGTGACTGCAGGAGGAATAATATGCAACAAAAACCATGAGACCTGTTGGAATATTCTGTTTCTGATTATAACTCATCAATAAAATCAAGCAGAAAGTAGGTTTACCGTGGCAGCATGATGTGATGCCAATCTAATATACAGCAGTCCAAGCAGAAAGAGGAGAAACAGGTGTGAATCTGCTGATAGACAAAAGAGAATCAGTCAACAAAAACATGTCTGAAATGTCTCCTATTGAGGAGGAAAACCTCAGCAATTTAGCTTTGTGTATGTTTCTCTTAGACAAGATATTAGGAAGCATTTCTAGTGGGCTACTAATTGAAGAGATGTCACCTATTGTAAATATGGAGATCCCACCAGTGTAGGGAATTAAAACACTCCTGGTAACTCCAGTAACACCTCTTGGTTACAACTGGAAGCCTCTGCTGTTTATTTCTTTCTGTCCTGTTGCTCTCCAGTTCCACAATATCAGATCTGCCAATTCAACATTTGATTTATTTTAAGAAATTCTATACGATTGTTGAATCAGATGAAGCTGGACTAGAGAATTTTTAGTGTTTCCATACAAGCTCTTTAATTTCAAAACCAGTCATTTAAGCCTGGATACTTATTAGATAGGGTGTTTTCAATCTGGAGGAAGAAAGGTATCAATCAGGGCTTTAGCAGATTTTTATATTAAGTCTCTGAACCCCAAAACCTGCCAGCAGGTATAAAAATTAAAAAAAAAATTTAAATTGTTATTTTAAATCATCAAATTTTTTTTTTTTTTTTTTTTTTTTTTTTTTTTTAATCAGAGCAAGAAACTGAAAATGGGAAGAATTGTCATTTTTCACTTTCCAAGATTCCTGGAAACATTTTAGGTTTGGATGAAAAAGTAACTAAATCTATGCAGAATTGTCATATTTCATAAACCTTACTTTATTGTACATATCTAATTTTATAATGTGCCAGAAAAATAAACTACACTCAGAAGATTCTGTTAAAAACTAAAAATTTTGCACTTCTCAGCACTCAGCTGAACTGCAGGCAGTGTTTACACAAAGCAAAGAGACGAGCTTGGAGGCATATAAAAATGCAGCTAATAAATTATCTATATTCTGTACAGTCACCTCTTTTTTCCAAGACTGATAAAAAAAAATGAAAAAGTTAAATCAATCATTTCTCAAGATTTTTCACTATAACTGTTTAATTTTGCACAGAAGACATTTTTGATTCAAGGTAAAAGAAATGCCAAGAAACGGCTCGGGGTTCAGAAGGTTAAAGGCCAAGTTGCATCGTTTGCCCAGACCTGACGTTAAGGCAATGTTAAATCTACCCTGACTATCCACCCTTTGCTTACACATGTTGCTCGCTCCTTAATCCTAACCATTTGTTAAAAAAAAAAGAAAAAAAAAAGTATGCATTGCATTACCACTCCTGTCTCCTCAGCCTTCAAGCAAAAAGCCTGGGTAACCGGTTTGAATTCAGAGATGTCTGCAGAGTTCTGCAAAAACACACTGTCTCGTGTTCATTGCTGCTCTATACAAGAACAAGGTGATGATTGGCTGTATTCCTCAAAAACAAAATTGAACTGAAACTCTCCACCAGTGTCCTCTCAGTGTGATATGTGTCGCTCTGTTGAAGGGTTGCAAGTGTCTTCTTCTATTTTTTTTATTTTTTTGGCCCGACACTGTTGGAAGGCAATTTTGGAATGGCTCTCAAAAACCTACTTCACCTATTTCACAGACATTAAACCCAAACACATCTTGGTGATCTTTGGATGTTCTGCAGAGACTTCTGAGTTTCAATTTAAAGTGCACAGTGCTCTGCACCTAAGAATGGCACTCATTAGGAAACTGATTCTTCTGACCTGGAACTCCACTACTAAACCAAGCTTTGCACCCTGACTTAAGAAGAGGTTGTCAGTTATACAAATGGACGAACTACATTTGAGAGAACATGGGGCCCTCACGTCACTCCTCATACTAAAGATCTAGATTTGTATTGTAACACAAATGGGCATGAAACTTAGTTCAACTCACTTATTAGTTTTGCTCATCTTCACTCTCAAGATGCTACTACAACAATGTAACAATGTAAAAGACTTTGCATTTTTTGCTTTCTTTTTCATTTTACCTTCCCTGGCATGAGTGGCTCTCTATAATGGTTTGGTAAAAATGAAAACTATTGAAAAAATTTCTCAAAAATACATGAAAATAGTACTGGTAGTACTTGTTGTAAGCCTCAAACCCGCTTTAGCATCTGCAGCTCCACAGGGATCGTGTGCAGATGCTCAGAAAGGTGTTGGCCAATATATTTACATGCAACTTGTTATGTGTGCACAAATTGGCTGCGTCCCATTGACAAGAACAGATGTAGGAAGCAAAGGCTGCAGAGGAGGTCACGATCCTCTCGCTTTTTTTTTCTTTCTAGGAGAGGATTTTCTTCAGACAACGGTATAAACGAGGTCCCATCTGCAAAGCGCTCATCAAACTGCTGGGCCCTGCAGGTGTTGGGTCTTGGCACGCTAATGTTGCCATACGCTGTTCTTCACCCACCCACAGCAAAGCACAGAAACAGGATGTGGAGCTGAGAATTGGAGACTCAACAACCCTCCGAAGCCTTTTGTGCATCCAAACATGAAGACAAAAATCATGTTTTGGCTTTTAGTCAGCTACACTTGCTTTCAGCTGTGAGAACTGTGTGGCCAGTATCCGGAAGGAACACTTAAGTGAAATTGACAAGCACACCATTGTCCATGCATTAATTAGTCAGGTATGTGCGGATTAGAAATAGTGCTGCCACCATTAGAAAATGCATTGGCATTTCTTTTTCTTTTTTAAAGAAAGGTTAGACTTCATTGTAACAAATATTTTTTTCCCGTCATGACTTTTTTTGTTTTTGGCTCTTGTCCTTTGTCGACTATACTACAGTTTAACCCTTTGATGCACAACATGGGTCAAGAGACACCCATTTTCCATTGAATATGAGTCACTTTTGACCCATGTTGTGCATCAAGAAGTTTAGAAAAGGGAGGCCACAGTGAGGTCCAGTTTGGCTCAGTGGGAAAGTTGCAGAAGCTCTAAAGCTTCCAACAAAAAATGGAAGTACTATAAATTACTACAAAACACAAAGGCAGTTGGTATTAGGGATTTAAACGGTTAATTGGTTACTGATTAATGGCTATTAATACTACTTTTTTAAACAGTTCATTGTCAGAAAATGTATGATAGATTTGCAGAGTTCCTGTTCACAGCATTAGGTGGAACCTCTCCCTGTTGAATGAGATGGAGTTACAGGTGTGTTTGCTGACCAACTCCCTGCTGTCGAATTGGTAACTGTGGTAGGATAGCTAGCTACCTGAGCCACACGTTAATGCTAAGCTAGGGTTTTGAAATGCTAACACAAGCCGAGAGCCGCTGTAGCTGCCAACACTGCCAGCAGTCGCTCAACCCATCGTCGGATAGTTTTCCATTAGCTACTCCCTTGCCAGTTGAATGAACTTGAAAAATATAACAAGCCTGCATCCCAAACAAGTTTGTGGATGTGAAAGTATAAAGTGTGATTTCTGATACTGAATTTGACATGTTTTTCTGTCCCTGCTGGTAATAGCTGTACTATCCTAACAGAAACAACAGATACCCCCGATTTACCAGCAGCATCGCTGTGTATCTCTAAGAATTTATATAGCTAGCTGGGTTTCATATCTTTATGTGCAATTTTGAAGTACTGCACTACACAAAATTCAGAGTAAATGGATTTTCTTTGTAAAATAGAGTGTTCAATTTCCATAAAAACAAGAAAAATATTTAGACGCTCGCTTGAGATGGTTTTGACTTCTTCAAAAAAGAGTCCAGGAATTTCACTGGGTATGGAAACATCTATTCATCTATAAGTTCTGATGATGCAAACAGCTGTCTCCTTTGTTGCTTATGTCTCTGGACAACCTAAAACGTGACGGATAGCAGCTGACATGAAAAAATAATTACAACTTATCCAACTGAAAACAGTTCCAGAAGACCTATCTTCTTTTCACTGTCAAAGGTGAACAAGGGAACTGGTTTTATTTGTTTCTTCTTCAAGTATTTTAGTGGCTGGAAAACAACAGGTTTCAATTTCGATTTCTTCTACTCTTTTTATTACAGCCGCGTGCCACATACCCGTTAGTGCCATCTTCTGACAACTTCTTCTGACACGCTGTAGAATAGTTTATTCAATCCAAAACAGCTAATGTAAATCTAATTATAATACAACATTTTTGCAACATTTAAAATGATCGCTTCAGATTTGCTTGACACTTATACGGACGCACAGCTTAAGATGCATAATATAATATTCTGCATGCCCTACAGTGTGTTACGCTAAAAACGCACAGAAAACACACACACACTTGCACACAAACACTGGATAATCAGGCTCTCTTTGATCATCCTGGTTTGACTCAGTGGTTGCTATGCCAACAGGCGAGAATAAAGCTTTGAGCTGCAGTTCTATGGCTTTCATTACTGATGCAACATTTACCATAACCCCAACACCTCCCTCACACACACACACACACACACATACACAGAAACACACACAAACACTCATGCGGAGAGCAGCTCCTTTTAGTTTTCCTCCACCAGTTTGGCAGATTTAGTATTTAGGTCACCTCTTTGTGGAAGCAGAGAGGGAGGAGGGAAGGAGCATCCCACAGTAATGGTTGCTGTTGATTGGTCAGAACACACACACTCACACACTCTCACACACTGAGTACACTTGTGATCGATCCAGATTGTTTCCTCATCCCTCTGCGACTCTCTCCGTCTTTCTGGCCCTGCTGTCCATTTGCTACATCAGGGATTCTGGGAGGCCAGCAAGTGTCTTGTCTTCTTCCGTCTTCCTCCCCCACCATCAACAATGACCTACATTTCTTCCTGATGTCTTGCCCTTTTGGTTCCTCCCTATCTTTTCTTCTTTCCCACCTCTGCACGCATTAAAAGACACCCACTTCTGCAAACCGACAAAGCAGGTTGGGGGTGGGGTGGAGTCACTAAGTCCATTTAGAGCTGTTAAGGGTGGAGTTCTAAAATAGAAAGCCCAGCTAAGCCCTGAGTGAACCCTGTTTCAAAACACTGCATGTGTTCTTGTGTGAGAGCAAGAGGAGGGAAGGGTGTGGATACAGTGCCTCCTATGGACAAACATTGTCCCACTTCTGTTGACATGGACGACTCCACACTGACCCCTGCTGAGCCTCGTGCAAGACTACAACCAGGTTTGACTGTAGATCGCCTCTCTGCCACCACCTGGTGGTAAAATTGCAGAGGAGTTCTCATCTAAATACACCGTTTGATCCTGCTGAAGTGTGTGAACATGTTTCCCATTAACCCTCTGAGCCTGAGGCTGTTTTCAGTGTAATTCCCCTACCTTTTCTTTTAAGCTCTTATCTTGGTCATTAGGAGGGTTAGCCGTACATGTCGTACCTTGTTTTTTTCAGAACAATCTGGGCTCTCTAGATCTGTTATCGTTCGAAATTATTACGCCAGCATATTTTCTACATTGGTCTTTTATATCAAGGATAAAAGATAAGAAACTGCTATGTTTGTATGAATGTATCTCAACATAAAATGCTGGAAGTAGCATTATCTTATTTATATAATTGTTGGTTTTTTTTGATATGCGACGGGCCGATGACATGGAACAATATGGACTTGCTCAGACAAGAGGCAGGAGTGTGAAAGTGGCAAAATAAATAAACTGTAAAGATATTATGTTGGTTCATCTGTCTTTACAACGTTACTACATCAGTATGTGTCAATATGTTACGAGGATAATCAAAAAGCTCTGGTCCAGTTCAAACTTTGAAATATATCAGCATATCATTGCATAGATATGCTATTAGAGATTTTTGCAAATCTATCCAATAACTAGTTCATGAGCAACACACAGTTGTATGCAGGTTGAACAATAATTACATTTTATCTGAATCTAAAAAGATATTTTTTTCATGCTGCCACTTTCACTAGCATATTTGGATTGTTGAAAATGTCAAGTCAAGTGGTGTCATTTGACATGTGCTACAGGCTGCAATAAAAACTTGGAAAGCAATTCATCTAAAAAAAACTGATGTGACTTTGGAAGAAAAGTACATCGGCTGGGCTATAATGGTTAAAGCAGTCTGTGTGCTTTGACTGGATAGCTTGCATGATGAACAAAAAGTGAAAACATCTGTAAATGCAATACAAAGTTACCACAAGGGTATCTCACATCAGTAAGGACCACCACCTATTTTACTTCGTGAGAACAGCAGTTTGATTTGTTTTATGACTCCAGAGGAGTGTGAAAATTCTCTCACAAGTCTTGGTCTCAGAGATGACAGAGGTAAAACAGAAACACTATTATTGATGCTAAAGCATTTGCAGTACTATTTAGGAGTCAAACAGCAACATAGAACACTCAAATGCATCTGAAATTTAGCACATTAAACATTAAGTTTAACTAAATTCAGTGGCACTGTATAACATTATTAAATTGCTGAATTATTTTTAGCTGTTAACAGAAATATTGCTGTAAAATTAGCATGACAGTTTTCTGAAAAGTAAAAAAAAAAAAAAAAAAAAAATAGTGGGGAGATGCCACTGATTTCAAAGACACAATCATGGTGAGATGAAGGTTTGTGAACTTGGTGTAAAATTGTCCACATGACTCCACAAACATTTGTGTTTCAGTCGCTATAGCTTGGCTGCAAAGCTGCAACCAAAACAAGGTGATAACAACAGTGTGATAACTATAAAGGTTTTACTGTAACATAAAACAGCCCAAAAGGTGGACTCCAGACTACAAACTGAAACCCAAAGCCATGTTGCTGGAGCTCCAGAAGAAAGCAGCTCCTGTCAGAGATCCCTGGAATTGAAGTAAGGGAGGCTATAGCTGAGCTACTTGATCAGAGGCGTGGCCCAATGAGCTGATGACACTCAACCCCAGAAAGACAAGACAGGAACATCTGTCCAGGTGAAGGGTCACAGAGAGTACGTTTATAAAAAGCACATAATCTTGGATATGAATTCAAAAAAGCAAAGTGTGCATTTGTGTATTTCTTCTCTGTATTGCTCAACATACAGATAACAAGGGGTTGGAACAAACTGATTCTGCCTCACAGTAAAGACTTAATAAGCCTGAAGCTGCTTCAGAGGGAAACAAAAGAAAAACTGCACTTGATGGTTAACTAATGCGTCCTCACATATATTCTCCTTGTGGGGTGAATGTGCACTTCCAGTTCTAAAAATGTAATCTGTTCAACCAATATCCTCAAAATCCAGCAGCAGAGAAACTATTTATTTTGTTCTGTATTACTTTCCAGACTGAAACATTTAGCAGCACATTATGCAGATTTGATGAAGTGGGTTCACTTACATATTTGTAAAAATCCTGCTATGTTGAAAAATCGCACTGCTGACAGTATTTTGTAAGAGATTTTATTAATTCCTTTGCTACAAACTGAAGTTGGGATGTGCATCTCTTCGTGGTCATTTCACATTCATTCTTAGTTGTTTTGTGTTTGCATATTTTGCATTCTTTGTGACCATTTTAAATCCATTTGTAGCTGTTCTGCATCACCTTTGACACATTTTGATACTTTTGTGATAATTCTGCGACTCTGTAGTTATTTCACATCATTTTGTGGTCATTTTACTCCTGTTTTTGGTTATTTTACATCTATTTGTATATATTTTGCATCCTTTGTTTTGTGTCTTGTCGCATATATTTCTGTTATTCTTCTCTTTATATTGTTTTTGCATCTTTTTGTGGTCGTTTTGCATGTCTTTGTGATCATTTTGAGTTTCGTCATCATCTTCTTTCTTGATTTTGTGTCTATTTTTCATTTCTTTATAGTCATTTTGCATATGTTTTGGGGTATGTTGTGTCCTTTTGTGACCATTTTACATCTCTTTGGGCCCCTTTACAACCCTCTATTGCCATTTTGCATATCTTTGTGTGAAATTTTTGATCTATCCACCATGTCATTGTTTTACATGTTTTTATAGTAACTGTGCATCTCTTTATGGGTATTTTATGTCTCTCTGCAGCTGTTTTGCATCTCTTTGTTTTAAATCCTTTTGCGGTTATTTTGTATCTGTGAATATTTCTGCAATGCCTTCATGTTTTTTTTGCATTTCATTGCAGTTGTTTTGAGATCATTTTGGGGTTTCTTGTCGTTATTTTGCATTTCTGTGTTGCTATTTTGTGTCTCTTTGCATATGCTTTGGATCATTTTATGCCCGTTTGCAGTCATTTGATTAATTTAATAACAAGTAAGACGTCATTTCACAGAAAAGCTCTGGCTCAGCAGTCAGTTAGGCTGGTTGGCTGCCATTGAGGCCTTCAATGTTCTGGAAGTTAGTACAGTACACCCTGAAAGCCTCTGAAAGTGCAAACCCTCCCTGGTGGTTGTCATGAAAGAATGAATAAAAACTACAACAACAAGCTGTTCTGTTATAAAGAAAAAAAATCTTAATTATGTGTGCAGTCGTCACCCTCTCCCACAATCAGGAAGGTGAGCAAAGCCTCCACTTCCTCCAATTCTCTCTCTGTTTGCTTATTGGATTCCACTTCATCCTGTGGACTGTGCACTGTGTTATCGTGATTGTAAAGCCAGTCCTTTCAGTCAGTCACATGCAGACATAAATACGTTAACAGAATGCTACACCAGAGGAGCTACAGAGAGGTCGGTGTCCATCGCACCTCAGGGTGAGAACAATGATCAGTTTCTCCATTCAGTCAACTCAGCTCTAATGCCTGTTTTTATTGTCTGGCTTTAACTCTGTTGCACTTTTGGGCATATTCTTGTATGAGGCCAACAGACGAGGATGAGGTGCTATAGCAGTCATGTAAAGTAGTGCCTTGGGGAGTGTTAAAATGCTTCTGATTATATTAAAATTGCCCTGGACATGTTACATGAACACATGAATGCGTGAAATAGGAATCCACTGCTGTGGGGCATAATTGCAAAGTGTTTGAATACTGTTTATTCCAGTGTCAACATTCAGATCTAAGAGATTTAAGAATCCCTCATACAGAAAAACTACAAATATTCATCATCATTCATGGATATATTTGGTAGATATTCTATATTTTGTATGCTTTTGTTGTCACTGTTTTAACATCATTAGCTTCCTACTAACTACAACAAGTAGCTTTTTTCACTGAAAATAGAAAAATCCACTGTTCACTACTTTCTCGGTGTCAAATAACAGACAACACCAGCAGTTGGTAATTATACTGAAGATGTAGCAGCGTAAAGTTCAGATATTTGCAAAGAAGGTTGGTGGAGACCAAAACAGAGATAAAAATGAGAATCTGCTGGAGACGATAGTATGTGGTGTGTTTGCTACTTGTTTCAGTAGACAGTGAACAGAAAATCAATAAATGCAGGTTTCGTTGCCATAAAGGTTGTCACTGTCCGAGATGTTGACATTGTCAGACGGTATGAGAATTTGTAGTTGCCTCAAGGTATGAGGTTTGTATTCCCAAGCACATTATTCATCTGTCAGACATTCTGTGCCTGATTAACCACTGAGGAGAGGAAAAAAAGTCTCATATTTGAGCTTTTAAAGTTTACTTTAATGAAACTTTATATTGGAGTTACTTTGTCCGCTCCTGCTATTCTCTTTCCTTTGTGGTCTCTCATCTGATTTTAGACCAAACTCTGTCCCTCTCCCCACCAAATCCCTCAGACAATCATCATCGCTCACTGATTATTAGTGTGAGCAGTGAGGGGCAGTGTGGTCACTATGGCTGTGGCTCAGTCTGCAGTATGGGAGGCATGCTGAGGCTGCTGGAGCTGCTCCATTCCTGATAGAGTATCGCATGTTGGCTCAGCACAGAGGACACTTCTTAACTATGCAATGGATTTAAAACACAAAAGAGGCACCTGCACTCTGGAAACTTTTTGACTTCTGCTGCATTTGAAGGTAAGTTCATGCAGTTTGACAAAATGAGAAAGCTCTGAATAAGTCTTCTGATGATATTTTGGCGTTTAAGAAAGTGTTTAATGACGCTGTAAACGTTTTGGATGAAACCTTATCGTCAGAGTAGTTGCCTATGAAGTCTGGTTGTCTTTGTGAATCAATGATATGAAGACGAAATCACCGATGTTCAGTTGACTGTAAATTCTGACTTGAGAGCATAACTCTTACCTCCTAGACAAAAAAAAAATCTGAATGAGATATGTCAGAAGTAAATATAAACACAAGATAATATACAGCCTCCAAATGCTTTCTCCATATTTGGAGAATGAATGAACCTACTGGAGAGCTACTGTAAACTGTAGCTCAGCTGCTAATTTAATTACATGTACTAAAATGACTTCCCAGCACTCTGGATTATTCCATTAATGTTACCTCGCTGTGAGGAGTCACCAAGTCTGGTCTGAACCATTAACACCAGCTGTCTCCACCGCTCTACCATTACCACTCCTAACAATCACAGCAAAATATGTGACAGATGAGTCAACTTTAATGTGATCTACAGTAGATCATGCTGTCCTGCCATCTTTACGTCTGTCTGTTTCGCTGCCTGTGCTCCCCTATTCGCCTATAAGCTCAGAAATCTGTCAGTATATGTGTATTTTATTGTTTTATTTCAAATATTTCCAATAATTCATGTTTGTCTGGTGTTTCATTGCCCCTGCTGCTCTAAAGATGCTGTGGGTCAGTGACAGGTGTCCAACCAGGATGTTCTCTTACTCATGTTATTGGTGTTGTGACATTGAGCCACTAGGGGGCCCTGAAGCAAAATTGAACCATGGACCCCTTTGACCCTTGATCCCTGCTACTGTCGGTGCTCTGTGCAGCCTTTTAAGTCACCTTCAGGTGAACTGCAGAACAAAACATGGCAGCTTTGACATACAGTGTTTTGTTTGGAGCCCAGCGACAAGCGGCTTTGATGTATGTCAGTTTGTTTGTATTAATCTCATTACACATGGCTTTATTTAGAAATGTGCATTAGAGGTGTTAGTAGCTGAAAAGCAATGACACATGCTACTTAAGTGCACCGTCCTCGGGTCAGTTCTAACTGAAGCTCTCTTCAGCTACCTTGTTGCATGCCTCACATAGCCCATCTGCCTTTCAACTGTCCATTCAATGCAAAAATCAATAAATATAATTTTAGAAATATGCATCATGTAAGCACACAATATTTTTAAGCTACATTGAAAACAATGCCTTTCAATAGGTCAATCATTCTAAAATCATGTGAAAATGCAGCTTAGCTGCTACAGTCCTCTGCATTCAATTTAAAAAATTCAAATTAACAGAAAATTTGCCCTGAGGCCTGGCAGGTAGGACCACCAGGGTTGTAAGTAACTCTGCAGCTGTTCATCAAAATGGGAAATTCAAACTGGTGACCCTACAATTACAAACCTAACCTGTCTGAATGCAGATCATTTTCAAGACAGCAAGACGCAGAGTATATAGACAGAGTTTCTTTAGAAAAAAATACTCTTTATTGTCATTGTAGGTCATACAATGAAATTTTGGATGATAATACTCATCCCAGCAGCAGAAACCCTGAAATACACAATAACCCTCTGAAGTCCAGACGGTTTCTGGGCGTTTATAACATTTTTACTCACTGTTGGGTCATTTTTACCTCAAAATAAATTCCTACACTTCTATGGAAACAGCCCAGCCATGGCTAGAAGACGAGAGAACTCGTAAAATGATTGTGTGCAGTATGATGCAGTTATCAGACAAAAACAAACCCTGAAATCAATATGGGCAAAATAGCTTTCAGAGTGTTCACAGAACATGGTTACTAATACTGGGGGAAAAACAGTCTCTCTATATACTATAAATGTTTATGTTTAGATGTTTTACAGTCTCTGCAAACTCAGCATTTTAAAATTACTCTGCACATTAACTCTAGAAATAAATTTCACCATGCTGACTGTATCTTCCAACAATTTGCTGATAGTTTGCTGCTCTGTTTACCCTTTCTGAACCATGCTGCATTCATTTCATTGATCAAGCATGCGTTTTTCTTTTTTTGTTGTTGTTGTTGCTCTTCATCTCTCATATTTGTTTCAATACTCGTCTCCTCTCTGTCTGTGTAAACACATCCTGCAGTTCAAATATTCCAAGTAGTTTACAATTTCTTCTGTTCTTACAGTTTCTGGCTCTGGCGAATGGTATAATTGTGGAACTTTTTAAAAAATGATGTTGTGAACCAGCAAGTTTTGGATTTTTGACAGTTAAAATACTATAAAAAAACACGAGAACATTCAGTAAAATACTCTAAGGTTTATAAAATAAATCAAATAAATATAAAGTGCACGCAAATTCAGAAATATTACTGCAAATATTACTGCAGCTTACACGGAAAAAATACTTTAGTTCATTCAGTGAAAGATGAATACTTAAGCGGCTCAAGAAACATGTCTAAATGTGAGATTTGGAAACAAAAAGAGATGATGTGGCTCAGTCCGAACACGCTGTAAGAGATGGCAACAGTAGTGCCATCAAATGTGTTTTCCCCACATGTGAATATCCACTGCTCAGTTTAACAATGAGCTCATTTTATTACCCCTTTATTTTATTTGCTGCACTACAGCTCTTCGATTCTAAACACAGCTGAGCAGCTGTGTCCGACTCTCACTGTCTGAAAAAGACAACTGCAGACTACGAACACAAAACACATGCCATCCAAATAACCTTCCAGAAACAGAAGCATGACATCACTGCTGAGACGCACCCAGTGTGTCCACTCCTGTTTGTTGTGGGGACATAAATCTGTTCCTTGCCTCCCTCATGGGGACACAAATCAAGTCCTTGAAATATACATCATTCAATTTCAGGGTGATGATATGATTTGGGGTTTGGCCCGTAGTCGTGATGGTTCGGGTGAACTCTGTGTGGGTAAGCGTAAAAGGATTCCTGTGTGTCAGCGCAGCACCTGTGCCGTCATCGTGCCACCTGATAGTCGCGCCTTCCAGGAACGCCATGAGGTTTATGTGCCAAAGACAGACAAGGGGCTTAGCTTCTGACTTGCTTGAGATGAAGCGAGCATACGTGTGTGTGTGTGTGTGTGTGTGTGTGTGTGTGTGTGTGTGTGTGTGTGTGTGTGTGTGTGTGTGTGTTTGTGTGTGTGTATGTGTGTGTGTGTGTGTGAGCGCATGTGTTGATGTGGTATGTGGCTGAGTGGCTGTCTAAGGAAGCAGCAGAGGACAGATCTCAGTATGTGGACAGCATGTGCCAGCATGTGTATACGGCAAAACGTTTGACCGCATCACAAAGCATTCCTCCCGTGGATTTGCCAGCACACGACACTGCATCCATGACCTTTTTAACAGTTGTAAGAAAGGTGAATAAATAGCTCTGAGCATGTGTCTGCATTAAACAGTAGCAGATGTAGAAACCCTTGAGCTCTCTCTTGATGCGGCAAGCTTTTTCTACTGTACATGTAGCTCTTTAGGGTGCTGGGCAATAAAGCTGAAAGATTTATTAAGATTATATGTTGTATTTCTCTTCAATATTTATAATTATTAATAATTTGAAATTACACATTTTTGATAGACGAGCAGAAGAAAGGTTTAAATAGAAATTATCACTAACTTTATCAAGGTATAAAGGTAATCATTTCAATATTAAAACAACAATGAAAAGGTAAATTAATAAGGATAGAGGAATGATCTCACCTTAATACACATTAAATAGACGTAACCACATCATGTTTAAAGCTCAAGGTTACAGCTGCAGGTTTTTAAAATGCATCTACAGTGAATAAAAACATGACAGGGGCAAAAAAACCAAACAAACAAAAAACCTCAGGATCAGCTGGGAGTTCTAAACTCTGCAGCTCTTTTCCCTTTGTTTGATCAGGGTGTCATGAGGACAGTGGAGTATTGAAGCATCACTGGCTTCTAATAAAACATAGAGATGGTTTCTGAACTTTTATTGTGTATTGGCAACATTGATTTTTTCATCCGCATGTCAGTCTCCTCCTCACTGCCTTCATCCAGCCACCTCCCACATCCACAGTGACAGATGCAGATGAGAGGCTGACGTAAACTCCCTTAAAGACCCGACACCTCAGACAGAGCAGCAGTTGAAGCACAGAGGCCAGTGGGATAGATGATAAAGCTGTTGGATCGCTATCACCCAGTTCCTGGTATTCTCAGCTTTCTATCGAGCAGAATCCATCAGCAGATTTTGTCATGAACTTTTTGAGAGCAGAAACTACATTTTTACACCATTCAGGAGATGTAAGGGCTCCTGAAGCTTCCTCGTAGGCAGCAGTCACAACGTTTGGGTGCATAAAATGGCAGAAATCATTTGGATGAAGGTAAAAATAAGCCCATGTGAGGAGGATTTGTGAAGCTCAGGGTGCCATGTTAGGAGACAACTGCTCCGACAGTCTGACTATTGACTTCTGTCCAACACCATCGTCAGAAATCAGGTGAGCTCCTCTTCATCAGCTCCACTCATGTGGGCCCCATAAAATATGAGTTATGCACTTGTAAAACAGGGTGTTACTACTGAGCCACTCATGTTTTCATGTACCCTGAATCATGGCTGATGTTTCTATTGCTTTTTGCATTTTGTTTGGAGTCTTCTGGCGTCTCTTGAGTAGTTGTTTCTCTTTTCAATATGTAATAAGCAACATGTACACATAGGTAGTCTGTGTTTAGTTTCAGGAATATTTGATGTGGTCGGGTGGCAAAGGCACTAAAACGTGTTAAATCTGCAGTTGTAGTTTTTGGGATTTTTTTCTCAAAGTGATTTTCCCCAAGTAGCTTTTTTTATTAACAAAATTGGATGAAATAATACACCTGCTTTTTGCATTTTTTATACTTGTTCAGATCTTGGTTACACTTTATATGAATTCATTTCATCAATAAAAGAGCATTTTGGGTATATCCACAATATATGAAAGCCTGTTGACTTTACCACCATGGCAACGAGTCTAACAAACCCATTCTGAGTAATCTGTTGGGGTCCAGTGATACTAATGTGGTATTCTGACGCTGGCGGCGGCGGAGACGGCCCATTCGGATCCATCCGTTTGGTCTCCCAGATGCAAATTTTGCACACTACCTTCATTTTGTCTTCAGTTAAACTGAAGAATTCCCAAACAGTGGAGGTCTTCGGCATCTTGTCTTGTGTTTATGCAACGAAGTGAAGCGTGACATCAGAGTTGGCAGCCACCTGGCCATTCGAGTGGTGATAAACAAACATGAATGGATGAGCTGAGATGAGCCAAACACGGCGGGATGAGACGAAGTGGGCCGAAGGTGAAGGGAAGAGATGAGCTCCGAATATTCCTATTTTCGTCTGGGGGAGGAGGGGTAATCACCTAGACATATGTGTATATGTCATAGACATATGTGTGCATGTTTATGTGATCACATGACGGGATGAGCTGATATGAGCCGATGTGGGCCGAAGGCGGAGGGAAGACAGTAACGCCGAATATTTGTTCCACCCGGTAACGTCCGACCTTGTGGGGGGCGAATATTCGGATACCAAAATTAATATCCGGATACCGCCGTAGCGAACGAATATTCGGATATTCGGGATATTCAGGATATTCGGGTCCATCCCTACTCTGAACTGCAGGTTGTGTTTCCACAGAGCCAATTGGAAACAAGTATGAGAACACATTCAAAAATTAGGCAGTCGTTATTTTAAGTTTTAGTTACATCTGCTGCACTGACTCCAATTTTTGGTTAAAAAAAATCAAAATTCAACTTTTGCTGTTACTGTTTTTATGATTTTTGTCATTGTAATTCTGTTACACTGCACAAAAGGCATTTTCCAGTGCCTTCTACTACTAGTCATTTTGTGTTGCTTCCATCGAGGTTCAGGACTTTATATTGCAGTGGAAAATTCTACAATTTCATTTGGCAGACACTTTTGTCCAAAGAGACGTACAACACAAGCAAGAATTCAGACATTAGGAAAAACGTGTAGTAAGTGCAAAAGTGCGATTGGTCAAAGGTGTTGCCATCAAGTTGCACAAAATGAGCACAGTGAAGAAAAAAATGCACAGGAGCCCAAAATGCATCAAAATTGCTTGGAGTTGGGAGGTTTACAATGCCATATTTAAGATAAGATAATCCTTTATTGATCCCCAGAGGGGAAATTCAGAAATTCAGAAATTCAAATTTAGATTTCTCACCACTTACCATCTCATCAGTGGTGTAGATTTTACTGAACAGTGACTCAGTGAGCTGCAGCTAAGAGCTCTGTTGTCCTAAAAGGCCTGAAACTGCATTCGCATCGACCAACCAGACGGAAAACACACACAGGATCAGCAAATATTGATGTAGGCACCCATCAGGCGGTCCCTCACTCATGGCCCCATCACTTTTATAGACCAACAGTGTGTCTGTGCGTGTAATGAAGCACGTTTCAGTCAATATTTAGCACTGTCATGTTTACTGTTCCTGTTTTAGAAGCCAGGTGCCAACAGGTTTCTCATGTTTTGGTCTCTCTTTTATTTTTTTTTATGTTAGATACTTGACATATAATCCACTCTGGACAGCTGGACAGCTGCACATCTTTAGAGTCTGTACATCAATATGCTGAACTAAAAATAAGTATATCAAAATAAATAAAATGAAAAATGTGTGAAAAATAGGTCTCATTTATGAACCTAAAGGATGCGACCCCTCAGATTTATCTTGTGACCCTTTGGGGAACCTCAATTAGCACAATGAGAAATGACTGGTTTTGCAGAGGGTCAGGATTTCACCCTTAACCCTCTGAAATATTAAAATACAGAGTTCCGCTGTTAATTTAAGTATGTTTACAACAGCACAGTAAGGACAGAGTGAGAGATACAACCCATTAAATAGACAATGCTCAGATGTTAGGGGTTAGAAAGTAATTGGACACATCTGAGTGCTATATAAAATGTTTAATTTTCATTGATATAAGCCGTAATTGATCATTTCCTATGGCTTATATATGACTTACGGGCTTAAAATCTGCAATGCAGCACTTTCTTTTCAATACACCAGAATGGACCTATTATTATATAACGTGTCTTTGTAATTTCAGCAACAGTGTTGTCTAACCTTCACTGCATCAACTTTTACGAGAGAGCGTGATTTCCACTTGTGCGGGAGGTCTTAAACTGTAAAGGAATGACAGCTATGTGCTGAAGACAGCGTGTCCACATACCACTTCACGTGTGTGGAGTTTTTCCGTTAGTTTACGAAGACAACTGTCTTTAGACAAATATAACACTCAAAGACGTACATGTAGATGTGTGTAGGCATGCAGCCACTCAACACACTCATCACAAATAAATCAAAGTAACACGTTCTCAGAAAAGGCACACACACACAATGTCAGCCCCACCCTTGTGCATGTTTTTCTGCATCTAAAAGAAGACTAACAGGTTGGCATACTCACATTTGATGTATATTTGATTGAGGTATCCATCCATCCATTCTCTATACACCGCTTTATCCTCACTAGGGTCGCGGGGGGTGCTGGAGCCTAAAGAATTCCATCCATTTGGGATGAGGCCACACCTCTTGATTGATGTCCGATGCCGTCATCTGCACGTTACACAAAGGGCAATTCTAAAAACATCAGCATCGCATTCTAATTCAGGGTTTTGCCCAAGCAACCAGTGTCAACTTTCTTTCTTTCTAGACAGTAGGATTAAAGAAAGTAGGACAAGGTATTGCTTGGATACTGGTACATGAACAATAATGGAGATTTGATGTGACATTTTTGTATTTTAACAAAATATGCCAAACTTTTCAATCTATCAGTCTTTAAGGTACCCATCGTCTGCATATTTACAGGTTCATACATTTTTTGGGCTCTACCTGATTATTTTTACATTAATGTTGAGAAAACGTGACATTTCCTCTTACTGTACATTTCCTCCACCTCTTCTCAAATGCTACATTTGTCTCTTTAAGACCTCCCCTCCCAGGCTGATTTGGTCTGCTCTGATTGGTCAACTGGTCTGAGAAAAGCAAGGTATTGTTGGTTACATACCATCATCCAAGATCTTTGAGCATTGAGAAGTAGGTCTTTCAGAAGCAGCTGCATGGAAGCTGATCATTCTGCATTTGGAGGCCCACCAAACTAGCCACTAGACAGGTGTTATCCAGATGTGTTACATAGTGATGTAACTTAGTAATGGATGAAAAGCCTGGACTTCAAACAAGGTGTTTCAGGCAGGTAAGGAGCAGTCTTTTCTGTGGGAGAGGAAATTCTCTTGGTTTGGTCCAGGTTGCAAGTTTACAGACCTTGAACATGCCTAACAACAGCAACAACAGAGCACAATGGAGGATAGGGAGAAGCCAGAAAAGCATAATAAGGGCTCTTTAATGCTGTAGAAACAAAAGCAGTGGCACAGCTGTTAGTGCTAGCCTAATCAAGGTATCAATGACCTGCGGCCGTGAGCAATAACATCAAAACTCCGAAGAATATTATCAAATTCAAGCTCTAAATGAAACTGGACCAGCTTTTGATTCACTGCAGTTGGTGTTTTAACCTGGGAGGTGTTTATAGTGTCATTTATTTTGGACTGTAAATGAACAAGCAAGGGCTAATCCAAGATTACTTTTCGTTGACTTCCCTGGAGCCTTTAATACAATGTAACGTCACGTATGAGTAAATAAAGCTTATAACCTCCTTCCATTTAGGTCATCGAGTCATGATGCGGATTATCAGTTTCCATAACAGAACTCAGACAGTAGCTGCAAATGGTCGAGCATCTGAATCAGGCAGCACTGGCTCATTAGTGGAAGGATTGAGTCCTTCGCATTTTGTTTTTTGACTTGTGCACAAATTAGTGTTGCAGTAAATATGCAAATGCTGTAAAACTTGCTCAAGAAAGACAAGTAGTCACATAATGAAAGAATTTGTGGAATGGAGTGATTTTGTTTTAAGAGATAAATGTAAACAAAACCAAAAAAGGTTTGTGGAAATGGTTCAACAGCATCTCTGCTGCCAACAGCTATACACACTCCTTTGTCAGGACAAGAAACAATTGCAAAGTATTGTCAGTCTCTGCTCTGAAATTATTGGCAAAACACACACAAAAATCTCATTAAGGTTAAGACCAGACACTACAGGCAAAACAAGCTTTTTCCTTCTTTCAGACCAGTGGAAAGGAAACATCTTAGATATACACTTAGGTGTATATTTTACTGCACCTTATCTATTTAAGTCTTCAGATTTCAATTACAACACACATAGTTAAATGCAGCTTTCTCAAAGTGAGTTTTTTTGTCAAACAGACATCTCTGCTTCAGTAGCACTTAGACAGCTCAGACTTTTCAGTTTTATTCTTTTCTCTACGCTGAAGGTTTTTTACAGCGGGATTTGTTCATGTATCCTTCACAGCCTAATGTTTACCATAATTCCTTTCCAAAAATTAAAACCAAACTGACTTATCAGTAGGGCTGGACCCGAATGTCCAAATATTCGGTCGTGACGGTGGTATCCGAATATTAATTTTGAGATCCGAATATTCACAGTGGTCCTGGGTTCCTGTTGGTGCACGGCAATGCCCGTCCTCATGTGGCAAGAGTATGCAGGCATTTCCTGGAGGATGAAGAAACTGATACCACTAACTGGCCCCCACGCTCGCCTGACCTAAATCCCATAGAACACCTTTGGGACATTATGCTTCGGTCCATCCGACACCACCAGGTTGCTCCTCAGACTGTCCAGGAGCTCAGTGATGCCCTGGTCCAGATCTGGATAGATTTACCCCAGGACACCATCTGTCGTCTCATTAAGAGCATGCCCCAACGTCGTCAGGCTGCATACAAACATGTGGAGGCCATACAAACTACTGAGTACCATTGAGTTGCTGCCAAGGAATTTCTGTAAGATGGAGTAGCGTGCCACATAATTTTTTCACTTTGAGTTTTGGTTTGTCTTGAATGCAGCCCTCTGTAGGTTGATAATATTCATTTCCATCAAACGATGTGGCATCTTATCTTAACACATTGTCCAGTTCATAAAGTGTTCCTTTATTTTTTTTGAGCAGTGTATAATACCTCATTTGCATATTTAGATATAAAATTTCAGGACACTTGGAATACAAAAAAACATTGTCTTCATGTTAGCTACCAACAAAGAAAGTTTCATAGTGACATCTGTTAGTTTTTTTCTGTTTTTTTCTGTGTTGTTTTTGGCTTATTCTTATATAGTGTCTACATGTACAGCTACATGTAGTGTATGTAGTTTTCATTGAAAACATACAAGACTATGAACAACTTCACACATATTGTCGTTGAGTCTTTTAAATTCATGGCATCAGGAATGTGTTTCAGGTTTTCGGTTGAATTTATTTGAACTGAATAGACATTTAAAAGACAGAAGAAGGCACATGTTTGTTTCGCTAAAGCCTGAAGAGTGAAAACTAAACCAGGCACTTGTTGCATAATGAGATGTAATTCCTGAAAGGGCTAAATTAAAAATAGAGTGAGCAAGAGGCTGCAGACTTTATTAGAGTGGCTTGTTTCCATGTGTTGTTCAAACACTGGGAAACATCGTCAATCATACATACAAGAGTTGGTGGGAAACTGTGGGAAGCTGAAGGAGACACTCCAACATTGAAGGTTGTTTGTTGTCAAAGCTGCAAATCCTGAACACAAACAGTAAACACTAAGGTGATAATAGTGAAACCTCTCAAGGTGAGTATGGAGCTTATTGACAACTGATGAAAGGGACCTGTTAGGCCTGGGTTGTAAATAACTGTGAGGGATGGTGGGTCAGCTCAGTGTTGATATACGAATATACATTGTGACAACCAGCTGGAGTTGCTTTCAACTCTTCATGCTTCCTGCAGTCTGTCCAGCATGTGAGATATTTGGTGCTCGAGGGAAAAATTTTACTATAAGGAAGCACTCAACATGTTTTTGCATCGATTTTGTCACATTGCTATCGATTTAAAGCATTTAACATGGGAAGATACATTTTAATCCATAGAGTGCACCTGCACAATTGAAATGAAACCAAAAGAATGCAGGTTTTATTTTCCAAACTAATGTTTAAAAAAGATATCAAAATTCATCTGTTGCACAAAGTAGTCTAGTTCTAACTCTGACTCACCAGATGTAGACTGCAGGTAAAAACCTTCCATTAGCCACATTTTTGCACACAGTTTTATTGTTGCCTTTCTCATAGCATTTACAGCACTTTGGTCAACTCAGGTTGTGTTTAAAATGTACAAATAAACTTGATTTGATTTGATCTGATTCTTCAGCACTGACAAAGCAATGTTGAGATAACTTTGGCTGTGCAAGATTTTTCAGTTCTTGACTAAACATGACCTTCTGATTGAATTAGAAGTTTTTAAGTAAAAACATGACTGCCTGAGCATCCATGTCAAACCACAGAGCTCAGTTCATTCCAGCAGAAAGTGCTCCAACAGTTTCAAGGAGATATCACAAATTAAATCTAGTCAAGAGTAACAAACACATTCAATTACAGTCTTCCAGCACTATAAAATCTCAACACAATGCATGTTCGTAGAAGAGCTGAGATTCTGTGTTAAGTTTCAGTGTGTCTATTATGCAGACTGATAATATCAGCAGTGGACAGCAGATGTCACTCAAACACATTGCTATTAGTTTACCGTTTGTTTGGGCACAGCGTAGCTCACTTTATCAGCTCAGAATTAGTTGTTTTTTGTCTTTGCAAAATTGCCGAAAGTCCATCAGACTAATCTGAGAGTTAACTGAAGACCAGCCCAATGCTACCAGACTCTTCTTAAACTGTCCCCAAGACAACAGAAATTAAATCCTCCAGGGTCTGTTGGCTTTTGAATAATAGTCTCTGTTTATTTCACAGGTGGGTCAGTTCCTCTAGCAGCAACAGTGGACTACAATTCCTACATTCCTCAGACAGAATGTTTCTGTGGGCAGGGAGTAAAGCAACAGATGGAAGAAATGATCGCAGGTATGATTTTATCTATCTGTTTTGATTAATGTCTAAAGCTCAGGGTCATGATCACAGAGATACAGCTAGAAAGGCTTTATTTGCTCTCAGTAGATGTATCCTCATCCTCTTTCAGATCCATCTACCAGCAGATCCGTGAGTATGAGGTCCTGGACAAGAGGAAGACAGTGACGGCTCTGAGGGCTGGAGAGGACCGAGCCATACTGCTGGGCCTCAGCATGGTCTTCCTGTCTATCATGATGTACTTTGTCCTGGGAATCACCATCCTGCGCTCCTACTCTGACAGGTAATTATCAGTGATGGATTTATCTACACATTGCCAAATAGAAGATACTCTTGCTGAGAGTATCCATTAGAACCTCCCAACATCAAACTATCCTGTTCTCCAGCGTGTGGACGGACGAGGCTCGCTGTTCTATTGTGAACTCCACCATAGTGTGGGATGTGAACTGCTCGTACAGCTGTGGAGTCGAGTGCTGGAAGATTTCCCGTTACCCCTGTCTACAGGTCTATGTCAGCCTCAACTCCTCAGGAAAGGTGGTGCGACTGTTGCACAACGAGGAGACGCATGACAGCAATCCTGAGGTACTGATGCTACTGCTTTCTGTGGGTTTTCCTACTCCTATGTTTGGTGTGGATGTAGAAGGTGAATACAGTTTTCTTTCTATTTTGGGCAGTTCCCCAGATCCAAATGTCTCTCACTTAAATTACTTGTTCAAATGCTCCTGCTCTACAAGTACATACAGTATATTCATACAATACCTCCACCAAGATTATATCCCCACAGGCACAGACTGGCCGTCATTGAGATTGGGAATGTGTTCAGTGGACCAGTCTTCTTTGCTGTTTTTTCCTATCTACAGACTACATACAATGTGTCTTAGCTGCTGCAACACAGGAGGTGAAATCCATAAGCAAACTTCCATAACAACTGAAAATATCAAGCACTCAGGTAGTTATTATCTAACTTGAGTTGCAAGCATCTAGTACTCAATGTTGAAACATGGATGGACAGAGTCAACCAGCAGAGGAGGCAACAGTCAAAGAAAAAGATTCGCTGACTTAAGTGTGTTAAGATTAGGGATGGCTCGATATCACTTTTTCACATCCCATACCGATATCGGTACTGCAGCCTTCAGGATCGGCTGATACCGATCCGATACCGATATGATTCTTTTTGTCATTCTAAAAGTTGTTAATAATACATGGATGTAATTTGCTTGACACTGACATCTAAAAACACCACGTTCATTGTACAACACCTGTTCTGGTCCCCTAAAGAAAGAAGGAAAACATGTGACAACAAGTTATGTGTAACTGCTGTGGCTTTATTAAAACTTAAAGCTCACATCGCTTTTAACAGCGTTTGTAAACACAACAGACCCAGCTGCACCATTCAGATGTTTGAAATAAAACTGCAACTTGGTGCACATATTGAAATTCAACTAAATAATCCCTGTGCATAAACAGAAAAGTCACATTACACCTCAATGGCATTGCAATTTTATGAATTAACATAAAATTCAAAATAATAGCATCTCCACTAGAACAATGTAGGTAGTACTCAGTAAGTTGCACATGGCTTCTCAAGACACACAATCAAAACAATAAAAATCTAGGCTGTACACCTAATTTGCTGCACCAAAACAAAAACAGAAAACAAGGGTAAACAGTGATAGTGCAATCTAGCGTCTTTTTTCTTTTGCATGCAGCTGCTGATGTTGTACTGTATGTAAAACACAGTGAACAATTATTTTATTGACACGTGTACAATACTGATGGAATATAAATAATATCTGGCGATTAAACCTTGGCTTGTCCTAACGTTCTCATGCGAGTGAAGCTGAGAGCAGCGTAGGATCTCCCCTGATGCCATTTAGACACCGGTGGGTGGACGTGCGGATGAGAAGAGGAGAGACCTGTCACCTAATCATATTTAACACGAAAACAAGTCCACAGTTCGCTACTTAATCACATTTAACCCGAAAAATAGTAGAAAACAACAACAAAAACAGTAAACGTACAACAGAAAAGCCGTCAAGCGGCCACAGAGTGAAACGTAAGGCGCACACGTTCACACGAAAATACTACAACAATCCACATTTTCCACCACACAAGGTGGTTGGTCATCCAGAAAAATGAACTCGACAATTTTCTCTGTTACATTTTGGCGTTGGAGCGAGTTTTGTACTCTTTTGTAGTGCTTCCTGCAACGATGGTTGCAGCGGGTCACTTTTTGTTTTGCACTCACCTGTAAAAAGTCTCCGTACTGCTTTCCATGATGCTTCTGCATATGCTTTATTAAGTTTGTTGTATTAAAATGTCCGGTTTTGCTGCCACCCCTTGAGACACTCATTTTGCAAATGTTGCACTCAGCTATTTTACTTTTCTCCTCCGTTCGTATATAATAATTCCACACGGAAGAGATGACCACAGCTCTCCAGACTTCTTTTCACTCTCTGCTCACATGACGAAAACACGGGCACATGGCAACCATGGCAACAGCTTGTCTGTGTTACAGCATGTCGTGAAAAGTGAAGATGAGGATATATGAGACAGACTGGGCTTATGGATCGGATGGAACGAGTTCTAATATAAAACTCCGATACTCAATCCAGTCATTTTGGCCTGGATCGAACTCAATATCGATCCAGCGGATCGGATCGAACCATCCCTAGTTAAGATATAACAAATTTGTTAAAACAGAACGCTCTGCTCTGTGAACTAACTACATATCTACCAAACATTTAGAAAGTTTAACCTAAATTTCTCCAAAGTGTTCAAAAATGGTTGTCAACTTTGACTATAAATTGGTAAAATAAACCTGTAAATTTGAATGCTTTCTTCTACACTACACGTCGTTTGTTGTTCTCATCGTAGTGTAAAAGGCATTTAATATTTGACAGCCAATCCAGCAATAAAATTATTTGTTCAAGACTTTATAGTCTAAACAAACAGGTGAACATTAAAAAAATGGTTAAGCAGGAGGGAGCACAAACTAATACAGAAAACATTAGTGGTGCTGGATGATGTTGTGGGACTGTAATGTAAATGAGAGCCCATGACACCATCCATGTGAGCAGGTTCGACATCATTCGAGTTGTTTGTTGTTGTTTTTTAACAAGAAATAGAAAGAATGGAAAGCATGTTGCAAAATTTTATTGGTAGAAGCAGCTACTGAGTCAAATTTGGTGTTGGCTGATCATTACATTAATTCAATTTTTCTTTTTCAGCACACAAACATCAGGAGGAAAAACTTGGAAAATTAGTCTGATTTGACAGTTTAGCCTGCCACAAACAATAAAAACTGTCAGACTGTGTGATTTTTAAAATGAGGGATTCACTGAGTGACAAACACTTTGTGCCAGTTAAATCTGATATCAAACTGGGGCTTCTTGACAGCAATTTTTTGGGTAGCTTTTTGTTGCCAGTTCGTCCTTTTGTCTACATACAGACAAGAATCAAACACTTTCATTCCTGTTTTTTCACATCTTTATTGTGAACTGCAAAAGTTGGTTTCAATCGAATCAGCTTTGGACACTTGTGCATTAATAATATCTGAACTATCACAAAAAACAGTGAGTTCTACATTGACAGAAAGCTCTCCTCTAAGAAAAATCTAACACAGCTTTCACTGTCACTTCTCTTTTTCTATCTTCTTTTATCAGTGCTTCTACATCCCAAAGTGCCATAAGGACTACGCAGCCACACACACCATAATTCAGAACATTTCTGATCGTCTCCGGTCTCAACATGTGATTCAGTGCTTTGCTGACCCTACAGACAGATCAGACAGCGCCATCCTGACTCAGATCTATGGACGGGTTGCTGTCTTCCACTCCCTGTTCTGGCCAACCTGCAGTCTGATTGGAGGAACCGTCATCATTGCCATGGTGAAGCTGACTCAGTATCTGTCCATCATGTGTGAGAGACTGAGTCGCATCAAGAGGTGATGGGCCACGAGTTAAAATGGAAGGTCCCTTTTGTATGGACAATAGGACAGCTAAAGCTGGCTCAAGGGGACGAGAAAAAAAGAGGAGCTGAGATCCTTTCTGTCTAAAACAGCTGCACTGCTGAGACTCAAAGACACTAAAAATCTCAAAGCACTTACAAAGAGAAGCATATGTTTTTGGACACAGGGTCAAATTCAGATATGAAGATGTGAACCCAGTTTGTTATGCAGCTGGTCACCAGTGTTGGTGGTTGAAGCTAAATAACAATCCTTGATATGATAATGTCATTTTTGTTGGCCAGTAATTTTGTAAGGTTTGCACACGTGACATACTGTATTAAAATAAGCTACCTATTCTGCTCTCTATGGCTTTGCACAACTAGTTGTGAAATATTTTGGAAATACCACTTTCACATCTGTGTGCTAAATACAGTAAAGAGCTACAGTCAGCACACTGTTCAGTTAGCTCAGTTAGCTTAGCTTAGCAGTGAAACAAACTTGACATAGCTACTCTTGCTCTGTTTAAAAGTAGCAGAATTACCTTTAATTTGTTAAAGAGCCCATATTCTGCAAAATCACAGCTTTCTGGTTATATGGTTGGGGCATACAAGAAATTTCTAGTTGGTTTAATGTTCAAAAACTTTTTTTTCACAAAGTACATTGCTGTTGCACCTCTTCTCTGCCTCGGTCTGAAACGCTCCATTTCAGCCTCTGTCTCTTTAGGCCCCCTCCTCTGTAAGTCCTTGGGACTGGTTGGTCAGCTGGTCTGATAAAAAGGAGGCAATATTGGTCACATATTGTAATTTCAGACTTCTGAGTATAGGCAGAGAAGAAGCCTCAGCAGAATCGGCTCTAATTAGGAATTATTGGCAGATTGCAAAAAACCTAATTGTTTCATGCCAAACTAGTGGCTGGGTAATCATTATGCAAATGTGTGACATGGTGATGTAGATAAGTGAGGGAAGAAAAGCCTGGACTTCCAACATACTGACTTTGGGGTTTTTTGGGTTTGCTGACCTTTTGCACACACAAAAAATGTCTTTCTAACATCGCAAAGAAAGGGCAGGAACCCAAAAAGCAAAATATGGGATCTTTAATACATTATATTTCGTAATTTTTCGTTGTTTTTACCTATTTCCAGTGATAAGCCAACTTAACAGACTGCTGACTGAAGAGTAATATGGACCACACAGACATCATAATAGTGGCATCAGTTTTCTCACGCAATATAAAAAGGCGCATCATCTTCTCAACTGCAGCTTATTACCAAAAAGTGATTATTAAGCCAATACAACAAGAGCTGCTGCTGCTCGAGTGGTCCTGGAGAAATTTTAACAAGCTTTGCTCTGATACTTGGAAATGTGAATATTAAAATGGGTTTGGCTTTAGGGGTTGTTGCCTTAAAACTCACACAAGTGCAATTTTTGTGCCTTAACTGAAGCCGATATCTGTTTGTACAGTTGTATAGTGTTTTATTCTTAACTGGCCTGGCCTTCATTTTTCATGACTTTTCCCATCAAACTTTTAGTCTAGGGGTTATAGGTCTCATTAGGACCTGGGAGCACAAAGAAGCACCCCAACAACTTTACTTTAAAGCTCATTTTAATCACAGTGACATGACTAATTTCAGCTGGAAAACCACTGAAAAATGACTACTGTACCTCTGAAGTCTGAGAAAATACTATTGATGGCGTTGTCTGTTGGGACTTGAGCCACTATTTTACTTTGCCTGAGTGAGTTTAAAAAAATTCTGTATGTTCACCTACGAGGAAGGGTGGGTCTAGCAAGCAAGTCGGATATCTGTGATAATTGCAATGCAACCTTGTGCACATTCAATTGACTGTACACTGTTATGCCCGACTAGTACAAATATACCAAACTAAACCCAAATGATTTCACTAAGTGTATTGACAGTGTGTAATTTTAAGGATTACAATGTTATCAGGGTTTTTTGACAAATGACAAGAATAGAATGATAAAAGAAATAATTAGAAAAAAATGAAGACTTAAAATAGTAATAAAAAAATCAACCAGATTTGTGAACTAGGGCTTTATTAGCTTACTAATACATGTTTCTGTCTATTTTGTGGCCACAAATGAAAGGAAAATGCAAAGATTGTCTGTCAGATAAGATAACACGAGCTAATTGCCTTTACCATAACACCAACCATCTTACTGTTGTGTAAATTCACCCTCCAAAGTCCCATTATAAGCCAGAAAAACTGTGGTTTATCTTTGTCTTTTCCATTTTACAGAGTTTTTTTTCAAGTTATATGATCTCAGAAGATTCATTTCATTTTGATTTGATTTATTGTAATCGTTCTTTAAGAAACGCCTTTATAGTAGTTTTCAGTGGCTCTGTGTCTGAAAGGACCAGAGAACATAAATCTGTCATTAGGTCAATGAATTCTAGTGGAAAAGCAAACAGTAACCAGCTGAAGCCATAAGGGTGGAAGAAGATGGATAGGAAGGTTTTCCATTAACACCACTAAATGTTTTTTTATTTTTTTGTTTAACACCAGTGTAAGCTCACTCACCATATCCATTACTGTCACTCTCTTCCATTTCCTTTGTCGTCATGCTGAAGCTGCAGATGACTGCAAATGTTTGTGGCAGCTATCCAGATCCTGCACATGATTGCAGAGAATCAAAGGAAATGGACTCCTAACAGAAAAACCAATAAAGTCCACTTCCTCATACTGGGTTTCATTTAAGATCATCACAGCTTTAAACATTATGTGATCGGGTTGAAATGTTCTTTCCAAACATGTTTTGCTACAGTAATGATTGTACTGCCAAATAAACACAAAGTGCCTCTTGTAAACGCTGTCTGACCCCTCAGTGATGAGAATTACCGATTTATACGTGATGGTGTATGTTTGTGTGTGTGTAAGTCTTAATGGAGAGATGACTCAGCATTGTGGTAACCTGGCCTCCGATTTCACACCTTGAGAGTCTGCCCAGTCTACAGTGTCAGTCTGTCTAGGTGTGGAATTCAACGACACTAACAAGCTGTGTACACAAAAGGGATAACATTTCAGCTACTTTATCCTGTGAGTCACCTTCAAAGGTAACACTTTCAAACTTCACCCGAGGAGGCAAAGGTATTCTGTGCTCAACAAGGGACTGTTTAAAATAAGAAAAATAGATGGTTTGCTTGGACTGTGGAGCCTGTCTGCTGGCACATCTGACTGGACAACCGGATGCCAGCCTTTGGATAACAACTTCACACAAACTTGTAGCGCACAGTCTGACTATGGGAATGCACTCATTTTGAGGTAAACATGTATTGTATTCAGTTTAGGAGGCTTTGAGACCTCTCTGTCAAACTTTGCTCACCCTGTTTCTTCACCAGCTTAATGTCATTTCTATCATCTCTACCAATGTCTACCAAATTTACATAGTGAAGGTGACTAGCTACTAGCTGTTTTCATAATCTTTAAGCTATTATGTTCTTTTCTATTTGAAAGAACTATGCTCAGTGTGGTTAATCTTGACGGATAATTTTGGTTTTTTCTGTGCTGACACTAACGTAATCTGAAAAGTCTTCTTTTCCCCATTTTAAATACCTCTGTGTAAATGCGCAAGCCTTCTCATAAGTTTGAGCTTATGGTAGGGCTTAGTTGAGGATTCAGTGTTCAGGAAGTAGACATAGGAAAGTTGAATGTTGTGTTCAAGATTGGGATGGGATTAATTGCTGATATAATTGATTTTGCACTAAATGGCATTATGTACTTTTTTTCTCCTCTTTCCTCGATATGGGCCCACACTTATTTTCTTTATTTTTCCTCTTTCTGAACACAAAATGTCTGACGATTGAACTAACACTGGAGCTAAAGTAGATGTAACATCCACCGATTTATAACTTGGAATGTAAAAGGTATGAATGGGCCAATTAAAAGAGCAAGGATATTTTTCCACTTATTATATAATAATATTTTTACAAGAAATACATTTAAATATGCAAGATCAAGTTAGGCTTAGGAATTACTGGAGCGGACAGAGCTTTCATTCTAATTTTAATGCTAAGGCATGGGGAGCAGCAGAAATAATCCATAAGAAAAGTTTACCCTCAAGGATGATTTGCAATAGTATTGAGATCTCTTTTAAACACCTAAGTTGTGCTTATAAGCATCCACTCCCCTCCAAACGTATTGGAACAGTAAAGCCGATTCTTTTATTTTTGTTGTCAACTGAAAACATTTTCGTTGGATTTCAAACGATGAATATGAGACAAGAGATCAACATTTCAGCTTTTACTTCGAGGTATTTATGTCTGGGCCTCATACACAACTTAGAAGATAGCACTGAATTTTTCTGTGGTCAAAAGTACTGGAATAGATAGACTTATAATCGATTAATTAAAGTGAATATTTAGCTGCAAATCCTTTCCTTTTAAAAGAGTTTTGGTCATCTGTTTGTAAAACTTTGAATAATGCATTTGACACCGAAGTGAAACCCTCTGCAAAAATGGCCATCTTTGTGGTATTAGGTGTTAAAATGTAAATGGCCACTACTAAGCAAAATGTTTTTGCTTTTGCATCCCTTCTGCAGCATAGAAGAATAATTTTACAGTGGAAATCTCCTGATCCGTCGACAGCTACGATTTGGCTCGGTGAACTTATGTTATTTCTGAAATTTGAGAAATAAAGTATTTCCCAGAGGATCAATTGGAAAATTCCACAAAATTTGGGACCCGTTTATTTTGCATTTCAACTTAGCACTCTTCCATAGAACCATATAGCCCTGATAGATGTATGGACGTATGGATCATCTGCTGTTCACAGATTAAAGCTGTGTCTGAGACTCAGCTACAGAAGGTCATGCCCGTATATCTGAGTCTGCATTGTATGTTTGGACTTTTTTAACTACCTGCAACACTTTATCATTATTATTAGCATGGTGGCAACTCTCAGATGAGCTAATTATGACTACTGAATTCAAAATTGATTAGACAACCATGTAATTTCTGAGAACCCAAGTCATAAAAATGACAGGTTCATGGGACTGCTGGATGAACGTCTGTACAAAAACATCTTGCAGGGCTGCAGTCAAAGTGACTCTGCAGGTGAAGTCATGGCGCTCAGGTGGATCGTTCTGCTCTTAGGCCTCGGATTGGTGAGTGTAACACTGTGCATGTGGATCAATCAGAACCATCTCCATCGCAAATAATTTAATGTGGAGTTCTCTACTTAGGAGGAAAGCAAGATGTCAGCATATTCAACCAACTGATTGTTGTAACTTCTCATTTACTTACAGACAGCAGCCGAACAAACAGGTGAAAGAGGTGAGTCAAACAATAAGTTTCTGTTGTTGCTGATGCTTATGGTAAATGTAGGACATTTTAGACATTCCTACATTCAAGGCCTTGCTTCACTCTATTTATGGTATTTTACAGCAGCACTGAACTCACGATACCTCTTTTATATTATCCTGAGCTGCATATTATTGTCCCACGGAGAGAAAGGTGCAGCAAAATATATTACTTGCAATTTCCCATTTAAGTAAGGCAGCATTGCTTTCACTTCAGTGTTGTGCTACATTCCTAATGTGCAAATCTTTCCTTCAAAATAAGACTTAACATTCAGAATATAAATAATATTGTATCCAAAAAGGCCTTGCTTTTGGAGAGACACTGAAATTTACAGATGTTCCCTAAACACCTCATTTCCAAGCTATGGTTGACCTTAGCTGTGGGGCTGAGCACAGAGAAGCCTCCGGTCTCCAATCAGTTACTGTATTACAATGAAAAAAGCATATAGGGCATTCTTATGTCAGAATTACCCAAGTTGAAACAATGTTGCAGCCGATCATGTTTGTGTAATTGTGGGAAGCCAAAATTATGACCAGGATTGATTGTCAAAAAATTGTGCAGCCCTAGGTTAAAGAATGATCAGTCTGAATATGGCTGAAAATACAGAAACAACTGCAATTTAAAAACAATTTCTACTTGAGACCGCTGTACATGGTGATATAATCTTATTATTACTGATTCCTTCTTCCAGAAACTGATGTTGATGAAGGGCATGACTGGGACATCTTGAACATTAATAAAGGTTTGCCAGCTCTCATTATATTTGTTTGCTTTTGCTATATAATGTGTCTCTGAGGTCTCTGGTCAGTGAGCTCAGTTTTTCTTTTCAGCGGCAGGAACAGACCTGCTGGAAGGAGATATTATACAAGATGAAGTAAGTCAATATGCAGAGACAGCAGTGACTCTATTGCTGACAGTGTTTGGAGCCTGAATATTAAGGCTTATTTGTGTATCATATTATATGTTTGACTTGGTGCATGAAGTGATTTTTATGTGAGAAAATACATGGCATAAGTTAATACATAATACATGGTACAGTTAAATTACATTTTATATGCATGCAACAGAATCTGTCAGGAATGTAAATTTGAATTTGGTTGTTATTGTGTGTTCACGTGGATAACTGAAAACGAAAGACAAAAATAAATAGCCACTTTAATGCATGCAAACAGCTTTTTCATACCTAATGTATGATGTTATGTATATTTGTATTTTTTGCTTAAAAGAAAATGTCACAAAGTAAGACAAATGCCATACATCCACCATGTTTTCTGCTTTCTTTTTCACTGTCTGCCGTTTGACTGGTGTTCTTTCAATTATACCATCTGTTGCTCATCTGCAACAGCCTGAGAATTAGTGCCACTGGCTTTTTGTCTCAACAAGTAAACTCCTAAAATTTAAAAATAGACCCCCCCTCCTTTTGAAAATAATGTCGAATGATGTTAATTACATAGAAAGGCTGTTTTTTTTTTTCCAGGGTTGTGTTTATATAAATACGCGAGCAATCAGATTGTCGTTTTTGGAAATGTGACAATAAAGGTAATTCTACAAGATCACTATATTCCTCATTTCCATCAGATACAATCCAGAAACTCCATATTATTAGATAACCTCTGGCCAACAACCATCCCCTACTATCTGAACAACACTCTGGGTAAGGCAATATGGAAAATCACATTCACAGCACTCACCATGGACATGAACCAAATCAAGATGACTTTTGTAACGTTTCTTTGTCTTGCACTTTGTGACATGTAGATATGAATGCAAAGGGAGTGGTCCTAAAGGCATTCGACCAGTTCAGACTGAAGACCTGCATCGACTTCAGACCATGGAAAGGGGAGAAGCACTATATCCATGTGTACAAAGGCAGAGGGTGAGTACAGAAAAAACAACTTATGGGCACTTAAGATGGTTTTTGACTTTTTCATGTCTTCTGATGACACTATGCAGCCGAGTTCATTGTAGGGGTGCAACGACTAGTCTGCATGTTTAATGATGCTGACTTTAAAGTGCATTAGTGTCAATATCTTAAACCAACGGTTGTTTGTTTTTTGTGTTTTCTTAAAGACTTCATTGTAACAAATGCTTGTTTTTTTCTGTATAATTGTGTAATAATGTATAATATGAAATCTGTTTTCATTTCCTACTGTGCTGCAAATATACAGTGGCAAAAAGTATAAAACCAAAAGGAACTTAAATGAAATGTTCATGTAGATTAATCGACAAATCTCTAACTGCAACTGAATCTAAACTATCTCAGGGAATATTCCAAGCTTAATGGTTATACAACACGTTTACAGATATTCTTATATCAACAACAGATCAAATGACCAGGTGTAAGCTGAAAGGCGTCACCATGTAGCGACAGCCTAACAAGGAATTATCACCCAGTTTTGCAGTTTTCTTGGCTCTACAGAGTCTATATAGAAAACAATGACATACAACGACTTACAAGACAATACAAATGTGACAGTGAAAATGTAGCATCCACAGCAGCTGATGTGTATCTTGTTTTCCCTCCCTGCAGATGCAGCTCCTATGTAGGCAATCAGAAAATGGAGCAACAGTGGCTGTCCATTGGCAATAACTGTGATCATCTGGGAATTGTTGAGCACGAGTTCCTTCATGCTCTGGGCTTTTGGCATGAGCATTCCAGAGTTGACCGAGATGACTACATTGACATCATATGGGGTCATATTGAACCTGGTACGCCTTCAATTACAGCTCATTTAGTGTGGAATTAGTGCATGCATGTCCATATATCTAGCATGTGGATTTACTCATTACACAAGGCGACGGACAGTGGCTTTCTAAATATGGTCTCCTTCTAGTAAAAATCATTTTTCAATAAAGGCTGAATTTTTCCTTTTCTTAGGTAAAAAACACAACTTCGTAGTCCGTGAGACCAGTGCTCTGGGCGTTCCCTACGACTATGATTCTGTGATGCACTACAGCAACACTTCCTTCAACATCTTGTGGTTTCCAACCATCGTCACCAAGCTCCCCCAGTTCACGGACGTGATTGGTCAGAGGATGGGCTTCAGTGCGAATGACGTCACCAAGCTCAACCTCCTGTACAAGTGCAGTGAGTCATCGAAAAATCATTGCACAAAGTATGTTTGAAATATTGGGAGGTAAAGAGGGATGCCCTGAGCAACACTTACCACATATGTAGTATTAAACCCACTGGGAAGCTCACAAATTATTGAGTTCATCAACTTAAATGTTGGTGGCTTTTTCTTACAAACTTTAGTACAGCTAGAGTGGGGACTTGGCAAATTCAGGCTAAACAATTTCACACATTACTGATAGAGCCTATCAGTGCCTGGTAAATCTACCTGTATTTCACAGTGTATCAGTTTTAATTCTTGTTTCTGTGGCGGCATTCTTGCGCTGGTGCACCAAAAATGATGGAAACATTGTGGGCTACAGCAATGCAAAAACCTAGATAGCATCAAAGAAAATTTACTGATGCTCCAGATAGGGAAAAGGAGGAAGGATTACAATCTGAAAGAGAGTGATCGGAGGAAAAGTGTACATTATAAGCATGTGTCAACAGGGTTTGTGTAATTCCTCTAACTGCCACAAAAAGGAGAATGTTCTGCACTGCAGGTTTAACCAACTTAACATCCACATCGCTTCCCCCCTCTTGACTTTATGTCAAGTTAACTTAATGCTGTCTCTCAAGAAATAAAACCCACTTATATGTTCTGTTGTGATGCAGTCAGTGTGAAAATAACACTAGTGAAATAAATACATTGCTTAACATTTGCTAAAGAGCAAACAAAAGAGCAACAGAAACACTGTAAATGACACACAATGTTGTTTTGTGATGCAAATGTTTGTTGTTGAAATAGAATACAATGTGAACATTTTATCGACAAAATGTATCGCGAGTCTCAACACAGATGAGAATTACAAAACACAACTTCCAGAGACCAGAATACCTGGAGATTGATACCATCAAGAATGTAACATTTTTACTCAGGAAGACAGATTACTGCATTACAAGTTAACATGACAGATCAATGTCAATACTAAAGACCAAGCCCAAGATAACCAGTCACATTTAGTCGCAGAACCTCCAAGGCAGCAATAAATGCTTAAAAACACCAAATTACACAAACAAACCTCAACAGGCTTCAGGCAGATTCCAGCCAAGGGCACAGAATCTGAACCTCACTCACACCAGCAGCAACAACCCAAAGCAAGGGAAAATACGAATAATATAAAGCTACAAACAGGCCAAGCTCTAAGATGAAGCCTGACTATCAGCCTCTTCTCGTGAATTCCCATGGAGAGTCAATTATTGTGTTGTCTTTGCAATTCTCCTGCAGATATATTCTGCCCAAACTGTGGGACAGAATATTTAAATATGAAAAGACTGATGCAGCTAATTGACCTTTAAAACGTCACATGGCTTGAAAGTCTCATTTCTGGTATGATTCAATTCTCCTCTTGCTAAATTCTCCCTGCATTCACAGAATTATTACAAGGGGTTAAAAATTTGCTTTTGCAGGACTTTTTTCCAAACTAAAAACCATGGCTGAAGATGTCACAGGGTTAAAATGCTCAGCCTTGATCTCTCAAAACATTTGGCCTCTGGAGTAATTGAACTCTATACTTGTTAGATTCATCATGTATTAGTGAAACGTTTAAACATGATTTGTTAAAATGGCATCACCATCAACAGGAGCATCAACCGTGTTAGGCAAACAGTGTCATTGCAAGGTTCCTGGTCTACTGAACTGAAGGTTTGTTGCTGAAAGCTGACCATTTTCTCTCCACAGCTAAGTCTTTGACCTTTGTGGACAGCTGTAGCTTTGAGGAGGAGAACATCTGCGGGATGATTCAGAATTCCAGCAATCCAACCCAGTGGGAGCGGCACAGCTCTGTGACCGGAGGGCCTGAGAGCGACTTCACCAATATGGGACAGTGCAAAGGTGATGAGAAATACATGTTGTCAGATTTGAGCATCAGAGTCATGAAAGTTTATTCTAAATTCCAGCAAAAAGCCCAAAAGGTTCCAGAGATATAAAATGACACTGCAGAAATATAAGGTGCAGTAATAACTCAGCAGCTCAGATGAACTACCGATTGTTTAACTGAATGATACATTTTTTCCACTGATCTTGCAAAAAGGCAGACATATCTTTTTTGTCCTTAAAGCTCCTGTGCAGGCAACAAAAATGCAAACCCCACTGAAACAATTATATGACAATTATTGTGGTTTGTATCCCATAACACTAATATTACTATTACACCTACTATTAATGACAATTATATATATATATATATATATATATATATTTTTATCATTACAAAGTCCCAAGATGCTGCACAAAGCAGACATTAACATACACGGAATAAAAAACAAGCAGACAAAACACCAAATATATAAACAGAATAATATATAGAGACGTATTAAAATAACCACAATGCAAATGATAAAATGGACAATATGCAACCAGACATAATAAACTATATTAAAAATATAATAAAGTGGAAAAGAACAGAATAAAATCCACACAATAAGAGAGCACTGATGCTTTAAAGAAGTTTTAAGGGAAGTTTTAAAACAAGACTCTGAAGATCCTTTGATAATGAATTTCATAGTTCTCATAATTTTGAGGTCAGTGTTGTTATACATTGTCAAAGAAAGAAAGAAAGAAAGAAAGAAAGAAAGAAAGAAAGACAGAAAGAAAATCTGTGGAATAAGCAGCTCTATCCATTCTTTTCACATGAACTGATATAAGAAAATTGGTTTTCTATATTGTTTTTTATATTATATTTACTACTTGAGGTTATATTTGCTTCACTCGTAGATAGAAACAAACATTAACATTATCGTCTGGAGATTTTCTCAAGATTGCACAAAGATTTGTTTTACATTTAGATGATAAAACCTGGTAATTGTTTGAATTCCTCAAATAAAGTTATTCTCCATTTATTCGACATTTACTGGTGATCATGCAAACCTGAATGTTTTATTAGTAGTCAGCTATAATATGACAGACTGCTGGGGCTGAATTTCTTCCAGGGAAAGGCTTCTTCATGCACTTCAGCACAGCCTCTGCTCAGACCGGTGAACATGCTCTTCTGGAGAGTCGTTGGTTTTACCTCAAACCTGGAGCTCAGTGTCTGCAGTTCTTCCTCTATAACACTGGCTCAGCCGATGATGTTCTCAATATCTGGGTTCGGGAGTACGACAGTATCAGCTCCAGTGGTGAACTGAAGTTCTTCAAGAGCATTTCAGGTAACAAATTAAATAAAATATAAATATTAAAGCTACAAGCAGCGTTGGGCGGGTCCTTGCATCCTTGCTGGTCGGCGAATCCACGCACATTCACCAGGTGGTGCTGTGACCAAGAGAGTATGTCGGCCTATGGATGCCATCAGGAGTGGACTCTGATCACACATGCAACATTTCAGGCAGATTGGAACATGTTCAGGCTAGTTTTAGAGCTTTTCCTGTCCATCCACCAGGTGGCGCTGCAATGGAGAGTGTATTTTGGCCTATGGATTTGCTCAGGACTGGACTCTGATTACACATGTAAAGTTTCAAGAAGATCGCAGCATGTACAGGCTAGTTATAGAGCATTTCCTTCCATCTACTAGGGGCGCTATGACTGTGGCTGTATATCTGCATGTGAATGTGATCAGGGCAGAACTCTGATCATGCATGTACAATTTTAGGCAGATTGGAGCCTGTTCAGGTGAGTTAGACAACACTTCCTGTTTGATGGCGAAGGATCAATATTTTTGGGAGTCGCCATGGCCACGCCCTTTGACTTTTGCGAAGCATTTTGATAACTTTTCATCAGGAAGGACTGTTGCATATACTGGTCATAAAATATCAAATTTTTCACCAGTCCTGATGTGCATGCAAAGTTTGACGCATTTTGGGGTATGTCTAGGCCACCAAAGTGGAGTTTGAAAAGACGGGAAAAGAGTGAAGAAGAAGAAAAAAAATCCTAGGGTTTCAATAGGGTCCTTCGGCACCGTCGGTGCTCGGCACAGTGTACGATATGCAGTGGGCTGCACAGTGGTTGTAGTAGTGCAATAGTGGTTAGCACTTTCGCCTTGCAGCAAGAAGATCCCCGGTTCAAATCCCAGGGTGGGCCTGGGATCTTTCTGCATGGAGTTTGCATGTTCTCCCTGTGCATGCGTGGGTTTTCTCCGGGTACTCCGGCTTCCTCCCACAGTCCAAAAATATGCTGAGGTTAATTGATCACTCTAAATTGCCCGTAGGTGTGAATGTGAGTGTGAGTGTTTGTCTGTATATGTAGCCCTGTGACAGACTGACGACCTGTCCAGGGTGTCCCCTGCCTTCACCCGAGTCAGCTGAGATAGGCTCCAGCACCCCCCGCGACCCTAGTGAGGATAAAGCGGTGTATAGAGAATGGATGGATGGACGATATGCAGTTAGAATGCAAGACTCTATTAGTTCCTGATTTTGGGGACACCTAGTGGTCATTTAGTGGATTTCATTATCAACAAATAATCATTATCTGTGTTACGGACAAGGCTGAGTGAACCCAAGCAGCAGGCAAACAGGCAGGTGGGTAAATGAAAAAAGGATTTAATGTATATATATATATATATATATATATATAGTGATAAAACTCCAGGAGGGAGGCGCAGGGGAATTAACAGAAAGAGAAAACAAAGCTAAGGTAACTAAGGGTGGACCAGATGGCTGAGATAACACTAAACAGAACTGAACAAAACCAAGGACAGACCAGATGGCCGAGGTAAAAACTAAACATGACAGAACTAACTGGGAAGGTGGCTTACTGCATGTCCAGTGAATGGAAGGCGGAAGAGGGGCAGAGCTGACAGAGCCGGTGGGGGAAGAGTGGCGATGGCTGGGAAGCAGGCAAGATCATCCGGGGGGGCGACCGGGTCCGAGGAGCGGGGATGTAACGAAAGTAATCCAGTGGTGAAACAGAGTCCAGGAAGCGACGTGCAGGAGATGGTGTGCGCTGTGTAGCAAAGAGGATGGGATAATGAACCAGCATCGGAGTGGAGGAAAGAATCAGGCTTTATGCTGCGCTGATCATTGATCGTAATTAGTCTGATTGCAGAGCAGGAGAGGGAGGAATCATGACAATCTGAGTTGAATGGAGTTACGTTCAGTTATAAATGTTGGTGCTCGATTTTAAAGATGCAAATAAATTAATAGGTAATATACACTGATCAGCCACAACATTATGACCCCTGACAGGTGAACTGAGTAACATCAGTCATCTTGTTATAATACAATGTTCTGCTGGCAAACCTTGAGTTCTGACTTTCATGTGGATGCTCCATCGTTTAGCCCCACCTAAACAATGGAGGTCAAGCAAACCCCCCACCCCCTACAGAAACAGCAGTCCTTCATGCCAGTTGCCACCCTCAGCAGAACAAAGCACCCCAACACACCGCAAAACTGCTCAGGAGTGGCCTGGGGAACACGATAGAGCTAAGCTGTTTACCTGGGTTCCAAACTCCCCAGATCCACATCTTATTGAGCATCTGTAGGATGTGCCAGGATAAGCCTGATCTAGGTAGGTCTCATCCTGAAACCTATAAGAACCACAGAATTCACTGCCACCATCCTGGTGCCACAGGACATCCCCAGAGGTCGTGTCCATGTCCTACTGGGTCAAAATGGACCAACACAATAGGCAGGTGGTCATAGTGTTGTGCCTGATCAGTGTATTTTCTCTATTCTCTCTGCTCTCTTCATAGGAGGTGTCATGAACTCCTGGCAGCTGCATACTGTCAACCTGAATGTGAAGAAAAAAGCCCAGAAGGCCAGAGTGGTTTTTGAGGCGGTGAGAGGAAATGGTGCATCGAAGGGAGGTCTATCTCTGGATGACATCAACCTGTCAACCACACAGTGTCCTCAGCACATCTGGCAAATCCGCAACATCACCAACCTCATGGCCACAACACCAGTAGGAACCATACTGTACAGCCCTCGGTTTCTGTCTCCAACAGGTTACTCCTTCCAGGTAAGCGCCTTTTTTAAATGTTTCATTCTCTCATTCTAGAGAAGTAAAAAGCAGAAGATTCAATTGTCAGGGCCCGTAGTAGTATCTGAGTAGAAGACCTTTTGTAGCAGCATTCTTCCTTAATTTAACCAGATGCCAACAAGTTTTAACTGTAAATCTATTATGGTATATGTGTACACACCAATCAACAACAGTAAAACCACCTGAATAAATGTATGTAGGTCCCTCTTGTGCCCCAGAACAGCCCTGAACCACGGGACCATAGACACTAGAAAACTGGGGGTGTCTTGTGGTGTCTGTACCACTAGCAATGGATCCTCTGGGTCCTGTGGGTTTCAGAGTGGGCCCTTCATGAATCGGGTTTGGGAAACATTGAACTTACCACCACATGTTTTGACAGATTTGAGCTGCGCTGAAATAATTTCATGAATAATCCAAAGCAAAATATTGAGCACTGTCACTGCTTCTACTTACATACTGCTGTGAACTCTTTAGGTCGGTGTGTACCTAAATGGAAGAAACCGTCCAGGCTCCTTGGCCACCTACTTCTACCTCACCTCAGGCCCCAATGACCACCGCCTCAAATGGCCATGTCGCTGGCATCAAGCAACCATGGCCCTGATGGATCAACAGTCTGATATCAGGCAGCACATGAACATGCACCTCATGGTCACCACTGACCCCAACAAGATGTTCTCTAATGGTAAGAGAAGGGGTAGAGTTCAAATCTGAATGTCTACAGCTTCCTGAAGTCATTCTGTTCCTGTTGGCTGACTGGATTTTCATTGAGTTGCTGTGTTCACCTATGTCTCTCAGGCATTAAGTACTGGGATGATCCAAAGAAAGTGGGCTTTAAAGTGACAGAGTCTGATGGCAGTTACTACTATCGAGGTCCAGGCTATGGAACAAAGACCTTCATCACCCACGGGAGACTGAAGAGCAGGAACTTCATCAAAGGAGACAATGCCTTCTTCCTCCTCAGTCTAGAAGGTGTGGAGTCTTTCAGACACTAAATGTTTAGACGTCACCAAGATATTACACATCTACACTGCCAAGTCAGAACTTTTTTTTTCAGCCCTCTAAATATCCTCATTAAAATTTCGAAAATAATTTATTTTAGAGTTCCTGAGATATTGTCACATGCGAAAGTAGTAAAAAAATTACATGAAAAGTAGATGAACTACAATTTTTAAAAATAAGAAATATCAGTAAGTACTTCATGTGTCAAGCATAAAATTCCCCAGGTGCTTTTTTAAATATCCATAGAACAAATCAAAGATGTCTGAGCTGAAAGCCCCTGATAAAATATACATTTAGGTGTTTATTTGATCACATTTTGTATATTGGACAATTATGCAAATTATATTTAATGAGACAATACCTCATTTTGGATCACATCTCAAAAAATAGTTAACTGGGGAAATGAAATCTGTTGTGTAAAAATTTTACCCTATTCATCTGTAGTGTCTCCCCTTAATATCTAATATATCCCAGAACATGACGTGAGATAATGATGCAATTCTCCTTTGAGTGGTCATAATGTTTTGGCTCATTAATGTTTATTTAAAATCATCCTGTCTCTGAAATGTCAAAATGGCTGTGTTTGTCTGTTCTCAGATTTACCTGCCCTGTTGAAGTCTCAGCATGCTGCTGGCAGTCAGAACGAGGCAGCGCCACAGGAAGTTAAATGTGATTTAATAGTACTCCTACCAGCAATTTTTGGAGTTGTCAGTTTTGTGCACCTCATGGTGTTTGTAGTGTTCTTCTGGAGATTCGGAACAACGAAACAGTCGGGGAGTGACAAGGAAATTATCGTACAGGACATGCCTGTATTCTCTGTAGTGAGTTGAACAGTTAGTCAGCACATATCCACATGACTGCCGTTATGGTTAGTAAACATTTACTAAGTATGTGTAGCGATATTGCCTTATTAAACGTTAATTTAATAAGTATGCACTCTTTGATTGTAGTTTATTAATCGGGGCACCACCTGGCATCTAATTTGCCAGGAAATTTATTAAGTAACCTTAATAAAAATATTACTAATTGATTGAAAATTTTGATTAGTCAGTCTAATATCTGAATGTTGAGAATCCTCGAAAAACATTGATCCCAGTCAACACATATAAACGCAAAAGAGACTGTAATTTTGGTCTAAATGAAAGATATTTATTGACTAAAACTAATAACAAAATAGTGATTAATACAGTAATAAGCATAATGGTGTTTGTGTGTGAGATAAGTGTGTGTGTGCGTGAGTGATAATAGGTGTGTGTGTGTGTGTGTGTGTGTGTGTGTGTGATGATTATTCAGATTTGCATTTTTAACTAGGATTATGGACTGAGTAATCAGACCGCTGAAGGTATGACGAGATGATTAATAATTTGGAAAATGAACGACTGATAAGTGACTAAACGGAGTTATTAAAAGAAGATTTTGGAAGCTATTTAAGGAAGATTTCAAGCTATTTTAAGACGTCAACCCAATAATTCAGATCACACCAATGCATTTGCTGGCTTACTTTGTTGGAGAATGGCTGCTCCGAGGTTCGGCTGGGACAGAGTTGCCTTGAACGGACCGGACTATATGGGTCGGCGGATTCCTCGGCCGTGAAGTCTGTCGCTATGGCAACGTCTTGGCGTTCTGCCTGCTGATGCTTTTGAGCGTCTCTGGTTCGGTTCGGGCCAGCTGGGTGGATCTCAGTAGATGGTGGAGAGAACGCAGGAACAGTTCGTTGGGGTTGACTTGACCGAAAAATAGCTTGATAAACAAAACCAAAACCGCAGGCTCTTGGTCTGTCTTGGTCGGCAGGTTTGGCTGGAGAACAGATGAATAAAGAGCCGCTAAAAAAAACTGTCGGAGCCGTGAAACGGGATTGAATTAGTTCTTGATCAAAAATCGTCGGCAAACAAAAATGTAGCTCTATTTGTTTAGGTAGTGAGCGAAGATATCTATTCTTTGATTAAAGAAAAATGATTAAGAGTCGTGGTTAGCAGAGGCCCGCTCTGTAACCAGGATAAGCTTTAGAGTAAAGGGAAAAAAGAAAAGGCGCCAAAGGAAAAACAAAAGAATCGCTCGGACTTAGTTTCGGATAGGGAGTTACAATGCAAGAGAAAAGGAAGAATCGTAAGAGCGAGAGAAACGTAAAATGGCTGGTTTTAAGGATTTTCTCTGAGAAGGGGCGTGGAAGTGTCGGCTGAGGCGCGCCTTCCGTTGAATCTGGGGGAACCTCCCACTTTGGGCTCAGAGGGGAGAGATGAAACCAGATCAAATAAAAATTAAAAATATTAAAACGCGCAAAAGAACGATCTGTTTACTCCTCCATGATCCTTACAATATATTTTGAACCGATCAAAGATAAAATAAAACTAAGGCTAATCTAAGAATATGTGAGTTCTAGTTTCTATTTTATATGTTCGTGTGCATTCTAATGGTTATTATATGTATCACAGGGAAGACATGGTAACATACGTTCATACAAGGCGGAATAAAACAGTTTTCCACGTCTTTGAAACCTGAATAAAGCAAAGTTTTATGGTTAATACAGTGAAAACCTCGATAATGTCATGGCATTCCGATGTCAAAAGGTGGCAATGTTGAGCTGTGGAAGCAAAATGAATTAGAAAGACAATGAACCATAAGTTCACTAACTTTTGATTTAAACCAGCTAGAAAAATGGGAGTTGGTTCAAAATGCATGTTGACATCTCACTATATCTTTGGTAAACACAGAATAACAAAATACATTTTTGAGACATGAGTTTTAGAAGTTCTGTGACTGGACAAAGGAGAAAGTCTCTGCCAGCCTCTCAGAGGTGAGAGCAGGTCATTAGAATATTTATGATCCTGCTTATCTTGATGGCAGACAGGGAGAGGAGCAGCTGAGAGGACACTTAGTTCCTCTAAGCGTTTTGTCGGTGTGGACCACAAACATTTAAATGGTAATTAAATTTAAAGGTGTTAACAGTTCTCTGCAAAAGTCTGTATGTGAAGTTAGAAATACACGAAAGCATATATGTCCCAATTTAATACAGAAATAGTGATAGTCTGCAAAAAGGGGTCTCTTAAGCCATGTCAGAGGTCGTCATAAACATGAATCTAGGATGTCGCTGGTGGAAGGTACGGATCGCATCTGGGATGATACAGGGCTCTCTCTGGCCATAAAAAGGCACTTTGCGTGTTTACTTAGGTCTTTGAGAGAGAGAGAGTTTGATGTTATCTGAGGGGGAATCTCCTGAAGAAATTCCAGGCCTCTTTTAATGTTGGATGTCGCCTACATATGCAAATGATTTCATTGCAGAGATACGTGCCCAGAGATTTACCATCTCCTCTCTATCCCATGATGGGCAATTAAAGGAAAGATTGGATTTGAAACCGACTCACCAGAACAGAGACCACATGATGAGCAAACAACTGATTTCTTCAACTATTCGTCAGACTGTAACTATGTAAAATCTAACTTTATATGGTAGAAACAAAATCTCTTACAGCATTTGCCTTCAAATTATTTGTTTCTTGCATTCCATCTTCTTCCTTAGCAGTCAGAGAGTGAGTGGTTTATGTGATGCATTGGTCTTTCCTCCCAGCGACTTCCTCTTCCTCAAAATTAAATTCAAGTTGAAGCGTCACCATTTTGACCCAGTTTAGAAGATCCATTGCATTGCTTGACATGTCTACATGACAGGATATGCAGAGTGCAGCCCAAACATTGCAGTGGCACTGTGAGTGGCATATCTCTGCACAAGGAGACTACTTGACTGGAACGCCAGGCAAATTTAAATCAATTAGTTCATTTATTTTACCATTTTCCTAGGCACGGTCTCGGAACATTTTGCTCAAACCCTGTACAAAACAGAATCAAAATTAGGCTGCAAGAACACAAAAATAGTGGAATATTACTTTTTGGTAAAAGAAAAAAAGAGAAAAAGAAAAGAGATTATCACAATTTTTTTTCTCAAGAAAATTCATGAAAAAACTCCAAAGTTTAAATGAGTTCTATGCAGTACACAGAATGTATTTTATTTGGCACAACAGAGAAAAAAATCTTTTTTTTTTTTTTTTTAACAGAACTCTCCTTGTTGAACAGAGAGCATTTTCTGTTCGTGACATATCCAAATATCAGTTTTAAATGGCCAATTAAAAGAGCATAGGTATGTGGTCTTATGTCCATCATTACATTTGTCGTGAATGATTGATGTTCCACAACTTAAAGGTTCTTCAGTTTTGGCTCTCGATCTAACTTACTTGATACACAAGTCTAAGTATAGTAGTCTTCAGCTTCTCACCAATAGCGGCAGAAAAGACTCAGGAGTCAATCTTCAGATTCAGAAGACGTAGACTTTATTCCTTCAATCACAGGTCAAGTGCTCTGAGAGATGCCCCGGGGCATGTCTGACGATCCCCTGTGGTTTGCCGCTTTTATACAGTAAGAGTCCTGGAGCTGGGAGTCCCCCACGCCCCCAGGGCCATCCTTCTCTTATGACAGGTCTCATATACCTGTCACTATTACATTATTTATTCCTCCTTTAATTGTGTCTAAATGCTGGGTGCTTTCTAAAAAATTAATGATTGATGATTAACCCTCTCATCCTGGCTTCATGCCCAACCAATCACCACCTTTTCTGCTTTATTAAAGGTACATCAAGGACAACACCAGGGCATCTCATCAGTCACCTCTCATCTCTGTGTGCTCTTACAAACACATTCCAACAAAACATACAAACTTAAACCTTCATCTTATGTATGGCCTCCTGCCAGGACCGACTGTTTGTGCACACACACACACAATGCAATTTGTACTCTGTTCTGTTCTCTCATGTGTGCGCAGCCTTATGCTTGGTCTTGTCACTTCTAACCTTATACCTGTAGGCTTTATTTGATACAAGACATCCATTAGTCGCTTTCTGTGCTATAAAAAAAAGGGCCAACAAACAGCATTTCAAGTCAAGCATCATTTTTATTAAGAGATACTCAAACACAACAGCATGAGTGCCATGATTCACTCTCAACTGGAAGGCTTTAAAGCATGGATTAACTCACACAGGTTCATACGTGTTGCGTGTATCTTGCATACAGTGGCCTTCTCACATTGTGCTTCCTTTAAGCAAAAGTTTGAAAACAAAGAGTAACAATCACTTGACCTGTAGGATGTTTCATAAGCAGGACTGCTCAGTAAGAATAGACATGAACATAAAATGCTTCATTTGGCCAAATCAGTCATCCCACTTCTTCAAACATCCAACCGGTCGCTGGAACATCATCTAGTGTTGAAACTTTTACTCAACATTCAACAAACTGGTTCAAATATAACCAAAGGAAGATCTCAACCAACAAAAGGCAACATTAGTCTTAAGGATTGTCCTTTGACGTTTTAAATGATTACACTGAAGACATGACAGTTCGGAGTTGTCAGACTCAAAATGATCATAACTGTGCAAGTTCTCCCTCCCCACAAATGATTTGGTTTCATTCGGCTGATAGTTCCTTCAGGATTTGGTATTCCTCGGCTCTCAGAGCTTGTGCTGCTTGGTATTTATTCCCAAACATGACTCCACATCAGTAGGTCAGACATGGATTTACTTATTGTTGAAAAATAAACAGTTTGAAACTATGGGCCATGCTTTCATCCGCATTTAAAGCTGCACTAATTAATATTGTTTTTTTTATTACCAGTGAATCCAATGATAATGTTTAATTTGAAAGTTGTCACCAGCAGTGACGCACAGAGAAGTATCACTGAAGTCCTCTGGGTTTTATGCAACTTTTTAGCCTATTTAAAATCATTGTTTTGATTTTGTAGCTTACAAACTCAAATAAATTATTGCAGCTTCAAATAAGAATTGCAAAATAATAATTATAAAAATACGCACATGGATAACAGACGTATTATTTCCCAGTTTTTCCACTGGCAGTAAACACTTTGTCAATTTGCATCACATAAACCCTCCAAACCCCTAAATCCACTGATGGGTTTGTTTAAAAGGCATGTTATTTTAAAATTTGAAAAAGTACAATGTGCACCATTTATTAGAACCAGAAACGGCATAAAGAGAAAGAATTGTTGGATTTTAAACTTTTTTATGGTCCTTGATCTAATCGTGTGTAATGTGCAGAACCAAATCTGAGCTTAAAATTATAATATTTCACCAAAATTTCTACTTGCAGCTGTTGTGCTGTTTCCATAGAAGTGTGGGAGTTTATAGTGCAGTGAAAAGTGAGCCTTCAGGGAGTACAGTGTGACAGGAGCAAAAACACAACCAGAAACTGCTTCAGGGTTCAGAAGGTTACGTGCAACAGCAGCTCAAAATTGAACCAACAGGTGGACATTTATAGGTAGAACCAGTGTTGTAGTGTGACTGTTTTTATTCACCTTTAGCTGACTGGTTTCATCAAAAGTGGTCTTAGTGATTTATGAAAATAAAAACTTGACATATTGTGTGAGAAGACTGAAGCAGCTGAACAATATTTGATTATGTATTGACAATTCAGCTTTTATCTGCTGTGCTGTGAATAATTTCAAGATTATCCTTCAATGATGTGCTTTTGTTTATAGGATTTGCAGACAGATTGTAGATCGCTGGCTGCACGCTTGCATATTCACTCTTCAGCATCAAACTGACTCTTACACCTGTCTTTGTGATTGTGGCATGATTTTTAGAGCACGTTTTGCAAGCAATCAGGTACTAAGAAATTCAGCTAAAACACCACACACACACACACACACACACACACACTCATGGTGCAAAACACATGATGTTACATATCCGTCTCACGTAGACAACCCTCACAACCTAGAAAAGCTTCCTTCGAGAACTCTTTACTACACATATCCTAGATGCACACCTGGTCACACTAACTTTGCACTTTCATCTCTGTTGTAGATATTTGAGAAAAGGATTCTCAGAAGGCAGCGAGTGAATGGTGTTTAGTGTAGCAGTTAGCATGAGCTCCCTACAGCCAGGAAGCTGGTGGTGTTCCCGCTCACTGCTCTGCTGCCAACTACGACTATTCAACCTGCAACATCCTGGAGATTATATTTCACCTCCACAATATCAGCTGGACAGAAAAACTAAGCGCAGCTGGACTGAAAAGCAAAAGCCTACTCTAGCCAGCACATTTCTGTGTTCCTGTGTCTTGTGCTCTTCTATTTTTCTTATTTAAACAGTATGTACAGTGTATATCTCACATGTTTAATTTATTGTTGTGTCGCTTGCTGCACTGCTATCAAATTTCACTTTGTGGGATTAATGAAGGATGTTCTATTCTATTCTATTTAACTTTGGTCAGACTGAAAACAAAGCTAATGGCCCACTGTGATACTATTTCACCAAATCTTTACAATCTACACAACAGCCACATGAATGGGAAATACTGTTGATTAAGGTTGATTAAACCTGAATTGTTCTTTGTAGCTGACTGGGGGAAAAAATCTCATCTACTACAGTTTTAAAAGATGCAAAAGTTAAGTACCAAAGAGTCTTGTTTGAATCAGAGAAAAGAAAGATGGAGGACTCTGGGGTCTGGCAGGAACAGAAGGAGATAAGTGCGTAGACAAAGGAACAACGTTCCTGTAAGCACACTGCATCCAGTCCTGTGTCTGACTTTCAGTGCAGGTCAAGACGAGGCATGAACAGGCGCACTAAACAGGCGCACACATCTCAGCATTGTTTCCTGTCTCTGCTGAACAACACTTAATACTCCAGTGGTTGTTGCTCTGAGCAGGTTTGATGTCACATTAAAACATGACGGGTGAAACATTCTACACAGAAACGACCATTTCAAGAACAAAAATGTGCCTGTAGGACTACAGAGTTGGGATATTTTTAGCATACAGTGCACGAGCTAACAATATCAGTAGTGAATACACAGGTGCTATTCCTTTTTTCCTCAGTCATATTGGCAAACGCATGAATTCGAAGTGAAAGTTTAATTTAATCAATTGTTTCTGTATTGTCAAGAAGAACATTAATATTTTCCGGTATCAACTTCTCACTTATGAGAGTGTGACATTTTTGTCTTTTTTTTATGACGGGTTTTCAAACTCTGATTGTCAGATTGGTGCCATTAAAATAATAAAACAAAAGCAGTATGTATGTATGCATGTAGTATGTTCAGACAGCGCTGACTGGAATATTTTGTTGCTCTAGAGAATCTAAATAATGATGCTGGCTGACTTTATATACACACTTTGTTATGCTGTGTGCTCCTAACTGTGGCAGTGAGCAATAACAACACAGTGTCGCATTGCAAAAATAATAAAATAGATTAGTCCATTAATGTCACATTAGTGGGGTATAAACAGCGTGAAATGAAGACTGTGTAGCAAGGTTTATTTTAACTCGTGTAACATACGGTTCATTTGGAACAAAATAACGTTATATACACCAAGAGAGGAAAAACTAATTGTATATTATATAAAAAAATCGAACCACAAGATTACCTGAACTTATGTTAATTGTGTAAACAAACCCAAAAACAGCTGCTTCTGAGTGTCCTTATCAGGATTAGCACGCAGTAAACACCTTGATAATACAAAACTCTGGTGAACTGTAGCCTGAATAAATATTTGAATCTAAGAATTAAACACAGCCAAAAAAATGCGGTTTATTTCTTAACCTACCGAAGCTTCAGTTAAGATTTTCACCCATTCAGAAACTCAGAGCAGTCACTTCATAATTCTACTATGCAGCTATAAACTACCACCAGCAGAAACCACAACTCCAAACACAGCCAACAAAGTCCTGCTAACATTAATGCTCACTGCTGACAGAGTCAGTACCATCATACAGTTCAACAAACCAATGTGGGAAGCCGGTATAAACTGTTCATACTACAGTGTATTTAATGATGGCAGTGTGGATTCAGAGGATGGTCACGTCAATAAAGTTTTCAGTTTAAATCAGTTTGTTTCGATTTCTTTCAGTTTGGCATCTCTTCACTTTTCCTCTGTGCGTCTTTGTTTTTTGTTTTTTTTATTTCCTGTTGTAATTTTGGTGCTCATGTGTCCAGACGACAGTCATGATGACTATGGGTCCAGGCTCACATTACAGGAGTTTGAAAGATTTTGAAATTAGGTTGCATTACGTACAAAGGAAGAGACGACACAGATAGTCTTCTCTCTAATCTCAGACATGCGCACATTACAAAAAATAACGGTGCGCCACGCCTTATAAAATAGTATTAAGGTTATCCAACAGGATTCGGACCACGCGCTCTGTAGTGAAAGTTCTCTGCTTAACCCGTTCGGTCACAACATCCATCTCTCACCGTGGACTTTACTGTATATACTACTGCATCTCATGGGACTGGTGAAATAAACAGTGATTTGCTAAAGTCCCCCAAGACAAGCAAAGTTTTGTAAAGCCTAAAAGGGGAGCCGAAAGGAGGTGCAGACATCCAGGTACTTCTCAAACCATTTGAATTACAACATGATGAAAAGTTATGGAATTCTTGCTCAACGACACGCAAAAATAAATACGCAAAAACTGTCAACCCACGTTTAAAAGGCAATTCCTGGACCGAGGACCCAAAGAAGTGAGACAACTGTGGGTTCTCACGCTCACAATGACCAAGCTCTACTTCACATTATTTAAAAGCTTTGGGGGAGGTAACAGGAAATATAAAGTCACCATGGATTTAGTGAGTTCATTGTGGGTTGAAACTTAACTTCAGCTTCAAATCCAAGGGTCTGGTTGTGCTTTACACACACACACAGGGCTGAAAACAGGGCGGAGACTGAAACCAACTTTAAACGAAGCTTATTAACTACAAGTGCAACAAAATCTGTCGGGAAAGGAGATGTGAACCTAGTGAGCAAGCCACATGTTCAACCACTTCTCCAAATCACTGCTCCCTCTTCACACACAAAACCAGCATGTATCACATAAACATATGGAGATCTGAGATTTGACTACATATCACTTCAACCAGGATGAGCAACCTCAAGTCCTTTTGGCAGCAGGTGGAAGACGGGAAATAAAAGCAGAGTCCAAGATGCATTTTCAGAGACATGTTGGTAAGTTTCTGTAGAGGGAAAATGTCAATTTATCTCCACTGTGAATCATCAAACAATAAAACCACATCCCAAAGAGAAATCTAAGAAATAGAGGCTTTAACTGTCCGTGCACCTCAAAACTTAAAAACACTACACAAGGTCTAATTCAGTCGAATTTCTATTTTTCTATTCTATTCTAACATCGACTGAATTCAGTACCACAGGACTGTCTTCTGTAATTGTCTTGGTAATACTTCATCTTCCTATGCACCTATGCACAGCAAGAGTTTTCAATCTGAATGCAGCTCTTTTTGTATCCAAGAATGTTTTGTACTTTCTGAAGAATTTGTTAGTTATAAGTTTCGATGAAACTATTCAGACTTTACAGACCAGTAAAATAAAGCCTCATATAAAATATATTTGATCACGAGGTGTCAGTCAGCAAAACCTGCAGGCTTCCTCAGCCAAGCAACAACTCTTCATTTTCAGGCTTAATACAGCTCAGATTCTGCACACACTAACACAGCCCTTCTAATGATTCAAGTCTACACATACAGATTTTGTCATGCATCACTGAACACAACGATTTTACACTGATCAAACTCTCCTTACAGCACTTTGTAAGCCACAGAATTTAGGTTCCATCATCATATTTTTATCTTCTGCAGTGTGCTGGACAGCAGTCACTGCAGCACTGCTACAGAAAACGGCAGGCATTATTGTCATTATATCTGCAGAGCAAGCAGATGATAGCCACGCAGCTACACAGGTCACACATGAAAATCAAAGACAAACGTTGACTTTCTGCGCCAGCTTGTAAAACTATGGGGCAAATGATGACAAACTTGTTAAAGAACCAACCGCTCTGAAGCTTGCATTATTATCTGAGAACCACAGTTCACAAGAACCCAATCACTGTTCATTCTGCTCACATATCACAGATGGAGAAACTGCTCTACGGTTAAGTGGTTGGAGTCCAATTTAAGTTTTAAATACAGATTTTTAGGCTGTGACGCACTAAAGCGGAAACTTTGGAATTCACATTTCAGGCACATAGAAATAAAGCTTGTAGAAAAATAAATATTATATAATAGAGTTTTACATTTTTTCCCATCTGACTCTAGGAGTTTTCATAATTTTAGTAAAATTCAAATGTTTTTTTTTTTTAAGGACAGGAAGAGACAATGCATAATTTAATATAGGGCTGATGTATGTTTCTCTATAGGCTTTAAACATTTTTCTATTTAATATCAATATGCGATTATTGTCACATACTTGAATCCCACTTAAACAGGGCACAGCTCGGTATTTGTGCTCTATGACTGCAACTCTTCATATAATTTAAACTACAAAGCAGGGTTTATAGGTTTTACAGGAGAAATATCACAATCTTCTGTTTACCAATGAAATGCTGATCCACTCAGTTACACTCAGTAGTTTTACTGCTACAGCTACGCAGCACAGTTTGTTTCATTTTACTGACATACAAGAGCCAAAGGTTTAAACAGAATGGATTTTCTTCTTATCGCTTAAAAATACTGTCAACAGCATGGAGGCAAAATGTATTTTCGGCATGTTTTTGTAAATGAAATATTCTATAAATCAGGCTGTAAATGATATGTTCACAAACCTTTGTGTGATAACTTTCAGAATAAAAAATACAGTTTGTTGTATGTCAGTGAAGTGAAGATTTCTGGGTCAAAGTAAAAAAAAAACTCACTTTGAGAAAACGCGTTTTAAAGATATGTATGTCAACAAACAGTATTTCTTTTTAATGTTTTCTTTCTACTTTCTGATTTTTCTTTATTTTCAGTTGTTTTTAGCTGTTCATTAAATTTACTTAGCCTGCCTTTAAAGAGCCCATATTGTGCTTTTTTTGGTTTCCTTCTTCCTTCAGAGCTGTTTTTTTATGCATACAAAGGTTTGCAAACTCAAAGTCCACGTCAAACTGAGTGACTCTCTTCCACAGAAAACACTACTTCTTACCTGTCTGAAATGCCTCATTTGAAGTACAGGCTTTATTTCTGTTACTTATCGATGTCATCATGTAACATATTAGCATAACACCTGGTTTGATATGCCTTATACTTCATCATCTGCCATTATTTCCTTGCTAGAGCCACCTCTGCTAACGTTCTTTTATACACATCAGACATGTTCCACAAAACTGGGAAGGGAATTCGATGCAAACTTTAAATTCAACAATTATTTTATTTTAAAAAAACGTTAACTGGGTTTCTTTCCATAAGCTACTTTGTAGTGAATAAACTAGACTGTGTTGTGTCGTCAGAAGTTGGCGCTATATGCTACGCTACAAATGACTGTAATGCATACATAAATATACGGAGCAGTCAGGTGACTTAAAGGTTCACTAAAAGTCAGACTGGGATTTTCTGGGAGTGGGCCTTAAAGAGGCAGGAGCTAAAACAGAGGGTTTCAAACAGAGTGAGAGAAAGTTTAGAGGAAAAATGATGTGGCTTTGAACATTAAAGCATGTAAACATAATCTAGTGGCCCCCAAAAATAAAATTCTAAACTTGTAGATGTGCAGAATATGGGCTCTTTAAAAATAATATATTGAAAAATGAGCAATGAGCAGTTCTATGAAGAAACAGTGATAGATGTTAATGTATGTCCAGTTTTGTTACTAAATCTGCTGGAAGGGAGTAGTTTTCTAAGGCATCTGCAACGGCTTCGGCTACGTAAGGAAACAACACATGCAGCTGTAGCGCAACCAGTTGATATAGCAGCATTTTGGTTAGTTAGCTAGATAGCTTGTGAACATCATAGGGCACTTGCGTAGAAATTATCTGATCTTCCAGAGCAAGCTTGATACGTATCCACGGTTATCAGAGTGTAACTAAAAAAAAAAATAAGAGTAAAAGAACTGCTGGTTCCACAACTAAAAGTACATTCCACTGCAGAAACATGAAGACTGTTGCTATCCAAAATAATCTGCCCTGATGGAACCAATATAACGAAGGTAATCAAATTATAATTTTGCTGGCATCAAGAAATATTCAGTTCACACATTTTATGACATTTCTCAACTCACTATCTAGTCATGCAACTAGCGGTGTTTCTTAAAAAGGAGGACGAAGCACTTCCATTTCCAAACACAGGCGCCTTGGTGAGGGTATTAACCACAGGACAATAGTGCTACAATGCTGGCCTGACAGTCTACCCATCATGTTCATGCACAAACTAACCAAAAGTACTCCAAAACTGTCTAACATCGCACCTTTATCCGTGCAGTTAGCACAGCAGGAAATAAAGAATCTTACTTCAGCCTTTAAAGCCACTACACGTAGAATTTGAAAACACACACACACATCACCAATTTATAGCAAGTAATTTTTTTTGACAAACAAAATTGGATTTCTTTTGAAAATGTGAAAGACGCTACAAATTCCATGCACCTAGTGGCTTTACACTCCTCCTTTCATGGCAGAGCAGCAGCTGCATCGGATATATTTGGTTCTCAGTAAACTGAACGCACACTCGACTTTACTTAGACATTTCCTATCTCTGTTGGAAGTCCTATTTTTGTTCATAGACTCATTTTCTGACTGGAGAAAGGATCTTAATCATCTAAATCACGTTCATTTGCTAGTTCTTGAATGAATCTCGGATCACTTTCAGCACATGCTCAGAAATTTGTACTTTTTCATGTGCCATTACAGAGTTGCAGTGCAAACATAACACTTACTGCATGTCCTCATGAAGGGAAGCATAGTTGAATGCTGAAGAAAGTATTTTGTGAGCACTCTGACTTGTAAATAAAAACGGCTACAAAGCATAAGGCTACAGGACAGGGTGCTGGGAGCCCTCGACTTGCTCAGATATGAGTGAAAACCACCACCCAAACTATTTCTCCCTGAAAACGGTCAGAGGAGCCTGGTACCACGCCACTTCCTCTAAATGCTAAACCAATATAAATAGGCAATAGTAATAAAATGAAAGTTGTTATTAGTCTGAGAATATTATAAGACACTAGCTTTCACCACAGGAAATCTTCAGTTCACAGGGATGTGACTGTCACTATAATTCTCTCTTTAGAATTCTCGGTTTGATACATAAAACATTAGTCATCGTTGTTAATCTGCTACATGTTTCTAATCACATCCCTGACACAACTGATGAAATAAAGTGTTTCACAAATAGTTTATCTATAGAGAGGCTATTAAATGCAATGTAGAGCTCTTAAACTGTTCACCAACATCTGATAAAGGTTTTCAATCTTGCAACCCTTATGAGAGATTGTATGACAGGGTGAGAGTGAATGGAAGCTCAAACAGGAACTGCTGTCCTCAGACTGCAGGCTTCAGGCCCACAGTCAGTAAGAGAACCTCTGAAGCACTGGATGGATGAGTACTGACAAGAGCAGCTCACAGACTGGAGGTGGAAGCATCTCACAGCCGAGTTCAATTTACACTCTGCATGAAAACACAGATTTACTGTAGAAAACCACATGAAAAACATGCAGAACTTTTACCTACACTCATTTCTAACTGAAACTGCAGGGACGCCACTGATGACTGTCAGTATTTTAAGAGAAGACTCCTCCCTTTTTGGCACCCGGTGCAGTTGTGTTTCTAACATGCAAATAATGCAGAGGTGTAAACTGAGCTTTAGGACTTTACTGTACGGTTTGATACAGGTAACCTCTTTTGTAAGCGCTCAGAGGGTAGAAGGTGGCCACGACAAACTTCCCATCGAAGGTGCGGCCCGTCAGCAGCCTCTGGGCTTCTTTGGAGTCGCTGGAGTTGGCGTACTCTACGAACACCTGGTAGACGCACATGAAATGAAGAATTAGTGAGTGCATGGGTGTATCTTTCTCACAGTTTGGATGTCACTGGAAGATTTCAGATGCTGAGCCTTTTCAAGATGGTTTCCATATTGACTTTAAGCCTTTTTCTAACATCCCTGTATGCTAAAAGCATACCTCACAAACCTAAAGGCTGCATCACTGAGTCCTTCCCTTCCTGTTCCATAACATTCCATAACAATATTAGGTGAAATACAGGCATTTCTATGCAGCCAGGTTCAAAAGTCTTGTGTTAAAATTAAACATCAAAATGTGGTCTCAGGGACTTTACTGTAGCCCAGTTCTTTGATTGGCTGGTCTGAATATTTTTGAAGCTGCTGATATTCTTAGATTTTTTTCAACACAACAGTTCATTGTTTCCTCGGTGTTGAAAAGCTTGCTGCTGAAATATCTTCAATGGAGGGCAAGATGGACAGACAGACTGATGCAGCATCAGCAGGAATACTGGCATTCTATCAGACCATTGTGGTGAAGAAGTAGAAATGGATGAATGTAGTCCGTTCTCAGAAATTTCCATTTCTGCTTTGACTGCAGGTAGCAGTCAGAATCCATAGTGGGAATCTATGGACTCAATCTGCCCTGTGGCAACAGCCCACTCGGGTGGTAGAAGTATGTACCAACGGATCAGTCTGAGTGCTGTTCCTGACCAGGTGCAGCTCTCTTCAGCCACAGTTTGCAATCGTCTAATGACAGCTTTTGGGAGGAAAATGCAGCGTGTCCCAAAACAAGTCACTCTTAGCTCTGCATTAGAGGAAAATGTAGGTTAACTGTTCGATGAGTTGTCAAACTCCAGACAATGGACGGATCCATAGATGTAAAAGGTTCACTTTTGAGAAAATACAGCAGATGTTTCATGAAGAAAGAAAGGTTGTAAACACATCTGAGTGTGTTCTGGTCAGAAACACTGAAGGTAAATAGAAAAACACTTAAAAAACACCTTAAAATGAATCAAGACTGTTACCTGTCCTTTCCCTGGATTCTCCTTGGGGATGAGCAGAGAAACCACTGAGCCATACTTCTGGCACTCCTCTTTCATGTCCTCCAGGATATCTGGGAACAACAAGTCCTCATTTTTACTTAGGTAAGGCTCCAGAACCAGCAGCTGTTAGAGAATTCTGCGATGTCAAGAGATAAACGAGGAGGCAGATTCAGAGACCCTCTGAGATGGCTCATGTTGAGAATAAGGATTACTGATATCAGGAGAAATGATACAACGAGCAACACAGTGATGAGAGCACTGGCAGCATCAATTCTGAGGACAGAGGGAAGAAAGCCATATTCAGATTACGGCCCAACATGGAGACAACTTGTCTGCTCAAGAACGTCAACTAGACAATATTTAATCATAACCAAGTCATGTCTTAGTACAGCATGTGTCTTTGCAGTATCCGCCTTCCTCAGGACCACATCAAGTACAGAGAGAGCTGAACATGCTTGCAGCCTCAGTTTGGGATAAGCAGAATAGGAACAAGAGTCAACATATAGTGTGATCTGAGGTGACTCACAGGGCCTACACATAACAACTACAAGGAAGTACATCAATAAGGGGAAAGAGATCATTTTTTCTTCACAGCAATCTACTGGAAATATGGGAAGCACTTTAGCAAAACAAAAAATATATTAGGGCTGTAGTGAACTAAAAACAACAAAAAACCTGGTGTGCTGATATTGCACTTAATCTTCAACCAATCCAAGTGTCTAAGGGGAAATATCTGCAGGTTATTTCGGGCTGAACTAAATGGGCTGCAGTGAAATTTACCTGCCAGCTTAATTAGTCTAAACACATTTTAAATCATAATAAGAAGTTTAGTATTTGCAGCAGAATAAATCATTTAAACTTAGTTATTACATACTGAAATGATAATGACATTCTTAGTCCAGACCTAAGCGCAGGGGCCATATTTATATGATTTCTGAAAAAACTACATCAATTACAGCTCAACAATTATTAAGAGATATGATGTAGGTGAATTAGCCTACTGTTTTATTGGATGATCTGTCATGTTGGTTATTCGGCTGTGACATACAAGCTGCTGATTGTGAAGTTTACATTCGTCTTTTGCAAAATGCAGCCACACTGACAGTTAGTTTGGTGATGCCTCCAAGTAAACAGTCAACAAATATTCTCCATTTGGTTGGGCAGGTTCTAAGTTGTGTTGACACGTAGTCTGTTTTATCTGCCAATGAAAAATGATGTGTCAATCCCAGAGGCCTACATATGTAGTGTTTGCCTCCCTATGAAAGTAACACTGGAGACTGTTCATGAGAATTTGGTCTGACCGTAGCAGTTTGAACAACCGATACAGGAGTCGACCTACACACGACAGCCCTGAAGTCTATAACTTCACAGATAAATTGTCAACACAAAACAACAAAAGAAACGTTGTTGTACCTTCATACTCTTCTTCATTGTGCAGGTGGCTGTCATCAATCAGGTTTAGGAGACGCAGAACGGGAGAGGGCAGCAGAACCAGGTCCTCAATGTGAGGTGCTGACAGACAAACAAATAAATATGGCATGGCAGAGAGCTGTGTTGATCTTGATGGGTGTCTCAAATGTTGGCACTTACCAAAGGGAATACTGAAGAATGGGCTCAGCAGGGCAGTTTCAGCTGTGCATCTTTGTTTTGGATCATTAAGCAGCATGCTGCAGTAACAAAGAAACATAAGTAACATCGTAGAAGGAGACATTGTGACAAGACCATTACTATACAGTGTATTAAATGAAGTGTACCTTTTGATAAGGTCTCTGAGGTGATAGACGGGGATGGCAGGGCATGCCAGACTGTTGCTGGCAAAGATATGGTCTACAATGGCAGCACTGTTATCCTATAGGACAGAAAAACAGACCATGTTACCTGTCTCTATATAAAACTTTCAAAACTTCTAAAAGTTCTAGAAAATTCAGAATATTTTTTGAGGCCCTCTGTTTGCATTAAATCCATATCATGAGTCCAACCTGAGAGCTCTGTCATACCTTCCACTCCGGCGAGCGGATAGTGTCTTTGAGTTTGATTCCTGAGAACATCTCCAACAGGATGATGCCCAGGCTCCACAGGTCCACGGCAGCTGTGCAGCCCGAGTCTCCCTCCACCTCCACCCCGGCCTGAGCCAGGCTGTTCTGAATCTCAGCCTCTGGAGCGCGATACCCGTCTGTCTGGATGTACTTGACATCCTAAAAGAGAAATGAATTACACGACGCATTTATCAGAGCATGAAACTGCAGTGACAGGAAGACAAGTCAGATTTCAACTTTGTGACGGTCTTTAAGTTAACCATGTGTGAGCGGTAGTTCCATTGAGGAAAATTAACCAAATCTATACATAATATTTCATCAAAATCATCTTTCATTTGCATAAGATTCTCCAAAAAACTAAATAAATAAATTAGCACTCTACATTTAATTTTTTTTCATTTTTTAAGGATTTGTGGAGTTCTAGCCATGACTGTGCTGTTTTCCTTGACCTCGAAAACTTTTTATTGCAGAAATGAGCTAAAAGTGAGTAAAAAAAGCAACAGGAGCAAAACACATCTTGGGATTCAGAGGGTTAATGTTGAAAGTCCAACACGCAGACCTGGTTTCCCTGCTTGAAGCTGAGGCCGAAGTCGATGAGCTTGAAGCACTCATCGTCGGCGCTCCAGAGGATGTTGCGTGGTTTGAGGTCAGCGTGGACGTAGCCTTCTCTGTGGAGGAAGGAGAGAGCCTCCAGGATGTCTCTGGCACAGTGCTGGACAAGCCACATGGAGTGGCCCTGCTGGGGTCTGGAAAACAATATCAAACGATGAAGCAATTAAAAGGCAGAAATACCGGTACTCAGAAAATTTGAAGATTTTTACAAACATGTAAAAACATAAAAAGTTGTGAAATGTAAAATCATATGGTGGATTCTGAGAGGGCAGCACAGTTGTATCCAAAGCACTTTGTTTAGAAAAACGGAGCAACCACTTAGAAACACGGAATATACTTAATTAAAACCTGCAAGATTCAAATTAACAAAAGTTCTGTGCAAGGAAAGCTGTTTAGTACTGTCTCAGAGGACCATAGACATCTCTACAGCAATTCTCCAGAGGAGGAACAAGGGCTGGGCTTAGACAGAGCAGCATTTCACAGTGAGTCACTATTTCACTGTTGAATTCCAGCAAGAGATAAGACACTCATCTGAGTCCTTACATACACAAACCGGTGCATGTTTTTTTTTTTAAGACATCACAACTTGTCTTTATTTTCTAACAGTATATGATATGACACTCAAAGTAACAGTTCTGATGTCAAGAGAAACAACCCCTGTGAACACAAAACAAACCTGGCAACATAAAGAAATGATCACAAACAAAAAGATAAATATGGAGACTAAACCGTACTTGCATTTGTTTCGCCTTGACAGACCATGAGTCTACTAATCTTTTGGATCCACCGCATACCTGACAATTCACTTGCTTCTAAAGCTGAGGAGTGTTTTATTATAAAAAGGCTCTATCACACAGGAGGCATGATTGCCAACAAGAGTGAAGTTTTCACATAATCTGTCACAACAGTGTCGAGGCTCTCGGGGCTTCATGTCTTTCAGAACTTTGAAAAGAAAACATAAAAGTCCTTGTGGCAAAATGCACCCTAACTACGCTATGTTAGTCCTGTGCAGGGCCGAGGCTGTGGACGGGGTGGGGACTGACATTTTACTGTCCCTCCTCCTCACGCAGGAACTGGAATACGGAGGAGAAATCTTTAGCGGCGTAACCACGTGCACACATCATACGGTAGATCTGATGGGCTAAGGAGCCGAGAGGCACCGGAGTCTTTGTGTTGGTCGCTGTGTTCTGTGCGAGGCCCAAGTCCTTCGCCATCAGCTGGGTGCCAAATCCTCTCTGGTAGTTATTTCCAGAGGGCACGCCCTCCATAACCCCTGGCACTGGGTTGTAGGTGTCACTAGACCAACACCGGCCTGAACTCATGTTCAGGATTTTGGCCAAAAGTTTGGGATCGAGACCGAGTCTGATTCCAAAGTTCATTGTCTCTGAAGTGCCGATCATTCCAATGGCTAAAAGCATGTTGTTGCAGATCTTAGCAGCCTGCCCAGTTCCAACTTGACCGCAGAACACCACATTAGCTCCCATGCAGCTGAGCAGTTCTTTGGCTGCAGTAAATTCCTCCTCTGCCCCTCCGACCATGAAAGTCAGTTTAGCCGAACTGGCAGCTCCCACACCTCCTGATACAGGGGCATCCATAAAGACAGTCCCCATCTTCTCAGCAGCAGCTGCCATCTCTTTTGAAACAGCTGGATCAATGGTGCTGAAGTCGATGAGCAGCGAGCCTTTCTTTACCTTTTTGAGAATGCCGTTGGGTCCAGTGTACACATCCACGACATTAGGACTAGAGGGAAGCATGGTGATGATACGGTCGGCCTTGTCTGCTACCTCAGCAGGATTATCCACAATCTGAGCTCCCAGCTCTTGCACTTCCTTGACAAACCGGTGTATGTAAGGACAACCACAGCACAAAGAACAATACTGCAGTGGATCAAACAGTTAACTGAGCTAAACCCCAGTGAACATTTATGAAGCACTTGAAGACAGACAGTCAAACATTCCTGACATGACAAGAAGCTCTTTGGAACATTGTCACAATATGCTGGGGCCACATGGATGAACAAACTGCTGCTGTCCTTAAAGCAAAAGAACTACAAATATTCAAAGATTCTAGAAGATATCATCATTATTAGAAGCATTGAAAAATGAGCAAACAGAAAGAAGCTCCACTCGTGGTTTCAGACTTTTGGACCCAGCTGTACAGTAGAACATACAGGTGCACATTCTTTGCAGCACATTAGTTTTACCAGCAGATGGCAATGTGTACATGTTTAAATGAAGCTCTGACACAAGACTGTACTTAAACGTTTCAATTTGCCTGCACAAGTTTGTTTGTTTGTAGAATAATGCTGCAGAAACTGAGCATGTAAAATAAAAACTACTTGGATGACAAAACCCAACAAGGGAAGTTACTGATCTTGTGTGGAAATTTACATAGCATTTAAATTGGCGGTAAGAAACACCACCCTTTCACCAATTCTTTATCTGATCACAATGTAGATTCCCAGCTGAGGAAAGCCATTACATCTGCAAATATTTTGCCGTATGTTATAACGCCTCTGAATGTAGCCATGCAGTTACAGTAGAACAATTAAATGCATCTCGTTTTTAGAGGAACCTGTATGCATTCAGTTGGTTATGTAAAAAATGCATAAATATGTATTTATGTTTGTCCTGATTTGCTGCCCAGTTCGTTGTACACTGCTGATACTGTAGCTAACAGAACACGTTGGTTAACAAAGAAACCTGATAACAACTGTTGTGATTTTATCTCTGCTTGCGGTTTTAGGTTTTGTCGAGCCAGCTTACATAAATAAAGCCTGCTGATGTCAGATTTGCTTCTTAGTGCTCCCCTCAGATCTAGTAGATGCATTGAGGTCTGACGTTGCAGTAAACGTATTGTGTCCTGTGCAAACACACTATGCTATGCTGCCATATACAGATTTATCTTGGCTTGTTTATCTCACCTCATTCAATAACACTAAATCTCTCTGTTCAGCAGCTGATGACGAATTGTAACACACTGTTTTTTCCCCAAAATTCCCTACTAATGTTAGACTTAACATCTGCTTAATGTGCTATTTCAGCTGGGGGAAAAAAAATTGTTTACCAGCCTCATGGGCAGGTAATCAGCCAGTTAATAAGTCTGTCACTGATAGAAATGCTTTTTCTGCATCAGTGGAACTACTGATCCAAGTTACACTGTATGTAAAGTGTGGTGTCATCGCCTCGCTTACCTTCCACCCTGAGTACCACTGCTGCCTCTCACCAACAGCTCAGACACGCTGACATCCAGGAGCTCCAGCAGCAGACAGCGAGTGGCAACACCCACAGCGCTGTGGTTGGTGAACACACCATACAGGGTCACTGAGAAAGAGCACAACAGATGCAGCATTACACAAACAGCAACCCTGGCCTGGTGTATTCATACCAAGAAAGAACTGGCTTAAAGCTTTCATTAAAGAATCACACAAGGATGTTACAGCATCACTGTGCATCAATAATGCTGCTTAAAACACCCAGTTTAAGAATTCATGGACTTTAACTATAAACATTGTTTGTTTGCTGGAAGAATCATGTGTCATAATCTTGCTAATCTGAAAAGGTAAATTCACTTTTAAATGAATCAGGATCTCTGCTGTACTTCAACAGAGGTTCAGGGTTATTATCAGGAGTAAAGAGCTAACTACTGTCAACTATGATGTACTTTAAAACACTGACATCTTACTAGAGCTGCAACCATTAGTTGTCTACTGTCAAAATAATCTCAAACTTATTTGATAAGTGCTTACTTGGTTTGAGTGACTTATTAACAGAAAAGTTTAACTTTTTCCAGGTTCTTTCCTGTTTAACAATAACCTGAATATCCCTGGGCTGTGGACACAGACACACATTTGCCATCTTGGGCTTCATTGATAAAGATATTTCTCACCATTTCCTGACATTTTGTAGGCCAAAATAATTATCAGATTGAATTAGAATGAAAATAAGCATGGGTTGCAGCTCTATGTAATGTCAAGAACAGTATCTATTTCAAAGTTTATATATAGAAAATGAAAAAGCAGGAATGAAGCATTCATAAGTGGCCCCTCAGTACATTAAAGCAGGTGCACAGTATGCCTCATCTGACAAGCAATTTCTCTTTGAATTTGAAGACATTTTGCACATAATCCCATTATTTGGTCACACGTTTGAAACACTGCTGTTACCGATGTTTTTGTGTCCCTGGATGTCCTCCAGCACGGATCTCTCCTTGTGATACCCGTAGTCTCCTCCCTGAGTGTCGGCCTGGAACTCCTTGACGGCGGCGGTGGCTCTGCCGGAGCTGACCCGGTACACCGAGGCCGAGACTCCCTGTCCGAGCCGCGACTGGACGGTCCAAATCTCGCCGAAGATCTCAAACAGCACCGGCTTCATGCTCTGGTCCACGCTGCCTGAAGGAGGCGGCTGTTGCGCCGGCGGCAGGATGCTGCCGGGCCGCGGTGCCTGGACCTTCGCGCTGGGCTCCGAGAAGCCGCAGTGAGCCATTCAGCAGACGGAGAGGAGGCAGCTAGTTGACAGGTGGGAGCAGCTGCAGCAGCATTGAAAACCTGACCGCATATAAACCACCGGGACGTCAACAGCAGCGAGCACACAGTCTGGCTTCACCCACAACCTTGTTCAGACCGAGCACACGGTAATATGTGAGCATATTAGAGCGCTGTTAGCTGACAAACCGAGCTCACCCAGTCAGCTGACACTAATTTAGCTAACTTCCAAACTAGCCACCGAGTTTAAACACAAAAACAAAACACTTCCTCGACGCGCAGGAAAATACTTCCCCCATAATGCAGCGGATATGATTAAGGCATATAAAGTGACAAGAACAGCCTGATAACGATCATTGGCGGCTGCTGCAGTGAAGTTTTGCCAGAGTTGTAAACTCAGGTTGTTGATATTAATCTGACTTCCTGCAGAATGAGGTGCGTGTTTCCCTGCGGTCTGCCCCCTACCGGCCAGGAGTGCACATACACCGTCCCTTTACACGTTCACATTATAACTACAATGATTTTGCGTTTTACACACCTAAATATGAAATTATTACGTAAACAATTGTAACTCACCCCGGTGTTTTCAGCAAACTTCAACCCCTGGAGTTAATGCATAAGTGCCAAAAACTGCAGTTCCTCAAATGTCCCCTTGATGCTGGCTCCACACTTTAACCTTCATGTTAAAGTGTCCAACTTGAAAGCAGCAAAATGTTTACAGTCTGTGATAAAAAACTGTTTCACTCCCTACAGCTAATTTCCCCATTCATGACAACTGTATATAACTGAAAAACTATAACTAATTAAGTTGTATTACAACGTAAAGGTATGCATAATTAAGGTTGTGGCCAAGCTGAGTGGGAGGTGGTTGCAGTCAAAGGACAGTTCATGGCCCAGACAGGTTTGCATTAGCTGCCTCAGCTCCAGCAGGTCTGTTTGCCTATTTTGGGATTAGCCAGGAATTAAGCCTTAATTACAGTTTAGTGCAGACATGCACATGCGCGTGTAGTTGTTGCTGTTAGACCGGTTTAATTGTCTCTGTAAAGGAAAGTAATACACTGAGTCATGGAAATTTTGTCATTGGCAAAGACCGCATGTCAACATGCAGACAAAAACTATGCTACAAGGGCAATAGTGTGCTTGCTCGGCAGTCAGGTATTCATGGAATATATAGATGCAACCTCGTCTGCATGTGTGCAACAGACTCTGGTGGACTAGAATAGTGGTATTACAGCAACCAGTATGCTTTGAGGTGGGAAAAGCAGTGAAACTGTTTGGGGAGGGGACTCTCAGGACTATGTTATAAATACCTGATAAGTGGTTGTAGAACCCCGTTTTTGTTCAATGATGGTGTTCCAAGTTTAGTTTAGATAGTTTCTTTAACTCTTGAGATTGTTCTGAATTAACTGACACAAAAGTACCAATCTAAAAAAAAAGACATACTCATTACAAGCTAAAGTCGTGCATAAAAAAAGTCCTACCTAAGTAAATATACAAATCAACAAAATGTAGACAATGTAATAAAGTTAAAGTCCCTTTTTTGGTCCCTCTGACTGATACATTGTTTTTTTTATGACATTATCATATTACTAACAGTGAATCGTCAGTGTGTCAGACTGTTGTAGGTGCTGCAGGTGGAGCTAGTTTGATCTGCTTCATACAAAGTTCTACATACAGTGACAGCAGATAAGTCTGACGGATCATCATATAGTGGGAGAAGGAAGAAGAAAAAGCAAAGTTCTGTTCCACTAATCAATTTTCAGTTTTTCATTTGTGATAGATCATTTAAAGAATTATTAAATTAAACCATATGAGAAATTCAAAGGGAAAAATCAGCATTTGGTAGAGATGTTAACAACTTAGACATCTGAGGTGTGAGCTTGACTACACACTGCTTCTTGTAAGAAACTACAAAGGTTGGAAAGCACTTGGTTTAATTTTTAACTGTGTGTTGTAATTTCAGAGCTTGGTGCATTGTTCACTGAGGAAAACCTTCAGCATAAAAAGCTGACGATTGCAGTGAGTAAGAAAGGACAGTTTTTCTCAGTAGGGTAGTAGAATGTAAGGATAAAGTAACATGTAGTGGGCTCAAGCAAAGTACAAATGCTTCAAAGTTATACTTAAGTACAAGCAGTTATTTTCCACAACTGCATAAAGTGGAATATGAAAACAAAAGACAAAAAATAATTATCACAGCCTTATTTAAACACTGGCACCACAATATTCAATATTCAAAATCACATGGGGAAAGTTCAGCAGTCTCATCCCATCGAACATTTTTTTACTGGATTTTGATTTACTTAAAACAAAAGCCTGTCGCTCAAAATGCTTTTAAGTATATAACACTTTGTGCTGTGGTAAATTTGTTTTGTTTTTTTGTTTTACAAGTTTCTTCAATATTTTTTACACAAAATACAGTATATTATGAAAAATACAAAAATAGACTTACTGAATTTTCATGTCTAATGCAAAATAACATTTAAATGTGTAGCTGTTTACATTTTTTTTAGCATAAATAGGCATTCACAAATATTATTATTTTTTTATTTGTTGTTAAATTTCAAAAAATAAAGATGCATACCATAAGAACCATAAGAACCATAATGGCAGGAGTTTTTCAGAATAAAGGCGCCACTACTACTGCTCTGGAGCGCTCAATGTTTGACTAAAAATTAGTTTAAAAAAACCACAAAAAGACTGCAACTGTGGATAATATTTGGTAGCAATCAGCAGGGTGTATTCAGAATTTTTTAGTTGTGCCCAGATATAGGCACTAAAAATCCTGCGGAAAAACTCAGGTATCCTATGTCGCATGTAGAGTGTTTAAAAAAAAGCCAGTTTAATCTTTTATCTCGTGAAGTATCACTCTGACTGTCACCATACTCTACATTTTAAAGCTCCCATTGGTGCCAATCATAACACAAACAAGGGTTCTACATTTAAATCAGCTAAAAATATAATTATTTTACGGATACTTTCTGCTATTTTTATACAGTTCTTGAATATTAGAGTATTACACCATTTTTAAGGTATTTTAGTGTGTCACAATTGCTGCCAGATTGCCAATGATTTATCCAGCTATCTTTCTTTCTTAGAGAAATTGGAAACTATCAGCTTGTGTGAAACAGTGGGGATTGGCTTGTACAACTCTGTAATAGATAACAAAACAGATGGGAGTTTTAAAAATATATATTATGACTCATACCTCAAAAATACTCATAATTTAATATATTTTTAAAGTGATGTCTGTTGTTACATAGGTGGCCTACAGTAATAAAAAAGAGGTTCTCCTATATTTTTGTTTGGAGGCAAGATATAAGGCATACATCTGGTTCCATTCTCCCTTGCTATTAAAATATCTTCAAATTGCTGTAAAAATAAATCTCAGTTGCAGTGAATGGAGATGCGTTATTTTAATGGCTCTGGTTTTGATGGCTGCTGCATCACATATTAACTCAAAACAGGCTTCTCTGCAAAAATTTCCAGCAAAATCCATCGGAATCAGGTTCTTCAAAGCTTGAGGAAACCAAATCTCCAAGAATATTTTATTTAACCAAAATCCCCAGAATTTCCAGGATTTTTTTCTTCTATTTAACACATGTTCAAAGTGTGAGGAACGATGCTCCAGCTGTGTTTTCACCGGAACCAGAGAAAGGAGCATCCCGGAAAAGGAACCGTGAACAAAATGAGGAGGTGTTTTTGAACATTTGGCAGAAAACAGCACTCTTGCAGACTCGTCCTGTGCTGAAGGACAACACGAAGAGCTTCCCGAGTGAAGAGGAAGGTTTTAAAATCCCAAAACAGGCTGCCGGTGAGTTCCTGCTCGAAGGTTAATGTTATGTAATTTCACATCTGGGCAAAAGCAGCGGCCATGCAGTCATTGAAAAATCCGGTGCTGAAGCAGGTGTTAAGGCGTTTGTGTTTTCACTTTGGCAGTAGGGTGAGTGACTGAGTTAGTGGACCGCCTGGTTTTACTTGGTTTGGTTAAATAGTTAGCATGTAAATATAAAGACATAGCTGACAGCGACGCTTCCATGTACCGAGATTATTTTCAAGGGAAGCTAAAGCTAAAGCTAGCTAGCTGTTATTGTAACCAGAGCTAAAGCGGCGACTTGATTTTAATGTTTAAATTTTTTAACCTATAAATGAACAGACGACATGTCAATGACCGACACATGAACTCACAGTTGCAACACATTAACCAACGTCAGTAGTCTGGTTTCTACATATTTCATCACAACTGCTTGCTGACATTTGCTAACTGATAAAGGCGTCACTTTGTATGTTTATGTAAATCAGTTTAAAAGATGTTTGGAAGAAACCTGAGCTCGAGCTCAGTGTCGCTGTGCGCGTGACTTTTACAGCTGATAAACACGAGCTTCTGATTCAGCAGGTAAGGGGCGACTTAATGGAAACGTATCTGGTCTAATGTGGTACATTTGTGCATTTTAACAACTCAGAAACTGAGCATTAAAAACTCCTGAAGACAATCTAGTCCAGATTTGATCAGGATGTATTTTGTGGTTTTAGATCTGAACCTAGTGTAATGTGGTCTAGGCAGGAAAAAAGCAGTGAAAGCTCCATATTTTTTTGCATTTTCTTATATGCATTAGGAGCCTGACAATAATTTATTTATAATAATTTATTTAATTAATTATTTTTTTGCCTTTGTAGTACATCTAGTCCAAACTTGTCAAGTCTATTTTGTGTGTGTGTGTTTTAGATCAGGACCTGGTCTAATGTGGTCCAGATGTAAAAAAACAGAACAATTTCCCTTTTCAAAAAAATTTCTACAAACAGAGCAAAAGTTTGGTGTAACAGATTTGCCCGCTTGAGCATAGTGGTTATTGTTTTGTTTTGTTTTGAATTTGTAAAGGTAAGGGTAATAACATTTCACACTAATTATCTGCCTAACAGTTGAGCAACTCTGTTTTTTTAAAAATGTGTTAGTTTATAAAATCTTGTTAATAATTGTGGTAATCAAGTACATACCACCTAAAATTTATCTTATATAACGTGGTAATACTAGTTGGAACTTACTTTGTAATGAGTAATCAACTTGAAAACTTAGGTTTATGCCATCAGTCATTAACTAAGTGGTAATAAACAATAACTTTGAATGTAGGAAATAAGCTATTTCCTCAACTCAGCGTAGTTTGTTGGTTGAATATAATTCATTAGACATTTTTATAAGTCACAAAGTTTGACAAAAACTGTTGCAGCGATTTATTTTGTTGGGCCAAACATTATTGTTTCGACTGAAATGCCTTTTCAAGCAGGGTTTTGTATTGCAATGTGATTTGATTGCATTTTTTTCTCAGAATTTTGCCATGACTTTGTTATGCACAGCTGCATTACAGGATTTCACAAATCTGAATGTTTAGTGCTTAAAGAGCTTTGAAGGATCTGAAATCTCTCTTGCATTATCAAGTCCAGAAGTGACACATTAGTTGTGCTTTGACCAAGAGGTTTGAACTTTAAATTTCCGTCTGTGAGACTACGAAGATCTTTAACTTTTCCTTCAGTTGTATTAGTTTTTATGAATTTTTCCAATTTTTGTGATTTATTCTGTCATGCATTTGTTTAAGTTAAGGTAATAATTCTATCTCTTGGAGGCCTTATCCACATGTACACAGACATTTTTTTTAAACAGGGCTCTTACTTCTGTGTTCTCAAAAAAAAAATACAAGTATAAAAAAAAAAAAATCCGAAGCAAGGAAAATCTAACTGAAGGACTGTGAAGAGCTCACCAAATCAACAGGCTGTGATACAACCCAGTAGGCTCCAGTAGGCTGCCAACAATCAAGGAAGGAGGAAATCACATGCATAGACTGATTCTGATGTGTCTTGCCATCAGTATAGTGGAAGAGAAACTGTACACTCATGAGTAAATATAAGTCACCATTGCACAAAATCCCTTTATGTAAATATAGAAGATAACGGCATACACTGACCCTCACAGGCCAAAACTCTATTTCTCCCGGTCTATACTACAAATGTTACTGAATATCGTCAAGCTGAGTTTTGAAAAAGCTTAATTTTCAGCCACCTAAAACTGCACTTATGTGAACAAAAGGTCAGAAACTCTGAAAATAAATGTTTTTTTTTTTTTTTTAAATACCGCTGTACATGTGGACAAGGCTTTTAAACATCAAGATCAGTGTGCTGACCACTTGTAGGAAATGCAAGTCAGCAGCTCTCCCTTTCCTTTTAGTGCTTCCTTTCAGGTTTCGCTTACCCTTGTGTAAAACTGACTTCCTCCAAACTCGGAGCCAACACTTTTGGGATTCTCCTGAGTTACACGCTGCAAGCCAGCAGATCCTGAATGTGCAACATATCTCCACTCACTTACACAAACTACATTTATTTACATGAACTTTGTGTCTTGTGTGACATTTTTCCAACCCTGTGTATTTTTAAGGCGAATCACACTGTTCTAAACTTATTCTGATGACTCAGTGTTCCTCAAGGGCTTAGCACAAGCCTCCTCATTGTATTTATTCGCTTCATTTGGTAGTCCAGTTTAGCTTAACAAGCTGCTCAAGTGGAACTTTCTGTGCTTACTGATGCCTTTACTTTATGGTCAGTTCCTCCTCTAACCACAGTTATTCATAGGTTTGCACCTCGTGGCAGTCTTGCTACATTTCCTTTCATTTCATTGCTTCAGTTTGTCGAACAGTGAAAACTAAAGTGACCTGTGTTATACTCTAAATAATTTAATAACGCTTAAAAGAGCTTTGCATTTTTACATAAACCCTTGCTGCTGCAGCTTTAAACATCGGGATAAGCCAAGCAGTTCTTCTCATTCACTGAATCATGCTCTGCTTGTCCTTTTTAAGGTGCTTCTGAGAGGCATGAATGACTTTGCAGTTCTCAACACTGGGCGCAAGATGCCCCTCCTCGGACTGGGAACATGGAAGAGTGAGCCCGGAAAGGTAGAGGCTGCGGTTTTATCCTCTTCAGTTGCTGGTGCTTCTTTCAAAAAAAATATTTCTTAGTGATGTATAAAAACAAACATAGCATTAAGCACAAGTTATCCATTTGCTTTTCTTCTTTTTCTTTGTACTCCATTAAAATGCAGAAATACATCTGTAACAATTCTGCACTAATCAATATTTTTCTGTTAACAGTGGATCAGATTACCATATGCAATCAGAAGTGTGCAGCCTTCATTTCTCGTCACTAGACTCTGCAGCTCTCTCAGCTATAGCTTTGTAAAACAGCCCCCATTTTTTTCCTAGCATGGGCAACATTTGCATGCACTTTGAAGAATATTGAATTTATGGATTCTGGGTGTTTCAGTTTTGTTAAATAAAGAAATTCAACTTTAGCTTTTTCATTATTTTTTTTAACGATTTTTGGCATTATAGCCTCGAGACAGATTTGAGTTCTCTCTGCTTCTAGCCACAGTTGTGCTGTTTCCACTGAGGTGCAGAACTTTGTATTGTCTTGAAAAAATAAGCCCACGGTGAGGAAGAATTAAAAAACATCCTAAAACTACTTGGGGTTCAGAGTGCTTCACTGCCCCTAAGTGGACAGAAAATCAATTATGCTGCTTTATACTCTTGACAAAGATCTATGCCTCAGTTTAGTATTATTTACACCACTATCAGGGTGTTTATGTGAATGAGAGGCTTATTCTCATACTTATTCTAATACTTCAGTAGGTGCTGAGTATTTACCCTTTATTTCCACCCGTTATCAATATTGAATGTGTACTCAGTGAAGCAAGTTTTCCATGCCTTCAGATAGGTACAACATTTCAGGTTTGCTTGTTCATATTAACTGCTGTGGTATCCCTCTTCTCCCTGTACAGGTGAAACAAGCAGTTGTTTGGGCGCTGGAGGCTGGTTATCGCCACATTGACTGTGCAACCATCTATGGAAACGAGGTTGAAATTGGAGAAGCCCTACAGGAGACGCTCGGCCCCAACAAGGTGAAACAACTTCACCAGATTGTATTACAACCTCACAATTCCACGTAATAATGTTTCCTGTCCACTAAGGCAGAATACAGTATGCTCTTTGGTTGGATATAACAGCTCAGCCATGAGTTAGATGTTACAATTTCTGTCTTTTGGATTTCAGTGTCCAGCCTGGAATTTGTCTGTAATATTCTGAATTTTCCTGACTTTACTAAAAAAAAAAAAAAAATCATACCTGACATGTTGTCCAGTCCCTGAGAAGAGAGGACGTCTTCATCACATCCAAGCTGTGGAACACCCAGCATCACCCAGAGGATGTGGAACCGTCCCTCCTGAAGACCCTGAAGGACTTGAAGCTGGAGTACCTGGACCTCTACCTCATCCACTGGCCCTACGCCTTCCAGTGAGCTCAACCTTCACAAGGTCTAATACTGAGATGATCAGCTCGGTATCCTGAGAAAACCCGCTTTGTTTTCTCGAGTTAACGAGCTGATTAACAAGTAACCGATTAACTCGGTAGTTAGCTCAAACATTAGATTTTAAAGTGATTTCAAATTATTATAAAATATTGTTCACAAATCTGTCTAAATCTGTGACAGTGAGCACTTCTCCTTTGCTGAGATAATCCATCCCACCTCACAGGTGTGCCATATCAAGATGCTGATTAGACACCATGATTAGTGCACAGGTGTGCCTTAGACTGCCCACAATAAAAGGCCATTCTGAAAGGTACAGTTTTGTTTTATTGGGGGGGGGGGGGTCCACTCCTCTTCAATGGCTGTGCGAAGTTGCTGGATATTGGCGGGAACTGGTACACACTGTTGTATACGCCGATCCAGAGCATCCCAAACATGCTCAATGGGTGACATGTCCGGTGAGTAAGCTGGCCATGCAAGAACTAGGACGTTTTCAGCTTCCAAGAATTGTGTACAGATCGTTGCAACATGGGGCCATGCATTATCCTGCTGCAACATGAGGTGATGTTCTTGGATGTATGGCACAACAATGGGCCTCAGGATCTCATCACGGTATCTCTGTGCATTCAAAATGCCATCAATAAAATGCACCTGTGTTCTTCGTCTATAACAGACGCCTGCCCACACCGCCACCATGGGCCACTCCAACCACAACACTGACATCAGAAAGCCGCTCACCCACACGACGCCACACACGCTGTCAGCCATCTGCCCTGAACAGTGTAAACCGGGATTCATCCATGAAGAGAACACCTCTCCAACGTGTCAGACGCCATCGAATGTGAGCATTTGACCACTCAAGTCGGTTACGACGACGAACTGGAGTCAGGTCGAGACCCCGATGAGGACGACGAGCATGCAGATGAGCTTCTCTGAGACGGTTTCTGACCGTTTGTGCAGAAATTCTTTGGTTATGCAAACCAATTGTTTCAGCAGCTGTCCGAGTGGCTGGTCTCAGACCATCTTGGAGGTGAACATGCTGCATGTGGAGGTCCTGGGATGGTGTGGTTACACGTGGTCTGCGGTTTTGAGGATGGTTGGATGTACTGCCAAATTCTCTGAGACAGCTTTCGGTAGAGAAATGAACATTCAATACAATAGTCAAATCTTGCCACATCTGTGGCATTGTGCTGTGTGATAAAACTGCACCTTTCAGAGTGGCCTTTTATTGTGGGCAGTCTAAGGCACACCTGTGCACTAATCATGGTGTCTAATCAGCATCTTGATATGGCACACCTGTGAGGTGGGATGGATTATCTCAGCAAAGGAGAAGTGCTCACTATCACAGATTTAGACAGATTTTTGAACAATATTTGAGAGAAATGGTGATATTGTGTATGTGGAAAAAGTTTTACATCTTTGAGTATATCTCATAAAATGTGGGAGCAAAAACAAAAGTGTTGCATTTATATTTTTGAGTGTAATTCAAGCAGGAAATCCACTCAGTTCCCTCTTTTTATTCCCCAGACGAGGAGATGTTCCTTTCCCTAGAAAGGAGGATGGAACCATGTTGTATGATGACACAGACTACAAGCTGACCTGGGCTGCCATGGAGAAGCTGGTGGAGAAGGGCCTCGTCCGCTCCATTGGCCTGTCCAACTTCAACAGGGGGCAGATCGATGACATCCTATCAGTGGCCAGCATCAAACCAACCGTTCTACAGGTACGGGATGTTTGTGATGATGAAGAGGATACCTGTAACGTGCCTGAAGTGACATTGGTATTTCTGTGCATGTGATGGGCAGGTAGAGAGCCACCCCTACTTGGCCCAGGTGGAGCTGCTGGCCCACTGTCGGGATCGGGGCCTGGTGCTGACAGCCTACAGTCCACTAGGTTCTCCTGACCGTGCCTGGAAACACCCGGATGAACCAGTTCTGCTTCAGGAGCCTGTGATCGCTGCCCTTGCAGAGAAATATAAAAAGTCTTCTGCTCAAATTATCTTGAGGTGATTACAGTGGGTACGGAAAGTATTCAGACCCCTTGAATTTTTTCACTCTCTGTGTCATTGCAGCGATTTGCCAAAATCAAAAAAGTTCATTTTATTTCTCATTAATGTACACTCAGCACCCCATCTTGACAGAAAAAACAGAAATGTAGAAAATTTTGCAAATTTATTAAAAAAGAAAAACTGAAAAATCACATGGCCATAAGTATTCAGACCCTGTGCTCAGTATTGAGTAGAAGCACCCTTTTCAGCTAGTACAGCCATGAGTCTTCTTGGGAATGACACAACAAGTTTTTCACACCTGGATTTGGGGATCCTCTGCCATTCTTCCTTGCAGATCCTCTCCAGTTCTGTCAGGTTGGATGGTGAACGTTGGTGGACAGCCATTTTGAGGTCTCTCCAGAGATGCTCAATTGGGTTTAGGTCAGGGCTCTGGCTGGGCCAGTCAAGAACGGTCAGAGTTGTTCTGAAGCCACTCCTTTGTTATTACCTCCGCCAAGGAGGTTATGTGACACCCGATTTTTGTGTGTCCGTCTGTTAGCAAGATAACTCAAAAAACGCCTGGGCAGATTCAGATGAAATTTTGAGGGGATGTAGACTATGGTAAGAGGAAGAGCTGATTTAATTTTAGTGGCAATCTGGAAAGGATCCTGGATTCTGTTTTTTTTTTAGTATGTTTTTTTTTTTTAAGTATGTGTTGTATTCCCAATGCGTACTAGTATTTTGTCCCTTATCACTCACCAGAGTTCAAGTGGGAGTAGCAATGCATGCTGGGATGTGTCGTTTACCTCAGTTATAATCAGCGCTCGATTTAGACGGTCGCCGCGAGCGCCGGGAATCATGGCAGGTTGATGACATCATACAAAGTGGCTGCCTCCATGAAGAAAACATGATGGGCAGTTCAGCTCGATTTCGACGGTCGCCAGGTTGCCATCTGCGACGTTTTCAGTCGCAAATGGTGACCTGGCGACCGTCTAAATCGAGCGCTGGTTATAATGAAGATCAATGTGAGCGGCAGAGCAGCAAATAAAGCTCCGATAGAATCTTCAATAAGTTGTCTTATTTCATGCAAACCACAACATTACATGGTGTCGGAGACTCATCTGACCGTACGCTTCTAAAGAAAGGAGTTAATGATGGATCCATTGGGAGTGCCTACACCGCAGATGGATTGGGATTCGGCAAACCTTCCCAACGCATGGCGGAGATTCGTGCAGCACGTAAAGCTCATGTTTTCTGGACCGCTAAAGGGAAAGGAGGAAGCGACCCAATGCAACTACTTGCTTTTGTGGGTAGGAGAAAGAGGCCGCGATATTTTTAACACTTGGACATTGACCGCAGATGAAGCTAATAAGCTAGGCACTTATTACGGACGCTTTGAAGAGTACCTCATGCCTAAAACTAACACGATTTTTGCAAGATACAAGTTCAATGAGAGACTGCAAGGCGAAGGGGAGTCTTTTGAGCATTTCGTTACTGAGCTAAAGCTACTTGTGAAGCAATGTAGCTATGCTAATAGTGACGAGATGGTGCATGATAGGATCGTATTTGCCACTAACTCACCTCATGTAAGAGAGAAGCTGTTAAATCAAGGCTCAGACCTTCAATTCCAGCTCATGATCCTTTACTGCATGGGTTTCCTGTTTTCAATTCAATTCAATTTTATTTATATAGTGTCAATTACAGTCAAATTGTCTCAAGACGCTTTACAGAACCCATATGCCTGACCCCCAGAGCAAGCCCAAAGGCGACAGTGGCAAGGAAAAACACCCTTTTAACAGGGAAAAAACCTGGAGCAGAACCCGGCTCTATATAGGGGGGACCCATCTGCCTACTGGCCGGGCAGGTTGAGAGGGACAGAGGAGGGCAAGGGGGAGGGATGGGAGGAGAGGGAGGGGTGGGAAAGCAAGGAAAGTACAACACACATTTGGATACATGTATGACAAGATATGTGACACAAAGTATAAGCTAACATTGAAAACTGACTCATAGTTTACTCTTATGATGTATGGCTCTGACATTAAATATACTACATATATAGCTAGCAGTAAAATTCAAACAGTACATAGATTAGCATAACAAGTATAGTATTTCTTCTCTATCCTTGGCGGAGGTCTGCACTCTGAGTGCTTTTCTAGTTTGGAATGTTTCTCATGGTTTTCTGCATGTTTGCTATAATATCGTGGATATTTGACATGTCTCTAGATGTTCTGGGGATTCGCCATGATATTACAGATAATTGTCAAAATATTCTGGATATTTGTCTTGATAATCTGGATGTTTGTTGTAATATTCTGGAATATATATTCTGTAATATTCTTTTTATTTTGACATACTAGATATTTACCATGATTTTTAACTTGAAATTTTTTTGATATCAGTCAGGAAATTCTGGATATTTTCCCTGATTTTCTCAATATTTATCATGATATTCTGGATATTTGACTTGATAGTCTCAATATTTGCTGTAATATTTTGAGTATTTGCCATGATATTCTAGATATTGGTCTTGATATTCTGGATTTTTGTCCTGATATGTTGAATATTTATCATGACATTCTGGATATTTTAGATATTTAATACTTGGATATATTTATTGTGATATTTATTGCAATTTTCTAGATATTTGTTTTAACAGTTTTGACTATTGTCCTGATATTCAGAATTTTTGTCCTGATATTTCAGATATTTATCTTGACATTCTGGATATTTTTTATGATATTTTAGATATTTGCCATGTCTCTAAATATTCTTGGTATTTGTTGTGATATTCTGGATATTTGACTCTATTAGTCATAATATTTTGGGTATTTGTCCTGATGTTCTGAATACTTGTCATGATATTCTAGATATTTATCTTGATATTCTGGATATTTGTCATGATATGTCAGATATTTATCATGACATTCTGGATATTATTCTGATATTCTAGATATGTAGCACAATTTTCTAGATATTTGTCTTGATATTCTGGATATCTGTCCTGATATTCAGGATATTCATTGTGCTCATGTTTCAGGTATTCGTCTTGAAATTCTGGACATTTGCCATGTCTCTAAATATTCTCGATATTTTGCCCTCATATTCTGGATTTTTGTTATGATACTCTGGATTTTTTAAAAACAATATGGCATTCTGGATCTTTAAGGTACTCTGGATATTTATTGATAATCTGGATGTTTGTCCTGATATTCTGGATTTGTTTGTTGATATTCTAGATATTTGTCAGGACATGCTGGATATTTTTCCTGATGTTCTGGATATTTGTCATGATATTTTGGATATTTTTTTACATCTAAATGTTCTTGATATTTGTGATACTCTGGATTTATATTCTGATATTCTGGATGTTTGTCCTGATATTCTGAATATTATTCCTGATAGTCTGGATATTTTTTTACGTCTGTATTTTCGATGACAGTCCGCCTGTTCTGTCTTATAATTCTGTGATAAGTCTTTGTCTGTTCGCACTAATCTTCTTTTTCTTCTTCTGTTTTTGTTTCCGGTGCTGCTGCTGCTGGTGGACATGTGAAAGCAGGTAAGAAACCAGCTCAGATAAAACAGATTCCTCTTTTAGTGTCGACAGTGAGCTCTGGTCCGTCAGGCCGAGTTCCCTTTGCTGTAATCTGCTGACACTCTGTTTCACAGGTTTTGTTGACCTCGTCGCCGCATTGCTGCAGCTTCTTCTTCTTCTGCTTCTCAGAACACACGCTTTAACCCTTTAACCCGTTAAGCTTCAGTGTACCGCCGGCGGTACACTTACTAATTTGCATAGGAATTTCAAGAATGTCCGAAGGCTGCAAACACGATTATACAAACACTATACGTCGATGGAAAGCTTAGATTCTCATGAATCCACCGGTATAAACCACTTTCAGATGTGATTACCACAGCGGGTAATATAAACACATTTGTCCGACAAACAGCGAATATCCATCCATCCGTTCTCTATACACGGCTTCAACGTACACAGCGCGACTCACATTTCCGGGTTCATTATTACACACAGATGAAAATATTCCACAAGAAACAGCCATAATCCAACCTTGGACATCCAGACGACACAAGCCAGTAAACTATTTTGTCCAAAACATGTCCTGAAGTCGGTATAAAATCCACAAATCGGTCGTTTTCAAGGAAATGCACCTCCCGATGCGCGTCCAATATTCCCTGTATTTCTCGTCATATTTTTTATTTACAAATAAAATATTAGCGATTTTTTTTTTTTTTTTTTGTACTGAAAATGGCTGGAATTGACTGAATTAAAGACTGGCTCTTATTGATCCATCAACGACTTCTTGACTTGGAGGAACAGTTTTTCATAGAATGTTTTAAAGCATGTGATGCAGTTTTGAATGAGTTTGTTTGTTTCTGCTCAGTGTGAAGATTTAGAGGCAGAAAGCTTCCGTTTTATTGCAGATTTAATGTCCGAGGAATGCAAGATTTTAGCTGTAACGAGTTGGTCCTGTCCGCTTGTTGTTGTTTTGTTGCTTCGTTTTTGTTGCATCTCATTGATTCCATCTGTCTTTTTCTTGTTTTGTTGTATCTAGTTTCCATTACTTGTAGTTTTTGTCGCTTCTAGTTTTTGTTACATGTGGTTCTTTCTGCTCACTGTGAACATGTAAAGACATAAAGCTTCAGTTTTAATGCAGATTTTAGTTGCATGCAGTTGGTTCCTTCTGTTTTTTGGCTGTTTTTTGTATGTTTTGTTGGATCTAGTTTCCTTGCATGCAGTTCTTTCTGCTCACTGTAAACATTTTGAGGCATTAGGCTTTAGTTTTATTGCTGATTTTATTGTCTGAGGAACGTTTTTGTTGCATGTAGTGGGTTCCATTTGGGTTTTATTTGAATCTAGTTTATGTTGCTTCTGGTTTTCTTGCATGTGGTTCTTTCTGCTCACCGTGAACACTCAGTTTTCTTGCAGCCTTTGTCCGTACTCAGATTGTTTCTTGGTGTGGCTCAGACTTCAGTGTTTTCTCTGCAGCGTACAATGATATTTTAGACAATAGTGTCCTTCCAGCTCTGAATCAACAGTTTGTGTTTGTCTTTTTCCTGTTTCGACCTGACAATGTCCCCGAGCACAAAGCAGCTCCACAAAGAAGTCCTGACCTCAGCCTGATCAGCGGCCAGACTGCCGTGTAGCTCCAACTGCACCAATCCCATTTTTCTGAGAGAGAGTTCGATTTCTGGAGAACGTTGAGGTGAAAACGCTGGAAAGACGCTAAAACGTGGCAGATGGTGAAAGTAGCTCAAGTGGAAGTTAGAACGGAGTCACCGAAAGTCATGTCAGCGTTTGAATATAAAGGAGAAAAGCTTAAATATTTCCCTTTTTTTGTCAGTTGAAGTCTTTGCAGCTGCACTAGAAACAGTGCTGAAGCTGCTGCAGGACAAATAAACTTAATTAAATTACTGAATTTGTTGCTTCTCTTTGAAAGGTCTGATTTTGGGCTGATTGTAGACAGATGAAGCCGCTTGAAGACCAGATTTTGACATTTCGTGTTCTAAACGAGTAATCAAATAATCGTGATATTACTCAATCAGTACGGAAAAGATGTGTCAGTTCCAGCTTTATTAGATTTGCTTTAAAATCCTGTCAGGTCTGCAGCTACAGTTTCTGTCACGGCTCTTCTTCTTCTTCTTCTTCAGCTCACAAACTGAAGGTTTTGAACAGAATTCAATTCTGCCTGGTTTCAACTTATTTTTGCCATTATTAGGCCGATCTTTCCGCTAATAATGAGACTTCGAGCTGCAGACGTCTCGCTTTCTCTTCTCGTCAGAGCGTTCCCTCAGGTGGAGCAGAGACAGACTTTATTAGGCCGATTAAATATTCATCCTAAATATTGTTTTCCTGCACGTCTTTCTTTGCTCGACTTTCACGTCTTTTCTTGAAAACTGTCATCGTGTGCAGGAGGAGCAAGGAGTTTTCCTGCATAAAGTAGTTTTAAAAAGTGAATCAGCCGGTTTCTGTTCTTCCAACCTCCAAACTGCACGGTGCGACTCTACAGTTAGTAAAGCTGACGGCAGAGAAACCGATGTTCCAGGTGATCTGACTCCATAAACGAAACGGAGTTCAAAAGTTTCACTTAAAACAAGTTTTTATTTTACTGTTTGAGCAGATTCTGGTTTCCTGCAAGTTGCATCTGGTTCTCATTGCATCCAGTTTTATCTTTGTTGTATCTGGTTTTTGTTGCTTCTAGTTATTGTTGCTGCTTCTCATTTTGTGTTTGTTGCATTAGATCTGTGTTGCATCAGTTTTTTTTGTTGGTGACCACATGCGACCCTGCATTGGTTGCACGTCGGCTGTGATTGGTTGGTTGTATTGCTGCGGGGCTGATTATTGGTTGAAAGGCTTTCAAAGCAGTTGAGGAAAAAACTGAATCCAGTTTTATATACATCAATAAACAGCTTAAAATAAATTTGCAAAAATTTCTACATTTCTGTTTTTTCCTGTCAAGATGGGTGCTGAACTTTTTTGATTTTGGCAAATGGCTGCAATGACACAGAGTGAATAATTTCAAGGGGTCTGAATACTTTCCGTACCCACTGTATACTCTGCATGCTGTCTGTAAACCCTTTGCAGAATATGTTTCTTTATATTAAAAAAAATCTTTTAAGATTTCAGTCAGTGAATCCCAAAACCTGCCACTGGGTCTTCTGTAGGTTTGGCATGTTATCTTTTAAAAACTTCCCACATTGCACCATTTAACATCAGGCTTTCAGCTTTTTGACGGTGTGGGTTACCTTCAGTAAGTAGACGGTTGATTCAGACACATGATTGCGCTACTTGTTTGCTGTTCTAAATGAAAAACTGTAGGTAAAGAGGACCAGAGAAAGGACCACACAAATTAAATTTCAAATGCATATCAATGACCACCCTCTACTTGTCATTGGGTGACTTTTAGATGTTGTGTCATCCAGTAAAATGATGGAACATATAAGTGACTAGGTATCTTTTGTACTGCCCTACTAACCATTTCCACTTTATGCTGCACTGCCCACAAATGACTGTTAAACATAGGTGTAGAAACAACTGCTACAATACAGTAGAGCTTGGGGATATGTCAGTATTATAATGTTTTTTTTCTTAAGTAAAATGTTCTTTGTTTGGTCAGTTATTTGGAAATCAAATTTAGGTGGTCATCATTAAAAAAAATAGTTAATTATATGTTAACTGATTTATTTTAGAATTAAAGCTCATACGCTATTAGTCCAAAAAAAAAAAAAAATCACCATTTCAGTCTGATTTTATTTCAGAGCCAGAAAAATAAGATTCAGTGACATGCTTTTACAAACTGCATTAAATTGTGCACTGTTGTGGTGAAGAAAGTCTTCCGCAGCCTCACATGTCAACACAAATCTCTTGTATTTCCAGATGGCAGACCCAACGAGGAGTGGTATCGATCCCCAAGAGCGTGACGGAATCCCGTATTAAAGAGAACTTACAGGTGATGGGAAAGTTTTAGTCACAGCCGTTCATTTCTATGTCATAAAACTTTTTTTCCCACATAACCTGTTTTAATAAGTTATTCTAATATAGCACTATCTTATTAAAGTAGATTTTTAATTGCTGCCATTCTATGAAGCTAATTAAAAAGTGTGCAGGTTTGTTTCCATTTGTGGTTCAACTCTTGAGTAAAATCGCAAAATACATTATTTTTTGTTTGTTGTCAGGTGTTTGACTTCACCCTTGAAGCAGATGAAATGAAAAGTATCACAGCACTGAATAGAGGCTGGCGCTACATTGTACCGATGATTGAAGTAAGTGCTTTCTATGATGGTTAGTACTAATAGTGTTGTATTTTAGGTTTACGGTCTTCTAGAAACCTGTTTGACTTATGTTGCTCATTTTATGAAATATAACATGGACACCTGTGGTCTTTATATGTCTTTGTATGATTTTAATAAAGGTGGTGTTCTCTCTAAAGCTTTTTATTCAGCCTCAAAAAGAATCTGATTTATATAGCGAAGATATTGACATGAAATGTTAGTTTCTGGAAGCCATAACAGAATTAAAATACGAGCATCAGTTCTGAAAGACACATGCTGGATAAGGCCTTCTCAAGCAGTTTGGTTGGATAACAAAAAGGTTTTTGTCCTAGTTCAGGATAGGCAGTGAATGTATAGTAAATAAAATTAGTCTGCGTTTTCCTGCTATTTCAGATCATTTGATAAATGAATATGTCTACTATGCTCGATCAAACAAAACTGCAGTTAACAAAATTTGGCACTCCAGATTCTCCTATTTCCAGGAAATCCTGAACAGAAGCAGTCAGAGCTTATTGTACGATCAGCAGAGTGGCTTTGAAAGCAGCCTGGATTAACAAGTGAACATGAAGTTGTTATTGAAAGGCAGACGGTAAAATGTGCCGACTTTGATTTTCAATCTTGCAGGTGGAAGGAAAGCGTGTTCCCAGGGATGCAACACATCCTTTCTACCCTTTCAACGACCCGTACTGACAAGTCACACTACACCCTGAATTTGTGCCTTCAACAGCCCCATCAACACTTCACCCTCTCACACCACTGATCAATGTTCCTGGATCCTGCCATTGCAGTTTGCCCCTTTAGCTTTGGTTGAATCCTGCACTTATTAATAGAACATTTTAAGTTACTGTTGGTGATGGAGACTGGAAAATCTGGTGTGACTGTATACATATGGTATGTGTCATTTTCTAAATAAACATTTTGTTACTTCCCTTACAAGTGTCTTTATTTAACCATATACCAATATGTTAATACTGTAATTGAGATCAAGACTGCATTTTATGTTTGACTGTACATTTTGTGGGTCACCTAACATAAGTCACTTTTTCCAAATACCCAATAGGGCTGCATAACTTGGTAAAAACTGACAAACTCAGTGTGTTGTAAACAAATTCTGAAACACATCAGTGCATCCAAGAATCCTTAAATCTGAGTAAATGATATGCTACCAGACAGGTTATGGAAAATGGGAAGTGTGAGGTTTCTCTTGCGTCAAAGAGCAAGTGCGATGTGACTGGTGGGGACATGGTAATGTCACAGTGAAATGAAATGCTGTGCAGCCCAAAGTATACAGATCAGCACTGACTACTGCAGGGCTGCCAACTCTCACGCTTTGGCCGTGAGACACACGCAACTCAGTCCCTTCACACACTCTCATGCCACCCTCCACCCGTACCTCAGTTAACCTTGTCTAATGTCATGCTTTGCCTGTTGCGGGTTTGGTTTTTTTCAGGTTCCTTCTCAAATTGAATTTTCCCAACCTTGGAGGCTTCATTTTGTTTAATGAACCTTTTTTTTCATTTTACCCTCTGCGATCCCTACCCCAATCCCAAATGTCTTTTTTTTTTTTATACCTTTTCCTAAGACCAGCAGTGCGCTTTAGGTGCAGCAGCCTGACTGAGTTTGCTTTGGCAAGGCAGCTCAAACTAGTTTTGTTGTATATGAAAGTGTGCAAATGACAATAAAGTTCTTCTCTCTCAACCTCTAACAGAATCAGGACAGGAACTCTTACCTTCTGGACAACCAACGTTGTTTCACAAACAAGAATACAGAGTTTTTGTCTTTTTTATTGACCAAACTTTTCAGGAAGTAGATGAAGAATAATTAAAGCTCTCATGTAGAAATCCAACTTCTTTTGGATCCTTGTGGAGAGTTTATTCTTAGAGTTTGTAAAGCTGTTGAGGTTTTAGAGTCACATGGATTGTTTTGACATTTAATAGAGAGTTTAGTGTCTGATTGTAATTCTGTTCATCCATCCATCCATTCTCTATACACCGCTTTATTCTCACTCGGGTCGCGGGGGGTGCTGGAGCCTATCTCAGCTGACTCGGGCGAAGGCAGGGGACACCCTGGACAGGTCTCCAGTTTGTCGCAGGGCCACACATACAAACAATCACACTCACATTCACACCTACGGACAATTTAGAGTAACCAATTAACCTCAGCATATTTTTAGACTGTGGGAGGAAACCGGAGTGCCCGGAGAAAACACACACATGCACTAACCCTAACCCACGTTTTATTGTTTAGTTGGCTGATGTGGTCAACTTGAAGCTGTTGAGCGTGTGCATTAAAATCCTCCAAGACAAATGTTATAAAGTGGTTGCTGGAGTTATTTCAATTATGCATATATTTATGGAAAATACTGAAATGTGTTGTGCACATCCAGCCACAGAACTTTCATCCATATTTTACATGAAGAACCATTTTCAATACTGCCTGTCCTTGCTCTGTTTTTTTCTGATTTTTTTTTTTTAAGATCAGTGTTTTTTTAATATTCCTCAATGTTATCTCTATAATAAGAGTTTAACAGGCAAAATGCTCTTAATTTACACCAGAATGCAGGAAATATGATCAATAATTTTCAAAATTTTCTGTGGGAGGGCCCCCAGACCCCCAAGTCAGCATCCCACACAAACCAAATCTCACTCTTAGGTCTGCTCACAAGTTGGCAGCCCTGCTACTGATCACATTTATATGTATTGTGATAGAAGTAAGGTCACCAGGAGTAGCGCTTCAAGTCTTTATGGCACGTTTTATAGTTGAGAAACAACATAAAATGTTTCTTCCTGTTGTACAAAAATAGTATTTAAATATGTATAAAACTCTTAGAACAAGAAGAGCGTGACAAAGTGTCCGGTGTACCAGCTGTTACATACAGTGGGGGTCTCTCATCTCATGCAGCACTTCTTCTAAGGCTTCCTCCATCGTGAGTTTGGGAGATCTGTGTTTGCGAACACGCTGTGGATAGATGGAAGAAATGTGGCTTATCTATGGGTTTCAAAGATGTTAACAGTTTTTGAATTTGGGATTTAATACTAACTTAAAGCATTATTAGAATAGAATATAGAATAGAATAGAATCACTTTTTTCATCCCTGAAGGGAAATTCAGTTGTCAGGGTTCTTATAGTTTTTAAATGTAATTTTACTGTTATATCTCATAATTATTCAGTCATACTACACTGTGTCCCAAAAGTCCGTTCTCCCCAGAAAAACAAAGCTCAAAGATTGAATATGCAATATAATCAATTTATCAATAAACAGTAGTTCCCCCATTCACTTTGATCACGACTTTCATCCTTTCAGGCATGGAATATATGAGGTTCTGAGTGTGGATGGTTCTATTTTTCTTGACTCCCACACAGCCCTAGAGTTATGCTGTTTCATGGTAGTCAGTGGTGGACTGGTAAAGATGTGACTGTTCAGGCTTCCCCAACAGTTCTCGATTGGGTTGAGGTCAGGGAGTTTGGTCCTCCTTATGCAGAAAGCCAGATGATCAGAACACCATTGCTGAGTCATATGGGCTTATGTACCATTGTGCATAAATACCAATTCTGAACGTCTGTTAGACATTTTCCGTTTAGTCACAGGCCTCGATTTCTTCCTCCTGGCCAAAACTGGAAGTAGTACTTTTTCTAAAATGTTGTCAGTATAATACTGTGCATTAACAGTGGTACCTTGAGGCACAATCTGCAGCTCTGAAAGACCTGAAGCAGACGTAGCCCCCAAACCATACTATGGGCACTGAAATTCACTTGCTCAGAAGATGGTACTTTTTCATGATCATCCGTATAGATATGGTCGTTTAGGCTGTTAGGTGTCAGAAATAAGTAGAGAGGACATTCATCAGAGAAAATCCAGTTTTCCCAGTCCTTTGGAGTCAGAGTTATGTACTTTGTTGATAAAATCAGTCTCCTCTCCTTTTGCAGTTTGGTGAGTTGCGGGGTACATTGCCTCTTGTAAGCTTTCAGCCCAAATGTTTCTGTTAAATAATGATGCACAGTGCTCTCAGAAACATCTCCAAGATTTTTCAGCCTCTGACTGAGTCACCAGCATGACTGGTGTCTTTTACCCTTGGCTTTCTCATCAGATCCTTGGCTCTTGCAGTTAGGACAGATGGATGTCCTGAGCGAGGCAAGTCTTTGATGGATCCTCCGTTGTTGTACTTCTGCCATCACTTCTGCGGCCTGAGGTACCTGCTGACAAGTTTGTCCTGCATTTCGAAGAGCAATGGCCTGTGCACAAATCTCAGACTCTGAAAGAGTAGCTTTTATGCCCTTACTCTTAGCCATGGTAATAATTCCTCCAAAACTTGGTTGTGGGTGTAATGCTTTTTCATCAAGCAAGACATTTAGATATTGGGACCTGACAGTTTGACCAGAGAAACAACCAAAAAGTACCTGATTAACCAGGTGTAACCCATTTTGGTGACAAACAAACAAACATGTTGTCTAGTGGGGAGAACAAACTTTTGGGACACGGTGTAAATGTTCCATCACGCAGAGACAGAAACAGTGGGGAAATGTCCCTCTTCTGCAGTTATTTTCTCTGCCAAACCAAAAGCCAGGTGAATATACACTACCTGCTTTGTGTCCTCCAGCCTGGTGTATTTGTAATTCGGTGGCTCCAGGCTCTTCACCAGGCTGGAGTGCAGATGGCGGCTGCTTTCGATGAACCGCCTCGTCAGGGCAAGCTGCTGTTTCAACATCTCATTGAGAGCAAATACAGCTGGATTGAAGGTGCTGATGGCTGATGGAAGAACGCACATCAAAAAAAAAGTCACTGCTACAGCTGCGGCATGAATCAAGCTAAAAATGACTCTAAGTCTGTGCAGGGTTTAAAGCAAATAAAGAACAATCTGTAAAGTACTCCTTAGGTCTTTTAACACCATAGCACAGCTATATGCTTTTACAAGTAACATTAAGTAGTGAAGCAAAATTGACTTCAAGTAATAAAAATAATCCTCTTATGCGGATTAAGTGGTATATAGATAATGAATGTGCCTTTTTTCAGATCAACAGTTCAAAACTAAAATATATTCAGTTTCCAGTACTATATAATTGTGCATTTAGGAAAACATGAAATGGTCTCATTTGACAAACTGACAGTGGAAAATGCTTTCACTTGTTTTGCTTTAAAAAAATAAACCCTAAGGTAGGGCAGATTATTTTTCTGTAGCTGTATTGTGTGATGTAGTGATGCCCCTCTAATCCTCTGAGCAGGTATTGCTGATTGATGGTTAGATAAAACAAACAGTAAAAGTGATTTTAGAAGGCACACACAGAACCCCCTGTAAGTGACTGCAAACACAGCATTTCACCTTTAGATGGTGCTACAGCAATACAAAGAATTGAAGTGGCCCTACCGCAGGCATCAGAATTTTGCATCATCTTTGTGAAATCTCCAATAATCTAGAAGAATTACCATCTAGATCCAGGCTTATACGATTTTCTGTGATCAGTGTTTCAACTCCAAAAAGCCTAACCTCAGTAGAGACTACTTCCTACTTTAGAGTGTACTAGTGCTGTATCTTGTTCTGCTTTATTACCTTCCACCATTTCTGCACTGACACTAGGAGTGACTGCTGGAATGGGATTCATGTAGCTGAAGCCCACTGCAGGGCCCAGTGCTGCCACACCTACAGAGGGATGAGAGCCACAGGTCAGAAACAGGCAGCACATTTGTACCTGAATCCAATCATTCACCTTGTGTGGCAGACTAACCAGTTGACCATGTGGAAGCCAGTGGATCAGGCTGTGTCTGTACTGCTGCCTCCTTTAAAGCCTTTCTACCTGAAGCCTTCCTCCTCATCTGCTGAGATGAAGTCCAGCTGCCACGTGACATCGAGGATCTCGAATCCCTGCTTCTGCTGAATGATTTTGACATATGACTGCGATCTGAGGTCTGTGAGCGACTTGTGTCTGAGAAAGCACTTGAATAATCATCTTCTGTCCTCCCATGGGACACCTCTGAATCCTCTTTGACCTCTGACAACACCTCATCTTCATCTCCATCCCCTTGTAGATGCTCTGAAACCTGGCTGGCACTGTAATTTGTCTCTGTCTGGCTCTCATTCTCGAAGTCACTTTGGTAGTCTAGCACCTCGTCTTCTTGCTTCGGCAGCTGCTGATGTCTGTCTGGGGATCCATGAATGGGGGCGCTACATTTGGATTCCCTCTGTTAAGGCAGCAAGAGAAAGAGAAACACTAGTTTTACCCTCTAAACCCCAAAACCTGAAAGGCATGTTGTCGTATATAAAGTACCACAATGGTACCATTTATCAGCCAGAATCGGTAAAACAAAGTGAACTTTCAGATTTGAAACTTTCCGACAGCACTTAAGCTAATTATCTCCGAAATGGCGGTCGGACATAAAACCACCACATCCAAGCTTAAAATCACAACATTCAACCAATATACCTTTATTTGACCTTATACCACTTTAAGACTACCAGTAGATTCTGTAAAAAAAACTAAAAGTTCTGCAATCAGTCACGACTAAAATTCAGAGTCTTTAACTGAACTGCAGGCTGTGCTTACACCTAGCAGATAGGTGACAATTATATATATATAAAAAAAAGAAAATGTAAATAGTAAAATATGTATAAGCGTCTAGAGGCCCCTCATTTTTTCCAGTGTTGGTAAAACCTGTCAGCTTTTGTAAAAATAAATAAATAAATAAATCATTCATGCTTATTCCAGGTTTTCAAAGATTTTTAAAAATAAACAATAAACAATAAAAAAATAACTTTTGCCTTTGCCTTTTATTCAGCAACTACTCTGATAATCAATTTGAGTAGTTGTTAAGTGTAAAAAATGTCTACATTCTGTTTCTAGCTACTTAAGCTTGACTTATTTTGGTTTCTTTTGTCTTCTACAACAGTGAAATGATATTAAACACCATTATCTTGGGCACTAATAGACATTTTATAGACCAAAAATGAAGTGATTAATTAGGACAATAGTGAACAGATGAATCAGCAATGAAAATGATGGTTGGCTGAAGCCCTACTGTCTGTGCACAGAGAGGATGTCAGAGGGAAGCTTCTGAGACAGGAGGATCCGGACAGGATTTAGAGATTCATTAACGCCAGAAATAACAAAATGCTGAGACTAATGAGGCGGCTTAAAGCCTTCAGGGTTCTAGTAGAACACAGTGGGGCAACCTTGACAGCTGTCATTCCACGAGCAAACATCTGGATTTAGATAGTTGGTAGACCACCTACATCGAAATTCCTGAATTTGTTGCCTAGCAACATTATTGACGTTGCATTAATTTCATGGTATGATACATCGACACACATGAAGTATTTATACATATCCTAGTTATGATTTATCCCTGTGTGAATCATATTATAGTGTTTGCATGGAACATCAGTAACCAGGTTATTAATATGATTCACAGCAATGTGAGCACATGAATTGCAGAGATGGAAAAGCAGAATAATGTCCTGTTCTGAGGGCAAAATGTCCTTCTACAGTCTCTCTGTAGTCTCCTCTCAGAATCAGCTAATGTAACAATTTAAGAGGCACATCAGATGTTAGTGACAGACTTTTAAAAGTAAATCAGGAGCAATTAAAAAATCTTTCTTTCTTTAATTCTGGTGGCACTCCAGGCAGCAGCATATGTTTTCTAAGTCAAAAACCCGGACTGGCTGAGCTCATCAGTATTCTTCTATCAAACAACGGATCAGAAGATGATGATAAAACCCTGCAGCTCCTCTCATCTTTCAGCTCATCCATTTTGTTTTATGCTCTTCAGCTCGACTATTAAAGTTCAGCCTCCGTGCCCTCATTATCCACATTTACAGCTACAGCAGGCAGCACCCAAAGTAGACTGACAAAGCAACATGCTGGTAAACACAGCTTGGGGCTAAAAAGATGGATGTTTGCAGCTGAGTTCAAAACAGAGCTAAAGTTAAACAAATGGGATTTAAATTTGTAAGGAGGCTTAATAAAAAGATGACTCTAAATCAATTCTGATGTTGTTCTGTGTACAGTAGACGTGCAAACAGCAGAGCTAAAGTGTGGCCAGCACACTCCCATTTGACCAAATTCTTACTAGTCTGATAATCTCTTTCGTGAAGAGAAGAGCGCCACATAAACAGCCTTTCAGGATTCTTTCTTTGATGGCAGGAGGACTCGACTACCTGCAAACCCCTCATCCAGTTCATGGATGCTGGAAGAGCGTTCAGTCAATCAAGATTTTCTTTGTTCACCTGTCAGCCTTAGTACACAACCAACAGATTTTCCATCTGAAATCAAAATGAGCTAATACTGAAACACTGGATTTGAATTTCATTTTATGACCTCAGTTGTTTGCTCTTGAGTGTAAAATGTTTTCATAATGGATTATTAATTCTTTTAAGCAACAATAACTTTAATGGAATTAATTTGGCAATTTACAATACACACAAAGCTGACTTCTGAATTCACTTCATAACACTCTTCTTAAATATTTCCCACCTGTTCTCCTTGTTTTTCCACAGTAAATCCAACGGTATCGGGCACAAGGTCATCTAGTGTCATCACATTAATCTTGAAATCTGTGAGACAGAATCACCACAACAGAATTTAAAACAGGGAAATACAGCGCCCTAAATAACTATTGGCACCCCTGGTTAAGATGTACTAAAAGCCTTAACATAAACTCAATTTTTATTGCAGAAGCATACTCTCACGCTGAAAATTGTAGAAAAATGTATTATAGGAGAGGATTCGGTGCTGTTTCCTTGGCAAAAGGGGGTTGTACAAAGTCTTAACGTCAGTGGTGCTAATAATTTTGGCACACATGATTTTTTTCCCCACTGAATAAATGCACTTGAATTAAAGGTTTGATTTTCCTCTTTTTTTTCATTGTGGTCCTATATTATTTAGAAAAAAACAGAATTTATTTGAAGCTAAAGAACACATCTTAACCAGGGGTGCCAATAATTATGGAGGGCGCTGTATATATCACTCTTTTTCACCTCATTAAGACTGCTGCAGCTACTAAGGCTAAAAAAAAGGCATTAAAACCACCTGGTGATTAAAAGCTAGAATGTCACATCTTCATTTCTCTTTCTCTGTGTCTGAAAGCACAGAAATGAAATCTTTATATCTACAGCTAGCTTGTCAAGCATTTGTGTTGTCCTGTTTATTCCAGCTGTGCAGAGGGATAAATTATGTACCTTGTTGTCCTTCTTGGTTGCATGAGATGAGGAGTGAAAAATAAAACATAATTATTGAAAAAATAACAAAGGCCCTGTACTCTTCTCTATTTAGAAGTAATTGAAAATGATTTAATAATAATGTTGAGGGATTGCTATAGTTTGGCAAACACAGAGAAAAACATTGTTGAGTCCTATTGATTCTTGATCTTACTAAGTACTACAACTAACATGAGTCCTGGTTGCAGCATTTGAGGTCTCTCACCCTCAGAAGAGACTGATCTCTTCTCACTGTGTGGATCTTCAGTGCCAGGCCCAACAGGGAAGAGCTCCTCCAGAGAGAGCACTTCACCGCGGCCCGACATGGACGAGAGGGAAAGAGGTGGACTCTCCATCTTGTGAGACGAGCCTGTTCTCCCTGGAGGAGAGGGGGAGACGCAGGGAGGGGAGGGAGATGGAGAGAGTACAGAGGGGCTGAAGTGGGCTTGAGCCTGGCCGGTGAATCGAAAAGGAGAACTGCGATGAGGAGGAGATCCAGGGGAGCGAAGTGATGCTGAGGGCGGTGAAGGACTGACAGCAACAGCAGGAGGAGGAGGAGGCGTGGACTGAAGCCTCTGACTGCTTTGGCTGAACATCTGTGTGAGCGGAAGCAACAGTCATGCTTTGAACTGATAAAACAGCATCTGTCAACCATCAAACTGCAAACATTAGTAGGTTTTCAATTTGTCTGAGCATGAAAGCAGCCGATTACATGAAACCAGCTTCAGGTGTGAATGAGCACACTCATGACTTTTCTGTAAAGGTTGCGATGGTCATCTTATTAGACCAGACCTAATGACATGTCTGAATCACTTTCAACACAAGCCTGAACTGCATTTAAAACAACAGGTATTGACCCAAAGTGTAGAAAGCACTTGTGCATGCAAAAGCAACTACCAGGAGTTGACTGAAACTCTTCAGGGAAGCCTTTTTCAATACTTCAGCAGAAATAATGATGCAAAAACATCTCATAGAGCAAAAGACAGTTTGCTGGCAAAATCACAAAACACAATCCTCATTCACTTTGCTCTCTAATTTGACATCTATTCAACTTTTTAATCTCCATAAAAATGTAATTTTACTGCAAAGAAGACAGAACCTGTAGGAAGTCAGATTAATGGGGCTCACCAATAATGAATATAATCTGGGTTTTGATAAAACATTAACAATGGCTGATGTTTAGTTTGTTGCTTCAAGCTGTTTGTAGTAGTCTTTCCTCTGATTTTATTAAAACCTACAGTAGGATCCATATTAGCATCTCCAGGAGAGACCTGCAGATATTTACTCATGTGGAACAAAAGTGCAGGGGATAATTTATAGTTTTAAGTAATTAATGATTTGAAGCAATAATGACATGAATTAAATGTGCACAGCTCTCTCTCTGTTTGGAGACACTCATCTGGATCCTGCTGCTGTCTGATGCTGCAGGTTTTTGAAGTTTCTAATCCTGGATTAAATTTATTATTGTTGAGTCTTATTAATATTAGCTGTTACAGACTCTGTCTTCAGTAAATTTTTTATTTTAATCGACATTTCCATCCATAACAGATGTTAAAACGTTGTTTTTTTGCTTTTTTTGACACTTAAAGTTTGTATATAGTATAGTAAGATTAACGCTGAGTCATCCTCAGGTGTTGGTAGAATAACAGAAAGGTGCATGTCTGAAAGGGGTGACAATGTGAATTTTATTCATCTAAATCCAAAAGAAAATGAAATCATTTTGTAAAATGAAATCTGTTCTTTATATTAGCCACAACTATCCGGAAAACAACAATATATTCTGTAGCATGCCTGTTAAGATTATGCCATGAGGCTATTAGATCAGACCACACAGCTGTAAATAAAAAAGGGAGTGAAAACAGCCCCATGTTCAAACCGGAAACATACCTTGTCTCCCTTTCTCGTGGAAGGAGGTCTCCCTGCTTTTAAGAAGCTGTAATCTGTTGAATCTAGCGAGTCTTCAAGCAGCTTCTTCATATCTTCTTCATCACTTTCCAGACTCACACCACTTGTTATTCTCACTGACTTTATCTCCAAACCCGCTGAAGGGCTGACAGGATTAGCAGCTCTGGACCTGGACCTGACACCAACACCTGGGCTCTTTGGAGCCACAGCAGGAGCAGTGCTTCCAATAGCTCCAGCTGCTTTATTCTTGAGGAAACGGTTTCCTCTCGGACTCTGGTCGCTGCTGGACTGTGCTGAGAGCTGCACATGGGCCTCTGGTGACTGAATAGATGGTGGTCGTGGTGAGAGTCCCAAGTCTGACACTGGATTGATGGCAGGTTTTGTCCCCTGTCTGGTTTGATCCTGAGTCTGCTTTCGACTCCGGATCCGGCTCTCAATTTCAGCCAGTTTATTCAAAGCTGTAGTCTGGGAGGTGCGCAAGGAAGATGGCATAGATCTGACCATCATAAAAATAATAATAAAGAAAACATTACATTTACTATAAATCAAGGTTTTTTTTTATTCACTCACGTGCTCATCATCATTCTTTCTTTATATCCACAGAACTCACCTCAGTTCAGGCACCTGCTGTTTTTCTTTCCTCCTGACAGGTGACTGGCTGCTGTTTGTTGGTGGTGGAACCTTCTTCAAGAACCTGCTGCCTCCTCCCAGAGAACTCTGAGGCCTGAGATCCTATCCAAAGAAATCAAATCAAAGTTCACCACAGAACTGGACTTACAGAGCTCTTAGATATCCCACTATATTCTCTCTAAAATGGAGAACCCACTCTCTCTCATTTTAAATTGTCAAAATGTCTCCATTTATCAGAGGCAGAACTGTAAAACTGGAAAGAATCATCGAAATTTTAATTTTCTGATTGCCCTGGAGCTAATCATGTGTGATGCGCAGGTCTATTGAAACAATCAACCAAGTCCAACCATTTAATTGTGTTATTTTCTAAAAATCCCTTTATTGTACAGGTCTCCTTCAAAGATCTGCCAAAAACAAACCGTTTACACCAGATTTTGTGAAAAAAAAAAAAAACAAATACAAATGTGCACAACTAAGAAGCCATTAGTGACTCAGCTGTGACAAACAGTCACAAAAATTCAGAGACTTTTTTGGCTGAACTGCAGGTCGTGATTACACAGAGCACAGACAACAAATACTGAGACAAATTGTGTCAGGAGTAAAATACGTTACCATTTAATATCCTTTATTGGGAACAATTGTGGATACTTGGAAAAATGTTGTACATGTTGATTCCAGTTTTTTAGATTTTTGTTTTTAAAAAATGAAAGAAAATCAAAGAAAGTCAAGTTTTTTTAAGATTTGTGGATTTGTGGAATAATAACTGCAAAGCTAAACAACAGTCACTTTTGGGCTCTCTCTAATGCTCAGAGGGCTGATGTGTACACTTCCATTATTCACACACAAAGAGTTACAGGAACAGTTAGTAATGTCTTTGTTGTCGTTTACCTTTTTGGAATCTGCTTCTCTTCCATGGTTCGTCTCGGCATTAGTAGATCTGACAGCATTAGCTCCACGCTCTGACGCCGACGACAGGTCACTCAGATCAGACAGTAAATTGTGTGTATTTGGTGGAGCAGATCTGGTTTTGACAGACTCGCCCACAAAACCCTTGGGAGAAGGAGACAAGCGTATTTATTTACCTAAGAATCACTTTACAGTACATGTACTTCACTATTGCTATTTTGTATTTGTACTCCTATCATCTGTTGATCTACTTGGATTTAGCAAACTGACTGACTATTACTGTTTAATGTTTACTTTAGAAATTCAGACTTTACATAAAAACCCATCATCAGTGTGGTTATGATGCATCATTTTAGATTAAACTGCAATATAAAAGGGGTAAAATTACACCAAATGTTACCTGATGCTGCATGCAAACACTGCTTACACATTATTGCAACATAATGTCCAATCCAGTGAAATAATATGCAGGATACACCAATCAGCCACAACATCAAATATATGCCGAATGCTGTGTACTACATCACCTTCATGCTACCAAAACAGCTCTGAGCTGTCCAGGCCTGGACTCCACAGATGTCAGGAGAAGATCCCTTTAGTCTTAGAAGTTACAAGTTGGGGCCACCGTAGATCGACCAGGCAAAGTCAAACCATTACTGAAAAATGTTTGCAGTGTGGCAGGTTGCATTATCCTCTTGAAAGAAGCCATTGCTACTAGAGAAGGCCATAGTCACGAAGGGGTTATCATGGTCTGCAGCAATGTTTGAGGTAGTTTGTCAAAGCAACATCAGCATGAATGCAGCATTGTCCAGAGCATCACGCTCCCTCTGTCGGCTCGCCTTGTTCCAATCCTGCTGCTTTCTCTTCCTCAAGTAAATGCACACACTGGCCATTCACATCATGTAAAAGAATATGTGATTCATCCATTGCTCTGTGGTCCACTTCTTACGCTTGTGTGTCCATTGTTGGAGCTTTCAGTGTTGGACAGGGGGCAGCACGGTTACACTGACTGGTCTGTAGCTATGCAATCCCGTATGCAGCAACTTGTAATGTACAATGTGTTCTGACATCCTTCTATCACAGCCGCATTACGGTTTTCGGCAGTTTTTTCTCAGTAGTTGTTCTTCCTTATAATCCCTTTAGGTAAATATCATCCACCGCGTACCAGGAACACCCCACCAGACCTAATGTTCTGGAGATGCCATGACCCAGTTGTGCAGCCACTACATCTTATCAAACCCTCTCAGATCCTTACACTGTCTATTCTTCCTACTTCCAACATATAAACTTCAAGATCTACCTCTTCACTTGCTGCCTAATATATCCCCCCAACTGACAGGAGCCATTGTAACCAGATGATCAATGGTTTTCCCTTCATCTGTCAGTGGTTCTAATGTTGTGGCTGCTTGGTGTACAATTTAGACTATAATATTTATGTATTTTGGATCATTTTGAGTGAAGAACATATACACATTTCAGCATTTATAAACTGTGTTGTTGCTACTGTGCTAAAGATAGGCAATACTACCTTCATGTGTGAGGACAGACGACTCTCAAAATGACACCACATTTCATGACAACACGTTGTAAACATGACACTTGCTGTATGTACCTGTGTGTTGGCTGAAGAGCCCTGTATGGAGCTCTGTGCGCCTCCTCTGCTGCTCTTCTTAGCCGACAGCAGCGCCTGAGCTCGGTCCAGAGCGGAGCTTCGGCCGCCTCGTTTCCACATCTTTAAATGTACGCTCTTCACGAAAATATTGCTACATTTTCACACAGTTTTTTTTACAGCAACTCGCACAGTCTGTGAAAGTTTCATCCAGCGTTACAGAGGCATTAAAGTTAGCTAGGTAGTGGCTAAAAACATGCTAGCGAGCTAACTACCTACTTTAACTGAATAATGTGACGTCCTTCACGACTTGCTGACGTTAAATATCAATTTGTAAACATAAATCAGTTAATATTATATACGTTTTCTACACGAACACTGCCTGCTTTGTAAACAGTGCACTCCCAAGCGTCCCTAGTTTCCATGGATAAGCTTCTTGTAACGTCTTCTTCTTTGTATTAATAGCGACTCCCTATCGAAGTATTAGCGCCCCCACAGCTCAATCTGGGAACTTGTTCAAACTTCTGAGTCCTCAAATCATCAAATCTTGAGAACAGTTTCTCCTCCTCCATCTGGGATTTTCATGAAACATTTATAGCATAAAGTCTAGATATTTATGAACCCATCTGAAAAAAATTGCTTGATAAATCAAATAAATCAGTAGAGTAGAAGAGAAGCTCCGCTGATAGCAGCTTAATTGCTTAATAAGAAGCTTATTTTTACACAGGAAACCAGTACCAGGAACAAGCAACCATGGATTTTGCTTGGGAGATGACTTTCAGCCAGATAAGTCTCTCTCCAAATCTGAATTCAAAACTCACTTTTGTAGGTTTGTGTTTGGGAACTTAACATATAATTCCGTCAGTTTCAGGACTCCACTGTCCAAACATAGTGATGAAGTGTAAACAAAATCACAAATCAAGGCCAGAGTCTATGACGTGACTGTGTTCAAATGTCTAAAAAGCTTTTTTAAAGATCTTCAAAAAAAAATCACCAAGAGAAGTCAGCATTCGGAGGCAGCAGGAGTTATTTGACAACCAAAAATCCAGGAGTATTTCTCAGCAGTGGTAACACCCCAAGAAGAAGTGAAGATACTGAGCTGTGTACCATCTTTTATGCTGTGAGCGTCATTTTTCCACGCCTTAAGGATGTATGATAGGAGTGGCAGTTCTGACACCATTATACTTTTCTAAATCTTCTGGTCAGATCATGGGGCAGGTTATATATTTCACCCTAGATCTTACTTTACAGAAGACACGTGCATTAAGTTATCATTAGGTCATGTTTTACAGAGAACAGGCTCAGACATGTTCAGACTTTTTGCTCCGCATCTTACCCTTATTATTTTGTGAAAGATTTCATGCATATTATACCATTAGGTATTGTTATGTTTCTAATATATTGTAAAAGTTATAATACCATAAATTTACACCAGTGTGTTTTGAGTATGCCACATGTAATTTTATACAAAACATTTATCTTCATGTCAAAGTTGTAGGTTATACTTTGTGACCTTCCAGCTGTGCGTGTATGTGTCCTCAACAGACACATCATACCATCAAACATCAGTCATTATTAGGATATCCATCATGATGTATTTTCTCCTCTTTTTTTTTTTTAACTCTGGTCTTCAGTCTAATAGCATTTTCCATAATGATATCATCTTTTACTTTTAGCACATCGTACCCAAAAAATATTACACTACAATAGGTGCAACAGTTGCATCATTTGCATCATCATTTGTGAAGCGCCTCTCCTGCATACAGATTCCCAAATCTTACGAAAACATCCCGGAACTATTGTAGAGAAAACATATATCTCATGTCAGACACTACAGACTCTATACCTGCAGCTTTTGCTTCCTGGTGACCACTCAACCTGCAGTTAAGGCTCTTTCAGAATAAATTTAGACAGGGTCTTGTTGGGCCTAAATTACCATTTGGGAATGTTACTCAGATTTCTCAGGAGTTCTTGATTTACTATGTTCCAACCTTCACCTATGGTCACAAGCTCTAGGTGGTGACCAGAAGAATGAAATAGACGGCTGGGCACAGCCCTAATGATAAAGCAAGGAGCTCAAACTCATGGAGAGAGCTGGGAGGAGAGTCGCAGTTCCTTCGTGTAGAAAGGTTAAGGTGGTTCAGATGTCTCCGGGGTGTTTTGGAGGCATCAAAAACCACCTGACTCCTGGGTAGACATAGTAATTATATGTAAAGATGCATATCTCACCAGACCCAGGAATGCCTGGAGGTGCCTTAGGAGGAGCTTATAATAGTTGCCTGGGAGAGAGATGTCTAGAATGCCTTGCTTAACCTGCTGCTGTCGTGACCTGACTCTGGATGAGTAGAAGAAAACAGATGGAATCAATAAACAGAGATACTTGTGCTCAAGCTACATCTCTACACATAGATCTGGGGTTATGGTACTCAACGAATGTTAGCTCTCTTTGTCAGAGCATCAGAATGGTCTGGCTGCACCTCATTATCATTCTGCCATAGTGTAAAAATCATTCTGTCTTGTTTTTACTTCTTTAAACTAATCTCAGTTGTTTAGCAAAGCTAAACAAAGGATGCAGTGACAGAACACCTGCAAAATAGTGACAGGAAATTGCTTTTGCTGGAACATTTTCATGGAGGCAGGGGAGTGCTGTTATTAAAATATTTTCACAGCAGGTCTGCTTTATTGCACAATCCACATCTTTAGCAACATTTGCAATTTCAAGTGTATGAATTGTTGTTTGGAGGTTGTTGTTGTTTTTTGCAGTGAAGACAATTTTTAAACATGACAAGCAGAGGGAAAACCCATATGAAATGCATGGGGGAAATGGCAGACTTAAAGTCTAGGGAGTCAGACTATACAACTGTTCTCTGGATTAGTTTTTTGAAGTCTTTACAATATCCCAAGTATAAACGGTCAAAAATCATCTTACTGTCATACCTACACTGAAAAGCTATTTTCATAGCATCTACATAGCAAAAGACTATGCTACCAACTGCTGCTGCCTAGAAGTAGGAAAATGAAACTTTAGGAACCTAAAGGCACAGTCTGGTTATGACCATATGAAAACAATTTCTTTTTAAAGAGGTACCTGTTTTCTGTTTTCTTCTTCAGTCTCTGTTTTGATTCTCTTCTTTGGTGGCTCAATTTGACTTTAACTACATCATTAGTGCAAACTTCAACTGAAGTGCTCAGCATCTGTGCAATTATCTTTGATAGTAAATTATTTTGTGTTCTCCATTGTGACAGTACAGACAGATAATTGTATTTACAATGTGGCACTTCAAAACTGTGGATCAAAAACACTTTTCACGTCTAGCTTTTGGAGATCCTTTATTATGCCGGGGCTTTGTGTACTTAATTCTATTTACTGCCATAAGAAAAAGAAGATTTTTATATAGAAGTAGTCAATAAACTTCACTAGTTATTTTCAAATGCTGTTGAAAGAGTGATACACAGAGGTAAATGTCAGAGCTGTTACTCTGTTGTCCAACAGAAAGATGAAAGAATTTGTGAAGAATCAAGAAAGTATATAAATTGTTGTAAAGTGTAAATTGTAACAGTCATAAACTGTAAAACAAAACAAAAAGTTAATCGTAATTTGACATTTTTTTGTCTTTTTTCTTTTACTGTGTCTTTCAAATGTGAATAAATTTGAGAAATAGCCTGCAAATTATATTATTTATACAAGCATATATTTGTATATTTATATAAACACACACATGCAAGTCCCAACACAAGGAACACTCTCAAAAAGCCATGAAAAATGTGCTTTTATTTTTGAAAAGCTAAAATAAGATCGCCCAAACCCATTACCCTCATGGATACATCTTCTCTCTGAGGTCAAACAGACGATTCTCCGTTTTCTCTATCATCTCTAATGCAGGCAGAGCACTAAAGTCAGATGTTCCACTGATGCAAGACACTAAAAAACATCTAATGTTGTTTGCATCCTGCAGAGGCAAGGGTGGGCGTTTGAGTGCTCTGTGTATGCACCTAAGTGTAACATCACTGACCTTGTTTTAGCTGTACTTTGGCACCAACAAGCTGAAGGAAAATGTTCCGTACGCTTCTGCCTTGGCATTGTTTACGTCCTGTTACTATTCTGCTGCTCAAGAAAAGAGCCCAACAACCTCTGCATGCACCACTCACACAATACCTCGCAATTTATTAAAGTTGATTCTGTGTGATCTTTGATTTCTGGACTGATGCTGGATAAGTTTATAAAATGAATATCAGAGAGTAGCGCTATAATCTTGACTTTCCTGTCAGCTCAGTGTTACAGGAACCCTGGTTAAGAAACAACTCAGTCTTATCTGACAGTTAGCCTGATCTGGAGCAGGTTAGTTTAAATCAGCTTCACTTTCCAGAGTAACTGCTTGAACTATATTGAATTTTCTTTATGCAACCAAAAAAATAAAGTTTCTGAAATAAGCCTGGTTAATTTGATTAACTCATTTTATGGAACAGGCCTTAGGTTGCTACAAACTAACCCAGACTGGTCCGTTATGTTTCTGCTGCTGATGCAAAAGATGTTGAAAAAAATCACTCATCTATCCTGAGTGTCCTAACAGTCTCCTTTTCAATCTCCAAACCTTATCCAATTTTCTTTTTTAGCAAAAGCAAAATTTCATATTTCACTTTACTTCCGTCATTGTTGCATAAAAGTTATAAAAAGCCAAACCATCTGCTTCTGGCTGTAGATTTGAAGGGCAGTGTGTTCAGGTCAGGTCCCTCTGAAACATTCACGTTATATCATTTCCTTGGAGGAGACTCTTTCATTTTCTTGAGCAGTTGGACTCATAGGTTCCTCTGTCTCAGCTGTTTCAGAAATTAGATGAACTGATTGAATTTATATTCCACCCTTTCTTGTCCTGCTGCAGCTGAAGATGACTAGGAGAAATGGTTCAGTAATAATGTTCTTAAAATATACTGAACCAGATAGAGCACATTGATAAAACAGAACTTTGATGCTATTCTGAATATGTAATATAATGCTGAAAGGAGCTGCACATTTGCATTTTATACAACTTTATGTTTGTCATCTTGTTGATTTATTTATTTAAATAAATGTGAAATTTAAATTTGGATTTTTTTCCCCCCTTCTGGCACAGTGTAAGTGAAGGATAGCTGTGACAGAGAAATCTCAATCTGAGCTGCTGCACACTGCTTGAAAACATATAGAACAAAAAAGAAACACTGGATGTTATCTTTAAATATTGTACCAGTAAAAAGTTTGGTCACAGCTGCTCATTCAAGGGCTTTTTCTTTATCTGAACTATTTTTTTTGATTGTAGAACCAAACAAAGAACTGCAGACATCAGATTTTTGAAAATGCTATGTGGAGAGAAAAATGTGTTAACAAAATATTTCTTCATATTTGAGGTTCCTTAAAGTACTCACTATTTGCTGTAACAAACAGATAAAGCAAGTGTTGTACTTCTCTTATCCAGGAGGGTGAGCTTGGGTCAGAGTGACTAAAATCTGTCCTCAGAAACTGTACATGAGCTTCTACATGAACGTCCACGTTCCCTTCAATTTTTGTAAAGCCTCAATTGTACTGTCTTACACCACAGATGCATTGTTGTTGTTATTATTATACTTTTCTAGTGGGTTTGGAGGCCCAACCCGCATATGTGCCGTACATTAGATGATGCTGTTGTAACAGTGATCAATGGCTTGGACAAAGGATAAAGAATATTGGACATTTCTTATGTAAGTGTGCATAATGAATGTTATGCTGTTGCTGGCAGTGATTCAAAGGAGAAGACTGCTTCTAGACAAGGACATCAAGAGGGAAGAAGAAATTATGCAATTTGTCCTCTTCATGTTTAACCAGTCAGCAAAAAGAGCTACACAGCAGTTTTAAAGGGCCACATAGAAGAACATACTGTGGAGTAGGCCCATTTTCTTTCTGAAAATGGCCGTGAAACAAAGGTTTGAACCACCAAAAAACAGCCCACAGGCTCGTATAGTGGACAGTGTTTCATTAGTGCCACAAACTCCATTACAATCCATCCAATAGTTCTAGAGCCATTTTACAAATCACACATTTCAACTTCATGGAGGTGCTGAAGAAGTCAGCAAATCACTAAAGTTAGTGGGCATCATCCTCTGAGGACCATGAATGACCAGAAAAGTTTTAACACAATCCATCTTATAGTACATCCATTATCTATACACTGCTCGATCCTCACTAGGGTCGCGGGGGGGCTGGAGTCTATCCCAGCTGACTTAGAGAGATGCCAGGAGACCCTGGGCAGGTCACCAGTCTATCACAGGGCTACATACAGAGTCAAACACTCACACTCACATCTACGGACAACTTAGAATCATCAGTTAATGTCAGCATGTTTTTGGAATGTGGGGGGAAGCCAGAGTACCCGGAGAAAACCCACGCATGAATAGGGAGAACATGCAAACTCCATGCAGAAAGATCCCAGGTCCAGGCTTGGACTCGAACTGGGGATCATCTTGCTGCGAGACGAAAGTGCCAAAAACTGAGCCACTGTACAACCCCCATCTTATAGTTACTGAGCTTTTTCAGCATAGACAGACAAACACACAGTGTCATCCCTTCTGAAAAAAAAAGAGAGAACAAAGAAGTAAATAATATTGGACAAATTACATTATTTTGTTCCCTGCAGAGCAGAACGCCCTGCCACTGAGAGAGGACATGAGGAAGGAGAAGCAAGTATTAGGCCTCCGCCGTATGAAAAAGCTTCTGTTCAAATTTTAAATTCATGAATCAACTCTTAGATAACTCTGATAGCATCTACAAGTTTTTCTACTATGAAGTTTTATGACAAGTACAGTTGTGAACAAAACGTTACATACACTTATAAAGAATATATGAGCAGTCTTGAGTTTATTAAGAGGCCATGATATCATGAAAATGTGTTTAACACGACTTTCTACACAACCAAAAATGATAATTCAATTTGCAATATGTATATATTTTAGACCTGGTATATTTTCTCATATTTCCAGAAGACCTATAATAAAACTATGAAAGAATTCAAATGCATGATTGTCTTTTGTGATAAACACAGGTGTACCAATGATTCCATTATAGAAAATGAAGAGTTTTAGATGTCATTGGAAACTCAAGACTGCCATGATATACATGGTCTTTACGAGTGTATGTAAAATCTTTATAAGAGCTGTAAATGGCAAGCTATTTTAACCCATAAGAAACACAGACCCATTTTTCCTTAAAGAATTTAATGAGTTAAGGTCAGACATAAAGCTTTAATAGGAAGAGACTGGGACACTCAAAATGCTTGTTACACTGGTGTCACCGTGGGTTCTTATGGGTTAACATTAAATAACTAAAACTACACCAGTCATAGTTACACTGACCAGTCAGAATTTTTATTCCAGATATGTTGAAGATTATTCTGACAAGTCAAAAGGGCACATATGTCTGTAACTCAGTTCAAAATAATTACCAGATACCGCAAACAACATTATGGCTAGTCTGAACTGTTGTGGATGATGCTACACTGCTAATGTGAAGTTTCTCACTGGATATTGGTCCAGCTAAACATTTAAACAGTGTTAGCAGAAGTTGTGGCGGTTGTTGTGGTGATTCAATTGTTAGAAAATTCTGCCAAATAAGAAGAGTAGTTTGTAGAAAAAGAGAGCTTTGCTCATTAGACTTACAGTTGAAATTTATGACAACTTTGGCCTCAGGCTGATCTGATGTGGCGGTAAAACTGCTCCATGTACAGTTACAGTTGCATCGTCACAGCATGTTTACAAGGCAGACTGCTTCTGTCTCTGACATGGTGTAATCTCTGACATACCTACAGATATCTGCAAAACAATATCTGTCAAAACCACATACGGTCTATGGTTTAATCTCTAACTCAGTATATGTGTAATTACATTACAACCACTTAAAATGCCTTTCTTTCTCCAAACTTTAACCTTTCCATCACTTTAGTAAAGGTTTATTTATGTCCCATGAGTTCATAAAACTTCGTCCCAGAATGGTTGAAGCTCATCTCTGTACTTTTTAGCAAATTTCAGCCTGGCCTTCCTATTCTTCTTGCTAATGAATGGTTTGATCTTCTGGTGTAGTCTTTGTACGTTCGTTCATCAAGTCTTCTGTGAACAGTAGATTGTGATGCCTTCATTCCTGCCCTCTGGAGATTGTTGCTGATGTTAACAGTTATTTTAGGTTCTGTTTTTTTATTTTTTTATTTTATTTTTTTTTTACAGCTCTCACAATGTTTCTGTCGTCAACTGCTGCTGTTTTCCTTGGTCTACCCGTTCGACATCTGGTACTTAGTCCACCGGTGGTTTCTTTCTTCTTCAGGACATTTCAAATGGTTGTACTGGCTATGGCCAATGTTCGTGCAATGGCTCTGATTGATCTTGCCATCTTCTTCAGCTTCACAATATCTTGTTTTTCACCCATAGACAGCTCTTTGGTTTTCATGTTAGTTATATGTCTAACTATAGATGCAGTCTGCACAGACAAAGCCACATCTGAAACTGAACGTAGACGTTGAGTGCTATTTATTGTTCGTGTAATCAACATAATAGGACAAACCAGGGCAACAAAACAAACCCGTCAGTCACATTTCAATACTTTTGCTCACATGAAAAATGGGGGAGCTTTTTCAAAATGTGCCATCTTCAAAGTTGTGCATCAGATCCAGATGTAAATACCTGGAAATAAAAGCTTAAATGTTGATCTCTAGTCTCACTGTTAAAGCCTCTGGTGGCTACATCATTTGATGTCAACCCCAAATGTTTTGTTTACAGCAAAAATAAAGGAGTTGGTCTCACTGTTCCAGTACTTTTGGAGGGGAGTGTATCGACAGCTTATGTGAGTGAACTGATGTCCTTGTGTAAAATTGCTTTAAAGGTAATAACAGAGTAGCAGAAAGATACATTAGGTCAATTTTATTTCAGTTTGAGCCCACTGTTCTCCTCCTCTATACAGAGTTTATCCTCTCTGTACAAGCAGAGGCTGCAGGTTGAATGAGAAGAATAGGCACAAATAAATCCAATACACAGCCTGTGAGGAAACTCAGTGGCCCCCAGAGGTTCAAGCATTTTACTTAGCATTTTTTGGTCAAAATTACTTGGCCTCTCAGCTCATGTCCACATCTTTGTTGAATAGGAAACATGAAATGCATTAAAAATAACCTCTGGGTGTTGGGGAATTTTCTAGAGAAACAGGAACTAATACATTTTGTAATAGCATCTGATTAAATCCTTTTATTTCAAATGATCTGCATTCAACACGTCAGCAAACATGTTGCAAATTCCCTACCCAAAGGATTTATCACATACAAATATTTAACTGTTGAAAGAAAGCCCATAGTTGTGCAGTCTAGATTTGTTTGTTTTTGGCTTGAAGCTGCCTGTGATGCCGTTTGGTTTTAGCGATGCAGCGGACAGCAACAAAATAGTAATTTTCAATTAGACTTTGTTGATTGTAAGAAGCAAAAGCACTTCTGTGTTGTTTTGCTTTGCAACAAATACATCACACAAACACATATAACAAATAATTTAAGTCAAACTCAAGATGATAAAGGCAAAACGTTACACTAAACTAAAGTCACATTTGCATCTTCTGCTACAGTAGCTGATCAAAAGGACAAACAGTCGGTCGGTCTATGTAGGACCCTCGACGTTGATCGATGTAACGGTAGCCATGAAACAGCGCTGGAAAAGCCGGTCGGGATCCGGAGGCTGGTTGTCACAGTCTAGCTTGCCTCTCAGGAAGTGTTTCCTGAGGCCTTGAGGACCAGTGGGGGCGCTGCTGTGACTTGGCCCCGGTTCCTGTGGACCCGACGACGAACCTGGAAGACAGAACATTTCCCCAGAAACATGTCAAGAAACGGACAGACAAAACACCACCAAAATGTTTTTAAAGTTGCTGTTTGCTGCACTTAACCCTTTCCACCCTGGAGTCCCTGATCAGACCCGAGCACTATCTGTAATTAAAATGTTATCTGTTGCTGTTTTGAGAAGGTTGTATTACACTGTGTGGCAGACAGCCTGGTACTGGTACTAATGGAAGTGCTTGATTTCTGTTGCACAAGTGCTGGTGACTCACTGTTAAGAAGCTGTTCAGTCTTTAATTTAGAATCTGACAGACAGAGATATCAGTTTCAATTATCCCAAATGTCACGGTGGCCTAAGAGAAGCGGGCAAGGAGACTATTATGTTTCAAAATCTCCCCAATTGTCTGTTATTCAAAGAGCTCAGGGGTTGTTCAGGTTGGTGTAATAGTTGCAGAACTCATGACTGGCAGATTTTGGCTGCTTTTTGCAGCTGACATTTCAAAAATAGCTCAAAGGGTAAGAAACTGAGGCGGATTGGCAAAGCAGTTTGGGAATTTGTCTTTACAAATTAAAACTGACACTACATGTGTATCAGCAAACCAGTCAAACACTCAATCAGTTTAAAGTAAAATGAAACCAATTTTCCAAAGTTCATCTGCTGATGTTTGTGCACACAGAAAGCAAACATTTATTTAAATGTAATGATCAGTTGACTCCTAATTTAATCCAATAACTGCTTTTATAATCAGAATTATTTAAAATACTGTAACACACTTACCACTGATTCTCTTTATTGTAATGCAACAAAAAATAAAACCGCCTGCTAAATGAAATTGTAGAATTGTAGAATTGTAAAATACCTTGGAAAAAAGGGATCAAATGAATAATTTATTGTGCTCTAATTTACTTTACAAGCACACAATAACATTCAACAGTGCACCTCTAACTGGCTCAGTGCTGGTTCCTGCTCCACTTTGTTCAGAGTCATGTTCACATGTTTCAGGATTTAACAAATCATTTTTATTGCTGGGTTGACTATCAGATAATTAATGGCTTATATACTATAATGTGAAAAAGAATAGGTGAGTAATCCAGCAGAAAATGGTCTAATTTACATTTATATTTCACACATTTACCCATTTTTGAGAGTCAAACCTTGGAAGTATTTGAATCTGCATTGAAAGTTCAGTTATGAAAAACACATTTTTCATTTCATTATTGCTCAGGATGTAAGTATGACAAAGAAGCTTCTGTCGCTACTTGCTCCTCTTTGCTTTTTCTGTCTCATCCTCATCATCACCTGCAGGCTGCTTGGAGAAATCTATTATATCCAAGCACACATTGCAGCACCAACAGGAAAAGTCTTGTTCTTTGTTTGGCACCGTCGACTTTGGGTTTTCTCTTTCTATCCATATTTCAGTAAGGAATGCTCATACATTTTGCACTTGAGGTAAAGGGTTTAAGTGCAGTAGCCTCACTGGTTGTGATACTGCTAATAAAATCACCAAAGTGGATGCAAAGATTACAGATTCAACATGGAAACCAAAACCTACCATAAGTTAGCAGATTCAGCCTGATAAGTCACCACTTCATTTATTTGTAGAATTGATGTGAAGTGGGCATGTCCATAATCAACAGGTTAGATTAGAAACCTCAGTTAACGGTATCCCCTCTCTTTTGCACTGACCAATGTGGACCTTGAATACAGACGACAGAGGCACACACAGTTCCATTCATACTAAAAGATAAATACTGTAGGGTACATGTCGGTCTAGTATGTTGTGTTATGTCCCACACTGGATAGAAAAAAAAATACTGGCCTTCCGGGGATGTTTTCAAAAACACTGTGACTTTGCACTTTTTACAGGATCTGCTTGTTACAGACTGAATTGTCAGCCCGATCTCACGAGGATTCGTGAAACTGTCACGTAAATTTTTGTTTCGGTTTCGTGTGCACCAACACGATTTCGTCATGTTTTTCGTGCCGCTCACCACGAAATGCACACCAATGTATTTTAAACGGCGGACTTTTCGTGCCACTCAGAACGTATTTCAAAAGAATGTGTGTATTATATTTTTAATGTAAAACCGCGGCGAATCCAACGCTATATTTTGCATGACATCGTCCCTAAACATAACCCTAATCATAATCCTAACCATAACCTAACCATAAGCCGGTGGTACACTTACCAATTTGCATAGGAATTTCAAGAATGTCCGGCGGCCGCAAACGCAATCACACAAGCAGTATACGCCGATGGACAGCTTAGATCGTCATGAATCCGCCGGTATAAACCACTTTCAGATGTGATTACCACAGCGAAAAACATTTCGTGGTGAGCGGCACGAAAAACATGACGAAATCGTGTTGGTGCGCACGAAACCGAAACTAAAACTTACGTGACAGTTTCACGAATCCCCGTGAGACCGGGTTGGAATTGTAGATTGCACCACTCCACAATTTCTCCAAGAGTTCTGGAGAATTTCAAACTTTCCACTGTGTTTGGACACCACTGATGGAAGACATGTACAAATCAAAACACCTCCTCAGTCCTGAAGTAGCTACTTCTATTACAACTCTAGATTATGAGTTCTAAAGGACAGAATAATGGAGTATCTCCTCACACAGCCACCACTCTGAAGTAGCTTTTGTTTCAGCACCATTTTTTTTCCTGTAGCATACACAGTCTGTGTGCTTGCTGTGGAGACAGTCCACATGATCACACATTTCTGACTGCAAGCAGACATCTGTAGAGGGGTCTGTATGGACTCTCATGGATGTAGGCAGATAACTAGATTTACATCACATCACATGGACCCTCGCTGACCTGTACAGACATGTGGATGTGGTGACATATTTTCAGAAATATCATCTATGACATCGGAACATCTCATCCTTTTCCTGCATATGGTCAACTCAGTATCAAATCCAACTGTTGTGTGAAAAACTAATAATATTTTTGATGGAAACATAACACAAAAAGAAAGGCCTGTTTGGGAACAAGCACAACATTCAGTAGAGATAAAGCCCTCAGCAGTGCTTTACCCTGTGAGCATATACGCTTTTCATCTCAGTTTTTCCAAACTTGTCTCCTGCTCTGTGTAAACACAGCTTGCAGTTAAGATAAAAAAGTTCCTGGAGGTTTTTTATGACTGTAATAGTCATGGCAGAGTCCCCCATGGTTTCTCTGTTGCACCAAGGATCTGCTTCAAATGGTTTGTTTTTGGCATTTTTTTTAAAAAATGAAACATAGAATAAAGTGATTTTAATGAAATATCACAATTTCATGCTGAGGACCACAATGAAGAACATTTCTTTAAAACTTACTTTAGGTTTATGGACTGCAGTAATGTCAGTTAGACGTAGGCACAGCTATTCTTTCACAGCTACATTTTTAGCCATTTGTGCAAATAAAAACAGCTGAAGTACCAGCTAGCAACCCTTGTTTATCATGGGTGTACAGACAACTCTAATTGAATTACCATGATACTGAAGAAAACTTTCAAATCTGACTATTCTTGGCAACTTCTAAAGACTCTTTTCTGTAAAATTTGTAAAAACAGATTTATGCATGTTTGATCGTGTTAAATGCTTGTGTCGACAGCTGTACTGATGAAAATACAATAACTCTGCTCTGTCAGAACCATGTGAGATGGAAAACTGAAATGCCTCCTGCGTAACATAAGTGCAGAGGGCAGCACCTGTGATATAATTGGTATTCAAATGTCTGCAAAGCCTCACCAGTGTTGTCAATTCTTCTGCCCGATTAGACCTGCAGTCAAATGAAAGTTGGGATTTAAACAATGTCCAAACCACCTGTCAGCAGAGTTTTGGTCTAACGGTTGGAACAAATCCCACAGTAGGGTGAGGGAGACGCATCCACACAGTCCTGAGCAGAAGTTAAATTAGGCAAACAGCAGTACAATGCATATGCATGGAGTAGCAGCTGCAGCTCGAGTCAGTGCTCACACACACTGCCTGTCCAAAAACAAGGTCGCCACTTGGATTTAACTAAGCAAATAGTTGAAAGATTTCTATTGGATAATTACTGCAGTGATTAATATGTTTCAGCAGGCAGCAATAATGTCAGTGAACCTGTTCTAAAAAGTGAAACTAACAAATCTGATGCAAACGAATCACAGCAGGGTTAAATCTATTTTAACCTTCTGAACTCCAATCGGTTTCTGGCATTACATAAAAACTTTTCCGACATCTTTTCTTTAACTCACGGTGGGCATCTTTATTTACGGCCATATAAAAGTCCAGCATTTCTATGGAAAATAGCCCAACCATGACTAGAGGTAGAGAGAACTCAGAAATATATTTTGTGCAGCATAACGACGTCATAAATCATGAAAGAGGACAAATAAAACTTGAATTTCTTTAATTATTTATTTTAAGAAAATAAATGCATTCAACAGGTAGAACATTTTCCAAGCACCCACAGGTGTTATAAATACCAGGAGGAAGAATGGTGGTTCTGCGTACTACAGGTATTTTACATTCACAAACAGAATTTCAACAAACTTGGCATTTTTCAGACTGCTCTGCACTTCTCTTTCACCGTGCTGAATGTATGTTCCAGAGGTTTACTGACAACTTGCTCCTCTGTACACTGTTTTTTTTTTTTAAACAATGTATTTATTTTTTATTAAAGAAATGTTTTATTTTCCTGTCAACCTATCTTAATTGCTTCCATATTTCTCTCTTCTCTGCTCTGTGCAAACACAGCCAAACAGTCCCTGAATTTTTTTTTAACTGTGACAGTCCCATGATAAAAACTGGTGCAGATGATTTATTTTCTCACATTTTAAATGAGACATGTAAAGTGATTTTGATGAAATATTGACATTTTAAGCTTAGATTTGGTTAAAACATGCCTTTCAAACTTGCCTGTGGGTTTTGGAGTTCAAAGGGTTGATGACAGATATGACCCAGTCCCAGTTAATTTAGACTCTTTTTGTTCAACTTAGAAACAAGAAACAGGCCTAAATCAGAGTTTGTGTTACATTATATGTTCTAAAGAATAAACTGTGGAGTACAGCCACACTTTCTGTGGGTAAAGGGTAAAATATACACTTTCTTGCTTCTCTATTTAAGCGTTTTTTGGATAATAAGAGAGGCTGCAAAACAGTGAATTTGAACAAATACAACTAGGCTTTGACAGTGAAGTCTTGTTTTGTGCTTACAATATGTCCCTTCTAATCAATTGTAGTTGCTTTGTGCACATTTGGGAGTTCATTTATGGTCATTATAAACAAGACGAGCATAAAAAAGACAAACAGAAAGCAACTGAAGATGATGTTATTAGCAGTTAATATGAGAAAATAACAAGCTCTTTAAGTATGCTTGCGTTCACCATTACTTGTTGTCTGAGGACATTTCCTAAAGAAGTGATTGTATCACTGTGTGAGCACAGAGACAGAGCTGCAGTCAGTACCTGGTGCTCGGAGAGGCAGTCCATTGTCCAGACCTCTGGGTTTGGTGGTGATGAACAGATAGCAGAGGACACACAGAGTGATGATGAAGGCGAGAAGAACCACAGCTGCAACAGAGAGACCCACAAGGGCTCCGAGACTAGAGGACAGAAAACAAGGACACAACAGAATTACATCCAGATCCGTCCACAATCATGTAACATATGCAGTGAAGACGAGTTTATTGAGACCAACAAGGAACAGCCAAATTCACAATAAAGCTAATTCTAATAGAGCATAGAGTCGCATCCATGACAGTAGACATTGCTTTAAGTGTGGATGTTGCTGCAATGAAGCTACAAACTCTACAATGCTTCACACACATTTTCAACCCAATAGCAGAAGATCAGTACAATCAGCACAGTTTCAAAATAAGAACCAATAAACGCAACTTTTGTGACAAAATAATGGTCGACTGTGAGGCAGCTATTCATTCTTTGATTGAAGGTGTGGCCAAAGTAGGCGGGGATATGCTAATGTGTTTTTTTTAATGAATTTTCTGTGGAAGAGTAATACACTTTGACGTGGACTTTGGGCTTTATACATCTGAAGATCTTTTAAATGCACCAAAAAGCAGCTTTTCAACACACTGAAGTAAAGAAAACACAAAAAGGTACAATATGAGCTCTGTAAAGCTTCCCTGCTATGGTTTACATTTCAGTTAGGTGGAAATTTCTGCTGACATTATGCTTCATAATGTCACACTGATGGACTGAAACGTCACACCATTCTTTTTAAAAATCCATTTTTCTCTTCTTGGATATATTTTTATTCTCTAGGTGCTCACAGTGTCGGGTGCTTCAAGTCATGATCTGTGGCCTACTCTTCTTTTTATGGATAGGTTTCTTTTCTCATTTTTTTTCATGAATCCCATCGAGGAACTCTGTGACTCATTGTGTAATTCTACCTACTATAATAGACCAGTAGTGGAGAAAAAGAATGAGCTTATTAGATTCTAAAAATAGCTACATCTGTGTAATTGATATTTGTCAGAAAACAAGCAGCATGTGCATACGTACATGAGAGCCTCAAATATCTCTTGTCAAGCTACAGGCCTGTCGTGAGCCATCATTTTACAATTAATTATTTTAATTTTAAGCTGATGGTCGACACTGCTCTCTATATAAAAGTCAACACTGACAACAATATTCTTAAAACCACTAAACAGTCATTGTTGAGGTCAGCTATTGCTGGTATTTTGAGGCAAAACCTGGATTTTTCAGCTTAGCACTTCAGACAATTCACCTTTACCCACAGGATGGTTTGCCACAATATTGATCTCATGTTATTAATACACATACAATAATATCATATATAATCCAGTGCCAGCAACAGTCTGGTTAACACGCCAACACAGGAGCCTAACTTGTTGTTTTCCCCATTACTTCCAGCCATTAATTTAGCTATTTATATTGACCTTTCTTAAAAAAATAAACAAATTAGCTAACTGTTTCGACTAATGCTTTCAGCTAGCATTAGCTATTCAAACAATTTATCAATTAGTCTTCTCTATCATTTTTAGCTAACGATTTAATCATTTAAATAAAATTATTTATTAAGTGATTACTTTTTGCTGTGTTTTCATGACCTTTAACTGAAAAACAGCTTATCAGTTAATTTCTAGCTAATTGTTTATACATTTTAGTGAACTGTTTAAGCTGGTTATACATTACTGTTAGCTAAATTCTAAGACCACCCACTGCATCCAAAGATGGTCAACATGACAGCTCCCCAGAAGTTCAAATCTCTCGATCGGCTCCTGATGGCAGTGAAAGCCATAAATTTGTCCTGTACATCTTAGAATCTAAGGTTAGCAGATGGGATATGAGCCAGATTCAAAACTGTGTCAAACCACAAATAAATTTTTTGCAAAAAAATGTTTGAAGTCATATTGGGTATTTTTCCATATCAATTTTTCTGATAAATTTCCTTTTCATTGTTTGTTTTTTTATGCTCAAGCTATCGTCATGATTGACAGTTGCTCTGAATTTAGTGGCAGAGAGGGAGCTGCCAGCTGCTGTTCAAGAATTGTACAGAGAACATTGAAGGACTGTCCCTTTCTTCAACTACTGTCTGTTTCAAATCAAGTTGTGCTGTGGTAAATCGTACTGATTACTATTCTGAAAGACCTGGTGGATGTGGAAGTTTTTTTTCTCACAAAATTAACGTTGAGTTTTGACTTTAACCCTCTGAACCCTAACATCTTATCTTAAAAATAAATAAATAGCCAAAATTACAGTATTACAGTTACAAAATTTTAAAACAGAAGAATTGTCCGATTTCTAACAATCCTTTAACTAATCACATGATGTGTTGTTCCATTGCCACAACCTAAACAACTCTCTGCTTAAAACTGTCATATTTCATCCAAATCACTTTATTCTACACATCTCATTTTTTAAAAAGTATTGGCACTAACCAGATTTTGTAAAAAAAAGAAGGAAAATAAAACTGAAAAAAATTGCATAAATAATTTGCACTCCTTGGAGTGAAAAAAAAAAAATTGAAGTGCTTGGGTTTCAGAGGGTTAATTCATAATTAGTTGCTCTGACTCTTGCTGTCAGTGACACTAAAAGGACCCACCTGAGATATTCTGGCTTCACTTTTGTACAATGTGCATGAGTAGTGATGTGACATCTATCTTTACGTACACTCTGTGTTAGACCTTCATGGATTAACAATCATTACAGTGACTCTGTGCTTTTCCAATTTAAATATATTGTCATTTCATCTTTAAAAAGTTGTGGTAATCTTTGCACATGGCTGCAAAGATAACCCACGTTAGCACTCACTGCATTACACTACATTTTGTACTAAATGAACTACTATTTGTTGGTAACATAATTTGATTCTAGAGATTAGAGACACTTTTTTTCCTAGCCTCAAAAAAACAAAACAGTTGTTCCACAAAATTAAAAAAAAAAGAAAAACAGCTTCACTTTGGAGGTAATTTACTTCAGTTTATTACTCTGCAAATGCAGAAAAACTGACAGATCAAAGGAATGGTAATATTCTGAAACCTGAACTGTGTCTTGGGATGCACGCATATCAGAGCAATAAGCTTTAAAAGCTCAGTAGGTTCAAAGAAAGTCTGCACTCCCCCATAACATTCTTAAAAACTTCGATATGAAATTAACAATTACACATATCAGTATGAATAATTCAGAGGAAGTAGTATTTCCTCCTTTGCATGGACCCACTTCTAGCTGTTGGAAGAACAAACAGTGTGCAGACAAGGAGATATGATAAAACCGTCTGTTTTTACATGCACAGCCGATATATGAATGATTAGTTGGTTACCCGTCTGTGAGAGGACAATATAAGCATTTAGAGTGCATATCAAGTAAAAACATAACATGAAAGCCTGAATATGTCAAGAAATAATTATTTCCTTATTGGGATGACATAAGCACATGATAATTACCGCTCTTTCAAAGGCTCACAGGTGGTCTTTACAGCAGTCTGTTTTTAGTGTACTGTGTTGTGTGAAATGAATGCATCTAAAGTACTCTGTATTCATGGTTTAAATGCCTCCTATGTGAACTGAGAACAGTAAAGCACTACAGGACTGAGGCACCACGTTTTAGAAGTGTTCTGATTATATATGACATACAGTCGTTCTCAAAATTATTCATAGGCTACCTCACCAAACAACACTTTTTTAGATTCTTCATTTGCAAAAGCTATTATGTTGGTACTTCCTGTGTATCTTTTGTCTGCTTGTTGCTATGCACAAATCCACATGAGTTGGCTAAACCCCATTTGCATAATAATAGATATGGACAAAAGTGATTATTTGCTCATGTTCAGAATGATTCATACCCCTGACAAAATTTCAACAAAAATATTCCAAATGTGTTCATCTTTGTCCAATAACTATTTTAAGATGTTTCACTGGAATCAATGCCTTTTTTGTTGACCAAATAGTAAACAATGACAAAAAAAACAACAACAGAGCATCTTTCCAGAAGAGTGTAATAGAGGAAAAGTATTTTTATCGTTCTCAATTTCTGGTCATCATACCTAAGACAAAGGAGCTCAGTGAGGACCTATGTCAACATCTTGTTTGTGCTCACAGTGAAGGGACGGGTTACAAGGCCATTTCAAAGCAGTATGATGATGCTGCAGCAACCGTCCAGAGCAACAAGCACAAGAGGTTCAGCACTGTTAAAAACCTCAGCGGGTGTGGCAGGAAGCATAAGGTGTTCCCCAAATTTGCCAGAAAAATATGCAGAGAGGTCAGCAACAACCATCAACCATCCTGTGGACTGGTGAGATGAAGCTGGAGATATTTGGCCATATGGATGCTAAATATGTCTGGAAGAAAGAAGGAGATGCATACAAGAACACTGTGCCCACAATCAAGCATGGTGGTAGAAAAATAATGCTATGGGAATGCTTCTCTTCCAGTGAGACAGGGAATCTTGTCAAACTCTAAGGAATCATGAGAACAGAGGATGACATCAGGATCCTTGATGAAAACGAGAAGGAATCTACTGAGAAACTCCAGCTCAGCCACAACTGGACATAGCAGCAGGACAATGATCCGAAGCACACCGCCAAGGTAGTGAAGAAATGGTTCAAAGACAATGACATAGGCGATGCTATTGACTATTAAAGAAAGACAATGGACTACGGTAAGAAGAATTTTGAATATGGCATTTTTTGGGAATCGATGAATAAAATACCCATGAAATGGGAGAGTTTCTTGAATCGTGTATGTTGTCATTCTTTTACTTTTTGGTCACATGTAACTCAAACAAATTTGACAAAATGCATTAATTTCATCAGAAATTAAAAATAAAGTCACAAAAATTAGCAAGGGTGTGAATCGTTTTGAGTATTACAAGTGTATTATGATGCAAAATGATCAAAGACATGCTTCCCACATGCAGCTAATTTCACCGGACCAAAACTCAGATACAGATGAGTTGGCAGGACATTGCATGTCTTGCATTATGAGACGCAGCAATCAGATGAAAACATGGTGTACTTTTGCATACACAAAGATTAAAGTTTCCCTATGGTCACTGATTTAATGAAAATATCAAAAATCTCCATTGAAGCGGGAGTAAATGATATTCTGTCACGCATTTCTCTCATAGATTAGTCATGGATTCTGAAAAATGAGCGAGTTTTCTGTTTACATCAAGCAGCAAAAGAAGTTGCATGATGCATGTGAGTTACTTTGCCTTTTACTTTACAACACGCTGTCAGTGCTGTGTGGAAAAGACGTGTATGTCTATGGCAGAAAAATCAAAGAGGGGCAAAATGAAAATTTGCAATGCTACAGCTAAAAGAAAAACTTCAGAGGTAGGACTGTGGTCTAAAAAAGAAACAGTTTGACCAGGAGGATTACATCAATAATCAACAGTGTTTGTGTAATTACTCTCGTTGCCAGAAGGACAGTCAAACATTCTGCACTGTAGCTTTAAAAAAAACAACAAATATGTCAGTAATTACACAATGCAGTGTCTCGAAGTGTTGCACACACTTAAACTTTTTTGTAAAACTGTTAAACATTAAAATGGGATTTTGGACATGAAATGCATTTTCTGCGCGATAATGCAAAAATTCAGTTTACACAAACTTTAAAAACTGCAACACTGACTTCTAGTGATGTTTTGTTTGCCAAAGTTTAGGGACGTAACGTAAATCTTTTCATGATAAGAACAAATAAAGTTACTCAGTTCCTGCAAAATGATGTTGCTGTATAATTTTCAAATGCAGTTTTTAGTGCTGTAAACACTACCAATTTAACTCCACTCGTTTGACAGACATCTGAGATAGTTATGACAAACCCTGTTCATTTTTCTGTCAATAAATGTGGGGGAATTCATTCTTAAGTAGCAGGAGCAGCCTTGGAGAACATCTCCCACTGAGGTGCCTCAGGCCATGGCATAAATTTAGCCAAACTAATATTTACAGCCAGAACTGCTTCAGGTAACAGTCACACCAGATCAGTCTGAGTGCCCACACTGACCTTCTAAAGCAGAAAGAGTGAGTAAAAACAAAATCTATAGTTTTAGAACGTCAATGCTGTCATAAATTCTAATTTTCTCTTTAAACTGCATTCATTTAGTAATGGTGATATGTCTCTATATTGATTTTATCATCAAAAAAGTTGGATCTGTGCATGCCCGGTTCCTGCAGCCTGGTCCCTGCAGGTGGAAGCTCAATACTGAATTCTCATTATTTCTTTGTGGCACAACCTCCATAATTTCTACATTTTCAGTTGCAGCACAACAGGTTTGTTGTTCATACATAGCAAAGTAGCATCAAAATTCCTCCTGAACTCCCCTGCTGCTCTGTGAGTATCATTAAAGGTCGTTGGTATTTTGTGGATCTAAACTTCTGCCTAATTAGTGCTTAGGCTCTTCAGGGTGACAGCCAATTACTGAGATGAAACGCAAACAGGCTCAAGCTGCAAAATGCCATCAACAGGTTGGATGTGAATACACAAACACTGGATTATGAGTTACTAAAGCTGATGCTTCTGTGTTTGGATCAGCAATACAGCTAGACAAGATTTGACGGTCACGCTTCAGAATCACTAGCTCACACCCTCCACATGCAACACCCGTGGACTGATGTGCGGATATAACAGCTGTCCTGCTCTTACCTCAACCACCACATGTATCCATACTCGTAGGGGAAGAAGCTGTTGGGGTCATCGCAGCAGTACTTCAAGTCGCTGAACCCGCAGCAGAAAAGTGCCGTGGTGTCACTGTCCGCTTTCGGACACGTGAATCCCTCCACGAGCACGTTTTCTTTGGTGTAGTAACTTTCGCAGTCCGAGCTCATATCAGCCGCAAACTATCCGGTCACGGACAGCCAGACGCGTTGCGGTGCGAGTTAGAAGCCGCTCTCCTTCCGTCCATTTCCCGCAGCTGCGACTTCTAGTCACCGCGAAGCAGAAAGAGATCCAGGAGCAGCTCCGCACTCCCCCCTGCTCCCTCTCCCCTCTCTCTAGTCATATGATTACACTCTGTTCGTTTAAAGGTGACTTAATGATATCAATCTCCAATCAACGCCAAATACCTGTATAGATATGAAGAAAAAATACCCATGCTTATGTTTTATCCTCACAGAGTAATTCACAGGAGGAGCTGAGAATTGTACATTGTCTCATTCTGGTTGTGGAAACACCTGTTCAAGAGGTAGATTGAACGATTTTAAAGATTCTTGTAAATCCTTTTGCACCACGACTTTCATACAAGAGCGCCATGATCATCGCCGCGCACCTATGCTCGTTTTTTTTTTTTTTTTTTGGCAGCGAGCACACATAACTTCTTTGTTCTATCCCCACATCAGTCCACAGGTGTTCCATGTGGAGGGTAAAGATGTGAACTCGTGATTCTGCAGCCTTCAGAGCGCACTGATTGCTGATCCAAACACAGAAGCAACAGCTTTCCGGTGTTTATGTATTCTCAGCCACGTGACTTACCTGTGGAGCACCTGGACAAGGGGTGGGATCAGAAAAAAATACATTAACATACTTTTTAATTGACTTAGTGTTCGCGGTTGTGACAATCTTGTACCAACTCATTTTTACGCACAACTCTGCCTAATAGTTTGGAAGTTGTTGTTTTTTTTTTTTTATCAGATGGCTCTCTTTGTTTCAAACTATAGAATGCATCCACATACCACTGACATATAAAGATTATTTTCCAACACGACTTTACTTCTTTACAAGTGTTTCAGTCTTTGAGGTCCAACCGTTTGTCACCATATAGTGCAGATATAAAATGAAAATGGCATTGGTTTATATCTGTCATTAATTTATTATGTAAAGCACGAACTTTTTGAGAAATACATTCTCAATACAATTAAAATCATAGACTGTATAGTAAATTATATATTCTATGGTCAAATTGAATTCAGCAGGTGGCAGCAGCTGGAGGAGGAGGAGGTGTTGAAAGTCAAGATGGGTAGTTTCCCGCAGCCTGCTGTCTCTACAGGAAATTATTCAGCATCAGTTTGAATATAAATTAGTTCAGCAGCCTGTCTCTCTTAAACTACATGAACAGATTGAAAACAATAAATCAAACACAACAGGGAAATGCCAGATAATATGCTTTCATTACTGCTCTGCCAGCTATTGTGACTGTCGGCACTCAAACATCTGGACAATGAAGCTTTCACGTCTCTTACCAGACATTTCTATGTTGTTAAACATCTAAAGATTGCTAATAGACTAATAGTAATATACAATAGACTACACATTGTGTGCAGTTTGATGTGTAATTTCAACATATCCAGTCTCTCTGACAGTTCCAAATTGCTCTAAGTCTTATTAGGCCATTTTCCACTGCAGGAAATGAACCTTTGCTTGTGTTCCAACCACAAGAACTGCCCCTGTGAAACCTCTTCCAAGACTTCACCTGATCCAGGGTCAATACCTTACACAGTGGCTCAGGCGCCATTTTTCTTACCTTACGTCGTCATCTTCAATGTAAAATTCATTATATACACTAACATAAAAAAGTTGCAGTGTTCTATTTCCTATATACCCATAGAAATGGAGTTACAGTCAACCTGGAGTTAATGATGCATTCGAAGCTATTGGACCTGAAACTGTGATGGAAAAAGAAAACCTGAGAGGACAGATTACTGGGTCATTCCACCAGGCTTTAAAACTGCAGCTGCTTTGATCTCATGATGTTATCGCTGTCTACATCATCGTGGTGTCAGATCAAGTTGGACAGAAATTAACTGAAATGCACTGCACGGCTGTTGTCTGTGATCAATTCTGTGCAGGTCTGGCTTGTCTCAGATGAGTTTTTTTATCGGGTGAATCTCACTGTCTGGGATCTGTGGAATTTCAAATGTGAATACAGCTGCTCAGTACTGAAACAGGCAAATTGTGATTCTTAAAGTCCCTTTTCTGGACTTGTCAACGTCTTCATGTTTTCTGTGTGCAATAGTTTTATAAAATAATGGGTTTTTGACACTTTAACAAGGACAACCCTTGAGGTTAAACTCTCCTTTTGAGCAAGACCTGGTCAAGAACGCACAACAATATTAAATTAAAACAAATTATACAACTGAACATGACAACAGCAGTCATGGGATCAAAGTAAAGCCCATTAAAATGAAAAAGGGACTAAAGAAACACTGAACAAAACTCAACTTAGGAACAGCAATTGAACTCTTCAGTTACACATCCTTTGATCAGTTCTCAGGGAGACAAAATCATTAGGCAGTTGTGTGTTTTGAAGGTTATTCTCTGAGCAGGGCGTAACATATTGTGCAAGGCTGTTCTGCCAGGTTCAGAGCAAATCCTGAGCTCCCTGCTGAGCAGCCATACAGATGAGTGAGAATCATTTCTTTGATAAGAAGCTACAAAAACAGGAAGAGTTGCTTTGTGTCTAAAAAAAATATCAGTGGCCTACATTTAATGAAGGCCAAAAAAGTTTCATGAAGCTCACAGTGATGTGTACAGGACACTCACTTGAACAAAGAATGATACACAGAGTCTAAGCAGTGGAATCTTTTTTGTGTGGCATATTTCTTTAATTATTTTTCACAGTCTGAGACAGATTTGACTGTTTAACACAAATGAAATGACTGCTGGCAATATGGGAAAGAAATCATTTGCTTCCTACTGGACATAAAACTGCTAAAAAAAAGGTGATACTCATCTGTTTCTGTAGACACCACTACAAAATGGAACCAGGCCAGTTTCTATCCCATCATGTTGCAGCGACATGTCTCCTTCTTTTGCAATTACACGTAAGGTGTAACTCAGGTGACACTTTAGACAGTCTCTTGGAAGGAATACAATATGCGATGTCTCTATTGTGGATGGAAACCAGGAAAGAAAGGCCTTGAGAGTTTCCACTGTGTCAGTCTCTGACACTGATTTGCATAGAAACTGAATAATAAGCGCAGATTAACCAGCAGAGCAGCTATACGTCATTGTGGTTTGACAGTTAGCATTATCACTCCTGTTAGAAACTGCAGAACAATTATCTGGTGAGAACAGCAGAGAACTCCCACTCACTGCCACAAAGAGGTCCACCAGATCTCTGTACATCACAGCAACCAACTGCAGAAGAGTCATCTGAAACCTTCTGCAGATGGCAGGACAGGCTTGTACAGAAATGATGGTCTTCTGCAGTGTTCCTGTTCAGACATACAGGACTGCTGTCAAACCATCAATCCATCCATCCATCCATCCATCCATCCATAGTAGTTTAATTCAATCCACTGGACTTTAAGAAAGTTCCTTGAAGATGTTTCACCTCTCATCCAAGAGGCTTCTTCAGTTCTGGTGGTGGTTGGTGTTGCAACTGAAGAAGCCTCTTGGATGAGAGGTGAAACGTCTTCAAGGAACTTTCTTAAAGTCCAGTGGATTGAATTAAACTACTTTGGATAACCATGACCTGGATGAATGAGAACATACACAGACATCATCCATCCATCCATTCTCTATACACCACTTTATCCTCACTAGGGTCGCGGGGGGTGCTGGAGCCTATCTCAGCTGACTCGGGCGAAGGCAGGGGACACCCTGGACAGGTCGGCTGTCAAACCAATTTTTCATTTGTAAGTAGTTAGCAGTCTAGGTGGTTGTGGAGGCATCTCCCTGCATACATATGTCTTGTTTGAAAGATCCTATACTGAGCCATTTTAAAGCAAATTAGTGAAAGTCTCATGTCCCCAGAATGCCCCTTATTTTATATGTCACGAATATGTTTTATTTTTTTGTGTAACATGCTTCTAAATGGGCTGTTTCAGTGTCTGTAGCTTTAAATACAGTTGAGCTGCTGCTGTCCACATCCCCTGAAGGAAGAAGACTTTCTCTGCATCTGTGATTGACAGCATGGAGCAAAACAGTTGAGCACATGGCAACTAATACAGACACGAGTAGTATGTGAGACCAGGACTTTCTGTCAATTTTAACTTTCTCTCTGGGTTGATCATTTTACATAGAAATATCACTAAATTCACAGTACAGCTGTTGTTTTTACCTCATGTGTTTGATGACTTCATTAAATGTCGGTGGTTAGAATCATTGTGACTCTGTGATAGACTGTCGACATCCAGGGTGAACCTTGTCTTCACTCTTTGTCAGCTGGGATAGACTCGATAATCTAGAAAATGGATGGATGAATATTGTGATTATAAAACTAATAGTGCAACAATGCAGAGTCACAGTTTGAAAATAGCTCTGTAGCTACTGCTGGTTAACATGCAGTCTCAATGGACTGCATTTCAGTCACTATTTTATTCTTGCTATATTGAGAATAGCAACAGAAAAGTATGTAGTTGAGAACATCTTTACGGGGAATTTAGCTGCATTAAATGCAATATACGTGAGAGCAGGAGAGAAGTTAATAGATGCACCAAAGCACAACAACAAGTGACATAAAAACTCACCCAATCCTTGTTTACTGGTTTTAAATTTATTTTAAAGTTTCTATCATCTCCGAATGTTAGACCTCTGACCTGTGGGCATGCGATCAATGGTGCTAATGACATTAGCACCATTAAACAAACACTAAGGATTTTGCTATTGTTGTGGTGACACTGCCATCTAGTAATCAACTAGGTCTTAAGTTTCTCAGATGCTGAGAGTACAGATGTCTCATTTCAGTCTTAATGATCGGGATCATTTCTTAACTTACTGGTATTAGCTTTATTGAGCACGAACCTACATCTGATCCAGTGGTTGCGTCTGCTGTCACGTGTCAGAAAAATAGAGTGCAATACTTCTTCTTTTGGTTGGATTGACAGTTGGTAAATCAGCTTAACGGTGCATTACTGTCACCAACGAGAATGGTGTGTGGAAGGAGAGCAGTGCTTTTTGGCAGGAAGATGCACACTTTCTACACTGTGGAAATACTTTAAATTGGAAAATGAAGGCTATGTAACTGCCCCTTGTACTGTCTGTAATGTAGTAAAAAGGCTGTGTTAAACCCGGTTTGATTTGACACCTAAAAAATAAACACACAATTAAACACAGTGAGTTCACTCACATTACAGAGGACAATTGAGCTCATTGCGATGGATAAGCAGTCACTTGTGGTGGCAGAGAATACAAGTTTTCACCATCTTTTGGAGCTTTTGAAGTCTTGGTACTCTCTCAACACTACATTTCAGACAGACAGGGCTCTACTAGACGTGCAAATTGAGGCTTGTGACCACCTACGTACTGTAGCTTGGATGCAGTAATGCAATTTGTTCGTGAGGAAAGAATCATCACAGCTGTTACTTTATACCTTCAAATCATTTTCACCATATGGGACCTTCAAAGGCACAGGAAGAGTCCAGGTAGTCCCTGCTAGAGCAAAAACTTTACATGACATTAGACCATTTGTTAAAGTTTTCATGACCGAGAAATCACTGTTACCTATCCATTATTACAACCTTTTCACTGCAAAATTCAATCAGCTTTATTTCTCACAGTTTCCAGTATTTGTACTAGCAACAAAAGCTTTAATCTAGCTATTTATTCTGAGCTATGTGCATTCCCATGAAGCATTTCATGCTGTTAATATGACATCGCTTTGAGAATGAGACACAAAAAGAACCCTGCATCACAGTCACCGACTGTATTCACATATTAAATATTAATTGAGCTTCGCATCTGACAAATAGAATTGACAAAAAAAACAATTTCTCAGACTTTGCAAAGTGAAATCCTTAAAGCAAAGAAGGTAACATGCATTTCAGATGCTGTGAGTAGAGGCATGAATGGATTCTAGGTCATCGTGTAGGAGGCAAAAACTTTCACACATAATTATGAACAAAAACATCTATACAAATATATAATTACTATAGTCTGTTGCCAAATAAATGAGAAACTATGAAAACTCAACATTGTTACTTCATCAAATCTCTTCACATTTACACTCAATACTGTGCTGTGACTTGAGTTTTAATGAATTAAAATGGGCTTTTTCCACCCCTTAATCTACATTTAATCACTCTTCTGTTGACAAAGTCCAAACTGCATTAGGGTTTGTTTTTTTTCCTGTTTGCTGTTATTGCCCTTGAGATGTATTAACAACTGAGTGTAAACCTGAGCTAAACTGAATGGAAAACAAACACAACTGTACATAGAAGATCCCACAATTTCCAACATGTCAGGATCAGAACTGAGCCATAAGGTCCAAGAACTTCCTCAGGTGTCCATCACAAACTGAGGTGATACAGAGATACAGCTTTATGTTGTTTTGTGTCTCATTTTGCCACATTTTTGTTGTCCCTAGCCACAGCTGAGGCTACACATGTTATCTCCCCATAGAAAGGCCAAGAAGGAATCCATCCAATGAACAAGATGACACACAATTACTTGTGGTCGTAACACACACACTTCCAAATTTTCATCACATCCCACAGCTACTCGCTCTCTCTGCTTTGTCTGTCTTTCTGTTTTTTGCAACCTTGTGAGAAACATTTTTGATATCAATGAACATTTGTCTATTTGTTTATGTGCTCTTGGGTCGTCTCGTCTGAGCTCTGACTAAATCAGGTATTTATTCAACATGAAATGTAACAAGTGCTCTCACTTTGACTTCAGTGTCATGCATCAATGTAGCCAGTTTTCTGCCTAACTGTCAGTGTTTTACTATTGATTCATTATAGTTTGCTTTCTATTTACACTGATCAGGCATAACATTATGACCATCCTCTTAATAATGGCTTGGTCCCCCTTTTGCTGCTGAAGAGATAATCAGTGTTATTTGCTTCATCTGTTAGTGGTCATAATGCTAAGCCTGACTGGTGCACATTATAATTCTAATAATAAAGAGAGAAATTAGTTATTTGAAAGTGTCCTTCCATCAGCAGATGTGTTCTCATCTGTGTGTCCTGTCACAGTATCAAGGCCTTAATGCATTAGAACCTATACAATCAAAAAGTCTGCACTTCCACTGCACATCCTCAGTAGAGATCAAAGTCAGGTGCATATAGAACTGTATTCTCTCCACCTTTTCACTCTGAATGGAGACATAAGAGGCAGCCGGGGATTTTTTTCTCAGCCAGGAGTGCTGCAGATTCATCGTTGAGCACTGACAACCAGGCTCACACACTGCTCTGAGCCTTCCTCTCAGGTGAGCCCTATAATAAAGGAGTTTTCGGAGAAGGCAGAGGAAATATGGCAGCTTATCTACTGTTATTGCCTCTCCTGGTTGGTGAATGTCAACTTCATATTCCTATTTATGAAGCCTTCCTAGACACTTTCCCTGATTTTGAGAATATGCCAGGTGGAGCACTTTCAGTTGCAGTGTCAGTGATTATTCACCCGTGTGGGGCCACAGACACTTTAATCTTACACAATAGCAATGTAAGCTCAGCTCAGTGTGCTCAGCTTTGATTCCATCTAAAAACAAACATTTACTCAGCGATTCAGAAAGAAAGCAAACACGCTCAATTATTCAGCTCAATTGCTTTAATCTGTTTTTTTTTCACCAAGCTGAAAGAAAGGAAGAGTTCTGACCTACTGACTCATTCAGAGGGTTTCTTTTCACCATTTTCTGCAGTGTACAAGGACAGTATGACAAAACACAAATTGTTGTATTTACATTATGAAGTAAACAAAATTCTGTTAAACAAACCAAAATGTTTCATATTTTAAATTGCCTCAGATCCGCTCAACATTTTTTGCTGCAATATGAAGTCCTGCACTGCCCTGGCAAGAAGTAGAGAGAATTCAAAAACATCTTTTGTGCAGCATGATAAAGTTATGCCATTAAACTTGGTATGCTTCAAGACAGCAAGTTGAGTGGAGTATGTTATAGATACCCTGATGTCCTACTATGTCTGGTCAGGTTTTGCAGTGGGTAATCCAGCCTCCTTTTCTGCACATTCTGACTCACAATACCCTGTGCAGTTTCATCACACATGTGCCCTCCATGGGTATAAACAAGCTGAGAGTGCACACAGATGACATTTCCCGTTACAGACTGCGACAAAGTTTAAAGCAACTTTAAGACAAAGTAAAATGTCCCAATTGTATGCATACTGCATCAAACAGAACGGACGTACGTAAAGTAAAAAGAAGAAAGTGTGTGATTTGGGATGCAGCTTAAATATACAAGGGAAGTGACTGGACACAGGGGAACTAACAAGAGCAGGACTGGTGATCACACAGGTGGAAAAAGATTGTGAACAAGATATGAAGACATTAGAAAGGAGACAAGAAAATAACAGCAAAGAACTAGAAAAAAGAAGCACACAGCCTAACATAGCGAACCTGTGACAAAAAGTCCTGTTTTTTTCTGGCTGAGCTCTGATAAGCTTTGACTGATATCTAAAACACAGTGCCTGCAAAAAGTATTCATCTCCTTGGAAGTTTTCCACTTTTTGTTCCTTTTCAGTTTAAAATCATATCCAGTATAAAGCAATTTACCTTTTTTGACAGGATTTTACGCTAAAGATGTCAAGGCAAAGTGAGAACAGGTTTCTCCAAAGGAAGGCCAATTAATAAAAGATATAAACTGGAAATTATGTGATTGTATAACAACTACCCCAACAAGAAAAAAAGAACTATTCAAACAACTCTCTGAAAAGACTGTTAGAAAGCTTGAAAGGGCAGATGCAAGAACAGTTCTAAGCTGCTAAAAAGGACACCTCTGAGGGCGCTGCATGCTTCAGTGGATGAGATGGGAGAAACTGTTCCTACAGCAATTGTTGCCCCGATTCCTAACCAGTTACAACTTTAAGGCAAAGAAAAGTGTACTGTTGAATTTGCCAGAAGGCACATGAGAAACTCTGAAGTCAACTGGAAGAAGATTCTTTAGTTCTGATGAGACCAAAATTGAGCTTTTTAGCCATCAGACTAGATGTTATGTTCACAAACACACCATCCCCACTGGGAAGTATTCTGGTGGAAGCATCGTAATGTGGAGATGCTTCTTGGTAACAGGACTTGGAAGGCTTGAAAAGGTAGAGAATGAAATGAATGCTTTTACACCTCATAAGTGACTCGGCTTTTTTGCAGCATCTGTGTTCATCAGCAAGTGTCATACACTCTTTTGACCTTTCTTCACTGGCCTCAGCAACAAAGTGAAAGAAATGATTTATGTGAAGAGAGGCGGATACTGCTGTATATACAAATGTATCTTTCTTTTTAAAAAAAATACAGTTTTCAGTTTCTGCAGCTTTTCCACACAAGAAATCATTTTACGGAAATTCCTGCACTTTAACTAGAGTAAAACTTTGAATACAGGATTTGTGCTATTGATTATATAAGTTCACCTGTGAAAAAACCCACAGGTCAAATCACTGAACTGTGGTGATGATGATGTTTAAGCAGTAACGCCGCTTATCCTGATGGGGGCACCATACCTAAAGTGCAAAGTTTCACCCTCAGTGTGCCGAGACCATCAGAGGGCAGATTATGCTGCATTAAAGAAATCCCTTCTGATAACAATAGCTTCAGTGTCATTGGGATGTAAAAGCTGATGCTTTTCACAACATGCAGGCTTAGAACATGTTTCATTCATGATCATTTGTAGACGATGTACTTCTTCGATGCGTCTTTCTTCTCCTGCAACTCGTTTCTGTAGGGATCATTATCTGACTTCATAGCACTGCAGTTCAAACAGTGCAGGGCTGCAGGATTTTTTTTTTTTTTTTCTCATCTTCAAAACAGAACTTCATTTCACACAAAAACATAGTTATCATCATTCAAGGCAAGAATTTTTTTTACAGAGGAGTGACAGTGAAAGGTTGAATAGTGATGGAGTGTTACTATCTGCGTTGTTGCTCTTGAACCTTTGTACAACTGTATTGTGTTTATATGAAGGCTGTGTACCATATGTCGCTGAATAAAATTCTACATTGGATCTTGGTGATTCATAAAGCACAAGATGGTGGGTTTTGATGTTTTTTGTAATTTGTCCCATTAAAAGAACAAAAAGCAACAATGAACTGACCCTACAAACAAGAACTGTGTAATCCCTCATCCTGCTGCCTAAAACACTGACTTTCGTAGAACAATCTGCAGCTGAGACAAATCTTTGAAAAAATGAGATATTTCCTCCATTTTGACATATGTTTGTTCTATCACAGGCTGCTTTTAATGACCTGCAGAGATGAGTCCAGACTAAGTCTCTACATTGGTTGCATTAATGTACCTAACTTTATCATTTACCTGCATCCAGGATGTTTTGGCCACGCCTGTTGGCACTGAACGTGTCAGGAATGTGAGGTGGAGAACCCAAGCGCAGGCACAAACAAACAGGCAGCCGGGTATAATAATAATAATAATAATAAAAGGGTTTATTAATTAAAGTAACTACAAACTGAAAACGGGACTGAAGTGGCAACAACAAAACTAAACAGTGACAAACGACAGAGCTACAAAAGGTACTTACACATGGGGAATCTAAAGACTGAGGCGAGAGCAAACTGGAGTCCTAAACAAACAACTGAGTCCAACAGGGTAAATCCAAAAAGGGGAGAGAAGCGAAGAAGTCCATAGAACTGAGGTAATCCAGTAGGGAAAGCAGGGAGCAGAGTCTGAAGCAAGGTGAGTGTCCTATAATGAGCCAGTGAAGAACTGAGGCAAAGGCAGGGCTTAAATAGCAGAGGGGAGGACCAGGTGAATGGAATTGCACTGATTGCATCAGCTGACAGTAATCAGAGGACCGGGTGCAGCAGACAGGGGGAGCCAGAGAAACAAGACAACACAGGAGGAAATAATGGGAAAAGGAACAAAAAGGCAGCAGTTGGGGCAGAATCCTGACAGAACGATACATTTTAAGGTTTTACCAGTTTCCATAAATACTGGTAACACTGCAGATTAGTACTTTGTTCTGTTTCTTTGGATGATGTGTAACTTAAAGTTAGTGGAAGGAAGCTCTTCTTTAGCTATATTATAAGTGATGTTTAAAGTTATTGACTGTTTGGTGCTAAAATGCTGCAGGGAAGGTGGCTGCTCTGTCTCACACCTGTCACAGCAAAGGACACGTTTCTTGGAGATGCTCTGACAATAAAAGCCAAGCTTTGGTTACATTCTTTTCAAAGTGCAATGCATAATATTGACCGTGGTTTAGAATTTACTTGCAGCATGACTGACTGTGCATCCAGGAACTCAGCTGTTAAGAGGTGGAGAACTGAACCCAAGCTGTTTTCTGTAGTTAAAATTTACAGATCTCCCCTAAACACATGCAGGCGATCAGTATCAGTATGGAGATAAAATCCTCAAGAGCAGGACCACACCTCAGTCACTCCCCTTCCTGTCATAAGTCTATACATACCACTCTGCCTTTCCCACTTGTTTGTTCTCATTTCTTGTGCTCTACCCACTCTCCTTTTACTTCTGCCTCCTCTTCCCGTTTTCTCCTTTTCCTAAGGTGTTGTCGGCCCAGGAGCCGGTGCTGATCCCCAACTAAGTTTTTCCCCACACCGCATCAACTCAACTCAGTCATCGCCAACCTAACGCTCGTTTGCATTCTTTAAACATTGACGCTTCAATGCTTTAAATCAAAGGTGTGGTCCTAGCTAGTGAATTGATGTCCTCTAAAAGTCTCACATACAGACTATTGATAGACAAGACTTTTTACCTTCAATACCTGATGTGCATTAGCAGCAGCTAGCTTCAGCTGGGCACAGAGAAACCTCCGGTCTTGTGGTTACAAAGTAGCACTAAATGTGGATTATTTGCTCTACAATCTGGAAGATCTTTATATTTCTTTGCTTTCCACAGCTGGATGCGATTTGATTTTTTTTCTTTCTTTTGTTGTGGGATCTGTTAACAATAAAAAAACTGGAAAATAAAAATAGCCTGACACAGCAGAGGGATGTAGCCTAAAGACAGAGCAATTACTGTTTCTGCCCGTCCTTGTCCTGTGATTCACACTTCAGCTCACAAGGAGACACAATTCAGGTTTTTCACCAGTCTGAACTGTGTGAATTTTCTGTGGATTACACTCAACCTTTCCCTGATAGTGCAACACATCAATACTGCATGTGAGGCTTCCCTTTGAGAAACAACACTTAAGAGTAAAATGACGTTTTGTCGTTTATGACTTGGCTGCCTCAAATGTGGAATTAACCACTAACTTTTTTCCTGATTGACTGATCAATCTGAACACTTGTTCTCCTGGCACATAAATGTGCAGTCACTCATCCATAGAACAACTGAGGTGTGAGAATGAATCCAAACATACAATTCCCTCCTTTTTTGATGTACCATTGTTGATAACTAACTGCAACTGCCTGTTAGCTTCGCTTCTGACAGCACTTCAGTTGCATTCCTTGCTTATATATAAAGATTATATTGAGAACAAAGGAGAAACAACTTCTTTTGAAAAATATCTGTACACACATGGATTTCACCTTAACCTCTGCACCACTAACCCCGCAAGTGAGTTGAAGATTATCTTTTTAAAATGTGGCAAAATACTACTATTTACGAGAGTCAGAAAAAAACACGATCTTTTGATTTTTAACTTTCTGACAGTCTTTGACCTAAACACATGTGATGTGCTCAAACCTCCCAGTCTGTTGCTCAGTGTTGTGTTTCCTTGTGCATCTGTCGACAAGCAGCCAAGCGTCTCTGCTCTCTACAGCTCTCCATTTCCTTGACTGCTCATGACTCTGTCATCCCTTCAGCCACACTTCCTCCATGGCTTGAATTCTCATCATCAGGTCTCTGCTATTCTGCAATAAAACACCTTGAACTTTCCGACTAGTCTGAGTTAGCATACAGGTTCAAATTCAAAATCAAATCAAAAGGCAACAACAGCAGCTATGATTCAGCTTTCATTCTAATTAAGCTCCCTCACGGTCAGTAGCAGTTTGACGTATTGATAATATTATGAAGATATAGCTTTTGTCATTGGCCATTAAAATAAATTAGTATTTGTGACATTCATGATAGACATAGAACCAAATAGAGCTAAGTGCATGATTTGTGATATATCTAGACACATAGATTCTTTATTGTCATTGCAAATTCTTATACAACAAAGTTTTGTTTGATAGTACTTTGTCACAGCAGCATATAAAATAGTGTAAAAATCTATTGTGTGTATCTGCGTGTGCACATTCCTGCAGCTAAATGCAGTCAGAGACATTGTAAAGATGTGGAGGCGGATCACTGTTATTCTGTTTCACTGAATTCTTTCCACCTGAGTGGATGTGGCATTGAGCCACATGTTTCACTGCTTGCACAGTGCAGTCGAGGATAGAGTGTTCTTACATACACAAGTTAAGTGCATAGCGGTTATCTTCACGGGGACACTGTGCCACTATAGACAAAAAAGTTACTGAATGTTTTTTTGGTGGTTTCACTTTGCATTCTCTCCGTCACTCTGTGCTGTTAAGACAAACAAGTAGAGGACTAATATTACATTTCTTGACAAATCAGTAGCTGAGCCTTATAGGAGCTGGAACTGTGAGGGAAAAATACTCTCTTTCCCCTTGTTAGGATATTTCCTCTCCTCATCCCAGATTATCATGCAGGTTGCATCTGTGAACAGCAGTCACCTAAATCATCCTGTAGATCCTTTAGATCACCTCAAATAATCCTACTGTGAACCTGTGAGCATGCTCAGGCCTTCTCTGCCTCTAATGTGACTCTGAGAAAGGCAGATGCTGCAAAACAAGATACATGAGAGAGAGAACTGCTGTAGGAAAAACAGATTTTAGGACTCCCTGACTTGGTCAAGAATAGATATTGTTTGGTCTGACGTGCCTGAGCAGATAAGTTGTCCCCATGTTAGGTTGTAATTTAAATTCCTCCCAACCCAATATATATCCTCAGAATTGATGCTGGCAATGCTGACATGAATGTGCTGCTTTGTTGTATGCCAGTAAACCTTATTCTCAACCTAAGCCATCTGAGTCCCCAGAGTGTCTCTGTGTTTGCCTCCTCATCTTCTTTTGAAATCATAGAATTTCCTACACAGGAATGAGTAAGGTTTTTTTGTTTGTTTGTTTGTTTTGCAATATTTTGACAGATTATGGTGCAATAAATCCTAAAAGAAACTGAGCTGGTTACCACTTTTAATTGTTTAAAGTCCAACTAAAGTCACAAAAACTATCCTTTTTTGTGTTAAAGAAACAGTTATATCCCAATTGGACACCTAAAATTTGCTGTAATAGAAACCGCTTTAGATAAAGAATATACCACAATGAGTAACTATTATACTGAACTTCAACTAATGTTATAAACCAAATAGCAGATCCTAATAGACTATTAAATATTATTTTATAACTGGAAATCAAACACAATGCCGTGCCAGAATCTAACATGCACAACTGAAAGATATAAATGATTTTGACATTTTGGTCAGTCTTTCTATTGCTTCTTTCTCACATGAGAACACCGGACATGTAATTCAGAATGCAATTAACATAACATTTATTTCAGGTAGAAAAGAGATGTTACAGATAAATCAAACTCAGGCCCTGCTGTTAGTAGGTTTTGCGTAGATGCCTGATTGAAAGAGAGACCTGTCAGTCATGTGGTGTGCAGCTTACTTGAAATGACATCTGTCCCAAGCAGATGCTTAATGAGCCTTAGCCGAGCACAATGGGAGCCTGGCTTTATGAAAGAAAAGACAAAAACCCGGCTGACTGCAGATTGTATTCAGTCTGCCCTTATATACATATATTAAACAAAAAAAAGATATGTACTTTCATTAATAGCTAAAAAAACTTACAAAGTCAGAACACTGATCACTGTCCTGATCCAGTTGGGTGACCTGTGTAATGTTAGTCTGAACAAAACATTACTTTTATCGTATATTAAATTGCGCTTTGTGTCAGTACAGCTGCATAAAAAATCTTTTTGAAAAGTTGTGCTTTTCTCAACTTCTTGCAAGGGGAAGGAGGAGAAAAACACTGCAGATTTGATTGCCTACTGCTCCAAGGTTCTGTTCAGCCTTAGGTTGCTAAACTACAACCTCATCACTACTCCCATCCCAATGAAATCAGGACTCTGTGCTCTTATGTTACGTAATCACAGAGAATAAAGGACAACAATCTTGTCAAAACAGCTACCCTTCACATAAATCGTTTTACAGGAATTTCTCAAAGCCACTCTAACGTGTGAGCTTTCAATGTGGCTGGTTTGGCTGTAATTGGTGCGTTCTGGCTGAATTGGAGGCGTGTCAGCAACTGCATTTGGGTTTTTAATGAATGAATGCATGTCAGCTTCTGGTAGGTTGTCTAATCCTGTGTAATCCCTGCCTGATGAAACCAGATAGAGTGGAAATATTGGCAAAAGAGAAGGATTAGTGACCATGGAGTCTGGCAAAACATGTGATCCCAGCACGAGCACATACTTTACTCACACATATGCAGCTCTGCTCTGGCACACAGTGACGGCACGCCAAAGCACTTGGCGTCATTCATGATTCCTCCGTGCAAAAGAGAGGGGAGGGTGTGTTCCAGCTGCATGCTAACTTTGCACATGACCAGTAGCCAGAAAAAGACACAGCATCATCACAACTGCAAAACACCTTTTTCACAAGCAAATGATGATTAATTGGCAGAGAGATTGTGAGTGCGGCACATACGGTTCCATCACGAAGACAGACTGTGAAGGACAAAGTGACCCGAATCACTCGATCTTTGGACAAACAAAAGATTAAAACTCCTTTCTGGGTGAAATAAATAAATTAAGTCAAATCTCTGCCGTAGACAAAACAGTTCAGCACTGAACTGGACTATGTCTTCAAAATTAGAATGAAAGCTGTAAGCTCCCCATTAGACAGATGACCCAGAAATGAGGCTACACTGAGGTCAGCAGGTGGACATTTTTAGAAACAGGTAAAGGAAAAGTTTGACATTTTCTGAAATATGTGTGTTTGTTTTGCGAGGACAAATGGGAGCATTGATAGAATTCTTTTATATGTGTGTGTTAAATGGAGATGGGACTCAGTTAGCCTCGCTTAGCTCTACAACAAAAGGCAGATTTTCCTGTCCAGGTTTCAAACATAGACCAAGCAACATGTCTAAAGATGAAAAGCATCAAAATAATTTAAGATCTATTCATATAGCACACTTTATACAGTGGAAGTGTTTTAAATTTTGTCCAAAATGATACTAATATTTTGCAAAATAAATATTTTCCTCTTTACTATATTTGGGCCTTTTTCCACAAACAGAAAATTAGGAAAATGATGATGTCCCACCAAAACCTACAAACAATTGTTTTGGAGCAAAATGTAATTAAAGTATTACATAAAAGTCCAGAGGATTTGAACATTGCCGGTGTTTCATGGCCCAGGCAAGCCTCTTTTTCATATTCTGAGATCTTAGCAATGACTTCCTTGCTGCAATTCAACCTGTCAAACCTGCAACTCCAAGTCTTCTCCTTACAGTTGAAACTGAGACTTCTTACTACGACCACTATTAAGCTGTGCTTGAAGCTGTTGTCCTGTGAGCTGCTTATCATGCAAGCTGTTGACTCTCGGAAACTTGTATTCTGATTCTGTTGTAGCTTTGGGTCTTCCAGACTTCTTCCTGTCAGAGTTTCCCCAGTTTCTGAGTGCCTTTAGATGGTGAAGAAAACTGTACTCACTGACACCTTGACTTTCTTCGTAATTTCTCTGTAGGAAAGACCTACATTTTTAAGTGTTATGATGGTCTGTCTCTCTTCTACTGTTATAGTGTTATTCTTATTGTTATGGTGTGATAGTGTGTTCCAACACTTCCTTAATGCAGACAGAGGGGGGTGTAAGTAATCAAGAAAAGTTGGGACACCTGTAGGAATTGGTAGTAACAACTTTCAAGGCTTTATCAACCTCCATAGCTGCAGAACTTGTTATTCCATTTTTGGTTCAGTGAAAAAGGCCTTTGTGTATAATTCTGAAATATACTATTTCAGAAATATACAAAATTATTTCTCAGTTTTGGGTAACCTTACCTTTTTTAACCTCTGGCAGTTCACCACTTAACTTTGTACCATTTCAAGGGATTCACTGGCCTTGAACTACTTGAATTTCAATTTTTTTTTAAAATGGAAAAATTGGGGCGTTCTAACTAGAACTTGTCTGGCAATGTGAAGTAGTGTGAACCTTCCAGCAGTGGCCGGCCAAAATTTCTCCAAGAGCACATCAACATTTCATCCAGGAGGTCACAAAAGAACCCAGATTTATATTAAAAGATCTGCAAACCTCACTGGTTCTAGATGAGCCCCATGATTTTTTGGGATAAGATCCTGAGTCAAATGTAGAAGCTTTTGGAAGACATAGGTCCTGTTACATCTGGCATAAAGCTAATAATACTGCATTTTACAAGGAAAAACATCATATCAACAGTGACACGGTGGTAGTGTGATGGTTTGGGGCTGTTTTGCTTTCACTGGACCTGGACAGCTTATCATAATTGCTGGAGCCATGAATTCTGCTCTCTATCAGAAAATCCTCCTGGAGTATTTCCATCTATTAGTTCATGACCTAAAGCTCAAACACAAATATGTTATGCTGCATGACAATGACCCAAAACACACAAGCAAGTCCACATCTTAATGGCTCATAAAGAACAAAATTCAGGCTTTTAAGTCAAAGTGTGGACTTGAATCCAATTGAGATGTTGTGGCAAGACCTTAAGAGGGCAAGTCCTGCTAAAAAAAAAAATCCAATGCGGCTCAATTTAAACTATTCTGCAGAAAAGAGTGGGCCAGTTTCCCTACATGGCGATGTAAAAGATTGATCACAAACTAACAAGCATTTAACTGCAGTTGTTGCTGCCAAAGGACAAACCAGTTATTAGTTTTAGGGGGGAAATTACTTTTACACAGGGCTGATACAGGTTTTCACTGAATCCTCAATTCATTCATTTAGTGTTTTGTGGGTTGTCTAATGTTCAACAAATATAAGTATTAGTTGAACGATCTGAAACATTTAAGTGTGAGAAATATGCAAAAAATAGAAGCCATCAGACAATACTTTTTTACAGCACTGTATGTTCTTTCCTTTACATCAAAGAGATTAACATCACTGACAAAGCAATTAAGTTTCATTATTTCATACACCCTTGCACTTAAACCTCTTTGATTCTGCAAGGACATATCACATATATCTGTGTTTACTGTGCTGAAGAAAGAAGCAGTGTTTTCTTCTTTCATATTTTTAATAATAAGAAAAAATGCACACAGTTTAAGTATGGAGTGGCAGAAAAAAACAACTTTTATTCAAAGTCTGAGCACAAAAGCCATCCACAGCAGCAGCAGCACCGACCAAACAGTGACAGCAAGCATGTAAAATGTCAAACCAGTTCCAAACAAATGATACGTTTCCGGTCAAATCTTTATAAAAATAAATGTCATTGTACACTGGTTGACTGCTGTTAGAAGCTGATTAACATGCAAGAGGTTGCACTTGCAGAACAGATATTATTATTCTCTATATGAACGACTGTTTATAACTTAACCAAAACTCCTCAACAACATATTTTGTCCACAGACTAACATCTGCAGCGGACAAGAGCTGTGTCAGCACATGACTGTTATTGATCTCATGCGACAAACCAGAACTCCAGAACACTGACAGCTACTGTATATATATGCCAAAGTCCAGTTAAATGCATTCATACTAATCCCCCTGCTTTTCTCATACATTACTGAATGAAATCCATCTTAACCATAAAGCCCTCACACACGCCACTTTGCAGGTGACCCTTCCTCTGTCTACTGTTTCACAAAGCTGCAGCACTTTCTGCATAAACACAGGTTAAACATGTTCTATAGCGGGAATCAGAGTATTCAAATGGAGGCAGAATCTTTCTTCCTCTCTTTGGAAGTGCTTCGTTAAAAATGCTAGACTTATGTTCATTTAATTAATTGCTTTCACTTCTGAACAATATAAACAGTGCAGATTATGTGTTGCCATTTCCTTCTGCTTGAGGCAATAATTATCCATCCTACGGCTAAAATTGGACCCGAGTCTGTTTGTGAATGTGGAGGTTTATATTGCAGTGCTTTGTAGTTCTTGTATCCATTGATTTTCTCAGTGCTCTGCCTCCACAGTTCTATCTGCAGCACCTAATAGGTGACCTTTAGCAGCAGCTGGTTGAGGATGACAATAATGGATTTGAAATGTTTGTCAAATCTGATGAATGTGGCACAAAAACCGGCCTCATGTCTGTTCTATCGAGTATGCATTAGTGGATTTGATCCCTTACCTGTTTGGGATATTTTTAAACTCATACTGCATTCTAATTGGGCTGCAGTTTTTAGCACTTTTGCCTTGCAGCTAGAAGATCCCCGGTTTGCATCCCCGCTTTACTGGGATCTTTCTGCATGGAGTTTGTATGTTCTCCCTGTGAATGTGTGGATTTTCTCCAGGTCTCTGGTGACATTTTGCACCTCTGTAGACCTATTTGTCCAACATCGTCTTTAACAGCCTTTCAAAAATCTGTCTGAGTATTTTTTAAAGATTCATTTCCTTTATTCATAATCTCATGCAGAGTGAAGAGTGTCAATGAGGTTGGATTTTCATGGGGTATTTGCATAAAGTAGTTTTCTCTTTGTTCTTCATCACCTCAAATGAGTTCTCATTAAAGCAGTGACTCACAGACGTCCTCCTCAGGATTAGAGTAAATGAAAAGGAGAGAAATGTTTGTCTTCAAGCACCAATTAGAGACCAGAGGATGAGTTTGAGCTGCTTCCGTCGTCCTTTACGAAATAAACCACATTGACGTGGCATCTCAGGTTAGACTGGCTGACAGGAATGAAAACAACACCGATATTATGATCAAGAGCCTGGACTGCTCTAATGATATAATATGGTAACTGCATATAATAATAGTGGCCCAGATGGTAATTATAGCTGAGATAATCATCCAGCAAGGTCTGTTTTATTCATTAGTTTCAGAATGGCATTTATTTGTGTCTGGAGGTGACTCTCTTCACTTGATGCTGTGGAATAATCTGAGCAGTCACGACACAGATAGTTCCTGATACTCATAACATTTAAATGAACACAATCTGAACAAAGAAACCTGAAAGCAGGTGAGCACGAAGCAGTCAGAATGAGCAAACACTGCCTCATTTATAAAGAATGATAATTGAGTGGTGCAGACAGAAGCTGTGAGCAACCGGACAGAAAGAGGGTTGGGTCACAGTGTGTTTCCAGTGTCAGATTGTAATGACGCTTGTTGACTGTTGACCCTTCTGTAGAGTTAGATCTATACATATTTAAACCTCTGACCAGTGTCTGGACGCTTTTTGCTCCTGTTAAATTTTCATTCACTGCTGGATCATTTCTCAATGTAATATAAAGTCTTGCACCTCTATGGAAACAGCACAACCATAATTAGAAGGAGGGAGAACGCAGAAATGTCTTCAGAGAAGCATAAGAGATACAATGCCACAAATCATGAAGAAAGAACATTTGAGAAGAATTTCTTTATTTCACAAAAATTGAAAAAACCTTGAATCAACATGTACAAACGTCTTCCAAGTGCACACAGAATTTTCATCATGTGACTTTTGATTGCAGCAGAGTCACCTAAATTGTCTCCTAAGTTGTGACAGAAGTTATTGCTTCTTTATTTAGAATCTGGTGCAAACTGTTGATTTTTGGCAATTTTTTAAGCGAGACATGTCAAATGAAGTGATGTTGTTCAAATATTACAATTTTTAGCTTATATTAGGTTAATTTTCTATGTAAAATTTCACATAACAGACGGATAGCTCAAATGCCACTGGAAGATTGTAAATTCAATGATTCTTTGTCTTTATAGTTTCTGGCTAATAAATGGCTTAATATTGGTGATTTTTTTTAAAAATATCTCACCTGCTGGTGCATTTTGAGGCTTAGAGACAAAACTGAGTTTTTAAAATGATGGTGGACACTATAGGTGGAGAACTGCTGATGTAATCTTCATACATGGATGTGCTTTAACCAGTATTCTGATGTATTCGAGGTCATGCTGCTGCACTGATTGAGAACCATTCTTTGCTGATTAATCTACGAACAGTTCCTGAACCGCTCTGTACTAGAAACCTCAAGCCTTCCTCTGTTTTCTCACAGGCTCAGAAGGCCTGTGAGGTTAACCTTTGTCAAATTGTTCATGGATCTTTAATCCAGCTTCAGACCTGTTTAATACAGTAGCGCTCTAACAGGATTGGTGATGTTAACTCCCTGGGACATGGTTGCCAGCTGTTCCCTCCCCCTGCCGGTGGGTCAGCACTGATGATGGGTGGAGCAGGGTGGGAGGGGATGCCTGGAAAGTGAGAGGATCCTCTTAGCATTAGTGCAGATTGCCGCAGCGTTAGGATGAGCGGGATGCTGAGCCCAAAGGTGCTTTAGCCGAGGACGGGATATTTCACATTGCTTCCTGTCCTGTCCTGGAGCTTTTTTCTTCACTTTGTTTTTCATTTTTGCTTTCGTCCTCACACCTGGATTTTAAGACTTTGGGTTTATGGGTTGCTGAGGAGGAGGAGGCAGGACAGGTGACTCACGATGGCCGTGGCTCTGGACGCAGTGTGGGTGAGGGTGAAGAATGTCTGCAAGCAGAATGGGCTCCTCATCATGTCGGTGCTGGCTGTGGTCATTGGGTGTCTTTTGGGCTTCTTCCTGAGGACACGGCGGCTCACAGAGCAGGTCAGTCTGTCTCCTCCCCTCGACCCAGAGTGACGTCATGCAGAGAGAATCCTGTATCTGAGCTTCTAACACCTACACAGCATCACACTGACTGAGCTTACATGAGCGTCAGTATCCTGGTTTTCATGATATAGTGTTTCCATGCAAGATGAAAAAAAACTGTTACTCAGAACCCTATATACTTTTGATCATTCATGTACAGTTGGGTTTTGAATTCCTGTTATTTTCCATCATTTTTTTCAGTACCAACGAAAGCAAACATAAGGTTTACAAACCTGGATAAGGAGCCACAGTATCCAGATCTGCAGCATGTCTAGAAACCACAAATAGATGCAAAACATTAAAAGGATACTTGCACTCATGCAAACATAGTCAGTGGTCCTCCTACCCTGCTGTGTTGCTGCTGTGACTTCACACAGCTGCTTGGCCTCACACCGTTGTTGCACGGTTGGTTTTTGGTCATTATTTGCACGTTTTAGAATTCCACATATACTATTCCCAATCTCAAAGCAATCTGCTTTTTAATCTGCTTTTCAGATTAAAATGTAAGAAAAATGCACATTTTTGGGAGCAGCTGGTGTGCTTGTTGGGACCTCTTGTCCCGTTGTAGATGTCTGGGTTTCCAGGCAGTTCTACCAGAGCAACAGTAATCCCTGCAAATGTCTCACATGGTTACATCTAATTAACAATTTGAAGGCCAAACATGGAAATATTCCCCACATAAATAAAGAGATAAATAAATATTAGAGAGAAACTAAATGTAAATTTATGCTGCAGAACAGAGTTTCTTCCTTCCTACCCATTAATCATCCTATGACCCCTAAGATGAATCTTGTGCAGCGCTAGAAAGCAAAAAAAAAAAAAAAACACATTTACTCAAGTGCTGTAATTCAGTGCAATTTTGAAGAACTCGTACTTGACTGGAGTATTTTAATTATGTGCTACTTTATCCTTCCACTTAACTGCATTTCTAAGGGAAATATTTGACCTTCTATTCCACTACATTTAAGATTAAACCAGTGGTTTTCAACCTTTCTGGCTTCTTATAAAAAGCAGAGTGTGGCCAGGGTCACATCGGTCTATATGAGTTGATAAGAGCTCCCCCCACATCCCAAATACAAAAAAGGGGAAATAACTAAAAGCTAATTTCTAGCTTTGTTTCTCCTTCCTTCCTCTTCCAGTATTCAGGTGATGAGTCCTCTGATTTATCTGGAGGCTCTGTATGTAAAACTGAACATAAGGTAGTTGAAGCGGCTCCACCTGCAGCTGCTACAACAGTAACATGCTGCTGACACACTGATGATTCACTATTATTAATCTAATGGTTGAAAATAATAATAATGCATCAGGCAGAGGGACCAAAAAAGGATGACCGATGACACACTGATGTTTTTGTATGAATTATCTAATTATGGCAGACAAAATAATTTATCAAGAATTTTCACGCAGAGCTTTAATTTTAAAAGGTAAAAGGTGGCTTTAAACATTCATGCATCAGTTTGAGTCTAAAAATGTCATAACAGACCAGTCACAGGGGTCATTTATCTTTACTTTGATGTTTTTCCGTGCATTTAACTTATACTTGCAAGAAAAAGCAACATAATGTATTTCTGACATCAGTAAAAGTGTACATTATGTTGCAAAAATGAAATAAACTCAAAGCCACTGTCTCAACTGTCTATGAACTAACTAACCCTGAAAAGCAGCAACCAACTGATCAGTAGAATGCAAATAAACGTTACTAGAAATTCTACTGGAGAAGTTGCAAAAAAATACCAAATAATAAGTCTGTGTCTGACCGCTGAAATAATGTGTCTAAAATAAAGCATGACACTGGTAGAGTATTTCCATAATGTCCACACATGAAAACATGATTTTTTTTTCAGTTAGAAGGTCCCACTCAGTGTAAACACGTGGATACTGAGTACTGTATCATAATGTCACACAGTGAGGGACAAGATAGTTTTTCCAACTTTAAAGGATTTGTTCACAATTTTGCAAATCTGTCTTGAAACCACACCCAACATGTACATAAATGATGCCTTGCTGTTGCACTTTCAGTTCAACCTTGTATATACTGTAACAATACACAACATCTCAGGGCACTTCATATACAAATCTGAAGATTCCACAATATTACAGAGAGATTTCCAGTGTGAATGACTTGGGGCAAAATGTACAATCCAAAATTAATTATAAATTAACGCTAGGCTGAGACATCCTGAGTTAGGAGAGTAAAGTGTGGACTTTATTCTAATCACTTCAACTGGAAGCCTAAGAAGGAGCCTCTCAGATAGAATCCAATCACACATTGGATTTTTGGTGCAGACAGAGTTTTGGGGAGTAAAAAATTATTTTATCAATGTATTGGATGATATTCTTCATATAAAAACTTTCAGTCAAAACTTTGGAAACGCCTCATTTAATGGTTCTTTATTTACATGACTATTTACATAGTAGATTCTCACTGAAGGCATCAAAACTATGAATGAATACGTATGGAATTATGCAATAAATGAAAAACTGTGAAGCTAGTCAAGACATGTTTTACGTTTTAGATTCTTCAAAATAGCCACCCTTTGATTTGATTCTTGGCATTCTCTCACTAAACTTCATGAGGTAGTCACCTGAAATAATTTTCCAACAGTCTTGAAGGAGTTCCCAGAGATGCTGAGCATTTGTTGGCCCTTTTGCCTTTACTCTGCCGTCCATCCCATCCCAAACCATCTTTACTGGGTTTAGGGTCAGGTGACTGTGGAGGCCAGGTCATCTGACGCAGCACTCCATTACTCTCCATCTTGGTCAAATAGCCCTTACACAGCCTGGAGGTGTGTTTGGGGTCATTGTGCTGCCGAGAAATAAATGATGGTCCAACTAAACACAAACAGGATGGGATGGCATGTCTCTGCAGGGTGCTGTGGTAGCCATGTTGGTTCAGTGTGCCTTCAGTTTTGAATAAATCCCAAACAGCGTCACCAGCAAAGCACCCCCACACCATCACACCTCCTCCTCCATGCTTCACAGTTGGAACCATGCATATGTATTATATATAATGTATATACTATATAGTAATGAAAAATTAATGGCAAGTTGGAGCCATTGCGCTGGACAAACCATGTGATAACATTTCTAAATTATCCCAAGTAACTGTTTCTGCATTATGTTACACAATTTTTAAAAAGTTCTCACATCAGACAATGCACGTCGATATCCATGTATCTGTACCATCTGCCAACGTTGGTCGACTGAGATTGCATAGATGAACGTTTATATTTTCATTTTCAAAAACCAAAGTCCTTGTATTTACAGTATTACAAACACAAAATGACAAGCCACTCACAGTGCTTATTTTTCTGCCAGAGAGGGAAAGCAAACCTAATGCATCAGGGTCACTCTGTACCTCATCTGTGCGAAGCAGTGTGCCGTTCCTCCCTCGTCTCAGAAGATATTATTCCTGTTTTGCTTTCATGTGCAGCAACCGCAGTTTTTGCTCAAGTCACACTGACAACTCTGAAATGAAGTTAAACACACTATTTTTACAGTTTTTGTCATGAGAACTGCCAAAGAGAATAAAACTGAGATTTTAGAAACTGACACTTCAAGATTGATCCCTGCTAGTACTTTCCTGTTCCTTGAAGAAATATGCTCCACACATGAGCAGTAGATCATCATCTACATACTACACTGATGCTCACTACTGCCCTTGTAGTGGAGCGACACAAATTTTAGGCTGAACACAGACGTCCACAGAGAGATCCAAGGCGACCCTTGAGGAGATGTCAAAATTCCCATCATGTGAATCCTAGCAGACACTCGTGTGCTTGTTTGGAAAATATGTGAATGTATCATTTAAAGCTACATAGAATGGAAGCTAGGAAAAACAATAAATTATCTGAAGTATAAACACGAGATCAGAGAAAACTATTTCAGTGTTAAAAAATGACGGCAACAGATTGCGTCAGTCTCACGTCTGAATGAGCTCCCTGGTCAATTTTCCAGAAAAGTTGCAACAATCGTCGTACTAAATCAGACCTAGTACTAGCATCACTTTATGCGCAGAGCTAAGGCATGAAAGGATAAGCATGCACAAGATTACTGACATCATTATATAAATTGGGCCACACAACAGTCTGGAAAGTGACGCTGTAAAACCGGCAACCTAATCCCATGTATTGTTTTGGAGAAAGCTCTGAACAGCTATAGGCAGCTTTCCACTGAAGGTACTCAGGTCAGGCATGAAATGGCACAAGCATTTACAGGAACAGCTCTGTAATCCCTTTTCAGCATTTCTGTTTACATTGCGCTGTAGGATGCAAGGATTTTGAAAATCATCGTCAATGAATAACAGGCACGGGGTGTAACTCCAGTTCGACGAAAATGTAAGAAATGTAATGAATGGAAAATGGAAGGTTTGCTACTTTGTGAAATTTATGGTACAAAATGACAATTTCCAAAAGAAGACAATGAGATTGAATAGTTTCACATTGTAGTTTTTTAGAACTGCTAAGAAATAACTACTACAGCTGTTGGTACTTTACTTTATCTCCCAGAAAGAAATTCTACTGGGGCAGTTCCTGCATTTAAGAATGGCTCGTTGAAAAGAAAGAAAATATTCTCCTGAAACATACTCAAGTTTGTCCACCGTGTTATTGAAAGAAATTCTGACCTCATGCATCATATGTCAGTGTGCCGTCCATTCTCTGTTATTGTGGTGGGTTTGTCTGAATGAAGTTGGGATTCACTAGCCTAGCCACGCTAGACCCAGGGTCTGAAGACACAAGGGTCTAGGAACTCTCGACAGGGAGGGAGGCGGGCTAAAAGGTTGTCTTTCAAATCACTCTGCAGCAATTGGGTGGGTATACAACCAATCAGCGCAACAAATAGGCTGGAAATCAGAGGATGCGGTAGTTCGGTGAAGCCTTATTTATACAGTCAATGGGTGAAGCTCAAGTATATTACAGACACGTTAACAGAAAAATTATTCAGAGTCGGTGCAAATGGAGCTCAACGACTGTTGTCGTTTTTGTTGTCGACCCTGGGAGAGAATTAAATTTGTTGCCTTGGGTTGTCTAACGTGGCTGGGCTCGTTGTTTCTGGTTGTTTCTGTCAGAATCGTCATGCCTCTGTCGTCACTTAGTTACGCCCGCCTTCTGACTCTACACTTCATGGTGATTCATCGGCCAGTTTTAGGAGCATCCAACCTCGAGCCTTATGGAGGGTAACTATACCCACCCTGGCAGAGAATTAAATACGTTGCCATGGGTTGTCTAGTGCGGCTAGGCTAGGGATTCACATGATTGGAAAACCTGACTGACCGAAAGCTGCCACTTTAACAGATGGATGAAGCACCAAAGCAACAACATGAAGCCATCCATTTTCTGTTTGCAATGGTACAAGTTGGAAATTTGATAAATAAAAGCAAACAAAATCTCAAAAAATAACCCGTCATGACATAATCGCTACTGTATTCACTCCATCACTGACGTACCAGCAAAACATTTCAAGCTGCAGCATTATCACCATGTCCATTCATCCAAATAAATAGAAAAACAGAAGCTGAAGTTACTGTTGCCTTACACAGAGGGGTATGTGTGTGGATGATAGTGTGTGGATTCTAAAGAAAGGATGAGTAATTCCTGAAGGATGCACAATAAAAAAAACACAGCTTACAATAAATACACTGACACTGCTCCATGTGGCAGCTCCAGTACGTCGCTGAACGTAGCCAGCGAGTAGCTTTGTGGAGGTGCTCCATAAACAAAATGCAGTCTTTTCTTTCTCGTTAGCCCTCCGACTAAACCTCTGTTATATTGTCAAATAGACCTAAAAATAGCCTGTGGCTCCTTTACTCTCACAATAGGGGATTACAATCCAATCAAGCAAATGCTTTCTCTAAGTGTACATCAAATACAAGAGCTTGTCAGTGTGAGTCATCATGAGGTACAGAGGAGGCACAGACCTTTGTGTTTTCAGACAGTTTGTAGACACCCAGATCCCTCTGTGGTGGAGGGTCGATAGGGGAAGTGTGTGTAATCTGTGTGTGTGTGTGTGTGTGTGTGTGGGGGGGGGGGGGGGGGGGCGCTTTACTGAGGTGAGATAAGACTCCACTTTGGGGAGAAATTGGACTGTGCTGTGGCAAAATGATAAAGGATTAGGCCGAAGAAAACAAAAACTAATTAAAAACTGAGGAGATTCAGACTTAAATGAGCCAACACATTTTAAGAACACAAAGTAGAAACATGACTCAGCCAGTGATGTAAATCTTGATTACAGCATAAAGATTGTGTGTAGAATGACAGCTGCTAATTTGTCCAGTTAGAGCAAGAAAGAACGTGAAAAATAAACTACTAATGCCACTCTGAGGAAATATACATGTATTTTCTCAACTACTTTTTCATGCATGTATGAAAGAGCCATGCAGGCATGTAGACATTACTTCATATGAGCTGCACTCAAAAAATTAAGACACTGCCGATGAATATCCAAAACTATATTTTAATTTGGTCGATGTCCCCATCAACATAGTCTCTTTGTATTGCAATACAGTGCTCCCAGTGCTGCTGCACTCAAGTCCTATTCTGTAAAATTATCAAACTACCAGCTAAGATAAGCTCAACTCCCCACCAAAAATGTGTCTAAACGACAATCCTGCAACTTGACTTTCATTTTGGTGAAGGTGCTCACCCTATTGAGACCACTCACATGCCCTCAAACCACAGTTCAGATCATTTGGGCTGAATAGTCTTCCTCAAACGCCTCAGGACATTTACAGTAGAGCTCTGCCTTGACAGTCCAACCCTGGGAGATGAATTCACGGCGCACAACCACAAGAATGTTGGTGAAAATTAGATTAATCCTGGTGCTCCTCACCTAATGCACCTTTTCTGGTCTAGGAAACTGTGACTCTTTCACTGTGAAAACTGCCGTTTCTTCTCTCAGCGGTAGCCACAGATCCACCTCTCATGATCCTCTGCATGAATCTTGGAACACTACAACTGCTGAATGAGACAGAATGTTATTTGCTCTCCGTTTCACTTTGAGTTTCAAGGAGAAATCACACATATGCACCCATCAGTGATCACAAAACATGTTTAACTCAGGTCCCAGTGTTAAATGCTGATGCAATCTCCTGAGTAATGATGTTTATTTGCTGCCACATGTTGCACATGTGTGATCCTGATGTGCTCCATTCACCATAAACGGAATGTTTTGACCACATCATGTAAATGACTTGTGAAAGCAGCGAGAAGGACATTAGCTCCATTTGAGAGTGACTGATAACAGCAGTAATAACAGTTATTAGTGCTGCTGCCGATTCTGATAGAATGGTGATTTCTGCATGTTTGATTTAGCTGTAAGAGAACAAAATGACAGTCAGATTACAGGTGATCAGCTGCCATACATTCTGTCTTTACAATGTTTTAGGATATCTAGTTTGTGCTGATATTGTCCTTATTGAGATTACTCTGATGGTTAACTGTGGTTTTGTACTAAAGTACATTCACTAGTACAGGCTTTGGCTAATTTCAAAGTATATTGTAATTTAGAATAACATGACTTTTGATGAAATTAAAAAAAAGAAGCTTAAACTTGTTTTTTCCACAAAACCCAAAGTCATTCGTGACAAGTTCAAGGATCAATGCAAAGTTAAAACTCTGACAGTTCTTTCCATTTTTTTTGTTTGTTTTCTCATTCTGAAAAATGGTATTAGCTCAGCGATTTCCCAAAGATAACATGGCTTTGAGATTCACTGATTGGTTTGGGGGTTTAGATGCCTGCACAAAATATGACCTTTGGCCTCAGTGCCAAGACATAAACAAACCTCCAAACTGAAAAGAAACAATAAAGACAAAGTGAACTTAACATCTGTCAATGTGGCAATAGGACCTAGGTCTGATGAGTGTCATAATTTAGCTTCAAGCGTCTTTAATAAGAGGAAAGGTAATTTTCAAAAGAAAATAAAACCAAAGACTGACATTTTCCATGCCTATCAGCATATATGGAGGCAATCCATTACACCACCACTCACTATGACCTTAATAAACAAAGTAGATTCATTAACTTTTGAGCAACAGAAGCTGAAAATGTAGAAAATTCAGCAGTAGAGCTGTTGTAAAGTCAAAATCATATCAAATAAACCTTTATTGTCATTTAGCTGTACATACAAAATGAGAGGGCGTTTTTCTATGAATCCAATAAGAAAAAAAAGCATCATTTAATACACACACACACCCCTGAGATGTACTGCAGCTGAAATCAAATTGAAATAGTCTCTGTTTAAAGTGTCCATAGCAGTAATCTGTGCTTTTAGTGTCCGTATTGGATTGCATTAGATTTCACAGGTGTAACTTAGAAAGTAGCTTTTGCGAGTCATTGCCACACTAAACCAAAATGTCCTTCCTTTTAGTCCTTAATGTGGCTAAACCTCTTAAGTCCTTTAGGACATTTTCTGAAATTTCCACCTGCAACAACTCGATCACATTCAGGCACTAATCAGAGACACTTGAAAGTCTCCATCACCAGGCCAGAGTGAGATTTGAAACACTTCACATGTTTGCTTCTAAAACATTTATATAAACAGATGTTGCATTTCTTTTCACCACTAGAGCTTCCTTTTCAGTGCTTCTCTCCTGCTCCTTAAAACAAACAAAAAAATTTAGCGTAGCAAAGTATTTAAATAGAACTAAATAATGTTCCGACTTTTCTGTTTTTGTTTGTCTTTTGTTTGACTTGTCTGGTTTTGTTTTCGCATTAAGTGAAATTGTCATTCTTCACATTGTACTTCCTTGATTGTGCATTACAGTGCTGAAATTATGTGTAATACTTACCAAAACTCTGTTTATTTTAGGCAATTCAGCACCCAAATCTTTAAGACTTCATACCTTCTGTGTGTCAGAAAAACTCTCTATAAATGTTTAATAATCCTACAGGCATTATCAGGAGTATTTTCGAGAAAACGTTATTCAGGTATATATAGTGTTATAGATAAGCCTGTGAATGCATTTTTTATAACATTCACATTTATACCTTATTTGCAGTGTACTACAGCGCTGGAAAACAAATGTGAACATGGAGAGATCCCAAACTACAAGATGTGAAATGTTTTTATGGAAAATTACTTCAATTTTGTCCTCCAGCAACCAGAATGGGTTTGTTTGGTCTGAAACACTCATGTGGACATGAGAGACGGGCTCAAATTAACACAACCTCGGCTGCAGCTCCACATATGCACTAATGCTGTTGGAGAGTGTTTTTATTTTTTAACCAAAATACCACCAAAATGTTTTTTTTCTGTTTACAGTGGAATACTTTTTTTTTGTTACGTGTTTTTGTTTTCCATGGTAAAAATGTCAAGTTGAGTTCAATTATTATTCTTATTAAATAAAAAAATATATGAGATATGAATTATGCAACACATTGGTAGGCTTTAGATTTTCCATAACAATTAAAAACTCTAAGATGCAGGAGTAGGTTGGCATTACTTACACACGTGGACAAAATTGTTGGTACCCCTCAGTTAAAGAAGGAAAAACCCACAATTCTCACTGAAATCACTTGAAACTCACAAAAGTAACCATAAATAAAAATTTATTGAAAATTAAATAATCAAAATCAGCCATCACTTTTGAATTGTTGATTAACATAATTATTTAAAAAAACAAACTAATGAAATAGGGCTGGACAAAAATGATGGTACCCATAACTTAATATTTTGTTGCACAACCTTTTGAGGCAATCACTGCAATTAAACGATTTCTGTATTTGTCAATGAGCGTTCTGCAGCTGTCAACAGGTATTTTGGCCCACTCCTCATGAGCAAACAGCTCCAGTTGTTTCAGGTTTGATGGGTGTCTTCTCCAAATGGCATGTTTCAGCTCCTTCCACATATGTTCAATGGGATTCCGATCTGGGCTCATAGAAGGCCACTTTAGAATAGTCCAACGCTTTTCTCTCAGCCATTCTTGGGTGTTTTTGGCTGTGTGTTTTGGATCGTTGTCCTGTTGGAAGACCCATGACCTGCGACTGAGACCAAGCTTTCTGACACTAGGCAGCACATTTCTCTCCAGAATGCCTTGATAGTCTTCAGATTTCATCGTACCTTGCACACTTTCAAGACACCCTGTGCCAGATGCAGCAAAGCAGCCCCAAAACATTACTGAGCCTCCTCCATGTTTCACCGTAGGGACAGTGTTCTTTTCTTCGTATGCTTGGTTTTTGAGTCTATGAACATAGAGTTGATGTGCCTTACCAAAAAGCTCCAGTTTGGTCTCATCTGTCCAAAGGACATTCTCCCAGAAGCTTTGTGGCTTGTCAACATGCATTTTTGCAAATTCCAGTCTCGCTTTTTGATGAGTTTTTTTCAGCAGTGGTGTCCTCCTTGGTCGTCTCCCATGAAGTCCACTTTGGCTCAAACAACGACGAATGGTGCGATCTGACACTGATGTACCTTGGCCTTGGAGTTCACCTTTAATTTCTTTGGAGGTTGCTCTGGGCTCTTTGGATACAATTCCAACGATCCGTCTCTTCAATTTGTCATCAATTTTCCTCTTGCGGCCACGTCCAGGGAGGTTGGCTACTGTCCCGTGGGTCTTGAACTTCTGAATAATATGAGCCACTGTTGTCACAGGAACTTCAAGCTGTTTAGAGATGGTCTTATAGCCTTTACCTTTAAGATGTTTGTCTATCATTTTTTTTCGGATGTCCTGGGACAATTCTCTCCTTCGCTTTCTGTTGTCCATGTTCAGTGTGGTACACACCTTTTCACCAAACAGCAGGGTGACTGCTTGTCTCCCTTTAAATAGGCAGACTGACTGATTATGAGTTTGGAAACACCTGTGATGTCAATTAAATGACACACCTGAGTTAATCATGTCACTCTGGTCAAATAGTTTTCAATCTTTTATAGAGGTACCATCATTTTTGTCCAGGCCTGTTTCATTAGTTTGTTTTTTTAAATAATTATGTTAATCAACAATTCAAAAGTAATGGCTGTTTTTGATTATTTAATTTTCAATAAATTTTTATTTATTGTTACTTTTGTGAGTTTCAAGTGATTTCAGTGAGAATTGTGGGTTTTTCCTTCTTTAACTGAGGGGTACCAACAATTTTGTCCACATGTGTAAGGCACAAAGCCCTGTTTTGACGACCAACACAAAAGTGTGCTGCTTTGAATCTAAATTAGTCCTGAAGGGAAAAATCTATATGCAGTTATGTTAGCCTTGACGCTTCTGATACGCAATGGGTATGTCCCAGTTAGCTTTCATGATCAGCCCTCGCTTCATCCTGTAATTGATGCGGTCCTCCACCTTGAAGGTCATTCAGGAGATCTTTCTGCTCTCAGGAGCTAGGACTGAGCAGCGAGGCAGGATGTCTGAGGAGCCATGAATATATCTCTTTTCATTGCATTTCTGATCATGGTTGCATTAAATCTGTCCCTTTGCTTCCCTCACTCTGGTCTCTCATATCTTCTCTCCTTCTTGCGAAAGAGGAGATGAAAGAGTCAACGCTGCCAAATGAGAACTTCTTCATGGTCCAGCTTCAGTGTTAAAACACCAGTTACTTCTGATGTGCTGCATCACCGTATCTGTCAATTCCCCACAAATGTGCAGCATTAATAAGCCACACCAGGCCCAGGCAATTAAAAGACAGTGACATGTTTGACACTTAACCAGTATGGGTGGGACACTTCTTCAGTCAGAGTAGTTCAAGAAAATGTTCAATAATCTGACTTAAATGTGTAAGATTCAAACCACCATGAAAGCACAAAATGAACTGGCAAAGTTCAGCTGCATGAACAAACCCCAAGCGTGTTCCCTCTTTGAATCATAAGCAGCCTATCACACCTCAGTAAAGGAGCCTGTTTGCCCTCTGTCACACTCAGTATGGCTGTCGTCTTCCACGGCCACCTCGGCCTCTGGTTGACTCCTTCATACCCGCAGACCTGCCCTGTCAAGCAAGTGTTCGGAAAAGGACCTAAGGTTGTGGTAACAAAAAAAGAAATAGCTTTAATATAAACAACTGAAGGCAGCTGAGGAGCAAACAAAATGCAGCTGGAAAATCCATGTATAAACCTTAAGATGTATAAAATCTCAAAGGCAAAATGCAAAAGTACAAAATCCAGACAATACCAAGGAAACAACAGGATTAAATAAAAAAAAACAACAAATGTATAAACCAGGACTTGACAAAGAGAATCTTGGAGAAGAACATGATGTGACCAAACAGGAGGTAAAAGAATCAAATGGGATGAATGAAGAGAGAAGAATAGTTAAACACTCCAAACTGATTGGGGAGATACACTTGAAACTAATCAGGTCAATCAAAGGGGAGGGAAAAGAGAGAAAAGAACAGAAGTTAAAAACATAAGTGATACACAGGGAAAGGCAATTTCAAAATAAAGCAGGAAGCAACTGAAAATGGGCATGACATACACAGACACAGAAAAGGGAAACAGGAATGAATGACAAAAACAATCTAAAATGTTTTAAAGACACTCAAAAGCTTCATGACACTCCTGGTGGCCTACTTCAAAGGCTGGTGGACTTGATATTGGTGTGTGCTTTCTATATTTAATGTGTTTCTAGGTGAAATTATTTCAGTATCGATGCTACTTTCATTTATCTGTGTATACCGATTAATTTGTGTGTGTTTCTCACTGTTAAAATGCAAAAACTCTTACTTGTACAGCTTAATAATTAGTCCAAATTGGTTCAATTTAAATTAAATCATTTTTTCTGTCAGTCATATTTTAATAACAGGCCATTAAATGATCAATAATTATTAATTTAGACTGAAATTCAACATTTTTATCATAAATGTTTTAGCTTTAGCACTGCTACACATGTGTCAGTTGTCTGAGGTATCAGAGCAGAGAGAGAATTGCAGTATTTACTTGGTTTGAATCAGTTCATTGGTTGTACTGATATTTTACTGTTCAACTAGTTCATGCTCATCTTATCTTTGTGTGACATTAAAAGTGTTTACAATTTGATCAATAATCTTTCTTCGTCAGTTGGAGGCTGTACTATGGTGTTGGACAGAGTTCAAACAAAAGCAGCCCCAGCAAGAAATGATATATAAAGTTGCATTTGATTTACTTCATTTGGCTTCTGTTTACTCCATTCTCCTTTCAATCTGCTCAAATAGCTGCAATAACTGCAAAATTGATTACATAAAGATGTATGTAAAGCTGGAAGAAGATATAAACATGTTCAAAAATACTTCCAACTCACATTTTCACTGTTTGAAACTTCATTAAGAAACAGCTGTCTGGAGGAACTGTGAAAGTCAAAACAAAATCTGTAAGACTGAGAAAACATTCAGATAAAGATGCACATCTGCTGAGCGGGAAAGCAAAGCAAAACACCTCCATGACTCCCAAGAAGCTGCAGGAAGGTTTTTATCTGAAGTGGGAGTGCTGATGCACCTTTCCACTGAAGCTCAAACATTCTCAACATGGGAGAGTTATCAGAAGTCTGCAAAGTGACATCCGGGTAAACCTGAGTGGCTTTGGAAACGACTGCTGTGAACTGATAAAATGAAAATGGAGTTCTTTGGATACAACCACCAAAGGTGTGTTTGGAGGTATAAAAAAGGATAGCTGTGGACGAAAACAAGCCCAGCAAGGACACCCAGCAAGAATATTGTCAGAGGGAAACTCAATAACATTTCACAGTGAAACTACACAGTGTCAGAAAGCAAAGTATACTATAGCTCCTTTTAAAAAGAGTAGCTCCACAGTAAATGCTAGTTTCTTAACTTTTCTGTCGTCTGTAGAGGCACATACACGTTGAATAAAGCGGTCGTTTTCATGACAAGGTCAAATGAAGAAAACACTTTGGCATTTATAGTATGAATTGGAGTAAATATGAAGGAACTAAGCAAGAAGATGAAAATGTTCTGTTCTGGGATGTTGGATGGAGGGAATGAATTCCACTAAATATCAGTCGATTCTGGATGCGAATGTCATGCAATCAATCAATTAAAACTGAATAGAAGCTGGGCTGCACAGTAGCTTGGTGGATAGCACCGTTTTCCTGCAGCTAGAAGATCAGTTCGTGTCCTGGCCTCTTTCTGTGTGTTCTCTCTGTGCATATGTGGGTTTTCACAGGCACTCCGGCTTCCTCCCACGGTCCAAAAACATGCTTAGGGTAATTGGTAATTCTAAATTGTCTGTAGGTGTGAATGTGATTATTTGTCTGTATTTGTAGCCCTGTGATAGACTGGTGACCTGTCCAGAGTGTCCCTTGCTTTCATCCTAAGTCAGCTGGGATAGACTCCAGCCCCCACAACTGTAATGAAGATCAAGCAGTGTATAGATAATGGATGGATGGATAAATGAATAGAAGTTGACTTCTACAACAGGACAATGATTTAAAATAGACATAAAAATCCACCGTGGTCCATATCAATATAATATCATACTGCCGTCTGATGCTGTACAGTCCCCATAGACTTCCACAAATGCTTCACAAGAAACTATTGTCAAAATACGATCACACAGAGTGTAGGCTTCGTTGGAACACAATCACAATGCTGGTTGTCCCTGAAACTTGCATCGCCTTACAGTAAGGGAATGGTTGGGGTGAGGATGGCAGGGTAGCAGATGTAGAACAGACAAACTGACTATATATATATATATATTGTAGAAAGCTAAATATTGCATTGCCTTTATGTCTAGCCTCAGGCTTTTGTTAAACTTTTACACTGATCTGAGTCGAACTTTGCCGTCGCTGTGGTCTAAAACTACAGCTGATCAATGAGTGCGGGCAAAACCTACCACTGTCATGATGCAGCAACTCCATAGCGATGCTGAAAATAAAACTTCTGTTGTATTAAATATGTGTCAAATAAAAAATAAATAATTGATGTTGATGCATTGATCACAAACTGCAGCAGCTCTACTGGGAATCACTGCTTTAGAGTACTCAACGGAGTATATTTTCTGGAATAGTGCTGCTTGTCGTGCTCTGTAAACCACTACCCAATTGACTGGTGCTTTGAAAACAGCTGCACTTGCCCCACGTCACACACTGTACGCACACATGCAGACATATAGAAACTGACCCTTAATGCATGAGTGCAAGGAGAGCAGAGCAGCAATAGATCTCCTCTGCTTCCGGTATGCAAGTGCTGATCCTGCTCTTACACACCAAACTAAGCTCTCGCTGCTTAATGCTTAACAGAAAAGCTCTTTAGCTGTCATTATGCAGCCGCCTCGCCCTGCAGCCCCTCCGTCCACCGTCCTCCCATCTCCCCCTGACGTCCCTCACCTTACACTTCAATCGGCTTGTTGAAACAACGTGCACACCAGCAGGTAGATACTGTACTGCTGGTTTACACCGTCACATATGGTAGCGGCCTCGTACTCATCTGACCTCAGCAGGAGTGAATTATGCAGATCAGTTTTACAACTTCAGCTTCTATAAGATGGAAGGCAACTATAATAACATGACAAATGGAGGATGCAAAGCAAAAAAAGCTTCATCTCCAGCTGGTTTTAAGAAAAAAGTAATTTATTAACAGAGGAAAAAAATAAAGGGAAGAATTCATAAGATGAATGACTTCTCTCTAAAATAAAACAAATTGTCAACTCCTATTTACGTTAATGTTAATTACATACCAGGGAAGCTTTGTCCTTGTTTTAGCCTTCAGTTGTTTTCTCTGAATTCTTCAGATCAAATACATTGAAGATTTAGTTTGGTTAGAGCAGATCACCAACGTCAGGCCAATTAAGTTTTGCAGATGTGCAGAATTCAGTGGTTTTGATCAAATCTGTGAATTTCCACAGCCAGAGATAAGACAGGGTTTTCTTTTTAGCTTAGATTTGGTGGTTTTTCATGACAAAACTTAAAGAAAGCTGAATATCCTGTCTTTTTTTCTCTTTTTTTTTTAGTTTCTAGCTCTGGTAAATCGATTTTAAAAAAGATCAAAATGTCTTCAAAAATGCACAACACAAGTGGGTTTTGAAGTTCAGAAGCCTGAAATTATTTAAATACCAAGGTGGTTATTTCTAGCAACACATCGGGGGGTTTTTTCTGTGTTTGCTTTGAAGTTCCTACCACCTCATGTCAGCTACAGCACACAGGATTAATGTAAATATGTATACAACACACAGATTTATGCACACACACCAACGCTCTCATGCATAATGTAAACACCCACACACATGACTGCAGCTCTTGCACAGTGTACACTGCACTTCAACATCACAATCTCTACCCTCTTTATTATTGATAGCATTATGATTTGTTTTTTCTTTCTTTTTTACAATATGCCTTGCTGTTTTTGTGCAGTCTTATGGATAAGTCACTTTGCATTTCACTGCACACTCCATGAACGTGTGACAAATGGCTATGTTAACATAAATATTTACCTCATGTAAAATTACACACAAAGAAAAACAATGCAAGGGAGAGCAACGAGGCAAACAAGCATTCTGAGCTAATCAGCAGCTCCACAGATGAAACAAACATAAGAAGGTTACTTACATTGGAAGGGTGGATGGGTGACTGTTAGAGGCTTTGACAGTCCAGAGGTCTGTACAGATAAGCTCAACATGCAACCTGTGACAAGACAGGAATATAATTAACATGTACATAAGTACCATGAATGAGTTTTTAAAAAAAAAAAAAAACTAACAAGAAAAACTATTTGATCAGTGGCGGCTGGTGGTGAAATTTGTTGGGTGGGCTAACAAATGCATCATACCGATTAAATGGTTAACACAGCTGAAAAAGCAACATCACCTATGATACACACAGTTACATCAATTACAGATACACTATACTTTTTTAGTGCTCTACACTACAACACTCTCTCTCACTCACACACACACACACACACCACTACAAAACGTGTTCCAACTGCAACGACTGCCCACAGATAACCTGGTTACAACTGTTTGACAACATGTAGTGCAAAACACGCCTTCAGTACAACAGATGACCTCAGCAAAAACAAGGTGTCACAGTCCTTTAACAGGTCAACATGGGCCTACCTTATTTGAAAAGAAGCTCACATCGACGGCCGATGTGATCCCAGTCTCTTAAAACAATCTGTTGTAAGTTATTTTAAAAAATAATTTTCTCATCTTTTTTTTGTGTTTGCTTGGGAGGGCTTAGCCCTGTTAGCCCATTTATACCAGCTGTCCCTGGTCATCAGAAATGCTGATTCTAATCATTTCCAATCAACACAAAACTCATTTCAGTTGCTTGTTGATGGATGTCCTTATTGTTGTTTGATTTCAAATACAAATATGATTCATTAATGCATGAATAAACCAGTGTGTTTCAGCTCATCATTGGGATGTCAGGAACAATGGAAACGCGTTACAACATAAAATGAACAACACTTTACATGATAATAGTAGAAATGTGTATTATATTGACCTGACACTCACTGTCCTTAAAAGATGTGATTGTATGGAGGTTATTTTAATGAAGTTTATTATAGTAGATGCTTATATGTTTGTTTGTTTTTTCCAAGTGGCAGAACTCATGTAGCAAATGATGTGTGTCTAGGGTGATTATTTTCAGTGTCAGTTCATATCTTTTTTTAATGGATTAGTTGTTTGGTTTATAAAATATCTGAAAATAGTGAAAAATCTCAATCAGCATTTCCCAAGCCCAAACTGATGTCCTTAAATGTTTGTTTTTGCCACAACTCAAAAAATCATCTATGTATTTGTTTCTGCTCAGCTGGACTGTTGTAACTTATCATGATTTTTCTAAAAACTTCTTTTGGTCAGTAAGGACTTCATGCCAAGTCAAATTTCTTCCATCTATTTTTGAATGTAGACGTAGCACTTTGACACTATTACCTTTCAGATGTTGAGATGAAATTTTGGGGTTCTTGGCCACTCATTTTGCCTTAAAAATTCTGCTGTTGGGCTGAATTTTGTGGAGTGGCAATTCCTGAACTAATTTCTGTGTGTGTTGTATGAAGTCTCCTTCACTTGTAGATGACTTTCTTCACAGTGAAATGATTTAGTTCGAATCATGTGGAGGATCCACAACTGTTTTTTTTCTGAATGCGTAATTAGCAAGATGCCACACACTTTAATTATAGGTGTACTCTTGGGGTCTACTACTTGCATGCTTTACGGTCACAAAACACACTGCCCATACTGTACAATGCTGCAGCAATCTCTCCTCGCTTTCTGTCCGACATGCTCTCTTTTAACTTTGGTCTCTTTAATTGTCTTGAAAAGTAACAAAAAAAAATGTCTGGGATTGAAAGACGCACTGCTCCCTGAGCGAGAGAATAACTCAATTTTGGTGTAAGCTGCATACCATTTATGTGTACAAAAACTTTAAGAATTGTCGTCTTTTCACCACCAATTTTCAGTGATATTGCGTCTGAACTTTGAGCAAATACTGCCAGTATAAGGTCATCACAGAGTGAGTCAACTGTTTGCTTTGAGTTGCTGTGAAAGCAGTGCAGTGGCTCTTGAAAGAAATTGTCTGACTTTGGCTCCATTTCTGTCTGACGTGGAGAGCTGTGTGTACTGTATTTTTCATGAAATAAGAAATATTCATCGAAAGGTGTCTAGACATGCCTGGGGGTAGAGAAGGACTAAATGATATAATGCAAAGAAGGTTAAACTCAGTGGAAGAATGCTGGTTTTGATGAAAACTTAAAGTGAACAAAGTGGAGAGAGGTTGAACTGATCTGACACTAAAATGAGAAGAGCAGTGACAGTAGCAGGAGAGGGAACAGTTTTAAAATTAAACGTAGGTTGTGGCAAAATCTGATTGGAAAGAACACCTTCAAAACAAAGCGTGAAGGGAGTCTTCTTGATTGGCCTAATTTCATGTCTTAACTTGCAGTAGTTGTCCAAATACACAACTAGCAGATACACAGATACAATACAATTTAATCGTGGTTTGTCTGTGCAAGGAGAATGTGAAAGAATAGAGTTGATTGGAGCTTTATAATAATTAAAAGGTATCTATTACTGTGTGGTTTGTATGAAAATTTTGAAAACTGTTTTCCAGTCATCTTGAATTCAGATTCAGGTGGCATCATGAAAAAGTAATCATGGTTATGACAGCTGATGGCAATTAGTAATCACTGCACAACACATGTTCAATCACTTAACCTCTGGCATAGAGCTTTTGAGTGTCCATTACGCCATTAAACTAAATGTATCAGTGCCCACCTGTAGCTCGCATTTAAAGCTCACTCTCAAAGAATGAGGCTATCTGAAAGCCATTTACATTTTTAAAAATCTCACAGAATCACGTGGCCAAAGCCAATAAATGAATAAATGAAAGACTGTGACCTTTTTGCGCCTTTATTCGAACACCTACATCTCTGACTTCATCAGCAGAACATGAAATGAGCCCACACACTATATTACAAACCTAATGGAAGAATGCTAAAACATGTGAAAGCTTTTTCTGTGACACATTCAGTATTCAATGTAAACTAATCCTATCTTGGTGCAAGGAGGACAAATACACTCTAAAGTCCAGGATTATCAGACACTGACTCCTGTTACAGATCTCTTTAACCACACAATGAGCACAGAGATGACTCAGGAAGAAAGAGGCTTTTTTTCCCCATTCCTGATTCACTGCCAAGTTCATTTTGACAGGGCGGAGATATGAGATCTGGATGCAGGGGATGGAAACAGCACAGTTGATAGAGAACAGCTGTCCGGCTGTCCAGCTGCTCTGGACAGAGGCCAGAGTTAAACCGGGTGGACCCTGAGACAAAAACAAAAACCCTGTGAGAGCTGCACACATTTGCCAAAGTGTCACCAAAGCTCTCTGTCTTCTGGCTGCTCTGGTCAAATTAAACCCAAATCTGTGTTTTGCTGCAACCTTCTGACTCTCTTGTATTTTCTTCTAACTCCTGGAGCGAGTGATGCAAATTGTCAGTCACCAAAAAATACTGCTTTCACAGACACAGGTCTGTGGCGCTGCACATTACCTGTTGAGTAGTGGAGGGCTGTGACTAGAATACACAATGAAGTCTAGTTTTCACACCCGAGACTTGCTCCATCGTTTGATATGAATCTTAAAGTCACATTGAAGAGATTTCTTGCCATAAAACAAACTGGGAGTCAAGTCCCAGAATGAACGTCAAGTCCAAAGCCAAGTGCTTTCCAATACAGAAATACGACTGGCATTAAAAATTTGGATTACAAATTTAGATGTTACGGTTAAGTCCCTACAATAGCATATATAATACAAATTACTTGACTATTTACACAGATTAGCCAACAAATCTAAAATTTCTCTGTGAGTGAGAGTGAAGAGGAGGAACTCCACTTTAAATGGAATGGACCTCTGGAAAAATCTGGCCCACGGAGGGCAGCCATCTGCCCTCACCTGTTGGGATGAGGGTAAGAGGGGAGAACAGATCCTGTCATGATTAATGTGACAAATAGATCTATACAGAGCAGCTCCAGAGCCAAATATACCTGCAGAAAGGCAGATGGAGAGAGGGCACAAAGATAACATGCAGTAGTTCATATAAATGCTTGGAGGAATTAACAAGAATGACAAAAAAACTCGAATGCAAACGCATGTGGGGACAACCTAGATGAAAAGGTTTTCTTTAGAGGGACAGTTTAAGAGGCTCAAGTTATAGTTTCTTGACAAATGTGCGTTTTTGTTCAGCTTTGATCAAACCACAGCCACCTCTGAATCTCACTGGCCAGATGTCAGGTCTAGCTATGTCTCTAAAATCTCAATGTCTAAGTGTCAATGAATGCAGATGTACACGTAAAAGCACCATTAGATCACTGAAGGATTGATTATACTCCCATGCACACGGAAAGCTGCAGACAACCACAGACGCGCAGTTATTTCCATTAAACAACTTTTGCAGTCAGTTGTATCTACATATTCCTCATATTCCTGCTCAAAGGTACACTTTAACAGAGTCCTCCAAGTGGACTCCCACAGAGTAGGAAAGCAGTATACAGGCCAATTAATGTTTTCCATGTATGCGTCTGTAAGGGAGATAGAAACCTCATCATCCACTAAAGTTTGCAGGGATTTGCATGGACTCCTCTACAGACATCCACGTGCAGTCTAAATTCTTTTTACTTTGTGGACTGTCTGCACTGCAAAAACAAAAACAAAAACACATACATATTCATGGAAGATGTGCACTGACTACACACATTCAAATAAAAAAGTTGGTCCTGAAAGGATATAGATTAGCTAAAATAGTCAGTGGCAGACTTTGGAGGAGCTTTGATTTTTACATGCTTCTGTGAAAAGTGGCCTTCAAGAAATTCTAAATTGTCCAGATATCCTGCGCTACGTCTGCCCACTGTGCTTGTCGCACCTCAGGAATAATCGCATTGAGGCAGTGCCACAGCCCAGTCTGTAAACATCTAATATATTCTGTGAAAAGTACAAAATTACAGCCTTGGAGCCCCCAATGTAACCCTGCAACAGAGTCCAGCTGCTCATTCGGAAGATCATCTACTCACTTCAGTGTTGGTTGAGTTCAAGAGCGCAAGATTAATTTTGGAAGTGGAGAGGCAAAAAGCATGTGTGTGTTTACAAGTCAATGTATAGCTGTGTGTTCAGCCTTTGTGAATGCTGCAGAGGTCACTGGAAGCCAGATATTTTCCACAAAGGATGACATTATTCGTGTAACAGCTTTTATTGACTGCATCGAGAACTGAGCATTCAGTCAAGCTCTTGGTCTTTTCTTCCAGCTTATCTTGCAGAGGTGAAACAATGTAGATGTTTGCAGCAGATTGATGTGAACCTATTGTAATATAAACAGAACCACATGCTGTTCACTTCCAGAGTTGCATTGGTCTGCACAAGGCAAAAGCAAGAATTGGCCCTAATAGCAACAATTTCAGGTCCGAGGGGATCTGCAGCGCTCTTTGTGAATCTTATCACAACAAAATCAAGACTTCAAAGCCTATTTATGCTTTCTTCATCTGTATGTGCACATGCAGACTATTAAAGCACGCTTCTATTCATACAACAGCAGGTACATGTAGATCCACTATGCAGATGGTTGCATCAACCCTCACAGAAAAAAAAAAAATCACATTGGACTCCTTTGAATGTTTCCAAAAGGCTGCCTGTGACTTATAGCAACCTATAGTTACAACCTCACAAGCAAAGAGATGAAAGAAAAAAGTCCAGAGCAAGATCTTCTGTCCATTGACTTGTGGTTATTATTACAGTGATCTGCAGGCTCGTGTTCATCAAGTCACTTTTCAAAAGTTGCGCTTCCTCAGATTACCTGCGACCATTCATTTTCCTTTTCTCTCTTCTTCACAGGAGGTAAAGTACTTTCAGTTTCCTGGGGAGCTGCTGATGAGGATGCTGAAGATGCTCATCCTCCCTCTCGTCGTATCCAGGTGCTCTCACAGCTCACTACAACCCTCACAGCTCGACTCAGTTCCCTTATTAACTTATCACATTAGAAAATTACAGTGATGCATTCTGTGACGGTGAGACTAGAAACAGTAGTTAGTTTCTGGGGTTCACTGCAGTGTGAAGCCTTCATGGTAATCCAATTTAACTAGAAGTGCTTAGAAAAAATACTGCAATGATATTATGATTGCTACAACTTCTAAATACTATAGAAGCAAATGAGCCTCATCAGATTTTGAATTTTAAAAGCTGTTGAATTTCTAACTTTGAATTGTGTTGCATCGAAATTATGTACAGTCTGACAATTTCTTGTCAAAATTTTAAGAATTAATGTTTGCTTTTGTTTTCCAATGCTCATAATTTCAGTGTCAAAATTGTCGGTGAAAAAATTCAAAGCAAAAAAGACTGAAGGTGCTCAAATTTCAACAGGTTGTTGCATCACATGACCACAGGAGCGTAACTTGATTGGCTGGGTGTTTGGGTTTGATTTAGGCCAGGACTAATTATTTATGTCTAAGTCTCAGAATGCGAACAACACATTTTCTGAGGCAAATTTTTGGACGGTGAATATTCAACACCAAATTTGACCACCAATCACTAATTTTCATGCTTTGAATTTTGACACCTGAAATTCTGACTCTGAAATTGCAAGCGTTGAAAAACAACAAGTAAAAATTAGGCATTAAAATTTGGATGGGTTGAATTCAGACATTAAAAAAATTCACATGCATAACTTGATTGCAACAGAATTCAAAGGTAGACATGCAACAGCTTTTAAAATTCAAAATCTGATGAGTCTGATTTGCTTCCATAAAATACTCTGATCCATGTTTCCATTGCAAAAACAGGCTTCAGATCTGGCTCACTAATAATTTTGTAGCATAGTCAGACTCATTATTCAAATGAGTAAATGCTGATTCCTTAGTCCTTGTTCATACAATTCAATGGCAAAATATGACGAGCAGCAGAGAAGATAAGCTGCTGCAGTGTGAAGACAGTAATAACGACAACAAAACGACTGCTATAACACCATATAATTGTGAACTTGTAACCTTTAATGCCAGCTCCAGTTTCTGGTTACTGTGTCTCGACACAGAGCTGACCATGTATCTCAATTCACAGCTCTCTGCGGCTTCTCTCAAGTATTTATGAAAGTAGGCTCCTGATGCCAATATGGTTTTTTTTGTTGTTTTTTTTTAATGGAACTGCATTTGAGTCATTTGATTTTTGTCTGGCACTTCATCTAACATTAGCATTCACAGCAGCTCATTCAGAAGATCTTTCACTCAAAACCACAGTGTTGGTTGAGTTCCAAAGTGTGAGATTAATTTTGGAAGTGGAGAGCCAAAAATCGTGTGCGTATTTACAAGTCTACGTAGAGCTGTGTGTTCAGCCTTTGTTAATGCTGCAGAGGTCACAGGAAGCCAAATATCTACCACAAAAGATGACATTTCTTATGTAACAGCTTTTATTGACTGCATGGAGAGCCGAGCATTCAGTCCAGCTCTAGGTCATTTCTTCCAGCTTATCTTGCTGAGGTGAAGCACCAGCTTCAGGACAGTAAGTTAAAGCCAGAGTTCTATTTGTTGTGGTTAGGATTGCCTCTCACCAACAGAGACATGTACATTCTCCAACTCTTGAACCAGCACATCTCAGACTTTGCAGAAAAAGCTTTTCTTTTATCAGCAGAGCAGTTAGCACAGCTTTTATCCCCCTCCATGCATCAACCCAATCTGTTTCTAGAGCCAGTCTGTAAAAATGTCTATTAGTGAACTGCCACAACCCAACCTGCAACGGCTGATGCAAGATGTTTTACATCAAACATCTAAAACTTTATCTGTCATGTCTCCCCAAAAAAAAATAAATAAAAAAAATTGTTATAGACCCCTCTGTGGTTCGGTCTGGGGTGTATTTCCAGCACTACAGATTCAAGGCTGCTGAATGATTTTAGAATATATCAGCAAAATTTAAGCCTATTAAAGTTGTTGAGTTGGGCGCTAATTAAAAAAAAAAAAAACTATGATGAAGGAAGGAGGTATTGGTGGTCATGAGAGTTATCTTAGTCCAGTGAATACATTGTGCTGAAGTTTGTCATGTTGCTGCTATTCAAATGGTTGTTCATTTTCATTAGTGTCAACTACGAATTAGACCAATGTCAAAATGAATCTCGCTCATTCAAATTACTGCTTACATTCTGTTTTTGTTCATTTATTATGTAACCGGTAATAGAAAGCTTCACCATTGACCTGCTGTTGCTTTGTCTTGTTTGAATGAGAGACATTTTGCTTGTATTTGAAAACGTCACTGAAGTGAAAACTAGAGCACACTGCAAAAGCTTCTTTATTGAATATAGAAACAGATACTTTGAGCAACGACTCTAATGAAGTAGTTTAACAAGTTAATTTGCACTTACGTAAAGAAAAAGTTGAACGGAGCAGTTCAGGTTAATTCTGTTGTATTATCTACAACTCTCTGCTCTTTCTGTTTATACTGAATTGCATCAGTTACTGAGTATCACAGTGTCACTATTTATTACATTCACACCATGAACGATAACACCGCACCACCATTAACCCTGTCCATGCTGGTGGTCCTTGTGGCCCATTCATAGAACACTACATGCCACATGAAAATGCAATCAATACAGAAGGAACTATGTGAATGATATCATGTACTTTCAATGGCAAACTACTCAAAATCTCAGTGGTACCCATTTCTCACCAACATTCTCATGTACTGAATGTCCCTAATGCTAAGATTGTCCTCCCATTAAAAGCAACTCTCATAGTTTATTTGGTAAACACCAAAATTGCCGCTGACGTTTTACTGTTAAGCAGTCATGTGACACAGCGTTAGAAGTTTGATCAAATGCCCCAAAACATGTATGTTGATGTAACAGCATCCCTCTGTTGACTGAAGTAACAAGAAAAACATTGAGTGCAGTACTCCGCCAAGGCTGCTCAGTTGTCTCATTTCTGACAGATGAAATCAATTAGTCTGCAGCAGTTGATTTGTAGTAGGATCGCAATCATGTGATTGTCAACAACCAGCTGACACTGTTCACTTGTCATAGTTACAGTGATGCTGTGCCCCTATCTCGCAATGATACCACAATCTTTAACAAATCCATGGACCCAGACTACAAGCCACATCACTGCCAAAATCTGATCAGTTGTTCCATGTGATATTTCTGACCTTCCCTGAAAATTTCATCCAAATCCGATGGTCCATTTTTGAGTAATGTTGCTAACAGAGAGACAGACAGACAAGCGCCAATCGTCACATAACTCATTCAGGCTCCGTCTCCTTGGTGGAGTACTTATGACGGGTGCAAATCAGGAAGTCAGGTGACATTGTTATAAAGCCAAAAAATCCACACAGAGTAGGTCAGGGTGGAACACTGGAGTTTGATGTTTTCCTTTTCTATAACCTCAATGATGAGGGGACCTTCACTGCGAAAGGCACTCAGACAGCAAATTTTGAGATTACAAAAAAGGGGGGCTCACTACACAGACCAACATAAACACTACTGTGTCTTTATCAGTCGAAATGAACAAAGACATAAGGAAAAAAAAACGAGTTAATGTGCTTCATATGAGGTGGAAACAACTTTTAAAATCAGTTTTAACATAGCAACCATTTAACTCACGCAATTAATCTTCTGATTCTGCTGCTTTCATTGTCTTCATTAACCGACAGCATGAAAAATGGCAGATAGCAGGTGACATAAAGCATGCTTTAAAAGAATGGAAAAAGCAACAACAACAACAAAAATTGCCAAAATGGTATCTGTTCTTTTACATCAGTGTTTATTTTAGCTAACTACTGGGTTTGTCTCGGTCTTCTTCTACTTTGTTTATTACAGCCCTGTGTAATGTGACACCTTTCTTCACAAGATAGCCTAATTTATTTACTCCCAGCAGTCAGCTGAAACAAGGCTAATTTTCATCCTTTTTTCCTTCTTTTTTTTAAAAAAAGTTTGCTTCAAGTTTGTTTCTGTTCAGGACACGTTTTGATGTGGACATTCTGTTCACAACGTCACACCACTGTTTCTGTCACACTAACAGGTTACAGATTTAGTTCAAAGCAGCACCATCTGATTTTGTACGGTTTAAAAACGCTGTAAACCCATTTAAATGACAAAACCATGTGACGTACATATCAGACAATATGAGCTCTAAATGGCTATTTGGGAAAAATGGTCAAAATATGTCAAGTTAGCATTCCAAGTGAACCTTGGACTGCTGAAGGAGTCTCTTGTAGTTTCCTCAGTTGCCTTAATGCAGCTGTAAAAGATCAGGTAGTTTTAAGGTCCTACCTCCATTTCAAACATATCAAGCATAATTTTTTAATTAGCAGAAAAGCGTCTTTGTTAAAGGTTTGACCTCGAATTTGACATCTGACATTTTGCACTGAAAGCTGGAGATGCTTGGCTGCCCAACCAACCACAGAACAGTTATTCCTTTATGCTGGAATAACCACCAGCATCTGCCTGTTATTAGTAATCATTTTGTGTGCTTTGGGATTTAAAGGTTATGTTCTTTGAGAAAAGAAGTAGAAACACAAAATAGATCAATCTGCACTAGGAAATATTCATCAATTAAAAACTGACATCTATAAGTGGTATCTTCAATTTTAAAAATTAACATGAATTTTAAAAAAAAAAGTTTGTCTGATTCCTCTGTGTTGTTGGTGTTATTAATCATATTGTTTACAGTCTGATTTGATATTTGGCTTAATCTGCCTTTAGCTGTGTGTGTGTGTGTGTGTGTGTGTGTGTGTGTGTGTGTGTGTGTGTGTGTGTGTGTGTGTGTGTGTGTGTGTGTGTGTGTGTGTGTGTTGTCATTGTGTCCTTGAATGAAAGCAGCAGGAGATTAAGAATTGATCTTTACGTTCACAGGACAAATCCAACTAACACCACTGACCCTGATGTGCTGCCAGCTTAAATGCTGTTCATCTATGCTTGTATATAGTGTGTGCATGTGTGGAAATTGTTGGAATATATTTAATGAAACTTGGAATAATATGGAATGAAAAATGATGACATTGATTCACTGGTGACATCTTGTTTTTTGGAGGTGTATTCACAATTGTTGCTGCAGGAAGTGACAGAATGAGTGAGACAGCACAAAATTTAGTAGCTGCAATTGAATCAGCGAATGCATGCACACTACTACCGTGTTCAGTACTGCTCTGTCAGAAAATATTTTCTGCAAGGATTGTGGTGACACTACAGTACAAAAGAATTAAGAGATTGTGTGTGTGTGTGTGTGTGTGTGTGTGTGTGTGTGTGTGTGTGTGTGTGTGTGTGTGTGTGTGTGTGTGTGTGTGTGTGTGTATATATTCAATTTTGTTATTTCCGTAACTAAAATGACTTCAAAAAAAATTACTAGTTACATGAATAAACTAAGTCCACCCCTAACTTAATGACACCATCAAATTAATAAAATTAGAATGAGGAGTTCCAGATAGACTACCAAAGCTTACAACTGTCTGACATGTGAAATTTGTCTTATCCAGACAGATATCTACAATCTACTCTTCTCTTTACTATTAAAAGAGCTACCCAGGTATTTAAGAAAAAAAAGGTTGCATGTGCCTATGAGACAGGATTCAAATTAGTTGAAATAAGTGATGTCACAGTGAAGAAAATAATTTTTAAGTGCTGTTGATTTCAAACTTGTCTATCCAAGAGCTGACACCCTAGAAAATTTAGTTCAAGCTCAAGCTGTCTGATACACAAACAATAGTCCAGTTTAGTGTAGTCCCTTTAATCCAAAAGATATATTCAGGTTGCCGTCTATAATAAAATGTTGCGATCAACTGTATCAAATGCAGCACTGAGATCCAGCAGAACAAGCACAGAAACTAGTCCACTGTCTGAGGGTGTTAGAAGCTCGTTGGTAAATTTCACCAGTGCTTTTTCTATATTATGATTCTTTCTAAACAATGACTGAAACTCTTTAGATGAACCATTTCTATGGAGATAGCCTCATAAATGGCTTACAACAACTTGCAGTACATTGTCTGTTTATCAAGAGAGGTTTATGATGTCTAAAACTGGAGTGTAAACTCAAGGAAAGATGTCCCTGAATAGTATGACAGACATTTGGTTGGTGTCTAACACACATGTTGCTGATTTAGAAGAACTATCAACGTGAGAAGATATGAGAGATTTACAGCAGAGAAGCAGTCCAAATATAGATCTGGTTCTATGGACGCTTCCAGAGCCACTAGAGAATACAGGAAATAATGTGAATGGAGTTCAGCAGTGACTAGTGCACCCCTGATAAATGCAATAAAAAACAACGTACTATTCTGTCAAAGATCCTACAGCATCACCGCTTCATGTTTCAGAATTCCAAGGTGTAAAACTTCAAAATTCAAGGACAGTTTCTTCCCCCAGCTCATAATACTTCCAAGTCACTTCACCGTCACCTCTTCCCTGCACAGCATCACAGATCACAGGATTTAATCAAACACTATGGTATATTTTTCCCATCTTAACCCTTTGCACCATAAATATGATCCATGCTTTTGTTTCACTGTTTTTCTGCATGTACCATTTTGTACTGTTCGTGTTCGATAGATATCCCTGAGTCTATTTGAGTGATGTGAGTAATGAGTTCTTTTAATACATTAATCACACTAGTTCATAGAGACATGAATTGAAGATGCCATTGCACTGATTACTTGTTACTGCTGCATATGACAATAATGCCTCTGATTCCTTTACAGCTACTTTACAGAGTACACTCAATCATGAGAAAGTAGTTCTCTAGTGACTGGTGCACTCTTGATAAATGCAATAGAAAAGGGCAGAATTATATCCTGTTAAATGTTTAAATCAAATGCAAATGATGTGTTTAAAGTACAGTGGTAGACATACAAGCTTTCGGACACCCCAAGCATTTGTGAAATATTGCATTTAGAAAAAAAAAATCACTCTTAAGTCGTCAAGTGCAGTTTCTTTTAGTACAGTCACAGCCATAATGCAAAACAAATCCTTAAAAAGCCAGTAGAAATTTAAAATTGGTTGGTTCCACAAAAATGAATAAGAAATTCTAAAGTATTGTGTCATTTTGGTACCATTGATCCACTAATGAGGATTGTGCTTTTGATTAAAAGACACAATTGTTGTTGCTGTGCTTCATGTCTACATAGAGCCAGCACATCTGAAAGGTCTTCAGAGACAAAAATAGCAAAAGAAGGACCTAATGCAGGAAACACGGCTGAAGATACAGACTCTCAGGCAGGAAGGGTAGAGTCGGCACCAGATAGCCAGGAAGTGCAGATGCAGTCCTTCAGCATTTGGATACACTCTGTAGAAATACAGACATCCCAACAATTTTCCATCTAATTTAGTCATAGTACCACCAGGTGGCCTATTCAGAGAATGAACTTCATTCAGTAACCATGTTGGCTTTTAACACCAAACAAACAGAATTTTTGGCGTAGTAAAGGTGGCTTTCTTTCATTCAGCCTGCTAGATTTCTATGCTAAGTGATGCTGCACAGCTAAGCTACGCTGGAGGAGGTTCTGTTTACAGTTTGATTGACATCAGCTGGAAGGAGTGCACTTGTTTTCACTAATTCTTTTGGTGACCGTGTTGTCTCTGAGTGATAGTCATTTGAGTAATATATTGTAGCTGCAAATGTGTTGAGCTTAATTTTAATGCTATAGGAACCTACACCTATGTAAAATATGATTTTTTGTTCGGTCCAAATTTGATGCAAAGTCCATTTTACACAGCTGGTGTTGAAACTAATAGAACACAGTTTAGACATTTAAAATATTACCAGTATTTAATCAAGGAAAAGTCGAGCAAAAGCAACAATTTCACTTTGCCTTTTGTCATGAACAAAATTTCCACGTATCCTTTACTGTGTATCATGTTTAAATGTGTGGAGTTTAAACTTTAAGCGCTCCACTGCACTAATAACTGCACTGAGAGTCAGAGTGGTAAAATAAATATAATAACCTTCACGATTAACAGTTTTCTGCCATTTATCTCTTGCATCATTTAAAGTAGCAGTGCTTTTACACTGTAATACGTTTTTAAACTCTTTACAACGCTCCATTACCAACCTGTCCCTCTGACTGAATTGGGCATCATGTCGACGGTACAGTTTGAGCAAAAGACAGCTAAATGATATGACAAATGTAGCTTTTTAAAAGAATGTATGTAGAGCGTGAGAAAGAAACCACAGTCAACAAATAAAGCAGATAACCACTGTCTGACATCCATTGTCTCTTTATGGGGGTTTTAGGTTTTGTTAATCCATCTTTCATGAATAAAGTCTGGCTATGTCAAACTTGCATCACAGTACAGGCCTCTGGTACAGGGAGCTCCATGCTGCAAAGGCCAACATGTTGACTTTAACACAGTTTGACAACAAACTTTCAAAGTACTAACTGTCAGTGTAACTTTGTTCTTCCAGTTTGATGTCGGGACTGGCAGCCCTTGATGCCAAGTGTTCTAGTAGGCTCGGTCTGATCACAGTGTCTTATTACCTGTGGACCACCTTTGTGGCTGTGATCGTTGGGATCATCATGGTCTCCATCATCCACCCAGGAGGTGCAGCACAGAAAGAAGGCTCTGAGGACAGCGGCAAGCCCATCATGAGTTCTGCTGATGCTCTGCTGGACCTGATCCGGTAAGATGAGAACATTTATTTGAATATCATAAAGAACTTGTTTGTGATTATATCAAATGTCACTCATTTGGTAATAATAGGCAGGAAACATGCTGTTCTTTCTGCAGACCTCTTTACAGACACAAGAGCATCTGCATCGGACACGTCATGTGTCTCTGTTCCACTAATTAGGAACTGTGGGACAGACGTTAGGTGACGTGATTCATTCACATCAGGAACAGGACGATCAGCAGGGAATGAACAGGATGGTTGCATTGAGCTAGATTACATCTGTATTCCAGGTGGATTTGTGCTGTGAGGTTTCGAAGGTGAATTATAGCCTGAGGGCTTCCTAAGAATGAGATACAATGATTGTTTTACATGTATATAGGGAACAAAGAAAAATCAAATAGCATGTATTATTCTTTATTTCTGTAGTTCTGTTTTTCTGGACTTTTCTTTTGGATCACTCACTTGGAAAAAGTTTTCTGGCTTTTGGGTCTGTTTCCTGATGAAAAAAAAGAAAGTGTTACGGGGAGTGGGAGGAGAACCCAGGCACAGGCACAGGGAAACTGACAGACAGGTGATTATAGGAGATGATTTTATATTACAGAATAACTAACCAATAAATAAATGAAGCACTAGACCAGGGAGAAGAACTAACCAAACAAGTCAAAACTCTGCAAACACAAAAATACAAAAACGGAAGTCTTACAAAACTAAACCGATTAACAAAACCAAGCTAAGTGGGGGTACTCGCAAGATGGGAGAAAACAGGCTGGGGAAATCCATAAAATGACAGGAGATTGGAAAGGTAACTATTGCAGGAGACAGATACAGGACTGGCAGAAATCCAGACAACAAACAGAGGTGAGGAAATCCAGGAGGGGAGAAGCAGAGTCCATTTAGGGAACAGAATCTACGTGAAGGTATGAGTCTATTAAGGCATGTAGGTTGATGATCCGGCAAGGAGTGAATGCTAGGAGATGGGGATGAGTGGGAGAACAGGTGAGTTGAGTTCTGCTTATTACTGCAGCTGGCACTCACTGCAGTAATCAGCAGGTAGAGTGCAGGGAGAGCAGGAGGGCGAGTGGCAAGGAGAGAGAGAGGGACACGAGGGAGAGGTGACAGACAGCTCAAAACAGAAACAGACCAGGAACCAAGGGAGGAAGGAGGAAAATGAGGAAGAAGGGCAGGGGGCTGGAGCAGGATCCTACCAGAAAGCCTGTGGTCTGCAAGCATGAGCTGTATTCAGACATTCAATAATGCTTATGCTGACTGGTAAACTTACTTTCATGTGTTCAATTCAGTCCTTGTTGCACAATTGGGCTGCTTGTAATATTTTGGACCTAGTATGAGTCAAACCAGTTCCATGATATCCGAGCTGTTGAACTGGGACTGAAGCAGCAGCTGAAGCTTCCTCCACACAGCATAAACATGGTAATGGTGTTGGAAATAGATTATCAACATGCAATATTTTGGTTGTTTATTACTCAAAAATAAATTTTCCCAAAATATTCAGTATGATTTGCTTCTGTGGCAATGAAATCATTCTTACATTTGCGGTATGCTGTTAAAGAAAAGAAGGAAAGAAATACCAACAACAGCTGTCAGTGTAGGGGAAAAATAAAACAGCAGTGGTATGTCTCAGTGTTGTGCAAAACAATGTTTTGTATGCTTTTCTATTATTTCATTGCCATTGATATTGTATGTTCCAGACACAGAGACAAATCCATTAGTATGTGAGCGACACAATGTTCCTACTGTTCAGCACTTACACAAAGCTTTGTTAGAGTCAATGTGGAAACGAGTCATCATGATCGTTTTCTGGTTTGTGCATGGTGCATGGTGTGCATGGATACTTGGATAATTGTTTTAAAAAGTTGGACCAAACAGTGGAGCAGCTGTAACATGAGATGCATAATTAGCTGACTATATTTTTCTGAACATGAGAACATGTTTTATCCACACTTACTGCTAAATGAATGGCCCTTTTGTAAGGTTGGTTTTATTGGGCTCGAGTGATCTTGCTTTCAAAGATAATATGTATAGGCATTATGTAAGGTGACACAAGCAGCCAAACCCAAATTCCTTGTATGTTGTGCACGTACTTGACCATTAAAGCTGATTCTGATTTTGATTAATGGGACAAAAACCCAATAAGTGAGTGAGTGATAGCACCTTTGTATAGCAGACATTATCCTCACTGCACCCTACTTTTCAGACTGTTTGGATTTGTCACAATTCCTGAGATGGGATTAAAAACATTTGTCGTCTTATTAAGCTCTTCAGTTCCCGTTCACTAGGATGACTTCATTGTACGCTGAAAACATTTAATCTTTTTTAATAGGAGATATTCCTCAGTTTCTCATCAACAGAAATGTAAGCAGAGATGTGGAAGGTCACTGTGCCTTTGGTCATCCATTCCAACTCTTTGAGTTTGAGTCCCGTCCAGACTGAATCCATCAGCAGGTGGTCTAAGAGTGAAGTCACTATAAGCTCAAACAGCAACATGTCAAATCAAACATGAATCAGAAGGTGAAACAGTTGAACTGGAAGCCTGAATTTGGCCTTTTAAATCAATAATCATGCAGTCAAATTGAAAAGAGCCACTCTTTCAGTATTTTGAGCTGAAAAGTGAAAGACAGGGAACATGTGAGATGTTTAATATTTTCCTGGAAAGGGGCACAATATGGATCTTAAGTTTAGACAAAAAATTATTTGGTTACATTTGGAAAAGGGATTCTTGTTTGGTTAAACTATACTAAAGATTACAATTTGCACTGAACACTGTTCTGGGTATCTATATAGGTAGAGGTAATGTTAGCCACATTAGAAATGTGCTACACTCAGGATTTTCCTATTGTTGTGGTGACATTGCCATCAAATAAAAAAGTAATCCACTGGGTCTTCACCTCCTCAGTTGCCCGGAGTACACGAAGACTCTGGTGTTCACTCTTGCAGCCAAAAGCAGAACAGTTGTTGAGCTCATTAATTATGCAGTTTTATAGCTCATTGACTACTGGTTCCTTGGTTAATACTCAGAAACTGGATACAATTCTGAGTGACTTGAAAAGCTGGAATGCAATCTGGATGAGAGGGGCTAGAGGAATGGCGGCAGTCAGAGTCTGTATATTCTTAAGAGTATTTATATTTTTTAAAATATAAAAATTAAAAAGGGAAAGTCACCACATGGGACCTTTAGGTTAAATTCAGACATGGATTAAGTCTTGTCGTTGGCTAAAGAAAAATTCAGCAAAGATCTCCACTTAAGTTTTTAGTCTAGAACTAAGATTTAATCCTCATCAGGGAGAATGAGTCATCGTGTTACAATGAGTAATCCATATGTCACATCATGTGTCAGTTTGAGTCATCATATCTCTATGAGTAGCTACTTTTTTAGTTTGTAATCTGTGCAGAAGAGAGTAGAGACAAACTGGCCTCTATTGTCGAACCTGATCTGACCTATCAAATTGGGCGCATCCAGTCTCTCTCCACACAGCATGGCTTCTGATGAAAAGCGAGCACAAGTCTGTGTTTAAAAGGACATTTTGGAAAGCAACCCCATCATTGCGTGGGATGAAAGTTTAGGTTGGCCAAAGACCGTCATGTGGATAAGGTTAGGGTGAGGTTTCGGTCACAGTAAAATAAACCAATTTTCACTGAAAATGCAACAACGGATTATTCCAAATAACTATGGACATGATGTGAAGCTATGCTCCTATTTCTGTGTTGCACAACTTTAGCAGCTGCAGTGAAGCAAACCAGCAAGGAATAATTTTTTAAAGCATGAATTTGTTTGTTTAGACGGGAAAGTACACATCAGTGGAGCGTATCAGAGGAGGGGAGTTTTCACGCTACCGTCAGAATATGATGGACTTGTTTTTATTGTTTGTTTTAGCATAAACGTGAATAATTACCTCCTGCCACCTCCTTTTTTGGATATGCTTTCACTGTTCTATTGCAGTCTTCTGCTCTGCATGTGTTTACTAGTCCAAATCACTGAAATGTTATCATTGGAACCTGCTAACTATGACTCACTTTATAAAACATGAATCTCTAAAACAGATGAATTCTCAGCATCTGATAGAAGATAAATATAGGAGACAAATCCCAGCATACAGATATAAACACAGTAAACTGACAGGAGTTCAACTGGAGTTGAGACGTTTTTACCAAGAGAAGTATAGAAACAAAGGATGCAAATGATCTTCGTTTCTGTCTTAGAGAAAAAAATTAAAACTTGTTTCCATTGTCCTGGTTTGCAAAGGGTTAAATTTAGCCAATTGTGCACAGCAAGTTTTTGAATTATTCAATAGGTGACAGATTCTTGAACATTGAATTAATCCACGCTCATTGTTTGGTGTCACTCCAAAGGACAATATTCAGATAGTGCGACAAGACAACTATGTGACCAGTCACTACAAAAGGCCAACTTATTGTGCAGCTTTATTCAAATGAGACAGTCACACAGATGGCAAGAGAAAGACCAGAGCAGGATTTTGGCGTGTATGGATGCTGGCATGTCATCCATGTCCATTACCAGGCAATTTCCACAACTTCATTATTTGTAGTATTAAAAAAAAAACAGTTTCAGACAGCATAGTACAACAAACTATCTCCCACATGACTGCAGACCATGTGTCACCACCAGAGATCAGGATACGTCCAACTTGACCATCTGCAAAATGGTTTGCAATAAGCTACAGAGACTGCTGATGAGAAAATATCTGCTTGAACAGTGAGGAATCATCTGATGGAAGGTAGTTTGAGATCAGATCAGCAGCACCAAGGCTTTGATCTATTGACAGAGCAGCATCCTGATTGGCTCCAGTAGGCAACCGCTCAAGTTCATCAGACACTAGCTAAGATGGAAGCCAGTCCTTTTTAATTCACAAATCTTATTTTCAGTTGTACAGGGCAGATGGAAGATGCTGCTTTCAGTATTATCGACAGGAACTCTACACGGATGTCATTATTCTTCAGAGAGCAGCCCAAGAAGGTGCTAGAGTGACAGTATGGGCAGGGATGTGTCATGGGCAAAAGCACATAATATCTCCTCAATGGCCATGGCAATGACCAAAAATATCGAGATAAAATTGTCACAGGCAGGTTATCTACCATCACTTCACAATTTAACAAGACAACAAGCATCCTCATGTCTCCAGAATATGTGATGCTCTAGATGGATGTGATCCTGTCCGAGAGTGTCAATGACCTCATTACCTCTACGTGTCAAAGATTTCTTGTCTCTGATCACATTTTCCATCCGCCAGTGATGGTTTCCGGAGTAGTCATACTTGGTTGTTTAAAGATGTCCAATCTGCGGTAGAGATGCCAAGGGTTGTGACAAAAATGCTTTTCCCCGATGTAGAAAGATAACTAGAATATCATAAGGCATTATATGTTGTGTTTGTGTTTTTGTTCAGGATATATAACATGAAACTGTTGGCTTGTTGTCTTATACTTCAGCCTACTAAAGACAAACAGACTGTGTGTTAATAAGTGTGCATCTTTGCCTTGCAGCAACATGTTCCCAGATAATCTGGTGCAGGCCACATTTCAGCAGGTGAGATGTTTGATATCACAAACTGTAGTTAAAATGACAAGGAGTTTGTTTAGTTACAGAATTTAAATGATCGATCTCAATGTGCTTCTCTTTCTATTCCCTGGCAACAGTATCGAACAAACAGCGAAATCATTGTAAAACCCAAGCCAACGCTGAGTCAGGCCCAATCAGAGTCCTCCACACGGAGAGCGCTCATTTACGGCATCCAGGACGATAATGGAACTGATATCCAGAACTTTGCTCTTGACCTGACGCCACCTCCAGATGTGTTCATACGGACTCGAGAAGGAACAAGCGATGGAATGAACGTCCTTGGGATTGTTATTTTCTCAGCCACTATGGGTACAAATAGGCTTTATTATGCTATTAATTCATATCAGCACCTTTTGATTTCAAATGTTGAATTTCATATTGTATATTAAACTGCTTTCATGATTAAACTCAATCATGTTGAAGCCATTTGTTTTCACAGGTATCATGTTGGGAAGGATGGGGTCAAATGGCAGTGCCTTGGTCAACTTCTGCCAGAGTCTGAATGAGGCTGTCCTAAGAATTGTTGCCATTGTTATATGGTAATCATTTTTTTCACACTTTCTTACTTGAGGATGCTGTAGAGGATTATAAACACATACGCAACTCGCTGCCTCAATGTCATTATTGATTATATATAAAATTACTTAAGAATTCAGTAACTTTTATAGCCTAGCCATGCTAGCCCCATGTTTCTGACGGCACAAGGGTCTAGGGAAGCTCGGCAGGGAGGGAGGCGGGCTAAAAGGTTGTCTATCAAATCCCTCTGCAGCAATTGGGTAGGTACACAACCAATCAACGCAACGAATAAGCTGACATAGTTCCGAGAGCACCGGCGGATTGTGGCTAAGTCCCATTAGCTTCCCAACCAGTGGAGCCAACTGGTATATTAAGGATTTGCCATATCCCGTCGGCATAAATCCAAATACGTCTTTCTTCTCAATGAAACACTTAAGTGCCGTCCTTTGTTTATCTTTCAAGTTGAATTTTAGCTTCAAATCTTTAAGGGCTGTGGCCAAAGCCGAGTCGAAAGATAACCGTTTATTGTGCGCCGGTTGTTTCTGTCAGAATCGTCACGCCTCTGTCGTCACTTAGTTACGCCCGCCTTCTGACTCTACACTTCATGGTGATTGGTCCGGCCAGTTTTAGGAGAATCCAGCCTCGAGCCTTATGGAGGGTAACTAGACCCACCCTGGCAGAGAATTAAATTAGTTGCCGTGGGTTGTCTAGCGCGGCTAGGCTATAACTTTTATGCAGTTTGCAAAAAATAGCATTAAAAAATTGCAGTTTAAAGTTAGAATAATCATATATATACAATATCTGAGTCTGCAGACACAAGTTGTGTTCCCCTAACACAGAAAAACAGAAGAGGTTTTTAAAAATGCTTTTTAAAATGTCTTATTTACCCACTCACTAACTCCATTACCCTTTCAGCTCTTGTTCTTCTGTGTTGTGGGCATATATATGTTCTTTCCACAATTAAATTCCAGCAAATTGCTGTTCCACTCTGCCCTTACATGCCTCAATTCGCCATGTTTCTGTAATGTTTTTGAGGGGGTTGTTCGCCTTTTTTGATAGAGACAGTGGAAGGCAGACAGAAAAGATGGAAGTAGACAGACAGAGACATGAAGTAAGTCAGCAAGAGATGGAACTGAACCGGGGTTAATGCAACAGCTAGTACTAGGTCACCCGTAATGTGTTTTTACTCACATTATTAAGTATCACATTCAAAAAAGTTAATGGAAATGTCGAAATTAAAAAAACTTTCCGCATTTTGGAAAAACAGTTTTCATGCTCACTTTATCTTTTAGGTAACTATTTTGAAAAGGAGTGAATGAAACACTTTTTCTGAATAAACTCTGACATAAAAATCTTACATGACTGATCAGCTGTTTCTGCCTCTGCTATTGTCTTGATCTTAGCATGAATTATGGTCGATATCAACTGACATTAAAGAATAATTACTACTTTCCTGACTGAAAATAGTTCTCGAAAACTTACCTACATTTTTTTCCTCTACTTTTTCTGCTCTGTTTATAGTCATGTGTAACACCGCCTGAGCTGCCAACCTCTGACAATACTGCACAGATCTTTTTTTGTCCTACACTTAGTACGTTTCCTTTAAATTCTCCCGACAGTTACATACAATGCGTTACTACTATCAGATAACTGTGTGTAGGTCATATGTAGTTTTACTTCTAAGACACTGTATCAACACAGAATTGAATGAATATTTCAAGAATAAATTGCTCTACTTTTAAAAGGTAGAGTCTGTGATTCTTTTGCAGCTCTAGCATGTACATCTCACAGTGAATTTGTTTGACAGGCACTTTGGCTGACTCTGAGCTCTGACTGTCCTCATCTTGCCAGGTACTTTCCATTCGGCATTGTTTTCCTGGTGGCCGGTAAGATTCTGGAGATGAGCGACCCCTCTGCCATGGGGAAGAAGCTCGGTTTCTACGCCGTCACCGTGGTCTTTGGTCTGGTGTTGCACGGCTTGTTCATCCTGCCTGCCATGTACTTCTTAATCACCAGAAAGAGCCCCATCGTTTACATCCGGGGAATCCTGCAAGCCCTCCTCATCGCCCTGGCAACATCCTCCAGGTAAAGAAAGTTACTAAAGAGTGAACTGTTACTACTTTTGTCTACATTCTAGTGTTATAAAGAGAACAGATCAATGAGTTCCTCATTTGTGGATCACAGTTAGGCATCCCTGAGTCCTACCCACAGATTCTGTGCTTTCCTTTTGTTGGAATATTACCATGAAAAGCCTCAAAGGGATGTTGAGAGATCAGAAAACATCTGGTGTGTGTGGGAAGAGATGGGAATGTAAAGGAAGGTTTGTTTAGACAGGCACCTCTTTCACTCAGTGTACATGTGTGCAAGCACATAGATAGTGTAGTATTTTATGAATAGACTGTACTTGGAGTGCAAATGACCATGTCAGTGTTTTGCATACTTTCAGCCCCGCTACATTAGCAGACGTTGTGTTTACTGTGGTAGATTTGTGACTGGTTTCATTGTGAGCCCACATGGAAATGAATGAAAACAAGTTGTTGCCTGGAAGGAGGAACAGTGATAAACTGAAAACACAGCAGTGTGCTTTGGAAAATGCTCCTCAGCTATGCATAAACGGATTAAAACACACAAAAACAAAGGCATGGTCTGTTAAAATTTACATTTTCCCTGTTCTTGTAACTGTAAAAGACAGATTGTGATGTAACATTGCTGCCAATCACTGTCTTACAATGTGAAATTTAGTGGCTGCTACAGTGATTCTCTTCATCAATAATGCATGTGTTTGCTCAGGTCAGTAAAAAACATCTGCTGCATGCTGAATATCTTGTAAAACATTATTACCGTTTGTTCTTGTTCAGCAGTTTCTTTCACTACAACAAATCATAAACAGATTCCACTTGTTTATATGCATGCCTGGGAGAAATTAGGAGATGGTTATGTAACTGTTCTGTCTTCCTCAGCTCTGCCACTTTGCCTATAACCTTCAAGTGCCTTCTAGAGAACAACCACATCGACCGCCGCATCATCCGCTTCGTACTACCAGTGGGCGCCACCATCAACATGGACGGCACCGCTCTCTATGAGGCTGTGGCAGCGATTTTCATCGCACAAGTTAATAATTATGAACTGGACTTTGGCCAGATCATTACCATCAGGTCAGTGGGCCGCGCTGTTTGCCATCTGTGCTTTTTAAGCTCATTACCATGGTTAAGATATCATCATTTTAAAGCACTGATATCAACAATGAGGAATCCTTTACACTGAATAGCACCAACACATTACGGGATAGTTGAGGCATCATGGTGGATCTGAAGTTGTTTAGATTTAACAGTTCATTTTTCATCATTAAATGAGTATCATCCATCCATCTATCCATTCTCTATACACCGCTTTATCCTCACTAGAGTCGCGGGGGATGCTGGAGCCTATCTCAGCTGACTTGGGCGAAGGCAGGGGACACCCTGGACAGGTCACCAGTCTGTCGCAGGGCTACATATACAGACAATCAATCACACTCACACTCACACTCACACCTACGGGCAATTTAGAGTGATCAATTAACCTCAGCATATTTTTGGACTGTGGGAGGAAGCCGGAGTACCCGGAGAAAACCCACGCATGCACAGGGAGAACATGCAAACTCCATGCAGAAAGATCCCAGGCCCACCCTGGGATTTGAACCAGGGATCTTCTTGCTGCAAGGCGAAAGTCCTAACCACTATATTACTGTGCAGCCCTAAATGAGTATCAGTGAAACACATTTTATTATATTTTAAAAATTTCACAGTATCAGAGCTTTAATCAGGTGCAGCAGAGGCGAAAGTTACTAAGAAGGTCCTGTGATTCATCAAGAAATCCAATCCAACAAAATCCTCATGAGTTTGAATCTCTTTTTTTAACACTCTCACTCCAAAGCAGTTTTTCTGGTCTCATCACATTTTTACTCACTATGGGCTCATTTTCACTGCAATATAAAGTTATGCTGCCATAAACCACAAAAAAAGAAAACACAAAAGTACCATTTCTTTGATTATTTATTTTACAAAAAATGAAAAAAAAAAAATGGAATCAGCACGTAACGCAATAGAGCCCACAGGCATTAATACATTTTCAATTTTTTTCCATACTTGTCTCCTATCCGCTCTGTAGAAACACAGCAGGCAGTTCAGCCAAAAAATCTCAGAAAGTTTGTAATATGGCTGTTGATTGCAACTGAGTCATTAATGGGGTCCAGGTTTCACAAAGCTTTTATTGTTTGTTTGTTTTTGTTACAGAATAGGAAGAATTGAATAGTTTTATAGAAATACCCCAACATTAAGCTTAGTGTATTTAGCAACAGAACAGCAAATTGCAGATAAATTATCTGTTTTTACAGTTTCTGGCTCTGACAAATGGTGTAATTTTTTCAGATTTTATTTGTTTGGTTTTATTTTATTTTTTGAAATTATGGTTTGGCTAAATTGTTAACCCATTATTCAAATCTCTGCATATAGAAGACATTAATGTGTCTCTTAAAGCACTGTTTGAAATGATTTTCATCACTGTACTGGAGCTAAAAAACATTTCAGACCAAACCAAAGACTGAATCTGGTAGTGAACAAAGGCCTCTCATCAAGTACAGGATATATTTTTTATTGATTGTTTCTAGTAACACTGACAAGAAATAAAAACTTGTTAATGTTTTAGTACTTCAAGGAAGAGCTCGACAATGCTACACTAGTACAAACTCTGATGGAGTCTGATATCGGCATAAATACTAAAGAGAAAGAGCATATAAGAGCATATAAAAGAAGTGCTTATGAAAACATAACATTTGGAAATCTTTTCTAAAATACTGTGTTGGCCTGGATATAGGACGCCCATGATGACTGTTATACTCATCACTAAAGCCATTTCTAGCATAGAAGTGAAACCTGAAAATAGCATAAAACAAACATAGCTTACACAAATTGTAGACAATGGATAGATCAGAGCTGTAGCCAGTCATTCTTCCTTTCCAGCAGGAGCAAAAAATGAGCAGTTTGGCTGCATTTGACGCACGCTGTTTCAGTGACTGCGCTCAAAATCACATATTTTTTCTTTTTACATAAAGTGTACACTACAACTTCCTTACAAAGGATGTACTGCTCCATACAGCATGTATACTATTGGACCTCTCTTATATATCCACCACTCAAGTTGATTTATACTAGTGTGAGACGCAGTGATGTGACTGTGCAGATGTCTGTGGGTCAAAATGGTCAGAAAAACATGCTGCCTTGCATGCTTCGATGTACTATGTCTTTTTCTGGCACGGTTTATGTCATGGTAGTATGGATATTGGAACGTATCCAATGTGTACAGGGCTAAGTCTCTCGCTTCATGCAGCTGTACGCCAGCAGTGTAACCAGCAACAAGGAAAGTCTAGCTAAACAATATCTGAATGATTGTAAAAGGGTGTTGTTGTCATCAAAATGTTTTATTGTTATCCAGCGTCACAAGGGTGAGTATAAACAGTTCAACCATTTAGAACCACTTTTGAGAGGTTCAGGAACACCAGTGACAGCACAAACTAAAAAGTCCCCAGTTCCCATACAGCTAGGCTTGAAGGGCATTAAACACGTTGTTGTGTTGTTTAATTATGAGTTACAATCTTCAAGATGAGAACAAAAACTACTTCTTGAGTCACGTGTAAATTGATGCGTATTTGACTGTTTTATCAGCACACGAAAGAAGCACATTTTCAGAAAATACAAGATGTTACTTTCAAATGAAGCCTTTCACATGCATTTTAGCCTCATTCTTCAGTTATAAACTTTTCCATTTGGTTCAGCTGAACAAGCGAAAATGCCATTAAAAAGAGTCGATGTTAGACCTCAAATAAAAGACCACTTTTCCAAACCCCATTTCCAGAAAAACTATCGTCTCATATTCAGTATGTTCTGTTATGTAATAAGACCTTTTTAAACTGTGTTCTTATTGACTGGAATATTGCTGCTGACACACACTGCTTTCTTCAGCATTTGTCAATCTTGGTTTTGCCACTGTGTGTTTTTCTATATAATGCAATATAGTAACTATAGATTGAAAATATCTGCTAATCTCTCTCTGAAAAGAGCCATGAGGCCTCGATAATGCACCATATCCCAGTCACACCACCACTGGATCTCTAACCCCAAACCACAGCTCACCCTCCCTCTGTGATGAGTGCTGGATCATCCCATCCTCAACCTCTGGATCTGCACCAGAGATCAGATGGACCAACGGGCAGTTTGCTCATTTCACAACACACAGGATGCTTCTCAGTACGAAGCTGGACAGTTGCCATGGAGACATCACTAGTTTATTCGATTGTGAGCGAGCCTCAGGGACAAGCCTCACCTTTAGATTCCGTCCCAAGAACAAATTAAAGTAAGAAGATACTTCATTAATTCAATCTAATGTGTGCCTGTTCAACACACCATGATCAACATTTGAAGCAGGAGTTCATCGAAACAACCCACAGGGCAGCTCAATAAAGTCAGTGACAACATCGAGAAAAAAGCAGGTTTAAATTGTGTTTGAGATTCATTAGGAATCCATCACACCTGATGTACTGCCAGGCCAATATGTGGATCCATTTTAATTACTTCCCACTTACAGCTACTATGTTTATTAACATCTTTCAAATTATTCTGATGATATGAGAACTTTTAGTTTGTAGACAAATTAAACAGTCCTTATTAAAAATGGTGGGCATTTCTCATCTACTGTGCTTATGAAAAAGCATTCATTTTTGAAGTTTTCCATTGCATATTATCAATTTAATTTGGCTTTTTTTTTGGCAAGAATTTACAAAAAGGGCACTTTCATGTAAAGTAAAAATAGATTTCTACAAAGTAATGCCAATTATTTATGAATATAAAATGCATAAAATTAGTGACTGAGTATTCACCCCCTTCTAATCAGTGTTTAGCAGATGTACCTTTGGCTGTAATTTAAGCGTTGAGCATGTATGGATTTATCTACATCAGCCTTGCACATCTGGAAACTGCAATTTTAGTGAGTCCTGCCACAAATTCTCATTTTAGATTGAGATCTGGGCTCTGACTAGGCCACTCCTGAACATCCTCCTTGCTGTCTTTAAACCATGTCTGTGCAGCTTTGGCTGTAAGGTTTGCTATATTATCTTGCTGGAAAACAAATCTTCTGCCAAAGTCGCAGATCTCTTGCAGGTTGCATGAGGTTGTCCTCCAGGATTTACAAGCCTTGTAGGGTCTGCTCCTGAGAATCCTCCCCACGTCATGATGTTGCCACCATCAAGCTTCTGGTTGGGGATGGTGTGCCTGTGATGATGTGCGCTTTTAGCCGTCTGCAAAAAAAAAAGGTCTAGTTTGACAGCCAAAAGGGCATTTTTTGTCTTGTCAGAACAAGAGAATCTTCTTCCAGTTGACTTGAGTCTCACGTCATCGGGTGAACTCTGGTGGAGATTTAATAAGAGCTTTTTTCATCAGTGGCATTCTCTTTGCCACTTCCTCCCATAAAGCTTTGAATGGCGAAGAGCCTGGGCCACAGCTGATGTATGTGCAGTTTCTTCCATCTTGAAGCATGAGTCATATAGGTCTTGGCGGTCTCACTCACTAGTCTCTTTCTGATCTTTAAGGACGGCCTGCTCCAGGCAGACTTACGCATGTGCCATATTCCTTCCATTTCTTAATAATGGATTTATCTCTGCTTCAAGAGATATTCAGGGGCATGGACATTTTCTTGTATCCGTCCCCTGACTTCAGCCTTTTCACCGAATTGCTTGCAGTGCTTGGAGTGCTTAGAGTGTTCTTTTGTATTTGCGTTGTGATTATAGCTAGGAGAACTGATTCATCAGTGACTGGACCTTCCAGATGCAGGTGTTTTTATACAAGTACATTCACTTCATTTATACATATGAGACATTCACTCAAATCAGATGATCTTAACCATGATTCAGTGCTTAGAAGCAATAAGAGGAGAAATGTTTTAATAGGCACAAGTACCTAATTTAATGTCACTTCACTAATTAGTCTGCATAATATGGATTTCTCAGTTTCTTTTCATCGATGGACAACGTTCCACTTAGGACAGACAATGGAACAAATTTTATAGGACCTGTTTTTTTCTCCTCTGCGGATGCAAACAGTAGCACAACTGACTGCTTTCTATTCACCTTGGAAGAACTCTTCAGTACATGCACAGAAAATCGATCCCTATTCCACACAAGCTCATTACAAATGAAGAAAAAAAATGGGCCAACCTGGTGCACTTACAGTGAAGCAGTGAATGTCATTTTTATAGGTATGGCTTGGTCATTCAAGTATCTATCAGGCACTCCCAGAATCATATTATTAAACAGCTGCAATGTTTTTCAGACTTTGTATTGTTTTGGTTTGACTAGAAATGTATTCATAGCCCATACTCTACACACATACTTTAGAGCTCTGAGTATTATACCCATAGTTGAAGTGGCTCTCGCAAGGACTTAATGGTGGACTGAAAAGAAGCTGGTTTTTGTTTCAGAGCGTGTCTGTCTGCTAGTATGCTGTCATGCTAAGTTACATATCTTGAAAAGACACTATAAGCAGGTATAAAACACACTGAAGGAAAAGGAGAAACACAAAAAGCAAAATATGGGCTCTTTTAAGGAGCTGGCCTCAGTCTTGCTGCAGAAAAAAAATTCTGCTGCAGCCTCAAACATCATTCTCCCCAAAGACCACCTTTAAATTATGGACATCTGTAAACCTATGGAGCAAACAGATTTTTACTCTATTATGATTTCTTGTACTTTATTAGAATTAAATGCTCAAACTTTCCTTCAGTGTAGAAACACAGATTTTATTTTCACAATTACTACTGGCATGCAAACTCAGCATCAGTATAACATAATATATAAAAATGAATTATAAAAAAGCGCATTCATTTATATTACTTCCAAGGTAGCCACCTTCATTATTAATTGGTTAACATTATGGTGATTTTTAAATATTTCTTTCAATAATTTCTCTCATCTTGGTTCATGTCAGGGAGACGAGAAGACTCAACTTTAGTTAAAACTTTGCACCGCTGCTGTTTTCGTTCTTTTTTTTCATTAATTCTATTTGTCTGTTGGTGGTCCCTTGGTTACATGTGAGGTTGGTTCTTTTGGGGTGAAATGCTGTCTGCCAGAGAGTTGTTTTTTGACACTAGCAAAGTCTGACATTTTGAGAGCTTACGTAGCGGATTTAAGTATAGAAAATCATTGCCTGCAGCATTAAAACTAAAGCACAGTACTGACAGAAAGATGAAAGGCTGGAGAGCAGCAACAACATAGGAGAGAACTGCAGAAGTGGTGACTTCTGTGAGACTGAAACTAACTTGTTCTTAAAACAAAAGCCCATAGCGGGGTTAAAACGACACCACCACTGCATTGGTCAGGCTCATTTTCCTCTCCTGTTGTTATTAAATTATTAAATCTTGTATTTGTTTATCAACCAGCATCACAGCCACCGCAGCCAGCATCGGTGCAGCAGGGATACCGCAGGCCGGACTGGTCACCATGGTAATAGTACTAACATCCGTTGGATTGCCGACTGATGACATCACTCTCATCATTGCAGTAGACTGGGCTTTGTAAGTGTTCTCAAAGATCCAAACTAATCATAGAAGAGCAGAAATTCAGCTTCATTTGTCTAAAAATCCACCCTCAAATGTCCTCCTGTGCTACAGAGACAGGTTCCGCACCATGGTGAACGTAATGGGGGATGCTTTGGCGACAGGCATCATGGCACACATCTGCAGGAAGGACTTCATCAAAGAAGGCGATGGGGTGAGTTACGATTATGGATTCAGTCTCAAAAGTGTCGACAAATCAAGATGTAAAAACTTAGCAATGATCGAGCTGATAAATCCCCCAGTGTGCTGTCAATACCTCCTGAGGCTGAAAACCACATGCTGCTTGTTTCTTATAATGTCAGAGCTCTTTCTAGACACTCCATAAGTGTAGACCTTTAGAAAAAGGTGGAAATGTTTACCAAACAATATGTAAGCACATGTAGTGATGGGAAAGCAGCATAAAAATATAAAGTATTGGCCCCTGAATCTGTTTTTTAAATCTCTTAAAGGCATTATGGAGGATGTTTTTGTTGTTTAATTTGTCTGATTCACATAAAATGAATATACTGACCTTTAGTGGACTTGTATGTATGGTTTCTAAAAGAATAAAAAATTAAAAAAAAATAACTGTGGACATGGCAGGACCTGAAAAACATCAGCCAATCAACGCGCTCGGACCAAGGCGTTTGGTTTGCTCCCTTTCCTGTCAATCAAAAATCTTCCGGCTCAGGCCTAGTTACGTAGATTACGTACGCCTTGGACTTACGTGTTTTGTGTATGTGTTGCTTTGGTATAGCTTCGTAGTTAGCTGGCAACTTGTTTTGCTCATCTTTTTTTACATAATGGCAGATAAAGATCCAGGGGGACCCAGCCGTAAAAGAAAGGCATTTTTTGAGGTCAGAGGAAAATAAAAGACAACTGGATCGTGAGAATGCAAACACAAAAGTGATTATTGGCGAGTCATTTGGGCAATGGCATCAGCTCAAGCAACAAATGGACCTAAAGACAGATGCCTTGGTTGCTAAATTCCTTCTGGACAGGTAAAATGTATTATTGTATTATACTGCGGCTGTAGGCAACTTCACGAGTCCTACGCAAGTTTCTGGAGGGGGGCGTTTCTTCGTAAATGTTAAGAGGGGGGAGGTTAGAGGGGGCTGAGGAAGAGGTTGTATGTGCGCATGCGCATGCTACATTCAAAGTCGTAGGAAATTAAATCTCCTCTAATGCCTTTAATGTCTTGTCTGCTCATAGGTGCCTTTGATCTGTGAGACCAAAACGGCAATGAGCACCCCACCTCTGATGAACTGCCACAACAAGAACGGCAACTACCGGCCTCCGTCCTCAGGGGTCAAACACGAGCTCGTCCCTCCCGACGTCGCCCGACTCATGCAGCTGGAGGAAGGCGTTCGGCCACTTTCAGACAGAAAGAAGCCTCCGGTTCCTCCGAGGCACCTAAAGAAGAGCAAAGAACACTGCACCATTGACATGAATGGCCTTGAGACCAACGTATAGCCTCTTCATGGAGTTTGGTGGATTGTCTGTGTAGTTGTGATGATGACGGGGACAAAGGACACCTGTGCAGTTTGGAGAAGCTCGTCTTCGTCTCTCAGCTTGTTGTAGTCGGAACGTTTCTGTGATGAAGCGTTCTGAAAACTGCGAGGAGCATCTGAGTTCAAAGCAGTTGATTAGCAGCAGCAAAACAAGACTGAACAGTGACAGCGGTTTCATGATTTCAATCGTAAAGCTGACCCTTGTTCTGGACTTGCAGGATGAGCTCACATTGAAGACTCTGAACATAGATGCGAGCACTAGCTATCAATTAACTGATTTTTATTTGATATCTACATTTTATATGATTTCTACGTTTTTTTTGTCAGTGTGCAACACGTTATTATGACAAGTGTTTATTATGTTTTATACTTCTGTACTGCAAGCAGCCACGTGCTTGTGTCGCAAGAGACAAGACAGGATTGGATGAGCTGAGAGATCAGGAGGCAAAGTGAAATGCCCTAACTGTTTAATTTTGCCTTAACAACGCTGGTGGTGCTAGGCTAACGGTGATGACGGGGAAGAAGCAGCGAAACAAAAGATCAGAAACTTCACCTTCCCCGTGGTCATGTTTGACGTGGGAAAAACAGAGATTTGAATGGTTTCATGTATTTGAACAGTCACAGGAGCACTTGATTTAATTAAGCTTTCTGGCACATGAGCCTAAAAACAACCACTGGCAGTTTAATTCAAGTGTTTGTTAGTTGAGTCCACATCAAACAGGAGATCTTAACTTTTCCACATCCATAAAACATGAGGTTACTTTACAGTTTTTGCATTTCCACTGCATTTATTGATGTAGTCTTAATACACTGATGCACTGAAGCAATTTAGTTCAAGGATCGGTTCATTTCTTCCTCCTGTCTATAATGGATCTCAATGACTGTGGCCAAACTCCAACCAATGGAGGATGATAATCGAGTTTAGTGAAAGCTGATTATACACTTATCAGTCTGATTTGGCTGGTTGTATTCCTTATTTCTGAATTACTAACTGGTCAATGGCCATATTTCTGTAACATTATGTGCATTTTCAAGTATTTGATTAGAAAAGGTTGATGGAAACAGCAAAATTGGAAAAACTTAAAGTTTACAGTCACTTGAGGCAGTTTCTGGCTTTTTCATTAAAGAGTTAATGCTTCATAGAAGATGGAAATACCTTTCTGAACATGCTTTGACAAACCAAACATTTACCTTTACATGGCTGATCAGTTGTTTCTGCACCTCTAGTTGTCTTCGTGTCCAGAGAGCATGAATCTTGGCTGATAATAGCCGACATGAAAGAATAATTACATCTTGCCCTGTTGAAAACAACTCCTGAATACTTCTCTACAGTTTCATGTCACATGAGAACAAGGCAACTGGTTTTACTTATTTCTTGTTGAGGTTTTTTTTTAAACAGTTCCAACCGTCTGTAACATAACCTACACCACAACCGTCTGAAGACACCATACAGCTTGGTTTATATGGTTCAACATCGTTAATTGAAACAGGCATGAATGACATTTGATGCAATTAAATTTTTCTCAGAACACAATATTTTATGTCTCTGGTACATCAAATGCTGGCTCTGGGATTTTTTCAAACTATTTGGTCAATTTCAAACCAGCATATCAACTTATTCTGAAATGTCCTCATGTCGTTCGCACCACTCACCAAAAATTCTGCATATAATTGCACCAACTCACGTCTTTTCATGGACTTCATAAATTATAACACGTCTAAAATTTGCGCCATCTGAACACACCTCTAAAGTTTTACCACAGTAGAAAATGACAACTTAATGGCTGGTCTGAGCAGATCAGGAGTTTTTTTAAAAGACAGACTTAAACAAATCTGAACCTATCCTTCAAATATAAATGGTTAGATTTCTCAAAAGTACTTTTTACTCTTGTCACATAAAGTTGCTTTTTACTCTGTCAAATACTAGGTTTTGTATTTTGTCATTTCACGGTGTTGTCACCACCTTGCAAAGCAACTGCCAGAGATTTCAGTGCAGTTCTCAACACACAGTATTTGTCTCACAGGAAGAAAACATTCTGAGACATGTTTTATTTTTTTATATCTGTTTTTTTGTTGTTTTTTTATTATATGTCACGTGCAGAAGCTGCATATAGGAGGCGAATGAGAATTGATTAGTGACACTGTGTAGGAGAACCTGCAGAAACACTGCTTAATTAGAAAATACACAGACTTCTTAAGCCTTTTCAAATAATTTATTGCTGTGTTCAATGGCTGCATACTGTATGTGAAAATACGATACTGACGTATATGAAACCGGCACCGTACTCATAGCAACAGTGAGTGTTATAGGAGCATTTTCAGTGTCAATATAAAAATAATAGATCTCTATTTAGACAGTAAGAGTAGACTGTAGGAGCAGCTTGGACTGAAGCTTCATATATGCTGATGTTTTTGTCTATGGAATATTACATGCCCAAGCACATAATGAAATAATTACAGAGAAGTACTGATATACATGTTCATCCACACACTAAAAGTATAGAGAATTAAGGGCCAAGGTTGCATTTTTGACATTTTTAGTTTTGACCACAGACTATATAAAAAGATGGATGTAGCCACGGTAACTTCACACATTGGTTTGTGGACTATAGTTTAAAAGATATTGTTAAGTTTTTTTAAAAATACTGTACAGCTCCGCCCTAACACATACCCTGCTTTATATTTTTATTAACTCCAAATGCAACCATAAACAATGTTGTATTGAAGGTGACTTGAAGCTAGCAAATGAGAAAATAAATTTGATAACAACCAAAAAAATCTTTGGCCATCTGTCAGAGAAAAATGAAGAGACGTCTTCGGGAGTAGTTCTAAATCGATGAATTTGTAGACACTTTTTCATATTAGCTGATATCAGCCATGTTTCATGCTATCAATGATGAAGACAATGAATGCCGTGGTAAGAACTTATCACTTAAGTGAGTTAAATGTTTGCTATGCCAGAGTGTACTCGAAAAAGGTATTTACATGCCCAATCAAGTGCATAAAATATTTTTTCAAAAAACCCTTAAATAAGTAAAACATTTTTGCAAAATTGAGGGAATTTGTAAAGTGTAAAAAATGTATTTAAAACGTGGCTATTTTCTTGTAGACGTCAGTACGATCAGATTTCCTTTTGCAACCAGAGGAGTCGCCCCCTGCTGGCCACCAGAAACAATGCAGGTTTGAGGCCCTTGTGCTTTGGCTTCAGGTTTCAGACTCGGAGGCTACGTCCATCTTTTACATGCAATCTGTGGTTTCAGTTGGTTTTATTCTGGTGAAGTAGCAAGTCTAAGACGTCCAATCAAAATGATGCATGAATTGATCAATGGGGGCAACAAACACGCTCTGGATAATAGAGGTAAGAACAACTACTATGTCAGTTTTGGAGTGTTTGTTGGAATTCAATATCAGTTGTTGATTAAATGAACAATTTGTATCACGTCTAATATGTGTATGCATAATTAAAGGTTCTCTGTGGGGGTTTTGACCTTTGATTAATAGTCGACTATAATCCAACCAGTAAAAGTAGGAACAAATAAGACTAGTAGTGAATGAACCTGGAACAGTACTGAATTTGAAATGCCTTAACACTGCCTTGGCAAATGTTTTAGAAGGACGGAAGGAAGGAAACGCATTCAACACATTATTTCGGCTTCAAAGATGTGCTTTGGTTACTAAAATAGAACATAAACAAAACGTTTGACTGACTGAAAACTCCACAGGACACCTTTCATTTGTATTCTACATGGGATAAGTAGACTTTGCCTGTAGCAATAAAAACACAGTTCCAAATTCAGTTTCTATATATACTTAAAGGCCCCACATTGTGCTTGGTATAATGAGGACTTCAGGGATTGGATCTTGAAAGCTTTTCCAAGGTTTTGCTTTTTGTTATTCTTTTTTATATTCTTTTTTATATGTAATTGCCTTCACCAAGGAATTTATGTTTTCGTTAGCGTTCGTTGTTTTTTCTTTCTTAAGCAAAAGCTACTCAGTCGACTTTCATGATACTTGGGGGAGACGTGGAGCCTGGCAAAGGAAGAGGCCATGAAGTTCAGTATGGATCTGGATGACGAAGTTTGTCCAGAAATTTTTCGGATTTTGTCCCAATTTTAACCAAGTCCTTGCTCAAACAGAATCTCTGGATTCCTTGGGTTGTCCATGTATAACTATTAAATTATTCAGTTTGATAAATTATACAATATTGTCAGTTGTCAGTTATTGATTATAATAATTTAATTAGTCAGATAAATTTATGTAATATAGAGTTTTGTAGTCTCTTAACCTTAATATTTAAGGTGGTTGGGTAAATTTGAAATGTTATTGTAATTGTATGTAATCTTATTACTCCGCCAAGGAATTCAGTGGAGTTATGTGACGATCCATCCAACATTATACAAAGAGCAATTGATTAAATTGTAGGGTTGCTTCAGAGTCCCATCAGTTCCGGCCGACCGCTACATATTTAGGTCACGTGATTTGGTATCTGTACATAACATATGCATGCATGACACACTCCTGTGCTCAGCACAAGGTCATGTTGTTTGTGGGTACATCTACACTGCTCAAAAAAATTAAAGGAACACTTTGAAAATACATCATATTTCAATACGGGGAAAAAAACAAACTGGATATTAGCATTGATATACACACGTGGACAAAATTGTTGGTACCCCTCAGTTAAAGAAGGAAAAACCCACAATTCTCACTGAAATCACTTGAAACTCACAAAAGTAACAATAAATAAAAATTTATTGAAAATTAAATCATCAAAATCAGCCATCACTTTTGAATTGTTGATTAACATAATTATTTAAAAAAACAAACTAATGAAATAGGGCTGGACAAAAATGATGGTACCCATAACTTAATATTTTGTTGCACAACCTTTTGAGGCAATCACTGCAATTAAACGATTTCTGTATTTGTCAATGAGCGTGCTGCAGCTGTCAACAGGTATTTTGGCCCACTCCTCATGAGCAAACAGCTCCAGTTGTCACAGGTTTGATGGGTGTCTTCTCCAAATGGCATGTTTCAGCTCCTTCCACATGTGTTCAATGGGATTCAGATCTGGGCTCATAGAAGGCCACTTTAGAATAGTCCAACGCTTTTCTCTCAGCCATTCTTGGGTGTTTTTGGCTGTGTGTTTTGGATCGTTGTCCTGTTGGAAGACCCATGACCTGCGACTGAGACCAAGCTTTCTGACACTAGGCAGCACATTTCTCTCCAGAATGCCTTGATAGTCTTCAGATTTCATCGTACCTTGCACACTTTCAAGACACCCTGTGCCAGATGCAGCAAAGCAGCCCCAAAACATTACTGAGCCTCCTCCATGTTTCACCGTAGGGACAGTGTTCTTTTCTTCGTATGCTTGGTTTTTGAGTCTATGAACATAGAGTTGATGTGCCTTACCAAAAAGCTCCAGTTTGGTCTCATCTGTCCAAAGGACATTCTCCCAGAAGCTTTGTGGCTTGTCAACATGCATTTTTGCAAATTCCAGTCTGGCTTTTTTATGAGTTTTTTTCAGCAGTGGTGTCCTCCTTGGTCGTCTCCCATGAAGTCCACTTTGGCTCAAACAACGACGAATGGTGCGATCTGACACTGATGTACCTTGGCCTTGGAGTTCACCTTTAATTTCTTTGGAGGTTGCTCTGGGCTCTTTGGATACAATTCGAACGATCCGTCTCTTCAATTTGTCATCAATTTTCCTCTTGCGGCCACGTCCAGGGAGGTTGGCTACTGTCCCGTGGGTCTTGAACTTCTGAATAATATGAGCCACTGTTGTCACAGGAACTTCAAGCTGTTTAGAGATGGTCTTATAGCCTTTACCTTTAAGATGTTTGTCTATCATTTTTTTTCGGATGTCCTGGGACAATTCTCTCCTTCGCTTTCTGTTGTCCATGTTCAGTGTGGTACACACCTTTTCACCAAACAGCAGGGTGACTACTTGTCTCCCTTTAAATAGGCAGACTGACTGATTATGAGTTTGGAAACACCTGTGATGTCAATTAAATGACACACCTGAGTTAATCATGTCACTCTGGTCAAATAGTTTTCAATCTTTTATAGAGGTACCATCATTTTTGTCCAGGCCTGTTTCATTAGTTTGTTTTTTTTAATAATTATGTTAATCAACAATTCAAAAGTAATGGCTGTTTTTGATTATTTAATTTTCAATAAAATTTTTATTTATTGTTACTTTTGTGAGTTTCAAGTGATTTCAGTGAGAATTGTGGGTTTTTCCTTCTTTAACTGAGGGGTACCAACAATTTTCTCCACGTGTGTATACTGGATAATGTGTTAGGAATGAAAAGTGCCACATTGTTTGATGGGAATGAAAATTATCAACCCCCCAGGAGGGCTAAATTCAAGACACCCCAAAATCAAAGGGAAAAACTGATGTGGCAGGCTAGTCCATCTTTCTGAAATTCCTTGGCAGCAACTCAAAACGGTACTCAGTAGTTTGTATGGCCTCCATGTGCTTGTATGCATGACTGACGATGCCGGGACAAGCTCCGAATGAGATGATGGATGGTGTCCTGGGGTATCTCCTCCCAGAACTGGACCAGGGCATCGCTGAGCTCCTGGACAATCTGAGGAGCAACCTGACGGTGTCGGATGGAACAAAACATAATGTTCCAAAGGTGTTCTATTGGATTCAGGTCAGGTGAGCATGGGGGCCAGCTAATGGTATCAGTTCCTTCATCCTCCAGGAACCGCATGAGTTCTATTACCACATAAGACTGGGCATTGTCGTGCACCAGAAGGAATCCAGGACCACTGCACCAATGTAGGGTCTGACAATGGGTCAAAGGATTTCATCCTGATACCTAACGGCAGTCAGAATGCCGTTGTCCAGCCTGTAGAGGTCTGTGCGTCCCTCCATGGATATGTCTCCCCACACCATCACTGACCCACCACCAAACCGGTCATGCTGAACAATGTTACAGGCAGCATAACGTTCTCCACGGCTTCTCCAGACCCTTTCATGCCTGCCACATGCACTCAGGGTGAACCTGCTCTCATCTGTGAAAAGCACAGGGCACCAGTGGTGGACTTGCAAATTCCTGTGTTCTATGGCAAATGCCAGCCGAGCTCCACGGTGCCAGTCAGCGAGCACAGCGGGTACTAGAGGACGCTGGGCCCTCAGACCACTCTCATTACATCTCTGTCTGATAGACATTCACACCAATGGTCTGCTGGAGGTCATTTTGAAGAGCTATAGCAGTGCTCATCCTGTTCCTCCTTGAACAAAGGAGCAGATAACTGTCCTGCTGATCGGTTGAGGACCTTCGACAGCCCTGTCAAGCTCTCCCAGACTAACTGCCTGTCTCCTGGAATCTCCTCCATGCTCTTGAGAATGTGCTGGGAGACACAGAAAACCTTCTGGAAATGGCACGCATTGATGTGCCATCCTGGAGGAGTTGGACTGTCTGTGGAACCTCTGTAGGGTCCAGGTATCGCCTCATGCTACCAGAAGTGACATTTACCCTAGCCAAATGCAAAACTAGTGAAAAACAGTCAGAAAATATTAGGAAGGAAAAAAATGTCAGTGGCCTTCACCTGTAAACTCATTCCTGTTTTGCAGGTTGTCTCATTGTTACCCCTCTAGCATCTGTTGTTAATTTTATGAACACCAAAGCAGCTGAAACTGACTAAAAAGCCCCTCAGTTACTTACTTGACCAGATCAGTATCCCACATGTTTCAATACTTAGATTAAAAGGTGTTCCTTTAATTTTTTTGAGCAGTGTATATTAAATGGCCACATTCCTTGTTGCCGTGGTTTCTGATCATCAATAACTCATAAACAAATGCTGCAATTCTACAAAAAATATGCTGCATTTCTGACAATACCATATGGGGGAGTGAACAGCCTTGGCAGAGTACTGCGCTGAGTGCTTTTCTTGTTTCTTTTGCCTCAATGTCAGCTGCTTTAAATGTCCTATATAAATGATAGAGGCTTGATTTTGTGTGTTTTGTATGGAGGTCTGCACTCTCTATGTACCTTTTCAATAGAAAATGTAACATTCCAGATTGTTGATGGTACTAGATTGGATCTGCTAAAATAGAAAATAACTCAGTATATACAAAACAAGTGATATGTTCAAAGACACAAGCACTGAAACGCAGCTTCTTGCTGGGATCAACAACTGTGGTTTTGTCTTGTTCCTCACACTGCTTATTTTAAATTGCTTCACAGTATCACCAGTAAAATCACTTTTTAAATGTCAAGGTAGCCACTTAGAAAATGAAAGCAGGTAACAGAGGGTGCTTACATGCTTGATGTCGATTCAGAAACATTTACATGGGAAATTTCACATTGATTTTTCTGAACGATTTTTTAGAGTAAACATACACAATTAAATGATCGGTGTTTCACGGCATCGTCAAAGACAAATAATAATGCTGAGATATAAAGATATGCATTTCTAACCAGCCCAACAAATGGAAACTAAAGCAACTTCATCCGGTATCCTGCACCAGAAATACGTGACTCTGCCACTCAGCACGTCACAAAAATGGACCTGGGAAATGGCATTCACAGGTTCATTCCAATTTCAAAGTCCTTTCGGTCATCAACACAACGCAGTCCAATGTCAGTTGAATTGAGCGTTTCTTATGTTTCCTCCTCCTCTTCCATCATCTCATCGCCATCCGTCACCTCTCTTTTAAAGGGGAGGTCGGTGTTTCCTGTGCCGATGTCCAGCACTTGTAAGTTGGACAGGTGTGCAAAAGAGCTCTCGTCCACGGAGTCCACAGACAGACGGTTAAACCTTTGAAGAAAAAAAACAGAGACACATTTTCAAGGTGTATTTTCCTCAGCTAACCTCTGATGACAAGGCTTTCAGAGGTTAAAAGCAAAAATCCATCATGCAGAAGCTTCTGTAGGCTCAGGGATCATACAGCGGGACCCATCTGCGGATCATGTACCACTCCACTCACAGGTGTTGTTTGATTTTACATCAAATCACTTCCAAAAATACTTGAAATCAACTGCATCTACTCGTATCTATCAGTTTAAACACTTGCATATGTTGTCCCTGAACTTTAACAACTAGGGGAAATACAATTCACATGCAATTAGTAACGAGTACACACAAAGACACACACACAGACACACACACACACACACACATGCACAAATCCTCCTTCCACTTCCCCCACTGACGCAAGCATTCCAGCGGCTCTAAATTGGCTCAGGCCAAAGGCTCCCAGCTGTAGGGGGATTTTGGTGGAGAAGAAAAAAAAAAAAAAAGAAATGTGGCAGCAGCTGATGTGCAAAACACGACGAGAACAACAGCCTGGAAGGGGTCAAGGCCCGTAAACACGAGCCACAGAGCGGCAAGGTTGAAGTCAGCGTGAAAACCAAACAGAACAAAAGCCTTGGAAGCGCATGTCCGAAACCAGCTCCAGGGCTTGTGGGTATAAGCCTGCACTATGTGGAATAAAACAAAGAGGAAAATTTGTTGAATGCACACAAGATAGAGGAGATGGAGAGATTAGATAGCAGGCTGCAGTACTCTGCAAAATGAAGCTCAGACAGAATGTCCAACGCATAGGAAATGTTGCTGATTAGTAACAGACCAGAGAACAAAGTATGTTTCTGTAAAACATTCAATGAAACCTGAATCTTTTGAACGACTAAAAGGGAAGTTTGACAAATTAAAAGTAAGCTGACAGTTAATTTTAAAGCCAACAGTGAATTTATGTATGAAGTATCTGCATCTATCAAAGAAATAGACTTGCACATATCAATCATAAAACCACAAAGTTCATTTCTACACATTATACGGTAGATGATTTTGACCTCCGAGTTCCCCCAATGTGCAGACATTTTAGACAGTAGCTGTTGACTGTTTCCTCAGAGATTTCTAAACTTGCGGTCAAATACATAACATGCCATCAGCTGTCATGCCATTCTGGTCTGATCGTGTTAGACATCAGTTTAGCTCTGTGAGTCTGCTGCTGGATTAAAAGTAACAACAATGTCCCACAGTTAAATGTTGATATGTTTTTTTTAACTTTTATACAGAACAATGAGGTGAAATTAAAGTACAACATTCCCTCTTGCATTCTTGATGATGAAAACCTTTGAGACACCAGTTAATAAAAAGATGTGAGTTAATGAAAGAGCCATTTCAGTTAACTTCTACTTCAGCAATGACTTCAGTAGGAATGCCATACAAAAACCAAGCAGAGCCCTCTTTTCTTTCAAAACATCCTCAGGTCTTGACATTTCCAAAATGTTGTGGAGATTCTACTCCAGGCATAATTTCTGCAGATTTGTCGGCTGCACATTTAGGCTGCTGCTAATCTCCCGATTTGCCACATCCCAAAGGTGCTCTACTGAATGGAAAACTGGTGGCTCAGAAGGGCACTAAACTAACAGCCATGCTCTAAAGTTCTGGTGCGTTATCCTGCACTTTTCTCCCTTTTGATGTTCAATGTGAGCATTATCTGAATCTCCTGATGTGCATCTGCTGATTATTACTGATTATATGTTGCACTGCAGCCACATGATTGGCAAAAGGGATTCTGTCATGAATAAACTGCACACATCCAACAACAACACTGACAAATGTTTCGGATGTCAGACTGTTTCTTGAAACGTAGTGTCTAAATACAAGTTGCAGACTTATTTAAATCTATTCCCCGTTATTGTCCCTAAATTCCAGCTTCGTGGACTTTGTGGTTGACGATCGATAAATGTGAAAAAGAAGAAGTGTAGCCTATAAACACCTTTCCTATGCTTTCCCTCCGTGTGTCACTCAGGTTGAAGTAAAACTGCCTCTGTGAATTGCGGAGGGTCAATCAAGTGGTGAGTTTTATGAGTGTTAACAATAACGACAAGAAAACTACGACTAAAAGACTGACTCTAATAACTACGTTCTCCTGGTTAAGAGGGTGGGTCTCCTACCGGAGGAAGATGCCTTTGATGTTTGGAGTGCCTTCAAAAGCTGAAGCAGGAACACTGGAGATGCGGTTACTTTGCAGGTAAAGGTACTCCAGAGACTCTGGCAGGTCAGAGGGGATGTGTGACAGCTGGTTGCCAGACAGGTCGAGCGTCTAGAATTGCAAAATACATGATAAATAATGAGCCTATTGGAACATTTTCACTGGTATATACAAACAGCATCCCTTTTCACTGCAAGAACTGAATAAATGCTTTGAAATTCTAGATTTTGTCTGTTGGCCATGATTGGTACCTCAGTAAACATTTTCTTATTTTTTTAATGGTCTCATTTGCTAATTTAATGTGTTTTTGAGTACAACATGGTGTTGTGATTGCAGGTCACGCTGTATTATCAGCTTCACCATTCACTTGTTACATCAGTTTTTAAAAAAACCAAGACCACATCGACCAAATGCCAAACTGGAGAGTTTAAAATGGTAATTCAAAACCTAGTGGGTAACTCTAGCACCACAATTTCCATCTCTTCTATGTAGTCTATGGTGAAAATGCAGGAAAAATGCACAAGGACTGACAGACCTCTTGGCAATTGTGTATTGTGTATGCAAGTTTGCTGACCCATTTTAAAACATAATTACCTCAACCCCTTCCATTAGCTTAAAAACTGTGAGCTCTGTCCTGAGTTTGTCCTTTTAACTGCATCTATCTGAAACATGCTGGACTCTAAAATAATCTAAAACCAAATCTCACATGGTTTACGCGGAACATCTAGGTTGTTCATGCAGCAGACCACAGCTACAAAACATCTGATTTGTGTCTCTGCCACCCACTTACTGTGAGAGCACCGAGCTCCATCCAGGCTCCCTGGTAGATGGAGTTCAGTTTCAGCTGGTTATCACTCAGGATCAACTTCCGTAGCTTCTCCATGCCAGTCAGCGCACCATCTGGTAAGGAGTTGAGTTGGTTGTTTTTGATCTCAAGCACTTGCAGACTGCGAGGAAGACCCAGTGGTAACGTGTAAAGGCCGTTTCCTGACAGGTCCAGGGTTTCCAGCACACGCAGCTTCCTGAAGGCCTCGCGGTGCATCTTGGGGCTTGTCAGCTTGTTGTAGCTGAGGTTGAGCTCTGTCAGGGTGTACAGCAAGGCCAAGTCGTTGCGGCCAATTTCAGAAATCGAGTTGTGGAGCAGCATTAGCGTCTTGGCTCGTCGCGGCAAGCCCCTAGGAACACGCTCTAGTAAATTGTTGTACATGTGCAGTGTGTGCAGCTTCTTCAGGCCCTGGTGAGAATGCAAATTAAAAGTTCAGAATGTGGTCCACTATCATGCACTGAATTAGATACACTGACTGGCAGCTGATCACATCATTTGTTCCAGTCTGTCCTTATAATTCACCATCACTAAAATAAAATGTTCATGTTTTCATACAAGAAAGGTTTCTTATAAAATGGATATGAAATGAAAAACAAAAATCGTCACCTGGAAGGCAGCCGGGTGGATAGAACGGGAACGAAGCTTGTTATTGTGGAGGAGAAGGTATTCAAGGTTTCTGACAGAAGTCAGAGCATCTCCGGGGATGCTTTGGATGGAGTTCTTCTCCAGGTGTAGCAGCACAAGATTGCGAGGCAGACCCTTAGGAACAACGCTCAGGTTGTTATTTGACAAGTCCAGACACTCAAGACTGCTCAGCTGGCTGCAGAAAGAGAAGGGGAAGAATTTATCAAATCAGTTGATTCCCGTGCTGTGTGATTGCTTAACCCAAGATTTCACAAAGCCTTTGCAGTTTTTGGCATGTGCATATTTGGGAAACACATAAATGTACGAACAACTAAGGTTTTCTGTTTTTAATCTTCAATAGGCTCTCAAAAAATTGGTAAAAGCAATTTAATGGGGAAATTATACAGACAATACAATTATCTGCCAACAGAACAAGAACATTTCAGATGGCAGCAATTTATGAACAAGTGAAAAATATTTAGTCTCAGGGAACCCTCGGATATCTTACAACTAGTACAGCCAGACTATAAACAAAGACATTTGTATAAGTATAACATGCACAGTAGTGTTGTGTAAATCACTCCAAGTTACTTTGTTTGTTTCCCATTTACAGAGCTAGTGCTGTGTGCAGACAGCTAGCTTGTTTTACTCACATAATGTCACTTTTTGGTATAAATCTAACATGTCTGCCACTTATTTCACACTGTATTCTTCTCCCTTATCTGCATGTAACCATTTTCAAAATCCCTTTAACTATGGTAAACAACAACAGCCTCAGAATAGCAAACTAAACACTAAAAATGGATGGTTTTGTCGAAAATTTGCATCGTGCAACAAGACAGACTTGCTTGACTCTTTCGGTGAAGTGGCCTTGCTCACCTCCCTGGATGCAAATGTTCCTCAAAAACAACTCCTCTGTCACAATTTTGCAGTGCATTTTGGGCTTAGCACTGCTCAGGAACATTCCTTAAAGAAGTGCGAACAGTCTTTACTTTGCAGGACAAACAGAGCATCATTCTGGACACACTAAACAGTGTGAACATGGATTGTCATCAGCTGTGCAATTCACTGCACTCATGGTGTCACAGCTTTACCACTCTAACACGAAGGTGAATAAAATAGGACCTGAGCAGCTGAAGTGTAAACACAGCGGGACCAACATAGAACAACTCAGTATGAAAGAACATGTATAACATTTTAATTAATGTCCATAGTTAATAGTCCAAGCCTGGAACTTCTCTGACAGGTCTGCTCAACACACATCTTTACTTTTCTTAGTGAGGAATCAGTAGCAATATCTGCATATTATAGGAAACAAAAGGGATGCAAAAACTGTGAAAATAAAAATATCGGACCAATGTTAAGATGACAAATGTAAGAGTGGTGTATACTTCCTTATAATAACACAACAAAAGCCCTGCTTATTTACTAAAGGTCCAATTGGATGAAAATCCATTTTTATTGGGTTATGTATGTCCTAAAAACCTGGAGGTGTAAAATAGAAGCCTTGAAAATGGGAAATTGCTTACTAGTGCCATTTCTTTATCCCCTCTTAACCAGATGACCTTCCAGCTTTACAAGTCAGTCCGAATTTTATCCATGTTCTCTATTGTTGTGTTGTGATAAAAGACTGATAACAGTGAATTCCAATTGGTCAATATCTGTTCCTAATATGTAAAGCGTTGGCAAGGATACAATGCTTGCAATAATCAATTCTGACTGCTGCAAAAGTGTTCCATACCTGATAAAACAGCTCTATAACTCTGGAAATTCTATTTTTAGGCATTAATTTACTCAGAACCAGTTACAAAATCTGTTACAAAAACTCACTTGAAACAAGAGAAACATAAAAGCTCCCAAGTAACTAGAAATATCCTGTCAGACAAAAAAACAATATGTAGTGCCTTGATGTAAAACATTTCAATCCCCACTTAGAAACGGCATCAAGATGTTAAAAATACTGGAATTTGTGATATTTTTGTCTACCTGAAAGTCTCGTTGTCCATCCCCTCATTGCTGAGGAGGTTGTTTTGCAGATACAGCTCTCTGAGGTTGGACAAGTTGTCAAATGCCCCTGCTGGGATTTTCTCAAGTTTGTTGTTCTGTAACAACATAGACAGTCCTTATGTTGTCAAAGTCACCACATTCCCGAAAAGAATAAGCAAAGGTATGACATCCACCTAACATCTAAATGCAAACTTAAGCAGAACGTTGTCGCAGTGTGTTAACAGAACATCTACTCTGTAAATATTAGGAGGTGCTGCAGGTATGAGACCTTCAGGTGAAGGCGGTAAAGAGTGGACGGCAGGTTCTTGGGGACGACCCGCAGGAAGTTGCTGGACATGGTGAGGATCTCCAAGTTGTTAGAAGCGTTGAACATACTATCAGGAAGCCCTGCATCCGTCAGCTTGTTGTTGTGGAGATACACAGATCTGTAAGCCATGACCACAGGACACGTGTTAGTGGATAAACTCCAGGAAGCAGGGAGGATAGATTTACACAAGCAAATACATTTGTACCTCAGTTTTGGTTTATGACCAAATGTGTATGGATAGATCCTTGTGAGCTGGTTAGCAGCAAAATCAGCACTAACCAAAGAGGGTGGCAGAACCTTTGGTGCATATGTGAGCTGCAGGCACAAGGAAAAAAAGCATGACAGAATAATATAATCAGAAAAATCAGATTTCATTGAAGTAGTGAATGTGATTTTTTTAGAGACATATTTGAAAAGGAATGACAAAAACTGCTCACTGATTTAGTAATAGTACAACACAGCAATGTTAAAAGAGTCAACTACAAGTCAAAGTCCTGGATGAAAAATCCTGCTTAAGTAAAGATGCAGAGTTATTTGCCGCAAAATATAAAAAATGTAAAGTGTAAGGAAAAACACTGGTGTGGTCTGATTTTCACCTCGACTAATTTATTGATTCATTGCCTAATTGGCACTTCTTATTTGAAAAAGGAAAACTAATTAGAACAAAACTCTCACTTAAAATGTCCTAAAAAGACATAATGAAAATTATTATATGTGTGTAAAAAAAAGAAGATTAAATCACCATTCAACATGTACATTACAAAAAGACAAAGGAGACAGAAAAACAGAGGCATTAATTATATGAATCAACAGAAGTGTAAACCGTTTTAATGTTGAAAGCAGTTCTTCCCATGTCCGGATTCATAAATGGAATATTGAAGAGGTGACTTAAGCTGTGTCTTAAAATTTTAAATGTGCTAATAGATACTGTGGTAGCTCGTTTAGGATAGCTTTGTAAATTAAAACTACAGTGTTGTTACTTTAACTAATGTTGCACAATAATGAGTCCTCAAACTGTCACCTGAAATATATCCAAAGTACTTAAAATCCATCGAGTGGTTGGAGAGTATGAGCAGTAGTATGTATGTAGATTACACCTGCATAGTCATACCCTTAGAAAAATGGTGCTGTATAATCTGCAAACTGCTAAAGGAGAGGCACTATTGATTTCAAAGAGGCCTAATTTATTTCTAGGTTTCTTAGTCAGTTCCTCATGTGAGTTTTAACCTTTTGGCCCACAAGCACATTTGAAAAGCATGTTATCTTTTTAAAAAAAATCAACAAACTGACACCATTTATTTATTCAGAAGCTGCAAAAAACAAGGAAAACAACAGATTTTTAACTTTGCAATGGTTTTTGAACTCATATTTCCTTTAATACAACTTTTATACTTTTCTAAATGTACCATTTTGCCAAAAATAAATAATTTGTGTTTACCAGACTATGTAAAACAAAAACAATACAAACAAATAAAAATCAGACCAGTGTTAAGATATTAGTGACACCAGGTGCAACCAAAACAAACAGTCATGTAAGAAATATTCAGTGACCTTTTGGCTGGACTGGGCTGAAGTGGAGGCTGTGTTTATACAGAGCAGATAAGAGACAAGTATGGAAGCAAATCAAACACGTAAGTCGGAAACTATGTTGTTAGTATTGGAATAGTAAAAGAGTGCTATTTTTACCAGGAATGGTGACACGTGGACAATTGGAAAAATGTTGTACATGTTGATTACGTTTGTTTTTTTCCCCCATTTTTTCAAAATGAACAACAAAAGAACTTAAACTTTTCTATTTTCCATGGAGGTGCGGAACTTTGCATTGAAAAACAAGCCCACAATCAGTAAGGAGCCAAAAACAGCTAGAAACTACTGAGGTGCATGGGGTTGAAAGTTAATTTATCATCTGACTAGATCCTTAGATACTAACAACATAGGACTTTTTACATTTGATCTCCAGCGACTGTACTAATTGTACAGCAGAGAGGATTTATGATATAACTGGAATATTATTAGATTATTATTCGTGGTGCCTCAGTGTGTCAGCAGCATGTTACTGTTGTAGCTGCTACAAGTTTGAAACACTTTACTTACATTTTTATATAAAGGGACAGCAGATAAAAGAGAGAGACCAAAGAGAAAAGTAACATCCACAAATCTGCTTTGAGTTCTTTTGTTTGTCTCTTTTTTGCTGAGGTATTGAATCACTGGAACATTTATTGAAACGAAACCATGTGAGAAGTTTAGACGGAAAAAAAAAAAAAAACAAAACACTATTTGGTTTACAACTTTTGGAGATCGGAGATGTTAGGCCGACCACACACTGCTTTTTGTAAGAAGGCCAAAAAGACTGGATGCCACTGGTTTAATCTTTAACAATGTGATGTGGTTTAAAAGCCGGTTATATAATCTATTGTGCCAAATCTTCATTTTAAAAGTAACTAAAGCTATCAGAAAAAAAAGTCGAACATTTCCCTCTGAAGTATAGTACAGTGGAAGGATGAAGTAGAATAAAATGGGAATAGCCATGTAAAGACCTCATTTTTCCCCCTTTAGCAGAGTACTTAGTAAATTGACTGACTTACTGCCCACCTGACATGCTGCCAGCGTTGAGGTGTTGTATATGAAGCTGTGCACCTCTTCAAGAAAGCAATGTTTTACCCACTTTAGTCATCCTCCCTGAAAACTACAGCGCTACATTGTACCAAACAGCAGAGAACACATCAATAAGAGAAGCATAGCCGAGATTAGATGTTCATTTAGAGCTCTCTCCTTTATAACATGCTTTATGGATTAAAGCAGCATGGGTGTCTTTGAGGCTTAGCGAGCACTTAAAAATCCTCTATTCTTTCTGTATCCTGTTTGCCTATTCATCCCTGTGAAGGCACAAACAAATCTGTCTATCCTTTCTCTCTCGCTCTCTGTTTCCAAAAGGGTCAGTAACATTTTAGCTCTGACCAGCTGGCACAGCCATACTGGAAGTGATTACAAGCATAAGCTCACACAGACTGTACGAGAGGAGACTGCCACCTCTCTCTGCCAGCTGATGGCAGTCAGTAAAAATACAATGCAGAGAAACTCGTTAGAGAGACAGACACAAAATTCAAACTTGCCATTGAATCATGTGAGCAGATTTGAGGTAAGCAATGAGACAAACATTTAGAAGTCTTTGTTAACTCACCTTGTTATTTGCCAGGTATAAATAAGCCAGTTGTTCGAGCATTTCAAACCCTTCATCTTCAAGGCCTGAAAAAAAAGCAGAATTGTAACTCGATACAGTCACACAAGTCAAAAAGATTGCATATGTAATTCTGATCGGGCACAAATGATCAGAATCGGTCTCATTTTTGTGGAGCTCAGAACACAATGAAATTCATAAAAATAAAAACAAAAAAAACCCAGTACACTGACGTAGATGTTACTACAACTGTTTGAAACACCTTGACACTACTGGACTACTTCTAGGGAGGTCACAAGACTTGATACTTCCCTATCAAGTCGATAGCACTATTCTGAAACTGTGATGGTACTTTTTTAATCGCACTGAAAGTGTCATAGGTAGCTGGAGGCTGCGATTTCTATCTTACTCATAATACAAACACAAGAGGTAGCATTGAGCCTCACTGTTTAATAAGATGGAGTTACAGGTGTGTTTGCTGACCACCATAAGGGTCCATGAAACAAGTGCACCTCCCAGCTGTCTAAGTGCTAACTGTGGCAATTGTGCTGATGAACTATGCAGCAGCTTACCATGCTACCTGATGCTAATGCTAACACTATGCTAGGATTTTCAAATGCTAATGCAGGCCAAGAACTGTGCGTCTCTCACACAGAGCAGCTATCGCTGCTAATGGTGTGAACGTGCAAGACCAGCAAGATTAAAGCATCCCAACAAAACTCTAACGAAAGTAAGGATGTGTTTGAACTTTTCTGACTGACAAAGTTGCTGCAACAGTATTTGTGGACATCTGTTCCAGCTGCACAGCTGTTTCTAACAGCTGTACTAACTTTAACTACAGTGAAGAAGATGTCATGTTCATCAGCAATGAGGATTATTTGATATCAAACCGCTGTGCAGAGATTAATCATTTAATGGTCATTTACTGCAGAAGACTGCAGCTTGTTTGTTGTGTTTTGTACCATTGGTTTTGGGTCAAAAATTGAATAACAATTTTAAATGAAGCCACTATTTTTGCTATTTAATTTAAACTTCAGTTACCTGGTGTATCTGTTCTTCAAATTCCCAGTGTAACCAAGTCAATTTTGTGGTGAACTTTTCAGTGGTTAAAAACAGTTACATCCAAATATGGAAAAAAACAACCACTGCGTTTTATTCATTTCAATGGTTAATTGTTTGTTAACATGGTGGACTACTGGTTAAAAAAATATTCCATTTTCCCACGTCAACCCTTCTGTTGTGTTTGGGTACAATTTGAACTACTTCAAGTTTTACGATTTTAGATAGATTTATTTTTTATTGGAACAAACTCTACTTAGTGTTGACAAGCAAGAACAACCTTTGGACAAGTTCCCACAACAGCCTGTGACATATAAAGTGAATGCAGAGCTGGGGAACATGTTTCTGTTATGTGTCATATAAATCGGTTGAACTGAGGCGCTTAGAAACATGGAATGACTCCCTACTGATCGTACAAGGCCAAGTAAGGCTGTAGCAGCAAAGATACTGAGAATATTCAACCAATCAGCGGGGTGTTTTATTGCTGCAAGTTTTCACTTCTAAGAGGAAAAATTGTAATTTTTTACAAACCCAGCCTTTTACTGAGTCCATTTAAAACACTGAGCTTTTTTTTTTAAATAACTTTGTACAGCTGAATCCACAGCAAAACAACACTTTCTCATCAAATGAAAATTGATTTGGATGTTGCGGTAAATTGCCATCAGTTTTTTTTGGACACAACTAGTCTGGGAGCAAACATCAGCTGTTATAGGAAAAGTTGAACAGGGCAACAGCAGACAGCTAGTAAAACAAACACATTTTATCCGCTACAGTTGGCTCTATTTTGAAGAGATTTTTGCTCCAATAACTTGTCAACATTGACACACACACACACACACACACACACACACACACACACACACTGAACAGCCTAAAGATATGATAAAACATGAATTGTTCAAAATTGACTTGGTACTTTGTACAAACAGAATCTCAAGGTCCTCTTAGAAAGTCTCTCAGAAAACAACCTTGCAAACATGCCTGCAGTCTGCTCCCTCTGTACACACTGAGTTCCTGCTTGGTGTTCAGATTGTGTTACAGTGTTTACCATCTGTGGTGAGCCAGTTGTTCTGAAGGTTAAAAGTTTCGAGCTGATGCAGATGAGAAATGTGCTCCATGGTTATCTCCTCAATCTTGTTGTTCTAGCACCAGGGGACAGAGCGAAGACAGTAAACACAAATCTGGCACCAAATTCCTGAGAACATTTGAATGCGTCCTGCTGTTTATGCAAGTTGCGTGACAGACCTGTAGAGAGAGCTGGCGGGTTTTATCAGACAGATCAGCGGGGAACTCCGTGAGGTCCACCCCTGCGCAGTCGATTGCCCCCTCTGCTGCACAGCTGCAATCTGCCGGACATTTGATCGGCTCAGATTTCGTCACCACTGTTGCGACGTCGACCTCCTTTGTGGGCTCTTCCTCCTCCTCTTCCTCTGGTTGGACAAGGGCCTGGCAACGCACCAGCACCCAGGCCAAGAGCAGCACACTCAGGGCCTGCAGGATGGAATGCTTGGGAAAAGCCATGTCCACTGCTGAGCTCTCCTGTTACACAAACACATGGAAGGCAAAGTTAGAGATATAAAGCCACCGAGTATTTTGTTCCTGGAAACAGGACATGGTAAAAGTTACAATCTGCTACCCTTTGGCTATTCTGAAATCTTCCTAATCCAGTGGGTGTAAGTATTATATTGGATGACAGAGGCTTGGAATGGAAACGACATCATGTTGTGCGCTAGTCCACATTTATAGTGTGAAGAGAGGCTGCTTCTGTGTCACAGTGACACTTCTAAGTCTGCTAATCATGCGCAAACTGTGGAGAATAATCAAAACAGAGGCTTTTTTTAATTTTCAGTTATCTGTGTTGTCTGAAATAAAACCATGTGGCACCTTAACCCCGTTGCTGTGACCTCAAATGTAATTTAATCTGCAGTTTTGGCTTTCTCCAAAGAGGTCACAGCAGCTGCCCTGTTGGTCAGTAAACCAAGCTCATCAATGAAAGTGGGACACTGCTGAGAAAAGCCGTGCAATCTGTCTGGTAATCATAACACTGAATCATCACAGAAGCAGTTTGTGGAAGTATCTTGGCTTCTACATAGTGGATGATAGAACTGCTGTGATTAGTCAGAATCACTGATGATGGTGATGCTGCAAATGCATCAACATTAAGGTGTGTTTTTTGGGTTTTTAAAAATCGAATGTGTTATAACAACATTTTTCTTCAGACAAAATTGTGCAATTGTTGCATCATGGCTTCAATTGTTTTTGTCTCCAGTCCTTTGTCAGCTGCATTGCTACAGTCTTAGATAATGGCAGTGGCAGCAGAGTCCTGTTTGGTTGAATGTAAAAGTTTCCTAAGACCCAAGGCTTTGAAAGTCTGGCAATATTACTGATTCATATGATCACAGAACAAAAAGATGACTTGCATACTGTGTAGAGTTAACAGTGGCAGAGAACAACAGTACAGCGCAAAGTACGAACACCTGTACAGAAAACACATAGACTGAGGCACTGTACATCTGTTTGCTTCTCTCCTGCTCTCTGTGCTCACATGAACTGTATTTTAATATGCCCAAGTTCCAAATGCAGCTGTTCTCATTTAAAATAAATTCTGTTTCTGTTGTCAGACAACAGAATGAATATGAAATATTGACTGAAACAGTTGTTAACACTGCAGGTTTCCCAATCTGCTGCTCTGCACCACTAAAATCACGATTTTATGACCTCAGCATGTACAGATGTTAAAGATGGTGGTGTGTGCTGTGAATTCAGCTGTATTTTCAGAAATGCCAAAGATGCTAGGATAAAATTAAGGAAAATTACATGAGTTGCTCTCACTGTCCTGTGCCTCTAGTCTACAGTATCCATCGTGTTCATGCTGCACTTTAATATGCAGATCAAGTTTTTTCACTTTATGAAGGAGTTTAGTAGAAACTTGCATTTCTTTTGGAGTTGCACTACTGACTTTAATAAGAATTCTTTATTTTTATCCTGTTGGAAAATTCTGCTTCATTCTGCAGTTGTACTCTTTTATATGTACACCTCTGTTTACATTTCATACTATGCTGTATTATACAAAGACATACCATTTATAAAACTGAAACTTAAATGAAATGGTCATTATAATTTAATGGAGGAAAATTAATCATTTATAGTATTTGACTGAGTTTGCAGTCTCCGCACAGAGGGGAACCAGCAGAAACAAGCTTGACTTTTTGAAAGTGACAGTCACATTTTTGAGAGATTCTTTCGGGGTCTAACTGAGGTCAGTAAACCAGCAACACCATGAAAGATAAAGCTCTGTGGCTGCCATTAAAAACGCACTCCCTGGTTTTGCAATAGCACTGCAAAATCCTAACGCTTCCTCCCTGCTCACTGGAGATGTTTTAAAACTAAACATTTGAAAGCTTTGCTTCAAAACAGCAGCGCGAAGTTTGAGACAATAGTGGTTTTGTGAGCAGCAGAAAAGCACTTTAGAAAGCGGGGCTGAATATATTGCTTTTTATTGTATATTTCCTGTGCTCAACACCTATGGGGGCGAGGTTACCTCAATCTGGAAACTGTTTCACAGTAGAGAAGAAGCAAGAGGATTTGCAGTGTAGTGACTGAGTCTACGTGAAGGACCTGAGGGTGAGAAAACAATTCCTGCTTTGAGAAGTTACGGTTACTTTAAAGAGACACAGCACGGATTTTAGACATCAAAATCCAATTATGAGTCAGGAGGAGCAGTATTTAGTCTGTCAAAACAGCTGTGTATTGTCTTCTGCGGGTCTGAGGGATAAAGAGTCTGTCAGGGATAAAACGGTGGAAAATCAGACATCTGTGTGCACAGTTTGATAAATTAAGCAGCTTAGAGGGATTTTCTATTTTCAAAAAGATTTCTGGAATATGTATGTTGCATTCAAAGCAAAGGTGCACCACTAGCCATTTCATGTTCCGCTATGTTAGCAGATCTGCCAGTCTTCCAAATTAATCCACATCGAAATATTTCAACAACTGTTGAATGATTTTCTAGAAATTTTTGTAGTGACATTTATGTCCCACAGAGGATAAATCCTGCTGACTTTGTGGTTTTGAGTGAAATGTCTTCACAGCTATCAGATGAATTATTATGACACGTCTATTTCACCGTCAAAAGCTTCAGACTTGCCCAGTGAAACAGTCGGATACCGGAGTTTGGACTTAGAGACTGCAAATGTTAACCAAAAGCTCTGCATTACAAACCAGGGATGCTGAATTTGAAAGATGTGGGCATTTACTAACCAAAGAAAATGTAATGGTGGACAGTTTTGAGGGGCATTATGATAAATGTGTGGTTGAGGTTTTATGGAGAGTAGAATCCATTCATGCTATTACATGTCCCAATTATATAAGGCAGATTTTTACATTGATCATTTCAAATGTTTATTTTCATGAGTAAACACGAATTAGCGGTATAGAGCAGTCATTTTGTTAAGTGCTTCAGAGACCTCCATCAAAGACAACTTGCCAGGTGACCTAATTTTTTTGTTACATAACTTTTTCCCCCAGTTGTGGCCACAGCAGCTGATTGGTAACCTTTTCCAGGAGAGTTTGTAAGATTTCCTGGCTTCCCAAGTTGGATTTTTTTCCTGGAAATCTACTTTTTACATGAGCAGGGTCAAGCTGCGGTGATCGTCTGAGATTCCTTCTTCAGTCTTAATTTTCCCGGTGACTCTGATTGAAATTAAGTAAGTGCTGCACCATTCTGACCTCGTATGATTTTGTCATTGCCATGCTCTGGTTCTGCTTTAAATAATCTGATTTACAAATGACTTAAAAGCAAACTCCTCAGCATCATCCAAACCCTCCAATATCAGCTGTAAACCAGCTGCAGCTCCATCATGTTACTGAGACAATGAACCAAACAGACACACTATCATTGCATCATTGTGTCTGGACTCAGGCACTGGAAAAGTGAGATAACACTGCAATCAAGTTTAACTGGAAATTACAACACTCCCCTCTTGTTTATCAAAAAAACCTCAGTTATTACGTATCTTGGTTCGAAAGCAAATATGCTTCTTAAATAAACACATTTGAAAACTATGTGTTTTAGCATTTTTTGACACCACTGCACAGCACATGTGAATCTAAAGAGCAATTTCTTTGTCCTTTTTTAAAAGCTTGTGTCACATTCTGAGCTCAACAATGTCTTTTGTGCGGCATAAAAAGTAATTTCATATATCATTACAAAGTTCATTTCTTTGATTACTCATTTTACAAAAATTGAAAAAGTAAGTCCACAGGTGTTACTAATACTTGTTGGTTGCGCTTAGTATCGGCAACACATTTTTAAATTTTTTTATTTATATATTTTCAGACTTGCACGTCATACATGATTTGGTCAATAACTGTTGGAAAATTGAAAATCTGAGAAACTGTTCTGACAGTCTCTGTCTCTGATAAATGATGTCATTTAGCTTTTTTTCTTTTTTCTTTTTTTTTTTAAAGAGAACGTACATTTCAAATGTCCAGGCAGAATTTTAGGATTCAGATGGGTAAAGGTAATTAGTTTGAGGAATAATGAGGAGCTAAATGAATCACGCAGTGTGCTGTATGGTCCCAGTATATGCATTTGAGGGTTAAAGCATGCATCTGCTTACAACAACAACATCTACAGCTTTAACAGGAACTGCATCACTTCATTTAAAATCATATCAATTCACTAACACTGGCAGTGTTTCTAACTGGTGTATACAAAATAAAACTGTAGCATTCTGTCTAAAAAATATGTATAACATTTTTTACGCACCAGGACAATAACAAAAGACAGCCGGCTCTGTGTCCGAAACTTCAGTCCTCACCAAGTGCAAGGGCTAATTTGAAAAAAGAACACAAACATCATCCATGACAGCTTTATCTTTTCTCCTTCCAATCATCTCACACACAAGCAATAGCAAAAATCAACAATTTGACAAAAAGAAACATTCAAGTATAGGTTAAATAGAACAATATGGGAGCAGGCATTTTAAATTAAGTGACAAGGTCAGCACAGTTTATGTGACGCTTGAAGCCAGGAAAAAGCCCTCTAGTCGTCTCCACCGATGTTGACAGAAATACTCTTCACTCAAGGCAGCACTCAAGGCAAACATCTAAAAGCCATCATTCAAATAAGCATCTTTAGCCCGTTACACCACAACAATTACCAGAGCAACTGAGGCGAACATGCGCACACAGAAAACCCACAGTGCAGCATGCACACAACCACAGCAAATGCACTCATTGTACAAAACTGACCCTGGCCAGGATAAAAAAATCAGAGCATCCAGGGGTCAGAGAGGAGTGTACAGCCATTACGAAGTCAACAGCACTTCAATAGTACCTTAAAGTTTTCGAGGCTTGAAGTCAGAACAGTCTTTATAAGCAAAGGTGCTGTGCATTTTAAAGGTAATCTGCTTGTTTTCCTGCTCGTTCTCTGCTGACGAGGGTTTGCGAGGTGACTTTACTGCACCGTCAAGGTCTGGATTACCCGAAACACACATGCCAGAGCTGCCATGCACGGATGAATGATGCTGACACTTAATGCTCAGTCTAAGCTCCATATAATGCAACAGCCACCCATAAAACATGCAGCAGTAAAGTCTGCAAAAGTAGCGTTGTGGTCTCCTGCTCTACTTTACCCCTTCCGACCAACGTTAGCTGAAACACACTGAAGTCTGACATCCAGTCCAAACACAGGCTGTCCCATAGCAGGCGAGGAGTCACACAGCCACACCAGATACCCTCCAGATGTGAGAGAGAAGTGGGAGTGGGAGAGGGAAAGTGAAGAGAAAAGGAAGGGAGTGAGTAGGAGAGACGGCTCTGACCTGGCTGGGAGCCAAAAACACAAGTACTTTCCTTTTTTCTCATTTTTTCCCCTAAGTATTGTCTTTTCTCTCCTAAAGGTAGCATAGCATTCTAGTTTAATGCAGTACAGTTGTGAGAGATTATAATTATACTCTTGATTCAAGAAAAGAAATACTTGGATGCACTTAAATTTTCGATCACTTTAAGCAGATAGGATGCTCAAACACAGTCACAAAAGAGATGCCAAACATCTCAAAGAAGTCACTCCAAAAGCCTGACTGTGAAACAGCAATCTGTTCTGGGATAACTTTCATTTGGTGGGCAGACAGATGAGGCGTCCAATAATAAATTAAAAAGTGGAAGAGTAACCTGCCAAAAATGGGGCGACAGGATATGATCTAATGTCCCGAGAGTTTCTGCATTGCATTTTTTTTCTCACCTCCCATTAGGGACAAATCTGTAAACATCTGCTACCACCATGGTACATTAGCACAATTCACTCAACCTAAATTTAGAAGACTGTTGGGGATGATTCATCAATACAAAAATCTGTTAGTTTTATTTTTTTTTTTACACCTTGTTTGAAATCATCTGCTTCTGGTTGAAAAAACAAAAAAAATTCAACAGATTCAACTTCCCAACTGACTTGTCTTGTTGTAGGTTACAGTTTAGTCACTGCTTATCAATTAGCCCCAGTCTCTCCCGTGTTGTGTTTCTGCGCTTGCAGGCTGACCAGTCACTATCAGTCCTCGATGTCAGAATCTTCATCCATTTTGGACTGCAAAAGGTGATGGTTGTTGGCTGTCTCTTCAACTTCTTCTGTTCTGCAGACTCAGTGAGCTTGGCATAGTGGCATATGAACCAATTCTCCAATTCCTGTAGTCTCAGAGAGCGGAACAAGCACTCTGGTCATTGGCTGCAATCAAGACAGTGGATTTGGAGTCCATCTACAGTGTAAGAGACTCACTAGAAATGCAGCTGAATGACGCTGGCACCATAAAAGTGACCTGGTCAATGACTGTCTCTGCTGATAGACACTCAAATCTGTGTTAGCATTTAGTCCTAGTTTAATATTTGCTTGAAAGTTTGGCAGCTAGCTAAACCAAACAGCCATCAGACACTCATTTACAATTTCATGCTGCAGAATTTATCAGTACAACTGTTTAACTGTTGGACAACAAGGAGGACACGTTTACGGACTCTTCCCAAACACACCTGTAACTCCATTTCATTAAACATTAAGAGGCTCCAGATGGCAATGCAACTAGGTACTACAGCAAACAGACAATACATTTTTCTGACACTTAAACTGCATGTCTCTTGTATTTTGACGTGACATGTCCGGTGAGTATGCTGGCCATGCAAGAACTGGGACGTTTTCAGCTTCCAAGAATTGTGTACAGATCCTTGCAACATGGAGCCGTGCATTATCCTGCTGCAACATGAGGTGATGTTCTAGGATGTATGGCACAACAATGGGCCTCAGGATCTCATCACGGTATCTCTGTGCATTCAAAATGCCATCAATAAAATGCACCTGTGTTCTTCGTCCATAACAGACGCCTATGGTATGGGCATACCATAACCCCACCGTCACCATGGGCCACTCCATCCACAACATTGGCATCAGAAAACCGCTCACCCACACGATGCCACACACGCTGTCTGCCATCTGCCTTGAACAGTGTAAACCGGGATTCATCCGTGAAGAGAACACCTCTCCAACATGCCAGACGCCATCGAATGTGGGCATTTGCCCACTCAAGTCGGTTACGACCACGAACTGGAGTCAGCTCAAGACCCCGATGAGGACGACGAGCATGCAGATGAGCTTCCCTGAGACGGTTTCTGACAGTTTGTGCAGAAATTCTTTGGTTATGCAAACCCATTGTTTCAGCAGCTGTCTGAGTGGCTGGTCTCAGACCATCTTGGAGGTGAACATGCTGGATGTGGAGGTCCTGGGCTGGTGTGGTTACACGTGGTCTGCGGTTGTGAGGCTAGTTGGATGTACTGCAAAATTCTGTGAAACGCCTTTGGAGACGGCTTATGGTAGAGAAATGAACATTCAATACACGAGCAACAGCTCTGGTTGACATTCCTGCTGTCAGCATGTCAATTGTACGCTCCCACAAATCTTGCCACATCTGTGGCATTGTGCTGTGTGACAAAACTGTATATTTCAGAGTGGCCTTTTATTGTGGGAAGTCTAAGACACACCTGTGCACTAATCATGGTGTCTAATCAGCATCTTGATATGGCACACCTGTGAGGTGGGATGGATTATCTCAGCAAAGGAGAAGTGCTCACTATCACAGATTTAGACAGATTTGTGAACAATATTTGAGAGAAATGGTGATATTGTGTATGTGGAAAAAGTTTTAGATCTTTGAGTTCATCTCATAAAAAATGGGGGCAAAAACAAAAGTGTTGCGTTTATATTTTTGTTGAGTGTGTATATATACTGTATATACATATATATATATATATATATTCATGAGTATCAACAAGTTGTGATTTTACAGGGTTGTAACATGCTGCTGCTGGTCTACACAACAAGAAATCAACATCCAACTTGAAACAACCCAACTCAAATCCACAAAGTCTGCCACAAACTTGGGTTTCATGATCGATGACCAACTAACCTTCAAGGCTCATGCGGCCTCTGTTGCCTTGTCATGTTAATTAGCCCTGTATAACACCAGGAAGAGCAGACCATTCCTGTCTGGACACGCAGCACAACTCCTGGTACAGGTTCTTGTAATATCATGCATCGACTACTCCTTACTGGCAGGCCTCCCCACATGCACAGTCAAACCTCTGCAGGTGATCCAGAACACAGCAGCACGTCTGGTTTTCAACCAGGCTCAGTGGGTAGAGTGGCCGTCTTGTAACTGGAAGGTTGCCAGTTCGATCCTCGGCCCATCGAGCTCATGTCGAGGTGTCCCTGAGCAAGACAACAAAACCCTAATTGCTCCTGGTGAGTCGTGGTTAGCGCCTTGCATGGCAGCTTCCGCCATCAGTGTGTGAATGTGACGTATCATGTAAAGCGCTTTGGATAAAAGCACTATATAAATACAACCATTTACCATTTTCTAATCTTCCTTCTCTGGAAAATCTTCCAGTAATTTCCTAGAAAGCAGCTGGTATTTAACAACTGACATCAATTCAAGGACATTTCAAGGCTGTGTAATCTACTAAAGGGAATTATTTTTGCAGATGAAGATGAAATGCTTTTCAAAATTCTTCTACAAACTGATATAATAGAAACTTTAATCTCATATATAAGGGTGATTTACTTCAGGGAAATCTACATAATCGGTTCCTTCGCCACTGATTCTTACATTTAGCATCATAGAAATACTTTTAACAAGCGCATGTGGCGTTTTTATACATAAAAAATATTTTGAGATAAATGTCCTCGCCGAAGCTATTTGTGTTATTTTGCAGACACCAACTGCAGACAGGATGAAGAGTGTGATGAATGCTTGGACTGGGATGGAAGACACTGGGTCTCTTGTGGTCATAGTAAGCCTGATGTGGTTTTGGGAGACTCACTTCCTCATCACATGCCTCCTGAGCTGATGTTTTCAGGCTGAGAAAAAGAAACAGACCTGTGTTTCATAGCCTTAATTTCCTCTTGAAACTGGAGAAAACAGACTCCGGTGCATACTCTCGTTATTACTCATCATATTATTTGGCCGGCTGTTTTCCCGTCAGAGGGGCTCCCGTCGATGCTACATGTTTTTAAAAAGTTTCCACTGTTTCAGTGGAACATGTTCAGACGACTTTCTCAAAACAATGACCCTTCCAACAGATTCATTTTATAACAGGCTCTTCTGTTTCCTGTCATCCTCCAGGACACTGCACAGAGCAGCAGGGACCATGTGAGCTATTACACAGATCAGTGGAGAAACTTTGGACCTCTGATCTCTATTTTATTTTTTTTACAAAGAAATAAACATAAATTGTACCTACACTGTTGCTCCTGCTTTGCTGAAGCACAGACATTCAGACAAACACACTCAGCATGATAATGTTGTGTATATGAATTACAGCTGAGATACTGTTTGCTCTTTTTGCACACAGCGGAGGTCCCATATGCATTCTTATAAATCAAACCGTTTCATCTTTTATTTGAAGATTTTCTTTTCCACTGAGCACAATTCCTCAAAGGGCAACATTCATTTGACAGTTTGGGAAAACACTGTGTTTGAACAATAAAAAGCTGTTTTTAGTCACTGTGGATATCTTTCTAAACCCCAACCACTACAGAAGGTTTTAAAGGTATGCTGTCCTTATTTTTTTTTTTTAAATAAAAAGGCACACCACTATCTGAGCCAGACACTGTAAAAATAGAAACAACTATTAGATATTCAACTTTTCAATGGTTTCTGAACAACTCATCTGCAATGTACTGTTCTATTAGAAAACACAAGCAACTCTAAGCCGATGCATATCACGAATTATTTCACGCTGTTCATCTCAAACAAAAAATATGCCTAAAATAAACAGCTTGTTTTAAATAAATTCTACAAAAATACCAAAAAAAAATTCTGTCCTCCTCAGCACAAGTATGTGGTTGGTAGTGATGCAAATCTGTATATTTGGGCACCTGAAAAAATGTCACACATGTTGATTAAATTTTGGGGGTATTTTTTTGCATTGAAAAATGAGCAAAAATGTGACAGGAGCAGAAAGTGCCTAGAGAGTCTGACAGCTATTTAATATATTGTAATATGGGAGATTCTGTTTTTTTCTGCTTTTTGTCTAACTCCTCTTTTACTTGCTCCAAACCTTTCCTTGGATTTTTGGAAACATGAGCAGTCTGCACTTTGTCAGGAGCTCAGGCCAGAGGAACATCTTATTGAGCGAAACATGTAACAGAGTACATCATGCGGCAGGTAATTATTTCTCAGGAAAGCAATGGTTTGTATAAAAACTGAATCAGTGCTCTGCTGTACTGCATTCTATTAAAGTAATAAACATTTTATTCAGGTCAGGGTCATAGTGACAGCAGAACAAGCAGGGACATGATGATTATTTAGGGTCTTAATATGAGTGATACAGCAAATTAAATGCTACTTTGGAATCCTACTGATTTAGTATTGCACATCTACAAAGTAAGATCAACCACGATTCTTAAAAATTGTGGTCCAAATTGATCCAAACTTTGTGTCCCTGTATGACTCATGCTCTAATAGTGCTGGATTCTATGATTACAATCCCGAGGCTCATTTCATTTCTCTACTTTGAGCCTCCTTGTCTTGAAGAGATCAAAAAATTGATCTTAGCTCACCATCATGAAGGATGTCACAAGTCTAAAAATGTATCTCAAGGAGAGAGAAGCTTTGAAGAAAGATGCATCCACAATTTAACTACTGCAGAAGACTTTTCTGGACCTGATGCATTAAAGAGTCGTGACACGAAACTGGAATATACAAACCATGTCGGGAACAGGACTGACAAATGTGTGCAGATATTACTTATGTGTATAAGATTGTGTTGTATGTCACATTTCTTTCAAAGTTCACAACATGCTGGTTAAATCACAAATAAAAAATGCATGCTATGTATATTCTCATCACATTCTGCCACAATATAAATTGAATTATGAGCAAACACATACCGTAAGTAATGATGAACACTGTTCTACTCATCTGACAGAATACAAAACACAGCAGTACGCTGTAACAAAACACTAGACAGATGAAGCAGCTGCACCACACATCATGTTAAACAGATGCAACTTAAAAAAACAATAGGCCTGAAGCAAAGATGTCTCACTGAATTAAAAACTTGTTGCCTTGACTCTTTCACTTCTATCTCCGATGGGAAGAATACGAGGAGATATGTACATGAAAAGAACCCAGGACAAACATTAAATTGTTGTTGCAGGCAGAGAAGTGCTCTCCAGGATTTGTAAAACTGCTGAAATTCCCCTTAAAGTTTAACTTTTTCCCCAGTGATTATGACTGCACGGGAAAAAACATTCTAGTTTTGTTTAGAGTAACAGTTTCGATGCCAATAATTCCAGCATTTCTCATCAAATTCGGATGTTCCACTGCAAAATCAAAACACATTACACTGATGAAATCCCATACACTAACAGCAGCCACTACTGACCAATGAAATAACCCCAGTGTGACTACATAGTAAGACCCAGAAAACTACAAGAGCCAAGCCAAAGCTGCAGTGGAATCTGGGTCAGAGCTACTTAACAGATTTGTCTTTTAGCCATACTCCTCCGTGTACAAAGGAAAAACTACAGCGTGGCAGTCTGGAACCAGGTCGCTGCAGTGTTTCTCCAAAAAGGGGAGCAAAAGCCGAGCCAAGTGCTGTCGCCTCTGAACAGAGAGCCATGCAAACAACCTCAAACGGGACCCCTGAACTGCACAGGAGACTTTAATGTGTGTTCTTTTACACTGAATAAACACTGAAGCTTAGCCAGTATTTCCATTTCAACATCTATAAACTCAACATTACCATGTGATCATAGGAAAGCCTTCCTCTTAAAAAGAACAGCATGTTGTTGAGTCTCGTTTTAAATCCCATTTCACAGATAAACAGTTCTGAAGTCTCTGGCGGCAGTCATGGCTGTGTGCTCACATACACGTCTAGCTTAAGAAAGACAGACCCAAATCAAGACCACCCTGCAAAGACAAATTTATTTAGTAGAAATCTTTTAGAGTTTCATACAATAATTATAGCAGAAAATGACAACCCCGTCCATTAAAACGTTGGGCAGCCACAGTGAAAAACATTTCTATCTGCTGACTACGTTTCTGAAGCAAGGAGGCACTTAGACTGTTGCGTCCATGATTGTGGAAAATGACATCTGCTCTACTCAAAACATCTCCAGACATAATACATTTAAAGATTTCATTAGCGCGGAAGGTTATTGAAAACTGGACATGACCTGAATTAGTATCACGAAGTAGGGAGCACCTGTCTCTACTCAGGAGAAGGCCTGCACACAGGGACTCGATTAGAGAATTAATTATCTGTGCATCTATCTTATTCTCCAGTTAGACTGGCGGGGCTGCTGACTCCTGGTCGGTCTGTGAGGTCGCTAAGAGGAAAAGTGGTTCAGTCCAGTTTCTTACGGACCTTTATCTGAAACCAGGCTTGCTATTAAATACTTTGTGGTTTTTACTCTATTCAGTGTTGAGAAGTGCAGCTACAGCGAGTGCCGGCATCCCGTCTACAGCTTGGCTTTGCCCGGCTGCAGCTGCAGGCTTTGAAGCTTCATGGCCAGACCCATGTTTCCTGTGATCTTCAGTTTGCCCTGGAAAAACGCCTGTGAATCAGAAAGAGTTGGGGAGGGGGTGGAAAAAAAATTTAAAAAATCATCATCCAGACAGTTCTCAATCTGAAGCGCACTTCATTCTGTGTTGGAGAGAACTACATGCTGCTGGTTTTAAGAGTTACCGTGAGAGATTAACTCAGCCCTGGAGAAAGTGGGGCAACAGCAACAACGGCTTATGAAATGTCAGGAAACTGCATGGCACACAGGCGCAGAATGGGGAAATGAATGCTGGTGGATTGGAGTGAACTGAAAAGGTAAATCTTACGATGGATGTAATCATTTGACCACACAGAGCGAGCAGAAATACTTGGAATATTTGTTCTGTGCTCAGAAGGAAAAAGCTTTAATATTAGAAACAGGCAAAATGAAATGATGTATTCTGTCTTTGTATTAAAAACACGGTCCTGCTTTCGAAATGATGGACGGACAAAACGGCACAAAACTTTCGATTATGTCGGCTGTTACCATTCTTGACACAAACACAGCACAGTGGCAGCTTTTCTGAGGACTTGTGGGACCTACAATCACTGCAAAATCACTGTTGAAGGCAGAGAGGTGTGTCAACACATCAGTCAGACAGAACAAACGTCCTGCGCCACGATTCACTGCTTTTGCCCAGAACAGTTCTTCTGTATTCTTCTCAAGCTTCTGCACACAGCATGAAAAATGACAGGAAGCTGAGAAGTCAAATGTGAAAGTACTGCAGAAAGACACAAAGTCTCTAATGCCTCTTTTTCAATGTGTGACCAGGACTTTCCATTGCCTTTAAATTTATTTCTGATTGATCATTTCACATCATAATATTGCAGAAACCAGATCAGAGCTGTTGTTTATAAGTCATATGTATGGTGAGCTTGGGAGACAACATTATTGTTAAAAAATCAGTACTTCAGTTGTGTGGAAACAGAGCTTGGAAACGACTTTGAAGTGTCTGCTAATTAAAATGTACAACAGCGTTTTAGTCACCATTTCTTACTTGTTCCATTGTCTGAGAAGAGAAACGGAAAAACATGTAATGAGAACAGCTTTATTGGTAATTAGGATGTATTAAAATGCAGTGCCAAGACAAGTTAGATCCAAAAAAAGTAAAAAAAAACATGGCAGACTGTCGCAGGCAGCAGACAGTAGATTATGCAAAGTTTGAGCTTAACGGTTTAGGTTAGTTAGGTGTGAGGCAGCACCAGCATCAAATCCTTATTTCCTTGTAAAGCTCAGGGGGCATACAGTTATGGAGGGGCTTGAAGAGGGTGGAAGTAAATGTCTTAATCACTTAACAGCCTTTACAAAAAACTTCCAGGTTAAAAACAAACAGATTCCTCACAACAGATACTCATATAAACAGTGCATCAATCGTTTTCTGGTGAGGCATTACAGATGGTGGATTGGTGCAGGGAGTCCTCCGTTTCTCCTCGCTGCTTTCAGGTGAACCATTTAGATCGAGAGACTGTCTCGCAGATCTGCAGATTTAGTTACTTTCTACTGCTGCTTCTGCTAACTCTATAATGTCTCAGAATTGTATTATTATATTACAGCCGAATTATCAATAAAGGTGTCGGCTTTTACATATTTTTCTCTTTCTGTGGTCAGAGAACAGAACAGGTATGAAGTAGTGACTGGAACGTAGCTCATTAGGACTACATGTTGACCAGCAGTACCTTCCAAGCTGTTGCCCTGCACCGCTAAAATAATTATTTATAATCCACACGGCATCTGAAAAACTCATCGTACACAAGTTAAAGACGACGGCTGTGCTGTGCATTCAGCAACATTTTCATAGAATTTGAAGCTGCTGCCAAAGTCAGAAATAATTACACAATAAGGAGGAAAGGAGTTGCTGTAGATACTCTGTGCTCATAAAATATATGCACGTCTATGCTGAACGCCCTTTAAAATGCAGCCTGAACTTTTCCACTTTGGGCTCAACAGAAACTTGGTTTTCCCCTGGAGTTGCACAACTGACTAAATGACAGGCCCTCTATTTTTTGTATTTTTACAATTTTGGAGTTTCCAATTGAAACCTCAAGTTTTGCACTTTAATGTGTCAACATCAGTTTATATTTCATACTGTGCTGCAAAATATAAAGCGCAGCTTATCAAAATAATCAAAATAACATGAACCTTAATGAAATGGTCATCTGACTTCTTAGAGGAAAATCATTGTTAATCAGTAAAACGGTCATCAGTAGCAGCTATTGTGGCTTAATCAGCCTAAACGTTTGTAGAATGAGCCTGGTTTAGGAGAAATCTCCTCAGTTTCATCATTTAATGTTTCAACGGACAAGTTAGAAAATATTCACTGTTGCCTTTCTTTCTCACATAAGCTATTGTGTTTCTAATTATGAGACAAAACTCCATGTAACTGCCAGGTATCTCTCCTTTCTACACAGTGTTGTTCTCCCTGCCCGGCAACAATTTTACGGTCTGTGGACAGTAAATTGGCACAAATAGTCAATAATGACTGAGAACAGTGTTTAATCTTTGAGTCACCCTGACACCAGCGAAATATCCTGTTTGTACCAGATCCGACTGGCAAACAAATCTGTCCCACTTATTAAGTGAGCCTTTGGCCAGGACGTGCAGGCTGAGGTAGGGTTAAGTAAACTGCAGTAAATGTAACTGAAACAGTGTACACACGAATATTACACTGACGCCTTACAAAAAACACGCTGGTCAGGGTCTGCGTCACTCCAAAAGTAAGTCAACATTAGTCAGAGAGAAACTTGATGTTTCTGCTACTTTAGCCATTTAAACTCAAAATTAAAAACTTGACAATGAGGCAAAACTAGTTTTTCTTTCCCATCCACACCATGTATGCACGAAACCGAAACAAAAACTGACGTGACAGTTTCACGAATCCCCGTGAGACCGTGTTGAAAATTTAGAATTAATGATTGTGCAGATGTACAACAGTAAATTAGAAGAGGAAAAAGAAAATAAGTCCAGGAAACAAGTGTAAGAAAGTCTAGCAGCCCTGTTGATGTAATAATAACAGATGGTAATACATTTAAGAGAAGTTAACTTAGCAGACTTTTCATTACTGTTAAACTTTTGTTTGCAAGTGAAGTCCATTTGGAGTCAGTCACTTACACATAGGTTATATTTTAAAATAAATAAACAAAGAAATAAAATGTTTGCTTTTTGTATCTTTTTGATTTATGGTATAGTACCTGTGTCATACTGCACATACGATATTTTGCATTTTCTCTACATCTCGCCATGGCTGTGTCGTTTCCATAGAAGTGCAGGATTTGATATTGAAGTTAAAAAGGACTCCACAGTGAGTTAACAGGAGCATAAAAGGTTCAGAAACTGCTTTGAATTCAGAGGATTAATAAGGTACGAGAAAAGCCGCTAGAAGCAACAAATTGAACTTTCACACCTGTTAATGTTTCATCAAAACCTGAAAAAAATTAATGAGTCCTATTAATCTGACCTGTTACCGGCTTTGTCATCATCCCAATAACGTTTTGTGTTCATGGACATTTCACTTTGTAATACATGCGAAATAGTCGGTGAACTGAATGAGAGATGCTTTGTGATTTGACATTCAAACTGGGTTTATGATCTCTTTCATGTTTTTGAACCAATACTGGTGCTGGAACGTGGGGGAAAAAAAGTCACTTCACACAACTCACAGTTTATCACTTGTGTTTCTAGGTCCGATGTAGTAAGAATGCCGTCATGAAATTTAGGGAAAAATGACCAGATTGCTCATCCAGACATGAACCTGACATGTTTAGTGGTTGTCAGAATAACATAAAGAAGAGCATAAGTGAAAATGGCTATAGTCGTGCTGCAAGATGAAGATGTAGTCTGTGAAATTAGAGGGACAGACAAAATGCGTGCGCACATCTCTGATTAATCCTGCTGCGGCCATCATCAGTACAGAAGAGTTTCACTGATAAGCAGTAATGGTTTGAATTACCTCAGCAATGATTCATTTCTGGATTGTTGTCGTATTTTTATCACATTCCAATCCAGCCTTTTGCCGCTAAGAGGTTTGCGTGGTGGAGCACGGCCTCTGCTATTCAGCCGTCCAACTGTGGACTGTAGTACTTTCCCACCTGCACTCTCAGCATTGATGTAAATGACTGTTGTTTTTGGGCTCTTCTTCTCAGCTCAAAGGCTTTTTCTGCAATCAGTTGAAGTTGTTTTCCGCAGGCTAAATGTTCTGAATTTGTTTTCAAGTCCACTATTAGTGTATGTTTTTGGAAAAAGTAACCTCTGATGGTTGTGCAAGCTCAACAGCAGAAAATCTGAAATAAAAATGATGAACGACAAGCACTTGCAGCATAGAGTAGTGTACAATTTTTCCTCAACACATGCTGTGATTGAATACTCACACTCTGTGGATTCATTTTGCCCGTCATCATGGCCAACAGATCTGTATCCGACATGGAAATGGTGCAATCTGCTTTCTTATCTGCAGAGATAAAAGGAGCAAGAACAGGAACTTACAACTGAGAGATATGTATACACCAATTTCATATATTCAAGGGAAGCACTAATACATTTACAGGCAGATAAACCAGCAAACAGTCTGTGCAGCCTTGAACTGAACCGTAAACTGCATTTCCACCTATGTTGGTTTCACTGTGATACAAGACGACAGAAAATTTCACTTTTCTCACCGGTGTCGTTGTGAACGCAGCCTTTTCCGTTCTTTACATCCACAAACCAAGTCGCCTCCTGTCCATTGGGGCCATCTTTCACTTTGAAGGCAAACACTCCTCCAATCTTCTTCACAAACTGCTCCCCATCCTGTGCCAAGAGATTTTACATACAGTGAACCAAAAACATCTCCACGGCATGTAGAAATTAGGGCTGGATCCGAATATCCGGATATTCGTTCGCTACGGCACTATCCGGATATTAATTTGGTATCCGAATATTCGCCGCCGCCGCCGCCCTCCCCCCGGGCGGAAAGAATATGCCGCATTACTGTCTTCCCTCCGCCTTCGGCCCACATCTTCACTTATCGGCTCATCTCATCGTGTGATCACATAAACATATACACATATGTCGATGTGATCACTCCCTCCTCCCCCCAGACGAAAATATTCGGAGCTCGTCTCTTCCCTGCGCCTTCGGCCCACTTCGGCTCGTCCCGCCGTGTTCTTCGGCTCATTTCGGCTCCTCCATTCGTGTTAGTAAACACCACTCGAAGGGCCGGGTGGCTGCAGACTCTGACGTCACGCTTCACTTCGTTGCATAAACACAAGACAAGATGCCGAAGACCTCTGCTGAAGACAAAACGAAGGCAACGAAGGTCGGTTTACACTGGGTTCAATCTGTCACCAGGAAATGTTGGCCAGAACTTTCTAAAAATGAAAAAGGATCCGAATTTTCGGGCCGTCTGTGTCACAAGCCGCCGCGCCGCCACTACTGCACCTCCGCCGCAGCGCCGCACCCCCCCCCCCCACCCCTCCGTCGGATGTTGGGGGGCGGAACGAATATTCGGATATTCGTCTTTAATAGGGCCCGAATATTCGGAGGTCAGAAACCACTATTCGGGCCAGCCCTAATAGAAATAGTGCTTTCATAAATTATGTGCAGTAACTATGCTTCTTTATAAATCTGTCCAGAAAAAAGCAATTACTTCATATGGAACAGTTTCCACTCAATATATTTACTCATGTCACACTCGGCACATTTTAGCTTTGCAGGCAAAATATAACTACTACCAGGGAGCCAGAGGTTCAGAGAGCATGGAAATCGGAAATCTTGAGTCTTACTAATGTCAGAAAACTAACATATAGTGAATAAAGCTCATTTTAATATATATTTATGAATCTGTTAAGTTCTGACCTTCCATGTTATTAATAACTGGAGCTACATGGAGCCAGAAGACTGAATTATCTGCGGGCCACATTAAAGCAATGTTTTATTAGTTTAAATGTATATTTCTGTTGAATATGCACCATGAATAAAAATCGCACAAAATGATGATTATGAGGCCTGATCTGATTAAATAAGGAGGGAATTTTTAGATGATTCCACAACAGTTTGGCACATTTTTTTCCCCAGTTATCATTGAAGATGCTGGAATTGTACATCCTTGCATGTCTGTGATTTTTCAGCAGAATGCATCACACTGCATGAAGCCTGTTCATGAAAGCAAGTTTGACAAACTCTTGCTCTAAACATTTTATGATGACAGATTTTTCTAGTAGAGTTTCCATTTGAATTCAGAGGAGCTAAAAAAAAAAACATGAATGTGTCCCAGTGTGGATTCTGACATTTATCTTATAAAACAGAGATGGAGAAAGAGGTCAGGCTTCATTTCATTCAGCGTCATCCACTCATTCATCGCTTATCGAGCCTCAATTTCCCTCAATGGATGATAAAGCTGGATTGCTGCCGCACATTATATTTGACTGATACATCAATTTATTCGGCTGGAGCCTGACCGGTGACAGCAACAGAACATGAAAACATGGATCAAACACATAGTTTGTTTCTGGACCAGTGATTGTAAAACTACAGTTGATCCCAGTAACGATCATTTGCATCTAAAAATGTGTTTATGTTCAAACTGAATGTACATTTTTAGATGTTTTCTGTTCTGTTCAATGCTTCCTATTTGAAAATATTGCTTAACAGTGTTTACTGACAACAGTTCAACAGATATTTTTACAAATAAACTCTGTACAGATTTATATTCAAAAACAGCATTATGGTAGAAATCTTTGTAAGAAGTAAATAAACAATTAGAGTGAAACTGCACCTTTCAGAGTGGCCTTTTATTGTGGGCAGTCTAAGGCACACCTGTGCACTAATCATGGAGTCTAATCAGCATCTTGATATGGCCCACCTGTGAGGTGGGATGGATTATCTCAGCAAAGGAGAAGTGCTCACTATCACAGATTTAGACAGATTTGTGAACAATATTTGAGAGAAATGGTGATATTGTGTATGTGTAAAAAGTTTTAGATCTTTGAGTTCATCTCATAAAAAATGGGAGCAAAAACAAAAGTGTTGTGTTTATATTTTTGTTGAGTGTATGTTACTACAGACATACAAGTGCTAGAACAGAACACTGTAAATGTACATCTGATTATCGATCAAATAAGAAAGGAAGACAGAAAGCAGCTTGGAGGATCACCCTAAATCTGTCCAAAATTTGGGATTTTAATAGAAACTGAAAACCTATTCCCTTCTAAATACTGAACTAATATGAAAATACAAAAGTGGGACAACAGATTCTCTCAGATAAGATAAAGATAAGCTCCACAGCTAAAATTGTAAGTCTGTTTGTCTGATCAGTTTCCACAGATATTACGCTAAACCGTGTCTCTAAGTTGCCTGACTGGACCCCTGCTGCTATATTCTCAGTGACGACAAATCTCATTCATTACACAGACAGCACTGCTGCAGAGCCTGAGATGAAACTGGTCTGATTGAGGTCACATTAAGGTAACCTCCGAAAAACACAGAGTTTTAGAGACAGCCATTTGTCTGATTGAGTCAACATAAGCTTGAAATTATTTTTATGTTATGAAACGACGGAGTTTATGAACTGTTCCAAATGTGCCACCATGAGGCTAATAGAAGCTGTAAGACACAGGCCAGTGCATGACTGGATTGAGCCACAAACTGTTAACCCTCTGAACCCCAAAACCCACCAGCAGGTTTTAAACAGACACCTTTTTGTTGCAGTAAATAGATCCTGTAAAAAACAAAAGAAAAAAACTCTACCTTGAAGCGGCTAGTGACTCAGATACAACCACCAGTCAGTTTGAGCTGAACTGGAATGAACTGCAGGCTGTTTACACACAGCAGATAAGAGAGAAGGGAGAGAAGCGATGGATAAGATAAAAATCTGAGGACTAAAATGTTTATGTTATGCACAGCCATACCATAAACCATTTTTTTAGGACTGGTAACACTTCTGGGCACTTGGAAATCTGTTAAATATGTTGATTATTATTACTATAATTTCTGTAAAATAATCAAAGAAATTCAAAGTATTTTTTTCTCTTTTAGATTTGTGCAATATTAACCGTGTCACATTGCACAGAATACATTTTTCGGTTATCTTCTAGCCTTGGTTGTTCCATGCAGGTTAAGGACTTTACACTGCAATGCAAAAGCCCTAAGTGGGTAAAAGTGCCACAAGAGCAAAAATACCCAGAGGCTGCTTACCGTAAAGGAAGTTAAAAAGGTTGAATTTTTCCCAAACTACAACTTAGTATTTCTCAAAAGCAAAAAAAAAATAAAAAAAATTAATGCAATAATTTTAGATGTTTTATTAGACATAAGGTAAAGATTTAGCTGAAAAAGCAGGCATTTTGAAGGATGATTTTAAACTAGTTAGGACGTAAAGTCAACACTTTTTGAGACTGAAGCAATGTTTCGTGTCGAAGGTCAAGAGATGGTAATTCACTGCTGCATCTGTGACTAAAAATGCATCAAACCACAACACTGTGCTTCACATTTAAAGAAAGACTGAATTTACAGGCTCAGACAACACATGATAAGATAAAGTGAGGTGACTAGTCTGTGAGTCGCAATTTTGTCCCCTGTTGTAAGTCAAATATTTCACCTCCTGAAGCTTCTTGTTGATTTCCTGGAACACAGCGTGGGCCTTGAACCCCTCCAGTCCATCGCTAGCACTGGTCTCAATGGCTTGAATCCTTAATGTGGTGGAGGCAGATGGAAGAGAATAAGAAAGTAAGATTAACAATGAAAGAAAGTGATCACAGAAAAGTACAGTTAAAACAAGAGGTGACCAATTACACAACACTAATTCTGCTGTCACTTCCACAAATGGAATGGGGTGCATCAGGGCTGTGACCTCCATATTTGACACTTCCACTGCGTGGTGCACAGATAAAATCATCACAGGGTTTTTCAGTAAACTCCAAGAGTTGGATCTTTAATTGAGGGATCAGATTTCAACACGTTGTACGTTCCATGAATGTAAATGGTATATTATCCATTAATTTACACAAATTCCCCACTTTAAACATCATAAAATGTGATTCTTGTCCTCACATTTTCTGTTGTGTCAAGCAATTATAATTTAGAGTGCTGGAAAACTAACACCTACATCACTGGTACTCAGCAGCATTTATTTATTTATTTTTTTTACAAATTAAGTTAAAAATAATAAGAGTTTATTTCCTCCTTGTGTGTTTCCCATCAGGCCAGCTGGTTAGTCCTTGTTAAAATAAAAAAAAGACTCGCTTCCATAGGTTTCTACAGTAGAGGTAGAGAGTAAAAGAGAGAATTGTTACAGTAATGGGAAAAATTGAAATAAACCTGAATCATCTTTTAATCTACACCTTCAGATTTATAAGATGTAGATTTTTTCTTGGCAGCCATGGCATAAGTGTAGCGTAACTAACTCACGCCAACATGCTGATATCAAGCTAAAATAATCCTGGTAACTGAATTTTGATTTGTTAATCCTGGTTGAGCCCAAGTGATGTTGAAGTCTTCCACATGGACAAGGAAGAGGCTTTAGGGGATAATCATAGCTCTGCTGTCAAAAATAAGGCAGCAACTAAAAATTATTGTAATTGTTGATTGACCAGGGGATGATTTTCTCGATTAATTGATTAGTTATTTTGTATGAAACATCAAAAATGGTAAATCAGTGTTTCCACAAGTGCAAGATAACATGTTAAAATGTCTTGTTTTGTCCCCAACCCAAAGATATTTAGTTTGCTGTCACAGAGGGGGAAACAAACCCAAACATTCAAATTTTAAAATCACAGAATCACAAACTTTTGATTTTTAACCAAAATCAAAACACTTCTTTTTGTTCACAGCATTTCAAAATCTTTTTTTCCCTTTGAGAATACAAACATTTTCGTCATTTTGTATTTTAAGAAGTCGGTCATAATGCTCTCTACTAACCTCCAAGTTCTGACCTAAAATCAGAAATATGTCAACATTAGAGCTGCACAATATATACTTTTAGCACCAACATTGTGATATGCACAGAAAGTACAGTGTTAAGTAACATAAAACACATCATGCTGCAATTTTTTTACGCTGGATATGAAAAGAAGATGTGCACAGTTCTCATTTTAAAGGTCTGATCAACAAGACAAGCTAATCTGATTTTAGGATTCTTGGATACACATTTTTCTTGGTTCATTTCCTTTATCAATGTTGTTTACAAGAGTTTGCTGGCATGCAGGCTCAGTGCGTTCAAATGAGTAAGAAACAGGAGAGAGACACTGAAAAGGAAGATTTGGGCAACAAAGAAACACAAATCTATTATTTACAATGTCATTGTCTTATTGTTATTGCACAGCCTTGAGGAGCAGTCATTTTACTGCACAGACTGTAGGAGGATGTGACAAACACAACTCTTGAATCTGATATGGAAATGTTTTAGTCGCAGACAAAAGGATGTTGATCAAATACAGACTCTCTTGCAACAGTATCTTGCAGTTAAAGTCACTTCATTAAACAATGACACTAATTTGCTTGAGCAGCCAATCTAAAAGCAAAAATCTATTTCAGATGCATTCGCCAGTGTTTTGCAGCATTTCTCAAATTATTTCCAATACAGGTGCACTCACATTGAAAATGAGCCCTATCATGTAGAAATTTCTTTCCAAATAAAGACATTCAAGTCATCTAGTGAAAGCTCCTATATTTCTTTCATAGTGACATATGAACACATCAGCGTATTTTTTCACTATCACGCAGCTCTAACTATCATCACACCTTAAAAAAAAACTAGTGATTTGCATCTGAAAAGGAGTTCACAGTCAGGATCCAAGGTCTGGCCTTCAGGATTTCTTGTTTTTACAACAACTCCATGTGGGATCCAGCTGCAAAGATCTAAAGCACAGCGGTCGGTCACCGATAACCGAGCCCACTGATGTCATCTCTGTGTGAAGAGGCGGCCGGTTAGTGTCCATCTTAGAGCACCTGTTAGCAACTGTGTCTGAGGAGAAACTGCACTGTGAGAGCGGTACCGTCTGCAGATTGTGACATCGCGTTATCACGGAAACTGTCGAAACTACACAATTATGCGCTACTTATGTTGGAGGGTTAGCACGCTAACTGAAGCCCTGCTGCCGTCTGTTTGACATTTAACCTAATTCCTAGCCGACGGTGCAGCCCGGCACAGCGAGGTGAAATATTACAAAATTGCCATAATTAAGCAGTACAGGTTTTAAAATTATTACCTTGCTGTCTGTATTTCAGGCATTTTGCTGTGAATGCAGGCGGACAGAAAGCACAGGTGAAGCAGAGCGGCAGATGTAGCCTTGGCTGCTGTTAGCTAACTTCACTTCCTTGTTTCTTCCTTCTTTCCGGGGTCTTCAGACTCGACGTGTAGATGTCAGATAGCCCAGCCCAGAATAACTGATTGCTCTGCCTCAAATTTGTGCCAACAAACCCTGAAAACAGTCTCATTAAGTTATGTTGTACACTATAAAACTGACTTCTGTCCTTGGTTTAAATAATGTCTTTAAAGACATTATGGCTAAATCACTCCATCCGTGATTTAGCCATACAAACAGTGCAGTTAAATCAAGGGTTTAACCATTTACTATGACAAACAACTAGTTATTCTGCAAACCATGTTATTGAGTTTTGGATCAGTCCTGAGCAAAGGTTAAATGTGTTACAATATTACATTAAAGACCTCCTCCGTAGAAAATCAAGCTTTTTGTGTGTGTTGTTTTTTTAAATTTACATTGTTACTTGCTAATGCGTTATTTTTTATTATTATTTTTTAGATGTGCTCACATCTTGGGCAAAACAAGCTGTCAGCACCATGGTTGATCATTTCTACTCTGAATCTGCAGTGTACCATTAGTAAGTTTCAGATTTCCAAGGTTTCATACATAACACATTTATAGAGCCACTCCTGTCAGCTTGCAGTGTCGGGTTTTATGTGCCATTATTCCTCCACAGAATCAGCTTTCGGTTTGAACATGCATGGTTGAATTACTGCAATATTATAACTTACCATCCTATAGCAAAGAGTAGTTTTGCAGCATTTGAGCAGAGTAATAGGGGAGTTGGTGTGCTCAAGCTGCAGTGAGTGGGGAGCGGTGGCTTGAAAGAGGCGGTGATTTTATAGAGCACATTCTAAAGAACGCAGCAGTACAGAATTACATCTAAGACATTTTAAGGCATAAAGGGACTGTTTTTCATGTTTTGTTTACAAAACTGAGTTTCTACAGGTTCAAACAACGAGAGATGAACTTCAAATTGCATCCTTGAGATCTAAGGAAGCATGCTTGTTTGGTACAGTTCTGGGACATCTACAGAAAGAGTTTGAGTCATTTCAAGTGTAACTTAGGTGTACATTCATTAAAAAAAAAAAACTTTTGGAGATTCATACAGGTGTCCAGTGCTTTATTATTTCGGTTGAAAATATACATCTAAAATATGTTTTGTTACTAGGTTACTTGTATTTTCCCACAGTGAAATTTTGAGTTTTGCAGAGAATTTGGACCTTACAGTGAAGTAGCTTTGTTTTTTTTGTTGGTGAATGATACATTTTAATGACAGACCATGCTCCCCACATAGTCTGTCCAATGTTCCACCAAAACAATTCACAGCATTGTTATTTTGAGGTGACACAATTCCTGTAGCCTTCGCTGAGGTCCACTAAGGACAGCTGCGACTGGTTTAAAGAAATAGCCAAAAGACAGAGCATTTTTTCTTCTTACAGCAGAATGACAATGGGCTGCAGCCAAACAATTTTGTGCTTCAGAAAGCCTGAAACTGGCATGTTTTACTTGAAGATATTATCTTTAATCCCTGAATGTATAATTCCAAACATACACAGACTGACTGTGAAAGACAATCGGGTATCCTGCAGGGACTGAGTGACACACCGAGCAAAGGTACTACATGTATATAGTGATTATACAGATTGCAGATCAACAGCCATTCCATCCAGTTGACACTGACGGGTGTACTGATGACCCGTGGATGTCAGACAATAAGACAGCAGCATAAATGGCAATTTGAAGCCTGCAGCTTCCTATACACTGCAGACTCTGCAAAGAGGGCAGGTCAACAAATGACACTGCGTTTAATGTACACAGAATGAGAGGAAGAAAACGTCAGAAAATCTCATCAGCCTAATGGAAACAGTGAACTATCACCCCAGTTGCTTTTGTAGAGCCGAGCAGGGAGGCTGGCTGGGTTGGTTGGTAGGTGGGTTAGCTTCAGATGGTGGCAGAAGCTGTCGAGTGGGGAAGTGCTCAAGGCCAACTCCCCCTGGCTCCCTCCCTCATCACAAAGACAGGTTCAACACAAGCTGTGGGAAGCCTGGCGATGCCGTCCTGCTGGTGGCAGTTCAGTGACCACACAGCTGCTAGCCAGGAAAACACTGCACTCTGCTGGTCAGATCAAGACAGAATAATACGATGGAAAAAGAACAGTTTAGCCCGCATGTGATGATCAGTGGACCTGCAACATGATTGTATTGACAACAAAACAAAGATTAAAGTTTACATAAAACACTAAACGAATGTCCACCCTGTCCAAACTACAAGCAATATAGACAGCAATCAGGGTCAATATTTTGTCATTTACCTCAAACCATCACACTTAATAATTAAACCACAGTTTACTTCATGTGACAAAATTAAATATTTGTTAAAGAAATAAAGTCTGTTTTAAACAAGCACTGATGCAATAAAATGTATTGCCCTTGAACAAACTCAATCAAAAAGTGTCCTTTGCAGATAACATGTCAAGGGTTGAAAAGGCTTCAACAAGATTCATGTCTCATAAGACTTAAAAATGATTTATACATTACAAAATGGGCAGAAAGGAAGACAGACTACTTATCATAGTGATTAGTAATTTGGTGAATTTACAAGTAAAATGGTATTCAAAATCTCCACTATGAGTAACCATAAGACACCAATTTTTGAAAGAAAATTTACATTTTTACTTTTTGACAAAGAGGACTTAAAATATACTTGTTAATTTATTGTGCTTTAAAATATATTTTAGAATCATTTAGTTGGTGAGACCACAGCCAGTTTAGAAGAGGAATAACAAAAGTGTTCATTCTCAAATGGAAAAACAATAAACTAATATAAACATGAAGCTACATTGATAATACTGTGTCACTACATTGTTCTGGTTTAAATTCACATTCACCCTACCAAGGGAACTCTTTTTGGCCACTTGTATCTGTGATCTCATTCTTTCGATGAGCAGTATTTAAACATTTTAATCACATATGTCAAACAGAAATACAACATAAAACAGGTGGTAATATGACAGCAAAGCAGACTGTAACTGAAAAAAAGAAGAAATACAGACTGTATTTTTAAAGATGTGTCAAATTACAAAGAGCATGCAGATGTTTCAGCACTGCACTAGTTTAACAGAATACGGCTGAGATATATTGCCCCGTCTATTCCACTGTTGCTGATTCCTTGCCAAACCCTGCCACTTATGTTTCCGACAGCTGAGGTGTGTTAGTGGCTAATGTAGCCTGAAGCCTCTGACCTGCAGCAGAGACGAGGAGCAGCTACAGACGTCTGTCCTGTATTCCGTGTTTAGAGGAGACCTTAGTGATAGACAGCACAAAGATCAGGAAAGGTAGAGGTCATGATACAGGTGAACTATAGCAGAAATCCAGAGCAAATCAATACTTGACTTCATTTATAACCTGAAAGTCAGGAAGAAAAAGAAAATATGAAAGTTGAAGCACCTATGAGCTATTTTTATTAAATAGGAAACAGGCGAGACAGGTGGTCAGCATCAGTAATAATGTAACATAGATGTATGAAATAACACAGAAGGAGACATTTACTATTTTAGGAACAACACTTATATGAAGGATTCAACACATACAGATGATCGTGTATTCTAAAGGAACAAAGCATATATACAAAACATGTTTGAAATCCTCTTTGTCATGTCATACCTGAACATACCCAGTGGTGTATTTTCACCATGTCATATATGTACATATCCATATGTAAATTTGGACCCTCTGCTTCTACAGATTCCCATTTTCTATCTCCCTCGTTCTCTCGGGGCGTGAATATGCTGTGAATAGAACAGCCAACTTTATGGTCAAACAGAACATACACTGGCTGGTGCACATGTGAATGAAATTTTGTTGCAATTTCGGACCAGATATAATCCAGGTATAATCTTTGAGCTCTTTGAGTTGACCACATATCGCAGAGCAAGCAGGTGACACTTAAATTGAAAGTGTGAAATCACTCTGTCAGTTATTAGTTTATAGAACGATAACAGATGCAATCTAGTCATAATCCATGAGTATTATTTGGCTTAGTGCATTCAAGAAAAACAATTACACCAACAAGTTCATGGCCCGGGCTGCACAGTGATATAGTGCTTAGCCCTTGCGCCTTGCAACAAGAAGATCCCCGGTTCAAATCCCGGGGTGGGATCAAATCCCTGGGATCTTTCTGCATGGAGTTTGCATGTTCTTCCTGAGCATGCGTGGGTTTTCTCCTGGCACTCCGGCTTCCTCCCACAGTCCAAAAATATGCTGAGGTTAATTGGTTACTCTAAACTGCCCATAGATGTGAATGTGAGTGTGATTGTTTGTCTGTATATGTAGCCCTGTAAACAGGCTGGCGACCTGTCCAGGGCGTCCCCTGCCTTCGCCCGAGTCAGCTGAGATAAGCTCCAGCACCCCCGCGAACCTAGTGAGGATAAAGCGGTGTATATAGAATGGATGGATGGAAGTTCATGGACCATTTTCCTGTAATAAACACTTAGCAGTTTGCAGAGGTATTGTGAAACTTTTGTTTTAGTTATTTATAGTGGTAGGGAGCCTGTATAGCTCAATGAGGTAAGGAGGCGAACCATGTATAGGGGCAAGTCTCCGACGCAGCGGCCCGGGTTCCATTCCCACTCGCGGCCCTTTGCTGCATGTCTTACCCCAACTCTTCTCCCCATTTCCTGTCTCTCTCACTTTGACTGTCAAAATAAAGCCGAAAATAGGCCAAAAGAGATTTTTTTTAATTTATAGAGCGGTAACCGATGAAATCCAGTCATCAGCGCCTGTCATATGAGTTAGTGCATTTAAGAAAATAAACTACGCAAAAATAAAATAACAAAATCAGTCTCTTTTTATTCTTATTTCGTCGACTTGTAGAAGTAGACAGACTGATTGACAAGTTATTCATTCATACACTGACGACATGTTTTATTTTTGTATTATTTTTGGTTCAATCTTCTGCAGAAATTATTTACAATAAACGTCCTTGAATCCATGAGTATTTTAAACGTCAGTAGAGCTCTATTAATGTCCTGTGGCGGGCAGCAACACGCCTCTGCTGCGTCCAATCTGCCGCAAATTTAGTGGAAGTAGAAGAAGATTATGTCACGTGACACGTCCTGCCGGTTAACTTCCTGTTGCCTTTACACTTCTTAATTATTTCTTTTCCTTTTATTTTGTTCATTTTGTGACTTTGCTGTTGTACACCAAGTCAAGTTATAAAACGAGGTACATATTTACGTTGAGTCAACTCGTTATAAATATCAGACTGATCCGGAAACAAGAGGTCAGTCGTGGTAAATCGTCGGCTGTTAGCTTGTTAGCTGCTCTGTTTACCTGCGGTGACAGCGGACGTGCGGAGCTGTCTCTTTATCTGTCCACTTGTCGTTCATTACATTCAGATACCCGGCGAACTCTCCGTCAATAAAGCCGCTGTAGGTGTTAAATTTGCACATAGCATCATGGCTAGTCTGCTTTCAGTGCAATGCGCTGCCACTGTGAGAAAATCTGGGAGTTTAATTCATTTAAGAAGCGCCGCACTGGGGATCCAGTCGAGACACTATAGCAGCAAAAAAGCCTCTTCGTCCGAGTATCTTCACCAAAGTGTCGTTCCATCCATGCATTACCAGAAGAGTTTACCCAGGTAAGGAACAACTGAAGATTTTGTCAATAGCCTTTCATATTACCCTAATATATTGTTGTGATTCAGTAAATCTATGGTAAAATCTGGACTGGAATGTGCAGAGTATGTAGCAGCAAGGTATTCCGAATCTAAGGTGACCCATTTAGCTTTTTAGATGAATGTAGGTAAAGGGCACACCGGATTTTAGCTCAGTCACCACTAGAGGGCCATGACATTTACCTGGGCTGTTCTGCGTGTTCAGGCTCCCCGTCCCTAAACTGAGGACACCATCAGGAGGTATTTAACTGCCCAGAGGCCTCTGTTGGATGATGAGCAAGTACAGGTAAGTTTTTACAAAGAAATCAACCCTTTCATTTCATTATTGGATGCTCTAAACTTACACGCAGTCATGTTTTCTTTTGCATATTTTCAGAACAACAGAGAAACATGCCCAAGATTTCCAGAATGGTGTGGGGAAACAGCTGCATGAGGAGCTGGTAGCTCAAGACAAAAACAACAAGCACACAAGCTACATCTCAGGTGATTGGAGGAGCCACTGTGAGGATTAACCTCAAACTGAGCCTCTCAAATGCATAACATGGATGTGCTTAAAATGCTTCTTATCTTTCAGGGCCATGGTTTGATATGTACCTCTCTGCACGGGATTCTGTGGTGCTGAACTCCAACCCCTTTATGTCTTTCAATCCCGACCCCAAGACTGAGTACAACGACCAGCTCGTGCGTGCGACCAATATGGTGTCTTCAGCGGTGCGCTTCATGAAGACGCTGCGAGCTGGCTTGCTGGAGCCGGAGGTTTTCCACCTGAACCCTGCCAAAAGTGAACAGACAGTTTCAAAAAATTAATCCGCTGGGTCCCATCGTCACTGTCTTGGTATGGAGCCTACATGGTGAATGCTTTTCCTCTGGACATGTCTCAGTACTTTCGCCTCTTTAATTCGACTCGGATCCCAAAGCGTGGGCCGAGATGAGCTGTTCACTGATGAGAAAGGCCGACATCTGTTAGTTATGAGAAAGGCAACATGTATGTATTTGATATTGTGGACAGGGACGGGAATTTAGTGAAGCCTGCAGAAATCCAGGCCCACCTGAAGTACATTTTGTCTGACTCTGCGGAGGCGGCCGCCTTCCCTCTGGGTGTCCTGACCAGTGAGAACAGGGATGTCTGGGCCGGGCTGAGGGAGAAGTTGATAGCGGCTGGAAATGCAGAGGATTTACGAGTCGTCGACAGTGCCCTTTTCTGTCTCTGTCTCGATGAGGAGAGCATGCGGGACCATATTCACATCTCCCACAACATGCTGCACGGCGACGGCTGCAACCGCTGGTATGACAAATCCTTCAACTTGATTCTGACCAAAGACGGACAGGCAGCGATTCATTTTGAGCATGCCTGGGGCGACGGAGTGGCCATGCTCCGCTTTCAGAACGAGGGTGTTTAAAGACACCACGGAGCAGCCGCTGGTTCATCCCGGTTCTGCTGCTGCTGCATGGATTCAGCCTCAGCTGTGCGAAGGCTGCACTTCAACCTGGACAGCGAACTGCAGAACGGCATCAAAGGGCGAAGGAGAACTTTAACTCAGCCGTGTCAAAACTCACCATTGCTGCCATGGAGTTTAAGAAGGGCGGGAAGGAGCAGTTAAAGAAGAGCAATCTGAGTCCAGATGCTATCGCCCAGCTGGCTTTTCAGATGGGCTTCTTGAGGCAGTACGGACAGACAGTAGCCACATATGAGTCTTGTAGCACTGCAGCGTTCAAACATGGCCCGCACAGAAACCATCCGGCCAGCCTCCATACACACCAAAAAGTGCTCACAAGCCTTTGTTAGCCAACCAGGAAACACAGTGTGGAGGAGCTACGGGGCATGCTCAACGAGTGCTCCAAATATCATGGGCAGCTCACCAAGGAAGCAGCTATGGGTGGTGTATAGAGCATGTCCACTGGCAGATACACCATGAAACACTCAAAATACACAGATGAAAGCAGAAACTCTCGCTACTTGCACTGTAATATTTCTCCTGTTGGTCATTTAAATTACCCTCTGAACCCAAAACTCACCAACAGGTTTGAAAGGCATGTATTTTTTTTTAAACCCGTTGCGCTTCAGTGTCCCGCCCGCGGTACACTTTGAGATCTGCATAAGCAATTTGCCTAAATGTCTGAAACTGAAAACGCGATTTATACAAACACTATACGCCGATGGAAAGCTTAGATTTTCATGAATCCGCCGGTATAAACCACTTTCAGATGTGATTACCACAGCGGGTAATATAAACACATTTGTCCGACAAACAACGAATATCCATCCATCCGTTCTCTATACACGGCTTCAACGTACACAGCGCGACTCACATTTCTGGGTTCATTATTACACACAGATGAAAATATTCCACAAAAAACGGCCCAGAATCCAACCTTGGACATCCAGACAAACAAGCCAGTAAAATATTTTGTCCAAAACATGTCTTGAAGTTGGCATATTATTCACGAATAGGGTCGTTTTCAAGGGAAATGCACCTCGCGATGCGCGTCCAATATTCCCTGTATTTCTTGTCATATTTTTATTTACAAATAGAATATTAGCGTTTTTTTTTTTTTTTTTTGTACTGAAAATGGCTGGAATTGACTGCAAGCTTATAGAAATTACACCATTTATCACCCAAAAACTATAAAAATAGAAAGGCAGACTATTACCTTATGACGATCTTTGATCTAGTCATGGTGTGACATGTGGTGCAGTTGGAAAATTTAATTATCTCTATAAACTAATGACTGACGGAGCAATTTCACATTTTAACTTCTCTCGCCAGGTCAAGGGTTTGACCGTCACTGTTTGCCTTGCGATACATGACCAACTCGAAGGGCCAACCTCTGCACGGCTTGTACACGGATCCGGCCTACGCTGCCATCAACCACAACATCCTCTCCACCAGCACCCTCACCAGCCCCGCCGTCAGTCTCGGTGGCTTTGCTCCAGTGGTGCCCGATGGCTTTGGTGTCGGCTACGGTGTCCGCGACGAATGGATCGGCTGCAACGTATCCAGCTACCCAACTCGCAACGTCCACGAGTTCCTGCAGTGCGTCCACAAGTCTTTAGAGGACATTTTCAGTGTCCTGGAAGGGAAGTTGCTCAGCTAAGAATGAAGTGCATGCAGAGAAAAGGTGGTTTTACGAGAGTTGATCATAAAGGGAAGAGACTGTATATAAAAATCAAAAAAACTTGGTTTAAATTTGGTCATTAGCCCTATGAGAGTAGTACGCTTTGTGTAGTGACACCCTGCTCACAGTGCTCCTGCATCGCTTCAAACACTCCCTGACAGCGTGGTTATGGAAACATGTTGAGCATTATCTGCCATTTGCACTAAATCTCTTAAACTGTGTCAGAATAGTAACCCCTCAGCTTGAACTATATTTTGGTGAAGAAAGTCATCACAGAGAACCCAGTTTGGCCAGCAGAGCAGGCGAGGAGCAACGATTGTGTTGTGACCAAAAATAATGTGTGCCTAATTGCCATGCTGTGATCAGACACACTAACATCTTCACACCAAATGCTCTCCCTCAGACACCTCAGGACGTTACAGAAGAGCCTCGCCTTGATAATCCGACGCTGGGGGATGAATTCACGGTGCACAACCACGTGATTGTCAAAACGAGCCATGGTCCTGGTGCTCCTGACATGACACTCCTCTGTTTTGAAGACTGTAGGTTCTTCAACTGTGAAAACCAAATGTTTCTATTTAGTGTCCTATTATGAGTGAAGATCCTCCACATGAAGTTGGATCATCCAGCTGCTGACTGACACAATGAAATATTCACTGTCTGCTCCATTCTCAGAGAAATTGCAATGTGCAGCTTCCCACCTGTTACAAAAGCATATTAACATTAAGTTCTGCTGTTAATAGTGCAGCATCACGAGTTGCTGCTTGCACATGTTGCACCACAGTCTCAAAACTTTTCGATCAAGCCTTGTAATCAACAGTGAAGGTGAGCGTTGTAGCATTTTTTCACAAAAATGCAAAGAGAGGAGTAGAATATTTTATACATTAGAGATTAACTTCATTAAATGTACATTCACTGTTGGAGTTTACGCTGTTCATCCATCAAATTTGACATGGAATGAAAAGCAGCCTCAGCCTTACTGTGGACGAAAGTCATAATTACTGTATGATTAAAACTACATTAAAATGGATTTGTTTGTTCAACTGATTACCCACACTGAACCTGGAATTTGCGACTGTTATTTACATTCAAATCCATTGAGACAGCCTGTGTACTGTAGCCTTATGTTAGCTGTGCTTTAGGGTTAAATTAAGCAAACTGGTCACAATGTTCATGCAGTTGTAGAAAAGCCAGTGTAGTAATGATAGCCTGGAGATAGAATCTGTGCCTTATCAAGACAATGTGAAGCTCCACCCCAGCATTAAAATGATCATCACTTTGTCAATTGCAGCCTTGTTCTTGTGAATGAATGTTTTTTGAAATAAAATTTAATGTAATTAATTGCTTTTGCTCAGTTATTTATTACATTTCTTTGCAGCAGGACAATCTTCCCACCTGAAATGCCATGAGACAATTAGAAACGACAAGTGAAACATACTAGTTCTTTTTTTCCTCTCTCTTTATTTAAAATAAAAAAAAAGTTCCATCAAAAGCAAATGTACAAATGCGGTAGTACAACAGAAACATCAGCTAAAGTAATTAAAACAACCAAAATCCACAATTTAGATGGGCTTGATCTTGAAGTGTAGTCCGATCAGACTGAAGACGAGACACTTCAGGTCTTGGACCAGGTAGTAGAACACACGGAGACCTTCAGGGTCCCTGAAAACAGCAGGATATTTAAGATGTTACCCTCTGGTATTTACAAATATACTATATTGCCAAAAGTATTCGCTCACTCATCCAAATAATTAGAATCAGGTGTTCCAATCACTTCCATGGCCACAGGTGTATCAAATCAAGTATTTAGGCATGCACACTGCTTTTACAAACATTTGTGAAGAATGGGTCACTTTCAGGAGCTCAGTGAATTCCAGTGTGGAACTGTGACAGGATGCCACTGTGCAACAAATCCAGTCATGACATTTCCTCGCTCCTAAATATTCCACAGTCAACTGAATTATAAGAAAGTGGAAGTGTGTGGGAACGACAGCAACTCAGCCACATAAACTCATGGAGCGAGGTCAGTGGATGGAATGGGTTTCCACGGCCGAGCAGCTGCATCCAAGCCATACATCAAGTGCAATGCAAGGTGTGGGATGCAGTGGTGTAAAGCATGCCGCCACTGGACTCTAGAGCAGTGGAGACGCCTTCTCTGGAGTGACCAGTTGCGCTTCTCCATCTGGCAATCTGATGGACGTGTCTGGGTTTGGTGGTTGCCAGGAAACCCAAGCTTGTCGGACTGCGTTGTACCAAGTGTAAAGTTTGGTGGAGGAGGATTATGGTGTGGGCTTGTTTTTCAGGAGCTGGGCTTGGCCCCTTAGTTCCAGAGAAAGGAACTCGGAACGCTCAGCATACCAGGACATTTGGACAATTCCATGCTCCCCACTTTGTGGGAACAGTTTGGAGCTGGCCCCTTCCTCTTCCGACATGACTGTGCACAAAACAAGGTCCATAAAGACATGGATGACAGAGTCTGATGTGGATGAACTTGACTGGCCTGCACAGAGTCCTTACCTCAACCCGACAGAACACCTTTGGGATGAATTAGAGCGGAAACTGAGAGCCAGGCCTTCTGGTCCAACATCAGTGTGTGACCTCACAAATGCGCTTCTGGAATAATGCTCAAAAATTCCCATAAACACACTCCTAAACCTTGTGGACAGCCTTCCCAGAAGAGTTTGAAGCTGTTATAGCTGCAAAGGGTGGACCGACGTCATATTGAACCCTCTGGATTAGGAATGGGATGCCCACTTAGGTTCATAGGCGAGTCAAGGCAGGTGAGCGAATGCTTTTGGCAATATAGTGTATATAGCATCTGCTTTTCTTATTTGAACGCCAAACCTGATCTTTAGAAGGTGACTACACATGACAAGCAGTACAATCGATCCACACAGAGCAGAATCAATGATTTTATGACACCTAATGTGAATGAAATCTCTGCATTTCACTTTTATTTCTGAACATTTGATTAAAAGTTTATTATGCTTGAGTAAATGAAACTGCATCTAACAGAACTGGACAATTCTGTTTGTGGGGAACTAAAAGCCGCTGTACTCACTTTGACTGATTGACATCAATCAAGGAGCCGATTTTGGAAGTTGTGAATGAAATGTGCTCGTCCCGATGACGATCTCCAGCTCCTGTAAAATTAGATCAAAAGCATGCTTCAAAAACATTTTAAGACAAACTCAGCAACACAAAGTTTTAGTATAGCGTCGATGTTCACATCAAAGTCCAACCATCAACACAAATAATATCAACAGGTGAACCAAACACAGAAAGGTGGTTTGCTCTATACATGCTATTGAAATATTTTACATTTTAACCAAATCATAACAGCGATTAAAACCTGTGAAAAACTACACTGTTAACATCAAATACAATTAGTTTTGTAGCAGCAAAACCCTTCTCTGCTCAGGTCACAACCACGTACAGAATGTTGTACAACACCAGCACCAGTATGTTTACCCCTTTAAACTCCAAAACCTGCTGGCTGGTTTCACAGGCATTTGAATCACTAAAATTTCACCAGAAACTGTTGAAACAGAATTATCAAGATCTATAACTTTCTGATGGTCTTTGAACCATGCACCCAAAACAGGAAACACCACCAAATCTAAGCCTAAAAATCATGATATTTCATCAAAATTGTTATTTTAATGAATGAACAATTTGAACCAAATTATGTAAAAACAAACACATAAATTTTGCACTCGACCAACAGTCACATGACAAAATTTGAGCCTTTTCAGCTGAACTGCATGCTGTGTTTACACAGCACAGAAGAACAAAGTATGGAAACAAAAATTTAAATAGTAAAATATTTAGTTTATGTACAGTCATGGTAACACATGTCGCCAGGCACTTAGACATTATTGTAAAAGTTGATTCCATCCCCCCTCCCCAATTTCTGTCAAAGAATAATGAAGTATGTGATGCTTTTGCTTCTGGCATTATAACTATCATACTGCAAAGAAGAGTTGCAGGACTTTATAGAGCGCACAGTTACACTGTCTTTGTTTCTATTTTGGTCAAACGGAAGATATTGCAATCTTGTTTGCATAAACTTTAATGAACTGTGCCTGGCTAAAGTGAGTGGGAGTTTAGTTTGTATACTAAGTGGTGCCTCCACATCATGGTTGGTTCATTGATCTGTACAATGTGAGCACAGAGGTTTGCGGCAGGAAGGCTGAAACATTGTACAAGACAAATAAATATCACACACTGTCTGCCAGCTCTAATGGCTGATGTAGATTTTGCATAAGTGTTTATAAGTATGCACCAAGCGTAAACTAACCGTGACGTCACCCGTTGGTTTCAACGCCGAGAAAATGAAGCCCGGATTTTGCTACTTCCTGGTCGCCGTTTTGGATTTTTTGGAGCCAGTGACGTAAAAAGCGTCAAACAGACTGGACCGGAGAGCAACTAGGGGCAGGATTGGCTGAGGACTCTCTTATCCCGCCCACATTTTAACGCAGAGGCTTCTGTTGCTGTCTATCAAGTATAGCCACGCCCCCTGGCTCCACCAACTTTAACAATTTATTTAAATTCAGTATTGATTTATTTTAAGATCGGCCACCTGATCTCTCAATTTTGACCATGAAAACTAACGGGAAAAAATCCTGAGCTCTAGAAATTCAGTCTATCAAATTTAATTTTTTCCAAAATGAATTGGAGTCTATGGAGTAAAAGCTTTTTGGAGCCAACCCTTGCAGCTATTCTAACAGATTAGAAAATTGATTAGGCTATGGGTGTGTATCACAGATAATATTTTAATACTATTAGTTTCACTTCTATTTGACCAGAAATAAAAGCAATTTCCACATTTCCTTCAATAGAGGACAGTATCAGACCTAAACGCGCTTCTGAAGTGTCATTTTGAAATGTAGGAAGTTTAAAAGTTAACATTTCAAATTTTCAGCTTTCTTGATGTAATAAAATCAGAGGCTGTGAAAAAGACTGTTAAACTTGCTCTGTGGTTTGCTAACTCCCGACTCCAGTTAGCTTCTGATGAATTTGTTATTTTAACAGTTTACAGGATTCTTCCAATCAATGTCTGACTGAGGTTAATTATTATAAACAAGAAGAAATTAATGATTTGTGCCACATTAGTGTAAATAATTTGTTTTTGTTCAGAGTCACAACCCAACATAAGATTAAATGTAGATAATTCCACTAAATGTGAACCCCTACCGGGAAGACATTATACTCTTGTCACAAACCTGTCTGCCAACTCTGTCAGGAGGCGGCCACAATGCATCATCCTCTTTGGTGATTTCACTGTCATCAATGATCCTCTTCAGCTCCTCCATCACGCTTTTGTGTACGTATGCCTTAGGTTGGTAAAAAGAACACAGGTGAACCAGATTTAACTTGGGCTAGACCAAATATCGGTAACACATGCATGACATGGATTGTCAAAGATTCAGTTTCCTCTGGTAATAGGGGGTTTATAATAACTTACCTCTTTCCTGATCATGACGTCGTTCTTGTAGTTGCTGTTGTTTGCATACCTCAGTTTACCTGCAAGAAAACATCCAGTTTGAAGCAGAAAACTTTGCATCACTTCAACGAAAATTAGTTTTTTACCATCCAAACAGGCCACATGGCGCGTACAGACTTCCGCCATATTATATAGGAATTTACGGTATTGGACATAAACATAAGTGACGGTACTAATTCGTCTGAAAATGATGACTATTAGCATTAAGAGACCAACTAAAACCAAATAGATTATTTGGCGCTCGAGTCGGCTGCGGCCTAGCTTCTGCCGGGTGGCTAGCGACGTTAGCTTAAACGAATGAAGGCTAACGCAGTTGTATTTTCACCAAATTAAACGTACCGTCTGGTCTGAATTCAAATTCCAGAAACTCGTGTCCAAACTTTCCCTTGTGTCCCACATAGTATCTCAAATAAAAGTCACTTGTTGACATATTTACGCTCCAGAAAGGCCTCTTTCTGGTGAAGTCTGGCGAACAAAACTCAGCTAGCAAGAGCAGCCCGGAGCCTCGCCACCCGTGTACGCATGCGCATAGCGTCACGATTGAACCGGGGTTTTATGTCCCGGAATTTGTCTTTCAGGTTGTTCACGCTATTCCTTCTGTAAAAGAGCGTTTAGCTGGGTAAAAATCAGTTAACGTGGGACTCAAACTGCCTTGACAAAAAGATGTAAAATACTGATGTCTTGCTCCCTGTGAAACGTATATATTTTATTTTAATAATTCATGAGGATGTATCTCTAATTTATCTATATGGTTTATCTGATTTGTGATGGTGGTTCACCTCTTGTGGATTTTATTTTTTCATATATACTTTTATACATCTATTTAACATATTTATCAAGTTCTTAAAATGTCTGTAAATCTTCATCTCCACGTTTAATTACCAAAAAATGTGTTATGTATCATTTTAGACACATTTTATATAGCATTTTTTTAAATATACAATGATTGTTAGTTTATTTACATAAAACTATAATTTAATGAAAGTTTAAAAAATGTCTGTGTTTGTGTTGAACTTCAGACTTTATGTTACACTTTAAATCCTTTATAGGCAGTTAATTTTAATCTTTTTACTTCTCCATTACTTTTTATTTGTAAGTTCTCCAGGTTATAGCCAGACTTTTGTATTCAGCATTATTTCTACAGTTTTTGTTTTTTCTTAATTAAGCAATTACTTTATTATATGCAACACTATAGTATTGTTTCAGATGTTTATGCATGTATGTGTTTGGTGCTTTTAATGTCCATTTTTATACTGAGGATTCACGGAGGATTTTCCATGTAGGATTTTAAAATAAAAAATATTTTTTGTAGTTGTTCTGAGGGCTATAATCCTGAGGATACATTCCTCATAAAATAAATCAAGTCATTTTGACGCATTAATAGCATTTTAGGAACAATGTAGGGACGTAAATCACTTTTTGACAAGTGAGATGACTGCATTATAAGAGTACAATTTGTCTTTTCAAATGGTTGAAAGAGCTGAATTGGTTATAATCAGGTACACAGAGCAGATTTTAAAAACGCATTCTGAGCGCAAAGGTTCTGCCTGAAAGCAGCATGCAGGGTTTAATACCAATAATTTCAGAGGCTCGTCGCATGTTACTGACGTCACCCCACCATCTTCGCACCGAGGAAGAATCCGGAGGTACTCACACGTGTTGTTGTTGTAAAACTTTGAGCCATGGCAGGCTCGTTCTCTCAGGAACTCGAGGATTTACTGAATCCTCTGCCCAAGTTTGCAGATCCAGAGGATGACGATGATGAAGCGACCAAAGCCAGAGTGATAGACAGATTCAACGAGGAAGAGGAAGATGATGTCGGCTTCAGTACGCTGAGGAAGAGCAACACAACCCTGCTGTCAGACACGGACAGGCGGTATGTGGGGAAGCCAGTGTCCCGTAATCAGCTGCTGATGGATGAGGAAGGATCTGAGGACGAGGATGATGATGAAGATGAAGAGGAGAGTAGCATAGAGGAAGAAGAGACTATGGTAGATCAAGAGGCAGATGATGATGATGATGATGATGATGAGAGTGATTTAGAGGAAGAAGATGATGATGATAAGGAGGAGGAGTTGCTGGACCATGATTCAGATGGTGAACTTCCATCTCAGAGGAAAGGCTCTGACATGAGTTTTCCTCAGGGAGTGGACTTCCGTAAACTCACAGACGGCATGGATGACCTGGGAGTGAGTGAGGATGACGATGAGGAGGAATCTGAAGGCAGCAACGATGATGAAGACACAGGCTCTGACGATGAAGATGAGATGGATGATGAGGAAGAAGAGGGAGCTGTGCGCACCTTTTCCCAGGATAAAGTGGACGAGGAGGTGGAGAAGGGGAAGGCCGTGAAGGACCAGCTCGCCCTCTGGGACCAGCTGCTCGAAGGTCGGATCAAAATCCAGAAAGCGCTGGTGACAGCCAACCAGCTGCCACAGCCGCCCACCTTCCCGGAGTTCAGGAGGAAGGGAGGAGCTGAGCTGGCCGGGTCGCTGAAGAACACCCACAAGGCTCTGAAGGCTCTGCAGAGGTCTCTGCTGGAGCTGCACGACCAGCTGCTGTACCAGAGCGCCGACACCAGGAGCATCGCTGTGGGGGAGAGCGAGGACGAGGAGATAATCAGCGATGAAGGAGAAGAAGAGTCAGTGCCGCAGTCTGGAGCGCCCAAACGAAAGCTGGAGATGGCGGAGTATCCGGACTTCATGGCCAAACGTTTTGCGGCCTTTCAGCCTTATCGCGATGCCACGCTGCAGAAGTGGCACGACAAAACTCGCCTGACCCAGGGGAAGAGCAGTAAAGGGTTTGGGGCATTTGACAGGAGCATTCTGACCCAGGTGGAGCAGGTGCTGATGGACAACGAGAGGCTGGTGAGGCGAACACAAACCCGCCGCTCAGATTACAGAGTCCTCGGGAAGAAAGAGGCCTCAGCCGTCACTGCGGAGACCGCAGAGGGAGCAGAGCAGCAGCTGAAGGCCAACACGCACCTGAAAGATCTGGACGAGGACATATTCGACGATGACGACTTCTACCACCAGCTGCTGAGGGAGCTCATCGAGCGCAAGACGAACGCGGCGGACCCCAACGATCAGGTGGCCATGGGGCGGCAGTGGCTCGCCATCCAGAAGCTGCGCAGCAAGATCAAGAAGAAGGTGGACACCAAAGCCAGCAAGGGGCGCAAGGTCCGCTTCCACGTCCACAGCAAACTGGTCAACTTCATGGCACCTATCGATCACAGCTCAATGAGCGACGAGGCGTGCAGTGAACTGTACCAAGGCCTGTTCGGTCAGAACGCCTCAGTCATGGAGTAAAGATGGAGTTTATGAAGTCAGAAGAGATGAAGCAGCTCTCCACCAGCAGAGACGCCTCAGACTGGGTGGACAGTTCTGGTGCTTTGACTGGGTTACAATCAAATGGACAGTTCTTTATAGATACTTTTATACCTCAGTGTGTCTCTGCCTAATGAGCAGGTTGTGTTTCCATCAAAACTAAAAGCACAATGAGTTCAAATGCTTTATTTTTTCTGTCTTGTACAGTTCAAGTAAAGTGACCATTTACTTCCAGATTTTGTAACTTCAAAAATTGTCATCTGTCCTTGATGTCAGGGCAGATACGGGGGTACATGAATATTTACAATGGGTATTTCATCCATTATATTTTAAGTTGTCACCTGGTGCCTAGATTTCATGTTTTCCTGTTTCTTTTCCTGTCTTACTTAGACATTTGTACCATAAACCGATGGAAAAATTAACAAATATGTGCTTAAAATCGCAGAAATGCAGGCAATTAAATCATTGATTCTCCATAAAGAATCAAAATGCACATGCTCTAAATGTTGAGCAGTACTTCCTCCCTAAAATGTACACATATGAACTCTTCTAATGTACATGTTGTGTCCCAGCTCCATACTAACTGTTCGTAGTCTAAATGTTCACCAATGTTTCACTGCTAATTAAAAAATCAGAAAGAAAATGTTTCCCAGATAAACTGTTTCATGACGTGTTCTTGCCGTATTTTCCAGCTCCCTTGCGCTTTGCATTGTGGGAGAACACTTCATCAACAGCTCAATGGAAAAAAAGGTTATAAGCTTTTATTATTCTTTATTTTGTGGCTTTTCTGGTGCGACCACGCTACAGACCTGCTTTGGATGAGTGTGGATTTGAGACACAGCTGGAGTCCAGTGGCATTACATGCACTAGGCTGACGTTATGAATCCCGAGTTCCAACTATCACATGAATAAAAACATTTTGGCTTGAAAGTTTAAAATGAAAATTAAATCTGGAATAGAAATGGTAATTTGTAAACTAGTTTTGTTAACTGGAATTTCATTTAGTCAGGAGTAACCAACATGTTTTTGAAAATGTCAGAAATGACAGGAAAATTTAGAGATCTTTATCCAATATAATGACACACACAAAAAAATGCTAACTACTCATTGTACCTCAATGTAGCTTTTCCTTGGTATAAAGGGAAACATTTCCATCATAAATTTATACATAAAAGGAACAAATTGATGCATAAAAATACACCACAGTACAGGAAATTCTCCTGCTTATAGGCACTGATTTCTGGGAAGTAAATATTAAGCAGGGGTGTTGACTTTCTCTCTCAGGTAATTGTCAGTGTTTAACACTTCATTTTGCTGCATACTGGAGAATTTTTGTGCTCCAACTGATGACTCTTATATAGCAGTTTATGGTGGACATGTCTATATGTGTGTACAGAACCAGGTGAAAATTCAAAATGCAATGGAATATTTATGGATCTAATTACATTTTTACAGTGAATTTAGTGGCATTGAAGTCATAATTTATATTTTCAGAGCACAGAAAAGTCCAGTGCTGAGGTATTATCGAGTGAAAAAGTGACGTCAGAGCTGTTCTTTAAATAAAAGTCCTCTGCTTATGGCAGTTTTTTATTTGTGTGGGGGGTCAAATGTACATGTGCTGAGTAGAATCTACACCTATGGCGTCGTCTACACCGTATTGTACTTAGATCAGTAACACTGAAATGTCTCTGAGCTGCAGGAAAAACCCAGTGATGGCTACAGTCCAATCTGGCATTTACCAGTGACATGTCAGATTGTCTACAGTGGAAAAAGGCCAATAAAATACCCACCATCTGTAAACTCTTCCGCCCCCTTCTTCCAATATGACATGACCTGAGCGTCCTCAGAGGCCCTGACCATCTCTACAGTGTCTGTAACTAACCAGTGAAATCTGGGTCACTCGAACTCAGCACGACGCACCACTTTTTCACCTTTCTCTCAAAATGTAGTTTGACTAAGACGGAGGTATTAATAACTGCTCTTTAAAGTGACAAATCAAAGCAAACAGAGTACCTGAGAAATTTATTATAAGAAATGTGTATACAGGCAGAAAAAACTTTTACAGAACACTTTTACATGTTGGACTAAATGTCATTTTACAGCTCTGCGCATCTTCTTTTAAATGAAAATGTACACACGTGCATCTGAGAGCTTCAAGTTGAAGGGCACCAAAATAAAAAAAAACAAAAAAAAAACGCTTTGTGGTCGTTCCATAACAACATAATTAACCTTTCTTAAATGAGCGACAGCATCACATTTAAATAAAACTTCACAACTGGTCCACAAAGATGACACGAAAAAAAAAAGATCTTTGGCGATGATGTCGTACATCAGATGATTTGAGGTGGAAATCGGTTGTTTCATTTTACTAATCATTTCTATTTACACGAGACAAAGCAAATACAGCTTGGGGGCAATGGGACACAAACATCAGAAATCTCACATTATTTCAAAGTGTTTTTGTTGAAGTGAAAATATGTTTGTTCCTTAAATATATCAAGCCTGAAGAGAAGTTGCATTGATAAAGAGAATCAGGCCCTGCCATTAAAGAGCATGTTGCTACACTGCATTTATTGTGTTGTTAAAGGCTGAGAAGTGTCCAGGAATCTGTCTGGAGACACCGATTCTTTAAGTTCCTCCACCTCTGTGCTGTGGTAAAGGCAAGCAGCAGTTCTGAATGAAATTAAAAGTGAGCCTCATTGTGTTTCTCCCCCTTTAATCTCATACAAGCTAAAGAGAAAAACAGAACTGAATACATCTGCCTTAAACGGGCTCCAAAAAGCCTCCCTTCTTCACTGTTGATTTCCTCAGTCCAAGCAGAATCAGACCAAAAGGAGGCCTTCCGATTTCCTGGCAGTTGCTCCTGCCTCGCTGCGATGAGAAGCACATTCATTTGATCGTTCCGTCCTCTCTGTGGAGGAGAGCTGTGCTTTAGTGAGGCCGACTGCTCGACTCCATGTTTGGCTGCGTTTTCGCTAAACCGCCGAAACATCCGTTGAGCCGTTTGGTCAGACCGCCGTTCAGAATGTCCTGGATGTGCTGGACGATCAGGTTTATGGCAACTGCAGCAAGAGACAAAGACATTGTGTGTTCAGGTTTCATCTCAGTTTATAATACAGTTGTGAACAAACGTTTACATACACTTCAGAAACATGTAAATCATGGCAGTCTTGAGTTTCCACTGACTTCTGTGACTCTTCGTTTTCTATGATGGAATGACTGAAATACATGCATCTTTGTCAAACAAAAAGCAATCACGCATTTTGGTTCTTTTGTAGATCTATTATTGGTCTTCTGGAAATATGAGAAAAGCTGTTGGGTCAAAAATATATAAAAAATGACTTGAATTACCAATTTTGGTTAAAGTTGTGGTCATGGCCTACTCATTTGATTTAAAATCGACTGCAGCTGCTTGTTACTCTGAGCTAGATTAAATAGGGCCAATCAGGAGGGCCACTTGGAGCCACTTCAAAGATCATCTATGCAAACAATTATAAGTATAAAGTGCACGGTACTGTTATGTCACTGCCACGAGCAGGAAGTAAACACAAGCTACTACCTGCTGCTGAGAGACAGTTAGTCACGATGGCTAAGAGTCAACCACAAATCTCCAAAAATCAAGTCTCCAGTTAATTAGAAACTGCTGGAACACAGGTGTCAGTGTCCAGAGTGTGTTATATCAACATGATCTAGGAACCTGTCATGGAAAAAGAAATCCCTTTCTCTAGAAATGACACCTTAAGACTTGACTGAAGTTTGCTGCTGATCACATTAACAGAAAATGCCATCCGGGGAAAAGTTCTGTGGTCAAAATACAACAAAAACTGAGCTATTTGGCCACAAATATCAGCAATACGTTTGAAGAGAAAGTGAGGCCTTTAACCCCATGAACACCAAATCTACCATCAAGCATAGTGGTGGTGGTACTGCTCTAAAGGTGTTTGCTGCCGTTGGAAACGGTACTTTACACAAAGTAAACAGAATAATGAAGCAGGAGGATTACCTCCACAACCTTTAGGATAACCTAAAATCATCAGTCAGAAGGTTGGGTCTTGGAGGCAGAGGGTAAAAAGTGGTAAAGAAATGTATAAATCATGCTAGAATTAAAGTTTTAGACTGGCCATTCCAAAGTCCTGACATAACCCCAATCAAAAACCTGTGGACTGTAATGAAGAAACAAATCTGTCAGCCAATAAGTGGTAGGAGTTGTCAAAGATACAACCAGCATCTTGCCAGAAGCTTGTGGATGGCCACCGAAAGCGCTTAGTTGAGGTGAAAATGGCCAAGAGACATTTAACCAGTTGTTATCCTTGAAAATCTGTGATAAAGCCCTGAAAGAACCATAATGCATGATTGTTTTTGTAACAAAGGCACATGGTTTCAATGATTCCATCAAAGAAAATTAGAAGTGATTGGAACATCTAGACTGCCATGAGATATATATATATATATATATATATATATATATATATGGTCTGTGTGAGTGTATACTAACTTTGAGTTCACGACTGTATGTTTCACTTTCTCCTTTCAAGCAGTTTGTTTTAGGCACGACAGTTGCATTTTTATTTCGCCTGACTGCTTTGTGTAGAAGGTATTGAGAGGGAATGTGTGGGGGACATTGTCGCTGCAGCTTTTGTCACAGATGGACGTTTGTGGTGAAGCACACTTACGACAAACCACTGTTAGATTTATTAGCCATGCTTGACTATCTGGAATTAAAATTTCATGTATCAACATCATTTTTAAATATTTAGTTATGCTTTGACTAGTCATCATTTTTATTCTGTCTGCAAAATATTTTTTTAGAACCATAACGAGTCAAAACCTACCACTGATCTGAAGGCATTTTAAACTAGTTAAAGATCGCCTGTTAGGAAAAAATAGCCCATCTACTGTATTATCTTTCATCTCTGTATTTATTTTTCAGAAAATCTGATTCTTTTGCTCTGTGAAACAATTCTAACGAAGCACAAACTGGGGCTACAGCTTGGTGCCAGTTTTCCTCCAGATGATATTTAGTTTGCACCCCTCCTTTCTCACATCAGACAAAGCTGTTTTGTCCTGGCCTTGCTTGAGGACACAATTGCCAGCATGGAGGTCAACAATAAACACAGCTGCGTCCTTCCTGATAACACCGTCGACTCTCCAACACTTGCTTTCTCTGGCTGTAACATTGTTTGGTATGTGGCGTTTATGATGCACCTTGTTACTCACCAATGTTATCGACTCCTCTCGGTATGATCACATCAGCATATTTCTTTGTCTAAATAGCACCAGAACAAAAAAAGGAGGAGAAAGACTTAATCCTGAGTACAGGGACATGACCGTGAAAACATAAAAACAGAATATACACTCACTGGCAGACAGAACTCCTCAAACGCAGGCTTCACAAATGTGATGTACTGTGCTAGAACACTTTCCAAGTCCCGACCGCGCTCACTGATGTCCCGCAGCACTGTGGGGCGGGAAAAAAGGTCATAATTTTACAGGTGCTTTTTTAAACAAAATAAAATTATGCAATCACATATAATGTGTTAGTTAGCGAGGTGAAATTTGGTCTGCGATGTGGCCTCTAGCTGGTTCTCCCGCTTCCAATTTTGAGGCTAAGCTAAGATAATACCACAGGAAAAACAGTTTTTACTAGTAAAAGGCAAGTATTAAAATTTTAACTTAAGTAAAAGGTACAAAGGTGCAATATAAATAACTTAGTACTTTTACTTTTAGTACTTAAAGTACTAAAAGTAAAAGTACTTGTGATGCAGAGTGGCATTTTTCAGAATAATATGTGTCATATGACTGAATTATTGACATAGTAATGTGTTCATTACTTTTATGCTGTAGCTGGTAAAAGTGACTAAACTACTTTAAATCTACTGCTTGTGAATTTCCCCTCAGGGAGAAATAATGTATCTTGATCAACACTTAGTATTACATCATAATTTTATTTGTTGATTGTATTTACAAACTTAATCTGCAAAGAGTCTTAGTTATCAAATAAATACTGTGGAATAATAAAAAAAAAAGAAAACCTGAACCCCAAAACCTGTCCTCTGGGTGGAAAGGCTTGTTATTATAAAATTGCCAAAGCTACAAAATTTTAGAGCCAGAAACCGTAAAAACAGAAAGACTCGTCAGATGTTCAACTTACCAACAATTCTTTAATCATATGTGAAGAGCAGTTCAGTAGGGAAAATTAATCAAATCTAATGTTAAAATCCTAATATCTTAATCAACACTTAACACTTTAATATTTAAATTCTCCAAAAATCTACAGTTTGCACTAACAAAATGATTGGGAAAATGAAAGTCATGTTGACTCCAGTTATAGTTTTTTTGTAAAATAAATTATCAAAAAAAATTTTTTTCATTTCTTTTTGATTCATGACTTTAATTACTGGTTAAAAGACATTCTCTACTTCCAGCCACAGTTGTGATGTTTCCACAGAGATGGAGGAGTTTATCAAGCAACAGCATGCCCAAAATCTGTTTGGAGTTCAGAGGGTTAAACAACCATTAAGGTCACCTCCTGTGTTTCAAGGTTTAACATATTAAATTTTGTCGTGTTTGTATGAGTCACCTCTCCGCGACAGGCGTGTGTCTGCGTCGGTGTCCACGAACAGCTTCATTTGAAAAAGGTCTCGAATCTCCTGAGAGTAGAACATCAAGATGCCCTCGAACAGCACCACATCAGCTGGGTACACTGTCACCGTCTCCTCCTTCCTGCCACACAGAGCACAAAAGCACTTAGAGCCATAATATGTAACATTTACTGAATAGCATCCACTGTGTTGACAGCTGACGGTAATGGTAAATGTTACTAGTAAAGTTAACTGACTCAGTACCAAAAAACATTTCCCATTGAATGACTGTTGTTTCAATGTCCAATAAAAATGGCGTTTTAGGTTTAAAAATCAAAACGTGCTGACATCGAGAAATTTTACAGGATTACAGATTAATGTCATTCCTGGACATCAAGGAAGTAGGAGCTTGTTTACCAGAGTTTTTTGTATATTAACTTGAGATGATCCAGAGGTCTGTAGCTTGTTATGTGACATACGAAGAAACTGGAATACAATTAACACATGGTAGTAGATATTCAAAAATGCCATAATTGTACTTTATTTGGTGTTCAAGTAATACTAAATTTTGTACATGGAGTGGATGCTGTGTGACTCTTTGATCACAACCAATAAATTGACATTCAAATGCTGTATTAAAAAAAAATAGGAAGAAAGAAGCATACATATATGGTTTGTACAACAAAAATATGATCACAAGGTCTGAGTGAACCATTATGAGATGAAGAAACAACATCCCCTCTGCTTGTTCAACTCTTCGCCATGTTGGAGTTGCTGGCGATTATTTTCGGGAAGGGACACAATAACGCCATCTGATTGATGTCGTACATCCATCCATTTTCTGCCGGGTCTTAGAGGCATCAGACGAAGCAGGTCATTCCAGATGTCCCTCCTGCCAGCAACGCTTTCCAGCTCTTCCTGGGGGATCCCGAGGTGTTCCCAGGCCAGATGAGATACATAATCCCTCCAGTGAGTTCTGGGTCTGTCCTTCCAGGCGGTCGTGTTTGGAAAACCTCCAAAGGAAGCCTCCCTGGAAGCCTCCGAACCAGATGTCCAAACCAACTCAGCTGGTTTTCAACTCGAAGGAGCAGCGTCTCTACTCCGAGCGTCCTCTGGATGTCTGAGTTTCTCACCCTATCTCACAGACTGAGCCCAGTCACCTGCAGAGGAAGCTCATTCCAGTCACTTGTATCCGCGATCTTGTTCTTTGTGTCATGACACAGAGCTCATGACCATAGGTGAGGGTTGGAACTTAGATGGACTGGTAAATTGAGAGCTTCACCTTGAAGCTCAGCTTCCTCTTTACCACGACAGTTCGATACAACGCCCGCATTACTGCCGCCGCCGCACCAAGCCACCTCGTACATCTCACGCTCCATTTTTCCATCACTCATGAACAAGATCCCGAGATACTTGAACGCCTTCGCTTGGGGAAGCAACTGACTGATGCTTGCTGGGTAATGTCAAGTTTACAGTAATATGCACCTAAAGTTTGACACCATAAGCATTGTGTCGTCATGTCAAACTGAGTAAGGATTTTGCAAAGAAAGCCACAACAAAACAAAGAATCTGTTGAACTAAGAGAGTTTTATTGCTAATGACCTGAGCCTGTCATTTTGACTATAAAAAGTTACATAATTTTACTTTAAAGCTGCGATACCAAACTTCTTCAAAGAGAAAACTACAAACCTGAAGACCCTACCAGTATTTCTGCATATTTTAGCAATTTTCCCACACAACTGTTGACTATTTACTTAAGCGCACAGCATTTTCAGATGCTTTTCTCATCTTCCAGGCAGCCACCGACTTCCATTCATTGCACTATGATGTGAAAATCAATTTTTGTGAAAGGTTAGAGTTATTAACCCCCGGCAGTGGACATCATGTTTGCTTTTAAAGGCAATGTTACTGCTGCAAGCAACAGAGACCTCTGTTACAGCATGTCTCCCTTTAATGTTGCATCTGCAGGGATGTGATAAGACTCACTTACCTGGAATGGGAAACAAAGTCATAAACAGGAATGTGGACTGTTTTCCCCTCCTTGATGTCCCACAGGGTTGCAATTATGAGATCGTTGTCGAATGCATCTTTACACAAGGAAAGAGTACAAAGCAGTTAAAACCCACTTCTGGAAATGGCCTCTGATTAAACAGTGGTCCAGACTGAGGCCAGCAGGCTTCAGATTCCTCTGCTGCCAGAGGATGCAGCAAAGTGAGGAGGTACCTGGGTGGTCGAAGTTGAACTGGCCCTTCAGTGCTTTGGCCTTCTGCTCCGGGGTGAGGACTCTGTAGAAGCTGTCCTGGCTCAGGATGGCCACTTGCCGTTGGTGATGGTCGATCTCATTCTGGCCCAGCAGCTCCATGATTTTGCTGCACACCGACGACTGCAGACGCAGCAAGTTAAAAAGCACACTGTAAAAATAACCTGTACATAATGTATATAATAATCTGTGAATACAGAATGTTTTCTTTTTATTTCACAGATTTTTTTGTACTTTTGCAGTACATTAAAATATTAATAAACTCACAAAAAATAGGTTGAACTTAAATGAAAAATGTAAAATAACATTATAAACCTGTATATGTGAGTAATCATAAAATTACAACAAAAGAAAAATTAGATTTTTTTAAAAACATTTAAGGTACGATTAAAATGCATCCATTTCAGACAGTTGGTTTTTCTTTTATTAGGTAAGATTTTTAAATTCAAGTTTAATTCTGGGAATGTAATTCTAAAATTAGAAACATTTCATGACAAACAAAAACAAGGCTTGGTTCTGTACCATTCTATATAGATTTGTTTGTTAACTGAGAAAGACTTTGTATGTTTACAGCCATTTTTCGCAACACACATATTGAATGAAGGAATTTTCATCCGTGTATAACATCTACAAACACTGATAATCTGCCAAAATACCATTTATTTTACATATCATCAATCTATCAGTATATCTATATATGTATACACATTATAGGTAATTCGAACATTTCTGCACATGCAAATTAACTTCACTAAGCAAAAGAATTTTCACATGACCTAATGTAAAGTTAAGGCTAGAGAATGTATTTCATAGTGAACAATTACTGTATTTGATGAAATGGTTATTTTCAGTTATTTCATAGCAATTTTAGGTGCTAGATTATTGCACCTTAATGTGAGTATTTTAATTTTACTCTGCTTTCTACTTTCACTCCACAACATTTCAGAGGGTAATATTATACTTTTTACTCGGATACATTTATCTGACAGCTGTAGTTACTTTACAGCAGATTAGGACTTTAAAATCCACGAAAAACAATTTCTATTTCCAATTTCATGTCACAGTCTGCTGACATCCCTATGATGGCATGCCACCCGTGTCTACTTAAAAGCTGCAAATGCACATTCTTTCTATCGTATGTGCACCTGGCAGTCAGATACGCTCACACACTGACACATAAACACTGCAGAACTACTCCCCATTCAGATAACGAGTCTGGGAGAGCAGGTGGTTCAGTGAACAGTTGCTCCTTTGGGAAAATGGAGACATAATACCAGGAAGCGGAAGCCACAAACAACTGACTGCTCAACCACAAACTCACTTTTACCGATTTAATCACCTATAAGAAACAAACAAAAAAATCAACCTACTGTCACCTATTGTAAAGGAGTACAGTGCCAAGACACTACGAATGCATGTAGTGGCTATATTTCGCACACATTATTGGGAACAATAAAGGCTCGGATTTTATCTTGAAGTGTTTATCACAATGATCCAGTCTGCAAACTGTAAGACTGAGGCACTTTTTCCTGATTTTTAAAGTAGAGAGCTGGCAACTAATGGGATCTGTTGAAAAGCTGAAATTATTAGTGCAGATATTTAGTCTCCTATAGTGCTGAAGACATCACTGTACTGCCAGTGAACCAGCCGGTCAAATGAGGTGAAATAAAAACCAGGAGTGAGTCCCAGATGGGGAGTACAGTGACACAAAGAAGAAGAACAACATGTGAAATAGAAATAATACTTGTAGAAACTACAGAATAAATAGGAGCTACACAGAAGAAAATAACAATGATAAAACCTCCTCTTGCACTACACTGTATTGTATGCATAAATCTACCCTCTGCGGACAGCATGACACACTGACACAATAGATTCTGCTTTACTGCTGCAGCACTGAGGAGCTTTGTTGGTCTACAGATCAGCTTCATTTCTTTGGTCTCCAATTTTCATGATCTCTCACAGCTGGGATTGATTATGTGAAATCGCTCATCTTTTTTTACTCGGATCCTGCCACACTTTGATAAAACACATGGAAACCTAAGACTGGAGTGCTTCAGTCTGATTTCTACACATCATACTGTTTTTTTTTAAAAGGCAAAAAAGAGACATATTTTGAAAATGCACATGTTTTGCTAATTGACATGCAGTAAGGTGATAGACATTAGATTCATTATTCATCACGAGACACAATCAGTCCAGCTGAAAAAAATGTGTTAAATAAAAAAATGCGCATGGTTTCTGAATGTCTTAACTGTATCCTATCGATCCGCTGTAGCCAATCGGATCACGCAGACATACAGTAGAGAAACATGTCATGAAGAGGACACAAAGAAATGATCATAATAATAAAGAAGCATCCACCTTTCCGCTGGCTGTTCCTCCGGCCACACCGATGAGGAAAGGCTGCCGGTGGCTGCTGTCATTCTCGGCCTGCTCCTCCGGCTTTGTCTCGCTGTCGCCTGCCATGCTTCATCTGCAGCGAGCTGCGGCCTCCAACACGCCGGCTGTCCGCGCTCCGCCCACCGCATGATGCTACCGGTGATGAAGGTGGTGATGGTGACGTTAAGGAGCATGATGATGATGGTGATGATGATGATGATGACGATGATGAAATCTCAGGAGTGCAGTCTGCAGTTTAATGTTTGTGAGGAAAAAATGCTGGAGTTGGAGTCTGCAGTTAAGGGAAAATTTAAGGCAAATGGTCTTGCAGTGCTGAAGAGATTGTTGTGTTTTGGCAGGTCAACCAAAAACCATTACAGACAGGTCAAATTTGGACTGAAAAGTTCTTTAAAACTCTATATCTGATATCTGAAACCTTTAGTCTATTTTTAAAAATGAAAAAAGAAAAGCTGAGATTTCATTGCTTTTGTGGCATGTAGATCACATTAGACCTGTTACAGATCAATGCAACAATAGCAAAAAGTTAACTCTGGACCAGATTAGTCATCCGTGAAGCACTTTAACCCCCACAAACAAACAAATACATTTTGACTAACTGACTGACTGAAAGCTCAGAAATGTGTACCATGAAACGCATTTGATAGATCAAGGCTTTCTTAGTGTTAGCTGGCTCAACAAAACCTAAAATCCCTGTTAGGTCATATAAGGTACAACATAAATAACCTTCAGGGAATGTTCCAGGTTCCCCAAAGGTTGCCTAGTGGCTCTGTGGCTAGCGTTGTTGTTTCACAGCTGGAAGATCCCTGCTTCATGGGATCTTTCTGCATGGAGTTTGCATGTTCTCACTGTGCATGTCAGGGTTTTCACTGGGTTCTCCTGCGTCAGAATCAGAATTAGAATCACTTTTATTTGCCAAGTATGTGAGCACATACAAGGAATTTGATGCCGGTATTTTGCAGTACCCTTCTTGTACTAGACAAATAGAAAATTAAGTAATAAATATAAATTATGTAACAAAAAAGTATAAAAAATACTAACAAAACTTTAACATTACGTAATAAGAAAAATTAGCACAACATAACATAGCATAACATAACATAACATAACAACATAACATAACAGCATAAAATAACTTAGTTTAAAGTGATGAGTGGAAATGGTGCATTTCTGGAGCTTATGTACGTGATATTGCGATATAGATAACCTATAGTGTAAAGACATGCTGAGATGAATTGGTATTTCTAAATTATCTGTAGGTGTGAATGTGCCTGGTTGTCTGTCTGTTAGTGTAGCCCTGCTATAGACCACAGACAGTAATATGTCATATCTTTACTATACAGTCTATGCTATAGACTGGCCTCCTGTCCAGGGTGTCCCCTGACTTCACACTGAGTCAGCTGGGAAAGGCTCCACAGCAGACCCTAGGCAGTGTATAGATAATAGATGGATGGAGGTTCCCTGAAGGTTACTGTTTGCTGGAGAGTCACCTTCATGACACAGAAAACTCTGGCTTTAGGCTTTACATACCTCACTAATCTTTGTAATAGCTGCACCCCTCAGGGCTACCAGATAAAAAACGTTGTACTTTAGAAGCGAAATTTTTGAGTGGATAAATTGAAATATGTTGATTAAAATAATATGGAATCAACCTTTTCTTTGGGATGCTGATTGAAGTGTAATGACCTCCTTTTAATTTAATTTTAGGCATTTATTTTGATTATGAATTACATGATTAATACAATTATTTCTACAAATATAACTCAGAAATAAGAATAACATTTAATAAATAATAATAATAAACAACTTCATTATCGTTTTTATATTTTATTCAGTAATGTTTCATTTTTCTGATCGGTGCTGTGACCCGGAAGTCCTCCTCCAATGTGTGACCTCATCGTTACTGCTGACTGATCTCTGTGAGGCTGAAGCTCAGCTCAGTGCGATGTGCTCAGGGTTTAACTACTAATTTAAATTCAACACTGTTTCTGTGTGAAGTCGAATAACCGGGACGTTGCCACCATGAGTACCATGTTTGCGGACACTATTCTGATCGTGTTCATCTCTGTGTGCACGGCGCTGTTAGCCGAAGGTGAGTCCGATCTCTGACAGCTCGACACGCTGCTTAAGCAGGCAGCCGCTTTACTGTAACCCAGAAAACCAATAACAGATTTTAAAATGATGAGTTGCTGAATTACAGAGCACGGAGACGCTCACGACGTTATTAGCAGTTTTTTTTGTGCCAGTTTTACTGCTTTTGTTGGTCTACAATTTGCTCGTTAGTGAGCGGATTTAGCTTAGCTGAGTAAGCTAATGTTCAACGTTCCTGTGTTCATGTTACATTTTCACAATAAAAGTCTCTGGAGAAGATTGTTGAGAGGCCTTTTGATTCTTCATAATCAATGTCAAAAGAAATTAAATTATAGACGCCAAATTGCCGCATATGCTTGTGTGAATGTAACCGCAATGAACCAAACTGCTGAAGCAATTAAAATGCTTTTTTTTCATTGTGATGTGGATGATTTTCATTTAGTGCGGAGGACAAACAATCCTCAATGTAGGAAGCCTCAGGTAAAGCTCGGTAAAGATTTAGGAAGTTGTGTGACAGCTGAAAATCCGGCATGTTAATGAAATATACATAAGCTGTTGGATGACCCTATGTTGCACTACAATGGCAGTTTTCCATTAAACATTGCTTTTTTTTTTTTTTTTACAAGCTTCTTCTGATTTTTCTCCTTAGGGATTACCTGGGTTCTAGTGTATCGGACTGAAAAGTACAAAAGGCTAAAGGCTGAGGTAGAAAAACAGAGCAAAAAACGTAAGTGATTCGTGCATGAACCTCATATGCTACTGTTGACTGTTTTTCTCTGGATTGTGTAAATTATTCACCGATGATTGTCTGATGTTAGTTGAGAAGAAAAAGGAAACCATCACTGAATCTGCCGGACGTCAACAGAAGAAGAAGATCGGTAAGAAACCAGTAAAGAAATTCCTATTCCCACAAACAAGTAGACATCATTGTGCTGCTTTTATTGAACTGTTCTTCATGATCACAGTGTTTTGTGCTGAGTGATGTCTGTGTCTGAATGTTTTACAGAAAGACAGGAAGAGAAACTGAAGAACAACAACAGAGATCTGTCTATGGTGAGTTTGTTCGGAAATAGTTACGTTACATGTCTGTGATTGTTCATTCTGTCATATTGCTGACCTGGAGTTTAGTAGTGACACCGGACTAATGTCAAATGTCATAGATTAAAATTTTAGTTTCTTAATCTTGAGCATGTTTGTTTATTTGTTTGCAGGTGCGCATGAAGTCCATGTTTGCCATTGGATTCTGCTTCACAGCTTTGATGGGCATGTTCAACTCCATGTAAGTTGCACCACAGTTGAATACTTTAAACATTTGGTTAAAATATTCTCGTCTTTGAAATTAAAAATCTGAAAAAACACAGATGGAGGTGAGTGTAAAGGCCAATTCATGCTTTCCTTTGTCTGCATTTCCAGAAAGGTCTGCATGATTTAAATTTGGTCATATACCAAAAATCTGTTATTGTCTGCAGATGTCCATACACACCTCAAAATATGTGACCGTGTGGACTACCTGAACTGCAAGACAGAAAATACCCTGCCATTCACACCCTTATAAACCATCATTAATAGAGTTGTAACTAAAGTAGACATTGTTGGACTTTGGGGGTGCTTTGATTTGTAGCTGCAAGCTCTCCTTTAGGGTTACACAATATATTGTTTCAGCATCAGCAACACAATGTATGTAACAGTGACATCACAGGAAGTGCAACTGGAAGTAAGGTGACTGAACTAAAACCAACATGTACCTAATAGAAATCGTGAATTGACTCCTGTAAGTTCTACAGCCCATTACTTTGAATTTGTATAATTTTTTTGAATGCATATCATTTTTTGTGTATGTTCAGTTTTGATGGAAGAGTCGTGGCCAAATTGCCGTTCGTGCCGCTGTCCTACATCCAGGGACTGTCACATCGCAACCTGCTGGGGGAGGATTACACTGACTGCTCCTTCATCTTCCTCTACATCCTCTGCACCATGTCCATCAGACAGGTAACTGCTACACTTAAAGCTACGGAACACTCAGAGTGTGGTTGATGATGGCGTTTTCATGTTATGTATGCTGTCACATAGCGTGTGTGACTTTTTATGCCATTTCAGCCCTCATGATGTCACATCATCAAGCACTCCATCTGTGATACCAGTTCAGTCTCTGAGGTCTGATAGTAAAGATTTGGACTGGACCTGAGTTCAGTGGAGTTTGTAATGATTAGCAGTATGCTGTGTCCTCTGGTGCCCTCCTCCAGCCAGACTCTGTAATGTTTGTCCCTTTTGAGATCACTAGTTTTCTTATATCCAGCTTTATTTTCTTGTCTGATGTGTACTGAATAGTAATAGCCTCATTATCAGGCTACATATTTCAGATTTGTAGATATTTAGAGCTCGTTAAGCATATAATATATATATATATATATATATATATATATATATATATACATATATATATAAATAAAAAACTATACTCAAAAGTCATTAATTGCTACATAGATCAGAAAATTAAGTAACTGTGTAGCCTTTTAGATTATAGTCATTCTGTGCTTTGGAAGAAGAAAATCTGCAATGTGTTTCTGCCATCCTATAAAGGATAGGGGTTATACTATTCTATACTTTGTATTGTCAACAAACCCCATGAAAAGAAACCAACGTGGGTCACTTTGCTGCAGAATTTGACATTAATCCCACAAATTTTCACCGAAGAAGTGAACACAAAATGCTTTTTTAAATGCAAATAATGCATAAACAGCTGGTACTTGTTGCCTGAGAAGCACAGTGGCTTGGTGGTTCTAGTCTCACAGCTAGAAGATCTCGCATTCCGGTGTATGCCTGAGATCTTTCTGTGTGGAGTTTGCATGTTCTCCCTGTGCAGTGTGGAGTCTGACTGGGTGCTCCGACCTCCTTCCACAGTCCAAAAACATGCTGAGGTTAATTGATGATTCTAAATTTGTCCATAGGTGTGAATGTGAGTGCGTTTGGATGTTTGTCTCCATATGTAGCCCTGTGATAGACTGGTCCCCTGTCCAGAGTGTCTCCTGCCTTCAGCCTAAGTCAGCTGGGATAAACTGCAGCTCCCTGCGATCCTAATGAGGATTGAGGGGGAAATGAAGCACAAGTTAGCATAATTCACTACATGTATTTCAACTATTATCAGAAGCTTCATGACAAACACGAAAAATGTCAGCATTGTGTCTTCTTGTGGGTTAGCCTTGCGGGTTTAGCGAAAAGACAGATCATGGACAATAGAGACAATGAAAGATGGATACTGACGAGCCACAGATAATCAGAAGACAAAAGAGAGGCCACTACTGCATTACTCCTGGATATAAAAATGAATTTTACAGAGTGAATAAATAAAACATGTTTCTGCTGGTACCAACACCAACGGGACATCAGGCTGTATGTTGTTGGTTGGTTGAAGGACTAGCGTGCTGGTCTCCACCATCTTCTCCTCCAAAAAGTGTTCACTACAAACCCAGGGTTCAGAGCTCATCAGAGGGCTCTTTCTCTTCAGTGCCAGCGGATCAGTACTGTTTTCTGTTTCAGCAGCAATTTATGACAGTTGAGTGTTTTGTCTATAACTTCAGCCCTGTAAAATTAATTTCTACATGCAGGACTAATGCACAAGTCCTCCTTTTTGTTCATTATTGATCTATGGCTCCTTAGTCTCCATCTTTCACTGTCTCTATTGTCCATGATCTGTCTGTCTTTAACTGTCTTGTTGCTAAATCTACAAAGCTATTTCATGCTGACGTCACCGGTTTTCATACATCGAAATGGCAACGCCCGTTGGAGAGAAGACACAAAAGAATCTTGTTTTTCCATTTATGTGCTTATATTTCTTGTGTTTGTTATTTACCTTCTGACCAGAGTGGAAATACATGCCGTGTATTATGCTATCTTGAGTTAGTGCTTCATTTTCCATTTAAGCAGTGTATAAATAATGGTTGGCTGGTTCTTGTAGCTTTTGGCAGAATTGAGGGACTGATGCATGTGGATTAGTACATTTTTGATGTTCTAATGAGTATTTATACCAACAGGGAGATGGATGTGGAATAATATAATAATCAAAACTGCAGTGTGGATCAGCCAGTCCAACATGTGATGTGCTGTTAATAGCTTTTTGACAACAATGGAGCTCTGTGGCTCAGTGGAAAAAGATTTTTCTGGCTAAATAAATTCATTGTTGGTTTGGTATTCTAATGACATTTGCTGACAGTAAGAAATGCCTGTTAGTATTCTGTCAAGCTGAAGGCATTTCTTTGTAATAATGCAAAAGGAGAAAGGTTAAAGCCACTGCCACACCTGTCGTTTATAGAACAGTTTTATTGCTAGACCAGTGCATTTCAGCTGGTGGCCTTCATCAGGGTTGTGCTTCAGAGTTGTTCTGAAGAACACTGAAAGTGTTGCTGCACATTAAAAGTAACTAAGCCAGGGGTGTCGAACTCAGTTCCTGGAGGGCCACTATCCTGTATGTTTTAGATGTTTCCCTGCTCCAACACACCTGATTCAAATGATCAGCTAATCATCAAGCTCAGCAGAAGCCTGATAACGAGCTGATCATTTGAATCAGGTGTGTTGGAAGAGGGAAACATCTAAAACATGCAGGATAGTGGCTCTCCAGGAACTGATCTTGACACCCCTGAACTAAGCTGTGTCAGAAATCCTGATTCTTCATATACTCCTGTGTGACAAAAATCTTCAATAGCAACTTAGTTACGTTGTGTTTCTGAGAGTCAGATTTTGTTGTGTTTTTCCTCCAGAACATTCAGAAGATGCTCGGCCTTGCGCCCTCCAGAGCTGCCACCAAGCAGGCCGGAGGCTTCCTTGGACCTCCTCCTCAGGCGGCCAAGTTCTCCTAATCAGCTGCGGTCATAACATCTGCGTCGGAGCACAGACAGAACTGCTGGTGCTGGAGCTAACGTCCAACCTGTTGCAGCTACCGTATCACTACTTTGTGTTTAATTTCTCATTCATGTTGTTTATTTAACTTTTAAGTTGTTTTGCTTAGAAATTAGAGGAAGAGAAGTCGTTCTTAATTCTGTTGATTACCAAAGGTTACAAATGTCTGCCACGTACTCAGCACAATAACATCTGATCCTTTTTCAGTATTATTGTCATTGTCTGTATCTTACATATTAATAAACATTTTTTAATTAAATTTTTAAAGTGTTTTTCTTTTTTATTGTGTTACTTTATTTTTACTGTATCACTGAAATTTGTCAGGCGAATTTATAAAATAAGACCCTAACACCTAATCAATTTGATAAATGAACAGATTAATAGTATTGTATGGTTACAACCTTAATGTTTAATGTAGTTTGATTTTTAATATATGTATATATAACATTAGGATTTTAAGACCAATATCTGAGTTGGATATATCATATGTAATATTGTGGGATCTTACCTTCATTAGTTAAATCATGTAGCTTTGGGTAAGGTTCTTAACTCAATTTTTTAATTTACTCAAGAAAATTTGTATTATAAAACAATGTGGGATTGAAAATATGCAAATATTGCACATTTATATTGTATATAATATTGCAGAGCATAGACTAATATTTAAAGTTGTAAATTTGTGTGATAAATATTTTAAGGTCTTGAATATTTTAACTTGTTTGTTAAATTTGTCCGACAATATTTCAGAGCCTTAATATTTAAGGTAGGTACATTTGTATCAAATATAACATTGTAGGGCTTTACCCTTAATGTTTAAATCTGGTAGACTTGCATTATATACAGTGTTGTAGGATCTTAACTGTCGTATTTAATTTACTCAGGTAAATTTTTATTAAAATACTTATTGTCAGATCTAAACCCTAATATTTAAATTAGAAAAGTTTGTGTTGTATATAATAATGAAGGGCCTTTCCCTAAATATTGAAACTGGTCAGGTAAATATATAATGTATGATAATGCAGGGTGTAAACCGTCCTATTTAAATGAATAAATTTATATACTAAATATCTTTGGGTCTTACTTTAATATTTTAACTTATTTGGTAAATCTATCAGCTAAATAATATTTTAGAGCCATAATATTTAAACTAGGCACATATCAAAAATAAAATTGTTTTCTGTAATATTTAAATTAGATATTTACATAATGTATAATATTTTGGGGTTGTAACTAATATTTACCTTACTCGGGTAAACTAGTATTCTGAAACTTATTGTAGGATTTCAACTTCGATAATAAATTAGTCAAATTACTAAGTAAATTTGTATAATATACAATACTGTGGGATCCTAACTGCAATATTGATTTAGGTGCGAATTGTATTACAAATAATACTGCACTTGTGTTTAAGTTTAAATTAGTCAGATAATAATATTGACTGAAGTTTTAGCTTCTGAATATTTCTGAATCATGTTTTCACTTTACATGTGTGGATTATTAAGTGTGAACTGGTGGTAACGATATTAAACTTTTTCTTCATTTTAAACTATAAATCAGGGTCCCATTACTTCCTGAAGCAAAAGCGAAGCGTCTCCATTAATCACGACAGTGTCAGTTTGAGGCAGCCTGCACAAACAAAGAGATACATAGAATTCAGTCATCATAAATGGTAATTTTTCCACTTTTTGTCATGAGTCTGCCCGGGTTAGCTGAAAAAGCACATGCTGGTTCCTTCTTTTAGTCTCCTGCTTGAACTTCTTCTTTTCGGGTGAGTCCATTACATCAGAAAGGAGATGCTAGTAAGTAGGCTAGTAAGTATTAGCATGAAGGAGGTGTGTCCAGGCTGCTGATAGGGGCGTGACATCTTCCTTAAATGTGACTTGTCATCGATTTCCCATCCAGTCCGTCTGCAGGAGCAACAACGGTAAAGTAAACTATCTCTGTTTGTGTGCTGCTGAATTGAAAATTTCCCCGTTGCTAGTTTAGCTAACCTGCTGTGCTAGCTGCACATTAGCAGCACGAACAGTTAGCTAACGGTCAGCGCGCCGTGCTCCTGAATATTACATTTCATAGTTAGTTTGTGCGCCTTTGACAATGATTTTTTGTTCTCTTGCAGGAACCTCTCTGTCTGAAAATGGCCCAGTCAATCCTCGACAAGATGTCTGGAACCTCCACAGGATCCGTGGAGATCACAGACCCTCTGAACTACTGGGGTGGACAACGAGTGAAACCCCGACAGGAGAAGAACGCGGAGCCCGTGTTCGAGCCTGCAACTGGTGAATATAAAGCATTAAATATAACTCTAACTATGTGCTTCAGGCTTTAATGCTTCCTCCGAGGAAAATAAGTTTTAATAATATAAAAGAAGTGAACATATAAGCACCGTTTAAAGGTCTGCAGATTGTTGGCACATCTGATTCCTGGTCTGGGGTCGTCCTGAGGGCAAGTTATTATGTAACCGAGACATTCCCTTTTTTTTTCTTCTGCTGGGGTGGAGTGACTAAGACATGATATGCTGAGTGAATGTTAGGACGTAAAGGAAAATCTAAAACACTCCTGCTGTTGTTTATCCAGTGTAATTAACTTAACTTTCTTGGCACTTAATTTGCTCTTGGCACACTTTTTACTCACTCTGGCCTCATTTTTCACTGCAATGAAGCCCTGCACCTCTGTGGAAACAGAACAACTATGAGTAGAAGTAGAAAGAACTCAGAAATGACCGCAGCACGCAATGACACAGAATAATGCCTCAAATCATAAAAACAGACGAAACCAGAATTTCTTGCATCATTACTTTTGCACAATAAAACAAATTGAATCCACATGTGCAACATTTTCCATCCATGTGCTCACAGGTGAAAAGTGAAGAGAGATTGGGAATGTGGGAAAAGAGAATAGAAGAATGACATACAACAAATAGTGCCCAATCAGGAATTAAATCAGAGACTGTCTGCTCAAAGGTCAAGGCATTTGCACCCGCGTGATATGTGTGCTATCCAGTTGCTCATAATTCTAAATTCGACCAACTTCTGTCATTCTCAGCTCTGCCCCCTGTCACCTGTTTGTCCTCTTGTGTCTGCAGGCCGAGTCTTGTGTCAGTTGTTCCCCTGTGGGTCCGAGGAGGTGGACGAAGCCATGCAAAGTGCCCACGCCGCCTACCTAAAATGGCGCAAGATGGCCGGCATGGAGAGGGCCCGTGTGATGCTCGAGGCCGCCCGCATTATCAGGGTTAGATGTTCAAGCTGTTGTGTTATAACCATCTGCAGACTGGGAAGTTATCCAGTTTGATTTCAGTGTTGTGCAACAATAATTGGAGCTGATTTGCAAGAATGCAGTAAGACACTAGTTATTCATTAAAAATCACAAAGCTTACTGCCCTACTTTTACTGTTGACCCACATTTGCACAATGTTAGCCTTTTGTGAGTCTGCGTCACTTCTTTGATGGTACACAGAAGAAGGTTTTGTGATTGCATAATCTCAGAGCAAAATGCAATTTTCCATTCTGTCCTTTGTTCCAATAAAAATAGGAGAGAAGGGAGAAAATTGCAAGGCTCGAAGTGATCAACAACGGCAAGTCCATCACTGAAGCCCTGGGGGATATTGATGTTGCTTGGCAGACCATTGAGTATTACGCTGGCCTGGCTGGAACGCTCTCAGGTGGGTGCACTGAGTTTATGATAAGTTAAAAAAAATGTAGTCTGGTGTAGTTTTTTACATTTAGGACTGTGTTGTGATTCATTGCAGGCCAGCACGTTCAGCTTCCTGGTGGAGCGTTTGCTTACACCATTAGGGAGCCCCTTGGTGTGTGCGTGGGAATCGGTGCGTTTAACTACCCATTCCAGATTGCAGTAACGAAGTCTGCTCCGGCTCTTGCATGTGGTGAGTTTGTGGCAGTTCGTATTATGTCATCCTTTTAGAGATAGTGTATGTCACAGTGTTAATAAATGCACTTTCCCCTCTTAAAAAAACTACTATATTATGAATACAACTGCACTCAGTGTCTATCAAATATTCCTAATAGCTATTTTACCAATTAGTAGATTAAACTAAAAGATAATTTTCCTCCAAAAAAGCAAAATGACTATTTAAGTTCTCTGTTATTTTCAGAAACTTGTGTAATACAACACAGAATGAAATGGAAACAAAAGTTTACATAATAAAGTACAAAATTAAATCCCATAACTTCCTTGGCGGAGGTAATTAAATTGGAAACTTCAACACAATAATTTCATTATTTAGTATTGCATTACTGACTTTATTTTTATAAAACCAGTAACGCAATTCCAAGGCAACTTCTCTTCCAATTATTGGATAATGTTGAGTGCAGCTGACACATGACAAGAGTCAAAAACTGTCATAGTGCAACAGTTATGCAATGATACCACGGATAAACATTTTGTTACAATGAATTGAAGTAAACAAAAGAAAAATGTGGCAATTAGAAATATTGATGTCAGCTCATTTACAGAATTGATGCCACTGATTTTACCAGCTAAGGGCAGCAGCTCTAGAAATATGAAAAATGGACTCGGTGCCTTAAGGTAACAGAGCAGGGAAGGTGTTTGGGAGTCGTATTGGTTATAGAAGCGGTAATCTGACATGCACACGTACAAAAAAGGCGGCAAACACAGTTTGTCAGAGGATACAGTACATGGGATTGCCACATGAAAATGGGAAACGAGTTTCTTTAAATTTAGGAGCAGGTTGCCACTTAACAGTGATTGTTTCTTAATATCATCAAAGAAAAGCATCAATCAACCAGTCAGCCCATTATCCACTTTAATATAATCACTTATTAAGTAAAATAGTTAAAATAGAATTGTTTAATCGAGCATTTTTTACCTCAAAATGCACCAGAATGCAGGAAAATGACTCCATTTTTTTCCACCGTTACTGACACAGAAATTTGTGACTCGTTGTTATTCTTATGAGTTAGCCACAGTGGCTCTTCATTTCAAATTCCTAGTCCAAGCCTAGCTTCTTCTATTTATTCTTATCATACATGTCCCTTTAAAAATATACAGCTGTACTGGCTGTATATTCAAGAATTAAACTGTTATGAGTTTTTCCTACATATCAGCATTTTTGGTGCTCCTCAAAGAGATGTTAGCTAGCACCGAAGCAGTAGAAAATGAGTAAAAAAGTAAATACGTTTTTAAAACCTGCTTTAATTAACTGTACTTTCATTTACTCAAGCATGAATGTTTTTGTTGATCAAATGGTCAGAAATGGCAAGTTTACTGTCAAATAAGGTAACACAGACTCATTTCCTTTACCGAACATGAATGCATCGTGGTTATAGTCGTATGGCGTCACACCTCAATGGTTCATTCAGAGCAGGAAAAACTCTGATTGTGGTTGTGTTGTCAGGTAACGCCATGGTGTTCAAGCCCTCTCCCATGACTCCTGTGACTGCTGTCGTCCTGGCTGAAATCTACAAAGAGGTGGGAGTCCCCGATGGGCTCTTCTGTGTGGTCCAAGGCGGAGCAGAAACTGGCACCTTGCTGTGCAATCACCCAATGGTCGCCAAAGTCTCCTTCACCGGCAGCGTTCCAACAGGCAAAAAGGTACAGAGCAGGACTTTAAATCAACCAATCAACATGTTATCTTTAAATAATCCAGATGTGTCTTCACCTGCTAGCCTTATCAGAACCAGTTTTATTGCCCAATAGGATTTCACATATGAGGAATTTGACTTTGTGTTTGGTACGTACTGACAAGTGATAGATTTTAGAGGAGAAAACAAAAGAAGAAAATTAAATATATATATAAGCAAATCAAGTGGTACAAAGTGTAGTAAATCCAAGAAATTCTAAAACAAAAAGTCATGCAGGATTACATGATATATAATGTCAACAATTTGAAATGTGCAAGGGTTAACATTCCTATTTTTGACCTACATGAATTCTAAGTCAACATAAAAAGCCAGTAGTTGCAGCAAATTAAGTCAGTTCAACCTGGTTGTTTTGTACTGAAATAATAACAGACTCTGAAGTGATCAACTTGGGTCTGTCCATATTCATATTATTTCTGAAAATGGAACTATGTGAGCTGGTAATCTCAGAACAGGAACTACTGAGAAATATGATACAGGCAACATAGCCTACTGTTGGTAGATGATCTGCCATGCTGGTCGTTGAGCTGGGATATACAAACTGCTGTTTGCAGAATTTCTGCTCAAATTTTTGGCCATCTGTTTGAAAACGTGCAGCCATACCAAACACCTTTGACATTGTGTCAGTCAGTTTTAGGACAAATACACAAGAATTTCTTTCAGGATTATTCAAGTTTTTATCTTGTCTTATATTAACTTTGAGTATTCGTTAGGTAAGTTAGTGAGTTCAAAGTCTGTTCCTCCTGTTGCCAAATATACTAGAATTATCCTGGAAGGCTCTTGATGGAACACTTATCTCCTTTTGAAAGTAACACCGCCAATTGTCCAACTAATAAAAATTTGGTTGGATTAGAGTACGTGGACCAACTACTCGACCCCTCACTCTGTAGATCACAGTCCTTGTAAATTCAAACCCACAATATCAACCCCTGCTGTCTTTACTCTCAGATCATGGAAATGTCCTCAAAGGGGGTGAAGCAGGTGACTCTGGAGCTTGGAGGGAAATCTCCTCTGATCATCTTCAAAGACTGTGAGCTGGAGAACGCAGTGAAAGGAGCGCTTATGGCTAACTTCCTGACGCAGGGCCAGGTGAGACTCCTGGGCTGTTTCATTTATGGATCGTGTTGCCAGACTCGACGTGATCCAAGACAAACTCTGTCTGCTGGAACTCTGTCAGCTTTTACATGCTGCAACATGTCTGTCTGAATAATGTAGGTGTGCTGCAATGGGACCAGAGTGTTTGTGCAGAGAGAGATCATGCCACAGTTCCTGGAGGAAGTGGTCAAGAGGACCAAAGCCATCCCTGTGGGCGACCCGCTGCTTGATGGCACCCGGATGGGGGCGTTGATCAGCAAACCACAGCTGGATAAAGCGCTGAAGTACGTCAGTCAGGCCAAGGCCGAGGTGCGTAATACTGTTTAGATTGTTAGATTTGGGAGAGTTGAGCAACTGTAGATGGATTTAATCAGCTTTCATGTAGTCATAAAGCAGTTACATGAAGTTTTATGGTTTTTAGTGATCATTATTATGATTATTTAAGTTCGATGTTTGTCTTCCAGGGAGGCAAAGTGCTTTGTGGAGGAGATCGTTTTGTCCCCAGTGACCCCAAACTGAAAGAGGGGTATTTTATGTCACCCTGTGTACTTGGTACGTCTGAAACACTCACTTGTTTCGTGATTTTTACACCATCTGCATGTTTTGTGCCCCATTATGCATCACATCTTACACTCACTCCTTTCTGTCCACACAGATAACTGCAGAGACGACATGACCTGCGTGAAGGAGGAGATTTTTGGCCCCGTCATGTCTGTCATGCCCTTCGACACGGAGGAAGAAGTCATCCGTAGGGCCAACAACACCACCTATGGTCTGGCTTCAGGAGTCTTCACCAGGTCAGCAGAGGAACACAGAAGCCGCTCACAGCAGTGCCGCTATCTGTTTGCTCTTGAACATGATAAATTTTATTGCATTCTGTTGGCTGCAGTTCAAGGTTTCTACAGTGCAGCCAAGAAAGCTTTCCAATTTGTTCCCTGTCTGTTCTGTGTAAACACAATCTGCAGTTCAGCCAAAAAGTCCCTGAATTTTTGTCCTGTGACTGTTGGTAGTAGCTGCAAATGGTGGTTGGACTGAGGAGCACAGATTTTTTTTTTTTTTTCCATCAGTGAATCTGGTGCAAATATTTGTTTTTGGTTAATTTTATGTAAGGCATGTAGAATAAAGTGGTTATGAAGTAAATATCATTATTTTAAGGTTGGATTTGGATCATTTTTTTCGACAAAATATTAAGTCGCGGGGGAGAAAGATGCAGACTGACTAGAAATTCTTTTTCCTCTGCCTGCAGGGACATTTCTCGAGCACATCGTGTGGCTGAGAATCTGGAGGCAGGGAGCTGCTACATCAACAACTACAACACCAGCCCTGTGGAAATGCCATTTGGAGGATACAAGAATTCAGGTAGGATGTTGTGAGGTCTGAATGAAGAATGAAGTCGCTGTGATATATTTTAATGCGGGTAAATGACGTAAATTATGTTTTGCTGAGTGACAGTAAAACATGCAGTTCTCCCATGATCTCCACAGGCTTTGGCAGAGAGAACGGCCAAGTGACAATCGAGTACTACTCCCAGCTGAAGACTGTGGTGGTGGAAATGGGCAACGTGGAGAGCCTCTTCTAAACTCATCAGGTTGACATTGGTGTGCCAGAACTGTGAATGAAGCACTTCACTTCTCCCTTTACTAATGTGCTATGCATCACATATTGAATGTAGAGCATGTAATACTCTAATCTTTGTACTGCCTTCAAGCATGCATAGTGAAAGCTGAAGAAATGGACCAGAATCGCTTGTTCCCTGCTTTACTCTTTGGTGTCTTTACCTAACGAGTGACCCTATTTAGTAATATATCTAAGGGTTTACTGAAAGACAGCCAAGAGCCTTAATTAGAAATTCTGTGTACAAAGACTGGGTGATCAGAATTAGGAGAAAACTTCTGTTAAACATTTTTTTTTTTTAGGTTTTATACTGTACACTTGAGTGAAACGTTAATGGACAACCGCTTCCTTTTTCTCAAAATAAAGTGTTTTTGATGCAACGTCTCGTCTTTTTTGTAAAACAATGAACCTGGCACATTAGAATAATTGTTGACATTGCATTAGTATAGATACATTAGTACTTAAAATTTACAATATTTAAATTTTACTGACAAATTATTTTGCAGTTGACAATCTCCAGTTGCTTTATTCGACTAATGCATTTTATGTCTTGTGCTGTAACTGATGCTTGCTGCCATTGCATATCTACTATTGATACACTATTATTATACCCTGTCTTGTCATTACAAGCTCTTATTGCTAAAAAATACGCTGTTTCCAAGAGTCTGCAATAAAGAAACACAAGAATTAACTTGGAAATTCAAAGGTTGTTTATTCTAGAGAAAAGGCAATCTGTGTGTGTGAAGTTGGACAGGGTTCACGTGGCGCCATCTGGTTATGAAACTCACCAGTTATCACAATATACACAAAGCTATTTGTCAGTACGAAGTATTCCGTCGATCTGCATAGAGGAAAAGGTATTTTTATAGAATACGTCTTTGGCAAAAGGGGCACATGATGACAGTGATCTTTACAGAGATACTCATTTATGTAATGTGAGGACCATGCATAGTAATGTAACTGATAAAACAGATACAGGGAAGTTTTTATGGCTGAGCTGGAGCAATATGTGATTTGTCTTTTGGCTAAATATGTAAAATCTTCCTTACATGCTACACTTTGATTCAGTGTTTTCTAGGAAAATATCTAAAATTCAAACCAGAAGTTTATCAGTTACAAAATTGTTCATAGATAATATAGTTTTACACCACTGAAACTGTTTAAAATAGACTAAACCCAGGACAATAAATGTTGAAAATGTAACAAAGAAGAGGGCATATTTGTACCTGCTCTGTGGGACCATGTTTCTGCCATTTTGGAAGGTGGCACTGAAAAATGTCAAAGGGTATCTTAAGCACTCTGTACCAGAAACCCAAAAATTACAATATACAGCCGTGCGTACAATACCACTTAAATATCAAATGAACGTGTTGTTTTGTCTTTAAATTACCCCAAAGTTGTCCTATTGGATTCAAGTCAGGTTACATACTTGGTCACAGTTTCATCAGAAACTGTGTGCTTTGGATCGTTACCATTTTGTAATATTTCTCTTCTGCCAAGGTTCTTCAGTCTAGGAATCATCTTGTCAGCCAGTATTGTGGTATTTCATGGTGCATCTACAAATGTCATCTTCCCAACACCTTTTGTAGCTCCACATCTTCACACTCCCACCTCCACACTTCACTGTCAGGACTATGCATTCACTGTGGCGGTCCTGGCCAGGTTAATGCGAAACACAGTGAACCCCATCTCAGCCAAGCAATTTATCTTGACCATCTTCTGACCAAAGAATGTGGGTCAATATATAATTCAAGAGCTTTTACATAAATGTTTATTAAAAGCAAACAAACTAATGCTTTTATGTTCTTTCTGATTATGTCTTTACAAATCCCATAACTGTTTATTATGGAAACAATCATTTATTAATAAAAAATGACTTCATATCACTAAAATGTCAACTAAATGATCCTCCAAATTTAATAACAACCACCTTCTAATTAGCTAAACAATAATAAAATGAGCTTATTCAAATATAGTTCTGAATGTGTTCTTTTTATTAAGTTGAGATAGTCATGACAGATATTTCTTTATTGGCAATATGTCAAATTTAATATGGAAAAAAACGAATGGTATCTGTGTCCATGAAACCCCTTTCAACTCAGTTACCCATTACAAAAACACCTCTGAAGGAAGTGTATCAATGACGTATATATATAGCTATATATATATATATATATATATATATATATGGCATGCCGTTTAGGAAATTATATATATATAATGAAACTTGATATATATATAATGAAACTTGATATATATATAATGAAAGTCGATATATATATAACGAAACTTGATATATATATAATGAAACTTGATATATATATATAATGAAAGTCGATATATATATAATGAAACTTGATATATATATATAATGAAAGTCGATATATATATAATGAAACATGAAACTTGATATATATATATATATATATATATATCGACTTTCATTATATATATATCAACTTTCATTATATATATATCAAGTTTCATTATATATATATCGACTTTCATTATATATATATCAAGTTTCATTATATATATATCAAGTTTCATTATATATATATCAAGTTTCATTATATATATATCGACTTTCATTATATATATATCAAGTTTCATTATATATATATCGACTTTCGTTATATATATAATTTCCTAAACGGCATGCCATATATATATATATATATATATATATATATATATATATATATATATATATATATATATATATATATATATATGTATACGTCATTGAAGTGTATCGATTCCAGGTCACATGATGTCATTTCCTCCTGAAGAAAAGCTTGTCAAGACCAATGACGTATATATATATATATACATATATATATATACACGTCATTGGTCAAGACTTTAATATCAAGTAGTGTGTGAGTTACGTGTGGCTTTATCGCATGTCATGTCGCACGTTTACAACAAAATAAATAATATAAAGAACTTTTGATTTCAATTTTTCTCAATTGTATATATAATATTTAGAAGAGTCTTACTGTAAAAATTGTTTTTGCTTGCTCATAGGAGGAAATAGTTCTCAAAACTGAAGTAATGTAGTTACTAAGAGGTGATCCAATTTTGAATCGTTTGACATTGAAGTGACTTTTGCACAGAGTAGTCGTCACTTCTTTGGTATCCTGTGTCAAACCACATGCTTTTATTCTGAAAAGGGTGAACCAGAAGTAGTTCTGCATTGTTTAGGTTTCATCCAGCTTGCCTGTAGCTGAACAATGCAGGTAAATATTTCAGTATATCTTCTAAACTAACTACGGTATAGTGCTAAGTTAACTACATTATTTATTGGTATATGTGTTAGGATTCTGTGGTGTTTCTTGTTTGTGTTTGGGTTAATAATTTGTTGAACCCGCATTATCTAAAGTTAGCTTACTGAGTTGTGTAGCTGGTTAGCCGTTTAGCTGGCATAGCGATGTAACACTAAAGGTTGATATATATCTAAATTCCTCTGTTTCTGTTTGACAGTTTATTTCCATGGCATGTTCTGGTCGTTCTTCTGTATCAGACTGAGGTTTCTTGTTTTTCAGCAGCGAGAAGAGAAGCAGTTGGAGGCGTCGGTGGAATCGCTGATATCTCGGGTGGCTCATGTTAAAAACGCTCTGCACAGTTTCATTTATAAGTTGGAAAATGAATACGAGCGTTTAACATGGTGAGTGAAGCTGTTTTTAAGGGGGAATGGTAAGGTTCACCTACATTTCAGAACTTTTCCCATTTCATGCCATGTTTTTTTTATTTAAATAACCGTGCAAAAAAACAAAACAAAACACTGTACCTCAACCATGGGACTTTGCAAAAATCCTACAGTTTTACTCGAAATACTTTATAAGTTAGTTTTGTTTTTTTTTAAAAAAAAAAAAAAAAAGCCCTCCATGTTAAATTTTATAGCTTCAACAATTCTTGTAAAGCGTCACCAGTTCCTTATTTTTGGCAGAGTTGGCATTAATTGACTCCTCAGCAGTTTTGGACAGTGACATAAGTTGACATAATAGTAATTTAGAAGGGGAGTTAATTTGCTTTGAATTGAGAAATGTTTTTTTTTTTTTAGTCAAAAAAGGGTTTATTGAAACCTTTCTGATACGGTGGTAAAACACTGGTAAAGATATCCAGAGTAGGTTTTTGCTTTGGATGCCGTTCAGATCTGGCTTTACACTTTAAACAGAAGTTAGTAGTAATGATTTAAATGGTCAAATAAATTAACTGCTCGGTGTGTTTTTGTCACTTAGGCCCTCTGTTTTGGACAACTTTGCGCTTCTGTCTGGCCAGCTGAATACAATCAATAAGCTGCTCAGGAACGAGAAGACACCATCTTTTCGAAACCAGGTTATAATACCACTGCTTCTTTCACCGGACCGAGATGAGGACTTAGCAGTGAGTATCAGCGCCGCTGAGTGATTTGTTAGCTTTTTTTTTATAAGTGATTTCTCTGATCTGTCCATTACCTGGCTCTCAGAAACTCACAGAGCAGCGTGTTCCAGTGTTCAGCCATGAGATCGTACCAGATTACTTGCGAACTAAACCTGATCCAGAGGTGGAGGAGCAGGAGAAACAGCTGAGTACGGAGGCAGCACGTATTGGCCCTGAGGTGGCACAGGTCAGCTAGTTATCATGTGGATTGGATCAGTGCTGTTTATGAATATTATTCAATGCATTTTATGGTAATATTATTCAAGCCCCCTTGTTCAATTTTCATCAACAGAAGCAGATTCAGACATTGAACAAACTGTGCTCTAATGTGCTGGAGAAGTTGAGCAACCCTCGTGAAGACAGAGAGGCAGAAAATGCAGGTATGTTGCACTTTTGCTGCACAAATTTTTTTAAATTGATTTGACAGTAAACAAATGCCAACCCTTATGTTTTTTGCAGCTCAGCGACAGAACAAACCATTTTTTAACCCTACCGACACCAATGCATTAGTCGCAGCTGTTGCATTTGGAAAGGGGCTGTCTAAATGTAGACCCCCAGGCCCCGTGGCCCAGGGACACCAAGGACAGGGGCAAATGATGAGTGGAGGTCCAACCTTACAGCAGGTCACCATTGGTGGTGGTTCAGGCCAGCAGGCAGGTATGGGAGGACCTGTAGCACCACAGCAGCAAGGACAGCCAGGTAGGAGACCTGGAGACATGGGTTAGTATTTCACCTTGAGCACTACATTAAGGCTGGTTTATGTCCCATACATTGACTGATGCAGATTTTCAAAGTAGACAGGAGATGGACATTTTAATTCATATTCATTCATACGCATACTACAGTGGAGCAGAGGTGTGTGTTTGCTATATAAAACGCCACTTTCAACAGTCATGACAACTATTTTATTTACAACTATCTAAATGCTGAATGACAAAAATGTTGAAGATTATCTCCTCAAACAGTCTCTAGTTATTGTTTTAAGCACTGTTTTTCTTGCATATCGCAGTTGATGCATTGCAGTGTGGACAGTCTGCATGATCACAAATTTTGGATGCAGAGGTGTGGATATGGGTCTTTGGCCTTTACTCAATATGATAACAGGCAAAGCAAGAAACAAGTACAAGCAGAATAAAAGTAATAATTGTAGTCTAAAAAAGCTAATTTTTTCTCTGGTATTAATGTTTCCCTGACTGATTATTTGTCAGTCAGGGAAGCTGAATAATTATTTTTCTAGCTAAAATAACAGAAACTTACAGGTATTTAATTCTTTAAACAAACTTTTGTTTAGATATATCTATTACTATTCCTTCGCTCACTGAGTGCAGCACTAATCTATAGTTTGAATACATTACTCATTCATGGACTGTTTTTAGTTAGATATTTATCACTCAGGTCCCATTTGGGTGTTTTATATATTTATATTTTGTGAACTGTGAACTAAATAATTTTCAGGGATTGCAGGGGGCTGAATGAACTCTCACTTACAGATTTTCTGATGCAAACATACCATATATTGAAAGTTAACTTCTTCTGTTTCTGGCATTTTTTTTATTTCTTTAATGATTTATTTTGCAAAAATGAAAAAGCCTGGAATCAGTATGTTCAGCATTTTCCTCAGTGCCCACAATAGTCAAGAATAGGGAAAAATATTGACTCTAGATACATTTTATGTTTTACTACCTGCATTTTTATTTTGTTCCATACAGCCTGCAACTGCAATTTAATAATAAAAAAAACTAATATTTGCCACAGAACTGTAGGTTACAGTTGAATCACATAGATTTACTTAATTTTTTAAGGCAGCGAATAACACATCACAGATGAGTAGGTTAAGGAACGCCGGAGCGTTAAGAATCAGACAATTCTTTCTGTTTTTACTGTTTCTGGCTCTAATAAAATAGTGTGATTTGGACAATTTCAAATCCAGTGATGGGTTATGAGGTTCAGAGGGTCAAACAGTCATATCATGTGTATTAAAATAATCTCCTCCTATTTTTCTTTCTTAGGAAAAATGCCCAGCAGCATCAAAACAAACATCAAGTCTGCATCTGGTTCAATGCATCCTTACAACAGATGAGCTCGTTCCTTCTCATCTGGTCAACTTATATGTGTTTTATTTCAGAGACTCTCCCAACAGTGGTAACATTAACAGTACAGACACATCACCTTTTCATGGTTCGTTAGGTTCGTGGAATGGACTAACTTATAAGAAGCTGTCTCTGTGAGCTCTGAAAACATCTTCACATCTTTGGTTTTTAATACCATGTCTGATGGAGCCACTAGATGGCAGTATGCTGTCATTAATGGGATTCAAGGCGCTTCGTATGTTTGACTCTTTTTCAATAAAATGTGTTCAAAGGACTGCATGGTTGTGTAATGAATAGATTGCAATCAATATTCAGATCGGTAAGCGTTAATACACTGAAGGTTCTGCTTGTCTGTGTACATAAATAAACTTATCATTCTTAGTGTTGACACATACAAGACTTTCCACATCATATGACCATCCTAACATGTTAGACAGGCACCATGATCTGATGTCTGCTCCGTATTTCTGCCGGTTTCCTCTTCCTGTGCTCGTCTTTGTCCATTTTGCTGCAGTACCAAAGGTGAGAATAATGAGGGTGGACGTTGCTCTGTGTGGCCTGATAATGTCAAAGTGTTTAAGGGGGGAAATGAGGAAGTATCGGTGCTGACGTGTGAGGGGGGCCTCTCTCTGTGCCGGCTCTCTCTGTCCGCTCCAATCCCTGTCCTGCTGCACAGCACAGTGACCGTGCTGCTGTCACAGCATGCAGGCCCATGGCTGACCTACATACACCCTCTGTCCCCAAACAGGCAGACGTCTCGCTGTGTCAGCCGCCGTGGTCGGACGCTCTGCTGAGACAGCTCAAAGCTGCACAAGGTCACGCTTGTGTCCACAGATGAGGTCTAAATTATAAACAAAGACCTAATGAGCAGCATCCTGCAAACCTCACAAAACAGAAAGATTCAGCCAAGGTTTTCTGCCAAACCTCCACCTAACGTTATAAGACGAGGCACTATTTACCAAATGGTGCTATACTTGCTGCATGCGTTGTACATTAGAGGGGTCAGTTCTCTGTTTTTCATAAAACAATAGAGTTTTTTTTTTCTCCAGTTTTTCCTGCTTTACATACAGGCTTAGCTAAGAAATCCACCAATGACCATGTCTTCAGTTTGCATGTTACTTTTTTTTTTTTGGTGTAGTAATCAATTATTGTGTCCAATTTCAAGTCTTAAGATGGAGTTCATTTTCACTATGTGTAGGTAAATGTGTAAGAAAATATACACATGAAAACGCTGATATTTGGAAAAACATGCAAAAGGACTAGTGGCTCAATATGGGTCTGCTGACGTAATGTGCATGCTTCGAATAAGAATGCTGCATGTCGAAGTGAAAATAATTTAAAAAAACAAAACTTTTTTTTTTTTCAAATAAAAAGCAGGAGTAGAAGCAAAAATTGCATCTTGAGTGGTAACCCACCATATATTGTAGATACATACTGTAGGCATTTAACAGTATTGTTTTCTGTAAAATTCTGCAACTCTTAATATACATTAAGTCTAACAGGCAAGAAACAAATGACAGTGACCGTTCAATGTAGCTTTGAAGCTACAAAACAGGATTTCTGATAAGAGTTTTTCACAACATATTTTTACATGTAATGATATGTTCTAATAATTTTTAGGTAATTTATTTGCCTTTTCTGGAGTTTCAACTGTATCGCTCAGACATTGATGAAGATTTTTTTGGTTTGTTTTCAAAGAATTAACATTCGTCCTGAAAAAAAAGTTGTATCTGATGATGAATCAAGTAATTGTACCTTGGTAAGAATAACAAAATGACACCAAACTCTTTTGATGTTTTTTTTTAAATATGAAAGTTAATATAGTTCTCAGGAGTTGTGTACTGTATTGTAAGTGACAATTTTGTGGTATTTTCTAAGATTCACAAGCGTCATGGTACTTGTGTCCAAACTTATGGCCATGGCTGTAATAATGACATGCAGCGTAAATGGAGGCATTGATTTAAATTGCACTCAGTGAGGAGGCACATACAGTAATGCCACACTATCACTGCTGTCACAGCCATATCTAAATAATACTAGTAAACTATGTAGTCTATGATCTGAACCTTATGACAGTCATCTTTTCAGCATGCAGTTAGAATATTCATTTACTCAGTACTGTAAAACAATATCTGGATCTTATTGTATGCATTCGTGCTGCTGTACAAAACCAGAATGTGTTAATTGTAAAATGTGGTTAAAAACTGATGAAACCATGAAAAAACCATGAAAACCATGAAAAAAATGTAAAAAAAAAAAAAAAAAAAAAAGTGACAAAATCTGCATTAAAATATATAAAATATAAATGTATAAAGTCGGCGGGGGGGGGGCAATTTCCAGTGAATGCACTCCAGCTCATCAATGCTAGCCTTGTTGTGGTAGCCTTAGCTGAAGCTTAGTTTTCTCCAGTCCATGATATTAAAAACCTGTTTTTCCTCCAATACTGTCATTTAGCTCATTTTCAAATATCCATCCATAATAATGGTTACATTTATATAGCACTTTTCAAGACACCCAATGAATCCACCATTATTCATTCACTCACACATTCTCACTCTGGTGGTGGTAAGCTACATTTGTAGCCACAGCTACCCTGGGGCAGACTGACAGAAGCGTAGCTGCCAATCCGCACCTACAGCCCCTCCGACCACCACCAACATTCACACACCAGTGCGAGAACACTGGAGGAAAGGTGGGTTCAGTGTCTTGCCCAAGGACACAACAGCACATGACTAGGTGAGAGTGGGAATCAAACCGCCAACCCTTCGATCATTGGACAACCCACTCTACCACCTGAGCCACAGCCGCCCAATCCGTCCATTTTCTTGCTTATCCGGAGTCGGGTTGCGGAGGCAGCAGACCAAGTAGGCCATTCTAGATGTCCCTCTTAAATGTTAATGCAATTTAAAAAATAGTAACACCACATTAACTAATCTTGCTAAAAGATACCTGACCTACCTTATCAAAGTAGCAGCAACTCATCTGTCAACTAGCAGAATTCCAATGATTTAATGTAGCAATCTTTGAATCATATGTAATTAAACTTAACCATTAAAAATTGCTTATTTAGTAATTCTCCTCTTTTCTATTTCCTTCTATACTGGACACTGCATTTTCTGCCCCCTTTATTAGAATAGAGTGGGAAACAAAGGTAGCTAGCCAACAAGGTAGCCCTAGCTAAAGCTTATCTACACACTTTTTTTTCTCTGTGTAAGAGAGAAATTAGTTTTTGATGATCCAGAATGTAAATGATTGGGTTTAACACACCATATAAACAGGACAGTACCACAATAAAGAACAGAAAAAATAACTACTTTCACAACACAAAATAGCCCTGCCAAAAGCTAACTGCCCTCTCAGCATTGTTTAACTCAGTGGCAGATCTTCCGTGGGGGCACGGAGGGCAGTGGCCCTCCCTATGATCTGATTGGCCACCCCGTGTGCACCCCTAAAATTTTCGTTGGAAATTTACATTACTGATAATCCGATTTCCGACGTTCTGGAACGCAACTTCATTGTCCGACTGCACCAATGATGTTAGTTTGATGTTTATTGCAGATTAGAAGAAGCTTTGAAGACCTTTCCTGATGCCAGAGGAGAAGATGAGCAGCTTTGTACCTTTGCGGTAAGAAGACTATGGCCGTTTCTCAGTACGTAACTGTCCGTACTTACGTTCTCATGTACTAGTGAAACGTCATCTAGACTGCATCGGACCAGACTAGTGTGCATAGATATGAATCAGTAGATAGATATATAACTATGGCTGCAGCTCCCACTGAACAGTAGGATTTTATTAGAGAAAGTCAGACACAGCCACACAGAGAAACACTAGACCTCACACTGAAACGGAGCTACAGCTCTGTGTCTTGGACAGGATTTATTTTAAAAGCTACACCTGTGACAGTAATAATCCGTGCCAGAGCAGACCTCATTAGCACTTCCGCTAGATCGGCTAACGTCCGGTCACTCCATGTAGCCAGAATATGGATTAATTTTTCGTTTCGTAAATTCATTTAAGGTATAATTGACTGAAATCTTTTAGTCAGTGTTGTGTTTCTTTCAATTTGAAATATCTCCATTTAATTAATACAGCTCAATCAGTTACATTTTATATTATTAAGAATTCTTATTCAGTTTAGCCCATAAGGACCCACGGTGACACCAGTGTAACAAGCACTTTATGCCCCAATCTCTTCCTTGTAAAGCTTTATGTCTGACCTTAACTCATTAAGTCCTTTAAGGAAAAATGGGTCTGGGTTCTTATGGGTTAACACTAGGGATGGGAATTTTGACTAATTTCCCCACTGACTAGTCGCAAATAAAATTTGCCCCCTTTATTAGAATAGAGTGGGAAACAAAGGTAGCTAGCCAACAAGGTAGCCCTAGCTAAAGCTTATCTACACACTTTAAAATTTGCGACTAGTCGACTAGTCTATAAAGCCAGAAAACCTGCAATTTAGCGGCCGGGAGTAGTGGGGGCCGGCGAACCCGGCGACGGGCTCTGTAGTCGGGCAACTGGAGGCAGACGGGGCATCTCGGTCTCGCCGCTGAGAGCCGCAGGGCAGCAGAGCGTAAATCAGCACCGTTTGGCAGTATTTTGACGCAGCAGATGACAACAAGGTCGCCTGTCGACTGTGTAAACTCGCTGACCCCCAATTTCCACATAACCCCCAATTTCAGAAAATAGACCTGAAGCGAATCTCCAGCGCCGGTGCACGGCAAACCCCAGGAGTTGGTGGAGTGTATTTGTGTGGGTGTTGACCAGAGAAGAGAGTTAGCATCCAGTGAATGTTAGCTTTAATGTGAATTAGCAATGCTAACCGAGCTAGCTGACCAGTCCTGATTAGCAGCTAAATGTAGCATCAAGCTAACGATGTCTGTGTTGTGTTCCTGTAATCTGGTTCATTAAGTTCATAAAACTATGGCTGGTTGACGTTAATGTAGCGTTCAGGAAACTTAAATGTGATTAAAACGGTAACTTTAATGTTTTAGTTGTCAGTAATCAGCTTTGACACTAAAACAGACTGATCGTTTTAAATGACATCAGTTTCATTAATTTGTTGAAATTGTTGTTGTGATGTTGCTGCTGATTCATTAAAACCAGATGATCCGTGTTAAAGACACTCTTATTTCTAGTATCAGAAGTACAAGAAGGAAAATGGAAGTTTAGTTCTGCTACATCAGAGATTTCAGGAATAAAATAACTAAATGAGTCTTTATGCCTCCAACTTTATTTTACAATAATGAAATAATCACAGATAATAAAATATAAATAGCAAAAAAACCCTGAGAGAATAATTTAATGAAAAGCGTATGAAAGAAAAGGAGCTTTTTATCCTGAAAGATCAGAATCATGTCCAACATGTGCATCTGACAGCATCAAGTCAACCAGAAAGAAAAGAAAAAAGAAAATGACTTCTTTCTGATCACATCTGTTCCTCTGCTCACATTCTTCACCTTTATAGTCCACTTTTAAAAGTTCAGCAGACAGATGCTCTGCTTTGGAGTGTGACAATGTCATCGGTGATCTGGAGAGTGAAGTTTCTGTTTCACCCGCTTTAGGGCACCCGGCTTGGACTTGATGTTTGAAATACTGACCTACAGCTCAGATTTAACTGTCTGCAGTTCCGTTTTGATGGATGTTAAATTTTCACTCAAAGCCACCAGGAGCTGGGTCTTTAAAATAACCGCCATCTCGTTACAGAGTGAAAGTAGCAGTTCCTCCTTAAAGTCAGAGATTGCAGCATCTGAGGGCCTCTTCAAAGAAGACGTAGTTGATGAAGATGTTCTCCAGTGGTCATTTTAAACCTCTTGACTAATCCAATTTATTATTTGGTTTTTAAGAGACTAATTGACAATTAAAATAACTTTCTCCACTAAAACTCATAAACATGAGGTCAAATAGAAGGAAAAATTTTAAATCCTGTAGCCCCACGATGACAAGAATAAAGTTTCTGAACAAAAACTAAATCTGCTGGTGGATTCCATTAAAGTCCTAATAAATGATAATAAAGTGTGATACTAAATATTTGTGATGCTAAAAATCTCAAAATAAAGATAAAAAGTTGAACATCTGGACGGAAGTTGATAAAAGTTGACCTCCCTTCATTTCTCTGGAGCCGACTCCATGGATTTTAGGGATGCAGGTTAAAGACCTGGGGCCTCATTTATAAAGCTTGCGGCGCTAAATGTATTTAGCTGCTAGAAAGTGGCGTACGCCACTTTCTACGCAAAGGTTGTGATTTATAAAAACAAACTTGGCGTGAGAATGTGCGCACCGGTGCGCCAACCTTGATTTTTGATGCTTGCTTACGCACAAAACAGGGCTAGAAAGTGGCATAAATCACAACCTTTGCGTAGAAAGTGGTGTACGCTGTGATTTCTAAAAACAAACTTGGCGTGAGAATGTACGCCAACTTTGATGCTTGCTTAAGCACATTTTGGAGACAGAGGGAACGGCAGTGCCGGAGGGTGAAGTGGTGAATTGAAGCCGGATTGATCTCAAACCTTTATTGTCATCACATATTAGACTTGTAGAGCCGGATAATCATAAACCCTCATTGTTGTAGATGTTCCTATAGTGCGCCATTCGGCCTACGACTGTATTTGCAGAACTATGTTCATATATCAAACTTCCATCTTCAAATGATATAATAGAGCGGTGAGTGGCGCTGATTGATTACTAATTTGGAAAAGGCATGTGACAATCAGTCCAATCGCTGATCAAGTGGATAAAGGTGGGGGGGTAGGGGGGGGGCACCGCCACCCACCTCCCTGCCTACTCTCCGCCCTGACTCCACCTTGGCTCCACCCATGTGGTCACTTTATTAGGAACAGAAACTACGATGTCAAGGGGACAACGAATTTACTTTTGTTTATCTGATCTGTAGTTCAGTGAGTTAAGGGTTTGCCTATGGAGCTGCAGGTTGCTGGTTCAAGACCAAACTCTTCTTAAATTTTTTGAAAAACTTAGACAAAGAAAGAAAAATGCCAGTGGTAGGTCTTGAACCTGCTACCTCTCACTTGGTAGTCTCTCTTCTTACCCCCAGAGCTAATTACTCAGATACTAATTCATCTTTTTTTTGCGCACTTATCATCAATTTTTTGTCATTTTCGAGTTTTTTTTTAAACTCGAGTCTTGTCTCGACCATTTTTCCTCAGGAGGTTGGACTTCAGCCTTTGTGCTGGAGGGTTGAACCCTCAGTTCCAAGACTTTCCAAAGCCTCCAGACCTCCCGAGTCCTTAGGACCTGAGCTTTCACACAGTCCGAGGGCTGAAATTTTCTAAGTCCCACAGTAGATCTCTGATAGATTTAACTTTCAGACAGTCCAAGGACTGATATCTTCTAAGTTAATGAGCATTTCTGTTAGTGTGAACCTTTAGACAGTTCGAGAACTGAAATCTTAAAAGTTCTTGAGTACTCCTCTGTTAGTTTGAACTTTCTGGTTAACAGAAGCCTTAAAACTTGTGACCATGAGTCTGGATTTCACATTTAAACCATCGATCTGAGTTCTTCTCAGACCTTCACCTGTAGGTTCTTTAGAACAGTGGTTCTCCACCCTGTTCCTCAGGACCCCATGTCCTGCATGTTTTAGATGCTTCCCTGCTCCAGCACACCTGACTCAAATGATCAGCTCGTTATCAGGCTTCTGCAGAGGCTTGATAACGAGCTGATCATTTGAATCAGGTGTGTTGGAGCAGGGAAGCATCCAAAACATGCAGGACATGGGGTCCTGAGGAACAGGGTTGAGAACCACTGCTTTAGAAATCCTAAACAAACTTTGATTCTCTTCACATAGAAAGAGGAAATGTTTGAAGAAACAACTTGATGTTTTCATCAGACTAGAAAACACTTTACGACCTTTATCTGCTTTTGTTCTTTTTGATCATTTTATCGTCTCTTCTGTTTAATTTGATCTTCTAAAGTCTAAATGGTGTCTTTTCAAATGTTTTGTCTTTGGTTTGATTCTTCTTAAATGTTTAGTTTTGCTCTTTTCTTACCTTTTATTCTTTTCTAATGTCTGATTTTTAAATGTTTTATCAACTTGTTTGAAAAATGTCCTTTTCTTTCCCAATGTTAAATTTTTTAGACTTAATCTTTGAGGTTTTTATTTCTAATTTTTTTTCACCTTTTAATGTTTAATTTTCTTTTTAAAATGCTTCATTGTACTTTCTGTTTAATTCCTATTTAAAGTTTTATTGTCTTTAAGATATAATTTTCCAATTTAACATTAAATTTTTTTTAATTAAATGTTTTGTCTTTTTAAAGTTTTAATAATCTAGTTAAATGTTTTGTATTTTTTTAAAAAAATTATCCTTTGTTTAATTTTATTTTTTAAATGTTTTCACTAAAATATTTCATCTTTATTAATATTTTTGTTGAAAAATGATTTAATTTTATTTTCCATTTAATTATCTAATGAAATATTTTGTCTAATAAAATTTAATTGTATTTCTGTCATGATTTTAACCTCTACCTTAAAAACGAAACAAACCCTCAAATCACAATCAAAATACTTCTGTTGTCACAATCATGAGTTATTCGGTTTATCAATTCAACTTTATTTAGCACCTTTCACACAGATGACAAAACTAAACGAGAAAAAAAAATGATGCTAAAACTTTGATTAAAACTCAATAACATTTTTCAAAAAAATGTAACATAATAAAATACAGTCCAGGGGATGGAGGGAGTTTATTCAAGGCTTGTTGGGCTCACACAGTAAATCATTTAAAATAGAAACATGATATTCAGTCTAAGGAAACTGCAGAGTGACAGAAGAACCAACAATATCTCCCATTTTCTCCTTTAATGAATCGACTCTTCTGGTGCTTTCAGACCAGAGAACTACAGACTCTTTACAACCTGCTCAAACTCTTGGTACAGGACCTCACCACACGGGTCAAGAAGGTTTCCTTCTCATTTCTACTCTGAAGCTCACCTTCTCCTGCTCAAACTGCTGACAAATGCTTCTGCTGCTCCAAAGTCTGGTCTCCAGAACTTCCTAAAAACACAAGTCTCTTCTGCTGCAGGTTGCTTTGGAGAACAGTTCCAGAAAACCTCACTAAACCACATGGAGGGGCCTCAAGATAGTAGTCCAAATGAAACCGTACAAAAACCAAACTAGCACAACCCAAACGCTAAAGTCTCCTGCAGCCTACCAGAGAAGCTCTTTAAACAGAATCAAGACAGGAACTCTTACCTTCTGGACAACCAACATTGGTTCACAAACAAGAACACAGAATGTGTCTGACCAAAAACCTCTAAAGACTCACTACAGCCAAGATAAAGACACAACTCAGCTGCACCAAATTCACTAATCACTGCACACATTAGCACCATGTGCTAACTGTGGCTAAAGAACCACATTTACCAAGACAACTATCCAGTACAAAGCCCTAAAACACACCAAGAAACACTTTAAAGATGAATTTACTGCTGCAAGCCAACACCTAAAGAACAAACTACAGCAACGGAGGAAACCCGGTTCAGTGAAGAGAAGCAGAGGAAATGTTTAACTGCAGACATAAAGCAGGAAGACACTGAGCTGCAAAGGTGTCCTTGATAACACCAAGCAGCCACCTGTACAGCCAATAGGAACACAGCTTACTGGAACTCCAGAGGGCTGGCTTAGAGAAGTAAATTTAGTTTAAAGTTGAAGCAGAAAGTTAACAAAGAAAGTTGAAAACCACCTTCTGATACCGAAATCTCTTGAGTTTTCACACAAAGAACGCCTGAACATGTCAAACTGGTTCCATATTACAGTGGTTCTCCACCCTGTTCCTCAGGACCCCATGTCCTGCATGTTTTAGATGCTTCCCTGCTCCAACACACCTGATTCAAATGATCAGCTCGTTATCAAGCCTCTGCAGAAGCCCAATGACGAGCTGATCATTTGAGTCAGGTGTGTTGGAGCAGGGAAGCATCTAAAACATGCAGGACATGGGGTCCTGAGGAACAGGGTTGAGAACCACTGCCATAGTAGAACCTTCACTGTATAAACGTCATAGTATGGTGTGTTGCTCAAAAAACAATACAACCCAGCTGTGTAGGGTCGCCAAGGAGCTACACATAAACAGGACAAATGCTGGTTTCCAGGGGGTTAGGCAGCCAATTTGAAAGAGTAAGTTTACAACAACACAACATGTGAGCAGAAAAATCGCAAAGTCTGTCTTTAGTTCAGCTGAAAATATTAGTTTTTGTCTTTTTTATTGACCAAACTTTTAAGGAAGTAGATGAGAAATAATTAAAGCTCTCATGTAGAAATCCAACTTCTTCTGGATCCTTGTGGAGAGTTTAATCTTAGAGTTTGTAAAGCTGTTGAGGTTTTAGAGTCACATGGATTGTTTTGACATTTAATAACCGAGTCCTGAAATAAAATTACAGTTGTGAATTTCTGTCATTTAGTCTGGACTAAACAAATAACAGCAGCATAAATCTCAAACGTCATTATGAGGAGTCTGGATTAAGGGTTCTCATTTGATAATGATCAAAACATGAAATTTCAGCAATTTCAAATTTTGTACTGATGATCTAATAACTTGATATTTGAATTTAATGTAAAAAAATAAAAAATAAATCAGAGCATCCTAGCTTAGTAGAGTGGCAGTAACTGCCATCTCAACAGCTTCTAACTATAGTGGACTTCCTGTGAAAATAAGCTCTAATTAATTAATCCAATTAAGTAGATACTTATTTGGTAATTATAATATTTATTCAGTAATAGATCCTGCATTTTCTGCACTATTTACAAAGAAAGCAATGTATACAAATGCTTTTGTTAACATTTCCTGCTTTCTATGACATTTTTAATAAACAAAAAAGGAAACAAAAAGGCGGTACATCTTATACTCCTTTGATGTATTTTATATATACATATATAAATCAGAGTTCAGCCTGCATTCTGTGCTTCCTACATGCTCTTTCTCACTGTCATTCTGTTGTTACTGCTGCGACACCTTCAGTCACACAGGCCATGAGGGGTCAGCAGTGTTTCACTGTTAGAGTAGACAGTCGGAAGCTGGGAGTATACCTGCTATAGTCCCATTCTGTAAAAATGATTTCTAAAACTGCTGTTTTTATCATTTGTTTGAATATCAGCTTGAATTAATAGAAAACTGTGTGTGAGGAGAGACGGGCAAAGATTTTATAATCACATCCACTGCATTCAGGCGGACCCTGAGCCTCGTTGTACGTAGTGGATAATAGCAAAACTCAATATGACAGCTGCCTCCTAAATTACAACATACAGTATATAGCAGGGTACACAGAGCAGGGGTAACTGGACAGTTTTTACCCAGACGTAAATCCATCCTGACAACATAATCAGCATTGCTATCTTTTGAAAAGACAGGATTTCCCTGTAAAGCGACACATCGCTGTGACCAAATGTGTCAAATGACTTCACGTCCAGAAATGCAAGCAAAACATTTAAGAAGATGAAAACACAGACGCAAACCCCAAACAAATTAGCTCACAGCAGCAAGAGAATGGACATGAATGATCCCGCTTCTGTTTTTGGAAGTGACTGCGATAATTATTGCAACAGCCCTGTTTCTGAATGTCCTTGATCATCTGCGCAAAGTAATTTTTTTTTGTTTCATTTTTGATTCATGTTTTGGAGAGATAACTTTCTCATTCCTTTAATAAGAGCATCTCCTGGCACGGTTTTAAAGGTTTTTTATTTTTCTGTACATGATAAGGTCCATATCTTGCTCATTATGGAAGCTTTAGGCAAATATAAAGAAACAGTTTAGAGCCTTAAACTCCCACACCCAAAAAAGACTTAAATATACTGCAGATTCTAATTCAAATGTTCCACGGTTGAAGTAACTTGAAAGGCTATGATGACGCACACTGATCTGTGAAATCTTTTCCAAATGCCTTCTTTATGAAAGTTGGGATCAGAGGAATTCATTAAAGATCTGTGGGTGGCATAGGCAATACGTGTACTGAGGCTTTGCCAAACTGAACAGCTTCCAAATCTGAACTCTGCAACACTGACTGGAACACACCCACAGTCACTAATTACTTGACCCTATTCCTGCAAAACCTTTCTTCTTTGGAGTTACGTTGGGATTCATACGAGATCTATCAACAGAGAGGAGGACTTGTTTCATCTTATTAATGCAGAGGCTTTCCTTGAGACAAAGCCTCTCCATTATGGTGCAGACCTCAGACCTTACATCGTCTGCTTCAGCAGCCTTTCCCTCCCTCAGGCACATGTGTGCAGCATTGGTGTGTGTGTGTGTCTGTATCATGCTGGCAGGCGTTGATGTAGCTGATGCACATTATGTGTTGTGAATGGGTCCAGCCCCTTGATGAGCCTTGTTATTGTCATTGATATAATGTGAGCCCTGAGCCCGACTGCATGTGCCACATGCATTGTGGTCTGGTTGAGGATGATTGATCTGAAGTTCCAGTGATGAGAAGCCTCAGATGTACTCAACTCATGAGGTCAAAGAAGACAGATGAGATAATCTGTTTGTCTTACATTTGTTCCCTCAATTCAGATTGAGAGCTCTGAGTCTATGATATGGGGTCATGGATTAAGGAACTGCTCATTCTCAGCAACGAATGGAAGAGAATGAAGGTGGTTGTGGTATCCTCAGTGTCTTCCAAGACATCAAGCTGGTAAAAGACACCAGGACTGACCCACAGCTCAGAGACATAATATATGTAATCTAGCTTCCAAACACTTTGGGATGTCCCAAGTGTTGCTTAAATGAGGAACATCTGCATTAGCCTGCTGCTACCACAGCCCAACTCTAATCTGCAGAAAATAGTTGGAAATTAACATGTTGTGCAAAACTGGCATATTTAAGGCCTCAGAGATCTATACTTTCAGTCAGTGATCAGTCAACCTTTCCAAAGTGTTGTGACTATACTCCAGTGTTCCTGCACAAGATGGCAGTGCAGGCTACAAACACGTAGTCTTTCATGTTGCTGTCAGTTTTGGCTGCCTTCTAGTTAATCACAGTGTTAGAATTCATGTTGGACAGGTAAATAGTGAGCTGAGGTGGATAAAGACAGAAGACATATATATACTCCTCATTATAGAAGTGTCCCAGAGGACATGACCTCTGTGGACATTATGACAACTATGATACTCACTGACTGTCTCACTGCAAACATTTTGACTCATCATAACAGCAAAATGTGTCACAGGTGTTACTGTAGACCAGGGACTCTCCAGTTGTTTTGCCAGGAAGCCACTTTTACAAAATGACAAGAGGCCAGGGGTTAGATAATAAATAAGACTAATCACAGTTATTTATAGAGAACATTTAAACTGACAATCGTTGAGCTAAAGTGCTTCGCAGTAGAGTGATAAGATTGATGTTGGAAATTTACCAAACAGGTTTCAATATAAAGGTCAAAACCTTACAAAATTGTGCAAAATACATAATTTAATTTTAGAGTCAAGTCCTTACAGTAGTCTTTATACAATACAAATTAACCTGGTTACCTCAGATATTAAGGTTAGAACAATGTGCATAACTTATATTTCTTTTCCCTGTAATTATTTTTCAAATTAGGTAAGTGATAGAAAATAGATATTTTTGAACATTTACTATATATGCAAACATAATCATCTTGTGAGTCAATTTAATTTCATTCTGAATTTTAAAAAATCGATGTGAGGCCAGCGGGTATTCTATTACTATACTCTATATGTCGCTCCCAATACACTCATCATTTGTATCATTTAATGTCTAAAGAAGCAGTGAATCCCTTGTTTCATATTTAGAAATAAACACACAATAAATAGAGGTTTAACAGATCAGAGTGTAACAGTGTTTTAAAGACTCTTTAGCCTCTCTGGCATAATTTAGTATAGATTTGACTTGTATATATATATATATATATATATATAGCACTTTTAGATCTGGATCTGGTCTAATGTGGTCTCTATGTGAAGAAAAGAGTGAAATGTCACTTTTTCGTGATTTTCACACAATGACTGAAGTTTTACAAATCTGACAATGGGTTTCAGACAGCATTAAGGATTTACCTAACATGTCTAACACAGTTTTACATTCTTCAGATATGAACAAACAAAACAAATAATGAAGGCAGTCGCTCACTACATGTGAAGTTTCCCTTAACTGTTGCCTTAGTGGCCAAATTGGAAGCCACATATTAGTGTTGTTTTTTTTTTGTTTTTTTTAAAGATGTCTGCATTTGCCTCCACTCTTCTAATCACTATGCTAAGCAGCTGTCTCTCATAATTACATTCACTTTAGTATTTTTTTTTCAGCATCAAATGACTAACCAATGACAAACTGACCAGGAAAATTGACACTTGAACAAACATAAATGCGTAAGACGAACCTAATGTAGCACAAACCATTGCTTGAAACAATTCATTTTAATAAATATGGTTACATTTAGATTAGTTTGGCTTGTGGCCCACAGTTGGGGGTTGAGGCTTCTACAGCAACCAGCCAACAGGGGGCGATCCAGATAGCTTGACTTTACTTCTGTGCAGCTGTGATGTTGTTTACCTTCATAAAAAGTGCTAGAGGTGGCTCTGTTCTACTAAATCATCACAGTCATGCTATTACAGTGGCAGCATGTGAACCTGTATGCACATTACCAAAACACTGAAGCTGAGGCCGCTAAAAAGAACTCGGCCATCATTAATTTTCTCATTCATACCTGGGCTTTTAATACGTGTCAGAATGTGCTCTGTAAACCTTTTGTCATGTCAGTGAAATTGTAGCATATTTACATATTTCATAGAGACGAATGGAGAGCAAGCACAGATATTTTATATTATTATTATTATAGATTGTTTTATCTGAAGACATAAAAGTCAGTTTAGCGTAAACAAAATAAAACCTTCCATTTTAACCAAATTTCATTGTGTTTAAACCAAGACGACAAGGCTTTTGACTTGTAAATGACCAACTAAATGACTGTAAATGACTTGTCCTTCTTTTTGTAGGTCCACATATTAACATCTGCCAAATGATTCTTGTTCTTTAGCTGAATTTTACAGTAAATGAGTTTGAGCAGAAAAGCAGGAAAACATGTTGCTGTGGATTTTCCGAGGGCATATTTCATTCATTACTCTTTATCTATATTTCACTCTAGTGTGTTGTTAATAAATAAAAGACTTGAAATTCGGCAGCTGATTGGATTTACATCTTTTCACTGTGTAACATGGATAATGATCAGTATAGTCTTCCGAGAAACCTACACAGCATTCGTCATGGTGCAGCACGTTATCCTGCCCATTTGTTGGAGGAATCAGAAATTCAAAAGAGCCAACAGTGATTTTACTCAGAATGGGATTTACACCTTTTCACCATGTAATGACTGAATCAGCCTCACAATGGCTTTTGGTTTGCAGGAGCACATGAATACATTATACACGTCCAGCACCTTGAACAGTGGCTATAAGAAGCCCTTTGATAGAAACAAGGAGGCTTCTCCATGTAATTACACTTGATCATGTTTGCATATGTCACTCCCACAGTCTCTGTCACGCTCTCTGATTTTGGATGCTCCTGGGAACCTCTTTCTAATCCACAAGTTAATGTTTGAACCCCTTCCTCCTTTTTTTCCCTTCCTTCCAGAGGAGGGATGAATCGAAGGAACAGAATCAGACATCCTGTCTGGTTTATCTGGAGGAGAGAGATAAGTGTGGATTCCGCCTCTTTCAGGGAACGCACATTAGCCATGCCTCGGAGGGAGCGCTGGGTGTGGGGATGGGTGGTGTGGGGTAGAGGAGGCGTCTGTCTGCCGGGAGCGCACAGCTTTCACTCACTTCGAAAACTGTGAAAATGTCCCCTTCACACCCTCGGCAGCTCGGCCGAGCTCCGGCGCTATGTTAGTGGTGATAAAATGCCTCCGTGCCACGGCATAGTTGGAAGTGAGATGTGCAATGTTATCCAGAGGTGTCGGACTGACAAGTCTACAACGTGTTAAGTTGTATCCTACAGTGACTCCTGACCCTGACCCTGTTACAAAAGTCTGGAGGAGAAACCACACTCAAGTTTGTGTTGGAAAATGCACAAACAGCACGTGAAACTTAGCAGGAAAAATGACAAAACTGCAATTTATGCAACAAAAGAAACTATTTATTTGGGATACGCATTGCCAGTACAAATTAAGAGACCATAAAACCTACACCTTTCAGCTATTTTTCTCCACAGAAAACAGGTTTTGAATTGGAATTAAAAAGACAATAGTTTTCCATTTGATACCTTTTTACATACGCAGAGATCTTAAAAGTTAAAACCTGTCAAGAAAAAGGCTCCACGATTTCACTCTGAAATCCTTATAAAAAAGAAGTTAACATTCAAAACACTGCAGTACGTTATTTTATTGAAGAACAAAAAGACATGCAACAAATAAAACATTTTATGTTTTACAAATTGTTCATTTTTCTTTTCATGTCTCTTTTCCTTTTATATTCAAAAACTAAAAAGCATCATTACATGAAGCTTCGATAATATTTGACAGGCAATGTGAAAAGTAGAGTCAAGCCTTTTTTTGAGGGGTGCAAAAAAACAATCCTCGTGTTTGCCTTGCATGGCCGCCGCTGTCAGTTCACGCCGATGACTTCCAAAGACACGACTGAGGCAGGTTCTGTGCATCACTTCAATGGTGCTCGACCCCTCGGCTGTAATACTGAGCAGGTGAGTCGAGGGGGGAGCCGCTCTGAGTCATCTGAATGTTTGGTGTAGTCAAACCGCCACGCTGTAGCTCTGAAACATCCATGATTTCATACATGTGTAATAAATACAAACCCACTGACAACTGCCAAAAAAACAAACAAACCTGTGGTTTCTCGGGCTGTTATGTGACTTTTTGGGATCTCGGGACTGAATTTAGTTTCCTGTTAGTGTTCAGTTCAGCTACAAACAAAGCCAGAGGGCGGTGCTAACACTAAGTTTTCACACCACCTTCATTTTGCGTCTGGGGTGCAGGCTTGGGTCGGTGATCTGAGTACAAAACAATAAAAAGGATTTCACCCTAAATCCAACAGGAACTCAAACAGGCTGCATTAAAACAGCTGCTGTCCAAATTCAAAGATGCAAAAGAAGAGTAACAGTGCATATCTACATACTGTATATAGAGCATTCTTGGGCTAATTCACATATAATGGTAGGATTAAAGGAAAAAAAAACCCAAAAACAAACAAAAAATGATGACTTATTCACAAAATGGAGACATAAAAATATATCCAAACATCATCTGGATTTGTGTGCCATCAGGGTATTGGTTTCCATTTTAATTTATATAAACATTACTGTATTCCAACTGCATTTTTTCTTTTTTTTGGTTTGAATACAGAGTACTGGAGCATTATGGGATGCCCACAGGTACCGCAGATAATAAAATGCTTCCAAAAGTGGAAAAACAAAAACCTTGATAAAGCTGATCCCAATGTAGAAGATAAAAATTCTGCCATTTTTTTGGTATCAAAGTATGTAAATGCTGATATCTCATGAGGACTACTGTAATCATGTATACATTAGACCACATACTATACTGTACATACAACAAAAGTCACAAATTTAAGTTCACATTTTGGATTGGCTTGTGTTGATGAATGTAGTGTCATTTGAAAACAAAACTAAAAGTGAAGGAACTCTTGAATACTGAGACTATAAACACTGTTCCATTTCAAAAAGTCTCTCTGATGTTACAGGATACTGTATGGATGTGGAGTTATATTTGTGCCTAAATCGCAGAATATTTATTCTTTTGCTCAAACACAAAGCATATTTTGCAGAGAAAGCAAAATGTCTGTTCTGTGCTCAAACTGAGCCATCGTGGTCTCCAAATTTTGACGCAAACATAATTCCATACAGGAAAAGCGAGTGTGAAATCTGACATGCAATGTGTGAAATACCTTAAAATCAGAGTTATAATTTTGGATTTGGTTACCAGCAGTATTTGGCTATATTGATCTCACTGATACACATACATACGCTATCTGATAATGTACTGTATAGTATGACTACTAGAGTTAAACAGTTTTCTCTTTGACAGTTACAAATGTTCCCCTTTGACTTCAATCACTTGATGTTATTGTGCTTTAAAACGTATTGACCTGCCGTAATTGCTGCTACCAATTGAAGAGTTTCAGCTCGGTTCCTGTGGATACAGCTGACGTGCGCGACTGAACGTCCACTCTCATCGCTTTTTAGTTAACACTTGCGATTGTTGTACTGCAAATGAGCAGAAAGCATAACTACTCTGACAAGAAAATATAAAATGCCTTATATGTCTGTTGGAGAAGTTCTGAATACAAATGATAAAAGCTGAGGCTGAATACTTGGAAGTTACCTGACTAATATGGCTGGACAAACATAATACTTTACAAAGTGTGGCATGAGAAATGTAAGGAAACAAGATTAAAAACATTATCAAAATTCACCGCCAGGGTTGAACTTTGGCACGATAGATAAACAAAGAAAACCAGCATTAAAAAAACAGACGTGGTTTAGTGACAGGGGGGCATGGTGCGGTGAAAACTGCAAAAACTGCAATAATTATAAAAATTTGTAAAACCGAAGCGTTTTAAATGTCATCTGCTCAAGTTGTTATGTCGAATAGAGGTAGTGTGAAAGCGTTTCAATTTACAAGACGTGGGGCGGTATGCTGCTAACGGTGAGCCTACACAATGTAAAGATACATAATGTAAAGAGAAATACAAAGAGGCAGCATGGACATCTAGTGGAAACTGTACAAACTGTGAAGTTTGGATATGAAGTCCCCTATGCAGGCTGCCAACGGTGGTCCAGATAGGAAATTTTTTGTCCGTAACGGTGAAAGTCCCCAGACCCCGACTGTGTCCTGCTGTGTCACATCACGTCCAGTCCCAAAAAAAGAGGGGCTCAGGGTTTTTGGGGGTGGGGGGGTGGGGTGCAGTAGAGGAAGAAGGTGGGGGGGGTGAAGAGGACGGTGGAGGATCAGTTGGAGGTGTCGGAGTGAACGCTTCCAGGTCCTTCTGTGGGCGAAGTCACTGATGAGGGGGTCGGAGCATCCTGCCAGCCACCGTTTGCCTGGGAGGGGAAAATGAAAAAGACAGAAGTGGGGGTGAGTCTGTTTGTTTTCGTATTCATTGCTCGATGCAGCTCAAACACACTGAATGGAAGTCCTGAGGGCGAGATAGATTATGAAAGCTGGGATACTTTGAACTGCACACAGCCTAAAGCCAAAATTGAATTCCGGATTTGAGAAGCAGCTAACAAATTACCGCTAATACTTCAGAAGAAGACTGACAGAGAAAAAAAACAAGAAAAAATCTGAACCTCATCACACGCTGCACGCTCAAATTCAAGTAATAAAGACAATACGCTCAAGAAAAGTCAAGATTTTCGCTTGAAATAAAAGCCCGTCGCTGTCGTTTTGAAGAATAAGAAAATATGTAAATTGTATGGAAGGGGGCTCTGAAACAAAACGAGTACAATCATGTGCACTAATTATGACGCTGACAGCTGGAATTAACATACAATATGAGCTCTGGAGGGCCTTCCCACCACCAGAGGCAGACCTGTTAAAGAGCATTTAAGGATATTAATAGTAAATTTACAGCCATCAGAAAAACTGGAAATAGTCTTTGACAGCCCTTCATTTCATAGCCTGTTATTTAAGGCAGCAGTGTGTAATCAGAAGAGGAGAGGTCAGATTGTCGAGCGTCTGACTTCACAATTCTAATTGTTGGCGCTAATCACCCACAGCAAGCATTATGAATTGGCTCAGTCTTTCTTTCTTTCTTTTTTAGTTCAGATAAGATTAATCGAAATCTGTCTTGAGATGTCTGTTAATTGTTCATACAGGGAGCTGAATTCATGACACTTCAGTTCTCTGCTTGTAGAAGGCTGTAGAAGACATTTTTTATGTACATATGTAGTTTCAAATCTGTATTTTTTATGAAGGGTCAACCTATTATCCAAATAGCTCATTATCAAATCCAATATTCTTCATTTTTCTGCTTATCAGTGTTGTTTTTTGTTAGTTTTTAATCGATTTACAATAAAACTAATGAATTTAAAGATGCATTACTTTGGCAAAGTCCCACCCACAGCCCTATCTGATTGGTTACATGTCATGAGTAATAGCCAATCAACACTGAAATATAAATACTGATGTGAAACAAAAATGAATACATGTATTTCCGTAAAATTTAGTGTTGGAGTGTTTGCTATTCTAAATTTAAAGATTAAGATTTAAATTTTAACTGTACATGCATATCAGCATGCATAATTGGGACTGGCAAATTTTTAAAAATATTTTGGTCAATCCTTAATTTATGTAGTATAACACATGTGAAGTGCTGAATTGTAGGCCCTAAAACAGGCCGTGAAAGGCTGAGAAACCCTAATAAAAAATAGAGTATTCAGTAGGAGATGAACAACTTTGGCAAAAAATACGGCGCCTTGCAAGAATATCATATCAAACGGAACTGCAACGCACATATTGTAGTAAATAAAAAAAGCAAGAGAAGAGCAAAAATTCTTAACGTACTTGCCTTGGCTACATAAATCACAGGCAAACAGGCTGGCAGACAGATATCCTGCTCTTACATTATGCATCGCAGGGCTCCTTTACAGGGTATAAAAGTGAATAACACAGCATATTGTGGCAGTGTAAGATGTGGTAGAGCAAGCAGGCGTCCAAGGAGAACCGTATCTGTGAGGTCAAAGGACTGAGGAAGAACAGGGCCTGAATACGTTAGCGGCCTCTCAGGGTTAGCGCAGCTGGCTGTGGGATGCGTTCGGAGCAGCCAGGGAAGCTTATTTGAATACACATACATGTTTTTATACGGGAGACATTTCATCTGATTATCATATGGCCGGTGAGGCACGACGACGACAGCGGAGGAACCCAGCCGCGGCTGTGACCGTCCTCGTCCTCTCAGCGCGACTCGCTGTCAGGGCCATTAGTGTGGCAGGAACATGATCTGAGCAATGCGCTTGGATTGCTGTCCCAAGTCCACACTCTGCTCTCCTTGTGTCTGTCTTATCGATTTTCCCCTTTACGACACGGCTTGTCGCTGTGAATTTCCCTACTGTTTGCCGCCGCCAGCGAGCAACCCCTCCAACCCCCAACCCCCACTTCTAGACCCGAACTCTGCAGCAAAATAAGACAAACACATCGGGAACACGCCCCTGTGGCACATGAGGAGCTGTTTTCAGCAGCGTGAGGTTTTATTTTTAGGCGTTGCCTCCCATGAGGCATTAATGGGAGCTTCAGGTCTCCGGGCTGCTAATGATGGGTCAGGTGGTCGGAGAGATTTGAAGTCCGGCACACAAGGTGTCACCTGTTTGTGCAGTTCTCTCACGTCAGACCATACGTGGCTGCAGGTGCTGCGCCAGGCCTGATCGAACATGACAGGCTCAGACAGCGGCGATGTGTGCGTGCGTCCACGCCTGCGTACGCTTGGCGGCGTGCTGCCCGTGGCACGAGCAATACGCAAAGCAATCAACTAGGTGACCATGGAGCGGAGACAAGTCCTACTAAGTGGCATTCTGAGCCCCATGGCTTTGAAATAATTGGTAGGGAGAGGAAGGAAAAAAAACAAGAATGCTTACATTGATGCCCTGCGGACTGTACATCTGGTTGGCTGTGAGTCCTTCACTGTATCCGCCTGTCTGACTGATAACATGGCGAAGGGTATCCACCTGAAACATTCAGAAACAGCAGACAAAGCAAGGTCAGAGTCAACACAACAGACGCACAAGAGAAAAGAGAGGGGGATGACAAGACAACAAGAGAGACAACAAGAGTACAAGTGCTGCAAGTAAAGTCCTTGGAGACAACAAGGTCCAAACACAAAGAGAAACTCTGAATAAAGAAATGTTTGCTTTTTGTTCACTAAAATTAAACTATTCACATGGTGACAAATATTGTGCCCTTGAAGAATCTGTGTAGTGGGTGCAATCCTTTTTCACAACAGACTTTTTTACTTAGCAGAAAAACAAAGGTGTAATTAATAACGTTAATGATGGCTCTTTTTCATTTAGCTCCAAGTCAGCTGCTGGTTTTGTAGAAGTTCTGCTGTGGACTGAGGTAAACAATGTTAATTGGAAAACAAGTTGAACAAGTGTGTCCATGCAAGCAAGGCTAGTAATATTTAGGTTACCAACATGATGTCTAACAACATCTTGCCAAAGCACTGCAGTTGAACATTTGACAGCTGGCATTACTGGCACGTTCACAGAAACATTGATTCACCCTATGAACCCCCGAGCAAGTTTTGCTTCTGTCACGTTTTCGCTCACTAATTTTAGTTTACCGCAGTATGACGTCCTGAACCTCAATGGAAACAGCACAATCATGGTTAGAAACAGAGAACTTAGAATTTATTTATGTGAAATATGACACAATGACAGTGTCAGAAATGATGAAAAAAGATAAAAAACCAAAGTAGAATTGTTTTTATTTTATGAAAATTAAATAAGCCTGGACTCGACATGTCCAACATGTTTCCAAGTGCCCACAGTTGGTACAAATGCTTGAAAGAAATAACTTTACATATTATAGATGTTTACTTGTCTCCGCTCTGCTGTGCAAACACACAGCCTGCAGTTCAGCCAAAAGGTCCCTGAATATGTATATCACATAATTGATATTCACAGTTGGGTGGCTTTACAGTTACAATGAAGAGTGCAGAATTTTCTTTTTTTTTTAAACAGAGTCTGGTGCAATTTGTGCAATTTTTAAAATCTGTGCTGATTTTAAAAAGTGACATGGAGTATAAAATGATTTCAGTGAAATATCCTGATTTTAGGCTTAGATTTGGTTACGTTCTCCAGGCGCTAATCTGTAGTTAAAGGTCTATCAAAAGTTTTAAATCTGCTGATTCTGTTTTGACATTTCCTCGCTGTGAAAAAATGTGTAATAGTGTGTATTTGTTGGATTAGGGGTCTGCGGTTCTTATAAATAAATAAAAGTAAAAAATAAAAAATGTTCCTCGGTTTTGCTGTCTTTGAGTTGAGAGCCACTGAATGGAGCAGCAATGGCACTGACTGACTGACTAAAACAGCTATAAAAGATATTTTCTGTGGTGGTTTATTGTGGTTGGAACTGCCTGAAAAACTGTCTGCAAGTTGCCGTAGTGGAAAACAACTTTTTGTAAACAACTCAAACCAGTTAATCCTACATAGTGTATAACTCCTCTATGGTTTGACTGAATAATAATATTAGATGTAATTTGGTGGCTCTGCAGCTATTTTGTCAGAGCTCTGTAACTCTTTTTGGCAAGCAATCTCTGTCTTTGTTTAACACTGAGGAGTAAATATTTGTTGTTCCAACACAGGGCATATCTACAACGGAAGAGATGTCTTGAAAAAAACAAACATATTGGACATGATCATGGCTGAATGGACAAATGGCTGCTTATGGAATTTGAGGAAGATTTTGAGAAGATGATGGACATTTTAGGAGACAGGAACACATTGTTGGACATGTCAATCCAGAGCTGTGAGAAATGATTTCTTAGACAACAAAAGGTTGAGTTGGGGACATTCAAGCGCCTGACTATGGTCCTGACTGACACACCAGCATCCAGCATGTTAACAACCTGTTCTCATGTTTCTCTTGCCATCTGTGGCATTGTTCCACTTGAACTAAGTTGTGTTTTAAGATGGCCTTTTATAATCACTGGTCAAAGGAACGTCTGCGTACTGATCACACTATCTGATCACTGTACTTTAAAGCCAGGTTAATTTAATAGTCCGCAGTTTGTCGCCACAAAACAACTCAAATCCTTTGGTGCATAGTTGGCTAAATTGAACTCTTTTACCCTTTTCTCTAAGTCAGAAAAGCCGATTTGCATGCTGCATTTTTGTTCGTTAGCTGTAAGAGATTTTCTGACACAATTGTGAGTCCAATTACTATCTTAGTCAAAAACTCTGCCATCAAACTGATAAATAAGAAAAGTAATGGGTCTGCTCCTGCATCATCTTCAGTTCTGCTTGTGGCCCTACCTGCGACTGCACGTTGGCTCCCACCTGAGCCCCCTGGTACGAGTCCCCATTGAGAGACTGCACGCTCATGAACAAGTCCCCGGAGTTTGACATGTTAAAAGAACCAGCAGAACCTGAAAGAAGAGAGGGAGCAGTCGAATCACAGAGAGACAGAGCAAGCAGAGGAAGCAAGTCGGCCCATCCAGGCTGCAGCCCGGACGAACAGCATGCGGAGGTTAGCTCACAGCCAGACAGGCTCTGTTAGATCAGAGGAGCTGAGAGGAAGCTAACGGAGGACAGAAAAGCTGTGTGTCAAGGCTATGTTTGTATCACAAAGCACAGAAACAGACAAGTCATTCACATAGTAGAAAAACAGTCAAAGAAGCAGTCCAACATCATGAGAAATGCACTTGCTGTCTTACACAGCTACACTATACACCCCTGTGCAATATCACCTAAATGTCAAATGATTCAGAACTGTCATGTCTCAACAATCACATTATTTCTAAGCTTAACAATAAAACGATCAAAAATAAATACTTTAGTGAGACTAAAAGGCCTAAAAGTGGCAACTTACTGCAACAAAAGTGAATCCACCAGTGAACTTTGACACGTTGGAAAACCTGTGATCACTGAAACTAGATTGAGTACACCCATGATTTCCAATCAGCCTGACTGCACATATATGGTTATAAAGACCTATGAACACCAAAACTTTATCAGTTTTGGACCTGTGTGTTGTGTGTGTCTGTATTCCTGAATCATGGTTCCACAAGAACAAAAGTATGCCAGAGGAGTTGAACGCTCCGATTGGGAGATTTCACAATGACGGTAAAAGACACATGAAGATAATCAGTAGAAACACAGTTGTAGCAGTAATCAGGAGGTATAGAATGAGCCATAGCACCACTCAGCAGAGCTTCAATGGTTATCCTCCTAAAATGCCAAAGACAGTGCACTACTTTCAGAATCTTGCTTTGAAATACCAATGGGCACGTACTTCAGACTTAGTATGAGGGTTATCTAAGGAAATCAGAGTTTCAGCTCAGACAGTATGAAGGACAGTGCATAACATCCACCTCGACAGACTTCCTGCAAGGAGTAATATCCTTTCTTCGGTTAGGTAAGATAATTCTACTAAACTCAAATGGGATCCAGCATGTTTTGCATTAACCTGACCAGGAAGTACCACAGTGAACGCACAGTCCTGACAGCGAAGCACAAAAATGGGAGTGTGGTGATATGGGGCTCTATGACCGCTGTACGCTGTTGGAGAGGTGACATTTAGAGATAACTGCTTGAGGAATATACCAAAATAATGGCTGTCAAGATTACTCTCCGTCTGCAGAAATTTGGGAGAAGAGGAATATTCCAGCATGACAACGTTCCAAAGCATGCAGCCAAAAATCACACATGACTTTGTAAAGTAGGAAAAAGTGAAAAGTATGACTTGGCTAAGTATGGTGTCTTCATCTTGACTTCAGTAAGACATCTTTTGGGTATTTTAAAAAGAAAGATAGAGTAGCAAAATCCCTAAAGCAAAAAGCACCTGAAATAAATAGCATTTGAGAATTTGGCAGAACATCTCATCCGAAATTTAATATCCTCTATACCAACTGACTTTTGTTGCAGTGAGGTTCTACTGTTGGACACACAATTTCAGTCATTTGACATTTAAGAAATGTTGCAACAGGATATGGTCACTGTTGTTCACTGTGCCTAGCAACTGTTAGCTTGACCTTCATAGCCCTCTATCAGAACAAACTCTCCTGATAGATTTTGGCATTAAGTAGGGGACTCTTCAATTCAACAGGATACAACATGTAAAATACAGTTTTAGTATGATGCAGAAAAGGAAAATTCCATCTTTGCTTCTTACAGTACGGCACTACCATAAGCTATCTCTTTTCCCCTGCCAATGCTATGTTAAGTTTAACAGTCACAGTCTCATGTGACTCAAAGTAAGACAACAAATGCAAATATTTCTCAAAAATACTAGTCTGCAGTTTTAAAAGATAAGTCTGGCATCATTCAATATTTGTTTGACTTCATTTATTGCATTCCAACATATTTTGACAGCAAAGGTCACTGTTCCGTTAGCCTCAGTAGCTCTCATTCAGCATATCTTTCAAAATTCCAAATTAAAGATATCTTTGGGTAAATTACCATTATCCAGTTGTAATAGCCATAAGAAACTGATTGTTTTGAAAAAGTTAAGAAAATGGTTTAAAATGTCGTCACTACAGCATAAAGTGACATCATTATCATGCTTGCTAAAAATGTTTTTTAGCAATTGCAAATAAATTAAAGTAAATATTTTGTTGGGGACTATTTTCAGCTGCCATTCTGTGTTTAACTAGGTACTTGCAACATCAGGATGGTGTATGTGGGATTAGCTCCAAATAAACTAATAAACTAAGTGCTAAACCCTGCAGGAACTCAGCGCAGATGAAAAGTAAAGCAGGTAGGGAATAGAACAATGGAGTTTTGTTATGTTAGTCTATATAAGGAATTTTTGATGTGGCAGTTGAGAAGACTGCTACTTGATCGGAACGTTGAGAGGGCAGTGAAATGACACTCTTCATCCTGAACCAATCCATGAATGGAATCAATGAATGGTTTAACCAATCAGAATTTTCCCTCTTCAAGTTTAACCAACCAGCATCAAGACCCACACAGCAGTTTTTAAGGTCACTAAGAAGTGCCAAACTTGGTGTAGGTATTTTTTTCTCCCCTAAAAACGAACTAGAAAGAGCACAAAGGTTCTGGTTGCCCTAAAACAACCATATGTGGGTGTTCATGATAACGATGGAGCATCAGTATGACAATGACTTACGGATAACAGTGGAGCTCAATGGTAAGAACAGCAGGATCAGTTTATTATTGCTTTTGGTCAATTGTATGTGATTTGTTGACAGTAAAAATATGCAGAATATTACCAGACTTATCCTTTGAATGCTAGCACAGAGCACGGAGAATACAGAGTTAAAAACATGAAGAATATGGTTAATTGAGACCAAGACAAAGGACAGTAAGGATATGGAGATTTGGCATGGGGCTCAGGTTGGCTCATCTCTGACACAGCTTTGCTCTAGAGGGCTAGTTAAACTTGTAAGGGGAAATCTGTTCAATAAAATACTGGTGCATTACCAGGCAATAGGCATGTTCTATGAAGAAGAACGGCCTTTTCTTAAAGCCCTAATTCTTTCATCCTTTACAAATAACCAGCATTGAAAGAGTCTCAAACTGCTTAGCTGTAGTAATGCACAGAGAGGAGGTACATGTCTAATAGCTGAGCAGAGCCAGGGACTTCCTGTCTCACCTGCAGAGTTTGGAGTTGAGGGTGAATTTGCTTGGCTTCCATGTGAGGATGCATTAGCCGCATTCACGGCAGTTCTCGCAGCGTACATGTTGGCTTCTTCTTGGAACTTACCAATGTTTTTCTTGTATCTGATTCTTTTATTCCCAAACCAGTTGGAAACCTGAGCAGACAAACAAGAGAACATAGTTTAATTCTCATGACATGCTACCGCACAGAGCCTCTCAGGAAAATCATGGCAGTGTTGAGCTTGCATGGCCTTAATGGCACGTGTAACACTGCAGAGAGCCTCTGTCAGAGGTAGGGGCTACAGAGACTGGTGCTGTGAATCTGCATTAGTGCCAGGATGGAATGATTGCCAATAACAGTCTCATTATGTCACCATGACTGCAGCTATCATCAGAACTCACGCAAGCACCAATCAGTCAACATCCGCTAACACCCATTACGGCTAATGGACTCCCAGATGAAGCCGGGGGGGTAATCCCAGCGCTAATGATAAACAACATTAAAATGAAAACCAAATCAATCCTGCAAAGTTTCCAATACACAGAGTAGGTAAACATTCTCCTTTATTATGGCCAAGAAATGGAAACTCTACAAATCATTCAGCTTCCACAATCAGGCCCAGCTGCATCCTCCAATCATTTGGTATAAATTAATGAAACCAATCGAGAAAACAATCCATTCCCAAATGATGGATTCAGAACACAAACTGCTGTTTACCTTGGCGTTGTCATTGCTTTCCTTATTATCAATTCTCACAGGATTGAAACAACTTGAGTGCTAGAATGCAAAGACGAAAAAAAAATCAAGGTGCCTAAATATTTAAGTCTTCTCGCATCTCAGGTATTTTGGGATGTTTGATAAGGTATTGTCAGCATCATAGAAAATTAGCAAGACATCCGCTGACTGTGGCATAAACTTTCAGGAGCTGATGGATTTGGTAATTAGCTGAAAGTAGCTGCAGATTAACCCTCTGAACTCCAAGCAGTTTGTGGCCGTTTATTTGCTCCTGCGACATTCTCACTCACTGTGGGATCATTTTTCATTTAATTATAAAGTCCCGCATCTCTACAGAAACAGCACAGCCATTACTACAAGTAGAGAGAACTAAAAAGTGTATTTTCTCAAGTATGACACAAGGATAATGTCATAAATCATAAAAAGAAAAAGTGAAAGTTGAATTTCTTTGATGGCATATTTAAACACATCCTGCAGTTCAGCTGAGTAGTCCCTACATTTTTACCATTTGTTTGTCGGTCACAGCTGACACTCTCATGGCATTTGAGTTACACAAAGAAGCACATTTGTTTTTAGCTTTTTACAGAATCTGGTTCATGGGAACACTATACTTCTGACAACACTTTCAATGAGACATATAGAAATAAAGTGAAAATGATATAAGATCACAATTTTACACTTCAATTGAGTTATGCCTTCCAAAGTAACGACACACCACTGAATATTAGCTGACAACTATCTAAAATTTGAGTATTCAATTATTGTTTCTGATTTTACAATTTCTTGCTTATAAAAAGTAAAACTTTTTTTTACATATTATAAAGATAGCATGGTTTTGAACAGGTTTTGAAGTTCACAGGGTTAACCATTAAGTTGCTTTGTCAGAAATGTGAAAAATAATTATGGTCTCACAGTTTAAGGTTTTATTTCGTGTTTCTGTTATGAAGTGTGACGGCTTGCCAAAAAGTGAACATGCAAAGTAAACCTGATTAACTTTCTATCTGCGCCATCTGCTTTTGTGTTTCAGTCTGTAAAAGCACTTGGCTTTATTTTGTGGGTTGTAAAAAAAAAAAGATCCACTATAGGATGAGATAAATAACAAGTACAACAGGACTGTTGTGCTGAGCTTCAATAGAAACACGGTGTCACTGGTCAGAACTTGCTTTGTCTGGTTTGATTTTCAAGATTACAATCTCATGACATGACATATTTCTACTGTGTGTGCTTTGTTCTCTCGATGAAAGGTAAAAGATTAGAGGAGCTGTCTGTACTTATGACAGTCAGAAAACCTATTATTAGGTTACTTGCCAAGACGCTCACAGTGGCTTCTCAATAAAAATGGTCTTCATCTCAGTGTTGTGTGTGCAGTGGTGCTCTGCTCCTACAGGTGGTGTGAGGTGGCAGTGATCTGTGGTGTACCTGGGCCACTGTGATGGCACACTTCTTTGCCAGCTCTTCTTTAGCCTCCTCACTGGGGTAGGGGTTACTGAGGTGCGAGTAGAAATACTCATTCAGGATCTCTGTTGCCTGCTTGTTGAAGTTTCGTCTTTTCCGTCTGCAAAGAGAGCGTTGGAAATGAATGCAGGAGTAAAACCCAGCTTATGTTAGCGCTGCACAATATATAATTTCATCGCTGACATCATTATGTCAAACACATCATGCTAAAACTTTGTTTGCCGCTTGTTACAGAAAGGAAAATCTCATTGTTGTCATTTTTCATCACTAATCAACAAAAGAAGTCTGTCTGATAGAGCATTTAATCTGACTGAATGGTTCTTCTGGCTTTATTTACACGACACAAAGTTTGTTGACATGCGGACTCCACATGAGCACAGTAAAATGAGCATGGAACAGGAGAGACACACAATACAACGGTTGCACAAAGAAACATAACATTACTTATAAAGAAATATTTCACCTACAAATAAGATTATTTTGACCAAAAGCAGGTACTCTGTCCTGCAAATGTTGCCGCTGCACGAGGCAGCAACGGTACGTGGATGAGTACATGTATGATGAATGCAAAGCCAGATCTGTCATCCAAACCAAAACCTTATTTTGGATGCTTTTGCCAGTGTTTCTCATAAGTTCCAAACAGCTTTTGTCAGCTTTATATTTATTTTCAGTACTTTTCTATGAAGATGCAGTGCCTACAAAATCACATAATGCTTCATGGAGTAAATAGTGGCGTAAAATGCTCTCCAACTGTGTCTTTTTGGATACGACCACTAGGAGTCACTTTAAAACAGGCAGATTGTTTCTCTGGAAATTGACAACTTGCATTAACATCACATGCAGCCTCAATCTCAGTCTTTACAGTTGCTCTCAGACTGCTACAATAAGGCTGGATGCATCCATAAACAGGGCCGTCTCCCAGGCTGCATAAGTGACACATGTAATTCAGCCCTGCTGAACACTGTGACATGTTTTAATATGGAAGAGGTGGTTTGCAAAATGCTGCTTTGCAAGTCAAACTATTCATCTAAACTGTATTTTTTAAGCCTTGCATCTCTGATGTTCCAGCTGACCTTGCTTTGGATGTGCATTACTTTCTTTGTGCTGCACTCAAAACTTTCAATTCAGCTGCAGTTTTGCCTCGAGACACTTTGTCAGGACTCAAGAGAACAATTTGGCTCAGAACTGCTGCACTACAGCTCTGTATATGAGCCATCATTAGGAGTGGCAATAAAAGCACATACAGGGTCATAATAATTAAGCCAATGTCTACTACTAATTGTGGACAAATAAAAAAGTTGCAATCTGTAAGTTAACATTTATAGAGGGTTTAATAGCAGTGAGAGACATCGACATATTTAGATATACAAAAGGAAAAACCAGTGTAAAGCTGGATATATCACTTTAATGCTGTTTAAGGGGCTGAATGTTGTATGTTACACCAGGTACTGAAAAGTAACACAAACCTTTGACTGGTGTGATTTGTAGTCTTCAGTATCCTATGATTAGATTGTTACTGATTTAAAGAGCCCATTTTGTGCACCTTTACATGTTTCCAATTGTATTTTTTGTGTCTGCCAGAATATGCTTATATGCTTTAATCTGCAATTAAGCAACACATTATTTTTCTAATTCTGTGTATTACTGCAACACCTAATCTTCTTTCTTCTACCTCCTTCTGTCTGAAGTACCACTTGTCCAGCAAACATAACCATAACTAAGGCTAAAATCACAATAATTAGTCAAAACCAACTAATTTTGCACGTATTTATTTCATCAAAAGCGAAACATTTGCAACACATTCTGTGAAAACCAAAAATTCTGCACTCCTATACACAACCGTGAAGCTTTGAGTGACTCGGCTACAACCGACAGTCATGTCACAAAAATTCAGAGACTTTTCAGCTGAACTGCAGGCGGTGTTTACACTGAACAGACAGGAAACAAGTGGGAAAAATGATAATTTAAGTAGTAAAATATCAATAGTACAGAAAAAATTCAACTGTCCTTCATTTTATTGTGTATGACATCATAGCTTCCTTACACTGCACAAAATACATTTTGTGCTCTCTCTACTTCTAGCCATGGTTGTGTTGTGTTTTTATACAGGTGCAGGGCTTTATATTGTTGTGACAAATGATGATTGACAGGAGCAGAAAACACACAGCTAGTCCTGGGGTTCAAGGCACATAAACTCTTCTTTATCAGATCATTTGTCTTTGAAAAAAAAAATGTAACTTTGAATTCCTGTTTTGGACTTATTCGTTATGCTCTTGTTTTTAATTCAATTCAGCATTTTGACAGTTTCCCCACAATTTCACTTTAACCATGCAGAGTAACTTTAATAGCGAACACACATCTCGGCTTCAGTGTCTTAGCATACGAAAAACAGCAGCACAGAAACAAGGGAAGGCTGATCCATCGTGACATACTGCCATAAATCTTTCCATGGTTTGCATATTAATCATGAACCCTGCGATATCCCCCAACACAACCCTTTAAAGCAGACAGATATCATATGCTGATGCCCATGAGTTGACTGACCCTCCATCTCCTGCACCTATCAGGTCATGTCTGCATGTGCCACATCTAAAGAGGGCTTTACATAAGCTGGAGGGGGACCCTGTAAAATCTCTTTGCATGCATCCACCGGTGAGGAGATTTGTGCTAAAATCTCTGTCCCCCGCTCCAAAAGCCTGCATGTGAATATGTAAATGTGCACAGCATGGGCTCCAGCAGCCAGTAGATTAATCAGCGGAGCCGAGCAAGGCAGTGCCTCTCAACCAGCGAAAGCTTTCCTCTTCCTCTCCCTTCCCCTCGCTGCTGCACCACCACAATCATTTGCAAGAGAATAGATAGGGAGCTTTGTAAGGGAGCGCATGCCTCATTTAAATGTTATGCCTCCAACTCAGACTTTGAGTGAGATTTATCCTTGGAGAAATGTATGCAAATCCAAAGCACGCATCAAAGAGAACAAGCGATTACATTAAAAAAGGGAAACAGTTAGCGTTATGGAGCACGCAGGGAGCTCTTATTGGCCGGTGTTGCTGGGTATGCTGGTCCAAATGGCATCCGTAGATGCAAAGCAGCCCAGCATGTGTGGCAAGCAGCAAAAACAGCCTGCGTTACAGCATGTTTATGGCATGATAGGCCTCCTACATCAGCCATTCATATGGATATGAGGCTGAGAGGGAAAGCACATGATGAGGTGCTTGTAATGTGGTTAAATTGTGAGGTTATTTGCAGGATGGAGCGTGGTGGTGTACGCTTTCAACACACACAGACACACGGACACACACCTGGCATCGAGGAAGCGGGAGCGCAGGATCATGACGGCCTCACAGGTGCTCTGTTTGAGCTGCATCTGGATGGAACTGAACTTGCGGTGGATGATGTTCACCATGCGCTCGATCTCTTTGGGCGAAATTGGCCGCGTGCGTGACTGCTCTCGCAACAGGTTCATCACATGGGTGGTGAACTCGTTACACGCCTGTAGGGACGACACAAACGCATGCAGGAACACGTCAAAGAGCACACTTCCTTTAAAAGTCAAAGAAAACTGCAGATGAGACCTGAATTTGTCAATGAGGCCGTGTCAAATTTACTGAGTGTAGTATTTAAAATTCACAGATGATGGAAATCTAAAACCCAGCTCTTTGCTTAATGCAGTTCTGGGGCAGGCTTTCTCTCTGAGCCAAGAGGGAATATAAGCACTGATATGTTTCATATTTAACAGAAATGGTGATGGCAGTATGTTGAGAGGAACCAATGACAGCTGTTCCCCTCTCAGACACACACTTTCACAGCATAGCCAACCCTGAGAGACGAACACGCCACAACGTTTCATCCCCCCGTGTGACACCAGGCGTGAATCTGCCACGATATTACACTCCGACTCTACGTCTCTTACTGTCTCCTCTTCTTTATTTCTGCACCTCCCGTCGCTCTCTCTCTGGATTTAGCCATGTCAGGCTTTGTCTGTGTCTGTCTATCTGCCTGTTCATCTGTCTTTCTCACATTCATCTGAAAGGGATGCTATTGTCATGAATGCATCGCTTATCAAGGCAATGAGAGGAAATCACCCCCCTCCGTTCTAACAAACTTTCAAGGCTATACTTGGAATGCACACAGAGACACACAGCATGCTGCATATGATGGACTATTCTAGGGTAAAAACACAGTCTAAAGTGAATTCTTACTGACAGCGATGTACATTGAGGAAGCAGTTTGAGTCTGCGAGGGCTGCCGCTTGATTTAAGGCTGATTCTGGCTCAGCGTAGAATAAAATCTAGGTTATGAAGTTCAGGAGAGCAAAGGAGAATCGGGGAGATGGACCAGTTAAGCATCATACAATCAGTCTGTGAAGTGAAGTTGTGTGTTAGGATTTGCATCGTTTTGGTGTACAAAGTGCATAAAGCTGGAATGTCCTAATACAAAATGTGAAAAAAACAACCAAAAGTAACATCTTGGGTCGTGTTGTTTTGTCTGACCAACAGTCTTAAAGGTATCTAAGATGTTGGAAAGGGGTTAAATAATAACCTAAATCAGTTATCTGATTTAGGTTGTTATTTTTCTTTTCTCACATATTTGTAACAATGTCCATAACCAGAAACTTATTCTGCAAAATCAGGTAAAGTGGATCAAAAAAGTTGTGCTAAAGTACTGAAAGCTGTTAAAATAATCCTTCAGTTAGTGGATCAGTGAGTCAGTTTACCGAAAGGAATTATTCATCAATAATTTTGCTCATTTAATTAACTGAAAAAGCCCAAACAAGAAATATTTTCTGCTTAAATAAGAGAAATCTGTCTTGCATGATTTCAAACAGAACATTTTTTTTAGTTTTGGACTTTTTTTTTTTACACATGGAATGTCCAGTCAGTCATTATAAGCACAATTAGTATCAAATCTGTCAAGAAGATTTATTAAATGACTTTTCATATGGGCACATACATAGTTTTTGTATTTATTTATTTTTTGCTTGGTCATTTTTTTCAATTTGTTTTGACATTTATCTCTAATTTTTGGGCTCTGATACAGTAATTCAGACCATTTCTAGTTCCTGAACATCAACAGTCCTGCTACCTAATCTTTGTGGTTGTTGGTCCGTACTAAATGCTTTAACTGCAGAATAAAATAGAACAAAAAGGGTGAAAGCCTCTTCTAGTGCATTTTGGGATAAAAAGTTGAAATTCAAAAATATACATGTTATATATGTCAAAAACTGTAAAGCTTTGGAAAGCTCTTGCAATTTTCTGTGGCAAGAAAGTACAATTATTATTATTATTATCACTACATAGAATAGCATAATTCAGAATGATATATAAATATATTATTGAATTACAAAAACAATTATTGTGTGATTTACTAACTTTATATCTGCCGTATAGGTTGATCTTCTATATTGGCTCAATAATGACCAATAATGTATTAATCTATGACATCACATCATGTACATAATCTATTTATTGATTATATTTTCCATTATCAAACTAAATCTGCAAAGAACTTAAGTTATCAAGCAAATGCGGTGAAGTAAAAAGTGCAATATTTGACTTTAAATTGTTGTGGTGGGAAAGTATAAAGTAGCAGAAACTGTAAATGCTCGAGTAAAGTACAACACTTCAGTGAATTTACATAGTTACTCCTACACAAGTATTTCCACAGATGTGTGGTGTTCATACATCCACTCTGGTCTCACCTGTTCATACTTCTCCAGCTCTGTGTGGTAGATCTGTCTGATCTGGGACAGCTTGGCCCTATAGTCGGAGTGCTCCGCTGAGTTGTCGGCTCCTGCTCCTCCCGAGGCGGCCGCTGCAGCCGCCGCCGCCGCAGAGCCTCCACCTTTCTCTGGCCCGGACACCCCCTCTGCCAGCAGCATGTTGTCCAGCCGCATGAGCTGGGGATCGGGGGGCTCCTCCTCCTGAGCGCCACGGATGCTCAGCACTGCGATGACAGGAGAAGGTCAGAGGTCAGTCATAAAGGTCGCACCTGCAGCGGCGTGATGCACCGTAACAAGCTGTCAGCGGAGCAGCTCGTCCGCCAGCTCAGTGTGAGCTGAGCAGTATGTTGAAGCAAAGACAGACACACAGGCAGAAGGAAGTGTGCAGAAGAATCACACCTCTGTTGTCTTTAAGATTCAGGCTCCTAATTACTTTCACCGCATTTCTATTTGTTTGAAAAAAAAAGTCCAATGCATCTCCAAACATATGCGATTTGGACTGAACATTTGAAAATGATGAATGGGAAGAAGTTTTTCAGATCCAGTCAAATGTCCCCAAAATGCTCCTGTACAACTAAAGGGCATTCTAAATGACATTTTCAGCATATCTTCTGTCAAAAAAAAATCTGCTTGTGATGTGTACATGTGTACTAATATGGTTAATAACAACATGTCTTTGATAAGCCAGAATAAGCTTCAAACTGATGTAAAAGGGTCATATTTGAACCTAAGTCGTGATATTTTCCTAAAGTTAACTATGTTGTTTTGGTGTCTAAAATTAACCAAGCTGAAAGGTAATAAGAAGTGCAGTTCTAAGAGTAATGGTCCCGCCTTGGACACAAACAGCTCTCCAGAGCGAATGTGTTGTTGCTGACTTGTGCCTCCATCCTTCATAAATGAACTTTGTGGTTCCTTCATACTGGAAACCTCTCCTATTATGTCACATATTCCAAAATATGTTCTGAATGCAGTTTAGTTCTATGAGAACACAGTTTTGAGGACACACTGTTGTCAGATTAAATCCGATATGGATCTTTTTTTGAATATATGGATGCAGCTCTGAGCTTCTTTGAATCAATCTGTCCTCCAGGGCATTAGACTCAGTAATAAACCTTTGGCTACTCCTTACACTCCAAAAAACCCTCCAGTCTCCTGAAGGCTTCTGTGACCTTCTCTACTTTAAGGGCCGAGCCGCTGATTCTCGTAAATTTGGAATCCAATCATCTACCCTCCCACAGTAACTAACTGGCTGCTTGATTCAATTAGAACTGAAGCATTTAGTCCCTTAATCGATGAGCTGATCAACAGAAAAATAGGAGCAGCAACAATTCAGAGCACAACTGAGCAATATTTCACAGTTTCCAGCATCTTTCAACAAATTCAATACCTTTGTGTTTTGGACCACATTGGACATCTGAAGACATCACCTTGGACTTGGATTTTCTTCTGATTTTGTATGCAAGACATCATTTGAGAAACTATTCAGTGGATCATTTGCTAATGAAGGTAACGTATATCCGCTGCCTGAATAAAGTATTTATGGATGACAAGGTGAAGAAATTAGTCTCTTTCATCTCACTAATCACTATATAATTATTGTTTTTATTGTTGTTGCTATTCACAGTCATCTGTATGTTGCTCTTTCAGCTGCCATTTGTCAGAGCCAGAGACGGTAAAAACAGAAATAATCATTCGATTTTCAACTTCCTGATAATCCTTGAATGAATCCTGCATGAAATAGAATTACGTTAGAGGAAATAAATTGTGATATTTCATTCAAGCAACTTTATCCTGCGGCTTCTTTATAAATTGACAAAAAAGAAATAGTTTGCCCCAACAAGATTCTGTACAAAACCAAAAAATGCCCTTGGAGCAACCAAAAAGCCATCAGTGACTGAAAGTCCAACCAAAAGTCATCTGGCAAGAATTCTGGCTCTATTTAGCTGAACTGGGATGAACTGCAGGCTGGGTCTAGAAGAGAGCAGCAGATAACAGCCAAGTATGGAGACAAATTAAAAATGCTGCAGTTATATCTATAGCATGTTGATTCACCTTTAAGGCTCTGGAGAAATGTTGTACATGTTAGTTTCAGTTTTATCAAAATAAGAGTATAGAAATTTAACTCTTCCTTTAATTCAAGATTTTTGGCATTACAAGTGTGTCATACTGCACAGTAGTTGAGTTCTCTCTACTTCCAGCCCTGGTTGTGCTGTTTTTCTTTTTTAGCGGTGCAACACTTCCTACTATAGTGAAAATTGAGCCTCCACTGTGAAAAAACGTGACACGAACAAAAAATGCCCAGAAACTGCTCAGGGTTCAGAGAGTTAATTAGAAAAAGCAAATACACAGATAGATTTTACTTGCTGACGGATGTTCGAAGAGAAGAAACAAAAAGGTGATGACATGTGAGAGAGGTGTGAGCTGGTTAATATCAAGCGACATGATGTGATCTGATGGAACAATATGTGTTACCCAGGACAATAAATGAGACTGGATGGTACCAGCAGTAATCTGGATGGATACCTCTGCTTTCCACTAGAGGTCTCCCTTGCCATTCTTTAGGACATTCAAGTCCCACCTTCCATTTTCTGAGGTGAAAACACTCGGCTCAGACTCTTCCTCCTCCATCTGAGAACCATCGATTTCAATATAAAAGCCTGGCTCCTGTGTGGAGCTCAGCGCTGCCTCGATCCAAGCTGATCCCAGAGTGGACACGAGCGGCAGCTGCTGTTATCGTTACTGGGCCTCGGCGGCAGCGTGAACGCGATCTCTGACTCTGTGACTTAGCGCCCCGCGAGTGTCGATAGCCGTTTAAAACAGCACCACTTGTCATTTGTCTCGTTGTCATTGAATGAGAAGGGACAGGCAGGGAGCACTTCATTAATTCAGAGACAATAGGAGTGCTTGGTGCATTAACCCCAGACTGCTGTCCGGGTTGGTAGGCCTAGGCAGGGGGTCACTGGGATGAGAATGAGGCCTGCTGTAGTAGCAGGGGAAGAGGAGGGGGCTCCCTCATTTGCCCCCACCTCAGTCTTTAAGTGGACTGGAAATGCAAATATGGCAACTGTTGGCGAGTGGAAGGGGTCAGCGGTTCAGGCCATGGGCTCAGCAGGAGGTAGATTGAGTGTGGGAGGAGAGTTGGAGGAGGACGGAGGGGGAGGCGGCGGTGGGGCGTCTCCTGGGATGGCAGGACTGTACAAACATCCTGTCTCATTACCCAGACTCCTTCATCACTCCAGTAATGTATGGATGGTGCTCGGAGGTGGAAAATCTCGGATGGCTTCACACCCGCCTCACCTCGGCACCGCCATCACTGCAGCCGCGTTATGACCCGATCAAACCCGCTCCATCAGAAACTCTATACCCGTCTGTCTGCTTTAGTTAACGTACACCAGCGGCAGCTCCTGAACGCTCACCAGGACGGAGAGGCACCTTTTCTTTTCTTTTTTTTTCTACAGTTACCACCTCATAAATACCAGACTAAAGTGGGTGTTAAAATGAGAGCACACCACAATATCCCATGGAGGAAAATGAGCTGCACTTTCTGGAAGTAATTTCAGCAGGAAAACAACTCGTAGCAGAACGTAGTTAAAGAGGAAGGAAAAAAGATTTTGACAGAGCGCACAATGAGATGTTATATTGGACCAAGAACTGGTTCCAAGATTTAGGATCCCCAGTAGACATGTTGAATCTATGTGAAAGTCACACTTTTATTGAAATAAAATGAATCTATGAATACGTTAATAATTTACTTTCAAAATGCCTGGATGATGTCTTGTATTTCCTGTATGCAATGTGCTTCAAGTTTCCACATCACAGTTGTGTAAGATGTAGAGCTGCGACAACAGATCAGTTAGCTCTCAACTATTAAACTAATCAACAACTATTTGATAATTGTTAATTTTTTCAAGCAAGTAAGAGAAGTCTCATTCTGGCTAGTTTCTTTACTCCTCTATCACAGTAAACTCTTTGGTTTATGAACAAAACAAGACATCTGAAGATGCCATTTTTGGGTTTTAGGAAACACTGACCACATTTTCATTGTTTTCTGACATTTTATAGACCAAACAATTCACAAATTATTCTGTAAACAGTAGGAAGACTAATCAGTAATGGAAATAATTGTTAGTTGCAACCCTGGTAAAATGCCTACCAACTAGGATTGGCTTTCAGATCCATAAATTCAGATTTTACGTGAAACCCTAAGCGTCAATAGCATCAGGGGGGATTTCTCACGGTAAGTCACCAAACAAAAACTAAAAATTGAGAAAACACCAGCGTGCTAATGTAAGATGGAAGAAGCTCTCCTCAGATGTTTTCTAGCAAAAATCCGAGGTCAGATTTCTTCCCCAACTCATAAAACGTCTAGACTGTCAAATGAAAAGGAACATAAAAATTCCCTGTGTCCACAAAAACGATTCAATTCACGTCTGCCAAGTTCCAGCTTAACATTCATGAAGTGTTTATTTTACTTGGCTTGAAGCTCCTCCAACATCAGTCTTATAAGAGCGCCTGTTGCAGAGAAGGTCATTTCTTAGGAGATCTCTCCTAGAAGGGAAAAACCAGCAGGCTAAGTTTTTTTCCTTCGACACAGGAAAGGTCACGGACAAAAGGAAAGCGAACGACTACATTCTGCAACGCCGCTTATCCAAAGAGGTGCTTTACACTCTTAAACTGAGAATTAACTCTTAACTCCATCGTGATCCCTGGGCCTCGCTTGTTGACACGTGTACACCCTCACTAATCAGCCGCATATCACATCGTCTCCTCGCACGCAGCCCAGATTCCAGCTCCGTTCTCACTGCTGATCCAGCTGTCTGGGAGAGCATCTGTCAGGAGGGACCCAGGAAGGAACAATGCATTACGCCATGTTGGCTGTGTACTGTCATCCCTCATTGACAGCACATTGTCACACTTACACAGTGTCCTCTGAGCTGGGAACAAGCTAAGTAGCTGCCTGCCTATAATATCAGCTCTTCCTGCCGACTCTTATCACACGATCTGATGGGATCTCGCTCCGAGTGGGGTTAATGTGGATTTCGGCGAGGAGGACGCGTTCATTTTTAATTTAAGTCACTGATCAGTGCGATCCCTCTAACGATGACAGACGCAGTTACAATCTCTTGTCTCGCGATTGGGTAGTTTCCTCTTACATGGAGAACAACCGCAGACCTGCAGAAGCAAATGATGATTTATTTATTCCACTCTGAACCTAATTAAAACCATGGAGGGATTATCTCAAACAAATAAAACGAATAAAGAAAAGAAAGGGATAATGTGCCTCCATAAAATTGGCTTTGCTCTGGGTCATAATTACACGACTCAGTGAGGGCCACTTTATTGGCTAATGGCAGCCTAATTGATTCATCCTAATGTTTTTCGAGCCTTGGGTCTGCTGGGCACTCCCTGTCCAATAGTGCTGGTGAACTTACTTAGCCACCCGCAGACAAACACTGAAGGTTCTCCCAGGGATAAACAATTATCTGAGTGTGTGTGGGAGAGATCCAGGCCCCACTCCCCCTGAGCGAACACACATTTTCTGTATGTCTCTAATGGATGCCATTCCCCTCTTGGAGGCATTTCAAAGATGGCTTGTTGTCAGACGATGCCTTATTCCTCCCCCCTGTTGTTGACAAGCAATTCTCACAAGGAGGCATGCGCCGCGCTTTATTGCCGCGATTCATTTTTAATAAAAAAAACGTGTGATTTTTTTTCCTTTTACGTTGGCTTTTAGGTTGGTTAGTGGATTTAAACATGCAGAACGCAGGATTGTGGTGGAGTGGTGGGAAAGAAACACGTATTAGACGCATCTCTTGCACGGATGCATCGGGACAGCATGGCCAGTGGTTTTTACTGCTCTGTGTACACACAGAGAGACAAAATGTCACCGACTGAGAAGACAAGAGAAGTAAACCGGAATGGGAGAACATGACATTTATTTAACCTCCCAACATCTGGCCTTTTACAAATCAAATCGATATTTAATAAAAGCCCAGGGCAATTGGCTTTTGGAGAGGTGGATGTTTAACCGTCTGGTCGTTTATCTGGGAATATTTATTTCATTTCCACACAGCTGAGGGAAAAAGCTTTTGCTCTTTGAGGATAAGCTCGGAATATCATGCTCGGAGATGATTTACGTCCCTATTTGGGGGAGAGCAGCTCGCCGAAACCCCCTTCTTCTCCCCCCTCGTTACTTGTTTTCAGCAGGCACATGTGTAACACTCTCCATTCCCCATATATTAGTCATTCGAGGAGATTGGCTCGTGGCCTCATATGAAGATGGGTGTGGGTATTAAAACATTAATTGAACTACTTGCAACAGAGATACATCATTTTAGAGCAGCTCTGAGTTTGGGCTGAGTCTTAATTGAACAAAGACCAGAGAATAAACTCTGTCTTCTCTCTCTGGAGGGGAATGAACCGTGGCAAAACAAAAGTGGGTTGGTTGCCTGGGGCACCGTAACTAGCTCCTCTGGAGACGCGTTATCACTGGGGAAGGACACAGGTCCATTATAGTTTGTCACGTACATGATGGGAGTCCACAGATGTGAGAAAAATTAAAATTGACAGCAAATACAAGCATGATCCAGCTCTAAAAATACACTTTTGAGTCAGTGACAATATTTGGGATTGTATCAAAAGCTTGTCAGAGGGATTAAGATTTCTTCCAGGACCATGCTTCCATCTTCAAAATGATTCAGTTTTTTTATGGCATAACAATATCAGACTCAAAGAGTTACAGCACACCATGCTCTGCAGTCCAGATATCTTATCCTATCAGATTAACAGAGGCAAATGGCAGGCTGTCAAAAACCATTACCATATGTAATCCCCTTCTAGATTTCGAAGGCATGTCGACAGGGACTGTTGGCATGGCAGCCTGTCATGGCGATGGGGTGATTGGGGGGAAAGCCTGATGTTTAATTAATGACGTTTGGCTGTTCTGTCACAGTTAGCAAGATGGACGGTAAAACATAAAGGCCTCTGACAGAGATTGTATACCGTAGTTCAAACCGGTGGAGACCTTTGGAGGCCTCTCCGTTCTGCACCCAGATGCTGAAATGTGATCTGTGGCGTTACGTCACGGGGAGCGGCAGCGTTAAGGGGAGAGAGCCGGCCAAAACTGACACTCGATGCCGATCAGGTGACAGCATGTCCAGGCACATCAACAACCAACTGCCTTGACATTTCCAACCGCTCTTTGACTTCCACATCAGCTTTTCAGTGGTGCACAGAGATGGACACTTCTTGTGTTGTTAGCATTAGCACCAATGACCACAATGACGAACAGCAAACAAAAACCACTCGAGCTGACATTTTTATGCAAATTTCAAACTACTGCTCAAATGGGAGGTTAAACAGCAAATGTATATTTGAAATAACTTCACAGTTTGTATGCCAGGCTAATGTTGAATTAATTTTCTATCAATTTATCTAATGACTATTTTACCAGTTAGTCGATTACTCTGCAAAATGACCATATAATTAAAATAAATGTAGAATATCATGTATAATGCAACACATTACAAGATGTAAACAAATGTTTACATATTAAAGCGCAAATCTGTTCAGTTAATGTGAAAACTTCAGCATGATAAAAAAAAAATAGTAATAAGTAAAAATATACAGTAAGTCAGTAGTGCAACTCCAAAAGAAATTCACATTTCTATTAAACCGCTAACAAAGCAATAAAGTTTGGTCTGTGTATAAAACATTTATATATTTCACAATGGTAAACGGCATGTGGTGTAAACTCACCTCAGTCCTTAAAAACACTCTCGTGTGTACGGTGAGAGCCAAATGCTTTTGCATAATTAACCCTTCCTGGTCAGGCGGTGGTCGACCTGTCTGCTTGAATTTACAGTGACAGCTCTGGCCCTATTTGTTTGCATTGGTGCTTCAGTGGGCACACTTCATTGTAGCTTCAGCAGTTAATAAATCACAGTAAAAGCCCCCTCTCTCTGCACCAGCCTGTGCTACGGTGGTCCTGTCACAAGGCAGGCACCAGAGCCGAAGCGACAGCTACATGCTAATTCAACATCGGCATAATTCATTATACAGTCGCAAGTGTACTGGAATGGAAAGAGAACCAACATACACCAGGAGGAAGACGACAGGCATCAAACTGTTAAATCCTGCTCTCCTTAAGTCCCCTCTGTTTGCCTTTGTGAAGACTCAAGTCTTTAAAGTCCTGCCAGCAACATAAAATTATACTTCACTTAGAAAATATGCACAAAAAGTGCTTTGGGATGTGTGAAGAATAAAATGATTTTCCTGCACTTACTTTCAAAGCATACACATAAAGTCATGTAATTCACTTTAAGGGAAAAAGGTTAATGCACAATATCAAAGGGGTTAATGGACAATGGCAACAATTAAGTGGCAACTGAGCTCCTTAAAGGTATAAAGAAATCGGTCTCTTTATGAAATACACTAATCTATACCGCCAACTTCCTGTAAGTCACACAAAAGCCAACATAAAATGACAGATCAAAAGGTAGAATGGGAGAGTTGCTGCACTAAAAGGGAAATTAACAAAAAGATAAAGAGTCAATTAAACCGATAAGGCCTTGTGCTCTTCAGAAGGTGAAAACCAAGGGGAGTGGAGCTGACAGCCTTCACATTAAAGCGCTCTGCTGCTTTCTCATCCTCTATGTGGCCCCGACGGTTCGTCACAAGAGAAAGAAGCAGCGTCGTCTTTGTTAGGAAATACTGATCACACACACACTCCAGTCCTCTGCTGATATCACTAATGGACGTAATTAGAATTAGATCCACCAAGACCTCCGGGCTACAACTGACAATGTAGACTTTGGTTCACTTCCTATTGGAATGTACATGAAAATGCTCTGTATTAGATATCAGTTCACTTCTTTTTAAAAAAAAATAAAACTTCTCTTTTTATAAGAATTGCATGCTTGACCTAATCTCACTGAATTCAGGATGAAGTTAAATCACCAGCAGCCTCAGGCTTCCATCTAGATATGTTAATCTCCACAGAGCCAAAACTATTCTTCAGAAGGTATCTCAATATTTCTGATTGCTCTACACCGACTGGTCTGCAAAGTCGACCTTTGAACTCAGTGTTTTGCTTTCTTATTCTACCATGTGACAGGTTGAGCTGCAAGATATTTGACAGAACAGTGATTTTTATTTCTAAGGTTTTATTTTAATCAGTTGTAGAGAGAGATACTGCAACAAAGCACTGAAAAATAAGTAACTTCATGTAGATTTCATGCAGATTTTTAAAACTCTTTATAATAATCCTAATGATAATGATAAGTAAACAAATACTGTCCCGTCAAATGTTGAACCTAAGAATCTGTTCTTTCGCCTGTCTATTGCTTCACTCTGTTTGTGGAAAAAGCACTTACTGGGGGCTGAAAACTAAGCTAAAGTGGAAAGGCCAAAAACTGCAGTTCTGTATATGTCCACTTGAGGCTGATTCCAAAAATTCAATCTCCATCAAACCCATGTTAAAATGACTGAGTTTCCAGCAGAAATAAACATGTTTACAGCCTGGTAGAAAATCAATTTTTGTCTCTTTAGCTAATTCTTACTATACTGTGGTGCTATTTTTATTTAACACCACCGCTTACATTGTAGCAAAGCTCAAAGTTATGCTGCTTTGAGTGACAGGTTGGGAGTTAGAAGCAGTCAGCTCTGCCAAGATATAGCCAAAGCAACTAAACCACTTCAGAAGTGATCTTCAAGAAACCTCTGGGTGACGTCACAGAGAGTTCGTCCATTTTCATATACAGTTAATTGCGCAGAATAGCCCTCTGTAAATCGCACTTGTCACAATGTGTCCACAATGCAGCGTCAGTCCACTATGGTACACTGGCACCCATTTTCAGACCTACTGTATCTTCCAGATCGATCTGGCATTGTGTAGTCAAAAGCCTACATTAGTTTACATAGTTTTTACTCACATAGTCTTTGCTTCCTGAACTGATTAAATCCTTAATACAGGAAAACTTGGTCACTAAAATTTAAAATCTATGTAAATGTGTCTGCAATAGTAAGGACATGTTGCTGGATGACCATCCAGTACTAACAACGAATGTTTGATTTGCCTTTTTCTGGTCCCCTGTTTATCTCTGTATGGAAGAACCTCAAAATAATACAAAGGAGACAGTCTGTTTACTACAGCAAGGCTCTGTTTCTCTATGTTCAGAGTTAGGATAGTTACACTGGGGGTTTCTGGAATGCTCTTCAACAACCCTCCATTCATGGAATCGTGAAGCATTTTATGCCATTTGTAGTCTGAATAAAGCAGAAATTAGTTCACAATTACAATATACCTTAAACGTCACAGGAAATTTGCATAATGCATAATTTAGGTAATCGATATTACCTGCTTTCAGTCTCTACTCTTTTATGCCGAATGCTCAAATCACTTCATACGTGTTGACCAAATTTACAATTTTGAAAATATCAATAACTAAAGGCCTGAAACAAAACCTGTCTGGTTGGGTTTCTTCCACTGGTCAACTTCTCTTCCACATCCAGGATGGGTAGCAGTTAAAGAGCATCCAGACAAGTGTCCTGTGTGTCCCACATGAGATAGCAGCGTCCAGCAGCATGCACCAGACTGGGGCCATCCATGGCCTCAGGCAGTGTGTTGACTGGGCCTGCCATGTCATTAACAGTCGCCTTGATCCGCTGTACCTTATTAAAGCCATTCCTTCAGGAGAGCAGACGAGCATGTCACAGTGTGAAACCAGGCCAAGGAGGGAAGGTGACCACACTGCCACCCTCAGCTTGTGCAGTGGGGCGGGGGGACGGGGGTACGAGCACAGCGCAGTGGCTTTGTTGTCAGCCTGATCCCAGACCCCCTGATGTCCCTGTGATTCCCTTGTCAGTCTGTGTTAATGGAACTCACAGTGGTTATGCTCCTTCACATTCTTATCTCCTGTAGCAGGATGGTCGTACAGACCATCCTTGGCTGTTTGGCCTCAGCTGACCATAGACAACTGCTGTGTTGAATATTGACAATGTCTCTCCTGGTAGAGAAGAAATTTGACTTCTTCATGAATTCTGAAACTCAAAGGTGGAGATTACTGGAGTGATGCAATGTCAACTAATGCAATGATAAACACCTCTTTAAAAGTTGCTAGCAGCTGCCTCTTGCTTTTGAGCAGCAGAGTTAATTACAATATTTTTCTGTGTAATCTGTAATAGAGCCTAATTGATACATCATTATAGGCCAGTATTGGCCTGTCACAGATTTATTGATACCTGCACATATGCTGTATATGTGCTGATATGAAAACTTTTTTGTATCCGAGATGCAAAAAGATAATTAAGGTAATTTAAAATTGGCATCATGACCAGCAGAGAGCGCGATGACTCCACTACTTACAATGTCTGCAGCACACGTAGCAGAGTACGTATCACAGCTGGCTCGACGTTGATGCGGAGTCAAATGGCATCTTCACTGTAAACTACTAACTAGTATGTAAAATACATTTCCATGACCCCATACATTTCTCCAATCAGAGTTTTTACTGCGCCGTTGGAACCAAAATCCAGCTTTGGCCCCCTCGAATCTATGTTAGCTAGTAAAGATGAAAAGGAAGCAAAAATACCCTTTCATTTTATTGGGAACAGCCTGAATGGTATGAGTAATATGATAAAATAACTTCAGACTTTATTTGTAGTCATCACATATGGCTGTATATCTCATTCACCACTATTAAAATTAAAATAGGGTTGCAACACATTTAGAAAAATAACTGAACTATTGTCTCGCAGTCTGCCATATAATAGTCATTTCACTGATAAGATAATGACACAATGTGGATATAATCCTTTAGATTGGAGTATTAGGCTGTAGTTTTTCTAACTAAATAAGTTGTACTATGAAGATTTCATCAATTCTACAAAAAGTCATTCTAACATTTGATCGTGTGGTCAGATGTAGTTGACTCATGTGTAGCTGCAACGATTAAAACAAGTAATTCACTAGTTGTCAACTATTAAATAAATGGTCAACTATTTAGATAATTGATTCGGCAGTTTTAATTATTTCTTTTTAAAAAGGTCAAAATTCTTGAGCTGCATATCTTTGGGTAGCGGACAAAATAAGACATCTGAGGATGTCATCTTGAGCTTTGGGAAAATTCTAATCAACTACTTTCTTAAATTCATATTTTAAAAATAAAATTGCATATTTTCGGCATTTTATAGACCAAACAACTAATTAATTAGTTGAGAAAACAAACAACAGATGAATCACTACATAAACAAATAGTACTGCACCCCTGGACTCAACCAATCTCCACATATATTCAGTACAAACCGAGCTGTCGCTATGAAACCAATATGAACCGATGCAGTGAGCAATCAGAGGTTAACTTCCTCTGACTGGTGAGCTCAGGAGGAAAAAACCACAACACAAACCCACAGCAGCACCTGACCGGGAAGCCTGGCAGCTTCCTGTTCTGTCCCATTCTATCTATCTGGCTGCACACTCTTGTGTGTGGTATTTTTCACGGAGCGCAGCTCTCCTACTGCCAACCAGTTTATGTAAAAGTGATTAACAGTAATTAATCCTTAATCACCATGATTAGCCAAGTCGCAGTAAATTAAGCCACATCTGGAGCAGCTGAGGGCTCGTGAGTGGCAGCAGGCATGCTGACTGTGAACTGTTTACTGAGATCTACCTGAAACATGTGAAAGCAAACAGGCACAAGGCTGCTGTAACTTGACAAACAAGGCAGTAAGGGAAAATAGACAGTATTCTTCCATAGTTGAATGAAATAAAGTTACATTTAAACATGCATTGATGTTAGCTCTTCTTTTCCTTTTAACTATTTACACACTGCAGTTAGACCTACTGTAGAACACAAAGCATGACTGTTTCATTCACAGAGAAAACCCTCGACACCATGTGAGAACAGATTACAGCCTGACCGATTCTGGCTTTGACGGAGTACTGAAACAGTAATTCAGTTTTTAAAGAGGCACGACTATGAGTGGGACACTTAAGAGTGGAAATGAATAATAATTGAATGAATCAGCTAATCTAACTATTCTGCTGAGTGATATCATGTTATTTATCAAGCTAAAATTAATTCCATCCTCTGCTCCTAGCCTCTGCTTTTCCCACAGACGTCTGATCCACAGTATTTTCACATGTAACATATACAGGCATTTTTAATTAGGACCCTTCAGATACATTTTTTAGAACAACTGTGACCAAGTTATGTACAGCGTGAGACAGGATTTAATTGCATTTTCTATACTGATACAACTGCAATGAGCTCGTATCAACCAGTATATCGTTCTTGTTTATTTAGTTGGTCTGGATCCAAAACAGACAATGTGGTTTAAGTGTTAGAGTTGTGCTAATGAGTAAAACTCAACCAATATGTGATCCCCCCCCCATTTCACCCCATGGAAATACAAATGTACCTAAAAACAGGCATGTTTTTTGCAGGTCAGGTAAGGTCAGCCTCTTGATAGACATGAAAGCTTTGTTTAAACAATATATAAGCTGCAAAATCTTAATTTTATGCAGGCTGAATAAAAACTGTCATCGGCATTACATAAAATCTAAGCCAGCAGATATTGCATAACTAGGATGTCAGTAAGAACAATACAAGTCGATTCCAAGATTCTGAGATCATGAAATTGCTTGTTTTTCTGTGGTCCCGTAGATAGAAGAGGTAGGATGCTGCAGGTAGGCCAGCAGTATCCAACAGCAGCTTCAGCACCAATTTGAGTTACAGACATAGATTACATAGAATAGATGGATGTTACCACCTTGACATCATCATTTGGTGTGTGTACTACTGTTTTGAAGCCAAAGGTTTAGAATTTTGTTCATACGGTAGTGACTTGTCAGTCACAAGGTACTCATGCCCTAAAGCAAACCCTGCTCTATTATCTATTATCCTCTAAATGTGACCATAAGTTGCAAAACGAAGATCATGATTGAGGCCAAGAATTCACTTGGGAAATGTCTTTTTATTAAGATTAGAAAGGATGGAGGTCCATCTGCCCATCCACTGATTTTCTTCTGTTCATCCAGTGTTGGGTCGTGGTGACCCCGGGCTAAGAAAAACATTCTAAATGTCACTCTCCTCAGTGACTACAGTGGTTTTTCAGCTCTTAATTGAGATCTTGACGTGTTCCCAGGCCAGATGAGATATGTCATACCTCTAGCAAGTTCTGGGTCTACTTCAGGGTTTCCTCCTATTTGAATGGGAATGAAAAACCCACATGGAAAGTTGCCCAGGAGTCATCAGGTCAGACGCCTGTATCATCTTAGCTAGTTGCTTTGGAAGTGAAGGAGCAGCGACTCGACTGCAAGCTGCTCAACCTATCTCAAAGGAAACTCATTTTGGATGCTTGAATCTATGATCTCATTCTTTTGGTCACTATTTAGAGCTCATGACCATAGCTGAGAATTGAATCGACTAGCATATCGAGAGCTTTACCTTCTGGCTCAGCTCCCTCTACAACACAATGCTCTGGTACAACGCCTGCATTACTGCTTATTCTGCACCAGTCTCTCTGTCTAGCTCACAGTTCATTTCCCTGTTGCTCATGAGCAAGATCTCAAGAGATTTAAATTCCTTTGCTAGCGGCCCATCTCACCTCCAACCCAGAGGGAGCTGCTGTGCTACACTAACTGGGTGGAGACTAGAAGCTTCTCAGTACACAGCCAACAAGCCAGTATCTACTGCAATTTGCAGGTGAATACTTAAGTGAATTGTGGTGTTTATTGATAAGCTGATGTTCAGCACTGAGCGGTTTGGGTACAATTAATATTCAACCTTGAAGAGATGCAGGAAATTCAAGTAAATCTCATTTTAGGTTTAATTTTGACGTGGATTACAGTAAATTTGCCAAAATGCATCGCTAATGGAAGCGAAAGGTTTTGTCCCTAAAATCAATGAATGATCGTGATGAGTTATCATTTTTGGTTAGAGTGATCATGATTATCATTTTGACTAGAAATGTGCAGCTCTAAATTCAAGTACAATAATAAACTGGATAACAATCTCTACATAATGACTTCACAATAAAAAAGAAAGTTCCTGATAATGATACAGAATACAATACAAGATATTATGTATGAATAAGAACATTTTAAGGAAATCTGTGTTTCCTGAAAAAGCTTTCCAAGAAACCTAACAACTGACCTTCTGCATCTACAGTAAACTGACACTAGAGCAGCTTCTCCACATTCACAAGGACACGCGCACAAACACACAGCGCCCAGTGGGTACCTGTGCAGAATTGTTGATTGGCTTAGTTGCCTGAAGATGTCTCGGGGTGTAGCAGCAGCAGCGGCGGCGGCAGTGCTGTCTCTCTGTAGCTTTTTCCTGCCAGATAAATGATGCAGGAGGACTGGTTGTGTGCCGGGAAGCTGGTTCCATCACAGCGGGTGTGCCGTGTCTCTTAGCCCAATGTTTCTCTTGTGCCCCCCTGGAGAGTTTTCTCCCTGTGCCCCAGTCTCTCCCTGTTACACAGCTCCAGATTAATTACACACTTTAATGAGCTGAATTATTAATGGGGCTCTTACTTGGCAGTTTAAGGAAATGCAGAGAAGAAGACGGCGTCGAGCATCGGGAATCGGGGCTCTCATTAAAACATCACACAACGCCTTTGGGACCGGTGTTATTTAGCCGGAGAAATAATAGGATTTGGTATTTTACATATCAGGAACAGAGAAGCTACTTGAGCATGAATCCACAGCGAGAGATAGAGAGAAGAGCCCTGCAGAGGCTCATGTACGACCATTATGATTGCAAGCCCAAAGAAAATGAAAGGCCATCTAATGCAGCCACTAGAAAAGGTTTCCTTTCTGATTGTTCAGCACAGATGGGAGCAATAATATCTGAAATGAGGTGGACTAAAGCATGAGCGAAATGAATGAAAAGAGAGGCAATTTCTGGGTGAATATGTCTCATTCCCCTCTCCTGTAAAAGAGATGGTTTTTATCTGTGACGCTCACAGCACTGAGGATGTTCATCAAAATCAGGAATGTGGGAAATTGTCATTATGAAAGTCGCAGAAAAGCGGCAGGAAAATGAGATTATTCACATAATATCACACTCGCTGATAAGAGAAAATCCCACAGTGAAGAGACAGGAAATGAAACCAGGAAACAAGTTGCAGAGTTGTTCCTGCAAGTCTAAATTTATATTTCTGCCAGAGCTAAATTCAATCTCCTCCACATTTCTGTGTATTATATGTGTGGAGGCACGTGCATGTTGTATTCAATAAGATGTTACAACACTGGGAATATGTCTGACACCGTGCTGCACTGTTGAGGCTCACATATATGATCACACAGTGGTTCTGTGAAAGAACAGAAAAAGCTGATTTGCTCTCTAAGTGCACTTTAATGTGTCGGAGAACAGAACAATTTTTCCGACAAACCATCTTCATCAAACTCATATTTCTGGTGTGATGACGATGAGTGTTTATCAGACAGGTTTTTTGCTGTGATGGCTGCTGCACTAACACGAGCTGCATGTCTTGAGAGCTCCAAGCGGCTTTCACGCTCGCTCGTGGAATCCACAGTGGGATCCCAGGGGATCTCTCTCTCTCTGTTTGTGTACAAGCTGCTGCCAGCGCCGACTCTTCCTGGTGTTTGAGGGGAAACAACAACAGGCTCACTGCACAGTCAGATTATATTACAACCCGATGCTCTGCATGGCTAAGACTCTGAATGGATTTTGGTGTTATTGCCATATTTGAGGAGACACTTCAGGAAAACTGATGACACAGCGCCTGACAAATAAGATTGGGATCTCAGCGATGATTGCACCACTGCGCCTCAGTGATACGGCATATTAGCACAAGTCCCTGATTAGTAACCACTGTGAAGAGTAATCAGATGACCCAGAATGGCCCGGGTAGCTCTGCAGGCGTCTGGTTTGGACAGTGTCTTTGTGCAGCCCTGCAGCTCCAGACACAAAGCCCTGGAGACACTGCTAAACACCCCCCTGTAGCCACGATGAACAACCGCACAAGTTCAGCGTTAAGAATTTAAAAAAAAAAAAAAAGATGACCAAGCGGCTCATTACGTGGGCCTTATTTGGGTCAGGGAGCAGATGCAAATGTAGGTCAGAAGGAATTCCTGTTGTCAATCAGGAAAGAAGCAAGAAAAGGGTGCAGTAATGGAGGATGATGGAGAGGGTGTCTCCCCCACTGAAAGATCGTGGCTGCTGCTCTTCACAGATCGTCCCCAAGGACAGAGGGGATCAAATCATCCGCAGAGAAGAGCGCTGGTGCTAAGCTTCAATGAGGAAACTTAATTAGACTCTTGCTTGTGAGGTTAATTTGAGCTAACCGACGCGAGTGAAAACGCATTAACATTTTTCTGTAGCAGGACTGATCCAACGTCCTGGCTCTGTTTCCAGTGGACCATATATCACCAGTGTAGCCTGCATCCTGCATGGTTTGCAGTTGGATGATGAGGCCGGTCTGACCTACATGCTGCAGACCTCCAGAGGATCCAACTCCTGCAACAGCCTGACAGGGAGCAAACTGCACACGTTAAGTCACCTTGAAGCAAGATCCGCTGTCACATTTCCATGCTTGAATTCCTTTAAGATGACTTGTGTTTTTTTTTCCTTTCCTGACTGAAGCACATCATCTTTTCTTACTCTTGCACTTTTGGCCAATTCCAGCTCCTCTGCTGAAAATCTCAGCAGCAGCAGCAGCAGCTCCTCCAACTCTGTAGCACTTCATTTCACCTCACACTGAGCTTAGATGCAGCGCTAACTGCCTAGAGGTTGACACTTGTCTGAATAATGTTATGCTAATGCTCTAGTCTACCTGTATTTACCCCTAAGTGCAGCAAGCAATCTGTTGATTGCGAGAAGCAATTTTCCTGAAAGAGGGGGAGAGCGGGCTGCGAGAAAGACTGAATGAGAGGGTAACAAGAGATCTTCTTTAAGCTGCGGCAAAAGCAATTTGCAGAGGACGACAATTTTCTCTGGCTGTGAAAGGAGCGCTCTCTCTAATTGTGCCTACGCAGAGCCATCAAGATGGGGATACAGAAAATAGCAGAGCAGGCTCGTACGTATCCCAGAGCAACTTAGAGGTATAAGCAGGAAAACAGCTATAAAGCCTTCCTTTTATTTAGTCAGGAATATCTTTTTTGAACCCATTCATACTGTAGATTATAAACGAAAGAATAGCTCACATCAACACTGCTCGGGGTGCATTCTGTTTAGGTTAATTTAGCTTCAAACATTATACATAAACTACACCAAACACAACGACATGTATGAGAAAGAATGGCCTTCATCTTGCTGCTCTTGTTTCTTTTCTCATGCACAAGCATAATGCAACTCCAAATGCTATAATGATGAATGGGGACATTGTCCTTTTAATTTGTTTGTGGGTCCTTGTGTTGCCCATGAAGGCAGATGTAGAAATTAATTGCTCTTTCTGACAAGGAGTGGGGCTGGTGTTTGTGTAAATGTGTGAGTTTGTAGAGGGGTTGAGAAGGCTTCTAAAAATAAAGCAGCAGAACCGTGTGTGTGGTGCCAGATTGGGCTCAGTGCTGTGCTCGTCTCGCTCTGGCTCGACTTCTATCTGCCCGTGTGATAAAGCTGCTAACAGGCCTTTATCAGGGAGCAAGGGGAAATATGCTCCTGCCAGATTAGGCCCCAGACTCTGCCAAGGTTATAAACAGCCTGTTATCTGTGTCCCAAACAGAGTAATCCACGCTCTATCAGCACCCAAACATATGGGCCACACAGAGCAGAGATAGCCTCTGATGGACACTTGGTTTTAATTGCAATGAGAGCCAGCGGAGCATCGCTGGGAGAGAAAAAGGACATAAAAAAGGTCTGTTATTGTGGACATCTCCCAGGCCCCGGTGTAGCCGGCCAGCATTCACAACCTCGACCTTTCTGCAACGCTGCACCTGCTCCTTCCTGTGCGCTGAGGCGATATCATGAATGAGCAGGGCAGCGTCAATGTTACATTTCCAGGAATCTATTAAAGCCCTGCTGCATATTTGTTTCCCTTCTCAAATTAATATTTTCCCTTTTCATCCTGTGTCATTTGGTGTCTTTGTGCATTTCCATGGCGTGTTAAATTAGATCTTGGCAGCAGCAAGTATGCATTAATTTGATTAGGCGCTGATGGGCTATTTTCAGTTCTCAACACAACACGGGCTATTCTTCAGCCGATGCTTCACAAAACATCACTTCTCAGATGCACTCTGGCTCCCTAATCAATAACAGACTTAAACTTCCCCAGACGCAGCCTTAGTAAACAAGAGCCACTCAGACGCTCTGTCTTTCAGCACAAAGCACACACTCAAACATGCTCAGAAAAAGTCGGAGTGAAGTGAGGACAGCAGACAAAGATGATGGAGTGTGAACAGAGTGCTCAGCCCCACAGGAAATGTGCAGTGTTTGTGCTAAAAACGCTGCTATTAATATGAACTGTTATGTTTATATTTCAGCATCACAGCTTTGGAATCATCCATTTGTTCAATTAGGTTTACCAGACATCAGCATCTTCACAACTTGCATTTTTGTCTATTTGGGTGAAGTGGATCAAGTCGTAGTAATATCAATGATACATTATCATCTTATGCTGTTTACATGGACCAGGACTAGCAAACTGTTTCCATTTTGCAGACAAGGGATATCCATGAATAGTTGAATAACAATTAAAGTTCCTTTCCTACCAGGAACACTAGTTGGTTAACTTTCAATCGTTTACTATCAGCTATGATGTTATGCAACTACCTACCACTAACTGGAATTACAGCTTCCCTCCTTGCACTAATGATTGCTAATGCAACTAATATTGTTTACCAAGAAGTCAAAAGGTGAGACATACTACACAACAGTAAACCAGTGCAGTTTGGTAGTATCTTATTTGAGGCTGTTGTGCTATTAACTTAAATACTGGAGTGCATTTTTGACACTATAGTTCTGTTGTCTAGCACGTTTACATACACTAGTAAACTACAACTGAACACAATCAAATGTGACACTGACCTGTGACTAAAGTCCTCATGCTGCAACTCCTTTATTCACAAAGGAACAGCTCAATACTCCCACCTAAATCTTATGAACATCTTGCAATCAGTATGTTCAGTATGTATCTTATGATCAATGAAATGGCTATCATATGACTGACTGTAAGCAAATACATGAGCTTCAACCTGACCTTACATTTATAAACTGATGGACTCTAGTGTTAATGTGATGAATGAGGTATACAGGTGTAAATAAAGGCTTGTAAAGTTTGATCATACTGTATTATGACCTCTTTAGCGGGTACGAAAAAATCGGAATTGATATGTTACTGCCTTTTCATCTTCGCTGGTTAACCTAAAAACTACAGAGATTATGTCCAACATTTTTCTAAACGCCCGCAAGTCTGTGTAAACAATGCCTGCAGTTCAGCCAAGAAATCTCTGAATTTTTGTCATGTGACTGTTGGTCACATGACGGCTTTTTGGTTGTTTGGTTTTTCGTTATGTTTTTTAAGGAGGCATATAGAAAAAGTGCTTCTCAATGAAAAATCACAATTTTACACTTAATTTTGGTTTAGGTTTCTGAGGAAATGTCAGTAGCTCAAGGGATCTCACAATCGTTCCTGTTTTCACAGTTCCTGGCTCTGATAACTGGTGTAATTTTGTGGATTTTTATTTTTTTAAAAGATAAAACATCTCATAAACCTGCCAACGGGTTTTGGTGATCAGAAAGCTGAGCCATCCAGCTGTAACACAACTGCAGTGAGAAATGCACTTAAGCGGCCTGATGTCATGAAGCATGTATTCCCACATTGTTGCTCAGTTTTGGCATCACAGTGTAAGAAACTATACATAGAGCAAGGCGCGAGCTGTAACAAGCAGCAGCTCCTGCGTTAATGAGGGCTGAGGTAAATCTGGGAGAGATTTAGACCCTCTACTACTCTCTGTCTCCTCATATAAGCAGCAGTCTGCTCTTTCTGTCGGCAGAGCTGTGATCTGAATACCTCTGCCTTCATAAAAGATTCAGGCCTTATTGACTTCCTACTTTGGTTTCCCCGCAGAGTCTACCTCCCCGGCTCCTTTTAAATTCTGCTCTCGTGGCTGAGGATGCGCACCTGCCTCGGGGAAAAAAAAGTCTCTGGCTTAACACGGGGCCTTCATAGCCTTTCCTGAACCACATCTCAAACATATCATTCTCTATGCAGGAAATATACATCTTCCTGCAAGATGACCCTGAAAATACTAAAATCCTGCTGATCTGATAAATAATAAAGCTCCAAAGCGTTGCTTTGTTAAATGCACTAATCACTCAGCTGTTACAGGCTCACAGGGTCAGTTGGGGATTATTGGCATTATAAAACGCCACATCACATCTGCTATGCTAAATATTGATATATCATGTTCCTTTTATTCCAGCATCTGTTACCTGCTCTTTACTGCACATCATTACTGAATGACTGCAGCATTAAAACCACACAGGCTGGGCTCATCTGTCTCTCTATACGATATTTCAAACGCAACCTACACAAAAGGGCACAAAGTCTAATAAATTCCTCATTTTATATACTGCCCCCAGATTTCTAAGTCCTGTCCAATAAAGTTTTAAATGTCATGAAGGACCTATAATATAGATAGTATAAACTAGAGCCAAGAAAACCATACAGTGCTCTGTCCCGTATCTTTTAATCCAATAAAGTTTTATATCTTTGAATCAACTATAAAATGGTTTTGAAATAGTCAACTAGGGGGTAATTGACCGACTTTATTGTTGTGGTGATATGTCCCAACAGGCTCGTTTCTCTCTTCTGACAGTAAATGAGAAAACTGTGCACTATACAGGATAGTTCAGTCTGAATTATTCAAATTAACGCCTATTTAGGTTGAGATATGTCTGAAAGTGAAAATAAGCTATAATGTCATGTATAATAGGGATAAAGTGTCAGGTGGAAATTCATAGATGAGAAAAGTTGAATGCAAACAGTGCAGCAGCTCTTGACCTCTAAAAGCAGCAATAACCTTCTCCCCAGGATTTCCGAGTTGCTGGTCGAACAAACAAAAGCAGACCAGCATCTCCAAGGCGCAGCATTTCACACTTGGGTAGAGGCAGAGGACGGGCCTTTAATGACACACAGTCCCCCCAGTCACCTAGAATGAACACGCTGTGCTGGAAATAGACCGGAAACTCTGCCTCCACGCAGGCCAGAAACCTGGTGATGCCTGCCTGCCCGCCTGCCAAACAAATCCTGCCGCTGCAGCGAGAGACAAACTCCTAACCACGTCTCAGTCATACAAAACAAACATGATCGAAGCATGTTATTCACTGAGTTATAATGCTGACACCATCACCGAGCAAAGTGCACACATACTGCAGCACACTTCAGTCAGCTGATGTGCTGTCCACTGATGTGTGATAACGCTGTAGATGGCACAAAGCCCAGCTTTGAATTTTCTGTCCGTGTCGTGTGCAGCTACCAACAAAACATTACACTCCCTGTACAACAAAATCCACATCAAAGCAGAGAGAATATTTCTGCTGTGGCTGAATTCACTGCCACACAAAATCCAGAATAACAGGCTTACAGCTACAGTAAATCAAAACATCCAGTAAGTACCAAGACTAGGGATCGAATTCTTCCAATCCTAGTGCAGATGCTTGAGTCCAGCACCAACAACACAAACTTAAATTAATATAAAGTGTGTTTTTCTATTTAAAATGCAACTGAAAATCAATCAGGCACACGTAGATGGAGGAACAGGCCAGGCCATTAATAGCAAATAGGAGTATTGAAAAAGTCTCTTTAACACCCTGAACACATACATCCACCAGCATGCTTTAGAGGCATGTTCTTTTTCTAAAATTGACAAAATTATTACAACTTTTCGACGACTCTTGAACTACTCATTTGTGATCCATCAGACAACCAAAACTAAGCTTAAAATTGCGATATATCATCAAAATCACTGCATTCTACGCATTTTTAAATTTGCCAGAAATAAACAGTTTACCGTCAGAAGATTCAGTACAAAAACACTCCATTCTATGCTTCCCAACACAACAAAGAAACCGTTAATGACTCAGCTGTGACCAACAGTCACTTGACCAAAACTCTGGGTTTATTTGGCTAAACTGAGCTGGTTTAACAGTCATGCCATTGTGTTTGTGTCACAGTCACATTTTCTTTGGTATCTTATTTGGTAATGCTGTATCACATGTTTGAAATCTATTAAACAGCGACCAAATACTAGCTGTTAGAACCTCCGGATATAAAAACAAAACTGGTGCCATTAAGACGATGGCTCAAACAGGGGAAAACAAGGAAACAAAGAAATAGTGATTGCAACATTTCTGTTGGTTTCATCCAGCTGTTGCTATACAGGCGAATGAGAACCATATTAATTAGTACGCAAAAGTTTGCAGTCAACTCAAATAATAGCAATATACCTGGAAATTTAAAATCGTGTGAAGTGACAAGTTATAATATTTGTAGATCTGCATGAATGTGACTGGACATTGCTCAGCTAATAGCCACACAAGTGATGATTGGCATGAATGAAACATCCTACATCATACATGCTATACAGTACACTACAGCTATTTTAATGCTCCCAGCATTAATTTGTTTCCTCCCTGCTCCATGTAAACACAGCCAGCAGTTCAGCCAATTAGTTAAGCTTTTTTGAAATTTTTAAATTGTGCAAAATTTGTAGTTTTCACAATCAGGTGCAAATGTTTTTTCTCTTTCTGAAACTCAGCATGTAGAATAAACATGTTTTAATGAAATATGACCATTTAAGCTTGGCTAACAATGAAACAGCATGTCACAGATGAGTAGTTCAAGGACTGTCAGAATGTTGTAAAATCGATGAATTCTTTTTTACAGGTTCTGACTGCAATAAGTGGTGGAATTTTGGCAATTTCAAAAAAGACAGCATGCTTTTCAAACTCACAGGCAGATTTTAGAGTTCTGAGGGTTTAAGTAAATAGCATAAAATTGGAAAACTTTCGCTAAAATTCTGAGCTAATTTATTGAGCAGCAGCAATATGTAGCATGGACCAAAACATATTCAGTTTAAGCATCCATCTCTTTTAAGCACCTATTTTTAGGATCCACATCTGAATCACCACTGCCATTGACTTCTCTGCACATTTAACATGACATGCAGGTCACTTATATAGTATTAATACTGAGTGCTTTCTTATTGATTGTGCCTCTTTGCCAGTAGAAGCGACATGGCTGGTTTGCTGCTTGGAGACAGGCCATTTCATACATAAAGTAACTCACCTGTGCCTCTGTGCAAAAGCTCCCAGTATTAAATTCCACCTCCCAAAATGGATCCCCCCACCACCACCACCTCTTCCCTTCCCACCCTCCAGCACTGAATTCCCTGGCTTCCACCAGTCTGCTATGACAAAGGGAGTAAAAGCAAGCAGCACTGGGGTTAAGACTCCAGGCTCCTAATGAGCTTCTCTGTTCCAGTATGTTGCATAAACCCATTACCTCCCAGCACATTACCTCATTCATTTCTTATATGTGGATAGCTTCCCTCTCCCAAGAGCACGGCATTTCAGACACGGATCGAGGTATACTGTATGAACACATACACTTGTAAAGACTCAAAGTAAGAGTGTATAATGTTTCCATTGCACATAGCCATTGAGTTGACCCTGAGATATCAGGAAAACACAGCGAGGGGAAAAAGAAACTCGACTGGCAGGAGATCTATTATTCAGAGAAAAGACAAAGCGAGAAAAACAGAGAGAGAGAAGGAAAGAAAATGTCTCCCCTCGCAGTAGCATTATCTCAGTATGTGGCAACTATTGCAGAGTGGGATGAAAGACGCAGGTGGTAGTGAGCTTCACGCTGCCTCCAGCTAATCTGTGGATGCAATCCAGGCTGATGGTGTCCCCAGATTCTCTTGCAATGTTTCTGATGGCTGAGTACAGTAAGTTCTCAACCAAATGCAGGGATTTCAGTAATGACCATGTCTCAAATAACAAATAAATGCTCTGGAATAGAGGGAGGTCCAGCAGTACTGAGTAATGTACTTCAACACAGAAATTATTTCAGCAGCACACATTCACTGTTTTCTAATTGCTTCTGTTTCTTTCAGTCACTGTTGAACAGAAGGAAAAGACTTTTCTACTTAAAGTGTTGGAAGTCTTAAAGTGTCTGAGTAGAAAATGCTCAGTTTACTAGGATTTCTGTTTTCATTCACATATTCATTCCGATTGTTTCTACTTTACAGTGTTTCTGTCACTATTATATTGTTGATAAAGAATTTTCTGCACTACCATCCACACGAGAAGCTGATTCTGCCCTTTGAGTCCCTGGAAAAGTGAATGGACTGAGCTCAGGTCTATATTATGAAGCAGGATTAGATGTTAGTGAGATAACTTCAGGTATAACTATGATGGTAGATCAGTTCTTCGTCATGGTAACTTATGCTACACACATCACCAGCTCCAGGGAAGGAAGATTCGAGATAACACCGCCTGCGGAGCAATTAGTTCTCTTAGAAAATAGCCTCAGTGTTTCTATAACATCAGAGCTGAGGTTTACAATGAGAGTTTGCTCTTCTTGTGCGAATCTGTCTACGTTTACAGCTAGTCATCAGGTACCAATGCCACCTCTTTAATGTGAACTCACTCAAAGCTAGATTCAGGAATCCTAAGTCGACCTATCGAAATTCTAACTAGCTTTGTGTGACTGCTTAGCCTGACTGTGGTTGTTAGGCTTTGTGAAGCCAGATGAACAAAACAGCTGATGTTATATTTATGATTACTCTCATGTGTCGCATTTCCTATTTTAAAAGCAAGAACAGAAAGCTTAAAAGGTGAAACAATTGAGCAGGAAGTGTCAAGTTTAGAACCGATTAGTGAATGAAAACTAAAAGGAGAGAGAATCTGAGCAACAGAGCGCTCCGTATGAAAGGATCATGTTGCACTGATGGTATTAGTTCTCTCCGCTGATCCTGAGCTGATATAATATGCAGCGATACTATTGATATACTGTATAAACATTGTAAAACAGAGAATTTTGAGATTAATAGTAAATAATCCACCAATTCACGGTACTTGTATTAAGGCACAGACTCATCAACAGGACACATATTTACCTTTAATTCAAATGCACAGATAGCATTTTGCCGACCTCTGTTCAGCAGCATGTAGAACACACTTTCACCCACACTCGTGCAAATCAAAGACATGACTGGCTTTCATGTAGCAAACCACTTTGCAGAGTGTTGCTTTGATTGATTGTGGATGCTGAATAAATCTTGTCAATTATCAATTAGGACATACTAATCCTCTGTCTTTTCCCAACCAGAGAATATTTATGCCTGTGGAAGACAATATTAAATTACTGCGACAGCCGTCGCTGTTCACAGCAGCTTCACGTGTGCCGTAAACGGAGGACATGCGTGCTAGCTCACGGAGGCATTTATTCAAATTCCCCGACACCTTAGCTGGAAATCGGCTGAGCCTTAATTTCAGCTGGATGTCAGAACACTTTATTTTGTCACCATAAATCAACAATGACCCCAGAAACAATGGGCCTATTTCTCAAAGCGAGCAGCAGCTCATTCCACACGGTGGAGGGAGACTGTGACTCTGAATAAAGTACCCAATATGGCACAAGTGTTTACATGGATATCAATATTTAATCAGAGTTAAAGGCAGCAGCAATTCACGGAGACAATAGATGGAGTTTATATGGAGTGCCATTGCCATCAGCCAAACAATTTGCGGAGTTTGCATGACTTCCTTGGCACTTAAATGAAAAAATAAACAATGATCCAATCAAGGCCAAGTGGGATTCTGTACCCTGAGCCCGAACGCAATAACTAAATCTTCTTACATTACAAGTGATGAAGAGAATAACGTGAGATCCTGTCCTGTGTTTAGTTGATTCATCACTCATTTTTACCACTTCTATGGCAACCAGCGCAGAGGACACTGATGTCTGTTGTTGATGTTATTGTTTGTCAGGCTGAGTCAATAAGTAACGTTTCAATCTGAGCCATTTGGACTTCGTTAGAGCTCCGATCACAGCCCTCACACATCAATCAAAGGGAACACTGTGAGCAAATGTGTCCCCTGTTATAATTGGATGCAGCCCCTTTTTTCTATCACACAGTGACAGTGTATGCAGCGCTGGAAAACTGTAATGCAACCCGCAGTGAATCATTCTGTTTGAAGCGGGAATGTCTGCAATATGAAATCCATATGAATGTTTCAAAACCTCCTCCAAGTTTCCATTAAAAAAAAGAATCTTCTAATAAACTGCCACAGAAAATTGTCACCATCTTTCTCTCCCTTCAAGGGAGGGATGTGAGGCTTGGCTTGGCTACTGTCCTCTGCATGTGGCTGCCTTCTCTCCTTTTCTCTTCCAAGGCTAAAGTTAAAAAAGAGCATCAAAATCCCAGCTTTAATAATTGAGGGAGAGACTGCAGGGTACTCTGCTCTGGCCTTCTTGATGTGAAGAGTCCTTAAAAGATGCATGGATGCCTCCCCAGAGGGAGATGGAAGGGCTTCATGGAGCCGAGGCTCCGTACACTTAAAGATTATGTGTGCATCCGCTAAAGCAAGATGACCAGAAAAATGCTCAGAGGACCATTATTCTCCTCAGAGCGGTTTGAGGGATGGGCACCAACCTGATAAGATACTATCAATATTCATGCCTCTAAATCAATTATATCCCCATGTACTTCAAATGCAAATTATTTGGCAAGCGAGACATTTTCAGAGTGACTCTGCAGACTACAATAATTGAATGCAGGATATACAAAGCTAGGTAAACAAGCACTTAGACACAGACTTAGCTTTAGAGGAAGAGCAATAAGGATTCCAGTAAACATAAATGTGTCAGCTGTTTACAGCAAACACATTCAGAGGGTTTCTTGTTAACTCCAGCTAGAGCTCGAGCTATGCCTTTAAAATGTAATCTCTGACTCAGATGTATCGCTTTCTCCTCACCCCACCATTAAGGCTAGGGCCTAAATTATTGATCCCCCGCCTTCATCAGCATAGCAGTCACGTCCGAGCGCAGGGGATCTAACTCCGGCTGTGTCCCCACGCTCCAGCCACTGAAATAATTAGGAGGAGTTCTCATTAAGGGAGAATGAAAGGTTGAGAATGAGAGGAGGGGAGAGCAGCCTGAGGGGCATTCTGGGTGTTTAATGTCTTCCCCTGGGCCTCCAGATCATTCTGATCAAATCCTGAGGCTGTGTCTAAAGACGACAGGCCGTGCCGTAGGAAAATATGCGCGCTGCGTGGACACACAAATAATGCATCAAGACATCAAGAGAGGGGCGATGCATGAATAACAACGCTGCACTGTGCAACCAAATTAATAATAAATTGTTCGGATTTGGATCAATAGCGTCAGCGCATAACCTCGGCTGCACAAATAAGGCGAAAACGGCCAAAACATGCAGTGTGTTTAGCCAGTGTAGCAGTGTAAATGAAGTGGAGCAATCCCTGCTCAGCTTGTTTTATTTTAGCTGCTGAGGGAATCCACAGGGCTTTGGTGCCCCAAGGTAGTTTCCTTCTTAACGCTTAGTGAATCATACAGCCAAAAATTCTACACGCTGTCTCTATGTATGTGTGCATGTGTGTGTGTGTGCTGCAGTAGCAATGCAAAAACTCTGAAGAGAAAGGTTGCAAGTAAAAAAGAACATGAATAAATTGGCAATGGCAGCATAATGAATATTTGATTTGTAGCTATTTATGGAAGTCGAAGACATTTTAGAATGTAGCTGCCAGAAATAACAATATGCTATATGTGCCAGCAGTACGCAGAAGCAAAAGGAAAAAAAAACAACTTTGATTTTGGAGAGTCTAAGATACATGACTAAATTAGACCAAAGAGCCAGCGAGAGTGCATTACAAGAAATTGCATTGTCATGTCTCTCTGTGGAAGGAAACACTGAGCAGAGCCTGTAAACTGAGTTTGCAAAGGAGCGAGCAGAGGAATTTGCATGCTACACTTACATTCGTGCCAAAATGGCTTCACAACGACTAGTGAAGTCCATGAATCTTTTTGTCACATTGTGCTTTCACTGTCGGCTCGCCTCATGCTGCGACTCCTGAGCTTTCTAAGTAGCTCAGTGTCGAGGCCACACCCCTCGTTAGTGGGGAGGGTTCATTATGCAAATGATCCTGCTGGAGCGGTATCAACGAGGCGCACGCTCCGTTATCATTTTCTGCCGCCGGGGCTCTTCTTCTCCCCGATCGCTCATACGGAATCATGGCCTAATAGCATCCCATTAACATAATTGCCAGCACAACTAGTGTTCCGTGTCTCAGAGCCACTCTGCTGCTCTGCCAGCCGAAAAAGAGAGAAGAGGATGGGTGAGGGTGAGGATGAGGAGGGGAAGGAGGGAGGGAGGGAGGGGGGATGGAAAAAAATTTAATTAAGCATTGGCCACTCCCTCCCTCAGTAAATGTCTGTTTTCCTTTCTTCTTCTTTTTTTCTTTCCTCCACACAGGGGGAGAGGGCAGAGCTTTTGTTTTCAGGAGACCTTGAGAGTCTCCCTGTGCTCCGAGAAGCAGGCGAGGTGCTCAATATTCCACTGATGAGCTCACAGCAGACGCCAGAATCATGTCCAAACCCAGTCTGCCAGGCAAAATAAAATCCCCATTATTTTTTAATTAATCCTTAATTAAAATATATTACAGCGCCGATTCCGCAAATCTCTCCTAATGCGAAGATGCGGCCCATTCAAGCATATTTACACATCTTTAATTAACGTGGCACATTCTTTTAGTCTAACAAGCCGTGGACTTGGAGCACCAAGGTGGGCCTGACTGACGCTGCGACTGTGGGGTTCACAGAGAGGCCCGTCAAACACTCCCACAAGACAACACAGCGCCATTGTGGCTCGCTGAGGACGCTCCACAGGAATCTTTTGTAGCTGATGGCTGTAGAGGCACTCAGTCTATTAAGACACTGCAGCATCAGCTACAGCGGTGAGGGGAAATAGTTGCAGCAGGGAGCCATAATCATGTGCTGTGCTCCTCCTGCACGCTTGCCATTACCACGCCCCCAGCTCGCTCTCCTCTCTGCACAGCCACCCGTGCTGCTCTGATGAATTGATTGACACCATTTTCCATCTTCCGGTGCTGTCAGAGGAAGAGAGCGAGCCACACAGGGAGGCCCGCTCCTCTGACACTCCGCCAGCGCTGTGGTCACTTCTGAAGGGTCTCCTCCGAGAAATGGACATGTGCTCTACACACAGCCTCGCTTAGCCTCGATATACACTAGGGCTGCGCAATCAATGGAAAAAATATTGAAACTGCAAAACAGCCAAGTGCAATATTCATATCACAGGACATGCAGTTTTTTGATAAAGGTGGAATGCAACACAAAAATATAAATTAAGTATTGTAGTGTCAACAACGTCTCCAGATGTAGGGAAACATACTTGTTTGGTAAAGACTGTAGCAAAAAGACAAACATTTTTTGTATTTGTTTCATGGAAAAAATAAAAAAAATCTCCATTCCCTCTAAAATCATTTCTCATACTGCAATGTCAAAATAAACACAAAACGATTCCCTTGATTGTTTCGCAGATCAAAATCACATTTCCAAACAATGCAATTAGCCAAGGCTGCAGTTTAGACTCACCCGACTTTTACAGTGTTGTGTCCATGCTTTTGCAATCCATTGCATCCTCTTAGGATTACTAATGACTATTTTTGTTGTCAATTAATCAGGTGACCGATTAGTTGCTTGGATCTGCTTGGAAAAAATGTCCAAAAATGGTGAAAACTGTTGATAAATGTCTCCCAAGCCCAGGATGCCATCCTCAAATGTCTTGCTTTGTCCACAACCCAAAAGATATTCAGTTTGCTGTCACAGACAAGGAAGGAAACTACAAAATATTCACATTTAAGAAGCTGGAATCACAGAATTTAGACTTTTTTCATTTAAAAAAAAATCACTTGATTACCAAAATAGTTGACGAGTTCACAGCTAATCGATTCATCATTTCAGGTCAGGCGTCATTCTTGTGTGACAGTCTTGCTTTTAATGGTATCTTGTTGCAATGCTCCATCACATGTTTTAAATCAAGTGAATAAGAAATTGAAGCTTGGCTTTAAAGAATCATAATACAAATCAATGTGTGTCAGATAATTTGCAATTAGATACTTTCCCCAAACCGTTCAGTCCTAATATGCACCTTGTAAGCTCATAAAGAAGAAGAGCCTGTTTGCTGCTCATGTTCCAGTGTAGAAACGAACGCCCATCGTGAAGCCTCCATCAATACGGGGGGAATATAAGAAATGTGCTTCCCCACTGCAGCCTCACAGCTCAATAACACGTCTGGCCTCGTTACGCTTATCACAATGACAACTAAATAAGCACAATTAGCAGTCACCCAGGCATCCTCGCTGCTGAAGATTTCATTCCCCAAATTATCCCAGAGATCCCAAAAGCAACAATTCTTCATCAAGTAATAATCACACAGATCATAAACCAAAAAGAAGGTTAAAGCAGCATGTCGACATCAGAAGCAGCTCTTGTTATTACAGCATCAAACTCATTGCTGCACCAGAGAGGCAGTTCTTTTTGTCTATTGTTGTTAGCTCTTGTTTTTTTTTTCTAATTGAAAGATTAAAAGTTCTCAATGGTCAGGAAATCAACACTCTCTCAGTAATAACCACTTAAAACAAACATGCACACACACACACAAACTGTCTCTCTTTTTCCCAGCCTGTTTTTAATTTGACACCTTGAGCTGGGGTAACTAGGTGGGGAGTGAGGAGCCGCAGAGGAATTCATTAGGCGCGCCACTGCAGGGTCCTGGCTCGGAGCGTTAATGACATTGGAGGATAGGGAAACGAGACAGCCCAGACGCAAAATGAAATAAACATGAGGACTGTCAGTTCTGACAGCACCAGCAAAAGGGGACAGAGTCATTTGGGCCGGAGACCTTCAGCCCGTAAGATCAGACCAGACGGCTTATGGACCAAAACAATCTTTAGTGTAGGAGCACAATCATGCCTCACCAGGCCCTTAGTTTCACACTGACCAGACACTATGTGTGTTGTGTTGGTGCGTGGCCGAGCATTGGATCTTTCTGGGCTTCACTTCTCATATCATTAAAAATATCCATCACTTGGCGCTCTCTGCTGCATTCAGATACACGGCCTGCATTAAATTATTAATGCCACGGCAGCCCCCCTCCTCCACCCGCCCCACCGCCATACAAACTGCACTCTTAATGTGGCTGCTGAAAGACATTAAATAATACAGCAAATCTTTGTCTGGCCTTCACTGTGGATTCAATTTAGACGACTACAGAAATACACACGGAGAGAAAACAGGGCTGCTGGCCGCAGGAGCAAGAAGGCTGTCCGCGTTTGACGTCGTTTCTATTGAATAAAAATGCCACAACGCCGGCAGGTAGATCAGCAGCAGAACAACGGACCATATTTGCTGCCTAAAATGAAGGAGACGACATGAGATTCCTGATGAGGCTGAAGCTCTGTCGCCAGAATGTAACTGCTCAGATTCCTCCACAGCTGCTTTTTGTGCAATTAGAAAAAAAAAGTGTGTTGTCAGCTAAAAGACGTGGACTCCATACAAAGAAACAACAATGCGTACAAAAGAACAAGTAATTCTTCCCGAGCACAACTGAGAATGGTCTGTGTTTGGAAGGCCTCTTCATGAGAGCCTTTTATCCCCGTTCCTCAAAGGACACAATAAGCTGTCAGTCAGTGTGTCAGTCAGTCAGGCGTAGCCCCAGTCTCGTAATGCTTCGGACTGGGACAGTCTCCTCTGGTGGATGCTCCATATCTACATGTAACGCTCTCCACACGCTGATGGAGCTGCGGTCTCCTGCGATATGGCGATGTGAATCGGTGGCAGAGATCACCCTTCTCCAAGTTGCTCAGCTTCAAATATGAGGCTCAGTTGCAGAAGGCATCTGCCTGGATGAGTGAGGGGGGAAGGCGAAGGGCACAGGCAAGGGGAGAGGGGGGGGCGCGTGTTGCTGACACCTGTCTCTCCAGGACGAGCCCGCCTTAGTGACGTGGGAGTCCGGGTTGGCTGTCGGGACAGGCCCGAGACAGATATGACAGGGCCGCTGACAAGGGCCAGGCTGCACGCTGGGAGCAACACTGCAGTCCAACACAAACAAGCCTTCTGCTCCTCACTGGGCCTGCAGTGAGACCCACAGCTGGCAGCTGAGAAGCCTCAGCCAGTGTTGAACTGAAAGCAACGCTGGCTTCTCAACAATGCTAATCACTGTTGCATGGATGAACCTCCAGACACAGACTGTTATATAGAGATAAACGTAGCAGACGTGACATCACCCTGGCCTGAAGAGTTCTGCAGCCTCGAGTTTGGCACTTGGCCATCACCATCTTGCTCTTTTGAATGAAAAATTGAGGATGCAATGCAAGGCGACCTGTCAGTCACAAGGTTAGATCCATCCTAAAGCAGAACCTGCTTTACTATTTTCCTCTAAGCAAGATCATAACAGCGCTGTCACTACCAACTGTTTATCTGTCAATTAATCTATCAACTATTTTACTGATAAGTTGATTAATGAAGATGCTTAATTTACTTCAAAAGACCCAAAATTACCTCTAATTGATTTTTTTTTTACTGTATGTCATTGTTTAATGCAGCACAGTACAAAATGGAAACAAAAGTTCACATAAAGTTCAAAAATATTTAGGTCAGTGGTGCAAATCCTCCCAAGTTTTATCAAACCCCTCAATAATGAACAAATGAAAATGTTGAGTCTGCATATTAAACGAAGTGCAGGATTGACATGGCTGATGTTCTACAATACAACTTCTTTCCTTATAATGTAATTGGTGTCTGACCTTGGTAATAACTTTGGATATTATAAGAATTCAGCTGAATACACAGCACAGCCATCGTCCTTAACTCATGTATATGGTAGCTTGTCAGATAATGTTAAGGTTATAACATCAAGATATTTTGCGTTACAAAGCCTGGATCTGACTGCTGGTTAACATGTAGCCTTACTGATCCACCTTTCAGTCACTGTTTCATACCAGATCTGCTGACAACAACTCATCTCAACAACTTGCTCTGTGACCATTTTAAGTGCTGCCAAACTTTAGAAGCCGTGGGTCTCTCTTACTCTGATCCATTGTCTAAAACTGTAGCACCATTGGCTGAAGTCAAAATTGACTCACATTGTTAGACAACAGTAAGTGGTGAAGAAAAAAACTGTTAGAAGGATTTAAAATAAAACAAAAATAGATTACAAATATAGATGTAGATGCAATTTTAGTGTCAAAGTCATCAAGTATGACATCTAATCGTGGCAGCTCAAGACTATAATTTACAGAATGGCACCACACTGCATTCAAAAAGTCACAAAACTAGCAATTGAGACCATAAACTTATGAGGAAAATGTTTAGTGAAATAACAAATCAAGTTAGAAATGGGGTCATTTTCTTCTATGCGTCTATACAATTCGACTTGTTTTCGCAACCAGAGGAGTCGCCCCCTGCTGGTAGTTTGAAAGAAAGCAAGTTTAAGAAACTCTGCATTCGCTTCAGAGTCAGAGGCTACATCCATCTTTTAAATGCCGTCTGTTCCTCCAAAACAGAAAATCTAACGCAGCTTTATCTGTGTTAGTGGCAAAAGGCCCCATGCTTCTCTGAGACTTCAAACTCAGCAGACAAAGAAGCGCTCTCCTCTGTGCTGGATCTGTTCATTATGTCAGCCTCGCTTGGCACGCTTACATTTCTGAGCCCCATTCCAAAGCAGACGCCTCCTAATTGTTATCGGGTCTGTGTTGAGACAGTGTGAGCAGAGAGATGCTGATAAAAACTCTCCCGGAGCTGATGAGACTTCTCACAAACAGCTGCAAAACCCAACAAGTTCTGAGTGTCTAGGTACAGTGGAGGGTGTGGAGGCAGAAACTCACCATGCTCTCTGACCACAGTTAGAGCAATATGACAAATTGGCCTAGTTTTTCTTTTAATTAATCATGCCTTGCTGACAGCTACCTGTGCCACACATCATCATTAGTCAAGAGGAGAGGAAGGCCCAGCCACAGATAATAAGAGAGGAGGACACACCTCATTAACTAATTTTCCTCCATTTATTTTTTTACAGCAACAAAGCAATGATAGGATGAGTATTTACACCTGAATCTTCATAACTTGACATCAGCTGATTTATGTTGCTTCACTGTCTCAGAATGGAGTTTGGAGATAAGACATTAGATGACACAAGCTTGTTCAGTCAATGATTTGTATATTATTTTAGTACCAGCTGTATTAGGCAAAAGATTTCTCTTTTGCTTTTAATATTGCTTTGTGTACTATGAGGCAGTATTGATTTTTTTTACATGATCTTTGCAACAATTGTATAAGAAAATATATTTTTGAAATGGCTTGTACATTAGCAAAGAATACAGAATCAACATTTTCTCAAATTATATTCTCGACAATTCCCTATTTCACAATATAATGTATATTGGGAATCAAAAAGTTCTACATGTAAACAACAGTTTCAGTTTACAGGTCGACTTCTGTGTTCAGCCAAACCAACTGTGCCAACAATAGCTGTTGGCGTTCACAATTTCCTTGCATGGAACAAGTAACAAGTAACTTAACTCCCGCTATATTATTGGTTTGTTTACCAACTTTACAAACACTTGACTGCTCCTTTCTTGCATTAAACTGAATTGTCAGCTAACAATGTCCAAGATGATGGTCAAAACTATGTAGATGTAGTCTGACTCACTGCATGTAGACTTCAGGTGACATCTTCCATTACCTGTCACTTGGCTTTTTTGCTGCATTTTGGCTATCTGTGCGTTACTAATTTTGAGAGTTTTGACTGGATTTGAAAGGTACAGTAAGGCAAGCCTGCTCAGTTCATCTGGTGAATTACCCATTTAATGAGTGCCCCTTTTGCTGTGTGCAAATGTTCCACTAAAACAATTTATGCAACACTATTTTGCAGGGACAGTGTTGATGCATCCTGCGTTTAGCACCAAGATTGTGATTAAAGAAAAACAAACAATCCAGAGCACTTTCCCCGTTTAACAGAATGACAGTGAGGTGCAGTCAGACCATCCTCCACAGCACTGTGGAGATCAGTCTGGCTGTATGAGACCAATGAAAATGAGACCCAAGTGGACTCTGTCTCGTAGAAATTCACTAAAGTGCAACAGCAAATACTCTTTTCGAATTTTTTTTATAACTCAGGGCCATTTGGGAGGGAAAAAGAGGAGCCTACTCTGGGGTCAACACCTCCATCGGCTAATATAGAAATATCCACTGTTCTATTTCTTCTGTGCTATAGAACTCGACATATGTACATTAATCCCTATTTGTTGCTGCTTTGGCACACTCTGGGTTAATGCTGCAATAAAAGCTGTCAGACACTATATTACAACTGAAACTGAAAAACTGAAAAAGTCCACTCAATGTGCTTAATTCAATCAAGACACAGTCTTTTGCTAAGCTGAACCAAAGTGCTCATAGCCCCTAAACATCATGTGACCGTCTGGATGCAAGAAAGTGGAGAGTTGTGCACCTTTCGTCTGCCCTCTATCCACCCCAACCACCTCTCGAACAATGTGGTGCTTCATTCATTAAAAATAATTCCACCTTTAAATGCAATCCAGCACATAAGCGTAACTGGGAAAACTACTCAGTCGTACATGACTGTAATTTCTAGGAAACGGGGTCAGCCAATTTGTAATGAACGGAAATCTTTTCTTGAAAAAAACGTTGAATGCATGTCACAGGATCTAACAGGCCTTTCTCTGCATCACTATAATCAGTCAGTTCAATTATTTGGACTATCATCTGCTCGCCTCCTTTCAGACTGGAAGAATGAATTTAATTAAAGGGCAACACACTGTCCACAGAACGCTCCACAGAAATGCACATGTGTGACAACAAAAGTCATTGTTCCAGTCCCTCACTGAGGACTGATGCTGTCTCTCAGGACTTGGAAAGCCTGCACATGATTGACAGCTCCATCTTTATAGAGGCCATCCAACAAAAAGGCAGAAAGAGAGAGGCCATCCCCGCCCACTGAGCTGAATGCGCTCGGAGAGCAGTTGTGAACCGGAGAGATAAAAAATAAATAAAAGCAAAATCAGACGTCTTAAAGCAGAGCAGCATCAGACTCTCTTTTATCTTCAGGAATACTGACTCCAGGCGACTTCTAATTGGACTTATTGTTTATCACAGTCAGTTCATGTTTTACCTTCCATGCAGGCATTTTAACAGCTATCCATATGTTGTTTAATGCAAAGTGTTGGTCTTAACTTACTCATAAAGAGATAATTACCCGCTTCATAAGGCAATAAACACCTCGTTACATGGAGGATCTTGTATCCAGAGATCATGAACCCGGTATGTGTTGGGTACAAATGAATGTGGGATTGATAGAGGGAGATATCTAAGGTGAGATAGACTACATGCATGTGGAAGGAGGGTTGATGGATATCATCCACAACATGAAAAAAAGACTGTTAGGGTAATAGCCTTCCTGAACTCACACAAATAAATGTTCCACAGTCTGTGCTGACATAGTTAAAAATGAAGAGAAATGTAGCAATGTAAAATTCTCTACAAGCTGTTAATATTTCATGAGTAGCCATTCTGACACTGTCAGTGTCTCTACCTAATTTGTATGGCACGAAGGAGAGGGGAAGGGAGCAGCCAGAGTAGGGAAGAAAAAAAGGGGGGAGGAGAGGGTGGATAGAAGTGGAAGTAATAGAAGAGGATATAAGATAAAGGTGGAAAAGCGTCTCCAAAAAGACGTCAGTGTGTGCCGAGCTGGCTGACAGTGAATTTTTTTGGAAGTCAGCATGGTACAAAGAACATTTGAAATGGCCCATTTAACAGCACTGTACTCCACTCCCAGCCGTTGCCACCATTTGCATACTTCATATCAGATGAAGATGGATGGTGAAAATCAGTGTCACTGAGATGAGCGTTTTATCAAGGTTACACTATCCTCCAAACTCCTAAAACCTCTTTATCTCATCTCTGTTGTCGGAATATTAACTTATCAACACAATCTCTTTACAGCAGAGGCAGCAGCAATGTGAATTTATCAGCTGCAATAACAATGACAGGGAGGCCAGCTGGCTTTTAGAGCTGCACCTAATGATTATTTGGATTATCAATTAGTTTCCTGATTTTTTACATTAATTGATTAAGTGCTTAGTTTACAAAATGTCAGAAAAAAATTGAAGAGTGCCCATCACAATTTCCTGTTGCCTCCAGGGATTTTTTAATTGCTTATTTTGATCACCAACAGTAAAAAAACAGATATACAGACCAGTCAAAGCAAAGGTATGTCCATGAATAAACTGATTTTCTAATCGTTGGAGCACTAACATTTCAATGGTATTGCAATAAGAATGGCATTAGTTTGCTGACAGCTAGCTAATGTAAGGTTGTTTCACAGCATGTTTCATTGCATTTTCCATTTATCTGTACATAGCAGTTGGTTACTGACCAACAGTTAACCATAGCAGACAGTAAATATTAGACATCCCGAGTTAGACCGTGAAGCACATCACATCAGAGTTCAAATCTGGACAACTTCTGATTTCATCCTCTGACCAAAAACGCATTCCAACAGGAATCTTGGACACTGTTTGGCATGCTCCACTGGGCCAAATATGCAAAAGCGTGTTTGGAAAAGTGAGCAATTTTGATTCAAATATATGATGTGCCAGAGTGAGAATTGCAGGGAAAACATGATTTGTGAAATTTTGGGGGGTTTCTAATATGACAATATGCTACATTTATATTGCATTTCTATTTTTCCTAAAGTCCACTGTTTTTTTTAACCCTCTTAAACTGGAGCAGTTTCTGGGCATTTTTTTGCTCAATATTTCACTGTAATATTAAGACCTGCACCTCTATGACAAATTGAAAAATCAAAACGTTTTTCCAAGTATTCATAGATGTTAACAAAACTAGTGACAAATGGCAATTCTACATACTATGTTATTACTTTTTCAATTTACTTCCATTAGTGTCTCATATACTTACAGATTTTTTTGTCACATGACTGTTGGTTGCAGTTGAGTCACTAATTGCTTTATAGCTGCATTGAGAAGCACAGAATTTTCAGTTTTTGACTAAATGTGGTTGGTGCAAATGGTGTAAATTGGGCTTATGTTTATCAGACATGCAGAATAAAGTGATTTTGATAGCATATCACCATTTTAAGCTTAAGTTTGGTTAGTTTGGAGAGTTGAAAATCTGATGATTCTTTATGTTTTTCAGTGTCTGGCTGATAAACGGTGTCATTTTGGCAGTTTAAAAAAAAAAAAAAAGATAACATGCCTTTCAAACCCTCAGGTGGGTTTTGGGATTCAAAGGGTTAAACACAATAAAGTGTGCAAAAAGTGCAGGAGTCTGAAAACTTTCCCAGAATATGTTTTAAACTTATCTGTCACCAGTGAGTGTAATTCAACTTGTCAGTGTAACAGTTATTATTACATTTGTCACAGTGGTGTCACAGCACTGCAGCTATTATTGTGTGATAATGTGAGCTACAGTAAATTGGTTCAGCTTACTAAATACAAGAAAATCGTTTTGTTCCTGGAAGAATCAAATGGGTCTACTTGCTCTGAGTTTCATCCATATATGATTCTATAATTTTCAAAAAATTGTAAACAAACTAACCACTATATGATGTGTACGTTTGTAGCTCTGAGTGGGTGCACAGTGTAACAGCATTGTCTGTTGGCTCACTTGAATCAGGCTGTGATTTGCCAGAAATGTATTAATGTCAAGATTTCACCTCCTCCTCGACAATCCTTGCTCAAACGCTGTTCAAATCACAATCTATCCTTGTCTGAAGTCCATGTTTAGTGAAACATTATTCTACCTTCTTTGTCAGCCGACAGAATCCTTCTCTTTGTCTGCATGATTAGCTCCTGGTTCCTCATTACAGAGGAGTGGACTGAGCTTCTATTTCAAGCCTTTGTGACTCCCACCTTTACTTCAGTCCACTAGTCATAAAAATGTCATGGCAGCTACAGAGCACACAGGCCACAGTGAGATCTAGCAGGAATCACACGCTCAGGGCCAAATCCAGCAGGGCAGCGACGGCCAGTGGTTACACTTTAGAGGTCGGCGAGGAATCTCTGCAGACGACTTTCCACACGCTCACCCGTTCCAGCCTCCTGACATCAGCCTGAAAGTGACTTCAACCAAGTGCACATCCTCCATTTACTCTCCTGGTGTAATGTTGCACCGCTGAGAGAAAATGACACACCGTTTATAAAAACAGGAAGAGGAGCTAACTACAGTAAGCATAAGCTATTTCTGGAAGAGGATGTCTGCAAGTAACAAAGGGCTGTCAGAATCTAACGGTAGACAGTGAAGTAAAATCAGTTAAAAATGAATTAAAAGGCGACGTCAACGCAAAGAAACTCCACGTCTTGCGTCTGTGGTCGCACCTGCTGTGACCCCTACTGATGTTGCAGACGATCACGCTACACGCTTTAACTTCCCCACCACGTCTCTGGTGTCGGCGCTGGGAAGGCATCCAAACTCACAATACATTTCTGCTATGGAACATTTGTTTCCTTTCAGGGGGGCGCAGGGCCCCAACATGCTCCTTCTACATTTTTCTGTCCTGCCACATTGCATGACAGTTTATTTTGGGAAGCGCAGGTTGGCACCTGAGACACAAAGCTGACAAAGCACTCGGTGTCACTTCAATGAGGCCAGTTGGTGCCATGACAATGCCTCTGGCCATGCAGTCCTACAAGATGGACAACACTGCGCTGAATATCTTGGCAAAGTAGGAAAAGAGGCATCAGCTGTTTGCACAATTTCATCTTTAGAGGGGAATAAAGCAACGCACAGACTGTGGATCTGTCGCAGGAGGGATTCCACCTCAGATTACTGGACGCTAATACAATCTGAACTGGTGTGATGGACTGTTCACCCACTGAGGGTGTTTCCTTGGCTTCCACCCAATGCTTGCTGGGAATAGATCCAGCACATCCAGCTCCCTAAATACGAACAAGTGGGTAAGACACAAGCTGTATGAATGAGAATTTGAATGCATGCATGCAAAAAGAAAAAAAGCACATTTCCTCACTGACCAGTAACAGAAAATCTAAATGCAACTATTTAGAATTATGCTATCTCAACTGGGGGCAAGGCTAATGTTGCTAGCAGGTAGCAACACTGTACCAGCCTCACATGTCTTCACGATTTTACCGCCTATGGAGTAAAAGCTAAAATGCCTCAATGTTAATTCTGGGCAAATGCTGATATGTCATTTTGAGTACTGCAATACAAAGCACAGTGCCTTCACACCGACTTTCAGGGGACTTCTAAATGGTAACTTTTGCTGTTTCCTGCACGATAAATCTTTCAAGCATCAACACTGTGATATACGCATGTGTAATATAGTCACATCACAGAAAGCATGTTGAAGGAAAAGCAAAAGAATTCAAACACACAACACAGACTTTGTTGACTTTCAGGCTCCACATGTGAACAGCAAAATGGGCAAGGAACAGAAGAAAAATGCTGAAAAGGAAGACTTGGTTGCTAAAAAGAAATGCAACTTCTGTTGTAGTGCTGCACAATAAATGGGATATTAATCACAGTAATGATTTTGGCTTCTCACAATTAAACGAACACGATTGAGTGAGATATTGACATTTAAAATGCTCCACTCATTGAAAAAAAGCCAATGCAGATAAAAATCACTTGGTTTTCAGCTTGGATAAATCTGACATTAGAAGTCCTTATTTCATCTTTTCGTATATTTTCCATTTTTGAGTGAGCACTTTTTGTCTACAGATAGACCTTCTCCATATTGTGCCACCATGTTTTTACAGTTGCCCAGAACAGACAAACAAAACATTGAGTATAGGGATGGCCATTTGCGATTCTACATTCAAGCCACTCTCCTAAATGCTTGAAATGGGAAAAATCAAAGAAGTTCAATGCGATCTCACTAATTGACGCCACTAAATGCTACACACCTTTAAGTGTTTGTTTTGTTTTAATGGATGATGATGATGGATAAACACATTTTTTGTACAGGTTCCCTTCAAATGAAAATGTAAAAAAAAATATATTTTTGGGTATTTCCTGCCAAGGGTCATAAGTTTGGGCTTTAATTTAAAGTAATAGAGGTGGAAAAAAACCCACCATTTTCACTTCTGAACATTTGTTCCTTCTTCATGCTGCTTCTCTCCATTTGACTGAATAAATTTGAACGGCCAGAATGAAAACATCGATATTTTCTTGACAGAACTGCAGCACATGAGACTAAATCCAGCCTTTGTTTACCATCAGAATAGTGCAGTCTCCATTTACTGTACAATTACAGTTAGGATATAGTGTAGGTGCAGCTTAATTTTGGGCATATTTCCAACTAATCGCCCCTGTGAGCCTGTTTTCATCAAAGCTGCTGGAACGACAAAGAGATGAGCAGCAGCGGTGGAATTGCGACCTGCATTAGTAATTATGAGCCTTCATGGGACACTTATTGTAGCTGCTGGTGAGGCTGAAAGAAGAGTCAGCAGATCTGTGGACGCCACTGCTGCCAGTCACGGAAATCTAAAGGAGATTGACGATACACAGCAGACATTGAGCGTTGTGTAGTTTTACGTTAAGATGTGTAGTTGTTCAGAAAGTGTGATACGTTGGCCTCCTAGCAGGACCTCGGAGTTCGGTTTCCCAGTTGTGGGAAATGTAAAATGCTACTTTCCAGAAAATGAAGTGTTGTATAAATACACTACCTGCCACACACACACACACACACACACACACACACTCTTGCCTGAGCAGTGGCTGCGTATCCTGTTTCTCATAATGCAGCGGCGACTGAGTGCAGATAAGATTACTGACTGCTCCAAAAGCCCGCGTGCACACACTCATAGGCTCGCACTGTAAAGTGACAGAGCAACTGCTTTGCTGTGTTAAATATCAGATGCAAATGAAAAGAGAAAATCTATCATGACTCTAATGTGGCCTGATAGGAGGGGGCGCACTCTCCTCTGAGGAGCCGAGCGGTGTGAGGAGGGTGATGTATGGAGGAGCTGGATGAGAGGTGAAAAGCGTAGCGAGACGGACGGAGGGAGGGGTGGATTGCTGGGAGGGAAGGGAGGAGGTGAGGGGCGGCAGAGGTGGAGGGGGGGCCAGGCAGTCCTGCCAGACTCCTGAGAGCCCAGGGCAAAAGTGGAATAAATGTTGATTAGTGTTGATTTTGTCCAACGAGCACCCGGCAACTGACAGTGGGACTAAGCTGCAGCGAAAGGGAACCATTAATCTTGGTCTGGTTTAAGTAGTGTATATTAATTTGTGTCATTTCCACTACGTGGAGAGAGGCCTCTCTCTCCCTCTCTCTTTTCTTTCTCCCTCCCTCCAGTGTTTGAAAGCTGTGGCAGCCGAGCCTCCTTCATAGTGAACATACAGTGGGAGCCTGGAGGTGGCGTCTGCAAGTAGCAGCAGGGGAGAGCGGAGGAAATGAGATTCCAAACACTACATTATGGAAAATGAACTCCTGGGGGGTTGGTATGGCAACCACATTCAAATGTGCCATTGCATGTTCAATTTAACGTGCATAACAAATTTGCAGACTTGATTAAATTCGTAACATATTAAGGAGGCCAGTATAGAAAAAAAAGCAGAGCAAACCTGCAGGGGCTGAGATTGCACAGAGAGCCTTGATCGAGGTAAATGGCAGAACAGTGATATTTTAGCCATCGTCTCTCGGCGCCGAGCACAGGAGTCGACATTCAGGTAAAAGATTGAGGCTCTTTTACAAGTCTGCTTGGATCTTGCCTTCCTTCTGTAATCTCCGCACTGGCAGGGCTGCTCGGAGCTAAATGTAATTTTTCTACAAACTGCATTCCAGTAGCCTTCAGTGAGGAGGAAAAAAAACATTCATCAGTTCAGGAAATTCAAAAGTTAAAAATATAAAAACGCGGTAGTGCTTCCTTTGCACAAGGATGAGGAGACGATCACAGCGCACAAAACTCTCCTGGAAAAAAAAATAGATCGCTTTCCTTGTACATGTAATGTCAGTGTTAATTACCAAATCGCAGCACAGTAAGATTCCTATAATTAAGCTCCTTAATATGATTAACATGTATCAATTAGGCGACTGACAATTTGCATAATGTATAATGTAACCACATTGTTCTATACTGTAATGGTATTAACTCGCCATTTACAATGCTGTCACTCACTGATGATTCTGTGATTAGGATTCTGCATCAAATACAGTGCAGAAAAGTCCGTATGCTGGTTAATCACAACACATTTTCCCCCAGTTGTCGACATCCTCGGAGCAGAATTAGACTCCAGCTCTTCCTCTCTCTCAGTGGATGATTAAGCAGAGAGATTGGGGAAACAGCTGTGGCGGCGAGCTTGGCATTTCTCTCCCCCTCAATGCTGCTGTATCAGCACGGGGGAGGAAGGATAAGAGGGAGACAAAAGCTGCACGTATCGGTGTCCGCCGAGAGACGATCATGAGAGGGGAGGCACGGCCCCGTGACATCCACGCCGCCATGTAATACAGTACACAGGAGGCAGCGAGTACTGTTACTACCTGCTGGTTTACACTCACACTGGCTCCCAACATGCAACAAATGTTTTTACAGCTGCGCTAATGTGGCTTTCTGAAGCTGGTAGCTAACCTGAAGATGTAACCTTCTGCTGGGTATCATCACATTAGTGCCACAGAAAACTGTTGGAGCAGAAAATATTACTACAAACTGATTATAAAAGGTCATTTTTCACCACTTCACAAGTTAGAGGCCATGCAGTTAATTGGCATACAACCAAAAGCAACAGTTTTTGATGCTCAATAATGTGTTGATTATTTGGATTAGTGGATTATTTGGTCAGATGATAAACTGTCAATGTTGATCAAAACTTTCCCGAACAACAAATTCATATTTTCTTCTTTTGTCAAGAGCTGCAACAATTCATCAGTTAATTGATTAAAATGAACCTGTACTATTTTAGATAATTTTATAACCACAAATGTCCCAAAAATGGATGATTCCAAGTGCTCAAACATGGGAGTTTATTTTTTTTATTGGTCTTACATTATAGGAAATTGAACGTTATTGGGTTTTGCACTGCTGGTTGAACAAAACAAGACATCTGATGAATGTACAATGCATTTTTCAACCAAATGATTTGATCCATCAACAAAATAATTGTTAGATTAAACAATGACAACACCTATATAAGTGGCAGGTATGAAGTTTATAATGATTTAATGCAAAAAAAAAACCCAAAAAAACAGAAAACCTTCATATTGGAGATTAGAGCTGCAAAAATGAATTAACTAATCAAATAATTGCCAAATACAAAATTAACTATCAACCATTTCATTGATGGATTTGAGTAATTGCTTATTTTAATTGTAAACATTTTCAGATTGAGGCTTTAAAAAATGTGATATTTTCTATTTTCTTTCCTCCTATGTGACAACAAAACATTGACGGACGTTTTATCACCATTTTATAGTTCAAACAACTAATCAATTAATCGAAGAAGGAGTCGACAGGTTAATCGACAATAGAAAAAAATCATTAGCTGCAGCCCTGGGTGTGCTGCAAAAGAGGATATTTAGCATTTTTGCTTCATAAATTTATTGCCAAAATTGTCTGTGATGTATTTTCCCTCAATCATCTCGTGAGTGAACTGACCAACAGTTTTATCGCTGCACGCAGCTGTTTCACATTTTAAAGATTACATCACAGTGGATCACCTTGAAGGCTGCTTCAAAGTGTTTTTACAGTGACGTGCGGAGCTGCGCTGAGTTCAGCCTCTGTATTACAAATAGGCAGATGCCAAGCAAGTCAATGTAGTGTGGGCTTCCATGCACCTTCCATAATCAGACCTCTGGCTCATTTCATCCTGTCAAACACTGCCTGGCTGCCCTCTGTAAAACACCCTATTTTCACCCTTCAAAAAATAACATTACATCACTCGGCTAGTCATTTTTATAAATGGAGGATCCCCTAGGCTTGAAACCTTACACTACACAAACACGGGCCACGAGAAAGCTGGCCTTTTGTTGAGGTTGAGAGGAAAAAAATTAAACAGCAAGTCAGAGCGGCACATTTACTGAGCAGCTCAGTCAAGGAGTGGTTTTGTTTGACAGTGCCAGAGATTTATGATGTTGATGAAGTGTTTACAGAGGTCAAGGCGGCTCATTTTCCAAATCAGTTTGTCAAGCATTTGCTTATCTAAAGAGGCTTTTTCATCAATCACGGGGAAAAAAAAGTGATGGTGAAGATCCAGACAAAATAGCCCACCTTAAAAATATCTGTAACTAAGATAGAGAGATTATTTGACATCTCTATATTTACCAGCCTGTTAACTTTTAGAATTCAGTTAGTGAGAGGTTAAAGTTTCATGGCCCAATAGCAGCGGAGTCACACTGTTGGATATATTTTTGGAAAGTGTGCTGTGTTAGTCTAAACTCTAAAACAGCACACCGCCGTTGCTAGGATGAACGCTAACACAGACAAAACCCTGCTGTTTCTACCTTTGCTCCACCTGTTTTTGGACACATGCAGTCTTGTAATTAATATGCTTTATATATTTTATGCTTTGTCTCCTCTTAGGAATGCATTATGCCACACACACACACACACACACACACACTCATGCACAGCCTCTGAAAAACAGCATTCCTTTGAAGTAAAATAGACGGCCCAAATATGCCTGGAATGAAACTGGGTAAAGACAGAGCCGATGTCTGTCAAAAAAAAAAAGGAACAAAAACAACAAAAAAAAAGCCATTGGTTTAAATAAAGTGTTCCTTCCTTTCTCCTTTCCTCCTGGCTGTTGCTGCACTATTGTGCTTGTTTATACTGCACAATATTTCTGTTGGCCATCGCTCACTTCATCCCAGTAAAAATACACAGAGCGGGTCACAAGTTCAGGCCCTAGATCAGCGCTGGCATTGTGTCCTGCAGGTGCTGTCAGCTGCTCCGGGGACGGCCAGGGATGGAAAATATACACGAGCAAACATCAGATCTGTGGACACACACTGTCTCTGCACTCTGATGGTTCTGGGGACAAAGCGAAAGCGACTCAGCTGCAGCTCGGAGGAGTCACTGGAGGACACACTTTCATATGCTTGAAGTTGGTTACGATCGGTTTAGTAGTAATTTTAGATGTGAACAAGAAAATTACAAAAGCAAAACCGCTGTCAAAGCTGAGCAAACAAGATCTGTCAAAGATAATTGCGCAACAAAGTGTTTAATTTACATTTTATTTTACTACAAACACAACAAAACTAACTCTTTAACAGAAGAGCCAAATTACTCTGCTTTTCCCAGGTCAGCATCACAAAAATCTACTTTTTATTAATAAGAAATCTGAAGTTAAAATTACACTAAAAATTTTGAAAATTCTCAAATAAATTGCTCTGTTATAATTCAATTTTTAAAAAGGAGAATTAGCCACTAGATGGAGCAACAAGCTGCGACTGTTTCAAAATACTATAATTCAGAGTGTTCTATCTTTCAGTGACAAAAGACCAGTTTCATAGTTTAGTTATCTCCTATATAAACCCCCCACTGCCAAACAATAGTCATATGACAGACACAACATTTAATTTCCTATTTTCCTCATGTGTAACATTCACTTTTTGTTACATGGTAAGAAATTGATCCTTTTCACACTCTGTACTGAATTTACACTAAACCTGACTGCACTGCTCAAACTCACTGTAATAATCACGATGATTTCCATGAAACCGCAGCAACAAGCAAAAAACAGTAGAAAAATATGTGGTGTCTATGGTGTTACTCCACACCAAAAACTTTAACAAATTTGCATGTTTAAATAGTTAAAATAAAACCAATCAGCAGTATGAACTGCAGTAAATGTTTCTCACTAAGACTGGAACAAAGTCACCTGGATAAAATGAAAATGTGCAAAAACATGACAAGCGGCAGATCTCCTGCGTAGAGCTCCACAAGCTGCACCTTGTGTTTATAGGTTACCAGCTGAAAGAGAAAAGAAAAGGGTGTGCAGGCAGGAAGAGGTCCAAGTCACTTTGTACTCTCAGCAGAGCCGAACTTTGGATGAACTCCGAGAAGCGCCAGGGAGTAAAACACTATGCATAACTGTGTCACTCCCCCTCCAAAAAACCTAGCAAGACAACAAAAAGAGGAGCGAGCCAGCAGGCTTCAAAAGGCCCCCCTGCTCTCTCCTGAGGCAGTGGCCGATTCAAGATAAACTGCCAGGCTTGTTGCAGGGGAGGGGAGGGGTTGGGGGGGGGGTTCAGGCGGCGAGGTGAACTTCAATGAAAACCTCAATGAAAACATCCATGAAAGCACCAGGCGAAGGGTGGGATCACACACACGAGGAATAAACAGTCGCCGCCGACACAAAGGTCAAGTATGAGCAAGTGCAACTTTGGAGACAATGAAAACAATATCATCTTCATCCTCCACCCATTCCATTTGATTTCATGCACTAATGAGTGTGAAACACACAGAAAGCGCTGGCTCTCGCAGCAAACCGGTACGCTTTGGCAACTCAATATCTCAACTAGTGTAAGTTTTGAAGAGTCCTATGGCACATAAAGACAGGCAAATAAAAGACAAGATGCACGCTATCAGTCTGGAGTGCACTGGGTTCTATCTGTGCCAATTTCAAAAATGTCACGGGGAAAATGATTTGGAAACATGACTTACGCCTCCTATGTTACGTTATTTCTCTCCTAGCAATTATTCTGCTGACATGCTCTCTCACAACTGCTTTAATAGAGAGACACAATACATAATAGAAAGAGACGTATTCACCAGACTTGACAGTTAACTCACAAGGGGAGACATCAACGTGCTCGTGACAATTTTTGCTCAATACTCCCTATTATTCCACAATAGCATCAAAAAAGGCCCTCATTCATATTTTGACACAATAATTGATAAGGACTGCTGGAAGTAATTGTCCACAGTTCCTATTGTGAAACTGCTAAAACACGCAGACAAGGAGGAAACACACGTCGTACATGTCACTGAAATTTATATGGCCAATTGTGTTGTGACTGAATATCCAACATCAGGTTTACCTATGTGAATTTGAGGCTGAATAGCAACGACTGCTGATAAAATAACCCCCGACACACACACACACACACACACACACACACACACACACTAGCACACACTCTCAGACAGCAGACACTGAGCCTCTGTGGATTTTTTTAAAACTGTGTGCACTATTGTGTTGCTTTAGCCCGGGTCAGGAGAGTTTGAGGCAACAACAGAGCAAAGTTTACCACTCTGAGGTTCTCGAATTAAAGTGCAGATTAAATATGGACGTACCTGTTTTTTCTTTGATTTCACACAAGACATTGAAAAGAGCTGGCTTCATTCTGTGACAGTTCAGAGCGTGTTTCCTGAAACAGAAAAGTGGCTTCATGAGCTAACCACGGCAGGGAAAACAGAACTCATCCAAACCTCTTGCAAATTGCAGGAGCTGCTTGTGATCATTCACTTTTTTTTTTTTTAAGGTAAATGCAACACTGAAATTACCGGTAAATACAAATATTATAACTATTTCCTAGAGGCACCTGTATGTGTCCGCATATGCTTCAATTTATTCAGCTTTATCTATTTGTCAGTCATTTTAAAATCATACTCTGACCTGCTGTGCTGTCTCAATAAAACAAGACATTTTTAAACGTACAACTTCACCTTCACTAAATTTAATGTGGAGTGCACAACATGGATCTTGAATTATGTATCGCATGCAAGAAAGTTGTTTTGAATTTGCTGCAAAAACACACTTCAGAGGCAGTCTGGACAGTTACTCGGTAATTTCCTATTTAGACTAAATGAAGAGCTTCATCTGTGTTGTTAAATAAATGCAGCTTGACTGAAATAAAGTGCTTTAAAAATACCCTCAGCGGGCGACACGTTGGCAATAAACACCATATTCATATTACACTTTAATTTTCTGTTTGAGCGCGGTGGTCGAGTTATTTTAATTGGAGTGCTGTTTTTGTCGGCTTCTGCACCAGGCAGTGCATTTACAGTTTTACGCACAGGGTGTTGAAATTTTATAATTTCCCAAGCATGCATATCTATATATTTTTTGCATTCTGTATTTTTTTTAAAATTTATTTCAAATGTATTTTTCTATTGGAGCCCAGTTTGCCGCCGCCTCCTCCTCCTCCTCTTTCCTCCTGACAGCGAAGCGGCGCATGTCCTTTACCTGGCTTGGGCTTCGTCCAGACTCTGATCCGTGATGGTCATAATTTGCTGTAAAATGTCTCCAATGTCCTGTTTCCTCCCGTCGCCGTCCGTTCCTCCGGTGCCTTCCTGCATATGCTGCGGCAGGCCGGGGTGCCCTGCCATGCCTACCCCCGTGTGAGAGTGCATCAACCTCGGCTGCTCGTCCATCTCTTCTGCTTCTCTTCCTCCTTATCTAATTCTCTGTGGCGCTCTTGCTGCTGAAATCCTGCAAAAATACATAAAAGAAGAAAAAAGGAAGGAAGAATGGAGGAATAAAAAAAATAAAAAAATAAAAATCCCGATATTTTGCGCTGCGCACCCGGGGGGTTTCCACGCAGGAGCGTTTTCTCACCGAACAGTTTTTTTTTCTTTTTTTTTCTAAAACGGGGATTTCAGAAAAGGGGGGAAAAGCGGAGAGAAACGAGCCCTCCTGCTCTCTGACTGTCTCTCTCTCAGCTGGTCGGAGCTGAATGTGAAATCTGATCTGAACTGCTGCTGCCTTCACTGGAGAAGGGTGTGCGTAAAAAGAAGAGAGGCTGCTGCTGGTTTCTACTACTAACATGCACGTTTCTTGTAATGTCGCGCAGTGATCCAAACCCCCCTTTCTCTTCTCTCTCTCTCTCTCTGCCTGGCAAATTATAGAGGAGGAGGAGGGAAAAAAAGTGGCTGTAAGAAATAGGAAGTGTGGATTTATTTCACTCACTCCATCCTCTTGCTTTTGTCATGTACAGTACAGGCTGGGCAGGCAGCGACACAGCGGAGAGCACGAGAGTCAGACTCCGCCTACGCGACATGTTTGGGAATATACTGTAAGACCATTTAGCCCCACCTTGAGGTGCCTCTCATGAAACGTCGATCATTGGACTGTATGAGTGGGATGCAGAGGAGAAGCTGGAAGATGTGGCTGCTGCCTTTACAAGCTCAGAGACAGTATGAAGTGATGGATGGAGCCCCAACTTCAAATAAATAACAGCGACTGAGACAAGAGGTCTGCTTCAGTCTGTCCTTCTGACCTCCGCCGGAGCCCCCACTGGCTCCACAGGAGACCATTTCATCTCCAAGCTGTGCCAAGATAAGGTGCACCAATCAAAACTACTGGCCAGGCCTTTCTCATTTGTTAAAAATATTAGATAGATAATGCGCGTGAAGATTTACGACGGCAAAAATCCATCCGCTGATGAGACACGTAATGAAAAACACCTTTTGGATGTCATTAATATTTCATGTTGGTATCATAAACAGAGTCCTGCAGTGAGACATGCTTGTTTTGTTGCAGTAGCCACTTTGTTCAGTCATTTTCAGGTATGTTGCAGGGCTCCGCTTGGCTGACTTTGGCAGGGTCCTCCTAATGTAAGGCGGTGACCCATGTTGCGCAGCCAAGCAGCAAGGCCCGAGTGTGTCTGGCCAGGCTGAAAAGTGCCCTTCAGGCCCAGTGCTGCCTCACTGCCGCTGCTCCCCTCCACCACTGAGAGCCATTCAGAGGGAAGAGAGAAGAGGAGGAGGAGCAAAAATAATAATAATAAAAAAAGCTCCAGTGTGGAAGTAAAGTATGAACAGCGCTCTACAAATCACCGGCCTGGATGTAGCACACTTAAAAAGAAGCGTATGTAAATACATAACAGTGTGACCGTGTTTCATCGTGTGCAGTGTCAGAAGAAACAGCTGCTACCTGCGACTTCACCTTTTCCGACTCTGAAATTGTTTCAACAGATTTTAATTTTTACTGAAACATATTTTGTAGAATGACCAACTAATTTCATAGTAAAGTATTCTCAGATGATTAAGGGCACCCAGTGGAGTTTTCTTGTAAACAAACTCTGTTCATATGAAACAGTAACCTCGTCGGCTGAAAACAGAAGCCAACACAATAATACCAAAACTGCAGTTCCACAAGAGGCTGCCTCCAAAAGTCAGTCATTCTCAACAGATTTCCATGTTAAATCATCCAACTTTACAGCAAATATAAACATGTTTACAATCGGGTACAAAAAAGTATTTTGGTGTCATTAGCTAATTTTACCATTCGTGACAACTGTACAGACAGTGATTTTTTAAATAACTTTCCAGTTTAAATTGTATTAGAGCTAAAAGTTAGGAATAATTAAGGGTTTGGCTGCTCTCAGTGACAGATAGGAGCTGCCACAGGGCAGTCCATAAGATGAGTCACGGAGGACGTTCACATGCCCCACCTAAACTCCACTCATTTTTGAATTAGCTGTAAGTTAAGAGGAGTCCGGTGCTGCCAAGAGAAAGAGGGCCGCTGTCACCACACTGTGATTGAAAACTGTTCTGCAGGAAACCAATGGGTGACGTCATGGAGGGTTTATCCAGCTTTATGTACAGTAAATGTCGCATCCTTGAGGTCTAACAAATGTATCAAATACATTTCCTTCCTTATAAACATGAGCTGCATAAAAAAGGATGAATGTCACCCATAGGTTTCTATAGAAATGGCTTTAAAACACAGAATGCATTACAATATCTGGTCTACCATGACAATTAGTATGTCAGAGAAAGATTTAGTACAACCCAATACATAGTATGTCAAATACAGCTTGGAAGAAATACTTGTCCTATCACATCCTGCATCACATTTTGCTGAATGTAAGCCAGCCTGCTTTTCTGGATATTCTGACCCATACAAGGTACATCACATTACAGTGTCTAGCAAGACTATAAACAAGGTTGAGTCGCTGAGAGAGAAAAGACAGGTGACAACGTATTTGGCACATGACAATGCATTGTATTCCAGTGTTACAAACAGCATTCAATTACATTTTAATCAAAATTTTACACTGCAGACCCCAACAGATATATGAACAAGAGGGTCAAAGTTCAATTCAAAGTCATGTTAAAGCAGTATGTCCGAATTTTACATGCAAAATGCATCCAAAAAAATGACCTACTTTGTACAGCTGCAGTATGTACTAAGAGAAAAAAACACAAGTATATGATTTGGAATGCAGCTTTAGTGTGATGGCTCCAATTGTCACCATTTTGACAGTCTGACTCTGACAATTATGAATAATTTTAAGCGTTAATACAATTGAAATGTGTGGGTTTATCAAAAATTCACCCTGTGTACAGTTGGCACATATGGGGAAATTAGCTATAGAGACCAAAATGGTTTTTGTACCCAGCTGTAAACGTGTTTATTTCTGTAAAGTTGAACATTTTAACATGAGGCCCTATGTAGAATGACTCACTTTTGGAGCCAGCCACAAGTGGACATTGAAGGAACTGCAGTTTGTCAGCCCTGGAGATTGTTGCTTGCTCATAAAACATGAAAGAAAAAGACTTTTTGACCCTTTGAGAAAAGCAAATTGTTTCTATTTGTGTTTGCTTGTTAGCAGTCTTTGTCTATACCGCATTTGTCCATGCAGAGCTGCACTTCTTGGCAAGTTACTCCCACCTGTAGATCAGCAGAAGAATGTGAAACCATGAATCAGTATGTGTATATAGCGTGCTTGTGCGTGTGCATGAAAGCAAACAAAACAGGAATCCACTTCATTGTACCATTGTGCTACTAGCGATCCAAAACGTGATGGGGTGCCTTTAAATATTCATGACTAAATAAACATCAATGAGTGCTGCGAAAAAATATCCTCAGGTAATATTTACGCTCAGCTAGTCGCAAATGTTATGACAGTGTGATTGAAATGTTGCTAAATCCTGATTGGCCTCTGAAATTTATGATATCATCACATTCAGACTGAGGCTGATCTCCTACAAAGCAGTGAGAGGCACAGATACAGAAAATTTGAAACACTGTCAGCTTTGGTAGTGTTTATAGGAGCCATGGTTGTTAAAGAAAAAAAACTTTCAGAGAACTTTAAAATTAATTTATTTTTGAAATGCTTTCACATGCAAATGCATCAGGTTGGAGACTTGAGAACCCGATAAGTGACATGAAATCACTCTCAGATGCCGCAAAAGCCACTATTTTACCATCTTATTAAGGCTGTTTCATAGTAAAACATCTCCTGAATGATATTAAACTATTTAAAAATCATCAAGCTGCATATTTCTCCCCCTTGCAATTCAAAATATACAACTGGAATGCACCCATTGGAATTCCTCTGTACAACCATTAGCATATTTGAGTTTGAAGCGTAGTGGCAGTGACATCTCAGACTGTCTCCCTAAGCCTCAGGTGGAGCTGCAGTGCAATCCTGGAGCTAGGTACTCTCCCTGTAGGAGCTCCTGTGAAGCAGCAGCTATGTAAATTGGGAGCAGAATATGTATGATGGATAATAGTAAGTGTGGTAAGTTTCGCTGCCATCTGCTCAGTAGTAGAATAATGAGAATACCTGAGGGGGTCTCTGTTACACCAACATCCATACGACTCCCCAACATCTGCTAAGCTATGTTAGCAGGGCATTTAGAAATCTAAATATATGCTGATACTTTCAGGCTACATGGCAAGGCAAACAAATCACAGAGCTGGCAGTGATCTTCATCCACTCGTTGCCAGGCTGATGCATGATCAGCCACTCACTAGTGATAAAACAGGAAATGCTAATAGACGTCCTGTAAAATGCTTAATTTGCAGCGGAGACATCAGCCATATATTATGGAGTGTGGGGCTGAATACATGAATTTCCCTGAGCAGAGTGCCATCTACCCTTGTGGGATTCTGTGAGACCGTCACAGCTATTAAAAGTAACAAAGGCAGACTCTAACCATGGTGGCAAATATAACGCCCAGGTGTAGGACACGACAGTAGCTTCGGCTCTCACACCTCTGCACTGTAGATCTCCAGGGCAGCAGCAGAGGACAAAACCTGACTGGGAATAAATCATAAGATACAGCTCGAATGATGTCACCTTATTAAATGACTACTAAGAAAATGACTTGTTATGCATTTAGATATTTAGTGGTCTGACCTAATCTGCTTTAACTCGCATTTGCAGTCAGATGTGTTCCGCCAAACGTGGTAGTGGCTGATCTGAGCAACACCACAGTGAATGTATTTGAGGACAAAGAATCCTGCTGAAGGAAAGCAAAGTATATTATTTGGTTTTGTGTTTTGTTGATAAAAAAAAAAAAACTAAATGCAGTTAACAGATAAATTTGTTTCTTTGTCTATATTTTGAACAGTTCATCTTTTTAGCAAGCGCTTGAGAAGAAGTCAGTCAAAAACAGGTTGCCAGTTTATAACACAGCTCTCATACATGGACAATTGTAAGTGTCTTATACCTGGATAAAATCAATGTGATTTAATAAACTATGTTTCTGTTCGTCACATCCTTAATCTGATTGGATGTTTTAGTTTTCCTGTTCTACAGGCAAATCAGGTTCAGACCTACTTCTGTCCATAGGCTGGTGGTGATAAGCCGTAAACTTGGCTGAAATGACATTTGCAACTGATGCTGTCTGCCTGTGTCATGTGGACATAAGTGCAAGTACTGTATACACAAACAAAACTAATACACCTACAGGGATATAGTAATTCCACTGGAGTCTTCCATTATGCATTTCTCTCTTCATTCATTTAGTCCATTCACACAACAACACGTTTTGTTCTCCATACATGGAAGACTCAATGATTCAGTGGATTCACCAACTTACATACAGTATTTAGAAGAGAAGCGACAGAGGGAGGCCTCATTATCTGTAAGTCATGGTAGCTTGATCCTGCAGCAACTCCAGAAAGTATTCAGACTGTTTGGAATGCTACAGCTACTGCTTCTTGTGTCTTCTACGGTCGGTTTCTGCAGGTTTTCCTAAAGATCTGGAATTGGACAGTTCCAAAAGATCAGATGAGAAGCATATGTGAACTGCCATCTTCTGGTCTGTCTACATATGTTCTTTGGAGTTTAACTCTAGGCTATTCAAGGACAGTAGCAGCTCCTCCGGCATTGTTTTGGCTGTTTGCTTTGGTACAGTCACGTGATAAAAGCTGAACCATTGTCACAACTACAGGTCAGGTATTCAGCTGCAGTCATCCTTGTCTCGGGTTTGACGAGTCTCCCTGTTCTTGCTGCCCCATAGCATGATGCTGCTACCACTGTATGGATAATATTAACAGGTGATGAGTAGTGCTTGCTGTTCAACACATAATGCTTAGAATTTTTCCCAGATTGCTCCAAAGAATCCCTTTCCTCACGCTCTCACAGTTGTCAGAGTTTGACAAACTCTACACAGGTGTCACGTGTCTTTTATCCAGAGTGACTCCATCCAGCTGCTGAGATGGTTGTCCTTTCAGGAGGTTCTCCATCTCTGAAGAGGATTCCCAAATCTGTTAGCCAGTTCGTTGGGTTCATGGTCACCTCTCTGACAGAGACCCTTCTTGACTGGTTGCTCACTTTAAACAGACAGTCAACTCATTGAGGAGTTCTGGTGGTTTCAAACTTCTTCCATTTCATAAATATTCAGACCACTGTACTCTCAAAGGGAGGGACATTCTAAGCCCTCAGCTATGCCTCAATATCATTCCACCACAGATGTCTACAGAGAGTCCTTGGAATTCATGGCTTGGTGTTTGTTCTGTGTGAATGGTGGGACCTTATATGCACAGGAATTTCTACACTAGTAAGCAATCACATTCTAGACATCTATCAAAGTAAAGCAAATGAGATGAATCTGCTGACCACAATTTAGAGAACCTCAACAAAGTGACAGATTAGATTCATTAAGTGAAGACTTGTGGGAAAAATCTTCAGTATTTAAAATAAAGGCACAACACAATAACATGTTCAAACAGTAATCTGAATACTTTCTAGAGCAACTGTACATTCTAAGGCGCATTGTACTTAGGATGTCAATAGAGGGGTGAGTTAAAATTCTACACAGCTTTGAAATATTCAGCTTACAACTAACTCAGATAGTCAACAGGCCCAAGAATCCTCCACAGGAAAAGCACAGAGGACGATTGGAGGACAAAGGGACGAGCAACCAGAGGTGGGCTGGTTTCCATGGCACCTGAGTGAGAGACCTTTCTGCTGCAGGCCCCGGGTCACATCATGTGATGAGTTTGTGCAGATAAATCCTCCCTTTCATCCTGCACAGCTTTCAGCCTGTGTGGAGGCAGCACTAATGGATCGGATTCATACACGTAACGCTGTCTTTGATTCTAATACATTTGGACTGAGAAACCGCCGCATGTGCACTCCTCAGTTGCTGTGTTTTCAAACATGCAACACTGCATATATGTACAGACACATGTTGCTACTAGAGGGCAAAGAGGTGACTTTTTAGCTGCAATATAATCTTTGTGTGTGTTTTTTAAATAATTAATATTCTTATGTCTCAGTCGTAACACCACTAATGAGTCACCACAGGTGGAAGTGAGATGGCATGGTAATTACACTCCGTGTGACCTGGCAATAAGCAACACGAGCTGCTCGAGATGCATCCTCTTTATGTCAGAATATAAAGTGTGACCCGAAGACTTTGAGACGAGCCTTCTCCTAACAATGCCTTAAGGTCTTAAGGCACATAATACATTACTGAGGAGACATGGAGCAGACAATCAATTGATCTGCCTGCACAGGTCTTAAGGATGCAGACAATATGATGGACAACAAAAAGTCTAAAGGCCTTTATATTGAATAGCATAAAAAATAGAACGTACAGGTTTTCAATTGCTCACACGATCGTTATAACTCCAGTAGAAAATAAAGTCACTGGGTTTGCCTGGTTTTCTAGCTGCCATGTGAGAGCAAGCATTAGAGGAAGATCCATGGCACAAGCTGGTTTGAGCAGAGTGAGCACCAGCGGAGTACATTCGGGAGGAGGTCTGAATGGATCAATACATCACAGAACAAAGGGGAACTGTGCTTCAGCAGGGGCCCCAGAACAAGACAGGCCCATTGCTCAACCACTGTCACTGTAGTGTATCGCAGGCATCTCACATGCACCTTTTCAGAGGTGGAGCCTCTGGTTACAGAGCAGGGATAAAGACAGATGTGAGGGTGGGTGGATAAACTGAGGAGACTTGGGACACAAGCAGTAGATAGACAGATAAACTACCACTGAGACAAACACTGAGCTTTATCTTGTTATGTAACAGTTTGTTGTATTAAGATCAATATTTTATTATATTGGAATCAGTGTGAGTTTCAGCCACAACAGGGCTGAGCAGTAGTAGCTTACTTAGTGGCTTGTTACAATAATGTGATGCATGTGTATTATAGGGATCAATATGTATTTTTAATGGGAAAAAAAATCTGCAATTTGACTGAATTTTTCCTACATAGTGGTTAGTTAACAACCATAAAACAGTAACTATAAAATGTAATATTTTAGGAAAAGTTACTTTCTTTAAACGGGTTAGAAATGTATTTAATTCAGAATCAATGAAATAACAAATTCAATAACCAGAAAAATGCTGGACAGTGGATTCAATAAGCAGCCAGACTGACACTGGGTTACCCTCTGGTGAATAAGTGTTGCCAATTTAATGGGCTGTTACTTTGACATTTTGGGGATCTGCTTGTTTCAGTTTCATCTCACAGCAACAGGACTGGCCCAAACCTACAGCAAATCAAAAACATCAAATGAGAAGTTGATCTTGGACTTGGTCAGACCCATCAGCTTCCTGCTATTAAGCAGCAGAACTCTGCAGCTAGAGTCCAAACAAAGACTCAAACAGCAGAGCGTATTACTCCATATCTCAACTACTGCACTGGTTGCACTGGCTTTGAAGTATTACTACCTGTTTGTAAATCTGGTCTAGGATGAAATTCCATCTTAGATCTTCTCGTACAGTATGAAGATGTGTGTTTCATTGCAGCTCACATCTGTAACAAACTACCTGATTGTCTCAGACCAGAGTCAATGCAGACAAGACCACCACAGCTTGAATTTCATTTTCAGAGCCACAGTTAAATTTTACTGCTGTCTTTGTAATGCTTCTTCATTTTTAAATCTAATTTGTTTGTTTTTTTGTCTTCTCTCTGTTCCTTCACCTTTGTTCTTTTGAATTTAGTTCATTAATTTACTTTTATTAACTAAATGCTTTACAATGCTTGCCACTTCTGCCAGGAAAGCAGTGAGACTACAGTTGACTGTTCCCAGCATAACCCTGTTAGGTCTTCTCATCCAAATCACAGCATAAAGCAGGTAAGCGTGTTTCCCAAAATGTTGGACTATTTCTTTAAACCATGATATCTCATTTTCTATTTCTACACTAATGGACCTGAAACAAAGACGACAGGTTGGCTAATGAAGGATTATAACTACTGTAAAGAAACCATGATGAGAAATTGATTCATTGATTAATTGATTGATTTGTCAAGTGATTTGCGGAAAGCTGGTGTATTCTATGGTCAAAATATAATTTCTAAATAATCAGAGACCAACATCGTCTTTAAGAAGAGTGTTAATTGCCATTTCACATGACTGTCCATGCAGGAAACTGGAGTTTGTGTCATTCACCATCTCTTTAAGTTGACATATTTTATGTACAAATCTTTCCCCTAAACCTTACTCATACTATGGAAGTGAAATGAAACTTACCAGAGAAGGTGCACTGCTCAGATTTAACCTGCATTAAGTGGTGAGCTTGCAGATTTCAACCAGGGGAACATGATGTGGCTACAAAAAGTGCAAAGGAACGAAGTAGAAACATGTTCAACGTAGCAGACCACCTCGCTCTATAAATAAGGTCCTATTCTGAGGAAACAAAAATAAAACAATTCATAATTTATTAAAAAGTAATGAAAACATTACAATGAATAGTACTACCAATACTATGAAAAGGTACAAGAAAGTGATTACTAAAAAACTGTACCTTGTTGAGAATTAGTCGCCATTCTAATTATTCTACTTGTGCAGTGATACACTGCGACCAGTGATTTTTTTTTTTTAATGCTGGTAACACTCACTGGAGGTCCTGTTGTGTGAACGCGTCTTGGACTGTCTGCAATGAGTGCCGAATCTACTTTACTGTGTGACCATTGAACTTGAATTTCATTTTGGGGAAGAGAAAGAAGTCAATGACAGACAAATCTGGTGAGCAGACTGGGTGGAGAGCAATGATTGTGTTCCTGTGGCCAAAACACAAGTGTAATCACTCTGCTGTGACCAGCATATAGCAGCACCGTTGCACTGAATGTTTGCCCTCATACACCTCAGGACGTTGCACTAGAGACCTTCCAACTCTGCGGGATGAATTCATGGTGCACAACTGTGAATTTTGAAGAGAACAACTAGCATGTTCCTGGTGCTCCTGACCTCATGCAACTCCTGGTTTTGGAAACTACAATTTTTAAACAGTTAAAACTGCTGTTTCTTTTCTTAGCGGTAACTGCAGACCTGTGATGATCCTCCACATAAAGGTTGGATCATTCTGATTGCTGGCTGACACAGAACGAGGTGTTTGATAAGGTCCATGAACAAATTGCGCACCTTAAGCACCTCTAAAAAACATGTGCAACATGGAGTCTGATGTTAATAGAGTGACGTCACACAACATCTTCACTCATGACAGCTACTGATCGCACACGACAGAGTCTTTTGGTAAACTCTCGTGTTATGCTTCATTTCAGCAAGTATGTCTCCCTAATTCCCAAACACTGAAATGTGGTTTTGCTAAATATCTTTTCTGGCAGTAGAGCTGGCATTCCACTTCCTCCCAAGTCTCTCAAGGAATTGTGTGTCTTTTGTGTAACTTTGTCGGCTCAATGCAATTAATCACCCAAAAGGGGAAAAGCACACAGTTTGGCTCTTCTCCCAAACATTCAGGACGCATTTGATCGTAACAAGTAAAGAAATTAGTTTTAAGGAGAGAAGTTAAATCCCTGCCTGCCAAACATCTTTGCACACATGTAGAAAAGATCAGACAAGCTCCATCTCTGAAGCATACTAAAGAATTAAACTGTCTCAGATGAATAAATGCCATAGTTAGAAATGCACTGCAGTAAATCACAAATATGAAATCGCATGTCTCAGGTCAAAGGAAATAACTGAAATGACTTACATTCATAGAATTCCTCTTTTTTATTTAGAGCAGAGGCTATTAAGCTGTGCCTCATCGCTGCTTTTCCACCTGACCAATCCCTAATATGATAGATACAATGTCAGCCCATCACATAAAGGTTACTGACAGTCTAGTTACCCTTCACACACCAGTGGCTGCATGCCCTTTCTCTCATTCATTTCAAGACAACTCCTTTTTTTGGCTACCTGTCATATTTCTTACAATATTGTTTACCTCTCATGTCAGTGCAGGTCTGCCATGTTTTCACAATGTCTTATACTCCAACCGGCCATCTATTATAAAAAGGAAAGAGATCTCTCAAGTGAACTTTAAAAAGACCCCTCCTTTCCTCTAAATCCAACCTGTTCAACTTTTGTGCTGGTGGGCTGCATGGGGACGTAAATGAAGCTATAATCAAACCCAAGATAAATTAACAGGCAAGTGTTGACTCAGCGTTTTGTTGCCCTAGCGATCCATTGACCCTGAGGGAGAAAATTGAGAAATGCTCGTTTTAATGCCTATCCAATATATACGGCATCTACCTCGAGATGGGGCTGTGCAATCAACCACTAATCCATTAGACAGAGATGTTTTTCAAAGATTGACGCGTTATTGTGCTGCTGTCTGCACTGGCTCACGTTCAAGGTTAACCTTTTAGAGACGCCTGATTGTTGCTAGAAGGTTAAACAACACATTAACATGCATTAAAATATTAAATTATGGCTCCATTTACTATATGAGAGAAAAACAACAACATAAAAAAGGCTTTTAAAATTATGAAGGCAATTGATAAAGTGGGTGGCTTGCAGAGGCGTTTACTCTGGGGGGAAATCGGGGGTTGTGGAAGTGAGATGGTTTTCAAATGGGCAGACCGGGTGCAGTTCTGGCAGAATGAGGGCTTCTTTTATTGCTGGGTTAATGAACTGATGGTGAGGTCAAGTATTGAAGCCTTTGCAATTAAGGTGACTTTTCCCAGAAGAGCCGGCCAATACACAGGATGAAAACAAATTGAAACAGCCACCTCTCTGGCTGACATTTTAGTTTGCAGTAGGCTGCGCAGCAAAGGAGCCTCTCAGAAATAGCTACAGTGTGGTGCCTGCTGCATATAAGCTACATCTGTCTTCCAGCAAGAGTAAACCCACACTGCAGGAGGCCGGACAGAAGCCCTTCTGTGTTACAGTTTATTGACAGTGGGAGGACTTTGAATAAGTGATGCCTCCTGACTGATGGAGTGAAATACAGCCCCTACCTTGTAGCAGAGGGTAACCAATTAACTAATCTGAGCGTTACAGTAGAGCTACAGTGGCAACACGCGCTCCTTCCCTATCTCGTCCATTTAAGTAATTGAAGGATCAGGGAGGCTGTCCTATTTTAGCCATTATAAGAGAGCAATCCCATCATGCACGTCTTCACCCCCGCCGTCCCATCTTGAGCTGTCTCCCGTCAAATGTCCCTGACTGACACGCATTTCCTCTTTAAGGGTCCGTCAGCACACCAAGTTCAATTTACTTTGCGCGGTGCCAGTAGCGGCCAGGGTTAGGATGCAAGAAGCTACAGCGAGGTTTGGAGGAGAAAGGAAGACGAGCTTAGAAGAGGGGGGATGGTGCACGAGGAGGAAACTGTGAGGAAGAAGAAGAGGAGGAGGGAGGGACGGACAGAAAGACAGAGGAAGAGAGAGAGAGAGGAGACCCTGTCACTTGGAATCACCATCATGGAGCAGGTGAAGAGAGATAAATGTCAAAGGACTCTCGGCGAAATAAAACAACAACTCGCCTGCACTCATCCAGGCAAGCGCGAGTCAGCCACAGTTCGTGAGTCCTTTGGCCTCTGGACTAAACAGACACATGGAGATGCAGCAGAGAAGAAAATCCATACGTCTCGATGCAAAGTGGAATCGAAAATAGAGGGCAGCAGGTTTGACTAATATGGACTCATTATACATAAGCAATTCAATAGGTTAACCCCAATTAACGCTCAAGTGCGTGCCGGTTCAGTTTTTTAAAGAAAGTAGAATGCGAGAAGTATTCGTTGTTGTGATGGGAGCAGTTATACCTGGAAAGGGCACCTAAAAGTGCAGAACAGACTCCAAAATTTGGTCCCATGTGTGGAGAGTGTCACAGCTGCTGTGTGACAGGTCCTCCTGCAGGCCCAATTCTCACAAACACACCGAGGCTGCTTTTATTAACACCAGCACCACCTCCAAAAATAAATAAATAAATAAAACACAGAGAGAATGGAGCCAGGACTCTGGAGCCAAGTAGCTGTTGCTGGAATTTTTCTGGCCTAATTTGCATTAATAAAGAGGCTGTTCCTTGTCGGAATGTGTTTTATCCAGCTCAAAAAATCCCTGGGCGATCCCTCTCCGCAGAGCACTGGGAGAATCCGACTGTCAGAGCCGACAAGACAAATGAATCCTGGTGTCAGCGCAGAGTGGCTCCGCGTTGACAGATTGAGAAGAACTGTCCCTCTGTCGACAGGCATGCTTCATTTTCAAATTAATAAATCTGAATAAAATATTTTACCCTTCATTATGAGTGCTGCCGCTGTGACAGCTTTGCTGAACAGGGCTGGGATGTGGCTGTGGGGGGCGGTGGTGGGGGGGTTTGCTGCCAGTGAAAACAGCTTGCACCAAATCCACCTGGGTTTACGCTGTGTATTTATAATGTTTGCATGTGTGCGTGTGTTTATGATGTGTGGGTGTGCTTCTGTTTGTGCTTTCTTTTCTTTTATGCACATGGGCTTATGTTTTTTTGTTTTTTTTCCTCCCATTGATCCTCCGCTCACACATTTTCTGCTCAACACGCTCCCCGAGCCCCCCACGTTCCACCAAAGAGGATGGGACAAACAAAAATAACTGGCGCCGCTGCGGTACAGTAGTGATAGATTCCTCACATATTCTCCCCTCACACCTGTACAGCCATATGGAGGCACGTCAACATGGCAAAAAATAACTTTTCAATCTGATTGTTGAGCATCATGTAAATGCTGAATGTAGCTTTTGGCTTACAGCAACAGAGCAAAATGTGTCGCTTTACTTTTTCAGCAGCGCCGCATGTGAGTCGATTTAACGAGTCACTTGCTACAATTACACCTTTGTGTGCGCCACATGCAGGCCACAGTCAAAATCTATGTATTAACTAAATGCAGACGGATCAAAAAGTGTTTAGCTGTGAACCAACAGACGAGTCTCCCGGCAAATCAGTGTGGTGGGTATAAGTAGATGTTGAGTGACAGATTGATGGGGTGAAAGACATAATTGCTTGAGATAAAAAGGAGTAGAAAGAGGGGGGATGTATAAATTTAACACACAGGGCTCATAATCCTGCAATATTACCCCTCTAGGGTGAGAGAAGGAGGCATAAAGGAGCACGGTGGGTTGTATCCAGTCAGTCATTCTGGATGCTAAATTAATATGCAACAGCAAACACTAATATGCCCTTTGAGGAGGCCCGGCATATTGTGCGAGACTTTAAGCTCGTGAAGTTGCCTGAAGGCAAATTCCTATGAATAACATAAAATACAATATCATGCGCTGTAAATTGTGGGATTTTTATGGTGCAGTGTATCCTGTCAGTTGCCGTTTGCTCTTTTCTGTTGTCTGTTTTTGTGCAAGTTTAATAAAATGATAGTGTAGTATAAATCCAATAGACAATATTTCCTGGTATGAAATATTCAGAGCTTATAATTTTGCCAGAAACGCTCACAAAACACAAGTAATGACAGTGTACACTACATAGCAACAGTGCAACACAGAGCGGTGCACATGAGGACAAGAGTGATCTGTTCAATGTTCACTGTGTGAGTGTGAATTCTGGGAAAGTGGCTGCACTGAAGCTACACAGGAACCATTCCTGAAAGGTATCCCATTTCCTTTAATCAGTGTACAGAAAAACAGTGCTATCCAGCCAATTAATTTGCACCAGCTGACATGTGTATAATAATGACAGGCAGCACAAAGGACTCCATGTTCCTCCTTATGTAGGCCTTCAATATTTAAAGAAGAGTACATGTTTTTGGCAAGGCTACGGCGATGCATGTCAGTTAAACTTCTTAGACGTCAGCCTTCCCTGTGAACATCACATCATCAAAGATGACATTTCATCAACTAACTCAATAAATAATAGAACACAGTGGCTGCCATTTGAACCTTGGGTGACAGCATCTGAGGAAATTGTCACCCTGTAATTTGTTTTCTTATGTCTTGTGTCATCTTTTATTAGAGTTATCACCTGTATATGAAGAGTCCCGAGTACAGTGAGTCTGTGGATACTGTATATATGTATATATATATGTGTGTGTGTGTGTGTGTGTGTGTGTGTGTGTGTGGGTGTGTAGTATACATATATGGTAATTAGATTAGACCTGGAAGGCAGAAGCCCTCCTTAAAATTTTCAATAGTGATATTTAAAAGACATCGACATGAGCCTGACTTGATTTGACATGCTTGCTTCGACCATAGATAGATAGAAATCAAGTAAACAGAGCGGACAGGGAGTGACAGCACTGTATTTGTGATCTCTTTCCAGTGGATGGGGATTGTTGGGGAGGGGAGCCGGAGAAATGTGCCAGCCCTAATGCCTTATGGCAACTCGTGCTCAGCTGATAACACAATATTTCATGTAGGGTCAGGGCCAATAAGGAGCCTTTTCAACACCACAGAGATGAACAGGGCCTGACTGGCATGATCAAAACGCCAGCTACACACACAAACGCACACACAGTCCTGAGAACGTACAATGATAATACAAATGATCTTAAACTGATGGAGAGGATGTAATAACGGCTTGCTTTACTGGAAGGTAGAAAGGTGGAAGGCTACACAGGGAAGAGAGAGTCTTAAGCAGCCTCCCAAAATGCTGCTTTCATTTTTGACTTGGCTGACTCTCTGTTGGCAGCCTGCATCAAATAAATGTAATGATGTTCTTTTATGGGATGGTTTGATTAATGTAACCTCCTATTTCAGTCTACTGTTGATTTAGCTTGAGAAAAATATGTAGGTCAGGGCTCAGGTACAAAGTTATTTATATTAGCTTCCAGCATATTCCAATTTTTTTTTTGAAAAGCAGGGAAACATTTGTCTCACATAAACATGTTACACTAGTGCATACCACACAATGTGAGGTGTCGCATAGTTTTGAACCACACAAAAAATCATTAATGGCTTGGAAGTTTTTTACAGCTTTGAAAGATGAGCTTAAACTTGGATATGACTGCCAGACTAAGATTTTGGAGGACAGTGTGAGTCGATAATGCATTTTTATTGGCAACTTTAGACCTTTCATGTTGATGTGAGAATTCACATTTAGAAACTGTCTGATTAGGTTTTGTTGTCTTCCGAAACACGTCACGAATTGCGCTACTGCCGCCATCCATCAGTCTTGTAGCCAACAACTCTAGAGGTTATGTTTTTACCATTTTATGCCACCAAATACTTTACATTTGTATTTTGTTTAAAGATGTTATCATCAACAATTTATGTCCTGTACAAGATCGAATGTCTTTTGATAAAGGATAGAAGTAATATTTATTTATTAAAACACAACTGTGGCTTCTGATAGATGCCAAAAATAATTTTGTGAACCCCTTTTTCCTCTATTCTTTCTCCTAACTATAGATCCTTGATAGGAAAAGTATTATTGTTTCTCTAATGCTCTTTAGATCCAAATTAAAGCCACATACTTGTGCAGCTCTGACCACAACAAACAGTGATGTCATGGTTTACTGAACACACCTTGGAGTAAACATCCACAAAGCTGGAGACATGAGAAAACACCAGACCTTGGGAAAAGCAAGGTTTTCTTGAAACAGTAAGTTGTGAGCAGTATCTAAATAAATTCATTACATGCAGTTAGATGGGTCCTCCTCAAAGCAAAGGTAATCCTGCTTGATTATTGTTTAGCCAAAAGCTGTCTGGTATTGAAAATATTAGGCTTGGGGTAACATGAGGTTTGACTTGATTTTCATGGGTCCACCCGAACACGAGCACCCAAGACTTTCCATGAGATTAACACGGGTTTAGATCCACATTTTATATGGCCAGTCACGTCTGGGCTGGGTTCTGTTCTATTCCAGGTCTGTGTAACATTATGTGTAAAATAATGATCAGACAGTATTGGTCAGGAGGGTAAGGGTCAGAAAAGGTCAGTCTCAAGGACAACAGAGGCGATAATATACTAGCAATGCTAATGTTAGCAGCCTTGGCAATGGAAGAACTAGTGTTACAGTTCAAAAAGGTGAACAGAGTAAGGTATGTTTATTAATGCAGCAACAATGAAAAAAATGATTCCAAAGCAAGCAGCTGGACTCGTAAATGAACTTGGACTTGTTAATAACAATCAAGTCAAATGTGTCTGTGTCTTCCAGCTGGATTCGGGTTCAGGTTTCTTGGTCCTCAAAGGGTCCAGTTTGGTTCCAGGAAGTTTATGTGTTTGGGCATAAAGTTTTGGACCAGTAAATGTCTCAATGCTGAGTTTGATTATACAGCACAAATACTGTACTATCTCCAAATAATGTTCACAATATGGTGAAGTTGATGTTTTTGCTACTTAAGGCTGTCAAATTTAGTATCAAATCACACCAACATGTGTGTATCATTACCCACTAACACTTTGTTTCTAGCTAATGAATGGAGGTACGATATTCATTTTCCTTTCATCTTTCTTTGGTATTGTTATTTTCGAGATCTAGTCACTTTGTCATTATGTTTGCCCACTAACAACTGGAGAGTAGTTTGTTGAGAACTGTAGGATTGAACAAAAACGTTAAGAGCATACTATAAAGGATATTCACAAAAAAGTAATGCATAGATTCATACAAAAAAATTCCCTCGATCTCCATCAACACTTATGACTCATTACACCCTGTCCCAGGGTCTTATGTCTCATTGTGCTGATTTCTTGGCTGCAGCCTTTGGGCAGTAAGTGCGTAGCCTCCAGCCAGTAACATTGTGCTGGTGAGGTTTGGACTTTATAAAAAGGCACATGCCAGACAATAGGCAGCTACAAAAATGGCAGACACAGCGCCAAACAAATGCAAATGCCAAATGGGCAAAGGTCATCCCAAAATGAAAGTGAATCTGGGGCTGGTTTTTAGCAACGGACAAGCACAGAAGACCAATTGGGGATGAAGAGACGCAGTTAGCTGGTCACTCTGTACGACTTTAAAAATCGTAATGTGAATTTGGGGTGTGTGCATCACAAGAAGAAACTTCACATATTGCTGTCTCTAATGTTAGACATGCACACAGAGATTTTAAGATAATGCTGCATCACACACTACACATTCATGTCCAGAAGGTGGAATCAGGGAACAGTGCATCAGCTCAAGCAAACTCTTAATTTTTAATATCTGTATCTAACATTAGCCTCAAGAGCTAGAATGTGTAGCGTTGCTGGGCAACTACGTCTGGGCACTTCTGTGACAACAACTTTATATATAAAACATGATTGAGGTCATTAGAGTGGCCTTGAGGAATCTGCCAGTGGTTCAGGAGGTTTTAGTCTGAATATGTGAACCTCTCAGATTACCGCATAATCTGGGCCAAACAACAGTTCTGACAAATATCTGAGAATAGCTTTCTCCTCCAGTTGTTAGGAGGGGTGAAACAGTAGTAAAAATCCTGTAGTGTGAGCCCTGCATTAGTTAACTTGCTAAGGTAAATGCTCAGATCTGATGGATATTGCTGTATATTTTAGGTATACACACAGATGTCGGTTTGAGAGGAGTGAAGGAAACCATCTATGTCAAACTGGAGCAACCAACTCTTAAACAGCGTACAGTGTCTGGAACATCCTTTGTCACGTACTTACAATGCAGTCTTGAGATCCCTTCTCAGAAAGTTTCACCACCAGTATCATTGTGAGACAGGCGTGGGATTTGGGGGTGACAATATAAATCTGGAATTCCCCATCAGTCATTTCAAACTGAAAAAGCTTCTTGGATAAAAAGAAGAAACATTTTCAATAACTAAAGGGAGTCCAGTTACTTTTTACTGATGTGGTTAATATCAGCACCAAAGGCTAACAAACTCCTAATGAAACATTACATTACAGTTCCATTAGCGTAGAAGTAAAATCTAACGGAAAGCCTCGTGTTATTACCTAAATTATTGCAGTATTAACTAGCAGCATAACATATAAATTATAAAACAACATTCTTGTCCTCATGCCGTTCCTGTGTACTGATAATTGGATTACAGGCCAAGCAAGGGTTAAACCTGTAAAGAGATATACGTACCTCAGCTGTGACCCCTTGCTCTCCAAGGTATCTCTCCCTTGCAGGATTCTTATTCAACTTCAAACTGACAGTGTTTTTAATCTTTTCTTTGCTTCTCTCCTGGAGATTGGGGAAACAAAAATCAATACTCTGTGGCAGGCGATCTAGAAGCCTGTGAATTACAAGGCCTAGACCTGCCTGCGCCGCCTGCTCGGCAGCCTTGAGCAGGGGACCATGGGAGTATCATCAGAGACCAAGGGGAGGTCACAGGTTCAGGTCAGGAGCACCGACAAAAAAGCAAGGTATTTACTGTCTGTGCACGAAAATGAGAAATAAGCTCCACACGGCACCGGGGGAGCTTCAAATCTTCTCTCTTCATTTTTTTTTTCTGCCGAGGATAGTTGTGGCCACCGCATTGCTCTCCCACCACACCTCTCTGCTGACTCCCTTTGGATGATATACTGGGCCTGAGCCTGTGATAATGCCCACACTACAAATCTGAGCGCAGAACATATCGACACCCGGGTCTGTCATTATCCGTTAATCACGCTGCTAACGTACGTTTCAATCCAGGCTTCTTGGCAGCCCACCAAGCTACAGAAATGACCTCCGATAAATCCACGGGGGCTATAGAACACATACTTTCATCTGAACTCCAGACGCTAACAAAACTTACACACTAAAACTCATCAAGACTGAAGCATATACATAGAACACAGAAAATGGTGATACTGTGAACTTAACATGTAAAATTGTTCAGTTTCTCACATATTCACTTTTTTTTGGAGACATAGAAATTGGGTTATTCCATTTGATTATCACATGAGCATTTCAAGTGACTATCAGTTTTGCCAACTTTAAATTTTGGAAATATGTTCAGTAATGAGACAACTCAGTAATTCTACGAATGGACAGAAAATAATAGGACCGTTTTTAAAAAGTGTTTGAATGATGCACTGGTCCATTTCTTATTAAAGCACTGAAATACTCAGGACTGCGTACTGAAAGAAGTGGTTTGTACATTTTGTCCGACCATGAAGGAGATCAAGTGTGTGTAGTTTATCATAGTAGAAAGTAGCTAAGTACACTTACAGAAGTATTCTGCTAAAGCACGATTTTAATGTACTTGTGCTTTGAGTTTTTCCCTTATATGCTTCTTTATATTTCCATCCCACTGTATTAGAGGGACATTTTGTACTTTCTACTTCACTACATTTATCAAACAGCTTCTACAAGATGCAGCTTTTACTAAATGGATAATACGATTAAACCGGTGATTTCCAACATATTTGGCTTCTTCCACTAAATCATGACTTTTCCTTTGAACATCTCACATGGTTTCATTTCAATAAATGTTCCAGTGTCTCATCAAAAACTAAAGATTACAGAAAAACTAAAAACAGATTTGTGGAACAGAATTTTTTTTCCACAAATCATGCTTGGAGCCCTCAGACTTATCTGTTGTCCTTGTATATAAAACTGGATCTAACGTAGTTTAAACTAGCTCCACCTGCAGCAGCTACAACAGGAACATGCTGTTAAAACACTGATGCTTCATTATGAATAATGTAATGATGGTACCATTAATAACATTTTGCTGCTATTTACTTGTAAGGGGAAAAAACAATTTTCATGCAAAACTTTAATATGTAATGGAGTGTTTTTACTTCACTGTATTGAATACTTTGCCCTCCACAGAATGGCTAGACTTGGAGTTGGATTGTCTGTTGTCTAAAAGCTACACAACGTTCCTGATCGTGCACACATTTCTGAATTTACCCATTCATGTAACATTTCTGACAGAGTGCACTGGCCTCTTCAGGCTGTGTCCAAAATATCCACTCACATGAATCAATTTTTAAATATGTTAGGTGCCAAAGTCTAATCAAACGAAGATTGAAAATTTAGAGTAAACAGTGAGTGAAAACAAAACTGCAACCCTACGAGTATTGGTCCCAAAGGGGATGTGAGTCTCCTTGGTGAGGGTTGGAATGTTGACCTCTGGCTCTTTCCGATCAGGAAGCCCTTTCCTACTATGTCAAAGTTGAGAAAATACATTTTTGGTTCAAATACTCAATGAGAAGGCAGTTTAGGAGCTATAGTGGAGATGGCATTGCCATTTCATGTGCAACCTTGACAACATGCAAAATGTGACTGAAGTGGTATCTTATTTATACGCAAACCCACAATACTGCATTGGAATCTCACACAACAGAGAAGTGTTGATGACACTGTTTAGACCAAACCACAGTCAATCCATTACAAAAACCTAATCAATTATTTAGGATGTGAGGGGTTTAATCAGATTTGAGGAATTGACAGAGTGTAATCCCTCTAACAACTGGATGACCTTTTATTCATCTTGTCTGCAAGATGAAGGAAAACTGTGGATGTGAGGTATTAAAAAGAACATGAATCTATGTTCTACAAGCAGTGGTCACAGCTAAATAACACACCAGCTCAACGGTAATATTATTGGCACTATTTTGTGATGATTTATTTTTTAATCTGTCTCGCCTGGAAATCTTCACCCCTGAAGGTGGTGGTTTGACTGGAATGTGGAATGAACTGGATATTTTGGAGCCAGTTATTAAACGTCCAGAAATCTTTGACTTTGTGATCAGAGCGGCTCCTTTACCCGGGATGGCTCCACGTCACTGCACAGTGATTCATTTTCCCTGATGTCATCTTCTGCTCGGGCAATAATCCAGCAAAGAAGAAAATATTGCTTTGTAAACACCGCATCATCCACATCACATCAAACATGGAGCAGCTTGAGATTTAATATTTTTCCTCAGCAAAAATAATGCCTGATTAATTTCTGCTTGAAAGTCCAGCCTTAAGCACTTTGATCAATATGTGTGCGACTACCTGCCAATGCTGGACTCACTGAGTAATTAGCCAATGTGCTTGGCGGGCCTGACAGGGGTAATGAAGTCACACAGGCTAAGCGCTGCCAGGAAGAAAATCAGCCGAGTCCAAGTAAAGATGGTTTCCCTTCAAAGCACTGAGTGTATGCGAATTGAAAGAAAAACCATAAGATGCTCAGATGCGCTTTAACATCACAAATCATCTCTGTGCCCACATATGTTGACAGAAGTAGAGAGCCCATTCATTTGCACAAAATTATTAATTCCATCCAAGATTGAGGAAGAGCGCTATAAATATCTGTGACCGCCTGATTGCTCTGCGAAGATCAAACGGAGACAAACAATGTACTTTCTAAACAGTTTGTTCTGAGAGAATTATGACAGAAATAACTGACAGCTCTTGATGAACAGGAACATCCGAAGATCAGACAAGTTTTTATTGCATCAGAAATTAATTCTAAAAATGATACATCACTCAATGGGTGTATTAAAAGCATTCAGCTCCCGCTTGAAGAATTCTTGATTTCCCTGACAACGGAGTCTAATTAGACCAAACACATCTCTGTTTGTCTGACTGAAATAACTCAATTATAGAAACTCCAAACATCTGGCTGCACACTCGCGGAATTGATTAGAACATTTTTTTCCTGAAATGATTAAATAAGACAGTAATCACTTTAGAGCCAGTTCCATCTCCATTAGAAGTGTGCAGAAGTCAAAAGACGTAGAACCTCAACTAATCCAATCACTGCTGAACCCACACTCCTCATTATGTGCTGCTGCATGTGAAGATGACAAATAATCAAATGCAACTGTGTTCACAAAACGGGTTTAGAACCACAGCCGTATCATATCTGCACTGGTTCTATTTTACCTGGCTTGTTCTTTCATCAGCAAAGCCACGACTTCTCATTGCTTTTATTTTTAGGTTGTTTTATTTGTGACAGATTGCACAGAGCTGCTCTCTAATTACGATCGCGCGGCTACATGCGATATACGCCGTTCGAACACCAGAGCAATTCAGACGTGTTTTTTCAAAAGGCTTTGGCCTGTGAGCTTGTTACCTCTTCTTCTCACCCTCTGCCACCAGCCCATTACCCCTGACAGGACGGAGCAGAGGAGGACAGAGCACAATCTGCTGTAGCCTTTAATTTCAGGAGAAGCAAGGAGAAAAAACTAATTGAAACTTTCTCTCAATGATTTGCTACTTGATTTGACACTGGACTTTGCCATTGTCACAAAATCAATACAGGCAAGACAGGCAGGGCCTAACTAGAAAGGGCTTTTGGCTTTTCATGCCGAGCGAAGGCGGGCAAGAGCGTCAGGGTTAAGTGATGTGTTTCTGACGCTGAGTGGGTCTGGGACACCCCATTCGCTCTGCAGCCCTCTGGAACTTGTGGGCCTAATGGCAGGGCAAATCGCTGGGGGGAAAGGGACCGACTCGCTGTGATGTGTGTGTAAGTGTGCACGTCTGTTGTCCACGTGTGACTATTTGTTTGTGTGCTGGTGCAGCGGAGGAAGCCTCTGGGGCATTGGATTGTTCATAAAGCCAAGCGAGGGCTGCGACATAATGACTTCACTCACCTCCCAAAATCAAAATTAAAAAGTGGGGGACCACCACGGACAAAGCTATTATCATTGTAATAGGGTTGCTGCAATCTGCCAGCTGTTGTGCGAGTGTACGCTCAGTGTGTGTGTTTGTGTGTGTGTGCTGGGGCCATCATTGTCTCATCTCTCATGTCACCTTTTATCGAATGTATAAATACAAATACAAGACAAATATCACTGCTGTCAGGCTAAAATCGCCAAAATGTCAACTTGACTAAAAGTGTCAGTGAAGTTAAAATTATAATCCGTAAGATTTACAAAGATTTACAGGACATTAAATCCAATCTTTTATACTGTTAATGGCCGGATTTTTCTCACCAATCAGTGTGTTTGTATTTTGTGATTAATTCAGACTGTCCAGTCCAGAAAGATGACAGTGTGGGTACAGACGGTGAATTATGAACCAATTGGCTGTGAAGGTGAAAGCAGACATACCGAGGCATTAAAGGGGCCTAAAGGTGTCAGTGTGCTCAAAACGAAAGGTCACCACACTTTAATGTAAAATTGTTTATGGCTGATTTGTCTTATGCACTAGTATGTAGATTTCTTTAGACTGATATTTCCCCCCTCCATTTACAAACAAAAATTCCATCTTCATAACAATTGTTTTTACAAAATGATCTATGTTAGTTTACATCAATAATACATCAAATAGCAGAGACGATTGTCAATGCTTTGTCTGGACCAACTAATGTTGGATACAGCCGTCCCAAAGGCTTTAGCATGCACCAGTTGTAAACTCGAAATTGTAAGAATGCTGCTGCAAGACTTTTAATTGGTATAAAAAAAAAAATAGAAAACATTACTTCTGTACCAACATTCCCTGCACTGGCTGTCAGGTAAATGCAAAATTGTTGATAAAGCCATGCATAAGTTCAAACAAAGGTGTATTTCTGAATTTCTCTTCTCCTTTATTGCCTCTAGGCCTCTAAGATCCTCAGAGCAGCTGCAGCTTCCTCTTGCAATAAAAGCTTCCTCCCCTGTTGAAATGTTCTCGTGTTACATGTTCTTAATAGTTTTTGGTAGATCTAAGCGGTATTAATTTTCAGTATTTTTTTGTGTCGTACATTTTGTCACTGCACAACATTTACAGCACTTTGGTCAACTTATATTGTTTTAAACTTGCTATATAGATAAACTTAATTTGATTTGTCATATATAATATGTATATTGTATATATAAATGTGTTTGCGTGTGTAATAGTAAAATTTTCAAAATTTCAGCATCAAATGAACTGACAGGATGTTATTGTTGCTCATTTTCGTCATAGGTTTTAATGACATTTAAATTGTATTTGCAAAGAGGCTCTTTGTAAAACATAAGACTTTGAAGATTTACCTCTAAATAGCTCCAATATGCAAAACAGCACGTCAGTTTCCCCTCAGTATGAATGAGAGTAATGAAGCCACTGACTCTGACTTCAGCATAAAGAACTAGTCAGAGAGGTTTGAACCAGGAGCCTGAGACCCTGAGAAGCCTGAGTAAATGCTCTTAGGCAAATAGAGAAGGCCATAGCCATTTGGGTAAGTAGCGAGCAATTACACATGAGGATGATTTAGGGGGATGCTGTCACTGTGGTGGGGAGGCAAGACCTCTGCAGATGAAATGAAAATGGCCCGTATAATGGCAGAAGCGACAACGCAGCCACTTTGGATGGACTGACTATTACGGCACGTCAACAGCGCCAAGAAAAAGAGCAAAACTATGAGGACGGCAATTAGAGAACATGAAAGAAAATGGATCGCGGTGCATCGGTGCAAGGGAGAACGTTACAGCAAAGGACTTCTGAGCAGGAGTTAATGCGGTGATTTATAGAATTTGTCATTGCAGACATGTATGTTATAAATTTCTGGACTGCAGTAATAGCCATAATGAGGTCACCAACTGTACAGTGTCATCTCAGCACTTTGGGGTTCAGACGCGGTATTGAGAAAGGTTACCTGACCGGCATTCTGAATCATTAACAGGCAGCATCAGTCACCAAACATTACCTTAATGCAAATGTCAGTCTGACTTTGGGCACGTCTTCATCTTGCGATGTGAGATTTAGAGCGAGAACAGCTAGTGATCAGTTAGGGAAGGTCATCATTCAAAATCCGCAGGCCCAGATATGAACGCTCATCTGCAGCGTCATCATCATCATTATCCACACGACCATCATCATCATCATAATCATTATGTAAATATGCTCTCAACATTTTGCAGTTTGGATCCTGGACGGCACAGCAGGCCCTGTCTTGCATTTTGCATGTGCATATTTCAGTGTTTTCCTGAGAATGCGCCGCAGCAATTAACACAGGATTAATTGGCATCTTTATCTCATTAGGGCCAATCTGATCAGAGTATGATGAGGTTTTGGCGCGCTCCCATTTGTTTAAACGGATTGTGGTAATTGCTGTCATTATTATGGGCTCTTTAGCGTCATCCGTGGGCCTCCTCTCCCTTTGCCTGGACCCCATAAAGCCCAGCCATGTGTCGCGGCTCAGTTTAGTTAACCCCTGGAATGAGCCCAGTGGTGCCGGCGTGTGGTTAACGGCCGAGCGGTGATTAGCTCTCACACATCAACTCATTAACACGTCACCCCTCCCCCCCTCAAACTGCCTTTGTGTTGTGTTCACTCCTAATTACAGTCCCACCTTCCCAAATAAAAACTTTACAGGAACCGTGTGGGAGGAGGGCATGTTTGCACAGCAAGGAGTTGACCAAAGTGGCGTTGACTTCGTCGTGCTGTGTTTTACAAAGCCCCCGGGTCTCGTTTGTCAATCCAGCGGCGATGCACTCCACTACTGTGACATGCTATAAAAATGATAGCTAACACTTTATAGACAATGAGAGGGAATTACTACCGTTTCACACGACGATATTAAGGTTTTGATATTAGAAAGTAGGAAAAGGTTTTCCCTACACCCAGAATGTATGTTTTACTGCATTGTCACATAATAAATATACTGTGGATCTGAAAGCATACAGCATCAAAAGACAGTATTTCTGAGAGAGGGAGCTATTACTTCACCATGAACTCAGATCTACAACCCACCAGAGAGAGGTAACAGACGGATATTGAGATATAGTGTACAATAGAAAAAGGGAGCCATTGATCCCGCAGAGTGCAAACTTTACACTTGCCGCTAAGTTCTCTGAAGGGGGCAATCAAATTTTATACCCTCGTAACTATTTCACCCCCACTAAATGTTAACAACTGTGCACTCACACTATATGGCCCGTCCCCTTTGTTGATGCACCGCAGTGATGAGCCCCATCTTCATGGATTTGCAATATAATAACAATCTGAGCCTGTAGCATGTAATGAGCCCTGAGTGTTTCACCTTGACAACCAGTGTCTTAAAGTGAATTCATAGGGCCGCACAAGTCAATCACTTCCTTTGGGTGCTCTAAAAATATATGGGAGAAGATCTATCTGTCAAAGGCTTTTGAACGAGGGCCACCCAGGAGACGCTCTGATATACCGTCCGCTATGCTTGACACAAACTTCGCATCTTGGGAACGCTGAAAATTTGTTGAAAGAAGACGAAGTGGGAAGCGTGACTATTGCTATGGTTATGGCCCTGGGCTGTTGTACTCCTTTCTTCCTTTTGTGTGATTACCAGTGTCCTGGCTGTGTATGTAAATTAGCATGTGGATGCCTCAGTATTGTGTTGGTGTCTGAACTTGAACCTGCTCAGCTTGTTCTTTTGGCTGCTTCTCCTTCATCCTGCCCGTTACAGAAACGGATTGCACTGTAATCCCAGCGCTGCTCTCCAGTAAAGCTGCACCAGTCATCAAAGCAGAAAGCTCAGTAAAACTGTGACCTGGGGTGGCTATGATTTGGTGTTAGCAGCTCCACAATTTCTCTCTTAGTTTAGTTTTTCTTGAATTTGGTTCATGCAGGAAATTGGGAGAGTAATTTTGTCACTGGAGGCTGAGGCCGGGTAGGGGTTTGCAAAGTTTCCAGTTTCAGTAAATAGTTTGATGCCATGTTTCAGGGTGCTACTCCCACCTGAAATGTTTTTTTTTTTAGTTTGCAAGTGCAGATAAGGCCCTGCAGAATTTAGTTTGAGTTCTTCTGTTGTAATACAGATTTGCAAAGTGAGCTTCAAAGTTCCAGTTAAGTTTTGTTTCGATTAATTCCCGTTATCCGACCAGCATCTACAACCCATTTAGTCCTCCCTATGCAATCTGTATTGATTTCTGTTATGTCAAGGCCCTATTATTCTTTAAAATCACAATCAGCTTTGGTGCCATTGCGACCATCTGGTTGTTACTTTCCTCTCCCCTAGTGAGCTGGTACTTTTGCTGAATATCCAAAAGAATACTGTAAATTCAAAGCGGCAGCAATGAAATTATTTGAAATGAAGCAATAATCCACAAAATCAAACTGCTGCATGTGTTTTGTTAGAATCTCACAGAAAAAAAAAAAAACAGCCAGTCTACAAAATAAAGACTCTGCACGCCCATACATGTGAATTCTATATTTTATAAAGTTAATTGGTTGCGACACCCTTTTAAGACCCTCTTACGTTTTCACTTTTCCGGTTTGTGGACCTCTTTTGACTTTCATAAAAAATTACATCAAGCTTTGACGCGAGGAGAAACAAATACTACTTGAGTGTGTCGCGAAGGAGAACCAGTCAAAATTAGACAACCATGAGCTCCATCGGAGTCCTGACAGCCTATTTTTATGTGACAGCAGCCGCCACCAGTTGTACCCACTCACCTATGCCTCGAAGCACAAACAAAGCTTTGATTCCCTCAAATTCCCCAAAAAGTGCCCCCCTCACATTCCTCCTCCACCGACAATGACAACACACTCCACCCTGCCACCCCTCATCTCCCCTAACACAATCTGAGAAGGCACATAGCCATCTGTACCTCCAGGGAAGCTTCTTCTTCTTCAAAGAGCAACATGATCAGCATTATGGCATCTGAAAGACTCCCTCCATGACTGGGGAGAGTAAATCAGTCACACAGTTGAAGACTGACACACTCAGAAAAAGGCATGTCAACACCCACAGCAAGGCTGGAAGCCCATAAGAACTTTAAACACATCCTGTCCTGTTACTGTCACCTCATCGAGCCTTTTTGTTTGTCTTGTTCTTCAGCAAGAGCCCCTGCATTATTATAAAGGACTTTGAAGGAACGTTTGTTTGGTTAAAATCTAGTACAACAGAAAATCTTCTCAATAGAATATAGAAAAATTACATGGAAGGGTTGAGGTTTGTCAAAAAGGCCCATTTTTAACTTTTTTTTAGTGGGTTATTGCTGCATCCAGTAACTGTACATCAGGTGAGTTGTTCAAGTTAATAGAGAAGAACTGAAGATTATATCTCAGACATATATCAAATAACTCGATTTGCTTTCAATTACACTTAAGGGATGCATTATTTTTAAGAATTACATAATCATATGGTTATAAAAAAGGGAAACCTGATGGTGACAATATTTTATCTTGTAGTAAAAATACCCGTGATGCTTAAAATGATCTCTGTTATTTCAATCCCTCCATTCAAAACTGGTATTACATTGAGTGATGACTCCTATTAAGTTGTGTGTTTTTGCTAACAATGACCCACTGCTGGTGGGCCTGGGATCTTTCTGCATGGAGTTTGCATGTTCTCCCTGTGCATGCGTGGGCTTTCTCTGGGCACTCCGGCTTCCTCCCACAGTCCAAAAATATGCTGAGGTTAATTGGTTGCTCTAGATTGCCCGTGGGTGTGAATGTGAGTGTGACTGTTTGTCTGTGTATGTAGCCCTGCGACAGACTGGCGACCTGTCCAGGGTGTCCCCTGCCTTCGCCCGAGTCAGCTGGGACGGGCTCCGGTGCCCCCCGCGACCCTAGTGAGGATAAAGCGGTGTATAGAGAATGGATGGATGGATGGATGGATGACCCACTGCTGGTAAGTCTCTGTTCAGAGTAAAAACTGAAGCTATCAGACATTTAAATGTTTCACTGATTGAAGTAGTGTAGCATGTTTTACTTTGTGTTCCACATCAGTCAGTGCCAGTTGATTGTGCCTTTGACAGTGCATTAGCTATATAAAGATGGATGAACTCTGACTTTTTGTTTGATTTTGTCTTCTCTAGGTTTATGCTGACTGCAGCTTTAAGCCTTTACATTTTCAGGGTCTCATCTCATTGTTGGGCATTGGTAATTTGCATACTGTTTCTGAGACTTGAACATTTCAACATTTACCTATGCAAAAGCAGAGATAACAGATTGGACCCACAATGCCTGCTGACAACATTTTTCAAAGACGTCTGTACTTCTGAAGAACAGCAGCATCTTGAGGCCATTTGGATACATTTTGTGTACCCCACTAATCTGTTCTTTGTATCCTTTTTTTCCTCTTTTTTGGCCCACGTCCATGTTTATCTGCAAAGCGGTGGATACAAAGTCTCACAACACTGAAAAGAGAAGTTTGTGCACAGAGCAAGAGGTATTGTGAAGCTTGGTGCTGAATGAATGCAGTAATTACAAGCAACTGCTACACCGTATGATAATTACACTGTCAAAGAGGACACGCTGAATTTTGACACCGTATTTACTTCTCCAAAATCAATGCACTCTCATCAAAATTTGTAACATTTTTCCACAGTACAAAATGGTACTTTTTTTACAAGAAATTTTAATATGCTTGTATCTTCAAAACATTTTTGATCTGGTTTTAAGATTGTAAAGTCATAGATCTACATCATGTTTCTTTCTCTCTGATTATTAAAAAAGTATACATAAGAAGGTTTATGATGTTTTGGACAAGATAGTTGCAGGACTTTCACTCAGGAGACTTTGGCTACCATTATTTTTAGAATTATTTTGTTTTCAGCTGCTCTTTGGATAGGTTGAGGCAACAAAACAAACCGATTAATTTTATGGAAAAACGGTCATCTCAGTTTTATAACCTTTTTTGCGCGCCACAGACCAGTGTTTCCATTACACATTTTGATGTGAGACTACGAAACAGCACTGTTTTGTAACACACCTGGTAGCTACATCTGCTTGCTGGGGTTCAGCCAAGGACATAAGCTGTTTTTCTGTCTGGTCAACATACAGGGTTAGAAATTAACATGTGCAGGCAGTTAACGCTAAATTGCTACTATGCTGACAGACTTGCATGCAAAAACAGCTGGCCAACGTTTGAAATAGCAAAATCATACAGTGGCATGACACCTTTATAATTTACCAGAAAACAAATGTAGTTGTGCTATTTCACTAAGTGGGTTAAATATTAATACCACAGCATAAGACCCCTAACAACATGACTGCTTTTATGGGAATAGCTGTGCAAGAGGAAGCTGTGATTTTATGTTTGTAAAGAATCAGTGTCACAGCTCAAATCCCATGTTTGCAAAATTCCACAGCTGACTGGTAAAATTCAGCAAACGATACACTGTCATGCATTTACATTTCGCTACGGTGTGCAATTGATGCAAAGTGCCACACTGATAAAGGATAAAATATGTAATTTTTTTGCACTGAGGCTCCATTTTTACTAGATGCACCAGGCAGCAGCATTGCAGTCCATAATGCAGCCAATATTGCAGTCAATAAACTTTGTGGGAAGCTTCAGGGATCATGCACTCAATTACAGCTGAAGCACTGTGAGGCACCGACAGCAAATGTCTCTGATGCAGCAGAAATATTCATGTCAGTGGTGCCCTACAGAATCCAATAGGCCCGGCTGCCTTTGAGGAGAGACAGATGAATAATCAGAAAAGGGGGATGGGGGATCCAACGCGAGAGGAGCTTTGGTGGGGGAAAAAAAAAGAAAAAAGTGAAAAAGCGAAGCAGCCTTTGCTCTGCTGGGTCTTTGAAGTCCTTCCTCCAGCAGACATTGGTATACAGACACACACAAAGGCACACAGCTCTCTCTCTCTCCTCCTCTGTTTTTTCTCAGCTTCTCTCTCTCTTTTCCCTCTTTCATCTCCTCCACATCCCTTCATCTTTACCCTTGGTTTGCTCCAGGGATCCCCCCTGTCCCCCAGTACTTACCACTCGCTTGCTGTCCAGGCTTTGATATCTGTTCACAGAAAGATCAACAGCATACTTTGGATCCATTTCTCCAGCTACCACGGCTTTAATAACGGCAACAAAGCCGAGGCTTTTCAACCGCACTGACTCACATCTATTTGTTATTCATAGCCACTATCATTTCCCCAAAGCACCGAAACATATGCATGTGGAGCTGACTTCATGATTTCTCTAAAACATGAAAAGAGAGCGTACACTGTGTGGGTTTCTCAAAAGTAGTGAGTACCACTCTGAACACAAGTTCTGCAAAGAAAAAGTTCATTGTGAACTGTGCACTGAACTCCAACAGTGAGCTCAAGCCAGAAAAAAAGCTACAAATTTAAGTGAATTTATACAAAGGATCAAGACAGATCTTGCAAAATTTGGTTTTAAACACCGATAAGCATCCAAAGCCTGAATTTCAAGCACAGATTCTGTTTTTAACGTGTGTGCACATTGGTGCGATGGTGCTCTCTGACCATGCAGACAAACGCAGCCTGGTTCTGTCTCAGTAAAGGTTCTGCCAGCCTCCAGGCCAGCCATCACACCAGGCATGAATCATGGAAATGTCAAGTACAAAGTCTGCCACAGAACACAGTGACAAGCTTCTGCACTGGGAGGCTCCAACCACACCACAGTAAAGCACAATACCGGAAAGGTACCGACATACTGGAGGTATATCAAAGATTAGCTCCTTTTATTCTCTTTATCAGTCGCTCTGAAAATGGGGGTTGTAAAATGATTTTCATATATCAAGTCAAACATAGAAATGACTAGATAAAGCATATTTTAGGCAAAATTTGAACAAAATTATTAACAAATTCTAAATCCACTGCTACTATATCCTGTATGTTTACATACATACATACATCTGCTAGCAGCCAACAAGAAAAAGCCCATGTTATGCATCTACGGGTATATGTGTGTATTTAGTGTGCATCAAGATGTTGAAAGTGCTTGAGTTTATAAAAAGTCTTAAAATGATGAATGTAATCACTATAATTGGAGTTTGGAGTAATCTGTAAATGTAGTACACAAGTAAAAAAAATACATAAATATAAATGAAACAAACATTTTTACTGTTTAAGTCCACATATGTCTATTCATCCATTCAGTTTTCAACCAACATTTATTTGAATTGAAAAACTTTGCTTGTTCTGTCAAATATTGCTATTTGACAAAAAATATGATTAATCATGATTAATTAATTACAAAGTCTGTACTTAATCGTGTTTAAAGGCGTGATTAAAATGTTAAAGCGGCACTCTAAATAGCTAATAAAAATACAATCTAGTGTCAGCTTTAGCTAGTTGTGTTTCTGTATGCAAAGGAATTCAACTTCACTGTGTGAGTTACACTTTAATAGAATAACCAAACTGTTCTCTGGACTACAGTTGCCCACCGGTATTGTTTTCTATTTAAGAAAGGGCTGTTTTTGTGGTGTTGCATAGAAGTTGTCAGGGTGGATGATGGGTTGGCAAAGTTAAAGACTTGATCCCGACTTGCTCTGATGTTATTCAAACGTATGTAATAATAGCATTGGGTCAAGGCAGCCCTGTTTTAGGAGCAAGGCTTTGTAGTATTTCAACAAAACAGAAGAAGTTGTGAAATTACTTTTTTTTTTTTACAGTGTGTATAATCCAGTGTCCAAAAATTACCTCAATCACGTGAAGGAAATGTGCTTTTATGAGGTCATACACAGTGACTCAAAAAATGACAGAATCTGTAAAAACGTTTCATGCGTTTTGTACTGCAAATCCTGCAGTTACACAATTTTTTCTTTTCTTTTTACTGCAAGTAAAAGTATTTCTTGGGTCCAGTTTTTGCAGTTCTGTCACAAATTAGTACCCTGTGGCTTTTCAGTTCACATCTGTAGTTGTAATGACTTGATTGCCAGAGATATTTAAGACATTTTTGTGGTATATAATAGAAAGTGAACAGGAATAGAATTTGACAGTAATAATGTTATATGACACATTTTTAATTTCATTTTTCACCAAACACTAATGAAAGATAATACTGTGCACATACAGTACATATATGCATTTTCTGCCTAAAAATAATTGCACACACAGTAGGTCAGTAGATGACATTAAGACGACTGCAATAAGAAAACTTACATGTACTACCCAGGTTGTTCACTTATTAAAAAAAATTGTTGATTAAAGCTGCGATGATTAAACCAGAGGTGACATTATTCCCTTGTTCTCGCTGAGGACGTACAGCACTAACCTTTCTATCACTTCACCTTGAGGAAATGGGCCAGGTGATTAGGAAAGTGTTAGTGGGCTGCTATTTTTACTCCTCAGCCTTTCTTTGTGTCTGTCTTATTTCATTCTCCTCCTTTCAGGAAACAAATTGTTAAGTTCTGGCCAAGGTGGCACAATGCTTTTTCAATTTACTTACATTCAAATATTCAGAGTTAAAAAGAATGTTACCTCCTTTACATGGTGGAACAAGCTAGCTGGAGTCAAACACCGCAAGAGCCAAACTTCTTACGGTGACAACAAATGTATGAAGCATCAAAATTTGATCTGCGACAGATTGCCAGCAACTGCAGCAGGTACACTTTGCCATATATGAATGCTCCTCCAACAGATGGATCAAAGATGTGCAGTGCACAGCAAATCTGGAACTCTTAATAATTCAGCAACTTCTTGTGTGACATTGACTGCAGTTTAGCTCACTCTGAAACTGGGCACAGATGGAAAGGCAGACGTGTCTCTTACAGCAAACACTACACTAACAGGAGAAGTCCCCGAAGAGAGCAGAGAAGAAGTGAAATAGGTAAGGACAGACAGACTGCAGCACGAGCCCCCTGAGACCCAGAGAGACTCTCCTCAGCTGCGCCTGTTCAGCTGCTAACAGCTTGTGCTGCTGTGCCACATGCTGCTGGAGACACTTCCTCCTGTTCACCAGTTTAATTTGTGCTGAAATTAGAGTACAGCCAAAACCTACCAGGTTCAAAATGAGCAACCGGACTGAAAACAACAAAAGTTAACTCACAAAAGCGCACTTGCCGTTGCAGTGTTTAGTGTAGCGTACAGCACAGATTGGAAACTGAAAGCTAAAAAGTAAATTGATGCGTCTGAATTGGCTGCACAGAATCACCTACTGCTCTCAAATTTCTCCATAAGACATACTTTCACCTAATTTAGTGGCATCATCATTTTAGAATTTTTGGCTTTGTCCCATCTGCTAGAAATCATTTTTTATTTGTTTATTTTTTAAAACAAATGTTTGATCAGATCATCACAAGTGCATCTACACGGGCTTTTAATGCATTTTCCTTTATTTTTGACCATTTTACTAAACAAAAATATATGCTCAGAACAGCCCGTCTGGCACCAACAACCATGCCACGTTCAAAGTCATTTAAATCCCATTTCTTTCCCATTGCAATGCTCGGTCTGAACTTTAACAAGTTGTCTTGACAACGTCTACACACCTAAATGCATTGAGTTGCGGCTGGGATTGGCTGATAAGCTATTTGTCTTAACAAGTAATTGAACAGGTGTACCTAAAAAAAAGTGGCCGGTGAGTGTATATTGTGTAGTTCTCTCACGTTAAGGCTATCATTGTAGTGGTATTTTACTAGGTCGTTCAAAATAAAGCTTCTACATATATACAACATTTTAAATTTGCCAACAGTGGTGATCCTTTGAGTCCTGATATTTTACAGTATTTTAGCTTCTAACCGTTCTGCACTGCTCACTGTGAGACAGGAAGAGAAGCTGGTTTGCAGGCAGAGATTAAACTAAACAATGGAGCTTCTAAGGAATGCAGGTTAATGTTGCGCAGCTCAACTTGAGTTAATCAAAAGCCACATTGAGGTCAGTCTCCACTGCTTCTGTAAATGTATATTCCACGATAAATGCAGGTGAGGATTTATTATTAATAATCCTGTGAAAGCTGCTACACACAGACATGTTTTCACACAGACATGTTTTTTTCTGTGTGCTTGATTGGGTTATGAATATTGTTGGACTTTGTTTGGAAAGATACTTGTCAAAACCAAAAATTGCAACATTCTGGAAACTGACAGTTACAGCAGACCTTTTTCTAGGCAGAGATTTTAATTTGTGACACCAGGTAAACCACAGGCATTCTATAGATATTCCACATCGTACAGTTGTACAACATCTATAAACTAGTCATTTTTACATTTTGCTGCGCATCAATTTTTGAAAGATATTTCACCATGCAGAATGTATCTTCTAATATCTTGTCCACAGGTTGCTCCTTTGTATAATGTTTGTCAGCAAAGTTGCTTTTTTCATTGATCAAATATGTTTTCCCCCCTCTCGGTCACTGTTGGCATCTCCTCTATGCTCTTCCTCCTGCAGTTCAGCTGAAAACTCCCTGAATTTGTGTCACATGAGTCAAAGCTATGTCCCTACTGGTTTCTCAGTTGTGCTGATGAGTGCAATATTTTTGCTTTTATACAGAATCTGGTGCAAATGGTTTATATGTGGCTGTTTTTTTTTTTTTTTTTAAAGTAAGGTACACAGAATAAAGTGGCTTTGATGAAATGGCTATTTTAAGAATAAATTTTGTTATTTTTTCTGACTGATCCCTATGTCACAAATGACCTAATCAAGTTGAAAGTTGAAAATCTAATAATTTTTTTAATAAATGGGGTAGTTTTAAGGATTTAAAAAAAAAAAAAAAAAAAAAGATAGCATACCTTTCAAACTCTGTCTTTGTTAAATAGAGTATTTCTCAGTATTGGCCACAATATGTGCTACAGACATCCAGAGAGGAGCTTTAAAATTTGAGGCTGTCGGCACAGAAAGCACTCTGACTGTAAACTGGATGCTCATGCTCACTCTGTAAGATTTTCATGATGTTTGTTTTGTTCTCTGTTCTCTTCAAGCGGTTTCACACACAATTTTCTTGGTTTGACTTTTTATGTTGTCTCGGCAAACGCAGGACACAAAGCAGCTCTTCCTTTTGCTGTCGGGAGGTCCTCATCCTCCTTTGTGCTGCACATGTGTGGAATGTGCCATCATAACCCCCCAACTGGAGTATTTATAGAGGTGCACGCAAGTTCACTTTTCTGAGTTTGAGTCTGCAGCTGTCTGCAGAGGAAACCATGAACTGACCTTACTGTAAGTTACATCTCTGTGAACAAACTATGGAGGTCAGTACAGAATAAACCCTTCACTTGGAATGTGTGAGGTGCAGTCAGGTACAGTCTAATAGGGCAAACCTAATAAAGGCAATAACCAAATGTTTTGTAATGATGTGTTATGAAATGTAATGCTATGTGATTTCTTGATAGTCGTGACACAATATGATGTCTGTTCCATCACAGTACACGGACAGAGACTCATTTGACTGTCATGAACACAATGAATGCAATTAGACAGCTTGTAAATGTAATGACTTGTTGGATGAGCAGAGTTGTACCCTCGGAAAACACATGACACACCATGTGTGGGAAGATTTTTCAAAAGATGCCTTTCTCTGCCTCTCAGACACTTGCCCACTAATTATGACATAAACAAAAGCACCATTTGTACAGTGAGCCAAGACGTAGTCACTGAGGGTGAAGCGGGTTTTTACTCTATGAAAAGAGTAACAATAACAAAAAGAAAGAATCAAAAGAAATGAAACTTTGTAACTATCTCAAGTTCTTAACTAATGATTGGCAAGTTTGCCGACGACACTTTTCACGAGAACAATTACATTCTCGGGTACAAAGTAACTCTGTTGACATGGAGGTCTTTGCAGTATCCAGACTAACTGAGACTCTGTGGAAAACACACTGCCGCTGAAAAATTCAGCTCAAACTAAGTGAGAAACACAAAATTTCATCTCCTGAGCTGTAAGGGGTGGAGGCAGAGGATATCTCAAAACCTGAGCAAAAAACCCCAAACTATCTATACGGTGCACGAAGAAAATGAGTGTTTTTTTGTGACTTGGGTGAACCAACCTTTTAATTACGTCAGTGCCAGCGCTGCATTTACTTCATGTGGGACGGCTGTTAGCAATAAAGAAGATTCCCATAGTTCAGACACATATCATTGGACGACTAAAGATAGTGACTGTCTGGGTTATTTGTACACTCAATGCACAGTTAGGCAAAGTATAGCAGCCACATGCAGATAAGATAGAAAGCAAGAAATGTTTAGGTGTATTGCAGAATCATTAAACAATGATGTTTTTGCAAATAATTTAGCTTAGCTGTCTAGCTCACTGAAGCCTGTAAATGTTGAACTTGATAATCTGAACCATAACAGATTCATTTTTTCAAATTTTCATAGAGTAATAGCTACCAGTGTATGTTACCTTATCTGACAATAATGCATTTTCCATTGATAAACAAAAATATATATTATGCTTTTATTCTCAATTCTTATCATTAGGCATTCCTAATTTTTCTGTGCTGCGAAATTAAAGTCTATCTATGCAAGAAAAAAAAACTCCACGTGTATTTGTATTAGTTCACCAACAACTGAGAAGTCATATTTACATGTATTTCTGACAAGAAGTTTGAAGTCTGTTCTCATATGGTCTTAGCAAACAAGCTGCAGCGTTTTGGCTGATCTGCAGGTCTTTTTTTTGGGTAAACCAGAAAGAGCCTTGAAGTAAACAACTGTGCTACTGGCACAAGCTGCATTATCTGGGATTGTCGGGGAGAAAAACAGGTTTGAGGTTTGATGTTTTTGCCAGAGATTTGTGTGCTGATATTCTGTCTACATGCTTGCTCCAGTTAGCAAAACATCTGTCTTATTTTTTTGTCCAACTGCAGATTTTTTGTGAGCCGAAATTATCAGAGAGGGAATGAGGAACATGTGTTTGATTGACTCGATGTGCAATTTTAACCACAGTTTAGACCTGCACAATTGTGGCCAAGATGATAATTAGGATTGCTTTGATCAATATTGAGATGATGATTGTTTATATTCACTGATTTTATCGGTTTAAATTGCACGTACACATTGAAACAGAGCACTGCGTTTGCTTCCACGTTGTGCGAAATTTTTGCATCAATTAAATTGTACCTAAAACACTCCACTTGCTGAATATCAGTTTATCAATTGAAAACATATTTTATATGAACGCCTCACAAGCAGGCTACTACAGATGCTAGCTAGCTGGCTGTGCACAGAGAAGCCTCTAGTCTTCAAACATCAATATATCCGCCAAATTTGAATTCAACTGTAGGAAGGTAAAATCATGCAGCTCTATCCCAGCTTATATGAATGCAGCAAAAACAATGATAATATGTGCACATGGATTAATCATTACCAAAGACTTGAGCATGCTTTCTGTGTGACTGCAGGGAGGTTTGACTGCTCAGCGCCTGTTGGCAACAAGAGAAACTTCCACACAACTTGGCACAGCTCCTTCAAGACCTCTGAAAACCCCTGGCAGCGCATGAGTCACACACATACGCACACACACTTCATGAGGATAACTTCCACTTCAGCTGGCTAGGTGGCCTGCCTGGTCTCTCTTTCTCTCTCACACTCTCTTTTTCCCCCGTTTCACTCTTTTTCTCACTGTCTATTTCACGGACATCCCTGGGGCACCAGTAGTTGTTAGTGTCGCGTAGTGGAGGTGGTGGTGGGGGCCGAAGAGCGCCATGGTCTCATTACCTCCACATGCTCACCCTGCAGCCCGCAGTGGGGGCCTGAGATGAGGGGTGGCGGACGGAGCCTGATTCGTTTTGATGTTGCGCACATAACGAGGCTCCCTAGTGTTACTCCCTGTCCCTGAGCGGAGCCCCGAGGAGCCTGACGCGAGGCCGACGCTGCGGCTGCGTGAGCGCCTCGCCGCAGCGTCCCCAGCAAAACCTCACAAAGGTCAGGGAGTAATGTTTGCTGAATTTCTGTGTCCTCGGGGCTTTTCTCATTAGCAGCCCGTAGTGGGTGGATCTCTGGCGTCAATCAAGAAACACTCTAAGGATCTCCCAGTAGGATAAAGAGAACAAAACCACACTGCATTGTCTCCGTAACAAAGCAGACATAATACAGTTGGGACTCTTCAGCAACCAAACCTCAGGAAGTTGCAACTAACCCCTCTATCCCTTCACTCACATTCACACACACACTTCCTCCAGGCCCAATTCCCGACCACACGCATCGCACCGTCACACATATCCCACACTTAATCTCCACGGCTCGGCCTCCACCCTGACAGTTGAGCTTGATAAGGTATCTGGTTTTCCATTATTGTGTCTGGGATGATGGCTGAGAGTATGTAAACATGTACGGCTAACACCGAACTGTGTCTGCCTCGCTGCGGCTTCTAACTGGTAGAGCCTAATACCACCTGATTGCCAGCGCTCAGAGAGGCTTTACTCCCAGTCTGCCACCCTCTCCACTGCCTCCTCTCCCAGCTCTGTTGTTTGGTCTCTGGAATAATCTAATAGGCACATCACGCCTGAAATGTTTCGGCCTAATATTTCCTCTCAGAGGCAGCTCGGATGTGGCTAGGAGTGAACGCTGGCTGACTGTCTGTTGGAGTGTTCAGTCACGACAGTGTGCAGGAAAATTCTGATTACATTTGAAATATACCTTAAAAATTTATCTGCAACAGCAAAAATCATCTTCCACTATTTCTGATCTTATCATTACTACTCATAATATAACTAGAATATTCAGTAACAACAATAATAAATCATCATTAAAGGGTTAATCCTGCCAAATCACGATCAACTAAATGGTATCTTGCCATGCAGATAGTTTGCAATTTCTGCCTCCACCTGAACTCAATGCAGGTGAGCAGCATTTAATTAGTAGGCCAAATAAAAATGTAGAAAAAATATAGAAATGCAAATATTATATATGTATAAAATTCAACAATAATGTGTTCTAGCAACAATGACAAGTTTAAAAGGTCGTACTATGTGAAATGCTCTGAGATGACAGATGTTGTAAATCAATAATTAATAAAAATGAACGTAATTGAATCATCATGTTAATATGGGTATGCCACTGGAAAAACAGTCACCGCCATCTATGTAGAGAATATTTCATCAGCACAAAGTAGTCCCAATAACCCAAAAATAGTTCAGGGACAAATATGTAGAACATTGCTATTTTGTTGGATGCACAGATATTTCATTTCTTAACTTTTTTTTTTTTTTTTTACATTTTCAGCAAAATGAAGCCAAATTTTCCCCATTCACCCACATTACATTAAAGAAACCTGCAATCTGCAATGGCGCAATACCACCAGAAGTATTAAAGCTCGTGTCCGGAGTTTCCGTTTGTTTTCAATTTATGTATCATTTTTTAACAAAGCTTAAATGTGTTAGTCTAGTTCGATACTATAATATAATGTTAGTATGACGCGATATGAAAATTTATTCCTGAGCTCCGCCTTCCTCTCATAGACCCCCATGTTATTCCAAAAAGCGCCAGTCGCTGCCGACCAATCAAGTTCGAGCTTCAGCTTTGTCATGCTGTCAATCAACGGTTACGCGCACAGCAAGCAAGCCCATGCAGAGGTGGGCGAGCTACGCACTACGCAACCACGCGCACATTTGTTTTGCTTGTGGAGGAGATGAGAGAGCATCAGGGCTCAGCAACTTCCAGAAAAGTTACCAATCCCACGGCTTGTCAGGCCAAGAGACTGCAGGACGTTTTTTGGATCGGGGTGCTCGCGTCGCTCCCCGACCACGGCCTCCATAGCCCGCCTGACGGCTTCGTTTAGATGCCCGACCTCTGGAGGAAGATGTTGGGGCGTCTGGGACATACTCTTCGTCAGAGCAGTCATGCAATTCTGAACTCTAGATAGAAATAAATAAACAATGTAACACATATACACGCGTAAATGCACTAAGTTTGATAAACAATGTCATCGAGAGGGATACACGAGTGTAATCACATATTGAAACTTTACTCGTTCGTTCTAGCAGATTCATGTTATTTTGGTATTAGGACAAGTTAGACTCAATACAGAATTCTAATGTAATTCCTTTATTATTTACTAAATGTACTAAATGTAGAGGAGTGGAAAACAGCAAAACAAGCAAGATGCTGCAGCACTCCGGGCACTCCTCTCAGGTACTGCGCGCGTGCACAAATAAAGGGGCGAAATCAGAAGGAGGGTGGGACCAACAGTGTTTTGGGAGACGCTGCGATTCAAACTCCGGACACGAGCTTTAAGCAAGGTTGAAAAAAAAAAAAAAAACACCAATGAGTTTGTCACTATCAGGTATGTGATGCTGCCCACTTGGTAAATGTGGTTTAAAAAAGTACAAAGAAAAAGCGGTAAAAGCAGTTTGTTGCCATCAAGTCTGCCAACTGTACTGGACTACAAAGAAGTCCATACCACCTCCTATCAATCTGGAGATATACACTGTTACAAAACCAAGTTCATGGCAGAAGAACTGGATATATACCCAGATTAACCAAAAGTAATATCCTCTGTCTTTGATCGTAAATGGCGGTGTTGCAGTAGATCTCTTTCGATGGGTCTGGTTGAGCTAAGCTCTGAATTCGACTTGATGTCACATGTTTTACAGCATTTTAGCTCAAATATTCATGCTCAACACATCAGTTAGTGAGAAAAGTTGCATAATTGCACTGATTAACTGGTTTGCTTTGTTATGATATTATCAAACATGAGGCCAGCAGGTCATTTCTAATTAATCCCATATCAGCCATTGCAAATGCCACAAAGAATCTAATGTGTATTCATCTGACACTGGAAATAGTCCTAATGAAACACAGAGTTTGCCTCTATTTGAGAAATATTTGCTAAAAACCACGATACCCATGTGTTTTAAATTACTGATCAGTAATTTCAAGCACTTCTGAGAGGCTTTTAAGAAGCTTTACGTTTTCGTTAATAAATCTGCATTGGTCGAAGGTCCACAGATAGGGCAGGAAAGATTGATTTTAGTCTACTACAACAAAGAGTTAACATCTTATGAGTCTTTTACATAAAATAATATAGTGTGAGGCTGCTACACAAGCCAAGTTACTTAAGTCAAAACCAAACAGTGCACTTCTGAGAGTTTTTTAAAAAAGATTTACGTATTCGTTAATAAATCTGCTTTGCTTTAAGTTCCACAAATAAGATAGGGGCGTCCAAATGTACAAAGATTGGTTGGTTTAATCTGATGCAACAAAATGTTAACATCCTATAAATAAGTCCTTTACATAAAATAATACAGTGTGAGGTTCACTTAGCGTAGAATCCGTTAAACAGAACAAATCACTTAAGCCAAAATCACAGTCATATTTCACCTAATAACGTAAAGCAGGTAGGTTTTATGCCAACCTTATGTCGTACAGAAGCTGGACTGCCAGTAAGCCAACACTACAGCATTCCTAATGAGCCACTAGAGGCTGTCTGTACCATGGAACAGACAATGTCAGACCATAACTAACTATATTGCAAAAAGAAACTCTGAGACAGGAAATGAAGATACCATTTCTTTTCATCAGGGTGAAAAAAACTTCACAGCCTGTTGCTGTCGCTGCCTCATTGAGAGCCGAGAAAAAGAAAATAATCAAATTCTATCTGCCTATCACTTTGAGTTTGCAGGGGCCGCAGAGGTAAAATCAACCAGAAAAGGCTACAAAGGAGCCTGTCTAATTTCTCTGTTTCTCACCTTTACTTTCTAACCCTGTAATGTATGTGTCTCCAATATACCGACTTCAGCAGAACTGTGATTGGCTCCTTTGTGCCTGTCCTATCAGATGGGAGTTTAAAAAGAGAGGTCTCCTTGAGCCTTCAACACATCCATTCAGTCCTGTTCCTCTCCCCGCTGCTCTGCCAGGCCAACAGAATGAGACGCTGCAGACGGACGAACGGACAGATGGACAGCAGCGGGCAGGTGGAGACGGGATGAGGCACACTCAAGAGTTTCTTCTTGCTGATCACTATCTGACACACAGGCAGGGGAAAGCAATCAGCACCGCAACCAATTCTTACTTTTCTCCTGCACCAGCATTTTATCACAGCAAATTATATCTGCAACTGATACTGAGATACCCAGAGAGCTGAGGGGGGGACTACCAAAAATATACAACCTGGATCAAATCAGATTGTACCTACACATAATGCTCCATATGAAAACAGCCACAGGAGGAGTCCGGTTTTGAGACTGGAACCCATTTAAAGTGCAAGTAAAATATGTATTTTTGTACGGATGGATAGCTTCATATATATTTGTTTTCTTCAGTAGTAGCACCCCCTACATTTGCGTTCTCAGTTTGAATGGATGCATTTGGAGAACTGAGTATGCCGTCAGCACTCAACCTTGCTGTTACTTTTTCCCCATACGCACAACTTACATCAGGTAGTGACTCACATCGGTCGTAGAATGACAGAACAACATCATTGTAGTGGTTAAAAGCCTCCTTTCTAACAAACATGGAAAGTAGAGATTATTTCCAAATCAACCCCAGCCATTTCAAATATACAATAAAGAATCAAATGTGTATCAATCCACCACTGGAAACAATCCCCAAGAAATATGCAGTTTGGTCCAGCTTGAGCAATGTTTTCTAAAAACCACAATGCCCAGTTGTTTAAGGAAATAACCGATTCTTTCTGTAGTCATCTGGAAAACGTTTGCTAGGGTGCTTCCCGCCACAAAACAAGGCCCATCCCAAGAAGTGAATTTTACTTGGGTGACGTCTCAATATATATCGCACAAGTTGCACGATTCAAATACAAATGCACAAGCTGGATTTTCATTTTGGCTCATGCATCAGATGACCAGTATTACACGTTTTAAATGTTTTCATGCTACTCAGTTAGTGTTATCACTGCAGATAATTCCCGTACATACATTCCAGTATGAAGTCATCTCCGTTGGCAGTCATGGTTTGGGTTAAAATATGCCCTGTCTCTATGCTAACCACTTCTCTACTTTGTTTCCAGGGTGACGACTCCACAGGTGATGCTCCATACACTTATTCACATGTCTGCAAAAAGTCGCCAATGCTATCCCTTAATCAATAATCTTAATGGGTAACAAGGTGTGTTCTGGCCTACTAGAAGGTGGAGCAAGTCCCTATTAGCTAAGGTATTGCTAAAAACAATGACATTACAATGTTTAGTTATTTTGCAATACATTTCGTGACATGAAATAAACTGCTTACTAACACACGGCAGCCTGGTCGACTTGTTCAGGGCGACAACCCTCGTCATGTTCACTGCTTTGTCTGTTGTTATACAGACCTGACATCTCTCATCAAGTCCCCAAGCAGTCAACGCTTCCCTCATCCCCGCTGTAATGCTCTCACTGGTACGATCATCCAGGAAAAATGCAAACAGCAACATTTCAGTGGTTAGTCCTCATTAATAAAGCGAACTGTCAGACTTATGTAGGACTCTGTTGTCCAGCTGGACCACAAGACCACTGTAGCTGTATAATATTCCACATGTGACAGCACTGTTTCAACTCATGCCTTGCATTTTTCATACAGTGTCTCTGGTGGCAACTTGAGAAAAGTGTACGTGATGGTGTTACATACTGCCTGTGACTGGATCGTGTTTTCTAAACCTTCTCTCGTAGCTGTGTTAATTGGTATCATGTCTTTGGCGAGGTGAAACGTTACCGCATCAATGACTTCTCTATGCTACTTGGAATGTTTCTCATACGGTGTAACTGTGGCAAAGGCATCCAGAATAGTGTTTTGCACTGACTAGCAGTCAGATCTGGCCATCACAGAGCTTTGCGACGCTAATTTTAATTGGTCAGACTAATTAATCATGTTGTCTCGTGTGGTGAAAACAACTGCAAGACACTGGCAACAGAATATTTATTTTTGATCAACATCATCCTTTCTGTAGGCGAAATATCTCCATACAACTGATGTTGTGTTTCTTTTTTGCAACCATGTGTTCATCTTTATAATTTCTCTCTTGTTCTGTCCCTCATCTTGCTGTGCACACGTGGAACTTTCTTGTCAGCAAACTATGTCTTGTGAACAAAGTTAACAAAGCACAGTGTATCCAAAAACTCTTAAATCTAAGTGAATGATGTTCTATCAGACACACTTCTCGCAGATTGGTCATGGAGAATAAAAAAGCTGCTCAAATGATTGCTGTGTTTGAGGATTTGCTGTATTTACACCGTGCAGTGTGACTATTGAGCATGTTCACATCACAGTGTGGATGCTGAAAGAAAATATCAAGCAGCCCTACTACTGACCCTTATGTATGTAAATGTTATAGACGATCATGGCCATTTAATGGGCTGATAATTTTCGCATCAGGTTGTTATGTTCAATCAAATGAGCAGGAGCCGTTTTAGAGTTCGGTATCCACTTCTCTTTCGCATATCCTCGAGCACTGGTTGATTGCCATTCCTAATCTATGATTTCCATTATTTGCATAGAACTACGAGTCGTGATTCAAATCAAGACAATCGAATTAATGCTAACAGTAGCAACCTCTGCTCCCATTTTTGGGAGTGGAAACTAATTAGGCTAGCTGGCTAGCTTACACTTTTTGAGTGGCTAACCAATCAGTGGGTCCGTTAGCCTTAATTGGCAACGGTCTGTGAACTCGTTAAAAAAAAGACAAAAACATCTTGTTTGGAGGTCTGAGGGCTGTACAGGGCGTCTCCGCTCAGTGACACCGTGGCTGTTGACAGTGTGTCCCTCCAGCAGCACCAGCTGTCAGATGTCAGTCAGTCGCTGTTGTGGTGGGAAAAACCCACACATAGTCTTCAATTTTAGACACCATATGCATAAATATGTCTAGAAACAGCTTTTGAAAGCAGAAAAAATCTGCACAATAGCCTAACTATGTCTGTGGTGCAAATTCACTTTACCAAAAGTGACGCAAAAGAGATAAATTCTTTAAAACAAGAGAAACGTCTTTTATTTTTAGTACACTTGAGCCCTCTTTATAATCGAGCCGTCTTTTATCCGGTTCTAGATGAGAACATTTTTCTGTGTTTGCAAGGCATTTCTACAGCAGTCTTCAAGTGGATTGCAATGTGCTCTGGGAGTGCTGGTCTGTTTTCTCTTACTCCAAAGCAGGAGATGGGGATCAGAGGGTGAAAAGTCAGAGGGAGGACAACTTGACAGATAGAGCAGGGGTGGTGGAGGGGTCAGTGCAGGGAGGGCCGTTTCCTCGCTGATTTTTATCAGTCTATTAACACAATACACCACCTGGCAGCTGTAAACACACATGAATAAGAACATGCTGCGTGTACGCATGTTGTGTGAAATTTACTGAAGGAACAAACTTGTAAGAAAACAAGAATGTACGTCACATAAAAAAAGTCACAAACAGCCGCGCCTGCAAAATAATTTGATCCAGTATGTTCTTCTCAAAGCACCGTGTGAGGAACTGAGTCCAACATTAATCAAAACAACTCCGATGACAAACTTTGAAGGTAACTCTTTGTCCCAAGCAACCGTCTCTTTGATTGCATTTTCCTTTTATTCTTCAGTTTAATCAGAGGAGCCTTTTCAATAGTGAATTCAATTACTCCACGCACCTGAACACACAATACTCTGGACCTCATTCAGAGCGGGTCATTGTTGGCTCAAGCATCAATGTCTCTAATAGGAAATATTGATTCAAACTTCCTCGCCTTGTTTCTGTTCAGGCGCCGGCATGTGTTCTGGTCTGCAGCTGAACAGATTCAAGTCAAAAGCGGACGGGTGTTTATTTCATTTGGGCGTATTTCCCTGCAGACAGCCAACGCCTCTCTGCAGTTTATTGCTTGGATTATCATCCTGAAAAAGCAATTAGTATGAAATGATCCCTTCAATTCATTACTATTGGGAGAGAGATGAGGAACTGGGGCCGACCACGCTAACCTTTCTATGTGGTTTGAATACCACTCGTAATACGAACTGAAGCACTCAGAGCTGCTTAATGTTACACAGTTAATAATCTTGACAAAGGTAACCGTGTTGCAGCAGCAGCAGCAGAGAAGGTAAAAGAATCATAATGGCAAAAAATACTTAAAGCAATGAATGCCCTTTGCAGAAGTAGTGGAATATTTTGTTAAAGGTCAACACGGTGGAGTGAGAGAATAAACAGGAGCGCTCTGTCCAGCTCTGGAAACACGCAGCGGTCCCTGGACAGCACCAATTTCAGATTCAGCAGTCCAGCCAAAGCCAAGTGGAGTATATTCATCATGTCCAGGTCTAAAGCGAACAGCGTCTACAAACGACTTCTGCACAGATCACTTCATAAATCTAGTAAAGCGCACTTAATGAAGGTCCACGATCCCGGCCTCAGAGATTTACATACAAGTTATGACACTGCAGAAGGCTCTGAGTCGATGCCGTTATCTACTTTCATTTGGTTTTAGCTGGTGCAAAGGGCACTTTCTATCCAAGTCCCTACATGCCAAGTATATCAATTTCATATTATGGGCAAGAGACACTTGCTGCAAGATCACACCATAAAAACCATTCAGTGGGTATTTACCATCTTTGGGTGCACTTTCATGGTAGTAATACTGACACATATCCTGTGCACTCATTAACGAGTGTGTATTAAATACTCTGTTCAGGTTTTCACTGTATCTGAACTAATTTCTCTTTCTTTTTTTGGCTTCTCTTTTTAGAGTTCACTTTAAATAAGCACAAAATTCCATTCTTTTTAGGAAAACAAACATTTCATTGTAATTAATTCTTTCTTCAAAAAAATGAAACAGTTAAATTACAGTTCAGTACTGTCACTGTATTTCAAAAATGTGATACTTCTATTTCTTAAAAGAGATATGTATGATTGCAGATGTTCTAACAGAAATGTTGAGTGAAACTGTTTGCATATGTGTCTAACATCCATAAAAACAGATATTCTCATAACAGTGTCTATCCATCTATTTACAGCGTATAATATATTATAGGCAATTTCATTGTTTTTATACATGTAAATATCGCTTGTAATAGATACAGATGTTTGGATTTGTATATTGTGTTTGGGCTGGGCGACTGTCTGTTTATATATTTGTTATGTTTTAGGCATGAAGCATCTCTTGCAGTGTTATTTTTGGAAGGTTTACGTTTTATGTTTGGATGATGTTTTGGTTCATGTCTGTCCAGAAGATGCTGATCTTAAGTGATGGTGGTACGTTGTTAGTTGATGTGTCTGAATAATCCCATGAGGTTTGGGTTAATGTAAACAGCCACACACGAAAATCAATAAAATCATTCATTAATTCATGCAGGAGGGTTTCAGACGACCGTGCAAACAAAAGCAAGCGAAACCACAAGTTTATGCTTTATTCATCGATTATAAAGTTGTTTTTCCATGACTGATGACTGCTGGTCGGTTCTTAAATGTGTGTGGCCTTTAGGCTGAACCATTGCATCAAATGCATAATTGTGATTTGTCTGACAGATGTGGGATTTAATTTGTGGTATAATTTTTTTTAAAGTCAAGCTTCAATTCAGTATTTACTGTTAAAAGATTTAACACAACTAATGGGGCATTACAACATGAGACATGGTAAAAAAGTATAGTCTATCCCCCTCAATATGACTTTTCTTCAAGTTGAAATGTTAAATCTGCAGCAAAATTTGTGAAGCAGAATTCATGAAGCATTGGTTTGTCCACCCACTGATGGGGAATGTGAACTGGGATCAAACCGTCATTTGACAGGTTAGTTTTACTGAAGATGTGTTGTTTCAATAGTTATCCTGCTCAGTACGAGTTTAAAAAGGTTAAGTCCCCCTAAAATACCACTTTCTGTACAAGCATTTATAGTTTCACACAGAGTGAATATTTTGCAGCGGTTTGTTTTAACAGCTTAGCACTGCAGAGGTTATTTCATTTTCATTTTTGAATTGTGCCCGATTGTTTTCCATACCTGGAGTTTATTTTTGTCTGCAGAATCTGAAAGGAGTTAGATACAACTGTCATTAACATCATTAAAACAGACAACATTTTTACTTTTTATTTGAAAATAGTTCAAATTAAACAAAATAAGCATAATATCATTTCCAGTAGGTAAATAAATGGAACAATCTCAGTGTCACACCATCTTCTGATGAAACATTGTAGATCTTGAAATACTGTTTTCTCAGAATAATTTTAAATTGTTTTGTCCATGTTGCAAAAAGTTGAACTGACAATCTTACACTTTAGAGTGAGAGCTGCTTCTTCACAGTTCAAGAGCTCACAATATCTGATTTTCTAATGATTTTTAAATGAGCATGATGGACAGAAGAATTCACAATGATTATATTATTGTCCATTCAGTTAAACAAAAACAAAAAAATCTGTTCATAATTAGCTTTGCTCATTATGTTTTGTCATTTTTTTGGTGAAAGAGCTACATTCCAAATATGAGCGTCTGAGTGTGGAGAGTCAGTCTGCAATTTTAACTCTACTGTATGTTGTTCCTGTGTTGGAGTGTCAACCAGACACTTACTGGCACAAAATTATCTGTGATATTATTAAATGTGTATTATTAACTGGTTGTTCATTTTATTAACTGGTACATCGTGACACCTTAATTCCCAAAGGCGTTCAGGACAAAAAAATAAATAAATCAGCACAAACCTAAAAAGGTTTCCACAGCTATTCATGATTCTGACAGGTCTGGAGGAGGCCAGATCAGTTGAAGATGGTTGCCCAAACTGGCAACCATAAAATAAAAATTCTAGGAGGCTGCGCAGCTGAAAGCTCAAAGTCATCCAGATACACAGCAGCTAAAGAAATGAAAGTCATATATTTAGAATAAAACCTCCAGCACAGGTTAGAGCACTGAAAATGAATCGTACTAAAACAGAGCCTCACGGTGTTGTCAAAACAAAAATGAAAATACTGTGTTGTTTTTACTGCTTTTTAACTGCAAGTTCATCCCTCTTAGTAACACCGAGAATTACAGTGTCATGTCTACAACCGAGCCTCCCTCAGTGTTTTCCATCCCAGAATGGAGGTGCTCTGCAGAGCATGTAGTCTGCTGTGTGTGTGTGTGTGTGTGTGTGTGTGTGTGTGTGTGTGTGTGTGTGTGTGTGTGTGTGTGTGTGTGTGTGTGTGTCTACCTGCCTCCACCACTGAACCCATTGCAATGGGAGGGAGGAATCCGTGATCTCCCATCAAGCGCTCAGGAGAGCGCAGACACGCAAGATTGATGACACCCTCCGGAAGAAACAAAAGATCTGCCGCCTGCGAGAACTGGCTTATGAGACCTGATAGACTCGTCTCTTAATAAACATCACTGATATGTCAGCCACGGCATGTTTCACCCACAGCTGCATCGTGGAGGGTGCAGCGAGCAACTACACCCCTACTGTCACTGCACTCTCACAGTAAAACACCATAGTGGTTACATCCAGATGAGACGGGGTAAAAACTCTTTATATCGGGATGGAGCTTTTTTTTTCTACTGGGAATTTAGTGGGGATTCTGTCAGGTCCTAATATATCATTTGGAAAAAAGTATACATATTTTTCCTGTGTCTCTGCAGGGTCAACTGCTTTAATAGCACATACTGGAAAATGTGAAATACGCAACGCATGCATGCCAAACCTCACTGTATCGTAAATTGGCTGCGTTTTAGCAGGAAAGAGATTTCATGTCATAGAATATCTGCAGCTGAAATTGCCTCTTTGCATATGTGCCGCATAGCTTATGTTTTTCCAATAACACCTTGTAGCTAAATGACACATAATCAATACTCGGTAATCATTAATCTCTGAATTATAATGTTTTATTTCGATAAATAAAGCCTGAAAAATGGCTGCTGCTTCCGCTCATGAGCCCTAAATGAATGGAGTTTTGACAGTGGATGTAATTTCCACAGGGAAGAGGAGACTGAATGACATCTATACATACATGAGCAGCTTCTCTCTCTGAACTCTGCCACATTTATACACTCCGCTGTTTACAATATTCTGTATTTCCACCATAAAAAATGTTGTATCTGTCACAATTCTATCTCCCAGACCTTCCCTCAGTGCTGTATAATGCCTTGTTAAAGTCAGCCGTGTGTGAAATGGCGTTTTAAAATAAATGAAACCGAGCAGGAAAGTAAGGAGAGGGGGAATATTGCGATGTCAAGCTGACAGACAGGCAGTGAAAATGTAACAAGAGCTATCATCTTAAAGGAAACCGGATTAAATAAGAACCCAGGACCGTCGGTGCATCTCCAGCCCTGATATTGACATGTCGCCAGCTCGGGCCATTTTTCATTGTCTCATCAAGACAAAGCATTATGGGAGATCAATCTCCCCCTCTTGCATCAGATAGGCACATCCCGTTTAAAGTGCTGGGTGTTGCTTTTATTATTCCTGGTAATCCACTGAATGTTTTGGACACTGTAGCGAGAGCATCACTGTCACTCTCCGGCATGCGAAGAGGGAGGACACTTAATTTTAACCTGGAAGGATGTATAGCATCTGTTGCCGCCACCACAGTCGAATCTTAATCAATAAAATACTGCTGAAATCACTTTGCATTTATTCAGCCATCACACTGGGCCCCTCACTTCTGAAGAATTTAGTCAATATAGATAACTACTGTTGAAATCAAAGGCAAAAAGATGAGTCCGTGCATGGTAATCTTCACTTTTAACCACAAATACAGCGAATTTGCAACGCGTGATAACAAATAACAAACCGTGAAAAAATTGTGCCCAGTGATGGCACGGAGGGGCGAGCCGTAACCTCAAGTGCTTGTATATCTTTAGGGGCCGTTAATTTTAAAAGTCCACCATTAACCTGCAGTGTAATGTGGAAAGAGAGGAGAAGCAAAGCAGAGTCTCCATAAAAACACACTGCGGATGAGACACTCTAAAAACTGCACCTCAGTGGAGGAGTTACAAGTCAAAGTCCTACAATCCAAGCACTTACTCTATAGAATTATCTCTTTTATAAATATTGGATTCAGCTTTTTATTGTTAATTTTACTTTAATGTTGCTACTAGCCTGGTTGAAGCTAATTTCAACGTCTTTGCACATTGCTGGTCGTTTTAATCCTCAAAAAAGCATGTTATTTAGAAAAATGCTCATAGAATTTGCATATAATTAACCAGAATGAAATAAATCTGCAAAGTAACTATAGCCTGTGGTGGAATGTTAAGTGCACCAACTTTGCACTTTACTGTACTTTGACTTTGCAAAATATGATGCCTTATTTTAACTTTGCAAAATACAGAAAATAAGCTCAATTTAGACCAAACACAGCAACTAAATGCTCCTTACACACAAACGCATCAGTAATATGAATCCAAGAGTATCATATATGGAAGCAAAACAATCATGAGTATTTATTTTTTCTACTTTTTATACATTAGGTACATTTTGCTCACATATTTTCTATACAAGACTGTGATGAAATGTGGCAAATTTTACAAAAGCAAATGCTCCGAGTACCTGTTCTTTCACCAAAATGTGTAAAAAGTGCACTATCTGAAGTAGATTTCTAAGGCAAAGTGAATGAGCACTTTATTAGGAACAACAGTGCAATCTAATGCAATCCAATAAAACATCTCTGCCCTACATGAGGTGGTCAAAATATTTATAATATAATACAGATCTGTGCACCGCCTACTTTAGTAATAAACGTAAAGAAGACCTATGGAAATGTAGCAGCTAAGTGAAAGTAGAATTTAGTTGTTGTATTGGTTTGCACAAGCATCCGAAACATCATTAGTATAAAATTAAAAAACTCAAAATGCAAATAACTCGTAGTAAATGCACAGACGGCCTTTCATGCACGATCTTATCTGTAAAAATAATATTAACAGTGTCTGATTGGTCGATTTACTGCTCAAGAGTTGGAAGGCTCATGCAATGGTTTGTGTATTTTTATGATTAGCACAAAGGCAAACAAGCCGTGTAGTGAGTGTTCATAACAATAAAGTCTGTTTACTCATTGTCTGAGACGGCAATTAGATTATTTTCCATTATGAGCCACAAGCAATCAAGTGAATAATTACAATTTTTAACTAACAGCTTTTTGCGAGAATAAGGAACACGAGTACAGGAAAAAAAAAAAACTGCCGGGTTCTTCTGCCTGAGCTCCACCACCTCCCCTCCCCTCGGTGAGTTCAGGCCTCCGAGGTTTTACCTTCATGGCCCCGCTGGGAGTTAGGTATGAAGCTCCGGCTTCGCCTGTTGATTGCACTTTGACTGATCATTTCCTTGAAGTGCTCCAGAATGTCACATACAAAAAGCATTCTTCATTCAGCGCCGAGAAGCCAACGTCCACTGTGATCAAAGAGACATGAGTGTATCTGGCACTCTCCCACTCTCACACAGAAACATAAGTCCTGAGTGTTTAGATTCCACTGTCTGCTGCTATATTTGGCTGTGTCAGAGCGAAAACACTCAAGGGTTCTCCAAACTAACAGAAAAAAAGGCCATTTTCTTTTCCAAAATGCAAAAACCATGAACACAGTAGTGATATCTGAAGCCCTTTTTAACCCATTTTGAGCATATTTTGTGCTTTGCAGAATAGTGCTAAACAGCAACCACAATCGGATTTAGCTCAGTGCACAGCAGCAAAAAGAGAGCCTGATGTGTCCTGCCTGAGGAGAAAATCAGACCCAGAGCTGTGTTTGTGAGGATTAAGATGTTTGACGACCGGGGCCCCCTGACCGAGGCGGTTTCTGACCACAAATAAACATCAGCCTCAGCGGGTCCCTGTGCTCTGGCCTCTGCACGGTCAGCAACAGGAGCGCATCAATCACAGCTGGAGTGGGGGCTCCCCAAGGCGGGTGCACTGAAAAAAAGCCTCAGCCAGCTGCCGCCCCAACCCTTCACTCATATACGCACGCGCACACATACACAAACACACAGTGTACCCGTGCACACACACACACGGCACACGCGCACACATACAGGCTTAATTTCCCTCCACAACATAACTCTAGCAGACGCCCCATAGCCCCGCTACAACACACATGCTTCAGAGGCTAAACAAAAAAGAAGAAACAATAGAAAAAAAAACCCATATACTATATATTGTAAGATCTTTCTTATTTCATTACTCATTTTTTAAAAAGGCTATCCAATCAGTATTCTTTACTAATATTTCATTTTAGTCGTAAAATTTCTCATACTTAGCACTATGTTTGTTAAAATTAGTCTTTAAATTTGTAGGAAGCAGTTGTGCAAGTTGAAACACTACAATTTAAAGATGTTCTCTTACAAGCAATTAAAAAGACCTGCACAATATACTCAAGACAAGTTCTAATTATGCAGAAGCATTCCTTCAAATACTTATAAATATTATACAACAAGTTTATCATCAGTATTAATGCATTAATATTAAAATAGCATTTTAGATTCAGTTCAGTCTAATATTCTCCCATCTACACATGAGTGAATGTAAGATACAACAAAACAATGCAATTCCAGAGTATAAGAATAAATATATAAATAATAAATTCATTTAATTCACACTGAGCTCTCATTTAGCCTCAAAATGAGCAAAAAGTAATGACACACAGTTGTAGCTCGTCAAACGGTAGTGTATTTTGCATACTTGATATAGTGTTGTGATTTTTTTTTTTCCAAAATGCACCATATCAGACAAGACAATGATTCTTTTTTTTTTTGAAAATGTTCAGTGTGTTGAACAACTGAGCTGTCAGATGAATGCAGCAGAGTCGAAAATACAACGCTTAAGTGTGAAATATAGAGAAGAAATAAAGTATCTTAAAATTGTACTTGAGTACACATAATCAGTGACTGCACTTCCCCCAGCTATAAGGCAGTTACTGTGTATGAGAGGCTGAAGTGAAGACGGTAACTGTGAGTTATTTCAGTGTTCCCAGCCTGTATCATCTCCTTCATCTGCATGTAATTACATTTAATGGTTTGCATTTCTGCTCTGTTTTTGGTAACAATTCTGAAGAACTGTGCAACACGTTCACTTCACCTACTGAGGTGAAAATACATTATGCAGTGATAATAATCCACTGCTCATGTGGAAGCAGAATGAAATTATGCAGCTTGTAGCATCACATTGTGTGTGTGTGTGTGTGTGTGTGTGTGTGTGTGTGTGTGTGTGTGTGTGTGTGTGTGTGTGTGTGTGTGTGTGTGTGTGTGTGTGTGTTATCTTTCCAACAGCACAAGTTTTCACTTTTGGGATTTGAGACTAAATGTGTAATAAAGTTGGTTTGTGTGAAGCATCAATCAGTTTATCTGCTATCAAAGCGCCTCTCGCCTGTGAATCAGGTGTTTGTTTACTTTGTAAATTTTACAAAAGGGATCTGATCATTTCAAGCAGCCATCACTTTGCAGCAGCAGTTGTAGGATCCTGAACATGAAGGGACAGTTTGTTGCATTATTGGGAATATTTGTGAATATTTCTGCATGTTGTTGTCAGGGATCATTAATACTCGCAGGCTGTCGACTCACCAAAACACAGTTTACCTGCTTCTTCTGCTGGAGTGGAGCTTAAATAAAATCATGGAACGCATAATTTCATTCCACTGTTTTGGTTTGCAGTAACAAATCTTCTCTTTAATTCCAGTTAACATGAGCTTCTCCTCCCTGGGTAATACTGCCCCCTGCTGGAACACAAGTGGTGTTGCCATATTGTGGTTCAGAAGTAGTTTCATCTCCTTTATCAACTATTCTGATCAATGCTCAGAGTCCAAAAATATGTCAGAAAATCACTAGATCAATGAGACATTCAGCCAATTCATTCAGCCAACAGTCAAACTCCACATTTTCATTTTTGTATCCTGATACGCAAAAGAAAAGCTGGAAGTCCTTGCAATGAGGCAACTGGAATGAATGGATTTAAACAATTAACTAATGGCCAAAATAGATCATAAGATAAACTGATGGCACAACTAATTGTTTCATTCCTTTGCGAAATCAAATAATGTTACATTAGAGAGGATAAAAATTACCGTTGATTAGCTTTATCTAAGTGAGAATTTGTGGGTTCGGGTGAGGATTAATTACAGGAGAGACAAAGAAAAATGAGAAAAAAGCCTCCGATCAATTCCTGGATTACAGGATGCAATTATGATTTCCTCTGGCATCTCTGAAATTTAATTGTTTTGTGACAGTAATATGAAGCATATGCAGTGTTTGGTGTGAAATGAAAACAAAAGGCTGTTTTCTTTTACTTACATTAGTAGTAGTCATACTACCATGTCAAAGTTCTGTGACCAAATGTATGTATATTTAAACAATATATGTATTTTGCACAAAATTTTAAAAGCAAAAAAGCACTCATTCAGAAAAATAGCCACTGATGTTTTGTCAGTTCTATATTTTTTGGAGAATCTTGAAGGTATAAGCACTTTTGTAGTTGTTACATTTAAACATGATTCTCTTGACAATTGAGATGATTATAGTATTTAAAGATGCTGGTTTTAGATTACAACATTAAGCATAAACAATTCAGGATTTCTATACTACAGTTTTATGTTTTAAGCTTAGACTGTTAACTTAGTTCAAGATTTAAATTTGAGGTTTTTTTGTCACTTGCTCATAAAGTACATGCAGTGAAATGAAAAGGGACTTTTTTCAAATTTGTGCAAAAACAATAAGAATCTAAAAACAACTGAAAATTGGAAAATGAACGGTGCTTGAGCTGTACATATACGTGCACAATGTTCTGTACGGGAAATGTGTGTAATGTAAAAAATGGGGAAAAGAAAGTTACAGACAAAGGTCATAACTCCTACCCATATGGGAGGGTACATGATCATTTAAGTCTGAGGAGCAAGTAGGAAGTTACTCTGAGCTCATCTGAACTGGTTCACTCTGACATGAATGTCTGGTGTATGACTGACATGGTTTGGGTCTATGTGTGCCTTCAGGGTGGGAGATCACTGCAAATCAATACAGAGTTGTTCTGAGTGATCACCTTTATCCTATAATGAAGCATTTCCACCCTGATGGGCTTTTCCAGGATGACAGAGCCTCCATCCAAAGGGCACAAGAGGTCACTGAATGGTTTGAGGAGTATAAAAATAATGTAAATCTTGTGTTATGGTCTTCACAGTCACCAGTTCTCAACCTAGTTGAACACCTATGGGAGATTTTGACCAAGGCGTTAAACAGCTCTTTATAGTCATCATTAAAACACCAAATGAAGGAAAATATTTTAGAAGAATGATGTTTCGTCCCTCCAGTAGAGGTCCAAAAACTTGGAGAATTAATGCCAAGAAGCACTGAAGTGGCATGTAATGGCTTATTATCTTTCACAGTACAAGAAAAGGGTTCAAATCAAAAAAGTAGTAATGGTAAGGTGTTGAATTCTACTGTGAAATAACATTATTAATATTTCAAGAGCACAGAAAAAATATGTAAAATAAGAAGGAAAAATTCAGCAAAATTACAGTGTTTCTTATTGTGTAATAAGACAGTTAATGTTGTTTTTTTATTGAAGTTAAAACAACGAGTTTAACATGTAAAGGAATCAAATATAAAATTGCATCCTACAATTTGCAGTTACACACTATTTGATGGGCATAGTTACACAAAATTTATTCTACAATTACTTTATATTATATACTGAAGACATGTAACCTGAGGGTAAAATCTGCATTTGGATTAGCAATCAAATTGGCAGTTTTCATATTTTATCTGAGTGTAATCTAATCATATATGCTATATGGGCTTCATTGTCTTTTGTCACTGAAGTCAAAACTGCTACCGTCTTTTCCTGTGGCCTTGCTTTCCCTCCTATTAGGAATCTGCTGCCAAAGGAGCAGCCCGCCCTGAATTAATAAGGTAAACGGCTTGCAAGGCATCACTAAATATTCATATTTTATGCTTTTTGAAAAATGTTCTTGGCGCAACTTTTCCTGTTACGGCCTGCATGTTGTAGTAAATGCGCTGAAAAAAGTAACGGTGCCAGCAAATTAATGTCTTCAGTGTGCATAAACAGCAAAGCTCTATCATCAAAGTGCTGAATATTCATTTCCCCGGACGCAGCGTGAGCAAATTAAAACAGCTGACCTCATCTGTTGGATTGATTGATATCTGTCAAAAGTGGAAAAGCAGCCAGACGGAGCAAAGATTCACCTGACAGCGTTAAAAGCGTCTCTCAAACCTTTAGAAACTCGACACAACACACACACACACACACACAAGCAGTATTATCACTTTAAACAATATACATATTATGTTATAATGTTGGTGTTTCTGTGTAAATGTCAGCTTTCGTTGAGGGAAAGACAAGTTTCCTGTAGTGAAACTGCTTGTTGAACAAAGGCTGAGAATCCTGACCTACATGTGTGTTAGTGCATGATTTGTGTTATAATTGAAAGCTGGTTAGGGATGCATTAATTAGTCAAGGGTTCTCTCCTCCTCTGCCATTTGCAGCCATTATGAGCACTGCCTTCACAAAGCTCTCCATGTAATTGATATTGTGAACAAAGATCATAAAATCCACCTAAATCAAATAAAAAATAGTTAATTGGGCAACTTATTACATTCCAGAGTCCATTATGAAGAATTATATTATATTCCTTTTCTCTGGGAGGTAATTGAATTTCTAATAGAACATTTAGTTTTTGAAATGACCTTTTTCAATTAAATCTCTTTAATTGAAACTATATCTTTTTCAATCACTGGATGTCATTTAATTAAACTGTATGCGAGATATATAGGACACACTGCTTCTCAAACTGTTCGTTTTTTGACATTTAACTCTTTCTGAATATTTGTGCCTTTGGCAAACTGACGTCTGACAAAATAATATTCACATCATCTTGTCATTAACATTAATTGTAGTAAAATGGGGATGTTACATGTTAAATCTCTGGTTACATTACATTATTTATACACTAATGCTACTGTAGGCTTATCAGAAATGTAAATATTTAAAAGGAAAAATTTAATCAGAATTGATCTGAGTTTTGATTCAACACAGGAAGATCTTGAACTAACAGTGACAGAGTTTTAAAATAAATGATATAAAGACCCATCCAATATGAATTTGTACCTGAGTTACACACTCGGTCATGCATTATCAGCGTACATATGAAATTTAATGTTGACTTTGTGGAATGTGTGGCCGTGTTGCGACCACGGCAGACTAACATCGAGTGGCAGTGGCAGAAATGTGTTGGACCACTGCTGACTCTCATTTCAGTTTCATTACTTTTAAAGACACCCACAAACCATCTAGAGTTCCACAAAATGAAATGATCAGCTGAACATCGTATTTAAGTCCAAATTAATTGATAGTTATTTTAAGTAATTTTTCATCACAACTGCCAATAGATTACTTGTATCAGTTTCTCATGTGTTAATATTTGCTTTATTCTTAGTTTTGATATGATACTAAACTTTTTGTGTTTTTGACATGACAAGCCACAGACTACTTAATGCTCTGAATTCTATAACCCACTGGCAAGTTTGAAAGGAGTGCTTTCTTTAGAAAATTTTGGCAAAATCATACCAAACAACAGCCAGAAATTGTCAAAACATAGAAATTCAACTTCAGGTTTTTATTTGCATTTTATGATTTATGCCATTGTAACCGTGTCATACCACACACATAATTCTGAATTCTCTCTATTTTTAGTTTTCTTTGTGCTGTTTCCATAAATGTGCAGGACTTTTTATTGCAGTGTTCAGAGGATTAAGCCCTGAGCTGTCAGTGGCAGCTCCACATCTTCAAGGTCAAACTGAGCAATCTTGAGCTCTAAGGATCAGAGACACTTGGAAAAAAGTTTGGAACAAAATAAGTCTCTGTATCTTTAGCAGAGAGGTTTTAAAAATGTTGAACTCACATCTGAAGGCCATCAATGCTTACAGGCATTCAGTAAAAGAAATTTAAAAAACAGTATGTTTAATGAATGTGGAAGTGGAAAAACAGCAGAAGGCTGTGTTTAATAATATATCATCGACACAGTTTGGTCAGCCTGAGAAAATTAATGAAAAATTTCAGTCATGCTAGAAAGCCGAGTCCACTGACTCACCGCCTGTCCTTTGTTACCTGTGGTGTCCCTCCTGGATCAGTTTTAGGTCCTCCTTTATTTATCTTATAACTGAGCAAAGTGTGGAACTTTCCAGGGGACCTTGACTCCAAAAGGTCAAAGTCTTAGACTTAGGGATTTCCATCTAATGTGATGATATGATTTAACTGTACATTACGCAAACATGTGCACATTAAAATGCATAATCAACTATGTCATGTCCTCCACTTGGTTGATTCCATGTAATTATTGGATTGACCAGTATACCAAATGAAACAAAATAGCAACAACAAGACAATCCTTATTCTTTGAAGTGGAGGTTGACATGGTACCCCTTTTCTGTGCTGGATGATGCCATATCTGTTAAAAAGGTTGAGAAATGTGGCACATCCAGGGAAGAGGCCATCCAATAATACTACAACAAAAATGTGTGCAACATTTGTCATCCTTCAGTTCCCTTTGCACCTGAGAATTTTAGAAAAAGTAATAACATCAGTCTGTACGGCTCATTATGCAGAGTTTTGCCAGAAGTAAAAATTACAAACTGGATGATACTTTGGCAGGCTGACACTGGTCCATTACAGTCCGATATGCGTCGATAAGAAAACTGAAAAAGTGAAAAAGACACTGGGGGTAACTTAGAAAGTGTGTCATCATGCAGCTTTTTCAGCTCCAACTTGATTGTTTACTTCACTCTTGGCACTGTCTGCAGCACATGTAGCAGAGTATGCATTAGAGCTGGGCAGAGTGAAGCTTTGTCTTTATGGTATTTTGTTAACGAGTTTGTGAAATACATTGCTTGAAAGTTAATAAACAAAGACCCTATTATTTGAGCCTTTTTTATATTACTCTAACATATACTGTATATTAAAAATATTTCCCAATATATCAATACAGAAACTTCTTACACCTAAAATTGACATTGGCCTCAAAAGTCCACTATCGACCAGGTTGTAGTAAAAATATCAGTTTTTAGAATGTCATTCTGGTGTCATTGGGGACAAAAAAGCAGCTTGTCGCTGCCACTTTGTTGGTGTTGGACTATGGAGATCTTTTGTATATGAATGCTTCTGCTCAATGTGTTCGAACAGTTGACACTGTTTACCACGATTCTCTGAGGTGTATTACAAACTGTACACACTGTTACTCTTGGGTGAGATGGCCTGCTTTAGCTGCCCCAAGGATCAGTCACTGATATACTTTGGTATCCAAGGCAGTACTTGGACTGCTGCCCACCTACATTTGTTACTTGACAGCACAGAAAAGCGCTGATTTTTACTCTCTCCATACACAAGATCATTTGTTGCTTTCATGTCCATATGCCCATACCAAACTGGGTAAAAATGCTTTTATTTACTCTGTGACTGCTGTATGAAATATGTCACAGAAAGACTGGAAACTGAGTTAATGTCACTGAGCACTTTAAATCTTTACATCCAAACTGTAAGTTCTTCAGGCCGACTTCACAAACATGCACTTGTTTTTCCATAATTTGCTTGTAAATTTCATTTTTAATGTGTTTTTTGCTTGTGTTTTAACTGTGTAATTCAACCATTTTGTGTTTTCCATTTGCTGCTGCCTATCTTGGCCAGGACTCCCTTGAAAAAGAGGTTATTCATCTCAGTGGGATTTCTCCTGGTTAAATAAGGTTAAGAATAATAATTAGAAAACACAGAGACTTATTGTATTTTAAGGTTGCTTATTTTGACCTCACAGTTGTGGAGCTATGACAGTAAATTAAAGAGAAAATATAGTTTTGGATTTAAGGGAATTAGCTTTTTAACAGCTCATTTCCAAGCTTGTACTAAGTTTTCAGTATGAAACAATAAGCAGGAGTCTTTTCAGATTACTGTACATGTGTGGGCAGCCCCATATGTCAGGAGGAAATGTGATTTTAAGAGAGAAAAACAAGAAGGCGCAGTGAGAAATCCATCAACCCCAACAACATCTGACAAACAAAGTGTGCACCTTGCCCACTGCTGTTGTTGCCTCAAAATGTTTTTGCGTTTTTTGTGTCACCTTTCGGCGTCGCACTGCAATGCTCTATCCCTGTCTGCTCTCTTTCTTGCAGCAGCTGCCGTTGTTACTTCCCCCACTTCCCTCCTCCCTCCGTTTCTTCCCCAACCCCCTCAAAAATCACCTTTTCTTTTCAAATCAAATTCAACATCTGGAGGAGGAAGAAGTCCCTGAAACTGCTTTTGTTCTCTGCGTCAGAACAGATTTCAGGCTAGCTGAGGCTCAATGGAGGGCGGCTGTAATGATTTGTCCTAAATAGGGTGAATGGGAGCTACAGGGACCGACTAGGTTGGACTTTACAGCGACACACAATAAGTATTTCCATCCTAAACCTTAGTGAATTCACATCTTACTCCCAGCCCTTTGTGTGTTAAGTTTTGAGTCAGCCGACATCTCATTAAAACATTTTCATCCACACTCCTCCTGACATATAAAAACCTGTAAAAAAAAATAAATCTGACAGCATAAAATCTTAATGGTATCAGCGTAAGTCCTGCAGTCTAGTGGCATATTCAGACTCAGAGCCAGCAGTAGGGTCCATGCTAGATTATGTCAACTTGAGGCTAAAACTCAGCTGTAATCGGTGCAGATCTGTGACAGTATCTGACCAAAAGGGACTAATAACTAAGGGAAGGAAACAAACATGAGGTTTGCACAGCCAAGCGGCAGTTGTTTGTTCCCAGCGTGCATCACCCCTCAGAACACAGGATGCCTTTACATGCAATGTGACAAGACTTCCTCTATTCTTAACTTCGGCGGCCGCTGGAGGTGGAGGGTAGCGGGGCATGGGGGTCGGCGGGCTCCTGGCGGTGGCCTGACAGAGGAACGTCTGACACAGAATCAGCCTCTCAGCTCCGCGACTGTGTGCCTGCAAGACAGCACGCAGCCATCTGCTGGATACCCCCCATCAGCAGCAGCAGCACCACACCCCAGACCCTCCGCTCCCTCCCCACCATCCCGATGCTACTATAACCACTGACAACGCAACAAGCTAATTAGGAGATTTACTGCGCTAATTACACATGCACAGAAGTGTTGCTGGAGATTTCTATTTGGGGCTCGGCTCGGCGCACGATTTCCCTTCGATTAAAGGCAAATGTAGCATGTAAAGCTGTGTGATTGTCTTTTACACCCCTGCGTGATGCTGATTCGCAATGACACCCGACAGACAGCTGGAATGGCTGAGGGCCACCTGACTTCTGAGGGCTGTAAGAAAGAGATGCGCTCCAAGCCCCTGCAACCAAAGTGAGAAATGAGTTGTGTGCTGTGCTCAGGGGATGCTAGACTGCAGATAACACCCACAATCCATAACACTGTGGTCTACTTTCTCTGTCAATTAAGAGACAAGCAACAAGATGACTACAAAGGCAACAACAAGCCTACAATATGGAACGGCAGCCCAACACGCCCAGCAGTTTCCTTTGATATCAAAGTCAGGTTTACTGCGTAGCTTTTCAAAAGTTGCATTGAGCCCCAAAGGAGGGAAAAAAACAGTTATTAAATTTATCCTCAAGCAACTGAAATGGCAGTGTTATTTTGAGTAACCTTCCCCAGAAATGTTGCGCTAATAAAACACATAATACAGAAGAAGAGTGTTTTGTATCGCTAGCCTCTGTGAACCTGCTTTAGTTAAAGTGAACCTCCCAAAATAGCTCCCAAAAAGGAAGAGAAATTACTGCAAATGTCTCAAAACTTTCTACCAAATAGTTGCCTATTTACACTGTGAGCAGACACAAGAGTTTGAGTTGCTAGTCAGTCCTGATTTAAATCCAATTTTAGCTCTCAGAATAGAACGTACCCTTGCAGAAAGAGGGATTAAAACATTGAAACATTGATACCACTCTCATGTCTGTCAGCTAAATATGGCACTAAAGCAAGAAGATTAGATTAGCTTAACATAAAAACTGAAAGCAGAGGAAATCAGGTGGTCTGGTTATTAGGGCTGGACCCGGCTCATCCCGCTGTGTTCGGCTCATCTCGGCTCATCCATTTGTGTTTGTTTCCACCACCCGAATGGCCAATTGGCTGCTGATTCTGACGTCACACTTCACTTGCATAAACACAAGACAAGATGTCAAAGACCTCGAGCACACAGGCTCACCCACACCTCTGCTCAGACATATTTGGATATTCGTCTTTAATAGGGCCCGAATATCCGGAGACCAGAAACCAGTATTCGGGCCAGCCCTACTGGTTATGTCCAAAAGTAAAGAATCAGCCTACCAGCAACACTACATCTGACTTGGTAAGATCCCATCCCTCCATTAATGCATCTAGGATGTCCCTGTTTCTCTGTACTCACTACTCTGCCGTTCACTGTAGCTCGAAAACACAGGCTCACCCACACCCACACAAAAACACACACCAAAAAAAGGGCCAAATGGGCTAAATTAAAGCTGTACAATGGAAATAAATACATATATAACAATTAGGAGAAAAAAGTCACGAAACAAGTTCATTCAAAAGAAAAGTAACTTCATGCATTGCAAACCAACTTAAATCATCTCCCAATTTTCCCCACTCACCACTTTTAAAAGAACACTGAAAGAAATGCAACACTGTGAATATGATATTTACCCAGAAGTCTTGTTATATATTTCGCACGTAAACAACTTATTGTTGTGAGAAACACTGATGTGCTATAGGTCTGTTCAATAAAATCCCCCAGGAAAAGAGGAGAGTAAAGTCCAACACATGACTTGAATGATCTCTCAACAAGTCAGTCAATAAAAGTCAGTTCAAATTCACACATGTTCCAGTAGTCAAATCAAATGTCACATCTCGGATACAATCAAAATCCAGATGTGATACTAATCTCAACTCACTCTTTAATAATATTCAATAAAATAAACTGTCTCACTGTGAGGTGCCAGTTGAATTTGGACATAGTGAAAGCAGCCGTTTCCTTTGTTTCTCATGGTGTCCACAGTCATTTTTCCTCTAACCAGAGCTCAGTGCACGGTCATTTAAACACTGCAGCACCAGCATGCTGCCTGCACCTTTTCGCCTTATTACTGGCAAAGGCCGAGCAGAGCAGCAGAAAATGTATGGAAGCCCACAGGGTTTCTAAATATTAATGAACCTCTCCCTCACTTGGGAATAACGGCAGCATCTTCTTTCCCTTTTTCTCTCCTTTATTATGCTCGTTTGTTTAATTAAAGGAGTGTGTTTTAGGGAAATGAGCTGCTGTCAGCCGCCTCTGGGGTGGTTCTCACCAGGAAGCAGGTTGCTAACATTTAGACGGAGAAGCTGGCGGACACAGTCCTGAGACCTGCTGGAAAATTATGTCGTTTCCGGGCCTCATTATTTGCCTTATTTCATAAACTGATTTAAATGTGCAATTGTGGACAATAAACGTAGTTACATGCAAGAAAATAATGCTAAATAATGAAAAGCAAACCAATAAAATCATTTTAACGATGAAAGGATCTTGAGCATGAGAACGCGATGCTATAAAACAGCCTCGAAGCAGCTGAAGGATGTGTGGTTGATGTGTGGATATGGGCTCGCTGCATAAAAACACGGCCTAAGGCAGCTTTTAAATTCAAGCCACGCAGTCCATCATTAATAAGAGTGCGGTATCAGATAAGCTCAGCTCTTCCATAACAATAACACGAGTAAACAGGATTTCCTTTGGCAAGAATGATCCAGGACTCTCTGTTGTAGCGTCCAATTTCTCCCTACTTTATTCTTTCAGAATCCAATTCAACTCAATGCACGACATAAATGAGGCTGAGCTGTAGTTCGAGCAGATAGCAGACATAGAGGTTTTTTTTTTATATCCAGTATATAACAGTGACAGGTTTGTGGAGAATACGACCACACTCGAATCCCTGTTTTAATTGCTTTTCAACAGTGGTAACAAAGGAGTAATTTAGACCACATACAATAGCGTTCTCAGCTGGCCTGCCCTAGTTATTCCAGAAAGAAACTTTTAATTCAAAGTGCTGTGTAGATTAATTTTCTGATATGTTAAACATTGTTCTGCATACTAATTGACACCATTTTTTATTGTGCAAAGCAAGTCTTTTCATGGAGGCGTAATTAAAAGGGCTGGCGAGGCTTTTATGGCGCACGTTAGAACAGAAATTAGCCAATTACCATTTCTGTTTGAGGGGTGAAATGACCATCACTGCGCCTGGCACTCTTTTATGTGTCCCACTTAATGGTTTTTACCCTGCCACACACATCCTCACCCAAATATTTAGTATTCCGAGCCAAAAGAGAGAGTGCAGAGCAAATTACCAGGCTCATATATCTGTCCTCGAACTGTACAACAACAAATCCAAAGTGAATATTGTCTCATTTCCAAAATGTGTGTGTGCGTGTTTTTATGTATTTGCTGATGAATTGTACGTGAAACAACATTTATCACCCTTTATGATTTTCAGCCCATGACAGACTTATTTATCCTCTTGTTGTCACATGTATTGTTGCTTTAAAAGCTCTTTGCACAGTCAGACTGACAACCACAATAAAACCTACTTTTAAATCAGCTTCACATTTAAAACACTCATCGTCTATGAGTGTAAAATTTACTGCATACGATAAAACAGAAAGCTCAAGTTGTCAGTTCCTTTTTTGAAGAATAAAAATATTGTAGGTAGAGTGATTACACCACCTTGTGGTTGAAGTAAATATTGCATTTATAGAAGTAACCTCATCTTGCCAAGTACAGCAGTTCTCTCCATCACAGGTCAAAGTCATTTCTGTACTCTTTACATTAGTGGGATTCAATGTGTAAAGTCATTTTTCTTTATATAGCTCATCATCACACTTCAACAACACTCATCTGCCCTTAAAATCTAAAGTATCTCAGAAAGAGAAACCAAGACCCAATAGATCTGTCTTCAGAAAAGCAAGACACAAATTTATAGCATGGACTATCAAGATGACAAAACAATAGCAGACATATCTATCACCACTAAAAGGCCCAGTGCAATATCAAACATATGCAATAAGATATACGAACTGGTGGCAAGTCAGTTTTATGTTCAATTATTCAACCCCTAAAAATTCATCTCTGTGTATCAAGGTCACATATTTCGATGTTTTTTCCTTGCCTTCTCAGCCTCAGAGGTAACTACACTGTTACTTCCTCTCTGTGCAGATCTACTAAGTCCCTGCTGCTCCTTCTACCAACCTGTACCCACATACTGCAGCTTGAGCACACCAGCCCACTTATTGTTTTTAACATTTACTCATAAATGCAACAATGCCACAGATGATCTTCTTACTTCAGCATATTAAACACATATGTTCTGAATGTGCACAAAGTTTTATCATGATCAGAAATTTTGCTGAAATACACGAATCGTTAAAGTTCAGGGCTTCATAAATGACTTAAAATTAAATAATTTATCACTGATGTGAGATAATTAACATTTTTCCCCAACAAAAGGCACGAAAGAGGACAGAAAGGTAAGTCATGCCTGGATGTGTGCTGTCCACATCTGGGAGAATATTAGATAGGACATTTTTATCTACAGAAGAATAAGTATTTACCTTCACAGTCACCACATCTGAGTCCAGCTGAGCTCCAATCCATCAGGAGGTTTTGGAGTGACGTGTCAGACAGCATTCTCGTCCACCTGGAAACATCGTTGGGAAGACTTAAGTTCAGTTTTAACTGCATATATAGCAAAAAAAAAAAAAAAAAAAAGATTTGCAAACTGTTCAATGGCCCAAACACTCAAAGGATTCTGTTGGGTCAGAACTTTGTGTAAAATGCTTGCAGCTTTCCCACAGCCTTCAACCCAGCATGTACCCACAAAGTCAAATCTCCGAGTTTCAGCTAAAACATTTGTATGAAATCAACAATTATCAAAAAAATTCCCTACCAAACAGTCACATCTGTAGGTTCTTGCACTTCCGCTGGGTTGCTACCTCCTGTTCATGACATGGACGGATCATGAGACAGCAGGTTCCTGGGTAGAGACACATAAAAGGAACCTTACCCCGCATGCAATGTCAGACTGAAAGATACTAAATGACTACAAACAGCATCTGTAGCTCTTCATGGTCAATTTGCACCTCATACCGTTTTTTTTTTTTTTCTTTTCGTCTTTCTAATCATTTTCTGTCTATTTGTGTTTTTTTTTTTTTAATTCAACTCTGTCCCTTTGTGGCCTGTTGGAATTTCACTGGAGAGGTTTAGTCTCTTTGTGGTCATTTTGTGTCTCCGATTGCTGGTTTTGGTTGTCTCATGTCTCTTTGCATATAGTTTTTGCCTTTTTGTAGTTCATGTTTTTGTCTCCTTGCAGTTTATTTTTTGTTGATTTCTGTCTCTGCGGTTATTTTTAGTTTCTCTTTGCTCTTGCTCTGTATCCATGCAGTTATTTTTTGTTGCTTTGCTGTTAATTTGTGCTACTTTACAGGTATTTTTGTGTCTTGGTTCCTTTGCAGCTCATTTATCTTCCTTTTCTCTTGATTTCTGTGTCTCTGCAGTTACTTTTCTGCCCCCTTGCAGTTAATTTGTGTCTCTGCAGTTGATTTATATATTTTTTTTGTCTATTTGTTTTTGATTTGTGTTGCTTGCAGTTACTGTTTGTTCCTTTGCAACCAATTTGTGCTCCTATTCTGCTGATTTGCGTCTCTTTGGAATTACTTTGTGTCCCTTCATTGTTACCTTTTCCCTTTATGTGAGCTTTAGTTAAGGCTTCTCTTTATTGTCATGTCTGGCTCCTTGCTGTTGCTTTGTCTCTTTTTGTGGTACATTCATTCAGAACGGAACAAATGTGATCAGTCTGCTGCTAATCTCTGACATGATTTGATGGTGCACTGCATACATATTCACTAATGGAGAATTACTTTTTCAAATACTCTCAGATGCTTATGAAAGTCAGATCAGGCCAGAGCCTTGAAACATTTAAAGCTGCTCCTCCAACGACATCTTTCTGCCCTGAGATTAGAGAGAAAATGAGGTTCACTGTTGGGGATTTCTCAAATGAGTATATCAGGACACTTTACCTTCTTCTTTCTTGTTTTTTCTAGCTGTAAATAGATAGACAATTTGCCAACTAGTCATAGTGAAGAACGTAAATGTTAGATATACAGTAGATGTCTCTATAATCCTGTACATATCTGACAAAGAATCATAAGGAACCTTGTTTCCACACTGTACTGTAAGTCAATCTTAAGATTATGTACAAGATTGGCAGGTGAAGGACAATTCTTTATTCTGTCTCTCTTTAAAAATCTATGACATTGTGTTCTTAGTTCTCCTCCTCTTCTCTTTGTATGACAATACAAAAAACTGAGCAAACTCCAGTATTCACAAGGTTATCATCTTACAACTATTGCATTATATAATACAAAGTATACAAAGACTGACTTCAGTGCAACAAAAGTGAAACACAAACAGACAAACTTTGCAGTGAAAAACACTTTCAAGGTTATTGCATGAAATAACCTTCTGTGGAGAGCTTCCAGGAAGAAAATAATGACACAAAAGTGTAACACAAAACTTTGTCAAAGACCATGAAATGAGGCCTGATAAGAAACTGGCAGTAAATTATTCATTCTTTGGTCAGTTTAAATCGGTTAGTATACTCTTATACTAAATGGAAAGAAGACTTTTAGTCTCCAGAGGAATTTCCCAACATGAAATAACTTCCAACACAATTTTCAAAAGAGACATAAAGTGGAAACTATGAACCTGACTTAGATTCAGTAGAACAGCGTTGGTGTTTTAAATTAGAAGACTGGAAAACAGAGCAACAAACCTATCCAGCAGCTAAGATGAACCATATGTTGTGCGCAAAGATTGCATAAGTATTTGCTTCCTTCGAGTCAGTATTTAGTAAATGCACATTTGGCCGCATTTACCACACTGAGTCTGTGATAGCCACTGTAGCAGCCTTCCAACCATGAATGTCGGTAACCCCATAACCACTTTAGTTTTAATGGAAACACTTAATTTATCCTTTCAAACACGCTCGTAATGCATTTGTTGAAGTACTTAAGCTCTATTTGCAGTCCACACATTTAGCTAACTACTGTATGTTTACCATTGGTTTTTTTTAAGTTGTACTAATCTTTTGTTTGTTTTACCGGTGTTGGGGCACTCAGTCCTCCACACCTGTGGTCATCTGGATGGTTTCAGGCAAAAGACAGCTCCCGCGAGAACCAGGTTTTTATTACCAGAGCTGTCAATTGGACGACACCAAGTGCCTGAAACTTCAGGGGGTGGAGCGCCTTTATTTGATTTAAATATGACTTTATTTGTTTGATTTATGTTGAGTAAATAGATACATTTCTGATTTCTTTATTCTTTATCAGTATTGTTTTGATTAAGTAGAATAGTTTGTGCTTTTTTGTTGTTAGATTAGATGTGGGTGTTTTATGGCTCCCCTATTGTGTGTAAGCCAGTATACATATGTTCTGAGTTTGATCAGTGGAGTTGGTTTATGGGCCTGAATTTAGTATCGGTTTTTGTTACTTTATTTGTTTGTTTGTTTTGTTATTGTTGTTGTTTTTGTGAAATCCAAACAGTGTGCCTGTGATAATGTGCAGTCCTTAATGTTCACAAAACATAACATTTAATCTTGTTGCCAAAAAGCTCAATTTTAGTCCACTGGACCAAAGAACCTTCTTTCAGACTTCAGTGTCCTACATCACTTCAATGCACAGTGGCTTTCTCATAAAACTTTAATTTATGAAGAGCAGCTACCAGTTGTACACAATCTCTCCCCTCTTAGACATTTTTATGTGCACTGGAAGTATATACTAGCACTAATATGCTGTTTTTAGACAAAATGGTGACACAAAAAATGCACATGATCGTCTGGCAAATGTCTTTTATTACGAATAATTATAGCATTTCTATTTGAAAGTCAATTGAAAGGCTTCAGATTTTGTTCTGCCTCTTCAAGTTTGTAGGATACATGTTGAAGATTCGTGTTTATTTTTATTTCAGGACCTCTGCATCTGCCACCCAACATGTCACACCTCCCTGAACAATGTCTAATACAGTAAGTCAGTGGACACTTTTTAAGAGGCCAGCACTGCTCAGTCAACCGCTCTTTTGCATTTTAGCCACTAGACGTCAGAGTCTGACCACAGATCTCCTGGCGCTCATACTATGACTATTTACTGGCTCAGTATTTTTTTAATCAGTCAGACTGTTTATCCTTGACTGCAGCCCACATTAACCGTTAAAAGTTGAGCTGTTTGTCACTCTTGATTCTGGCCTAGTTTCCAGAGACAGGAAGTTATTTTGGAGCTCTGTGGCACTACCAAGAATCCCAATCCTCTTCTTAGAGCCTAAAGCTGTCTCTGAATGCGAGCTGTTTTTTTTTTTTTTCCAATTCAGCAAAGTACTCCGTAATCTGGCGGCCCTCCTCAAAGCCAAAAAATAAATAAACAATGAGGCCCAATTTTGCGCACATGTTTTTCATTGAAAATATGACGTGTAAACATTACTGCCCTGTGCTATGTTGAACCCACATTTATTTCAATATTCCAATGTCTGGCCATGATCATTAACACTAGTACTGGTACAAATCTCAGCACAGTTTTTCACTAGTAGGAAAACCAGGTCACGTTTTCTGTGAACTATTGTTTACTTCACTGCCAGTGTCCCATGCCTTTGACTTCAGCCTCACAAGTAAACATCAGTCTTTAGTCTCACTGCAGTTGTCAAAGTTTCAGTTTTGGGTATTAAAATGTGGCAAATGTGAATCTGACATTTGAATTTCAGCAGTTGTGTTGGTGCACCTTTCTGACTTGAATTGTTACATTGAAAAATGATCTGCTGAATTTGAGCATTCTGTCAAAGTGAACAGTGAAAAGAAAAATCAGTATCTGACATTTCACAGGTTGATACCAACCACGTTAATTCTGATGATTTCCAAGTAAAGACATTCACTGTTGATTCATTGTCAACACAAAGCATTCTGTAAAGCTTCAATGTCACAATTCTAAAGGTCTGTCTTTGTTTCTTGTGCAGTATCTGTGTCGACGTCAGAATAACAGAATAACATCACATTCAAAGTTCAAGCCTCAAACCTTTTCTGCTTAAGTGTCCTCGAACGGCAGATAAATCCTCTGGTTTCTGACAGGTTGTCAAGTGAAAACATGTTTGAAACATCATGTGACGTCATCTCTTAGTCTTTCACTGTTGCTATGTGAGGCTACAAATGACAGATGTTTGTGTGTTTACAGGAAACAAACCTTCTTGTCGGCTGTTCACAGAGTTGCTGCAGCGGTTCCGAGTGGACAGAATTGCTTTCTGCTTGCTGGGATGAAGACTTTGACCCCAGCCAGGTTTTCTGCACTAATCCTGCTAGTAATTATTGTGATCTGTGCCAAATAGAATGGCAGGTTCAACTGCTCAGAGGCATCAAAAGCCAGATTTACTCTGAATTATGTGGGTCATAATGTTTTTGTTGTTGTTGTTGTTCATGTAATTAATCACAAGTTTGCAGTCTTTACTTCTTCACTTTGTACTGAGTCCATTTGTTGAAAAGTTGTGTTTTATTAAACCCGATTCGGTGTGTCAAGTAAATAACAAACATGAAACCTCAGGCAGGTTTGTTTTATTCAATTACAGCAATACTGTAATGGCACATCCACAATCATTTGTATTGTCAGCACATTTCACATTTATTTTCTTTCAAAATTGATTGATTGGTTGGTGCATAAAATGTCAGAAAATAATGGCAAAGCAAGAAAATCTAAAATATATTTTTTAGGGTTTTTTGTTTTATATTCCAATCAGAACAACAGAAAAATAGGAAAATAGTATTATTATTCTCATTTCAGAAGACAGAGACAACTGACTGATTACCAATAGTTTTCCTGTCATTCAGCTTTTGAATTAACCAAGCGATACTTTCAGCTCTGCTTTGACTGGGTCTTTCCTGTTTGGGTCACTTTGTCACTTTTTTTTTTTAGTCTTCACTGATTGTTTGGCTTTTCCTTAACTGCTTAAAGTATTCGTTTATAAAGTAAATTCTGGTTTGTGTTTACTTTCCCTTCAAACTGTTATCGGAAAGAACATTGTAACTTCATTTTTGTATGGTGCTATAAAAATAAAGTCAGTGCCCATTTTTTATATTTCTGGTTGCTCACAGAAAATTATGAAACTGGTACGTTGTCCCAGGGCTTCCATTGAGAGTGATCAGCCCTCCTTCGTATTGTCCCAGTCTGTAATTTATGCTTTTTTTAAAAGAAATTTCATTGTTTCTCTGTATCCTCTCTCTATTTTGAAATACACAAAAGTCTGAATATTTTTTTAAAATGAATTTGCATGTCTAATTTCAAACAATAATATCAACCTTTTAATGTGAGTGACCATAAAATGTCAAACAATATCCTGTTTTGTGAGGATTAAATCGTTCTCAGACAGAGGCGATGAGAAACAGATCCATGTAGGAGTGTGATACTCCTGTTTTAAGCACCTTTAGATTGAATTTCTGATAATTCACTGCTCACATGGAGCTGCACAGGCTTATATCTGAACCTTCTGCACATTTCACAAGCTGATTCATCACTGCACTGGTCATATCAGTATAATCTATACATGTTTGCTAAAGTTTAAGGTGACACATTGTTCAGGATGGTCAGTGGTGGAAGAAGAATTCAGGTCCTTCAAGATTAAAAGGAAAGATATTGCTAAAATCTACTTCAATGTGCAAACTGTAGCTACAGTTTTAAAGTAAAAGTATCATTTTCATCTCTCTGACTGATACATTATGAGAAGTGCAGCAATTAGTAATTAGTAATAATTAATGGCATTGACACTGAAATATGTGCCGGCATCAATATTTTTAACAGAGGCAGTCATCGGTTGGCTGCAGCCAGCGCTACAGTTTCAGTCCATCTCGATTCAGTGTAACAGTTTTCAAGGACCCACAGCTTTGAAAGTCTGGAAGGACTCCAAAAGGGATCACAGAAAAATAAGGCAGCGTGTATAGAGTGCAGAGTTTGACCAGAGAGGCAAAATGTATAAACAGTGGAAGAGAAAACCCTCAGGTGACCCTTTCATGTTTACTTCTCCCCTGCTCTCTGTGCTCACGTATACAGTGTTTATTATTATTATTATCATTATGTATTTTTATTGTGTCCTATTGTGTCACATGACATTAATTATATTATTGTGAAACATTACTGTTGTTTAAAAACATATTGCATTATTATTGCTGTTATTAATAAAATTATTACTATTTCTGTATTTCCACACCTGAATTTCTCCTAGATCAAAAAATAGAAAATTTCTGGCCCTCCTCTCTACTGCTCTGCTCTGTAATTTACATCTTTATATCATATATTGATCATCGCTAATAATTTTAACCTTTATGGGCAAACTGTTCACTTCTTCAGAGCGTCACTGGAGGGCGCCCCGCTTGTTTTTTCTCTCCTGTGTGATGAAAACCGGGTAAACTGTGTCTTTATCTGTCTGTGTGACTTTATCAAACCGGTTTGTTTTTTGCCTCCTCTGCTCCACGCGGTGTCTCTGCATACACGTGTAGCTGGAGGGGGTTTCTGCTTTTGTTATTCAGGCCCACAGTGACTCTCTGAGTCCGGCCTCCGGCTCCTCATCACCGTCGCCTCCGTCCAATCAGAGGCGCCGCTGACGCTCTTGCTGCGCTATAAATCCTACGAGGAAGCGGTGAGAGCAGCAGGAATGAACAACAATAGAAACCTATACAAGCAGCACAGCAACACAGACTCTGCTGATCTTTTGATATTTTTTTACACTTAACATAAGGTGAGTTACATGTTTATTTACTGCCATGTGCTGTTGGGGTCGTTTGTTTACTGCTGCTGCTGCTGCAGAAAGCCTTTGTAGTAACTTTGCTCTAATATAGATGCTGGTTAGTAGTACTGTGCTCTTGTTTTTTTTTCTTCTTATTCGCCTACATGAGGTCTCAATAAACAGCCAGTTGAATCAGAGCTGATTAGACAGGTTGAGAGAGTTGTATAATCAATCATGATGCGGTTTTTCCTCGGCAGTAGCATTCAGGTTAACCTCTTTTTAGAGGGATTTTAGTTGACATCCTCCTTGTCATACATACGTTGATCTGTAGTGAAGCTGATCGTGCGAACGCCTACAACTAACGATTATTTTCATTATTTTCATATTTTTTCGATTAATCGTTTCTTTGTTTGATCTATGAAATGCCAGAAAATGCTGAAAAACGGTTGACCAATGTTTCACAAAATCCAAACACAACTCAAAGATATTCAGCTTACCGCCATACAGGAGGAAAGAACTGAGAAAGTATTCACTTTTGGAAAGCTGCAGTCAGACAATTTTGACTTTTTTCATTTAAAAAAATAAGAATTTATCATTATCAATATAGTTAGCGATTACTTCATACATGCTGGTTGATTAATGGGTGAATTGTCCTCGATCTAATTATGTGTTCTCTTCACTCTGTAGGCGCTTAGGTCAAGACAATGGCCACCTCAGCGAGTTCCAAACTGAACAAAGCTGTTAAGCAACAGTACATGGATCTTCCTCAGGAGGACAAGGTCCAGGCCATGTACATTTGGATAGATGGGACTGGAGAGGGGATTCGATGCAAGACCCGAACCTTGGATTCTGAACCTAAGACCATTGAGGGTAAGCTCTGACTCCAACATGATAAACAACCCCGTATCTCTTTAAAGCAGGGTTTTAATTTTATTTGTTTTCCCCTGTCAGATCTACCTGAGTGGAACTTTGACGGCTCCAGCACCTACCAGTCAGAGGGTTCCAACAGCGACATGTACCTAATTCCTGCCGCCATGTTCAGAGACCCCTTCAGGAAAGACCCCAACAAGCTGGTGCTCTGTGAAGTGCTAAAGTACAACCGCAAGCCAGCAGGTGAGCAGTAGAGTACGAACCTGGGCATGAGGATGGTTCAAGCTGTCTCTGGTTGCATCTAATTTCCGACACTGTTCCAACAGAAACCAACCTGCGCCACACCTGTAAGAAGGTCATGAGCATGGTGGAAAATAGCCATCCGTGGTTTGGTATGGAGCAGGAGTACACCCTCCTGGGTACAGATGGACATCCCTTCGGCTGGCCTTCCAACGGCTTCCCAGGTCCACAAGGTCAGTGTTGAGTTTCTAGCTGGATTTGTTTATTGATTGATCAGAAATCCGGATAGCCAGCTGAATGTTAATATTTGGTTTGTTTGCACTTGATTAGGACCTTATTACTGTGGAGTGGGAGCAGATAAAGCATACGGACGAGACATAGTGGAGTCGCATTACAGAGCCTGCCTGTACGCTGGAGTTCAGATCTGTGGAACCAATGCTGAAGTCATGCCAGCTCAGGTATTTTGCCCAAAATGCAGTATGTAATAAAGTGGTTGTTATTATAGCTCATAACCAGTTAAAATGATAATAACACTGGCTTTGTTGTGTTTCAGTGGGAGTTCCAGGTTGGGCCTTGTGAAGGCATCAACATGGGGGACCACCTATGGATCGCTCGCTTCATCCTTCACAGAGTATGTGAGGATTTCGGCGTAGTGGTGTCCTTTGACCCCAAACCCATCTCAGGAAACTGGAACGGCGCCGGATGCCACACCAACTTCAGCACGAAAGAGATGCGAGATGACGGAGGACTCAAGTAAGCATAAATTCATTGAATTGTAATAATCAAAAATGGGTCCTAGCACACTCTTAACTTCGTCTCTTCTTCTCAGAGCCATCGAGGAGGCCATTGAAAGGCTAGGGAAGAGACACAGGTATCACATCCGAGCTTACGATCCCAAAGGCGGGCTCGACAATGCCAGACGCCTGACAGGTCACCACGAAACCTCCAACATCGATGAGTTCTCAGCCGGCGTGGCCAACCGCGGGGCCAGCATCCGCATTCCTCGATCAGTTGGCCAGGACAAGAAGGGCTACTTCGAGGACCGCCGTCCATCCGCCAACTGCGACCCGTACGTTGTGACAGAAGCGCTGGTTCGCACGTGTTTACTCAAAGAAGAAGGAGAGGTGCCCACAGATTACAGCAAATGAAGTCTAAGATGACGTGTCATTACCAGTACTGTATTTACCCTCGTGTCTGTTTCAAGACTCCAGAAACCGATGTTAATTCTTTGACTTTTCTACATGACAGATGAAATAACGATTGCATTATTCTATGTGCATTCAGCTGTATGAAGCAACTGATGCAGACACTGCCTTTTTTCAACAGAGCATTTTGTTATAGTGTCATGGTAGTTGATCATTTGTATAGACGTACAATATTATAATGTGTTAAACTTGTACTAATTGAAAGTGTCTAAGTGCCGCAGCATTTTGGTGCAGCTCTTCTTACTCCCACCCAAAGGATCCCAAAGGCATTTGAATGTTTTAGCTGTCTCTGCCTCTGGTCACAATGTTGTTTTTTCATATTGTGGATAGGTGTGGACATTATGTTAGCCAATCTACTTTTGTATGTTTTTTTTTAAAAATGATGCATGTTTGTTTCGTCTTTTTTTTCACTTGTCTTTAATAAACTGCTAACATTTTTACATGTGACTTCCGTCTGCAGTTTAATCCCATCGTGTTTTACCTAGAACTAAATTCTGACAGAAACCAGTTCATTGATACCAGACTGTCAGCTGATATAAATCTCTGAAATGTGACTGTAGTTATGAAAGCATGCCCTGTAATGTTAAGCAAATGGTGGTTCATTTAGAGCCACATCCTCCTACTTATTAAAACAGCCACACATTGAAGAGTCAAATTAAGTTTCCTTTGAAGGTAGTGACAGCATGCACGTGGACTGAGACAGTGCTCTCTATTAGCAAAGGTCAATCCAAAAATAGTTCCCAAAGTAGGCTGCGAAAGTCAAGAGTGGATGAAGAGAAGGCATTATAATCCATCTGAAGTCCTGTGACTCAGTGGAAAAGGGATGGTAGCAAACTTTGAGCACTTACTTGTAGTGGGTAATGCATGATGCAACATGAGCAAAGTTAAGTAATATGATTTAGTGATTGGAGTAAAAAAAATCATCATGGTTGCACAGCCTTAACCAATATGCAAGTTGATTATTAACCTCTATTCTCAAATTAAAAGATGTGCATGCTGTGTGGGATATTTCAGCAGAGCCTGTACGTGCACTGTCCGATTCAGCATTGTTCCTGCCTCTGGTTTCACTGGATGTCCAACCTTTTTTGGCATCACATGCTGTCTCTTATTTCATAAGCGCTGCCACAAACCTGATCTGTTGACAACAATAAATACAGTATGTTCTGATGAGGGTGAGTCATTCCCCCACACGCTATGTGTTTTCTTGCCAAAATCAGACAACCTGATCGTCTGTGACGATCAAACTCTAAAGAATTTGCTGCAAACGATTCAGGTCATCCTCCGCCTCATGTTTACTACAAGTTATTTCAGTTCTTCTTTGCAGCACTGCTCATCTTTTCCTCAAAGCATGCTGGAATAGATTAGATTTTTAGTCCGTAGTTTTTCTAAATACCCACCCCCAGCTGCCAACCCCCATGAAAATCAGTTGGCAAAGATTTGAAACATGTTTTGGTATTTGATCACAGAAGTGTCATGTCTGCATTCACTGTTCATAAAGCTGTAGTCTTGCTATAAGAGCTGATTTCAATGCCAGGAATGAAAGCAGGCATGATGTCCATTTTTTTATAACTAATCATAATGTATCTTAAATGAGTCTGCCACTTATCGTTATCATCTGGGAATTCAGACTAAATTAAACATGGCTCGCTATTTGTGTGTTTATTTCAGTCCAAGGGGCTGCGAATGAGGGTCAGCAGTGTCAGTGGGTGACAGAGAAGGTCTGGAAAAGTTATGTCTCACGTTCGTCATGTTCCTGCCAACGGTACTTAGGGGAGACATTGAACCCTGTCGCACAAAATTTAGATCTAATGGGCAAACTGACAGGAATGGTTTTGTATTAATTTCGTGCCATGCTTTACTTGCTGAAAGTCCTGCGCCTCTATGGAAACAACAAAATCATGTCTGGAAATAGCAAAAACTCCAAAATGTGTTCTGTGCAGTATGATAGTTATAATACCAATAGTTACTAATATTGGATCAAAATGGAGACTGCTATTTACATTTTTTCACACTACTCTGCATATAAATTACAGAAAAATATTTCACCATGCGTAATGTATCCTCCAACAATTTGCTGACAGCTCACTCCTTTGTGTATATGCTGTATTTGTTTTATTAAGTATGTAATTTTTTGCACTCTTAAGTCCTTCCTGTTGTCTCCTTTGTGATCTGTGAAGTCTGCAGTTCAGCCAAATAGTCTCTGAATTTTTTTGTCACGTGTCAGTCACTGCTTCTATGTTGTGGTGAGGTATACAGAATTTTAATTTTTTTTGCAGGATCTGGTGCAAACACTTGGGATATTCACACTTAACACGTACGTCCTATGCATTGTCTTAAGTGTAATGTCTTGCAAAGTCTTATGTTTTGAAAACTCAACATCTTACATTTTAAAATGTCGAGTTTGCAACTCAAATGAAGGCCTCAGTAAATTCTGGTCAGCCACATTTATTTTAGTGTATTTTCATAGGGAGTGTACCGTTCTTGTATGGCTTTACATATTCTTTTTGGCTTAGTGTGGATGCTCTTACATAAATTGGAGTCACATTACTTGTAGAGGTATTTGCCAGGAAGAACTCAGCAAATTCAATTTGTCTGCCAAACAAAGAAATCCAAATGATGCTGCACTGGCCTTCCCAAATCACATCCAGGAGCCAATCTCAGGAAATGTTCCAGCACTTGCAAAGAGACTTTCAGGACAAAATCACAGATATGCCGTTTTTTTGTCACTTTTTTATGAGACAATATAACACGGCATTTTAAAAAAATCCCTTACAAGAAGCACATTTTAACTGCCTGAGGCTATTAGCAAATACCATGAGAAAGTGGGCCTCCAACTGAAATGTATTTTCTTTTATGTGCGTGTATCCTACTGCATATATACTGTTGCACAACACTGACAAATGCTCCAATTGCACTGAAATTGGCACCCCTCCTCAGTTTCTTCTATGGGATTTGACCCCATTGTATTGTATGCAGAGGGGTGTAAAGGTGTCTGAATGAAGTTCTTTGCCAACAATATGAAGATCAAATGTTGATATTTGAGATTAAATGACCTGAACAGAGAAGAGGTCTCATGAAGGAAAACGTAACGCCTCAAGCCTCGTTGCCATGGCAGCCGGAGTCTAAGCTGAAGCAATCTGGTGTGTGGAAGAGAGGCGGGGGTGGGGTTCCATTCAGGCTGTTACATAAAACCGGGCAGGTCAAGAAATGTATAGCACACGGAACAAAGAACATAGTTTACAAACCGCAACTGTATAGAAAGAAGTAAAAAAGGCAAATGGAGTATCGTGTAACAAGACATGCTATGTAATCTTTAACAGGCTTTTCATTGTAAATTAAGAGGTGAAGGCTTAATCAGATAACTGAAGTCCAAAACAGCAAATGGAGCACAATTTTTGGCTGCATTAGTTCTAATCTCATCACATGAATGCAATCTCCTCTGCTCTGGAGGCCCTTTAGGCTCAGCTATCAGCACTGTTAATAGGGAGGACAAACTGGCTGGAACTGCTCTCCTCCACCCCTGTGGTGGTGGGTTCTTGGACAAGCAGAGAAAGCCGACGCAGCTTGGCTGGCCTGATGGTCGGAAACTTGCACAGCTGTGAAAGCAGAGCCGGACATGCTGAGAGAATGAGAGGTTATCAAGCCCTGGATGGACAGAGATCAGACCACCACCAGTCGTGACAAACGTCATCGCCGTTTTCAAACAAACATGTGGAAGTTGCATGATGAGAACCATCCCAACTGTCTTGGTTCATTCTGGCCATGAGGCGCAGATCTTATCTGTGACCGGCTAAAATACTTTGACTAGCTGAATAATCAGACACAGCAGGGTTCAGTTCATCCAAATTCAGCCCAAAAAGTCAATAATCTTTCTACAAAAAGATTTTGTTTGCTTGTGAAAGTGTCCTATTAAGTTGTGTTGTCTTGTTGCAAAAACATGAGACAGCAGAAAAGTAGATGACAGGCCTAAGAATCAGCTCAGTGCCAAGGAGTTTACAGAACACCATGTCAACAGACAGACATCTTCCAGACTCCTTGCCCATGTGCCTGGGAATTTTATATCTATATGAATATAGTGCTGCTTGTTTTCGTACTGTGAGTCAACATGCACTGCAAAGTCACTGCTAACATGAGAAGTTGTAAACATGGTCAAAGCTTCACCTGTTTTTCTCCTCACAGTTCAACTAACAAGACCAGGCTAGACACCGCTTCCCCAAAAGTTTTTTCCCCCTAACCCTTATCCTGTTTTGCAGAACCCACTGGTGTCAAGTTGCAAATACACAGCTGGAACAAAAAGTTCCTACGTTTTGTTTTTTTTTGCACATATGTGCGACCAAAGTCCATGTCGTTCTTTGAAATATTGTTTTTTAAATTGCACTATAGTTCTAAGAAACCTGATTTTTTCTGTTTTTCTTCTAAATTCACAAAACAAAAGTTTGTTTGTTTGTTCTATTTCATTCATTTGTAAAATAAAAAAAAAATGTTTCATGTAAATACCAGTCACCAAACACGAATGAAAGGGAGCAAAAAGAAGACAAGTCTTATTATGTCTGCCCCTTTATCCCCAGAAATCAGTTACAAAAAAAGTGAACTTAAAGTCAAAATGCATAAGCAATAAACTACCTCTGTGCTTTTGCTGACAGTCTATTTTTTAATACAATGAAACAAGTATGCCAATCAATATATTAATCACTGATAATGAACAGAATTGATAAGTTTCAGACAAAACTAGCCCAAATCGAATTGTTGCCTTGACTTATTTGTTTACTTGGACTTGCTTTCTAGAATCTTTGGTCGTCTCATTGCATTTTCTCCCCCCACACCCTGTAAAAATCCCATCCTGCCATTTACAATTCCCCATTCTCAGACTTTTAGGAACCGTTTAGAGCAACACCACCCCCAACCCAGTGTCAGTGATTACGGAATTTTACAAAGGTCACACATGGAAGCATGGGTTTGCAAAAAACAGACGTAAGCAGGACAATGATATAAAAACACCTCATTCAGCAAAAATGAACTGCTATAGCTATATCTTCAGAGTTTCTTCTCTGAACTTTTAAGAGAAATTTTGTTACTTTTGATGGATTTTGTAGATTGAAAGTTGCATGATTTGTTTTCAGCATTCAGTGCTCTGCTGGCAGTTAAAGTCTTCCCCATGTGAATGTTGAGAAATGATCTTCAGTGGACCACATGCTGTCCTCTGCTAAGACAAAAGTAGCCTGGGATAAATGTAGGATTTTCCCATTTGCCCTAAATCACCCTGCCTTCAGCTGACATCATGCTTTAACACTTCCTTTGGTTTTGCCCGTTTTTGCAGGTTTTGGTGTGGCTTTGCATTTCTAAATTTTCAGAAAAGGCAAAAACTTTCATAGTATGGTGGCCATAGATGTAAACAGTGCTCTCATTTTGTCCAGAAAAACATACATTCTGTATTAAATGTCAATCTGAGTTGGTATTTTGGGAAATATGTGATATCTTTCTGTAAGGCTATTCTCAGGGGTCGCTTACTGTACCATTAAGACTGGAGCAGGGCAAATAGCTGGTGTTGCTCCATCCAAATGTAGCAAACACCACACCAGCAAAAACGTGAGTAGTCTAATCAAGAGTGGACACTTTAAGCATGAATGCGCACGAGACGTGCTAAGGATTCACTGAGAGAACATGGCTCAGGTCAAATTCAACGGGAATGTAGGTCACACAGCACCTCAGTTTGTAAGTGTGTGTCCTGAGCTATTTTAATATTTACTGGCTGGACTGGATACGTGTTGCAGATATCTGTAATTAAATTCTTCCCAGTCAAAAGAACATAGCAGATATTCATGTTTTCGTGTTTCCAGGACAAATGGTATCACATTTACCATTGGTGTGTTTCTCCTTATATTTGCAGTTCTGCAATGTGAACTGAAAATATCTGCAACCTAGTCATGAATGTTTTTAATTCCTGTTCTGGAAATCTACAATTTAATTATAACAAGAGATAATTCTATCTTAAAATATATTTATTTTCCTCCATTCAAAATATTCCCGTTGGCCTTTTTAGATATCTTATAATAAATCTGAACTAGAGTGAATTATGTTGTCAATATCTCAAAACAGAATTTGACTTGGGCTAAATTAGAAATATCTTGGATTGGAGTTTTAAACTAGGAGAAATGGTGTTGCAGATGTAGTCACTAGTCAGAATGCGCTTGTCAAAATGACCTTGTTGATATCTAAAATTTTAATTGTGACTCAGCTAATAGATGTTAAAACAGTGTGCCACAGATGTCTTCTTCATGAGCAGAAGAACATCATTTGTTCAGCAAAACTGTATTAAAACGTGACAAGAGGCAGCTGATTGATTTCAAACAGCAGCACATTTGGTCTTTTCAAACGGAAACGATGTTCGTGTTCATTTACATGCAGAGTGGTGAAGAGAGAGACAACTACAAGTGGCCACTTAAGATCCATAAGGAGCTGCATTGTAATGATAGGTGTGAACTTAGAATTGTCCACTAATGATCAGATCACCTGGAACGCATGTTAATGGAGGTGTGAAAATGGCCATAGTCCCTGCACTCAGCCAAGAATGTCCGTCAGTCCTGCAAATACTGTATCCCTGTGTTTACCTCTTACTGGCCTTTGTACTGATTAACTAAAGCATCCATCCATCCATTCTCTATACACCGCTTTATCCTCACTAGGGTCGCGGGGGGTGCTGGAGCCTATCTCAGCTGCCTCAGGCGAAGGCAGGAGACACCCTGGACAGGTCCCCAGTCTGTCGCAGGGCTACATATACAGACAAACAATCACACTCACATTCACACCTTCGGGCAATTTAGAGTTATCAATTAACCTCAGAATATTTTTGGACTGTGGGAGGAAGCCGGAGTGCCCGGAGAAAACCCACGCATGCACAGGGAGAACATGCAAACTTAATGCAGAAAGATCCCAGGCTCAGGCCGGGATTTGAACTGGGGATCTTCTTGCTGCAAGGTGAAAGCGCTAACCACTATTGCACTGTGCAGCCCTTAACTAAAGCAGATAAAATTCATTTTTAGAGCGCTTCAGTTTGCTGCTAACCCTGCTCAGCTGAACAGATGTGTCCTCATATTTAATGTCAGTCCTGGAGCACAATAGGCTCAGCATCAACACAAGAAAGTTCTTCCTGTCTTTCAAGTGGAGAAAATGACCAGTGAACTATCATCAGTCTCAAACAGTGTCAGTCAAAGTGAACATTTTGGAAAATGAAGGTGTTGTTGGAACCAACATGAGGGAGGTTCCTCCTAAAACAACAGCTTGTGATGTCAAATGATCTCTCTGATCATCAGGAAAAAAAGGTTTTTAATATCAATTATATGACACAATCATTATGGCAAAATGTAAGTTTCTGAATGGGAAGTTAACAAACAATCAAACTCAGCTATGTCATATAAGCAAATGGACCTGAATTAAAGAAGACATCAGTGATTCTAATCCAGTGTACTTTTTGTCAAATTTACTAAATATCTGGTGTTTATACACAGTCCTACTTTTGTAAAAGGGAGACCAAGTGGATCAGACTCTTTCACACAGCATTATTCCAGTGTGCCCTGTGCAACCTAATGCTTGTGCACATATGTGATTAGAGTGAATGACAGAGGAATGGGAGATCGGGGGGAAACAGGTTAGCGTCAATCTGACTCATGCTAACTATCCAGATATGCTAACTGCAAAAATGCCAACAATCATTTTTAAGAATTGCCAACTCTGCCTTTAACAAGGAGAGATGTTGAGATTTGTCCCACTGAGTGGATTAGCTGATAGTATTTTAAGCCTTTAATAGCAGTAAATCTGATGCTTGTCACAACACCCAGTCACTATCAAGAATCTGTCAAATCCCGTTGTCAATAGCAGATTATAAAAACTAACAGAGGTGTAATTTGATGTCTGCAAGTTCAGCCTTGCTCAAATTAACTTCATAATAAGACTGAAATTTAATAGTCACGAAGGCATCAAGCAATGAAAGGCCCTGAGAATCTGCAGGTGTGACAGGAGCTGTAGGTACAAGCAGTCCAAGTGCTGCTTTCACAAGACTGAGAACAAAGGGGGCAGTTTTTAGCCCCATAATAGACCAAACAGAGAATTTCTGCTCTGATTATTTAAGAATTGCATAAGATCAGAGTCCCATCAGCAGTGACTGTGTTTCAACAAGCAGTAAGTTGGCACTTTGAGGAGGGAAATTTACCAGCACACACGTTTCTAGACTGTGTTCCAGTACAACTGTTCCCACATTAGAGTTGTCATTTCTGCATGCATTGACAGTGCCAAGCTTGTAAGTTCTCTCCAAGAAGTGAACATACTGAGCAGCTCACTGTGGACATGAGCAGTAAGGTGACAGAAAGCTGGAGGGGTTTTATGTGAGGAGATGACCAGTGATTAAACCTGATCATTAAAACAGTATTAACATTTGAATACATCATTTGTGCAACGCTTTTATTTCTAGAATGAGGCCACATTATTTCAAGAAAGTGGCACGAAAAGCTGAAAAAATACACTGAGAAGCAAAACTCCATCAAGTCTGCAGTAAGTGGTACAATATGGGCCGGCGTCCTTTAGGGTACAACTTATGTAACTGGATGAAAAGCGAAGCGAATCCAGCAATTTCCACAGCAGGAGAGTGGAGATCTGTGGAAAATTCCCAGATGGGGTATGTTCTCAATTAAGGCCATCTACTACACCAAGAGGTTGGAGACCCACCCCCAAGATGACTCGGCACCTTTCTGAGAACAGCTCCAGTGTGAATCAATGAAATATTCATTCCTGTCCTACTTTGGATCATATCATGTTTAACATAATGTTCCTTAAATTCATTTATGGTCCAAACAGATCATGTTCAGTACATTAAATAAAATCAGCATTTGACCGAAGGGAATGTGGAATTTTCAGTATGAGAAAGCATTGCGCGTCTTCTTTATTTTTGTGAAGATGAGGGGAAAAAGACTTTCCTGACTGGGGGTCTGGAAGAAACACAAACACAAAGTAAAGTAACAAACCACAGTGACTTTAATCCCAACAGGGACTTCCTGGGTGACGCTCTGATGAATCTGCTTGTTAGTACAGCTTCGCCTTCCGGGTTCATGTGCAACGTCACTGTGAGGACTTTACGCAACGCCAACCACAGCTTTGTTGTGACAGCTTCCAGTTGACAAACACAAAGACGACGAGACACAAACAGGTCATCTCCCACTGTCCTGCTTTCATTTTGATGGACGAAAAATTTGGAACTTGATGTTTTACTTGAATGTCGCACACTTTCACTAACCCACAACGGTACTTATTTTATCTCTTACTTGTGATATGCATTACTTATTTATGTGACATATTCCAAAATTAGGAGACCACATCTTCCATTAGGTAACAGAGAGGTCATTGTTTAATATTCCTAAAAGCTTGAATAAGGAAATGCACCATTATTATTGCAGTGTGGGAAACTGCAAAGAGCAGAAACTCCACAGAGACCAAAACTTGATATGTGCAGATGAACAAAGTACAAGCAAGTTTAAAACACAGCCTTGTACAGGTGATTTGCTGAGGCTCCGGTTTCAATCTGGTCTCCAGGGAAAGCGCACAGCAGCACTGTCCATTTAATTAACCTTTCAGTTACTTAATGCATGTGGGCTGACTGCTGGAGACCTGTCTGTCTCTACAGTGTAAAAGAGAGACTCTCTGTTCTATTAGAGGAAGAGAATCAGCTCCCTATTTGCTGCGGAGACTGAAGGATTTCTGTCCAATGCCTCATTTCAGGAGAAGAAACATTATAGTGAAACTGTGAGTTTTTAAAACTTACATACATTTAGCCTGTTATTGTGTATGCAAGTATTCATACTATAGATTGATTCCATAGTAATAATTACATTTTTCCAACACGCTCCCAAATTATTAGTTATAGGATTTTGATTCATAATCACGTTCCGATAACAATCTGAATCACATTTCATTCATAATCTAAAAGCTGCACACAGTGTTCTCAACATGAGCCACACTAAATGAATCCAGTTCCTCCCCCTTTCTTGGAAAACTATTCGTTAAACATGATCTAATTCAAACCAAACCCTTTCTCCTCTGCTCACTGAGCCTTTACAACTTCTTTTTCAAAGATTAAACTAAGAACATTTTGTTCCATCCGCAATGAGATGCATTCTACGATAGGATTTCCTTGGGTTTTTGTGTGTGTGTGTAGAGGAGCTAGTGATTTTCCACAGTTTGCGCTGCATTAGCTCAGAATATTTTTGGTGAACAGCGACATCTTGAGGCCAATTCGTGAAGGTGCTTGTGAATTCAAAATAGAAATTAAAATTCCTGGAGCTTAGCTGCTACCTGAAAGGCACCATTAGAATGATACTGAATTTCATGATTCATTATGTCTGAATCAGCCATGAGAAGTAACTACGGTACTCAGGTACAATGAGGTACTTTTACTTCACTCGAGGTTTTATTTAGACTACTTTATCCTTTCACTCCACATTTCAGATGGAAATACAGTATGATGTTTTCTCCACTGCATTTATCTGTCAGCTTCAGTTTCTCCTAATGTATTTTTGTACACATTAGATGATATTAAAAAAACATTTAAAATGAAATACACAGTTAAAGATTAATACACTGGTCTCCAACCTTTTTTTTTTTTTTTTTTTGGCTATTTACAAAAAGCAGTGGTCAGTGCTATAACTGTGAAGGGTCAAGTGTCAGGGTTTATCACAGTTTCTAAGGATGACTGTATATTTTCATCACTGCCACTGCTAAAATGTGAATCCAAACATTGTCTTGGTCATAGGTAGAGTAAATCTGTGGACATCTGACCAGCATCATGAAGTTTGTGCTGTCAGTCTGGTTTTAGAACTGTCAGCCACTGGACAACACTGCCAGTTTTTGTTGTTTTTTACTTTCATTTATTGAAAGGCAGGATCTGTTTTTTGTGTTATTCTAGTCTGAAATTTATTGATAACTCAGAATCACTTAACTCAGAGGAGAGTTATAAGTCTTTGGCAGCGTCTACTTCACTGGATCGTTTGCCTCAACAATCACTGAGGGCATTTTTTTAAAAGTTTCTTTATGATGTGTTACTTTAGTTTTGCACTAAATAAATAAGCTGGGGCTACATGCTACAAGAATGTAAAGAAAAAAGATTAAGAGGCAAGTCCTGGAAGCATAACTGTGAGTGCATATTTGAGGTAAGGTGTGTCTTTTATAGATTAGTTTGATATCAGATTACAATGAGTCACAGATTGCAAGATTATTTTTTGAATTTTGGATCAAATTTTATAACGCAGACAGTTTACTGGACATAACCATAATCATCAGAGTTCTAATAAACCTTTTATACTGTGGTCTTTTTGCAGTCACAGAATGTAACAGTAACACTATTGCACAATTGCTCAAGTACTGTACTTTAGAGTAATTTTATAGTACTTGTACTTTACTTGAGTCTTTTGTCCTAATCCAGCTTTTTAGATAAAGTAAGTAATTTGTCTGACAGCTTGAGCTAAAAGTCACAGTTTTAGATGTCAAATTTTCATTCCCTTCCTGTAAGTCCAAATGCAAAATGTTTTCAAAATACTGGACAATTAAGTGTTTCTTTATCAGCTGAGTAAATTGTGTTACGTCCTACGAAGACTATTTGACAGTCTTCTCTGATTAGCTAAAAAAATGTATCGTCACAAGCTGAAAACATATAATGACTTTACAGAAAATAATGCATTGCAGTGGAGTAAACTGCTCAACAGTATAGTTAACATTCGCTCATTGTTAAACATCTACCGCAGTAAAATGCAACATACACTTTAGTACTATCCATCCATCCATTCTCTATACACCGCTTTATCCTCACTAGGGTCGTGGGGGGTGCTGGAGCCTATCGCAGCTGACTCAGGCAAAGGCAGGGGACACCCTGGACAGGTTGCCAGTCCATCGCAGGGCTTCTTTAGTACTATGGCAATATTAATTCCAAATCATCAAAGCCATATTGGAAAACACTGACAGAGATTATTTTATTGTACAGTTTTATTTTTCCTACTTAAAGTTGGCTCACACTTTTATTCAACCCTGTAAATCCCAAATATAGGGGGAAAAAAATCCCCCTCAAATGTTGTTGTTTGTGGCCTATAGCGCACAAATAAAGGCCTTTATTGTTTATGTTTTACATTTTAGTAAGTGTTTAACCAAATGTTGGAATATTGCAACACTGGTTCTCATCAGAACGGACTTTATAATTTATGTAGCCCCATACGGTATGTATCACAATAAGAATGTCTAAGTGATATTTTTAATGCAGTCATTTCTTTTTTCAATTATCCAATTCTACTGAATTGCATCTTAGTCCCAGTGTTCAGCCATGTTCACTTGCAGTCATCTTCCAAAAGACTTTTGGTGTTCTCTGATTCCATCTAAAATCACTCTCTCCATTTTGAAAGTCACCAGTCACATCACAAAAACATCCCCAAAGCCTTCCACAACTTTCACAACCCATTTCTGCTCAGTGCCACAAGAAAAAAGCCCATGATCAGTAAAACTTTGGGTTTTTTTTGGTACGATCAAGATGCAGTTTCAAATACTCCTGCAAAAATACTCTCACATACGGCAAACAGAAATAATTTACTGTTTTTTAAATTCCAATCTGTTAAACTCAGATGTATAACAGAGACACTAAATTAGAATTAATATATAGTGAACTATCAGGCAAATTACATTTCCTAGTTATTTCCGTATATCATAATGTTTCAGTTGTTACTTTAACCGCTACTCTCACCCAGACATGGAAAATTTCAAAGAGAAGACAAGCGAAAAATCAGATTTGGTGAATCACAGGAACTAAATATCAGCATGTTCTCCACATTGTAATAAAATATTCAAGGCATTTTCTTACTTCAATATCTTGACATATCCAGTCCAATAAATAAAAGAGATAAGCTTGACCTTTACTTTGTAAGTTGTGTGAGTTCCTGACCCGATAATCGGTCCTGTAAACACATCTACTATCCAACAGGGCTGTGAGACTGAAGTATAAGATCCAGTAACTGTACAGACACACACACATATACAGCTTGTTTTTAGTACAGCTTTAAGTGACTAATGTATGTAATTTGACAAATATGGGCTTTATGGGGTTAGTTAAGGTTGTAAAGTCAGCTAGGGCATTTAGAGTGTGTATTACTGTAGTGAAGGATCTGAATATTTCTTCCTTTGCACATTAAGCAAGACTTTGAGGTTTTTTTATGCACCAGTTTGTGCCTTTTCCTAATCAGCTTACAGTATAAAAGTTAGTATTTATGTAAACGATTTCGGCACCAGGCAAAACTCAACAACACTCAAGATATAATGGAATATAGTGCAGTAAGACTCAGACATTCTACACTTCTTTACCTGAAATTTAGACCTTTGACTGGGTTTATGCATTCCTTAATGTAAAAAAGGTCTATTACTTTATTGACCTCATAGCTTAATATTTAATTAAAATATCAATATGCAACTAAAGAACACATGGTCTCAAAAAATAGACACCAGCCTCTCCATTTTTAGTGTCTGTCTTGTAAATGTTAGTTTTATTTGTCTGCCTTATTAAATAGTTGTTGAGAAACTCATTTACCAGCTACTGAAAGTCACTTCATATTTCATGTAATTGTTTATAATAGTGTAACTTAACTGGAGTCTGAAGGTCTTGCTTCTCTGGTGGCACTGAATGTTACTCAACTGGCTATATGCACATGGGTGGTAAGCCAAGGCAGAGGGAGGAAAACTGAGCTCAGCCCTGAAGATATCATTACTGCTGCTGACATGCAGGATAGATGCTGACCTAGAGACGGCTGCTGCCAAACTCCGCCCGGTAACACCAATGGACATCTCATAGAGTTAAACTAGATCTGGAGCGACAGGATCTCTGTGGCATCTCCTGGACCTGTCCTGCTTGTAGGGAGATCGCAGGGTAAGTCACTCTTTAAAATGCTTGTGAAGGTACAAAATCATGTTGTATTTTTATGGAAAGTTGAGCAATAACTCTGGAGGAACATATGTTGAAGTTGTTGAATTCAGGTGTCAAATGTCTGCGAGGTGTGAAGTCATGTACTATAAGATATTCTCCAGTTAACTGGTGCATGCAGCAGCAGCAGAGGAGCTGCGAGGAGGTCCGTTGAGTTAGACTCAAAACCAAGATGCCTGTGGGAGTAAGATGTTTTGTGTATTTTATTTTTTAGGTCATTTTGGATTGTGTCAGGAGACATCTGCAGATGATTCCTTGCCAAAGTGACCATGGCTGAAGAAATGTCCTTGCAGACGTGTAACATGGCCGCTGAGAAAAGAAGTAAAAGGAAACGTCAAACAAGACGCAGCGTCACTCATTTACCTCCAGATGGACATCTCATCAGTGGCACTCCCAACATGAAGCCTGACACTTCATTTGGCAGTATTTGTATAAGTATGGGCTCACTTACAGAGAGCAGTGATGCTGGAACCCTTTATCTGAACCCTCAAACACCCAACTGGTCTCTCGTGGAGAAGTTTGCTGAGCTTTCACCAGGCGAAGAGACAGAGATAACCAATGACCGAGATGACAACAGAGAATTGTTAAAATGCACTAAATATACTGAGACCAACACAATGCATGAACCTAATGAAGTGCTCTTGGATGCTGTGAACAAGAAGGGAAAAAAGGGCCTCATAAACCAAAATGATGTCTCAGCCAAAAATAGGACATCGAAGCTCAAAGAGCTAAATGTTGAGGACTTTTCCCCAAACAGAGGTGAGAAAAAGGCCAAAAAGAATGTTTCTGTGAAGAAGCTACTTAAAAAGTGTGAAGACAAGAAGATTCCTCGACTTCTGGTGGCAATGAAAAAACGTGGCGAAGTTGACACAGAGCACCGCCCATTCAAATGCTCGCACTGCCACTGGGCTTTCAAAAAGCTCTGCAACCTGCAGAGTCACTTACAGACTCACACTGGCCTCAAGCCACACGTGTGTGATATATGTGGCAAGGCTTACTCTCACCAGGGCACACTGCAGCAGCACAAGCGTCTGCACACGGGCGAAAGACCGTATCACTGCCCCTTCTGTGTCAAAACCTATATCTGGTCCTCAGATTACAGAAAGCATATCCGCACACACACTGGTGAAAAGCCTTATATATGCGACACTTGCGGCAAGGATTTCATTCGCTCCTCTGACCTGCGGAAGCATGAGCGCAACATGCACACAAATGACAAGCCCTTCCCATGCACGCACTGTGGCAAGACCTTCAATAAACCGCTCTCCCTGAAGCGCCATGAGCGAAAGCACCTGGGAGAAAGACCCTTCTCCTGCCCCGACTGTGGAAAGTCTTTTGCCTTGGCCAGCCGAATGGCGGAGCACCAGAAAATCCACACAGGAGTGCGTCCATACATCTGCTCTGTGTGCGCAAAGTGTTTCACAAAGTCCTCCAACCTGACCGAGCACGAGGCCATTCACAGCGGAGTGCGGCCCCATAAGTGTGAAGAGTGCGGTGTTGCGTTTGCCATGGCCTCCCGCCTTGTTCGTCACCAGTTCATTCACAACAAAGAGAAACCTCACAGCTGCACAGGCTGCAGCAAGAACTTCAGCCACCTGGCAAAACTGCAGCTGCACCAAGAGCAAACATGTGCTGGCAGGATCTTCGTCTGCGTAGAGTGCGACAAATCTTTCCAGTGTGCCACAAAGCTTTCAGAGCATATGCTGCAACACAGGGATGAGAGTGTCTGAGCCTGTTTAAACACAGGTACTGTACACATCCTCCCCTGTGCTTGAACTGTAAATGCTATAATATTCTATTTATTTCAGACATTCACTTCCAGACATGTAGGACACATTCAAGGTCACAGGGCACCAGTTTATATATATTAATGTATGCATTTTTATCTATTGCGCGTCATGAGTTGTAAAATGTGCATCCTCTTTCCCCATGGTGCTGGCTTCCCATTAGAATGTTGTGGGATAAAAATTGCCCCGAGCCCAGCACTGACACTTGAGCTGACAGTTTAATGATGTGACATGAAACTGGTTACAAGAGCAGGAGACCCTTTTAAAAGTGAGAATATGAATGCATGGTGGGACGCTCATTAAAAGTACACCATCCCTTCTTGAGTGTGGCACTTCAAAAAGCCCATTACATCCTCATCCTGAATTTATAGACACATAAAGTTGTAAATACCCAACTTTAGTAGGAGTATGATCCTGAATTTATGGATGCACAAAGATTTTAGTATCCCACTTTAGCGTTAGTCGCAAAAGTCAAACATACATAAGATGAGAGATTTGGGAGCTAACCAGCATCAAAAGTTATTTTTTCTCAAAATGTTTTAATGATTAAAGCAGTCAAATGCAAGACACAGTCGCACATAGTCAGATCGTTCTCCACAGTGCTGTGTTAGCACAATGGAGAAAGGTCTGACTGCACCTCGGTGAAAAATGCTCCAATTTGTACAAATCAACCACAACTGCCTTGCATGGTGCTAGGTCCAGGATGCAGAGAGGATATGCTGGGGGCATTGACTTAATGGAACAGTTGACATGCAGCGAGGTGAGCACCATCATCAAAATGGATAATTCACAACAATAACAAACTGTATGATCTAAATCTTTAGCAAAACTGTCAATTTTCAGTATGTAAGTCACGGCTCAGAAGTTTTTGTTTCTCAAAGCTGAGGGGGATTTCGAAGTCGTAGCATGCAGATAGCGAAGGAGGAGAATACTGCTTGAAATGCAAAAAAATTTCAAATGAAATATATTTAAATACTAAGATTAAAAGTAGTTGTTTTTGCTGAATGGCCCATTTCAGAATAATGTAGATATTGTTATTGCATTGCAATTCTAGTTGCGTTAATGAATTCATCATTTTGATGTTGCAGCTGGTGGAAGTGGAAGTAGAAAATCTGCAATAGTACGTCATTATTGGATAAATATAATGGATTTTTTCTCTGAAATGCTGTGGAGTGGAGTTTAACGTAGAAGAAAACAGAAAGTACACCACGAAAAGTGTGCTTCAGTACAGTATGAGTAGTTGTACGTTTACCACTGCCTCTGAGACACATCACTGCGACCACACTGTACGACTAGACCAGTCCAGTTTTTCTAATGATTCAGAGGAGTTGTATTATGATTTGTTGCTTTTTTTTAAAACCAGTGGCATGATGTACTGTAGGCCAAATGAATATATTTTATGTCTAAAGTCATTCTGAGATTTCTATGCATGCTGTTTCATTTGCTAAACTTCACATCTTTTTACCCATACAGCATAAGAGCGAATAAAAGCCAACTTGCATTTAAACCTGTAGTGTGATCATTTTACTCCAACTCAAGAGTCATTTGAAACAACCAGGACACATCAAATCCATGAAACTACAATATTTCAAACATTTAGACCTGAGTAATTATAAATTAAAGTTTTTTTTCCCTCACAAAGGTGTTAAAAATGAGTTTGTTTTCAGCGACTGTCTGGATGTCATCTGAAACAGACTTTCACAAATCTATAAATTCTCAATGTGTTTGTACTGTGACACATTATTGGCAGACAGTCAGTGGTGATTCACATACTTGTCGCTGTGTGTGAGTGTGTGCGTTGAATTCCCTGCCAATGTGTCCCACTCACATTTGGCAACTGCAGACTAATCGTAAAAGGAGAGTGCATTTGCTGTGTTGTCGCTTGTGCCACATTAAGTGAGAGGCCCTGTTTGGAATCGCAGCAATGTCTTGGCAAGACGTATGTATTCAATATGCGACTATTAATCCTCTATGAAAGATAGTTAAATATGCAATAATTAAACAACCATATAAAGAGTGTGAAAACAGATTTCAGCATTTTATAGAGCCTTACTCAGAGGCAGAAAAACACAGACTAATTCCAAGTACAAAGTCATGTGACTGAAGCAAAATCATTTCATTTACATACAAATATGTTCACAAAGTGACATAGTAACAAAAAGATGGTTCCAAAATTCATTGCCTGAGCATATATTACTATGTCCTTATATACATTTTTAAAGAACATTGTGGGCTGACAAAATGCACATACTAGCAGTATCAATAAAAGCCTTTCTTAGATAAAGGCACTGCAAAACTCATGAGCACATAAACAACTGGCTGTAGGGAAGCTTAGCATAGTCTTTCCTGATCCCCCTTCCTATCCCACCATGTGGTATCATCCATCTTGGCAGCCTGATAACCAGAGAACAAACTATGCCTGGATTATTTTTCTGTACAGGCCTCATTTATAATTAAAACTACAACTACTGCACTTTACACATGATAAAAATAGTCAAGCATTGCCTTCACTGTGATCAATTTACTACACTTCTTCAACTTCCTCCCTTGGAAGTACAAGATGACTTCCGTAGGGCTGAATGGTCGCAGCATTTATTCAATTGCATCCTACTTAAGTTTTAAAATATTTCTTGATGCATATAAATGCTAGTCCCACGATCATAGAAATTTTAATATTGTAATCTTTGTAGTTCCTGTAATCAGGTGTGTAGATTCCTGTGGTCAACCTCTGTCAGGAAGCACAGTGACAAAAAGCATGTTTGTCTATTTTGATTTATTTTTTGTTACCGTGTTTTTGTGTGACACCTACTGTAGCATACAAATGCTAGTGCACAGATATTTTATCATAAAATCTGATGCAATGGGGCCATTCATTCATTTCTCTGTCTAAATACAGCTTACGTTTTGCTGATTCTGTTCAAGGGAAGGTCGATCTCTCTATCAAAGACTTTATTAGCATTAAGACTGCTGTTACTCCTGCATGTGGGTATAGAATGACATCATCTGCGCTTAGCACAAAACAAGTCATGGCTGATTTTTAGATTTATTGGTTAGTTTTAAAGTTTAAATGGGTCGGTGTCACCTTATTTAGCAGAACTCTTGCATCATCACAACACTGAGGGCACTGAGGTAGAGCTCTGAGATCGATCCACCAGATGCTCTCGCATGTTCAGAGGCTCATAAACAGAGGCCATCAAACCTTCAAAGTGGATGTGTAATCTCCAGAACAGTTTCTGCTTTCATAGATAAAGGTTTTTGCTTCTGACCCGTTTTCCTCACTGTCTGCTCATTTTTTACTGCAGTATAAAGTTGTGCACCTCTGTGGAAAGTCGAGAGAACTTAACAAAGCATTTTGTGTAGTATAATGAGGTTATAATGCCACAAATCATTAGATAAAAGAAAGTTAAATTTATTTTTTTGATCTTACCAAAATTAAAAACTGAACTCAACATGTACAATATTTTTTTCAACTGCCCACAAGGAGCTACTAATATGTTTTAAAAATGGTGACTCTACATATTCTAGATATTTTACTATTTACATGTTTAATTTGCTTCCTATCTGCTCTGTGGTAACACAATCTGCAGTTCAGCTGAAAGTTCCTAGAACTTTATCATGTGACCGTCGGAGGCAGTGGAGTCGCTAATGGCTTCAAGGTTGTTGCCAGAAGCGCAGAAATTTTGGTTTCTCATTGAATGTGGTAAAGTTTTTTAATTCATTTTTTTAAAAATAAATTTCAAATAAGAGCTGCAGAAGAAAGTGGTTTTGAGGAAATACCACAATTTTAAGCTTAGTTTTGATTAGGTCTTCCAATAGAATGGCATGTCACTGATGAGTAGTTCAAGGTACACAAGAAATCTGAAAATCCAGCAATTCTTTCTATTTTACAGTTTCTGCCTTTTGATATATGGTTTGATCCGTGTGATTTTAGAAACAAAACTTATCTTTTTAACCTGTGAGTGGGTTTAGAGGTTCAGACAGTTAAATGATCTTCCTTCCCCAAGTATGTCCTGCGTACCCTGGTGATTCCCTCACTGTCAGCTTCCAGAAAGAACACCTCAGCTGTTTCAGTAACTGCAATATGAGTTGCTACAGTATGCCAGTCCATCCAGAGTATTTCTGTATCCAACATGCCACATGATGTTGTAGGTGTTTGAAAGGGCACTCCCAAAAAAGAAACGCAGGCACAGGAGCTGCATGGATCGAACTTCCAAGCTCAGGCGAAGCGATCATTCAATATACAGACACCATAAAAGATTTTAGTAGCATCAGTGATCCTGCAAATGCAAACATTTGAGAGTTTTTTTAATTCAAGTACTTTTAAAAATGTAATGCAGCACAGATGTGCTCTTCTTTAACGTACCTGTGACAGGGATGAATGGCAATGATTTTTTTTAGCCCAGCTGCTGGCCTATGAAGAGGGGCATTTACAGAAAATGATCACATGTGCATAGGGTAATTTTTAAAAAAAAAGTAGCCGTAGCAGAAGTCAAGCCATTTTTGAAATTTCAGTAATGAACAAATACAAGCCTGCATTGCTGAAATCTATTTTAAAATAACAATAACCAATTAACACTCATACTGTTATGCAATTTAGCACATGCCTCACCTGGTTTCCTTGAAAAGGGGTTTATTCCAGCAGAGGGAGGCTGGGAGGGAAACATGCCAGTGGTAGGCAGTGGAGGAGGCCAAGAGCCAGCAGTGGGAGGTACCTTAATAATAAAACATAACCTAATAAATAATACATTAGAAAATGGGATCTTTGATTGTAACTGAGCAGTATATGTGTTTGAATCTTACTGTCTGTGCTTGGTTACTCGGCTCCGAATTCTCCTTTTGGACATCTTTGGACTTTGATTTAAACCAGCCACTGAACCATCCTGTCTTTGTGGCCTGCATAGAAGAAAGTGTGATACATGTATATGATTGGAATGTGGTTAAACAAGTATTCATATGGCAGGAATTCCACCTACTGGTTTAGGAGGCTCATTGTTGTGGTCTGAGAACCCAAAACCTTGAGGGATAGTCTGCTGGCTTTGTCCATTCTGACTGAAGTTGACCTCCATCTTCAAAGGGAAGCACAGACATCGACAGACATTCAGGTTACTTTATGGAAACGCTTACCAAAGTTCTATACTGAAATGTTTCTTATATGATCACATCAAAATCTACTTGCTTTTTAATCAATAACATTTTTATAAATAACATCTCTCACCGTCCCTGCTCCTGAGGACAATTCAGGATGCCCTGTTGAAGTAATAAAACCAAAACATCACACAGAAGCGATTCCTCACAGGCCATAGTAAATATCGCAGTGCATGCTGCCTAACATTAGAGTCTCACCCTCTGCTACTGAACCCAGATTGCTTGGAGAACAATGTGGTGAGGCACTTCTGACTTCAGCAGTATCTGTGTTATGATAACTGAAGTTTTGGCTTGTGGCCACAGAAGGCGGTGGGGAAGCGGAGACCACCATTGCTGGCATAGGGGGAGAGCTGGCCTGTGGCCTAGACAGAACAAGAGGCAAAGAAGGGTGACATAACAGGGTCTGCGAGGACTGGGTTTCGCATGTTAAGTAAGAGTTCACATGTGCGTGACTGAGAGCAGTAAATAAGGCATCTTTTGTACCAGTCCTGAGCTCCTCTGATGCCCAACAACGTCTCAGTTTGATGCACAAGGCTTTCTTGATCCTCAGTGTAATAAAGTAATTCAGGCTCAGGACTCTTGATGTCATGGCTTAGATCATCGTAATCAGGTTCTATAGAGACAAATGAAGTCACTTCATTAGTAGACCTACAGTTATAAATAAAAGTTTAAGTACACTTCTAAAGACCATGTACATCAAGGCGGTCTTGAGATTCCAATGACTCATACAACTTAATGTTCGACAATGGAATCATTGAATTGAATTGATTATGTAAAGCACCAGTTCTACTAGCAGCAAAACAGGCCTAAAGCATAACACCACCATGGTTGACAGTAGGTTTGTTGTTCTTGGAGTTAAGGGCCTTACATATACTCTTTCAAACAGAGTTCTGCTCACTTCTGCCAAATAGCTCAGTTTTTGTTTCATCTGATCACAGAACTTTTCTCTGAAAACATTGGTCAGTGTGATTACCAGAAAACTTCAGTTGAGACTTGAGGTGCCACTTTTAGAGAAAAGGCTTTCTTCTTGCATGGCAGCCTTTTAGTCCATGATGATAATGACGATGATGATATTTTTTGTGCTAGACACATCTGTTTTCATGATTTCATCATCAAAAAAAGAGGAGTTAAAGGAGTCACTGGAAATTCAAGACTGCAACATTTGTTCACAGCTATGCCAGGGTAACCAGAGTAAACATAGTGCATCACTTGAAGCAATAGGGTACTAAAGTTACCTGAGCACATTTTGGTGTCCCCACAGGCATTACTCTCAGGAGCTAGCTGGGATGTGTCAGCATAGTCGTAACTCCCCATCTGAGCAGAAGAAGTTTAAACATCTGATTAGTTACAATATTTGAACACTAAAACTAGCATATCTTTTTTTTTTTTTTAAAAGACCACTTGCACCATTTATCAGGACAAAAAATTGTAAAAACAGAAAAAAAAAATTGGGAAATTAAGGAAACACATGAAAAATTAAATAGTGAAAATCTTGTGTGTAGAGTAAATTTTTAAGCACTTCAGCAAAAAAAAAAAATCAGAAAGTTTCAGTAATTTTAAACCAGCAGCCAGACAAACATGAAAATGACCATTTTTGTGAATAAATCACATGCAACTACAAATTACTAATTTGTGATACAAAGTAGTAGCAGTAATTTGTGAATACATAGTCAAATAAATACCACAGATACAAGCAAAAGTACATATAAGTAAAAGTAAAAAAAAAAATTAGCCCAATTCAAGTTGCCAAGCAAGGAAATGGAGCAATTTGTCAGGCACTAACCCTACTAACCTGCCTGTTTTCTCTTTTTGTTTTTTGTTGATGTATATAAGCTGCTGAATATTTGGAAATCTATCTATCTATCTATCTATCTATCTATCTATCTATGTTTTTCTTCCCAGATATAGCCACACATAGTGTGAAATGAAAGACTCAAAGAATCTGATCACCTGTAAATTGTGATGTCGAGCCCTCAGGTGTTTCAGCCAGGCAGGTTCTTGCTCGGCTCCACTGAGGCCTCCTTCACTGAACTGACCCTCTGAGAATCTCAGTCTATCTGAAAGCTGCAGCACAAATAAAAACATGCAGGCATCCATGTAGACTTTATGAGACAGATCACCGTGGGAAGACTGATCAGATTTGTATACCTTAATAACCTCTTCAGTCAGGACAAAGAAAGGCTCCCTTTGCCTGAGGATGGCCTGACCCACCAACTCACAGTAGTGGAAGGCCTGAGATGAAAGCCCACAGTCCAACAGCCGACTTGCATACAGGAACTTAAACACCTGACCACAACACAGCAATACTCGTACATTTATTTTAGACTCACCTAAAGATTAAATGTACTGCAGTGATATCTGCTGTGTGTGGGAGCTACCTGAAAGGATGGTATTGAAAAGTTTTTGTCCACAAGTGTCTGGCAGTACTCGTATAACTCAGTGCACTGAATGGCAGAGTTTGTCGCAAAGTCTTCCAGCGATTGCCTGGAGGAAAGGAAAGGAAAGAAAAGAAAAGGAAGGCAGAGATTATTAGTGAAAGAAGGAGCATGATTCTCAACACAAGGGCTGACTAAAGAGTTTTGGGACTGTTTACTACATTATGAACTGTGTTACACAGGTTTTTGTGACCACTGGTAGGTGCTTTTGCAATCAGTGGAGCTTGAGGTAACAATAGGTGGATCTGCAGCTACCACATGGAGATTAAACAAAAGTTTTCACAGTGGAAGAGCTGCATTCTCCAAGATTGGAGAAGGTGCATTCAGTTCAGGAGCACCAGGACAAAGCCTGTTGTTTTCATCAAAACTGATGCAGTTTTTCCACATGAATTTATCCCCCAGGGTTGGCCTGTTAAAACAGTCCTGAGGCATCTAAAGGGGATCATTCAGCGTGAACGAGCTGAACTGTGGCATGATGGCATGCGAGCGCACCTGCTCACAGCACAGCAAACAAGTTTTTTTTGACCACAACAGCACAATCATCGCTTTCCACTCACCTTACTTACTAGATTTGGCTTTGGGAGCCAGATTTAGAAGATTTAATCATGTTAAAATAACGAGTCTTCAAGAAGCGTTACAAGCGGTGCAAGAGCACTTGGAGCTGTGTGTCACTGCACAAAGAGACGACTTCCACAGTAATGACTTAAATCAGTTTAGTTTTCTTTTTTTAATTCTATAGGCACAGTACTAAAACTTCTTGATCAACACTTGTATGACCAGCTGACCTGCAGTTAGACTGATGAATGACAGGAAGATGGAAACTCAGCTCACCTGTGGCTGCTGCTCAGAAGCACCCATCTCTCTGCCTTCTGTGTAAACACCCCAAAGGGAACACTGGCTGTCAGGTAGCACACATGGGCGGCATGTATGAGGCCTCTGGAGGCTGCACAGAGAAGAGAATCACTGAACATCAGCTTGCATGTTTGTGTATGACAACCTGTCAGTTAGTCAATTTATCAATACCGAGTGTGTCTCCCATGGTGACGATGGCCTTCTGTTGGACGGCTGGATCTCCCGTCTCATTGGAGAGCATCACAGCCAGATGGGGCCTCCAGTCTCCCCATTTTTCATTTCCACAGCACTGGGCACAGAGCATTACAGTTAAAACTCACATTGGCTAATAATTTAATATGCTCTATAATGCACTTGTGAGTTTCATTATAATCTGGATATTTTACCGTGGCTACAGAAGGGATTCTTCCAGATAGCAGCTGGAACAGAGTCTGGAGGGGATCGCTGGCCGTTAGCTGGCCTGTAAATCTGCCAACAGAGCAGTTTGTACCATTACACATCTTAACCAAGGCTTATTACAAGCAATCCACACAACTACTGCACTAAAACAGAAACCATGTCATTTAAAGAACTCCCTGCTGTTAGTCTGCATAGAACTGATAGCTCAAATTCTGCTACTCTTGTCAATCACAAATAATCACCCTGGCAATCTGCCTGTCCTCTCCCAAGACATTCCTCCACTGTCAACCTAACATATGTTGCAGTGCGACAACGCTGATTCCAAAATAGGCTGCAAATATTAGACTGGGTTACATGATATATAGTTCACAGACACTGCAGCATAGTGATACAGTACATACATTTCTCTGTATTTAAGACTGATACCTTATCACAAGCCTTATTTGGCTCGGCCTGAAGGGACAACAGCTCTGTGACTGATGGGCACAAATTATAAGACTTAACTGAATATGTCACTCCAGATGATTTATACTCTACTGGAAAGTGTTAATGATCTCTGTTATGTATTCCCCTAAGACTAACCTTTGCAAATTCCAAATAACTCCAGCCAGGACAAACTTTGAAAAACAAAGTGACTCACACATAGAAAAAAGATGTTAAAATTCTCAAGCATCTTATGTACCCTCTGAAAAGACAAAAAAACTAATTTTGTAGTTTAGAGCACAAACTCATACTGCATTGTTTGCAGGAACATACTTTCAACAAATTCTAAATAAAGCATGTCATTTTGGGCACTGGGCCGTGGGAAAGCCACAGAATTTGGTGCAGGAAGTAAAAGTTTGATTCTTTGTGTCTGCAGCGAAATGCTGTTTTTTTTTCTCGAGTCTGCTCACTACATGGAAATATTGATTAGTGGGGTGATTTGCAACTCTAATTAATTAATTACTGCCCTGCTTTAAGGATCATGTCAGGTCCCAAAACTGCTGGCAGCTCCACTTGGCTCTATAAGTCAACAAGCTCACAGTTACATGCTGATGCAGCGCTGTACTGGATTTTCTTTTTTTTTGCAGGGTGGTTGGGGACAATCCATTCATATTCATGAGAAAAGTGCCACCTGATTGGTCAGTAAATGAGGATGTAAGGAGTGGGAGTGGTTTAGGGCACGATAAAAATGTAATGGTGATCCAGTCAGAGGCAGAGATGCCACGCTGCCAAAGGAAAATTCACGAACATGTAGACTTTTACTTCTCGTTTGCTTTAGCATGTTAGGATGCTGACATTTCCTGCACTAAAAAGTCAAAGGACCAAGTGTTACAATTCATTCCGTGAATGACATGAACGTTTGTATCGAATTTTATGACAATCCGTCCAATAGTTGTTGAGATTTTTCACTCAAAGCCACAAATTTGAACCTTGCTGTGGTGATACAGGAACAAATAATCACCAAAGTCACTAAGAACCTCTGAGAACCATGAATCTCTGCGCTTAATTTCAAAGCAATCTAATAGTTTTATTCAGTCTGGAAATGCTGTAGTACTAGTTTTAGCACAGGCGTAAAGCAGATCATAAGCATCTAAGTTTAGTCAGAGGCAGCATTTCTTCACAAATTACCACTCGTGCATAGAATTGTACACTGATTTCTTGCAGCTGTTGAGTCTCAGATGCCTCGGCTTTCCTCACCTGTTCAGCACAGTGGTGTAAGACCTGTTGTCCATTTTGCTGGCCAGAAAAAGTGCGTGTCCCCACAGGCCGCTGGTCATAGCTGCCTCCAGGGCCTCCTGCAAACCGCATGGGAGAGAGAGAGGACAAACACTGAAATTCCAACACAGTGTGATTGCTGTTTGTGGATTAGACCCTGGTTAAGCAATAATGTTTTGGCATTTGAGAGTACAGAAATGTTATTAAATGTTTACATTTTATGTTGCTTTATAAATATTTATATTCTGCCCAGCAATTCAGAAGTATACAGTGTACTATTCACATTTACGTAATTTAACTACAAACAAGTCAGTTTTTGAAGTACTAATAGTTTAACAGCATGCAACCCAACACCCACGGGCAAGTTTGAAAGGGATGTTATTCTTTCAAAAATTGCCAAATTATACAATTGATCAGAGGCAGAAACTGTAAAAACAGAAAGAATTGTTAGATTTTCAACTGTCCTTTATCAGCTCATCTATGGAGTGTCGTTCCAGTAGAAAATGTAACCAAATAACAGTTAATTTATTAAAATCACTTTATTCTACATGCCTCATTTAAAGATTTGCCATAAATTAACTATTTGGTTAAACTAGATTTTGTAAAAAACGAAAAATTCTGCAATCCTTCATGCAACCGAAAAGCCATAATTGACTTAGCTATGGCAAATAGTCATGTGAGAAAAATTATGAGACTTTTCACCAGAACTGCAGGCTGAGTTTCCAAAAGCTCAGATAGGAGACAAATATGGAAACAAAACAAACACTGGCCTCATTTAACACATCCATCCATTATCTATATACTGCTTAAGGCTCATTAATGTCGCGGGGGGCTGGAGTCTGTCCCAGCTGACTAAAGGCAGAGGACAGCCTGGACAGGTCACCGGTCTATCCCAGGGTCACATATACAGACAAACAATCACTCTCACACCGACAGACAATTTAGAATTACCAGTTAACCTGAGCATGTTTTTAGACTGTGGGAGGAAGCTGGAGTACCCAGACAAAACCCGCGCACGCACAGGGAGAACATGCATATTCCATGGAGAAAATAATTGGTAAAGCGAGGATGCAAACCGATGCAATGATTGTTGAAATGTTAACTTGGTTATGCTACACATCTTTGACTTCTCTTTTCCTCTTGTCAAGATTGTGCTGTTTCTATTGGGTTGAAATTTTTTTATATTGCAGTGAAAAATGAGCCTACCATGGATAAAAATGTGACAGGAGCAAAAAGCGCCCCAAAACCGCTTAGGGTTCAGGAAACTAAATTGAATTAGATTTTGAGGTTCAAAAAGGTAAAAATAAATAAACAAATAAATCTAATAATAAAAAAGCAAATATTAGAAAAGTAAAGAGCAGCAGAACTTTGATTTTCCTTTTTTCGAGCCTATTAAATATCTCATAGGCTCAGTGATTTATCTGGTGACTCTTTAGAAAGACTGACCTCAGGTTGGAAACCACTGGATGTTAAAAAAAAATTACAACAATGAAAAAAAAAGACTATCAGCAGACACCACGCAGATGATTAGAGAGATAAAAGTTTAGAAACCTTCTTCCTTCCAGCCAGCAGTAGCTTAGTGTAGCTCTGCAGGGCCTTTTCTGAGTTCTCGGAGCTGAAGCTGGGCCAGTTTCCCGTGAGCAGGTCGTCCCCTTTGCGAGGTGGTGCTTCAGCGGTTGCGTTCTCGTTGAAGTCAATGAGTGTGGGAGCATCTGACTCCCAGCTTCCATCAGAGTTTGAGCCCTGCATCAGCAGCTCTGCAATATCTGACCCAACTATTTGCTGAAACATTGGAAATGTGGTGATCAGAAAATTCTTGACAATAACTCTAATGATTGTTTGATAACACGTGGAAATCTCTGCATTCTGTGCAATGAGCAGACACGATGCACTTACTCCATTCTGTCTGCAGAGCAGTATCAACAGATTCCATAAGAGCGCAGCAGAGCTTTTATCCTGCAGCTTGTCATCTCTCATACAGCCTCCTGCCCTCTGGTGGGCAAACTCTATAGCGTCTACTTTGTGCAAATCTTCCCTTCAAAAACAATAAAGTATTATATCAAATGCAAACAACATTCAAAATCACTTCATGAGACTCACTGATAATTTCAAATCTTTACAAACAGCTGAATGCAATCTTATGCGGTCCTTTAATTAAGACTAATTTTGGTGCTGCACAACAAACAACAAAGCAGTACCTGGTTAACGGCCCTGGAAAGTTCCTCATCTCCTGCTGTTCCTGTGTCTCACTCAGAATGACCTGTGCACAGAAACAAAAATAAAACCCCACATCCATCCTGAAAACACACTGTTATTTATTTGTTTTCTGTTCGCAGCTTATTTCTTGAAAACTTTCCTCATGATTTTCTAAAATTGTACTGGTATTTCTCTGTAAATTAAGAGGTTGTTTCCAAAAAAAACATCTGCATGATTTGACACTACATATAACAGAAATGAAAAAAGTGGAAGTGGCTGCATTTTTTGAGCTTATGTCATGCATGAGGGAAGAGAAAATTAGTTCAAAGGCTCTTGCTATATTTTGTACAAAAAAAAGATGAAGAAAGGATAAATGTGACAGAAAATCTACCACGCTTTATAACTTTCTTTGACAGATTCAGATCCAAATGAATTTCCTTGATTTTGAAATAAAAACAGATGAAACTAAACATGCCGTCCCAAGATGGATGCTGGCTATACTGGATCATTACTGGTTGACGTAAAGCGCTTTGTTACTAGGGCAGTAATGTAACCACAGACACCAGATTTAAAACTATTGTATGTTGTGAAACACGCAGATATTTACAGGAGCTGATAGGTTTCAGCGGTATTATTTGAACTGGGCTGGTGAGGGCTTGAACGTACCAGATGTTTGTTATCAGATGTATCACTATGCAAAAGTTTGCACTCAAACTTTAACATTGAGAGTAGAGTTAAAAGTATAGAGGTTCATTTTTAATCCATTCCAACAAAATATGATTCTATACCAAAAATTCTGACCAACTCATTGCTATTGGCAAGAGAGACAGTGGCTTAAACATACCAGTTTGCTACGCTGTGTTTGTTTCTTCCTGCACTAAAGAAATTATCCTCCTAGAGATCAAACTCATTGAAACTGCAGCAAAAACATCCTTAAAGAAATCTGGGGTGCTATCCTTTGGTTTTCAACACAGGGCAATTTTGAACCTACTTCCAGGCTGTGGATTTCCAGCTGGCTGACATTCTCCTGCGCTGACAAGCCTGGATTGACCCGCATCAGCTGACCTGCAGGCCCGAAGCTGACAACAGCATGAGGGATCGAGTACTTCAGAGGAGCTGACATCTGATACACAGGCTCTGAGGACATATGAAGCATTCGAGAAGACGGGGTTAAGCACTGAGTGAAGAAGTGTGAGAGAAAACAGCTTGAACTGTGCTCTCACCTCCTTCAGACGTGTGATCAGGCTGCGAGACAGAGTTACTGTGTTCTGCTCCGTTCATGTACTGACTCAGCTCATAGCTGCTGGAAGATAAACCTGAGTTTTTGGAACTTTCTAATGTCCCAAGATAATAGGTGGAAATCTCTTCATTTTCTCTGGAGGGAGTCTCCTCGTAGTCATTGAGGTAATGTTGGGAACCGTCTCTCCCTTGGTCATACCTGAAAGAAGGGCATCTTTATTAGTATTGTGATGACACCACAATTCTGACTTTAATAGTATATCTGCCGAAATGTATCATTATTGATACTAAAGTGATACCACAGTAGCAAACCTAAAATATTGATAAATATAATGTAATATTATATAACAGAGAATGGAACATAAAGTTGCTGTTTTGTAATATTTAAATGAGAAAATATGAAAATACTGATGATGCTGTCAAAGCAAGGATGTGGAAATAAAGCTATGTAACACCAGGAGGGAATTATTGTATCACAGTGTGCTCATGCTTTTTCCTGTCCAATCAGAACTCCTAATTAAGATCAGCTCCTAACCTGTTGATGTCTCTCCACCTTAACATGTCACATGGCTGCTTACAAAGGGAGAAATATTTGCAGACATAACTCCAGCAGCACTTTAATGCACCCTTGTATGTCCCACTTTCTGCAGACATTCAGTGAATAATTATACTTTCTGTTGTTGATCTGCAGACTGTGAAACCCACATTTTTGCTTTGCATGTCTACTTCATGTAAGAGTACTTTTGCTTGTATTTGCAGCCTCTCGTGTTGTCACCATTAAAGCTGCAGTGTGTTTATGAAAGAACAAAACAGCAATTGGCAGCAGAGTGGTGCACATACAAGATTCAAGATCTTCTGTTCAGAGGCTCATACATGAAATCCAAAGTAACTTCATCCTCATAACATTCCTTCAACTAGAAGCAAAATGGCCACAAATAATGCAGGGTAAAGAGGTTATGAACGAGTGCAGTTTATATTGTGCAAGAGTTGCAGTTGTGTGTGTGTCTGTTATGTGTGTGTGTGTGTGTGTGTGTGTGTGTGTGTGTGTGTGTGTGTGTGTGTGTGTGTGTGTGTGTGTGTGTGTGTGTGTGTGTGTGTGTATGTACATCTCTTTGCTAAATACAGATTTGCATTGAGCCAGCATGCTGTTGCTGTTGCTATGATTTAGAGCTGAGGTCAAAGTTCACAGTACTGACAGTTTGTCTTCTGCTGAGGCAGACTGACGCAACTTGCAGAAAACACTGGTTCTATCAAACTGATTCTAAACTATCTTTTAAGTACAGATGCAAAGAAAAGTAAAGTTACTGTTACTGTTTTGCGTTTGCATGGGAATTAGCATTGCACTTTATAAGACTAATTTCCATGTGGATTCATAACCACTCCACAAATGGGACTCTTGAGCACAGAGACTATGAAGAAGGAAACTTTGGCAGCACAGTATGACTGGAATGAATAAGGTTGTATCTTTATCCTGAACAGTACTCTGTTCAAACACAAGTCACACAGAAATGTAATTTATTAGCTATCATCAGTGGCATCGATTTATCACTGATGTCTTAAGTTTTGTTGGCTTTTGCTGCCAGCACAATTAAGTTTCTTTTACTCAGAAAACTGAACATTCTGTCCAGAATCACGTGCTTGTTTAGGTTCTTCTTTCAAAGAAAAGGGGTTTGACTTCCATAGACCTGACTCACCTGTACTCTTCTGCATAGAAGCTCCCTGGATGTTCCTGCCTCTGTGTTCTTTCATGGTACCGGTCTGTTCTCCATGAGTCCTGGGAAGCCCACTGACCACCATCTTCATAAACAAAGGAAAGCATTATGTCAATATGCGGAGCTTTGGAGACGACTTATTAAAGCTTGCTTTGTATCACTGCACCTGGTTGTCCATGCTGTCCTCTGTAGTAGTCATAGTAACCGTAGTTGTCTCTGTAGTCCCAGTGGCTGTGGGGGGAATAGTCGTACCCATGTCTGAGAATAAAAGGAGAATGCTGGTTAACCCAGAGCACTCATGTAGCTTCTTCAACTGCGATGCCTTATCGGAAAGAAGAGAAACATTCATTTCATTGTAACGAGTCGAACATCAGCTTTTGTAATACCTGCTTTCCCAACATCCTTCTCCAGGAGATATTGAGCTTTATTTCCCGCATTTTGATGAATTATCATGCATGAATTTTTAGTTTCTCTTCATTTATCTGCATTGTGGTTTCTATAATTTTTTTGCTATGGCTGTTTTTCAAAATAAAAGAAGGGGATGTATCTCTTGCATACCACCCATAATCTACATCTAAAATCTAATGTAAACCTTCATCCTGTATATTGTGATTAAAGAAAAAACAATTATTAGTATACTGCTTTTAATATTAGAAATTGATCGGCTACTTCCTTTGCTGATTATTGGATATAAAATTCCGCTACTTTTTTCTGTTTTTTTTTTTTATTTTGCTTTGTCTGTTTTGTAAAATTCTCAACACAATAAATTAACTCAAAGATGCGTACTTTGGCTCTGATGCCTCTCTCTTTCTGGAGTTACTAATCTGAGATCTCAAGCAACGTCCCGCTCAAAGCACTTTATCTTTTTGATTCCATGTGTTTGGTTTCACATAAGCCCATCAACACTGAAGGATAGATGTAGGACACGTCTCTTCAAAGCATTTCAATAAAGTGCTGTGTTGTAGTTTGTGTTACCGTAAATATGGTATCTATATTGTCATATTTACTGCAAATTCAAATATATTTTATTGCTGTCCTTCATTAATAATACCTGAAATATACAACAGCCCACTCTGAATCAATATAAAATACATGAAAGTATTAGAATTGTTGTCCTTATCTTGCATTTTGTGATTACTTACACTTTCTCCTAAATGTGAGTTTCACTTTTTTTAAAGAGCTGTAACTGCACACACCTGGACTGAGGTCTTTGGTGTTCTGGTCTTCCATAGCTGTAGAAGTGTTGCTGAGAGTTGTAAGGATACTGCTCAGCTCTGGGAGGAGGAGGGCTGGTGAAATGAGGCTGGTAGCGGGGATCAGGATGGCCCCAGTGCCTGTCCCTGTCGCTGGGGTCAGCTTGGGGGTAGTTCTGGTCCCGTTCCTGCTGAGAATACCTGGACTTCCCCTCTCTGCCTTTAGTTCTGTGGGAGTGTCGTCCAGAGTCGGGCCCCTGGTGACCTCTGTGATCCATGGTGACCCCTCAACACCTGAGGGTAAAGGATAGGAAAAGGAAAGATCACTTGCAAAAGGAAAATTTGCAGAAAGAAATCTGTTTTTTTCTGGTACTCACGGCTCAAACATGCCAGTCAAAGTGCATTCACAGCTGCCACATCATTTCATGGGAAACTCACAACAGGAGCAGATAACCAGTGAGCATGATAACGAGAGGATAAAGTTCACCAAACACTGGGAGCCAAATAACAGTGTGCAGATAGTGCTACAAAAAAATGTAAATGATCCAAATGCGAGAAAAAGTGGAATATTTAATTTAAAAAAAGAATCAAAGTCCTTCTACTGGGTGTGCGTGCGGTTCTTCAGATCCGTTGTGTTTGCACAGAGAGCTGAGGATACACAGAGGAGCACACCCTGAACACTCTGACAGCTGCAGTCCCACAAGGCAGCAAAAGAGGAAACTACGTCCATCCTCAGGATAATCACAACAAAAAAAGAGCAAACAATCACTGACAGTGTCGTCCGTGTCAGTTTGACAAGAATAAACCGCGTCCTCGGATTGTAGGTCGCATCTGGAAAATAAGAAAACTTTGAAGATTTAAGTGTTGCCACGTTGCCGGCTGTAGGGAGGATGCAGACGACGGACACAGGACAGCTGATCTCCAGTCAGGTTTACTGCTGTTTCTGGGAACAGAAGGGAATGGAAACTGATCTCAAGTCAGCGAGGAATGACTTCGGAGCTTTATTGTGGGGACAAAAATGTTCCTTTTACACACACGTCCACTGGAGGCGCTGTTACACATTTTCACTCCTGACGTTTCTGTCCAGCAAACAAGCATTGGATAACATTAACTACACGTTTTAGTCGTGTTTTAGAGGAACATTTCATTTAATGTTCAAAGAACGTTTTAAGGATATTTATCATTTTAAGTAGTGATCCCATGAGGATAAAAGTGAACATTGTAACATTCAGAGGATGTTTGAGGGTGTTGTCAGGTGATTTTACATTTGATTTGATTTGATTTATTTGGATCCCCATTAGCTATGACAATGCCAAAGCTATTCTTCCTGGGGTCCATACAACATCCTTACAATGTGTCAATGCAGTTGCATTATTTACAATACAATCCATATACAAATGCAACATAAAACAAAAACAAACAAAAAAATATACACAACACAACAATACACAGACAATACAAAACCGCTCCCAGGTCAGCAGTGATATATAATATTTACATATCATATCTACATAGATCTACATATATTATGTATATTGGTCACACAAAACTTAAATTTCTTTTGCCCTTAGATATTACACCCAACGCCATTGAAGCACAAACCCCGATTTAACAATTAACTTAAATCAGATTTGACAGTCACCCATACTTTTACTTATTTATCTCGCTAGAACTATTTCTGTTGCAAAGGTGCAATTTTAAGTAATACTTGTACTCAGTGGCGGCTTGTTAATCGGGGGCGCAAGGGCGCCGCCCCCATCAAGATTTTGTGAAAAAGGTATTGATACAGTAAACATAAATACGTATTTAAAGTAATTAACACATCTGCACAGTGTTCACTCATACAGTGGGTCCCATTTTTATTTTTTAAGCCTTTCCATTCCATATTGGGGGGTTTTATCGGGGTTGTTTTACACATTTCAATAGCGAGGGGCGCCTGCCAAATGAGAGTGCATGTACATTCTCCGACAGCAAAGAGGCGTCGGGCACTCAGTTCAGAGGATCGTCAAAGGGTTGCAGAAGAGGTGAGTTTATGTTGTAGAAATCTCATAGTCTATGTTTCATTGGAGGTTGTAATGTTTGTTAGAGGAGAAATGTGTTTTGAAATATGACATTTAAATATGTCATTGTCATGTTGCTGAGATCATCTAATCACAATCTGTTTAATGAAAATTATTCAAAAATATTAAAAATCACGTCACAATTGCAGTAGTCAATAACAGCAAGATATTTTTCCAAAACCGTGCAGCAACAGAGGGTAACAGTGTCAACAAAAGTATATTCATTTCATATCTATTTTTTCTCTATATGTTTTTGTATCCTTCTCTCTGTAGATCTGCAACACCATTCTGGGACACACCAAGGAGCGCTTCTCCTTCACCGACCATCTCGTCTGTGCAACCTTGTTGCAGGGGGACAGGTTTGAAGAACATCACGGGTCATTTCCTGAAGAGGCACTGCAACGCACTTTGAAGGCCTACCCGATGCTGAATGGAAGCAAGCTGAAGACAGAACTCGGTCTCATCTCCAGCAAAGTAGAGTTCAGAGCCTGCTGTGGTGCTCTGGACCTATTCCAGCTGGTTATGGAGAACAATCTTGAAGTTGTCTTTTCAGAAACTGTCAATCTTTTAAGGATCCTGATCACCACACCCATGACCACAGCTGAAGCAGAGAGGTGTTTCTCAACCTTGAAAAGAGTGAAAACTTTTCTCAGAAACACCCTGACCCAGGAAAGGCTGAATGCCTTGGCCATGCTCTCCATGGAAAAGAGACTTGTTTGTGAAATGACAGATTTCAATCAGAAAGTCATTGATAAATTTGCTGGCCTGAAGGAGAGGAGAGCAAAACTGATGTTCAAGTAATTGTTTTGTTGTGTTGTAATGCCCGTCTGCTAGTGCGCCCCTCCAGAATATTTTATCACCAGCCGCCACTGTTTAAGACTCTGTCTGATCTTTGAACTGAGCAATGCCACTGACCTACCACTGCAGCACATAAATCACCAAGCAGTCTGTGGAACAAAAACGTGATCGATGTCTGTTGATGCTTAACTGACAAATGATTTGTTTCTTCAGCTTAGTCAGCACATGACTGGTTTATTTGAAATGGGTATTTTCAAAAAGATATTTGAATGAGAGTCTCCCCACTACAGAGTATAAATGTTGCTTTGTCTAGCAAACGAGTTGGTGGTGTCTTTAAGTTTATTTTTAATTCAACCTCCAAACTTGGGGGCTCATTTGAGACTCCTGTAATGACACCACCTGCATCTGCTCCATCACAGACTGACCAGCCCACCTGCTGGTCTTCTGTGCATCACCTGAGCCTTATTTTCAATATCTAGAAATTACAGGCCTTTCTCAAGCCCAGGCCCAGAGTGGCTGATCGGGAGGACCGGGACAATTCCTGGTGGCTCGGTCTGATGTTTGGGCCGCGAGGGCCGGTGTTCAGTCATGCCACTGGATTGATCATTCTGCTGCTGCCGCTGTTCCTGGGCCACCTCCATTGGCAGCTCTTTTTTGTTTGTTTTTGGGTTTTTTTGTTGCAGACGCACCGTGATGTAATACGTCCGTGCACACGGTCAGAGGTGTTTGAAACATATATGTCTGTGGTTTGAAAGATGAAAACAGGAAGAGCAAAGGTGGTGTGGAGTAGTGAGCCATTTTATTTTTTCGCATTAAAAGACAGTAAATACACAAAGCCCACAATCGACAGGGAATAGGAAGAGATAAAAACATTTACTGTCATTACTGATGTTGTCCAGTTTTAATAAAGTTCATGCAACTTTTATAAAATGATGAAAGTGAATAAATTGTATTTGTGTGATCTGTGTTTGATAGCTGTCTTTTCTCCGGTCATCCAGATGTTCAGAGGGAGGTGATGCCACATCTGGTCCAGCTGATGGAAGGTCTTGAAGTTCTTTGACTGAAGATGATCCTCTGACTGGATTTAAGGTTCAGATGCTCAGGAACAAACTTCACCAATGAGCCAACAGGGAAGCTTTAGGATTATTAAATGCTGCTATGAAGGTTTCGCTGTTTTTCTTTGTGAATGCAATGTGCTCCAACTGAAACTTGAACTAGAACTTAGTAGTAAATCCTTCCATCTGACAGGATTTAGTTGCATTAATAACCTCATAACATTCTAGTTTTTATCCCAGTCTTGGTCGGAAATAGAATCTCTGTATTGATTCAGGTAAAAACTGAACTTCACAGCATGTTGGAGCAAAACAAGCAGATGAAAAGTGTGATGGTGTTGGGTTGTCAGACCGTAATGTTGCAGCTCAAAGCAGCTTTTCTATCTCTGTTCATTCTGACATTCAGCTCTGAATCTACAGCAGATCCAGATGATGATGATCCATGCTGTGGAAGTCTCACATCTCCTCATTTGATTACACTTGATTTCGTTCAATCATATATTCTTTTAATTCATTGTCCAGCCATGGTGTATTGATACTTCTGATGGTAAACTTCTTCATTGGTGCATGTTTCTCTACCACTTTCATAAAAACATTATTAAACTTCATCAGCGCTGAGTCTGGATTGGTTTCCATTAAAACTTCTGACCAACATAGCCCACTTACATCCTCTCTAAATTTGATCTGATCAAAGTTCTTGTATGATCTTTTCATAATTACCTTCGCGCCTGGCTTTGGCATTTTAGTTCTTCTAGCAAGTGCCACTAAATTATGATCACTGCAGCCAGCGGGTACTGATATAACTTTTGAACATAGTTCAGCTGCATTGGTAAAGATACGATCAATGCAGGATGATGTCTGTGTGCCATCTCTTTTTATCGTTATTCTAGTTGGTTTATCTACTACCTGGATGAGTCCACACGCACTTGCAATACACTGAAGCTTGTTTCTCATTGAGCACGTTCCCTGCCAATCTATGTTCAAGTCCCCCATAAAGTAAGTTTCAAAACTTAAATTACATGCATTTTCTAGCATGTCACACACCATCTCAAGATATAAATTATTTGAGCTTGGTGGTCGATAACAGCATCCTATTAACAAAGGTTTTAAATGAGATAAATGTATTTGTAGCCATAATGCTTCTACTTCCAGCGGCATTAAATCATTCCTAATTCTCATGACAACAAAACAAGAACAAACACTCAAAATATGTTTTTCAAGATGTTCTCAAAGTGTCAGGAGATAAAATGTTCTCCTAATGTAACATTTTGGTTGAAATGTTAAACATGCTCTATGAAACACTCCATCTTCATGCAACATTTGGAAATTGTTTGGCTTTGAAAAGAGAAAAATTTAAATATAACTAGAACTCAGCAGAACTTTCACAGAACGTTTTTAGAACAAAGTTGAGTGTGCACTTCTGCTCATGTCAACTGTTGTATTTACCTTCGTTTTCTTTTTGCAAATTCCCAGCCAGATAGTTTTAATTCAAATAATGTTCTGAGAAAGTTCTGCAGAGTTCTGATGTTTTCAGTGGAAACTAAAAACAAATGTTCCAATGAAAACATTACTAGACTTCTGCTAAATGTTCTCAGAATGTTTTAAGAATATTCGGAAAAATTGTTCCTGTAAGGTTGAAAGTGAACCAAAACAGAACATTAAAACTGTCTTCCAGATGTTATGGAGCACTGAGACGATAGAACCTTCTTTATAAAATGTTCCAGTGGTGTGATATCATAACAAAGGTGGACCATGCCTGTTGTTTTTCTAAGATGCTTCCCACAATGTTACATGATGGCAAATAAACATTTGGAATTTTTTTAATTTTTTTGGAAAAATCAAACTTGGAATTTTTGCATTTAAAATGAATATTCTGGAAACTGGATCTTTGCAGAACTTTCTCACAAATGATAACACTGAGGCTTTTCCAAAATCTTCTTTTAATTTGCTCTGTAAGACACCAGGGTTAAAAATACGTTTTTTAAAAACACATGAAAGGAATGGCCAAAACCGGCTGCAAATCCACATCTGATTATAACAACACATAAAAAGCATATTGGTGTAACAAAAAACAAAACATAAAAACTTCTTGTTATGACAATAGCTTATCATATATCAGTATTGTAGATCTTGTATTTTTTTATGGTGTGAAACACAGCTCCCATCTTCTATGTAATGGTGGTGGACCGGTAAAATTTAACCCAGTGGAGGTGGTGGTAGACAGGAGGATGATGGCTAAACAGAGAACACATCCCACCTCTGTAAGGCTCTGACAGCAGCTCTTTGGTGACAGGCTGCTTCACCCACAGTGTGTGAAAGAGAAATAGTACAAGTTCTCCCTTTATGCTGCTGTCAGACTTCACAACCAGCACCAAAAAATGGTCATACTTTACTCTGGTGCAACATCAGTGCATTCAAACTTGTGTCTTCTAAAAATTTTGTGCATTTAAAAGACTCTGTATAACATACACTCTTTTTACATATGCCTGCACTGATTCTAGTATATGTAGAAATACTCTGTACACTCAAAACTATTTCTACATGTAACAGAATCAGTGCAGTATCAGTATTTTTCTGCACACAGATTAGCCTATTTCCCACATTCAGAGGAAATTATGCAAGAACTGAATTCACACATAGAAAAATCTGTACAATATTGACTTAGTACTTGGTACTTAGTGCTTAATACTTCGTAGTAGATATCTGTTTTTCTTTGTTGTTTTTCTACTCACATCCCGACAGTTTTCCGTTTTCTCCTTTTCTGCTGTAACGCAGCACCTGCCCCAGCTGTGGGACCAATGAAGGCTTATCTTATCTTTAAAGTTACGAGCTATTCTGAGAAAAACATGATACAGCACAGAACACTAAAGGAGGCCTTTCCTACCAGTGGCAATCAAACTGTAAAGCTGGTCTCTTTTCTCCAGGCATGGCAGCTGAAATATAGGACATTTGAACAATAATATCAGTGTTATTTGTAGTATTATTTTTTCAATACTTTGTACAATATTAGTTTCAGTATCATGTGCAGTATTTCATTTTCATGTGTATTACTTCAACTTCATGTGCAATATATCATTTTAATTTTTTTATGCACAATACACTGATTTTATTTAAAAATTTCTCCATAACGTGTAATATTATTGGTTTTGTGTGTAAAATTTCTTTACCACTTGTAATATTTCAATCAATGCACAGTATTCCACTTTCATATGCTCTACTTCATGATCATGTGCTATTTTAGGTACTGTTGATTCTCCTGTGTTCTCTTTTCACATGCAGTAGCATGATGCTAACACCTATCTTTTCTCTGAATAACTTTTTGTGTGAAGTGACAGAAATTTAGCACTACTATTTTGTATAAATGCAGTTCAATTCTGCACACCCTGTCTGTGTCCTTCAAGTGGGTACATTATCAGTAATGCCAAACCTGTACATACCTATATGAAATTTCATCATACCATGTCTGCAGATGTGCACATAGTCTTTATTATGTCTATATTTTTAAGCTTTTTGTACCTCTGTATTTCTGATCTTGCTTCGTCAATGCATCATTTGTATCTAGCTGCTGTAACATGGAAATTCCAGGCAAGTTATTTTCATATTTCTTGACAACCCCAGAAGCATTTTAAGTTGCAGTTTCTTACTTTTCTATTGCAGTCTTATTCTAAAGAAATTACATTAATTTTCATTAATGTTTTGTATTTATTGCTTATTACTATTGCATATATTGTTTTGTTACAGATCCTTTTCTTTTATGTTTTTCTTACATGCTAAGTTGTCGTAACGTGAAAACAACGTGTTACAACACAACATATTGATACATTTATCTCTTTTCTGGTGGAAGCTTCTATGAATTTTTTCCTAGAAGTATTTTGTTTCTCACAACAGTCACCTCCAGTCACTTAGTGGCCGCTGGATGTCGCTGTTTTCAAAAGGACCAATTGAGGCTGCGTTTTGTGAATCCACGTGATCAGGCGTCCGCCAATAGGAAGCGTTTATGTTAATAGGTTCAGTCTGAGTCTTTTACAGCTGCTGGAAACAGAAGTCTGCACTCAGTGAGTATCTCAGGACAGACAGCAGCTCTTCTCTGGATATTACCGGACACCGAACCGCCTGGATGTGCAATATGACTTTTGAAGACACCACTGGAGATAATTCAACAGAAAGGTTAGCTAGCTTGCGTTGCACGTTTTGCCACGAATTAGCTTTAGCTTGTTTTTTATACGAACTTTACAATAATTTTACTTAACATGTAAATAGAGGTTTCTCCCATACTGGCAGCTTTTACTGTAATTCACAATATTATATCCAGCTAACATATTTTGAGTCTTAACTATTTGCTAATATTACAGCTACATGTTAAGTATTTGACAACTGCACATGCAACATGAACATGCAACGTTACATCAGTCGTTTCTTAATGAATGACATTACAGGAAAACTGGACACCAAAGTCCAAAATAACAGCCAGCGCTGTCATTGATGGTGTTTTTTTCTAAACTTCTGTCTTTTCCTCAGGATGGAATCGGTGGCTAAAGCGTTAGAGGAGGTCCTGAGCTCTGCATTGCCTCAGGGTTGCATCACTGTCGGAGTCTATGAGGCAGCAAAGGCACTAAATGCGTAAGTTAAGACACATTAAGATCACTAGAGTAGCTCTAGAACATCCAGCAGGTGTAAGTGTGAGATATCTCCCTCTTCTTGTCCTCACTCCTGTTTTCCTTCCCCCCTTTGTCGTTTTAGAGATCCAGACAACGTGGTGTTGTGTCTACTGGCCGCGGATGAGGAGGAGGAGGATGTGGCTCTGCAGATTCACTTCACCTTGATCCAGGCTTTCTGCTGCGAGAATGACATCAACATCCTGCGGGTGAGCAACATGACACGTCTGGCAGAAATCCTCGGTGGAGTGATGCCTGGAGGAGAACCCATGGATCTGCACTGTGTTCTAGTTACGGTAAGTTTAGTTACTCATGTGGACCTGTTGTGTGTTGCTCACTTCCTATGAGCAATCAGGATTGGCGGATCTCTATGGGTACTAGTGCTTGCAAGTGCACACACTGAGTAATTGTAGTCTTTTTGCACATTTTGTAAGTCATCAGGTGGTAACTGTGTTGTTCCTCCTCCTGCAGAATCCTCAGTCGTCCCTGTGGCAGGACCCAGCACTGAGCAAAGTGAACAGATTCTGCAGAGAGAGTCGCTGTCTGGATCAGTGGGTGCCTGTTATCAACCTTCCCGACCGATGAAACTGCCTGGAATATTAATGTATTGTGTGCATTGGGGGAAAAGTAATTGCACAAGGCCTGTGTTAATGTCTGTGTTGGACTCGTTTGGAAATCGCCCCAGAGAGAGAAAGAGAGAGAGAGAGCGAGAGCGGCGGGAAAGTCAGGAAATAGAAAGAACACAAGGAGGGGAGAGTTGTTCCAGCAAATCTCCACGGTCAGGGTGAACTTGTGCGCCAAGGAAGAGTGACTCAGCAGTCTGGGTTTCCAGGATTTCCAACGTATGACTGCGCCTTTCTCTGCCGAGAAAGAGTCCTTCAGGGGAAACTGAATCATGTGAGCAGACGAGCACACGTGATGGTGAGCAGAAACGCAGGGACTGAGGGAGAGCTGACAGAGAGCGCCTCAGTGGACAACTGGACCACAATGGAGTGGATCAGTCAGCTCTCAGCTGGAAGAATTCCTCATGAAAATTTGACCAAATCCAAGCATTTCTTAAACAGCACATTTATTTAATAGTATTTAAGACTTGTCACTTTGATAACTCAAAAGGGAAAGTTTTCACACTTTATTATTAATATTATTAAATTAAGGGCAATGCAATGTTTAGACTTGTCCACTAACTGATGTTTCTATGTGTTCATAATTTAATGAGTTATATTTATTGTGAGTAGTCCACAGGATTCTGCCTTGTTAAGTTGAATGAAATAAACAAACAACAGTACTCAGGGTGGTTTCGTCTTGATGATTTCCAGTTGCTACAGGTTTAGCCTGATTGTAGGAAGTCACATGGTGCCTTTCGTGACAGTCGGCTTGTATGAAACTCAACATGTTGGGTTTGGATTATGTTTTGGCACGTCACCGTCACCAAACAAGTATTTCAGATTTTTTCTGCAGCTTGCATTTCTTGTGATTTCACCACAGAGTCAAAATATTGTTATTTGCAACTAAAAACGTCAATCTGTTGTGTGCTAAATCTGCTGCAGGCTTTGGATTCCTTGGAATCAATTTCACTCCTGCATGGGAACTCTTGCAAAATTTGACCTTTTGCACATTTTAGAGATCTTGTTACAGCGAGGGGAGGAGAATTCCCATTGTAGTCTGATTTTGAGTGGGTTGGGGCTCATCGTGACAGCTCGTTCCTCACAGCAGACTGCATTTACGCAATCTGAGCTAAATTTACTGCTGAGTGGATTAAAAATAGCAGAGAGGCAAGAAAAATGCAACTGAAGACCCCTTTCAGGCTGCAAACAGAGAAAACCAGAACTTATTGGTGCTTGCGTAGAGTGGGGAGGGACAAAGCTTTCCACACAGAGAGTCATGAAACAAAGGACACATGAGTCAGGGCTATTCAGGTCTCTATTGCTAGAGCTGTACAGTACTTTAGCTTCATGGCTAAAAATAGCTCCATGAATAGAGGCGTTCCCCCCCTGGCCGCTGATGTGCTAACAATAGCAGCACTTGTAATTAACAGGCAACGTACGCAGAAGGCCGACCTGCTGCACAGACGTCAGTTTGCAGTCCGGGGATATCAAGAAGACGACAAGCCTCTCTGGTGCTGCTGTCGAGTGCAGGAGAGCAGATGGGGAGGAAAATTGGGTCAAAATGCAGGGCTCAGTGGAAGACTGAGGAGGAATGTGAGATGCGACAGTGGCTGGAGGGTTTGTGGTGAAAGCGACTGAGTTTGCAAATGTGATAAAATGAGCAAATGAGGCCAAAAATATGCAGACGCATCCACAGTTTTACTGCTGTCTTTTCTCTGGGGAATATGCCATTCGCCAGAACTAAAACCTTTTTAGTATAAAGAAGAACTGAGGTCTGAGATTTGGTTTCTTTCTTAGGAAGAGGATCAATAATACCAGAAATGCCAGAGTAGGCCAAAAATATGCAGACACATCCACAGTTTTACTGCTGTCTTTTCTCTGGGGAATATTCCATTCAGCAGAACTAAAAACCTTCTTAGTGTGAAAACGAACTGAGGTCTGAGATTTGGTTTCTTTCTTTGGAAGAGGAGCAATAATACCAGTAAAATATCAGAGTAGTGAGAGTGGAAAAACAACCCCCGAAGGCCAATTTGATCATTAAAAGAGAGAGATGTTCCTGTCACACAGGGGAGATCACGAAAAGTAGGTAAGATACAGGAGATACTGTGGATTATTGGCTTATCCCAGGACTTCTTCACTGACAGGTAACACAATCCCTGCAAAATGAAGCCGCCACAAAGCCAATCCTATCCATCATCTGACTGGAGCGAGGATTACATCAATGTGGGCCAACAAATATTGCCTGACCTGATTGTGGATGAAACATCACACCTGGGCAGACTGAGAAAGGAGAGACATGGCTGCTCACAGGTCCAGCATAACAAGCTCGTCATCGCCTGAGGGTACATAAACACCTTAGAAAAATTAGAGCAAACAAGACTGTGTGTCTGACCTGGTATACCCATCCATCTATTTGAACATGCAACTTGCAATTCAAGAGACTATTATTCATTTTTATCCAAGAAATGACAATCAGACAGATAAACAACATATTTTCAAACAATCCCGTAAGCAAACGCCTAAAGGATGTAAAGCCTCAGGGATACAAATACTAACCTCTATGCAGGATTGTCTCAATAAACAACACAACAAGCGAGCAGCAATCCCATTTAAAGCAGCAATAATCAATTTCTTGGCCACTGGTGAAAATAAAATAGGCTCTAAATCAGACATTGACACAATATCACTTTATAAATGTGATGAAAGTAATTTGTTAGCAAACAATTGTCTGTTCCAGCAGACAAGTAGAAAGATTAATCATCTTTGTGTCCTTCCAACAAATCAAAGTTCAATTTTAACTCTGTTTTAGTGAGAAAAATGTTTTATTTAGCAACTAGATGCTCTACTATGTTTACCTGGTTAACCTTTTCAGGTAGCTTAGAGGGAGTTTCATTGAACTTGAAACAGCTGCTGGTGAGAGCACCGAGTGTAAACAAGAACAGTAAAGCTGCAAATGAATAAATCAAAACAATGTCATAAAACATGGTAATAAAATGCTCCATTATACAACAGGGAACTACAGAATCAGATGACTGTTTACTGTGGGTTTGCCATTTTTTACAATCCCTTTCATATTTGATCTGTTGCTACCATAAAAATATAAAGTGCAGCTTTAACTTACCTAAATGACACTTTAAGCTGGTCATCTGTCATTCAAAGCATGTTACTGAACACAAGATTCAAACAATCATACCTAAAATCTGTTGAAGTTAGATATTTTCACTTAGCAAATATGAATGCCAGAATATGATATCTGACACTCCTGGAAGGGATCAGTTGGGGGAAAAAAGTCTGTACATGACTAATTTTTAAAGTTTATTTGCACTTACCACCAACAGGTAAAGGCTGAATATAACAGTAAGTTGTTACACACACCATGTGTGCGAAACCACATACTGTAAATGTTTCTCTGACAAAAGCACAAATTCACTAGAAAAAACAAACAAACCATTAACCCAAACACATTCAGTTTTAATTCAAAACGATGAATTCATTTTGCAAAAGTGAGGTTGGATTGAATCAATATGTTAAACAGTAACAAGCAAGCACAAACTGTGGTGTTTGAACATCCACACTTAGCTACAACATATATGGACATACGAGATGCATCTTAATGCAATTGATTAGTGAGCATGACTCATTTTGAACTATGTCATACACATACATGGAGTTAAGAGGGTAAATACAATAAGATATACTCCCTTAACTCACCTAAAGGGGCTTTGTTATTCACAGTTTTAGACAACAGCACTTATGTGACTAAAAGGTAGTTTAGAGGTTGAAGCAGGATCACTTCATCGTTAAGGCTGCGGCTGGTAAAAATTGCAAAATTAGTTGCTTCTGTTTTTTTTTTTCCTTTTTTGCATGAGCACAACATACAAATGTCACAAAGTTACAGCTATGTCAACAAGATAAACTCAGAGTAGAACAGCTGCAAACGTGGAATGTTTCAGACTCATAACAGTCATCTGGTGTTTGCAGGTTTCACAGTGTCTGAATAGTGCAGTAAGAAGCGACAGGTCTGCAGACAGGAGCAGACAAACTATCTGATCAGATGGCACAGACTGGTGTCGAATATTTTTCTTCTGTGATGATGGTGTATTATTTTTTTGAAACTTGACGAATAGGAAATATGAGACGTGATCAAAATGCTGCAAGACTGTGATTCTAATATCAAAAATCAAAAACTGTACCAGATGTAACTGTCACTACCATCACTGACACAGTAGTCTCCTTGCGCAACAATACACCACTCCTCTAGAGTCAAGCTTGTAATGTTCTCCAAATGTCCCGTGATGTAAACATGTCAAGCATCATCTGATAGGCACCGGATCTACTTCAACTTTAAATTCGTTTGGGGAAAAGGAAGAGGTCAAAGGAACAAAATCTGGTGAGGCATTTAGAGGCGCAAAGTACATTTGAGCACCCACATGCCATTGTACCGCAGTTCAGGTTGTTTTCTCATTCAGATGCTTCAGTATGTTACGGAAAAACTCCCTGCTGGAGGGGAATTTATGGTGCAAACATCCAAAAATGTTGAAGAAAACAGCTAAGATGCTCCTGGTGCTCTTGGCCTGATGCACCTTCTCTGGTCTCGGAGATAGAAGCTCTTCTACTGTTGTTTGGACTCAGTTTTTATCAACAGTGATTATTTTCACATAAAGGTTTGATCATCCTCACTGCTAACGTGCTCTAGTTTGAGCCCCACATTAGGACTGCCAATGCACACCTATCAGTGGTCACATAAACCTGTATAACACAGACCTTGCTGTTGATCATCTAATGTCATGCAGCACGTTGGCCTGTGGTGCTCGGACAATATTGCAGGTAAATGACCATGACATGCTCTATGCGCATGCACCACAAATAGTCCAAGAACTTTTTGATTGTACCCCATCTTAAAGTATCATCTACAAAGTGGTCTGAGGAAAATGTTTCATTCTGGTACTTTTTATGTTGAAAAGGGAAAGATATTTTATATTTTGATGAGGAAAATCACTTATCAGGTATTAAAACTTGTGGATGCTACATTCATGATATTGAAAAGAGTTGCTCTGAATTCAATTAAAGTTGCTGCACTGCTAAACTGCAGGGGGTTCAAAGAAAACTTAGAAAATATAAATTGTTATCGTTTCATCCCCACATCTTATCACTATGTCTTAATATAGATGAAAATGTCACTATTTGAACTTAAATGTTTGTCTCTGGATAGGTTCAGCGGAATATGTCAGGACAGTCTGAACCCAAGTGTTTGCTCTGTGCAAAGAGGGGGTGAAAAACAGTTTAATGATCACTTTTAAAAACTACTACTTCTTACTGCAGGCGACTATACAAAGCAAAAGCTGTCCATTAGCGGCAATGAACCGCCACTCTCCCCATCTGTCCTCCTGTGATGGACGGCACAGTTTACCCGTCGAACGACAGGATGTCATTATCTCGGTGCTCATTATCAGTAGGACACAAACTGCAACAACCATTTCCTCAAGTAAGCCTGATGAAAGCAAGAGGTGAAAGCCTAAATCTGATTGGACTGATGATTGAGGCCGCATGTTTATGCATGCTGTGATAATTACGGAGTCATCATCTCCCTCATTCATGCACAGCTTCTTTCTGGCTGACCTCTGTGGGGTTCGAGATCTGTCAGATTACAGTGCAGAGAAACAAAAGTCAACAACGAGCCCTCATGCAAAATATTAATCATCATTGTTTGAGCTAAAGCTTTGATCCGAGGCCACAGCATCAGATTTCTGCCTGTTCTTTGGTGTCACTGTTATCTGGCTGAAAGACAGAGGGGACTGCATTCTTTGTCAAACCGCAGCAGGCATGTGAAAAACTTAACAGGTGTACTGGCCTTAAGGCAAGTCGTGAACAGCATTACTATCAGCGCTTTTACACATTAGAATCCAAATTGAAAGCAGCCAGAGTTCAGATGTTTCTCTACAAAACAGTGCAAGGCTTCTTCTCTTTGAAAGGGTTTTCTGAAGCTGGGATGCCCATGAGCAGCGGATCATTCTTGGCGTGTTCTCCACAGTAGCGCATCAGGTCTGACGAAGCCTTGGACACCTGCAAAGGAAACAGTCCACACATCTAGCTTAATACACATGTAGACAACTGGAAAATAGGACACTTGTGGTGGTGAGTGACTGTGAATGCAGACACACCTTTATCCTCTCGATGCTTGCCTCTATCCTCAGTTGCTGCACCGTCCGCCTGGCCTGAGCAATACTACTGGAGCTGTGCATTTTGGATGACATTGCAGTTTTCGGGCAGCTGTGCTTTAACCTATGCAAGAAATAGATTTACAGTGACTGCATGCACATTAATACATGCGTGCAGAGATGCCGTTTGTATTTGCACAACGGAAACCAACAAAACCACAGTGTAATTAATATATTCACATGCTGGCTGGGAACAAGATGTCCTCTGGAATAAAGAAGAACATTAAGTCAGGCTGTTGTAACAATATGGGTGTAGCTAGGACTGACTTTACACCACGAACTTAAAGAATTAGCTTGGATTTAATGTTGTTATTGCTTAAATAGCAATTAAAGTAACCTTATTTAGAAAGGAACATCACTTTATAGCGTGCAGTTCTTCCCATATCCCATGTGCTTTTCTGCCAAGGTTATTGTGTACAAACACAAATCAAAGATTAAGTTGTTACCGGAGAACAAAATTCATGATATTTATAAGCGGTGTGAGATAGTTTAAAAGCTTTAACAGGAGAAACAGATGAATAACACAAGATGCCAAACAGGACTTCACTGAACAACTGTGTCTTGCTTGAAGTTGTACCATGAGCATACAAAAATGTGTCATCTGCATATAAACGAACACTGAAATGCTGTTTAGGATGTACAATGTAGATATTTTTTGGGCCCAAGGAATGTGACACCCAATTATAAGAGTGAGCAATCTGCTGAACTTATATTTCACTGGAAAAGCAACTAAGTGAGCCTGGTCACTGCTAGCTAGCTAGCAAAAATCAAACTTTCAAAGGAGGCATCAACGTATGTATGCTTTCAAAGTCTGCAGCAGTCATGCAAAAGCATGGATTTGCCTTTTAAGATTCTATAGGATGCTAGCAAATCTGTGGGCTTTACTTTCTCACAGCAATGCTTTAAGCTACAAGTATGAAGCATGCTCACAGTGGCAGTGCTAACAGGCTAATATTCAGCAGGTAATGTTACCAATGCTGTGTCAGTTCAGCTTCATAGCATGCTAGTATTTACTAAATAGCACTAACATTGTAATTATCTGATAGTGATGGAAATGTCAGTAGATTAACAAGCATTTTACTCAAAATCACAAAAAAATCTACTCCAACTTAGCACCTGAGGACAAGTCAAGTGATCACCAAAGTAATCAGGATTCATCATGTGGAAATTATAACACGTTGTTTTTGTAGCAATCTATTTGGTAGAAATTTCAGAGGATAAGTGAACCTTTAACCGAGAAATGTCGGTAACAAATAGATGTGAGGTCTACACAAAATACTGCAGAATTCAATCTAACATTTGTTCAGATAATCCAGTCAGTGGGTGGGAGACTGACGGATATTAGAAATAAAAATAAGAAAAAAAGATCAAAGCACATCTTTTCCTTTTTTTGCAGCATGTGTGGGGAACAGCTTTACACAACATGACGGGGAAAAAACTATTGTGTGTAAAGATGTTGAAGCAGAAATTTCTCATCTTCAGAGCTGTGCAACTTCTCAGAAATGACAGTTGACTTATCTGGAATTGAGTCGATTTGCGTAGAAGCTGTGACCCAATCTAACTGACTCCTGTTTCGCAATTCCACTTCCAGGATACAATGGTTTGCTTTTACTGGTTCATTACGTCACTCGCTGAACTACTTGAAGGAGAGCATGCACAGTTGCTATTTTCTGCCTCTACTCCGGCCAACTGCTGTGCAGAACTCAAAGGGGAAGCAGTATTTCAGCTGAACCTGACGTCTCCCTTCTGTCTTCTGCACAAACATAATTTCCTAGACGAACGAGGAACATCCACTAATGCAAGAGTAACAGAACATCTTGTGTTCAGTTTTAAAGTAGCACACACACTGCTGAGCAATAAATTAGAATGCCCTGTGTGTGTTAAACAATTGTTCAGCTGTGATGATTTGCAGATCTTGCAGCTAGAATAAATGAACAAAACACAACAAAAGTGTCCTATGGACTGACAAAAAATAAATAAATCTTTGGCATGTGGTGCAGCAAATGCTTGCTCTGTGCTCTTGTGCAGCATATTGTGGAGGAGGGGAACATGCTGAAACGGAAGGGAAATGAAACATGGGCAACTGCAGAACCAACCTCAGAAAGGAGACGACACCCATGCATCCCTCTAATCCCCCCACCCACTCCCTTCGCCTTCCTCCATAGGAAGCAGGATCGCCAGTTATGCTCCAAAGCATAAATGATTAAATATGGGGTGGAAGCTTTCAAAAAATAGAGCTGCTCACATACGAAAGTCACCAAAGGAAACAGAAAGGAGTCTCTGCTATGAGAAGAGTGCACGACTTTTGCAACAAATTTGCTAAGGGTAGGCTTTCATAAAGACTGCATGCTGACATTGAAACCAGAAGCAATGCATTTACTGTCACACCAGTGTACATCGATGTGCTTTCGCAGGTTTTGCTTACTTGACCTGTGCACTCATTGTTCCAGGGAACACAGCACTTGACATTGTACTTTTCTTTTTAACACAGCTGCAGTTTGTAAGTCCACAGCAGCACTGGCCAGGCATAAGTGGACGCTGAGAAATGGGAGAGCTGCGTCACAGCAGGGTAAGTTAGTGATCCAACCCTCCCCAACATCTGCACTGAGTGACGCTGGCTGCTACTATGGAGTCTTGAAAGTGGCACTTATGCAGATTGCAAACCTCAAAGCGCTTGATCACAGTCAACGGTTAACATTGCTGAACCATGACATATTTGTAGCCCAAAAGATCATCTTTTGTGATATTTAAGGCAAGATGATACAGATGAAAGTTAAAAATAATAACTACTGTGTATCATCATGAACCATTCCCAAGTGGTTTACTACATTAAAACAGTATCTTTTTGCATTGCGTGTCTGCATATTTTATATGGTCAAAGTTCGCATATGTGTGTTCTAATTACATTTTCAGTAGATACTTGAACACTGCTTAGATTCAGGTTCAATTTCTTGATTTGGTGGCATACTAGCACTAATTTGCATGAATATCCTATAGACAAAGTGATGTAACATTGCCACCTACATGTGTATTTTGGACGTTTTCGTGTCACTAGTGAAAGAAGACAGGCTGTGGAAGAATAAAGCAGCGATGCTTTTGGTTCTAGACTCTTGTTTTAAATTATCAACATTCACAATAAGCCAGAAAAAGCTGACATTCATCTTGGTGGAAAAAAAACAAACTGAGGCACTGTGTGCAAAACATAAAGCGCACCCATACCTGTCCTGGTATGACTGATGTAATGGTAAAAGCAGCAGTGAAAGTTGACCTGCATGCTTAGTAGAGTAGAGGGCACTCTGTCACCATGACCTACTACAATGTCACTGACAGCGATTCATAAACGGGGCAGAAAATGCATTGTTTTCAAAGAAAAATTGTGATTTAAAACAACGGAATTAGCAAATTTAAAGGATATTTAAGGTCTTTTAAGACAGAGGCCAGCCACCACATTTGACACAGAGTTTGAATTGCTGAGTCAGTTTTTTTGATAAATTCATGCCAGCTTCCTTGTGTAACAGTCACAGTGTTTATACTATCTCCTTTAATAGTGCTCTAATACATGTTGTAAATCGATTAGACAGTAACTATTGAACCGAAGCTTAACTACAATGCATTGCAATTCGTCATGTTCAGCCCACTGACCACCCATAAGGCACTGTTATCATTTTTAAATGACAATCCTGACAAACATCTAAATTTTCAACATCTTACTTTTACTACTTTTTGGTTTTATCTGATAGTAAACTCAGTGTTTTTTAATTTCGACAGTTGGACTAAAAAAAACAGGGCATTTAACGAAACCCCCTTTCATTTTACACATTCTGCTAAAAGATTTCTGTCATTTTTTTATGTACCGCTAAATTAAACCCTTAAATAATCAGAAATGCTTAGGATTAATAAACATTTGAAAAGAAACCCTGAGGTGTGAAATTAAACAGAAACTATGCAGACTTTGCACTGGTTGTAGGTCATAAATCAATCTGATCAGATTACCAGTGACCATGGAACTTTTTTGCACAAAAAGGTCAGATTTCTTTGAGTTGTATCCTTCCATTGAAGCTGCAGTCACTCACATTGTTCAGTGGGGAGATTGACACCACTTTTACCTCTGTACATTAAATATGAAGTCAGGAGGCAAGCTTATAACAAAGACCCATTCTATGTCCAAGTGTCAAATAGTCCACTTACCAGCATGATTTTGACTAGGTTTTTATGAGCCGGGCTAAGCCAAGTTCACATTCTCCTAGTTGTAACTTTTTATTTAACAAACCCACATTGGAGTGGTGTTGGCAGGCAAACAAATTCATTTTCCAACATGTTGAACTACGTCTTCAAAGTTTAATATGCTAAAACCACTGCTGCTATATATTTTGCAATAAACACTGAATGAACAAAATCTGAATGTGTTGAAGGAAAACATAAAAGTTTATTTTAAGCTCTGATTTAGTTGCATTTTTATTTTTAACGCCTTAGTCTAACAAATGCATGAGTGAAAGAGGTCCCGACTCCAGTAAAACAAACACAACAAGCAGGCAGCATTTATCACTGCAGGGTGTGTAAGTGAGCGGACTGAGCCTTTAAAATCCTTCTAGCCAAAAGAATGTCTGCAATGTCTTCAGCTGTGGCGCGCCTGTCTGCATCTAGCGTGCGGACTAATATGTGGTAAATGTAAACATGTGGCACACTGAAAGCATTGATAAAAATATATTTGAAGTCTTACAGTGGAGATGCTGCTTTGATGTGGCTGCAGGGCTTTGCACAGGTGGGCTCTCACAGTGCCAGCAGGGAGGTTCTGCACAGTTATGACACCAGTTTTGCCCTGCGGTGTGTAACACTACACACTGCTTAGATCTACTGCCAATACTCTAGTAACTTACCAAAACTGAATTAAACCTGCAGCGCTCAGGACTAAATACAGTCGCTTGTTGGCCAAAACAAGCAATCTGAAGTATTTTCTCATAGATTAAAGATGAAATGACTAATCAGTTAAGTACAGGTTCATACTTTTTCAAGTCTGTCAAATGGCCATGCAGTATACAACAGATCTGAGTACTATATAACACAGTGCAATATCACCTAAGTGACAAATGATTCAAAAGTGTATCAGCTCTCAATAATCGCACTATTTCTAAGTTGACAAATTGAGTATTTCATCTTACATTAGTAAGAAAAACAGGTTTCCTTTAGTAGAAACTCAATGCAACAAAAGTGAGAACACAGGCAATTGATCACTGAAACAAAACTGAGTACACTTTAACTTCCAACTAGTGTAACTGCATAAAATGTGTAAAATCATTTCTGAGCACTAGAAACTTATCAGTTTTGGAACTACGTCTGCATCATGGCTCCACATGGAAAGAATGGCCTGAGGAATTTAAATATCTGCTTTTGAAGCTTCAACAACTGGAGCAGGAGGTACAGAAAAAGTCATACCACTGAGCAGAGCTGCCAGGCCTGTTCTTTCAAAACTGATGTCACAGACAGCGTGGTAGCTGCATATCTAGTCCATCAGACGGAGCACTGACACAGGAGTTATCAGTGGAAATCAGAGTTATCTGTGACAGCTCAGACAGTGGGAAGAACAATGCATTATGTCAACCTCTGAGGACAAACAGCCAAGAGAGAATTTCTTGCGTCTGCCAGCTTTTAAATGCTACAGCTGAGAGACGACTAGTGCACTACTCAAATGTTCATGGAACTCTAAAATTTCAGTCTGGGAATGCATCAACATAAGCAGACTTCTGACGGTTTAGATCACAGCGGTGTTTCAAACACGCTGAGCCAAACGTTCTGTACAGAACGATACACGAGCATGAACACCAGATACATTTAGATTTTTTAGATTAAACTACAAAAACTAACTCTTCCAGATGCAGTTGTGTTCTGTTATCATAATATTCTGCTATTAGTATCCTGTTATTAATAATCTTAACCCCAAAAACCTGCTTGTAGGTTTGAAAGGCAAGTTGACTTAAAAAAAAGGATTATTATACCGCAATTACACCATTCAGAGCTGGAAGCTGTAAAAACAGACAGAATTGCTTTCCAACTATCCTTAAACAATGCGTCTGTGATGTCCTGTTCTGTCAGAAACCTTAAAAGCTTGAAATCATCGCATTTCATGAAAAAACTTTATTCTACATGTCTTGTGTCAGAGTAAACATTTGCTTTGAACAGATTCTATTAAAAACAAAAAATTCTGCACTCCTCAGCACAACCGAAAGGCCATGACCTCCTTAACTGCCATCATCAGTCATGTGACAAAAATTCAAGGACTTTTTGGTTGAACTGGGCTGAACTGCAGGTTGTGTTTACACGGAGCAGAGAGTAGACAAGAACCGAAAGAAAGCCACCATTTTGTCCAATATTGTTCACAACTGTGGACGCGTGGAAAAATGCTGTACATGTTGATTCCTTGTTTGTCCAATTAATAACTAACCAAAGAAATCAAACTTTATTTTTTTGGTTTGCTTTTAATGATTTGTGGCATTAAACTTTGCTATGCAGAAGACATTTCTGAGTTTTCTCTACTTCTAGCCATAGTTCTACTGTTTCTTAGAGATAATTACTTTATATTGCCTTGAAGAAATGAACACACTGAACAAAAACGTGACAGCAGAAACAACAACAACCAGAAACTGCTTGGATTCTAGAGGAACAATATATCTGAGCGGGTTTACCAATGGCAACGTAAACTTCAACAAGTATTTGCTTTTATGCTGTCCATAGTGCAAAGCAGACATCACAAAGAAACCATGGCGCATTTCATTCACCGTGTCCTCCAGTGTTTGACACAACAGAAGGCAGGACTTTGGGCTGCAGCCTGAATGATTTGTTATCAGCTGCCTAGTTCCAAAAATGTTGTGCCAGGGGACACAGAACAGCTCCGTTATCAGTGTGTTACACTGCTAAACTGCCTGGCAACAACACCGGCAGGCTCCACAGTCCAGCTCCTGGGCCAGGATCTGTGGCTGCCTCGACAATAAGCTCTGAGGCTTACGCACAGTTGAGAGGCACGGTGACAATGCAGACAGGCTATCAGTATTGTGCCACACTCACAACGGCTATTTGTGCATTGTGCAGAACAGAGGCAGCCGGGACGGGAGTCCACAGCTTTGACAAGTTTAACTGCACCCTCATAGTGTTAATCTCAGACAGCCTGATGCTATCTAGGAGCCAGACTGTCCAGTCAGGCGTGCAGAGGAAAGAGACAGAGGCCTCCCAAAGAGGAAACAAACACAGTGTCTCTTGGTGGAGACAAACTGTATGACGAACATTTTGTTTTGTGCCGGGAACATCATCGATTATGTGCCGCCGTGGTGACAGATCTTTAAAGGCGTCACTCGTGCTGTCTAAAAATGCTTTGAACACATAGCTGAGTGAAGTTTGCCGACATGAAAAGAAGCACAGAAGGTGTTGGTGTTTGCACTGCAGACAGGAACAGGAGATGTGGGTTCCAAACCGTTGAGTCACAGGTTGTGAGTTTCTCCCAATGCGCGCCTTTCCCCTGAGCTGTAGTGGCATGCAACACCTTTGCTGAAGGTAAGGTCAGCTGTGGGACAACAGATTCTCACTCCGGTTTCTGTCATCCAGTCCTTTTATTCCCACCTGGGCCCCATGTGCAGAAAAAAAAACAGGTTCTTTTGAGAGTGTGCATTAGTGTTTTTGTGTGTGTGTGTCCAGTCGGACAGCCTGCAGACAGTCACAGCCGTTAAAAAGTTCAAAGCTGTGAGTAATGTGCTTCTCATTCCTAGAGAAATAAGTTCATCTACAGCCCTCCCTCCTTTCCCTGCAGAGAGGTACAGTGAATAACATCCACAGATTAGGGATCCCTTTGAAGTTTCGGGCAACTTTTCTTTCATGAGCTCACAATTCAGTGGAAGACAAGAAGCCAAAAAGCCCCTAAACCAGGTGCTACTCTCTTCTGCTACACATCATCATACATGTGCTCAGTTTCCTCCCTGCTCCGCTTTAAATGTTTTCCAAAAAAAACCTCTCGGTTTGGCTTCATATTTGATGCATACAGAGGAAACAACTGACACAAAGAATCTGCTCCACCATGTCTGGAGCTAAATCTGGACGGCCATATGCAATGCAATGTGCCACCAGCTGCTTCTATTAATACCATGATACCGTCATACTGATGAATGTGGGTGGGGGCAATCATGCAAACCTGTTGCATGAAAAATAAGACGCTTTGGAGGCAGCTCTCATGATAAAACCTTTTCTTTTGTGTTTTCTTTCCCTTTATTTTCCATCTCTCAGTCCGCTACTTTCGTCCAGACTGAAATATCTTAACAACTTATCTATGTATCGTTATCAAATGTACATACATTTGTGGATTCCAGAAGATGAGCCATAATGACTTTGGTGAACTGATTTTCCTGTTCAGAAAATTGTAAAAATGTACGGTTTTGAAAATTAGTTGCCCATCTTGAGTGCACATTAGTAACAATCTGGTGGCTGCCCGTGAGATGTGAATTAGTTTTTAAGCACCATAAACAGTCACAATGAAACTCCTGGCTGTCAAACTGTAAGATAAATTGTGACTTTTGTAAAAGGTGTGACCCCATGATGAACAAGTGAGCAGACCGGGGAAGAATGCAAATTGGGATGGGGGTTCCACTGGGTTATTTCTGTCTTTTTCCAGACACTTAGATACTGGAAACACCTAATAACTCTGCTGTCAACACAGCAAATCCTCTAAAGACAAGGAACTGTCTCGACTCCAGTGGGACGGTGTACACGGCTCCAAGAAAGAGCCCTCGGGGCACGGCTGAGTGTAACAGTTAATGAACCCTTAGTCAGCCCTGTCTGCTCCCTGATCTGACGCTGTGTGAACGGTCACGCTGCTTGTTTCTCCTTATCTTGCTGCACACAATCACTCAGAGACAATAGAGTCAAACAAAGTGGCTCCACGAGCAGAGTGCACAGATCTGCTTTTGTGGTGTGGCGTCTGGAAGTGGAAAAAGTTGCTAATGAGATGGATTCTACTCCAAATCTTACACAAGGGAGTGAGTGAGTGTGTGAGTGAGTGTGTGTGGCAGGGTGTGCATCTGTGCTTGTTCTGCATGCAAGGTGGGCCAGGCTGCTATTTCCTGCTGAGTGGGAGACATGAAAGCAGTGAGATTTTTTTATGTTGTTGATATCACTGCACGAATGCACCACGCTGTCTCCACCCTATCATGGGAGAAAAACTCCCACAGCCAACACACACACAAAAAATCCCACTCTCAGCATAGACTGCATTCGTTGAAATCCCCCAAGGATGGAAAAGTGAGCGGGACGGGGGAAAAAACAAAAACAAAAAAAAAAAACACTCTCCTCTCCCACCAACACTTCCTGGAGCCCGGGGCAGTCCTGGATCTGCACGGGTCTCCCCGACAACTGAGCTTTGTCTAGACAGAAACCAATGCTCCGCTCACCGGATAGGAATTCAGTAAACCCACAGCCCCTCATTCTCACACCACCTTTAGCCTGCTGCTCTCACATGGAGCCAAACAACCAAGTCACAGCTCTCATTGTTGCAATAATCCAGCATTTACACTCCAACTAACTGCACCACCCTGTCATTCAAGAGCAAGCAGAAATTGGTGCATGTGGTTACACTACACAGGTTGCATGAAAATCAGCCTTTTCTCTTTACTATAAACTGGCTGAAGAAAATTCCTCTCATTCCACCTCCGATTGCAGCACGCCCTGATCAGCTCATCACATTCTGCTCGCTTCACAATTAGCTTCAAAACCAGTAATATGGGATACAAGCTGTGCTGTGTAAAGGGCAACCGAGGCTAAACGACATGTCAGTCAATGAGGCCAGCATGCTTTCTTTCTTTTTTGACATGGTCCACTGCTTTAGGATAAACATCAGCATCTCTTCCTCCCCTGACTTACCATTACACAGACAGATGATGTTTTCATGCACTTCCTCCAAGGTTATTTGCAGAGAATGCTCTCACCTCTACCCCACTTCCCCACGCTCACATATGTAACTAATCCCCACCTCCTAACACACACACATTTAACTTTACAGGAATGCTAAAGTTTTCTAGTGTCATTTTTCTCAATAATTCTGTCTCAAGGGAAGATTCCCTCATCAAGTCACCAGCAGCTGGTTGCTGAGTGTACATTTTCTTACAAAATCTAGTAATTTTACAATGAAATCTCCTGTCCAGCACCACCTCTTACAGTGTTATTGTTCATCAGAACTAGCACCACTTTACAGGCACAGTTTTAACAGGCTTTTCATACAAGGCTCTAGGAAGGATTTGGTCGAGCTGTAATTACCCAAAGAAAACCTTGTTTGACTGAGTTAGTGCCTGCTCTTCAATCAGTTGATCAGTCACGGAAAGAAAAAAAATCTGTGCATCATCTCTGGATGACAGCAATGGGCCACAATGAGTCCACTCTGCCGGCTAGAATGATTAGCATCAATGAATTCTAAGTAAACATGAAAAGCTACTATTCAGAGCTTTCAGCGTTAGTCGAAATAATCAATGACGTTGATGCTAAAAATGTGTCCACATCCATCTTTATTCAACATTTGTTTTTACTTCATTACCAAATGTGTTTCTTCAGTATCACTGTGTAAATGTCATGTCATGTTTTTTAGGGCTCCAGTCACTGGTCAGCTGCACTCAGTGATACAATTTTAGATGGTTGCGGCAGCAGCAGAGTTTTGGTTTAGTGAATAACTGTCCAAAGATCCAAGGCTTTGAAAGTCTGAATTTATTTTCAATGATCACAAAATGAAAACATTTTACACCTGTTTCCTTCTCTCCTGCTCTCTGTGCTCACATATATTGTAATACAGCCGATTTCCCATTGACACTGTTTCCATATGCATATATTTCTGTTTCTGTCTTCAGACAATGAAACAGGGATCAAAATAGTAACTGAAACATGGCTCATTTCGACTGACACACTCCCCATACTGTGACATGAACTTGGCTGCATTTTCATCAAATTCAAAGCTGTTGCCAATTTCAGAGAACAATTACACAATATGAAGAAAAAGAGTTGCTTTAGTTGCTATGTGTTTTAAAATATATAAACTATCCTTGTTGCATTTTAATACACTTTTCCCACTTTGTTAAGGGGTTTGCTAGAAACTTTTAATCTGTTGATTTTCTGACTAATTCAGAATTCAGGAGAGCAAACTGAAAAACAAAATCAAGCAGATGACCTGAAGACTGCAGCCTTTAACATTACAGTGCTACAAACATCTTATAGTTGTGTCATAGTGTGCATACGTATTAAAGTATTTACTCATTTTATACAAACTTTTTTAAAAAATGGCTGTTTGACATGACTTTTACCACAAACTGTTCTACTTCCTGAGCAGCGTCAGTTTACTCACTTCAACACGACATTGCCTCGTTAATCAGTCAGCTTACTATTAATATCATAATAAACAAATGTATAATAATAACTGAATTCTCGTTTCAATTTAGGTTTTGAGCAAACTGCAGGATGTTTCAATGCTTAAATGGAAATACCAATAGCATTGTTGTCTTTTCTACCATTTGAGTGGGAACCAAGTAGACATTTGGGTTATTCGGCTATGTGCGTATATGCAACAGTGACATCGCAAGAAATTGGTTGTAAACGCAAGTGCAACATCAGTTATTTGATCATACACAATCATCACCTCAAAGCTCTCTACGTCCTGAACTGGACGCAATCCAAAGCAAAAATACAGTTTGGATGAATTTGCTTGTTTCTGCCTTTTTTATTATTTTTTTATATTCAATGCAACTCATCAAAATCACCTTGATCACTGTAGAATGATCATCTTCTGAAGGCTCTGTGAGGGAAGATGGATGCATGCCGGAAAAAAATCTGTGATTTTAGACAATTTTTCCCCTCAAAGAAAGCCCAAAACAAAGGGCTCAAAAAGTGTTTCTATATGCATATAATGTTGCAAGACAGATTTGTAGCATGAGAACACAGGGTAGACTGCGTCAGCAAAATAAGAGTTTGAATAGTAGGAAAATGAAAGCGGGCTTTAGGTTCGTGAAGTTAAAGAGGTTGATCTAATCAGCACACGCCTCGCAGTGAGAGAAGGTGCCAGTAGGTGATAAGGAGACTTCTTCCCTGCTGCCACCTGACCGCTTATCGCGACGAACAAAAGACAGAAAGAGAGACAGTGAAAGGCGGGGATGGATGGGAAAAAAACACAGCCTTCCGACCTCAGTAACAGGAATCACTCTCCCACCCCACACCTCCCTTTTCTTCTTCCTGTGAACTTTGGAGCACCCCAGAGCTGAGCAAGCACTGAACTGCACATAATGAGCAGCCGTGGGGGAGGCAGAGGAGAAGGCTGCAGACGTAAGATTGATCTGGGTGGACGCCATGCCCAAAGTGTCCTTATAGGGAGGCTCCTCAAGTGGTTACAGCTTTTGTCTCATGACATCTCCCTGTGTGGAAGCCACCTGATTGTGAGCCTGCAGTCTTGACGCATTAGTAATCTGCCCTTTAGCCTTACACGTTATGACCGGCGAGTGTGCATACAGAGCGAGATTCAGAGCAATGAAGCAGGTATTATTAACTGAGAAAGAATCCCAAACATGCACCTCACCCAACTTTGCACAAGGGTCACAGGCAAAGTGCACATTTGCAGAGCACAAGGGAAAGTTTCAGTGCTTTTCTGTTGAATGCAATCATTTGTTTTCAGTTTGCTGGACATGCAAGTTCAATAATAGCTGGAATTCCACATGAATTTCTGTATGAACCTTAGATTATTTTTTTAATCTGTAAAAATAGTAAATATAATATTTCAAAATTACATATGTTGTATATCTCAATGTTTGCAGAATCTCTACAAATCTACAAATTGGAATGTCCTCACACAGCCTGTCTTTAAAACAAGCATGCATTGTATTCTGTCTTTGCATGCACAAGTTGGCTCTCCAGCAGTACATACAGTCTCCATGCAGTTGCAAATTTAGGGCTAGACGTTGACGTCTGCAGAGTGTTCTATGCAAACCCCTGCAGACACATGGACATGATTGAATAGCTTGGCCTCGAAACCTCAAAACTCATTAGTGGGTTTTAAAGGCATGTTATCTTCACAACATCACTAAAATGACACAATTTATCAGATCTAGAAATTGTGAAAGAAGAGAGGAGATCAGATTTTGAACATTTGTCTTTGAACTGTCTGTGATATGTTGTTCAGCCTGGAAAATTAACTAAGTCCAAGCTTAAAATCACAATATGTCATGGAAATCACTTTATCTTATGTGTCTCATTTAAAAAAAAAGCAAAAATAAATAGTTTGCTCTCACAGCACTGTATGTAAAATAAAAATGTATGCCATCTTAGGCACAACTGGGAAGCCATTAGGGACTCAGCTGCAACCAACAGTCATGCAAAAGAGATTTTGGGACTCTATTTTTTGAACTGGGCTGAACTGAAGGCTGGGCTTACACAGAACAGATAGGAGTAGAGCATTAAAAAAAAAACAAAAAAAAAACATAAGTAGTAAAATGCTTCTGCAGGGTGGAGGGGTGATGGATGGGGAAAGGGAGAAGTGGAAACGAGACTGATGGTAACTCTGGTGCATGCTAACTATTTTAATATGCCAGCTTGCTAATTATGAAACTGAAATAAAAGATTGTCAAACTGCAGGAGCAATGGTCTTTGATGTTGGGACAAGCCCATCTGATTATGGAGGTCAACTCAGTTCCTATATGAATATGTGGCATTTGTGCACAATGCAGCACGGTGCAGCTCTGGGAGCATCTGACCACCTTGAGACCATGTGTCTATGTTCAGTCTAGACCACTGTACCAGGACTGACTCCACCATGAACAGGGTGTGACGCTGTGGTGCAAGAATCAGGACTGCATGTCTTATGTGGTGGAGTCACTCATGCATAGAGGCACATGTTTAGCTCATCGCTACGGACGCTCAGCAACAGATGAGCGTCAACACGTGAGACTGGCAGTTATTGTTACAGTTAAAATAGCAGAGGAAAAAATGCACACAAACTTCCAAAGAAGGAATGCTGCACGTTACATTTGTATTCTTTACAATGCAGAGGTGTGTCTGCAAGCATAACTGCCATAATCACAGGATTTGCAAGAACGTCTAATGTCAGCAGGTCTGTTTCTGTTGCTAGTGCCACATGTTCTGACCTGCTGTGTCACTGTCTGGAAGTAAAACAGCTTTTCTTCTGCTGGCACAACATGATTTGACAATGAAAGTTAAACAGAGTGCTTTTCAATGCATGTTATCATGTAGCAGTAGATCATTTACAAGTCGTGGCGTCATGAGGTCACAACGATCTAGACAAGTCTGCTCTTTCAAAGAGGTGCAAATTTGTAGTTTAATGCATCGCTAACCTTCTTATTATCCAAAATGAGAAACTTGTCTTCCCAAAGCAAAGCTTTGCATTACCTCAGACAACCTACATGACCCATATTATGTGATATTCAAACCTAGCCTGGAGCAGAAAGTTCACATGATGATTGAGCCTATTGGAGCATTATAATGCTGTATTCATTCAAAAGCACCGAGCAGGATCTCACAGGGAAAGTATGTGCAGGCCGGTTGGAGCGGTTTGTTTTCAGAACAGTGTAACTCCAATGGAACGCCGCTGCAATGCTGAGCAGCATACCACCCTGTTTCGCCCCTAATGAACATCAATCAAAGGCGCATTTTTACAGCAGCACAGACCACCAAGTGTATGCTCGCAAGGCAAAGCAATTAAAAGCAACTTATTTTTGGACTGGAAAATATTTCCCTTGCCACTGTCTGGTGGAGGAAAATGTTTGAAAAAAAAAAAAATCAAAGCAGGACGAGCAGCTCGGGGAAAAGAATCCCAGGCATGTAACCAGCGGCCGGGCAGATTTTCTGGGCAGGGTGACATCCCGACTGCTGTTCGGTCTTCCTCTCCTAACTGCCAGACCCTTATGTTTGTTAAGTGACGGCCGACATTCCCTGGACGGCTCCCGCAGCAGTGATCAGGGTGGCTGGAATTCCTGTCTGGCAGACACGTGGCACAGGAGTGTCTCAAAGTGGACACAGAAGCACATGCACAGATAAAGCGAGCTGTGTGGACTGTTTATTGTCAGGGCCCTGCAGCCACGATTACAGGGGCCTTAACAGCAAACACTGTTGCTATGCAGAAGCACTTTATAATACTATCTGAACACCAGGCATGCACCCTGACAGAAATGTACTATGAAAGTATTGAGCTCTAGATAGCAGCTCTGAGAGGTTATTACACAATGACTGTAGTTGTGTGCATATGGAGAGCAGGAAAATTGAACTGAAGCTGACCTTGAGTTGCACTCATAGCATGGTTCAAACTCAATCTATGAGCAGTCCTTGTAAACCGCTGCAGTGATTAATGTAGGAGGAAATCTATTCTGTGGACAAGAGAAAAACATGACTGAAACATTTCCTTCCTTCACCTCTGTGGAGCTGTACGTATCCACAGTGGAGCTTTGAGGTAGGTACTAATGTCAGCATGCAAACATGCACAAAAGGACAACGCTGACATGCTGATGTCTAGCAGATGTGACATTTACCGTGATAACCATCTCTGTGTATCTGCAAAGTATTTACAAATATGTTTGCAAATGTTTGTTTCTTAACAAAAGTGATGGACATATTCTTACAGTTCTGACCTGATGATGATGGCATAAAAGAAAAGTTGGAAATGTTCTTACAATTCACCCTGAGAATGAATGGAAATCCTGCATTCATTTCATTCATTCATTCAATAATTTCATTCAATAATTTTGATGAAAACTACAAATGTCACTCTCATGACGGTGCTGGAAGAAAGTGAAACATGACTGGCATACTGTAAAAATTTGTGCTATTTCATGGATGAGCGAGGACTTTAACCTGCTGCGGTGCTAAAAGAAATACCACAGGCATGGTAAAGTCCATAGCAATCATCCTCTGTTATCAATTATCCAGGACTTCAGAGTGCAGCTATGCAACCAAAGATCTGCTAAGCGCAACTAAACATTTTCACTGGTGACACCGGTGCACATGACAATAAGCAGGGTGTATGTGTGGGGGCCACCCAGAGAGATAAATTCACTCGGTTGCAAGTTGAGCAAATCTGCCTTTAGAAGACTTTATTTCACTCTTTTCAAGCTATTTTTGGTCACAGTTGTCTGAGCTGCTGCGCTGCAGTAACTGAGTCGAAACCAGATGCTTCTCTGTGTGCAGCTGCTTAGTAGTTTCTACAGATGCACGTGAGGCATTTAGGGGACATCTGTAAATTGTAGCTCCAGAAAGCAACCTGGGCTTTCAAATTTCCCCCTTTAACTCAGTCTCTACAGGCACATCGGTCATGCTGCACCTCCCACAACCACAAGCAAATACTCAGTCTGTGAGAAACACTGAGATATGATAGAATAGCCAACATTACGCATTGCATTTAGCACAAAGAGTGCAGTCGAAGCAGGGCTGGGAAGAGAGCTTTTGCTGTCAGAGCGCTGACGGTCCAAGCTGAAAAACATTATCCTCTGCGGTGACAGATGCCAACAGAGGAGCCCACCTGCTTTTTATTCAGTCTCAGATCACCCATCCATCTATTATCTATACACCGCCAAATCCTCATTAGGGTTGCAGGGGGGCTGGAGTCTATCCCAGCTGACTTAGGATGAAGGCAGGGGACACCCTGGACAGGTTGCCAGTCTATCACAGGGCTACATATAGAGACAAACAAACACCCTCACATTCACACCAACTGCATGTTTTTGGACTGTGGGAGGAAGCCGGAGAAAACCCACACATGCACAGGGAGAGCATGCAAACTCCATGCAGAAAGATCCCAGGCCGGGCTGTGAACCAGGGATCTTCAAGCTGTAAGGCAACAGTGCGAACCACAGAGCCACTGTGCAGCCCAAGTCTCAGATCATCCTCATGAAAAAAAAATCACAAGTACAAAGCATTGACATTTACATAATGCACATCTATATACTGAAAACTAGAAATATTCATGGGGACAAACTATGGATGCGCCGAAGGTTTTTTGTAACAAATATAACACTGTATCCAGTAGTTGGTGAGAGAGCTTCACGGTTGGACAGTTAGTTGGTATATTTTCTTTAACACAGTTTCACGTCAGATTGTTTGCTGAGCTATACGGATGATTACACCAGTAGCAGCAGATGCAGCTTCTAGCTACAAATTAAAATAAGGAGCATCATCTTTAAACTTCTGAGTCTCTACTTTGATCAGACTAAGCTGCTCCCTCATATGCACATGTAGATTTTGATGTGCAGAATCAATGCACTTTCCTTCTCATTCAGTTTCAACGATTTCACTAACAGACAAAAATGTCAGCAGAGGAAAAGTCTGATGATGTCAGTAACAGCAGGATCCTTCGTGTCTGGATCATTAGTGTGTGTGTATGTGTTCCAATTTCCTAACAGTCCACTCAGTAACTCTCCAGATATTTCAGTCTAAATCGAGAAAGTGGAGCAACTGTGTGAGGATAAAACCAATACACACAAAACACCTTCCTTGGAATTCCCTTCACAGATGGAGGGACAGTCAGTGCCTGGCAGGCAGTTGTGTGAAAATCCGAACCACTGAAACAGGATCTGCCGTGACCTAGTTGTTGAGTGGGCTGATAATATGTCACAAGGGGGCAACAAGGAGAGGGGGGCATGGTAATTACACATCTGAAACTGCAACCATAATTCATTCACGCTAATGGTTTTATGTAGGCACAATGTTGGCTATAGAGTGGAAGCTCTGTTTTCTTCCCATAGAGCATCACACGGGAGTTGTTCCTGTACTAATAGGCTCCATAAGACTTTTATAGAATTGTTCTAATGCATATGGTTCCCATTGCCAATAATTTTACAGGTGAACAAGAAAAAAGTAGAATCCAGCAGCTGAAGGAGCCCCAGCTGCACACTTTCTGCATCCTGAGGCAAAAAAAAAAAAAAAACTTGATGAGGCTGTTTTGTCCTACTTCAAAGGCACCATATGTCAATGGTATAGTGCAGAAAGGACCGCTAATTTCAAGTTGTATATGCATGCATACAGGACACTTGGAGACCACCCAGTGCACAGCGGTCCCGGTTTGAACTCCCATAATTAAACGTGCATAAATAACATTAACAATCTCTGTTAGATCTAACATCTATTTTCATAAGCAGCAAAGAATACACTGCACTTCCTGAGAACAGCAAAAGAACGCAAGGTCCTGTCTCAATCAAACGGATCAAGCAGGTTTTTTTTCCCCCCTCTACTTCCATAAAAACATGAAGTGTGGCATGAAAGAGCAACAGCTTCACGTGCAGACTTTTGGGCTATTTTAATCAGTTTAACATATGGTTACAGATGGACCCTGCTCTCATCAAAAACAACAAGAAAGGCGGCAAACAAGCAGTGCTGGCTCACTGGTCATGGAGGCAAGCCATCAGAACCGGCGATCAAATGAGTATTAACCACATTACTTCCTGCACAAGGAACAGCCACTCCCGCCTCTGCCCAGAGCTAACCAACATGAGTAGGAGTGTGTGTGTGATGGGTGGAGGGGGGTGTCCAGGAAGCGGACGCAGTGCAACCGAGCAGAAGGAAGGAAGATGCCCATATATGTGCAGGTCTTTACAAAACAGGACGGAGAACATGCCTGAGAAGGCCCGGGATCTCCCTTGGGTGCAAGAATAATGCTGAAAATGTGCAAACGTCCTCCTACTCATCTAAACACACACCCTAGCTCAAGCTGCACCAAGCCCACTTTCATTCATCCTGACACTTGCGCTGCTGGTGTGCCGTGTTCAGTAAACATCCTACCTGAAACCTGCCTGTTGTGTGATCGTCACCACAAACAGGTACTAGAAATTATAGAGATGAATGAGAATATTAATTATTTCCACCAAATGCCCGCAATTGGCCCAGTAGGTTTCTGTTTCTGCCAGCGACGCACAATAGACACACAAAGGCTCTGCAGCCAATTAGCAGCACACCTGCATTCTGGCAGAAAGAGCCTTTGTTTAACACCTGCGTATCGACTGGGTCACTATTGTACACTCATGATATATTGAAACAGAAGTCATGTGCATGCACTTTGATAGTTTTAAGAATTCCAACAAAGACTAAAAATGATTTAAAATGTTTTGTTGAGCAGCTGCCCCACAAAAAACATCGTATCCTACCTTCATCAGAGTTTTTTCACTGCTCCTGTTTGCCTCTATAAAAAGAAGCTGGAGTTGTATTGTGCTGTGCTCATACACTAATATATAGTAAATGATTGGCTTGAAGAACTGTCCATGTGCTGTTAACTAACAAATGTATAGTTCTTTAAGATCATGCATCTCAATAATAGGTCACTGTGCTACCACAGATGAATGCAACCCACACATGAAAATCCCAACACAACTGCAAAAATTAACAGATGTACATGTTTAGTCATAGATTCTGTGATTCACAAGGTTGCAACAGCGCAACCAAATAAGGACAAAGAAAGAGTTTGTGTACCGTTCATTGTGCTACAGTAATGCAGGGTCATCTCAGGCCTGAAGCACAGAGACAAACTGATAAGACTGGCCAGTGCTGCCATCATGTGGAGGAAACGTTTGATGCCATTGCAACCTTTGAGATTGTTTGGGAAACCATCAAGCATGAACTTCATTTTATAATGAGTAGACATTACCAAAGCAAGACCAGAGAAATCAACAAGCACAATCAGTTAAAACAGCTACAGGCAGAAGAATGATTATCAAGAACATTTCTAACATGCGTACGATGTATAAGAGTAGTGATTTTAAAAGTTTGCTGCATGAATATCAGAAACAATCCTTCCAAGAAGAAGATCCAGCGGGTGAATTCAGAGAATTAAAAGTGGACCAAGGCTTCACTACAACATTTATGTGATAGGGATTTCTAACCAGGGCTTCAGAAATATGCAGATATCAAAGCTTTCTTACAGTCCTTGAACTAATCAGCTGTGGTGTAATTTATCCAGAAAACTAAGCAAATCTAAGCATGACTCATGATATTTCAGCAAATTGGACATGGCTCAATTAAGATTTTGACAAAAATAAATAGTTTGCACCTCAGTGTAATTGCAAAACCATTAGTGACTCAGCTGTGACCTGCAATCGTGTTCAAAAATTGGGGGGGATTTTTTTGGTTAAACTGAGTTAAAGTGCCTGCTGTGTTTAGAAAGAGTTGATATTGGGCAAGCAAAATGTAAGTATATGGAGAGACACCTTTTATTCTTGTAATGGCAGCACCTGTGGGCATTTGAAAAATGTTGTACATAATGAATACATTGCTTTTTAACTTTCAAAAAACAAATAAACCTGGAAATTCAGCTTTTAGTTACATTCTTGAACTAAAAAAACATAATGTTTGTTTTATTCTTGAATTAAAAGGAAAAGTAGTGTGCTGTGTGCAGGACTTTAATTTACGGTGAAAAAAACTGAAACTGCTTTGAGTTGAGTAGATTGCTCTGAGTATCAATCATAAATGTATTTAAAAGAGAAAACTTACACCAAGACAACAAACATAAAAACACATAAAAAAAAAACATTTAATGAATAATTAACAGCACTTCTAAAAAATGTCAGTTATAAAGTCCATGTGTTTTACAAACCATTTTCCATTCTCTATCTTGGAAGCTGAACAAAAGCATGGAGGCTTTTGCATGTAAAGTATGTTAGAATAAATGCATATTAAATTAGAAATCCAGCACTTTAGTATTGCATTTCCATGAAGAATAAAAAGCGTTCCTGTCTCATGGAATATAGACAAAGAGATTCTAAATGTTAGGCCTGAAATCGAGTGAAACTCAACAATTCAGAAGCAAATACTTTTCAGAATGCAACCAATCGTATTTCTGTGTACTTTTATAACCTTACACCAGAGTAATAATTCTCTTGAAATAGGACATAAGTGCTAAAACATGCATCTTGTTCCAATTTATCAGATTCCATTTTTAGAATACAAAAAGAAACGCTGTTGGTTTAGGAGCACCACTGTAAACTCTGTTTCTATCACAAGAGGGCAGCAGTTCACAGGAAGTCAATTACTGCAGATATGAAAGACTCATGTGGACTGGCTCTGATTAATAATGGATGGACCAGTGAAGCAACGTTTGCAACTTGAGCCTCCTCTCAATTACAGTAAAGGCCGGGGACGCCGGTGGCAACAGCTGTTTCATGTGGGAACCAGTCTGCAGACAAACACACTGACCTGTGAGGGAGAAGTTCTCAAGGAGCATGTATTTGGTGCTCTGGTGTAGGTCGCCCACATAAATCTGGAAAAGAAAAGCAAAACAGATGTGTTGACATTAACAATGACTCTAAAATTAATTGTCAGTCGATCAGAAGCACTGATGGAGCTGCGTGAATATGGCTCATTGTGTATTTATCCAGCAGAGAGCCAGCAACGCAGGAGTTCAGACTGTGAGATGAATGGCACCAGTTTCCTCATCATTTAGGTGAAATGTGGAGACCTGGCAGGCCAGATCTGGTGTGAGTGGGGTATCCAGTACCCCCTGCTCCATTTGCATTCATTACCACATTCCAGTGAAAGCAGGTAGATGCTTAGGCCTTTAGTCTGAGAGCTTTCTGTGGGTCTGTACACTTTCTGTCATAGCAAGTGAAGAGAGCAGACAGTTCAAAATACTGATTATGTTTACATGCTCTGTGCTCAGGTTTTGCTCCCAGTTATCGTCCTGATCTATCATTCACTGTAAAATATATACATGTGAATTATTGCAGGACACTGTCAAACCTGAACTACAAATCCTCACGTTCCTTAAGTTTTTTTGGATGTTTTTTGCTCCTGTCGTTTCACTCACTGGAGTCTTATTTAACTAAGATTTAAAGGGGCCATATAAAGTCCTCTATGAAAGCAGCACAGCCACAACTAGAAGTAGAGAGAACCTGGAAATGTCTTCTGTGCAGTATAACTCAGCTGTGAAGTCATACATTGGACATTTTACTACTATTTGTTCCTGTACTTTTCTCCATTCTACTCTGTAAACACTGTCTGCAGTTCAGCATGATTCAGCCGAGCTCAGTTGAAAAGTCCTTGAAATTTTTGTCATGCAACTGTCGGTCACAGTTGAGTCAATCATGGTTCAGTTGCACTAGGAGCACAGAATTTTTCTTTTTTTACAGAATTTGATTAAGGCAAATAATTTTTAATGAGACAATTGGATTAAAGAATTTTTGAAGAATTATTCGTATCTTAGGCTCAGATTGGTAAATTTTCCTGATGAAACTGCACATCATGCATGATTATCTGATCATTCTCTGTGTTTTTGCAGTTTGTAGCTCTGACAGATGGTGTTACTTTGTTAATTGTTTTCTTTTGTAAATGACAACATGCTTTCAAACCCAGCAGTGGGTTTCAGGGATTTAGAGGGTTAAAAAATAATTATTGAGCACAAAGTTCTTTGACATCAGGATCAACAAGCTGTTCTTTGAACTGTAAATTTACATTTATTCAATCAGCAAGAAATCTTTTTCAGCAAACTGGGAGCAGCAACACCATCTATAAACATAACCTATTAAAACAAACACGTTATGCAGCTGCCTCGTACACGTATAGATGACACACTGACAGTCATTTGGAGTCAGATCTCTGGTGTCCAAACAAATGTACTTTTAATATTCGTGCTGCTTTTGGTCACCAATAACAACTGAACAAAATATCTGACTCTTGAGTGGCTAAAATCCTACAATATATTCACCAGCAAGATGCTAATTTTGTCTGTCTGACATTTAGTAGAGCACAGTGGGTGTATCTGAGCTTTTTCCACAGACATAAATAATATGCCTGTGGTTCAAAAAAATAGCCACAACAGTCATGTTGTGGCCTGTAAAAACAAAGTGATGACTTGAAAGATGCTCCAACGCCTCATAAAACCGAGAGGAACAGCAAAATGTGGTACTGATTCTTTACTGTCAATTATAATTGTCACTTTAAGCGAGATCTTTCAAAATCACAGGTTTGATCCATTAGTTTTGATCCTTTGTTATTATCAAAATATTACTTAGTAAAGCAACATTTGCTTTATTTCCAACAGTTTATTCAAGGTATGAACTGTGATGAGGAATGTGAACAAAAGCTTTTAAAGGGGGAACTTCGGTTTTTTTCAACCTGGGGTCTGTTTCCGGACAAGGTACGTTTTATCCGTTTGATTCCTGGCTATAAACACACAAGCAGAAACAAAAAATCAAGCCGTTTTTTCGTTTTTTCGTTTTGAGCAAAAAACAAAAAACAGGAAACGGTTCGTTTTTTCGTTTTTTTCGTTTTGAACAAAAAAACAAACAAAACAGGAAACGGTTCGTTTTTTCGTTTTTTCGTTTTCACCCCCAAAATGAAAATACGACTCAATATTCCGTTTCATTGGTGGGCGGGGCTTCGGAGCCTGCCAGTGCACAATAAAGCTCCTGCCCATCACAATAAAGCTTTTGCGCTGGCATTCATAGACAGACTGACTTTCATTGTATTGCCTGCCCCCACTGCACTTCCCCTAACTCTAAATCAAAGCAAGTCGTGTACACAGTAATGACAGTCATAACCAGTGGTGTAGTCTAGTTTTTTCTACTGGGTATACTCCAACCTCATAAACCAAAGCCAGGTCAGGTTCTCATATATGTGCGCGTGCACTCACATGTCCACGCGCGCGCGCGCGCGCACACACACACACACACACACACACACACACACACACACACACACACACACACACACACACACAGCAGCAGCAGCAGCAGCAGCAGCTCCTTTATTTCAAACAACCAATTAGATACTTATAGACATTATAGCGTCAGCAGCTCCTCCTCCTGCCATCAGGCTCCCTTTCCTAAACGTTAACCTTAGCTCCAGCTGTAGTGTTCCCTAAAGTGGCAGTATTCACAGGACAAGCAACAGGCTTATTAAAACACTGAAATAGTTTCATTTAGCTTTGCTTTCTTTTCTTATTTTTTCTCCACTGACTGATGTTGGGTCATTAGAAGTTCTAGACTCATGTCCCTCTTCTGCTAAGCCAGGGGTATTCAGCTAAAATTCAGAGAGGTCCAGTCAGCAAAGGTCCAGAACATCATAATGTCTAACTTGAGTTACTGTGATATATGCTGATGTAACCTGGTAGTTTTATTAGAGTCTGCCTGTAATCAAAAACTGACCGTCAGATAAATTCAGTACGGTTCAAAACATTTTGACATTTATTAATAAATAACTTATATATAACTGTATATCTTAAAATAAAGTGCAGAACTTAAAAAAAGCATGACTGAACAACCTGAATCAACTTCTATACATCTTTTATAATACCTAAATCTCATAAATGTAACATTTGAACACTTTTACATTTTTGTCTGTCTCATATCACTCCCCTAATATCTCTGCAGCTTAATGGGAGAACTGAGCTGCTGCTTGTTTGAGCCGTTCTCAAAACATATTTTGATTATGTTCATAGTTGAGAAAGCTGCCTTACAGCTGTATGTTGAGCCAAACATGATCAGCATGTGACCACAGTCTGTCCTCTAGAGCACAAGACACAAAACATACGGTCCGAATTTCCATATAACCACTTAAAAATGCGCAAACACATGTATTAGTATGTTTTTTGACATAACGTTCATTTTTCTCTGTGTCAGGAAGCGGTGAAGCTGTATGGGACAGGGGAAGGTGTCTGGCTGAGAACAGGGTTCACTAAAGGCCGACCGCGGTCCGGATCCGGACCCAGACGTCGTCTATACGGGTGTAAATTTGACAGGTCGCTTCTATTTTACCGGTGCAGCTTTCCAGTGTTTATCATTGGTCTATCGGCTCAGAAACGCACAGACCAATTATGTACGAGTTCAGGCATCCCACGTGACGCTACTCAGCCAATGACGTCGCTGAATTGCATCGCAGCTCTGCCTTCAAAAAGCAGCTGAGAGATGAGGGACAAAGAGGACAGCAGTGATGGAAGTTCAGCTCTTTTCAGAGAGCTTTTGGCACTGCTTCCAAAGAAAAGCCTGTTCTTTCGGCTCTCAAATGGCTCCTAATTTATTATTCTTTGTAGCCTCACGTTTTTGCCTAACCTGGCAAATATGAATCGTTTGACAAACTCTTTTTCGCTCAGTGTTTTTATGAGAAGCCTTATAATTGACTCATTTTGTATATTTGCTCTGTTACAAAAACAGGTATTCTTGCTTTTGTTTATTATTTCCACCAAACTTTTTTGCACAAAAAATAAATGAACAAAACTCTGCACATGAACCCACAGAACCAGAACAGAACCAGAACCAGACTCAGTATTCAAACAGTATAAATGTCCTCAGAGCTGGCTGACATTCACAAAAATCAGATGGCTGAGCTTGGATGGGCTGATACATTTCTTCTTTCAGTGAATATCTGCCGTGTTTTTGAGAAGATTCTCTCAGATGGAAGAAGTTGTCTCTCCTCCATCACCTTCACCAGGTGGGGCAGACTGAGGCCTTGTCCTGCTCCAGCTCAGTGGGTCGTCTGCTGGTTGGATGAGGGCTTCCTCTAGATATGATCCTCCATTACCACATCAGCTGGAGGATTTCTCCTGAATCATCTCCTGTAGCTCTTCCATCAAAGAGCCTCCACAGCAGAAGTTTGAGGTTCCTCCTCCACTTGGTCCTCTAATGGTGGAGGTGTCAGACTGCTGCTGCTGCTCATATTCTCTGAAGTGTCTCATCAACAGCTCTGTTGTCACTGAAGGCAAGCTTCTTTAATCTAGGATCCAGTAACATGTTTTCTGCTAGGACAGTGTTAAACTCCATACTCCATTAAATACGTTCGGAGTCGGCTCTTCAGATTCACTACAAAGCATCGACTCTGAGAGTCCTATCTTTTGTGCCTTATACATCTCTAGAGGACAGACTGTGGTCACATGCTGAACATGTTTGGCTCAGCAAACAGCTGTAAGGCAGCTTTCTCAACTATGAACATAATCAAAATATGTTTTGAGAACGGCTCAAACAAGCAGCAGCTCAGTTCTCCCATTAAGCTGCAGAGATATTAGGGGAGTGATATGAGACAAAAATGTAAAAGTGTTCAAATGTTTACATTTATGAGATTTAGGTATTATAAAAGATGTATAGAAGTTGATTCAGGTTGTTCAGTCATGCTTTTTTTAAGTTCTGCACTTTATTTTAAGATATACAGTTACATAAAAGTTATTTATTAATAAATGTCAAAATGTTTTTGAACCGTACTGAATTTATTTGACGGTCAGTTTTTGATTACAGGCAGACTCTAATAAAACTACCAGGTTACATCAGCATATATCACAGTAACTCAAGTTAGACATTATGATGTTCTGGACCTTTGCTGACTGGACCTCTCTGAATTTTAGCTGAATACCCCTGGCTTAGCAGAAGAGGGACATGAGTCTAGAACTTCTAATGACCCAACATCAGTCAGTGGAGAAAAAATAAGAAAAAGAAAGCAAAGCTAAATGAAACTATTTCAGTGTTTTAATAAGCCTGTTGCTTGTCCTGTGAATACTGCCACTTTAGGGAACACTACAGCTGGAGCTAAGGTTAACATTTAGGAAAGGGAGCCTGATGAAGAGGAAACATCAGCTCTACCTGATGAAGAGGAAACATCAGGTCTACCTGATGGCAGGAGGAGGAGCTGCTGACGCTATAATCTCTATAAGTATCTAATTGGTTGTTTGAAATAAAGGAGCTGGTGCTGTGTGTGTGTGTGTGTGTGTGTGTGTGTGTGTGTGTGTGTGTGCGTGCACGCGCACATATATGAGAACCTGACCTGGCTTTGGTTTATGAGGTTGGAGTATACCCAGTAGAAAAAACTAGACTACACCACTGGTTATGACTGTCATTACTGTGTACACGACTTGCTTTGATTTAGAGTTAGGGAAGTGCAGTGGGGGCAGGCAATACAATGAAAGTCAGTCTGTCTATGAATGCCAGCGCAAGAGCTTTATTGTGATGGGCAGGAGCTTGATTGTGCACTGGCAGGGTCCGAAGCCCCGCCCATGAATGAAACGGAATATTGAGTCGTATTTTCATTTTGGGGTGAAAACGAAAAAACGAAAAAACGAACCGTTTCCTGTTTTTTTGTTTTTTGCTCAAAACGAAAAAACGGCTTGATTTTTTGTTTCTGCTTGTGTCTTTTATAGCCAGGAAACAAACGGATAAAACGTACCTTGTCCGTTTCCATATGTAATTTCATACATGTGAGTGATGGAGAAATGAATTTTCGACATAGCTCCAGTATATAGCTCTCGCGCGATTTCGGAACGAGATTTACTTTCTAGCGTCCTGAGCTTTGGATACAGACCATAACAAAGACCGATCGCCAGGTAATGTGGAGGTTTTCGTTCACTTCTCATCTCTAGTATGTTGTGGGACACTCATTGAGACTATCTGAGCCAATCAGTGTGGGGCAAAAAGCACGTTAGGGCGGACTTTGACGCAGGGGGGCCAGCGGCCCCATACTTTTCGCTAGCCAAGCTGCTAGCTGAGCTGCTAAGCTGCCTGCCTGGCTAAATACTGGAGCTATGTCGAAAATTCATTTCTCCATCACTCACATGTATGAAATGACATATGAAAACAGACCCCAGGTTGAAAAAAAACAAAGTTCCCCTTTAAGATGCACTGAGAAATTGATCAAATAAAGTCGCATTACTGATTTTTTATGAGGTTGTCAGAAGTGTGTTGATACGTGTATTTCAACAGTGTACTATAACAGCCCATTCAAACTGAGTTGTAATAAAACACACATGATATTTGCATTCACAGAAGTTATATTTTTGCCTTCAGTTTAAAAGAAATGATTGTCTTCATCTTTGAAATCAAGACATCATATTTGCAAGCTGCCTGAATAATAAGATTTATTTATTTTTTTTTAAAAAAGGACATAGAGGAGCTCTGCTTATTTTTAAGAGCCCAGATCTTACCAGTGCATTATAACACAACCCCCCCCCCCCCCCCCCACTGCATATTACCTCAAATAAAGTAAGAAAAATTGTCAACTGTTTTTCAAAGCTGAGACCAAAGATGTTTTATTATCTGCTGTGCTCCTGTTGCCAGGCAACCACTGACTTCCTTGTCTAGTTTATAATTTACGGCGTTGTCCTCTGTCAGTGAGGGGCAGTGAACTGCTGCTGCGTGTTCCACGTCAGTATAAACAACAA